>NC_139383.1:75960000-78360000 GCF_054392235.1 Sus scrofa | reverse complement strand
CTTTATAGTGTTTGTTTAGTCCTGGCATTTCTGTTTTCCCCCTTTCTCCATCTTCTTAAATAACTGTTACATCCAGGATATCCTCTGTAGCAGTGTAGGCACCCGCAGCTGCCAAAGTCTACCCCTTTCTAATGCTTCCATCTCCGGTTTCCTGTTATTTTAATCCCAGTGACATTTGAAAAGAAAATTCCATGGATGCACTTGAACTGGTAATGTACATCTCTGATAATTTGACCAATTAAAGCCTCTTTGTTACCTGGTTTATTTAAATATAAGGCAATAGGGACTGGTCAGTCACTAAGATGGCATATGGCATATGAAATAAATTGAAGGAAAGAAAGGTCCCTCCTGCTTGTGCCTATGGAGAACTATGACATAAGCCACTCTTCTTTACAGTGACCTTTTCAGAATAGTAGCTGTCATGGTTTTATCTTTGACCTGGACTTGAGCTTCTGAAGAGGCCAGTCATAGCATAATTCCTTCATAGTTCCTGGGGCATGCATACAAGATTCTAATAAAATTTTAGGGTTGGGCTAGGGTGTAAGTATTTATATGAACACTCGATCTTCCTACAATTACTTTGTTCCAAGATAGAATATTAAACAAAAAGAAAAGAAACAGACATCTTACTTATTCTGAGTGGTCCCCCTACTTCACCCTATCCAGAGGGAAATAATGGTTTTTCCCCGATTAAAGTAATACATGTTCAAAGTAAAAATAACAATAATGCACATATATACTATACATGAATTCAAAGTGAAAATCACCCATAGTCTTATCCCCAAGAGCTAAACTATAGATATATTCCTATAAATTTAATTTAGAAAGACCAAAAAAAGGTGAAATTTGTATTTGGTTAAATGTAAGTGAGGGAGCGAAAGGGGCTTGCCAATATGGAAAAACTATTTTGTTACTTAGTTTGGCAAATATGTTGTCTGTGGTGTCACACCGAAATAAAATATTATTCTGGTGCCTTTGACGTCCCTATTCTGGCCCACTTTGTTTTCAGCTCCTGCCCCATAGCCCCAGCTCATTCGCAGCTCTCAGAGAGCCAGAGAAGACACAGGGACTCCAAATGGACATTTCCTTGCCGCTCACTATGGGCATCAGTGTTTCAATCAGTTCTTACAGTTTGCCTGGCCTAACTCATTTCTTCCATCTTCCATAAGCAACCAAAAATAAGTGGCCTTCTTTTATTTTTTTTTTTGTTTTATTTTACTTTTACTTTGAAGGTTTGTCATGCCTATGTCTTATTTTCCCCCAGCTGTTTCTAATTCCTCTTCCATTCCCATGTTCAATTTCAATTTGACTTTATGTTTTACAGACTGATTTTAAGGAACTAAGCCATTTGACAATAAAATATAGAGAATAGACAAAAATTATGCTACCATGTTAGACATACCTAAAAATCTGAGATTTCTTCACAAGAAAAATGCCAGCTCTTCCAGTGCAGAAAGATGGCTAAGTGAAAAGTGGCTTAACTAATGTCCAATATGTATTGGTTGTTTTCCCAAAGGGCCACCTTGTGTCTTATTAGAGCTAGGGTACGTTGGACAGGATTCTCAGTGGAGTGAGCTAGGCAGAGCATTAAAGGCCAGGCCATGCCAGTGGACATGGCAGACTTTAGGAAAGCTCCCAAAGGAGGCATGAGAAAGGAATTAAGGGGTAAAAACAGAGATAGACAGATGGCTGGTGATACGAATGTCTGGTCACTGATATTTTATCCCGGATCCAGACACTAGGAACAAAGAACCAAGAAGAGGCCATGATTAAGGCCAGTTACCAGCTAAAGAACTGGTGCGTTGTCACTGGGAGAAAGCTTGGAGCCCAATGACCAAGCTTTGGGCATTTTTCTGTCTTGAAAAAATATGTCTTGAAGTCTGCTTCCAGCACAGGGCTTTTCAGGTTTCTTTTGATTAAGGATTGGTTTATCCATTAATTTCATTTATCCATTTAATAAACATGCATTTTTTGAGTTCCACCTATGTGCCCAGTACTATTGTAGGATCTGTGTTAAGTGGCTTCCACTGTGGGAGCTGGAGGGCTGTAGGGACAGAACATGTACTTGAAAATGCTTGTGGACATGACTAATGTAATGAAAGTTCAAAATGTGAGGACCATAGGAGCTTCAGAAGCATAGGCAGAAACCCTCATCTGCTCAGTGACAACAAAAGAAAAGCATTAAAAGATTTCAGGGTTGATGCCAGCATTTCAGGAAAAAAAATTAAATCTGAATGAAAATATTCAGATTGAAACCACTAAAAGAACTGCAAAACTGTAATTAAAATCCAAAGAGAAAACTGTCAAGCTTTTAAGTATTCACATCTGGCTGGTGGAAACATGGATGGATTTTTATTTTCTTCTTTTCATTTTACAGTGTACCTGCCCAAATGTTTTACAACAGCCCATAGTAATTTTATAATTAAAAAGATATTGATATTCAGCTGGACTTCTTCCCCACCCTAAGCACAATGAAGAAAGGGATGTAATTCAATATATTGAAGGCTAATGAATGTTTTTATTTCTCTCACAGCCTAATCAAAACTTCATTCAGGAGAGCAAAGATAGTACATCTCTAATTTCTGCAGGCAGTAGCATTTTTCTCATGATTTTCAACCTCTCCTTTATTATGTTTGTAAGGCTGAAACCAACCATTGTAAGTCTCTTTAAGACTAAGCATGTGTGATTGCTATACCAACACCCTCATTTGGTGTCCAAGAACAAGAAGAAATTGAGTAATAATGGAATTACTTTTCCTGTTTTACTTGCAACTGTAAAATTGGTATCTAAATCAAGTGCATTATTCAGTTTTACATTAAAATTTTGACAATTTTCCAATCTGTTGCAAACTTGGAAAAACCCAAATTTTGCTAATAGTGATGGATTTGGTTCCATGCCAGCTAAAGTTTTGAAATAAAGTCATAAGTTACATGTACAAAGGATTCTAAGGATGGATAGCTCAGAGGAGTCCCCCTGCTTTGTCCCTCTAGTTTAAGAATATGAAGGGAACTAAATGCAGATAATAAGTTCTCTATATATTCTTTGTCCTTCTTTTCTCAACCCTGAACACACTCCTTCTCTCTTAATGAACAGCAACATTCTCCCAATTGCCTGTGCTTAGATGTCTCAGATTCTTCATGCTTCATTAGCTCCCTTTTTCTCTTCACCAGCCTTCAACTGGACACCAAATCCTGCCAATTCAGCCTAGGAGACAGACTCCTTTCTTCCATGCCATCTCACTGCCTTAATTCACACCCACAGCATCTCTCCTGACCACTACTGCGGCTTCCCTACTACTCATTATGCCCTGCCCAGGCTCTCCCTCCCCTAATCTGTCTCACTCACCGGCAATGGAATCATCTTTCAAAAACACAACCTAATCTATGAATCCTCCTTTCTAAAATCTGGAGAAATCAAGGATTTCTACTTCAGCCCTACTGAGCTTCTCACTGCCATCTAAACTGACTCTATACTTTCACACTCTTGTGTCTGAACTGGAATTTCCCTGTTCTCTGGCTAGGATTTCTTGCTTTTTTTTTTTTTTTTTTTTTTTAATTCTACAACCTATTTATATGAAGTGTCCAGAGTAGGTAAATCTATAGAGAAAGAAAGGAAGTTAGTGGTTGGCAGGGCCTTGGGGGAGGAGAGGAGAGAGGGGAACTGCTAATAGGTACAGGTTTCTGTCTGTGGTGATAAAAAGGTTCTTAGATTTCTTGCTTTTCTTCAAGGTGTTTTTCAAATGCCACCACCTCCATTAAGTCTTCTCCCACTTTCTCAGGAAAAGCTAGACCCTTTCCCTCCTCTGTCCCCATGGCAGGTATGTACTTCATGCACACCATAGTCATAGCACCTAGAACACTGTATTTTTCAGGTTACCTCTGTTTCCTTCACAAGTTACTCACAGTGAGTTACTCAGAGGCAGAAACTAGGTCTTCATCTTAGTAACCATCACAATTCATTGTCTATCATGATATGAGCTTAATCCAGGTTTGTTAAGTGAATGAATAACAAACTAACTTAAAAGAAAAAACATCTAATATTATAATTTGAGACACTGGGGTCCCCTTTACTGCAGTGAAATTCACTGTCTTGTTATGCTGGAAATTCAGGCTTGGGCCCAGTGCTGACTAACTAGCAAACACTGCTACCTACACAAGGTGTTTCCATCTAGATCCTTACTTCTTAAGTATAGTCTAGACCAGAAGCACTGGTGATATTTGGGAGCTTGTCAGAAATGCAGAAATCCAAGCCCTCCCCCAGCACCATGAGTCAGAGTCTGCATTTTCACAAGATTTCCAGAGCATTCTGTGCACACTGGGGTCTGAGAAGCTCTGATCCAGATAGAACAGTGGTTCTCAAACTTTTTTGTTTCTTGAGCCCTTTATACTCACTCATAAGAATCACTCAGGGTGCCACCAAGCTTTTGTTTATGTGGATTATGCCTGTCTACATTTACTGCATTTGAAATTTAAAACTGAAATATTTTAACAATATTTTCTTGTTAATTTATTTTAAAAGAACAATAAAACATTGCATCTTAACATTAATAGTATGTTTTTATAAAATATAGACATATTTTACAAATTGAAGATATGTTTAATATCTGGCTTAATAGAAGGCAGCTGGATCTCATATGTGCTCCTGCATCAATCTGTGGTGTTATCTCCATGTCACATGACCTCAGGAAAACCCCACCTTACCCACATGAGAAATGAGAGTACAAAAGATAAATAAAAACTTAGTATTATTATGAGAATAGTTTTGACCTCCCTGGTCATATTTTGAGAACTACAGGTCTAGATAGACTGGAGTCATGCATAAAGTGTGACCAGTCACACAAAGGCTGACCTGATCCTTTCAAGGCTTTCTTCCCATGATAGACTGGTGCCCAGTCATCCAGCGGCTCCATCTCTCATGTGAAGGAGACACAGCTGGTGCCCAAATGTCATCCCTAACACTTATCTGCAGTCAGTTGTCTAGATGTAGCTTTCTTAACCACCAACCAAAGATTCAGAATGATTTTTTTCATTTTTCAGTGGGGTCAGTTTTATTAAAAAATAAATTCTTCTTCCTACCCCAGCAACAGCTTATTTATTTGTTGTTGTCATTTTTCTTTTATGTTTTTAAATGGTAGAGCAATGAAGGTAAAGGGTATTTGCAATCTCAGAATAAAAGATTTGCAGAGCTAGAAGAAATCTTACATAGTAGAGCCTTGTTTTAAAGAGAATAGAGACTCAGAAAGGTCAAGTTACTTGTTCACAGTTGACCAGCTAGAAAATGAAGGAGCTAGGGAACTCTGTCCCTGCTGCCAGCACTATCCCTGCCAGTCTCCCAGAATGTGCATCAGTTGCCTTTTAGGGAATTTAAAGAAAGCAGATGGAGTCAGTGTTTACACTCTGTGCATTTAAAGGTCATAATGATTTGGTGGCTTTACCCTTGAAGGTAATTGCTCCCTGTAGCTGCCATGGCAGAAGTAGAGCCTGGACTAGGAATTCAAAGCATCCATTGAGCCAAAAGGTGGCAGAATTTGGAATTAAATCACTTTGCTGCTTAGTAGGACCTTCAGGCAGGAAGAATGATCTGACATTTTACAATAGACCTGTTTTCTTCTGTACAGGTGGGTTTTTATCTGCCCAGCAAGAACTCAAACAAGTTGACCCCAGTCTAGAGTAGCACTACCAGATTGCTTATGGCTTAGATTCCTGGTAGTTGGGCAAGGCTTATTGGTTTTCCCTGGGATGAGAGACTGCCACCAATTTTGAGCTAGCTTTGGGTGCATGTTAATTTCCTTTACTTGCTCTAGACACTAATTTACCCTTTCCCACTTTTTCCTTCATTTTTTTCCTCAAAAAATATTTACTGAAAGCTGACTTAGCATTTGACAGGGCATTAAGAACTGTGAGGAAAATATGTAAACATCCTGTTGTCTGCACATCATGTTTTATTTTTCAGTTTCTCATTTATCTGTCAGGGTGGTCTGAGCTAGCCTCTTAGTTCTATTCTACTAACATAATTCTAATGAGGGGCCAAAGATTGTCCACATCTAATGGCTGATCAAATGCCCAAAGAGTATTTAGTCATGATAGCTTTGGCCCGCATCAGAATTCCTCCCTTTTGCCTAGTATGTTGTACTTGATTTGAAGCTTAAACTGTTAGTAAAATAGTCTGACACTTCTTTTTTCTTATTAAATTATAGTTGATTTACAGTGTTGTACTAATTTCTGCTGTACAGCAAGGTGACTCAGTCATTCTATATATATCTTTGCTTGTATTATCTTCCATCATGGTCTATCCCAAGATATTGGATATAGTTCCTTGTGCTATACAGTTGGACCTTGTTGCTTATCCATTCTAAATGTAATAGTTTGCATCTACTAACCCGACTTGGCAACCACAAGTCTATTCTCTAAGTTTGTGAATCTGCTTCTGTTTTGTAGATAAGTTATTTGTGCCATATTTTAGATTCCCCATAGAAGTGATATCATATGATGTTTGTGTTTCTCTTTCTGCCTTCACTTAGTGTGAGAATCTCTAGTTGCAACATGTTGCTACAGATGGCATTTTTTCATTCTTTTTTATGGCTGAGTAGTTTACATTATATATATGTAGCACATCTTCTTAATCCATTCATCTGTAGATGGACATTTGGGTTGTTTCCATGTATCAGTTATTTGAATAGTGCTGCAGTGAACATAGGGATGCATGTATCTTTTTTGAATTGAAGTTTTGTCCAGATATATGCCCAGGAGTGGGATTGCTGAATCATAGGTAATACTATATTTAGTTTTCTAATGTACCTCCATACGTTTTTCCATTGTGGTTGTACCAATTTACATTCCCACCAACAGTGCAGGAGGGTTTCCCTTTTCTCCAGACCCTCTCCAGCATTTTTTATTTGTAGATTTATTAATGATGGCCATTCTGACCAGTATGAGTTAGTACCTCATAATTAGTGACGTTCAGCATCTTTTCATGTGTCTACTGAAAAATTTCTTCTTTCCATATTTCTTCTTTGGAGAAACGTCTATTTAGGTCTTCTGCCCATTTTTCAGTTTGGTTATTTGTTTTTTGTTGTTGAGTTGTATGAGTTGTTTGTATATTTTTGGAAATTAAGCCTTTGTCAATTGCATCATTTTCAACTCTTTTTCTCTCATTCCCTTTGTTGTCTTTTCTTTTTTTTTTTTTTTATGGTTTCCTTTGCTGTGCAAAAGCTTGTAGGTATGATTAGGTCCTATTTGTTTATTTTTGTTTTATTTCTATTGTCTTGGGAGACTGACCTAAGAAAACATTTATAAGGTTTATGTCAGAATGTTTTGCCTATGTTCTCTTCTAGGCATTTTATGGTGTCAAGTCTTATGTTTAAGCCTTAAGCCATTTTGAGTTTATTTTTGTGCATGGTGTGAAGGTGTGTTCTAGTTTCATTGATTTACATGCAGTTGTCCAGTTTTTCCAGCACCACTTGCAGAGGTGACTTTTTCCCATTTTGTATTCTTGCCCCTTTTGTCAAAGATTAATTGACCTTAGGAGTCTGTGTTTATTTCTGGGTTCTCTGTTCCATCCCATTGATCCATATATCTGTTTTTGTGCCAGTACCACACTGCCCTGATTACTGTAGCTTTGTAATATTTTCTGAAGTCTGGGAGAGTTATGCTTCCTGTTTTGTTCTCTACCCCCCTCAGGATTGCTTTGGCAATTCTGGATCTTTTATGGTTCCATATAAATTTTTGGATTATTTTTTCTAGTTCTGTGAAAAATGTCATGGGTAATTTGATAGGAATTGCATTAAATCTGTAGATTGCTTTGGGTATTAATATTTTAACAATATTAATTCCTCCAATGCAGGAGCATGGGATATCTTTCCATTTCTTTTCTGAATCCTCTTTAATTTCCTTTATTAATGTTTTATAGTTCTCAGCATATAAGTCTTTCACCTCCTTGGTAAGGCTAATTCTAGGTATATATATATAGGTGAAATTTTAAAAGGTATTTTTAAATATTTCTTTTCTAATATTTCATTGTTAGTATTCAGAAATGCATCTGATTTATGATTGTTAATCTTGTATCCTGCTACTTTGCTGAGTTCATTGGTCAGTTCAAGTAGTTTTTGTGTGAAGTCCTTAGGGATTTGCATATATAGTATCATGTCATCTGCATACAGTGACAGTTTTAACTCTTCTCTTCTAATTTGGATACCTTTTCTTCTGTTTGTCTAATTGCTGGGGCTAAGACTTCCAATACTATGTTGAATAAAAGTGGTAAGACTAGGCATCTTTGTCTTGTTCCAGATTTTAGCAGGAAGGCTTTCAGCTTTTTTCTGTTGAGTATTATATTGGCTATGGGTTTGTTGTAAATGGCTTTTATTATGCTAAGATATGTTCCCTCTATACCCACTTTGGTAAGTGTTTTTAATCATGAATGCATGTTAAATTTTGTCAAATGCTTTTTCTGCATCTAATGATCATGTGGTTTTTGACTTTTGTTAAAATACTGTATTACATTGATTGATTTGCATATGTTGAATGATCCTTGTGAGCTTGGTTGGGATGAATCCCACTCAGTCATGGTGTATGATCTTGTTTATGTGTTTTTGGATTTGGTTGACTAAAATTTTGAGAATTTTTGCATCAATATTCATCAAAGATGTTGTCCTATAATTTTCTTTTTTGGTAGGTCTTTGTCTGGTTTTTGTATTAGGGTGGTGGTGGCTTCATAGAATGTCTTTGGGAGTGTTCGTTCTTCAGTCTTTTGGAAGAGTTTAAGAAAGACTGGTCTAAGTTCTTCTTGATATGTTTGGTAGAATTCACCTGTGAAGCCATCTGGTCTTGGACTTTCGTTTCTAGGGAGTTTTTTTAATTGCATCTTCAGTATTATTTCTAGTGATTGGTCTGTTCAAATGATCTGTTTCTTCTTGATTCAGTTTCGGTGGGCTGTATGTTTTAAGAAAGTTGTTCATTTCTTCTAGGTTGTCAAATTTGTTGGCATATAATTGTTTATAGTATTCTCTTACTTTTTTGTATTTCTGCAATATCAGTTGAGACTTATCCTTTTTCATTTCTTATTTTGTTTATTTAGGTTCCCTGTATATTCTTCATGGTGAGTCTGGCCAGAGGCTTGTCAATTTTGTTTATCCTTTTAAAGAACCAGTTCTCCCCCCCCTCCGCCCCCGCCCCAGAAAAACCAGTTCTTGGTTTTGTTGATTTTTTTCTTTTTTTTTCTATTGTTTTTTAATTTTCTTTCTATTGTTTTTTATTGTTTTCTTTCTATTGTTTTTGCTATTTTTATGTTGGGTTTTTTTTGTATTTTTTTTAATCTCTCTTTTATAAATTTCCTCTTTATGATTTCCCTCCTCCTGCTGACTTTAGGTTTTGTTTGTCCTTCTTTTTCTAACTGTTTCAGGTGGTAGGTTAGGTTATTTATTTGAGATTTTCTTGTTTTTGAGGCAGGCCTGCATTGCTCTGAACTTTCCTCTAAGACTACCTTTTTGCAGCATCCTATAGATTTTGTATGGTTGTGTTTTCATTGTCGTTAGTAAAAAGGTATTTCTTAATTTCCTTTTTGATTTCCTTGGTGACCTGTTGTTTTTTTAGTAGCATCTTGTTTGGTCTTCATGTAGTCATTTTTTATCTCATTTCTCTTCCTGTGGTTGATTTCTAGTTTCATGCCGTTGTTGTTAGAGATGCTTGAAATAATTTCTATACTTTTAAACTGGTTGAGGTTAGTTTTGTGTCCCAGTATGTGGTCAATCTTAGAGAATATTCCATGTGCATGGAAAGAATGTATATTTTGGGTTTTTTGGATATAATGTCCTGAAAATATTAGTTAAATCTAACTGTTCTGTTGTATCATTTAGAATTTCTGTTGCCTTGTTGATTTTCTGTCTATTGGCTCTGTCCATTGATGAGTGGGTTGTTAAAGTCTTCTACTTTATTGCATTCCTATCAATTTCTCCTTTTATGTCTGTTAGTATTTGTCGTATGTATTTGGGTGCTCCTGTGTTTAGGGGCATATATATTGATGAGTGTAATATGCCCTTCTTGAATAGATCCTTTTATCATTAAATAGTGTCTTTTTTTAATCTTTCTTTATGGTCTTTGTTTTAAAATCTATTTTATCTGACATGAGTATTGCAACTCCCACTTTCCTGTCATTTCCATTCACATGAAATATCATCTTCCATCTCCTCACTTTCAATTTATATGTGTCCTTTGCCCTACGATGGCCTTTGTTAGGCAGCATATTGTAGGCCCTTGTTTTTTTAATCCAGTCTGCCACTCTGTTCTTTTAATTGGAGCATTCAGATCCATTGACTTTTAAGGTAATTATTGATAAACATGCATTTATTGCCATTTTAAATGTTTTCCAGCTTATTCTGTTTCTCCTTTTTTCCTTTTGGATGATTTCCTTTTATTTTATGCTTGGGTCCTCTTATTTTTAGTCTTAATAAATCTGTTTTTTTGTTTTTGATCTGTGGTTTCCCTGTTTTTCAAGTATATTAACCCCTTCCTATATCTGCTTCCTTTAAACTGATAGTCATATAGTCTAAAATATATTCTAAAATAAAAGTCTAGATTTTCAAACTCTCCTTCCCCACATTTTATAATTTTGATGCCCTTTCACATTTATCCTTTGGTTATACCTTGTGTTTATCACTGCTTTCACAAATAAGTTTTTTTTTTTTTTTTTATCTGTATACTGGCTTATTTAAGTGATTACTTTCCAGTTGTGATTTCCTCCATCCTATATCTTCTTACTTCTTTTCCTGTTTAGAGAAGACTTTCACTATTTCTTTGGGGATAGATTTAGTGTTGCTGTATTCTTTTAGTTATTATTTATCTGCAAGTTTCTTTATTTCTCCTTTTTTTTTTTTTTTTTTTTTGTCTTTTTGCTTTTTCTAGGGCCGCATCCACAGCGTATGGAAGTTCCCAGCCTAGGGGTCTAATCGGAGCTGTAGCTGCCAGGCCTAAACCGGAGCCACAACAACGCAGGATCAGAGCCACGTCTGCAACCTACACCACAGCTCATGGCAATGCTGGATCCTTAACCCATTGAGCAAGGCCAGGGATTGAACCCACAACCTCATGGTTCTTAGTTGGATTCATTAACCACTGAGCCACAACGGGAACTCCACTCCTTCTATTTTAAATGATACTCTGCTGGGTAGAGTGTTCTAGGCTTCAGTTTTTTTCTCTCTTAGAACTTTGAATATATCTTGCCAATCTCTTCTGGCCTGTTGTGTTTCTGTGGAGAAATCAGCTGATAGACTTATGGAAGTTCCCTTATAAGTAACTCTTTGTTTTTCTCTTGCTGCCTTTAGAATCCTCTCCTTATCTTTAACTTCTGCCATTTTTATTATAATATATCTTGGTATAGGTCTGTTTGGGTTCAACTTGTTTGGAGCCCTCTGTGCTTCCTGTATATGACTATTCCTTTCTTTAGATTTGGAAAGTTTTCAGCCATTATTTCTACAAATACATTTTCAATACTATTCTTTTTCTTCTTCTGGAATCCCTATTATGTGTAGATTGGCATGCTTTATATTATCCTATAGATTTCTTATATTGCTCTCATATTTTTTTCATTTGGCTTTCTGCCTGCTGTCCTGATTCAGTGATTTCCATTATTCAATCTTTCAAGTTCCCGCTGCATTATTCATTCTACTATTCAGTGCCTTTAACTCAGCTTTCATCTTTGTGAATGAATTTTCTAACTTTTCTTGGCTCCTCCTTATAGTTTCTAGTTCCATTTCAAAGTAATCTGTTTTACTGTTATAACCGTTCTTAATTCCTTCAGTATTCTCATCACCTCCGTTTTGAACTTGGTGTCTTTTAGACTGTAAAGGTCTGTTTCATTGTTTGCTCCTTCACGGGAATTCTCCCATTCTTTTACCTGGGAATGGTTCGTGTGCTTCTTCATTTTCACTTATGTTTTTCTTACTCTGTGAATTTAGGGGGAACAGTTATCTGCTATATTCTTGGAGGGCTTTTTCTATATGGGAGCGTCCCTGGGTAGCTTGTGAGAGTTTACAGTTTTTTTGCTATGAGAGCTGCTTTTGGCTTGGATGCTTGCTGTCTCTTTCTTCAGTGCACACAGGCCATTATCCCCTTGATGGGGGTGTGCAGGTGTATGGCCTGTGTATGTTTCCAGGGAGGTGGGGGCAATGGGCAATGCCTGGTCTCTAGGCCTTTGGCAGTGACAGGGACCCACAGCGAGGTGAGGGTGGCAGGGTGCTCCTGGTTGCTGGACCCTCGGCAGTGGCAATGATCCACACAAGAAGTGGGGGTGGTGGCTGGGGCCCTTGGTAGCAGCAACAGTGGAGTGTGTGTGTTCCCAGGGAGGTGGGAGCAATGGGCAGAGCTTGGTTGCAGGGCCCTCCACAGCAGTGACCCCTGAGGTGACTGGGGCCACAGATAATACCTGGTTATGGGACCCTTATTGGTGGTGACCATGCCCACCTCAGGAGTCCAAGATGGCTGTGGCAGTTTGTACCCACTCCCATACCCTGTGCAGGAGGTACTCTGCCACCTGAGAGACTGCGTGTGCACAGAGAAATATGTCCCTATGGCTCTCTCACCTCTCCTCCTCTGGCACTCCCCAACAGTGGCACCCTGACCCCCTGGTGGGCCCAGACCCCCTCCTTGCTCCCTAGCCCATGGCCCACTGCTCTAGCCCCCTCAGTCTCTTTCCACAAAGCCAACCCCAGTCCTCTCCCCAGAACTGACCTCTGTAGCCTAAGTCTCAGACCCCAGTCCCCACTCAGTGTCTCAAGCTGTGGTGTGCTAGGTGGAGTTACCAGTCATCTGTGCATCTCCCTCTGCTTTGCCCTCCTCAGACTGGCTGCTGTGCTTTTTTTCAAAGCTTTGAGCACACCCCCCCCCGCCCCCACCCCAACCCCATCCTGGCTGATCTCCTTGTTAGGCGGCCTCCCAGGGTACAGATTCCTTTCCTCTTTCACAGCTGCCTCTCAGGAGTGCTGGTCCTATCCTGATTCCTTTTTTCTCTTTTCTCTCTCTTTCTTTTCCTTTTGTTCTGCCCACTTATGTGGAGGGTTTCTTGCCCTTTTTGGAAATTTGAGGTCTTCTGCCAGTGTTTAACGGATGTCTTGTGTGAAGTGTTCTACAAATACATAGTTTTTGTTTGTTTTGTTTTTGTTTTTTTGTTATTGTTGTGTTTGTGGGAGAAGGTGAGCTCCACATCCTACTCCTCCACCATCTTGCTCCCACCTCTAATCTGACACTTTCTAATGCAGTCATTTTATGACTCCTTTGTAAAAGGAGCCTTTTCTCCAACACAGCAGAGAAGCCATATAATATGGGAATTTCCAGCCTAACCTCTGTAGCCAGATTGCCTGAGTTCAGATCTCACTTTTGAGACACACCTACCATCTGTGTGACATTGGGCAACTTACTTAACCTTTCTATGTCTCTATTCATTTGTAAAATGGGGAAAAAATAGTAACTTACCTTAGAATTACTGTGAGCAATAAATTAGCTAATTCATATAAAATGTTGAGAACAGGACCTCACTATTATTTTATTTTGAACCTCAGCATAGAACATAAAGACAAAATAAAGAGCTCAGAGTTAAGTTTACAGTAGCTTCATTTTGCCTTCCCCAAGCTTCCTCCACATAGCCCTGATTAAAAAAAGTCCTCTGTTGAAGTTTCTATACATAGATGTTACTAAGGGAATTGCTCAAACAGGAGGGTGTCTTTTCAATAGTATTCTAACAGTAAAATTTTTCACTGAAAAGCCTACTCAAACTTTATGCAACTAGTGAATGTAAAGATGAAAATACTGTAGTGCTGCTGGAGTTGCTTTTGCAATCCAGTCCAGTCTGGTGGGAGGAAAATATCAGTAGACTAGCATCACTACCTTTTACAGAAGACTGGTCAGAAATTAAGCCGTCAGCTCAACATACAGCTGCTGAGCACCTGTTCCTTTCAAGTTGACGGCAGTACAGTGCTGAGAGACACAGTGTGGGGGAAACAGGGCTGATCTGATGATAACGGTACAGTGTGGGTGATGGAGGGAAGGATCAGAGAGGGGAGCGTCAGGAAGGAATCCTGAAACTCTCCAGGCCTGAGGCCTGGTGCAGATTTTGAATGATAAACAGGCATTCTAGGCAAAAGAATCAATTGTCTTGTGCTTTTCTTCCAGTGATCCCCATCACAAATGGAAAAATCACACAGTAAACCACCTTACTGTTTTTTTGTTTGTTTGTTTATTTGTTTTTTAGGGCCAGACCCTTAGCATATTGGAAGTTCCCAGGCTAGAGGTCAAATCATAGCTGCAGCTGCCAACCTACACCACAACAACACTAGATCCAAGCCATGTCTGCAAACTTCATTGCAGCTCATGGCCACACCAGATCCTTAATCCACTTATTGGGGCCAGGGATCAAACCCGCATCCTCATGGATACTAGTCGGATTCATTACCACCGAGCCACAATGGGAACTCCTACTATTTCTTATGTATCATCATCCAAGATACCAACCCATTAGCAGAATATTCTTTATCTACCTTATACTCCATTTATGCTTTACTCAGACACATTTTGTTCTTCCAAGCCCATAAATTCTTAAAGTGATCCCCCTGGTGCTCACCAAGGAGGATTTCTTTTTTTATTTCATATTCATTCCCAGTCAAGAAATGATGTTTCTAGGATATCCAGAATTTGATCAATCTGATTATCATTCTGAATTGAAATGAGTAACTGAGGAATAATCCTCTCTAAAGAGAGTCCCCAGGCTACTGGTGCACACACAGAAGTCATCGCCATTGTCCATACTTGCTGGTGCTGATGGGGCCAGTGTGGCTCCTTTGTGCTGACCAGTACCATCATCACACACCCCCTGTTTTTGTCAAGCTCGACATCCCCTTTGCTTGAAGATCCATTTGATTCCCAGATTTGTTGTGAATAAAGTTTCTTTTGTGTCCTTGTCAATTTTCTTGTCTTTCTTCTTGTAGCACTGCCAGCGGAACACAACAGGAGAGCACTGTGAGAAATGTCTAGATGGTTATATTGGAGATTCCATCAGAGGAGCACCTCGGTTCTGCCAGCCATGCCCCTGTCCCCTGCCCCATGTTGCCAAGTAAGTCTCTTAAAGGAAGATGGTCTCTTCTACTTATTTTCCCCTTATTTTTCTTTTTTCCCCCCATCCAGGGTTCTGAGGTTTTTCCACAGTCAAAGTTGAGTATCTCATGTTGTAGTGAGAATGGAAAATATATAGGAAAGGTCTCTAACCTGAATATACTTTGAAGAAAGCTTAAGCACTTAGCTTAGTGTAGGTGATGACTCTGTTCCCAAAGTATTGTGTGCTGGGCACATCACAAAGTCAGAGAAGTTTCCCAGGTTTTATAAGCAAGGCTACTCTCATCTTTTCTTGGCCATCCCTTGACCTAAGGGAGATCACAACTAGTAATGCCAACAGACATAACTCAGCGTTTTCAATAGTAGTGTTTCTCCTGACTCTCACAGAGCAGACATTTTCCTACAGGTCCAGCCAAATAGGCTTTTCAATCAGAAATAGAACACAAGTAAACAAATGTGCTATAAGCCAGTCAGTCATAGAAGCTTTCCAAGAAAACTCATTTACACTGCTGGCTATGTTTTGACCTGAGTGAAATTGTTAGAGACAATATACATACATCCTAGTGGAAATAATAGGATTCTTTTCAGGCACATGGTATGTATAAATCCAGTAGTCAAGATTATCCCTTTTATTGGCTTAAAAATGCAGAATATAGAATTAAAATGGGGTGGTAGTATTTGGTTTTCCAAGTATCAACCAGTTCTCCAGTTCTCTGACACCAACTGGGTATCCTATAAGCTATTCAAACCTGGTACTAAGCACCGGAGTTAGAATAGACCCCATAGTTTAAAGGCGCAGGCCCACTTTGGAAGCCAGCCACAAATTTGGGTCCCAGGCTTGTTACGTTTCTGCCCAGATAACTACAAACTCATGGGTCCCACCAGTGCCTTTCCAGGTTAGATATTCTCTAGAATGACTCACACAACTCAGGAAAGCACAATACTTAAAATTATAGTTTTATTATAAAGAATATAATTGAGGATCAGCCAAATGGAAGAGATTCAGGGGCAAGGTATGGAGGGAACGATGGGAGGAGGCAGAGCCTCTGTGCACTTGCTCTTCAGATGCACCACCTTCTCAGCAAATCAGTATGTTTACCAACCGTGAAGCTCCCCAAACCTTGTTGTTTATGAGTTTTATCAAAGTTTCATTACATAGTCATGACTGATTGAAATATTGGTGATTGAACTCCATCTCCAGCTTGACTCCCCTCCCCTGAGGTTGGGAGAGGGATAGGGTTGAAAGTTCCAACCCTCTAATCTTGGGTAGGTTCCAGCAGACCAGCCCCCATCCTTAAGGTACCGAGGGGCCCGTCAGGAGTCACCTCATTAGCATAAACTCAAGTAAAATTGAAAGGTTGAAAAGAGCTTATTATGAATAACAAAAGACAGTCCTGTCAGAAAGAAATTCAGTAGGTTTTACAAATACCAAATATATGTTTTTTATTATACCGCAAGAGGAAGGAATAGTGAACCTTCTAGATTCATATCTGTGCCTTGGCACATAATAGCTGTGTGATCGCAGACAAGGTCCTTTCTCCCCAGGTCTTACTTTTTCTTGGGATTTGGGGTTGAGGAGACTAGATTCAGATTTTGACTCACTGTTGATTCCTGCTCTGGATCTCAGTTTTTTCCTTAGCAGATCAAAGTTGATATAAGGATCTGCCTCGTAAAGTTGGACTAGGAGAGCATGTGTGGAGCACTTGGGTTGGTACCACACACAGAAAGGTATATGCAGATGTTGGCTTTACTGAACACATTATATTTTTTCTGACACGTTTTACATACCCTATGTCAGGCACTGTTCTAAGGGTTTAGGTGTTAATATTTACCTGATAGCTGTTGTAAAGATTAAATAATGCATATAAAATAACTTTTAAAAGACCTGAATGCCACCCCTCACCACATACACACTTTTTTATAGAGACAAGAGAAGAGAGGACAACCAGATTTCCCTTACCAGTATCAACTAACATTTCACCTGATAGCTGGTGATGTGTTCAAATCCTCTGATGAGTCTGACCATGAAAAAGTCAGATGTTTTATAGCCCCATCTTTCTTTAGAAACCATTAAACTGCCTCAGCCCTGCTTTGTGATTTTTCATGTCTGATGGTATTAATAATGTGTGCAAAATGGATGGTACTGAGAGTAAGGGTAGAAAACTCAAGCATTAAATGTTCTATTATTTTTATTCAAGTGTGTCCTGATTTATGAGCTCCCTTTGCTTCATCTTGGAATATTATTTAATTGTTCATTAATATTCTTCTCTCAAATGCAAGTCTTAACCATATCTGATGAGATGTTCAGCATGCTGCTTCCTTACCATGGTATAGTTATTTGGTTAAATATATTTGCCTCCAATTTTCAAATAACAGTTTTCACTCATTCTCCCTTGTAAACAAAGATGTTCTGTAGCACCAACTGCTCAAAACAGGTTTATAAGCTTAGAGCGGCAGTTTCTTTAGAAACTAACGGATGGATTAGAAAGATCATCCCAAATTCTTCATTGTATTGTACAACTTTTGTACTTTTTGCTCTAGTCATATGATGAAACTTCCTTGTATAAATTACATGTTATTAAGTGTCTTGAGGTAAGGGTCTTCGGAGACCTCATTCCTGTGTGCTGAGAATCTTGTCTCCATGAAATCAGTAAATATTAGTCAAGCACTTATGTGCCAATCATGTACTAGTCATTGGTCACAGCAGTGAATAAAGTAGTCAGAAACTTTTATTTTATTAAAATAGATCAAATGACAGCAGTATTTCGAAACTCCTAAAGCAAAGGACCTTTTTACCTTTGAGCCAGATTGCCTAGTATCTCAGTTCATCAAGAAGCTCTTTTGAAGACTTTTAACTCTCTTAAAGAAGCAGAAACTTCCAGTTGAGTAATGAGCTTCCTGTCTTAAAAAAAGAAACAGTTTCCATAGGTACCAAGGATTACCATTTCCACCATGTTCTTTCTCTGCTTATGCAAGTACATCTGGCTTCAAGAGAGCAATTGAGGGACTTAGGAAATGGGCTGGGCAGTTAGGTGCATATTTACAGATATGAAAGCTGCAGTCTCTGGGGCTAAAAAACCTACTGCAAATTAACACAAAAGCAAAAATATACCACCTATAAGTAAAAAATCATTATGTGGGGGAAGTGTGGAAGAATTGAGAAGGGTTTGAGAGACCTGCTTTCTCTGTAGTGGCAATCATTCTACTTCCTGAATCCCTTGGAGGGGGAAACTGGCTACACAAAGGGGGAGGGGGGTAGTTTGCAGTCATAGAAGAGGACAAATTTTCTTGGACCCTATAAAGTGCTAGCCCTTGATCTGGTCTTATTGTTGACTGAGTTAACTAATATCAGACACTAATCAAATATCTTATCAAAAACCAAACTCCTCATTGCCCCTTTCAGCTTTTCTTAAAATTCATATTGCTACTTTCTGTAAAAACGAATACTCTAGGAATTTGAATTACATTTCAAAAGATATGTTAGTTGAGCCTATAGACCCAAGATTTGGATTTCCAGTTAGAGTAACCACATCAGAAAGCAAGAAAGTGATGCTTGAGGGAATTTTGCAAACAGTGCTGAGTCTATTTTCCTTTAAGTTCCCTAAGGGTTTTCCAAGAGCAAAAGACTTCCACTTGGAGAGGACACCATGGTTGTTAGTTTGGGCTGAAAACAGCGCAGTGTTTTCATTTCCCTAGCCAAAGCCCAACTTTAGCCTAAGAAAAATATAAACAATTAATGCTGATGAAGAAAAAAGAAGGAACTCTCAACGCCTCTACTGCCCATGAGGCTCCCTCCACCAAAACCAACAGTCACGCAGCTATTCCCAGGGACCATTTGCACAGAGCTCATTTATTTATTTTGGGGTTAGTCAGACATCCTTCATGTCTCCTAATAATTGCACCAAATAAAATGTCATCTGTTTGAAACAGTGGGACATTAGCTCAAAGCAGACAACTCAAGGCAGGTATTTCATTCCTTCAAGCCATGGGCGGGCTGCTGGGTGGAACATCTTCAAAGGAACATGCATGAAGATTTGTTCATGTTCTGGACACTTAGCTGATAGTGTTTCTTTAAGCAGCCTGAGGAATATAAGAGCAAGCAAAATAAAGGGTAAATGCCAAAGAAATGTAATTCATTGGAATGTTTTTAACCAAACTGTTAGAGGAAATAAATTGTGTGTGCTGCTTTTCACTGAGAAGCACACACAGCTTTCTAATTGATTTTATAAATGTCTTCACACAAAGCAAACACATCCATTTGCTTTCTTCCAAAGACCATTAGGCCTTTGCTGATACATGCAGGAATGTGAGACTAGCAGGTCACACTCCATGAATTGTAGAGTACCTAAGCCAGAACTAATTTAAAAGTCTTTAAAATTTTATACAACCCCCTCATAGGGATGGATTCATGTGTCAGTGTAGAATTTTCAAAACGTGTGGAGAGTAATATCCTCTTTCCCCTGCGTTAATAATTAAGATAGCTATTTTTTCTGCTGAAACAATGTGTTTCTTTTCTGTCCTGTGTCTTAATTCTTATTATCGAAAAAAGAAGAATCAAGAGAGGGGGTTTCATGGACTTGAATCCTTTTACTCTAGTTTCTATTTCTTGCTTGAGTACTTGCTTTGTGACTTTGATCAGCTGAGCCAGTTCCTGAACCCTTTAATCCCAATCTTTAAGGTACACATGAAAGAAATTAAGGTTCTGTGGAGATTATATAGCATAGTTTAGAATTGGTTCATGACCTTGAAGAGTGAAAGAGAGCTAGTGAAGAAAAAAAGACGGGAACTTTCAAATGTATACACTGAAAGTGGTGAGAATAAGAGGAAATTTTCGTATAAATCTAAACTCACAGGTAAAATATACTTATTTTATCTCTGGCTTTGGAGTACGTTTTTTAGACTTGCACTTAAAAATATACATATATGTTTTATACAAACATTCAATGCCTGATGTTCTTAAAATTCCCACTGCTTCAAGTAAAAATAATGATGTAGAGTTCCCATTAATGCTCAGTGGGTTTAAGAACTCAACATAGTGTCCATGAGGATGTGGGTTCAGTCCCTGGCCTCACTCAGTGGGGTTAAGAATCTGGCATTGCCATGCATTGCAATGTAGGTTGCAGGCTAGGCTTGGATCTGGCATTGCTGTGGCTATGGCATAGGCCAGCAGCTATAGCTCTGATTTGAACTCTAGCCTGGGAACTTCCATATGCCATGGGTGCAGCCATAAAAAAACCAACCAAACAAACAGACAAAACAAAAAACAAACAAACAAAAAAGATATGCTTCTGTAGAAAAATAAAGTGGGGATGGGAAATGGTGTCACGATGATATGTCATTTTTTTTTTTGTCTGAGCCTGATATTGTAAATTTTCTGAAAGGAAGAGGATTTAATTGAAATGAAGCAAATGATCACACCCATTTCAACTAGAGATAATATAATCAAAAGTTAAGACAATCTCTTCAGCGACGTATGGAAATGACTTCTAATATTCTCTTTCAATTCTAGTTTTGCAGAATCCTGCTATAGGAAAAATGGAGCTGTTCGGTGCATGTGTAAAGAAAACTATGCTGGACCTAACTGCGAAAGGTGGGCTGTAAAAAGTGACTGTGTTCTGTGAGGGTCAAAGGAGACTTTGTGTTTCTTGCACTCATCAGCTCCGCCATGTTCCCAATCAGTAGGTCTTAAAAGAGGGAGTGGGGATCACATTCCAGAACCCCTTGGGGGAGCTTTCCCAAATCTCTGCCTCAGATACAGCTCTAACAATGCTCCCCGTGCATCCAGGGCTATGTCTTGGGGTGTATAAGCAAGGAAAGAGGAAAACGAGTGTGCACTTTTTGAAGAGGTTTTCAAGATGGTTTCAAGGTTCCAGAGTGAGGGAGGGAGGGAGGGAGAGAGACAGGGAGAGAGAGAGAGGCTTCTTCAGTGATTCTTTTTTTAAAAAAATTAACAAATAGGTCAGTTCATAGAATGATACATTTGAAAAAAACATGCAAACTGGGAGTTCCTGCTGTGGCTCAGCGGTAATGAGCCTGGCCAGTATCCATGAGGATCCAGTTCAATCCCTGGCCTTCTCAGCGGGTTGGGGATTTGGTGTTGTCATGAGCTGAGGTGTAGGCCGGCGGCTACAGCTCCGATTTGACCCCTAGCCTGGGAACTTCCATATGCCACAGGTGTAGCCCTAAAAAAAAAAGAAAAAAGATATTTAACCTGTTCTTTACAACATCTCCTCTCCTGAAAAGTAAACTAATTCTGTGAGTTTGAATTTTCTGAATCCCTCTTGAGTATTTACACCTATCCCTCTTTTTAAGTTTCTCTGGGCTTCGGTCAAACAAAGCAAAGGCTTGGCAAGCAAGGGTGTAAGGCTTCCTCCTGAATGATTGCTGGCAAGACATTTCCCACGCTTCCCACCATCAGCTGCTCACAGGTTTCTAAGATAAAATGGCTTTCACTGAACGAGTCTCACAGAGAGGTCTTCTTATTTTTAACAGATATGCCATTAACACTGGCTTTTGCATTGTGTTTAAGCAGAAAAATGATACATGGTACCTAAAGACGGGGGAGAAGGACCAGGAGGGACTAGCCAGACATCTAGTCCCACATCCCCACATCCACAGGATGCTCACTTCATCATAGCACGCTGCCTGCTGCCCTGGATGGGGCTCACAGATTCAGCCTAGGGCTCAAAAGGCAAGCCTTAAATACCATCTTACTTCCAAAGAAAAAACAACCCTCCATCTCTCAAAGAGTAGCTCTGGACTCTTTTTAAAAAGCCACAGTGTCTACAGTGGCATAGAAAAGCTATGAATTTTGAGAGTATTGCTATTATGATTATTAAATGTGCAAAACATAGACAGTTCTTTCTCTGAAGAGTTGTGGAATTCTCTCCATTTTCACTATAAGGGTAGAGGAAAGTGAAAGCTGAGGAACCTTTAGGAGGTGATCAGATGACCTTCAGTTGATTAATGATGGTGACACACTTATTCTATATTTCCTTGTGTAGGGACCAGGAACATGAGCCAACTGAATTACTCATTCTCTAGCTCAGTGGGGGTGTGAGAAGAGTGTTCATCAGCCAGGGATAGAGCTTTTCTTCCTCAATGTCTGAGGTTAAGCTCAATTTAGTCTGATAAGGATTGAGTAGTATTACCAGCTAATGGGTGTTTGATGGCTTCTGAGAGGAGAATTAATGGCTTTAAATAGAGTCCTGCTGACCAAATGCAAATTCCCTAAGAAATGAAGTAATCTCAGCCCCAAGAGCTGAGTCCTGCAAAAGCACACAAGGATATGGATAAGGGCTCTGTCAGCGTCAGTAGGGGCCTGGCCCAGGATACTATGTCCACCTCAGGCATGGGATTATAGATGAAAATCCCCTGGCCCACATCAGAGGCTCCTGGGACCTGCTATTAATCAGCAGATCTCAGGCAGATCTGATGCTTAGCCTGAACCTGGATTGATAGGATGAAGGAGAGAGCCCTCATTTGGGAAGTGGAGATAGTGTTGAAGATATGTAGCATCAGCCTGGCTGAATTCATCTCTCAGCCTTTCAATCCTCCTGGGCAAGTTATTTGACCTCTAAGTGGCAATTTCTAGAGAGGAAAAAAAAAAAAATACCTACCTTATAGGACTGCTGTGAGGTAATACTATATAGTTTTTAGTATGGCACCTGGCACTTGATAAATCCTCAATAAATGGGAGTTCCCATTGTGGCGCAGCGGAAACAAGTCTTACCAGTGACCCTGAGGTTGTGGGTTCAATCCCTGGCTTTGCTCAGTGGGTTAAGGATCCACCATTGCCGTGAGTTGTGGTGTAGGTCACAGACATGGCTCAAATCGTGTTGCTGTGGCGTAGGCCAGCAGCTGTAGCTCCGATTAGACCTCTAGCCTTGGAACTTCCATATGCCATGGGTGTGGCCCTAAAAAAAATGCATAATAAGTGCATAATAAAAAAAATGCATAATAAAAATTAACTGGTGACAATACAAGTCATTGTGTCTGTTGTCCAGTTTCTGCCATTGGTGCAACGTGTATTTGGGACCAATTGGCTCATTTCCCTGAATCTCAATTTCCTTAGCTAGAAATTATGGCTTTGAACTGAATAGTGCTCTTTATTTATTGTCTCCTTTGTCCTCGTTGCTTTATATTTCTTATCTCTCAGCCTCATAACTACCCTGCAAGGAAGTTTTATTTTATCGTATTGCAGATGAAGAAACTGTGACTTGTCTAAGTTAGGGGAACCAGGATTTGTAAAGTCTGGCTTAAAAATCTGGATTCTTCTCCCATTCTGCTCTTCCTAAATGTATTCCTAAGGGTCTTCCATTTTAAACACTGACAATTAATGAATTCAAGGAACCTCTCATATGAAAAAGAATGGGTACTCTGTGGCTAGATTCCCTTTGACAGGAGACTGCATCTGCATGAGTTCTGGGAATAAGCATCCCTTCTAAGGCCTTTCATCTGCGTTGGAGAAGGATCAGTGTAAGCGACTTCTGCTCCTCTTTCCTGTCCGCCCTTCCTCACAGCCTGCTCTTTAAAGAGAGTGTACTGAGGTCTATTATGTCAAAAATTGACCTAAGAATTCAGGGGGCTCTTCCTCAAAATAGAAATGACCACACCAACAGCTTGTCAAAGGAAGTAGTGATGCCATACATCTAAGACATGGTCTCTGGTCCCCAGTGAAGTCAAGGCTAGAGAGGAGACAAACCTGAAAACCTTTCACTGTAAGGCAGCAAAAGGAATAGGTCAAGAGAAGGCAAGCAAAGGCCCTTCAAGAGCATAGTGAAAGGAGTGTTTCCTTCCCATGGAGGGGCTAGATCATTCCACAGGAGGTAACCTTAGCTGCTTTTGTTTTGTTTGACTCCGTACTGAGGGGGATTTCTGTTTTGAGTGTAATTAACAAGTTTTTTAAGTTGTCCCACATAAACTTCATCTAATATGTTTTCAGTGAATTTGTGGACTCACATCTCTCCACAAGATCTTTTCAAAATATATGGCCGATTTGTGTGGATATCTATCTCATTAGTCCAAATAAAAAACACTCTGGGTGTTTCCGTGCTTGGAGATTGTTTAATTAAGGGGTGGCTTTCAAGTCTGTGCACATATCCCCTGGAGACCTCTGGGTTCCTGAACCCTCCCCTAAGCCCATCTGTGGTGAGGCCTGGGGACCCACATTTTGACCCCCTGTTGGGTTCTGACACCAGTCTTCTCACTGCCCTGTGAACTCCTGCTCTGTTTCAACCTTCAGCAGCACACCTGTGAAATATAAAACAGTGTTTCTCAAATTGGGGCTTGAGGCTCTAGAACAGCTAGCTCCTCGAAAACATTCATGGAAGTTCATGGGTTCTCAGTATTTTCTTAATTTTGTGTATCATTTTGATGATAATCTTGAGAAAAGTTCATTGAAACATGTTCTGGGCTTTCTATAGTACCATTTTATAAAAAAGGACATCTTCCTAGGAGCTGAGGAGAAAATGGTTGATGGTGTGTCATTGAGACATTGTAGACAACTGGGGGCCTAATGGCATGACATTGAGGCAAGCTGAGTCACCACACAGCATTCAGCAGGTCATGCATTCTGAACTCAAACAGTCTTCTGCCACATCATGTTGCAAGTGGCCATTCAGACGCAACAAAACATCTATTGCCTTGAATTAACTGCTCTTAATTTGAATTTGATTCATTTTATAGTTTTATTGTGTGTGTTTTTTGTTTGGGTTTGGGGGGTTTTTTTTTTTGGTCTTTTTAGGGCCACACTCGAGGCATATGGAAGTACCCGGGCTAGGGGTCGAATTGGAGCTGTAATTGCTAGCCTACACCACAGCTCACAGCAGCACTGGAAGCTTAACCCATTGAGTGAGGCCAGGGATTGAACCTGAGTCCTCATGGATAATTATCAGGTTTGTTACTACTCAGCCACAATGGGAACTCCAGTTTTATTGTGTTTTATTTGGAAAATTTATCCTGGGTTTCCAAAATATGTAAAAGCCATAGGTAGGAGTTCCCCTTGTGGCACAACAGAATCAGTGATGTCTCTGCAGCAGCAGTGATGCGGGTTCAATCCCCTGGCACAGTGGGTTAAGGATCTGGTGTTGCCATAGCTGTAGTGTGGTTATATCCCTGGCTCAGATTTGATCCCTGGTCCAGGAACTCCGCATGCCGCAGGGCAGCCAAAAAAAAAAAAAAAAAAAAAAAAAAAAAAAAAAGCCATAAATATAGAAATTATTACTTACTTTTGTATTTGAAATATTTAAAGATAATTTAAGTGAACACTGGAAAAGATAGTCTATATAAATGTCTTTCATTTCACAGGGATCCATACTACATATAAGTTGGACAACATTGGTCTAAACATAAAACATGAGCCTCTTCTGTACTGTGAGGAACAGAAGAGCTCAAAACACATTTGTTTTCCCAATAAGGTTCTCAGCCAAAGTCCTTTCTTACCTCAATTCAAACTTCCCATGCTGGACCTGCTGCACTTAAAATCCACCAGTTCAGCTGTAAAGCTTGGCACATTGTATTGCATTTAGATGATAAAAATAATAACATTTCTGTGTGCTTACTGTATGCCAGGCACTATTGTAAGCACTTTACATGCAATAATACAGTTAAACCTCCAAAAAAAAAATCCTATAAAGATACCATTTTCATCCTTATTTATAGAGAAAGAAAGTGAGACACAGGTTTAACCACTTGTTCAAAATCAAACAGTTTCTTAATCTCATTAAACTATGAGCTTCTCAACAGAAGTAGCGTCTTATTTATTTCTCTATCTACTCTTCCTCCATCACAGTATCTGGAATGTAGTAGGCACTGAGTTATATCTGTTTCAATAATGCTATTTCAAACTTTTTTTTAACCAAAAATAAAACTGTTTAAAAAACCCAGAACTTTTAATATTCATCTAAAAATGCACCATGTAGTGGCAAGTCAGTCACCTCTTGCCCCATTTGACATCCCCCCACCTCCCACCCCATGCCTGGAGAATTGAGTGAGTCAAGTCACTGACTTCTGGCTGAATTGGAAGTTATCTTCTGATGCAAATAATCATAAAATGCACAACCGTATGGACACAAGTTTTGAATTCCCGTCCTTATCCCATTGTGCCCTTCCCTCTGTTCCTAAGTAGTACATTTTAAAGCTGAGGGGCCTGAAACTCAGAGCCATGAGGAGACTTTATCTAAGGTCATACGATTGACCTTCAAAATTCAATGCAAAGTTTACAGTTAATGAACGTATATGGTATCAATGCCTCAGTATTCCATGTTGCTTCTTGTGGCCACTTTAACAATGTACCTTTAGCCATCCAGTTCTGTGGAGGATTGAGAGACATGCTAAGACCATGTGAGGATTTATCATGTGGGTCTTATTGCTTAAGGATCAGGAAAGAAGAATGGGGCAAATTAAAGCAAATTCAGGGAAACTTGAAAATCCTAACAGGAAAGGCCAAATGCAGTATCATCAGAGATGATGATGACAGTGACAGTGATTTTGATGATGACTTTGATGTTAGAAAAGAATAACGAAGAGGAAGCTAACATTTATTAAGGCTTGCATTATGATTCAGGAATTTAGTCTAATTCTTTCTACAGGTACCAAAATTTTTAAACTTAAGCTATCGGCCCTGTCATCTGTACAGAATTCTTTTTTGTTCTGTTTTGCTTTGTTTTGTTTTTTGTCTTTTTGCCTTTTCTAGGGCCGCACCCACAACATATGGAGGTTCCCAGGCTAGGGGTCTAATCAGAGCTGTAGCTGCCAGCTTACACCACAGTACAGCAACTCAGGATCCAAGCCATATCTGTGACCTACACCACAGCTCACGGCAACACCGGGTCCTCAACCCACTGAGAAAGGTCAGGAATTGAACCCGCAACCTCATGGTTCCTAGTCAGATTCGTTAACCACTGAGCCACAACAGGAACTCCCAGAATTCTTTTTTTAATTGAATTATTTATCATGTGCCAATTTCTGCTTCACGATAAAGTGATTTAGTTGTTACATATATATGCATTCATTTTTGTATTCTTTTCCATTATGGTTTATCACGGGATATTGAATATAGTTCCTTGTGTTATAAAGTAGGACCTTGTTTT
Organism: Sus scrofa; assembly: GCF_054392235.1. Taxonomy (NCBI): domain Eukaryota; kingdom Metazoa; phylum Chordata; class Mammalia; order Artiodactyla; family Suidae; genus Sus; species Sus scrofa. The sequence continues at coordinate 78,332,816 of NC_139383.1, read as the reverse complement.
TTTTACCCATTCTGTATATAAAAGTTTGCATCTGCTAACCCCGAACTCCCACTCCATCCTTCCCCCACCCTAGAGTTCTTATTACTCTCTACTCTCAGCGTTGCCCCACTTTTGTTTTCTTGCCCTGTGACCTGGAATTGGTTACTTACATTTTCCAAGCCTTAGCTCCCAGTATTTCATAGAGAAGTAGAGAGCATTTATATGGCACCTACTATATAAATTTTTTAGTACTTAATTTAATTTTCCCTTAATTTAATCCCAGCGAAAGCTATAGAGTACCATCCCTCCTAGCAAAGCTTCTGTGCCAAATGGACTAGGAATTTTGTCACCTTTGTAAAAAGCCTTCAGTGACAGCTGTATGGCCCTGGGAAGAGAAGCAAAGGAGAAAGAGCAGAGGAGAGGAAAAACACTACAAAAATTCCCCAAATAGGAGTTCCTGCTATGACACAATGAGATTAACGATGTCTTGGGAGCACTGAACCAGACACGGTTTCAATCTCCAGCCCTGGCACAATGGGTTAAGTATCCAGTGTTGCTGCAGCTGCAGCATAGGTCTTAACTTCAGCTCTAATCTGATCCCTGGCCTGGGAACTCTGTATGCCATGGGGCAGCCAAAACAGAAAAAAAAATTCCCAAAAGAATGGTTTTGGTCAAAAGCATTTTTTCCCAAAAAACGTACCTTTTTGTTTCCCTTTTGCCTAAATGATATGGTCATTGAGATGACAGTTCATATGTCACAGTTCTTTCATTTACACTGTAAACTTATCAGCTCTCTGAATGAATCAAATCATTAATAAAGCTAGAAATGAGATTATGGAAGAAAGAAAAAAAAAGTGGATCAGTACTGGGCACCTGGGCCCCAATGCTGACTCCAAATCCAACTCCTAATCCTTTGTTTGTTGGTTTATTTTTTATTATAGTTGATTTACAATGTTTCTTCAATTTCGATTACACAGCAAAGTGACCCAGTCACACACAGCTCCCTGTGCTGTACAGTAGGGCCCCATTGCCCATTCCAAATGTAACAGAAACTCCAAACTTCCCATCCATTCCACTCCCTCCTCCCTCCCTCTTGGGATTCACACATCTGCTCTCCTTGGCCATGATCTATTTCTGTTTTGTAGATAGGATCATCTCTGCCATAGTTTAGATTCCACAAATAAGTTCTACTGTATGGTATTTGTCTTTCTTTCTGGCTTATTTCACTTAGTATGAGAATCTCTAGTTCCATCCATGTTGCTGCAATGGCACTAGTTTATTTTCTTATGGCTGAGTAGTATTCCATTTGTATATATATACCACATCTTCTTAATCCATTCATCTGTCAGTGGACATTTGTGTTGTGTCCATGTCTTGGCTATTGTGAATAGTGCTGCAGTGAACACAGGGGTGTGCATGTCTTTTTCAAGGAAAGTTTTGTCTGGATATATGCCCAGAAGTGGGATTTCTGGGTCATATGGTAGTGCTATATTTAGTTTTCTGAGGTACCTCCATGCTGTTTTCCATAGTGGTTGTACCAATTTAAATTCCCACCAACAGTGAGGGAGGATTCCCTTTTCTCCACACCCTGTCCAGTATTTTTTACTTGTTGACTTGTTAATCATGGCCATTCTGACTGGTGTGAAGTGGTACCTCATTGTTTTGATTTGCATTTCTCTAATAAACAGTGATGTTGAGCATTTTCAGTGATTTTGGCCATCTGTATGTCTTCTTTGGAGAATTGTCTATTTAGGTCTTCAACTTCTGGTCCTTTTGTATCCTTTATTATTTGCTCTTTGAGGGCAGGAATTTGGTGCATTGACAGATAGTATTTGATTCTCAACTGTTATAATCATTAATGGGTTAATTAGTTATTTCATTTAGCCCATACTTGTGGAGTGGAAAGACCCTCAACTTGGAGTCGCATATGATACTTGAGCCCTGAAGCACTAAACCAGTTGTCCAGCTTCTCCATGTTTGTTTCCTCCTCTGTATAAAGTCAGGGTTAGAGGGTGCTATGAATACAAAACCTTCACATACTTATTCTGTAAAATCATTAGGGTCGAAGTTGGGACTATGACTTCGGAATTTCTTCTGAACCTACCACCAAAAGATGTTCTTGAAACTCAAAGTATATTTCCACTGTGATTGAATTTCTGACTTACAAAAGAGAGACTTTGGTTTTCATCTTATTGAAGACCAGGGGACAACCTATGGTGATCAAACAGTAGCATGAAACAGAGAAAAGGAAGTAACTGTCATCTGGCTTCTGTGAGCTTGGACAAGTCCATTTACTCCCAGACCTCAGGCTTAGCTGCACAGTGAGGTGGCAGATCTGAGCCCCATTTCAGTGAGCCTAAGAGTCTAATATTCTGTTTGTTGAACCACACTACAGGATAAAAAGTCCAGCCATGAATTCCATAGAGGAATGATTTATGCTGGCTTGGGGACATGAGAGCCTATAAATCAGAGGTGCAAAGACATGAGTATGGATGACGAAATTCATTGAACATTTCCTCTAGGAGGTGTCTCTTTGTGGGTTGTGTGGCACTTATATTCATTCTTGTCTTTTTCATAGACCTCAGTTTCTAGATTTCATGGTGTTATGTATAATTATGCTTAACTTTTTTCCTGTTTTTTTTTCAGTGCATGGACTCTGTGTTTTTCCTCTTCCTGCCTCACTGTGCCTTATGCAAAATAGACATGAATTGTCCTTCTGTTGGATGAATTCACTCATTCATTTATAGTAGTGACACTGTGGTCCAGGGTGGAGTGAAAAAAAGAATATCAGGGTCAGAAGGTCAGGAATTTACAGTATAACTTCCTAGTTATGTGAACCTGAAAAATCCAAGTAGCCTCTCAGCCTTAGAATGCAAAAATGTTGAACAGTGATTTTGTTAGGGTCTTGGGATTATAGGTATGATTTTTTTTTCATTTCTCCATTTTTCAGATGTTCTGAATCATGATTCTCTTGCTTTAAATGGGAGCCTTGAAAAAATTGCGGTGTCGTCTTAATACTGGCTGGGTCTTATTGGCTTCCTTGGCAAGTCCTCCCTTCCTGTTCAGTCTCAAGACCAAGGACCTACCCCAAACCCTCCCCACCTCACCCCACTCTGCCACTCCAGCCATGGTCCACTGGCTTCCTTCACGATCACCTTCATCACACTCAGAATCCTTCACCAGATCTCTCTTTTGCTATCTCCTCAGAACTAATTCCTGTGCCTCACCTTCAACCCCATGATGGTGTAACTGCATATTCTTCTCAGCCAGTACCAAAGCATCTTGAGCCCATCTTAGCCAGTCTTCAGCACTAATTTAGGATCCACAGCAGAGAGGCCACAACCAACCAGAAAACATGTACTTTGGCTCATACGGTATTCTTAGAAAGACTGAGCCAACCTTTAAAAGCTGAGCTTTCACATTAAAAACCCAAATTTCAACTTTTTCCTTTTAAATAAGAAGACTTAGCAACACAGATCCTTCATTCCCTCAAAGCTACAATAAGAAAACTGTTGACAAAAGCTAAAAATCAGCTGTCCCTCTTAGATGGAGCCTATGGTCCCATCACTCACAGCAGGACCTCTGCTGGCTCTAGGGCACCTTCTAGACAAAGTAGGGAAAGGAATTTTTTCCTCGGTGCAGAGGCAGCCCCACCCAAAGTGCACATCTTGGCAAGGCCAGCAAAGGCTGGATGGATTTCAGTGTGCGCTCTCACTAAGGGCCAGCTGGCATGACCATAGGCATCAGCAGTGCCCCCACAGCAAAGGCAGTTATGTGCCTAGCCTCTGCAGGCTCATGTATAAACTGTACAGAATCATGGCATCTGGCTCCAATGCCATTTATCTGTGGTTCTCCCAGCTCTGCCCTCTACTTTGTCTGCAAGCTTGCTTTCCCAGTCACAGGATGGCTGCCAGAGCTGAGAGTGCTGCCTGCCCCTTCGTTCACCTGCAGATGGAGAGAATTGCCTTCCCACAACCCTAACAAGAGCCCTGAGCTCTGCTCCATTGAATCACTCCTAAGCCAAGCCATTTTGGCCAGGACAATGCCCGGCATCAATTGGCTCGGGTTTAGGGTATCAGAACAATTCACTAAGGCAAAGTGGAGTGTTTCTCAATAAAGGTATGACTAACATTTGCCCCAGACAATTCTTAGCTGTGCTCTAGTGGCATATCTCATGGCCACATTTAGCATATCTGGTACCAACCATCATGTGCCAGCTCTGCAACGCAGTCACTGGGGTAACCAAAAATTCCCACATACTGGTTATATCCAGATACTCATTCACCCAAAGGTCTAGCCGAACTCAGTAGGCTACAACACGGTGGTGAGGGGTAGTTGCTTAAAAACAAAGTCTGGTTCTATTAGGAAGATGGGAGAGTGAGAATTAATTCTGGAAGAGCAATCCACAAATATTCATCACACTGTCTTCTAGATAGGAAAGAAGATAAAACCATGGATGCTAAGTGTTTAACATGTGATTCCTCTTCAGATGTGCTCCCGGTTACTATGGAAACCCCTTGCTGATTGGAAGCACCTGTAAGAAATGTGACTGCAGTGGAAATTCAGATCCTAACCTGATCTTTGAAGATTGTGATGAGGTCACTGGCCAGTGTAGGAATTGCTTACGCAACACCACTGGATTCAAGTGTGAGCGCTGCGCGCCTGGCTACTATGGGGATGCCAGGAGAGCCAAGAACTGTGCAGGTACAGTGTGTGGTACTGCAGCAGCTGCCTAATCAGCGAATGTATGGTAGGAGCAGCTTCTCTGTTAAGGCTGAATTTAGATAAATTTATCTTGAGGAAATATTGCAAGTACCCCCTTGACACTTTTCCAGCACAGTCTCAGGTATGTGCATCCCATACTTGCAGGGATAGGTATTTTTATCAAGACTAATGTAACTTAGCTCGTGAGTAGAATGAACCATGAGACACTAACACTAGTGAACTGTTGTCTTATATTCTTTATGTCCTTCCAGTTTTGATCAGAGGAGGAAATCAGACTTCTCTAGATTACCTATCATTGACTGAGGACTGAATGAAAGTTTGCAGGTTCACATCAGTTTTCTTATTCTGCAAGCTGTGTCCCTTTTTTCAGTATGTTTGGTAAAATTGACATTTCAATGAAATAGATTAGCAAGCCAGGGATAGTTTAACCATCTCCTAACTTCCTCAAATTATCAGAATAAATATTTCAAAGATAGTATAAGAAATCTTCCCGGTTAGACTTCAGTTAGACTGAAAGGTACAAATTTTATTCAGGATTTCTCCAATCCACTTGCCGGTGGAGCTCTTTAGAAATAAAGTGGCCTTCCTTTAGGACTAGAGGAAGGCTAAGCCTGAATATTCCTTCTTTTATCAGACTTTGAGGGGAAGAAGAGTGAGGAAGAGGTATTGTGCTCTTGTGGCATGCTTCTGTTGGAGATTCTTTCAGTGAAACAGGTCAATCTCACTTGAAGAAACTTTTAGAAGTGAAGAGCTTGAAATTAAAAAGGAAATGGATTCAATCTACAGAAGTTACAGTAGAATAAACATTCTCCAAGAAAGCTATGTGCACAGACACATAACCCCAAAAACGCAGGGAAGAGAGTTGTTCTGTGCCTTTAGACTAAAAAGACAGGAGACGTCGGAAAGAGTATTGGCAAAATCAGAGACTTAAACATTGACATGCTAAATTCACAGTTAAATTACATAGGTGCAGATCACTCTTAAAAAAGAAGCTAATGTTAGAAGCAATAAAGCATGATCTTGCTGAATTGTTTAATAAATCTGCATTTTGTGGAATATTAAACAGCCAAAATGTAATAAGTGTACGTCCCCTTTAAAGCTAATTTTTTTATTATTCTATAAAGACAGTTAAGAGGTGGAGGGAAATTCACAATTCTATTCCAGCTTATTGCTAGCCTAGATATTTTAATAAATCATTTTTAAATATTAAAAATTAATTTCCATTCCAAAACTCAGTGGAAAATGAACAGTTTGGTGAGACTGAGGTTTTGTTTTTGTTTTTTTCCAAAAAGCATTCTTGAAAATCATCAGTAGATTAATAATGAGTTCTCAAGTCTTCTAAATTCATGTAAATATGTTCCCACTTCTTTCCACAATATTGTTCTTAGCTGTCCCACTAATGGCTATCATTTGGACGTTTGGAGTCAGTCTTGCCAAGGGTCAAGCACTGTAGGAGCCAAGAATGGCTCTTGGGTCTCCTCATTCATTTCTTGCTGGGCTGTTCCTTCCTCACACCTGGCAGTAATCAAACCTGACGTTGGATTAAATTGGAGAATCCGTTTGCAGTGAAAGGATGGCGTTCAGATTCCAGCTGAATGATGGACTCTGTGATCATTTTGTACCTTGTGAAACTGGCCAGGATCTCTTTGGACTAAAGCAGATGTAGAACCATATCAGAATCTCAGATAGTTGGGAAAGGAATCCTAAGACAATTAGACTTACTTTTGCTCCAGGGTCACCTTTGAAAATCTCACTGAACCGGGGCTTTTGGATGAGGGAAATAATCACTATAGCATAGGTTCCACATGATCTTAAGAAAGACTAGAATTAATCTCCATTGACGATTATATACTGATAGCCAGTATTTCTGCAAACCACAAAAACATTGCCAAATTTTAGGCATTAAGAAATGAATCCTTAATCTCTTGTTTTTGTTTCCCACAGTGTGCAATTGTGGGGGTGGTCCGTGTGACAGCGTAACTGGAGAATGCTTGGAAGAAGGTTTTGAACTCCCTACAGGCATGGACTGCCCAACCATAAGTAAAAATAACAGTACATGATTGACTAACCCACTTTCTCTAATGTGCTGCAGGTGTAGGATTAAGATAAGCTGTGTAATACCCTCTCTCTAGAAATTGCCAGAGTCCCACCCTTGGCTTTAACCCTGTCTGTGCCTCAAGCAAATGGGCTCTAAACAGAAGACATTCTGTCCACTGATTCCAATTGGCAGATAGGTGATTTATATTTCAACATCTCTATTTTAGAAAACTTATTTTATCAAGTTTAAAGTAAGTTCAGCATCTTACTTGGCAGGTAAAGGCAAAGTTGCAAATACAGTTCCCAATGACTGAGTTCATTTTAGCTCCTTTTTCTATATTATCTCTTCAGGTCCTCAGATAATGTGATCCACAGACAATGCTTTAAAACGCTGGGGAAACTGAGATACAAGATATTTAAGGTTTAAGTGGCTTTTCCCAAATGATTCCACATTCTGAAGTGGTACCCAAAATAAAATATTCAGGCCCTGTGAGATGGAGCTGCCCTCTTTCTTTCCTAGGTTTCTCTGTCTCTCCTGTGGTTCAAATCATGAGTAATCCTAATGGTGCAAGAACCTGCTGAAATATTTCAAAACAAATGCCCAGAGCATCTTAATGACCTCTCAAGTGTCCTTCGAGTCCTTAGCCTAGAAAAGTCCATGATTGAATCTTAGAAGAATTTAAGGAAAACTTTGCCTTAGAAAACCTTCTACCAAGAAAGTAAGTAATATTTGGCTTTCGGAGTTCCCACTGTAGTGCAGCAAGGTTGGAGGCATCTCTGGAGTGCTGGGATCCAGGTTCTATCACCAGCCTGGTACAGTAGGTTAAGGATCCACCATTGCTGTCGTAGCAGTGTACGTTGCAACTGCGGCTCAGATCTGATCCCTGGCCTTGGAACTCCATGTGCTGTGGGTCAGCCAAAAAAGAAAAAAAAAACAAAACATACATATATATACACATAAATAGATACATATATACAGATATCTATGTGTGTATATCTATATTTGGCTTTAAGTAGAGTGGTTTAAAGACTACTTTAACATTAGATATCTCCTCCCCCAAACAAAAGTACCTCAGACTCTCAGTCCCTCTGAGCACAGCACATCATATTACTGATGAATCCCATCTCAGAAGGTGACATAGGATATGAAGCACAAGCAGGGCAAAGTTTACACACTGACAGCACAGGTGGTCCACTAAGCAAAGTCACTTTAAAGACATCAAGATGACTGCCTGGCCCAACACAGCTCCACCAGCCTGATACACTGGCTGGGGAGTCGTTCCTTTGAAAGAGCATACGAGTTAAGAGTACGTTAAAACTTCAATAACACATTAACATATTAACAACCATTAACACTTTGGTCTCCATTTATCAGTTCTCTAGAGAAGAGCAGTCTAGGGGAAAGAGACTGGGAACAGGAAGCTTTCAAAAGGTGTCCTTGTGAGCATGTCACAGGAGGGCACTGGGTCCCTGGAGGGGATGACAGTGGTCAGAGGAACTCAAACATGCAATGCAGGAAGCAGCAAGAAACTGCTCCCTGCCTCACCACGTGTACAGGTTTGGCAGCTGTCAGGGAGTAATAGTCACAAACAGTGACGTCCTACAGGCCTGCTGCTTGCTGAAGCGTTCATCCAGCCACAAGGTCAGGCCATAGGGAGGTGCCGAGCCATCCCTGGGGTGAGGCAAAGGTCTTAGAACCCAAATGGCCAGTAAGAAAAGCTGTGAGGAGAGGAAGAGTACCTGTCCATGCCTCATCACCAGCCAGCACCAAGCAGAAGCCCACAGCCAGAGGTGGAGAGTCACGCCAGACATCTTTCTCCCACCACCAAGCAAAGTCAGAACCGGTGCTCCCCGCCCACCCATCTCTCAGATGCTTCCCTCTGTGCTTCCTTCCCTCTCTCTTCAGCCTTTAGCGTTCATGTTAACCTACTTTTCTGTGGACTGTGTTTGGTTTTTGTTACGTTTTAAGCAGGGATAGTGCCTGGTGTACACTTTGGTTCATGTTAGGCTCTACTCTCCTGTGAGTGAGAGGGCTAGTGTCATGGCCCAGAAACAGCTCCTCAGAAAACAAAAACACAAATAGTATTAACCAAGGAAGTGCACACAGTGATCGACTTAAAGCGGTATCCTTTCCAGCTGACCCTTGATATTGAAGAAACGACATGTCCATTTTACCTGCAGGCTGTGATAAGTGCATCTGGGATCTGACTGATGACCTTCGGTTAGCCGCACTCTCCATCGAAGAAAGCAAATCCGGTCTGTTGAGTGTGTCATCTGGTGCCGCTGCTCATAGGCATGTGAACGAAATCAACTCCACCATCTACCTCCTCAAAGTATGCAGGAATGGTGTACCTTCTGCTTGTTTTCATTCTGACTTCACGGGGTCATTCCTAATAACTCTCATCTCTTTTAGTATCTGATTCCAGTGGCTATGTTATAGATTGTGAGACCTAGGAAACTCTGAAAAGTGGATGGTAGTCCAGGAGCTATCATCTATAAAAAAAGTTAACATGGCAAATGAAAGTACTACAAACTAGTATGTGTGTGCAAAGCTATTGATGGAGGAGAAACACTTATTTCCCTGGTGGAGCTGTACATTGGTTCTTCAAGTCAACACCACAGACGTACATTACCTTAGCTTCAGTTTGCCATGTTTTCAGGGGTTTCTCTCAAAACTTCCTCCCTCTCTCTCTTTCTCCTTCCTTCCCTCCCTCTCTCTCCTGCCCTTACCTTTCCTTCTCGCTGACACACATTCTTTCTGATTTTTTCGACACTCACACGCACACTCAAACACACAAGCATACTCACCATGCTTTGTTAACATCTAACAAGCAAGTTATAGTCAGCAGTTAAAAACTCTAAGAGTTCGGGATTAATAGATGCAAACTGTTACATATAGAATGGATAGACATTGAGGTCCTGCTCTACAGCACAGGGAACTATGTCCAATCACATGTGATGGAACATGATGAAAGATAATATGAGAAAGAGCATGTGTATAGATGTATGACTGGCCCACTTTGCTGTACAGCAGAAATTGACAGACCAATGTAAATCAACTATAAAAAATTTTTATTTTTAAAGATAAAAATATGTAAGAGCACTTATGTATCTAAGTTTTAAGAGGTATTTTTCTCCCTCTAAATTATGGGTTTCTATCACAACCTACAGATTTTTTTAAAAAACAATAATAATTAGCTAAAAGGATAATAGAATTAATACCGACACACTTTTTTACTTCGTTAGTCAATTTAGCATAATGGTTAAGAGCATAAACCTTGACACTAGAATGCTTGGATTCAAATATCAGCTTTGGTGCTTACTAGCTATGTGAACTTGTGTAAGTTATTTAATCTCTTTATTCTTCAGTTTCCTCATCTGGAATTGAGGGTAATTATTATACCTGTCTCATGGGTTGTTGAGAAAATTCAGTGATTTGTGACATGTAAGCAATTAGAACAGTACCTGACATAGAAAATACACATTACTCTGCTTTTTGAATATAAATAATACCCACAGCAATTGCCCAAATATGCAAAGTGTAAAACTAAACGAAAATCACAAAATAGGAGTTCCCGTCATGGCTCAGCAATTAACGAATCTAACTAACATCCGTGAGGACAGAGGTTCGATCCCTGGCATCGCTCAGTGGGTTAAGGATCCAGCATTGCCATGAGCTGTGGTGTAGGTCACAGAAAGCAGCTTGGATCCTGTGTTGCTATGGCTGTGGCATGGGCCAGCAGCTGTAGCTCCAATTTGACCCCTAGTCTGGGAACCTCCATATGCCACAGGTGCAGCCCTAAAAAACAAACAAACAAACAAACAAAATCACAAAATACTAGAGCTGGATGGAATTTGTGAGTCCTGTGTTCCCAGTTTAAGAATTGTTCTTATCTAAACTCATCTGTTTGGACATATGAAGGCACTAATTATCAGAGGAGTCACCCAGTCTCAGTCCTCTTGATACCACTCAAATCCTCTTTCCCCATAGCAAAATTTCAAGTTAGAAGTAATTATTATGTTTTAAATAGTGATACTATAGCTGATGAGAAGTCAGTGCTGAGATTGAAGGGCTTACTCCAAAGCAATCAGAGGAAAGCTACGTTTGGACCAAACTCCTCAAAAAAATGGAAGAAAAGGGGGCAAATGATCTGAAATAGAGTTATTTTCCTTATATCAAAAAGAGTAAAGTGAATTTTTAAACTCCACTTGATTTGATCCAGGTGGGCTATCATCTCCAAGACCTGTCAAAATTGAAGTTTTAAAATTCAGACACCCAAGACCACTGCCAGTCTGTATTGTGCCTTTGTGCAAGTTTGAAAAGGCACTCTTTCCCCAGAACCAGCACATCCCAAGCCAGTCTCTCCAGCCTAGTAAGTGGGGTTTACAGTATTTCAGCCCCAGAGCCCTCAGGCCCCCTCCTGCAGATCTCAAACTTTATACCAGCCTATAGCAGCATTTGGACTGCATTATTTTGACAGCAAAGGTTCACACTGAATCTTCTTACACTGAAAGAATTTTATGTATATTTTTACAAGCCTGATGTGCACACCTACTGACTGGAAAAATATGTTGTTGTTTTTTTCCCATAGACAAAATTGTCAGAAAGAGAAAATCAGTATGTCCTAAGAAAGATACAAATCAACAGTGCTGAAAACACAATGAAGAGCCTTCTGTCTGACGTGGAAGAATTGGCTGAAAGGGTATGTGTTCAGTTTTTGGAACTAACTTCAGAGAAAGGATTTAACTGGTGTGAGACTGGCTAGTCACAAATGACTGAGGCTTAACACAACCCAGAAAAAATGCAGTGACCCAGATGCCTTAAAATAAATCAAGGCAAGACCAGAGGAGAAAGTTATTATACTTGGTCTCTACTGTGTCTTCCTGTTTTGACTGGTATTCTTGAAAAACCATGTTTATGGGAGCTTTCATTGTATTTGCTCTTGGTAAATATGGTTGATATATGATTCAATTAGGATAATCATTCAACAGTTTGCCTTAACATTTTATGGCTAAGAGCTATAGAGCATCCATAAATAAACTTTATTATATAAAATATAAATTTTTGCTAAAGGATGCATTAAATAATAAAAGGAAAGAAGACAGATTGGTTGAGAAAGCAATTTTGTAGTTTGGCAGAAAAAAAAAAAAGCACTTTGGGCTTTCATTTTATACTATATACTAAAATAGATCCCAGACAGGTTAAAGGTGAATTTAAATCTCAAATCTGGCATTCCCATTGTGGTACAGTGGAAACGAATCTGATTAGTATCCATGAGGATGTGGTTTTGATCCCTGGCCTCGATCAGTTGGTTAAGGATCCAGCGTTGCTGTGAGCTATGGTGTAGGTCTCAGAGGCAGCTCAGATCTGGTATTGTTGCGGCTGTGGCGTAGGCTGGCAGCTGCAGCTCCAATTCGACCCCTAGCCTAGAAACTTCCAATTGCCTCGGGTGCAGCCCTAAAAAGCAAATAATAATGATAATAATCATAAATCATAAATCCACAAGAAAACAGAACTGGATAATTATTAAACCTTTAAAGGAAGTAACAGTGAATTTATATTTACTGTTAAAGAGAGAATAGATTTGACAAGATAAATTTCAAATACTCAGTAAAACAACTTTTTTGTGAAAAAAGTTGAGACTAAGAAAAATGTTGAGGAAAATATGACTTGTTAAAGCTCTCACCAATTAACAAGAAAAACATTAATAAAACATGAGCAGAGTCAGTGCGAGAGACTATTAAATACCTTCCCCAATAGCCTAATGGAAAAATATCCATCCTCTGTACTAATTAAAAAAATAAAACTAAGCCACAAGGTGCTATGTTTAATGTATTAAAATGTTTAACACATTCTTTTCCTAATTATGTTCCACCAGTTCTGCCCAGAGTATTCTAGAATTTCTGCTTTCAGATACTGATGTTTGACATTATAAATTGTTGAAATTCTTTTCAAAAACAATTTTCATTTTTTATAAAAATAAAGGTAAGAATAACTGATCATCTCTTTTGACCTTGGGCCTCTTAAAATTTAAGAGATCATGCTTCTAAAAATGTGAATTATTCTAATTGAGTCCTTGGAAGATTCAGCTACTTTTAAATGCATATGAAAATTGTGTCCCTTTTTCCCATGCAGTGGAGCATAGTAATCCAACCATGAGTGTTTGAAGAGCTGTGAGACCTCTTAAGTTTCAAAGGAAATACCCAGAAAGGAAGCTTTGTGAAAACTTATCGTAATTTCATTGCAGTGTCTTGGCTAGAAAAAAGTGTCTCAAAATCTTGAGGAAATGTTTTCACCAAGATTAGTTCCTCCTATAGCTCAGACACAGAGTTACTGATCCTTTTGTTGTATGGTTTTCCCACTTCCAATATAAGTTAGATGCAGGCTTTCATGGGGAGAAAGTAATGCAAGCTTGCAAGGGATATCACAGTAGAAAAGGCTCCCAAAAAAGTACATACCACCAAAGCGAGAGGTTGATGATTATAAACTACTGGAACATCCACCCAGCTGTTTCCATTGATTCTTATTTAAAATAGCATCCTTCTGACTACAGTACCAATAGTACTGATGGTGCAGGAACCTGCTTAAAAATGGGGTTCAAAACAAATGCCCAGAGCTGGTCTTAATGACTTATCAAGCATCCTTCAAGCCCTTAGTCTAAAAAAGATTCTTAGAAGGATTTAAGAAAAGCTTTGTCTTAGAAAGCCTTCTATCAAGAAACTAATTAATATTTAACTTTAGTTAGAGTGTAGGATTTCACTGTAGATTCCTACATTGTGATAAAAATCGCAGAGTAACGTTACCTCATGAACTTGAAAATACAGTTGATCCTTGAACAACACAGGTTTGAACTGTGCAGGTCAACTTATACACAGATTTTTTTCAGTAAGTGCGTACTACAGTACTACATGATCCACAGTTGGTAGAATCCGCGGATATAGAACTTCAGACACAAAAGGCCGACTGTAAAGTTAAACATGGATATTCAACTGTATCAGTGCCCCTGAACCCTTGTGTTCAAGGGTCAACTGTACCTCTCTATGCAAAGTATCCGTCACGTGAATCTCATATAACCCAAATCTCGCAATGTTCATTAATCTAAAGGTTTTTTCCCCAACCTCCAAATCCAAGTCTCTAGCTCCCTTTTGGGAAATCCTACAGCCCTTTCCCACTCACTACTTCTGGGATACCCCTAAAGTATGCCCATGCATTTGTGTCCCCAAATAGCCACTCCTCAAAAAAGGTCTCACTTTTGCCACTGCTGATCATGTCTTAATGAAGGTACCAAGGCCTGTGTCACGATTCCAGTCTCCCATGTTCCCAAAGCCACATGCTCAAAGTAAGAATGAGACTAGGCTACAAGCAGAGGTGAAGACGGTGGCCCTCTCCCAACCTCAGTGCTGCCCTTTGCCATCTGGATCGAGAAGGTGCACTGCAGAGCCTGGTCTGTCAGGGCTGGCTCAGGCAGGTGCAACATCGTTCCCTCTACTTCTCCATCTCCTCCAACTCTTCCCTACTCCTGCAGCCACAGCAGAAGCTCCCTGCATAACAACATGTATGGATCTTTAGGGTTGAAAGGAAAGTGGGTCACTTCCATGCCTTAAAAACATCTGAGCTTCATCTCTGACCCTAACAAAAAGGACAAAAAATCAAAATGTTTCAATTCCAATGGACCAGAAGCGTGAATAACCTTGAGCTTGGCCTTGTGGAAGATTAACTGTAAAGCAAGAAGCAGAAGACAATGCTAAAGATGTTCTCAGAGGCCAAATCATGAAGAACCTTACCCACCATGCTCATCTTGTGGACTTTGGAAAACACTGAGGCATTTACCTAGAACAGTGAGCTGATGAGATTTCAAATTTCAGAAATATTCCTCTGCAGTAGGGATGACAGATTGGTGAGTTTGAGACCGAACACAGGGACACCAGTTAGGAGATTGCCGCAGTAGTCAAAACAAGAGTGGTCGATTGCCACCTTGTCTTCGTTTCAAAAGAATTTGCAATGAACAGGGATGAACTTAGACTGTGGTGGGTGGTGGGGAACAGGAGAAGAGGCCAGAATGGCAAGTGGAATGAAAATGAATAGGTGACCAATTGGATGCAAAGAAGTGTAAGATGTAAGCTCTGATAATGGAAATAGTTGGCCAAGACTGAAAATTGATAATGGATTACTCTGGATCTTGTAAGGGTGAGACTTCTGTGGATTCCAGAGGGCAGGTAGAGATTGAGTCTGTAGCTCAAGAGAGGAGATCGAGGCTAAAAGGTATTTGGAAGTCAATGTTTAGAAGATAACTAAACCCATGAAGTCTTTATCCCTATACAGATTCTGACATGGCACACCAGTATTCCTATGATCATTTTGCCCAGCACTGTCCCTATGTATGCTTGTCTCCCAGAGTGACTATTAAAAGTTCCCCCTTCACTCTCAAAAGTGTCCCAGTTTAAACTAAATAAAGTATATGACCATTCCTAGATATTATCATCCTCACTTAATTTAATAGTATTCTAGATACACTACATGTTATGCACTGTATAATAAATAAAATTCCTGTCACTTTTTATATCAAATATATATAAGGAGAATTTACTGTTGAGGTTAGTAAAGGATTAATCCATTTGTAATGTTAACCATCAAATGGCATATAGTTGTGAGAGAATTTTTTTATTAAAATATAGTTGATTTACACAGTGCACTATTTTTTAAATTTTAGTTGCTCTTAAAGCAAGGTACACCCATTTTACCATGTGCCCATATAATTATTTTCTTCCCATAAGAAAATTTAAAGAAAAACGTAATTCAAATAAGGTATCACTATATATTATGTGAAGGAATTTTGCAGCTTAAAGTGACGTGTTCCTCTTTGCTGCTGTGTCTTTAGTACATACAGCTAAGCGCCCTCTGGTGTTTGTCAGAAGAGATTGTATTAGAGCTCTGACATCCTCCAGCTGTCTTTCATTACTTCAATGAATTCAAAGTTTCCATATCAAGAAATAAATTAAATGAACGTGGTAATAACAATAAGCCTTGTCCCTGGAAGGATGAAGCCAAAGTAAAAATATTCATGTTGTATTTCGTAAATATAACTCAATTTAAACTGGACCAGAAATCAACTTGTTAAATTTTTTCAGTGTTTTATGTTTGTGTCCTTATTTTTTTAAAGCTGGAAGGAGTCACATCAAGAGTAAGATTCATTTTATTTTCTGCATCATCTAACTTTAAAATGGTGACGAATTTTGGTCTCTGGAAAGCATTAGAACAGGGCAAGAGGGAGAATAGAATTGGGGGAAAGAACACGTGACTCAGATGGTAGAGTCTGTTCAGAGAGCCCCCTCTTCAGGGAAGGGGCTGATGGCTGCAGCACTGCTACCCAGGGAGCTTGTATGGAGGGGATTTCGGATGAATCCTCTGGAGCTTGTGTTTGCTATGACACCATTTTTGCATTCTCTTCCTTGACCAAGGGCTGCTTGCTTGGGTTGTGCTTGGGAGATGTAAAAACATTCCAGGTAAAATCATGGCCTCCCTAACACCATACACAAAAATAAACTCCAAATGGATGAAAGACCTAGATATAAGACCAGACACTATCAAACTCTTAGAGGAAAACATAGGCCAAACATTCTCTGACATAAATGACAGCAACATCTTCTCAGATCCACCTCTTTGAGTATTGACAATAAAAACAAAAATAAACAAATGGGACCTAATCAAACTTAAAATTTTCTGCACAGTAAAGGAAACCCTAAACAAAATGAAAAGACAATCTGCAGAATGGGAGAAGATCTTTGCAAGTGAATCAACTGACAAGGGATTAATCTCCAAAATTTATAAACACCTTCTGCAGCTCCATACCAAAAAAAAAAAAAAAAAACCACCTCATCAAAAAATGGGTAGAAGATCTAAACAGACAGTTCTCCAAAGAAGAGATACAGATGGCCAAAAAACACATTAAAAGATGTTCAACATCACTCATTATTAGAGAAATGCAAATCAAAACCACGATGAGGTACCACCTTACACCAGCCAGAATGGCCATCATCAAAAAGTCTACGAACAGTAAGTGCTGGAGAGGGTATGGGGAAAGAGGAACCCTATTACACTGTTGGTGGGATTGTAAATTGGTGCAACCACTGTGGAAAACAGTATGGAGATTCCTCAGAAAGCTAAACATAGAACTACGATTTGATCCAGCAATCCCACTCCTGGGCATCTATCCAGAGGAAACCATGACTCAAAAAGATACATGTACTCCACTGTTCATTGCAGCACTATTTACAATAGCCAAGATGTGGAAACAACCTAAATGTCCATCAACAGAGGAGTGGATCCAGAAGATGAGGTCCACATTCACAATGGAATATTACTCAGCCATTCAAAGGAACGAAATACCGGCATTTTTAACAACATGGATGGACCTAGAAATTATCATGCTAAGTGAAGTCAGCCATACAATAAGACACCAACATCAAATGCTTTCACTCACATGTGGAATCTGAACAATGGACAGACTGAACTTTGCAGGACAGATGCTGACTCACAGACATTGAAAAACTTATGGTCTCCAGAGGAGACTGTTTGGGGGCTGGGGGGATGTGCTTGGGTTATGGGATGGAAATCCTGTGAAATTGGATTGTTATGATCATTATACAACTATAGATGTGATAAATTCGAGTAATAAAGAAGAAAAGAAAAAAAAATCATGGCCTAATCCTCTAATTGGAAGACTGGATGAAAGGAGAGAAGTTCGAAACAGCCACTTTCCTGTCCTGGGTGTCTACCTACCAGCACTCTGTGTAGCACATCACCCTGCAGTCCAGTCAGGTACTGCAGCCCTTTGTCACAGAGCTGAGCCAAAAAGCACCAGGCAAGGCAGTGGGCACTGACCAAGTGCCAGACTGAAGAACTCTCCCCTGTTTTAAATATAACCCATGAATCCGTCTTTCTGAGGTCAAAGGAAGTATATGTCCCCATGCCATGTATACAGGCCAGTGTCTTGGCCTTGAGCCATTTCTTAAATCAGCTTCTGTCATTACACAGACACACACGGAAGTAAGCACATACACACAAACACCCACACATCCTTTCTTCAGAAGCCATGTTTGAGTTGGGATTTCATTTTGACAAGTCCTACATAGGCACTCTGAAACAATTGAGAGGATGAAATCAGCTTCTCAGAGAAGAACTCCATTTATTCTGAGCCAAAGCTGCTCGAGTTGTTATTTGTACACAAGTGCCATCGGTGTTGATGGGAATCTGGAAGGCAGCACTGAAAATAGCATTTAGCCCACTAAGCATAATCCTTTAAATCTCCATGGTAATTCAGTTGCAGCAGTGGCTGGACCACCCAAAAGCCATTGGATGCATAGAGCATTTTGAGATCTGCCTGCTTTCTCAACAAGTCTGTCTTTGAACCTTTAAGCATTTTAATCAGCAGAGTATCAAACTCATCAGCAGACATGGGTAATTCTCTAGTCTGGCATCTTGAGATTCAGTAAAATTCAAACGGTAAATTACATATGAAAGATGATTGGTTTGACTTGAACTGTGACTGATGGCCTAAGAATAGTATCTGTAATTCTAAAGCTGGTCATGGTATCAGTCTTCATGCATGATTTCTGAGACCATTTTATATGTTATAGTTCTTCTAAATGTCAGGGAAATTTATGTTTATGGAATACATTATGCCCACTCCTCATATGCACATACACAGCCTTTCCTTCTTGTAAATTTAATCTGGTGTTTATGTGGTTTACTTATAGGAAACTCAAGCCTCAAGAAAGGGCCAGTTGGCTCAGAAGGAAAGCATGGATACCATTAACCATGCAACTCAGCTTGCAGAGCAAGCCCACGATTTGAGGGATAAAATCCAAGGTGAATATATTCTCTTCTTGTTCAGCTTCATTCATGTCAAGGAGTCATTCATGTTATTAACAACAGTAAAAATAATGGCTAATGTCAGTGTTTACTATGTGCCAAGACCTGTTGTTAGAGTATTATAGGTTTAAACTCATCTAAGGTCTTCTTTTAAGTTTGTTTATCTGGGACTTCTGAGCACTCTTCTCTACTTACTCTCTGTCTGCTTTCAAGAATAAATACAGAAAATCATTTACTTTCCAGGCATTTCACAGAAGTGGAATGCCACAGTACCTTTCCAGTAGAGGAAATTATATGCTGTGGTATCTCTGAAATGCAAGAGTTGAGTAGGAGTCACGATTTTCTCAATTATTTGCAGTGAAAAACCATGCCTTTAGAGTGGCAGTAAACTGTCTACTAATCCAAATGGTCCTAAACTGTCTCTGTGATACTTTCCCAAGGACCAGGCAGGCAGTGTGCTCTGATCCCCAATCCAGGAGAAAAGCCAGGAAGGGGTGTGGAAGATTTCTTCACCCTACATGTAAAATGCAGCAGATTTTATCTTTTTCTTGAGGGTTTACTTATTTGTGCTGTAACATCTCTTAAGTGCAGGCTGCATTGTGAAGACTGTCTTAATAACACACTAAAAGCCAGCCTTCAATTTACCAACAGAAAACAGGCAATTGTGTTTGTTCTAAGATAAAGACAAATTTCCTTGGGTTATAGTCAAGTAAGATACACTATTTGTGTACTTCCATAGTTTTTATTATCCTATATATTAAGATCTAAGCGACAATTCCAAGTGCATCTCAAGGGCACAGTGAAAGTAAAGGGACCCACGGTGGGAGATTTGCATCTTTGTGCTGAGGTATAGAGAGCATATTCCAGGAAAAAGGATCTCTATATATCGAGCCAAGATTAATCATTTGTTGTATTTCCTTTGGTGCCCATAATACATAATAAAAATAAATGGGATACATTTCAAACATTCCCTGCTCCCATCTTCACTATCTCATGCTTTTGCATCTACTAATAAAATATTCTTTTCCTATAACATTTCAGAGTTAGTATTGACTTGTTCAAAAGTAAGATTGAACCTAGATTAGCTTCATCTAATTAAGAAATAAGTGTCCCTCTAAGCAGCGAATAAAACCAGCATCTTAGCCATTCAGAAAAAAATAATTCACCTTTGCTGTTGTAACTCAATTTTTGATTGAGTTGTTTCATTTAGAAAGAATCTAAGCCCTCTTATTTGATCCTTAGGACATAGGAAAAGAAGGGGGGGGAAGAAATGTAAACAGAAAACAATTTCCATCAATTTTTACCTTTTTAAAGTAATGTACAGTCTCCAAAGACCAAAGGCAAAAATGTTATTCTCTGTATTTCCTTTTTCTAATCTAGACCAGACATAGCTAAAATAAAACAAGCCAAATTGTAAATCTGATATCTACATCAGAATGCCAAGAAATTCAGCATTGCAAGTGCCAGAAGAAAAATATCTATGTTTACTTTGAGTTAATATTTTAGACTTTAATTGAAAAGTGAGTATTTAATCCCTTCATAATTTTTTAGCATAACTTGATTTCCCTAAAACTCTTAGAAATATTTTATAACATTGAAAACCTCTTCCCTCATTTATCTCCCTTGCTTCAGAATTCAGGGATGCTGCACACCAATAGTGTGTCATTCCTTATTCCCAACCATCTCTAAAATAACTACCAGCGACCTTCAAGCTATTACCCATATACAATACAAGCCCTTATCCTGGGATGATTTATGTGACACCAGTGTTTGTTTACCCATCTTATCTGGCCAACCACATAGATCATAGTAAACCACAGACACACAATTTCATTTATGCCAGAAAGATAAAATGCTTCCTCCTGGAGCTGCCGTAGGACAAGGTAGCAGTTACATAACTTTCATCTGATCATATGTAGTAGGAAGAGGGAACCAGAGACCTGCTCAGCTCCACCAGTATTCAGACAACTCATTTAATCCCTCTGAACCTCAGCAGTCCCTCCAGTTCTAAAATTCTCCATTCTGCTATAGACATGGGATGACAATGACCCAGAGTCAGAATGGCACCATCTTGACAAGCAGTCATGCCACAGAAGCAATTGCAAGAAAAAAATGTATCTATCAGTGAGCAAAAACTCACATCCTATTGTAACAAACCTCTATATTATATCTAGTCTGTTCAACAGTCTGAGAGGCTCACTTGGGCAACCGTCAGTATACACTCTGGCTTAGAGCTTGGATAAATTCCTTGGCTAAATTACAATTAATGTCTCTAATGCTTCCTACATGTGACAGGAAATACCTCAGAATATTTTCTCCAAATTGTGTATTTTATGTAAAGGTTTATCATAGACCCCAGATTTGTCTTTTAAATATTAATGGCTCTTTTAAGGTTTTTATTAATAGGTTTGAATCACAGTAGAAATCAGACTCAGCTGAAATCAAGGGAGGCTTTGTATTAATTCCATTCTGAAAACACCAAATGGGAAGTGAAGAAAAGCGATTTCCTTAGGTTAACCTCTCCTTCGAATGAATATAGGATGAACTCTGGTGCTGACAGCAATATTTGCAGGGTGAATATCACCACAAGCATGAGTCTCTTTCCATTTTAGAATCAGCCCTACACTTTGCCCTGTCTGTGTTTTCAGTGACAGAACCATCAAATGCCCAGTTCTCTCTCCCTGCTGCCTTTTCTCACTGTGTCCTTCCTTTCAGAAATCAACAACAAGATGCTCTATTATGGGGAAGAGCAGGAGCTTAGCCCTGAGGAGATCTCTGAGAAGCTGATGTTGGCACAGAAGATGCTTGAGGAGATCCGACACCGTCGGCCATTCCTCACCCAGCGGGAACTTGTAGATGAAGAGGCAGATGAAGCCTATGAATGTAGGTGTATTCAGTTCCTAGAGTCCCACACATCTGCGTCCTTGGTGGGTCCAGGAGAGGACCTTGAGCCGCAAGGCAACATTTGGCCAAAGCAGCCAATTCGCAATATTCAGAGTTACTTAGAGCTTATATGTAGCCTCAGGGAGTCATTCAGGACTATATGATCAAGAATTTTAGGGAGTTCCCATCGTGGCGTAGTGGTTGACGAATCCGACTAGGAACCATGAGGTTGCGGGTTCGGTCCCTGCCTTTGCTCAGTGGGTTAACGATCCGGCGTTGCCATGAGCTGTGGTATAGGTTGCAGTCATGGCTCGGATCCCGTGTTGCTGTGGCTCTGGCATAGGCCGGTGGCTACAGCTCCGATTTGACCCCTAGCCTGGGAACCTCCATATGCCGCGGGAACGGCCCAAAGAAATAGCAAAAAGACAAAAAAAAAAAAAAAAAAAAAGGAATTTTAGATCCAGGTCAAACCCTGAGCTTTGGAGAAATAGCTGAGATTCCACAAGGAATCTACAAAATTTTACTTCTGAGGAGAAGAAATAGGAACTTAGCAGCAGGTGAAAAAACAAGGGAAGGAAAGCTAAGGGAAACCAATTCCCGACTACAATAAGAGAATTCTCATTGAGAAGGCAATAAAGCCACAAGCCTGGCAACATTCATGTTCTGATGTCCATGAGTGACTTTTAACGACTTTGAACCTTCAGTGGAAATTTAACATTTTCTTTAATGATGAATGTAGGTGGCAAACCACAGTAGTATTGGTGAATCTGTGATTTGGTCACTGTATCAATTATCAATTACAATCTCACAATCCCCCCAGACATGTTCATTTAAAACAATAACCATTTATTTGCTCATGATTTCATAGGTTGGCAGTTTAGGCTGGACTCTATCTAGACAGCTCATGTCTACTCCATATGGCCTGGTCAAGTTCACTCACATGTCTAGGGTCTTAGCTGGGATGGCTGGGCCTCTCCCTCTGGGCAGGGCTTTATCCTCAAGGAAGCTAGCTGAGCCTTGTTCATATGGCAGCAGCCTTCTAGGAGGGAACGAATGGGAAGTGCAAGGTCTCTTGAGGCCTGGACTCAGAACTCAGCAATATCTTGTTCATTCCATTTATCATGACCACCCCAGGTTCAAGGTGAGGAAATAGACTTCACTCTTGATGGGAAGAGTTGCAAATAATTTGTATCCCTTTTAGTCTACACAGCTAACTAAAGAAGATACAAATTTATGTATAGTATTTTAGTTGTTATCTCAACAGTAAGCTCATCAAAAATTCAAAATTTTAGTAGTTATTGGTCTCACCTCTAAATTTTGTAATGCATTAATGAAGAAGCACATGTATTATTATATTTCCAATTTGGGTGGTTTTTTTTAAACATATTTGTCTCCTTTTTGATTCCGTGTGTTTTATTTTGTACATTTTAAAGCACATAAGAAGGGATCTGAAGGCTTTACCAGATTGTAAAGGGGCCCATGGCACATAAAGGGTTAAGAGCACCTACATTAGATCATTTTCCTGCAATGGGTACTATCAACTTCTGTTAAAAATTGTTATGAATATTCCAGAAGAGGATCATTCTTGACATAAAGGCATATTGTGATAGCAAACTTAGAAAGTCTTAGAAACGGTAAGAAATAAAGAAGAATCTAAGTCCCCATTTCTGAGTTGGGACAAGGCTGGCAGTCAGGAAGGCTGGAGCTCTAATGGCACAGACAGATGTTTCCAGGCTCCTTGCCTATTTAACAAAATGCCCTGGGGAAATAGCACCAATCACCTCTCCCACTTAGCTGCCTTCCAACTAGTGAGTGCATTTTCAACCACTTTCCTTACTCAGCCATGAACTTGTATCTTCTGCTTGTGATGATGAGAGTAAATACAAAACCTCAGTAAGGTAGATTGATAGTCCCTGGAAGAAAAATGAAAGGCTCATAGTCAATGCATATAACTTTGATCAGAGAATTAAGACAAATACAAAGTTGGAGAATATACCATTGCCATTTAATCTTCATCCCACTGGAAATTATGATTTAGGTTTGACCTAAAGGAGCTAACTAAAAACAGCTGACTGGAGAGAATATAGAAAATGAGTGGTTGTGAATATCATTGGTAAGTAACAGACACAATAATTTGGGTTGTCCTTATAGTATAGAAACTATACTATATCCAAGTTCCCTTTTATGTAAAATTATTAATAATCTGGGTAATAATAAACCTAGTTTAATAACATGGTTTCCAAGTAAAACATAACCTTGACAGAAAAACTAATCAGACTCTGTTTTTAGCTAGCGGTGATCCAGGGGCTCCCAAACCCTACAAAATAGTGTTTAAAACTTCAAGTATCGGGAGTTCCCGTCGTGGCGCAGTGGTTAACGAATCCGACTAGGAACCATGAGGTTGCGGGTTCGGTCCCTGCCCTTGCTCAGTGGGTTAACGATCCGGCGTTGCCATGAGCTGTGGTTTAGGTTGCAGTCATGGCTCGTATCCCGCGTTGCTGTGGCTCTGGCGTAGGCTGGCGGCTACAGCTCTGATTCGACCCCTAGCCTGAGAACTAAAATATGCCACGGGAGCGGCCCAAAAAAATAGCAAAAAAAAAAAAAAAAGACAAAAAAAAATAATAAAACTTCAAGTATCAAAGATAGGGCTATTTTTGTGAACAGTTTCACAAAAATACTGCTAAAGAAGGCATATTCTGATGGTTTGCCTCTTTGCTAAATGTGAGATGGGGTGGGAGGAGACAGAAGAAGCTGGACTGAGTTTCTGTGTACCTTTCTTCCAGTGCTGAGCCAGGCTGAGAATTGGCAGCGGCTGTACAATGATACTCGCTCTCTGTTTCCTGTCGTCCTGGAGCAGCTGGACGACTACAATGCTAAGTTATCAGACCTCCAGGAATCACTTGACCAGGCCCTTGACCATGTCAGGGATGCTGAAGACATGAACAGAGCCACGGCATCCAGGCAGCGGGACCACGAGGTACAGTGGATACTCTAGCTGTAAACGCATATGGGGCATATACAACATGAAGTTATACCAAGAAGGGAGAGTTGGTACACAATTTTCAAAATATTGGTACATTTAAACCTTTATTTTAAAAAATATCTGTACATTTTTTTTTTGCCACTGCAATTTGCTAATGTGTGTACACCTAAAATAATGTTGAAACCATTATAATTCTTTATATGCATGATTCCTGTGCCTACCTTTTGTTATACTGAGAGCATTAAAAGTCACAAAGCATCCCAGAACCACGTTCCTGTAAGGATATGTATAATTTTGGGAAGGGCCTGATAAGCAAATCTCACATCCTGCCTAGTCATCAGCTGCCGAAATAGGGTCTAATTCAAACTAAGGTCATGCAGTTACAAAGAGGTGAGAAAAATTTCCAGACTTGGCCAGAGCTTGCTGGTAGTCACCTGAGAGGCCAGGACTTGTGCATGCCCATGCCTCAAGCTTAGAACTGGTGATGCTCACATGTCTGCCCTGAGCAGTGAACGTGCTCACAGTACCACCGAGATTGGTCGTCTTCTGGTAGGAAGACACCTGCCTCTTTATAAAGGGTTGAGTGAAAAGGCAGTGTCAAAAATAGAAAAACAGCTATGAGCCATCCATTACTTCAGTCATATTTATTTTTATTGTCAGTAAATCCAAATTAAATTAGGTCCTCTGCCCTGATTTTCAGTTATCACTACCTCTCAGTAAGTCCTTATAAAATTTCCTAAATAAAAGTAAATTATATGTATCATCACCAGTTTGCACCACTGGAACAATCCCTTTGTTAATATTTTTAGAATAATAATGGTAAGGATAGCATTATTTTTAAAAAAATAAAAATGCTTGATTATCTTATAAAACAAAATCATATAGCACAAAATAATTTAAGCACAATTCAAAAAAATTACTGGGATTCATCTTTGTCCTTAAATTTTTCTCTTTCCTGTCATCACATCTACCAATTTTACCATGGGAATATTTTTAGTTCTCCTCCCTCTTTTCCATTCTGCTGTAACTTCTGTAGTATACGCCTTCCTCATTTCTCAACTAAAATAGCCTCCTTTCTGTCTCCTCCATTCTAGCTCATCCAACCCATGCTCCCCACCCTGCCAGAGGGGCCCACCTAAATCTGATAGTCATCTCTTGCTTTTACTAAAATAACCCTTCATTTTTTCCTTATGACCTATGGCAATACCTATGACACTACAGCTTGTGAACCATTTAACGAGTCATAAAATAAGTTTTGAGGATTGTGTCCAGCGTTTTTAAAAAAGAAAAAGAAATGAAATAGGATAGAAAATATCCAAGTGTATCACCTATAGAAGGCATGGTTTCATCACATTTCTACCTTAGAAATGTATGTGTACTGAGTTGCAGCATAGAAGAGATTTTTCACTCTGGTTCATGGATAAAAATATTCGCAAAGATACTTCCTATAAGACAGTCTGTGCTCTTTCGTGTGGCATATGGGATCCTCTCTGCTGGGCCCCTGGCAGCTTCCTCTTTACATTTCCCCTGGTTCACACATTCCTTTTGGGTAACATCACATACCAGCGATACTTCTGCAGACTTTTTCCTCTTTTTTGCTTTGCCTGGATAATCCCAGACATCACCTCCTCCAAGAAGTCCATCCACCCCACCATTCGCAGGTCCATAGGAGCTCCTCTCCAGCAACCTCGTGATAAGCCTGTGCACATTTCTGTTTCTGTATCATGATCATCTATTGATGGATCTGTCTCCCCTACTCAACATGAGTTTTAATATCACATTTCACTGTTAGACCCTACAGCATGGCTTAGAAAAAAAAATAACTCCCAAATTCCAATCTTGTACAAAACCAAAAATAAAAACCACATAGTTTAACTGTTTTAGTGTATGTAAATAGTAACCACCTAACTAATGATTACATTGTTTAATTTGCCTTCCTGCAAAATCCTATAAAAAATCCTTATCACATGAATGTAAGATTCTGTCTCTCTAGGGATTCTCATAAACCAAAGCTCCACCTTCCTAAGATTATTTCTATCTTTTTTTTTTTTTTAAGGATCAGGAAACTTTTTTTTTTTGTATGTGTGTATGTGAAATGGATACTGAAGCATACTGAATAGTGCTAATTCTTTCATTTTCATAATCATTAATTTCTAAACCTTCTCTTGTTCAAATTGTCCATCTCTCTGTGGGAATATCTTTGTTTCAAAGCTAATTTTATTCATTTCTGTCTAATGCTAAGTGTGGTAAGTGACAGAACCCCTTTAACTTGAAGCATATCATTTTCCAACTACTGCCAATGAGATTATCAGACAGGGAAGTTCACACATGGCTTTAAAGTTTGGTTGTTACTTCAGGGCATTAGCTGTGTCCCCATAAGGCAACTCAGATACAAGAGTTTCTGGAAGGGGTCACATCTCAGACTCTGTAACAGGAAAAACTGCTCTGAGAGACCTAGATAATACCAATTTTTTTTTTTTTTTTTTTTTGTCTTTTTGTTGTTGTTGTTGTTGTTGCTATTTCTTGGGCCGCTCCCGCGGCATATGGAGGTTCCCAGGCTAGGGGTTGAATCGGAGCTGGAGCCACTGGCCTACGCCAGAGCCACAGCAACGCGGGATCCGAGCCGCATCTGCAACCTACACCACAGCTCACGGCAACGCCAGATCGTTAACCCACTGAGCAAGGGCAGGGACCGAACCCGCAACCTCATGGTTCCTAGTCAGATTCGTTAACCACTGCGCCACGACGGGAACTCCTAGATAATACCAATTTTTTTACCTCCCTTCCTTACATAACTTTAGTATTCATACTATCTGTGTAGAGCTGTATAACTGCCTCTCCTTATGAATTCAAGAATAATTAGTCCAACCTAATAGTCACACTATATTAACCTTGATGGATTTTGAGGGGAAATTGATTTTTGTAATGTTCTTGCTTTAAGAGAATGTCCAAATTAGGTACTTTTCTGTCGCTAGACCTTTGTCTTCTCCTGTAGCAAGGTAATTGGAGAAGATGGTTTTCATTATTCCTTTCCTCAAAATCAGAAAAGAGTGCAAGGAGGGAGAAAAACATTAAGATGAACTTGGAAAGTTTTAAAGTATGTCCTTCAAGTATAAGCTTCTGTAATTATATCTATGATACCCTAGATTATACCATAACTTAGTTCAATTCCAATTTAAACTACCATTTCTTTCTTTTTTCTCATTTGTGGCCACCCTGTGGCATGTGAAGTTCCCAGGCCAGGGATCAGATCCGAGCCAAAGTCATGCCCTAAGCTGCAGCTGCAGCAACACTGGATCCTTAACCTGCTGTGCCAGCCTGGGGATTGAACCTGCATCCCAGTACTCCCAAGATGCCACCAATCCTGTTGCACTACAGCAGGAACCCCTAAACTAACATTTTTAAAGTAACCTCAGGAGTTCCTTTGTGGCTCAGTGAGTTAAGGATCTGGCATTGTCACTGCAGTGGCTCAAAATGCTGCTGTGGTGCAGCTATGGGTTCAATCCCTGGCCCAAGAAATTCCTCATGCTGCAGGTGTGGCAATTAAGATGGATGGATAGATAGATAGATAGATAGATAGATAGATAGATAGATAGATAGATAACATCAGCTCATTTTTACTCAGATTATAAAATAAGTTTACTTTTCCATCTTAATGTTTCATTCTGTGTTGCTTTCAACCTCTGAACTCATCTGAAGCTCCACAATGTTTTTTCAGAATCACAACATCCCTGACTCTAAAACCCCAAAGTGAAGGTAAAAATTAAAGTATTCGTCAAAAACTATATCCATACTTAGGCAGTTTCCTTCCTCAGAACATATAAATATCTAACATAAAAAAGCTCTGAATAGGAAGAAGCAAGATCATAATGATATGCTTTTATAAAAAGGCAATTTTAAATTTTTAAAAGGAGGTAAAGACTCTTTTGTCTATACTTTATTCCTGTCCACGTAAGCTATTTGTTCCTGGCCCAAGTTAGCACATGATTAGATGCTTTTTGGAATTAACTCCTTTCCCAGTTACTGTGAATACAGAGCCTCTGTTCAAGCCTGTAACCCCAGAGCTATTCCATGTTTATGGAGAAAGCAGTCAGGCCCCTCTGGAGTGTCAGCTCTTCTTGATGTGGTGGCATTGTAAGTAATAATCATAACTATGTGGTTTGAATCTCCCGAGGTACTTACTTTCATTATCTCCATTTTATCAGTAAGAAAGCCGAGCCTGGGCTGGGTAGAAATCCCCAGAGTCGCACCAAAAATCAGTGGTGGGCCTGGGATGGGAACCCAGATCAGTCTGAGTATAGTGCAGCAAGCCGACAGCACTGTCCCTGGTGCCACTTTTATCTAAAATGACCTTGTCTTCCTCTCTGCCATGCTCTTCCTCCCGCAGAAGCAACACGAAAGAGTGAGGGACCAGATGGAAGGCGTGAACGCTTCTCTGAGCATGTCTTCTGACTCTCTGACAGTGCCGAGGCTGACCCTTTCAGAACTTGATGACATAATAAAGGTAAGGATGCATGTGACTTGTTCAAGTTTGTATTTATAGCAGGTTAGAACAGTGGCTCAGTCTCACAGAGGAATAACCAACTCCAGTCTGTCAGGTTAGCTGGCATTATCAAATAAGATCAGCTGACTGGATTTTTCAGTTTCTTTCATTGTGCAGTTGCCACTGGCCACACATGGCTACTTAAATTTGAATTACTTAAAATAATATTAAAATTTAATTCCTCAGTCACATTAGCCACATTTCATGTGCCCATTATACCACGTGGCTGCATATTGAGCAGCACAAATAATTGCAGGAAGTTCTATTAAAAGTGCAAATCTAGATCCATCCTATTCACTCTTTACTCATAAGCCATGTGTTTAATAAAGCTGGCACTCAATAAAAGTCACATTATTTAAAGTAGGCATTTTCCTACTTTAAATGTAATGAAACAAACCATCACAAAAGTACTCTTAGCTCATTTTTATTACCTTTGAAAAAATATCAATTTAAAGACATCTGATCACCATCTCATTCTTTGACTATTTCAGCACCAAGCTGCCTATTTTCCTCTCCATCCCTACTCCCATCACAATCCTTGATAGATAGAGACATCGAAATCCAGGTACATGAGCCCACTAGCTTTCAGACCTATGGCTTCTTGAATTTTTCCTGCCAATAAGCTTTTCCTCTCTTCCAGCTCTGATAGCCCTCCTGTGACCAGACCCAAATCTTGTCATCAGTAACAGTACCTCTCCCAAATCCCAGTTTTGAGCACCTCCCTCTCTGGGCATCACATCTGATCTCACTTATTCTAAAGTGCCGACTCCAGCAATTCTCTGGCCATGCTAAAACCTCCTCCATCTCATTCACCCTAGTCCTTTCATATCCTCTCTTCCTTAAGCAGCTAAAAGTATCAGTATAATCATTCTTTGCAAACACCCTTTACTTCCATACCTACCTCTTCCTCTGTTGTACTCTCTTAAGAGTTCTAATCTCATAACCCAGTAAGCCCAAGTGTCCTCAGCATCATGGCCACACAAAAGAAACCAATATGACCAGTGGGAAACACACCTTCCCATCAGGCAGTCTGGCTAGTGAATTTGCTTCCTGCTTCACTGCAAATAAGAAACAAAGAGAAGAGAACTCCCTTCACCTTCCCTCCCCAAATTTAGCAGCCTACATGCAAGTGTATTCACACCTCTGCCTTCCCTCCTATTATAATTAAGGAGATATCCCTTCTCCTGTCAAAGCCCAGTGCTTTGAATCCCATCCTTGCTGTGCTCTATAACACTGCATTTCCCTCCTAAACTATGCCCTCTCTCTTCTGTTTTGCCTGATGCTCACTCTTGACTGAATCATTACTGCTCACATACAGGCATATTCTAGTATCTCCTTTTAAAAAACAAAAAGAAAAAAGCTCTTGCTCACATCCCCTCTAATTTCTGCCCCATTACCCCACATCACAGCAAAATACCCAAATGAGTCATTTACATTTTCCCTTCTCCCCGCTTATTGTACTAAGACCACTCCAAATGGGATTCTGTGTCCCTGCACTGAGACTGTGTTTGTCCAGGTCATCAGCAACCTCAACATAACCAAAACCATCGTTGCTTCTCTCTCCTCAGCTTTCTTAGTTCTGCCACTAATTACCCTTCCCTCTTTTTTTAAACACTCAGAGCTCCTGTCCTGGTACCTCCAATACCCCACTCACCTGGTTCCTCTCCCACCTCCGTGGCCATTTCATCCCAGCCAACTTTGCTGGCTTTGCCCTTGCACATCCTCTATGTAGTAAATATTTTCAGCTCTGCAAGCTACATGCAACTGCTGTCCCTTATTTTTCTTCATTTTGTTTTTTATTTTTATTTTTCATAACTCTTTAAATGTAAAAAAAAAAAAAATCCTAGCTAGGAGCTGTATAAAAACGGGCCTCAGTCCACACTTAGCACTGGGCCATGTTTGTCCCTAAGCTGGATGATAAATGGCCCAGTGCTCAATCCTGGGCTCTCTTTTCTATTTATGCTCTTTCCCTAGTTGATCCCATTGAATCCCATGACTTTAAAGAACAATTTGATAAATGATTCCACAATTTGTACCTCTAGCTCTGAGACCTCCACTGAGTTCCATGCTTCTGTATCCAAATGCTTATTTGACAGTTTTAAGCAAAAACTCAGTGGGGAGTTCTCACTGGACTCAGTGGTTTAAGGACCTGATAGATGTCATCTCTGTGAGGATGTGGGTTCCATCCCTGGCCTCACTCAGTGGGTTAGGATCCAGTGTTGCCACAAGCTGTGGCATAGCCTGCAGATGCAACTCCAATCCTGTGTTGCTGTGGCTGTGGTGCAGGCCGACAGCTGTAGCTCCCATAGGCCTCTAGCCTGGGAACTTCATGTGCCTCAGATATGGCTGTAAAAAGGAGGGGGGAAGAAAAGAACTGTGTGGTATGTGGCTAAAATCGTGATTACACCTACTACTTAGATGTATAATAGGCATACCAAACTTAACAAATTCTGAACAACACCCTCTTCCCTAGTCTCTCCTGATTTGAACAATCCAGTTGCTCAAATCAAAACTCTGGAATCCTTCTTGATTTCTACTTTCTCCTTGCTCCCATTTCAGCAAGGCCTGATGGCCCCATCTCCCTACTGAATTCTGATTTCTGACCACTACCTTCCTCTCTGCTGCTACTCTTGAGTATGAATATGAGTCCAAGTCTCCTCACCTCCAGTATGGACTGCTGAAAGAGCCTCCTACTGATTCATTTGCCTCCACTCTTGCCCCTCAGGATCCATTCTCTATGCAGCAGCAGAACAATCCTTTAAAAGCATAATCAGATGACATTATTTATCCCCCACAAAACGTCCAGTAATACTTATAGTAAAAAACAAGCTCGTGGGACATGGTCCACTAGGCCCTAAGTGACTTGACCTCGGCCTACTGTCTGACCTCATGCTCCACTCTCTTCCTCTCTCTCTACATTCTAGCCTACTCCTGCCCATTACACTACAGCTCCTGTTTTTCAGACACACTATTCTTTGGGTTTTGTTTGTTTGTTTGTTTTTTGTCTTTTTGCCTTTTTCTAGGGCCACTCCCTCGGCATATGGAGGTTCCCAGGCTAGGGGTTTAATCAGAGCTGCTCACTGGCCTACACCAGAGCCACAGCAACGCGGGATCCAAGCCGCGTCTGCAACCTACACCACAGCTCACGGCAACACCGAATCCTTAACCCACTGAGTAAGGCCAGGGATCGAACCCGCAACCTCCTGGTGTCCAGTCAGATTCGTTAACCACTGCACCACGATGGGAACTCCCACACTATTCTTTGTTTTGCTTCAGGACTTTTGCACCTGCCATCCCCAGATTTTCAAATGGCCAATGCGAACATTCATTCCAAGTGGATCTCTTACCTTTAATCAATTTCCAAGCCATCCTATCTGTTCTAGTTTATTCAAAATCTTTTTTACTCCCTGAAGTTAGCTCGTTCACTTATTTGACCACTTGGGTATTACTGTATCTTCCCACTAGGTTATAAATTCCTTAAAAGTAGAGACTGTATTCACAGCTATGTGTTCTATCTCCTGAAAGAGTATCTGGCACATTATAGGCATACTATGAATGTTTGTTGAGTGAATTAATGAGTAAATGTAGGATATCCATAGTATTTTTCCTGTTTATACAATTCAAAACATTTTTTTCAAAGTATTGTTCCTCACGACTGGACCCCTAGCCTGGGAACCTCCATATGCCACAGGTATGGCCCTAAAAGAAGACAAAAAGCCAAAAATAAATAAATAAATAAAGTGGACTTTGATATTAATAGAGCCAAGAAAAAAAAACAAAGTATTGTTCCCTGGGTGACCAACAAAATGCCTACAAGCTTAATACTATCTCCACAAAAATAAAACTTATATGCTGGAAACTGTGCTATATTCTGGGAATACAAAAATAAATATAGGTCCTGCCTTCCAAGATTATGGAATATGATGGGTAGAATAATAATATAAAATCATTGCAGTCACGTGGCAGGTGGATAATTAAAATATGTGACAATACAACTCACCCTAGAAAGGCAAGCAATGGCTTCATAAAGGAAGTGATATCTGAGCCAAATATGGAAGGGTGAATAGAACTTTTCCAGGTGAATCAGACAGGCAATAAAGAGAATTTATTCCAGACAGATAAAATATGTAGAAAGGCCCGGGGCCAGAAAAAATATGGAGCATTAAAACAATAATCAGTCAAGTTTGGACCATGGGATGTAGTTGGGTGGGAAGTGGTAAGGAAAGATAAAATTGCTAAGAAGAAGAGTCAGATGAAGAATCCATGCATAGGAATTGGATTTCAAGCAAAGGAATTGGCTGATTTTGAGAAGGGAAATAACATGATCAGGTTTACTTTATAGAAGGTTCACCATTCCTGCACAGTGGTAGAGCATGTATCAGAAGATTAAAAGACTGGGCTCGGAGAGAGGACTTAGATCTTGCAGACAAGAAGGGGCTGAGTCTAGCCCTGAGGAACAGCAGCTTTGAAGGCTTCTGCATACCTAGAGCATAATGGGAGACTGGGAGAGAGCAGCATCACAGAAGCTGGGGAAAAAGAGGGTTTTAAGGCAGAGACAGTGATCAACTCTGTCACAAACCAGAGATAGACCCAGCAAGTACAGGAAAGTCTCAAATGGACCTGGTAATATGGGGTCTGACAGTGGGAACCTTGACAAGAACCATTTCTGTGGGGAGCACTTCATCAACACAAGAATCTGTAGGGAAGCTAGAGTCAAGGAATAAGTTTTGTTTATTTGTTTTTTAGTAGGAACTTGGGCATATTTGAGAAAAGCTGGTACCTAAAGAGCAAGAAAGCAGAAAACAGAGCCACTGAGAAAACAAGGGAGCATAACTTGTAAAGAAAAAGAGCATTTTCCTCTTAAAATATGAGGAAGATATATGTATTGATATAGCTATAAGTATGTTATAGGGTTTGCTTGCAGGGAGAGCTAGTGAGTGGTGGAAAAGAGTTGGGAAAACTCTTCGTTGTCAGGTTGGAATCTCTGAAGGGGCTCTCAATAAATGGCACCCCTGGAGTTCCTGTCATGGCTCAGTGGTTAACAAACCCATCTAGTATCCATAAGGATGTGGCTTCAGTCCCTGGCCTCGCTCAGTGAGTTAAGGGTCTTCCATTGCCATGAGCTGTGGTGTAGGTCGAAGATGCTGCTCGGATCCTTTATTGCTGTGACTGTGGTGTAGGCCAGCAGCTGCAGCTCTAATTCAACCCCTAGCCTGGGAACCTCCACATGCCGCAGGTGCAGCCCTAAAATGACAAAAGACCAAAATAAATAAATAAATGGCACCCCATTCAGTACCCAAGTTCTGAACAAGTTGAAAAATAAAAAGTAACTATGAAGACCAAGAATATCACCTTTATTTCTGGTGTAGTTAAATTGAGGGTATGGCTTTTTAAAAGATCTCTTAGCCAAGTGGGATGGCTGATACTCAATACCAGAATTAGGCAAGTCTGCCCATCCAGACCAGCAACGCTGCAAGAGTCACTGGAAGGAAGAGAAGAGGTGTATTCCCAGGACAACTTAGCTGTATGAAGAGGTATAGGAAAACTCAACTTTCTGCTGGCAGCTTGCTCCCAGGAGACAGAAGGATGGAGTTGAGCAGAGTCTGTACAGTTATCCCCCAAATTTACCAATCAGATAACGCACTCTGCCTCTCCAGGCAGATTAAGGAAATAGTGGAGAGATCTGGAATTTCATGAATTGAGCCCCCTTCATAGGGGAGGAAATATCACATTGGGAGCTTAAAGAAGTGTTCACCACTAACAGTTAGTTTGTCTTCTAAATTAAAAAGAAAAGAAAGACCTGCTAAGAATTGGATAGTGGTGGGGGAAAGAATAGTTCCTGGCTTGGGAATGGTGACAGTGTTTAGAATCACTGTGTTGGTGACTGAGAGAATAAACTCCTTTTCAGCATTGAGAGCCAGCAAAGTCTGGAAGTCATGGGTTTGTGGCAGCATCCTACGCATGGTCTTTAGCCAAGATCTTAGGTTTATGATTGAATTGGAAAGGTCACATCACAAGATGAGTTTCAGGGAGAGAGTAGTCAGCATAGGAAATGTAGGAAGAGATCGGGTAAGATGAGAATTGAATGATACCCATTAATTTAGTAACTTGGAAATCATTAAGTGAATTTCTGTGTTGGTGGAGTAGTGAGGTAAAAACCAGACTGGAGTAGATAAAAAGCTTGAATTTTAAAATGATGAAATAGAAGCAGCATGCCTAAACCCTTTTTTTTTTTTTTTTTTTTTTTTTTTTCGGAGAAGGTCTATTTTGCTGTGAAGGGAATAAAGTAGGATAATAACATTAGGGAGAAGTGTGGACGATGGAGGGTTTGTTGTTTGTTTTTTGTTTTTTGTTTTTTTTAGTTTTCTTTTTGGATGGGAGATGGCAGAATATGTTTGAATGCTAGGGAAGCAATCAGTAGAGAAGGAGTTGAAGATGTAAATAGGTAAATATCCATATATAGCATTTTAGACTCATGTAGATCTGGCCTAAACTTACTGAACTTCATAGTAAGGAGGAATAGAGATTATCTTTGGTGCTCCCTTGGAAAAATATTTTAAGTCTCTCTGAATTCATTTCTTTTTTAAAATATTTTCTTTAGAATGCATCAGGGATTTATGCTGAAATAGATGGAGCCAAAAATGAACTGCAAAGAAAACTATCCAACCTAAGCAACCTCAGTCATGATTTAGTCCAGGAAGCTGTTGACCATGCACAGAACCTTCAACAAGAGGCTGATGAATTGAGCAGGTAATATCCTGGTTTTAAAAATGTAGGCATCTGCATAGGCTGAATAACTTAATTTTATTCAATTCCACATGGCAGGGTTGCTGGGATACAGTGTTTGTAGGTTGGTTTTAGGGTTCAATTTGCTAGTTTGTTTATCTGTTTGTTGGCTGGCCAGTCTGATAGCCAGTTATTGTCTATTACAATTGCTCTGGAGAGACAGTTTTTTGATTTTTAAAAGATCTGTCAGATTTTAGATCTGTATTGTTGGAGTCAGGTACTATTCCACAGTATTAATAGGATGATCTAACACATGTGAGTTAGGGACATAACTGCTGCACAGAATCTTATCAAGTAAATCAGAACCCTCTACATAGTCTAATTGTGCCATTGTCACATATTTATTCATAGACAGCATTAGCTTTCCACACCCAAGTGTCTTAGGTAAAGGTGGTTGGAAGTTAGCAATGCAGTAGACCTGTGGCCAATACTCTAGCCACTCCACAGTGCCCAGCAGGAGCTATTTGATTTCAACACCTATTAAGAGAAAATCAATTGATAATTTTCTTGCAGTATCTAGAAGAGAGTCATAACACTCATTTAATGTTAATTTGAAATGTACTAAAATATTGGACTTTGATTCATGAAGCTAAAAAAATAGATAAATATGAGATCATTATGGAAAAACATCACAAATCTGGCAGTTAGAAATAAGGATCAGTAAAGGTCGTGAATAAAATAAGAATTAATATTCACTTCTGTTTAAAACTTAACTTACCTTTTTTTCCTGATCACCAAAGTTTTCAAATATCCTTCCCAATTTCTAAAAAATGAGGGAGCTGGAGTGGGAGTGGCGATGGAGAGACCAAGCATTAAACCTTGGTGTGTGAGATGGTGTTATATCCAGTTCAGTGTCATGCTCCCAGGAAATGTGCTATTGATCAAGCCAATAAAATGGAGTTTGAAGAAAATACTGGTTTTGGTAGTAACAATATTGGTAGATTATTATTTTTGAGATTAATTCTATGACTCTCTTCATTGTTCTTTTGTCATTTAGTAACTACATCCCACTGAATAGCATCCCAACACAGACCTTCTCTAAATGCCACCCTGCAGCAAACAGTATTCTAGCTAGAACGTCTAAGGAAGTCATCCCTTGCTTTGCATGAGACATAATCAAAAATATCAGTCACCCTGAAGTCCCTTTTATGTTTATGATATTTCTGACTACATATATATTCGGGAAAACATCCAAATTTATAGATGTCTTCCCTTCAAAATGTGAGTATTCTCCAACATCCATCTAGTGTACCCATTGATCTACATATGCTTCAAACAAGGATAAACATAATTCATCAAGAAGCTTCCCTTTCAAAAGCACATTTTTATTTTGTATATTGATGTAGTACCTGTTTTATGTCTGGTAATGAAAACAAAGTAATAAAGGCTTTGTTTTAAGCTCTTTGAAATATCTGCTTATCACTCTAGCCAGCAAGATTTCTAAATATTAATAAATACTGGTAACATTTTATACCTTTTATCTCTTTCTTTTAAAACTTCCTTAGGTTTTACACTCTGTGCCATTTCTAAGAACAAGGGGTTGTGAGGAGATACAAGTAACAAGTATTTGGATCAGAATTATCACTGCAGAGCAGGGCTGCATTATGACTCTAATGGGCCATAAAAAAATTTTAATTATATGTCATGACTATATTAATATAAAGCTAATGTAATCACTATCGTTATCCTCATTTCTTCTTGTGATTAAAAAAAAATTAACATTGGAGTTCCCACTGTGGTGTAGCAGGTTATGGACCTGGTGTTATCTCTGTGGCATAGGTCACAGTTTAGGCTTGAATTCAGTCCCTAGCCCAGGAACCTCCATATGCCACATATGCAACTGAAAAGGGAAAAAAATTAACATGAAAGTGTATTTGTGGGCCCCTACTATGCCTGATGGATATCGGCTCTGCTGCAGAGGAACCAGAATGCTGATGAACTTGGACAAAAGAGAAAGGAGTTGCCGAGGAAATACAGAGGAAGTTTGAGCCTAAGCACCTGTACAGGGACTGAAACTGGATGGAGGAGGCTAGGAAGCACCTGGCTGAACTCTATAGGTCAGGGCAGTTTGAAGAGAGGAGGCACTGTGGGGTCTGCAGTGTCATATACTGCATCACAGAGTATCGTCTGAGAGGTTCCTAATGAATAAAATGATAATAGTCATCGGTGTCTGAAATTGGGAAAAAAACGAAGCTGATGGATTTAAGACTAATTAAAATTAAGACAAAGGATTGAGGATAAACTGCAAAAGGGAATGAGTTTATATTACAGAGGAAGAACTGTTTGTTAGTTATATGAATTGTGTGGATAGATGCACAGTTTGAAATTTCCATTCAAGAAACAGTTTACATATAATGATAAACCCTGAGGTTTACTGGAGGACAGGCATAGTACCAAGCATTACATGTATCTCGTTCCTGTTGGATCCCACATCAATCCTCTAAGGCACATCGTGTTATCAGCCCCTATGTGAGGATGTACAGGGCATGATGGGTAACAGCAAATGTTAGAGGAACCCTACAGGGGCCAGAAGGGGACAAAGGCAGAGGACATGGTGTCAGGGCAGGGGTACTTGTGAGGTGGGGTGCTGTGCTCTTTGGGGGAGCAGCTAGGCCTCAGGGGTAAGACCAGCCTTGTCCATGCTTGTCCTGGGCAAGTGTTGCACCCTCTTTCAGAGCTTCAGCTACTTTTATGAAAAAGAAATAACAATGTCACCTTCATGGCTGTGGTAAGAATTATAGACTTAATATTTAGAACAGGACTAGCCTAGTATCTGTACATAGATGCTCAGTATGCCTTATTCCCCTTCTTAAGTAAAAATATGATTCTTTATATAAAAGCAGGAAATAATATTGAATAAGAGAGTGAAAACAAATAATACTTAACACCATGCTAAGGTTATATAAGCTCTGAGAGCCTTAGTTTCTCTGACAGGAAGGGAATAACAGTGCTGCTTAGGGTAAGTAATAGGTGGGGACGATTGTGGGTTCATTCCTCTGCCTGACACAACCATGTAAACAATCTTTTGCTTGAAGAGGTGCAGACGCTGTTTTTAAATCAGCATTTCCTTTCCCTGTGACTACTGCCAGGCAGGCAGCTGCCAAAAGCATAATGAAGTGAAATCTTTGGGGCACCAAAGGTTGAGGAATAAAAGAAAATGTGCTCCTAGGAAAGACAGCTGGGAAAAACCTTGCCCAGACATGTAACTTTAAATAACAGGAAGGAAGTACCTGTCGTCCCAGAATTGTTCAAATCAAGCCCTAAAAATGGCACTGTTTCCCAATGAGGTAAGGAAATAATGTCAGGTTTTTTCATTAACAGAAATTTGCACAGTTCGGATATGAATGGGCTGGTACAGAAGGCTCTGGATGCTTCAAATGTCTATGAAAATATTGCCAATTTTGTGAATGAAGCCGATGAAACGGCAGAACAGGCTTTGAACATCAGTGATAGAATTTATGATGTGAGTTTTATTCCCTTATTTTAACATTCATTTTTATGTTGCCTTTTCCCAACTTATGACTTTTCTGTTTCCTAATGTCATCTCTTGAGCTTCCAATGTAATAGAAAGAGTAGAAAGGGCAGGAGAGCTAAGAAAAGACCATTTTATTTATGTTATGAATGTTTCAGTAGTGCAAATTTAAGATGTATCATACTCCAGTCAGCAAATGCCAATTCTT
The DNA here is from genome assembly GCF_054392235.1 of Sus scrofa. Classification (NCBI taxonomy): domain Eukaryota; kingdom Metazoa; phylum Chordata; class Mammalia; order Artiodactyla; family Suidae; genus Sus; species Sus scrofa. The sequence continues at coordinate 78,293,328 of NC_139383.1, read as the reverse complement.
TTGACAGCTTTTTTAAGCCAAAGTCCCTGCATAAAATATATTTGAGACTAGGATCTGCAGATAGAGAAGATGCTTTATGCATGCATTCAGATTTTTTTCAATTCAAAAGTTATTTATTCAGCAGCTTCTTCATGATAATCACTTTAGTGGTGCCTTGGCCAGGCACTACTCTAGGTTCACCGAATTTTCCTCAAAAACCATTTATCTTGAAAATGTCAAGGGTATTACTTTCTCATGTTCACATTTGACCTTGATTTTGAGCTGTGAAAATGAGCTATGAATTTTGCTTGGTGTTTAGCAGATAAACCATGTCATTTAAATCCTAGAACAATAAAAAGTTGATTTCTTCTGCTGCCATTCTTACTCTCTTCACCCAATTCCTTTGTAGGCTGTGAGTGGGATTGATACGCAAATCATTTACCATAAAGATGAGAGTGAGAACCTCCTCAATCAAGCCAGAGAGCTTCAAGCAAGGGCAGATTCCAGTAATATCTTCTCTTCCCTGTCTTCCTTCTGATTTATGGCTGCCTCCCGCCTTCACACAGTGTTTCTGTGTGTAAACAGGTTTCAAAATTGAGCATTAAGCAGGATTAAAGAATAAATTATATTTCATCCAAATAAAACATTAATAGTTCCTGCTCAGAGTCAAGGTATAAAAAAAAAAACAAGGATTAGATATTTTAAAGTAAATGGTGGTTTAAAAAAAAATTCCATGTAGTAAAATTACATGGAAAAATATTCATGCAAATCAAAAAGGCAAATTAATAGAAACTTCACTATAAATACCAGTTTTCAGAGTTCCCTTCGTGGCGCAGTGGTTAACAAATCCGACTGGGAACCATGAGCTTGCGGGTTCAATCCCTGCCCTTGCTCAGTGGGTTAGGGATCTGGCGTTGCTGTGAGCTGTGGCATAGGTTGCAGACGCGGCTTGGATCCCGCGTTGCTGTGGCTCTGGCATAGGCTGGCAGCTACAGCTCCGATTAGACCCCTAGCCTGGGAACCTCCATATGCCGGGGGAGTGGCCCAAGAAATGGCAAAAAGACAAAACAAAAAACAAAAAACAAAAACAGTTTTCAAGGAGACAGTACCATAAAATACACTCAACACTAGAATATATTGCACAAATTTAACCTTTCTTGAACAGTTCAGAAGGCCCTGTAAATTTTTATCATGAAGGGATTGGTCAGCACTGTGAGTCAGGAGGACAGGGTACCACAAAGCCATCTGGCTTTTTGCATTTTGTTATAGTTCGTGTTCTACACATTTGCTGTATTTAGGACAAGCCTAATGACCATATGGAAAGAAGCACTTCCAAAGGCTGGTGTCTGCATCTGCTAAGTCAAGCACATGGAAGAGTAGGAGAGGGAGGAAAAAGTAAAAGTGAAATCATTTTAGTTAATTTTGAATCTTATAAGTTACTCTTAAATACAGCTGAACTAAGGAGTTCCTGTTGTGGCACAGCGGAAACAAATCCAACTAGTATCCCTAGGATGCAGGTTCAATCCTTGGCCTCGCTCAGTGGGTTGGGGAGCCAGTGTTATGGTGAGCTGTGGTGTAGTTCGCTCGGATCCCATGTTGCTATGGCTGTGGCATAAGCCAAAACAATTAAACTAAGAATTTTACTAAACAGTACTCATCTCTGAGGTCATTAGCTCATCCATAAGGATATTCAACCATTGACTAATGAGGTTGGAAATCCATTATGTATCTAACCTCTACCACCTAAAAACAAAGACCAAATTTGAAACTAAAAATTTCACATGATTTTTATCAAAGCAATTAATCTTGTCTGTGCATTTTCTCTCTTTTAAAGGTAGAGCCACTATACAGAGAAAACAAATGCATTTGTTTTTCATATGCAGACTATTTAACCATTTAAAAAGCTGTTTATTCATTCTAATTAATTTATTATACAAGCCTAGTCTTAAACATGCTCTTTAGAAAAGAATTCAAATACTAACAATAGGGGAATTCCTGGTGGCCTAGCAGGTTAAAGATCTGGTGTCACTGCTGTGGCCCAGGTTACTGCTGAGACACAGGTTCAGTCCCTCGCCTGGGAACTTCCACATGCTGCAGGCATGGCCAAAAAAAAAAAAAGAATATTAGCAGTAAAGAATTAGAATATTAATATTAAAATATTTTTAAGTAAATGTTGCCATATCTATGTATTGCTTTTGTTTGTGAAGACCATAATATGTGGGTCTTCATGTTATGATGATGTAAATATTTTATTCTCCTCGATAATTTGCAAAGTATTTTCTCAAGCCTGTCATTATTAAGTTATTGAACCTCATGAAAGAAATTTTTCTGTTCTAATAATGATATCTCTTCAAAGTTCCATATTGTATATGCAGATTAATCTCTCTGCTTTGATCTCTGAATATTTTGCCGATATGATCACCTACTTCATGATCTTATTTGGTTAAATCCCTTAATATATTTATTTGCAAAAAGAGACCTGATGGGAAGTTAGAACTGAGTGGATCAGAATTTGCCTCACTTTAAACAATGCACATGTTTGTAATATAAATTCATATTTTCAAATTGAACTGTATTCATCTATTGAGTTACATTATAATTTCAGATTACTGTTAATTCTGTGTTTAAGTAATCAGTAGTCTTTATTTACCAGATTTCCTTTTCTTCATTATCTATATAAAACTTAGCAATCTATAATAAGTTAAGGAAGCTACTATTTTAAAAAGTCTTCTACTCAGTTCATTTGTAAAAAGAAAAATGTTTATGTAAGACAGTAAGTTCCAAATAGGACAGACTTTATATGAAGCATTTTGTCTTATAAACATCCAGCCCAAAATAGATTTTCTTTCTCCTATTTTTATCAAAAACTCCAAATATAGTTGATATATTCTTTGTGTGATATGTCAGCCAGTGTTTTTTTGCAGTAACAAGACCCAAGAGGAAGGGCTGAATAGATTGCTTATATACAGTATTCAAAACCTGAAACTGAAAGAGAGAGAGAGGGTCCAAAACAACTACAAAGTATGTTTAAGACTCTCCTTGAATTCAGGGAAATTACTGGCACTGCCCAGAGGAAACAAGAAGTGCTTGTACTTTGGTTACATTGTACTCAGTACATCGACAGAATCAACTAAGCATCACACATTATATACCCATTACACACATGTATGGGGAAAAGGGTAGCTGAGCAATATAAAAAGCACACTGATACTGTGTAATAGAAAAGAGTCAGTATCCCAAGGGAGGCTATATATATCTGCAAATCCATTGGAGAGAAAAGAAGAATGGGAAATGAAGATATTATTTTTATGTTTGTCAAGAAACATCCATTTTCTGGTGCTTTGGAAGTAGACAAAGCACAAAACAGAAATTCTTGGGAAGGTTTATCCTTCTGTTCCAATGATAAGATATTACATCATGACTTGTTTGGTTTTGTGCCAAGATAACTTCAGTTATGGTCTTTCCTACAAGCATACTTTAAAGAATATTTTGTAAGAAAAAGACTGATTATCAGAGTTCCCATTGTGGCTCAGCAGAAACAAACCCAACTAGTATCCATGAGGATGTAGGTTCGATCCCTGGCTTCACTCAATAGGTTGAATACCTGGCATTACCATGAGCTGTGGTGTAGGTTGCAGACATGGCTTGGATTTGGCACTGCTGTGGCTGTAGTGTAAGCCAGCAGCTGCAGATCCAATTCGACCCCTAGCCTGGGAACTTGCATATGCCATACCTGCAGCCCTAAAGGAAAAAAAAGTAATTATCAAAACTGATACAAGAACAAGCAGAAAACCTAATAGAACTGTATTACATATGTATATTACATATGTACATATTACATATGTTTAAGAAATCTAATCAGGAATTAAGCCCTCCCACAAAGAAATCTCAAGGCTCATGTGGCTTCACCAGCAAATTCTCCAAAACATTTAAAGAACACTGTTCACATATAAATTTTCCAGAAATTAGAAAAGGAGGAAATATTCTTTTTCTGTGAAGCCAACAAAACTTAGATACCAGAACCTAAGAACATTATAAACAAAGAAAAATATAAGCCAAATTCTCTCATAAACAGAGATGTGAAAACTCCAATTAGATATTAGCCAATCAAATCTAACATACATAGAAATGGTAATACATGACCAAGTTAGGTTTATCCCAGGATTTCAATGGTATTTTAACTTTAAAACAGTAATAGCAATTCATCATATTTTTAGAATATGAGAAAGTTCATTTGCTTATCTCACAACATGAAGGAAGATCATTTAATGTAATGTATTACCTACTCATATTTTTAAAAAAAACTCAGTAAACTAGGAATAGAAGGAAACTTCCATAGTCTAATAAAGAATAATAAAATAATACTCAGCAAACATAATCACAATGAAATATTGAAAGCATTCCCACTAATATTGGAAATAAGACAAGGATGCTCCATGTTATCAATTCAGTGTGTAAATGTCCAGTTTAATTCTATGTAAAACAATTAGAAATTAACTTTTTTTCTTCTGAAACTTAACTCTTTAAAATAAACCATTTGAAATAACGTAAAATGCCTAGGAATAAATCTGATGAAAGATGCTAAGATCTTTACACATAAAACCATAAACCATGCTAAGATCTTTATACATAAAACCATAAAACTATTAATAAAACCATAACTCTTATATGGAGAGCAAAATAAGAGTTTAGATCTAAGCAAGAATAAATACAAACTGTATTCATTAGGTGGAAGACTTAGATTTGTAAAAACAATTTCTGCCAAAATTTGTCTGTTGATTCAGTATAATCTCAAAATATCAGAACTATACATACATATATAGGATGTTTCTAAAATTTCTTTGGGAAAGGGGGTGGGTAGGCAAGAACAGCCAGCATAATCTTGAGAATTTTTAAAAAGCTGGAAGACTTAAACTACCCCATGTCAAGATTTACTGCTTTACAGAAATTCAGACAAGAGATACAAAAGATATTTAAAAATACAATACTATATAATTTCTTTTGAATAAAGCTTAAAAACAGACACAACGAAGACAGAGATGGGATTCAGAGTAGTGATCACCTTTGGGTAGTCATGGAGGTCCCAGTCTAAGGGATTAATAATGCTGTTTTCTTCACCTGGGCACTTGGTTGTATTTTGTGTTCAGTTTGTGAAAATTCATCAAGCTGGACGCTTATAATTGTGTGTGCTTTTTTACATCTAGAATGTTATGTGCCAATTAAAATTTTGTTTTAAAAATAAAAAGAATTATTCTTAGGTAACCAATCATCACCATAAATATAGATAAATCTTTTCAGCTCTTTTATCAGTTGTGTTGCTGAGTTTTATTAGTCACAGCAGTGCTGTATTTTTCAAGCAAAGAAATTAGCCATCATCTCTACACCCGTTATGAAGTTACATTATGGCGTCCTAAATCACTCCCAAACAGTGTTACAAGTTTTCTGCAGTCCTTTAACTCTTAATTGAAATCACTTTTCAGAATTGACATTCTGTGTTCATATCGCATTCAGAATATTGCAGATGACTCATGGTACAAATCAGAATTTTCCTTGTTGGAGTAGAGATTTTTTTCTCTTCCCCTGGCGTTTTGACCCTGCTTGTACTTTTTTCCACTTCTTCTTCACAGGCAACGATGAGGCAGTGGCTGATACCAGCAGGCGTGTGGGTGGCGCCCTAGCAAGGAAGAGCGCCCTCAAAAACAGACTAAATGATGCCATTAAGAGACTACAAGCTACAGAGAGAGGTGAGGATCTCAAACACAACTTAAGCTTCATCTGTTCATTCACTGATATTAAGATAAATGTTTGAGAAAACAGGTGATTCCTTGCTTATTGGTCTTTTTTAAAATAAGTATTTTCTGAAGACAAAAGAAACTGTGTTTAACACACACACACACATACACACACACACACACATACACACACACACACACACACACACAAAGTCTTGGAAAATAATAAAAGCTGCAGTCAGATTACCTGGAGCTGACAATTAAATTTGAACATATTTTCCTCCAGTCTTGTGTGTGTGCATATATGTACATACACACATGTCAGTGGGACCATGCTTTTATACTTTTTGGTAACCTACTTTCTTGTGAACAACCTTTTTCATTAACACATACGCTCTAATTTGGTTGTTGGGTTTCTCTGGCCCTAGCAATAAACAGCTGCCCCCTGTTACATGCCATGTCTTTCATACAATGCAAGCAGGGAGGCCAGCAAGCCTGGGACAGAAACGAATGCAGTCTTGGACTACCACAGAATCTTAGAAAGAGGTGACTGGAAACAGACTATGCCTTTCCTGGCCTTGTGTAAGTGAAAACAATACTGCTGGCTGCAGTATTTCACTACACGGAGCATATCCAGTCACAGTACTACAGGACACCAAAGCCCTGGCCAGGAGGGTGTCATCCATTGAGAAACCCTGTCTTTGGCATCATCAGAGCCACCACATGCTAAGCACTGAGCTGTTTTTTACAAACATGATCTCATGTGGGGAAGGATTGCCATTACTTTTAGGCTGATGTGAACTCTGAGACTTGTCAAGGTTAGAGAACTTGCTTCAAAAGGCACAGCAACAAAGAGTAGCAGACCCAGGATTCAAAGCTACGTCCATCAGAGTTCAGAGCATGTGAGGTTGAGTTAAATGTTTCTCCACTTTAAAAAAAAAAAAAATGAAGCTATAACTTTACCTGTTTGATTTTTAATTGCTTTTATTACAAAAGTAATACATGACCATTATAGAAAAACTAGGAGATATAGATAAGAAAAGAGAATGAACAAGAGAAATCTTTTATAATCTCATTACCTAGGAAAATGACATTTTTGTTATAAATTTAATATTGTTTTTATTTTAAATATGTAACTTACAAAATAGAATTTTCACTATAAATACTCTTTTGAAACTTGCTTTCTTATTCAAAAGTACCTTTTCTTACCAGTTTACTTCTGTACTAGAGAATCATGTTTATGGCAAAAGATATCCCACAAAGAAGAAAGCATGTGGAAGTTCCCAGACCAGGGATTGAATCCTCACCATGGCGGCCAGCCAAGCCACTACAGTGACAACACTGGATCCTTAACCTGCTGAGCCATAAGAGAACTCCACATATGTATTTTCTATGATTTTCTATCCTGAAGAAATACTAATTACTCTTTTTTTTTCTTTTACTTCTAATTTGAAAATGTTTTAAGTGAACTAGATGATTTTAATGAGACTTTAGAGTCTTTAAAGCTGATTTGTTAAAATTGCTCATAGGATTCTTATATACCTAACGTACACCATAACTAACATATTTAAAGGTCTCAGTTTGGGTGAAAAGTCTGGAATTTGAGGTGTTCACCCAGTGCTTAAATAGATACTCATGATTCCATCAAATGTCCCACTTCTTTGCAAAGTAAATGTCCTTGTGCTCTGTGTGAAGGTGACGCTCAGCAACGCCTGGGCCAGTCCAGGTTGATCACCGCAGAAGCCAACAAGACCACCATGGAGGTCCAGCAGGCAGCCGCCCCAATGGCCAGCAACCTAACCACCTGGTCACAGAATCTGCAGAATTTTGACTCTTCTGCTTACAACACTGCAGTGGACTCTGCCAGAGATGCAGGTATCACTTAATAGCTTCACAATTTGCATCCAGTTGAGAAATTGGCCATTAAACTCTACACATCTTGAGTTAAGAAGCAATTTTTTTTTCATTTGAGTTAGATTAGAACATTGTAGAAGTTAGCTAGAAAAGGTTGAAAATTTTTGCTCAGTTCTTCTATCAATATGTATGTGTGTGTGTGTGTGAATTTTTTTCCCTGTAAAAGCTAGAGATACTGGTTAAAAGTCCATTTTTATCTACTTGAAATAATAGTAGCATTTGTTTTTTATCAGTTTAAGATTGATTCTTTGGGGAAGAGGGGCAATCACATATTAGAATGTATTTAATTCTAACATCACATATTAGAATTTAATTCTAATGTATCACATGAATTAAATTCTAACATGATTGAATTAACATTAACATATTGTTTAATGTTAACAGAACATTGGTTTGCTTTCAGGAAAAAAAATATACTAAATAGCATTGTCTGTTCATTACTTGAGTAAAGCTAATTATTACCAAGTACTGAATATGGCCAAACATAACTGAAGCTTCCCATTAAGAAGAAAAGTTTGTTGGCCAACTTTTTATCCCCTCCTTCTTCAGTCTTACCAGTGATTCCAATAAAACCATCTAGAACTAACACTAATTGTGTGCTTTCCTCAAATCATGTTTTGTGGCTCAAAACAAAGTGAAAAAGCAACCATAATATGAGACTTTATAAAGACTCATGTGAAATGGATGCCTTTCTCTGATAGAAACTATTTTATATACATTTCCATAATAAAATTTTAATGTCATGTTTTAATATACTTTATTATCTCTAAAGTTAAAGACTATTATACTGTAGCAATAGCCATTTTATAGTATTGTGATCAGTGATCCAAATAACGAATATTTACCTCTGTGTTATTACACTAAACTGATAGTGGCTATTATTTTCTTAATTTCATTCCTTGTACTGGAGAAGCACATTGTTTCCTAAGTACGGAAAATAGATATTTCCATCTAGTTTGGCTCCAGTAAGAGGATTGCTCTCGTCCAGCTGCTAAGCCTAGTGTCCATGCCCTGCCCTTAGTAGGAGTTTGCCCAAAGATGCTCATTCTCTAGTTCAGTGGTCCTGAAACTCCAGAGTGCATGGGAAACACCTGGGTCCTATCTGCAGAGTTTCTGATGCAGTAGGTTTGGGAGGGGACCAGAGAATGTGCTTTCCCAACAAGTTCTCTGCGAATGCTGATGCTGGTAGCCTAGAAGGACCACATATTGAGAACCACTGCTCCAGTTCATGAAACTTTTGAGAAAGTTATACCATTCTCTATGTTTGGGGTTTCTCTCATCAAACTGTATCCTTATGATTTGTGCTCTCCTCTCTGTGCACGTTATACACCTCCCCCCCAAAGGTAACCTCATAAGTCAGTATGACCTGCTCATACCATCACCTTTGTAGAGGTGATAGACCACAGCTGCTGCCCCCTCGCCTTGGCAAAACTGCCACTTTTCTGGGTGCTCCCTTGTTTCTTCCATCCTGTCTCTCCTGGGGCCACTGTGGTGACAGTGTAATATGTGAACCGCAGTCACATATCACTGAAGTTATGATATGTGATAACCTATCATATAGGTTGTGATAGGTTATCATATCCTATGATAGGCATCCTTGAAAACAACCTTTCCACCTCTTTTTGTGCAGCATCACTTTTGACCTGCTATGTCAGTTATATTAGAAATGCAAGCAAAACCCATGCTATAAGGTGAAAGAACCATCTGTAATTTATCATGGGTCTTGCCCTTTAGAAATGTGCATTATATGTCAGCTTGCTCTGTATACACTTTATAGGTCAATATGTATTATAAATGTCAAAGGATAGGAACTGATTATGCTTTGGGCTTAACTATTAATTTTTCATAATTAAAAATTATTTCTTATTTTTGTTGTCTATTTACCTGATTCCTGGAGTGGACTTAATATTGAGGTATTTACTCAAGTAATTAATTTTTATTAACTGCAGTAGGAAATCTGACAGAGGTTGTCCCTCAGCTCCTGGATCAGCTTCGTACAGTAGAGCAGAAGCGGCCTGCAAGCAACGTTTCTGCCAGCATCCAGAGGATCCGAGAGCTCATTGCTCAGACCAGAAGTGTCGCTAGCAAGGTAACCCATGAGAGCAGTCGATATCAGTCTCTCAGTGACAAGGAGAGTGTGAGGGCAGCTTCCAGGATAATACTAGGTATTATCCTACCTAGTAGTTCTCAGCTCCGTCTGTTTATTAGAATCATGTGAGGAGCTTTGAAAACCAAACCAATTCCTTATCTTAACCTTAAAGCAATAATCAGGCCCTCTAGACAAAGGACTTAGAATCTGTATTTTTTTGAAGCTCCTCATTTATTCTAATGTGTAGCCAAGATTAAGAAGCACACAGTTAACCTAGTCAGCAAAGCTCATAGAGCCAAAGGAATGGAGGAAAGCCAACTCCAGTAAAGACCCAATTTTTAAATTATTATCATTATTTATTATCCTAACACCTGTTTTAATTCAATTACTATATGGAATAATCTTGCTCTTCTACCTCTTTAAAGAATTCTCTAACACAGTAGATAACATGAAGCTTTTACTGGCCTCTTCACAGGATTAACTGAGCAATCACATAGCAACTAAACTGAACAATTTCAGCAAAGACCCCATTCTGATGCTGTAACACAAGCGACACAACACCATAACCAGTGTCAGCACTGGTAGGAATAGTTAACATTTTCAGGGTGGCAAAACAGGGCTTGTTCTTGGCCTTCTTTTTAATTTGTTTTTTATTGATTTATAGACCAGCATCATTTTTTACAACCAAATTATATGGTTTTATTTTCTTAATTGAGATGCAGCCTGAACAGACCACTGGCCCTAATTACTGACAGAATTAAGAGTTGAAAATCAAGCATTTTGTAATGAAGGAAATGGTATATGATAATTGGTCCCACACCACAAATCACCTTTTTTAGACACCTTGGAGAACATTTCAAAAAAGATTTATCATCCTGAAATGGCATTTCCAAAGCTAGGTTTCTGTGTATGCCTTCTGGTAGTTTTATTTCTACGGAGTAGAATTGGGGGCCTTAATCATGTAAAATTATTTTCTAAAGAGAATCTTGACAATACCTTTGGTCCCAGTCAGCTTCCCAAAGAAGAGGTATTTTCTATGCAGATACACATCTTTTTTCAAATTCTCAATTTTTACAAAGAGACTTTAATCCCATATACTGCTTAATTGTTTATTAAGAATTATTGTCCTTTACACAACTGGCAACATAGGACAGCTGTACTCTAGGCACTTGGAAATATAATCTTGAACTCACTGAGTGAATATTAACCAAATTAATATTAATTGATGTAATAATCTAATTATTCATAAATATTTGCATAAATGGCATGAATATACACATTGCATCCCCACTGCTGAATACTCTGAAAATCACCTCAAATTAGACCAGTTCAGCACATCATATTGGGCCTTTTTAGAAATACATTTACTGAATTGTGCTTCATTGTGGTGCCTTTCCAAGAATCATCATAAGAAACATCTTGAATTCATCGTTAAAGTTATTATAATGATTGAGCCAGACATGGGAAAGCACTACACAGTTATCATCTTATTTCATTCCCAATTGCAAGCTTATTGTCCTCATTTTATAGAGGAAACTGCAGGTGAAGTGACTTGCTCATGGCTCCATAGCTGTGACAGAGGCATGTTTTAAGACCCATCTAAGCCTTCAAAGCTGGGTCTAGATTCCTCCCAACTTCTAGATATGGTCAAGGATATTGCTCACAGCCTCACCTCATGCTTCTCTTCTGGAGACCTTGGAGAGAAGGTCTTAGCTGTGTTAGTACCCAGGATTAGTTATTCTCTTGATCAGTTGGTTATAAATTTTATGGTCCTCATGAATTGTATAATTGACTGCGTATCCCTTCAAGGTGTTTAATTCACCTTAACCAAGTATGTTCATTGTCAAATTCATATTTATCCTCATTCTTGGTCCTGCCTTACCATCTTTTATTTCTTTCATCTCAATTTCAGTCTTAACTGTATTATCTTCCTTAAATCCTTTCTCCAACAAGATGAGGACACACTTAATCAAAGGCACAGAGAACAGTACAGCTCAGAGACCCCATAATGAATGAGGGAAGCCCATTGAGAACTATGAGAAAGCACTGTGCCCATTTCATCAGGGCATTTTTTTTTTTTTTTTTTTTTTTTTTGCTTTTTAGGTCTGCACCTGCAGCATTATAGAGGTTCCCAGGTTAGGGATCAAATTGGAGCTACAGCTGCCAGCCTACCCCACAGCCACAGCAACACAGGATCCAAGCCACGTCTGTGACCTACACAGCAACATCGGATCCTTAACCCATTGAGCAAGGCCAGGGATCAAACCGCAACATCATAGTTCCTAGTCGGCTTCATTTCTGCTGCACCACAATGGGAACTCCTCAGCAGGGTATTTTTAATGGAATAATTTTGTAACTCCAGATCCAAGTCTCCATGATGTTTGACGGCCAGTCAGCAGTCGAGGTGCACCCCAAAGCTAGTATGGATGACTTAAAGACCTTCACGTCCCTGAGCCTGTACATGAAGCCTCCTCCTGTGAAGCAGGCAGAACTGGCTGGGACTGCAGATCAGTTCATCCTGTACCTTGGAAGCAAACATGTAAGAGCATGTGGTTTCAAAAGAGGGAATGATAATAAAAGGCAAAATAAGTTGCTTTTATCGTGCCTTAAAACAATTTACCTGGGCAAACAAAGTCCTCATTCTAGTACCTAAGAAGATATAGACCATTTTAAGGCTAAGACCAAAATAGTGACTTAAAGACAAGTAATTCCTTCTCAAGTAATTAATGGAGTGTTTTAGCCTCACACTGCTAACTTTGAGGAGTCTGAATGTGCATTTCAAAGACATTTGTAGTATGAAGTCCTATTATGTTTAGTGCTGAAACCTGCTTGAAGGTGAATAGCCTTTAGTGTTGACAGGCTGCATCATAGCCTGGGTTAAGCAAGGAAGGTTAACACTCCTTTGGCAGCCATCAGATATTCGCAAGCCTGCAGTTACTGACCTTCCTGTCCAAGACACACTTGCCCAGGCCCAGGGGGTGGGAGGTGAGGCAGGCAGCACACTGATGCAGCCACAGGGAGGCTGGAAAGGAAGAGGCGCTGCCCAGTCTAACAGGCACTTTGGTAATAATTCATATTAGATGGGCCTTGTATTCAGCCAAGTTTTTAGCATGCTTATTGTCCTTTAAAGAAATGAGGAAAAAACATGATATTCATTCACATGGATTTTATTTAAGAGACTTCTTGACATTTCAGGCTAAAAAGGAGTACATGGGCCTTGCGATCAAAAATGATAACCTGGTATACGTTTATAATTTGGGAACCAAGGATGTAGAGATTCCCCTGGATTCCAAGCCCGTCAGCTCCTGGCCTGCTCACTTTAGCATTGTCAAGATTGAAAGGTAACGTGAATCTGTGACACAGGGCTCATGGGCACATTCCATAAGAAATCTACTGGATGCACTCTCTCACAGTCTTTCCGTGAATGTTGTAAATAGCATCCTTTTCCTTTTATTCATGCTCCTGTTTCTTCTGTTCCTGTATTCCTTTACAGATACCTTAGTGGAAAACAAAAAACTTAGGAAACATAGTCATCACTTCTAAATAGCAATCTGATTATTAGGGGGTTTTTTAATTCATGAATTAATTACAAAATGGAATTTTTTTTTCTTTTTCCCATTGATTGTTGGCATCCTATAAATGCTTGTGAACACGACAAAATCAGGTCACCAATTCTGTGATGAGGGAATGTTCACATTTTTATATTTTTTTTAAAAATCCTATTTTCTTCAAATTATCTGGCTAATAAAGAGTGAAAATTCTTTATCTGAACAGGGTAGGAAAACATGGAAAAGTATTTTTAACAGTCCCAAGTTTGAGTAGCACTGCAGAGGAAAAGTTTATTAAAAAGGGGGAATTTGCGGGAGATGACTCCTTGTTGGATCTGGATCCTGAGGATACTGTGTTTTATGTTGGTGGTGTGCCTTCAAACTTCAAGGTAAGCTATCCAGCTATATTTTGACTTAATTGCAAATCTACAGTGATTGTTTTTAAAAGTCCATAAAGCCTTCTGTGATATGGGGGTGGATAGAAATGTTGATATCTTTTTAAAAAGAGTTTAGCTCAGTGGGTAGTAGATTTCTGAACCAGGATTTATAAATCTGCTGCATAAATCTGGTCTCTGCTACCCATATTTTCATAGGGTCACTTACTTTCAAGCTATAGCTAAACTTGAATAACAATTTGTTTGATTCTGATACATGTATATGTAATTAACATTATCCATACTGCCTACAGGAATGTCTGTGCTCTATGGACTTGTCTAGTCTTCAGGTTTACAGATGACAGTTTCAAAACCTCAGTTACCTCAGCTAATATACAGACATGAAATGAAGTACCTGCGATGAGGGAGGGGCTGGGATATGGTGGGGGGAGGATGAGACCTGATGAAGGACAGATGCAGGAAAGGCCTGGAAAGACAGGGATTCCATCTAGGATTTCAGAATTATTACTCACTAGTTAGAGGCACATTATTGAACCTCTCTGAGAATTACTTTCCCTCTCTTTATATGAGGACAGAAATACATACTTCACAGAGCTAGTGTGAGGATTGACTTTGGTTGTGAACACTGTTCAGCATGTGACTGGCACCTAATATACACACAATAAATCCTACCCTCTCTGCTAAGATACGCGCAACTAAAAAATTATTCTTTATCTAAATGGGTTAGCATAGAGTAGACACAAACTAAAGTCTAGGAAGACATTTTTATCTGTGGGACGGTCCCCTTGACCTGCTGTTTGTCTCACTGCCTGTTCTGTGTGGACTGGGTGAAATGTGTTCATGGTGAAATGACTTCATTTTGTTTGTTTCACAGCTCCCTGCCAGCTTAAACCTGCCTGGCTTTGTTGGCTGCCTGGAATTGGCCACTTTGAATAATGATGTAATCAGCTTGTACAATTTTAAGCACATCTATAATATGGATCCCTCCAAATCAGTGCCCTGTGCCAGGTAAGGATGTGTTAAGAATACCAAAAAATTTGATAGCCATCCAACGGCTGCAGATGAGACAAGTGTGGATCACTACTCAGGTTCCCCATCTTTTCTTGGGGGAAACCAGTTTTGAAACTTCATAATAGTCATGCTTGCAAACAACATTTTAGTTCTTCTCTACCCTAATTAGCATGCCCAATTATTAAAAGTGTTAAACTAATTGTTTGAAGCTTTGGTTTCAGATTCCAGAGACTGAGGTTTCACTATTGTCTTAGTACAGAGTGGGTAGAGAAAAAAAATCCAGTACAAACAATTCATTTAAATGTTTCTTTAAAGTTCCCATTTTGGCTCAGCGGATTTAAGAACCCAGCACAATGTGTGGAAGGATGCAGGTTTGATCCCTGGCCTCGCTTAGTGTGTTAAGGATCCGGTGTTGCCACAAGCTGAGGCGTAGGTTACAGATGCAACTTGGATCCAGTATTCCTGTGGCTGTGGCATAAGCCAGCAGCAGCAACTCCAATTCCACCCCTGGCCCAGAAACCTCCATATGCCACGGGTGCAGCCATTATTTTATATACATATATATAGCTTCTTTATGTCTCCCATGCAGACATCAGGACTTCATTTAAATTATGTAAAGGAGTTCCCATTGTGGCGCAGTGATTAACGAATCCGCCTGGGAACCATGGGGTTGCGGGTTCTATCCCTGCACTTGCTCAGTGGGTTGAGCATCCGGTGTTGCCGTGAGCTGTGGTGTAGGTCGCAGACGCGGGTCGGATCAGGCATTGCTGTGGCTGTGGTGTAGGCCGGCGGCTACAGCTCCAATTGGACCCCTAGCCTGGGAACCTCCATACGCCACGGGAGCAGCCCAAGAAATGGCAAAAAGACAAAAAAACAAAAAACAAAAAACAAACTGGTGAGGGTCCCCTTTGTCAATTGTGGGGGAACATTGGAAGGATGTTGATAGTTTGATTATTATACTCATTACATTAAAAAAAAAAAAGGATGTAAAGTTTATGGAAGATGTCATGAGAATGGGTTAAAAGGGCCTCTCTTGAGAAGCATAACACAGACTGTCATGTTCATAAGATCCTTGCATTTTCATTTCAGAGATAAATTGGCCTTCACTCAGAGTCGGGCTGCCAGCTATTTCTTCGATGGCTCTAGTTATGCAGTGGTGAGGGATATCACAAGGAGAGGGAAATTTGGTCAGGTGACTCGCTTTGACATAGAAGTTCGCACACCAGCTGACAACGGCCTTGTGCTCCTGATGGTCAATGGAGTGAGTAAAAATAAAAGTTCTGCATCTTTATTGCCTGTACTTTCTGCCATACATGTTTCTAGGAACCTTCCCAGGTTGAATGTGCCATGTCATCAGACTGAAGTTTTAATTTAGAAAGCAAAATTGGTGTTTTTTTTCTTCAGGGAAGTGATGTCAGCAATAAGTAAAAGCAGCCATGAGATGCATTTCCCTGCACTGCATTTTAGATGTGTTTATCAAATATCTTTAGAAAAACTAAGGGAATTTTGAGGAAAATTAGGTGAGCATGTGTCTGGAGAAATTTAGAACTTTTTAAATCATATGCTCTAATAGTTAAAAAAAATTTGCATGCTTAATATATATACATATACACATATGTATCCTTTATTAATGATATACATATGCTATATATGACTGTAATACTCAAAACTAGGAATAAAAGATAGTTTATATAAAGCTAAAATATTGAATAAAAACCATTTTGAAGATGAAACAAAATAATTTTTGTTAATGACATAAAAATTATTAATAGTAGCAATAGTTAGAACAATGTAATTAAACATGCTTGACTGTTTTTGAGTCTCGTTAAACTCTTTGTGATACAGAAGTCTTGTCCTGAGTCCAGTTTATTTTAATACTCCTTTTTATTGGCTGTCATAAGTGTACAAGACACCTCACATAAATAAAAATGTAGGAAATACATCATTAGCTGTGCCTACTAAATCATGATACTGATATTCAGTCTCATTCACTGACTGACAAGAGTTTCTTTGAAATTTAGCTGGTGAATCTTTGTCTTTCCTGATGTCAGTTCTTACAAGCCAATCAGATATTGTATCATTTTGTAAACTTTAGCAGAAGAGTTCAAAACCATTGAAAATCTTCATTTAAAAGGTATTTAAACAGGTTAGAAATTTCTTTCCAGAAATGTTTTAGTAGTGCCAATATGAGAGTTTTTATGGGTGGTACACTTACATTGTTTTCATCAACAAATTTACTTAACATTAGAAAAACTTCCAGACATATTTTTTAGAAATCATTTCTCCAGAATACAGTTTTCTCCCCCCCCCCAAAAAAAACAGTTAGTTTCTCATCCATTGTTATAGTGCCCTACCTTGAAATGACAGATAAAGTATTTTCTTTTTTTTTTTGGCTGGACCCCATGTACAAGTTCCAGGCCAGGGGTAGAACTCACACCACAGCGGTGGCCTGAACCACAGTAGGGACAACACTGGATTCTTTACCCACTAAACCACCAGGAAACTCCTAGAATAATTCATGTTAAAAAGAATTTTAAGCTTGACAGCATTTTTAGTAATCTACAAGAAGCCATCTGCAAACATCTGTGTGTCTCAAAATATTTTCACACTACTGCATCTCAATAGAAAATCATTTTAAATATTCTGTTATTAAGTCATCACACTCATAAATCCATGTAACAAGACACACATAAACTACAATAAATTGCAACAAGACAAACACAAAGAAATGGGTGGGGGGCCATGGCCAGCTTTCAAGGGTGGAACTTCAGAGTCTCACATACCATGTGAATCTGAATACCTCAAAAATATATCCAGAGGACGAAATGGAAAAAAAAAAAAAAAAAAAAGGTGAGGGGAGCAAAGTGAAGGCCGAGAGTCAATCCATGCATTAATTTTTTTTTTTTTTGTCTTTTTAGGGCTGCACGCTTGGCATATGTAAGTTCCCAGGCTAGGAGTCAAATTGGAGTTGTAGCCACTGGCCTACACAACCACTACAGCAACTCCAGATCCAAGCCACATCTGTGACCTACACCACAGCTCATGGCAATGACAGATCCTTAACCCTCTGAGCGAGGCCGGGGATTGAACCTACATCCTCATGGATGCTAATCAGATTCGTTTCCACTGAGCCACGATGGGAACTCCCTAAATTTTTTCTTTTTTTTTTCTCCCTCTCTCTTTTTTTTTTTTTTTCCTTTCTTTTCTTTTTTTTTTTCCTCAGGGCTACACCTGTGGCATATGGAAGTTCCCAGGCTAGGGGGCTAGGAGTAGAATCAGAGCTGCAGCTGCTGGCCTACGCCACAACCACAGCAACACCAAATCTGAGCTAGATCTGTGATCTGTGCTGCAGCTTGTTGCAATATCAGATCCTTAACCCACTGAGTGAGGCCAGGGATTGAACCGACATCCTCACAGACACTATGTTGGGTTCTTAACCTGCTGAGCCACAGCAGGAACTCCATTTCTATCCATGTATTATATATTAAGAATTAGCTTCTTTCTCTATTTTAGAGCTTTAAAGTGAGTATAAGTAGAAGTTGAAATCTTTTCTTTCTATCTCCCAGTGGATCGTGTTCCACATTCTCAAGAGTTTACAAACTCTAATGAAGAAATCACTTTCTGCGAAATAGGGACTTTACCATAATACCTTATTTTTTTTTTTTTAGTATAACGATTTTTATTTTTTCCATTTTAGCTGGTTTACAGTATTCTGTCAATTTTCTTCTGTACAGCATGGTGACACAGTTACAATACATGTATACATTCTTTTTTCTCAAATTATTATGCTCCATCATAAGTGACTAGATATGGTTCCCAGTGCTACACAACAGGATCTCATTGCTAATGCATTCCAAAGGCAGTAGTCTGAATCTGTTACCCCAAGCTCCCAATCCATCCCATTCCTTCCCCCTCCCCCTTGGCAACCACAAGTCTATTCTCCAAGTCCATGAGTTTCTTTTCTGTAGAAAGGTTCATTTATGCCATATATTAGATTCCAAATACCTTATTTTTCAAATCCTTTGAATTCTTGTATCTATGAACTAAAGCAAACAAACCCGACTAGTAAATTCCTTGGATATTACAGAATTACTTTGGTTCTTGAACATCATGTGGTCCAAGTGCATAATAATACTCTATTTACATAAATCCAATGTTTCAAAATAATACAGAAATGACCTTTTTATTATATCTGT
Source organism: Sus scrofa (assembly GCF_054392235.1). Taxonomy (NCBI): domain Eukaryota; kingdom Metazoa; phylum Chordata; class Mammalia; order Artiodactyla; family Suidae; genus Sus; species Sus scrofa. The sequence goes on along the minus strand of NC_139383.1, from coordinate 78,274,464 downwards.
ATTTGCTGGTAGTTTTTTAAGGTTATTTTCAGCATACCTGGGAATAATTTTTCAGTATTACCAATTTTGCTCTTAAAGGGAATTCCCGCTGTGTCTCAGTGGGTTAAGGCTGTAGCTTTGTTACTGTAGTGGCTTGGGTCACTTCTGTGGCACAGGTTCAGTCCCTGGCCTGGGAACTTCCACATGCCATGGGCGGGGCCAAAAAAAGGGGGCAGGGGAATGTAATCAATCTATTGACCTGTTATAACTTTCCAATGTTGCCTAAAAATGGGTCAGTTGAATACAGATGGTCTATAATACTTTTTTCAAGATTTTTAAAAGAGCAATAAGATAAATATAAAATTTCATTAATGCACAAAGTAAATGAAAAACAATAGAAGATAGTTGTTTTAAATTGTGTATAAATATTAACTACTTCAGAATATGAATATGAGACATAACTGCTGTTATGGATGTAGTTGTGATTTTTATTTCATAATAAGAATTTCATGAGACTGGTCTTCAGATAGTTTCAATAATAAAAAATACAGTGTTATTTCTCAAATTCAGCTAAATCTGCTCTTTCACAATACCAGCACTTATATCTTATAACTTGTCTTCCTCTCCACAGAGTATGTTTTTCAGCCTGGAAATGCGCAATGGTTACCTTCATGTGTTCTATGACTTTGGGTTTAGCAGTGGCCCTGTGCATCTTGAAGACACAATGAAGAAAGCTCAAATTAATGATGCAAAATACCATGAGGTACCAGTCATTGTGGTTCCAGTGTTTTGTATGTACTGAGATCTGATTTGATCAGATGGTCCCATGAGATAAGTGAGAAAGTAATTGAATGAAGCACCTTCACATGTAAAGACCAAGTGAAGGGGCCTCATCTACTCAACTCCAGGATAACACTTGCTTTAAAAGAATGGATATTTTTTGTCATATTGATGTCTCTAATAAAAGAGTCAAAGATTCGTTTTAATTGCTTCATTGACCAGAAGGCTCCTGTTAGTGCTCAATAATCCTGATTACAATGGCATTCCTATTGAATCCTCTGTACATTTTTGAAAATGCCATGGTGTAGATACATAGCCATATTTTTATTTATTTGTTGAATCTAAAAAGAGCAGATATGAGTAAATAATTTCTTTTTGAACCATTTATCCAGATCTTAGAAAATACTAACACAGATTTCCTTATAAGGAAAACTCACAAAGAATGCTCTTTGGTCTTGAAAAAGATGTGCAATGTAGTATTATATATTTCATCTATTTTCATTAACAACAACTTCAAGCCTATAATTTAATAAAATATATAAAAGATATAATGTCTTTTAAGTTGAACTGAAATGCAGAGAGTAGAAGGCTCAATTTCTCTTTTCAATTCAAAGTCCCTAACTTAACTTTCATGAGACTTATTTACAATAAAATAATATTTTAATTGTTTCTCTGACCAGCATTTTCCCAGATTCATTAAAGTTCTCACTATGTCACCAAAAAATGGCACCTGGAAACATGCAGTCTAGGGTCCAGAAGGTACCTGTTTATGATTATTTCCCAAATCCCCTCAAAGGAGCAAAACAAAAAAATTTCTCATTACAAAATTTTCTTGGGCTAGCTTCATCTCCAAATGGTAATTCTTCTCTCCAACAAATGTGAACTTCTGGTTATATAAGTGAGAGTTTTCATGTCTGTAAGAAAGGAGATCTATTCCCCATTCTGTCCAGCTGTTATAACCAGAATAATTACAATATGTAGCAGTCTTCAAAAAGCTGATTGTTAAACAGTGATCAAGACTTACTATATATTATTTCTTCCAGATCTCAATCATTTACCACAATGATAAGAAAATGATTTTGGTAGTTGACAGACGACATGTCAAGAGCATGGATAATGAGAAGATGAAAATACCATTTACAGACATATACATAGGAGGGGCTCCCCCAGAAATCTTACAATCTAGGTAAGCTGTTTGCTCCTAACGATGCACTGGTCTGAGTATTCAGCATCCAGGGAAGGTGTAGTAAATGTTTGAGCATTCCCATGTATTGCCTCTACACACACGCGTAGGAGCACACACACAATCATGCACCTCAGCCCCTGTGCAGCTGGTACTCGTGACTACCTTAAATTAGCATGTAGTAGATGTGATCTACATATTTCTTTAATTACTGTGTTACTCTTAGAACATAGTATACTGCAGCATTTCTCATCTGCAAAGGGAAAGGTAGAGCATGTGTATTGTGTGAAAACAAAGAAGCACTGTGTCCCTTAATTTTTGATATAGTAAGTCTCTTACTTTAGACTTATTTGAACTCTCAAATAGCATCTGAAGGTAAACAGAAATTTTAAGCCTATCCCAAGGGTTGTAGATTATATATAATGAAACATTGTTGTAATTCAGCTATCTCATTACAGTCAGTTAATAGCATGAGAGACCCTTTAAACTGAAAGACAACTTTAGTATGTTCCAGTGCAGTCATTCTCAACCCTGGTTCTCATTAGCATAAGTTAGACAGGAGTTCCCTGATGGCCTAGTAGTTAAGGATTTGGTGTTGTCACTGCTGTAGCTTGGGTTTGATAAGTAAACAAAGTAATAGAATAACCTAGAAAACTTTTATAAGCATCATTACCCATGACCATTTTCCAGAAATTCTAATTGTTGTGGGATAAGGTTCCAAATTTAAGCTTCCTTTCTAAAGATCCTCTTCAGTTCCTTTAATCATGCCATACAGTATCTTTAACCATTGTGGCTGCTGTTACGTGCACCTCAGCCTGTCAGTTAACATGGTCATCCAGGTATGATCTTGTCAGAGTAGAATATAATGGGACAATTACCCCTTAGTTTGGCCAATATTCATCTAAAATACATTGAAGTTGTTGTAATTTTTGCTTGAAATTAAGTTTATATTCATTTAATATCCAGACATGTTCTTGGGTAATTCCTATTAGGCATGGTGAGAGATACTAGGATTACAGTTTTGAGCAAAATGCCATCCTTGATCTTAAAGACAATGCATTTCTCACTTTCCTATTGCTCAAACGACCAACATTGACTATAAACTTCTCTACCCTTGGTTGATTTCAGTGTTGCAATTAAGGACATGAAGATGAATTCACGACCAAGTGGATTCGTGAAAGACTGAAGACATGGGCTCAAATCCTAATTTACCACTTGTGACATAAAAAAAATATTTCTTAGTTTCATTTTATAAGTTAAACCATGTCAAATTGCCAAGGGTTGACCATTTTTGATCCACACCTATGTCAATTTGTTATGCATCACCCTATTACTCAACTGTAAAAGGGAAATAATAGCATCACCATTTACTCCACTGAATTGTTGCTAAGATAAAATGAACTAATGCAAGTTAAAGGATCTTAAAAACTATAACGGAGTAAATTGGCTTCATGCAGAATAAAGATGTTCTGTATGCAAAGATTAGACATTACTGTGTGCGTATGAAAGCATGAGAATGTGAAAATAATTATAAAGCTATTAAAAATTAGTGTACATAAAATTTATACCCTACATGTGCAGGGTAACATCATTATCACCACATCATCATCATGGCTATATCAGTGATGACTAATTTTCTTTTGTAGAACCCTAAGAGCACACCTTCCCCTAGAAATCAACTTCAGAGGATGCATGAAGGGTTTCCAGTTCCAAAAGAAAGATTTCAATTTACTGGAGCAGACAGAAACCCTAGGAATTGGTTATGGTTGCCCAGAAGACTCTCTTGTAAGTATACAATCAGATGTTTTAAATAAATAGGTACATAATTTATTACTCTCAAAAGTTGAAAAAGCTCTTTTCTCTGTGGTCCTATATCCATCTTGGACTCCTTTCTGCCGCCAACAAAAAAGAAGAATTATTAAGCTAAAAAGGCTTGTGGGCTTCCTCTGTGGCTTGTCCACTTGCTTCATATATTGATGGTCGTTCTTCCAAAGCGCAAAGAAGCTACCCAGGCATCTTCACTCGCTCAGAGTGAGGAGATGGGGGAGCTGAAACACTATCTGTGAGAGACACAAAATTCCAGTATAAGCCAGAAGTTAAAACATAACTGTTAATATAGGAGCTAGTGGATGAAGCTTTGGTATGTAAGAAATTGGCATTTTAAACATTTGATAATTATCAAAAACACTATATTCACTGTTTCTGTGGCACACAGATATCTCGCAGAGCATATTTCAATGGACAGAGTTTCATTGCTTCAGTTCAGAAAATATCTTTCTTTGATGGCTTTGAAGGAGGTTTTAATTTCCGAACATTACAGCCAAATGGGTTACTCTTCTATTATGCTTCAGGGGTAAGTATTTCTTTTCCCCTACAGAAACTTCTTTGTGATAATTATTTTGTCTAATAAAAACACTTTTAAGCATATTAAAAGTAATTTTTGATTTAGATTAGTTTTTACTCACATGTACACATATGGACTGTCTCATTTCAGATACTTTATAAAATATTATATATATATATATAATATATATTTTATATCAGGAGTTTTTAACCTAAGATTCATAGACCCACTTCTCAAAAACCCATAAAAATAATTCAGTGGGTCTGTGACAGGTGGGGAAAAAATTATATCTTTATTTTCTCTAGCCAAAATTTATTATTTTCTTCAGTTGTGAATGACAGCAACAAACAGCAGTAATATTGTCTGTGTGACTTTGTTATTAATAGAAATAACAGGTATTTTTCATTTCACATTACAGTTGTCACAAATATCTCAAAATATCATTTTTGCTCATTGCTACTTCTAAATTATAGTAATTAATAGCTCTGCTGCTAGATTTTATTATTTAGTGCCTTAATGAAGTACATATATATCACTTATTTATCGTTTCAGTATTTTGAAACTTTTTTCTTTCTATGTTGGTTTCCTTTGTGTTCCTACATACTTTAGTTGATGCATATTAAAATATTATTTTATGAAGGGGCCCATATGTATCACTGACACTGGGATGACAGCTACTAGTATGACAAAATCACCTGAAATTTTAGGTTCAAAGTACAGGAAATTCTTCTTTCCATTAAAACATATCTAATTTTATAGGTAATATAAAATATAGAGTATTTTGTTGTTGTAGTTGTTCTATTCATAGGACTTATTTTATAAGGAGACTTCTCACACACACAGCGGTTCCTCTAAGCAAGCCCATTAAGTAAATGTTGAAAACGTGTCTGTCTTTTGGATCCCTGGCCTCCCCACTTCAAAACCTGTGCTTGCATTTCAGTCAGACGTGTTCTCCATCTCATTGGATAATGGCACCGTGACCATGGATGTAAAGGGAATCAAGGTGCAGTCAGCAGATAAACAGTACAATGACGGGCTGTCCCATTTCATCATTACCTCTGTCTCCCCTGCAAGGTACAGCTCCTCACTTAATATTCTTTCCACCAGATGGCTTTATCTGTAGGGCATGATTCCATTAGACTACCCATCTTTTTACTTTTCTAGTGTTTCAAAAATGGTAGAAGAAACAACTTACCTTATTTTTAAAAATTGCTATTAATTTTCATGACAAGACAAATAAATCACTATAAAATTAACAAGAATGTAAAGGTTTTTTTCCAGTAAAACCACAGGTTGTAATCTCCTTGAGGGAAGTGCCTGCACATAGCACTTATTGCATGGAGTGCAGTGTTTTGCACATTGAAGGGACTCAGCAAATATTGGTTTCATTAGGTTTGTTTTTTTGTTTTGTTTTGTTTTGTTTTTAGTACTTTTAGGGCCACACCCATAACATATGGACGTTCCCAAGCTAGAGGTAGAATCAGAGCTATAGCCGCCAGTCTGTGCCACAGCCACAGCAACACGGGATCCAAGCCATGTCTGTGACCTACATCACAGCTCACAGCAATGCCGGATCCTTAACCCACTGAGTGAGGCCAGGGATCGAACCCACATCCTCATGGATACTGTCAGGTTCATTACCACTGAGCCGCAACAGGAACTCTGGTTTCATTAGATTTTAATTAAACAATTGAGAATGATGCATTTATGGTCACATTTTAAAAGATCTACCTTTATCTTTAAAATATGTAATACTGAATTTCTTTTTCATATAAAGAACATTCTTTCTGGAAAAAGAAATAAATTTCTGCTGTAGACTGCTGGCTATTCTATGTCCACTTCTATGGAGCCCTCCTATTAAAAGAAAACATTAGTAAGTCTTTTCTAGACTCCATTTCCAACCACTATTAAGGTTCATTACAATGAAAATCATCTCTCACAAATGTGATTAAATGATCACTACACCCTGACTTATGTTCTGACTTTTTCACACCAAAAAAAAAAAAAAAAATTGATGATAACTAGTCATCTGAACTTCTTCCTTCTCTGGGTTTAAATTCCAGTCATAATTTGGAGAATCTTCTACCTATAGAAATATTCAACCATTTTTACCCTGGGCCTCATGAAGATTCCAGCAACTTGTTATCTTGTCATTAACCAAATGTTCCTTTTTCCTTCTATGAGAAAACCTGCAACCTAGAATGGAACTTGAGGTAAAATGTTAGCTGTGTGGTATGTAAAGAAGCTTTTTCCCTTACAGGTATGAGTTGATAGTAGATAAGAGCAGACTTGGGAGTAAGAACCCTACCAAAGGGAAAGTGGAACAGACACAAGCAGGTGAAAAGAAGTTCTACTTTGGTGGCTCACCCATCAGTCCCCAGTATGCTAATTTCACCGGCTGTATAAGTAATGCCTACTTCACCAGGTATAATACTCTTATAATTCATAAATCTGCATGATTGATAAGGACAAGCACGTCGATAATGAAAATATGAACCCTGTTTAAACTGAGAGCTATGAAATAGCAAAGGCACTAGAGGGTAGTAATTAAAAGCTTGCATGTGCTTGAAAAATTGATAGACTTGAGATCGTGTGTAGGTTTTTTGCCTTTTAATTTCTTTATGACATTGGCCAAGTAAGCTTTCATATCTTCACCTGCCAAATGCAGATAATAATAGGGCCTGCCTGGTAGACTTGTTATGAGGATTAAATGAGATAATGTGCATAAAGCACGTGGCATACAGCAAACCATAAATATTAAATGCAATTATTTCTATACTTATTACCACATCTGCGACCTACACCATAGCTCACAGCAACACTGGATCCTTAACCCACTGAGCAAGGCCAGGGATCAAACTCACATCCTCATGGGTACTAGTCGGGTTCGTTAACCACTGAGCCACGACAAGAACTCCCTCTGTCCATCTTTTAATCAAATTGTTTGGGTTTTCTAATGTTGAATTGTCTTTGCATATTTCGGGTATTATCGCCTTATCAGATATATATTTTGCAAATATCTTCTCCCATTCTATAAGCTATCTTTTCATTTCATCCTTAATAAAGACAGTGAGGACCCCCGAGTTCAAAAATACGCAAGGGAGGAATTTAATACAAAGTAGCACAGATGAGACCCCATCATCCAGAGCGTGATGAGAGAAAAACATGTCCATCCATCAGAATGGTGGTGCCAGGCACAAAATTATTGGTTAATTGATTAAATGACCATTTAAAGGGTTCTAATCAAGATAGTGGTTGGTGGATAAAGACCCATCACATACACACACATAAATTTTAATTGCTGAAGTTTTTTGACTTACGTAATTTTCATAATGTAATTCTGAACAATATTTTTAAGGTTTTTTTTTTTCCCTCTGTTACAAACATAGGTTGGACAGAGATGTAGAGGTCGAAGATTTCCAGCGGTATGCTGAAAAGGTCCATACTTCTCTTTACGAGTGTCCCATTGAGACTTCCCCATTGTTTCTCCTTCATAAAAAAGGAAAAAACTCCTCAAAGCCTAAAACAAGTCAGAATAAAAAGGTAAAAGATAATGCTGTGCCAGCTTCTTGATGGCTGTTGTATTCCACACATGCAGTTCTAGACACTGATGCTTTATAGAATTTACTCTTTGCAACTGTGTGCATATGAAAGGTCGGATTCTTATAGTATCTGATATTGCAGTTTACCTGATTTGTTACATCAGTTCTTGTTCCCAAAGGAACAGTTTAAATCTTCTTTTACACCTGCTTCCAACCACTTTTCATTACAGTGGTTAAAATTGCTCTGTACCTATTGATTTGCATATATAATATATACTATTTATTATGATAATTCTCTAGTACCATTTGCTTTTGCATAACAGTCTCCGGTTTCTGTCCCAATCCTGGACCGATTTAGTTTCTGATCTTACCCTCTTTTCCTCTCCTTCCTTGACCTTCATTTTAACCACTCCTATGCACAGATGATTTGTGGTATCAACTGGAGCCACTCAATCTTGAGTCTTAAATTGCATTTGCTGATAACTGTTGTTTCTCCTTCATTTACTCCTAGCATGTACATTATTTACATTTATTGTAAATTAAAGTCTAATTCCTTCTCATTCTTTTAGTCTAACTCTCCCTACTCCTTCCTAGTCCAGTGTTAATGGTGCACTCAGATACCAGTGCTCTCATCCGGGTCCAGGCCATCACCATCTCTCACCTGAACTATTGTAATAGCCCCCCAACAGGCCTCCCTGCTTCCATCTCGCGCCCCAGTATCATGTTAACACAACAACCATATCTTTATAAACACACTCCTCTTCTCAAAGTAGTTCCCCACCCCCCTCAAAGTAAATGAGTAAATGCTCAAGTCCTCACAATGTCATAAGAGGCCCTATATTTTCCAGACCTCTTTTCCTCACCCCCTTGTCTTCCTCCACTGGTCTCCTAGCTAGTTCTGAAACAGGCCACCACTCCTTCCTTAAAATCCTCACTTGAGCTTTCCTTTTACCTGGACCACTTTTCCCCCAGATCACTGCACAGACAACTCCTCCTTCTAGAATTGCCCAACTCTCACATGCTTAATGAGGCCTACCTTAATCCCAATTCTATTTTTTAATTTATTGTTTTAATTGAAGTATAGTTACTTCAGTTATAGTATAATATTATTATTACAGGTATACAGTATAGTGATTCACAATTTTAAAAGGTTATATCTGTTTATAGTTATTTTAAAATATTGACTGTGTTCCCTGTGTTATACTATATATCCTGCAGCTTATTTTATACCTAATAGCTTATACCTCTTACTTCCCTACCACTATATTGCCCCTCCACCTTCCTTCTCACTGATAACCACTATATCTGTGTCTGCTTCTTTTCACTAGTTTGCTGTATTTTTTAGATTCCACATGTGATATCATCCAGTATTTGTCTTTCTCTGACTTATTCCGCTTAGCATAATGCCCTCCAAATCCATCCATGTTGCTGCAAATAGCAAAATTTTATTCTTTTTGTGGCTGAGTAGTATTACCTTGTATAATATATATATATGTATATACCTAGTGATGGACACTTAGCTTGCTTTCGTTTCTTGACAATTGTAAATAATGCTGCTATGAACATTGGGGTTCATATGTCTTTTCAAACTAGTGGGGTTTTTTTTTTTTTTTTTGCTATATACCAGAAATAAAATTGCTGGGTCATATGGTAGTCCTATTTTTAGTTTTTTGAGATACCTTCTCACTGTTTTCCACAGTAGCTACACCAGTTTACATTCCCACCAACAGTATAAGAAGGGTTCCTTTTCTCCACATCCTCACCAGCATTTGTTATTTGTGTTCTTTTTGACAGTAGCCTTTCTGACAGGTCATATGTCATTGTGGTATTTATTTGCATCTCCCTGTATTTAGTGATGTTAAGCATCTTTTCATGTGCCCATTGGCCATCTACAGTTCCTCTCTGGAAAAATGTCTGTTCAGTTCTTCTGCCCATTTTTTTAATTGGGTTTTTGATGTCGAATTGCATTAATTGTTTATATATCTTAACCCCTGTGTTATTCCCCAGCCCACCTGCTGCCTTCCACCAGTACTATTGATCTGCTTTGCCTTTTCCTTGCTCTTCTTTTTTCAGTAGCACTTATCACATTTTAATTTATTATAAACTTTATAAATTATGGTTATTATTTATTATCCATCTCCTCTGCTAGAATGCGAGCTTTGTTTTGTTCACTGATGTATTCTAAGAGCCTGGAACAATGCACATAATAGATGTTCAGTAAATATTTAGCTTTTTGCATCATAGAGTTGTTGCCAGAATTAAACGAATTAATGCATGAAATGCTGTTAGTGTAGTGCTTGGCACACAGTAGACATTCAGTGAACATTTGATGTTACATCTATGTAAGCCCTTCTGAGTGCTTCTGGAAGATTGATTCCTAAAAGTAGAATTTCTTGGCTTAAGGAAATGTGCATTTTCAATATTGAGGCAATATTAATTTATACTCAGAAGCAGCATTTGAAAGAATCTAATGTCCCTCACAATTGCCAACACTGGATATGATCAAATTTTTATACTTTACCCAATCTAATGGACAAATACAGCATCTCATATTTTAATTTTCTTTTCTTTGAATGCTCGTGAGGTTGAGCATCTTTTCAGGGAAAGACCTGATTTCCTTCTAAGGCTGGCTTCTGAACCATCAGTAAGAGGGCAGCATCCCCACCAGCTTCTCCTGATGGTTCTCACTGATTATTCTTTGGGGGGCTGAAATATGAGCTGTATATTTCAGCTTATGTGGATCATTTTTTAAAATCCCCATGAAACTTTTTCATTCACACATAATTTCTTTATCAATGTTAATAAAATAATTTTGTTCGTGTATAATCAAAACTTAGTAGAGGATCTTGTACTTGCTTCAGGATCCCTTCCTTAAGTTCACTTGGAAGACTTTCTTAAATGATTCAGGCAGAGACATAATTTCACCAATTTTTATGAAGGATTTTGCTTAAAGATACAACGAAGGCTTTTTTCAAAGTAGACTATGAAATTCTGATGGAATCTTCCTGTCACCTTCGTGTATTTTTTAATTACTCTGAATTTTATTATATTTATAGTTGTACAATGATCATCACAACCCAATTTTATAGCATTTCTATCCCATACCGCCAGCACATCCACCCACCCCCAAGCCTGTCTCCTTTGGAAACCATAAGTTTTTCAAAGTCTTTGAGTCAGTATCTGTTCTGCAAAGAAGTTCATTGTGTCCTTTTTTTAGATTCCACATGTAAGTGATAGCATATGATGTTGGTGTCTCCCTGTCTGACTAACTTCACTGAGCATGATAGCTTCTGAGTCCATCCATGTTGCTGCAAATGCAGTTATTTCTTTCCTTTTAATGGCTGAGTAGTATTCCATTGTGTATATGTACCACATCTTTATCCACTCCTCTGTCGATGAACATTTAGGTTGTTTCCATATCTTGGCTATTGTATATAGTGCTGCAATGAACATAGGAGTACATGTATCTTTTCGAGTTGTGGTTTTTTCTGGATAGATGTACACCTTCCTATATTGATGTTAAAATGTTTATCCAGAGAATTTTTTGGCTGGGACTTGAGTGCTGGTCAGTGGGTCAAGGGCAGCAAATTAACATTACAGGCTAATGTGGAAAATCATTCCTCTAAAGCAAACATGGTTTTCTATATGAATCTATCAAATGTAGTTTCCTAACAAATATTCATGGTCTCAAGGTTACAATTAACAACCCTTAGAACTGTTAGCACAAACTTCAATGTTATAGGAAACCTCTTAGCCTTTCTGGTAAAAAGTCTTGGAAAGTCAACTTTGTAATAACATGACACAGAATCACTATAGATTTCACTTATATTTTTTGGTAACTAAAATCTCAGTGTTGGCTAATTTCTTATATTTACCCTTGTATCAGTAGCTTCTTAAATAGCTACCAAGAAAAACTTATGGCCTGTGGTTTAAAATTTTATCAATGTTGAATTATAGCAATTTGAGCTAATAATAATTTACTTTAACAATAACTTCCTAATATTCCATTTTACACATTTATTATACTTCATTTAACCATTAATAGTCTTTCAGGTATTTTGACATTCTTCCCTTTTATGAGTGAAGATCATTATACATTAATCTTTGATTATATTGATGAATGAATCTTTAGGATATATTCCTAGAGGTAGAATTACTAGGTCAAAGCCAGTTACTTTCAAGAAAAGGTAATATTTGTCTTATCATCTATGTTCCAGCCTGAATATTTCTCATAATTTTTGTGTTTTCAAGTTTAATAGGCAAAATTGTTTCTTATTCAATGTGTAATGTGATAATGAAATAAGAAATATATTATAATAGACATCATTCTAGGGTATCTTGCCAGTCACTCCCTTCTCTGAGAACTGATTCCCTACCCACTGGGCAGACCCAGTATTTTAGGAATCTGACCCCATCTGTCTGGATATAGATGATTGGACCAGAGTAGATCATGTGAACTTAGCCAGGCTATCAAGTTCTCTTCCTTGGAAGCTTAGAACCCAGAGAGACTAGTCTGGGCTCTTCATTGAATGGAAAACATGTAAACCTAAGAGTTCCCTGTCAATCATGAACAGAGAAAGAAAGCTGCTGTATAGAAAGAGAAAACGGTGGAAAGCTGTCCTACAGAGAAAAGAAGAATAAAAGCAAACACTCTGAGAAAAACAAAACTGAAATACCAGAAGCATCCAGAAAAGGAGTGCCTTGATTCTTCCTAGCTTTACAAATCCTGATTCTTGCTCCTGGTAGGGCCCCACCACACTTTCTTCTCTTGGATTGTGGAAAATATTCCTATATTTTAAAAATTGGTTGCCCTCTTTGTCTTAAGTAGGTCAATCAGTTTATCTATAATCTGAAACAAAAGAATCTGTTACAAAAGAATTGGTACCCTCCACTGGTAAAGTCAAAGTGGGGTTCAGTGGAAATCCCCACACACATACCCAATTGGGGATAGCAAAATGAGCTTCTGTGTTATATGGTAACAAAGTAATTGATTAAGTTATAGCTTTTTAATTATTATTCAGAGCATATATCCACAGAAGATTTAGAATGTTTGGTTGCCATATATAAATTTTATTGATTTTTGCAGCAGATAAGAGACAGGTCTAGTCCATGTATTCCCACATTAAAGCAGAGAAAAGCAATGCTGGTAAATCCAGCCCGTCACGGTCTAACAAGCCATGCTTTGCTGAGCCCCTGCAGTCCAACTCACTGTTGCTCTCTACCTGCAGATAAATGGATGCACTGGTTGAGAAAAAGTGAGATCCTCTCCGTAGGGATGCAAAGAATGAGGAATAGCCAGAGTTGAGGAAAGTCACCTACCCCCACCAATCTCTCACCTCCACCTTCCATGCCACACACAAAGCATTTCCACCTTTGTCCCTCAATGAGACAAAGGTGACCACATCTCCCATTATAAGGCCTCTTCACTAGGGTTGGGATACAGTGTGGAGGCAGGGAGAATTTCCCAAGATACAGTAGAGATAAAGAAGCTCCCTGAAGCCCCAGTCCAATCCATTATGACATCCATGGCATTATTTATAGGTGAGAGCCTGGGCCAGAATCACACTGGTAACTAGGCATACTTCCTCCATCCAAGAGAGAAGCCTTGCTTCGGTAGCTTGAATCAGGTTCAGAGTCCTGACAACTGTATGAGGAACAGAGGAAGAAGGGATGGCAGGACCAGATGGTCTTATCTCTAGGATGGGTGAATCTCTGAGTACCACTTCACTGTCTCCAGTCTAACCCCCACTGAGAGAGGTTCTGCCACCAGAACCAACCTGTGACAGCTGCTGCCCCGAGAGCAGGGCACTGGCACAGCTGGTGTGCCCTTTAGTTACTTCAACTGCCCTCTGCTCACTGTATCTGGATTTTGAGGGTAATTCTGAGATTTGCCTGGGACAGTGATTTTCCTTTTTTTTTTTTTTTTTTTTTTTTTGGAGGTTTTATCTTTTGCCCATATGAGATTAAGAATTTTATTGTCGGTACATGTTATCTTCTGGAAATTCCACACCGCTTTGTTTGCTCATAGAAACCCTGCTAGACTTCCAGGACTACTGTGGATTTATTTTTATGTGTATAGGTCTTCTGACATTTCAGTGGGAATTAAGGAGAGGGAAAACTCTAAATGTGAGTTCAGCGATCATAAACTAGAAATTGTATTTTCCCCTCTAATCCTGTGTCTCCTTCTCACTCTTGCAGTGTTGTCCAGTTCTCCCTACCTCCAAACACTTCCTCTCTGTCCTTGCTTTCTTCCTAAGACCACTCCCTGCTTTTCAAACCTGTGTGGCTCCTCATCTCCTAAAAAAAGCAAAACCCCAACCTCTACCAAGTCATCTAAGGTCCCTTCTCTCTGGCACCAACCTGTCTTCCAATTTGCTGTTTACAATCAGTTTTCAGTTCTTTAAAAAAAAGAAACCATATCTCACATACCCTTCTCTTCCCCACCACACTGCCCATGGAAGGCATGCAGAGACATTGATTTCTTTCCTCTTCACTTCTCCCTAATAGGTACTCTGTAAACATTTGCTTGAACAAATGAGTAAATGACTGAATGCTCAGATTTACTTTGCTTCAAAAATTGACTAATCCTTAAATATTCATCTATAGTTTCACAACTCTAAATTTTAAAATCAGCAGTGCAATTTTAAGAGCACAAGATAAATTTTAAAAAATCATTTTGTATCCTGTAACATAAAGGTTGGCTACATATCTTATCACCAAAAATGTTCTTAAATATTTTGAAGGTGTTGGTAAGTATGCTAACTTTTTATACCATATGTGTAAATGATAATATGTGCATTAAAGTGATGTTGTTACCTATGATTTGAGGATTTTATTGATTGAGTTTCTCGGGGCTGTTTTATTGCCAACTTTTCATTTTTCACCATTGGTCAAGATGTGCCTTTAATTTAAATGATAGAGCACTTATCTCTATATCTTCAGTTTAACTCTGCTTTATTATCACAGACTAGAATTTTAGATTCGTTAACATACTCTGTTGTTTGTTATTACTGCTGCAGCTGTTGCTGGCATTTGCTTATGGTGTTAGAGGGAGGGAAGAAAGAGGCTTAGTACTTCATGAATGGAAAATGCACAAGTAATATACTCTTAAGCATTTATTTATTATTATTAATGATAAAGTCAAAAATGAATTTTTGCTACTACAGTTTTATCCCTTAAATGATGCATTTCCTGTTCTTACAGGGAGAGAAAAGTAAAGATGCTCCTTCATGGGATCCTGCTGGCCTGAAATTCCTAGAGAGAAATGTTCCAAGAGACTTTCATTGCCACCTTTCCAACAGCCCCAGAGCCATAGCGCATGCCTATCAGTATGGCGGGACAGCCAACAGCCGCCAAGAGTTTGAACACTTAAAAGGAGATTTTGGTGAAAAGTAAAGTAACACACTGTTCTCACAGAAATGCAATGCCAGGGCTGGGCTTCATCCTCATTTTCTATATGTCATCTTTTTCCTACAGTCTCTCTGTGCCACCTTAATTGTATTCTTTTCTCATCAAAAAAACAAATAGTACATAATTCATACCGCCCAATGAATAACATTCTCAGTGACTTTCTTCACAAAAGTATGGTGGATGAAACAGCATTTTCCTAGGAGTTTGCTGTCTTTTATCAAAAAGAAAACAGTCAAAGAAAGGAAGGGTAAATTTCAAATGACTCATCATCTAACCTTGCTGTCCTCTCCCTCCCCCACATAAATTGCTTTCAAATTGTAAACGGGAATGCATCTGAACTGCAGGAAGGTTAATAAGGAAAGACACTGAAAATACAAACGCGCTTGTATCTCTCATGGCCTTCAAGCCGTCTCTGAACTTCATCACCTCTTCCTGGTATTTCACAAATCTCCAAGTTATTTAGTATTATAGAAGATTTCTTTTTAAAGTGTTAGCACTCAAATATTCTTCCACTGGTCTTCTGTAGCTCTTTCAAACAGTCATACAGGCAGTGCATTCAATAAGAAGCCTCTAATGCCTTCTAATTTACTATTTGCTTAATAGGCAGAATCAGTATTTTGTATTCTTTAGGAAAATTTATAGGTAGTCAAACTGGAATTTAGCCTAATAAATTTTATCTTATCTATGGCCAGGAGCTAAGTTTCTAGAAATTTTTATTTAATTTCTAGACAGTCTGGTAGCTGTTCTTAGCATGTGATATCCATTGATTAATTTTCACTAGAAAAAAAATTGACAATCTGTATTTTACTTTATTTTTGTCTTTTTTTTTTTTGTCTTTTTTTATGGCCACACCCATGGCATATGAAAGTTCCTAGGCTAGGGGTCAAATCAGAGCTACAACTGTTGGCCTATACCACAGCCACAGCAATGCCAGATCTGAGCCACATCTGCAATCTACACCACAGCTCACAGCAGCACCAGATCCTTAACCCACAGGTCAAGACCAGGGATCAAACCCGGATCCTCATGGATACTTACCGGGTTTGTTACCGCCAAGCCACGGTGGGAACTTCCTGAATCTGTGTTTTAGATGGTACACAAATCATATGGTTTCTATGCAAATTTATATATGCATATTATTTACTACTATTTTGTCCACATGAAGTTTCCTTGACATAAATATTTTTAGTAAGCTAATTATGACTATATTTTTAAAGCAAGATATGATACTATCATTTACTGAAACAACACTTCCTTAAATATGGGCTGCATCCTGCTGTTTAAGGAAGTGGAGAAGGCTTTACATTTTGAACTAGCAGTGCTTACCCAGTATTCACTAATAATACTAAGAGGTAATTAGAAGTAATGTCGCTTGGGATTAAACAGAATGGCTTTATTCTTCCTTACACTCTCTTGCCTTGGGAAGTTAGAGATCACCCTCAGTCTCCTTTGACAGATGGTAAGCTTTTTCTTCTCCTTTACCAGATCCCAGTTTTCCATTCGTCTGAAAACACGTTCCTCCCATGGGATGATCTTCTATGTCTCAGATCCAGAAGAGAATGACTTCATGACTCTGTTCTTAGCCCATGGCCGCTTGGTGTTCATGTTTAATGTTGGCCACAAGAAACTGAAGATTAGAAGCCAGGAGAAATACAATGATGGATTGTGGCACGATGTAAGTTGAAGGCAAGGAATATTACTGTCAACCAATGTCCACCATTGTCAAATGGACTGACTCTAATACCCCACTAGTGGTTTCTCTAGAAATATCTATTTTAAAATTCTGTTGCTATAAGTTCAGAATTCAATTTCAAAAACTTTAATTCATTATAAAAACCTTGAAGCATATTTTTGTGTGTGTGTCTTTTTGTCTTTTTAGGGCTGCACCTTGGCATGTGGAGGTTCCCAGGCTAGGGGTCTAATTGAAGCTGTAGCCACCAGCCTACGCCAGAGTCATAGCAACGCCAGAGCCACATCTGTGACCTACACCACAGCTCACGGCAGCGCCGGATCCTTAACCGAGTGAGGCCAGGGATTGAACCCGAAGCCTCATGGTTCCTAGGCAGATTCGTTTCCGCTGCACCACAATGGGAACTCCCAAGCATATTTAAAAGATACAGAGTCTGAGTATAATATTTTTGTCAGATAAACTTTTTTTTTTTAGTGCACTCATTTTAAAAAGAGGATCCATGGCCAACATAAACTGATTTTTTTCTAAGGATTTTCCTCTTGACTGTTTTTTTTCCCCCACTGCCTATTATGTTCTAAATTTTCAACAATTGCTGTATTTTATAGAATAAACTATGGAAGGTACAAAGTGAAGAGGAAATCTGTTAGGTAGACAGGATATAAGAGGTAGAATTACCTAAATATATTGAAGTAAATCAGTGTGTATGTGGTGGACGGAGGAAACAAGGTCAGCTGCATTACAATTAATGATAATAAATTCAGAAGAGAGATCATGTGGGCTGGCCAGCTGCAGAGAACCCCATAAAGAACTGCTAAACATAAGCTGTTTTCAGAAATTAAGCCTGTAACTTTAAATCAAGCTTTAAAGGAAGAGTCAAACTTCTGACCTTCAGAGAAAGAACCACTTTTTTAAAGAACTTTGCAGTAGCGAAGTTAGGAGGAAAGGCAACATAGCCTTTCGCCTATCTTGGGATGTGCTGGAGACACACTACTGTCATTCTCTCCATGCAGGTGATATTTATTCGGGAAAAGAGCAGTGGCCGACTGATAATTGATGGTCTTCGAGTCCTAGAAGAAAGTCTTCCTCCTACCGGAGCTACGTGGAAAATCAAGGGTCCTATTTATTTGGGAGGTGTGGCTCCTGGAAGGGCTGTGAAAAATGTCCAGGTAAGCCAGGCATGACCACCTAGAGCCATCCACCTTTAGAGCTGGAATGTGTCTTAATCTAGCCCTCCTTTCATGATTAGGAAGCAGGCAAGGGTAAAACCATAGTCTGGCTGGAGATGGGATATCAAAGTGAGTATTGCCCTGCGGTTGTCTTTCCACCTGTAGCGTTAGAAAGCCTGGAGTGATCTTCTGATTCTAAGGTAGAGATGAGATGGAAAATGTTTCAGAGGTAAAACTGTCATGAAAAGTTATGTCTCCAGGAGATGCTTATTTGTTCAGCAACTACCATACTTTTAGTTAAAAAAAGAAACTACTTAAAAGAGAAAGTAAGTCATTCCCTTGTATGTTATTGGGTTTAAAAAAAAAAAAAAAAAAACCTTTCATTATGTAAACTATGGGATCTCATTTTTGTTCCTTCCTCCTACCCCCAACATACAATTTATAAATGTGTAAGGAAATGCGGTTAACCATGGGGAGAAATGAGGATAAAATAAGAAAAAAAAAAACACATTTTGTAATTTCAAAAGTTTAAAATATTGTCCCTTTGAAAAAATATTTAGCAATAAAGGAATGAATCGAAGGACTAAATTTTTCCTAAGCATAAATTTGACTTTAACACAAGGAATTAATACACTTCTAAGATCCATTAATATATGTGGATAAAGCAAAAGGGATGGGGGGAATGTTCATGTTTAAGTAGATTTTAGGTAAGTAACCCTAATTCCATGATAACTTCTTTAAAAGAAAGATTTCCAAAGCAGCGTGAAATCGCTTGTCTAAAGTGGCCTGTGTTTCATGTCCTGTGGTATGATAAATGCTCAACCACAAAACAGCTAATGAAGCAAGCTTTCTACTGTTTATTTAACCATGGTAGATTTAACATTAAGAGCTTTGCTAGCCCTCTTCAGCATTTTGTTATCTAGGGTACAGCTGTCCTTGAAGAAAAACACACTGGGATATTTCTAATATTCAATTTGAAAACCACTGCTGCAGTTTGTCATGAAAGTAAAAATTGTCATAGCTTAATTACTGTAGGCTGACATTATCAAATACAAAATTCCAGCTTTAAAGAACTACCTGGAAAACCATTGATCGATTGTTCAGATAGCTGAGATAACTAAGACAAGAAATGACTTGGTTTCTCGCAATACTTAAACTCCTTCATTTTGTTTCTCTTTGGTGGATCTGTGAGTGTTGAGAAAATGGATTTTAAGAAGTGTCTTCTTTCAGATAAACTCCGTCTACAGTTTCAGTGGCTGCCTCAGCAATCTCCAGCTCAACGGAGCCTCCATCTCCTCTGCTTCTCAGACATTTAGCGTGACTCCTTGTTTTGAAGGTCCAATGGAAACAGGAACATATTTTTCAACAGAAGGGGGATATGTGGTTCTAGGTAACCATGACTTATTTTAAAACATGAATCATGAAGTCTTTCCTGAAGTGGCTAACAGGGATATTGGGCTCAAAGTTAAAACCAGAATGCCGAACTCACTCAGCCCTAAAATGGCCTCTTTCCATAAGGACCCCCTTTCTCCTCCCCTACCCTCTGAACCAGACACATGTACATGCCCGTCTCCATTTACTTTCCAAGCCAGTGTTTCTCTGCAGCTGCCAAGCCTCTGGAGGTGGAGCATCTTGGCTCCATCAGAATTTCCTAGGCTGTACCATGGTCTAATCTGTGTTGGCTCTTGGCCACTTCACTCTCTAGGTCTTTTTCTTCTCCCTCTAAACATCACCTACTGTCGCTACTAAAGGAAGTTCTATTTCCTCCTCCTGCCAGCAACTCCAGCAGACAACACTGTCCTTAAGAAATTTTATTTCTGGATTTTCATTCTCCTCAACTGTTACTCTCTTGCTCATTCAACAAAGGTTATTGTATTGTATGTCTCTGGTATGACAGTCCCTATGTCAGGTGAAGAAACATAATAGTTCTAAAAATAAATAGATAAAATCCTAACACAGAGTTCCCGTCCTGGCTCAGCAGAAACAAATCTTATTGGTATCCATGAAGATTCAGGTTAGATCCCTGGCCTCACTCAGTGGATTAAGGATCTGGCTATTTCCATGAGCTGTGGTGTAGGTGGCAGATGTGGCTCAGATCCCAAGTTGCTGTGGCTGTGGCATAGGCCGGCAGCTACAGCTACGATTCGACCCCTAGCCTGCAAACCTCCATATGCCACAGATGTGGCCCTAAAAAGACAAAAAAAAGCATTCTAACAGACTACATGCAATCACCATCCGGTCCATCCCAACAGCATTCTATAGAGCAACCATTAGGTATGAGGAAGGCAGCAGAACAGATGCTGGGAAAGAAGATAGGAGTGTATAAAACCACATGTTCTCTGCCCTCAAGATCCCAAGTGAAGACATTACAATGCAGCCAAGTGTACTTTCTTAAACCACACCATGTCCAGTAGAATAACCAGAGGTAATATTTCCTCTCCTTGTCAACCTCATGATTTTTCTCTTCTTTCTCCTTCTTTATCCCTACCAAAACACCCGTAGGCACACTTCTCAGCCCTTCATTGAATTTTGATGATAAGAACTCAAAGGCTCAGACAGTTCCAAAAGCATAGCAACCTGCACAATTTATGTTCTCAGTAAACGTTAACTAATAGCAGGAAAAATTAAAAAGTGATTTATAAGGAGACATGTCAAGTGAATATTATTAAGATGCCCCGGTTTGCAATGAGTCTTTTGGAGTGAACAGAGCTATTCTAAAGGAAAATTCATTTTCTTGCATCACTGCAATAGCAGCTCCTAACTGTTTTTGCTGATCTTTCTCCTTCCTCCCAAATGTGCTGCAGCACTGGCATGAGTTACCTTTCCTAAGTATTATTTTAAATACAGATCTGATCAAGTCAGCTCCCTTGCTCAGTGATTGCAAAGCGAAGTCTACCATCCATACCGGATCCCTAGGGCTCTTCCCAGTGTGGCTTCCACTGGCCTTCCCCACTCACCATGTCTCCCTCTACACTTGCAGGGGACAGTCCAGCCAAACTGGCCTCTGCATTGCTCTCCTAATCCAGCCTCAGTACTTGTGTTCAGACTACTTTTTCTTCCCAATTTGCTCTTTCCACCTTCTCACTTTTGAAATATTTTAAAAAATGGTCCTGCTACTTGGAATCAATTTCTCATCCCCCGAGTTCCCATAGCCATGCTGTTCCCAAACCATGCCCCACAAAAGGAGTGATATACCAGTTATCTCAGACCCCCACAAAGCTTTCCATGGTGTGTTTGACATGGAAAATGATACTTCCTACTTAACTACTGAAAATTTCATCAAACTTTCAAAAAATGAGCAATTACAAAATCACACCATGGTTAAAAATTTTGGATTGCTGTTCTTAAGAACTAATAGTGTTTCTCTCCACAGATGAGTCTTTCAATATTGGATTGAAATTTGAGATTGCATTTGAAGTCCGTCCCAGAAGCAGTTCTGGAATCTTTGTTCATGGCCACAGTGTCAACGGGGAGTACCTAAATGTTCACATGAAAAATGGGCAGGTAGTGTGTTAGAAATTACTTTGTCTGTTTCCTATGATCTTGGATTCTAGACCCGGAGCAGGTTTATTTCACAGAATTATTTCTTTTTTCTTTCTTTTTTTCTGCTTTTTAGGGCCGCACCTGCAGCATATGGAGGTTCCCAGGCTAGGGGAAAAATTGGAGCTACAGATGCTGGCCTACACCACAACCACAGCCACACCAGATCCAAACCACATTCACAACCTACACCACGGCTCACGGCAACGCTGGATCCTTAACCTACTGAGCAAGGCCAGGGATCAAACCCTCATCCTCATGGTTTCTAGTCAGATTCATTTCTGTTACACCATGGTGGGAACTCCAGTTTCACAGAATTATTTCATCAAACTTTCCTAACGGGGGGAGGGGGAACAAAAATGTTATAAGGAAGCTATACATTAAATTTAAATGCAGATAATATTTGGATTCAGATTCATATGCTGGAAATTGACTTGATTAGAGCAGGGAGCCAAGAAAATATGGCAAAGCTTAAAAAAAGGTTACTAATAATTAAAGGATTTCAACAAAAGAATTGGAAGAGAACTTTTAGAAGTGGAAGCAGCAAACATATTCAGCTCTCAAAACCAGTAAATACTAAAACATCTATCTTCCTGTCTATAATGTGTATACCAGATGTGTATATGTATATAATATGAATATTGTATAGTAATTATATTGTATATGCTTTATGTAATGTATATAATAACATACACATACATATTTTCAACTGCTAAAAATTTAAAAATTCTAATTAAATATTACTTTCATCCTTAAATAATATTACTAAAAAACATTCATGAAAGTATTCAAATAAATGTGAAGGAAAAAATAACATTTTCAATGAAGTCACTAACTTAATATAACTATTTTTATTTGAGTTCCAGTATATTCTATTAAACCATGTAAGAATAAAACAAACCCCTATACTATGTTTACTGTGTATCAGAAACTATTCTAAATGCTTTATGAGTTGATCCATATAAAGTTGCTCCTCAAAGTAGGTATTATAATTTTCACTTTTATTTACAAACGAGAAAATAGGGCACAGAGTGAGTAAGTGGGGGCCCTGGGATATGAGCCCAGGCAGACTGGTTCCAGAGTCCATGTTTTTCATCAGTACTTGAACCTGCTTGGTATGATACATTCCATCTTTAAGATGAAAGAAATTCATTCCTTTATCTTACTGTTCCTCTGCCCCCTCCTCTTTCTTGTGTCATTATTTCATTCTCTCTCTGAGAAATAGTTTAAACTTTCTAGGAGCTCCCACTGTGGCACAACAGGATCGTCAGTGTCTTGGAAGCGCTGGGGCAGAGGTTTGATCCCCGGCCCAGCACAGTGGGTTAAAGATCCGGCATTACCACAGCTGTGGCTTAGGTTGAGACCATAGCTTGGATCTGATCCATGTCCTGGGAGCTCGATATGATACGCGTGGGGTAGCCGAAAATGAAAAAACACAAACACTTTGGATAGCCTACTCAAGAGTGACCCCTTGTGTTCAAATTGCAAAGCTAATCATGTCTGGATGTTAAAGTACTGCTTCCTTGTGGTGATTTTAAGAAATTTTGTTTTATCACAATGAGGAGAAATGAAATGAAATTCTGTAATGTGCTCTGTCTTTTGCAGGTCATAGTGAAAGTCAACAATGGCATCAGAGACTTTTCCACTTCAGTGGCACCCAAGCAAAGTCTCTGTGATGGCCGTTGGCACAGAATTACAGGTGAGAAAAGCTGAGTGTGAGTGTCCTGGGTTTCATTTATAGTCAGCCCTCACACCCACCTTTGGAATGATGGCTTGGCATAACTTAAACTGTACCTTATATGACAGAATAGGTGATAGATGACAGTCTAAAAGTGGTCAAGAAAAGCATATCAAATGTTACTGTACTAAAATGTGTATGTTAAATCTACATGTGATTTGAAAATATCAGTGCTGCCAAAATAGTCTTAGGGAGTTGTTTGAATAATGCATAGCTTATGGAGCAAAAAAATGTAGCAGAAAGACTCTCCTAAATATTCTCCCTTTCAAAGGAAAATGTTACAGTGATTGTTTGGTTAACATTGAGTTTACAATGATTAGAAGAAAGTGTGGGATTTATTCTGGAATAAATAAAAGCCATTTCTATAATAAATCATTCCCTTTCATGTGAAAATTAATCACTCCAGTGCCACTTATGACACTCTTTTCCCTGTATTTCAGTTATTAGAGATTCAAATGTGGTTCAGTTGGATGTAGACTCTGAAGTGAACCACGTGGTTGGACCTCTGAATCCAAAACCAGTTGATCACAGGGAGCCTGTGTTTGTTGGAGGTGTTCCAGGTAAGAGTTACCATAAGTGACAAGTTTCCCCCAAAGAAACAGTAAGTTCTCATAATTGTTATTATAGTATTAAGAACTTAGCTATATGTTTTCATAATTCACCTAATAACTCAAAGGATTTTACACACAATGTCCTTTCATAGGAAAAAGTATACTGACAATTGTTAAAACTTATCCAAGAATCAAAACAAAGTAACACATAAGAACTATACCCCAGCATTCTGACCAGTAGAAACTACTCTCCCTGTGCCATATATGCTTAATTTTTTCTCTTTTCCCTTTATATGCCCTCCTCACATACCCACAGTGAAACATCTGCTCTATTTTATCTCTAACACAAAGAAAACTTATTTACCAATACTGCTCTAGGATCTGAGAACCTTGGAGGACTGAAAGATTGCTAATAATTGTTCTCCTTCCATCCTAAGAGAGAATACACAGTTCTTTCCATCCAGGACCAATCTGAAGTGTGAAAACAGCTGCAGACCATAAGTTCTGTTGTTCTTAGGTAGTGACATTCCCTAAGAGAGGATCCCAGCTGCAGTTCTATAAACATCATCAGTAACATCACTGTTGTCATCTGCCAAGAATGGTGTATAATTCAGGATGGTGACAGGACACTTCTGGACTCCCCACAATTTGTTTAAACCTCTGAAGCAGGGACCATGACCTTATGTTGAAAGTGTTTGTTTCACACACTTCATTAACTTGGAAAAACTGAATAATAAAGCTAGCAGGAAGGAAAATCAAGCTTGTACATCTGGAATTCAGTGGAGATTTTAAGGAAAGACTTACCATGGTTTTTCCTTGCCTCCTAACTAGACCATTTTAGACTGACCCACGTAAACACAAATAATGCTTTAATTAAGAGAGTGAGAGAGTTTAAGCATCTGTCCACTCTTGGATACCTGCAAAATAGTAAAAAACCAAGCACCACTCTGCTTTGTAATGTGAATTTTTCAAACTCAAGTATAGACAGTAACAGTCACACTTATGAAATATTTGTGACTCTCAGAAAGCAGCCCTTCCTCTCCTTTCCTTCCACTCTCCACCTGCACCTCCATTCCTCAGTCGTCTCCTGCCCTTGGCTTCAGTTCTGGACTTGGTGCAGGTACAGTGTGGAAGGTATGCCTCATCACTTCTTCCATTTTTGCACATTGCTTTCTTCCTGGAAATCACGACTGAGTTTAAAATATGTACAGGTTCTCAGGGGCCTGCAGGATCAAATTCAGCCTAGCATACATGGTCCTGATCTTCTGGCCCCTCCTTACCCCTGCCTCTAAGGTAACCCCCCTCCTCCGGCCCCGGCCCTGAACCTTCTGGGACTTGCAGTTCTCTGAATATTCGATGATGGTCTCTTTGTTCCAGGCCTTTACACAAGTGCACAGGGCCTCAGTTTCTGGAAAATGTTTTTCTTTCTTCTCTCCCTCCCTGTACCTTTTCAAGGAACAGCTTGTCCCACTCCTCCCCCAACTTTACTCCTATTGACCAAGTTCAGGATCCAGCTCAGACTTCTTACAGCCCCTGTCACACAGGATGTACTATGCATACCAGTTTTGTAGCACATCCCACAGAATATCGTGGAAGCTAAATAGTTCCCTTGCTCCCGGAGATGGACAAAATCAGCATGGCCTCCCTCAAGGAAGTTACAGTATTTGTTCTTTACTTTGCACCCAAAGTGCTTACTATACCGTTTAAACAAATATTTGTCTGTCTCATTTGTGTTTGTTTTCAGAGCCTTATCCCACTATTACACACACTGCCATCATCTCTCACTATAGGAACTGCTAAGCTCCACAGCCTGGGTGGGCAAGATATAACTGAAGCCAACTGCCTGAAACATATAATGAATAGCAAATTTTAGCTAATGAGCCAGCACACTTGAACTAGCAAAGCCAGGGGGCACCTACCCCCCAGCCCACTACACCACTGCAGCTTTTAAATTCCACCTAGAAATCATGCCAGCAAGCCTAAAACAAAAGCAATTATAAGTTAAGCTAAATGTAATTAATCACATCGTTTTGAGCTGTTCAAGATTAATTCTACTAAAATCACATCAGAAAGTGGGGCTTAAAAAAGAATAACTAAAGGCAATTAGGCATAAATTAAACCCCTATATGCACTGAAATCTCTTGGAATCCCAACCAGACAGAACCCTGGTTAACACATTTCTATGAATAAAAAGTTAATACACTAAAATTCAATGAACTATATGACAAAACACAACTTTACTATATGGCATTTAAAAATCAAAATTAGAATTTTTTGAGTTAATGACCCTTCATTCCTCTACTGAAAATCCTGTATTATCCTGTATGTAGTCAAGCTTTCAACCTGAGGAATGTTTGCTCTGAAAATCATGTGTTGATTTTATTGTTAATCAATTACTTAGGATTCTGGGGCACTTTATTGTCACTACCTACAATAAATTTTGAGGTGAATTATGCAGTCCATAATTTCTATATGAACTATTTCCTCTAGAATTAATCTACCCCATGAACCAAAGGGTGGTAAGCATGGGCAGGATCAAAATCCATGTTCTAAAACTAGTATCCAAGATGAACAGAAGAAATAGATGTTACTACCCCTTATATTTTCTCCTGTTCGCTCATCTTAATTCTGATGATGAAGTATACTGAACGGGCTCAAATAATATATACAGCATACTAATCTAGAGACAAAGGGAATTGATCTCTTAGACCTCTTCCAAAACTAAAATTTGACAATTATCATTCTGACTATGAAATGCCATTTCCATAATTTATTTTCAGTACAAAGCTTCTGCATATTCTTAATCTACATTGCTGAGAAAACTTACTACGGCTGCTAGATGGTATTTAATTTTCTGTCCTGTTATATGTTCCTTCCTGTGTTACTAATTTCTAAGTGTTTTCCATCTTTTATCTACTACTGCTCACATAGCTGTTTTGTACATAATAAGCTTTGACTAAATGGATTTTAATTTCATGATATTTCTAAGCTTTCTAAATTGCTTTAATTATATTACTTCTATCATCTCAACACATTTAATTGTGTCTGTACAATTAATAAGCATAAGACTTCGTCTAGATCTTTAATTAAGATAAGGGAAGAAAGTTCCCCTGGCATACCCCAGGGCACCTGTACCCACACAAAGACTAGGCTATTTATCATTATCATATTTATAGTTCTTAAGCCCTGAGCTCAGAAAAATTAAAATTTAGTTTATTTGAATTCATTATTTTCTCATTATATTTTATGAGCTTGGCAAAAATGTGGAGGATTAAGGATGAAGGGTAATGATACAAATTAAACAGAAACATTAACTAAGTACAAGAGTGTTGAAGCTAAAATTTCTTTCCACTTTCTGAGTAAATCACACAAAATAAGTGAGGCCTGGGTGAAATTAACTCTGAAAAGCATAGATATATTCCCAAAATTCACTGCTGAGGCTGTACATGTAAGCTGTAAATTTTAGTGGTAAATATACAGTTGAATTATATCCAGAAATTTGATCACAGAAAACATGGCAAAACTTCAAAATTACCATATGTTTAAAATTAACCGTATGTTATTACTTCAAAAGCAGATAATATTTCAAGGAAATTGATAAATTTGACAGGTAAGTCATCTTGATAATGTGAGCAGGTATGATGTATGTTTTTGCCACAAAGTAATATTTGGTTTTGGAATGCCTTAGCTGCAATCTTTGTGTCCATTTCTTTTTTCAGAGTCTCTGTTGACACCACGCTTGGCCCCTGGCAGACCCTTCACAGGCTGCATCCGTCACTTTGTGATTGATGGGCGCCCAGTGAGCTTCAGTAAAGCAGCCCTCGTCAGTGGTGCCGTGAGCATCAACTCCTGTCCGGCAGCCTGACACAGCAGAGCTCCCCAAGTACAAAGTTCTTCAGAGCACTGAAAGAAACAAAGCCAGCCAGGAGAGGGGACTCTTCCTCTCAGTGGAAGCTTTCATCTAGTTGAGCAGGACTTAAATGAATCATCAGGGACTGGATGTTTATAATTTCTTATTCGGATTCTTACTTTGGATCCAAAATGTCTGCCATGGACAACAATCAAAGGAGTGTTAAACTTTCCTGCCTTGTATTATTTCTTGCTGGTGAAATTACTGTTCCTGTTTCTAATAAAATAGAAAGGATTCTAAATAAACACTGGTACACATTTTTAAAGTGTGGCTAGAGTCTCAGATTCATCTTTCATTTAGGGAAAATAACGTTGAATCTGTACCAAAATACTTTTGGTATGCTTTCTTTATCCTGAAAAGATTTACTAATTTTCATAAAATCTAAAATTAGATGATAGAGTTGCTTTTAGCACTTTTGTTTGGTCTGTCAGTATAGCAAGAATATTTTAGGTTTATCAAGGTTTAATAAAGCAAATTTCTAACAAATTATCAAAAAATAGTAATACGTTTCTAGATAAGAAAAAAAGAATGCCTCAATCAAATAAATGCCTACTTTTTTTTTCCTTACCTCCTTAAAAGAAAAATAAAGTTGTATCTGAGGGAAGGTTCTTGTAGGATACTGTTACTGTGTGTTCTGTAGGAATCATGGAGGACATTATAGCAAAAAGCATAAGACAAAATCATACAATTCAACTTAAAAGTTCTTTTGTTAAAAGTTTTTTCCCATGTACCTGCAAAATAACTAGTATTATTTCTAAAATGTTACAATCATTTCTTAGGTATTTATATTAATAAAGTCTAGAAAAGGAAAAAACAAGCTTGATGGCTGGTAGAATATTACAATATAGAGAGTGAAAAAAAAAGAATTATATTTGAAAAGATAATCTACATTGACAAAATGTGAGAAAATATGCCCTCATAACAGGTTTGACGGTATTGTAAGAGGAATAACTTTGGAGTAAGGGAAGGGAGTATAACATATTTTGAGGAATTACTAAGGGACTAAAATAATCTCTTACATATATATGCTATTATTTACATTCCCCTGTTGCCCTCATGTCTCAGGTTCATTAATGATGATGATGATAGATGAAAATAGCTAACGTCTATTCAAAGAAGACTTTCTAAGAGCCTGCCTCCACAATTAACTAAATTAATTTCATTTGATCATCACGCTGATCCTTTGAGGTAGCATTTGTACATGAGAAACCTGAGATTTAGAAAAGTTAAATAACTTGCCGGCTGTCATTCAGCTAGACTGGGGAGCCAGAATTGGAAATAAGGCTGCCTGCCTCCAGAGGCAGCATGACTGTCCCTTTGCTTCTTGCCTCCAGAGGACAGTCAGGCTAGTTCTCAGCTGGTCTCTACAGCTGGAGTCAAAATCTCAACTGCCTGTAGAGTCAGGCATCATAAAGGACCAGTGTTGGTGGGGACTGACAGAAAATCAAAAGGGCACTTGCCATGGCTCATCTAGAAAGGCAGCAGGTACTTAGCCAGTTATTACAGGCTAGAACACAAGTCTTGAAGGGCCAACATTTCCAAAAGAAGCTGGAACCATGAAGTTTGAGGGGTTTGAAATGGCCTGATTTTTCGGTTAGTAACTATTTAAAATTAAAACAGCAGTAGTCACAACAGCAAGATACTGAGCTGACCAAACAAAACCTTCTGAGAGGCTTATGTGGCCTTGGGGCTAAAGTCTGAATCCAATGGTCTAGGGCCTTAACCAGTACAGACTGAACCAATGCTTAAAACATACTAAGCCTTCAAAGTTTGCCCTCCATCGGACCCAAGCAGGGCAGTAGTTCTAAAACAGCCTACCATTTTCTTTTCCAAAAGACTCTTGGGACATCCTAGAGTGCCATTCTATCCCTTCATTCCTAGCAGTGACCCCAAGTAAACTAAACCAGCCATGCTACAGACCTGGCTGCACCTCCAGTAGCTCCAAACAGGGGTGTACACAGACTCATATATATGCAGACTAAAACCACAAAAATTCGTCTCCCTTCTCTACAATTTACGAGGCTACTTTTTTGCAGAGTTAGTATTTCTATTGACCTATATTTGCTGACCCTCTCAACAATGACCTTCTAAAATAGCTTCAGTTCTTAGAAAGAACCCCGTCTTCTCTCAACTTCTAAGGAGAAAGTAGTAGGATGTCTTTTCTTTGAGTTAAACCTAGTATATCAGAACTTCATATACAGAAATATGCATTAAGTGTTCAAAGTAACTTGGACCAGTTGTCATTCATGGCCCCTGGAAGTTCAGGGCCCCTGCAAAATGAAGAGGCCTCCCTTAGCCCTAGTTTGAAGGAGCAGCCCTATTTGGACCTTGTCCCACTTCCATCCTCTCAGGGCCACAGCTGAATGGGTGAGGGCACCATTCTGCAGCTTCCCAGTGAAGCAACATCCTATCATCTGCTTGTATTGAAAAGATGAGTTCCAAAAATTGAAAATTTTATCTTGAAATTGTGACTTGGAAAACACAAAAAGAGTCAAGCACGTAGCAACAGAAGCTGAAGCCAAAATGATGTTATCAGGAAGTATGGTTTTAAGTGTTTACCATACACGTTTATAGATACACACTTCCCATTCTGTAAGCCTAGGATAATATCTCTATCTACCTACCCTTTGTGCAATAAGAACCACCTCAATTCTCAGCGTACACTTTGTAAGGGGGCATCTCAGAAGACACTGGGGTATTTCTGTTCCCTGGGCCATTTTCTTGTATGTAACATGGTAGAATAGGGTGTCAAGTCTTTTGAATAGGGTCTTTTCTTACTTTAATGGTGACTACAGCCTATAAACTAGGACCATAAAGCAGTAAATACACATTTTAGTGTCACCAAACTGTGAGGTGTGGAGCCAATCCCTTCTCTTTCAGAACTGGCTCAGAAGCCACTTCAGTATAACCACCAATGTGAAGCCACAAATGCCCCCAACACACCATAAACACATCACACAGTCTATATAAAGAAAGGCCACAGAAGTGGTACTGTCCAGAATGTAAGCTTCAGGAATTTTTGCCTGTTATCCACTGATATAAGAGTCCAGAACCGTGCCTGACACGTAGCTATATGCTAAGTAAATATTCATCGAGTGAATTTCAGGGGAGCAAAGTTTCCATAGAAGTTGCCCCTCGTCTCGCCTCCCAAGGCCATCACTTAAAAAGTGCCTGACAATCTTCCGAAAGGAAAAAGTGATAGTGACTTCTCCACTTGGGTTCCTGAGCTTCTGGAATCTCTGATTTGCCTGAAGATATGGAAAGGAGATGGGGGAAATGGCATAGCCCATCAGAGGGACGAAAGGCATCCCCTCAAGTCTTTGGTAACCTTTCAAGTCCTGAAGTAAGGGGAAAGGTTGGCTACCATTGATGAGGCCACTGAATTTATAATTCGTAACGCCAGACGATACTGTTCCCAGAGGACACTGCTAGGGGGCAGGAAGGGGTAGGCAGAGTGTAAACGAGTTTTAGGGGTGAAAACCTGATGATCTGCTAAATCATACAACAGAGAGGCACACACACAAGAGGAATGTAACATGACATGGCCAGCCAAAAAAGCAACTGATTCCCCCAAGGAAGGAAGGGCAGTGATGACGGCTGGTCAGCATTGAGTCCCTCACCAGTCCAGCCAGTTTATAGACTTTGAGCCCAATCAGCAACCTCGGAGAACCTGTTTTCAAATGTTTTCTAGAGATGGATGATTCATGAGATGATGTCAACCTGAATGAAGGTTATGAAAGCATGATGCCATGGGGTTGCCGTAAGACCTGTTTATACTATTCCCTTCACAGAAAGCACCTGCCTAGTAAGGGATGTGGAAGGTATTTACTCAAGGTAGAAGCCTTAGAAGACTAAAGAATTGATACCAGTGAAAAATCTGTTTATCCTTTTAGTGGTTAAGATTTGTAGTGATATACCCATTCTCATTCCTGATATCAGTAATCTGTGTCTATTTGCCTCGTAATTCTACCTAGAGGGTATCAATTTTACTGATCTTATCAAAGAGCCAGATTATGGCTTCATTAATTATTCTCTATTATTTATCTGATTTTTATTTCCTTGATTATTAACCTTATTTCTGCTTATTCTGGGTTTAGTTTGCTCACCTTTTCTGCTTTCTTAAGGTAAAAGCTTAGATAATTAACTTGAGACATTTCTTCTTTTCTAATGAAAGAATTTAATACTTTAATTCTAAGTACTACTTCAGTTGCACCCCATGCATTTCATGTGTTGTTTTTTCACTTTCACTCAGTTCAAAATACGTTCTCATTTCTGCTATCATTTCCTCTTTTATTCATGCGTTATTCGAAAGTATATCATTTAGTATCCCAATATTTGGAGAGTCTCCAGACATTTTTGTTATTGATTTCTAATTTAATTCTGTTGTGGAACATACTTTGCATACTCTTCATACTTTGTTTTGTTGCCTACATCATGGTCTATTCTTGGTAAATTTTCCATGCTTGAAAAGAATGAATAGTCTTCTGCTTTACTGTTGTTCTTCTACTGGCTGTTGAAAGAGGTTGAACTATAAATGTGGAGTTGTTATTTTCATCAGTATTTGATTCATGTGCTTTGAAGCTCTGCGTAACTTTTAAGATTGTATGACCCCTTTATCATCATGAAATGGCCCTCTTTATCCCTGCTAGTATTCCTTGCTCTAAAATCTTGCCCGTTTTTAACATAGCTGTTCCAACTTTCTTCTGATTAATGTTTACATGGGCGATCTATGCTTATTCTTTTATACTTTTATCTGTCTCTTAGTTTTTAAAGTAGGTTCATGGAGTGCCTGGATAGCTTAGTCGGCAGAGCATGAGACTCTAAAGTAGGTTCATATAGATAGCATCATCTTTTCTAGCCAGGCTCACAATCTGTCTTCTAATTAAAGTATATGCCTTTTGTAATTGATGCAAATATCAATATGGTTTGGTTTATACCTATTATCTTTCTTCCTCTTTTCCTGCCTTCTTTAGGATTGAGTGATATTTATTCCATTTAATCTCCCCAACTGGTATACTATCCCCCTGTTATTGTTTGCTTTTAGGGATAACTCTATGTTTTTTCTTTTTGGTCTTTTTGTCTTTTGGGGGCCACGCCTGCAGCATATGTAGGTTCCCAGGGTAGAGATCCAACTGGAGCTGTAGCTGCTGGCCTACACTACAGCCACAGCAATGTGGGATCCGAGCTGCGTCTGTAAACTACACCAGAGCTCACAGCAACACTGGATCCTTTAACCACTGAGGGAGGCCAGGGATCGAACCCACATCCTCATGGATGCTAGTCGGGTTCGCTAACCACTGAGCCATGAAGGGAACTCCTAGAGATAACTCTGAAGTTTACAATTACGTATTTACCTCATCACAACCTATTTTCAGATATTATTATGCTATTTCATAGATTGTCTAAGACACTTGAAAAAGTAAACTCATTTTCCTCCTTTTTTGCTATTGTTACCATATATTATACTTTTATATAAATTATTATTATTTTGTTTTAAACATTTATGTTAAATGTTTAAAAATGAGAAAAAGGCTTTTATATTTATCCACATATTTTCTGTTTCTGGTGCTCTTTATTTCTTTGGGCAGATCCAAATTTCTGTCCGGTATTATTTTTTTTCTGCATGAAAAAACTTCATTAAAGATATCTTAATAGTACAAATCTGGTGATGAATTATCTCACCTTTTTTTTTTTTACTGAAAAGTCTTTACTGTTTTTAGTGATATCACTCCATTGCCTTTTTGCCTGTATGTTTTCTGGTTTAAAGTGCCTCTCATTCTTTTGTTGTTGTTGCTCCTCTAAATGACTGTCCTTTGTTGGGTTTTAAGATGTCTTTATCTCTGGTTTTCAGACAATTTAATTACATGGCTTTTTGTTTGTTTTGTTTTGTTTTCTTATTCTCCTTGGGGTGAGTTAAGTGACTTGGACCTTTGAGTTTACAGATGTCATCATATTTGTTAAAAAAAAAAAAAGTAGCCATTATTTCTTCAAGTATTCTTCTTCCTTCTGAGAAGCTATTTACATATATGTTAGACTGTATCATATTGAAATACAAAATTTACGCTCTTTTTCTTCAGTTCCTTTTTCTTCATATTTCATTCTGGATAATTTGTACAGCTCTGTTTTCAAGTTCATTAATCTTTCCTCAGTGTCTAATCAGTTCTTGATCCCATTCAGTGTATTTTTTTTATTACTGATACTGTATTTTTCACCACTGAAAGTTCAATTGAGTCCTTTTTATATTTTCCATTTCTCTTTTCATTATGATTATGCTTTCATCTACTACTTGAACATTTATGACAGCTTGTGTGCTAATGCTATCATCTACCATTCTGAATCACTTTCTTTCTTTCTCTCTCTCGTTCTTTCTTAATGGCTGTACCTGTGGCATATGACATTCCCAGGCCAGGGACTGAATACAAACTGCAACTGCGCAAAATCAGATCCTTTAACCCCCTTCACCAGGGTGGCAGTCAAACCTCTGCACCACTGCAGTGACCCAAGCTGACCCAAGCTGCTACAGTCGGATTCTTTTTTTTTTTTTTTTGTCTTTTGTTGTTGTTGTTGTTGTTGCTATTTCTTGGGCCGCTCCCGCGGCATATGGAGGTTCCCAGGCTAGGGGTTGAATCGGAGCTGTAGCCACCGGCCTACGCCAGAGCAACAGCAACGCGGGATCCCAGCCGCGTCTGCAACCTACACCACAGCTCACGGCAACGCCGGATTGTTAACCCACTGAGCAAGGGCAGGGACCGAACCCGCAACCTCATGGTTCCTAGTCGGATTCGTTAACCACTGCGCCACGACGGGAACTCCCTACAGTCGGATTCTTAACCCACTGCACCACAGTGGGAATTCCTGAATCTATTTCTATGAAGTAATGATTCTCTTGCCTATATGCTGAACTTTCCTTCTTTTTTGCATGCTTGGTATTTTTTTTTTTTTTCCTTTTTATGGCCACACCTAAGGCACATGGAAGTTCCTGGGCTAGGGGTCAAATCAGGGCTGCAGCTGTGGCCACACCACAGCCATGGCAACACCAGCTCTGAGCCACATTTGCAACCTATGCCACAACTTGGGGGAAGCTAGATCCTTAACCCACTGAGCAAGGCCAGGTATAGATCCCGCACCCTCGTGAACACTATGTCGGGTCTAAACCCACTGAGCCATGGCATGAATTCTCTTGCCTCGTAATTTTTTATTAGACACTGATCATTATGAATTTTACATTTTTGGTGCTGAATTTTATGTTCTTTAAATTTTGAGGCTTTCTCCCTACCTTGGATGCAGTTTAGTTACATGGAATCAGACTTTCTTTCATGTCTTGCTCTTAAGCTTTGTTAGAGCAGGTTCAGAGCAACCCTCAGTCTAAAGCGATCTTCCACTCCACACCCACCTTCAATGAGTTATATCTTGCTGAGAACTCTTCTCAATGCTCCATATGTTAAAAGATCCTTCCACATAGTTGAAACACATTATGCCCAGACTTGTATGAGCGCTGAGGAATTTTTCCTTATTCCTTTCCCTTTTCCCATCATTCTTTCCCCAGCTTTGAGCAACTTCCTTTATGGATTTTGTTCCTTTCCTTTAAGGTGTATCAAATTTTTATTTGGCAGATAAATAAGTTACTCACAGATCACCTTGATTCTCTCAAGTCTTATTTTTAAGCTTTGTTAAATCTGCCTTAACTTAGCACTTAGTCTACTGCTAGTTCAGACCTCCTACTAAGACATGACCTTTCTGAGCACTCCACCCAATGCCCTACATCTTCAACAAGGTTTCCCCTTTGTGGATAGTTGGCACTCAAACCTCTCCCAACACTGCATGAGCTCTCAGAATTTTTCCATTTATAATTCCCTGGCAGTTTTTCTTTTCTTAGCACATATGCATCTATGTCCATGTAATTATAAGCTAATAAACCTTTCATTTAAAAAGGCTTATACATACATCTTCAGGAGCAGAAAAATAGACAAGAAACTGAAAGACCTATACCTCATACTGAAGTTAGTCTTTTGGAGGAAAAAAAAAAATGTTGTGGGATGAAAGGTGGCAACCATCAAGAGGAAAAGAAAGCAAGCTGAATTTCTTGGGACTACTGAGAAGAGGAAAAAAAAAAAAAATAGAAGGAGCTGGCCTGGAAGTTCCCATCAGAGCTCAGCAGTAATGAACCCAACTAGTATCCATGAGGACATGGGTTCAGTCCCTGACCTCAATCAGTGGGTTAAGGATCTGGCAGTGCCATGAGCTGTGGTGTAGGTTGCAGATGCAGCTCGGATCCCAAGCTGCTGTGGCTGTGGCATGGGCCAGCAGCTACAGCTTCGATTTGACCCCTAGCCTGGGAACCCCATATGCTATGGGTGGGGCCCTTAAAAAAAAAAAAAAAAAAAAAAGAATTGGCCCAGACCTTAAGTCTAATTGAATACAAAAATCCATCTGAAGTTTCTCGATACCAACTGTAGACAATTTCAAGATGACTGGCTGGGACTTGAGGTATGGTGGGATGATGGGATGTCATTTTTACTGGGAAAATATGGGTTAGAATCAAAGCCTTGACCTCATTATAATAAATTTCACCAATAACCTGAGCTATCATATGACAGCAGTGTATATGTTTTGCAGATTAACCATGGAATAAGAATTTTCTTGGGTCTTGGATATTCTGAAATGCAAAACCCACAGGACTCCATTTTTCACTCAAAATAATCATTCCTGAGCAGAGTATTATCAAAAGATAGAAAGACAGAAACTGGCATAGGGTATCCAAGTAAAAGGATTCAGCTAATTAGCAACCCAAATATAAGCAAAGGAAAACCAGCCCAAACACATTAAGCATTTATAATGGGCCCATCCTGACTGATAATCAAAGTGACTTAAGCTTCATCATGAAATAAAGATATTAACGATCCACTATGAGCAAGATGATCTCTAAGACACTTTCCAATTGTGAAATATTATTCTGTCCTATCTAACAAATATAACTGATGGCTTATCACTACACATGTTTTGCAGACTACATTTCTGTCTTTACCTACTAAAAGTAAATATTTCAACTGTTGTCATCATCCAAAGGTGCCACCACTTTTATTTGTTTACCAGATCATAAGATGATACCGGCCCATTACCCTTGACCTAGTCAAACCTCTACTAAAGACTTAATGATGCTATTTGGGATGCATTTCCTTGCTGCTTTGTGCAGGTGGCTTTCGCATTGTTGCATAGACAGTGATGGGAACATCAGTTATTGTCAGGCAATGACTTCCAGGGCATCTTCGGAGTTGCCTAAATAAAAAAAGCAAACGACACATAATTAGATACTAAAATAGAAAATTTTTTCAGAGCACCAAACTTTGAGTGCATATTCAGCTCTTTTAAGTCATTCTGAAATCTTTGAATGTCACAAAATAATTATAACACAGTGCCACTGATGAAGCAGACATTTTAGACTTGCAAAAAAAAATGGTCGTTAAATATTGTTGCCATACATTTAATCACAGGAAATTCATAAATACAAAGATAACCTTCCAGCTGTTCATTTTGTAAGGTATGCAGTGATTGCTAAGTGACAAAAAAAAAAAGTGAGGGGGCATGCATAGTTGTAAATATAAATGATACTACTATGGCAACTCGTGTGTATGTGTTTATGTGTGTATATATATATGTATATTATATATGTATGTGTGTGTATACATATATATATATATATATATATATATGACTCCAGTTGACTGACTTAAAAAACTAGAATATTTGTAGGAAAACACAAAATTGAACATATTATTCCACATACTATTCAAACATTAATAGAACTTCAGTTTTAAAAGCAACTTTAAATGACATTCAGTCCTAAAATACATCTAGTGCTTGAATTTCCTCTATCATTTCCACCAAATAATAACCCAGTCATAAACATTCCAAAAGATTAGTGCTTAGTATTTCCCAAAGTATTTCCCTATTTCATCCTTGAATAATTCTGATCTTTAAAATACCTACCTTATTTTTTTGACCACACCCACAGCATATGGAAGTTCCTGGGCCAGACATTGAACCCATGCCACAGCAGTGACCAAAGCTGCTGCAGTGACAACACTGGATCCTTAACCCTTCTGCACCACAAGAGAAATCCTAAAATACCTTATTAAGCTTAAATCTGTGTTCTAAAAATTTCCAAACCATGAGAAATCGAACAATGTAGTATTCGAAGTTTTGCCGTGGTAAATGACAGAAAAGCAGAACAAATCCTATGTATTACAGTTCTTCAATTATGCAAAAATGATTTTATTTTACAGAATCTTCATACTCTGTATCACTCTCTTTCTGCCAAAGGTCAAGTCAAAGCCAAAGTGACACTAAAACTAAGGTCTGAGTCGTCTTCATATCTGTAACCTTTTCCCTAGCACAGCACCCTGCATGCAAGAGCACTAAAGGTTTGCTTATTTGATTGACTGTTATCTAATCTTAAAACTATTAATGAAAAAAAACTTGCTAAAAATTTACTAAAAAGAATTGGTCTATAATAGCAGTGGTACAATATACAGACCCATGCTAAGAAAATCTAAGATCTGTTAATACTAATTTAATAACAGCAATGTTTGTTAATACTACTTTCATAAAAGCAATGTCCCCAGGCTTTTTTCTCATTAATTGAACTTCTGCTAAAGCTTGTATTAATGAGCACCAATATATGCTTCCTCGGTTATTTGGATAAGGAGAACTTTCACCTGGTTGGCAACATCTCTTTCCCGTTACAGGCAGCACTGGAGCTCAGCCCAACTTCCAGTCCAATAGAAGAATCTCCCCCTTCTACTGGAAATCTCCTTGGCTGGGTCCCAAGCCGAAAAGGCATAATTCACCGAAAACCTAGATTAGAAAGTTAAAATAATGGAGAGGTAGGGAAAATTGTCTTCAAATAGGTCTTTGGGAATTTTTTATTTTTTTTTTCTTTTTAGAGCCATACCCAGGGCATATGGAAGTTCCCAGGCTAGGGGTCAAAGTGGAGCTGCAGCTGCCAGCCTACACCACAGCTCATGGCAATGCCAGATCCTTAATCCACTGAGCAAGGTCAGGGATCTAACCTGCATCCTCATGAATCCTAGTCGGGTTCGTTAACTGCTGAGCCACGAAGGGAGCTCCTGGGATTTTTAATATTAATTTTGTTATAGGCATATAGACACATTCTGAAAATGACATATTTTAATATATATATGTAAAAGTATATAGTCTATTACACATCTCTCCCTTACATACAATTTTAAATCTTGCAGCAAACACAAAGTAGCCCCTAGGTGATAAAAGTAAAGTGAGCCCTTGGTTAACATAACTGAAGACCACTTCTGTTGTGTGAAAAAATAACTCTATTTGCCTTTAAGTGGTCATGGCAATTGACAAGTTAGACCTCCCACTGCCTCTCTGCCTATCTAAACCCTTCTTTTCCTTTGAAGTACAGGAGTTTCACATCTGCCATGATATCTACAGCTAATCCTCTGTTCCTGGTGGTCATTCATTAACTCTTGCCTCTTTACAGTTATAGTGCATTAAATAAGAAAGTGCCTTGGAACAGTTGGACTAACCTGGGTTCAATTCTTATTTCTGGCTCTTCCCATCTATAGATCTTTTTTTTAAGTTTGTTTACTTTTAATTTTGTTTTTTAGTTTTTGGCCTTGCCTGTGGCATGTGGAAGTTCCTGGGGCAGGAACTGAACCCATGCCACAGCAGTGACCCAAGCCACTGCAGTGACAATGCTAGATCCTCAACCCACTGTGCCATAATAGAACTCCCCAACTATGTGGTCTTAAGCAAAGTATATTTCTCAAGTGTATATTGAGCATAATACTAATATTTACTTCTAGGGTAATAGTGAGGATTAAATAAGGCAATACATCTAAAATAAAGTAACCAACACATACTAAATGCTCAATAAAGTTAACTAGTGAGCATTATTAAATATATATACATATATAATGTATATATGAGATATATACAATATGGTGATACACATACAAACGCACATACACATGCACACAAAGCTACACAAAATCAGCTCCTTACTGACTACTGTTGCCTCTGCTTGGAATTCTTCCCCCCAACCACCCCATTGCTCCCTCCCTTTACTTGTTAGGGTCAACTCATTCATTAAGCCTGAATTTACATTTCACTTTCTCAGAGAAGCCTTATATAACCCTCCATTATATGTTTTCTTAGCACTCTTTATTTCTGCTCTGTAACAGTTCTAAACACTAATTCAGGATTTCTCAACTGTGACACTATTTGACATTTAGGGCCAGGTATTTTTTGGTGGGGAAGGAGGAAGGAGTGCATATCCTACAGGATGTTTTGAGCATCAAAGGCCTTCACCCAATACATGCCAACATCACCTCACCCCCAATGTCAGTCAAAAATGCATCAAACATTGCCAAATGTGCCCTGATAGAAAGGGGGAGTAAACTCCCTGTGTTGAGAACCAGTGCTCTAATTTTTTGTAAATGTTTTCACTTAATCATTGCCCCTTCCCCACTCCCATTCCTTGTCTGTCTTTGTCACCATTGATTGAACCCCTAATACCTAGAACAATGCCTGGGACATAGTGGGTAAATAATAGCTTTATCTTGTGTAAATCTGCATGTCTTCAACAAAGACAGGAGAAAATGAAAAATGCCTTATAACTGTTTCCTATGCCTAGTATATAATATTCTATGCCTAATAAATGTTTATTATTGTGATAATAAAACTAATTATTAAAGTTTTAGAATTTGAATACTATATAATGGCTTTTATAGACTATTTGTCAATTATCAAGGAAAAAAGTGTTATGCTCAATGACAAGTTAGTAAAACAATAGTAAAACCTATGGTTTAGTATAACTATTCTATGTAGGTATTACATTTCAACCAACTTGATCAAGGATATATAGACTTACCAAAATAGGCCGAGTATGATTCCTGTAGAGGTCAATAAATCAATTGCTTCTACTGACCTTTCAGAGAAGGCTGGAATTGCCAAAGGAAAGATGATCAAATGTTCCAGTGACACCCAGAAATTGTGACATCAGAAGATTCTTTCACATAGTTTCCTACCTGCTAACAAATAAAATGTCCCAATTCATAGCTTCAGCAACAGGCTGAAACTTGGCTTTAAAATTGTCTCTAAAGCTTGTGAGAAGGTTTTATTCTTGTTGTCACTGCCTTGTTTATTTCCCAACAATATTAATTTTATTTATTTATTTATTTTTGGTCTTTCTAGGGCCGCACCTGTGGCATACAGAAGTTCCCAGCCTAGGGGTCCAATCAGAGCTATAGCTGCTGGCCTGCACCACAGCCATAGCAACCGAGATCCAAGCCACATCTGCGACCTACAACACACCGCATAGCAATAGCGGATCCTTAACCCACTAGTGAGGCCAGGGATCGAACCTGCATCCTCATGGTTACTAGTCAGATTCATTTCCTCTGAGCCACGATGGAAACTAGAATATTAAATATTGTAATCTGTAAATGACTTTATATCTACTCTAGATCCACACTGTAATCAATCTCTACAAAAGAAATTCTTCTCACTGTATATCCTGATTTTCCTCATTATCTTTATCTTCTAGACTTTACCTTAACTAATATCCCCAATTCATCCAGTCTACCTATGTCCTCATCCCACTCCCAAAGCTTCAAACTGCACCTTCACAAATTTCTCTACAGATTTTCCTATGTAAGACTCTTCATGCCCCTAATGCCCAGACTACCTCTTCTTTCCTGTTTCTTCAAAAGAAGCTTGAAATTCCCAAATGACAGGAAATATAGCAGCTGAGAAAGGAAGAGTACATCTTGTACTGTCCTCTCTATTCTGTTCCCTGGACCTGAGCTTATCTTTTGATCATACCATCTTCACCAAAGGAATGATGATTAAATATCCTGGTGACACCCAGAAATTATGACATCAGAGATTCTTTCACATAGCTTCCTACCTGCTAGAGAATAAAATGTTTCAATTCATAGTACCAGTAACAAGCTTATCTTCTGCACTGACTTCTATCTCCTAATTTCTATATCAAGAGCTTACCTCACTGAATGTAATACTTAAGTTTAACTCTGAAGCCAGGACATTATGCTTCAGCTAATCATTTTTTTTTTTCAGTTTTCATAGCTGATGACTGAATTATTAAATGCTAGTGAGCATCTTTCACCTTAATGAAAATCTTTTTTACTACCTTCATTTTATGCTAAGTCCCCACTGTTTTGTTTTCACATGCTTTATGCAATAGGAAATTGGCACATTATATAATTAAGTTGATGTTAGACAAAATCTTAACTCTACCTTCTCTTTCTTACTAGGGTGCTATCTGTATACAGTTGGTTACAATTTTTAGCTTAGAGACACCATTTAATTGACTGTGTCTATAGTCAGACAAAGTGAAATAATTGCTGGCCATTGTTAGCTAATATATCACTAGGACTTAAACATTTGATCCATAGAGATGGCAAAATTTTTAATAGCCTGAGTTTTTTGTGGAGGTGGCAGCTGGAAAATGGTGGGTTTTGGCACTGGGATTAGTTTTTAAAATGAACACTGTGTTCACTCTGAGGCTTTGAGCAAATCACTAAGTTTGTAAAATGGTATTAATTTCTACATCATAGACTCGTTTTGGGGAATAAAAAAAGCCAATGTCTGGGTTACATAAATGCAATCAGCACATGTCTTTTTGCATAATTCTTGAAATCAGAGTGTTGAGGCACTGATTTCACTTTTTAATCACTGCTATACTATCTTTAAACTGCAAAGTTAAGTATTTGCATGTGAAGTATTCTTAAATTCCCCTAAATTACCACCATTTTAAACTATTTTATTTGGCACAAGTTGTGCCAAGTTTCTTCTTTAGTATGGGTGATACAATGCAACAAAACAAAAAGTAGCCTTAAAGATAAAACTTTCCAGCACTGGAGCAAATACATCAGAAGACAAAATGAACTTGACTCTCCAGCAGATCTTTACAGAGAAATGGATGAATATAAGTGAAGTATAAATGGTGAAATCTTAATTCTTATAAGCCCAAGAATAATGATCTTTCAATCTTCAGGATATTGAGTCATGAGCTATGGAAAAATAGTGATGTCTGAATTGGGTCATATCCTAAGAAAACAGATACATTGTTAGAATTACTTTATCATACAATAAACATTTGCTGATAATCCACCATAAGCCAGGCATGTATAAGTGCTAAGGAGAAAATACTGAGCAAAGCAAATACAGTGTCTATCCTAGTGGAGTTTATAGGTTAGTGTCAGGTACGTCCTAGACTAGGAGTAAATCTGAAGGACAAGCAAGCATTAACTAGGTGGAAATAGGTGTAAAGCAAAGACACTGAGACAGTTGGGAAGGGGGCAATCAGAGGAAGCAGCATGTGCAGAGGGCATGTGCAAAGGTCATGTGCCAGGAGAAAGGACAACAGATCAGAAAGGCCAGGATGACCACAGCAGAGAAAATAAAAAAGAAACCAAGTAAGAGAGAAGAAGTAGTGGATAAATCAGGCAGAAACATGAACCCAAGGTTAAAGATTTTAGAATTTATCTTATGAGCAAGGGAGCCCACAAAAGAATTTTAATCTCCTGGGAAACATACTTAGGTTTCAGTGATTTTTCTCTACTTCCTGTTTTCTATTTATTTGATTTCAACTCCAGTCTTTAGTATTTCCTTTTTTCTGTTTACTTCAAGGTTTAATTTGCTTTTCTTTGTCTAGTTTTTCAAAATGGAAGCTTAGGTCATTAATATGAGACTTTTTTTTTGGCCATGCCCATGGCACATGGACGTGTTCCCAGACCAGGGACTGAACCCGCACCATAGTAGTGAGAATGCCAAGTCCTTAACCCACTGAGCCACCGGGGAACGCCAAGGCCTGTCTTCTTAACATAAACATTCAATTCTATAAATTTCCACCAAAGCACTACATTAGCTTCATTTCACAAATTTTGAGGTTTTGTGTTTTCATTTCCTTCAGTTAAAAATTTCCACTTTAGTTTTTTCTTTGATTTATGGGTTATCTAGAACTATGATATTTGGTTTTCAAACAATGGGGGGTATTCTAGTTATGTCTCTGTTACTGATTCCTTAGATTCCATTGTTACCAAAGAACATTGTGTATTATTTCAATTCCTTTAAATTTATTGAGACCTGTTTATGGTCAGAATATGTACTATCTTGGAAACTGTTCCATGTACACTTGAAAAGAATGTGGGGAGTTCCCGTTGTGGTGCAGTGGGAACGAATCTGACTGGGAACCATGAGGTTGTAGGTTCAATCCCTGGCCTCGCTCAGTGGGTTAAGAACCCGCTGTTGCCATGAGCTGTGGTGTAGGTCACAGACTCGACTTGGATCTGGCATTGCTGTGGCTCTGGTGTAGGCCAGTAGCAACAGCTACGATTAGACCCCTAGCCTGGGGAACCTCCATATGCTGCCAGTGCAGCCCTAAAAAGACAAAAACAAAAAAAAAAGAAAAGAAAAGGAAAGGAAAGGAAAGGAATGTGTATCCTGCTATTGTTGGGTGATATGTTCTATACATGTAATTAGTTGATTGACAGAGTTGTTAAAGTCTTCTGCATTCTTACTGATTTCTGTATATTTGTTTATCAACTATTGTAATAAGGATGTTGAAATCTCCAACAATAATTATTTATCTGTTTCTCTTTTCAATTCTGTCAGTTTTTGCTTCACATGTTTTGAAACTCTTATTAGGTACATACATTTTTAATCACATTACATTCTCTTGATAAATTGATATTTTAATTATTATAAAATATCTTTCTTTATCCCTGGTAATATTCTTTGCTCTGAAATATATTTTGTCTAAAATTTATATAGCTACTCTCTATACATTAATGTTAGTATAATGTATCTTTTCCTATATTTTTAGTTTTAATTATATTCAATGTGGCTTTCTTAGAAACAGTATATGGTTGAGTCTTGTTTTTTAAAAATCTTCTCTGGTGATCTCTGACT
Organism: Sus scrofa; assembly: GCF_054392235.1. NCBI lineage: Eukaryota > Metazoa > Chordata > Mammalia > Artiodactyla > Suidae > Sus > Sus scrofa. The sequence continues at coordinate 78,229,657 of NC_139383.1, read as the reverse complement.
CAAATCAGTTTTTTTTCTTCTTAGGGTCATACCTGCCACATATAGAAGTTCCCAGACTAGGGGTTGAATCGGAACTGCAGCTGCCAGCCTACACCACAGCCACATCAATGCTGGATCCAAGCCATGTCTTCCAACTGCACTGCAGTTTATGGTACCGCTGGGTCATTTAACCCACTGAGGGAGTTCAGGGATCAAACATGCATCCTCATAGATAAGTCAGGTTCTTAACCCGCTGAGCCACAGTGGGAATTCCTGTCTCTGACTTTTAAATTAGAGGGTTTTTTATTATTACTTACATGTAATGTGATAGATATGATTGAATTCAAACTGCCTTCTTGCTATTTGCATTCTATTTGTGCCATCAGTTTTTTTGTTGTTGTTGTTGTTGTTCCACTTTTGTTCTTATTCTGTACTTCTGAAACAACTGGATGTATTTTATGCATCTATTTTATCTTCATTATTGGTTTATTGCTATATAAACTTGTGTATTATTTTGCTTTGTTTTGTCTTAAGTTACTTTAGGTTTTATAGTATACATCCTTAACTTTTCAGTTTGCCTTCAATAACATGAAAAGAAAATTACAAAGGTATATTTTCTATTTCCCCTCTCCCACCCTGTATTACTTTGTTGTCATATATTTTACTTTTACATATATTATAAATGCCCCAACACATTATTATTAGTTCTCTTTAAGCAATCATCTTTTTAAGAAATCTTTCAAGAGAAGTATTTTATATCTACCCACATATTTATCATTTTTAGCATTCCTTCTCCCCTTGAGTAGGTCCAGATTTCCATGCAACATCATTTCCCTTTTATCTGAAGGTTTTCATTTAACAGTCTTGGACTGTTAGTTATTGATTCATTCAGCTTTTGTGCGTTTTAACTTCATTTCTGAACTTCATTTTTGCTGGGTATAGAATTCTGACAGTTTTATTTATTTATTTATTTTTAAGTAGTCTTCTACAGTGTTCTCCAGCTTGCATTGTTTCCAAGAAAGTCTGCTATTGTTATTATCTTTGTTTCTCTATACATAGTGTGTCTTTTCTTCTCTGGGTGATTTTAATGTTTTCTCTATCACCAATATTAAGCAATGTGATTATAATGTCCTTGGTATAGTTTTCTTCCTGTTTCTTGTATATAAAAGTTCACCGAGCTTCTTGAGTCTGTGGATTTATAATTTTTAATCATATTTGGAAACTTCCAACCATTACTTCTTCAAGCTTTTTTTTTTTTTTTTTTGTCTTTTTGCCATTTATTGGGCCGCTCCCACGGCATATGGAGGTTCCCAGGCTAGGGGTCCAATCGGAGCTGTAGCCACCAGCCTACGCCAGAGCCACAGCAACGCGGGACCCGAGCCACGTCTGTGACCTACACCACAGCTCACGGCAACGCCGGATCGTTAACCCACTGAGCAAGGGCAGGGATCGAACCCGCAAGCTCTAGTCGGATTCGTTCCTAGTCGGATTCGTTAACCACTGCACCACGACGGGAACTCCTTCTTCAAGCATTTTTTGTTTCCTTCTTCTGGAACTCAAATTACACATACTAAAGCTGTTTAAAGTTTTCCCACAGCTCACTGACCTTCCTTTTATTATTTTTTGTTCTATTTTAAATAGTTTCTACTGCTGTGTATTCAAGTCCACTGTTTTCTTTTGCAATGTCCAATTAGCTCTTAACTCCATTTAGTGTATTTTTCATCTTAGAGGGTATATATTTTATCTACAGTAAATAAATACAGGTCTATTATGTCTATTATATTTGTCTCTTCTTAATCCGTTCATGTTTCCTTCTACCTTCTTGAATTTATGGAGTACATTTGTAATTTGATTCAAAGTCCTTGTCTACTAATTCTTTCATTTGTCTCATTTCCTGGTATGGTTTTACTGACTGATTTTTCACATCATCATGGAGTATACTTTTCAATATCTTTGCAAAGTTTGCCATTTTTGATTTGCTATCAGACACTATTAATTTTACATGATTGAGTTTTAGTCCTCTAGGTACTTTCAAATTTTGGTCTGGGACACAGTTATTTAGAAAGAGCTTGGTCCTTTAAAGACTAGGTTTGATGCTTTTTTAGGCTAGATCAGAACAGTTTTCCATCCCTGGCTAATTTGTCACCATTATTTAGACAACACCCTTCTGTGTACTCAACTCAGTGTCCCCATATATTACAAGGTTCCGCCAAGATATTGGAAATGTGAACTAGTCCTAGCCCTATGCGAAGCCCAGGGATTATTCTGCCTGCTTCTTTCCAGTGGTTCTTCAGTAGTTTCCACACCATGCATGTACTGATCAGTATTCAGTTTAAGGCTCATGAATAATCCCCTGAAAGTCTTCAGAACTCTCTCCGTACACTCATTCCTCTCTGACATCCTGCCCTGCAATTCCTAACTGCCTTGGTTCCCTCCAAATTCTCTGTCTCCCCAGATCAGGGTGCTGCTGGGCTTTGTCTGGGGTCTGATCATTAGAAGGAAGTCACTAGGTCCAGCCCAGCGTCAATGGGAGGGGATTTCACAAAGACAAGAGGCAGAGATTACTGGGTACCATCTTTGAGGCTGCCTGCCACAGATGCTATGTTTTGGTGTCATGTTTGAGAGTGCTTGTGATGTACTTGCAAATGTTGTTCATCAAACATTTCTGGCTTTCTGTCTTCCAGAAATTATAATTCCTGGCCCTGTTATTACTTGGAGCTCATGTGACTAGATATGACCAGTGAGTTAACAGTAGCCATTAATGGCAGTGCAAGATCCTCCTGAGTTGTTTTCTCTCTGCCACAAAAACCAGGAATGAATCAAATAGTGGTAGCTCGGCAAGCTGGGTGCCAGAGTGAGGATTAACATAAAGAATAGCCACCAGACACCCCTCAATGGACATGTATCATGTGCAAAAAATAAACAATTGTTGTGTCACATCACTGAGAGTTAGGGGGTAGTTGTTATCATAGCATAACAAAATTTATCCTGACTTATGCAGAATTAGGTACTGCCATAACTAAAACATGTAAGTCACCAGAATAGTGGTCCTGCAGTATGTGTCAAGGAAATTATTACTGGAATTTGAAAGGATAGTTGTCTATGTTATTCAGTGGCAAACCTATTAGAAAAACCTTTGGAAAGTTCTGTGATAATCTAGAAGGCAAATAATTTACTAATAAACTTGAATGTTAGGTTGAAAAAGTTGGAAGGTAGAATGTCGATAACATGTTAGTTGTTGTTGGCTGTGTTTGTCTAGTTATATGAAAAAGAGATGGGCTCAGAAATGTAGTGTGCAGGAGTTCCCGTCGTGGCGCAGTGGTTAACGAATCCAACTAGGAATCATGAGCTTGCGGGTTCGATCCCTGCCCTTGCTCAGTGGGTTAACGATCCGGCATTGCCGTGAGCTGTGGTGTAGGTTGCAGACGCGGCTCGGATCCCGCGTTGCTGTGGCTCTGGCGTAGGCCGGTGGCTACAGCTCTGATTAGACCCCTAGCCTGGGAACCTCCATATGCCGCAGAAGCGGCCCAAAGAAATAGCAAAAAGACCAAAAAAAAAAAAAAAAAAAAAAGAAATGTAGTGTGCAGCAGAAATAAAAATGAATACAGTGCACACAAATTCAAATTGTATTTAAACGACAAATTGAAAAGCTATAGGAGTACAATTTTTCTTGGAACATTTTTTTCTACCCCTCGAAACTTTGTAGCATCTTTTTAATGTCTTCCAGTACTGAATGTACTATAGATGAATCTAATTGTCTTTTCTCCATGCAACACCCTTTTGTTTCTTACATGTGTACCTAAAGAATTCTTTTATTCTGAAAATTGAGTAACTTAACCAGGAAACATACCTTAGTGTTGACTGTTCCATAGAAACTTTTCCATGTAATATAATACATCCTTTTAATCTATAGAGTTTTGTTTACTATTTTTTATATCAGTAAGAACACTTCTTCCATTTGCTCAGTTCTCTATTTCAGGGGCACTTAAAAATCTTAAGTTGAACTACCTTTGTCCCTTTCATATATATTATCTTCTAAGAGCTTTAGTATCTTTGTCTTTTACCTCAGTACTCTCTGTGATTATCTCAAGTCTTTCCTCTGTATCAGTGATTTGATTTTCAGCTCTCTAGTCTGCTTCTTTGTGCTTCTAACTATTCATTATTCCTTTAACATGTTTTAGTCTTCAGTTAATTTCCTTTTTATTCCATTTTATTTCATTTTATTCATCAAATATTTATTGACTGCCTATAGTATACCAGGCAAAGTTCTAGGTACTAAGGATATAGTAGTGAGCAAAACAGTGCAAGAAATCCTTCACAGGGCTTACTTCTCAATACATTATCTTAGCATCTTGTCTTTATGTCCCTATATTACCAAATTCACATTCTTATTATTAATAAGATCCTCTAGAGCTCAAAGATTACATGAATTTCCCCCCTTAGACAACATTTTGTCCAGGTCATGTACTTCATCTTTTACATACAATTTTACTTCCATCCTTCCTTCCTTTTACAGTAGTAGTCTGCATAATTCTCAGTAATTTTTTCTCTTACTCATATTTAGCACATTAAGTTTTGCCCCATCTGTTTTCTTGGTCTGTTAGACAGGTATTGCTCCAATGCTATTGCACCCCCAAATCTCACAGCTTCAACCAAAAACATTTTTCTTGCTGTTAATCTTGCTCAGCTAATCTCCACCTGCTTCACCTAGGTGTGGCTAGGATTAGCAGAACTCCACCTTTCAGTTGAGATTCAGACTCAGATCTGAGTCACATGTCTTTATCGTTTTAGAAACAGCAGCCACCTGAGGTAGTTATTCTTAGGAAAAATAGCAAAGACCAAGAGGCAAAAGCATGCAAGCATACCTAAAACCTCTGCTAGTTTCATACCTGATATTCCACTGGCCAAAGCAAGTCAAATGACGAAGCCAGAGTCAATAATGCAAAAATGTATACTCTGCCCACTCCACTACACCATGCAGTAGGGCACAGTCATGTGCAAAAGGAGAGTGAAGAATTCAAAACAATAATCTAATCTACCATTCCCTGCTCTGCTGTGGATAACTGTCTCCTTGATTTTTTTCCTACTTACTTGCAACCTCCTCTTCCACTTACAGGCTAGGGTTTAAAAGGTAAATCATATTTTCTTTTCCATTGTGTTGGCATCAGAGGAAGTATATCAGAGAGAATTCCACTAGAGTTATGTATAGCCTTCCAGAATGGCTTGCATTCTCCTTGCTTTTCTGAAAGTGTGTTGAATATTTTAAAAGAAGTCTCACTCCGTCTAATTAGGAGTATCTTCAACTACAGAATTCCCTCTCAGTCTGATTCTCTCCTGACTGAAGTTATTAATTGCACTTGTTAGGGCTTTCTTAATTTAACTTTTCCCATGTATAACCTCTAGGGAATAATGACAAGGACCTAATCACTGTATGAGAGGTAGAGGTCTTCAGAGGCCAAAATATCAGATGATTTTAGCACCGTACCCCACTGTTACAAATCTACTCACATCACCGCCTACAAACTGGACCAAGCTTTGCAAATTTTGGAAGCCCAAGACTTTAAGACTTCAATGTCAAGATCTGAAGTGAAGTGTTGGGGGTGGCTAACTGCACCTCCATCACCAATTCCATGCTCTCAATAGCAGCTAAGAGTAAAGTCCAGCATATGCAAACAATTCTTGGTTAAAAGTAGCCTATTAATCATAAGATATGTGAGTAATAAAGTGAAAAACATCTAAATGGAAATGTGGGAAAGCCTCAGTATCGTAAGCCACCCACTACAAGTTCAAGCTTACCAGATATCAGAGAAATATAGTAACAACTGTTATTTGTATTGTTAGGGGACTAAGATGTTCCAATCAATTGAATATTACAATTCCTATTACCAGACATTAGTTGCACATATAATTAAACTTTTTTGGGGGTGGGGTAGGAAAGTCTTCCTAGTATTTCGTAGTTCCTCAGAATTTTTGTGGAAAATATTAATTTCATTAAAGTGCTTGAGATCCTAATTGAAATCTGTTCTAAATTGATGAGAGTTTACAGTATTTTTCAATGTATGCCAATTTTAGGAGTTGGTCGTTTTCAGGAATGTTTGATTTTTCAATCTTCTCCTTTGTCCTACCCAAAAACTGTACATCAATCAAATGCCTAGTTTTAATTTCATCTCTTCCATCAGATTTCTATTTACTTGTCTCATCCACTGAATCATATTACACTTATGGTCAGCACCACACAATACCGTCACAATTTTTTGCGTATTTTGTGTCTTCAATTACACTGAGGCTTCTTGGAGCAGGATCTATGTCTTAATTTCTTTTTTTTTTTTTTTATGTCTTAATTTCTTTTGAATCCCCAGAGGGCCTAGACGTTAATGTTGAGAGCATACAGCTTCAATATCCACTGGTTGGGTCTCTGAAGCGCCGTTTTCTGTCAGTGTGTTTAACCACCTAGTATCGGTTGTACACGTCTATTTGTCTGGGGTTTCTTTGTACTCGTTGACATTACTCGTTTTCTATCAGAACAAAGGCTTGTTGAATAGATAACTAATGCACCGCCCAGGTGAATTGGAAAAAACGTAATTTGACCCACTGCCCCGGGTATTGAGACTGTGAACGAAGACTAAACCTCTGTTCATAAATAACTTTAAAGACACACGTCTTAAAATCCCACTCCAAAGCCTGGTTACCCGCCAGTTACCCCGGCCTCCAGAGCTGCCGATGCTCAAAGATGTTGACGAGGCAGCGAGGATCTGTGGACCGGAGGCTCAGTCGTTATGGCAACGGTGAGACGCAAGAGCCCTAGCGTCGCCTTCTGACGGAAAATCTTAGCCTGAACCTATAGAAGAGCGGAGCGACAGCAGCGACTTGCGGCAGCGGCGTGACTTACGGCTGCCCCGCCCCCTCAGAGAGCGCTGTTAATGGGCGGGAAATACGGAGGCTGGCGCCCTCTCTTTATGCTGTGAGCCGGTGGCACCTCAGCATGACCCAGTCGGTGGTTGTGCAGGGTAAGACGCCTTGGGAAGATGGGGAGTCGGTTGCCGCCAAGCGGAGCGGCGTTGTTTACTGCCTAATGTCTATTTTTTTTTCCTTCTCGCGCGCAGTCGGCCAGTGCGGAAACCAGATAGGCTGCTGCTTCTGGGACCTGGCGCTGAGGGAGCATGCCGCGGTCAACCAGGTACCCGCCCGGGAGGAAACCCCCCCCCCCGCCCGGGCTTCCGCTTGTCACCGAGGCTCTTCCAAAAAATAGGGATGACTCTATAGGAGCTTTTATCTGGCCGATATAAGTTGTGTGAGATCTCGGTGAAGAGCAAACGGGTTTCTAAACGTATGTTGGCGTTAGACACACAATAACCTAAAGGAACACTGGCCAGAGACCTTAGCCTTAAGATGCCTTAATTCTCAGGGTTTCATCTTTATCAGGGTTCTTGTGAAGAGCAATGAGATAGCATATGGGAAAATACTTTGTGAAGCAGGTGCCATGTGTGGCGTTATATTCCTTAATTTAACCAGTCAGCTTTTTATATGATGGCCAGACCAGGGGAAAGCTCTCATTTGATACACCTGTTCTACAGTTCTGTGGGAACGCTTTTTTTTAACACCCTCAGCTGAACCTAATCTGTAGACCTCAAGGCATTTACTCATCTCTAGATTGGAACCATCATTCCAAGCGTTTTATTATAATTTTCTTCTAGTTGCTGTGTACCAGCCATTAAAGTATTGTGGAAATGTTAGATTGAAAGGACTTTATATAGGAAAGAGGAAAAACATAAAATGCTAATTTTTTTTTCTTTTTAGAAAGCAATTTATGATGAGGCAATAAGCAGCTTCTTTAGAAATGTGGATACCAGGTAAGGTGGGGTTAAAGTTTGTCACATAGCGTAATGATTATTTTCATGTAAACATTTTAGGAGAAAATTCTTCAAAGGACAGTAAAAGCAGTTGATAATTGTGAAGAAGTTGTCCAGCTTTTTTGTTTTTCTCATTATTGAAAACATATTCTCATTCTTTTGTCCTTAATATTCTTGTATCCTTCGGTAGAGCAGGACTGCAGATTTCCTTTAAAAACCATATTAAAGAACAAAGAGAACCTTTAGGGTGCTGTCTAAAAGTTAAAAAGTTAAAAACTTGACTTTGAATTAAAGTTTCACTAAAAGGAATGCTGAAAAGTTCCCTGAGTATCTTGTTAGTGCATTCAGTAATGGCTAACTTTGGAAAGAAAAATATATTGTTGACATTTCTGTGATACTACTTGTGGTCAGGAGTATTTTCTCTACAAATAGAATGTGCTATGCTAAAAAAGAGCAAAGCAGTTGTCAGATTACTTTTATTTAATAAATGATATAAGTTGATATTCAGGATATGTTCTTAAGCTTTTAATGTTAAATCATGAAGTTCATGCATTTTCAAAATACTTTAAACTTGATGGCTTAAAGTGAAAAATATATACTTTATATCCACCTTTAATCTAACAATAAAAATTTCAGAGCTAGAAGTTTGAATTAGCTGGCTGGATATTTGAGGCAGTTATCTCCTAGAGAAGGATCTTTAGGTGCCACTTCCTTGGTGAATTCAGAATCTGATCTTCATGAGGGCCTGCAAACTCAGAAACCTCATTGACACCTTGAGAAAAGGTCTGAGCTTTCTCATACAGCTAGATAAACCAAACTCAGATGGGAGATTAAAAAGCAGGTCAATGTAATAATGGACAGTAGGAACTGTAACTTAAGAAGACTAGATACTCATTTTCCTTTGAAAGCACATTTTCTTCTGTAGGAAATCAGAAAGGCTAAGTAATAGATGGTTGCTTGGTGACCATGGAATCAGACTAAGTTAGGTATATTACCTTAATGACTGGTGTTATTTATCTTTATTATTTGCAGACATCTGTTTTATAGACTAAGTTACCTCTTCGTTTGTAAACTAGAACATCTCCCCTAAGTACTTTTTTTTTTTTTTTGGTCTTTTTTGGTCTTTTTTGTCTTTTTAGGGCCACACCTGTGGCATATGGAGGTTCCCAGGCTAGGGGTCTAATCAGAGCTATAGCCACCGGCCTACGCCAGAGCCACAGCAACACTGGATCCAAGCCACGTCTGCGACCTACACCACGGTTCACGGCAACGCCGGATCCTTGACCCACTGAGCAAGGCCAGGGGTCGAACCTGCAACCTCATGGTTCCTAGTCGGATTCGTTAACCACTGCGCCACGACGGGAAATCCTCCCCTAAGTACTCTTAAAAAACTCAAATTTGCCTTTGCTTTTAAGTGCTTTCCATCTAACTGAATCTTTAGTCCCATTTCCTCTGTAATGCTGCAGTACTCCTTTCATTGAGTATTACATAGTCAGCCTGGAAGCCATTCTCTCTTAATAAGGTGACTTTACATACCTATACTCTCATCTGCTTTGTTTCATAATTTTACCAGAGCGCATTATTTCCCCAACATTGTTTGAGTAGGGGTTTGACATCTTGCTCTCCTTTCCATGTACTGTCCACATATGCAGTATCTGTTACACAAGTTAGTAGAAAAATTCTTTTTCAAAAACAAGACCACATCTTTGTCATATTTCTTTATCTATTGTAGGAAAGTGTCATATTTCTTTATCTATTGGAGGAAATTATCATACCTTTTAAGTAGAATGATAGGAATTTTCCTATACCAGGAGTTAGCAAACCTTTCCTGTAAAGGAACAGACGGTAAATATTTTAGGTTTTGCAGACCATAAAGTCCATGTCACATCGCTGGAGTCTACTGTTATAGATAGATAGTACATAAACAAATGGGTGTGGCTTTGTTCCAGTAAAACTTGTTTTCACAAGTAACTGGGCAGACTTGGCCTGAGGATTGTAGTTCATCAACCCCTGACCTATAGTGTCCTTTATGCCCAATTTAGCTTCCCTTCATATGTTCTGACTTGTAAACTGTATTGTCTTATACACTATGTGTGGTCATAGATTTAGTTACTTTGGTGACATATTCAACATGAAATTCTAGAAACAGTCTTAGCTACTCAATGGTATATAAGTGGTATATCAGTTGATGTGTGTTTGGCTACAACAGGAAACCCCACTAATGGTAGCTTAAAAAACAGATGTCACATTCACAGAAATCTGTGTTTGGAGAAGTGCCCTAAAGACCAAGATATTGTTTCATGTGTTGACTTTTTGACCTCATGTTTTTTACTTCCTAACTATAAAATAATAGCCTCCACTGCCAGGAATCACATCCTCGTTCATGTTCAAGGTAGGGAAAAGGATGAATTGGTACCAACTGCCTCTGGTCCTTTTTATCAGAAAACTTCCCAGAATACCTCCTTTTTATCTCATTACCCAGAACTGGATTACATGGCCAGCCTTGAACTACACAGAAAGCCGGGGAAATAAGTACCTCACTTTTTTAACCTTATGGGGAGTGGACAAGGGAGAAGGAGATTAAGAATGGCTCCTTTAGGAAGTTCCCATTGTGGCTCAGTGGTAAGGAACCTGACTAGTATCCATGAGGATGTGGGATGGATCCCTGGCCTCGCTCAGTGGGTTAAGGATCCAGTGTTGCTGTGAGCTGTGGTGTAAGTCACAGATGCGGCTCAGATCTCTCATTTGCTGTGGCATAGGCTGGCAGCTGTAGCTCAGATTTGATACGGAGCCTGGGAACTTCTATATGTTGCCCGTGCGGCCCTTTAAAGCAAAAAAAAAAAAGAATGGCTTCTTTGTTGCCTTTTGTGTCTGCTTCACTTAGCCTATAGTAGCTTAACTTTATTACCTGATAGCACACAATTAGCCTTGAAGTATCTTAATGAATTTTTCTCATCCTTTATCTTTTAGAGTGGCTGATGGTGGCAGTATTTCCAGGGGGAAAATTTGTTCTTTAAAAGCACGAGTAAGTTGTAAGCACTTTGATTCTTATATTGCATGTGTTTTTAAAATAACTATACTTTTATAACTAACATGAGAATAAAATTTTATTTTTTTATTTAATGATTTTTATTTTTTTCCATTATAGCTGGTTTACAGTGTTCTGTCAGTTTTCTACTGTACAGCAAAATGACCCAGTCACACATATGAATATACATTCCTTTTTCCTTTTTCTCACATTATCAGGCTTCATCATAAGTGGCTAGGTACAGTTCCCAGTGCTATACAGCAGAATCTCATTGCTTGTCCCTTCCAAAGGCAATAGTTTGCATATACTAACCCCAAATTCCCAGTCCATCCCACTCTCCCCCTACACCTTGAAAACCACAAGTCTCTTCTCCAAGTCCATGAGTTTCTTTACTGTGGAAAAGTTCATTTTTGCCATATATTAGGTTCCAGATGAGTGATATCATATGGTATTTATCTTTCTCTTTCTGACTGACATCACTTAGTATGAGAGTCTCTAGTTCCATCCATGTTGCTGCAAATGGCATTATTTTCTTCTTTTTATGGCTGAGTAGTATTTTCTTGTGTATATATACACCACATCTTCTTAATCCATTCATCTGTCAATGGGCATTTAGGTTGTTTCCATGTCTTGGCTACTGTGAATAGTGCTACAATGAACATACGGGTGCATGTGTCTTTTTTAAGGAAAGTTTTGTCTAGATATATGCCCCTCAAGAGTAGGATTGCTGGGTCATATGGTAGTTCTATATATAGTTTTCTGAGGTACCTCCATACCATTTTCCATAAAGTGGTTGTACCAGTTTATGTTCCCATCAACAGTGCAGGAGTGTTCCCTTTTCTCCAAACCCTCTCCAGCATTTGTTATTTGTGGACTTGTTAATGATGACTAATCTGACTGGTGTGAGGTGGTACCTCATAGTAGTTCTGATTTGCATTTCTCTAATAATCAGTGGTGTTGAGTGTTTTTTCATGTGCTTGTTGGCCATCTACATATCTCCTGTGGAGAAATGTCTATTCAGGTCTTTTGCCCATTTTTCCATTGGGTTGTTGGCTTTTTTGCTGTTGAGTTGTATAAGTTGTTTGTATACTTTAGAGATTAGGACCTTGTAGAGTAGCATCATTTGAAACTATTTTCTCCCATTCTGTAAGTTGTCTTTTTTTTTTATGGTTTCCTTTGCTCTGTAAAAGCTTGTCAGTTTGATTAGTTCCCATTGGTTTATTTTTGCTTTTATTTCTGTTGCTTTGGGAGACTGACCTGAGAAAACATTTGTAAGGTTGATGTCAGAGAATGTTTTGCCTACGTTCTCTTCCAGGATTTTGATGGTGTCTTGTCCAACATCACAACCCAAATCTTATTCAGTGAAAAACGATGACATTTCCTGGACCCCTCCTAACTTGAGCTTTTCCTCACCACCACATTAGTGAGCAAGGTGGAAAATAGAGGCAGCATCACTGGAAAAAAATAAATCATGTTTCGGTAGCCTTTGACTTTTTTCCTGGAAGGTATTCTTCCATTTCTCATTAGAAGTCTTGGTATCATGTGGCTCTGATCACTGAAGAGTCCAGGCTTCAGAACACAGCTTGGTGATTGGGTCCCTCCACTTTGTCCAGTATCTTCGGTTAACAAGCACATGCTCAGAATTTTGTAAATGCTGTTTTACAACTAAGGGAAAGCTCAAAGCCTTGAAAGCTCTCACAGGTGGCTCTAGAAGAGAATAATAAACAACAAACCTTGAAACAGTTGTGACTCCAGACCTTGGATGGCTAAGTGAGGAATCCAGAATAATTCCTCCTAATTGTAATTGATTTCCGAGGGAAGATGAATTAAAGGCCTGTTATGATGAAGGAAAGGTTCAAACAGTTGCAGATTGTCAGGGTTTAATGCTCAGTGACTGTGATAGTGATGATTCTCTCAAAACCAACTTCTGGAGGTGCTTGAAAGTCAGTTTATAGTCTCTATTCTCCTTCCTTTGCCTAATTGCAAGGTAACTGAAGGTGTGGCTTAAATGTGTTTAATCTTCCACAAATCATTGCAATAAATCTGGGAACAAAAAAATTTTTTTTTCCATTTTGTAATCTCACACAGCAGTGGAAGAAGTTCCTCTTATATGGTTGATTATGTGTTAAAGTCAGCATTTAAGATAAAAATGCATATTATCAAAAATATCCTTGAAAATCCCTAAAATTGCCAGGAAATAACCCATATCATCCTGTGTAAGTATGTTGATTGATATACGTAAAGGGGCACATTTGTAAAACATAATTTTATATGGTCTTCCTAATATACCACTAGAAAGTGATAATATACTATGTGCTATACTATCATACAATTAGAAATATATTTCTAAAGTACTGTAATAATACTTTTTTTTTTTTTTTTTGTCTTTTTGCTATTTCTTGGGCCGCTCCCGCGGCATATGGAGGTTCCCAGGCTAGGGGTCCAGTCGGAGCTGTAGCCCCCGGCCTAAGCCAGAGCCACAGCAACGCGGGATCCCAGCCGCGTCTGCAACCTACACCACAGCTCACGGCAACGCCGGATCGTTAACCCACTGAGCAAGGGCAGGGATCGAACCCGCAAGCTCATGGTTCCTAGTCGGATTCGTTAACCACTGCGCCACCACGGGAACACCTGTAATAATACTTTAATTGCCAGCTTATAGTAGCATAGTTAATTACTTTAAATGAGCATAAATTGTAACCCCACTGTAATCAGTACTAGGTAAGTGTCAGACTTTGACTGTCTCCCTTTGATAAAATGGTAGAGCATAGAGTTTGGTGGTTAAGAGTGAAGATTCTGCACCAAGCTAGCCAGGTTTGAATCACCTCTACTACTTCCTAGCTTAAATCACAGCCAAGTTATTTAACTTTTCTAGACCTCAGTTTCCTCATGTATAAAGTGAGAATAATTATGGCACCTTTGCATAGCATTGTGGGGATTAAGTGGGCTAATACGTGTGAAGGACTTAGAACAGTGTCATGTGGTAAGTACTTGGTATTATGTGCTTACCAGAACTGAAAAAGCCCAGAAAGCAAGCACTTTCTGACACTGAATCAAGGCTTAGCTTAAAGTACACCCTAATATTATTTCAGATTATTTTTTTTTAGCTTTGCTTTTTTATTTAACTCAATTTTACTCTCCTTTTCTTCCTCGGTGTAGAAAATATGGGGAATGAAATACAGAATGCTGGGGTAGAGGGTATATAATTCTACTGCCAAGCTATCCCTGCTCACATTTTGCTGTATTTCCCTCCAGTTTTCTGTTTTTCTCACCATAGTTAATTTTATGTTTTATATTCTCATTTCCCTCCTAATAATAGAAGTCATTTCCCATGTCAGTAAAACTCGTGATATTTAGTGAGTTTGTGAATTTAGATTGTGAGTTACTTGGGGGTGGGGACCCTCTTGTCATCTTTGACATCTGTCCAAGTGACCTGGCTTTGCACATGATGGTAGTTTACTGATTTGAATTGGACAGTTTTTGGCTATGATTCATAAAGAGCAGAAAATGCATTAATGCACCTTACATTCAGTGAGAATTTTTTCTGGTTAAGCTTCTAGACTTCTGAGACTTTATTCTCTAGAATTTATAGTCACATAGACATATAAATAAAAGAATTGTTAGAAAATCAGTAGAGAGATTTATTCAGTTCCTTTTTTTCCTTCTTACTCTTAGAGTAAGAGTTTAGAAGCCATCTTCATTGGATTCTGCCTTTCGAACAGAATGAAATTATTTTTTAATTTTTATAACGGATTCTACATAAAGAGTCAAAGATTTGACCAAGCTTAAACTGTAAAAAGAACCATGTAACTTTTCAGCTCAAGAATTCTTTTTATTTACAGAGTGACTGAAGAAAAATATACTAATTACATTTTATTTCTCTTTTTTTTTCAGGCTGTCTTGATTGACATGGAGGAAGGAGTAGTAAATGAAATTCTTCAGGGACCATTGAGAGATGTATTTGATAGTAAACAGCTCATCACTGATATTTCTGGCTCAGGGAATAATTGGTGAGAAAATGCTGAACATAAAAATTAAATATCATCTGAAAAAAATGAGGAATCTTTCCTTCATTCTAGTAGATCCTGCTGATGTGAAAACAATGTATAACTTGCCATACCTAACTCTAGGCCTTTCAGCCCACCGTCTTTTCCATGATAAATGATGGTTTTCACAATGCTTAGAAGCTATCTGTATGCTAGTTCATTCTCAGTTTCTTTTAAGAAAAATGAATCATTAAAAATTGATTTACTAACTTTCTCATTGTAAGTTGATTCTTGCATAATGCTAAGTAGTGACAAAGCTGTAAGTATTTTTATAAACTATTCTTTTACCTATAGTATTTGACTCTCTCAGGTTCTCACATTGGTCAGATTTAATAGAATTGATAGAGAGATGCAAACCAGACCAGTGTCTCAGCATTCAAGCTCAGCCCAAGGCTATATTTGGCCCTTAAATATATAGTGATCTCTTCTCAATGGGTAAAAAGCTCTAACAGTGATCATTTAAAAATTTATGTTGAGACTGGTTCTGTTTTTTTTTTAAAAATTAAGTAACGTCTTATTTGCAAATCTGTTGTTCACTATTTAATCTATTTGTAGTTAATCCCTCAGGTTTATAATGTGTAGTATTGTATAATTTTATTGAAGCATGCATGAAGTTTTGTGTTCTGAGAGACTCATTTGGGGAAGAAGCAGTCACTGAATCCGACTAACCATCCAACCAGCCTTTCTTTAATGCCATATAACTTATTCTGTAACCTTTGAGTGACACCTTGACTGCATGTTATGTAAATCATTCTTACATTTCAGTTCATCATAATGCTATTTGCAAATTTGTGCAACCAAAAAAGCTTACAGAGCCTCATGAATCTCAGTTTTCTGCTCTGTGGCATTTCATCTAGTAATAACATGATGTGACCAATGTTTTTCTCATATTTTAAACCAAAGTTAGGTCAGTTTCAGACTTTTTATTTTTTATGTCTTTCTAGTTGACCGCATTCTGTGTTTTAATTCATAAAGTTCACTGCAATCAGAGTTTATTTTAAATGAAGATGAGAAAAAAAAAACTATGTAACTAAAACCTTGTTTTGATGTAATTATACCTTAAAAGAAGGTACATTTTAAAAACCATAGTTTAATATCTGTCAATAATGAACTATTTTATTTAGGATATTTGAGGGTTATAGATATGTGTGTGTATACATATATGTGCTAAATTTTCTAGCTAGTGTCTTTGAGACATCGTAATACGATTTATTGCTATTAAACAAGAATTGAATACTTAATGCAATAAAAATACCTTTTCAAGTATTCCTCTGATCTTTTCATTAAGGTCAGAAATAATAAAATCTCCAAGTAATGAATGCAAGTATTTTTTTTTTTTTGAAATCTATATTCATTTTTTCAGGGCTGTGGGTCACAAAGTGTTTGGCAGTCTTTATCAGGAAAAGATTTTAGAGAAACTCAGAAAGTCAGCAGAGCACTGTGATTGTTTGCAGTGTTTTTTTATCATACATTCCATGGGAGGAGGTAAGTTATTCACTTATTTGCCTCTAACAATGTGAAAGTGAAAGTGGGAATTCATTTTGCCATTAAGTCTTGTTTTCTAGACCTTTGCTTAATAAAGATAGAACTTTTAAGAAGAGTATATGTGTTTATGAAGTATGTGCATAATAGTTTTTAGAATTTTTGTCAAATTGTGTCACTGTGACCATTTTTTTAAAATTTAGGCCCTTTTAAAGAACCAGTAGAGTTGAATCTGAACAAATTTTTCTTCCATTTTTAGTAGATGGTAGATTTCAGTATTAGCTTTAGGGAGTGCTGCCTTTCTCTTAAGAGTTGGCTTGTGGAGTTCCCGTTGTGGCACAGTGGAAATGCATCCAACTAGGAACCACGACGTTACGTGTTCAGTCCCTGGCCTCACTCAGTGGGTTAAGGATTCGGTGTCGCCATGGGCTGTGGTGTAAGTCACAGACACGGCTCGGATCCTGCATTGCTGTGGCTGTGGTATAGGCCAGCAGCTGTAGCTCTGATTCAACCCCTAGCCTGGGAACCTCCAAATGCCATGGGTGAGGCCCTAAAAAGACAAAAAAGAGTTGGCTTGTGCAGTTCTATATCCTATATCCTAACTCGAGCTGAGTATTAGTGGTATATTCATAGATATGTTTGCAAAAAAAAAATATCAGTACCCTTTCTTTAATGACCTTCAAGCATTTTTTGTATCCAATAAAAGAAATAAGTAAAAGAAACTTTTTAAGTCAACTCCTTTAAATCATTCCTTATATGGTAATTAATCACCTTGACCTAGAATAAATGATCTGTATTATTTTCTTTCCCGGGGAAGCCGGTATTTTACAAGTCAAGTAGTTTTCTCTCCATTCCATGAAGTAGAAACAGATCGTAATTTGCTAATTTCAAAAGAGGATTAGCCTATTTTAAAAGAAAAAATTGCCACACTTTATCCCTCCAAACTGAGAGCAAGATTTTTATATTTAGCAGGCTATGTACAATTGACTTTCTTATATATATCTATTCAGTATGTTAGCATTTGAAAAATTAAAGTTAAAACTGCTTTGTAACCATGCTTTTAGAAGACAATCATAATCATTAAATTTAGAAACTAATTTTATTTCTACTGGTATAATTGACCTGCAGATTTGAGTAAGTTTTCAAAAAAACTGATTCATAGTTCATTATGGTGCCTTTTTATGTCTCTCTGTTACTTAGAATCAGTAGATTATACTTTATTCATAATCCACTGAAAATGGCAAAAATAAATAATATCGAAGGATAAAATTAAGTCTTTTTCCACCTCTAATCCCTAATCTCTCCTTACAAATTATCAAGTTTGCCATTGTGTCTCTTCAGATAGTTTTTGTGCCCATTGTGTGTGTGTTTTAACATAAACAAGATTATGCAATACATACTACTCTGTAATGTTTTCACTTTAGGTCTTTCCTAAACATCTTTCAGTATCAGCTCTAATTGTGTGACTGTATTAATTTTTCAAGTCATTTCCTCACTGATAAATATCAAGCTCTTTATGGCTTTTAGTTATTACATGAAATCCCCAGTGAACATATTCATTTGTGCCACAATACCTGTAGGCAATATTCTTAGAAGGGAAAGAGGGACCAAAGAATACTATTTCATTTAATTTTAATCTTTTGTCTTTTCAGGGCTGCACTTGGGGCATATGGAAGTTCCCAGGCTGGGGTCGAATCCTATGCCACAGAAACATGGGATCTGAGCCGCATCTGCAGCCTACACCGCAGTTCACAACAATGCTGGATGCTTAACCCACTGAACAAGACCAAGAATCAAACCCATGTCCTCATGGATACAGGTTGGGTTCTTTAACTACTGAGCCACGATGAGAACTCCCAATTTTATAATTGTTTCCCCATACTCTTACCAACACCAAATATTATGAGACATAAATCTATCTAGTATGTTCAAAATGATATATATTATAGTTGATGTACAGTGTTCTGTCAGTTTCTGCTGTACAGCAAAGTGACCCAGTTATATATAAATATGTACAATATATAATATATATATTCTTTCTCTCACATTAACCTCTATCATGTTCCATCATAAGTGACTAGATATAGTTACCTGTGATATACAGCAGGATCTTATCCCTTCCAGATGGAATAGTTTGCATCTTCTAACCCCAAACTCCCAGTCCATCCCACTCCCTCCTTATCCCGCTTGACACCCACAAGTCTGTTCTCCACGTCCATGAGTTTGGTTTTTCTTTTCTGTAGATAGGTTCATTGGGCCATATATTAGATTCTAGATAAGTGATATCATGTGGTATTTGTTTTTCTCTTTCTGACTTACTTCACTTAGTATGAGAGTCTTTAGTTCTATCCATGTTGCTGCAAATGGCATCATTTTATTCTTTTTTATGGCTGAGTGGTATTCCATTGTGTATGTTATGCCACATCTTCTTAATCCATTTATCTGTTGATGGACATTTAGGTTGTTTCCATGCCTTGGTATTGTAACTAGTGTTGCAGTGAGCATGTGGGTGCACGTGTCTTTTCCAAGGAAATTTTCCAAGGAAGTGCCCAAGAGTGGGATTGGTGGAGCATATGGTAATTCTATATTTAGTTTTCTGAGGTACCTCCGTACTGTTTTCCATAGTGGTTGTACCAATTTACAGTCCCACCAACAGTGCAGTAGGGTTCCCTTTTCTCCATACCCTCTCCAGCATTTGTTATTTGTGGACTTGTTAATGATGGCCCTTCTGACTGGCATGAGGTGGTACCTCATAGTATTTCTCATTTGCATTTCTCTAATAATCAGTGATGTTGAGCATTGTTTCATGTGCCTCTTGGCCATCTGTATGTCTTCTTTGGAGAAATGTCTGTTCAGATCTTATGCCCATTTTCCAATTGGGTTTTTGGGGGTTTTTTGCTGTCGAGTTGTATAAATTGTTTATATATTTTAGAGATCAAGCCCTTGTCAGTTACATCGTTTGAAATTGTTTTCTCCGATTCCATAGGTTGTCTTTTTGTTCTTTTTCATGGTTTCTTTTGCTGTGTAAAAGCTTGTCAGTTTGATTAGTTCCCATTGGTTTATTTTTGCTTTTATTTCTGTTGCCTTGGGTGACTGACCTAAGAAAACATTTGTAGGGTTGATGTCAGAGAATGTTTTGCCTATGTTCTCTTCTAGGAGTTTGATGGTGTCTTGTCTTACGTTTAAGTCTTTAAGCTATTTGGAGTTTATTTTTGTGGGTGGTGTGAGGGTGTGTTCCAGTACCACTTGCTGAAGAGACTGTCTTTTTCCCGTTTCCTATTCTTGCCTCCTTTGTAGCAGATTAATTGACGATAGGTGTCTGGGTTTATTTCTGGATTCTCGCTTCTGTTCCATTGGTCTGTATGTCTCTTTTTGTACCAGTACCACACTGTCTTGATTACTGTAGCTTCATAATATTGTCTCAAGTCTGAGAGAGTTATGCCTCCTGCTTGGTTTTTGTTCCTCAGGATTGCTTTTGACAATTCTGGGTCTTTTATGGTTCCATAGATGTTCTTGAATTGTTTGTTGTAGCTCTGTGAAAAATGTCATAGGTAATTTGATAGGGATTGTATTGAGTCTGTAGATTGCTTTGGTTAAATGGCCACTTTAACAGTATTAATTCTTCCAAACCAGGAGCATGAAATATCTTTCTGTTTCTTTGAGTTCCCTTTAATTTCCTTGATTAATGTGGGGTTTTTTTTTGTGTCTTTTTGCTATTTCTTGGGCCGCTCCCGCGGCATATGGAGGTTCCCAGGCTAGGGGTCGAATCGGAGCCATAGCCACCGGCCTATGCCAGAGCCACAGCAACGCGGGATCCGAGCCACATCTGCAACCTACACCACAGCTCACGGCAACGCCGGATCGTTAACCCACTGAGCAAGGGCAGGGATCGAACCTGCAACCTCATGGTTCCTAGTCGGATTCGTTAACCACTGCGCCATGACGGGAACTCCTGATTAATGTTCTATAGTTCTCAGCATATGTCTTTCACCTCCTTGGTCAGGTTTATTCCTAGTTATTTAATTTTTTGGGTGCAATTTAAAAGGTACTGTATTTTGATATTCCTTTTCTAATATTTCATTGTTAGTATACAGAAATGCAACCCATTTATGAATGTTAATCTTGCATCCTGCTAATTTGCTAAATTCATTGAGCAGTTTGAGTAGTTTTTGTGTGGAATCCTTAGGGTTTTCTATATATAGTATTATGTCTTCTGCATAGAGTGACACTTTTACCTCTTCTCTTCCAATTTGGATACCTTTTATTTCTTTTGTTTGTCTTATTGCTGCAGCTAGGACTTCCAATACTATGTTGAATAAAAGTGGTGAGAGTGGGCGTCCTTGTCTTGTTCCAGATTTTAGTGTAAAGGCTTTCAGCTTTTCTCTGTTGAGTATTATATTTGCTGTGGGTTTGTCATAAATGCTTTTATTATGTTAAGGTATATTCCCTCTGTACCCACTTTGGTAAGAGTTTTTATGATATGAATGGATGTTGGGTTTTGTCAGATGGTTTTTCTGCATCTCTTGAGATGATCATGTGGTTTTTGACTTTTCTTTTGTTAATGTGTATGATGTTGATTGATTTGTGTATGTTGAACCATCTTTGTAAACTTGAAATGAATCCCACTTGGTCATGGTGTGTAATCTTTTTTTATATGTTGTTGGATTTGGTTGGCTAAAATTTTGTTGAAAATTTTTGCATCTATATTCATCATAGACAATGGACCTATAATTTTCTTTTTTGGTAATGTCTTTGGTTTTGGTATTAGGGTGATGGTGGCCTCATAGAATGTCTTTGGGATTATTCCTTCTTCACACTTTTGGAAAAGTTTAAGAAGGATGGGTATAAGTTCTTCTTTGTATATTTGGTAGAATTCACCTGTGAAGCCATCTGGCCCTGGACTTTTTGTTTGTAGGGAGTGTTCTTATTATATATGCAATTTCATTTCTAGTGATCAGTCTATTCAGATGATCTCTTTCTTCTTGATTCAGTTTTGGTGAGCTGTATGTCTCTAGAAAGTTGTCCACTTCTCCTAGGTTGTCAGATGTGTTGGCATATAATTGTTCATAGTATTGTCTTAATGATTTTTTGTATTTCTGCAGTATCTGTTGAGGTTTCTCCTTTTTCATTTCTTACTTTGTTTGAGTTCTTGTCCTTTTCTTGGTGAGTCTGGCCAGAGGTTTGTCACTTTTGTTTACCCTTTCAAAGAACCAACTCTTGGCTTTATTGATTTTTTTTCTTGTTTTTTGAATCTCTATTTTATTGATGTCCTCTCTGATCTTTATGATTTTTTCCTTCTGCTGACTTTAGGGGTTTTTTTGTTCTTTTTCTAATTCTTTTAGGTGGTAGGTTAACTTGTTGATTTTAGTTTTTTCTTCTTTTCTTCTCAATGAACTTCCCTCTAAGAACCACTTTTGTGGCATCCCATAGATTTTTGAATGGTTGTGTTTTCATTAGTCTCAAGGTATTTTTAATATCCCTTTTGATTTCCTCCTTGACCGATTGGTTTTTTTAGTAGCATATTGTTTAATCTCCATGTAGACAGTTTTTTCTCATTTCTTTTCCTATGCTTGATTCCTAGTTTCATGCCATCATGGTCATGGAAGATGCTTGAAATAATTTCTGTACTCTTAAATTGGTTGAGGTTAGTTTTGTTTGCCAGTGTGTGGTCAGTTCTTGAAAATGTTCCATGTGTACTTGAAAAGAATGTATATTCTGGGTTTTTTGTATGTAATATCCTGAAAATATTAATGAAGTCTAACTGTTCTATTGTATCATTTAGAATCTCTGTGCCTTATTGATTTTCTGTCTAGAGGATCTGTCCATTGATGTGAGTGGGGTTTAAAGTTTCCTATTATTGTATTCCCATCAATTTCTCCTTTTATGTCTATAATATTGTATATATTTGGGTGCTCCTACATTAGGGGCATATATATTGATGATTGTAATATCCTCTTCTTGAATGGAGACTTTTATCATTAGTGTCCTTCTTTATCTTTCTTTATGGCCTTCATTTTAAAGTCTATTTTGTCTGATATGCATATTGCCACTCCTGCTTTCACATGAAATACTGTATTCCCTCCCCTCACTTTCAATTTATTTGTGTCCTTTGCCATAAGGTGAGTCTCTTGTGAACAGCATATTATAGTCTCTTGCTTTTTTATCCAATCCACCACTCTGTGTCTTTTGATTGGAGCATTTATTCCATTGACATTTAAGGTAATTATTAATAAATAGGAATTTATTGCCATTTTAAACCTTGTTTTCCAGTTGATTCTGTGTTTCTCCTTTGTTCCTTTCTTTTTTTGGTTGGATGATTTCCTTTTATTTAATACTTGTGTCCTCTTTTTTTAGTTTTTGTGATTGTAGTGTTTGGTTTTGATTTGTGGTTGCCCTGTTTTTCAAGTATGTTAACCCCTTCCTATATCTGCTTGATTTAACCTGATAGTCATATTGGTTCAAACACATTCTTTAAAAAAAAGTCTTTAAAAAAGTGTTTTTTTTTTTTTTCCTTTTGGATCTGTATACTGGCTTATTTAAGTAATTACTTTCCAACTGGGATTTCCTCCATCCTATTTCTTTTAGAATGGGTTTAGTGTTGCTGTACTCTTAGTTTTTATTTGTTGGAGAAATTCATTATTTTTCCTTTCATTGTAGATGTTCTTACTGGTAGATTATTCTAGACTGCAAAATTTTCCCTTTTAGAATTTTGAATATATCTTGCCACTCTCTTCTGGCCTGTAGTGTTTCTGTAGAGAAATCAGCTGATAGCCTTATGGGGGTTCCCTTATAATTAACTCTCTGTTTTTCTCCTGCTGCCTTTAGAATCCTCTCCTTTAACTTTTGCCATTTTTATTATAATATGTCTTAATTGTGGGCCTGTTTGGGTACAACTAGTTTGGGGCCCTCTGCTTCCTGTATCTTGATATCTGTTTCCTTTAGATTTGGAATTTTCAATCCCCTTTTCTTTTTCTTCTCCTTCTGGAATCCCTATTATGTGTAGATTGGCCTGGTTTATATTATCCCATAGAATCTCTTATATTGCTTTCATATTTTTTCATTTGCTTTTCTGTCTGCTGTCCTGATTGGGTGATTTCCATTATTCCATTTTCTAAGGCACTAATTTGTTCTTCTACATTATTCATTCTGCTGTTTAGTGCCTTTAACTTGGTTTGAGTCTCTGCAAATGAATTTTATAGTTTTTCTTGGCTCCTCCATATATTTTCTATTTCCTTTCTAAAGTATCTGCTCTTAATTCCTTCATATTTGCTTTTTTTGGGGGGGCGGGGGGTCTTTTTGTCTTTTTAGGGCCATACTCATAGCATGGAGATTCCAAGGCTAGGGATCTAATCTGAGCTACAGCTGTGGGCCTACACCACAGCCACAGCAATGGAGGATCTGAGCCATATCTGTGACCTACACCACAGCTTACAGCAACGCTGGATCTTTAACCCACTAATGAGGCCAGGGATCAAACCCGTGTCCTCATGGATGCTAGCTGGGTTCACTAACCTCTGAGACATGACAGGAACTCCCATATTTGCTCTTAATTCCTTCAGCATTTTCACTGTCTCCTTTTTGAGCTTGGTGTCTATTAGACTGCAGAGGTCTGTTTCAGTGTTTGTGCCTTCAGGGGAATTCTGTTCTTTTAGCTGGGAGTGGTTCCTGAGCTTCTTCGTTTTGCTCCCTAGCCCCTTGGTCTGTCTCCACACAGCCAACCCTAGTCCTCTTCCTGGAACTGACCTCCAGAGTCTGAGTCTCAGTGCTCAGCCCCTGCCTGAGCATCTCAGGCTATGGTGTCTGAGGCAGTAGTATCAATGATCTATGTGGCCCTCACTCTGCTTTGCCCTCCTTATTCCAGCTGCTGTGCTTTTCTCGGAGACTTTGAGGTTCCTCCATCTCAGCAGATCTCCCCACAGGTTAGGTGGCTTCCCAGGGTGTGGGTTCCTTTCCTCTATCACAGCTCCCTCTCTGGACTGCTGGTCCCATCCTGATTTATTCTTTCTCTCTCTCTCTCTTTTCCTTTTGTTCTACCCATTATGTGGAGGATTTCTTGCCCTTTTTGGAGGTTTATGGTTTTCTGTCAGTGTTCAGTAGATGTTCTATGCAAATCATTCTATAGGTAGATGGGGGGTTTTTTGATGTGTTTGTGGGAGAAGTTGAGCACCATGTCTTACTCCTCCACCATCTTGATCCCTCCCCAAAATCATGTGTTAATTTGCATTTTCTTTTCTTTTTATGGCTTCGCCTGCGACATCTGGACGTTCCCAGGCTAAGGGTAGAATTAGAGCTACAGCTGCAGGCCTATACCACAGCCACAGCAACACAGGATCCAATCTGTATCCACAATCTATGCTGCAACTTACAGCAGCATTGGATCCTTAACCCTCTGAGCAAGGCTGGGGATCAAATCTGCATCCTCATGGACACTATGTCGGTTTCTTGACCTGAGCCACAAGGGGAACTCGTTCACTTTTTTAATTAGAAGAAAAGTTGCGCATCTTTACATCTATTTGCCATTTGATTTATTTTGAGTTACAGTTTATATCCTTTGCCCATTTTTCCATTGCATTATTTGTATATTTTGTTGTTGATTTGTGACCCTCTGTATTAAAGACATTCAGTCCATCATATGTTTTGGAGATTTTTTCTTAGTTTGCCTTTTTATTTCATTTATGGGTTTTTTTTTTTTTTTTTTTGGAGAAAGTTTTATTTTTAATGGGATCCTAATTATCTTTTCTGTAATCGCTCTGGTTTTTTTCAATGCTTAGAAAGTCCTTCTCATTGAAGATTATCCCCTAGAAATCTCCTTTGCTTTCATCTATAGTTCTGACATCATAACCTGTTAATATTTATCCATATGGTTTAGAGCCTTGGCTTTTAAACTTTTTCATCAAAACAGCAAGAAATACTTTTTACATCACAACCCAACACACACACAAAAACACACAAACTAAGACAAAAGATTATTTACCCACACTGTATGTGATACATTGATATTTCTGTTGTTCGTTTAAGCAAAGAAAATACTGGAGTTCCTATTGTGGCTCAGTGTGTAAAGAATCCTACTAGTATCCATGAGGAGTGTGTGTTTGATCCCTGGCCCTGGGTTAAAGATCCCATGTTGCTGTGGCTGTGGCATAGGCCAGCAGTGCAGCTCTGATTCGACCCCTAGTCTGGGAACTTCCATATGCCGCAGGTTTAGCCCTTGGAAGAGAGAGAGAGAAAGAAAATATTTTATAAATTAGTTTCACAGCTCGCTAAGGGTTCATAAGCCATAGTTTGAAAAGCACCAGGGTAAAGGAATCCAGTTTTCTCTAATTTTAAGGTCTTAAAAATATCTGAATTTATATAAGTGTAAGTCTGTGTTAAAAAGTTACCTGAATGGGATTCCCAGAGTTTCTGTTTTTAGACAAATAGTAAAAAAAAGTTTGCTCTTTGAAAATTTTGTAAATTCAAGTTGGTCATACTAACTTTAAACAATTTTATCAGTGTTTAAATTGCTCAGTGTTGTGATAGTGTTCATCATTAAGAGTCTGTA
This sequence comes from Sus scrofa, assembly GCF_054392235.1. NCBI lineage: Eukaryota > Metazoa > Chordata > Mammalia > Artiodactyla > Suidae > Sus > Sus scrofa. The sequence goes on along the minus strand of NC_139383.1, from coordinate 78,203,731 downwards.
AGGGCTAGACCAAAGATGCCAACATAGCTTGTTTTTTCTTAAGTTGCTTAACATCAAATATGGACTAAATATTGTCTTGAATTTTTTACTTTTCAGTCAGGTTTTTTTGGCATCATACAGATATAAGTTAAATGTAAAAAAAATGTAAAATGTAGAGGTCTTTCATCCTTGCAGTTGGACCCAGAGATTGAATTTATGACTATAAGCTTCATTACTATATTTTCTTCATTTTTTAATCTGAAGTTAATATATAATCATAGAAATAAGTTGAAAATTGTACATCTTTAATAAATACATGTTTTTACCAAAAAAAAAAAAAAAAAACCCACACCCAAATTTCTTACAGTTATATTCTGAACCATTTATGCTGTTTTCTATTTGAAATCTTAATCCTCAGGAACAGGATCTGGACTTGGCACATTTCTTTTAAAGGTGCTTGAGGATGAATTCCCAGAAGTATACAGATTTGTGACTTCAGTTTATCCTTCTGGTGAGGATGATGTCATAACCTCACCTTATAATAGCATCTTGGCAATGAAGGAACTTAATGAGCATGCAGACTGCGTGTTACCCATTGACAACCAAGTAAGAGATGCCATTGTGATTTATGGAAATATTGTGTATACACTCAATCCAGTGTTACGCTTATGTGTTTATGGGAAACATTCTCTTCACTTTTCAGCCTTCCCATCTAAGAGAAAAAAATAAGTTTAAGCTTTTTATTTTCCTCTTCTTTCCTTCCTGGTAGAATGGCATCTATGTCCACTCTTCTTAATAGCTTCTCTCCCAATATTTTTCCTTTAAAAGTCTTTATTTGACATCATTAGCAAACTTAACCTCATGGTGAATTCTGGAAAGTTGGGTACAGCTATAAAGCCAAAGAGCCTGGTTACTTCAAGTGCTGGGGCTTTTAAAAAACGACAGGAGAAGCCCTTTGATGCAATGAACAACATTGTGGCAAATTTGCTGCTCAACCTAACCAGGTAATCCTACTGATGGTATACCTAAGGGCAGTTTAAAAACTTCACTGTGCATTTGATGATGTTTTGCCGTAGCATTTTTGTTATTCTTTAAGTTTAGAAGCTTATTTTTTTTTTATTTAAAATGAAAAATTTTAGTTTGTCTAGTGTTTTCAGATCTTAGGAAAGTTTACAGAATATAATTAAGTAGTTATTGAAGTATTTTTAATTCACTCTAAAATCTCTTTTACATAAGATATTTTTATGTATGTAATGAGCAACTATAGTGTTGTGTTTGGTTACACTTCACATAATCCAGAAATAAGAATTTCTATAGATATTGTGTGTTTTACTTATATATGATCTTCATGATGCTAAATTTCTCTAATGCAAGAATAAAAAAAGAGCCTACATTCTCTACTCAAGTACAGTGTACAAAAAGATGTAAGGCAATGTTTGCTGACTAAATCAAGGTACATTCAGTTAAATATTTTTCACGCTTTAATGTTACTTTTTTTAGCTCTGCAAGGTTTGAAGGATCCCTTAATATGGACCTTAATGAAATCAGCATGAATTTAGTTCCTTTTCCTCAACTGCATTATCTTGTGTCTAGCCTAACACCTCTGTATACACTGGCAGATGTTAACATTCCTCCTCGAAGGTAAGATGCAATAACTCTATTCTAGTACTTGAGGACTTGAATAACTTTAAAAAACACACAGTTTTTAGAGAAAAGTGTATAACTAATCTCTTCATTATAATTTTCTTTGTGAGAAGTATATTAAATACCAGTTGATAACAGCCATTTTTCCATTAAACGAATGCTTTTTTAGAAGTCATTTTTAAAATGTCAGTGTTAAGCTATTTGAAATTAAATCTAGCTTAATAAAATTAGTAAAAATATTTATTGAAAAAGACTTAAGAGCTTCAAAGTCTTACTTAAATATGAATATACTTTCAAAGACATACTTAAATGTGAATACTAATTCTGTCCCTAGCGTCAGGACCTTGGGCAGGTGACACACTTGTAGTTTTTCTCATCTGTAAAAATAAGAGCAAGAGTATTTACCTCATATGCTCGTTGGTTTTATTAAACAAGAGTATCATTTGAAGTTCTGATCAGTCTAGCACCACAAAAAGTTTTCAGATTATTACTCTCTATGACAGCCATTACCATCATTTCCAGAGCATCTTGTGTTGTAACTATGTCATTTTTAAAGTGTAAAACTGATGTCAATTTACTTTAACAATGTAGTTGAAAATGGCCTCGGCATATACAGTGATGATGAGTTTGAAAAGGTCACACTGACATTCACAGTTGACTGACGGAAAAGGTCTTGTCAAACTCTGTTAGAGGAAAGTACGTAAACGATCAAGTGAAAATTACAGATCTTTTTAACAGTTTGAATTTTAGCAAGAAAACAGTTCTATAATGTGGGAATGTCACAGTGATATTAACTTTTATTTAAGCAAGTAGCAAATAACCACCTAGGCCAACTAATAACTACAGACTTTTTCTGTGTGGGACACTGATGAGCTTAAGAAGTTAAACAACTTACACACTGTATTGAACATGGGGATCATTCATTAAATGTTCACTCTTTATTATCAACCCAGCATATTAAAAGTGAGTGTATTTAATAAAAGATATGCCTCTAAAGTGAACATATAGAATGTTAAGTTGGTGCTATACTATTGTACAGTGATTATCCAGACATTTAAAGTTAATCCTTAGAAAATAGACATGTAATTTCTAATTAAGTTCAGCATATACCACCTCCACATTTTAAATTTGTATTTATATAATTATAACTTGTTGAAGGTTTGTTTTTAATTAAAAGGGGTTAGTGGGAAATCTGTAAGGAACTTTAAAAGTGTTAGACTCTTAAGGAGCGTTTCACAATGTTCTTTCTAGCTTTGTGTTTTTTTTTCTTTTTGCTTCTGCTGTATTGTAGATATTTCTAAGGCTGTCGTATCCATATATGGACACATTTATCCTGGAGCAAATAATAAATTGTTTTAAAAGGCATAGTTTTAAATTTTTAATTTTTTTTTTTTTTTTTAAGGTCTCACCTTTGGCATATGGAAGTTCCCAGGCTAGGGGTCGAATAGGAGCTACAGCTGCTGGCCTACACCACAGCTGCAGCAACACCAGATCCTTAACCCATTGAGCAAGGCCAGGGATTGAACCTGCATCCTCATGGATAGTCAACTTCTTTACTGCTGAGCCACAGTGGAACTCCCTAAAATTTTAATTTCTTATTAATGGTTTCCAAAGAACTGAGGATGGTTTTTGGTTGTTCCTTACATTAATAAATGTCATCTAGTCTATTTTTATCAATGAAAATAATAAAGCATATATTAGGGTGTGTATATGCTTCTTTAAGTTCCTCATTTCCACTGTAAATAAAGATAAATATGTCAATAACTGTAACTAGCTCCTTGCTAGTTTTTATTTGAGACTAAAGATAAGTCGAGAATGAGTTTGCCCACGTGTTGTGTAACGGTTCTTAATCTTTCTGGGTTTCCTTGACATCATAAAAATGCTCCAAAGCACATATGCACCAAAATTTTGAACACAGTAGAGGAGTCATGAGTCCCCCAAAACTCACCATCCACAAAGGGAGTCTTCTATCCCTGCTGCAGGAGAATCAGGATAGAATGTAAGCTCCATTACAGTATGAGATTTTTGTTGTTCTTTGCTGATGGGGGTCTCGCACCTAAAATAGTGCCTGGCACGTGGTAGACACTGAGTAAATAATACCTACTGAATAGATAGGCAGCATAGTGTAATTTCTGTGGCTCTTCCCAGACATTCTGCAGATTCAGTGCACAGATGTCTGGCTAGAGTTATCTAAGGAACCTAATTTTATTTATATTAGTGGGAGTTAAGAACATATTGGGGACATATTAAAGGCCTAGGAGCCCCTGTATTGTTAGATATAAACTTCATCAATCACTTTTATTTTCCTCTCTAACTTGAATGATAATGCAGTTAAAAGATGTCATTCACTTCAAAGTCTCCCTTTTCAGGAATAGTACTGCAGAGTTGGGTCTTTGGGGGCGGGGAGAGGGAGAGCTTAAACATTGTCCTTTGATAGTTTCCTCTTAATTATTCCTAATTAACTTATGGTATATTTTATAGAGACAGTAATCTTAATGTAGTAGATTTTAATTAGTTTTGATAGTCTTGATACTATGAAGTAGATAAGCATACCAAACTAAGTAATAATGACACAAGTTTCAGAAATTAGTACTACATAGAACTCACTAATGATGTAGTCATCATACCTGAAATCACCCATGTATTGCAGAACCTTTTTATTCCCCCCAAAAAAAAAGTATTGTATGATCTCCCCTCTTCTTATATTTACCATCAGGTTTGCCTTGAGAAAATGATGAGATTCAGAGTGTATTTGTGTATGAAGTTTGTTCACCTATAGATGACTGTCTCTTCACTTTATAGTTACACGTAGCAGAAAGATAGTGTTTTGTATAAACAGTGACTCTTTGATTGTTCTAGGTTGGATCAGATGTTTTCAGATGCCTTTAGTAAAGATCACCAACTAATTCAAGCTGACCCCAAACATAGTCTCTACCTCGCCTGTGCCCTCATGGTTAGAGGAAATGTACAGATTTCTGATCTTCGCAGAAATATTGAAAGGTTCACTTTTATATTTCTCAAGATAAATTTCTTATGTGTACTGTTTGCAACAGTGTAGTATATTAAAGTGTTATTGTCACTTAACTAAAGTGTGACCTTGAGCAAGCTACTTAGTCTCTTGGAGCCTTATTTTCCTCAAAGGTAGAGTAAGAAAAATAATAGTACAAAGTTGTTATTTATGTTAATTGTGTTTTATACATTAAATGATGAGATGGTATTTTCTGAAAGTGTTCAGAAAATTTAGCAATTCTTACTGTCTTTATTACCACCATTATTACCACTACACTGCTTCTAGGTTTGTGTTACTATTTATTGATAGTCTGCATTTTAGGAAAACTACTCTGTTGAATTACAAAGTAAGGAAAATTAGGGAGTTCCCGTTGTGGCGAAGCGGAAACGGATCCAACTAGAAACCATGAGGTTGTGGGTTCAATCCCTGGCCTCGTTCAGTGGCTTAAGGATCTGGCGTTGCCGTGAGCTGTGGTGTAGGTCGCAGATGCAGCTCGGATCCGGCGTTGCTGTGGCTCTGGTGTAGGCCAGCAGCTATAGCTCTGATGAGACCCCTAGCCTGGGAATCTCCATATACCGCAGGTGCGGCCCTAAAAAGACAAAAGGCAAAAAAAAAAAAAAAAAAAAAAAAAAAAAATTATAGTAACTTTCTTTTCATCCCTAGATTTCTGATGTAAGGAATATGCTTCTAGCTTTTTGGATCACCATTACAGCCTATCTAATGTCCCTTAGTTCATGGTCAGACTGTACCAAGATACTGCTGATAGTAAAAAGTAGATAATTTAACATTACTAAGAAATAGATAACAGTAACATAAACTGAGCACTTAGAATGGTACCATTAGTAATGCCCTAGTTGAACTAATGTGGTACCTTAATTTTAGTACCTTAATTCTTACCTTTGAGTTTTTGTATCTCAGATTAAAACCTTCTCTACAGTTTGTCTCCTGGAATCAAGAAGGCTGGAAGACCAGTCTGTGTTCAGTACCTCCTGTGGGCCATTCCCATTCCTTATTAGCTTTAGCAAACAACACATGTGTGAAGCCTACCTTCATAGAACTGAAAGCACGATTCAGGAGGCTCTACAAGAAAAAGGTAATCATCGTACACCTTCCTAACCATGTGTGTTTATTTGGCTATTTAAGTTGTTTTTGCAAGAAATACTCTATTACAAATCAGGGGTGATCCTGACTGCTATATTTGTGTATTGATTATAACTGAAGAGGAGAGGCTTACACTCGAAACAAGAAATCTCATGAGTAGGATTTGGGTTCTCATTTCTCTTGTAGAGCTGAATAAACTATTTTATTTTGTATTTTTTAATTTTTATTTTACGTTGGAATATAGTTGATTTACTGTGTGGTATTAGTTTCAGATATACAGCAATGTGAATCAGTTATACAAATACACATATCCATTCTTTATCAGATTCTTTTCCCACAAAAGTTATTGTGGAATACTGAGTAGAGTTCCCTTTGCTTACAGAGGTCCTTGTTGATTAACTGTTTTGCATATAATGGTATATATATATTAATCTCCACTCCTAATTTATCCTTCCCCTCAACTTTTCCCCTTTAGTAACCATAAATTTGTTTTTGAAGTCTATGAGTCTGTTTCTGTTTTGCAAATAAGTTCATTTGTGACATTTTTTAAGATTCCATATAAGTAATATGATATTTATCTTTCTCTGACTTACTTCACTTACTGTGATAATCTCTAGATCCATCCATGTTACTGCGAATGGCATTATTTCATTCTTTTATGGCTGAGTAATATTCCATTGTATATAGGCACCACATCTTCTTTATCCAGTCCTCTGTCAGTAGACCTTTAGGTTGTTTCCACATCTTGTCTGTTGTAAATAGTACTGCTATGCATTGGGTGCATGTATCTTTTTTTTTTTTTTCTTTTTTGGCTGCCTCACAGCATATGGAGTCCTGGGCCAGGGATTTTTTTTTGGGGGGGGCACATTTGTGGCATATGATAGTTCCGAGGCTAAGGGTCAAATTATAACTATAGCTGCCAGCCTTCACCACAGCCACAGCAACACCAGATCTGTGACCTATACCATAGCTCACTGTAGCGCTGGATGTGAGACCAGGAAACTAACCACATCCTCATGAATCCTAGTCTGGATCATTGCCACTGAGCCACAACAGGAACTCCCCTGGGCCAGGGACTATATACAAGCCACAGTTGTGACCTGTGCTGCAGCTGCTGCAATGCTGGATCCTTAACCCACTGTGCCAGGCCGGGCATGGAACCTGCATCCCAGCACTCCAGAGATGCTGCCAATTCTGTTGAGCCACAGCGGGAATTTTAGTAGCTTTTTGAATTATAGTTTTCTCTGGATATATGCTCAGGAGTGACATCGTGGGATCGTATAGTAGTTCTAATTTTAGTTTTTTAAGAAGCCTCAATACTGTTCTTCATAGTGGTTGTAACAATTTACATTTCCACCAACAGTGTAGGAGGTTCATTTTCTCCACCCACTCTCCAATATTTATTGTTTGTACAGGTCTTTTTTTTTTTTTTTTTGTCTTTTGTAGGGCTGCTCCCACAGCATATGGAGGTTCCCGGGCTAGGGGTACAGTTGGGGACCTCTAGCCGCTGGCCTATGCCAGAGCCACAGCAACACCAGATCCAAGCTGCATCTGTGACCTACACCACAGCTCACGGCAACACTGGATCCTTAACCCACTGAGCGAGGCCAGGGATCGAACCTGCAACCTCATGGTTCCTAGTCGGATTCATTAACCACTGCACCATGACGGGAACTCCTATTTGTACAGTTTTTGATGATGGCCATTCTCATCGGGGTGAGGTGATACCTCTGTGTAGTTTTGATTTGCATTTCTCTAATAATTAGCGATGTTGAGCATCTTTTCATGTGCTTTGGGGCCTTCTGTATGTCTTCTTTGGAGAAATGTTTATTTAGACCTTCTGGCCATTTTTTTATTTGGTTGTTTGGTTTTTGATACTGAGCTGTGTGAGCTGTTGATTTATTTTGGAGATTAATCCCTTGTCAGTCACTTCATTTGCAAAGATATTCTCCTCTTCTGTAAGTTGTCTTTTCATTTTGTTTATGGTTTCTTTGCTGTGTAAAAGCTTTGAAGCTTAAATAGGTCCCTTTTGTTTATTTTGCTTTCATTTTCATTACTCTAGGAAATGGGTCAAATAAAAAGATACTGCAGTGACTTAGAGTGTTCTGCCTATGTTTTCCTCTAAGAGCTTTATAATGTCCAGCCTTACATTTCAGTCTTTAATCCATTTTGAGTTTTTGTGTGTGGTATTAGAAAATATTTAAATTTCATTCTTTTATGTGTAGCTGTCCAGTTTTCCCAGCACAACTTCTTGAAGAGACTGTCTTTTCTCTATGTATATTCTTGTCTCCTTTGTCATAGGTTAACTGACCATAGGTGTGTGGGTTTATTTTTAGGTTTTCTGTCTGTTACATTGATTTTGCGCCAGTACCATACTGTTTTGATTACTGTAGCTTTGTCTGAAATCAGGGAGCATGATTCCTCCAATTACATTTTTCTTTCCCAGGATTGCTTTGGCTAGCCAGGGTTTTTGTGTTTCCATACAAATTTTAAAATTGTTCTAGTTCTGTGAAAAATGCCACTGGTAATTTGATAGGCATTACATTGAATCTGTAGATTGCCTTGAGTAGTATAGTCATCTTGACAATGTTGATTTTTCCAATCCAAGAGCACGGTATATCTTTCCATCTGTTTGTGTCATCTTTGATTTCTTTTATCAGTGTCTTAAAGAGTTTTTCAGAGTATGGGTCTTTTGCCTCCTTAGGTATTTTATTCTTTTTGATGTGACAGTAAATGGAATTGTTTCCTTAATTTATCTAATTTTTCATTGTTAGTACATAGAAATATCAGATACCCTGAAATTGTACCCTGAAATTTTACCAGATTCATTGATGAGCTTTGATAGTTTTCTGATAGCACCTTTAGGATTGTCTATGTATAGTATCATGTCATCTGCAAACAGTAACAGTTTTACTTCTTTTCCGGTTTGGATTCCTTTCATTTCTTTTTCTTCTCTGATTGCTGTGGCTAGGACTTCCAAAACAATGTTGAATAAAAGTGGGAGAGTGGACATCCTTGTTTTGTTCCTGATCTTAGAGGAAATGCTTTCAGCTTTTCACCTCCAAGCATGATATTAGTTGTGGGTCTGTCATATATGCCCACTGGTGAATAGAGCTGGGTCTTGTTTCTGTGGTGGGCAGGGCTGTATTAAGGGGTATGGTTAGAGGTGACTTTGGGCTCAGAAGGACTTTAGGCAACCTCTCTGCTGATGGGTAGGGCTGTGTTCCCACCCTATTGGTTGTTTGGCCTGAGGCATCCCAGCACTGGAACCTGCAGGCTGTTGGGTGAGCCAGGTCTTGTGCCAAAATGGTGACCTCCTGGAGAGCTCATGCTGATGAATATTCCCTAGGGTCTCTGCCACCAGTGTCCTTTCCCCCACGGTGAGCAATAACCAACCCTGTCTCCCCAGGAGACCTTCTAAGACAGGTAGGTCTGGCCCAGGCTTCTATGGATTACTGCTTTGCCTTGGGTCCCTGTGCTCGTGAAACCTTGTATGTGCCCTCCAAGAGTGAAGTCTGTATTTCCCCCAGACTGTGGAGCTCTTGCACTCAAGCCTCGCTGGCCTTCAAAGCCAAATGCCCCCATTTGAAAACTCCTCCTTCCAATGGAACACCCTCCCACAGAACCCACTGCAATAACATTATTTTCCAGTTTGTGGGTTGCCCACCTGGCAGGTATGGAATTTGATTACCTCATGAAAGTGCCCCTCCTGTCATCTCATTGTGGCGGCTTCTTTGTCTTTGGATGGAGAATATATTTTGGTAGGTTCTGGTCTTTTTTGTTGATGATTGTTCAGGAGTTGTGATTTTGGTGCTTTCATGAGAGGAGGTGAGTCTTTCTACTCCACCATCTTGTCTCCTCCCCTGAAAGTCACTGAACTATCATTTTAGTAAGAATATTTACAGGATAATTGTCTGTATTCAGTTTCCTGAAAATTAGTCATTATTCAGTTTTTTTATTTATAGGCTCATCTTCATCACTATCTACAAATTGAAGGGATGGAGGAAAGCTGTTTCACAGAAGCCATGTCATCTTTATCAACACTCATAGAGGAATATAACCAACTGGATGCCACAAAATGCATGCCTACAGAAGATGTACCTAGACTAAGTGTAGCTATATAAAAAAGAAATCCCAAAGATACAACTTTCTTTTCTTAATTTCACATTTTTCATCCCCTCTCTGTTTCATAATTTTTGTGATTCAGAAAGCCTAATGTATGTTTTTACTATTGGGAAGTATATTTATCTAAAAGAGTGGTTTCCATTTAATCACAATTTGTTGGTGCTACCTCTGTGTGAAATTAGCCAAGTCTGAGTAACTTAACTTCAAACATTTGTCTTCCACAAAGTCCTGTTTTCTAAAATTGAAAGAACAGAGTTCTTCAACATTTTACTTTGTTTATAGTCTTATATTTATGCATTTATACAAAGATAATCATGTCTTAGGTAAAAATCTTATGCAGATATATTTTTATATGTATGCGTAATTTATGTTTTCATATTCTGTTTAGACTTTTATTCTACTCCCATATATACTTTTAAAGAGTCAGAAAAGAATATAAATATTTCTGTGTAATATCCACTAACTTTTCACAATAGTCTTTTTGGGGTTTTTCTGGCCATGCCTACAGGGCCAGGATTGAACCTGCACCACAGCAGCAACCTAAGTTGCTGCAGTGACAACACTGGATTCTTAACCTGTTGTGCCATCAGAGCACTCTAGGAATAGATTTTATTACAACTCTTAAGGAGGGTTTCTTTCTTTTGTGGGCAACCACTTCTTTGCACTCCAAAGAAACAATTTACACTTATTTTAACTCATGTATGTATTAAGTTATTTCTAAATATAATGCTTTTTTAATCAAACTGGTTGATTTTGTAATAATGCCCATATTTTTAAACTATGCAACTTAACAGTTTTGCTTGTCACTATTCATAAGTGAATAGAACATTATTACTGAGCTTGATAGTTTCTTTCAAACTTTGCAGCAAATGAGTATAATAGTCTAATGAAAGTATTCCATTTACTATAAATCTCCAGTTTTAGTCTTCAGCATTTATTTTTAATCACAATTTATATTTAAAATGCATATCATTTAAGGAATTTTTAGGAACAATTTATTTTCAAGCCGAAAAAATTGTCACGTGCTTTAATGTTTTTTTTTTTTGTTTTGTTTTTAAGTTTCTTTCCTTTTCAGAGTAAAGATACTGCTCATGGTCATTATTTTCGAAATCCAATTTTTTACAGTATTTGGTATAAAAAAATTAGATTACAGTTGTCAACAGTGACCAAAGAAAGTTACACTTTCTCCTTCCAAAAGAAATCTTAATAAACAATATTTAGGATAGGGTAATTTAGAGCTTAATCTTACTCCTATTTAAGATTTAAACTAGAATCTTGCTCCCCCTATAATGATTATCATGTGATTGGAACCTAGGCTATTTGTCAAAGTACAGATAAAGTTTTAAAAATTTAATATACTTCTTTATACCTTTACCAAATTATTCCATATTAGAATAAAATGTTCTCATAAATTGTTCATTATATGTGGAATATGTAGATGGAAACAAGTATCTGTGTATTACACAGTTACACATTTCAAAGAGTTCAATTTTAAGGTTTTCATATATTACATATATTTTTAGGAGAACCTTTTTAAAAGCTTCTAATGCCTTAAATACAGTTAGTTATCTGAGAATAGCTAGGCATTCTTACTGCTTTAAACTAATAAGGCAGATGTGCCACACTTTTAAAACCATTTTAAAGTTTGATATAATGGCATGATGAACCATAACTTTTCCCCCATGTGCTTGGTTTCATAGGATCTTGAGCTCAGAAAATGTATCTCCTGGATCTCTGCAGTTTCTCTGACATACACAAGATGTAATCCACAGCATCTTCCATTTAAATGACCCTTCATTTGGGCAGTCAAACTGAATGGTAATCATTTTAGACTTATTAGGGACACAGCATCTCTTATCCAAGCATATTCCACAGAAAGTGGGTCTATAACTCTGAGTGCTTGAACATCCAGAAAAGACAAATTTTTCAGCTTTGAAGAGTTGGAAAGTAGGTTGGCATGTTTTTCCTTTGGGGATCTGAAAAGATACATAACATTAAAGAAGTCTCTCTTTGAACTTAATTACAGTAGTTCAGAAAAAGTGATACTTTATAGAATATTACACAAATATGCAGATATAAATATTTTCAGGGCATTCATAGTTGCCAGTTAGTGACATCCAGCCCTCGCTTCTCTACCTTGAAAATCCCCTCTCACCAGAGGACCTTGAGAGTCCTCCCCATGCTTTATCCATCATATTGTAGGACCCAGTGGTTTTTGCTCTCTACCTCTGACGCAGTTCCACAATAAATGAAAATGTCTCTATTCTATTTAAGATCAAGGTTAATATGATAGGGAATAACTTGGCAAGAAAATTGGTTTTGTAGCATTTCTGAAAATTACTCTTGAGATAGTCATCTTACCTAAATCCAAAAGCAGGATCAGCTCTGATTTTACCAGTCATAGAATAAGTACTCCATCATGGTCCTTTGGCAAGTGCTAGCTAAGCAGAGCATTTTGGAAACCATGTGGTTCCCTCTCCAAGTTGGTGATAGGAAACTAAGAGCAGAACTTCTCTGATGCTCATAAAGTCTTTTCATTATTAGAAGGTAGCCACCAAAAGCTTTTATCACTTGTTTTGATTCCAGTACACAAAAATAATATAGAAAAAAAGAATCTTAAAAGGATCTACTCTTAAAAACAACGTACATGGTGGGGTACAAAAACAAATCAAGCTCATCAAGACCCATACTATTAAACTGTGAGAGTATCTAGAATCAGTAGTTTAACATTACCACTCTGCTTGGTAAAATTTTTCTCACAAAGTACAGTTAATATTTGCTTTCCTCCATAATAGTTTGACTTTGTTACAATGAGGTGGTTTTATTAACAAACACCTCCACACAGACACAAACTTTTCAGGAGTCTCCATTCTGAATTCTAATGAAGTTAAATCTAATTAAACTTTACCTTTATTGTCTTTGATATATTACTGTCACAAGGCTGAATGTAACACAGTCTCTTCTCATTTCTCATTTGACAGTTGCTATTTTCATTGGTTATCCTGTTAGATATTCCCATCCCACATGTCCTGGAGCAAGGGGTCCACTTCGTTGCTTGCACAAGACACTTTCTTTTCCAAATAAGGGGGAGGTTCCTATACGCTAGAATAAAGCGGGGGGAGTACATGTGTATTAATATATGTACTCATGTAGATAATTTTTAATCATTTTTAAGCTAATAGTTAATAGGTCTGAACTTTATAACTCAGAATGAAATGAGCTTATGGTCTAATGCATCATTTTTCCAACACCCCAAATCACCTTTTGATCAAGTGTTTCCAACATCTTAGGGGGAATAAAAACACTTCCTCTTTGAAAAACTGAGTAATGTACCCATTTGCTTCTTTCTTCTTAGCCCATCCGCCAAGTACTGAACTTATGTTCTGATGGATATCTGCCCTGTCTCTGGTTCTTGCCTCATGCTTGCTATTTTCCAACAGACATTAAAACAGACATTAGGAGTTCCCATTGTGGCATAGCAGAAACCAATCCGACTAGGAACCAAAAGGTTCCGGGTTCGATCCCTGGCCTCGCTCGGCGGATTAAGGATCCGGTGTTGCCGTGAGCTGTGGCATAGGTCACAGACTCGGCTTGGATCTGGCATGGCTGTGTCTATGGCTAGCAGCAACAGCTCCAATTCGACCCCTAGCCTGGGAACCTCCATATGCCGCAGGTGCGGCCCTAAAAGGACAAAAGAAAAAAAAACAGACATTAGTAGGATTAAGGAATTTAAGATACTAATCAGAACAATGTCACATTTTGTGATGTGTTAAAATCTGAAACACAAAAGTTACATTTGAAAATTGATATCATTGAGACATTTTTCTCCACTTTAAAAAAAAAATTAGTCTTTTAGAAAATTCCCTACACTGAATTAATCTAAATCACATAGTCATGGAAAGTATGCAATCTGTTTTATTCATTCTGCTTATTACATTGCCTATGGTGTCAAGCATATGGTATTCTCTCTGTTGGCTAGCCATTTCTTATCACTTCAGAGATGTGGGGAATGAATGGATGGAGCTGTGGGTGGATGAGTGGGGTGGATAGATGGAGGTCCCTCCACTGCCTACAGCTCAGTAGAAACGAGGGAGGGGAAGGGGATGGTTAATGAGACTATGAAGAAGGCATCGTAATTCTTCCATCTCCTTGTAAATCCATCTTGTGCTGCTCAGGAATGAATCAGGCACTTGGTTCATTTTAAGCAAACTACATATTGTTGTCTCAAAACATTTCCTTCAGGTTAATATGCATCCTAAAGTGGATGCTTTGGGAGTAAGGTGGTGGTTTGAATCTGCAACTGAACACAGCAAAATTCTGGCTACACTACTTTAAAATGTCAATTTTAAAAGGACCTCCCCCCACCCCAAATGCCTTTTTGATAGGAAATATCAGTCACTTTGAAATGTGTGCTGTCTTTGAATAAAACTACTTTGATACTGCTTTCGGCATTTTTACAGGAGGATCTGGCAATCGCACATAGAACTGAGGGAGAGGAAGCAGAAACAGAGATACCTGGAAGGTAGACAACAGTTTAAAGACCTCAGCGCAGGAAGCAGATTAAAAGCTTGGTGCCCATCTGCAATAAATAAAGGCAGGTTAGATCATTGTATTACCAATGGCCCCACTTAAAGGTAAGCCAAGAGCTGCAGTTCAGGGATTTGCTAAACATTCATTGAAAGGCAGGAAAACTAGAAGAGATTTCTAAAGTGAAAATTTAGTGTTTGGTGAGCAGTGAGAAAAGCATGGGGGCATTACATCATGCATGCTTCCTGACAAGCAAAAAGCAGATTCCAGCCACAGACCATCTGGAATTAAGCATATAAATTACTGTCTTATATATATCTTAAAGTGTGTGTCATTGTGCTTAATTTTAAAAGCCAAACTCCTGGCCCATAAACACCATTTCAGAGTTAAGTGGAGGAGAGATATTAAACTGAACCTGTGCTTCCTTTGAAACATGTCTAGGCCTCTATCTTAATCACCAGAGAGCACTTGGGAGATTTTCATTTCTGTAATGAAGCCCTAACCACTAGGAATGACCATCTGACGTCTTCTCCAACTAGGTTCCAGGTGAATCCACTGAAACAGCTCTTAACTTCACAAATGAGACCAGCTTGACCTTGACTCAAAGGCCGTCATTTACAAGAGGACAACTGCTACTCTCACCAGGGAGTTTCACATGCGAGTTCTAAGAATGCACATTGAGTCATTCAAATCGAATCCAGAAAAATTGTTACACATTTTGAAAAAAATAATTTGGCTCAAAATTTCAAAAGTTTCAGAGCATTGGTATCATGTTGTTAGCTGAATATGTAGAGTAAATGCCAATTCACCACAACCTGTTGAATTTTTTTTCCAGTTATAATTGGAGTCCCAGAGGATGTTCCTTTAAGGGTCTTTTAAGTATCTAAAACTCATTTCTCTGATTGTAGTTGTTTTTAATTAACTATCCATATAATAAGTGAACTTAGGAGTTTTTAACATATATTAAATACTCCATATTCCCACGGCATTCATTTACTAAGCTCTAAATTCCAAGAAAAAAGCATTCTTGATTTCTGGATTCAAACACAGATGTGAATGATAGCCAGGGAGCAACATAGGCCCTTTTCAGTCTTTCTTCACCTGTGCTTCGTTTGCTGGTGTTTTTGAAACTCCTGTCCCCCGAATAAAATGCTAACTTAGAGCAGACCAAACCGCAAGGTGTAGGAATATACTGACACCAGCTGTAAATGGACAGGTGCTCAAGTAACCCAGAATCCCATCACAGGCTTCTGCCCACACACATACCTGGGCAACCTACTTACTGTTAATTGTTACTGTAAATGTGTAATTGTTAAGCTTCATTTTCAGAGTGAATGAAAGGGTAATTTTGTAAATATTTCTAAAAACAGAAAATGGATACAAGTTCAAAACATAAACAAATGTTTTCAATCAGTAGCCTTCCATTTCTGTTTTTATCCTCTAGAAAAGCTTATTTTGGAAGTGTTTAGAACTAGATGGTTCATACTTCTTGCCCATAATATAACAATACAAACGAAGTTTCTCCAGGCCAGGGTACATATGAAAAAGATTTGGTCAGTTTTCCTGAGAAGAGGTTAAATGGAAATAAGCAGAGATAGTAAGATTTTAGAAGCGTTTTCCTGACCTAGTAGAGATTTCAAAAACTGTAGTATTTTACTGCAAAAAATCTACAACATAAAGTTCCCTTTTCAGATACTGAGAGGATACCTGCTTGGGGCAGAGACTGAGTACAAAGCACAGTCCGACTAAATCTCAGTGACCACCCATCATTAGTTACTGAGGACCTGTAGTACAGAAAAGAAACATGAACAAGAACCAGGCAAAGTCATACATGAGACATAGTCCTCATTCTAAGTACCTGGCATGGTTCTGTAGCTTGTTGAGAGCTGCTGTTGTGACGGTCCCCGGCCACATTTTGATTGATGGGTCTTCTTTCCACCTTTAGCCCCAGAGCAGTGATTGTCAGCCCGCTTTGGTATGAACAGAGGTGTGCAGCCGATGGCCCCACTCACACAGAGGCAGCTAAACAGGGGATTGGGCTGAAATACTTGGCCGTTCTGATAATGTACCCCATTGAACTCACATCCCACAGCTACAAGGTCTGAGAAGAGAAAAGAGCCAAGTCACCAAGGAGGCCATAACTGATAGTCTAGACCTTCAGTCACAAACTAGAGAGGACATCGCTCTCTCCTTTATGAAATACAGGTCTCCGTTTCTTAGGCCCTGTCTGGAACCTCCTTCACAGAACATCTGTAAAAAGTGAAAATGAGACATTTTCGTTATATCATAGGTTATCAGCCGCGCGTGTTCACCTTCAGAATTAAGGACCTTGTTCTCCGTTCTAGGGTAAAGTTAATTTAAAAATCACCCTGAGTACAGCACCGAATGGGCACCAGTTTTGGTCCCTGCACCATAGTTTGTGACCCCAGTCATAGAACATCCCTACCCACATCCTCATTACAGTACTCATCACACTGCAGGCAAAGTCACTTGTGGAAAGAGCTGACACAACAGACTTTGTGAGGGCAGGGCCTGTACCTTTTTTCCATGTGTCCCAGTTGCTGGTCACAGTGTCTAGCTCAGTAGTGGATGCTCCCAGAGTGTTTGTTAAATAAGTGAAATTAACTTGCCTTGCACTGTTTGGGAGAGGGGTGTCCGAGTCTGCAAGATCATTTCAATGCAATAAAAACAACAGGTTTCTGAACATGTGTAAACATCTGCTAATTTCACAGGATGTCCATTGTGACAAGGCTGGTCTCAACTGGGACAGGAAAACTAAACCTACCTCATGTTTAGTTAAACTAGGCTGATTATTCCAAATTAGCAACTGCAGGAAAAAAATCCTGTCTCGACTCGACATTTTCCAGGCAATCCAGAAGACACTTACATGCACACACTCCAGTCTCGTACCAGGGCCCATCTGCGGAGTAGTCACAGTACAGCCCTTTGTGGGGGTCGCAGACGTCAGCTTCGTTGCAGGTGTCCCCCGGCTGCTTGGCGCAGATTTTACAGCATCCACAGCCGTCCCTCACCAGGCTCACTCCAGGAGGGCAGCTGGGCTTCCGACGAGGGCACTGACAGGGCCAGTGACAAAACTGTTTGCGACGGTGCACTTCAGCCACCTCTGCAGGCCTGCCTTCAGGTGCCGTGTCTAACAGCCTGGTGCCCTGGGCCCTGCAGCAGAACTTCATTTGGTAATAAAAGTGATGTGAGAAATTGTTCCTCTAATTTCAGAGGTTTTCTAGAAATACATTTCCTCCAAATTACATTTCCCCCAAGCACAGTGCAGTGAGTTTTAATAATAATATCAGTATTTGCTATGATCACTCTCTCATTTCTGTACTCAGCTTCCAGCATATGCCTCTCATGCTCCTCTTTTCTCATGAATGGCTCTTTCTCAGTCTCCATGGCTGGCTTCTTCTCATTTTCAACTCTAAACACTGGAGCCTCCTGTGGGTAACCTCTGAAGTAACTTCCCTCATTGAATCTCTTATCTCCACCCAGGTTCTTCTTCTGAACGCAGACCCAGATTGCCTGCTTCACAGATCTCCACTTAGATACTTGACAGGTATAACAAACTTCACATGCCCAACAACAAACTCCCAGTTCTCCCCTCCAACCTATTCTACCTCAAAAGGGCAAAAGAGGCAGGTGAGTCAGAGAAGGTGTGATGCCGCTGCTGAAGGGGGCCACAAGCCAAGATGCAGGCAGCTTATAAAAGCTGGAGAAGCCACAGGGCAGAGTCTCCCCCTAGGTGCCATGGAAGGGACACAGCCCTGCCTTGATTTTAGCTCAAGACCAGTTTTCAGACTACAGATGTCCAGGACTATACATAATAAATTTATGCTGTTTTAAGCCACTATGACTGTAGCAGTTTGTTTCAGAAGCAACAGGAAATGACATGCCCCATTTTATAAATGAGGACCATGAGGCTCAGATTGCTTAACTTACCCAAGGTCACGTATCAAGTAAGCAGTAGAAGGATGTAAACCAGGCAAGCAACTCTCAATCCTTACCCCACTCCCGTCTCTAGGCCAGGTCTTGCCACAGACCAGCTTTGATATTCAACAGGTCTCTAAATCTCTGCATCTGTTTCTCTTCTCCAGGCTACACCTCCCTGAGCTCAAAACTAACCCATTAATTTCTCAGTATATCTCGCTTTGATGTCAGCTCATCTCCCTGCCCCCCAAGAAAATGCTCCTCAGCTCATCCCCATTGTAGCAAATGGTGGCATCATCCACTGAGTTCTGCAGGCCAGGAAGCCGAGCTCACCCTCACCTGCTCCATCTCCATCCCTCACCCTGGAGTCACCAATACTCCTGAGCACAGCCTTCAGGGCCCTCCTCTCTCTTGCATTCCTACATTCCTCACCCTCCCCTCTGGCAAGTGCAAGTGCATGTGGTTCCCTGTGTATCTGATGCTGTTCCTTCTGCCTGTAATCTTCACCTACCTTTACTCCTTTAATGAGTTGCTGCCTTTTCCAAAGACTTTCTATGAACTTCTCCACACTCCCTATTACCTGTCTGTGTATTGAAATTATCTGTGTTAAGTGTCTGTCTTCTCCACTCACCATAAAGCTACCCAGCCTTAGGGCCTGGAGATTCACTTACTGGTGTACTGCTAGCACTTAGCAGTACTTGGCAAGTCATTTCTGTACTTAATTTTTATTTGATGCAACCGAAAGCAGTTGGTCTGATCCAGAGATCTAAATTTCTTCCCAACCCCAAAACCCTACATTTAAAAATATCTGTTTGAGGAGTTCCCGTCGTGGCGAAGTGGTTAACGAATCCGACTAGGAACCATGAGGTTGCGGGTTCGGTCCCTGCCCTTGCTCAGTGGGTAAACGATCTGGCATTGCCGTGAGCTGTGGTGTAGGTTGCAGACGCGGCTCGGATCCCGAGTTGCTGTGGCTCTGGCGTAGGCCGGTGGCTATAGCTCCGATTCAACCCCTGGCCTGGGAACCTCCATATGCTGTGGGAGCGGCCCAAGAAATAGCAACAACAACAACAACAAAAGACAAAAATAAAATAAAATAAAATAAAAATATCTGTTTGAGAATTCCCTAGTTCAACCTTTTTAAAAAAAGAAAAACCACTGGTAAAACACATATTCCAGAGTGGCACATTCAGCTACTCTTTGAGTTGCATGTGAAATATGAGAATAGACTTTGAGGATATAGTAGTGCCGGGCTTTTGGAGGAAGAGGAGAGGAAATTCAAAATGTAGAAGGGTATAGAAATAGCAAGGCTAGAAATAGTGCCTACTTCTTCTTGGCCAGGTTCATCCCTGGTTACCAGGGGCCCCTTGCTGCATTAAGTGGCCTCTCAGCTGGGATAAAGTTCATAAACTCTCTGTTCTTCCCTTGCTCCACTTCTCTAAGCCTTTGGACTCTCAATTCTCTGCTCTCCCTAGGATTCCATGATACCAACCCCCTTACTGCTCCTCCCGACACCAGTTCTACCCCTACCTCTAGACATACTTTTTCAAAATCCTTTGCCAGCTCCTATTACATGAATTTGACTTAGATTTAGGCTCATTGGTGTTTCATGACCTTCACATATTGTTGTCCTCACTCTGCACACTGTCTCTTGCTGTTTTATCTACCCCTTTGCCTTCAATTTCCACCCTGTGCAGCTTCAAAACTAAATTTCCATCCAGGACTTCTCTACTGAGCTCAGATCCATATAGCTAAGTGCCTACTAGACATCTCCATTAGAATGTTCTACAGGAAAAACTCACATCCCAAACTCATCATTGGCCCACCCACCCAGACAGCTTCTCCAGACTTGGGAGTTAGGAAGCCAGGGGTCATCCAGGTCATCTTCCTCCCCATCACTTCCCAGAGTCATTTAGTAACTAAGCCCACTTATCATCCTCATATCCCTAAAACTAGTCACTCTTCCCCAATTTTCACCGCTACCAAGTACTGTTACCGTAAGTTGCTAACTGGTCTCCCTCCTTCAAGTATGACTTCAGCAAAACCACCATGTCACAGCTGGAAGGATCTCTTAGAAAACATAACTGATCCTTCTCATCTCCTTAAAGCCCATCATCAGTAGTTCCCTACTGTCAACAGCATGCAGTCCAAACTTCCGAGCATGGTACCTGAAGTTCTGTGGATGCCGGCTCCTGCCTTTCTCTCTAAACAAAATGCTCCATGCGCTCCCCTCCTATGCTGTGCACTTGGCAAGACACACTAGTTGGCTTCTCCTCATATTGTTCCCTCTATTGACACTCCTGAAACTGCCCACCCCAGAGATATCTGTTTATCTTTCCACTCTTGAAGCATTTCTGCATAATCTCCGAGGTCACAAGGTATCAGTCTTGATGCCCTAGGATAGAGAGAAAACCTTGCAATCAGTCTGAGCAAAGGGGAGTATTAGACACAAGAAGATGAGAATGAGATCTGACTTCTCATCAAAAGAAGGAAACCAAGATGTCCTTCAGCAGGTGAATAGATAAACTACAGTACACCCAGACAATGGAACATTATTCAGTGCTCAAAGGAAATGAGCCATCAAGTCTTGAAAAGATATGCATATTACTAAGTGAAAGAAGCCCATCTAAAAGTCTACACGCTGTATGATTCCAACTATGTGACATTATGGAAAAGACAAAACTATGGCAACAAGTAGAAAGATCAGTGTTTGCCAGGGATAGGGGAAGGATGAAGAGGTAGAGCACAGAGGATTTTAGGGCAGTGAAAATACTCTGTACAATACTGTAATGGTGATATGTGTCATTATACTTTGTCCAAACTCACAGAATATACAGCACCAAGAGTGAATGCTAAGGTAAAGACAGACTCTGGATGGTTACAATGTATTGGTGTGGGCTCACCAGTTGTAACAAATGTTCCACTCTAGGTGGGGATGGTGATAATGGGGCAGGGGGAGGGCGCATGCATGTGTTGGGGCAGGTGGTATACAGGAAACCTCTATACCTTCCTGTCATATTTGCTGGAAACTTAAAACTACACTAAAAATTAAATCTTTAAAAAACAAAGATAAGGAGAACAAGACACCCAGACACCGTAAAGAAAAAAACAAAACTGTCAACCTGGGATTCTATTTCCAATGAAACTATCTTTCAAAAATGAAGGTGCAATTAAAGACATTTCCAGATAAACAAAAACTGGGGGAAATTGTTGCCAGCATACTTGCCTCACAAGAAATACTAAAGGAAGCTCTTCAGTCTTAAGGGAAAATTACAGTAGATAGTATTTAGAAATACAAGAAGAATTGAAGGGTTCTGCAAATGGCAAGTATGTGGGGAAATACAAAGAATTATATATAATTTTCTCTTGTCTTTGGACGTCTTGGTTCTTTTTAAAATTAAAATCTCAAGATAACAAAAAAATCATCAGAATGATACAACAGAAAGAACAAGGGTTTTTATCACAGAGCCAAGCTTTCGTCTAGTTTTGGGATCTTAGATAACTTCCTTTCTTTTATTTGATCTTTGACCCTCAGCCTCCTCTATGAGGAGGAGGGTTAATAATATCCATTTTGCAAGGTTATTTTGTGGATTAAGATAATGACTAAAGTGCCTATTGTAGTGCTTGGCACATACTAATGTTCAATAAATGGTAGATATTATCAGATGCTTCAGAAACTCACAATGGCAAAGCAATATTTTTTATTGCTCTATCTATAACCCCCCCTTTTTTTTTTTTTTTTTTTTTTTTGCTTTTTAGGGCTGCACCTGAGGCATATGGAAATTCCCAGGCTAGTGGTCTAATAGGAGCTATAGCTGCCAGCCTACAGCACAGCCACAGCAGTGCAGGACCCAAGCCACAACTCAACCTACAGCACAGCTCATGGCAACGCTGGATCCCCCAACCCACTAAGCAAGGCCAGGGATTGAACCTTTGTCCTCATAGACACTAGTCAGATTTGTTTCCGCTGTGCCACAATGGGAACTCCTCTATAACCCACATTGTGTTCCTTTTTGTTTTATATTTTGGGCACACCTCTGTGTGTTGGAATATTTGCTGCTTAGGGGTCCATTATAGCTTTCAATCCCCATGAGTGACTGACCTTTTCTCCAGCTGATGGAACAGGAGGTAGGCAGTCCCATCTCACCTCAACTGGGCAGAATACCCCTCCACATAACAGAACCACTGACATTCTCATGTGGTCCTTTTAAAATCTTAAATTTCTCCCTATATAATAATTTTCAATCCCTGGTTTTCTAAGATACATCCACTACTGACAGCCCCAATCAAATGTTAATTGACAGACATGTCCCTGCTTTCTAAATCACCAGGTTTCAAAAGCTCTGTCCTGTGGGCTAGCAATAACCTCCACCACTTACATAAATCCATAAATAAGTCACCCTGTTTTAACCTTTCTGTCAAAAAATACCAAGGCAATGAACTGCTCACATGACATCAAACTTCCCTTTGGTCTGTTGCTTGAAATAAGTCACCATGAACAGATTCTCTTTCACCAAAAGGGAGAAAAGACAAGTAGAGCATTTTAAAAATATAAATGTTTGTTCTGAAGTGCGCCTTTCAAACAAGGCCAGGTTTAGTTGAAGAAAGTGGTCAGGATCATTTTTTCCAGAGGCTCAGTGGAAAGCCGAGCCCGCCCCAGCGTCCGCTGCGGGCACCGCCACCCCGCCCGCAGGGCTGCTGCACCCCGAGTGTGAATAACACACCTTATGAAAATATGGGAGCTGCTCAAACATCTCCGAAGCAGGACTTCGTGCCCTTACCTGAAAGGGAGAAATGTTTTCCACTCTCCCCTGAAGCTAATGAACTAAAACAGGGCTCATTTTGGAGGGAAAAAAAAATGGCTCCGTATCCGTCAGCAAGCATTTCCCCAAGGCATGTTTCCCTCCTCTTCCGCATCTTCTCGTCTTTTTTATTTTTGACCTCAAGAAATAAGGGCTGCAAGAGTGCCCTGGGGTTGGGCGGGGGGGAAGATCTGGGACTTACCTGCGACAGAGCAGCCAGGAGAAGCAAGGAGAGGAGTGGCCCCCACATGGCAGCCAGGACTGGAGGCCGTTGCACAAAGCTCTCCTCTGTCTCCACCGCCCAGCTCCCGGCTTGGTGCTTCTGCTCTCAGACGCTGCTTTCGCTTTCCCGGATCCCTTTTAATACCCTGTTTACTTTCAGGCGACTCTTCTCATATTTACCTTCACGTGGTCTGGAGCGTGCTCTTCCCGGGACTGAGAAGAGCCTGTCAGTGGTGACTTCCGTTCTACCTGTTCCCAGAGATCAAAGCCCAGCCTTGGGCAAAACGGTGAAGCACTTAGCCTCCTGACCCTCAGCGTCTCTCTGGGTCTGCCCTCCCCAGCCCTCTCCGTGCTGCTTGCCTTCCGCAGGCCTTCAGACACAGGGTACCAAACTGGCCTCTGCCAAGGGCACCCATCACAACCAGCTGCAGAGTCCTTGCTCCCCATCCGTGACAGGTTCCCACCTGCCATCGCCGACGCCCCCAGCTCCTAATTGCAGTGCCCTTGCTTACCTCTATTACAGCACACGTCTCACACCAGGTGGATTAGGTTCGGAAAAAATGTAGATGGAACACAGGTGGACACCTCCAGTACCAGAGAGAAGCCCCTGGGGGTTAAGATAAAACCATTACACTACTAGCAATCATTCATTTAACAAATTAATATTTAAGAAATTTATTACACATTTGTATCCCTTTCTCCTTCTAATTCTCACCTCCCTGGCCTGTGTGGTCACCAGCCCATCACCTCCTGTGTCTGGTTGTGTGTGACATTTGCTTTTCTCGCCTTCTCGACCTTTGTCTTTCTCCATGTAGCCTGATGTGCATCTGTGATGGGGCTTTGTCTTCTTGTGGATCCCATGTCCGGTCCACCTTCCTGACCCCATTCCAGGGCCGATTTGTATTCCCTTTCACCTGCTGCCTATCCTCTCTTTACCTGTTTACCTCTCTTGGGTTCACTGTTCACCTTTGTTTCCGTGCATTAAAATGGTGAGTGAAGCTTACTCAGGCCCAGGCCCAAAACCTGGGGAAAAATTGGGCTCCCTGCCGACCACAGGGAATCTGGGGTCCTGAGAGAGCCAGGGATGCCATAAAACATGCAAACAGACTCTGCAGGGTTTACTAAGTAGTCAGTTATGCCATAATTCTGTACACACCAAGCAATAAGGAATATGGTGTCAACTCCTCATGCTTCCTCCCTGAGAAACAGGACAAAGACTGTGCAATAGAGAAGAACCTTCATGTTCTACTACAAGTTCATCACTAAAGGGATGTTGCCTATAAGCTTAAATTAGACATGATGGCCCATCTCTGGGAACCCTGCTTCCAAGGGGAAAAGGGTTAAGCTAAAATACCTTTATTTAGCTCACAAGAAAAATCCTGACCAGGCCCACCTGTGAATGGCTGCAGGAAGAAAAACCAATACATCCTTTGGGAACCTGGCTGGAACCAGGACTTTATCCCCTTCCCTTTTAGTATAAAAGAAGTCTGAATTCTAACTCCAGGAAGATGGTTCTCTAGGACACTAGTCCACCATCTTCTTGGTCTGCTGGCTTTCCGAATAAAGTCGCTGTTCTTTGCCTCAACAACTCATCTCTTGATTTATTGGGCTGCTGCGTGGAGGAGCACTATGAGCTTGGACTCAATACACCTCAGAACAGCCTAGTGAAGGAAGATGGATCTGCATTGGTCCAATTTGATCTATTATTTTTATCTCTCTGGTTTAACACCATCTGCCCTTCAGGTTCCTAGCCTCAGAGAAGCAATGTACCACACTGACCATGAGAAGGGATCTTTTCTCATTTCCTCGCTGGTCCATCAAACACAGACGAATCTAAGCCCAGGATCATCAGCATATTCATCAGCTATATCCTTCCTCTTGCAAATGTGATACTGCACCGATCTGTTCAATGTTTGAACTTAAAGAGAGTCATCTTCCTCCATGGGCTCTCTGTGAAATGCAGCCATTTTTCTGGAAATGGCTTCCCTCCCACAGGGTAGAGGAGGGTGCCGTACTGACCATCCTTGCCTGTCGATAGGAAAGGAACGTCTTAGTTGAGAATGAACTTGCAAATCCTCTGCCAGTGCACAGAATAGATGGGCCCTGGATTACTTGCTCTGGCATGTGTTTAGACATCTCCAGCCATGGACGCACTCTTATTTCATTCTTCCAAGCCTTCTGTGCATGGACTAAGTGGATATGCTATCTCTAGAGGTTGGGGCTGCCACCTTCTACTTTAGACAGGAGCTATCACGGTGTGCACCCTGCCCTAAGCACTTTCCTCCATTATCTCATTTAACAAAATGCTGATCCGCCTTGGAGTTCATTTCACAAGTGTTCAGCTCGTGATGTACACTCAAATAGACATGTCACTGAGCCTAACTAATATTTGCATCATGTTTCATGATTTATAAGGAAGTTCACATGTATCATCTTTTTTAATTTCACAGCTCAGTGAGGTGGGCAAAAGCAGTATTACCATCCTCATTTAACAGATTAAAAAGTTGAGGTTAAGTGATTGTACTTGGTCCACACAACGCAACTAATCCGTGCCCTCTGGAGCTATAGAACCTACCTGGAGAGAGCACGCTAAACACATAAACATGCAAAGTATCCATAATTAAAAACTGAATAAAAGCTGAAGGTTAACAATAAAGTACAAGAAACTGCAAGAGGGAAGGACAGATAGGAGCTAATTTAGATGAGGAAGGTGGCGTCCTTGAGGAGGTGACACAGAGAGTGGAAGCCAGCTGAAGGGTCTGGGATAACTTCCGGTCTAGGGCTCTCTCCACTGGCAAAATATGCACTCGGATGGTGAGTGACAAGCTCCACCTGCAAAGAGCATGTCCCACGGCCCTTTCCATAAGGTTCCTGAACTCATTCCAGCAGATTGGTCCCTTTCCCTGGGACGCTGGGCCGCCTGGGCAGGCAGAGATCAGCAGCTACACCTCCATCCCTGCACTAGGCACAGCCTGAGTCTCCCTTTCCTCATCCCCTCAGCTGCCTTTTCCTCTCTCACTGGTTGTGGAGAGGGAGCTATTGTCAGCCAGAGAAGAGATGGACATTGAAACCGGAGCTTAAATGATAACAGCAGCTGAAAATTATCGAATATTGAGGCTCTCAAAGCTCCACTCCACTATGCCCTGAGCTCTATAGAGATGGACTCAACTGCTCCTCCAGCATCACTGCCGGGAAGGTGTGGGTTATTACCTTCTTGGTTTGAGGAAACTGAGGCAAGGCCACATGGGCAGCAAGAGGAAGAGCCAAGATTCCAAGTATTTAATCTCCCTGCTCTGCTGCCTCTCCGCAGGGCCTGAGAATTCCAGAGTGAATCTGCAGCAAGGTGATTTATTGAGATGTTAATTTGCAGTGTGTCAGAGTTCCTGTTGTGGCATAGCAGAGATGAATCCGACTAAGAACCATGAGGTTTCGGGTTCAATCCCTGGCCTTGCTCAGTGGGTTAAGGATCTGGCATTGCTGTGGCTGTGGTATAGGCCAGCATCTACAGCTCCAATTAGACCCCTAGCCTGGGAACCTCCATATGCCATGGGTGCCTAGAAAGCCAAAAAAAAAAAAAAAAAAAAAAAAAAATTGCAGTGTGTCCTCTGCGTTTTCTTTTCCTCCTGCTCCCCTTTCCACTTTCAGAAAAGTGAGTGAGGCCTTTTGTATTTCCCTCCATCCATCCTCCAGCTGAAGGATCCTTCTGCAAATGCTTTCTCTTGCCTTTTAGGGAAACTGGATCTGAAGAGGTGAGGCTGGGAAAGTTAGGGGGGGCGGCGGAGGGGTGAGTTTGAGGCAGCCAAGGGGAGGAGGAAGCTAGTGAAGAAGGTGGGGTGGGGACGGGACATCCAGGTTATCTCTGAGCCTGTTCCCCAGGGACCTCTGTGTGTGTAGAGCCTTCCGTGCTCGCACAGATGTGGACCATTTGGAGTGGGCAGGAGGCTCAGAAAATGAAGACCAGTGAATTCCCATCCTGGTTCAGTGGTGAACGAACCTGACTAGGATCCATGAGGACGCAGCTTTGATCCCTGTCCTCGCTCAGTGGGTTAAGGATCTGGTGTTGCTGTAGCTGTGATGTAGACCGGCAGCTGTAGCTCCAATTCGATCCCTAGCCTGGGAACTTCCATCTGCCACAGGTGCAGCTGTAAAAGGCAAAAAAGAAACAAAGTGAAGACCAGAGGCTTGGCCTTTTTTCCTCCGGGATTGTTGTCCAACCTCTGAGGATGGTAGGGGTGATAGTGGGAGGAACCTGCCAATGACAACTTAGAATAACAAATTTGACTCCAGATGGAGATGGGGGAGAGGAGTTTGGAGCCAGGTTTAAGCTAAATTTTAACTTAATTAACATTAAATGATCTAATTAAAATTTTAATTTTAATTTGAAGAAAATGAAGAAGTGAATATTTCCTACCCCCCTGATCTGTGGCTTATTCATCCTCTCTGCAAATCCCGTCTCACAAAATCACCATCCATCTTGAAAGTTCATAGGCCTCAAGAACCAAAACCAATGCTGGGAACCTCAATTCCATCTCCTCTGGCTCTGTCTGCTCTGCTCCACCAGGGCCTGCAACTAGATCTCCAATGAGAGATTCCTCCAGCCAGGTTGCCACCACAGGCCTGGTAGTGCTAAAGGGCATTCAGAAGGCAGGTGTTCCAAACAAACCTTTTTAAAAGGACTCCTTTTAAAAATCAACCTGAAGTAGTTCCCATCCTGACTCAGCAATAACAAACCTGGCTGGTACTGATGAGGACATGGTTTGATCCCTGGCCTTGCTCCATGTGTCAAGGATCCAGCATTGCCGTGAGCTGTGGTGTAGGTCCCAGATGCAGCTCACACCTTGGGTGGCTGTGGCATAGGCCGGCAGCTGCAGCTCTGATTCAACCCCTAGCCTGGGAACCTCCATGTGCCGCGGGTGCAGCCCTAAAAAGACAAAAAATAAATAAATAAAATCAGCCTAAAACTACCATAGCTACGCATGACTATAATCTTGCATAATTTACTCCCTGCATCATTTGTGTCCTTTTTCTAACTCTTACTGTTGCTCTTCTCACCATGTGTGTATTTTCTGTTAACGTCTCCCCCCACCGCCCACTTTTTTAAACACAGCTCTAGCCTCAAACTCCTGACATGAGGAGTTTCCCCAGTGGCTCAGCAGGTTAAGGATCCAGCATTGTCACTCGTGGCTCTGGTTCCATCCCTGGCCCCCGGAAACTTCTGCATGCCATGGATGCAGCCAAAACAAACAAAAAAGATCCTGACATCGATCTCATGATATAAGCCTGGGGAGAGCAGATTTCCTCACTCATCCTCCCCCACTACCCCAGGCTCCTGGCTGGTGTACCTGAGCACCCTCTGAGGGGCTGGTGCCTTGTGGCTAAGGTGCTGCCAATCCCTCCACCTCCGAGGTATCCAGAAGGGTTGCCAGGCTCTGCTTGGCCTTCCGTCCAGCTTTTAAGTATACCAGGTCCAAGTAGGAGCAGCTCCAGACCACCGCAAAACTCTGGCCCTGCCATCTGTGTGGGCCTCGCGGCAAAATCTCTTTGAAAAGAAGCAGGTGCCCTCATTCCCAGGGCATCCGAAAGCCAGGCTGTGGCCCAAGGAAAACAGGCCAAATACCTCGGAGGATCTAATGCACTTTGTCACTTGGCCCTGTTAGACTGGTTTGCGGGGTGAGCACTGTGTGGGAAAGGGCGCTGAGTTAATCAGATGCAGGCCCCTGACCAGTAGGAAGGGAGAGAAGAGGAGGACAAGGAATTTCCCACATTTCCAAGTGGAGCTCATCTTTCAGGGAAGGGAGAACATGCATAATGTGGTGTCGTTCCTGAGCCTGACAATGACTGCGTGTGTGAGCTATCAGCCAATAGACCAGCAGGCCTGTTGGCAGGGTGACAGGCTCGCTGGACTTGGAGCCAGTGGACCCCAGCGCACATCCAAGTTCTGCTACTTAGGAGCTCGCTGACCTTGGGCAGCGTCCTCCACATTTCCACCTCTGGGTTTCTTAACCCTGCAACCCATCCTCAACACTGCTGCAGATTTATCTTCCTTAAACATAAATTTGACCATGTCGCTCTCCTATTCAAAACCTTTTCTAACTCCTCCTTGCACGTGGGGTAAAACCCAGCTCCTGGCTAGCACAGTGGAAGGCCCTCTTGTGCATCAAACTTCCTTTGGGCTGCCCCTCCCCTCCTCCCTCCTGCACTCGCGGCGCAGCACAGAACTGCTGTGCTGTGTGTTCCCCCAGACTTTTGCCTTTGCTGATGCAATTCTGCCAGGAGAAGCCTGCGCACGGTTCACTTCTCTGGTGAACCATTCGAGTTAGTGACTCTTGAGAAGCTTCCAGTAAAGGTCCTCAGGCCCCTTGTGCACCGCCAAAGGCCTTGTAAAACCTATATTGCAACCATGTGTTGCCACAGATTTAGTTAAAAAAAAAAATCGTGGTAATAGGAAGCCCAGTTAATTTTTTAAATGTATATGGGATATATTTATAACTAAAAAACATTTGTTGTTAATATGAGCCTCAAATTTAGCTGGAGGTATGTTTATATGGATTTTTCCAACTAGATTTAGTCACAAGAGAATCGAGGCTGAAGAGACCCATAGGTATAGCCTTGGTACCCACAAAATGACTGGCAGGTGCTTGATAATCTTTATTTACTTTACATGATCGTCACCTGGAATTTCTCGCCTTAAGTTACTCATTTTACAGCCAAATGAATAAACACGACATCCATTTTTTTCTTCGCCTTTTAACATCAGATATCCTGTTCAAGCCTAAGTGTCGCCCCACGCACAATTTAGACTGGTTTTTGATTTTCCAGATCCAACCTGCAATGGATGCCGATAGACGCTAGATGGTGCAATGGACTAACGTACTTGCCTTTCGCTCCGTTGCTGGAGCGGGAAAGAAAGAAGGCGCAGCGCTGCCGCAGAGCCCCTGCATTATTGATTGTAACGCTGCCGCAGAGGTGGGAGGAGCCCGCCGCCATCTCGGCAGGTCTCCCGCAGGATCCGGAATGTCCCTTCAAGATGTTTTTCCCTCGCTGCCAAGTCCCTTGATGTGGGAGGGGAGGGCCATTCATTGCACACATTTTTCTCATTCATAGGAAGATCGGACTTTTCAATAGTCAGAATTATTTGTTTCATATTGTCATTGGGAACAGTGGCACCAAAGAATAGCAGCTATGCTTTTTGAAAGCCAACGCCTTTTTAATCAACATCTATTTTAAAATATTACCAATGTAATTAAAAGGCAATAAAATCGTGTGGGAGTGGGGTAAGGGTGTTCACCACCCAATTATGACATTCGTTTATAAAATAAATGAAATAGATGAAAATACTTCGGATGTAAAATAATTTCATTAGATTGATGTGGGCACGCCTGCATTTTCAGCCCGCGTGGTAACCGGAAATCTGCACATTCTAAATGAAAAGAGATGCTCTAAAACTAAACCGTGGGTGGGGCCTCCATGTGAGCCGTGGTTGGCAACTCTCACTAATGACCAGTAGAGGGCGATAATCCATTCAGACAAAAAGGGGATTCATACGAACAAACAAACGATACATTTATGCAGCCAACATTTCATTGTAACAAGGAACTTAAAATGTATGTTCATTCACCAATCCTTTTATTTGGGCAACGCCCTTTCTTAGAATAGGGATTTGCTGGTTAGAGTGCTGTATTATCTCCCTTCTTTGCAGATCACGCACCCATAATGCATCCTCTGTATTGTCTCACTGATCAGGTTTCCTTAGTGAAATGAGACTTTAAGGACAGTACAAAGCATCTTGACTCAAGAAGCTTTCTAGATGCTGTACTGATAACCACCAAATACAATTCAACAATGCTTTTTAAATCAACTTTCCTACATTGAGTCTTCCCCAAGCTTAAGCTTAATTTTCACCAGTAACACATTCCTTTTTCTTTGTGTATCTTTGTATCACTGGTTTTAATAATATTTGGTCAAACTGTGTAATTATCGGAACACAACCAATCGAAATGAACAGGTTAGGAAAGAAGCAAACAACACACTGTGGGCCCATTAAACAGCAGCCTCTGTGGTACCAGCCCCCAGCCCCAAATGCCCTATGGGCATTGGTCAGCATCTTGGTTTAGGCTGCTCTCGTAGAACACCATAGACTGGGTGGCTTACAGGCAACAGAAATTCATTTATCATAGTTCTGGAGACAAAAGTCTGAGGTCAGGGCCATGGTCAGGTTCTGTTGATGGCCCACTTCTTGGTTCAAAGACAGAAATCTTTTTGCTATACACTGACCTGTTGAAAAGAGGGAGCAAGGGCTCTCTGGACTCCCTGATACCATCACGTTGGAGGTTGGGTTTCAACACATGAATTTTGGAGGAACACAAACATTCAGTTTGTTTCTTTCTTTCTTTTTTTTTTTTTCTTTTTTTGTAGGGCCGCACCCACAGCCTATGGAAGTTCCCAGGCGAGGGGCCTATACCACAGCCACAGCAACTCAGGATCCGAACCGCATCTTTGAACTACATCACAGCTCACGGTGATGCCGGATCCTTAACCCACTGATCAAGGCCAGGGATCGAACCCACGTCCTCATGGATAATAGTCGGGTTTTTTCTTCTGCCCGCAATGGGGACTCCACAGCCAGTATGTATCACAAAGGAAATTGATAGTTAATCTGGCCCGTTGGTGGCATAGAGGTCATTTAAAGAGCTCCTACTTAAATTTGAAAAGTAATCATTTTTCAAAA
Source organism: Sus scrofa (assembly GCF_054392235.1). NCBI lineage: Eukaryota > Metazoa > Chordata > Mammalia > Artiodactyla > Suidae > Sus > Sus scrofa. Next base: position 78,171,657 of record NC_139383.1, on the reverse strand, counting down.
GACAAATAAAAAAAAATACACAGTAATCTACCACTTAGCCAAATCCACAGGCAAGGTAATTGAATCAATTGCTAAATCCTATGCTGGCCTAACCCAAGCCCTGGTGGAACAAAACTGAGCTCCCTCTCACCCCCGGCAGGGCTGGTGCTTGATGAGGCTCATCCACAAAGGCCCCCCTAGAGTGAGATGCATGTCATATTTTTGGAGTGTAGAAAGCAGCTCTTCAGCCCTGGCTGCTTAAATGCCATCTGTGGGCCCCTGCCAGTCACACAGACACTGTCCTGACCAGCCCCTTCAGATTTTATGTCTAAACTTAGGATATCCAACTGCAGCAAGAAGTTTAGTCCTGAAACTCAGGTGAACAGAAAATAGCACATATACTTATTTATTTTCTTTTTGTCTTTTCTAGGGCCATACTCACAGCATATGGAGGTTCCCAGGCTAGGGGTCAAATCGGAGCTTGTAGCTGCTGGCCTACACCACAGCCACAGCAATGTTGGATCCAAGCCGCATCTGCAACCTACACCACAGCTCATGGCAACGCCGGATCCTTGACCCACTGAGCAAGGGCAGGGATCGAACCCGCAACCTCATGGTTCCTAGTTGGATTCGTTAACCACTGAGCCATGACGGGAACTCCAGCACATATATTTAGAATCTCTTAAATTAAGTTGAATGTGACTCCAAACCCTCCTTTAAGGGCTGTTGAATCATAATCATTTTTGGGCCTGGTTGGTGGCAGGGTTCCTGGGTCCTGCAGCCCACAGGCCACCTTGCCCCAGGGCCTATGGTTCCTTCCAGTCTAAAGACCCGGCTGTTTCTGTGCCACTCCTGGGGCTGGAGAATCCCTGGGGAGCTGGAAGGTCCTGAACCTGAGGTCCAATAGCTCTGGTGAGGGAGAGTCTAGGGAGGTCTGGCCCCTTTCCAGCACATAGCCGAGGACTGGTGAGCAGCCCCCACTCTCGCAAGACCTGGGGCCAGTGGCAGGAGGATATTTCTCCCTCACAACTCAGTTACCTCCAAAGACATGCCTCTCACTTTAGGACAGAATTTGCTGTCAACACGAGTGGCTGTGACCCCTTAGCACCAAGGGGTGGTAGAGACAGTTTGTGGATTGGCACTACATGGACATGAGTTCTGTTTTAATGGGGACAAAACAATTTTAAAGATTTGAAGCAGCTTTCATTAAGAATATCCTGTCTTTTCTGGACAGTTGTAAAAACAGGAGGGATGGAAACTTCTCCACCATGGAGAAGGGCCTCTGCTGCTGGGCTCTCGAAGCATCTCCACATGTGAACAATATTATTATTATTATTTAGGACTGAACCTGCGGCGTATGGAAGTTCCAGGGCCAGGGGTTGGATTGGAGCTGCAGCTGCTGGCCTATACCACAGCCACAGCAATGCCAGGGATCAAACCTGCACCCTCACTGACACTATGTCAGGTTCTTAACCTGCTGAGCCACAATAGGAACTGCAGCAAATGCATTAATTTTTCAGTATAAGCAATAAATATAATTTCTATTAGAGTTGTATACCTTTTCTATGCTAGTTTATATGATTCAGATGTTGGCTTTGGGAAAACAAATACGGAAGAAAATCAGAAAGGAATCGGCATGTAGCAGAGTGATGGCAAAGAAGACCGGAGCTCACAGCACCTGGGAGCTGTAGGGTCACCCAGGTCAGAGAGTCACTTCCATTAGGGAGTACCTTATTTTATTTTATTTTATTTTTATTTTGTCTTTTTAGGGCCACACCCACTGCATATGGAGGTTCCCAGGCCTAGGGGTCGAATCGGAGCTGTAACTGCTGACCTATGCCACAGCCACAGCAATGTGGGATCCAAGCTGCATCTGCGACCTACACCACAGCTCGTGGCAATGCCAGATCCTTAACCCACTGAGCGAGGCCAGGGATTGAACCTGCGTCCTCATGCATACTAGTTGGGTTCATTAGCCACAGCCTCTACAGGAACTCCAAGCTCCTTATTTCAGAAGACTGTGCAATTGTTACAATCCTCTGCAGCAACTCTGGCCAGTAGAATGTCCTGCTATGATGGAAATATTCTGTAATATAGAGTTTGCTGTTATAGTGGGCTTGCTCCTGGGTGCTTAAAATATGGCTAGTGTAACCGAGAAACTGAATCGAAAATTTTATTTCATTTTAATTAATTTAATTCTAATTTAAATAGTCATCTGTGCTGTCCACATTGAACAGCACAACTCTGTGGTCTTTTCCTCTCTCTTTTTTTCTGGCCCCACTCACCACATGCAGAAGTTCCTGGGCCAGGGATACAACCCCCACTTAGCAGCAATCCGAGCCACAGCCATGACAATTGCTGAACTTTTTTTTTTTTTTTTTTTTTTTTTTTTTTTGTCTTTTGTTGTTGTTGTTGTTGTTGTTGCTATTTCTTGGGCGGCTCCCGCGGCATATGGAGGGTCCCAGGCTAGGGGTCGAATTGGAGCTGTAGCCATCAGCCTACGCCAGAGCCACAGCAACGCGGGATCCGAGCCGCATCTGCAACCTACACCACAGCTCACGGCAACGCCGGATCGTTAACCCACTGAGCAAGGGCAGGGACCGAACCCGCAACCTCATGGTTCCCAGTCGGATTCGTTAACCACTGCGCCACGACAGGAACTCCCAATTGCTGAACTTTTAACACATTAAGCCACCAGGGAAGGCCTAGTCTTTTTCTCTTTTATTTTTTATTTTTTTGTCTTTTGGTCTTTTCTAGGGCCGCTCCTGTGGCATATGGAGGTTCCCAAACTAGGGGTCTAATCAGAGCTGTAGCCACCAGCCTATGCCAGAGCCACAGCAATGCTAGATACGAGCCGCATCTGTGACCTACACCACAGCTCACGGCAATGCCGGATCCTTAACCCACTGAACAAGGCCAGGGATCGAACCTGCAACCTCATGGTTCATAGATTCGTTAACCACTGAGCCACAACGGAAACTCCTCTTTTTTCTCTTTTAATCTAGGATGTGTACCTCACCTACTTTCATAAAAATTCTAAAAAGTCAAGCGTAGCCTGAAACAGAAATATTGAAAAAGAACTTCACGATAAAAAAAAAAGAAGAAAGCAATTCTCTAACAGAGAGCGGAGAAATAGATGTTCCCAGACACATGGAGTATGTTAGCCTTTGCTTCTGAAAATTAAATTTATTTCTGAATTGCTGGAAAGTAAGGCAAAAATGAAGAGTCACTGTTGGAGGCCAGGTTGAAATGTGTAGAGAAGAAGTGTTTGGCTGCCAGCAACCCTTATTTTCTGGGACAGGCTGCCCTGCCCCCTGGAGCCCCAGCCCTCACCCACCACATCCACTTGCTTATAGCCAAGCCACTCAGGATGACCCTACCCTGACACCTACCTGGGCAATCACAGTCATCCCCTTGATAGATTGTACCTGGCACACAGGAGAGTGTGGTCTCTCCCTGGGCTAATGGATGCAGGTATGACACTTGGGGTCTGTGGACCTGAGGGACAGCATGGCAGTCAGCACCCAGGCAGGAGAACACAATGTGATGAAGTCACAGGCATGGCTCTCTTAATTATGAGTTCTGTGACGTTGGCCACATGCACTGACTTCTCCAGGCTTCCTCTTGTATAAAATGGAAGTGATTTTCATTCAGATTTCACAGAAACGCAAGGATGTAATAAGTGCTTCACAAATACTACTTTTTTTTTTTTTCCTTTTTAGGGCCACACCTGTGGCATATGGAGGTTCCCAGGCTAGGGGAAGAATTCAGAGATGAAACCACCAGCCTATACCACAGCCACAGCAAGGTCAGATCCAAGCTGTGTCTGCAACCTATACCATAGCTCACGGCAACACCGGCTCCTTAAAACCCTGAGCAGACACCAGGGATCGATCCTACATCCTCATGGATCCTAGTCAGATTTGTTTCCACTGCGCCATGATGGGAACTCCTACAAATACTACTATTAATTATCATGATATTAGGGTCAGAATCCTGCCGGCCTTCAAGCCCCTGGATTGTGTCATTGTCAAAGCCTTAGCAGCTACCAGCCCCTGGGCTCCATGCGATGCATGCCTCCCCCATACTCTTAAAATAAGATTTTGTTTTGCTTCAGCGAATTTAGGTTGAGCTTCTGGGATCTGTATCCAGCAGATTCTCGCTTGTAGACCATTCTTTGGAATTCCACCTTCTCTTCTTCTTTCTGCAGGTGGCTAGGCGAACTGAAGCTTCCACAGCCACTATCCACAGGACAAGGGCATGGAAGAGGGGAGCTCAGATGGACACAACTCTTATTTTTTTATTATAGTTGATTTACATTGTTCTGTAAATTTCTGCTATACAGCAAAGTGACCCAGTCATACATCTATGCACACTCTCTCATATTATCCTCCATCATGTTCCATCACAAGTGATTGGATACAGTTCCCTATTTTATACAGCAGAACCTCATTGCTTATACATTATAAATGGAACAGTTTATATCTACTAACCCCAAACTCCGCATCCATTCCCACTCCCTCTCCTTCCCCTTGAAACCACAAGTCTGTTCTCTATGTCTGAGAGTCTGTTTCTATTCTGTAGATAGGTTCATTTGTGCCATATATTAGATCCTACATGTAAGTGACATCATATAGTATGTCTTTCTCTTTCTGACTTACTTCATTTAGTAAGAGAATCTCTTGTTCCATCTATGTTGCTGCAAATGGCATTATTTTGTTCTTTTCTATGGCTAAGTAGTATTCCATTGTGTATATATACTACATCTTCTTAATCCATTCATCTGTTGATGGACATTTAGGTTGTTTCCATGTCTTGGCTACTGTGAAAGCGCTGCTATGAACATAGGGGTGTATGAGTCTTTTTCAAGGAAAGTTTTGTCCAGATATATGCCCAAGAGTGGGATTGCTGGGTCATATGGTAGTTCTATATTTAGTTTTCTGAGGAACCTCCATCCTGTTCTCCATAGCAGTTGTACCAATTTCCATTCCCACCAACAGTGCAGGCTGGTTCCCTTTTTGGATGGACACATGTTTCAAGTTAAGGTCTTTAGTGGACATGGGCCATATTTTTGGCTGCCCACACCCTTTTATTCCGGAATAAACCTTCAGAAAATGCATCTTAGAGGGAGACAGGGCCCCACCTCCCACCACAGGAGCTGGAAGTTGCCAAAAGATACTCTTCTCCACCCACTGGCAGATATGGTGTGGACATATGATCTGGGCTGGGCTAACTGAATGCTTGTGACTGGGACTCTGGAAGGAGTGACACAGACATGGCTGGTGGTTGTCATGGTGACAGTGATGCTGATGTCCAGAACTCTGCTCTAGGGGCGGGGGCTGGTGGGGGACGCGTTGCACTGATACCAATGTGCTGACCACATGGTTCCTGAGACCTGACCCTCACAGGCTTCCCCTGCCCAGCCTCTCATTTTCCAAACGAAGTTCTGCAACCTTCCTGTCTATTTTGTGAGCTACCCAATGAGTTGCCAGTGAACACCTCCACTGCATAAGCTAGCTAGGAGGGGGCCTTTGGTTTGTAACAAAGGGCCTTGCTTTTCCTTTCACCCCTTTGAGTAACTAAGTGACCAAAAATAAACACCGCTTGCTCCTGGGCTCTTGCTGCAAAACCATCAAACATTCCTACTCCAGCCCCATTTCTGTCAATTCCTGCACAAGCCTATAGTCCTTGGACCACCACTCACCAACATTAGGCCTGTTGTACCATGACACAGTCTGTGATGGAACAGAGAGGTCCCATTGTGGCTCAGCAGGTTAAGAACTTGACCAGTATCTGTGAGGATGCAGATTTGAGCCCTGGGTTCGCTCAATGGGTTAAGTATCCTGTGTTACCACAAGCTGCAGCACAGGTTGCAGTCACAGCTGGGCTCCTGCATTGCTGTGGCTGTGGTGTAGGCCGGCAGCTGCAGCTCCAATTCAACCCCTAGCCTGGGAACCTCCATATCTCGCAGGAGCTGCCATTAAAAAAAAAAAAAAAAAAAAAAAAAAAAAAAAAGGGACCGAACAGGCACCAGACATGCTGACATCATATTCCAGAGGGAGGAAAATAACTTGTCTTCAGAACAACTGAACTTACACACAAATTAAATGTTTATCTTCCATTGAAAATGGATGTGCCTCAACACCTCTAATAATGATCTTGTCCTTTTGATTAATAAATTAGTATTCTCTGTTGGTGAAGTAATAAGTTTCGATTTCTCACATAATGTTCTTCCCAGAAGCTTTTGTCTGAGAATCTATCACATGCAATCTTCTCCGAGTTTTAGGTGGACAAGGTGTAGGTCCCCAGACCCTACTGCTGATCACAATGAAGGCTAGAGAATAAACATCCATGGAGCAAATGAACAAGGGAGCTCATTGGTGAGTTAAGGCACGAGCAGAGTGTGGGAGCAGGATGAGAATCAGCTGTTTGTGCTTTGTCCTGGAAGGACAGACATTCCGTGAGCATGGTAATGAGGAAGGGCTTATGAGACAGAACATCCACTCATTTCAAAAATATGAGGCCGTTTGGGTCTGTTTTTCACCAAGAGGAGAACTGACGATTAAGTCCTTCTGTGAAGGTAAGAAGCACACCCAGCAGGAGGCTTGGGCTCAGGCTGAGGACAGGCTTTGAGGGGGCAGGTGGCCGTCGTGTGTGGAAGAGAAGCTGTCAGGACTGTCTCCAATGCGGGTTCACTTCTGGTGGGGGATGGGGGGTGGTCCCCCTGAACGCCCCCTCTCCATCCATCTAGCTCAGCTCCCCAGGAGCCCTGGGGCCAGGAGTCTGTTCCATCCTGGCTCAGATTCATGTGGATGACTTGGCTGATTGCTTAGGGCTGACATTTCTGATGCCCCCACCCCTGATTCTTTATTTAATCCAAAACAAAGGAGGAAGAGAATCATTGTGGACACTATTTGTCATCTATGTAAATCCAATCACAGTTCTTTTTTCTGCTTTGACCACATCAGGGTAACACAGCTAGACAGATTTCCATCAATTCTGGATTGCCTAACTCAAAATATCGATTAACTGGTCTGAAAATTTTAATTTGAGGATCCTGGAGGCTCCTTTGAGAGGCAGTTAGGCAGTCATCCTCCAGGGTAGCAGAAATGACGTACTAGAGGCCAGTGGCCATTGCCCAGGAGAGACATGACTTTCACACTAAGTTTAGTGAAGGCCACAGTCTGGATGGCAGTGGAGCTGCTCTTCTAGCTCAGTGCCTCTGGAGCAAACACCGATCTCATGGAGATCATGACTCGGGATCTGAGTGGGGCCTGAAATTCTGCCTTTCTTACCAGCTGGCAGGTAGAGTCCACGCTGGTGTCTGTGAGGATGCAGGTTCGATCCCTGGCCTCACTCAATGGGTTAAGTGATCCAGCACTGCTGCAAGCTGCAACATAGGTCACAGATGCAGCTCAGATCCAGTGTTGCTGTGGCTATGGCGTAGACCCAGGAACTTCCATATGCTGCAGTGTGGCCATAAAAAGAAAAAAAAAATTCAAGATGGGTTTGGGAAGATATTTTAGAAACAAGAAAGTCATCTAATAACTTATAATCAGAGGCTAAATAGTGTGGCCTGTGGCGATGGCTCAGGAAGTGTGTATATATGTTGAGGTGGGAGGAAGAAGTGAGTAGAAAAGCAGCAAAAAGAGTTAGTAACCCCGGGAGCAGCTGAGACAGTAGCCAAGTGCAGGGTCAAACATCATCTTGAGAAATTGGAAAGAATCCTTTAAACACAGTCCACTCTATATTTGTAGGTTCTACATAGATCAATCAATCACTCATGCACACTTCTGCGGATACAGAAGGCCAACAAATATTATGCTGTCTTTTATAAGGGACTTGAGCATCGGTGGATTTGGGCGCCCACAAGAAGTCCTAGAACCAGTCCCTTATGGATACCAAGGGAAGACTGAATGTACTTGATGTATCCCTGAGGAATGGTTTTATAACCGTTTTATAAATGTGAACTCTGATTGATAGACTCCTGGAAAAGGTTTTAAGCCACAACAGAACACAGTACCTACATTCATGCCCTCTCACCTGTCCTAACAATTGTGTTTTGTCAAAAACTAAAACCAGGAGTTCCCTTCATGGCACAGTGGAAACGAATCCAACTAGGAACCACAAGGTTGCAGGTTGGATCCCTGGCCTCAGTCAGCGGGTTAAGGATCCGGCATTACAGTGAGCTGTGGTATAGGTCACAGACATGGCTCAGATCTGGCGTTGCTGTGACTGTGGCATAGGATGGCAGCTACAGCTCTGATTAGACCCTTAGCCTGGGAACCTCCATATGCCATGGGTGTGGCCCTCAAGAGACAAAAAGACATACACACACACACACACACACACACACACGCAAACTAAAACCGGATTTTTTTTTTCTGTATTGTCAGCACTGCTGTAATAATATAATATGATGTAATCACAATTAATAATAACAGGAGCTGAATCTGTTTTCTGACCTTTGCATTTGCAGAGACCACAGCCTTATCAGATGCCTCCCCCTTTCCTACCCCCCTGGGCCAAGTTATTGATTTTGATCTTATTACCACTGTGATGAAAGATTTTACTTGGAAAACCCAAGGACTGCACTTTTTTATTACTTTGGTCTCTATACTGGTAAGCAGGAGTATTGGTTATCATGGTAAACATGGTAGATGGTCTATAGCAATGTAGGTATCTATGGGTTGGTTTGTTGATTGTGTAAAAATTAAGGAACAGAAACCTCAATTAAAATAGAGTCAAGAGGCTGGAAGAGGGAGTTCTCACATCCTACCGCCACAGCAGAGCTCAGCAGGAAGAATTTCTCTTCTTGCTTGGCAAGAGGTCAGCCAATGAGAAAGTGTCACACTTAGCTAATGAAAAACCACTATACTTGGAACCCTCATTTCATCCAATGGGCTCTTTGTTTACTCCAGCTCTGCCAGCTCCCTTTCCCCCTCTTTAAAAGAGTGCTCCTCTCTTTGCCGTGTGGGGTCTAGCCAGTGGCTTACCAGGGTTGCAGACCTGAATAGTAATTCTCTGTTGACCTTGAATAAACCCATTTTTGTTAGAAAAAGAACTAGCAGACTATTTGTTTTAGGTCAACAGTTCACGAAGGCTCCAAAGAGACATCTAGACTGCCTCTGAGCTGCTTCCAAGTGTCTACCCCAGGGTGTCTCTAACAAATCACCTGGGATTTTTATTAAGATGCAGATTCTGATCCAGGAAGGTTGAGGTGGGGCCTGAAAGCCTGCATTTCTTTTTTTTTTTTTTTTTTTTTTTTTTTTTTTTTTGCTATTTCTTGGGCCGCTCCCGCAGCATATGGAGATTCCCAGGCTAGGGGTCCAATCGGAGCTGTAGCCACTGGCCTACACCAGAGCCACAGCAACGCGGGATCCGAGCTGCGTCCGCAACCCACACCACAGCTCACGGCAATGCCAGATCCTTAACCCACTGAGCAAGGGCAGGGACCGAACCGGCAACCCCATGGTTCCCAGTCGGACTCGTTAACCACTGCGCCACGTCGGGAACTCCAAAGCCTGCATTTCTAACAAGCTCGCATGATGACCACGTTTGTGGTAAAGGCTCTTCCCTGTGAAGGCGGCCATGAGCCATCTTGGACTGACCCCCCTTGGGGATGCATGTGCACCTGCTGTAGATCAGGGAGGCAGCCACTATGGACTCAGAAAAGCCAAAAGCTCAAAACAACAGGCCTTCAGTAGAAACACCTGTAAACCCAACTGATAAGTCTTAACAACCCCAGTGTGGATATTCCATTGACAGGGAGATTCTAGGACCTGGAGATGCCTGCAGAGCAACTGTCAGTCAGCTGCTTCTCAGAGGAGGCTGCGGAGGAGTGGCAACCAATTTTGGCAAGAATGAGGACTATTTTCTTACGGAGAGCTCCCTAATTATGCAGTTAGAGAACCGTGTGTGGCACATTCCAGGGCCTACACTGCTCTCATAAGGATTCCACTGTTAATTTTAAGAAGAGAAATCAGCAATGCAACTTTCTCCACTCCCCCACCATTCACACATTGGGTTTGTGTGCCAACTCAAAGCATACCCACTGGAAATGAAAACAGAATTTTTCTGGAGTTTGACAAGCCCTTAAATTGAAGCTTGTCAAGCTCCAGAGCTACACAGGGGGAGGATTTGGTTTTCTTCCTCCCATTGCTGAACAAAATTTTCTCTCTGCTGATTCTTAAATTTACGTCAGACTTTACATATACATTTATTTTTATTTTTGGTCTTTTTGTCTTTTTAGGTCCCCACCCACAGGATATGGAAGTTCCCAGGCTAGGGGCCGAATCAGATCTGCAGTCACTGGCCTACCCATAGCCACAGCAACTCGGGATCCGAGCCACATCTGTCATTTATATTACAGCTCCTGGCAATGCTGGGTCCTTAACCCACTGAGCAAGGCCAGGGATGGAACACGTGTCCTCATGGATGCTAATTGGGTTTGCTAACTGCTGAGCCATGACGGGAACTCCAGACTTTATATTTGTTAAACCCCAAATGCCAGAGCCCAGGCAGCCTCACACAGGGTGCTTCACACAGTAGGCACTTGATCCACATTTATTGTCTTTCGTCCTGTTCACGACTGACCTAAGGAAAGAGCCTCCAACCAGAGCCCCTTGTGAACAAACCCACACACCCATGCTCTGGATGCTGCCCAAGCAAGTCAGTCAGAGAGAACCCCTCCCTCTGCAAATGTGCGTGGGCAGTACCTATGGAGCTATTAGGTCACAAGATACTGTGGAGCAATGAGACAGCAAAGCTGGACTTGACTGCCGGCCACTCCAGCCAGCTTTGTTCTGGCGAGCACCACACTCCACAGGGCAAGGGCTTTCAAAGTCTCTTGACTGCAACTCTTAGTAAGAAAAATATTGTATATTACATCTACCTACCTACACACACACACACACACACACACACACACACACACACACACACACACCGGAAATAAGTGCTTTATGAAATCATGGTTATCCCGCTCTATATAATGTGCCCTATTTTTGAGTGGTCATCTCTTCAAATGCATTGTTTAGACAACTCCTTAAACTACATTTGTTTTCATAATGTTTTCTTTAACCCCAACTACAAAAACTACATGGCAGCTTTTTTTGCCTGATCTCACAATTTTGTGTGTGTGTGTGTGTGCTTTTTTTTAGGGCCTAGGGCCACAGCTTGTGGCAATGCCAGATCCTTAACTCCCTGAGCGAGGCCAGAGATCAAACCTACATCCTCACAGATACTAGTGAGGTTCTTAACCCACTGAGCCATAGCAGGAGCTCCTGATCTCACAATTACTAAGGTAATATTTTATGAATTCCCTTTAGTGTCATCATCCCACTCCCTGCCTTGCTCCTGTGGTTCCTCCCCTATCAGTGAATTTTATGCTCCTCTTTTAAAACCTGGGGAAGCAGTGAGCACAATGATGAGTAGCATAGAATCTGGAGCCAGACTCACTTCCTTCCCCACTGTGAGACCTGGGCAAGTTACTTAATCGCTCTGTGGCTCAGTTCCCCCATCTATAAAAGGATTATAATAACAAGGCTACCTCATAAAGCTGTTCTGAGGACCTAATGTGTTAATACAGATAAAGTGCTTAGAATATTGCAGGTGCACGAAACTGGATGGTGTCCTTCTGCATCCGTGGTCACGGCCATGCTACACTCACACTGCATCTTTCTGACCTTTAGAGTTAATATTTTAAGTACGTAAATTTCTTTTTAACAATTCAAAAACATATTATTTAATGTAAATGATTTCACAAGATGCTAAATCCGCTTTAGACTCTCCTGAGTTACAGGGAGCCATCGTTAAAAACATCACTAGGCTGGGTCACTGTGACACCTCCCTGGCCCATGACAAGTTTCCTTTCCCACATGTTCCATCTTCCCTTTGCTCCAACATGTTTCTGTGAGGCCAGCAACCCAGAGAAGCATGTTTGTTAGAAGAATGAACAAAATTGCAAGAATAAATAGGTTATGGTTGAAGACTTCCTTAGTGAGTAAAAGGCATACACTTCAGTGCATGTGTTCAGGGACATTTTCTCTGGCTGATCTGGGGACACTGGTTTTCAACTGTGCTCTGGATAATTGCTGCTGCCCAAAAAGGCATCTCAGTTAATGAGGTGCTGTTGGTCCCCATTCTCGTGCTGTTTCATGAATGAGTATAGCCTCTTCTTCCCAACCTAATTCTAAGCAGAGTTCAAAGACTATGGGTTTTTTTATTTCATTCATTCATTCACTCATTCTTTCAACCATAAAAATTGCCAAAGTGCCAGGCATTATGCTAGGTGATGGAAAATAATAATAATCTGCAACCCTTAAATACATGGACTTCATGGCTGTCAAAGTGCTTGTACATAAATTACCTCGTTTATTCCTCTAAACAGCTCCATGAAGCCAGGGATCTTATTTCCATTTTATGGGCAGAGAATGATGCAAAGAAAAAGTAAAGGGAAAAGAGAGAAGTATTTGTTAACTGACCAAAGGTCCTGAACATTCCGTGCAAGCTGGTGCTGGTGGAAAATGACACACTTCAGGGCCACGGACTTTGATCCCTGAATTATTTGGTGCTTTGCCCAGACCACCACGACAGGCAAAGGGTCACATCCTAAACACTTTGGAGGAAGACAATTTTGATGTTGATGAGATTTCAGGTTATGTCTGGGGAAGGGGGAAAGGAGGATAATGAATTCCAGGAGCCAGAAAAAAGGAGGAGGAGATTAACAACGCTGGTCCAAATATGTGGGGGTGGGAGGGCAGGCAAGACTTAAAGGAAAGTCAGGAGGTTGAGGTTGATTTCAGTCTAGGGGAGAGGACAGCCAGACAAAGAATGGGGGGCCCAACGAAGGCATTAGAGCACAGAGAGCAGAGATTTAGAATCCCAGGACTGTGTCCAGGATGTTACAAACTGGCCTTGGGAAAAAGGAAACACTCTTTGTGCTTTCACCAACAACTTCCAGCCAGCAAAGTGGTTCCAGATTTCTGGCAGCCTTTTAAATTAGCTTCAGTCCCAAATTCAAAGCAGAAACTGCCCTAGATTCCTCTGTTTCTCAAAATTTCCCTTTTCTGTTGCACCAGGCAGCTCAAGATACTCCTCTCTGATGATCTCGTGGATGTTCAGAAACTGTGGCTTCCCAGATGAACCAATGAGCCAAATATTTATTGCCTCAGGCTCACCATGGCGAGAAGGGTGGGATGAGGCCGGCACCACAGCAGGTACCATGTGCTGATTTATGGCAGGATGCTTGTGATGTACCTTTGTGGGGATATGTGCTCAGCAAAAGAGGTTATACCTGAGTAGGATGCCGGATCAGATGGATGGGGTGGGGCCATATCACAAAAGGCCTAAAGAGGGAGGAGGTTAAGTCAGAAGGTCTAATTAAAGTCCGGTGCCACAATAGGTTTTCACATCTGTAGAGTGCATGCACGGGTGATTTACAACAAGCATATTATTTCAGACCCAGGACACAGCCATCTTTTCTAAATCACTGGGTCCTGGGTGTTACATTGGGACAAAACTCAAGTATGAGATTCACATCTTGTAGAGTTATCCTGAGATCAGGGCTGGAGAGGGGTCTGTCCTTTTCCTGAAGACAGTGACTTTCAACTCCCTGGATCTGTGATGCGTGGGAAACAGAGGAGGAGAGGCTGGAAGAGTATTTCGCATGTAATGGGCGCACCCTACTAATTGCTGAATAATAGAGAAACCATGAGTGAAAGAGGAAAGAAGCCACTACTATGGCCAAATTCTCCTCCTGTGCAAGACGGGCCCCAGGAGAGCAGCCACAGGGAAGGTGGAGACTGGGGACACGCCTGCTGCATCCCTGCTGAACACAAGGCCATTTCTGTGAAGGATACTCCACACTGATCACCAAGTCTTCTTTAAACATCATGATGCCTTCTTCACTTCCCAGTCCTTTCTAGGTATCTAATGTCAAACATGTAGAATGTGTAGAAATCTATATAGAGAGTTTCTGAACGTTAACCAGGCAAGTCTCCCAGATGAAGCCTGTACTGGTCCACAAGAGATGCTTCCAAACAGCCTTCAGCAGAGACGATGTCACCAGAATCCTCTGGGGATGGAACTGTGGGCTTGTCATTCTTTCCCATCACTCCTCCTCCCATTTTTTTTTTTTTTTACTCTTTTTTGAATTAAAGTATAGTAAATTTACAACATTGTGCCAATTTCTGCTGTACAGCACAGTGACCCAGTCATACCTATATATACATTCTTTTTCTCATATTATCTTCTATCATGGTCTATCCCAAGAGATTGGATACAGTTCCCTGGGCTATACAAGAGGACCTCATTGCTTATACATTCTAAAGGTTACAGAAAAATATGGAATGCTTCACAAATTTGCATATCATCCTTGCATGGGAGCCGTATTAATCTTCTCTGTATCATTCCAGTTTTAGCAGATGTGCTGCCAAAGCGAGCACTCCTCCTGCCTTCTCTCTGCACACAAACCAGGGCACATTTATCTGACCTTCAGACCAGACCTAGGGCACTTGCCCCTTTGTTTACTTGCTCAACTTTAATAATCAGAACAGGGTAAAAAGAGGAAACCTACTAGACCAAGGTCATTGTCTTAAGGAATAGTCTGAATACCAGCAGGGGGAGCTGTCCATGAGGAATGTGGTGGGGGGAGCCCTCATTCAACCAGGAAGAGGATTCTTGCCCGAGTTCCATACATTTCTTTCCCTTAAATGTGTCCGAAACTCTCTTAGAGCAATAAAAAACAGAGAGGCCCTTCTTCAGCCATCCTTTTCTTCGTCAACATGAGACTCAAGCAGTAAGAAGCTGGGCCTGCCATGAAGGCCCTGCGCTCATGTGTTTTCTTTGTACCACTTGATCGAACCATCATTTAACACTGGTGCAAGCCTGTGGCTTGAATCCCACACTTCTTAGCTGTTATCAGTTCATTTCATTTGGCCGATACAAAGAAAAGAAAGACTTTCAGGTATATTCATTGAATTCAAATCTAATGCCCATTCCTCTGTGCAAGTTTCCCTGACTTTGGTGCCTGGGGAGATATTGCAGAGGTCATTGACCTCAGAATCCTACACTTCCTTAAAGTGGGTTCTGTGGGCTGGATGGAATGAGAGGGAATGAGGAAGAAGAGGGAGGGGGAAGCAAAGGCAGACCAAAGCCAAGTCCTTCTGGTTGGGCCTTTTGGAGGAAAGTAATTGTCCCCCTGCTTGGGAATTCATAACCCAGACACCTGATGCTAAAAACCACCCACAAGGAGGGTGGTGGCCCTCTGACCCTTTCATGAGGAATTAAAATCTACACTTTGACTTGTAGCTATGTCCTTCAGCTGGGGAAAGCTACTCTGTGTATCAAATATCTTGCCTCTCGAAATGAGAGATCCTATTTAAAGACTGACTGGGGAGTTCCTGCTGTGGTACAACAGGATCAACTGCGTCGTAGAAGCACTGGGATGCAGGTTTGATCCCCAGCCTGGCACAGTGGGTGAAGGATCTGGCGTTGCCACAGCTGCAGCACAGGTCACCATTGCAGCTCAGATCTGATCCCTGGTGCAGGAAGTCCATATGCCTTGGGGTGGCCAATGAAATAAAATAATAAAGACCTGTTGGAAAGCTGAATGTTTTTCTATGACAGCCCCTTTTGGAATCTGCCCTCATCTACATTCAGGAGGGAAAGTCTCAGCTCATACCTCATGAACACACAGTAATAGCACTAGCTCTGCTAGTCTGGAGGCAATTATCCAACATCATCACAGGTAGTCTTCCCACTTTAGACTTGAGTAGAGTCTACTGCTTTTACAAGCACTTTGGATGCAAGCACCTGTGCACAAGACGATAGGGTGAGATAGTCAGAATACTTAGGTCCTGACAGCCCTTTGGGGTGGATGGTGCAGAGGGGCCTGAAAACCCCTGCCAAAAATGTGCAGGATTTACTGAGATGGTCAGAACATGTAGTTTAATTCAAGATATGCTTCTTTTAGGTAGATAGTCATTTAATGCCTGCCACATACAGCACTGGTGCTATGGGAAGGAAAAAGGAAGACAGAGCCCCTGCTGTGTAAAAGAGGTAAAAGGTACAACAGACTCAGACTAAAAGAAGTCTTGTTAAAGCTTCATTCTGGAAGGGGTATACATTTCTGAGTTCCCCTTCTCTGGCTGCTGAAGAGAGTTGAATTATTAGCTAGAGTCCACTCCATCCAGACAACCATCTCAAGTGGGACCAGACCTCTCCAGCCTTTGATCAAGGACTTTAAGGACATACTCAAAGCATTTGTTGGGAAAACACTGGATCAACACATGGAAATGACAGCTAGATGCAATGAGCCTGGCTCACACTTAGAAACCTCAAGCACACAACATCAGATGTTGGTCTGTCTTGGGACCTGAGACACAATTTCACCTCTTTATCCTCCAGGAACTAGTGGGACCAAGTTCCTTGCCAACTGGTCTGAGTTCCGATGTGGTCAGATTTCTCTTCGCCTTGGCTGCCTCTCCTCGGCTGGTTGGTGCCTGTTTAGGCCTTTTGCCAGGCTGACTGGCTGCTTCCTCCTCCCACACACTCAGCGCCCTGGTGACTGCCAGCTGGATCTTCCCCTGTCCCTAGGGGACTAGCTTCTCTTACATCCTCTCTCTGCCCTGAGGACTGTCCTGGGTATGTTCTCTGGGCCTTTTAGTAAAATGGGAGAGGAGACGGTGTGATAGAAAGATCCGTTTCCACTGTTTGGGGTCTGAGATAAAAAGGGATCCTGCCTGGAGCAGAAACAAGACTCAAACAGCCACTGCCTGTGTAACTGTTAACTGTCCGGTGGCTGGTTCTCCAGCCTGAGCTCTGACACTGACCATCACATAGGTTGGGTAGGCAGAAAGCATGAAAGATGTTACATAG
Source organism: Sus scrofa (assembly GCF_054392235.1). Classification (NCBI taxonomy): domain Eukaryota; kingdom Metazoa; phylum Chordata; class Mammalia; order Artiodactyla; family Suidae; genus Sus; species Sus scrofa. The sequence goes on along the minus strand of NC_139383.1, from coordinate 78,154,797 downwards.
AAAATCATGATGAAAGGGGTGCAGGAAAGCAGCCACTTTGACATTGCCTAATTCAGCCCCCTCTCAGGTCTCTTCATGCCTCAGTAATAGGAAATCAATCTAAGTGCTATACAGGGGTATCCACAATATCTTTCCCTAAAGATAGGAAAATATGTTCAGGGACAGCAAGTGCAAAGGCCCTGAGGTATGTTCAGAGAATAGGAAGAAGGCCAGTGTGGCTGGAGTAGAATGAGAGAGGGTGAGAAATGTGAGAGGGAGCCGAAGCAAGAGAAGTCACAGAGGGTCTTGAAGTCAGACTAAGAATTTTAGCTTCTGTGTTTGAGTGCTCTGGGCACCAGAGAAAGGATATCTGGGTGCTGTGTGGTCAGGGACAAGAGAATGAAGGGAGACAAGTTAGAGAGTTTCACCTTGATTCAAACAAGAGGTGATGATGGCTTGGCCACGATGGCTGTGATGACTCTGGAAAAATGAAGCAAGTGAGAAATGAAGTATAGGGGAGTTAAGGTGTTCCCATTGTAGCTCGGTGGGTTAAGAGCCTGATATAACATCTGTGAGGATGTGGGTTCGATCTCTGGCCTCGTTCAGTGAGTTAAGTATCCAGTGTTGCTGTGAGCTGTGGCGTAGGTCACAGACCTGGCTTGGATCCCTTGTTGCTATGGCTGTGGTATAGGCTGGCAGCTGCAGCTCCAATTCAGATAGGGATGGAGCAGGATAGTTACACACATAGTTGTGGAAGTCCCAATAAGAGACCATAGATAGAGAGGGAACCGTAGGGGACTTTGGGAGATATGAGACATGCCTCAGGTCACTGGGTGGGGAATGGGGTGAAGCCTGCATTCATGCTCAGATCAGGGGCAAGTGTTTAAGGACCAGCCTTCTGCTGATTTGAATAAGCACGATGACAGTCCTGGTTTGACCTTAGAGGGTCAAATTCTCTCTTAGCAGATACCAAGGAGGACCTACTACTCAAAGAAAGAGAAAAAGGTGGTCTTTCCCCACCCCCACTCCCCTTGGATGATAAAACGGTAGCCTACCTAATTCTTGGGGCAGAGCCTCCTCACCTGCCTGCTTCCATCTCTCACAAGCATCCTATCCTATCACTGTCTCTCGCTGAATTCCTTCGATGCTGAAGCACAAAGAACCTGAAACTCAGTAAGTCCAGACACCAGGTGAGTGATTCTAATTTAAAAACTGTGGATTCACACAAAGGACCCAGAATTGCCAAAGAAATCCTGAGGAATAAAAACCAAGCAGGAGGTATAACTCTCCCAGAATTCAGGTAATATTACAAAGCTGCAATCATCAAGATGGTGTGGTACTGGTACCAAAACAGACATACAGACCAATGGAACAGAATAGAGAACCAGAAATAAACCCAGACACCTATGGTCAATTAATCTTCAACAAAGGAGGCAAGAATATAAAATGGGAAAAAGGCAGTCTTTTCAGCAGGTGGTGCTGGGAAAACTGGACAGCCACATGTAAATCAATGAAGCTGGAACACACCCTCACACCATGCACAAAAGTAAACTGAAAATGGCTTAAAGACATAAACGTAAGACCAGACACCATCAAACTCTAGAAGAGAACATAGGAAAAACATTCTCTGACATCAACCTTACAAATGTTTTCTCAGGACAGTCTCCCAAGGCAACAGAAATAAAAGCAAAGACAAACAAATGGAACCTAATCAAACTGACAAGCTTTTGCATGGCAAAGGAAACCATAAAAAAAAAAAAAAAGACAACTTACAGAATAGGAGAAAATAGTTTCAAATGATGCAACTGATAAGGGCCTAATCTCTAAAATATACAAACAATTTATGGAACTCTACAGCAAAAAAGCCAACAACCAAATTGAAAAATGGACAAAAGACCTGAATAGACATTTCTCCAAGGAAGACATACAGATGGCCAACAAGCACATGAAAAACTCAGTATCACTGATTATTAGAGAACTGCAAATCAAAACTACTATGAGATACTACCCCACACCAGTCAGAACGGCCAACATTAATAAGTCCACAAATAACAAATGCTGGAGAGGGTATAGAGAAAAGGGAACCCTCCTGCACTGTTAGAGGGAATGCAAATTGGTACAACCACTATGGAAAATAGTATGGAAGTACCTTAGAAAACTATATATAGAACTACCATATGACCCAGCAATCCCACTCCTGGGCATATATCCAGGCAAAACTTTCCTTGAAAAACATGCACCCGCATGTTCATTGCAGCACTATGCAAAATAGCCAAGACATGGAAACAACCTAAATGTCCATTGACAGATGGATAGATTAAGAAGATGTGGTAATATATACACAATGGAATACCACTTAGCCATAAAAAAGAACAAACTAATGCCATTTACAGCAACATGGATGGAACTAGAGACTCTCATACTAAGTGAAGTCAGTCACAAAGAGAAAGACAAATACCATATGATATCACATATCTGGAATCTAATATATGGCACAAATGAACCTTTCCACAGAAAAGAAACTCATGGGCATGGAGAACAGACTTGTGGTTGCCAAGGGGGAGGGGGACAGAGTGGGATGGATTGGGAATTTGGGGTTCATAGATGTAAACTATTGCCTTTGGAATGGATAAGCAATGAAATCCTGCTGTATAGCACTGGGAACTGTATCTAGTCACATGATGGAGCATAATGGAGGATAATGAGAAAAAGAATGTACATATGTATGTGTGATTGGGTGACTTTGCTGTACAGTAGAAAATTGACAGAACACTGTAAACCAGCTATAATGGAAAAAAATAAAAATTAAAAAAAAAAAAAAAGCAAAAAAACTGTGGTTTCAAGACCCAGTCTGGATTTAGGCTGGGTTCAAGTCCCTATCTGGGTTCTGGCTATGTTCAAGCCATTAAGTGCTCTCTGTTTCAATTTGACCCCTAGTCTGAGAACTTCCATATACCACTGGTGTGGCCCTGAAAAAGGAAAGAAAAAGAGAGAGAGAGGAGTTATGGATGATTCTAGGGTTTCTGGTAGAGCAGCTGAAAGAATAGAATTTTCTTTTTTTTCTTTGTCTTTTTAGGGCTGCACCCATGGCATATGAAGGTTCCCAGGCTAGGGGTCTAATCAGAGCTACAGCTGCCCACCTATGCCACAGCCACAGCCACACCAGATCTGAGCCACTTCTTCGACCTACACCACAGCTCACTGCTATGCCAGATCCTTAACCCACTGAGGAAGGCCAGGGATTGAATCGCAACCTCATGGTTCCTAGATGGATTTGTTTCCACTGCACCACTATGGGAACTCCAGAATTTTCTTTTTTTTGAGACAGCAAGTTTGCAGGGCACCTCAAGAGTGTGATTCTGGATCCATAGTGTTCTAGACATCTATTACCTATGGTATTATATTTCTATGGCTGCCGTAACAAATTACCACAACCTTGGTGGCTTAAGATTAAAAAGCGTATTCTTCTCAGGGTTCAAGAGACCAGAAATCCAAAATCATTTTCAGTGGGTGAGACCCGGGCATCAGCAGAGCCTCAGTGGGGGCTTTAGAGAAGAATTCCTGGCTCTTCCAGCTCCTGGTGGCAGCTGGTATTCCTTGGCTTAAGGCTGCATCACTTCAGTCACTTCACTCCAGTTGCTTCCATGGTTACATTGCCTTCCCCTCTGTGTATCAAAACTCCCTGTGCCTTTCTCTTGCAAGGTTAGGGCCCACCCAGGTAAGCAGGCTTATTTCATCGTCTTGGTATCTTTAACATAATCGCAGAAGCATGAAATCCCCTCTGCCATCAAAGGTAACACACGCAGGTGACAGGGACTATTGACGTGGATCTGTTTTGGAGGGCCATTATTCAGCCTACCTCAGACATTCGAGTGGAAAGCCTGCATAAAAGAATTCCCTATAAGAGCCTGGATTTTAGGGGGGAGGTGCAGCCTGGATGTAGAAGTCTAGGTCATCAGCATTTTTGTCCTGAGACTGGACCACCCAGGGAGGCCTGTAGAAAAAGAGGATGCCCAACACCAGGGCACTCTGGTGTTCGGAAATGTAAGCTATAGGGAGAAATCAGCAAAGGAAACTGAGAAGAGCAGCAGGAGAGGCCAGAGGAAATCTGGGAGGCTTCTGAGAGGCACCCAGAGAATGTCTCAGAAACAGCAGAGGCACCGACCATGTCAAGAGCACTGATGGATCCAATAACATGAGATGAGAACACTAGGTTTAGCAATGTGGAGGTCACTGTCAATCTTGATGGGGCAGTTTGAATGTAGAGGAGGCGACAAAAGTGTGATGGGAGAGGTCTCAGGATGGAGTAGAGAAAGGAACAGGAGAGAGCAAGCCCTGGCAGATTTTTAAGGTGCTCTGACCTGGAAAGCAACGCCACCCCCCCTCCCCCGCCACCCCTCCCCTGCCAGCTGTCCCTTTACCTGCCTGAGCTTTCAGAAAAGCAGAGAGAATGGGCTTTGGAACTGTTCTAGCTGGAATTTTAGGGTCCAGCAAAGAGAGGGTAGATGCTGAAGATTTCACTTGCCTGTTTCACCCAAAGTTTGTTGAGCCCCTCTTACCATCACTAAGGCTGACTGTATTCTCTCCCTTTTTTTTTGCTTTTCTTTTTTGGCTTCCCTGCAGCATGTGGAGTTTCCAGGCCAGAGACCCAGGGGTAATGCGAGCCACAGTTGCAGCAACACTGGATCCTTAACCCACTGCACCAGGCCAGGGACCAAACCTACATCTCAGTGCTCCAGAGATGCTGTCAATCACATTGCATCACTGTGGGAACTCTTAAGGCTGACTGCATTCTGAAAACTCCCCCTAGAGAGCTTGTCCCAGAATTTGAACCCCTTAGTCACTGTGGTCAGAGGGACCACCCCCTCAGCAAGCCCCAGGCACAAGCAGGGGTGCCTTGACTCTTGGACATGTGTCATGCAGCCCCCTCCCAGGTCTTTAAATAACAAGGCTTCTAAGTTGATGGGAGCAAAGCACTGCTGTGCACACACTCTGGAGATGTAGAGCTAATTAACCTTGAACGAGGCAAGTTTCCAAATCTCTCAGAGAAGTTTATTTATGCCTCATATAACCGAGGGCCCTGACTGCAGATTTTAATTCCACGTTTGAGAAGGTGTGAAGCATTACTTTCATATTCATGGAGAGCAGCGTAAGTAAATTAGCACCTGCTTGCCAGGAGTTAGTTAAGGAAAATTATAAGATTCTCTCCTGCGTTCCTAGAGGAGGCCATAGCACACTTACCTTTTCATAACTGTGACCCCTAAGTTGGCCAGGCTCCAAGGAGGCTGGAGGGGTCACCCTAGCTGTTATTCATTGAGTGCTTGCTCTGTGACAAGCACCACACAGGTGCCTTGTATGCGTTATTACTTAATCCTCACAAGAGTCTTGTGAAGTAAGTACTTCTGCTAAGCTCATTTTAAAGTTGGGGGAAATGAGGTTGAGTGAAGTCACATGGCTTCGTGCCATTCCCACGCAAATCGCAGGTGGATGCAAAGCCGGGACCGTTAGTGCCTCTCCCGGGAGGTGAGATGCTTGCGGTTCGCCAAGGAAGATGGAAGTCGGCTTCGGGATGAGATCTCATGTCCAGAAACCAATCTACTTGGTTGCCCTGCACCTGAAAAAGCTTTGGCTCTTGCCAGCATCCTTTCAAATTCTCCATTCGGGAAAGAAAATGAAATTCCTCCTATGTGCCTTGAGACAGAGCCACAAGTAGTCTAGAAGGTGTGCGGTAGAGGGTTGCTCCTTATATAAAAGAATCCTTGTAAACACAGACATTCACTTCTGGAGAGAGTGGTCTGCTGAGTTTACTGAAGGAGGCTTGGGTTTGCTTATCAGCTCAGCTGGACTGTGCATGTTAAAGAGGGAACGATTTACAGGCAGCTTCCATTTCCCCAGAGCCCATGGGCCCAGCAGGATTTATTTTAATTACAGCAGTTATTTTAACAAGGTAAAATTTAACACAATACCCGTACTAACTACCCCTAAAGAGTAAGTGGTATATATGGGGCTTAGAATTGGCATATGAGGGCTGTTGGTTTCCAGAAACTCAACTGGCTCCCTAAGGCCAGCTCGAGGCAAAAGTTGTCAAACAAATTTATCCTCCCCGCTCTTTGGATTGGTACCTTCTTCATTCAGGAGACCCCAGACAGCCTCGGCTGTCTGCTACCCACCAGGAGTCCCAGCTGCCACAGCCTCTTGCTCATGGAGGCCCCTATCCCTGACCCTCCTTGCTCTCAACAGAATGTATGTCCTAGACTCAACTATTTTTTGGCCGTGCCCATGGCATGCAGAAGTTCCCAGGCCAGGGATCAAACCCTCACCACAGCAGTGACTACACTGGATCCCCAACCTGCTACACCACCAGGAAACTCCCTGGACTCAATTTTTTTGAGCTCCTTCTGAGGTGATCCCCAGACTGATTCCATTAGAGCAGAGGGCTGGTGTTTTTCAGGGAGGAGAAGCACTTTTAGGTGACATCGAAGCCACTGCCAACTGTCTTCCTTTATCCAGCTTTGGAGCCACCTCTGAAATTGGCCATGCTTTCCCCAGGCTGTGTATAGTCAACCGACTGACAATTTGAGAGGCATGCGTGTTCATGGGCGGACCCTCTTCTGTGAAATGGTCTTCACAGAACTTATCGTTAATAAATAGGAATTAGTTTCTCAAGTCCAAATGAGGTACTAAAACATATAATATAATATCTGAGACAAAAATAGCTCTGAATAGCTTGTGATTCAGCCTTGTAATTCAGTGTCCGTGCCTCACTACCCCAGAGAGACAAGACCAAGGCAGTTACAGTAGGTGCCCCACAGGGCTTTGTGCAGATTGAGTGTGATCACTCCTGTGAAACCCTTAGAGACTATTGGCTTTTAGTAGACACTCAGAAAATGTTAGCCACAGTACCATCAATCCTTAAATAACAATAGCTACACTTAATGGGTAGTTTAGTCACTGCCAAGCACTGATCCACGCAAGAAAGCTCAGATTGGAGGTTAACTCATTTGATGGTCACAACCACCCTACAATGAAGGCACTGTTGTTCCCCATTTGAAAGAGAGACAGGTGAAGGCACAGAGAGGTTAAGCGACTTGCCAAAGGAACACAGCATGTAAGTGGCAGAGCTACCACGTGGACCCTAGTAGTCAGGCTCCAGGGTCCACAGGCTTCCAACCATCAAGCTCTACCCCACCTAAGGGGGGTGCTTCTAGAAAGCAGGTCAAGTGGAACCTCATCTGATAGACATCCATTGGGAAAATATAAACACCACGTGCCCAGCTAGAAGTGGACGGTTCTCAGATCTGCAGGTCAGGATCCGTGTTTCTGTAACGGTGTGAAATTTAAGGGGAGGGTGTTCCCCATTGGGAATGAGCACAAGTCACTATGAAGTTAGGGGCTAAAGAGAGGCTAGGAAACGTGCTAGTGAAAGGAGAGAGGGTCAGGAGGGAAAAAGGAAAGAGGGGAGGGAGCCATCATTTACACGCCCCCACCCCCCCGGACCCAGCAGCATTTATGGGGACAGCCTGTTCAATAATGCACACAATACACAAGGCTCTGAGGACTAGCAGGATGTTGAAATGTCCTGAACGAGAGCCACAATGGGAATTCTTGCTGTTTGATGTTGGTCGGCCACATCGACATCTGTGAATTGCTATTGCCGTGGAAACCGTGTATCAGACCCTAAATCTTTGTATTGTGAAGTAAAAGGCCTTTCCTTTTGCCACCCACCCCCCGCCCACCTCCCCCAGGCCTCCCCTCAGTCTCAAAAGGCTGAGTCAAGAGTTAATGATTAGGAAATATTGTTACAACCAAAAACTAGTTAAAACAGACACCATTATATTATGATCTGCCTTGGCCCACTAACTTATTACTAATATTTACTTTCTAGTTAGCGTTCTATTGCATCAAGTGTTCTCTTTTGGAATTGAGACACTCCCTAACACCCCTTCCCTGTGAGCAATTTTCATTCCAGAGAGAAGGTCAAGGGACAATAACCCCAATGACAACCAGAAACCATCACCGGACCAACTAAAGCTGGATTTGACGACACTGAAATGATCTATGGATGAACAATAACAGAGACACCTTCAGCAATGACCCTGTCTTCTGAGCTGAACCTATAAACCTCCTTGCTATCCCCTCTCAAGTCAGGATGTAGTTTTGAGGCATTAACCCGCTGTGTCCTCCTTTTCCTGGCAAAGCGATAAAGCTGTTCTTTCTCTTCCTCAAAACTCTGTCTCTGAAACTTAATTGGTGCATTTTCCGCTACACCACGGGGCAGCACTTAGTGTGCAAGGTCACATGCATTTATTCACACAGGAGCCCTGTCTCTCCAGTTCAGATGCTGCTGTGCCTCGTCTGTAATTTACACATTTGATACTCGGGGAAGCAAAGAAGGGAGGGGTGAGAAAGAGAAACTTTTTGTGGAGATTTACCTAAGATTTTCTTTTTTTTTCAATGACGCTAAAGGCAATGTTCACCTTGTGATTCTTTTCAAAAGCATCTCATCTTTTAATAAAATCTCTTCCAAGTTTGCCCCCAAAGAGGAGATCTGCACTCAGGCATCTGGCAAGATAAGATCTGGGCTGCTCCACATTTAGACTCTACCTGGGGAGCCAAAACCATTAGCTGCTGATGCTGTGGACATTTCCGGGGCCGAGTGGAATAAACCCAAATCCAGGCTCACAGGGTGAGCAAAAGGGCTCTAAGGTGTTTGTTACTCTGCCTTATATCAGAGAGTGGCTCTCCTGTTGCCATAGGGATAGAAGCCCTGGAGCTGGCGGGAGAACTATTATTTTCAGTGACTGGCAACATGCAGGGAAGTTTGGGGTTTTTTGTTTTTTGTTTTTGCTTTGCTTTTTTTTTTTTTGTCTTTGCAAGCAGCACCTCTGATTTCTACTAAGGAACTCTGAAAACGTAGAACTTCTTAAAAGTAGAAGGGAACAAATACATTTTGCAATAAATTGCAAATACTCCTTTTCCTTGCTTTGTCCCTTTGGAGGGAAATTAAGAATTATAAACTAGGAGAATGGGCAGTGGGTTCTCAGCTGTGAGATGCAAGCTAACAATCTAGGCTGTATCATTGTTGTTAGGTATTCTAGAAACCCTTTACTGGGCTGAACTGAAGCTACATTAGAGCTGTGAATTGCCCTTGGGGCTTCTAAATCCACTTGCCTAGTTGGTGATTTTAGAGCTGAAGATGGCTCCTTGCCCTTTGTAGAGGCAACTGCTCCAAAATAGGCTTCCTGCTCCAAGAGCAACATGAGGCCAAATTGCTGCCTCCCAGCCTCTTTTTTGATCTCCTAAAGGGCTTCTTTGACCATACAGATAAATTCCCATTTAAATTCAGGCACATTCACCCACAGGCTGATGGATGAATTGAATGATAAATAATACATGTAGACAAAGACAACACCAGGGCTTATATGCAGATGAAAGAACACTAGAAATTATTTCTGATGGAAATATAAAAGATTAAATTCAAGCAGGGAGTGGGGGAGGAAGGATTTTTTCTAAAGCTCCTGAAGAAACAATCTCATTGTTTCCCTTTCAGAAAGGCACTTTCTGTCTTGAGTTGGGAATTCAGTGGGCACTGGTAACTCAGGCCCCAATGGAAGATGCTGGTCCACTAAGGACAGAGCCCAAGAGAGCTGAAACAGAACTAAAATCTAAGATAGGGCACCTGCTGGTGGGGTGGTTTGGGATCCATCTCCTTCCTTCTGGGAATTTTCTTTGGGGAACTATGACTTTTCCAGTCCCTTTTCTAGAGCCAAGTGTATTGTGTTCTATCATCCACGATGATGGGAACAGGGTTGGGGATATGACCCAAGTCATCCCAGGGAGACTCAGTTGCTGGGCTTGGCTCTCATTTCATTGATGTTTCCAGCCAGTGGGATGTAAGCCTGGAGCTGCTGGGGCTCATGAGGTCAGGAGATCCTGCCTTGAAAACACAGGAAAACTGAGCCAAGAAATGGAGAGCTCCAGATTCCTCCCAATCATGTTTGTGTGAGCGCCTGAGTTCAGCCATTCCTGAAGCCAGGATAACATTGATGCTTCAGTTACATGGGCCAATTAATTCACTTTTGTGCTTAAGTCAGTTTCTTTTTTAAAAAAAATGTTTGTTATAGTTGACTTACAATGTTCTGTCAATTTCTGCTGTACAGCAAATTATCCCAGGCATACAGATATATATACATTCTTTTTCTCATATTATCATCCATCATGTTCTATCACAAGTGACTGGATATACACTTGTGCTATACAGTAGAACCTCACTGCTTATCCATTCTAAATATAATAGTTTGCATCTCCTAATCCCAAACTCCCAGTCCACCCCACTCTGTCTGTGCTTAAGTCAGTTTCAATGGGATTTCTGTCACTTTCTGCCAAGAGCTCAGTCCTGAGGGTCTGGTGATTCCTACTCAAACAGCTTAGGAGGCATCACTGTGTAACAGAAGCAAACCTGAGTTTGAATTCATGAGGAAAAGAGATAAGGATATTATTGCCCTATGCCAAGGCAATCAGAGCCCAGGCTGGGTAACTCCTCATCTCTCTCATATGATTCCAGCCTCACCTCTGCTAATAAAGCTCCCAAGGGGACTTGAGTGAGAACTTGTGTTGCTAAAACTGAGAGGGTATGGGATCCTAAATGAGAATTACTTGTGGTATCCCTAATCTTAAACTGTAACAACTTAAATATATAAATGTTCATAAATGTGCATAAACATATACAGATATAGATATAGAAAATTGCTTAAATGAAAGCAATCTTCTTGTGGGTATTAGCAAGAAGGTTTACCTCACAGATGGGCAAAACCTACATGAGAATTCCAGGTTCATCAATGTACAAATTAGGGAATAGTTGTCTGTTAAGAGTTATACAGTGTGTCTATAAAGAATTACATGGCATTTGTAGCAACATGGATGGAAGTAGAGACTCTCATACTAAATGAAGTAAGTCAGAAAGAGGAAGACAAATACCATATGATATCACTTATATCTGGAATCTAATATATGGCACAAATGAACCAATCTACAGAAAAGAAACAAACTCATGGACTTGGAGAACAGACTTGTGGTTCCCAAGGAGGAGGGAGAGGGAGTGGGATAGACTGGGAGTCTAGGGTTAGTAGATACAAACTACTGAATTTGGAGTGGATAAGCAATGAGATCCTGCTGTACAGTACAGGGAACTATATCTAGACACTTGTGATGGAACATGATGGAGGATAATGTGAGAAAAAAATGTGTGTGTATGTGTGTGTGTATATATGATACATATATATATATATGAATGTATATATTATATATATAAAGAATACGTGTGTGTGTGTGTGTGTGTATGACTGGGTCACTTTGCTGTACAGTAGAAATTGACAGAACATTGTAAATTAGCTATAATAGAAAAAATAAAAATCTTAAAAAAAAGAAGAATTACACAGCAGACAAGGCTGTCCCCTGAGATTGGAAGAAACAATTCACAAATTAAAACAAAAATGAGAATCCAGTCAAAACCATGACCATTGCAAGAATATATGCTGCTGGAAATAGGTGAATGAGAAAGGCATTCCAAGCACTTTCCAATGCTCCAAGCAGGAGAGATGACCATTCGCCAAGAAGAGGAAATCATGCCTAACATGAAACACTTGACATCCACCTGTTAGGGTTTAGGAAGATTCCCACAGGGAGGAGGCAAAATTCCAGCCTGTGGGAAGAGCTGAGATAGATGGTTCCCATCCTCACACAGATGGTCCAGAAGCGACGCTCAGATGAACTGTCTCCCCTTTTCTGCCCACAGATACCGTCTCCACTCAGGCTCTTAGACCTCTATCCACAGCAACCTACCTCATCCTTTTGACTTTACCTTCAAAAGGTATAGGGAGAGCCTAGTTCCTTCTCCCCCTTTGGTCCTGGGCACCATCAGCCTTCCTGTGAGTACCTCCTGGTTGGTCTCGCCACTTCCACCCTCAGCCTCCTACAGTCCCTTCTGTAGATCACAGAGTGAGCCTTTAAAAATGCAAGTCGGATCACATCACTCCTGGGCTAGAAAACCCTCCATCTCCCCCAGGAAAAGCCAAAGTTTGAAGCATCAGAACAAAGAACATGGGATGATTATAACACATTTCAACCAGATAAAGAAATGAAAGCAGGAGTTCCCATTGTGGCTCAGTGGGTTATGAACCTGACTAGTGTCCATGATGATGCGGGTTCGATCCCTGGCCTTGCTCAGTGGGTTAAGGATCTGGCATTGCCACAAGCTATAGTGTAGATCAGCAGCTGTAGCTCTGATGTGACTCCTAACTTGGGAACTTCCATATGCTGTGGGTGCAGCCCTAAAAAGCAAAAAGATAAAAATAAATAAAATCAAAATAAAGGAGAGGAGACTTGAAGCATTATGGGGAAGACATAAGAAGCATGAGGCTGAAGTCAGACTGTCTCGATTTAGAGCCCAGCTCTACTACTTAACTAGCTGTGGGATACTGGGGAAATCACTTCATATTCCTACAACTCAATTTTTTCATCTGCAATGAGGATTCTAACAGTACCTATGCTATCAGGTTGTTTGAGAAGAAAGTAAGATAATACATGTAATGTTCTTAAAACCTGGCCCAACACATTGTGGGAGTTCAATAAATGCTATTACTGGTTGTTACTGTTTGTGTTAAAGAAAAAAATTTCAGACAATTTAGTGACGAGAAAGTGTCAAAATATTGCTATAATCACGCTTGTAAGGGTAAGAGGCCCATAGTGCGCCAAGTCAGAAACATTCCACAGAAAAAGAGAATGGAGGATATATCGTTGTTGATACAAAATAACAAAATGCTTGGTTAAAAGTCTCTGAAATCTTTACTAACCACCAGCTGAAGGTCATCTGGGTGGGGAAGTAACTGATTTCCTCAATCAAGTCTTCATCCTATTAAAATTCAGCAGAAAATTGCATAAACATTTTTTTTTTTCCTTAAGAGGAGGTTAATTGATTTTTACCACAATTAGAAAAGGTCTGCCCCAGACCAGATTTAGGTCACTTTTTCTATTATAGGAGAGCAATACACTAAAACATCACACTCTCTCCCTGTTTCCTTGGAAGTTTTCTTTAAGGGGAATGTAACAATGAGTCATATTTTTATCTCGAAATAATGAGAGTGAAGCCCCACTCTCAAAGTAGACCAAGTTTACATGATTAGATCATATGACATGATAATGGAAGTGTATAAAAGGGAAACCCATTCATAACAAAGATTCAAAGATAAAAAATACAGGATTTGAGTCAAGCAGACTTATAGTCAAAACCTGGTTTGGTCAAGTTACTTCGCTCTCCTAATCTCACTTTTACTTAACCTGAAAATAAAGATGATCATCTCTGTCTCACGGGCTTATTGTGTGGACAAGGTAAGAGAAAAATATATCAAGCACCCAATATGCTGGTATGTCACATAAACTCAAGACCATATAAATCTTCCTTTTCTCCTGCTCCCCATTTCTCACTACCACTGCCCTCTGTAGCTAGGAATCTTCGACTTTTACGTCAAGTACAATCCATTAAGTTTCCAAGCTGGTTGTCATACCACCATTTCTTGCATTTATTAGCAATTCTCAGGAGGAGAGCAAAGTTAGCAATAATTAGTCTCTCTTGTCCACTCCAATCATCCACACTTATCCTAAGAACCTAAAGCTCAAGTCTAGGGTACCATCTTTTAATGGTCCCAGCAAGCTGGTCTGCAGAACTGCAGAACTGCATGAGATCCCCAGTGTGGCTGAGAGGATGGCCACGCCCCCACCTCTGGGCTATTTTTGTAACTTAACCACATCCCAATGGTTCCTGATATGCAGCCACCACCCCAAAGCACAGCACTCTCCCCTGCCCTTTGGGCTGGATGGTGATAGAAGGTACAGTATTTCTTCCATCTCTCTCATCTTTTCCTGCTCCCAGTTACAAATTAAAAATTCCCACCTGTTAGAGAGATGTGAACATGCTGGTGGTATGTGAATAGTTTATATTTGAATTGCCTTTACTGAATAGCCTATATTTGAATAATGTCCAAGGAGGGAAGAAAACATGGACTCAACCTTCCTTACATTCACAGCCAGTTAAAAGGAAGCGCCTCCTCCTTAAGGATGGAGCAGTTTCATTTCATTCTGTTATATCCTCTGTGTACTTGTACATAGTGGAATATCAAGAGTTACTGACAAGTATGAATAAATTCCTCTATAGCCAAGTTAACATGTACTCAAGAGAGGTGACTTTTTGGGGGGTTTTATAATGCATCTTAATATTTATTTAATGAAGTAAATGCTTCATTTCATAAAATAGACATGGCCAGGGGCTTGTAAGAAACTTGGTACATTTATTCTGTGGTTTGGAATTCAGTTATGTGGATTTTTGGAAGACGTGCTTCCTGTCAGACCAAAACACTTTTGATGAAGCACCAGGGCACAGAAAATGATGGTTTACTGTGTGAATGGGGATAATAAAACGTGTATATTGTCCAAATTAGAGACTGGGCTCAGGTCAATCAAATTAGACTCAACAGAGGAAAACAATGTGGTTCCCATGTGAACAAATATGGAGCAAGAAGAGAATTGGGACCAGTGGTGTGGCTGATCATGAGTCATGAATGGTTTGGATATCCACAGAGGGCCCCGTGGCAACGGCAGGCCATTGTGTGTCAGGCTGGGCTGCGGGGTTTTACTTGGAGGTCAAATAGGCATGTGTTCATTACTTTTGATTTGGCCTTTGAGAAGAGCAAAGCCGGGAAGGGGGATACTGAGTGTCTTCTTCTTCAAGTTCCAAATTTCGAAATCAGTGTAGACCAAGCAAAGACGTTTCAGAGGAAAATGAGAACAACAACATTTTTGAAAAGGAAGTCTCATGAGAAAATACAAAAAAAAAAGAGGTCCTATGTTTGGTTTTTAAGGAAAGAGTAAGGGGAGCCATGAATCTTTAAGTGGATAAAATTGCTTTACAGCGAGGACAAAATGATTTATTCCCTTAAGTGAAGTAAGACAGAAAGAGAAAGACAAATGCCATGTCACTTGAATGTGGAATCTACACTATAACACAAGTGAACTCACAACACAGAAACAGACTCACAACTCACAGACACAGAGAAAAATCTATGGTTGCCAAGGGGGATGGGGGTGGGGAGGGACAAATTAGGAGTTTGGGATTAGCAGATACAAGCTACTATATATACAATAGATAAACAATAAGTTCTATTGCATAACACAGGGAACTATATTCAATATCCTATGATAAACCATAATGGAAAAGGTTATGAAAAAGAATTATATGTACATATATATGTATGCATATATATATATATGATATGTATGAATGTGTGTGTATACATATGTATCTAAATCACTGCGCTGCACGCTGGAAACTAACACAACATTGTAAATCAAATATACTTCAATAAGGAAAGACTTATTCTCTCCACACCCGGTGGAAAGTTGAAGTAATAAGGCTTCATGTTGACACTGCTCCATGAGTGCTGATAAACCTATGACCCAAGCATCAGGACACCCGTGACATGGTCTGCTCCACCCGGGCCACAGCCTGGCCTTTAGTCAACACATGACTCAGAAGCCCTGAGTCTCCTCCACCAGCATAAACAAAATCCACCCCCACAGGAATCTCAGGAGGAGGAAACAATTCTTATCCTCACACATGGCAAGTATCACAATAAAAATATTATATTCTAGAAAAAAGTGACATGGTGGAGAGGAGAGGTGAAGGCCACCACCGCCAGGGCTGGTGCCCTCTAATTCCTGTGCATGTGGACTGGCAAGGGCTTTGGGTGCTGGAGTAAGTGGGAATCTCTGTCCTCAGTGAACTTCATACACTTTATTTTGTCTTTTTAGGGCTGCACCTGTAGAACATGGAAGTTTCCAGGCGAGGGGTCAAATTGGAGCTACAGTTACTGGCCTTATGCCACAGCCACAGTAATGCGGGATCCGAGCCACATCTGTGATCTGCACCACAGCTCACGGCAATGCCAGATCCCCGACCCACTGAGTAAGGCCAGGGATTGAACACACAACCTCCTGGATGCTAGTCGGATTCGTTTCCATTGCACCACAACAGGAACTCCCATATACATTCATTTGGTTTACACCTACAAAATAGAGGCCTTGAGCCTATACAAGTTGTATTGAGCAGAAAAAGGAGGGGTTTTATAGCATGCAGAGCAATACAACTCTCTTCTGGATGTTTAACAGCTCCCACACACCTCAGGGACACAGCCACATGCACCTTACACAAGACCTGATGGCTTTCCTCCAGCTCAGGCTGCTCTCTTGGCCACAGCCTCGCCCTGGGCATGTCTCTTCTGTTCTGTTTCTGCACTCTATATTTGCTGGCTCTTTCCTAGTTTGCACCCCATGCTGCCCCATCTCCTGAGATTAAGGATCCTTGTACAGTCTCTGCTGGGCCTTCACTACAGACTTCACCTCAGCACTTGCTTTTGGGTTACCCAGGACTGCGCGGATGAGAACCAGCCTCATCTACCTCAAGCTTGGATCACAGGTCTCTGAACCCCCAGTCTAGGATGTATAAAGCTTGACCAGGCTACCCAAGGTCACTCTGCATATAAATGACTTCTATGTATCTAGAAGGGTCATCAAGATGAAACGTATAGACATTTGGCCCAGATTCAGAATATTCCAACCTGCCACTCTAAGAATGTGAGGCAACTAGATGGAGGCCCCTCCCCTCAGCCAGGAAGAAGCGCTCTCTGGGTTCTGATAAGACCTAGGTCACAGACAAGATGCCTCCAGGGGTCAGAGAGGCGATGGGAATGGCTGAAGTGGACCGAGAAGAGGAGTGGTGGGAGCCATGCCCACTGGAGAGCCCCCCCCCCATATGAGTCCACTAGGACTGTCAGGACAAAAAAACCACAGGACAGGTGGCTTCAACATTACAAATTTATTTTCTCATAGTTCTGGGGACTGGAAGTCTAAGATCAAGGAGCTGGCAGGTTTGCTTTCCTCTGACTCTTGTCCCCATGCTGCGTAGATGGCTATCTTTTTGCTTCATGGTCCTCCCTCTGTGCGACTCTGTCCTAATCACCTCTCCTCAGAAGGACCCCAGTCAGACTGGATTAACACCCCACCCTAGGACCTCATTTTAGCTTAATCACCTTGTTAAAACTCCTGTCTCCAAACACAGTCACATTCTGAGGCTCTGGGGGTTAGGGCTTCAGCCTATGAACTTGGGGGACACAATTTAGCACATGACACCCTCAAACAGAGGAGCCATTACTTGATGTCTACTAATGCATGCTGTAATAATACAGAGCCAGCATTGACAGTGCATCTTAATTCTCAGGAGAAAGCAGAAATGTGGAATTTCACTTGAAATCCTCCATTTTAAAATGTGGACAACCCATTTTTATTCCTTAAAACTATCATGTGGGCTGTCGGTGCCCCCAGGCAGCCAGTGGGTGACCTCTTCAGTTAGGCATCGTACTTCCTTGCAACCCCACAGCAAGAATGGCTATTGGAGATGCTTGAGATTGGGCAACCCAAGTAGCTGATGCTGAAGGCACACTGGCTGGACCTGTGGGCCTCTTCTCCCAGCAACATACTGACCTTGACCTTGCGATGGTGAGAAGAGCCAAGGGAAGATCAACCTCAGGGACAAGTGGAAAGGGAAAGAGCGCATTTCTCCCTAAAGCCCATGCTCTGAGGTTTAGCGTCCCGCCCCAGGCCCCAACTTCATTCTGCTTGGCCTTTCTGGGCAAGAGGTGGTACCACGTGACAGAGTCCAAAGAGAAAAGTGGAAACAGAACAAACTGCTACGTGGAAGTCACTGTATTTAAACGTGTTGCTTTTCACACCACGAGCTTCACCCCAGCACCAAGGCGAAATGGTCTCCTAGACCCACATCAACATGATTGTCCTCAGGGACAGAAGGATGGAGGAGGGTTTTGTATGGGGGACACAGGGCTGCACAGGAGAGCTGGGCCCCCAGAATCTACCCAGGAAGCCCTGTTTTTTGTTTTCTGTTTTTTTTTTTTTTTTTTTTTTTCATTTTAGGGTTGCACCTGAAGCATATAGAAGTTCCCAGGCTAGGGGTTGAATTGGAGTTGCAGCTGCCAGCCTACAGTAGAGCTCACAGCAATGCTAGATCCTTAACCCCCTGATGGAGGCCAGGGATTGAACCCACATCCTTATGGATACTAGTCGGGTTCTTAACCCACTGGGCCACAAGCCCCATTTTGAGTGAGCCTCAGGAAAACCCAATCAATCTGACCTGGCTCTGTTCTCAAGAGAGTCCTATAAATGGGCACAGAGAGGAAACTAGTACCTTTCAGAGAAGATCTGTGATTTCTCTGGACTTTCTTCCAACACTTCAGTGGAGAAGCTGCCTCCAGGACTATGGTGGTAGAGGGAGCGTCGGCCAAGACCTTAAAAGACATAACTGTGGCAGAGTCTGTGGAGTCCTGGGAGCTAAAGTCCAACAGACACCAGAGATGTCTAGGAGGGGCCTGGGGCTAAGAAGAATGGTGGGTAGGCTTCATCTGTCATATGGGCAGAGAAAGGACAAGACCAGAGAGGCAGAGGTGAAACTAGCCCAGTGGATCCCTATGGACAAGGGCCATGGTCATTCAGGGATGGCAAACTAGGACTATATTCACGTGCCAGCTCTGATTGGTAGTGGCTGCTGGAGGTGAACATGATCTGCAGCCTTATGGGGCCACTGAAGGAAAGAGTGCTGTGACTGATTAGCCCTGTCTGCCCTGGGCACAGCATGGGAAGTGGCCCTGAGTGCGTCATCCCTGCTGAGGAGGTCAGGCAGTACCAATCAATTACCCAAGGTTGGAAATGGGAAATATCAAGGGTGTATCGGCCACAAGGGGACAGAAGACAGGTGAGGGGTCTCAGTAGAAAAAGCCACAACAGAAACAAGGGATTGGTGTTATTTGCCTGGGGAGCAAAACAAAAGCTTAGGAATGTGAAAGTCAGCGCAGAGGTGTGAGAACCTGAGGTGTTGTTTTTTAGAAGCTAACTAATAACCTGAAGGCCAGGAAAGAGGTTTTCAATTGCCAGAACAAGCGAGGGGCCAAGATGCAGGTAAAGAGGGAGAACGAAGGACAGCGGGAACAATCAGAATGCCTGAGGACCTGGAGGCTGATTTGTTTACCAGAGGAGCCAGACAGCCAGTACTCTCGGACTGAGGGAACCAGATGTGCACGACTAACAGAGAACCCAGCTGCAGCTGGTTAAGGAGCTGGATCCTAAAATCACTGTGGGACCCAGCCTGAGACAGGCCAGTTCCTGGACTTCACTCAATGGGGTATTTACTAAACAGCCCCACTGTGTCAGGAGTGGAGAGGAAAGAAGGCACACTTGGGCCCTTGAGATGCTCAAAGTGAGGCAGACAGGCCCAAGTCACTGTAATGACTGTGCTGAGGGCTGTGCTAAAGGAAAACCCAGCATGTGGTGGGGGCTCAGGGGCAGCAGAAACTAATGCTCATACCAGAAAATGGGTGTGAGCTTGCTGAATGCAGGAGACACTGTAGCAAACACATATACAAAACTACCTAACAGGTACCAGGCATCATTATCGATGCTTTATGGGTATCAACTCATTTCCTCCTCTGAGGGAGGTATTTTGTTATTACCATTTTACAGATGAAGAAACGGAGGCTCCAAGACATTAAGTGACTTGCTCAAGGTCCCACAGTTTGTTAAATGGCAGAGCCACATTTCAAAACATTGTGGTCTCCACCCCCTCCCCGAGCCTGGGCCTTGCTGCCTTTTAAGGGAAGGTTAGAATTAGTCCTAACAGACCATCCTTCTTGGGGTGCCCTGCCCACAGCGTGCAGAAAGTTCCCCGGGGGCAGGAATTGAACCCATGCTACAGCTGCGACCTGAGGCACAGCAGTGACAACACCAAATCCTTGACCTACTACACCAGCAGGGAACTCCCTAAAATATCATTCTTTTTTTTTTTTTTTTTTTTTTGTTGTTGTTGTTGTTGTTGTTGTTGCTATTTCTTGGGCCGCTCCCGCGGCATATGGAGGTTCCCAGGCTAGGGGTCGAATTGGAGCTGTAGCCACCAGCCTACGCCAGAGCCACAGCAACGCAGGATCCGAGCCGCGTCTGCAACCTACACCACAGCTCACGGCAACACCGGATTGTTAACCCACTGAGCAAGGGCAGGGACCGAACCCGCAACCTCATGGTTCCTAGTCGGATTTGTTAACCACTGCGCCATGACAGGAACTCCTAAAATGTCATTCTTAAAAGATATTTCAGGGTTAAAATGAACTTTGGGTCCATCTAGTCCAAGTAATAGATTAAATGGGGAAAGTAAGGCTAAATCCCTGAAAAATTTTTAATTCCTAGATTTTTCTGAAGCCTCTGAGACTACAGAAGCATCACCCTCTTCTCTATTAAGGGCTAATATCCCTCAGACAAAATTATTGGGTACACAGCAAGGATGCCACTCAATCTGAAGTCAAAAGAAATCAAGGATGAATAACCAGGAGACTGAAGGCTCTCATACCAATAAAAAGCCACAAACCCTTGGAGTTCTCATCATGGCTCAGCAGAAATGAATCAGACTAGCATCCATGAAGATGCAGTTTTGATCCCTGGCCTCGCTCAGCAGGTTAAGGATCCGGCATTGCCATGAGCTGTGATGTAGGTTGCAGACGTGACTCCGATGTGGTGTTGCTGTGGCTGCAGTGTAGGCCCGAAGCTACAGTTCCAATTCAGCCCCTAGCCTGGGCACCTCCATATGCTGTTGGTGTGGCCCTAAAAAGACTAAAAAAAAAAAAAAGCCACAAATCCTTGCCTAGTTTTAGATATAAGCCAGTTTTGTGGACTTGGGATCTAGGAACTGAAGAAGAGTGGTCCCCAGAGGAAGACCCTGAAACATCATGGCAAGCATGCCTGGTAAGGACTCCTCTGGTCCTTCCCCAGAGAGAGGTACAGTGCCACACATATGCCGAGGAAGGGGGTCTAGTGAACAAGATCTGACTTGACATTGATAACTGGAGACACAAAGCATCAACACGGCCCTCCTGTGTGAATGGGGACATAGCAGTTCCAGGTAATAAACAGGGGTTTCCTGGCCCAGGTTTGGCTTACAACAGGCCCACTGAAACCATGGACTCATCCATGGTCATTCCCACAGGCTCCAAATGTACAATTCAGTGCATGTGCACACACACACACACACACACACACACACACACACACACACACACACGATGCCTTGGTCTTGAGGAAATCCAAACAGAAGCCTCTAAAACAGCATTCTTCCCAAACCCAGTTCAAAATTATAAATCCAAAGCAGTATAGCTCCCTCAAGGAATGGCAGAAAAAAAAACCCTAAAGGATGCATCTTACCTCCATTTGCTTTGCCAGTCTGGCCTCTGCAAACACTAGACAGATCCTGAAGGATGGCAGTAGATGATGCCACTCTACCAAGCCCAAATGCAGATGCTGTACCAGATGAGGTAGGTGTACTTGTTGGAGCAGATGAACATGGACTTGGGTACATGGAATGCAGCCATTGAGCTGGCAAATACAAAAAAGAGGCTCAGAAACAGATAACAGTGGCATTCCCGTTGTGTCTCAGAGGGTTAAGAACCCGACATAGTGTCCATGAGGATGCGGGTTTGATCCCTGGCCTCACTCAGTGGGTTAAGGGTCTGGTGCTGCCACAAACTGTGGCACAGGCCAAAGGTGAGGCTCAGATCTGGCATTGCTGTGGCTCTAGTGTAGGCCAGCAGCTGCAGCTCCAATTCTACCCCTAGCCTGGGAACTTCCATATGCTGCAGGTACAGTCCTAAAAAGACAAAAACAACACAAAACAAACAAACAAATGAAAGTCAGATAACAGTGTTATATTTATGCACTGGTCTGAGGGTTATATTAACTCTCCCACCTGCTGTAATAACATAGTCCAAAAAAAAAAAAAAAAAAAAAAAACCCTGGACTGCTTAGATATCCCACTGATTATCACACTGGTCCATTATACTAATGACACCATGCTAATTGGATTGGATGAGCAAGAAATCGCTAGTACAGTGCAGGCCAGTCTAAGCCACGTGAATTCTGGAAGGTAGGAGATAAACTCTGAAGATTCAGAAACCGACCATGTCAGTAAAAATTTTAGGTCTCCCATGATCTGAGGAGTGCCAGGGCATCCCCTCCAAAATAAAGGATAAATTATTGCATCTTGTATATCGCTCCACAAAGAAAGGCCAGTGATGCCTGGTTCCAGTAATGGGTACCTGAGACTTACTAATACATGGGAGTCAGGCAGAGTGACCAATAAGAGTATTCCTGGAAGCCACCACTGCTCAGAAATGGCCAGCAAGAATTTCACCGTATACACAGGAGTCACCAACACAATCCAAATGCACCCCTACCTCACTTACTTTTACCAGGAACCTAAATGTCTACTCCAAAAACAACCAACACAAGAGGAAGCAAGAGTGTAGATCTTTTGAAAGTCTGTCCAGTGAACACCTGGTTAAGGCCCCTCCCAGAGCTTTGAAAGGGGTCGTACAGGTGAGGCACCCTGGAGTTTAAGGGCCATTAGCTACTAGGTAAATCGAGCGATGGCCAGGAGCCAAGAGAATGAGCACAGAGGTGAGGCTGGAGAAGAAGAGGTGGTCAGGCCAAGCCTGGGGCTGGATACGAGTGCTTACTTTTTCCCCCTGGCTGCGCCTTGTGGCTTGCGGCAGTGCCCAGCCAGGGATCAAATCTGAGCCAGAACTGTAACCTATGCCACAGCAGCAGCAACTCAGGATCCTTGACCCACTGCACTAGGTGGGGAATCGAATCCGCGCCTCCACAGAGAGAAGTCGGATCATTAACCCATTTCACCACAGCAGGAACTCCTGAATGTTTACTTTCTAATGCATTTTCCAGAATCTCTTTTCTATTCCTATGTATATAAATGTTTTCCTGCTGCAACAATTGCCAAGGGCTCTTTGTTTATTTTCTCAAACTAGGTTCCATCAAATACTTTCATAATTAGGAACAGTTGGTGAGGCACAGGCACCGGGAGAGGAGCCGGCTCTCTCTCCTCATCGAAAAAAAAAGACAGAGACCAAGAGTCTGGCTTCTTAGCTGCTACTCTGGGTGGGAATTAGAAAGATCTGGACATGCTTGCCATGGTCTAAAATTCAAGAGCCTTTAGCCCAAGCATGAGAGCTTGCGGCTCCAGTTTAGCCCATCTGCAAATCGATGCTATTTCCTAGTCAGTGACTGCTGGATGAATGGCACTGTCGAACTGCAAAATATTAGTATTATTGCTTTTACTTTTTGATCTCATGGGGCAAGATAAATTTATGTTATTGTAATTGTTTCCATGGCAGCAAATCATATTGTCCCAAACAGGGGATTTTATGACTTCATGGCTGGATTAAGAAAAAGGAGAAATCAGATTGAGTATGAGAAATTTGCTCAAGCATAAATATCTTCAATGGTAGCAAAGGGAATAGAGCAAATGGCAGATAGGCAAAATTGCCTTTGGTTTAAATGTCCTTTTCACAAGTTCATCTCCGTGCAGAAGTCCCTTCTCCAGGCATATAATTTGTGTAATGATACCTCTTTGCTTGAATTCACAGAAGGCTAATGGTGAAGCTCATCTATTTCAGGAATGCCTCAGCAATGCTAATACTAATTGTTTTGCAGCAAATATCTGGATTTCTGCTGTAAGTGGTTTGGTTTTGGCTTTCCTATTTGTTTGGATTTTTTTAAAGCTCCCTCAAGGCTTTATCTACAAATTTATTTGAAATAAGCCAATTTCCAGATAAAAACTGGCCTTTTGTCATCTGAAAACCTGTCAAGAACTCTCCTCAGCAGAGGCATCAGCTTTGCCTTGCTTCGGTTCCTATTGACTATATTCTCACATTTCCAGAGCTTCTTGTTTGTTTCTGTCTATTGCCCAAGAAGAAAAGCAAATTTCCTTCTGATTTTGAAGCCACTTCAATGTACTTCAGTTTCATTTAACCATAGACAACAGTGACTTGGGGTGTGAAAGCTCTGGGTCTCTCTCTCTCCCCTCCTCTTCCCCCTTTTTCTCTCTCTCCCTTCCCCTCTCCCCTCAGCTCTCCTTCCCTTCTCTCTCTGTCCCTTTCCTCTCTTTCTCTGCTTCTCTCTCTCTCCAACTACCCTACTCCTGCCTTTGCATAGAAATATTTCCAGGAAGTTCCCCTTGTGACTCAGCAGTAAAGAACCCAACTAGTATCCATGAGGATGGGGTTTCAATCCCTGGCCATGTTCATTGGGTTAAGGATCTGGCGTTGCCACCAGCTGCAGTGTAGGTCACAGATACAGCTTGAATCCTGTGTGGCAATGGTCTGTAGCTGCAGCAGCAGTTTGACCCCCTAGCCTGAGAACCTGTATATGCCATGGGTATGACCCTAAAAAGACCAAAAAGAAAAAGAAAGAAATATTTCTATTTCCAGTACCTTCTAAGAGTCCTCTTCTCTTCTTTTAACCCTCAGATGCCCAGAGTCTGCAAGTTCCTGCTGATTTATAAACTTCTTGCCAACCACCTCACCCAGGAGCATCACATGGCCTCCACTCTATACACCTGGGGGTTTGCTGCTTATTATCAAGGTCTCTCAGTGATCTCTCTCTATTCTTATTCTGAAGACTCCACCTTGTTGAATCCTGTGCCATGAATTACAGGCAGACCTCGGAGATACTGCCAGTTGGTTCTGGACAACCACACACAAAAAAGAATATTCCATTTAAAAGTTATATTTACAGTATACTGTAGTCTATTAGGTGTGCAATAGCATTATGTCTGAAAAATGGACATACTTTAATTTAAAAATACTCTACTGTAGAGTTCCCATCATGGCTCTTCGGTTAACGAACCCGACTAGGATCCATGAAGATACGGGTTTGATCCCTGGACTCGCTCAGTGGTTAAGGATCTGGCGTTGCCATGAGCTATGGTGTAGGTGGAAGATGCAGCTCGGATCTGGCATTGCTGTAGCTGTGGTGTAGGCCAGTGGCTATAGCTCTGATTAGACCCCTAGCCTGGGAACCTCCATATGCCACTGATGTGGCCCTAAAAAGACAAAAATAAAAATAAAATAAATAAAATAAAAAAACCCTACAGCTAAGTCAGAGTAGTGACATCAAAGAACACTGATAACAGGTCATGATAACAAACAATAATAAAAAAGTTTAAATACAGGCAAGAATTGCCAAAATGTGACACAGAGACATAAAGTGAGTAAATGCTGTTAGAAAAATGGCACTGATAGACTTGCTTGACACAGGGTTGTCCCAAACCTCCAA
Organism: Sus scrofa; assembly: GCF_054392235.1. NCBI lineage: Eukaryota > Metazoa > Chordata > Mammalia > Artiodactyla > Suidae > Sus > Sus scrofa. The sequence goes on along the minus strand of NC_139383.1, from coordinate 78,129,534 downwards.
TGTGTAAAAACTGCTGTATATGTGAGGCGTGCGGAAGCAAAGCATAAAAAATTAGGTACCCCTGTACCCTGCAGTATGACTCCATTAGTGAATGCTCCGTGATGGTTTCTTTCATGTGTCAATTTCGGTAGATTATAATACCCAGTTATTTAGTCAAGTGCTGATCTAAGTGTTTCTGTGACGGCAGTTGGCAGATGTCCTTAACATCTACAGTAGTGACTTTAAGTAAAGGAGATGACCCTCAATAACATGGGTGGGCCTCATCCAATCCACTGAAGGCCCTAAAGGCAAAAACTGAGGTTTCTCGAAGAAGAAATTCTACCTCGAGACTGTAACATCAATTTCCACTCGAATTTCCCGCCTTCTGCCAGCCTTACAGACTTAGGATTTTGTGGAACCCCACAATCGTGTTAGCCAATCCTTGAAATAAATCTGTGTGTGTGTGTTCCATTTCTCTGAAGAACCCTGACACACACACATAAAAAACATATTATGTGTATAGCGACATGCTGAGCAATATACTGTGAGAAATAACACATAAAATGTGGTTCACTTGACCTAAAGAGCTTACCACTCTTGGAAAAGCCAAAACTAATTGTGTCTGAAACAGCAGTAAATTGTTAAAAATAATAAAAATAGGATTTAGATGTTCTATGTAGATGCCCAGGAGTTCAGGAGAAAGAAAGATCAGTGAGAAATGGAGGGGTTCAAGGAAAAAGCTAGTATTGAGGTGGCCCTGGGAAGAGATGATGATTTGCATGGGCACAGGAGAGACCAGAAGGCACCCTGGCAAGAAAAGCCATGTAGATGAAGGCTCAGAGACAGGCATCGGTGCAGTCTGGTTATGGGACCAGGAAGGGACAAGCCTGGGTGGAGCAGGATACATTTTTAAAAACTTGGAAAGAAAGATTGGAGAGGAAGTTTGAGATGGATTTTGGAGAGACCCCAGTAAACCCTGGGAGGATCATTTCGGCCTTGGTGTGATAGGAAGAGGTCCTAGAATTTAGAGAGGAAGAGAACTTTTACACTTGCTTAAAATTTAAGTGCCTTACCCAAACACCCATTGCTAGTCAGTATGAGAGCTGGAGAACTAGGCTTATTATTTTTTTAATTGACATATAATTGACATACAATATCTTGTTAGGATCAGGTATACAACATAATTATTTGACATTTATAAGTATTGCAAAATGATCACTACAATGAATCTAGTTAACATTGCCACTATGCAATGTTAATACAATCTTACTGACTGTATTTCCCCATGCTGTAATTTCCATCCCCATGACTTTTATTTTTATTAACGAGATGTTTGTACTTCTTGACGCCCTTCACCTATTTTGTCCCACCCCTTCCACCTCCCACAACTTTCCTCTCCTCTAGCAATATAGTTCATCAATGTCTTATAGTTTTCCATATATAGGTCTTTCATCTCCTTGGTTAAATGTATTCCTCAGTATTTCATTCCTTTTGATGCAATTATAAATGAAGTTGTTTTCTTGATTTCTGATTTCTCTTTCTGATAGTTTATTCATAGAGTATAGAAACACAATAGAATTTCACGTATTAATTTTGTATCCTGCAACTTTATTGAAGTCGTTTATTAGTTCTAACAGTTCTGTAGTGGAGTATTTAGGGTTTTCTAGGCTATAGTATCATTTCATATGCTTACCTCTTCTTTTCTGATTTAGATGATTTTATTTCTTTTCCTTGCCTAATTTCTATGGCTAAGATATCCAATACTATGTTGAATAAAAGTGGTAATAGCAGGCATCCTTGTCTTGTTCCTGATCTTAGAGGAAAAGCTTTCAGCTTTTCACTATTAAATATCATGTTAGCTGTGGATTTGTCATATATATAGCCTTTATTATTTTGAGGGTTTTTTTAAGTCATAAATGGATGTTGAATTTTGTCAAAAGCCTTTTCTGCATCTATTGAGATAATCATATGATTTTTATTCTTAATTTGTTAATGTGGTATTGATTTGCAGCTACTGAACCATCCTTGCATCCTCTGGATAAATCCCACTTTATCATGGCATATGATTCTTTTTATATTGTTAACTTTAGTTTGCTGATATTTTGTTAAGGATTTTTGCATATATGTTCATCAAGGATGTTAGTATGTAAATTCCCCCCCCCCAACTTTCCAGTATCCTTGTCTGGTTTTGGTATCAGGGCAATGCTGGCTTAGTAAAATGTGTTTGGAAGGTTTCCTTCCTCTTCAACTTTTTGAAACATTTGAGAAGGATTTGTATTAACTCTTCTTTGGATACTTTATAGAATTTGCCAGAGAAACTGTCTGGTCCCAGGTTTTTGTTTGTTGGGAGATTTTTTTTTTTTTTTTTAGGGCTGCACCCACAGGATATGGAGGTCCCCAGGCTAGTTGCAGGATACAAAATTAATACACAAATCATAGCTATAGCAATGCTGGATCCAAGCTGTGTCTGTGACCTACACAACAGCTCATGGAAACACTGAATCCTTAACCCACTGAGCGAGGCCAGGGATTGGACCTGTGTCCTCATGGATACTAGTTGGGTTCACTAACCACTGAGCAATGATGGAAACTCCTGTTGGGAGATTTTTAATTACTGTTTCAATGTCTTTATTAGTAATCTGTCTTTTCAGATTTTCAATATCTTCATGAGTTAATCTTAGAAAATTGTATTTCCAGTAATTTATCCATTTCTTTTAGATTGTCCAATTTGCTTGTGTATAAGTGTTCATAGTTGTCTTTTATGATCCCTTGTATTTTCTGTGGTATCATTGTCATTTCTCCTCTTTCAATTCCGACTTTATTTATTTGAGTCCTCTCTTTTTTTCTTAGTTAATACAGCTAAATTTTTGTCAATTTTGTTTATCTTTTCAAAGAAACAGGTCTTAGTTTTGTTGATCTTTCCTATTTTTTCAGTCTCCATTTATTTCTGCCCTCACCTTTATTATTTCCTTTCTTTCTTCTACTAATTTTGGGCTCCTTTAGGTTTAAAATTAGATTAGTTTTTTTGAGATTTTTTTCATTTCTTGAGGTAGGCTGGTATCACTATAAACGTCCCTATTAGAACTGCTGTTGCTGCAGCCAATAGATTTTGGCATGTTATATTTCTGTTTTCATTTGCCTCTATGTATTTTTTAATTTCTTTTTTATTTATTTGATGATCATCAGCTGTTCAGTAGCATGTTATTTAATCTCCATTTTATTGTGTTTTTTCCTGTAATTGATTTCTAGTTTCACACCATTATGGTCAAAAAAGATGCTTGACATGATTTTAACTTTTTTGAATTATTAAGACTTGTTTTATGGTCTAACATGTGATCTGCCTAGGGAATGCTCTATACACACTTAAGAAGAATATATATTCCATTGATTTTGGATGGAATGATCTTAATATATCTATTACTTCTTTGGTCTAATGTGTCTTGTTTTGTTTTGTTTTTTGCTTGTTTGTTTGTTTTTCCATGCCCGTGGCATACGGAAGTTCCTGGGTCAGGGATCAAACTCATACCATAGCAGTGACTTGAGCCACAGCAGTGATGATTCCACCAAGGAATTCCTAATGTTTCATTTAAGGACAAAATTTCCTTATTGATTTTCTCTCTGAATGACCTATCCATTGATACAAGCGGGGTGTTAAATTCCCTACTATTATTGTACTTCTGTCAATTTCTTTCTTTAGGTCTGTTAATACTTGCTTTATATAGTTTGTTGCTCCTACTTTGGATGCATATATATTTATAACTGTTATGTCTTCTTGCTGGACTGGCCCCTTTATCACTATATAGTGTCCAACATCTTTGTTCTCCACATTCAATTGGCTGCTAAGTTCCATTCATTCTACCTCACCAATACTTCTTCCATCTTCCTGTGCCTGCATTCCCACTGCTACTTCTATCCTACTGCCCACAGATAGGCAGCCACAAGCTCTAACCTAGATGATTATGCCCTGCCTTGCATTTCTCATCTTCAACTCATTTCTGAGGGTAAAACTGGATTAACATTACTGAAACACAGCTCTCAGTATTACTGATTGGCTCAGTATTCCTATATCTCTTCTCAATGCCTTCAAAATAGTCCCTGAATGGAGTTCCCGTCGTGGCGCAGTGGTTAACAAATCCGACTGGGAACCATGAGGTTGCGGGTTCAGTCCGTGCCCTTGCTCAGTGGGTTAACGATCTGGCGTTGCCGTGAGCTGTGGTGTAGGTTGCAGACGCGGCTCGGATCCCGCTTTGCTGCGGCTCTGGCGTAGGCCGGTGGCTACAGCTCCGATTCGACCCCTAGCCTGGGAACCTCCATATGCCGCGGGGAACGGCCCAAGAAATAGCAACAACAACAACAACAAAAGACAAAAAGACAAAAAGACCAAAAAAAAAAAAGTAGTCCCTGAATGACCTATTTTCTGCACCTTCCTTCCACTCCTACCCCATATACTCTAGGCTCCATCCCAATGCAGCAGATACTCTTCCCCTCCTCACTCATGGTTGTCTTGCTCCTGTTTTTCTATTCATGTCACTCCCTCCACCTGAATGGCCTCCCCCAGATTTGGCAGGTCCATATACTATCTAATTTTCAAGGTCCATCTCAAATGCCCCTCTTCCTTGAAGTCTTTCCTAATTCAAATGGAAGCAATTTCTCCCTCTTCTTCATTCTCATAACCCTAATTTTTAACTCATTATTTCCCACCTTAAATTATTACTCCTAAACATTTTCCTTCTCAGCCTAGATTACAAATACTTTTAAGGTAGAATATGAATCTTTTTAGCACCAATCTCAAAGCATTTAGCATAATATTTTGCACATATTAGACTTTAAATGAATTCTGAGGGAAGACATTGTAGGACTTGGTGCAGACTGGGAAAATTAAAAATAAGATAACTTGTGTAGTTCCTGCCATGATGCAGCGGAAACGAATCCGACTAGGAACCATGAGGTTGCAGGTTCAATCTCCGGCCTTGCTCAGTGGGTTGAGGATCCCATGTTGCTGTGAACTGTGGTGTAGGTCAAAGATATGGCTCAGACCTGGCATTGCTGTGGCTGTGGTGTAGGCCAGCAGCTGTAACTCTGATTAGACCCCTAGCCTGGGAACCTCCATATGCCGTGGGTGCAGCCCTAAAAAGACAAAAGACAAAAAAGAAAAAGAAAAAGAAAAGAAAAATAAGATAACTTGAAAGTTTTAGGGCTTAGCTGAGTGGAAGGAAAATAGTGACATGGTAGGGATAGTGACTCTGACAGTGGAAGGTGACTGGAAATTTTAGGTGACAGTAAGACAACTAAAGGAAATGGCCACTGGGTAGGTGGAAATATGGGGCTGGAATGCAAATGAGATGCCAAGATAGCTGTGAGAGATAAAGCTCTGACAATACATATGATCCTCAATGAATCAAGTGAAGAAAGAGAAAAATGCAGGTTCAGGAAATGAGCCTTGAAAAACAAAGAAATGCAATCAAAAAGTAAGAGACAAGAACTAACACTGTAAAGAGTCCAGGCTTTCCAGAAGGAAGCAGATGTCAGCCATGTTAAATATAGAGACATCTAAACACTCCTCCCTGAATAACAGTTTACTGAACATCTGCTATGTGCCTGGCAGTGTTGGATGTGCTGGAGATTCAGAGTTAAACACGACAGGCCCCTGAAGAGGTGACAGTCCAGTGAGGAAGAAGAGAAAGCACAGACAGACAGATATATCAGGTGTCAATGAGATGCTATAAAGACAAAGAGGGTTGAGGGGACAGCTGAAGACGGGATTGTGCACTTAGATAGGGTGGCTAAGAAAGGCCTCCCCATGGAGGTGACATGTGAGCAGAAGGCTGGAGGAAGAGGGAGTGTACACGTGCACGTCTGGAAATCTCCAGATGGGGAAAGCATGGCAGCTTCCTTCTGGGTGCTTTCACCTGCTCAGGCTGGTAACCGGTAGGAGCATGAGCTGAAGAAGGTGGTTTAGAGGCTTGAGGATGGAGAGAAGGCCTGAAACAACTATTAGCATCTGCTGGGTAAAAGCATGTTTCAGGTGAATGGAAACTATGCCCTGTGGAGGGGCTGTAGAAGTGGGGACGGTGAGAATCAGAAGTGAGCCTAGCGAGTTCCCGTTGTGGATCCGTGGTTACCAAACCCGACTAGTATCTGTGAGAATGCAGGTTCAATCCCTGGCCTTGCTCAGTGGGTTAAGGATCCTGCATTGCTGTGAGCTGTGGTGTAGGTCGCAGAATCAGCTCGGATCCCGATTTGCTGTGGCTGTGGTATAAGCCGGCAGCTACAGCTCAAATTCAATCCCTAGCCTGGGAACTTCCATTTGCTGCAGGTGCGGCCCCAAAAAAGACACACACACACACACACAAAAGTGAGCCTGGACTTTCTCCAGAAGGAACTCTGTCTCCAGGGCATAATCCTTCTCTGGATCACCCTCTCCTTCCAGAGAAAACCAACCATTCCTGAGTGCCTGCTTCAGTAGTGCCACCACGTCGTCATCACCTCTGTGGCAGAGAAGGTCTGTGGACTCTTTAGTTCATTTTCAGTTTTTATTTTATGTATCCAGTTCACGAGCAAATCCTGCCAGCCCCTTTCCTCTCTTGATATTTAGCCCTTCTACTTTCATTTTGGTACTGTCACAGCCTGAGAACACATACAGGTAATTTCCCACAGGAACCATCTTCCTGCTCAGATTTCTTCCCTCTATGTGCTACCCTCCTCCACTGACCTCCCCGCCTCAGCCTCAATTATCTTCCCCTGTTGGTAGTTTTTAATTGAACCATCATTTTTATTTCACTTTTCCCACCCTTCCTGGGCTGGGATTCCAACAAATTCCCATGTCGCCCAAGGCAGAGCCAAGGTGTGGATTCTTTGTATCAAAGACCAGGAAGCTCTGCTACCTCTGCCTCTTAGTTGTGTCCCTCCCCCTTGGCCTCACTTCTTGCCCCAAACCTGTCCCTAAGCTGTGCCCACAAGCTCAGCCAGGCCATCTGTGAAAACTTGCCGAATGGCTCCCAACTGGCACAGGCTCTATGTGGTCACGTAATTCCCACCGTTCCCTCTGTCTTCTGTTACCTCGTTTACGTGCTTATCCTCCTCTGCAACTCCAGCTCCTGGCTTGTAAATGTGATACTAAGGGAACACCCAGCTAAGGACCGTGTGAGTCTGTGGCTGTGGTTTGTCAACTCCCAGGATGGCTCCCACTTTAAACAAGTGCTTAGGTTTTGTACAGCAAAGGAAACCATAAACAAAATGAAAAGACAGCCTACAGATTGGGAGAAAATATTTGCAAAGCATGAAACTGCCAAGGGCTTACTTTCCAAAATATATAAACATTTCATTCAGTGCAATAACAAAAAATAAATGACTCAATCAAAAAATGGGCAGAAAGACCTAAATAGACATTTCTCCAAAGAAGACATACAGATTACCTCCTGGCACATGAAAGATGCTCAATATCACTTATTAGAGAAATGTTAATCAAAACTACAATGAGATATCACCTCATACTGGTCAGAATGGCCATCATTAATAAGTCTACAAATAACAAATGCTGGAGAGGGTGTAGAGAAAAGGGAACCCTCCCACATTTTTGGTGGGAATGTAAATTGTTAAAATCATGATGGAAAACAGTATGGAAGCTCCTCAAAAAACTAAAAATAGAGTTGCTATATGATCTGGCAATCCCACTCCTGGGCATATGTTCAGAGAAAAATTCTAATTTGAAAAGCAACATGCACCCCTATGTTCATTGGAAGCACTATTTACAATAGCCAAGACATGGAAGCAACTAAATGATGTCTATCAACAGACAATGAAGAACACACACACACTGGAATATTATTCAGCCATAAAAAGAATGAAACAATGCCATTTGCAGCAACATGGATGGACCTACAGATTATCATACTAACTGAAGTAAGTCAGAAAAAGAAAGACAAATACCATTGGTATCACTTATATGTAGAATCTAAAATATGACACAAATCACAAAACAAAAACAGACTCACAGGTATAGAGAAAAGAGACCAGTGGTTGCCAAGAGGGTGGGGGTGGAAAGGGAAGGATTGGGAGTTTGGGATTAGTAGATGCAAACTATTATGTATAGAATGGATAAATAAGGTCCTACTGTATAGCACAGGGAACTATAGTCAATATCCTGTGATAGGAGTTCCCATTGTGGCACAGTGGCTAACGAATCCAACTGGGAACTATGAGGTTGCATGTTCGATCCCTGGCCTTGCTCAGTGGGTTGAGGATCCAGCGTTGCCCTGAGCTGTGGTGTAGGTCGCAGACGTGGCTCAGATCCTGTGTTGCTGTAGCTCTGGCGTAGGCCGGTGGCTACAGCTCCGATTCAACCCCTAGCCTGGGAACCTCCACAGAGTGGCCCTAGAAAGGGCAAAAAGACAAAAAAAAAAAAAAAAAAATCCTGTGATAAACCATAATGGAAAAGAATATGAAAAAGAATATATATGTATGACTGAATCACTTTGCTGTACAGCAGAAATTAATACAACATTGTAACTCAACTATACTTCAATAAAATTTTAAAAAACCTACTTAGGTCCTTGATCTAAAAATGTAGGGAGGAGGAAATAGTCATGAAACCAGGAAAGCCCAAGCATGCCGATGTGCTCACAGCTCTAAAAACAACTGCAAAAGTGCAGCATATCCACACTGAAGCTTTGTTAAAAGGTAGTAGCAGGGCAAGCCCAATTATTACTGCAAATATATCCTGTGAATCTATGAGCCTTCACTGGGCTGAAGTTACAGGAAAATGTATTCCCACCCCAACTCTCAAACCCCTATTCCCATCACAAAACAGCAAAGTCATGGGCCAGGAACTGTGATTTTAGCCTTTCTCTGAAGACTGTCCTCCTGGCTCCTGATAGCTTGGACATCAGCCCATGGACCTGTTCTTCAGAGGGAATGAATGCCAGCAGCCTGTGAGCTAACTTAGCCTGAACTTCACCCTTGAGACACAGAACCTGGCTCCAGAAGACAAGGCGAGAACAGGTCAGGGAAAAGAAGTCTTCAATAGCTGATAGCTAGAAGCCACCCTCTGAAAGTCGCTGTCACCGAGGAAAGAAGATCAGGGTCCCCTGACGGTTCCCACACATTGCCTGCCCCCCGTTCTGACTCCTCTCTCCATCCGCCCAGCTCAATCCTCTCCCCAATGGGCCTCCACACCCCACAGTCAGAGACGTTGATGCTATCCTGAGTGAACCCTAAAGGCAACCCAGGAGGCTTTGAAAAACAAATTCCAATGATCCATTTGGAGGAAATACGCCAGAGAAATAAAAAGGCAACATTTTGACTAGCATCTCCAGCACGGAGCATCATGCGCGGTGCAAGTGAAACAACGCTTCAATCCTGAGCTTCAAGACAGTGAAGAAACGTCTATCTCGCCTTTGTTTGTGGGGAATTTCCTGAGAATGCCCAGCTCTGCTGCTTTCATTCTGTATTCTTAGCCAAACGCAAGTCCTGAACCACACACTAGAGGTCGCTGTTCATTACACTCCAACCTCACCTCCCGCCGGCTGGACCCCCTCGCATCTCCACCATAGGGGGAGAACCTGCAGGCTTTGGCGGCAGGAAAATCGGCTTGGTTACACCCAGGTGGAGTGTGCCAGGATGCAGAGGCTTGCAAGTTCGTTGCCCTTCATTAGACAGACAGAAGTATAAAAAAGAGAAAAAAGCAAATTATGAAAGATGCTTTGCATTAATTAGAGTTGTAAAGTACTACATTACTTGTGACATTTAAACACTCCCCGATGCCTTCCCCACCCCAACTTCCCAGTGGCATCACTTCTTTCCAGGTGACCCATCACGTACAATAAGAAGGACCTGAATAAAAGCTAAGGTTTTAACGCAGACGGTACCTGCAGCTAGCCACCACCACCGACGCCACTGGGTTGGTATCCTTCCCAGCTGGTTCTGTGCCCAGAATATAAAACAGCTAAGGAATAGAATGACAATAAAGCAGATAACACTGTAAGCAACCACAGCCTCTCTTGATGCTGAGATTTCTAGAGCTGCTACTCAAACAGGGATACTACTCTAATCAAAGCCCATTATCAATGAACCAGGATGCAGGCTGGCTGACTCCTAGGATCCCTTTCCTAATTCTCCTAATTATGTCCACCTGTTCCTTCTTTAATCCTGACTTAGTAAGTTTCCATTCCACCAACACAGACCGATCCCAAAGGCGATGTGGAGGCTGGAGCTGACATAAAAGTCAGAGGTGGTACTGTTTCCAGACAAGTCATGAATGTTTATTTAGTGTTTGCTGCCTTCCCACTCTGTCCTTTACTCTAGAATCCAAAGTTGACTGTAAATGGTGACGTAGGGTCATGACACATGCAGCCACTGCTACAAGACAGTGTACGATTCAGCATTGAGGGCATAGCACGTGGAGTTCCCGTGGTGGTTGTCGTTAACGAATCCGACTAGGAACCATGAAGTTAAGGTTATCCCTGGCCTCGCTCAGTGGGTTAAAGATCTGGCATTGCCATGAGCTGTGGTGTAGGCTGGTGGCTACAGCTCTGATTAGACCTCTAGCCTGGGAACCTCCATATGCCATGGGTTCGGCCCTAGAAAAGACCAAAAAAAAAAAAAAAGAAAAGAGATCATAGCACAGACTGCAATGCTTTGGGAAATTCCTAAAAGGTAGATCCCAAAGCACCAGTGCCGACGGCAAAGATTTCTTGGTGAAGAGTGGGGCTTAGACCCTTCTGCCTGCGGGCTGCGAGCAGAGGTGGGAGTACATGAGGCAGGGAGCAGCGGAGCAGGTGCAAGGAAGAAACAGGAGTGTGACTTTTGTGAAGAGACCGACTGTCTGAAGTCGAGGTGCTGGCACTGAGTTGGAGAAGAAGAAGGGAACGACTAACAGAGCAAGAAGGACATGCTGATGTATATACAGGAAGAGTCTGGCTTTGCACTTTTTTATATTGTGGTAAAATATACATAACATAAATTTACCAATTCAATCATTTTTAAGTGTACAATTCAGTGGCATTAGTATATTCACATTGTTGTGCAACCATCACCACTATCCATCTCCAGAACTTTCTCATCATCTCAAATGGAAACTATAGCATTTAAACAAGAACTCCCTATTCCTTCCTCCCCAAAGCCCCAAATAACCTGTAATCCACTTTCTGTCTCTATGAATCTGTATGTTCTAGGTACCATATACAAGTGGCACCATACAGCACTGCTCCTTTGTGTCTGGCTTATTTCATGTAGTGTAATCAAGGTCTATGCATAATCAAGGTTCTGTGCCAGAACCTCATTCCCTCTTTTTGCGAAATTTTTAAAATATTATAGTTGATTTACAATGTTCTGTCAATTTCTGCTGTATGGTAATGTGACCCAGTCATACATATATATACATATATATATATATGTATATTATACATACATATTATTTTTCTCATGTTATCCATCATGTTCCATCATAAGTGACTAGATATAGTTCCCTGTGCTATACAGCAGGGTCTCATTGCTTATCCATTCCAAAGACAATAATTTGCACCTACTAACCCCAAACTCCCAGGCCTCCCACTCCTTCCCTCTCCACCTCAGCAACCGCAAGTCTATTCTCCAAGTTCATCAGTTTGTTTCTTTTCTGCAGATAGGTTCATTTGTGTCATATATTAGATTCCAGATATTAGTGATGTCAGATGGTATATGTTTTTCTCTGACTTGTTCGCTTAGTATGTGAATCTCTAGTTCCATCTGTGGTGCTGCAAATGGAATTATTTTGTTCTTTTTTATGGCTGAGTAGTATCCCACTGTGTACATGTACCTCATCTTCTTAATCCATTCATCTGTTGATGGACATTTAGGTTGTTTCCTTGTCTTGGCTGTTGTGAACAGTGCTGCAATGAGCATAGGGGAGCATGCATATTTTTCAATGAAAGTTTTGTCTAGATACATGCCCAGGAGTGGTATTGCTAGATCATATGGTAGTTCTATATTTAGTTTTCTGAACTATCTCCATACTGTTTTCATGGTGGTTGTACCAATTTACATTCCCACCAACAGTGCAGAAGGGTTCTCTTTTCTCCATACCCTCTCTGGCATTTGTAGACTTACTAATGATGGCCATTCTGACCAGTGTGAAGTGGTGTCATTCCTTCTTAAGGCTGAATAATATTCTATTTTACATTTATACTACATTGTGTTTATCCATTCGTGCATTGATGAACATTTGGGTTGTCTCCACTTTTTTTTTTTGGCTATTGTGAGTAATGCTGCTATGAATATTGGTCTATAAGTATCTGTTTGGGTCCATGCTTTCAGTTCTTTGGGATATTTATCTAGGACATGGAACTGCCAGATCAATATGGTAGCTCTACGTTTAACTTTTTGAAGAACTACCAAATTGGTTTCCACAGCAGCAGCACTATTTTATGGATGCTTTGCCCCCAACGAAGCACAAGGGTTCCAATTTCTCCACATCCTCACCAATGCTTAAAACTTTCTCAGGTTTTTCGATGATGACCATTCTTTTGTGTGTAAAGTGGTGTGTCTCACTATGGTTGTGATTTACATTTTCCTAATGGTTAGCAATGTTGAATATCTTTTCAGGAGCTTATTGGCCATTTGTATATCTTCTTTGGTGATGTGTCTATTCAAGTCTGTTGCCCATCTTTGAATGACTGTTCACTTTCGAGGCAGTAGGACTTTTCGGTTCTGGCTTGGCCACTTCCTACCTGTGTGGCCCTGAACTAGTTACCAAATTTCTCTGTGCCTCAGTTCCTTTGTCTGGGAAGGTAGAAAAATAGTATTAACCCCACAGGATTCTATGAGGATTGAGTGAGCTCCTGTCTGTTAAGCACTACAGGTAGTGCCATAGTAGACACGCAGTGTTAGATTTATTATTACAGGAGGTGGTCAGGAGTGGGGAGAGATTGAGGATGGGGGCACAGTGAGGAGAGAGTGTCCTTCCACCAGTGTTGGTGGAATGGCCCCAGCCATCTCCTAGTCCAGCCTCTTTATATAACAGGAAAGAAAAGAGATGAAGAGTGAAGCCCAAGAGCCCAGTGGTGAAAGGAGACCTTGAAGCCTTCTCTCCAGAGTCCAAGTCCAGGACTCCTTCTAGCAGACTTTCTCTGCCTTCATTTCAGCCTGCAGCAGTTATTGATGTCCTCTTGGGAAATGACTTGAACATCTTCAAAACCACCTTGACCTCCTGGTCCTGGCATCCCAAGCTTGCATCCATGGGCCTGCAAGAGTAGTGAGTTCTGAAGCTGGGAAGGGGAGCTGGTGTGAGCAAGAGGCAGTGTTGCCTCCAGAATCCCCTTCTGGGGAAAAGGAATCCTGGGCTGTCTCAGTGTTCAGGGCACTCCAGCTTTCCAGACAGCATCACAGTCCCAGATGACATGTTCCCACCTTTCCCTCTTACCTCCTCCCCGTGGGGAGAGGCCAGTTCCCGCAGCAGAGGAGGGGCTGTGGGACGCCACACAGGGCCAAAGCCTGCAGGCGGCCTCACTTTTCGTGAAGGTCTTACTGAACGGAACCCTGCCTAACTTTAGGAAACTGATTGCTCCATGTCTGCCAGCAAGTGCGAAAATGCGATCTGCCTCCCAACCCCCATGGGGCAGGTGACACAGAAATTGATGGATAACTGACCAGGAAATAAGCTGAGGTCACGCGCGGTCTGCTGAAGGTTTTCTCAGCATCTCAGACACAGAACACCTGGCATCACTGGGGCATCAATCTGGCCTCCTCTCCTAGTGCCCAAAGCTGAAGTTCATTTGCAGTTTCCGAAACAGTCCCTCCTCCCGCAGCAGAATCTGTTCATCTCAGTCTCGCGCAAACCACGGACGCCCGGCGCCTCTAACTAAGACCCAGCGAAGGCTCCATCTTCCATCCTCTGCCCTAAACAGCACACCACCATGCGCCCCATCTGATGAAGCGCCCCTTTCTGCACGGTCTGCTTTCTGATGATTCACATCAAATTTCCTGTTTGGCTTCCTCTGCAGAGGCGCGGCTCCTGCTGTTTTCGCCCATCCTCTCGTGGTGGCTCCGCGGAGAATGCTTATCGCACTGGGTCATTTAGCAGCTGTAATTCTCCGCCGACGCCGCCCCAGGCAGAAGATAGTTTCACATTTTAAAATGTTTTGATTATCTCGTCTTTCTTATGCTTTCTGACTTTTCGGCTAGGATTAATCATAGTGCGTTTTTACAACCCTGCCAGGGTCCTAAATGCATCTGTAATAGCCTGTCCGGAAGGCAAGAAGCATGAGCAAGGAGCAAGGCCAGGCCTCCCCTAGGCAGGAAGATGAGGCCAAGGGAACAGCAGCAGGAAGGGTGCCGTCCTCCCACCCCCCCCCCCCCCCCCCCCCCGCCCCACTCAGACATTTGCAGGAACAATTCAGAGCTTTGGGTATTGCCCAGGACAGTAAGGATCATTAACGTGGAAGGCACAGCAGCTGTGGTGCAGAGCGTGGTTTTCAAACTGTGTTCCGCAGAGGGGCCAAGACAGGGACAGAACAGGTGGAGAAAAATGGATAGGCAGGCACTGGGCTGCCTCCCTCCATTCAAGCAGAGCAGCTCTGAATTTCTATGCTTCATCCGAGCTTTTCCTGGGAAGAAGAACCTCTCTGGCCCCAGCGTGCAAACCCCTTAGTGCCCTTGTAAGGGCTCTGTCCTAGAAGGCAGCTCCCTGTACAACCTAGCAACATCGCCTTTGGCAAAACACTGAGCTTGAAGTCTCCCTGCCATGTCTGGGATGGAAAGCCTTGGACTAGGAGATGGCCAAGGTCCTTCCAGTTTGGCAATCTCCTCAATGTTATTTGTTACCCTTGTGTGGCCATGTCAGTTCCAAAACAGAAAGACTCAGACCAAACTCCAGTTCTGCCACCAGCAGCTCTTACCCAAGGTAGACCCCTCCTCCTGCCTGAATTTCAGGTCACCCTCCCCTGTGATCACAAATGATATTCATGACCTTGAAAGGTTTTTATGAGGATGCAAAATAATACATAGACGTTTTCTTGGCCCAAAGTACCTATTCAGTAAAGGGTAGCTATGATCTGCTACAATTTTTATGCATGTCCCTTGACTTGGCCTTCCTACTGCTAGGAACTTGCCCACTGGGTATCTGAGTGGAAGTTCACCAAGATGTTCACCTTGTTCATACAAGGATATTCACAGCAGCAAGATTTGTAATATAAAAAAAAAAAAAAAAAAGAGTGGGAGGGGGAACAAATAGACTGTCCATCAATCAGAAGCCAAACAAATAAATCAAGAATTAGGCCTTTCTTGGGACTTCCCGTCGTGGCACAGTGGTTAACGAATCCAACTAGGAACGATGAGGTTTGTGGGTTTGGTCCCTGCACTTGCTCAGTGGGTTAACGATCCAGCGTTGCCGTGAGCTGTGGTGTAGGTTGCAGACACAGCTTGGATCCCGCGTTGCTGTGGCTCTGGCGTAGGCCGGTGGCTACAGCTCAGATTAGACCCCTAGCCTGGGAACCTCCATATGCCGCGGGAGCGGCCCAAGAAATAGCAAAAAGACAAAAAGAAAAAAAAAAAGAATTAGGTCTTTCTGTATATTTGTATTTTGTGACCATGGATAGATTTGTTCACTGATCTATTTATCAAAGTGAGATTATAGCCTATCCTTTTGTTTACCTCTTCATACTTCTCTATAGTGAAGGTAAGATCAATAAATGTTATTGTTGTTATTTTTTGTCTTTTTATGGCTGCCCCGCTGTATATGTAGGTTCCCAGGAAGCCACAGCAATGCCAGAGCCCAGCCACATCCACAAGCTACTCCGCAGCTCATGGCAATGCCAGATCCTTAACCCATTGAGTGAGGGCCAGTGATGGAACCTGCATCCTCATGGATACTAATTGGGTTCTTAACCTACTGAGCCACAATGGGAATGCCAATAAATATGATTTTTTAAAGCAAACATTCTATATTCAATATATATTATACATATAAAGTAAACCAATTTTTCCTATACAGAGGGTGATGGGTCACCCATTTCTACATTTTCAGAGTGTGTAGAAATCCTGGGATGTCTTTCTGGCCAGCTGTCAACAAAGAGCCTGGTCTTCAGATGGATTTTCTCCAGTTAGTCTTTTTTTTTCTGGACCACATCTGCTTCACTTGATGAATTATTTGGTCCTTCCTGGGGTCTTCTCCAAGTGAGACAACTCTCTGACCCTTGCTTTTGTTTTTCTGTTTTACAGCAGCCGAACTAAGAGAAAGGAGAGTTTACAATTCTTAACAGGTCTCAAAACGTTTAACCGAAAGCTCAGCCTAAACATCATCAGAGCTATCTAAGGACACAAACTCGCCTTCTCCAGTTTCAATGTCGGCTTCTCTGCAGTTGGGTTTAAGATTCGTAAAGAGGCTCTACATCCCCAAGCTGATAATCTGTTCCACTTACAGGAAAAAAAAAAAAAAAAAAAAGCTTCTGTCCTTATATAGAAAGCTCAGATCTTTGAAGTTTCTCGGTTTTATTCTTAAGATTTCTTTTCCTTACTAGCTTTAAAATAAAATGTTCCTTTTTCAGATATGCAGGTCAGCACTAACACATATTTCCACCATACAGATTAAATACTCTGGCCAATATGGGTCCAAAGATGCAACATTTCTGGCTTGGGAAATACATTTGTCACTAGATTTGTTTGGTCCCTTATCTGTGAACATCCCACACACATGTTGAATGTCACAGTACTTCCTCTGGCTTCAGGGCCCCATTATGACATCCTGTCACACCTGACTTCTAAAGTGTGCAAAGCTTTACCCAACCTTTCCCTCTCCCACCCCAAATACCCTTCTACCACCCAAGTTCCCCAGTGCTCATGCCAACTAAAACTTTCTCCTTCCTCATGTAAATATCAGAAGGAAAGTAGCCATTTCACTAATTTAGCTTAGAGTGTGAATGACTGATGGCCTGAAAACTTCCCCAAGGAAAGTGGAGGTTTTATCAGAGGCATTTGATACAAATGTTCACCCCTGCTGAGACGATATTCCTCCACATTTCTTTCCCTCCATTCCTAACCCAGTCCAGGACTTGACGTTGGTCCACAATCATTGTGGGAAGTGTCCTCATGGCGAATAAGATCTCAGTTCATCAAGAAAAGGTAGCTTGTTTTCTGGTAGACTGTTCTGTGTTCCCGACTCCTTCCTATTTTGCCCTTTTTTTTGCGGGGAGTGGGCACACCCACAGCACATGGAGATTCACAGGCTAGGGGTCTAATCAGAGCTACAGCTGCTGGCTTATACCACATCCATAGCAACATAGGATCTGAGCCACATCCACTACCTATACCACAGCTCAGGGCACTGCCAGATCCTTAATCCACTAAGCAAGGCCAGGGATCGAACCCACAACCTCATGGTTCCTAGTCAGATTCGTTTCCACTGCGCCACAACAGGAACTCCTCTGACTCCTTTCTATTTGGGTATCACATAGTCTTCACTTCCCTTCCTCTGTTTTTCCCCCAAGGCCCAGAGCCCATGGGTCTTTATTCTCTCCCTCTGCACTTTCAGGGAAGCTCAGGGGCACAGAAGCTCAGCATTAACCCATTGCCCATATTTTCTATTTGAGTGGCTGCTCAGGAATCTGGGGATAGATCTCAGAGGGACTCTACTCTTAGGATTGGGCTTCCCAGATGCCCACCTTCCATGTAGAGAAAAGTAACTAGGGTCTAGGCTAAGAGTCCCCTTCATGAAATCATGACTGCTGCCTATTCAAGAGCCCCTGTGAGATCTTGAGTGTGTGTTCACGCAGCATTTACTTTCCTCCTACCTTCCGCGGCTCTCTGCCCTCAAGACTCTCCCAGCAGGGACCCCTGCCTCCCAGCTATCCTGCAGCTCCACCAAGTACCTTGTTGTGTTTCTCTGAATCAGTCTTTTTCTGAATCACAGTCTAGGGGTGAGTCTGTTTCCCACCATTGTTACCAAGATGTTCCATAAGCCAAAACAGGAGATAGTTGGGTCTATTCAGTGGCTTGGAGCTGCCAATGGGACCACTTTTTCACCTGAGTACAATTTTATTTTATTTATTTATTATTAATTATTATTATTATTATTATTTTTTGTCTTTTCTAGGGCCACACCCGTGACATATGGAGGTTCCCAGGCTAGGGGTCTAATCGGAGCTGTGGCTGCTGGTCTACACCACAGCCACAGCAACGCCAGATCAGAGCCCTATCTGCGACCTATACCACAGCTCATGGCAACGCCAGATCCTTGACCCACTGAGGGAGGCCAGGGATCGAACCCTCAAACTCATTGTTCCTACTCAGATTCGTTAACCACTGAGCCATGATGGGAACTCCTTAAGTATGATTTAAATTTTATTACTGTTCCCCTTCCCTTTGGAAGTCGACACACATCCTCCAGACCAAGAGATAGTGTGGCATGCCCGCTGCATGAAATCTCTCCAAAACAAGTGTTTCTAGGTCAAAGCTGAGTCTATTGCTCTGGCAGCAAAGGAGAGCACTTCTCAGAGTGTTAGTAACATCTCCAAGTGAGAAGGGCTAAGTAGATTTATTTACTGAGATTTTTGAAGTCTGGGTCGAGACAGGTGTTTCAAAGTGGGGGTGTGGTCGGGCCGGCGGAAAGATCATGCTATAACTTAGGGATTGGTGGACAAAACAAGACAAGGATTTTGAGGCAAGAGATTCAAAGAGTCTTAGGGTATAAACTGCCATGTGATTTTTTTTTTTTAAATTAGAGCATTTATAGGTCTTGCAGGAAGTAGCTGCAGTGACCATTTAAGTTATCTGCGACTTTTATCTCCTTGGGCAAGAGTTGCCTAGGAATTCTTCTAGAATCCCTAGAAGAAATGAAGTTATGTGAGTGAAGACATGTGTGAATGGTAAGCTGAGTAGGAGGTTTGATTCTCCAGAGAAGTAAGATCCAGTAAATAGCATCCTGAACAGCCAGCCCCACACTTCCTTTCAGAATCTGCAAACCTAGAAGCTTCAGCCCCTCTTCTCAGAATGGTTCCTTCCTCATCCACGTCACCAGCAAGGTAAAGGATTCCTATTTCATGCCCAGCTCAGCCACACTGTCTCTCGCCTTGAAGCTCATCCATATCTCAGGCAAACAGATTCCTTCCCGCTCCCTGGGCAGGCCCTGACAGGCCTGCACTCACACACAATAGGAATATACAACATTGCATTGTATTTAAGGTATGACCCTTGCTCTATGACTCTCCCAGATACTTGAGATTTTGTAGAAGAGGCAGAATGTAAAATGTGGGCCTCTGAAGTGGCATCACAAAGAAATACCACCAAAAATAATCCATGTGAATTACTTTAATTGCTGAAGGAAATGGGACAGAGATGGCTAGATGTCCTCCCGCATTTTCACTCCCCGTTTTGCAGCATAGAGTTATCACTGAACCCTGGCTGCCCAGCCAGGAACCACATTTCCCAGCTGGGCTGGCCTCTAAAGGTGGCTGGTTCTCACGAAGGAATATGAGCAGAAATGACTTTTTTTTTTTTGTCTTTTTAGGGCCACAACCGAAACATATGAAAGTTCCCAGGCTAGGGGTCTAATTGGAGCTGTTGCTGCTGGCCTACGCCAGGGCCACAGCAACGCCAGCTCTGAACCATGTCTGCAACCTACACCATAGCTCACGGCAACGCCAGATCCCCAACCCACTGAGCAAGGCCAGAGATTGAACCCACAACCTCATGGCTCCTAGTTGGAATCATTTCCACTGCACCATGACAGGAACTCCAGAAATGACTTTTGACCTTCTAGGTCAGGGCTTTTAAAAACTGGGTGTACCATCTTCATATTGTTCCTACCCATCTGCCACCTTGATGTTGATAATGACAAGGCCCACAGGATGTGGGGAGATGAAATAAAGCCTGGGTCTCAGGATCATCAAATGAGAAAAAGCCACCTACCACGCAGGAAGTGAGAGGGAAATAAACTCCTATTATGTTAACCATGAAAAGGCTTTGGTCTATTTGTTACAGCAGCTAATTCAGGAAGTAAAATGATCATGATGCTCCCACAGGGAGCCAGAAGAAAATTATCTCCATCATTGTTTGCAACGAAAAAAAACCACACCAGAGTGAAGAACACTAAGTTCAAGCTGTGGGTGACATTGATGGGAAACCAGAACAAATTAATTTGGTTTCAGCATATTAATAAAGTGGCAGGTATTTATAGAATGTGTTATTAGCTGATCATCCTTTGAGAACCAGTTTGCTTCTTGGGCGAGGTTTTGGCAGCTGTGAATAGGCTGATATTTCTCTTTGGTTCCCTGCTCCTGGTAATAAACTGAGATTATTCTAATCTCTGTACTTCAGATGGAAAGAAAGATAGGGGCCAAGTCATATCTGAGCCAGAATCTCCTCCATACCTAGGTGGTTCTTCCTGGAGCTGAACTTGCTGCAGAATCAGGAGGATAATCTCCTCCAGATCCCTTCAAATACCCTCTAGGCCTGGAAGAATGAATGTCCTTGCCACAAAGGAGCCCTCACTTTCGGGCTGCCACTTTGCCTCCTTAATTGTATGTAAGCTGAGTCAAAGAAAGAAAAATACAACATGCCCACAAGGATAGGTGAGAGCTGTCTTCTCTTTATGTCCCTATCACGTCCTAGAGAGGGATGTAACATGGACAGAGGTTCAACATCCATGCTAGGTCACCTGGGATAACGTGTCTGAGGGCTTAGCCGCATTGGTCCCCAGCCTAGGAACATGGCGCTCCACATGCACCTGCGCTGAGCAGTGCCTGGTCTAATTCCAAAGCACCCCCACACCCATGTGATCATGGTAGCATTTGACCCACCTTCTCTGTCTGCCCGACCAATTCTGTGTAAAATAAAGTTGATAGCATCCGCCAATTTCATGGAGGAGAGGTCGTTGCAGACAGTAGCTATGAGGGAAAATACAGAGCACTTGATAGAAACACAGCAGACATGCTCGGAACCTCCCTACGGGGATGGTTCTTTCTTTCTTTTTTTTGGGGGGGGGATGGTTCTTTCTAATGCAAGGTAAAAATGAGTTCAGTGAACTTAAAAAAAAAAAGTTTTTTTAAATAAAATTTTTCCTTTCTCAATGAAATGTCTATAATGGAAAAAAAAATTGTAGCATTTGGCCCATCCATCCTGAGTATAAAAGGATTCCACGGGCAAATAATGTTGTTAGAAGAAGCTGTCCAGCTCATGCTTGTTCATTCATTCGTGAGAGCATGTGAGCTCTCCAGCAAACTGGCTTTGTGACATTCTCCTTTGAGGAAGTCACATGGGCACCTGCAGCACATTTCCAAGTGTAAGCCTGGTGCTGGTAGAGTGTTTGTGGGCAAGGCCCATGTGAAAGCAATGCAGGTGGCTCCTGGAGGTTTCGATGGGAGTGAGGAGGGAAGTTGGCTTCAGGGACTGGAGGGCTTGGAAACCTGACAGACTCAGCACTAGGAGCTATTTATAGATAGTAGTTTTTCAGCCTTACTAATGCGATAAATGCCAAGCAAAATAAGACCCTAAAGGAAGTTGCTCCGTTTAACCAGCAAATGCGGCAGAGGATAATAACGGAAAGTTCTTCTTTACTCAGCTATGCTTCTTAATTTCTGGGTAGTGGTTCACATTTCAGTACTTGAGGAGCATAGGGAATGTCTTTGGATTTTATTAGTTTTCATAACATGAGATTTTAAAATAAAGAGAGCTAAATGTATTTTAGGTTCAAGTGTACTTTTTGTTTTAAAGTGTCCAAATCGAAATACCGTCAAAATTCAGACCACCCAAGGGCTTCTGAAATGAGAAAAAAATGTCACCTCCAATAGAATTTGGTATTGTCCCCTCACTTCCTGAGTTGTGGTGTTGTCTCCTGAGCTATGGTGTTGTCCTCTCACCTCCTGAGTTGTGGTGTTGTTCCCTTACCTCCTGAGCTGTGATGAAGACCAGCCTAGGTGCCTCTGCTGCCCACCTAACCAGCTCTCTAAGAGCAGCAGCCATAGAAGAAAAAGTACCTGACCTTGTAGTTTGTTTCGGTTTGACTAGAGACCCACTGAAGGTAAGTCAAATAAAGGAGATTTGTTGGGGGAATCCATAAGACATGAAAAAGAAATGGAGTTCTGAGGACATCTGAGAACAGGGGCTATGATAGAACTAAATCTCAAAGTGCTGAGGGGAAGGCCTGGCTTCAAGGACACTCAGTGGATGGAGTTCCCATCATGGCTCAGTGGTTAATGAATCCGACTAGGAACCATGAGGTTGCGGGTTTGATCCCTGGCCTTCTTCAGTGGGTCAAGGATCCAGTGTTGCCCTGAGCTGTGGTGTAGGTCACAGATTTGGCTTGGATTCCATGTTGCTGTGGCTGTGGTGTAGGTGGGCAGCTGTAGCTTGGATTAGACCCCTAGCCTGGGAACCTCCATATGCCATGGGTGCATCCCTAGAAAAGACAAAAAAATTAAAAAAAAAAAAAAAAGGACACTCAGTGGGCCCCAGAGGTAAGAATTAACAGATCCTCACTTCACAAACTTTAAGATCTGCTCAAACTCAAGTCAGATCATCTCACCCTTTGGCTCAAACATTCCAGTGACTCCCCATCTCACCCAGAGTGAAGACAAAGTTCTTACCACAACCACAGAGCCTGTGTGGTTCTCATACCCTCCCTGACCCATGGCTTCCCCCAGTCCCTCTGCTGAAGCCATGGTGCCCCCCTTGTGGTCTTGGACACCCCAGGAACACTCCCACCTCCGGGGTTTTTCACTTACTGTTCCCTCTGCCTGGAATTCTCATCCCCAGACACCTGCTTATCACCTGTTTTAGGTCTTTGCTCACCTGTCATCTTCTCAGTGAGGCCTCCCCCCACTCCAACACACCCGGTCCCATGTACCTGCATGCATTTTTTAAAAACTTTTGGTTATGGAGTTTGCATTGTGGTACAGTGGAAAAGAATCTGACTAGGAACCATGAGGTTGTAGGTTCGATCCCTGGCCTTGCTCAGTGAGCTAAGGATCTGGCATTGCCGTGAGCTGTGGTGTAGGTCAAAGACACGGCTCGGATCTGGTGTTATTGTGGTTGTGGTGTAGGCTTGGCAGCTGTAGCTCTGATTAGACCCCTAGCCTGGGAACCTCCATATGCTGTGGGTACAGGTCTAAAAAGCAAAAAAAAAAAAATGGTTTTGAAAAATTTAAACATACTCAAAAATAGTATAATGAATCCCCTTTTATCCATCATTGATCAGATGTCTAAATTTTACCAATTTTGTTTCATCCATTCCTCCTCCATTTTTTCTCCCTGTATTATTATTTCTAAACCTCCCCAGCATTTCTCATGAATGTATATGTTTCCTATTTCCTTGGTTATTTTATGTCTCCCCTCCTAGAAAGTCAGCTCCAGCAGGGCTGGGATGTTTGTTCACTGCTATGTCACCAGCACCTACCAGAGTGCCGGATGCTCACTAATAATGGCTGAATGAAGCCATGAGGCAATTAAACTACAGTGTCACCTGTTTTCTTCCTTATAACCTGCCCCCCCATCTGACCTGCATAGCCCCTACTCTGACTCCACCCACTAATTGTCAGCCAGAGCAGCCACCTAACCCCCTTTCAGACTCTCAGGAGGCCCCGGGTCACATTCCCAAGAGGCAAAACCAGATTGGCTGAACTCTCTGTGTACTATGTCACAGTATTCTGCCAAGTCTGTGGATTAACTTCCCTGGTATCCTCTGGTCCCTGCTGGTCAGGTGACACAAAAGTGGACCCCTAACACGGGCCCCAGGTGGGGCATTTCCCTTAAAAGGGGTTTCACCTACAGCTTGTTAGCAAATGTGATGAGATGAGGCTATGTTTGCTTTCAAGTGGGTGAGCAACTTTCCTAGGCAGCCTTAATCCTTCCAGCCAGAGGTAACTGTGCACCCCAGAGAGAAGATATTTTCACCAGGCTCCATCTGTGAAGGAGGAAAGGATGCAGAGGGTTCAATATCCTCCATCACTTTCAAGGCCATCAACCAGCAAAGACCTTCAGGCATCAGACACTCTGCAATTAGGCCATCAATAAAAGCCAGGAGGGGTTACCAGCCCTGATGACAAGTTAGGAACTGGAAGGACAGGATATATGTGCTTGCCAGTGCTCCAGCAACCACAACTCAGAGAGCTTGCCCCATGCTCCTTGCCCAGTTTCCAGTCCACCTGCCAAAGAGGTGTAGCTTCCTCCTTGGTCAACTCCCGTGTAAACCAAGCACTGGCTATGCAAGGGCAGATCCAGAAGAAAATATCACCACATCAAAGCACATCTAACCCAGGGCTGCCACATCTTTCCAGCAAAGACTAGTTTCCCTGACGGCTCTGCTCCACCCAGCTGCCACTTTGGATGACTTACAGGGCCACCCAGTTTTCAAAGTCATCCTGCAAGTCCCCACTCTGATTAAAAAAAAAAAATTTTTTTTTTTGTCTTTTTAGGGCCACACCTGTGGCATATGGAAGTTCCCAGGCCAGGGGTCTAATCAGAACTGTAGCCGCCAGCCTACACCACAGCCACAGCAATGCCAGATCCAAGCCGCATCTGCAACCTACACCCCAGCTCACGGCAACACCAGATCCTTAACCTACTGAGCAATGCCAGGGATGGAACCTGTGTCCTCATGGATATTAGTCAGATTCATTTCCACTGAACCATGATGGGAACTCCTGATTCAAAATTTTTAATCAACAATCTTTCTTCCAGTGGATATTGGATATTTTAGCAAGGAGCATTGACTGAGACATCCATGGGCAGAGCCTTATTCTCTTTCAAGAGTAGAACTGACAATCATCTGGTGTGATCTGGCACTGCCTTCCTGCAGTTAAAGTACTGAAATACATCTGTGACCCTTAGTGTCACAAGCACCCCCAACCATCTCAGCCCCTCCTCCAAGACTTCTGGACCTGGGCATGATGCAGAAATAAAAGCGTTAATGCTGGCCCAGTAGGGGGTCACAGGTTTCCCCAGGAGGGCTCAGTACTCTACCAGTTGTTAAATAGTTTGACTATGACCCCTCCCTTTCCCCCCACATCCCACTTCTGAGTTAAAAACAACCTCTAGGAGTTCCCGTTGTGGCTCAGTTGTTAAGGAATCTGACTAGGAACCATGAGGTTGCGGGTTTGATCCCTGGCCTTGCTCAGTGGGTTAAGGATCCAGCGTTGCCGTGAGCTGTGGTGTAGGTCGCAGACGCAGCTTGGATCCAACGTTGCTGTGGCTCTGGTGTAGGCAGGCAGCTACAGCTCTGATTAGACCCCTAGCCTGGGAACCTCCATGTGCCGTGGGAGCAGCCCTAGAAAAGACCAACCAAAACAAAACAAAACAACCACTACCCCTCATTTCAGATATTTTTGGGGCACAGGGGCCACCCTGTCACATATGGAGTTCCCAGACCAGGGTTCAGATATGAGCTGTTTCGGCCTAAGCCAATCCTTTAACCCACAGAGCCAGACCCGTGTCCTGGAGCTGAAGAAACTCTGCCAATCCGCTTGCGCCACCGAGGGAACTCCCAGACCTTTTTATCTTTGCTAATTTATAGAGATGCGTGCAATGGGATAGGGATCAGACCAAGTCCTAATCCCACACAGAGGCGGGACAGCCAGAAACAGAATTCATCATTCCAGTGGCAAAGCTATAAGCATTTTCCTCCACTTTGGATGTCTCGCTGCCAGAATGATGTTCACAAGGACAGGAATTGTTGTCTTATTTGTACCCTGCTCCATTCCAGGGCTCAAAACAGTGCCTGTCACAAAAAAAAAAAAAAAAAAAAAAAAAAAGCGCTCGATGAATCAATACGGCTCTATGCAAGAAGGCATGAATTCCCCCTGATCCGATGGCCCAGACCAAAACCTGGGAGAATCTAAAGCTTTTCAGGATTTCATAGCTTTGATTTTTTTTTTTTTTTTTTTGGTCTTTTTAGGGCCGCACCCGAGGCATATGGAGGTTCCCAGGCCAGGGGTCTAATCAGAGCTGTAGCAGCCAACCCATACCACAGCCACAGCAATGCCAGATCCAAGCCTCGTCTGCGAACTACACCACAGCTCATGGTAATGCCAGATCCCCAACCCACTGAGCGAGGCCAGGGATCAAACCCACAATCTCATGGTTCCTAGTTGGATTCGATTCCACTGCGCCATGACGGGAACTCCCAGATCTTTTTTTTTTTTTTTTTGAATTATTCAATCTCTTCCCACCTGGAGGCCCAGAAGCACATCCGTCATGCTTGCCGCCACCCACGGCCACTTGATGCTGGGTAGCTGTCCTCTGCCATCTATAAGGCATTCTAGTTTCTCCAAGAGATTCTGATTTTCATTTCCAGAAAACTAGCCTCGCACATGACATCGTTTTGACCAATTCAGCAGACACCGCGCCAGGGTCTCAGCTGGCACAGGTGAGACAGAGTGAAGAGGGCAGCAGCCTGCGACCCCGGCTCTGTGACAGCCACGTCTCTGTGGCTTCTTGTCAAAGGTACCTGGGGAGTGGAGTGGGGCCAGGGTCTGGGAGGAAGAGGCACTGGCTGCAAGCCTCTGAGATCCCGAGCGCCCGAGCTCCCATTCTCCAGCCTCCGATGAAAGCTGCTATGGAGAGAAGGAAAGTGCTGGGTTTCCTTCACCGAAATGTCCCTCACCCCCCATCCATAGCTCAGCCGGACCCCCACCACCACCACCACCACCGGGATGTGTTTTCTGCCAGCAAGTTCCCTGTGGGGTTTGGAGGGTGACAAGCAAAGGCTCTAAAGGAAAACTTGAAATCTGTGACATTTGAGAACCAGCTCTCTTCACTGTTTATAAAATCTTGGGGGAAAGTGCTGGCCTAGGGACACAGGTCCCACAGGCAAATCCATGCTTCCCTCTCAACTAGTATGGGCACCCGTGTGGCTGTCCCTGCAGATTCTCCACCGAGGGCCCTGCTCCACAGAGCCCGTGTTCTAAGATGGATTTTATCTGTCTGCTTCCATCCCAATTATGATGCTGATGGCACCACTTCCCAGAACTCGAGGTGACACTCTGTGTTTAACCCCTTTTATCCCTGCATGGCCACGCAGTCTGCAAACTTTAATTAGTACCCCTCACAGAGTAGCAAGGTCCATCATCCCTGAGTTGGGGTTTGAGGAACCAAGTCACCCACAGGCTGTGACCCACAGGCCACGGGCTGAGTCAGGACAAGAAGGGGAGGCCAAATTCCTGGCCACCAACCGCCCACATCAATGGCCAGGCCCCATACCTGCGGCTAAGCCTTTCTTATTTAAAGCTGCTGGCTTCAGCCCACACCTCCTCTGGTGTTTTATTCTCATTCCACAACCAACAAGGATGTGGCGGCCCAGGAGTGGCAGAGAACAGGGGAGAGAGCTAGTGGAATACACCTCAGATAGCATCGGGGGGCCTCAGACCTGGTCAAGAGAGTGGGCCCAAGGTGAAAGTTTCCTCGTGTGGATGTCAGACCCCAGAGCCCCTGTCTCATTCTCCGAGGCTTCCAGGTGCCTCTTGCCATCCACGCCTGGTCCATGCCTCCACAGAGCCTCAATTCTTACCATTGCCTCAATCCTAGATCATCCCTTCTGGAAAGCCCTCCACTCCCAGGACTCCCTCTCTGCTGACAGACCTTGCTCTGAGCAGAATTTTGAGCAGCTGTGACACACACACCCTTCTGAACCTAGAGAAGGTTCTTGGTTCTCACACTCTATCCATCTTCATCCTCAGCAACAAAAATGTTGCAGGAAGGTACCTCCACACACATGGCAAGGCTGCTGATTTCCTTTGTCTCCGGTCCCCTGCTCCCACAGCACCCCAACCCGATCTGGCCTGCCCTTTTTAACCCTCTCCAAGATGACCCTTTGCTATTTAATTGTTCTAAGTGACTAAATGAGTGATTTTAGCCTCCATTCTTTTCTTCCCATCACTGTGCTTGGGATCAGCCCCTCCCTTCCTGCTCTTCCTTACATGATACATGCCATGCTTCTTTCTGCAACTCCTAGACCCAGATATCTTTGCCCCAAAGGCCTGGCACTTCAGCTCACCTTCTATATACAGAATCTCCAGCATCCCCTGGAAAAGTCAGGAAGTGACTCTATAAGAAAGGAGCTCTCAGAACGTGGGAGCATATGTGTAGTGGAGGCACAGGGTTACCTGGGCAAGTGTCTTGATTGGAAGTGGGGTTCCCAGATGTTGCCAACAAGGACCTTTTTTTGGCCACGCCCTCGGTATGCGGAAGTTCCTGGGCCTGGGATCAAACCTGCCCCACTGCTGTAACCAGAGTCACAGCAGTAGCAACACCAGATCCTTAACCCATGGAGCCACCAGGGAATTCCTAACAACTCCCCCTCCCCCACTTTTTTTTCCCCCAAAAGGAAAACAAACACAAGGAAATAGAGTCCTGACAAGTTCTCATCCATCAAGAGGCAGCATGGCACAGTGACTTCGGGATGGATCTGGGGCCCGACGGAGAATTCTGGCTCCATGTGGACCAGTGGTGACACGTGCACCTTTCTTCATCACCTGGGTTTCAGTACGCTCTTCTGAAAACTGGCTAAAAGCACACCTCCTCAGGATTGTCATGAGAAATAAATGACTTGAGGCATCTACCGTTTCTAGAACAGTGTTTAATTCTTACTAGTTGTTAGAGGCCACTATTTCTTTCAACCAACAGTTACTCAGTGCCAAACACTGTGCTAAGTCAGAAGTTGGCCATCTGAGGGACTAGTGGGGGAAATAGACAAATAGGTATTTATAGTTCACTGTAGTCATGGTGTGATGGGGACACAAACGGGCACTATGGGGGCATTTTTGTGTGAAACAGGAAACAGTTCTAACCCTGAAGGCACACACTGAGCCATGGATCTTGGGCTGGAATTCCATGACTTATTTCCTAGGCCAGGTGACTGCACAACTATACATGGTGGAACTTCAGAACAGCATAACCCACCCTGGGAAGGAAATGGAATGAATCAGAGATGGGTTTAGAGATGTGATGGCTGCATTTATCCCGATTAGGGCTTCATTCATCAAAATGGATAGGAGAAGCCGAAGCCGAATTGTAGGCAGAGAGAACAGCATGAACAAAAGCAAAGAGGCAGGAAAGAGCACATTTAATGCAAGAAAGTGCAATTGATTTGGTGCTTCCTCAAGCATGAGGCAGCTTGTGTGTTAGGCAGGAGCTGAGCAAGGCAGCCACAGGTCCACTATGCTAACAGCAGCCTACCAGGTCCAAGGAAGATAGCCACAGGTTCATTCCCTACACTGAGTTATCAACATGAATGTGGCTTCCTCTTTCCTTCTCTGTTTTACTCTCGGGCAATAGTGGGTATTGCCAACAACTGACACTCTGAGGACCAGTGACCTAAAAACAGCTTTGGGTTCCCATCCTTTCTGGTCATCAAACTTAGACTGGGGATTTGTGTCAAGAGGGAATCTTTCTAATTTTTCAAGGAACACTAAATGGAAAGGTTGAATTATTCGTACCCTCTCTGTGCTACAGCTTCCTCTGAAATCCCAAGGGGAATTCTTGCTCAAGTCACTTCAATGAAAGAAGAAATGGATATACACTGATTATAGAAATAATTGTGCCATGACATTGTACAAGACCACCGAAAATGAAATACACAATTCCATGTCAATGTGGACATTCTCAACCATAATTTTGCTTTGGAGATCTAACTCCTATCTATTGTGTTATTAATTAAATACTACACATAAATGAATATTTATTTTCTCATCTTGCAGTCTAGGAAAGCAGAGTACTTAGATTTCCAGGGCAGCAATATGAGTTTATTCAGAAACATAAACTTGAACCTGAAAACTCTTTAATCCATTTCAACCTTGAATTCAGGTCTTGGCCCAAGTGTCTCGTAATTACCTCCTTTAATTATTGAATAACTATTTATTAAGTATCTAGTGTGGGTCATAAGAGAGACATGATCTGAATTTCTAACTTATTGGAGACCAACATTTAAATGGAGAAATTAAGCTACCAGGTGGCATGCAAAGTGCCAGAAGAGATACAGGGCAGAACGTTTGGAAATTGGGGAAGGACCAGATTGTTTGGGAGAACTGGGGAAGGGCTTGATGGAAGAATAGATCTTTAAGATGGCTCTAAGAGGCTGCACAGGCATTTCTTAGAGGATGTGAAGGACATTTCAGACAGAAGAAAGCGCAAGGTTCAAAGAGTCTGGTGTTTCAGGAAACAACAAGCCATTCCACCAGAATGACTGTGATGGAGGGTGGAAGGGTCAGAGCAACAGAAGCTGAGTCACAGCTATGGGCTGGAACTGGATTTTGATGAGTTTTAGAGTCACATGGTTGGGTTTGGTTCTTCAAAAGACATTTCTGGTGGTATAGAAAGGATGGAATGGACACAGTCATGTAGATTCCATGGATGGAGCCATGGCAACCCCCAGATGAACAATGGCGATGGCCTGACCTAATGAAATACAGTGGGGATATTTATGAGGCAGAATTCTCTGGCTTTGTGATTGACTGACTGACTACGGAAGAGAAAGAGAGGAAGGGAACCTAGAAATTATCATACTGAGTGAAGTTAGACAGTGAAAGACGGGCATCATATGCTATGACTTATACGTGGAATCTTAAAAATGGATACAAATGAACTTATTTATAGAACAGAAACAGACTCACAGACTTTGAAAAACTTATGGTTGCCAAGGGGGACAGCTGGGGGAGGAATGAACTGGGGGTTTGGGACTGGCATGTGCACACTGAGGTATATGACTAGCCAGTGGTGACCTGGGAACTCTACCCATTATTCTGTGATAATCTATGTGGGAAAAGAATCTGAAAGAGAACAGATGTGTGTATGTGTATAACTGAATCACTCTGTTGTACAGCAGACACTATCACAACTTTGTAAATAAACCATAGTTCAATAAAACTTGAAAAAATGAAAAAAAAAAAGAATGACTAAAATTCCTAAACTAGAAAACTGAGGAGGTTGTGACACCAGGAATCAAGACCAAGGGAGTTCCCGTCGTGGCGCAGTGGTTAACGAATCCGACTAGGAACCATGAGGTTGCGGGTTTGGTCCCTGCCCTTGCTCAATGGGTTAACGATCCGGCGTTGCCATGAGCTGTGGTGTAGGTTGCAGACGCGGCTCGGATCCTGCGTTGCTGTGGCTCTGGCGTAGGCCGGTGGCTACAGCTCCGATTCAACCCCTAGCCTGGGAACCTCCATATGCCGCGGGAGTGGCCCAAGAAATAGCAACAACAACAACAACAACAAAAGACAAAAAAAAAAAAAAAAAAAAAAAAAGACCAAGAATACATGAGGTAGAGGAGGTGATCAATAAAAGCGTCCCATCTGAGACGCATTAGTTTTGAGGTAACTTAAGGCAGTCCAGTTGGAAGAATCCAGTTGGTCGCTGGAAATATTTGTCTAATCTTAGGAGAAAGAACAGGGCTAGAAAGAGGGATGTGGAGATTATTATGGACTGAACCATATGAAATGGCCAACACTTGATCTTTACCTATGAAAATAGCAATTTCATTTGGGACAATACTACACATGGGAAAACATTTTGAGTGAGAGGGAAAAGAAGTCCAAGGACAGCATAGTATCTGGCAAACACTGACTTCTAAGTGTGGGCAGAGAAGGAGAAATTGTGAGGAAAATTGCAAAGTATTGGTAACAGAAAGTGATCTGTGGGGAAACTGAATAGGGGGGACTGGTGGAGAGGTTGGAGTAGGAGGGCTTTTCAGAAAGAAGTGCATGTTCAACAGCCTCCAAAGCTACTGAAGATGCACGTAGGAGGACAGAAAACAGGACTGGGTCTGGCAGCTGGGAGGTGACTACAACCTCCTCGAGAATTTTAGCTCAATGATGAGACAAGAAGTGGAAAAGAGAGGGTTGGCAAGGTTTTATTTGTTTGTGTGTTTTGTCTTTTAAGGTTTGGGGAAACTTGGACCTATTTGTGTGTAAAAGAAAGATGCCAGAGAAAAGGGATGTCATTAAAGATACAATACATGAGAAACTGAGAGAACCAGGTCTTGGATGGAGTGAAGGGACAAACTTGGATGCACCTGGGGAGAGATTTGCCCCAGAGAGAGGGACAGAAGAGATTCACAGAAAGAAGTTTTATGTCCCCAACCACTGTGTGCATTTCTAGACACGCATATGAACAGGTCATGTTCATTAGTGCCATTATATCGTCATGGGACAGATCCTTCTCAAAGAGAAAGACGGCTGTGATTTTAATTACCAGAGCTCCTTGGCAGAGATGGGTTGCAAGGCCTTTGATGTGCTCTTGGGCACACCTACCTTGCTGGCAGAAGCATCACCACTAAGCTCTCTCCAGAAGCTGTTATGGACCTGCCCTCAGGAGAAGAGCCTCAGGAGGTCTCCTTAGAAAGACCTCAAAAGACAGACAGACAAACAATAACAAACTCCAAACAGTCAGGATCTTGGTAAGAACTGAAGGAGGGTATTTGAATTCACTCTGGTTGTCAGTTTCTGGGGAGCTATTTGGACACTTCTTCTGGCTTGGAACCCAGGGGTCCAACTCCTATCACTGAGAAGAGTTGGAGCAAAGGGCGTCCCTTTGGTTCTAACAAAAGGAGAAATTAATCATCCAGGAAAGCTGTTTTTTTGTTCTTTTTTTTTTTTTTAAATGATGGATCATAAGCATAGATGCTATCTTAAAATTCTCAGCTAATCCCATCCTAATTCTCACCACTTTAAGGCCAAAATGCTAGGATTATGTCATTGTCATCTAATCAGAGTAGTAGGAGAAACAGGATTAGAAACACCAGTCTTCTCAACCATGGAAAATTAATAAGTGAAAAGCCCAGCAGCCCAGCCCTCTAACAAAAGAGTCTGTAACTCATTAGGTAAGAGAGTCAAGTTGTCAGCCCACCTGACCATAGACCCGGGAGCCAGGGGAATGTGAGCTACTGGTAATGGAGGGTACCAGGTGAGAGACAAGGAAGGCTCCCACTAAGCCTCTTACAATAAATCTAGGAGCACTGAAGTATGGTAACTGTCAACCTCTGGCTGTCTCTGGTACAAAAATCCCATCCGTACTAGGAAATTCTTAATAAATACATCTGTGACAAATAAGCAAGTGAAGGAACGAGTGGTATTGCCAGGTAACCACACTATTGTTCCACATAGGACTTTGGTCTGTCTGAGTGTCTGTGTGTGCCTGAGAGAGAAAAGGAGGTAGGTCCTTTGGAAAGTTATCTTACTACCAGTTTCTGATATGACGTGAAGAAACAAATTTTTTAAAAAAGACCATGGAGGAGTTCCCATGGCGGTGCAGTGGAAACAAATCCTACTAGGAAACATGAGGTTGTGGGTTTAATCCCTGGCCTCACTCAGTGGGTTAAGGATCCGGCATTGCCGTGAACTATGGTGTAGGTCACAGGTGGTCGCAGACACGGCTTGGATCTGATGTTGCTGTGGCTGTGGCATAGGCCAGTGGCTACAGGTCTGATTCCACCCGTCGCCTGTGAACCTCAATATGCCACCGGTGTGGCCCCCCCCAAAAAAAAGACCTTAGAAAAAAAATAAAAAATAAATTTAAAAGACCATAGATCTTCAATCTATTTATGCATATATATATATATATGTGCATAGATAAACATAGACACAAACATGAACTCGAACACACACACACACACACACAATGGGGAGTGAGGAGTAGAGGCAGCGGTAAGACTACAGCTTGGAGTAAGATGATCTGGGATTCTGAAAGATTATGCGAACACTAACACAATTTTACACCTAGTAGCATCAAAGGGATGTACCAGCCTTTTGAGATAAATAAAACAGTAATAAAATGTTTCCAGCATCCAAAGAAATTTTTACTTTAGCTCCTGCCTTTTGTTCCCTTCAGATTCCTCCTTTTCTTTTTTCCCTATAATCTTCCACATTTCTTTTACTGTGAAGTGATTTTGTTGCTATGGAAACCACAGGGTCTGCATAAAGCTCAAATATGATGTTAACTTATACAGTGATTGAAATGTGTCCCATGGCTTGATAAAAAGCTTTTGGAGGAATTACCATAGCCTAATATAGTAATGTGCCCCTATAAAGCATATCTAGGAATATACCTTTATTTTTTTAAATGGATGGACATTTGGGTGGGCCAGCATGATTAATGAAGATCTCACAGATGCCTCTGAATGAAAATACAGCTTGGTTAGGAAATTCCAGGTTTATAAAATCATAGTAATTATGATTTATGGCATACAGAGTTTATCCCTCACACGCGAAGCTTTGCCTTGTTTGCAAAGCACTTAAGTCTTAGCTTTCTGAAAGAGCTTTCCTGGAAATATTTGAGAAGAGCACATCAACCATCTAAGGGAGATTTTTCAGGTGGCTTCCTGCCTGAAGGCAACAGATAAAGAAGCTCACCTCTCGGAGTCCTTTCGAGGCCCATGAAAGCCTATTCTCCCTCTGGAGATCTTGCTCTGTTTCCGAGGCTAAGTTCTGTCTCCAGACAAACACATATGTTTCTGATGTCATCATCTGGCTTAGAGTCCGTATATGATTCAGTGGCACTGGAATCCTCCCTGATACTCTGAAATCACTTATTACTCTGATAACCGGAGGCAGCCTGGGAACCCACAACCAAAAATCTACCTAGTTTATTTGAGGACAAGCCCCAGACCTACAAGATCTATTAGACAATAAAGACAGAAGTAGAGTCGAAGGCGAGCCACTGCGATTCCCAGGCTCCTACTCGCCTCCTGAGCCACCCAGCCCTCCGCCCAGCCCCTCACAAGTGTGCCATCACACCGCCACTCCAGAGAACATTCTTGGTGGGTGAAAAGAAAGCATAATTATATGCTTCAGAGCGGGTGAGGTTTTCTTCTATTTTCAAAACAATGAACATCCTGTGGAAAGATAGCGCCACTTGTGAATAAGCTCAGATGCCTGCCCATGAACACACAGACAGCGGTTTGAAGGAGAGATCAGAGAATGGCCCTATTAATATTTTTATTCCTTGGACAACTGAACTGCATCGTTTTATGGTGACCCCAGGAACAAAACTCTCTGTAAGTGTAATTAGAAGTGTAATATCTTTAAAACTAAAATATATATTCTCTCCTTCTCCCTTTCCCTCCCCCTCCCCTTTCTTCCCCCCTCCCCCCCTTTTCTCCTCCTCCTCCTCCTTCATCTCCCTCCCTCTCTCTCTCTCCTCACACTAAATAGCCTAGTTAGTGCCGAGAGAAATCTGGAGGTGTTTATCAGTCCACATCACGCAAAACTCAAGACTAACTTTCACACAGTATTGCATTTACTCACTCAGGTCTTATTTCTTACTTCAAAACATGATTAGTGAAGAAGTGGCAACTGTTTTAAGTGTTCCCTTGGGTGACATGGTAGTCCTGTGCATTTGGAATCAGGGCAAAGCTCCATGAACCTGCAATAACATATGGTTTCCAGAAACCTTTCCGCTGCAATTATCACACCAACATGCTTCAAGGTCCAGCAGAAACTCCTGGAAAACAGTCATCAGTGGGGCTAAAGGAAACAGCATGTGGTAAGAGAAATGTTTATCCTTTCAACACTTCTCTGTACTAAATATTGGTGAGAGAACCAAGACCCAAAGAGAGTCACACACAGGCATCTCTCAGGGCCCTTGTTTGGAATGGACTTCCAGGGCCCAGGCTATTCTCTCACCATGAAATTCAGCTGTCCTACAGAGGTAGTGTTGCTTCTAAAATATCATGTAGGAGTTCCCATTGTGGCTCAGCGGAAACAAATCCGACTAGGAACCATGAGGTTGCGGGTTCGGCAACCCTCAGTGGGTTAAGCATCTGGCATTGCTGTGAGCTGTGGTGTAGGTTGCAGATATGGCTTGGATCCTGCAATGCTGTGGCTGTGGTATAGGCCAGCAGCTGTAGCTCTGATTAGACCCCTAGCCTAGGAACCTCCATATGCTGTGGGTGTGGTCCTAAAAGGACAAAAGACAAAAGACAAAAAAAAAAAATCATGTAAATGTGGTCTTTTGTACCACAGCCCACTAAACCCTCAGTTCTACTCAGAATGCCCCAACTTAGCACATGGTTTCAAGTAAAAGCACATTGCTGATTTTATAAGGCTTGGGTCAAGTTCTTTGACTATATGGACAGAGTCTATCATAAGGAAATGAAAACTGGTGAAAGAGTTACCTCTGTGGCTCAGCAGGTTATAAAACTGACGTAGTGTCCGTGAGGATGTGGGTTCAATTCCTAGCCTCAGAGGGCCAAGGATCCAGCGTTGCCATAAGGAACAGTGTAGGTCTCAGATATGGACCAGATCTGGTGTTGCTGTGATTGAGGCACAGGCCAGCAGCTGCAGCTCTGAGTTGACCCCTTGCCTGGGAACCTCCATATGCATGGATGCAGCCCTAAAAGGGGGGGGGGGTATAAAAACCTGTTGGAGTTCTTTTGTGGTGCAGCGGTTAAGGCTCTGGTATTGTCACTGCAGTGACTCAGGTTCAATCCCTAGCCCAGGAAATTCTACAGGGTGTGGGTGTGGCCAAAAAAAATTATTAAAAAAAATTTTTTAAAGAAAACTGGCAAGAACTTTTGGAATACACTGTCCCAGGAGAAAGGGCAAAGCATTCTGGGAGTCACAAGCACCATCACAGCCTTCTAGAGATTCCTGGGCAGACCCTAGACCTCATTTCTTTTATTTCGGTGATGGTTTGGGAATAGGATCTTCCTCCTTGAAAATCTGATCTTTGGCAGTAAACTTAGGGGGCTGAGTCACTTTTCCTCATCCCAATTTTGTGTTTTGCTTCTTAGGCAGGTGAGAACTTTTGGAAAATCCAATTTGTTATGAGTGTGTGTGTATGTGTGTGTGTAAGACTTTGGGAAGGAGAAGGCAAAGAAAAAGTATAAATTTATCCTGGAGCTAATTTTCAGCAGATTATTCATAGTCTTAGTCTGTGGCCTGGAAAAAGACTGTCATTGTATTGGCACAAATGACCTGCCATGCTGTTTGCCAGGCAAGAGTTAAAAAACAAAAGCAGGGGGGAGAAAACCCCAACCATCTGTGGAAAATGCCTTGGCAGAAGGAGCACATCCCTCCCAGACCCCAGGTCCTTCATGACCAAGTATCTTCCTCTTGTCGGTGTTGGACCCATTCAGAGGCAGGAAGACAAATGCCAAGTTTCCCAATAGCACCACTGAGGGTTTCTGAAATGAAGACAAATCTGGACTTCTAGAGGGAGCTCTGGAACAAAGACATCTAGCCTGCTTTGCCTAAAGGTGAAGGGGGTTCTTTGCTTAGTTAGGCAGTAACTGGGGCAGAGCTCTTGCAGAACAATGCTGTGTCTCCCCTATCTGTTCTTGCCCTGAACCTTGAGATGCAGGTATTCAGAGAAGTCATTTGTTAAACTACTTAAACTCAGATTGAACCTCTTGCTTGATTAACTCCTCTTTCC
The DNA here is from genome assembly GCF_054392235.1 of Sus scrofa. Classification (NCBI taxonomy): domain Eukaryota; kingdom Metazoa; phylum Chordata; class Mammalia; order Artiodactyla; family Suidae; genus Sus; species Sus scrofa. Next base: position 78,092,235 of record NC_139383.1, on the reverse strand, counting down.
AAATCTGAAGCAAGACCACAAAAGTCAGACTACATTAAAAGGATAGACGGGACCTAGAGATTATCATACTAAGTGAAGTTAGTGAAAGACAAACATCATATATAAAATTATATGCAGCATCTATTACAAACTAACTTATTTGTAGATTCATAATAGACTTACAGACTTTGAAAACAAACTTGTGGTCACCAAAGGGGACAGGCTGGGGAGGAGGGATGGACTGGGGGTTTGGGACTGTCAGAGCACACTGAGGTATATGGAATGATTGGCCAACGGGGACCTGCTGTACAGCAGAGAGAACTCTGTGATCATCTATATGGGAAAAGAATCTGAAAATGAATTGATATGTATATATGCATAACTGAATCATTTATTGTACAGCAGAAAGCATCACAGTCTTGTAAATCAACTATACTTCAAAACTTTTAAAAATGAAAAGAAGGAAACAATCATTTTCATTTTGGCCCATAAGTTCATTTGGGAGACTTTACTGGGATATGTTGATGGGGACACAGCAAGACCTGCTGGTTCCCTTTAACATCTGAGTCTTGCTTTCCACAAATACTCAATTAACCTACATACATATGAAACTTCTTTTATGTGTTTTGAATCATGTAGACACTTTGGGAAAACAAAAATATACAAGACTTCTCATACTGATAAGCTAGCAGAGATTAGAGTTGATAGACATATGAATGGATAACCGAAAATAAAAATGTCCTAACTCATCAGGACATTTTCATCTTTTATTTAGTCATTCATTCAACAAATATTAATTTGGTACCTATTATGTGTCAGGTACTGTTCAAAGTACCAGAAGTAAATGAAAGAACAAAATAGATAGCAGTTTTCATAGTTATTAAACTCGGAGCAAATCAGACGATAAAAAGTAAAACACAGGTAAATAAATTGTGTCAGATGGAGATAAGTGATATGGAGCAGAATGAAGCAAGAAAAGCAACGGAGGAGTTCCCACTGTGGCTCAGTGTGTTAAGAACCCAATATAGTATCTGTGAGGATATGGGTTCGATTCCTGGCCTTGCCCAGTGGGTTAAGGATCCGGTGTTGCTCCAAGCTGCAGCATAGGTTGCGAAAGCGACTCAGATCTGGTATTGCTATGTCTCTGGTGTAGGCCAGCAACTGAGCTCCGATTTGAACCCTAGCCCGGGAACTTTCATACGCCATTGGTGGGGCTGTTGAAAGACTGAAAGAAAGACAGACCGAAAGACCGACAGACAGAAAGACAGACAGACAGAAAGAAAGGCATTGGAGAGTTCCAGGTATGGATGAGGTGGAGGAGGGGTTGGAAATTTAAACAGGCTTGTTGGGGAAGCCTCAATGAGAAGGTGAGAGTTGAACAAATCTTAAAAGCAGTAAAGGAAGGACCCTTGGTAAAACAGGAGAGGGGACAAGCATTCCAGGCAGAGAGAATAGTGAGTGCAAATGCCTGTTACAGGAGTGTCCCTGACATGTGTGGTTGCAGCAAAGCAAGTACAGGGAAATTATTAAAATGACATCAGAGAGCTATGGGCTGGACAGGGCATGAGCGAAATATGGAGGGTCATTTCAGAGACATGCTAAGAATTTCTGGCCTTACTTCTAAAATGGGGAGTCAGCAGAGGGTTCATTTTTTTCTTGTTTGCTACTTACTTGCTGGATAACACTGGGCAAACCAGTTACTCACTCTGAGCCTAAGGTTCCTCACCTGTCAAATGGGGACAGTAATAGAATAATAATATCTATTCCAAGCATGGTTGTACAGTTTTTTTTTAATTCTGGTGAAATATACATAAAATTAATCATTTTAACCTTTGGTAAGTCTTCAGTGGCATTCAGTTGCTAACGCTGTTGTTCAACCACCACCACAATCCATCTCCAGAACTTACTCAACATCACAAATTGAAACTCTATACCAATTAAACAACAACTCCCCCATTCCCTCTTTGTCCTGGCAACCATTGTTCTACTTTCTGCCTTTATGATCCTGACATTCTAGGCACTTCATACAAGTGGAATCATACAATAATTGTGTTTTTGTGACTGGCTTATTTCACTTATCATAATGTTCTCAAGGTTCATCCATGTGGTATCATGTATCCAAATGTTCTTTATTTTTTTGGCTTTTAGGGCTTCCCCTATCATGGGAACTGAGCTGCACATGCAACCTACACCACAGCTCACAGCAACGCCGGATCCTTAACCACTGAGTGAAGCCAGGGATCAAATCCACATCCTCATGGATACTAGTCAGATTCATTTCTGCTGCGCCACAACAGGAACTCCCAAATGTTCTTTTTTAAGGCTGAATAATGTTCCATTGTCTGTATATACTATGTTTTGTTTATCTAGTCATCTATTGATGGACAGAGGTTGACTCCACCTTTTGGCTATTGTGAGTAATGATGCTATTAATGTGGCTGCACAAATATCTCTTTGACTTTCTATTTTCAATTTTTCTGGTTATATACATACTCGGAAATGGAATTGCTGGATCAAATGTTAACTCTATGCTTAACTTTTTGAGGAATCACATCTTGTTTTCATAGTGGCTGTACCATTTTACGTTTCCACCAGCAATGGCTAAGTGTTCCAATTTCTCCACATTCTTGTTAATACTTGTTATTTTCTGCATGTTTTTTAAAAATAATAGTCATCCTAATGGGTGTGAAGTGATATATTATGGTTTTGATTTAGGTTTCCCTAATGATTAGTGATGAAAATCTTTTCACGTGGAAATCTTTTCATTGGCCATTTGCCGGTCTTCTTTGGAGAAAAATCTATGTAAGTCCTTTGCCTACTTTTTAATTGTGTTGTTTGGGTTTTTGCTGTTGAGTTGTAGGAATTCTTTATATATTCTGGATATCAGTACTGTTTCAGATACAGGATTTACAAATATCTTCCCCCTTTTGAAAATTGCTTTTTCACTCCCTTTATAAAGTCTTTTGATACACAAAAGCTTTCAATTTTAATGAAGTCTAATCTATTTTTTTGTTTCCTCTGCTATTGGTGTCACAGCCAAAAATATCATTGGCAAATCCAATATTGTGAAGTATTTTTCCTATGTTTTCTTCTAAGAGTTTTTTAGTGTTAGCTCGTACGTCTAGGTCTTTCCTCTATTTTGAGTTAGTATTTGAATATAGTGTGATATAATGTCACTGAAGTGTTTTTAACAAAGAAAAATCATGATCTGGCTTCCATTTTCAAAGGTCACTCTTGTGGCTGTGTTGCGGCCAAAGTGGCAATGATGCTTTATTCAATCCTTTTATGAATCAAATGGTGGATACCCAAACCACAACTCAGTATGATTTTATAACTTCTCAGTCATGTCTTTGTTCAACAATTGTCTAAATAATTTGATACTACTTTTTTCATGAGTATGTGCAAAGCTCCACCTTCCCCACCCTGAACTACAAAAACTCTAACCTATCATAGAGAGGAATAGAAAGATAAACATTTCTCTACACTAACATTATGATTTTATTATTATTTACTTCTTGACTATGTATTCAACAAGAATTTATTGGGTGCCTACTATAAGCCAGGCACTTTCCTAAGTCTAGGAGACATAGTGGTAAGAAAGGCAGATCCTATGCTCATGGAACATACATATCTTGTCATGGGTTAAAAACTGACCTAATGAATAAATAGTCCTCATATCTAATGATTACAAAAAGTATGATTAAATCAACTATTGAAAAAAAAAACCCACCTTTCTATTCTCAGTCATACCCCAAAAATTTATTGAGATATCAAAATCAATCAATGTCAATACAATTGGTAAATAATTTATAGAAAACTGTACTACATTGCTACATAAACACAGATGTTTAGTTTTTCTGTGGTCACAGTCAGCAAATCATATATGTGAATTCATTCAGGCCTATTTTGTTTTAAATTCAGAACCTCCTATATGCCATGCACTGCTCTAGGAGCTGAATAATACTGTGATATGAACTTATGTTAGAGAGGAGAGCAGAGGTCAGGTTGTGGAGGGCTATGCAGGCCACTAGAAAAAGTATGCCTGCTTGGAACACAGTTCAGGGTTGAATGATTTCAGGTGATTTTTATAGTGTCACCTGCTGGTTCTCAACCCAGCTGAGCATTATAACTACCTAGGAGTTTTAAAAATACCAATTCCTTACTCCCACCTTCAGAGATCTTAATTTAATTAATCTTAGATGGGACCAGGCCATCACTTTCTTTTAAAGAGTCCCTAAGAGATTCTCAAACCCAGTTAGGGCTGAAAACCAGTGCTATGGAAGTTTGTGGTTGCATTTACCATATGTCACAGAAGCCCAGGGTAGTTCTTTTCTCTGAAAATAACGTTTATTGCTTTATTTTTTTTTCCTTATAACCAAAGTAACAGCTGCTTATTGTAGAATACACAGAAAAGAAAAAGAGGAGTTGCCATCGTGGCACAATGGAAACAAATCTGACTAGGAACCATGAGGTTGTGGGTTTGATCCCTGGCCTTGCTTAGCAGGTTAAGGTTCCAGCATTGCTATGAGCTATGGTGTAGGTTGCAGATGTGGCTCAGATCTGGCATTGCTCTGGCATTGGTGTAGGCCAGCAGCAACAGCTCCGATTAGCCCCCTAGCCTGGAAACCTCCATATGACATAGGTGTGGCCCTAAAAAGACAAAAGACCAAAAAAAGAAAAAGAAAAACAGAGGATAAAGATGGCAGAGGAGTGAGACATGGTGTTCACCTTCTCCCACAAACACATCAACAAGAACCATCCACCGGTAGAACATTTCACATGGAACATCTACTGAATGTTGGCAGAAGACATTAAACATCCAAAAAGGGCAAGAAACCCTCCACATAACTGAAGAGAACAAAAGGGGGGTAAAGAGAGAGAGCAAGAGAGAGAAAGGAATAAGGACAGGACTAGCACTCCTGAGAGGGAGCTGTGAAAGAGGAAAGGAACCCACACCCTGAGAAGTCACCTAACTGATGGGGAGATGGGCTGAGATGGAGGGACCTCAAAGCCTCAGAGAAAAGTGAAGCAGCTGGACTGAGGAGGGCAAAGAAGAGAAAGAGCCACAAAGACCATCTCCCGGAACACCACAGCCTGACATGCTCAGAAGGAAGCTGGACACTGAGACCCAGGCTCCAAAGATGGCAGGGGCAAACTCAGTCATTTTGGACTCCAGAGGTGGGCATGACCTGCTACCACTAGGGGTCCAGGAACAGGCACCAACCATGGCCCCAGTCACCTCCCATGGCCCCAGTCACCTCAGAGGCCAGCACAGAGGAGGGCATTGCAACCAAGCACCACCTGTTGTTGCTGTCATTCACCTGTGAACACACATACCCTGTTGCTGCCACTGCCAAATGCTTTGGGTGCCACCTACACCTGCCTGAGGGTCACTGCCACTTCCCAGGGCCCTGCAACTAGAAGCCTGAGCCACCTTCCTGCAGGTCCTTGCCACTGTCAAAGGCCCATCAACAGACACTAGCTACTATCCCTGTGCATTGCCCCCATCTCCCTGGAAGCACACACTGCACCCTATCAAGGGGATAACAACCTGCACATACTGAGGAAAGTGATAGCAAGCATCCAAACCAAAAGCAGTCTCTTCATGCCAAAAATAAATAGTAAGCACTTACAAAATACCCAGGGGCACCCTCACACATAAATAGCCTTACAAGACTATAGTAACTATTTTCCCTAAACTCACAGAATAGGAAAAATATATGCAAAATGAAGAAGCTTGGGAACCATTCCCAGTTAAAAGAAGAGGAAAGTTCCCCCAAAAGAGCAAACAATGAAAGAGACCTCTGCAGTCTAACAGAAACCAAGTTCAAATAGGAGATAGTGAAAATGCTGAAGAGATTAAGAGCAAATACAAAGTAATTAAGAATGGATATGAACTGTGGATATTACTTTAGAAAGTAAGTATTACTTTCTTTACTTTAGAAAGAAAATAGAAAATATAAGGAGGAGCCAAGAAAAAATAGAAAATTCATTTGCAGAGATGCGAGCTGAGTTAAAGGCAACATAGAGCAGGATGAATAATGCAGAGGAATAAATGAGTGACTTGGAAGACAGGATAATGGAAATTACCCAATCAGGGCAGCAGACAGAAAACCAAATGAAAAAGCATGAAAGGAATATAAGAGATCTATGGAATAATATAAAGCGAGCTAATCTACACATAATAGGGATTCCAAAGGGAGAAGATAAAGAAGAGGATTTAAAATATATTTGAAGAATTATGGCTGAAAACTTTCTAAATATAAAGGAAACATATATCAAGACACAGGAAGTACAGAGGGCCCCAAACAAGTTGAACCCAAACAGGCCCATGCCAAGACATATTATAATAAAAATGGCAAAAGTTAAATATAAAGTGAGGATTCTAAAGGCAGCAAGAGAAAAACAAAGACTTAATTATAAGGGAACCCCCATAGGGATATCAGCTGATTTCTACAGAAACACTACAGGCCAGAAGAGAATGGCAAGATACATTCAAAGTTCTAAAAGAGAAAATTTTGCCATCTAGAATACTCTACCCAGCAAGAATATCATTTAAAATGGGATAAATAAAGAATTTCTCCAACAAACAAAAACTGAAAGAGTATAGCAATACTAAACCCATTCTGAAAGAAATACTGAAATGGCTCCTCTAAATAAATAAAAAAGAATTAAGAAGAAACAGGATGGAGGAAATCACAGTTGGAAAGCAATCACTTAAATAAGCCAGTATACAGGTCTAAAAGGGGGAGGAGGGAAACCTATTGTAAAAGCAATTGTAAACACAAGGAATAGTAAAAGGATAAACATGAAGATGTTAAAAAAAAGTCATCAAGGAGTTCCCGTCGTGGCGCAGTGGTTAACGAATCCGACTAGGAACCATGAGGTTGCGGGTTCGGTCCCTGCCCTTGCTCAGTGGGTTAACGATCCGGCGTTGCCGTGAGCTGTGGTGTAGGTCGCAGACGCGGCTCGGATCCCGCGTTGCTGTGGCTCTGGCGTAGGCCGGTGGCTACAGCTCCGATTAGACCCCTAGCCTGGGAACCTCCATATGCCGCGGGAGCGGCCCAAGAAATAGCAACAACAACAACAAAAGACAAAAGACAAAAAATAAAAATAAAATAAAAAAAAAGTCATCAAAATCATAAAATGTAGGGAAGGAAAGTAAGAAAATCTAGACTCTTTCTTTTTTTTAGAGTGTGTTTGAGCTCTCAGGCTAAAGCAAGCAGATGTAGGAAGGAGTTCACATACTTAAAAAACAGGGAAACCACAAATCAAAACCAAACAATACGTTCACAAAAACTAAAAAGACGAGGACACAAATGTAAAAAGAAAATATCTGACCAAAAAAGAACAGGAGCAAAGAAGAAACATAGAATCAACAGGAAAACAAGGTTTAAAATGGCAATAAATTTCATATTTATCAATAATTACCTTAAGTGTCAATGGACTGAATGCTCCAATCAAAAGACATAGAGTAGCAGACTAGATTTAAAAAAAAAAAAAAAGAGCAAACAATACTCTGTTTACAAGAGGCTCACTTTAGGGCAAAGGACACATACATTGAAAGTGAGGGCACTGAAAAATGTATTTCATGCTAATGGAAAAGACAGGAAAGCAGGAATTGCAATACTCAAGAAGAGGATGTCACACTCATCAATATACATGCCTCTAATATAGGGGCACCCAAATAAATTCAACAATTAATACAGACATAAAAGGAGAAATTGATGGGAATACAATAATAGTAGGTGACTTTAAACCCCACTCACATCAAGGGACAGATCCTCTAGATAGAAAATCAATATAAAGCAACAGAAATTCTAAATGACACAGTAGAAAAATTAGACTTCATTGACATTTTCAAGATATTACATCCAAAAAAAATAAGAATATACATTCTTTTCAAGCACACATGGAATATTCTCAAGGACTGACCACATACTGGGGCACAAAACTAACCTCAACCAATGTAAGAGTAGAGAAATTATTTCAAGTATCTTCTCTGACTACAATGGCATGAAACCAGTAATCAACCACAGGAAAAGAAATAAGAAAAAGTGACTACATGGAGACTAAACAACATGCTACTAAAAAAACAATGGGTCAATGAGGAAATCAAAAGGGAAATTAAAAAATACCTTGAGACAAATGATAATGAAAACACAACCATTCAAAATCTATGAAATGACTCAAAAGCAGTTCTTCGAGGGAAGTTCATAGCAATCAGGCCTTTCTCAAAAAAGAAAAAAAATCTCAAATCAGAAACTTAACCTACCACCTAAAGGAATTAGAAAAAGAAGAACAAACAAAACCTAAAGTCAGCAGAAGGAAGGAAATCAAAAAGATCGGAGAGGAAATTAATAAAATAGAGATTCAAAAAACAATAGAAAAAAAATCAATAAAGCCAAGAGTTGGTTCTTTGAAAGGGTAAACAAAAGTGACAAACCTCTGCCAGACTCACCAAGAAAAGGAGAGAAAGAACTCAAACAAAATAAGAAATCAAAAAGGAGAAACCTCAATGGGTCCTGCAGAAATACCAAAAACCATAAGGCAATTATATGCCAACACATTTGACAACCTAGAAGAAATGGACAAATTTCTAGAGACATACAGCCTTCCAAAACTGAATCAAGAAGAAATAGATCAACTGAACAGACTGATCACTAGAAATGAAATTGAATATGTAACAAAAACACTCCCTACAAACTAAAGTCCAGGACCAGATGGCTTCACGTTGAATTCTACCAAACATACAAAGAACTTATAGCCATCCTTCTTAAACTTTTCCAAAAGTGTGAAGAAGGAATAATCCCAAAGACATTCTATGAGGCCACCATCACCCTAATACCAAAACCAGACAAAGATATTACCAAAAAAGAAAATTATAGGCCCATATCTTTGGTGAATTTAGATACAAAAAAACTCAACAAAATTTTAGCCAGCGGAATCCGACAATATATAAAAAAGATCATACACCATGATCAAGTGGGATTCATTCCAAGTTCACAAGGATGGTTCAACATACACAAATCAACATCACATACCACATTAACAAAAGAAAAGTCAAAAACCACATGATCATCTCAAGAGATGCAGAAAAAGCATCTGACAAAATCCAACATCCATTCATCATAAAAACTCTTACCAAAGTGGGTACAGAGGGAATATACCTTAACATAATAAAAGCCATTTATGACAAACCCACAGCAAATATAATACTCAACAGAGAAAAGCTGAAAGCCTTTACACTAAAATCTGGAACAAGAAAAGGACGCCCACTCTCACCACTATTATTCAACATGGTATTAGAAGTCCTAGCCACAGCAATCAGACAAACAAATAAAAGGTATCCAAATTGGAAGAGAAGAGATGAAACTGTCACTCTATGCAGAAGACATAATACTATATATAGAAAATCCTAAGGACTCCATGCAAAAACTACTCAAACTGATAAATACAGCAAAGTAGCAGGATACAAGATTAACATTCATAAATGGGTTGCATTTCTGTATACTAAGAATGAAATATTAGAAAAGGAATATAAAAATACACTACCTTTTAAAAATCACACCCCCCAAAAATTAAATACCTGGGAATAAACCTGACCAAAAAGGTGAAAGACTTTTATGCTGAGAACTGTAAAACATTAATCAAGGAAATTAAATAAGATTCAAAGAAATGGAATGATATTCCATGCTCCTGGATTGGAAGAATTAATATCATAAAAATAGCCATACTACTCAAAGCAATCTACAGATTTCAAAGCAATCCCTTTCAAATTACCCACGACAATTTTTCACAGAACTACAACAAACAATCCAATAATTTATATGGAATCATAAAAGACCCAGAATTGCCAAAGCAATCCTGGGGAACAAACATCAAGCAGGAGGCATAACTCTCCCAGACTTCAGATAATAATATAAAACTACAAGTAATCAAGACAGTGTGGTACAGGTACAAAAACAGACACCCGGACCAATGGAGCAGAAGAATAGAGAACCTAGAAATAAAGCCAGATACCTATGGTCAATTAATCTTCAACAAAGGAGGCAAGAATAGAAAATGGGAAAAAGACAGTCTCTTCAGCAAGTAATGCTGGGAAAACTGGACAAGTGCATGTAAATCAATGAAACTAGAACACATCCTCACACATGAACAAAAATAAACTCCAAATGGCTTAAAGACTTAAACCTAATACAAGATACCATAAAGATCCTGGAAGAGAACACAGGCAAAACATTCTCTGACATCAATTCTACAAATGATTTCTTAGGTCAGTCTCCAAAACCAATAGAAATAAAAACAAAAATAAACCAATGGGGAGTTGCCATTGTGGCACAGTGGAAACGAATCCAACTAGGAACCGTGAGGTTGCAGGCTTGATCTCTGGCCTCACTAAGTGGGTTAAGGATCTGGAGTCGCTGTGAGCTGTAGTGTAGGTCACAGATGTGGCTCAGATTCTGCGTGGCTGTGGCGTAGGCCAGAAGCTATAGCTCTGACTGGACCCCTAGCCTGGGAACATACATATGCCGTGGGTGCAGCCCTAAAAAGCAAATAAATAGGCCCATGCCACTGCTGCCGCCCTCTTTGGGACCCGAGACCACAGTGCAGGCGTTGAGCGGGTCCCCGCCTCCCGAGTGCTCCACAGGCCCCGGGGTGGCCATGTAAGTGGATGTTGCTGCCACCACCAGGCCTGTGCCACTGGAGCCACACCAAGGAGCCACCACTGCTGCCAGGGATGGAGCCCAGATCTTGAATTGAGCACAGCAACATGCAGCACCTCTACACAGGGCCACCCAGCAAGCTGAGGATTCCACACAGCTGCTTCCCATGAGGAATACATGCCTCAAATGCAGGGAGCGAGGCCTCTGCATGCAGCCCCCCATGAGTGCGTGAAACCAGACTAAACACCAAGGAAAAAAAGACTTGCGATAATGTCATATTGGGATTGGAAAAAACATATTCAACTAACATGATTTTAAAACGTTCTTTGAGATAGGATTAAGATGGTGGAATAGAAGGACTGGAGCTCAACTTCTCTCCTAAAAACAACAAAATTCACAACTAAAGGCTGAGCAATCTTCATTTGAATGGACTGGAAACCTTAAAAAAAGATATCTTACTCTAGAAGAAAATGAGGGGGCCACATCAAGAGGTAGGAGGGGCGATTTCATGATATAAACAACCTCCCGAGTGGAAAGTCCCCCAGACTGGAAACTAACTGGTTCACAGAGATTCAACTACAGGAGTGAGAGTTCTGAGCCCCACATCAAACTCTCACATGTGGGGATCTGGCACTGGGACAAAGAGCCCCTGGAGCATCTGGCATTGAAGGCCAGTGGGGCTTGTGCGCAGGAGCTCCACGGGACCAGGGGAAACAGAGACCCCATTCTTAAAAGGTGCACGCAAACTTTCACGTGCACTGAGTCCCAGGGCAAAGCAAAGTCTCCATAGGAATCTGGGTCAAACCTGACTGCAGTTCTTGGAGGACATCCTGGGAAAACAGGGGTGAATGTGGCTTAGTGTGAGGGAAGGATATTGAAGGCAAAGCTCCCAGGAATATTCAGCAGCCGTGCCTTTCTCTGGAGGTGGCCATTTTGGGAAAACCTGGCCGCACTGTCAGTCAGGGCTGAGAAACCCCAGGGCAAACAACAATCCAGGTGGGATCACAGCCCCACCCCTCAGTAAACAGGCTACCTAAAGACCCCTCAGGCACACAGCTGCCTCTAATCCCATCCACAGACTAAGCCCCACCCACCAGAGGGATTAGAATTGGCTCCACCTACCAGTGGGCAGGCATCAGCCCTCCCATCAGGAAGCCTACAGCAAGCCCCCATACTGACTTCAGCCACAAGGGGGACAGACACCAGAAGTAGGAGAGGCTACAACTCTATTATCTGTAAAAATGTCACCACACCAAAAACCTCTAATAATGAAAAGACAGAGAACTATAACTCAGATGCGGGAGAAAGGAAAAAACCCAGAAAATCAGCTAAGTGATGAGGATATTCTCAGCCTCCAAGAAAAAGACTTTAGATTGTTGATGCTAAAGATGATGCAAGACATTGGAAATAAACTGGAGGCAAAGATGGATAACTTACAGGAAACACTGAGCAAAGAGATAGAAGATATAAAACTTAAGCAAGAAGAGATGCAAAATACAATAACTGAAAAAAAATTCACTAGAAGCAGGAGTTCCCATCGTGGCGCAGTGGTTAATGAATCTGACTAGGAACCATGAGGTTGCAGGTTCGATCCCTTCCCTTGCTCAGTGGGTTGTTGCCGTGAGCTGTGGTGTAGGTTGCAGACGTGGCTCGGATCCCACGTTGCTGTGGCTCTGGCGTAGGCTGGCAGCTACAGCTCCGATTTGACCCCTAGCCTGGGAATCTCCATATGCCGCGGGAGCGGCCCAAGAAATGGCAAAAAGACAAAAAATAATAATGAATTTAAAAAAATTCACTAGAAGCAGCCAACAGCAGAATACAGGAGGCAGAAGAATGAATAAGCGAGGTGGAGGGTAGACTATAAGAAATTATGAATGTGGAACAGAAAAGAGAAAAAAGATTGAAAACTAATGAAGAGAGTCTCAGAGAACTCTGGGACAACATTAAATGCACCAACATCTGTATTATAGGGATGCCAGAAGGAGAAGAGAGAGAGAGAAGGAGACAGAAAAAATATTCCAAGAGATAATAGCTGAAAACTTCCCTAACATGGGAAAGGAACCACTCACTCAAATCCAAGAAGCACAAGTACCATATAAAATAAACCCAAGGAGAACACCCCAAGACACATATTAATCAAACTGACCAAAATTAAAGACAAAGAGAAAATCTTGAAAGCAGCTAGGGAAAAGAAACAAATAACATACAAGGGAACTTCAATAAGGCTATTGGCAGATTTTTCAGCAGAAACTCTGCAGTCCAGAAGGGAATGGCATGATATACTTAACGTGATGAAAGGAAAAAACCTCCAACCAAGATTGCTCTACCCAGCAAGGCTCTCATTCAGATTTGAAGGAGAAATCAAAACCTTCACAGATAAGCAAAAGCTGAGAGAATTCAGCAACACTAAACCAGCCTTACAACAAATACTAAAGGAACTTCTCTAGGCTTAAAAGAAAAGACAGCAATAGGAAACAAAAATTCCACAAATGACAAGGCTCACCAGTAAAGGTATATATATGGTAAAGAGAAGAAATCATCCATGCACAATTATACCACCAAAATCAGAAATCCCGAGACGAGGTGGGTGCAAATGCAGGACACTGGAGATGAACTTGCAACTAAGAGAACAACTTAAAACAATCTCATATACATATAAACACTTATATCAAAACTTCAGAATAACTGCAAACCAAAAATCTACAATTGATACACAAACAAAGAAAAATCAACTCAAATACAACACTAAAGATAGTCATCAAACCAGAAGAGGAGTGAACAAGAGAAGTAGGAAAGAAAAAAGACTAACAAAAACACATCCAAAGCAATTAATAAAATGGCAATAAGAACATACATATCAATAATTGCCTTAAATGTTAATGGACTAAACACCCCAACCAAAATACACAGGCTGGCTGAATGGATACAAAAACAAGACCCACATATATGCTGTCTTCGAGAGATCCACTTCACTTCTAGGGACACATACAAATTGAAAGTGAGAGGATGGAAGAAAATATTTCATGCAAATGGGGATCAAAAGAAAGCTGGAGTAGCAATACTCATATCAGACAAAATAGACTTTAAAATGAAGAATATATTAAGGGACAAGGAAGGTCACTACCTAATGATCAAAGGATCATTCTAAGAAGAAGATATAACAAATTTCAATAGCTACGCCCCCAACCTAGGTTCACCACAATATATAAGGCAACTGCTAACAACCTTAAAAGGACAAATCAACAATAACACAATAATGGTGGGGGGACTTTAACACCCCACTTACAGCAATGGACAGATCAACCAGACAGAAAATCAATAAGGAAACAGAGGCCCTGAATGAAGCTTTAAACCAGATGGACTTAATAGATATTTATAGGACATTAAACCAGATGGACTTAATAGATGTTTATAGGACACTCCATCCAAAAGCAACAGAATACACATTCTTATCAAGTGCACATGGAACATTCTCTAAGATTGATCACATCCTGGGCTACAAATCCAACCTTGGTAACCTTAAGAAAATTGAAATCATATCAAGCATCTTTTCTGACCACAATGCTATACGACTGGAAATCAACAACAAGAAAAAAAACTGCCAAAAACACAAACATGTGGAGACTAAACAATGTGCTACTAAACAACCAATGGATCACTGAAGAAATCAAAGAGGAAATTAAAAAATACCTAGAAGCAAATGACAACAAAGATATGAAACTCCAAAACCTATGGGATGCAGCAAAATCTGTTCCAGGAGGAAAGTTTATAGCAATACAAGCCCCCCTCAGGAAACAAGAAAAAGCCCAAATAAACAAGCTAACTTTACATCTAAAGCAGCTTGAGAGAGAAGAACAGACAAGACCTAAAGTTAGTAGAAGGAAAGAAATCATAAAGATCAGAGCAGAAATCAATGAAATAGAAATGAAGAAAACCATAAAGATCAATGAAATGAAAAGCTGGTTCTTTGAAAAGATCAACCAAATTGATAAATCCTTAGCCAGACTTATCAAGCAAAAAAGAGAGAGGACTCAAATCAATAAAATGGGAAATGAAAAAGGAGAAGTAACAACGGACATCACAGAAATACAAAGGATCATAAGAGACTACTACATGCAACTATATGCCAATAAAATGGAAAACCTAGAAGAAATGGACGAATTCTTGGGAAAGTACAATCTTCCAAGACTAAACCAAGATGAAACAGAAAAGATGAATGGACTAATCACAAGAACTGAAATTGAAACTGTGATTTAAAAATTTCCAACAAACAAAAAGCCAGGACCAGATGGCTTCACAGGTGAATTCTATCAAACATTTAGAAAAGAGATAATACCTATCCTTCTGAAACTATTTCAAAAAATTGCAGAGGAAGGGATACTCCCAAACTCATTCAATAAAGCCACCATCACCCTGATACCAAAACCAGACAAAGATACCATAAAAAAAGAAAATTACAGGCCAATTTCCCTGATGAATATCAATGCAAAAATCCTCAACAAAATACTAGCAAACCGCATCCAACAATACATTAAAAGGATTGTACATCAAGATCAAGTGGGATTTATCCCAGGGATAAAAGGGTTCTTCAATATCCACAAATCCATCAGTGTGATACACCACATTAACAAACTAAAGAATAAAAACCATATGATCCTCTCAATAGACGCAGAAAAAGCCTTTGACAAAAATCCAACACCTATTTCTGATAAACACCCTTCAGAAAGTGGGCATAACGGGAACCTACCTCAGCATAATAAAGGCCATATATGAAAAACTCCACAGCTAATATCATTCTCAATGGTGAAAATCTGAAAGAATTCCTGCTGAGATCAGCAACAAGACAAGGATGTCTGCTCTCGCCACTACTCTTCAACATAGTTTTGGAAGTCCTAGCCACAGCAATCAGAGAAGTAAAAGAATTAAAAGGCATCCAAATTGGAAAGGAAGAAGTAAAACTATCACTATTTGCAGATGACATGATACTATTCCTAGAGAATCCTAAAGACTCTACCAGAAAACTCTTAGAGGTCATTCATGAGTTTGGCAAAGTCACAGGATACAAAACTAATACACGGAAATTGACGGCACGTCTATACACTAACAGTGAAAGATCAGAAAGAGAAATTAGGTAAGCAATCTCATTTACCATTTCATCCAAAAGAATAAAATACCTAGGAGTAAACCTTCCTAAAGAGACAAAAGACCTGTACTCTGAAAACTATAAGACACTGATGAAAGAAATCAAAGATGACACAGATGGAAAGATATACCATGATTGTGGATTGGAAGAGTTAATATCAAAATGACTATACTGCCTAAGGCAATCTACAGATTCAATGCAATCCCTATCAAATTACCTTTTTCACAGAACTCGAACAAAATATTTTAAAGTTCGTTTGGAAGCACGAAAGACCCAGAATAGTCAAAGACATCCTGAAAAAGAAAAATGGAGCTGGAGGAATCAGGGTCCTTGACTTCAGGCTATACTACAAAGCAACAATCATCAAAACCACATGGTACTAGCACAAAGACAGAAATATAGATTAGTGGAACAGGATAGAAAGCCCAGAATTAAACCCATGCACCTACAGCCAACTCATCTATAACAAAGGAGGCAAGAATATACAATGGAGAAAGGACAGCTTGTTCAATAAGTGGTGCTGGGAAAACTGGACAGCCACATGGAAAAGAACGAAATTAGAACACTCCCTAACACCATACACAAAAATAAACTCCAAATGGATTAAAGACCTAGATAAGACCAGACACTATCAAACTCCTAGAGGAAAACATAGGACAAACACTCTCTGACATAAACGACAGCAACATCTTCTCAGATCCACCTATCACAGTATTGACAACAAAAACAAAAATAAGCAAATGGGACCTAAGCAAACTTAAAAGTTTCTGCACAGTAAAGGAAACCCTAAACAACACGAAAAGACAACCCACAGAATGGGAGAAAATCTTTGCAAGTGAATCGACTGACAAGGGATTCATCTCCAAAATTTATAAACACCTTCTGCAGCTCCATACCAAAAAAACAAACAACCCCATCGAAACATGGGCAGAAGATCTAAACAGACAATTCTCCAAAGAAGACATACAGATGGCCAAAAAACACATGAAAAGATGTTCAACATCACTCATTATTAGAGAAATGCAAATCAAAATCACGATGAGGTACCACCTTACACCAGCCAGAATGGCCATCATCCAAAAGTCTACAAACAATAAGTGCTGGAGAGGGTGTGGAGAAAAAGGAACACTAGTACATTGTTGGTGGGATTATAAATTGGTGCAACCACTGTGGAAAGCAGTATGGAGATTTCTCAGAAAACTAAACATAGAACTACCATTTGATCCAGCAATCCTACTCCTGGGCATCTATCCAGAGAAAACCATGACTTGCAAAAACACATGGACTCCAATGTTCATTGCAGCACTATTTGCAATAGCCAAGACATGGAACAACCTAAATGTCCATCGACAGAGGTGTGGATCAAGATGTGGTACATATACACAATGGTATATTACTCAGCCATTCAAAGGAATGAAATACCAGCATTTTTAGCAACATGGATGGACCTAGAAATTATCATGCTAAGTGAAGTCAGCCATGCAATGAGACACCAACATCAAATGCTTTCACTGACATGTGGAATCTGAAAAAAGGACAGATTGAACTTCTTTGCAGAACAGATGCTGACTCACAGATATTGAAAAACCTGTGCTATCTGGAGGAGACAGTTTGGGCGGTGGGGGGATGTGCTTGGGTTATGGGATGGAAATCCTGTGAAATTGGATTGTTATGATCATTGTACAACTACAGATGTGATAAATTCATTTGAGTAATAAAGACAAAAAAGCAAATAAATAAATATTAATTAATTAAAAATTTTAAAGTTGCAATTCTTACTTAAAATAAAAATAAATAAATAAATAAACCAATGGGACCTAACAAAACTTAACAAGCTTTTGTACTGTAAAGGAAACCTTAAAAAAAATAGACAACATATAGAATGGGAGAAAATAATTTCAAATGATGCAACTGACAAGGGCTTAATCTCCCAAATAGATGAACAATTCATACAACTCAACAGCAAAAAACAAACAACTCAATTGAAAAATGGGCAGAAGACCTGAAAAGACATTTCACCAAAGAAGACATACAGATGGCCAACAGGCATAGGAAGAAATGCTCAACATCACTAGTTATTAGAGAAATGCAAATCAAAATTTCATGAGGTACCACTTCACACCAGTCAGAATGGCCATCATTATAAGTCTACAAATAACAAATGCTGGAGAGGGTGTGGAGAAAAGGGGACCCTTCTGTACTGTTGATGGGAATGTAAATTGGGACAACCACTATGAAAAACAGTGTGGGAGTACTTCAGAAAACTAAATATGAAACTACCATATGATCTAGCAATTCCATTCGTGGGCAAATATCTGGACAAAACTTTCATTGAAAAAGATACATGCACCCCTATGCTCACTGTAGCACTACTCCCAAAGCCAAGACATAAAAACAATCTAAATGTCCATTGACAGATGAATGGATTAAGAAGGTGAGGCACATACACAGATGGAATACTGCTTAGCCATAAAAAAAGAACAAAATAATGCCATTTACAGCAACACGGATGGATCTAGAGACTCTCAGACTAAGTGAAATCAGTCAGAAAGAGAAAGACAGATGCCGTATGATTTTACTTATATTTGGAATCTAAAATATGACACAAATGAACCTATCTACAGAAAGAAACACACACGTGTACAAGGAGAACAGATTTGTGGTTGCCAAGAGGGAGGGGGAGGAGGAGTGGGATGGACTGGGGGTTTGGGGTTAGTAGATGCAAGCTATTGCATTTGGAGTAGACAAGCAATGAGGTCCTGTTGTATAGCACAGGGAACTATATGTAATCACTTTTGAGGCAACATGGTGGAGGATAACAAGAGAAAAAGAATGTGTGTGTGTGTGTGTGTGTGTGTGTGTGTATATATATATACGTATAACTGGGTCACTGCTATATAGCAAAAATTGACAGAACATTGTAAATTAACTATAATACAAAATTTTAAAAGAAAAAAGAAAAAGATCGCCCATAATACCACTTCACAAAGATTTCTTTTATCAAGATGTCTGTGTATTTTCTTTTTATATATGTTTGTGCTCTTTGTCCTCAAAATGGTATCCAACTTTCTCATCATTTGACTATGTACCGTAAAAAGCTTTCCAGTGTCAGAACAGAGGATATTTTGATCTTGCCTGCAGATAATCCCTCAGCCCTCCACATGCAGAAATGGGAGAGTTCTGTTTAGGCAGGTATGTTTGCTGTTAATCTTCGTTCTTTTAAAAAAAGGCCTTACTGCTGTGGCATGGGTTTGATCCCTGGCCCAGAAACTTCCACATGCTGCAGGTGTGGTCAAATAGGTGGGGGCAGGAGGGGGGCTTAGCGTTAATCTCTACCTGACTGATTTCCTGATCACATCTCCCTGTCCTTCACAACAACTGAGGGTACCCACACTCAGGGACTTGCCTTGAATTCCTTCTTAGACTTTTCAAAAGCCTGGTTGACAGATATATCTATAGAGGATTGCCTGAAGGACATGAGTCTATTTATTCCTCTCCGCACTCTAAAATGTGTCCTTGCAGCGTGCCAGACCTTGGAGGATTGCATACATAGCACACGCTATTTTAACTCCTCATAAAAATGCTTCTACAGGATGGAATCTCGGCTGTATCATTAGTCTTATTGGCATCATAAGAAACAGTTCTCTGAAGTTTATCATCCTAGCTCTTATGAAAGTAGACACATCATTATGCTGGACTTCATTTACTTATATCATTTGGTGTTCCTTTTCTGGAAACCCACAGAAGTGGCTCAGGAAAAGAACCACAATTTCTATGTATTTCCTTAAGCTCATGAACCTCGCCGTGCTTAAATTTTTTTGTGTCTGCATTGTCCTTTGGCTGCTGGGAAGCTCAGTAGAATGGTAGCCTAGGATTATGTCTACCCAGAGGAGGCATCCATGAAGTTCCTTTCACCTATGTTCTCTTCAACTGTTGGTTTTAACTTTTTATTTTGGATATATTTTTAAAGTCTTGGTGGGAGAGTGGAAAAGGAGAAAAGAAAACAACAAAGGGAAGATAAAGAAAATATAAAAGGCGGAAGAGAGAGAAAGAGAATGGTGGGAGGGAAAGAGGAAGGCAGGCAGAAAGGCAATAAAGGGCAGTCTAATAAATAGTGTCAAAGCTTCTTAAGGGGGAAGGGATCACCTGGTGTTCAGTTGTGCTGGACCTCCATGGCCTGAAGAGGTCAATGGTAAGACAAGTTCTTACAGAGAGCTGCCCTCTGCAGGACCCATTGCCACATGCTTTAAATACATCAGTCTTAAATATTTAAATTCAATCTTCTGAGCAACCCTTTAAGGAAGGCCTCATCATCACACACCCATTTCTCAGATTTACACAAAACAAAACACCAGAGAGGTCCTGTCGTGGCTCAGCAGAAACGAATCTGACTATTATCCATGAGGACGCAGGTTCAATTCCTTGCCTCACTCAGTGGGTTAAGGATCCGGCGTTGCTGTGAGCAGTGGTGTGGTTTGCAGATGCAGCTCGGAGCCCATGTTGCTGTGGCTATGGTGTAGGGCAGAGGCTACAGCTCCAATTCGACCCCTAGCCTGGGAACCTCCATATGCTGCAGGTGCAGCCCTAAAAGCAAGCAAACAAACAAACAAAAAACAAAAACACCAGGGAGGAGTTCCCATTGTGGCTCAGTGGTTAATGAATCCTACTAGGAAACATGAGGTTGTGGGTTCGATCCCTGGTCTCACTCAGGGGGTTAAGGATCCGGTGTTGCTGTGAGCTGTGGTGTAGGTCACAGACATGGCTCGGATCTGGTGTTGTTGTGGCTGTGGTGTAAGTTGGCGGCTACAGCTCCAATTAGACCTCTAGCCTGGGAATCTCCATATGCCGCAGGTGCGGCCCTAAAAAGACAAAAGACAAAAAACAAAAAAACAAAAAACAAACAAACAAACAAACAAACAAAAAAACCAGGGATATAGAGAGGGGAAGTAACTTGCCAAAGTTCACAATGTGCATGGTGAAACAGATTTTGAATCCAGTTCAAGACACCACAAGCCTGTAGTTGAAGGCTCATATGACTCTTAAAAATGGACCACTGAAATCTTTTAGAGAAATCAAAACTCTAGCAGAGAGACGTTTTCTTTTTTTTTTTACCAATCCCTTACTTTACCATCATCTTGGTGAGTGTGGGGTGTGTGTGTGTGTGTGTGTGTGTGCATGTTATAAAGGATGACTTTCCCCTTTATCCATCTATTTCCGTTTCCCAAAGAAATGTAATTACACTGAAAATGAGATCAGGAACGGGAGGGAAACAGGACAGACTTGCTGGCAGGAAGAGCAAGCAGGAAAGCCAAAAGGACAAGGGGAAAGCTGACAGGACAGAAGGAAAAGAGTGAAGGATGGGAAAGCATACGGAAAGAGACGCTTGCAAAGAACTGAAACCCTGACTGAAGGCCAGGGATAAAACAAAGACGATCTTGGCGGCAAGCCTGGCATGAGAAGTGGCAAACAAGAGCTACAATAACAACGAGGTGTTCAGGAAAAGATGAGGTTCTAAGGAAAGAAAGAGCAAAAGCTTTTTCATCCCCTCCCGCAAGGTCTGGGTCCAAGGCCAGGGGGCAGGAGCGGGCCAAGGCACAGTGAGGAACACAGCCCCCACCCTAGACCTCAACACCCCTGTCGTGACCCAAGTCTTACACTGTAAAAAATTAGACAGTTCTGTTACTATATTTAGGAAAGATAATTTTTTTCTTGATCTCCAATTATGCGGTTGCTCTACAGATTCATCATTTCCCTACAGCTCTAAGATCCAAGTAAAACTCAATATAATTTTAAAAATCTCTAAATCTCTGAGCGAGCTTTAAGCTGATGCGCAGATGAAGATGGATCTGTGGGCTCTCAGTGCCATGCAAAATGAGGCTCCATTCACAAATACACTGAAGCCACCAGGCGCTCAGCCTCTGCGTTAGCTGCTAAGTGAAAACTCATCATTTTGCTTTGTGTAGGGAGGGAATCTACTTCAACTAGGTCTTTTTAAAAATGATCCTGGTCACAACACGGCCGGTTGTAGAGTCAAAAGATTCCATTCAGGAAAGCACCCAAAAGTCCAGCAGTTATGCCCTGAGTGAAAATAATGACAATTCTTTTTTTCCCTACTCTTCAATGTTTTACTTTGAAAAAGGTCAAACCTACAGGAAGATTGCAAGAAAAGCACAATGACTGTCCATATACCATTCAACTAGATTGGTCAGTTATTAAAATTTTGCCACATTTATGCCTTCTATGTGTATGTGGTGGGTGATACACGCATAATCACACATACACTCTCATTTTTTGCAGAACCTGTGAGCTATCAAGAGTTATTTGCAGGCATTATAATCCTTCCCTCCAAATACTCCAGCATGTATCTTCAAATAACAAAGACACCCTCTTTCATAACCATGGTACAATGATCATACTCATAACATTTCACAATTGACATAATACAATTACCTAATAATATACAGTCTACATTCATATGTCTCTATCCTAATAGTATCCATTATATCTGAGTTCCCTCCACCCCTCAATCCAGGATCTTAACAAGGAGCAATCACTATATTTGGTTGTCATATCTCTTTAGTCTCTTTCAATTGGAGTCCCTCAGCTCATTAAAAAATAATCTTCGCATGATATTGACACTGTTTTATGAATCCAGGCCAGTTATTTTGCAGAATGCCCTCAGTTTATATTTCTCCAGTTGTTTATTCATGATTAATGTTAAACCCCAGAAATACTGTTAGGTTGAAGCAAATGAAATTGTCATTTTTATAGATCAAAACCATTAAACCTCGGCAATTTAATGCGGTTCAGCTAAATGAATAAGGACTACTATGTTCTTCCTATTCCATCACATCAAGGACACATGGTGTCTGTCTGTCCTGTTTCTAGTGATGTTTGATCATTTGGTTAGAGGGGTGTCCACTGGATTTCTCCATTGGAAAGGAATCCTTTCCTCTTTGTAATTAATAAGAAATCTGTGCAGGATCCTTCAAGATTATGTAATTATTCTGTTTCCCAGCAGTCTTTCATCCAGTTATTTTATCATCCATTGATGATTCTTGCCTGAATCCATTAAGACTATGGCACATATAAAACGGTATCTTTCTGTTTCTGTCATTGCTTCCATATTTATTAGCTGGCATTCTTCTGTAAAGTGCTTTACCTCCCCACAGTTCATAAACTTTTTAGTAAGAATTCATGGATTCTCCTTGATTTAATTTGTTATAATTCCTTCCTGCCATTATTCCCTATAATTGTTTCACATTAAAGATTTTATTTTTTTAAACTTACTAAATCATCCTTGCCTTTCTAATGCCAGCACACATTCCTCCCACAGTGTGTATTATTGGCTTTGTCAAATTTGAATATACATTTCCTGAGAGGCAATTCCAGAATCGTTCATGAAAGTAAGATTTTCAGTTTTTATACTTGGTGTGAACGGTCCATCTTTTTAAAACAGCTTAGGTCAGTTCCTTGAATTGAACAAACTTTTATTGGGACCGTTTTTGGTTGTCACCACTTTGTTGCTGTGTGTGAGTCTATGTAATGGAAGTAGGTGGTGGAGGGGAAAGCATGGGCATGGGAGCCTCTCAGATTTGGGTTGAATCCTGGCTTTGCCTCTTAACAGCTATGCAAGCTTGGGAAAGTTATCTTGCCTCTCTAAGCTTCAGTTTCCTCAACATTAAAAGAGAGAGAGAGAGAGAGAGCATGCGCTAATCCCTGACATGTGTGGTTGTGAGTATTCAGGGAATGATGCATACAAAATGATCAGCTTGGTACCTGACATATAGGAAATGGTACTTATTATTACCCTTATTAATGTCATTTTTCACACTTACAATGTCTTTGCACTCTTAGATCATTTTACATCTCTCAAATTATTTTTCTACAAATGCATAGTTTTTTGTTTCTCCAAAGTGAAAAGTCATTTTACTCTTTCCTAGCCATCTTTTTAATTTAGGTCCTTTTTGCATCTAATTGACTCTTCTTGGTGTTTGCAAATCCTCCCAACCTGAAGCATTTTCAAACTTCATTTAAACCATGTTTCTTTCATTTATTTGCAAAATTTATAATCCTGAGTTTATTTTATATTCTCCTTATCCTCTTGCAGAAATAGCTTTGTCCAAAAATTCATTTATAGTCACCCTATATTTAGTTAGGAAGGTTCTTTCCTCCCTTTCACTGGCTTTTCTCTATCCCTTTCTCTCCCTTACCCTCGTTTTTTCTCCTGTCCCCCCTTATTTTTGCTTTTCTTTCTTTCAGATGATGGATATGTTTTAGAGCACCTGCTAGGTCAGACAGTGTACCAGTAGGTTTTCTGACCTTAGTCTTGGAAGAAACAGGTACATAATTCAAGGTACATAATATGAACTTATCAAGTAACCAGGAAATTTAAAGGAGGAAAAAATGTAGAATGAGTAAAATCTAGACATTTGGTATCTTGGAAGATAAGTGGCAAAAGTTTAAAATCCAACTCTATTCTAGTCTAGTCTCAAATAAAGTTAAAATTTTAATCTAACACTGCAAATTCACCAGGCTTATATATATTTAGGGACATGCTATACACATAAGTGCCACTTTCTAATGTGGAAAAGTCTATTCCTATTATTCCTTCCATACAAGACTTAGAACATTGCATCTGATGCTATAAATAGTAAAAAAAAAAAAAAAAAAAAAAAAAAAAAAAAAAAAAAAATCCTGAGTAATTTTTTCTGATCTTCCTATTCACTAATTCTCTTTTTATCTTCATCTATTTTTTTTTTTTTTTGGTCTTTTTTCTTTTTAGGATTCATCCATTATTTTTAACCCATATGAGTTTTACATTTCAACAATGTTTTTCCTTGAAATTCTACATATTTCTTTTTCAAAAGTGTTTGGCTCTTCTTTAAAATTTCTTATTCTATGTAGA
This sequence comes from Sus scrofa, assembly GCF_054392235.1. Taxonomy (NCBI): domain Eukaryota; kingdom Metazoa; phylum Chordata; class Mammalia; order Artiodactyla; family Suidae; genus Sus; species Sus scrofa. Next base: position 78,067,538 of record NC_139383.1, on the reverse strand, counting down.
TATTTTCAAGCTTGTCTTTATGTTCTTTAAACATGGTATGCATCAGGGTTTTATCTTCCTTGAATAAGAATCCATTATTGAAGCCTTCGTAGATCTGTTTCTCTTGACTGTTTTTCTATTGGTTTTCCTTCATGGTGCCCATTTCCCTTTGTGCTTAGTTATTTTTTACTGTGAGCAGCTCATTTTTCATGGAAAATTACTTGTGGGCCTCCTTTGTGGCCTGGTATGAAGATGTTTTCATTCAGAGAGAATTTCTGGCTGCTTCTACCCGGCTGCCTGAGGCCACTGCCATTCCCAGACCACTTTAATCTAAATTTAGGCTTGAAGTATTTCAACTACCCAAATGATATAAAATTTGTACTACAAAAATGCATCAGGGCAGATTTTTGTGGACTAAGCTGTGTCACGGCCAGTCCCTTCCAACACTGGCTCTTCTCAGGACCAAAGCCACTTTCCTCACAGTCCACTGGAGGTGAGGGTAGGAAGGATATATTAATTTCTGGCTGACCCTTCCCCTAAGGATCTAGCCTTTTGGGATCCCCGTTTTATGAGCAGGATCTCCCATTAGATACTCCCCTTCTTTAAACAGGCTCTCACCTTTGTTTTATGTCATCTCAGTCTCTTAGACCATTACAACAAATCCAAGTTTGCTGGGTTCATCAGTTTTGGGCAAATAATTTTAGGGCAAAAATAGTTTCCTTTGCAGATATTTTGCCTTTACTAAGATTGGCCTGATAAATTTTTTATGATAGTTTTAATAGCATAGAATGGTTAAAATTATTTTAGATTATATTTTATCAAGATTTTCTAATCACTTTTAATAAGAGTGTGCAAATACATAGCCCATTGCACTCTAAGAAATAGAATTCTAAATCCAAAGTGCAGCAAATTCTCAGATACCACATGATCATTCTATTTTTTAAAATCACAAAAAATGACTTGCTTAAAAATTTCAATCCCCAAATATTCCAATTTGTTTACCATTAATTATAAAGCCTCTTATTGAAAATGCATTCAATGATCATTAGTAGTAGCTGTGTGCTCTGTCAAATGCTGGAAGACTTTAGATGTCGATGGTTTATATGCATGTAATTTTTACAATAAAATCTAAAAATCCTAGGATAAGCAGGGAATAAAGTATCTTGGCTGGTTACATTTTTTTGGCTAATGAAGGTTAAGCAAAAAATGGTCTTTTTGTTTCATTATTAAAATTGTCTTAAATGTGTAAATAAACATCAGTTAAATATGCAAAATACAGTTTGACTCAGAATCTTACAATATTTCTGTTATTAAAAACTATCAAAGGTATTTTCCAACCAGATGATCTTCCAGAAGTTGTTCTCCCAAATTAAAACTATACATTTAATATACAAACCCATCTAACATTTATTTGCTCTTTGTCTATTGGTCATCCAAGTCAAAAGGTGAGAGAGAGTGAATAGCATTTGGTTAATTCTGTCTAATAAATTAAATGTGCTTCAGGTAATCCCAGTTTTTATTCCCCAACAATTCTTATTTTTCACGCGGCTTTGAGAAAATGGCCAGAATTATCCCTCTTTCACAGACCAGCAAACAGAATGTTACTGACTGATTCAAGCAATAAATGATCAGTTCAACATTTAGGTGGTAGAACTGTACTATTATTTCCCCTGACACAGCTTTAGAGCAAAATTCAATCATTTTTAAAACCCTGAAAGAAGACTTCGATGGTAATTCAACTGGCAAGAAAATCTAACATATAAGCAGTGGAGTAGGACTTGGGAAATCCTTTGACTCCGTGGATTTTTTTTCAACAATTATTTACTGTGCACCTACTTTGGAGGCTACACTAAGCAGTGGAGACACACAGTCAATAAGACAGTGTCTGCCCTCCAGCACCTAAGACCCTTGGAGGTGACAATGGCTCAACAGCTTTCCCTCTCCACCACTTTCCCTTCATCTTCTGCTGTGTTCTGCAATTGCCACTTCCTTAGTGTAACCTAGAGTACAGTTTGGGTGGGTACAGTGGGAACTGGGAGGCCCCCTCACTGCAGCATCCGCCTTGTTGACTAAGGTCCCAGCCTGGTCCCTCTTCTTCATCATCTTGTCTAGAAATGCCTTCTTTGCCTCATCCCAGAGCTCACACCTTGAGTCCAGTAGCACCTAGGTCAGGCTGTATTCTGAAATACAGATGCTTATATGATGGTCTATATAATGGTCTGAATGATGGCTTATATGATGGTCTTATGTGGTCCTCAAGGCAGCAGAGAACCTCCTGATAGAGGCAGCTCCATCATCAAATGAGTTTGCCTTGGTAAAAAGAAGCATGTGAGTGGCCTTGCTTATAAGCACAAGAGACACATCCTGGGGATTTCTAACAAATAACTGGGGAAACTTCAGCTGGGAGGCTTAGGTCTTTATCAGTCAGTGAGAGCAACAAACCAGAGAAAGTTAGGCTTTTATGGTCGATGACATCTCATTGTTTCCAAAGCTAGTGAAAACTGGGGACATTCCGGACACGTATGTTGTCTCCCAGTCTCCAAAAAATAAATCAGAAAGAGGAAAAACGGATTGGAGAGAACCATGGAAAATCCTGGAGAGAGACTTTTCCTCTCCAATTCTCTTTTTCAAAGCCTCATGACTGCTTCCCAGTTGGGTGTACAGGGGTGAAGTTAGAAGATTGAGTAGGCTCTGTCCCTCCGTGGGTCTCTGAGGAAACGACCATGTTAGAAAAGGATAGTATTAGGAAATCAGAACAAGCAGGCAGCCTGGTTCTGGATGAAGTCAGAGAAAAGTGAGCAATGACTAGGACCAGATTTATTTATGCCAGTGGGAAGCCTGGACTCCCACCCCCAACTCTCCCCTCACCAGTAACTTGTTCCCCCACCACTCCCCGCAGGCTCATGCTCAGCCCTCAATCCACCCACCTTCTCCTCCCACTTCATTTTAACCCAACAACCAATTTACAAATTTTAGTATCGTGGCTCTCTCTCAACCTTGGCTGCATATTAGAATTACCTGGGGAGCTTTTAGAAACCCCAATGCCCAGGCCAATTAAATCAGAAGTGAAACCCGGGCATCAGTAGATTTTAAAGCTCTCCTGGTGATTCCAGTGTGCAGCCAAACTTGAGAACCTCTGTTATAGGAACACAACTTATTAATAATAAATTGAATACTGCCTAGCTTTCCTTCAAAAGCAGAGTGTCAGAAAGAAAGCACACTGGAGGGATAGGGTAGCGGTGGTATGTAGATGGTACAATTTTGTACCAGTAATGAAGACAACATGTGTGTGTGTGTGTGTGTGTGTGTGTGTGAGAGAGAGAGAGAGAGAGAGAGAGAGAGAGAGAGAGAGAGAGAGAGACCCATGTGTTCTAGGAAGAGCTCATTCAAATTTAGAATAAAAACATTGAGATCTCACAGCGGAAATACACAAAGGTCATGAACAATTCACATAGAGAAATACAAAGAGTAAACAAACACAGAAATATCTGTTTTGCTGATAATCAAAAAACCTAAATTAAAAGCAATTTTGAGATTGTATTTTCTAACCACTAATGTAAGAGGGAAAGGCTTAAATGACACTTAATTTTGATGAGATTGCAGTGAAACCAATATGCTCACAAATTCTGACAGCATTGGAAATTGGTTTTAAAAAGCTCTTTCTGAGTAGCAACCAGCAGCATGAGAAAAAAAAAAAAATTAGAAATGTGTGTGGAGCCATCAACTACAAGAGATTTATCTTTAGGAGGTATTTACACTGAAGCCCAACTGTTGTAAATCAACTATACTTCAATTTTAAAAAATAAATCCAAAAAAATAAACTGAAGCAAAAAGAAATACACTTGACAACTGCCTCTTGCCACAAATTCTAAATAGCAAAAAAATGGAAACAACCTAAATTTCCAACTTCAGGGTAATGGCTTAATAATTCATGGTATACCAGCACCACAGAACATTATGCAGTCATTAAGCTGACAACTCTGAAGACTGAGGAAACATGGAAAAAAAGGGCTCTCTTGAGGGGGCCACATGCCCCCAACTCAGCACAGCCCCACCTCTGCACACCACTCTGGCTGTCGGGCTGATCTGAGGAGGAAGCTATAATTTGACCTGATTTCCCAGCTTCCCCTGGGAGACCACCGGATGTAACTCCTGTCAGCTCTCACATCGCTGTTCCTGTCCATCACCGTGGGGAACCCGGCTTGCCAACCGCCACCTGGGCTGTTATCCCCAGAGCTCTCAAAGTCCCCTCATCTCACCCAGCCTCCTACGCCCACCCCCAAAGCCTGGCAGTCCACCCTCGGGAACCCAGGAGGTGTCATCAACTAGCCTCCTGTATCCGAGGCTTCATCCCTGAGCCTTCCCTTATCATTCCATCTCAGTGCTTAGCAAGCATTGTAGACATCGGAAATGTTAGTCGTCAAAATGATTGGATGCTGTTTCTGCCAGGGCGGTAGCATTTGCTGCAATGAGCCGAACAGCCCCTCACAATGAGGAATTGCTCTGTAGCCTACCAGACAGACACATAACTCAGGAAACCTTTTATAATAATCTGAAGCTAGATTTTAACTCTGTAGATTTTAACTCTGTAGATTTTAACATGTAAGCCCAAAGTCTTTTTTTATACAGTTTTAAAATGTATTGAATGTTGCAGAAAGAAAACTTCCATGTTAAATGGGGGAGGGGGGAACACTGCCTTGTTTTGTGCACCTTCTAAAGGATGGTACAACAATTTGGAAAACTGCATCCTGGAAGGCAACACACCTCTGACAGTCTGCCTGTGCAGCTCAACATTTCACAGTGTTCCCACTAAGGGTCCAAATAGCAAACAGCTTCATTAAGCCTTTTAATGTAGTTATGACCCAACATTTTTACATGTCAAAATGAAATTATAAATTACTTTCCTTTTCATCTTTGCATTCTATTACAGCTAGGGTGTTACAGAATATTTTTATAGAAGAGGAGCATTGGGTCTAATAGGAACCATATGAAGCTCCCTGTCGGGCTTCTGCAAATGGAGATGGTTTTTCCTTCCTCCTCTCACACCAAGCTCAATCTGGTCCTCCATGTCTGCTATCTTCTCCATTAAAAGTCTCAGTTCTTGCTGAAGAACATGCCATCAGACTCTAATATCCACGACCCCACCCTGCCTTGGTGCTCTCAACTGCTGACACCCAGATCATGTCCCTTCGTGTATTGATTTTTAACACCTGGATCAACTATCTTCCTTTCTACCAACACTTTTGTCACCATTCCTGGAAACCCCAACCTCTGTGAGGATGATCTATCATCACCTTGGATTTGCAGGCTCTTCATCTCCTCACTTCCAAAAAACTACCGCCTCCCACCTTAGCTATCTGCTACCATGGTTGTACTCCAGTCCCCTCCACCACCAGTGAGGGCACCACCTCAAATGTCTCAGTTTAAATCCTCCACACTCTACCACCTTGTCCTTCCAGCTCACTCACTCTAGTGTCCCCCTCCAACAATTCTTAGGCCCTGTCTGAACTCTCAATTCATTTGTCCTATTCATTGGTTTTGCTCTCTCTCCTCCACTGCCCACATTTCTGTCTTTACATCTGTCCTTACTGTTGACCAAGTTTTGGTTCCATGATACACAATTTGATACACACACACTCACACGCACACCTCTACCTATATCCATATCTGCAATTATTTGCCATTTGCCCCATTCATTTTATTGTCTGAAAAATCTCTAATTGCAATTAAACACTCTACTTCCTGGTGAATACAGCTGAGAAAAACACACCATCTTGTAAATCGGTCTAACTTTATGACAGAAACTTTCAAGTAGGGGTTCAGTTCATTCACAGTGATAATATAATCCTAAAATTATCTCTAAAAAGTTGACTTCTCTGAAATTAGAACATTCTTTTATACCATACACAACAATAAACTCAAAAGGGATTAAAACCTAAATGTAAGGCCGGATACTATAAAATTCTTAGAGGAAATATAGGCAGAACACACTTTGAAATAAATCACAGCAATACATTTTTGTATCCATCTCCTAAAGTAATGAAAATAAAAACAAAAATAGGAGTTCCCATCGTGGTGCAGCGGTTAACGAACCCGACTAGGAACCATGAGGTTGCAGGTTCCATCCCTGCCCCTGCTCAGTGGGTTAACGATCCGGCATTGCCGTGAGCTGTGGTGTAGGTTGCAGACGCAGCTCGGATCCTGCGTTGCTGTGGCTCTGGCGTAGGCCAGCGACTACAGCTCCAATTAGACCCCTAGCCTGGGAATCTCCATACGCCAGGGGAGTGGCCCAAAGAAATAGCAAAAAAAAAAAAGACAAAAATAAATAAATAAATAAACAAGTAGGAGCTGATCAAACTTAAAGGCTTTTGCATAACAAAGAAAACTATAAACAAAATGAAAAGACATCCTACAGAATGAAAGAAAATATTTGCAAAGGAACCAACAAACAAGGGATTAATTTCCAAAACATATATATAAAAAAACTCATGCAGCTCAATATGACAAAAAAACAAAACAACCCAATCAAAAAATGGTCATAAGATCTAAACAGACACTTCTCCAAAGTAGAAAGACAGATGGCCAAAAGGCACATGAAAGGATGCTCAGCATCACTAATTATTAGGGAAATGGAATCAAAACTACAATAAGGTATCACTTCACACCAGTCAGAATGGCCATCACCAAAAATTATACAAACAATAAATGCTGGAGAAGGTGGGGAGAAAAGGGAACCCACCTACACTGTTGGTGGGAATGTAAATTGTTACAACCATTATGGAGAACAGTATGGAGATTCCTTAAAAAATTAAAACTAGAGTTACTAGTTATAACCTAGCAATCCTACTTCTGGGCATCTACACAGAGAAAATTATAATTTAAAAAGATATATGGACCCCAATATTCATCACAGACCTATTTTCAGGGAGTTCCTGGCTCAGTGGTAATGAACCCGACTAATATCCATGATGACGCGGGTACAATTCCTGGCTTTCTCAGGGGGTTAAGCATCCAGCATTGCCATGAGCTGTGGTGTAGGTCTCAGATGCAGCACAGATCCTGCGTTGCTGTGGCTGTGGTGACGGCCAGCAGCTACAACTCTGATTTGACCTCTAGCCTGGGAACTTCCATATGCCACAATTGCAGTTCTAAAAAGATAAAAAAAAAAAAAAACAAAAACAAAAAAAAACTGTTTTCATTAGCAAAGACAAGGAAGCACTCTAAAAGTCCATCAACAGAGGATTAGATAAAGAAGATGTGGTACATCTATACATAGGAATATTACTCAGCGATAAAAAAGAATGAAATAATGCCATTTGCAGCAGATAATCCCTGGCATGGACCCAGAGATTTACCATACCAAGTGAAGTAAGTCATAGAAAGACAAACATCATATGATGTCACATACGTGGAATCTAAAAAAATAAAAAATGATACAAATGAACTTATTTACAAAACAGAAACAGGCTTACAGACTTCAAAACCAAATTTATGGTTAACAAAGGGGAAACATTAGGGGGAGGGATAAATTAGGAGGTTGGATTAACATATACATACTACTATCTATAAATTAGATAGTCAACAAGGACCTACTACATAGCACAGGGACCTCTACTCAATATTCGGTAATAACCTAAGTGGGAAAAGAATCTGTAAAAGACTGGATTTGTGTATACATATGACTGATTCACTCTGTTGTACACCTGAAACTACACAACATCGTAAGTAAACCATACTCTAATGACACTTTTAAAAAAGAAGTTGACTGTCTCACTTTTTAAGGCAACTATTTCACATTCTCTGCTTTCTTCAAATCACCAATAGCATCTCCCCTCCTCACCCTTGGATGATGGTCTGAACTTTTATTTCACTGAACAAATATACCAAATTTGATGAGAATCACTTTATCATTCTGCTACTGAATCTAAGAACCTATCTGCATCTGTAGACGGTACATATATCTTTCTAATTTAAAATGGATGAACTATTCATATTCTCAGACCAACCCTCCACTTTTGCACTTAGTCCCATCATTCCCATCACTCCTCACGTATTTACAGCCTTCTTCCTCAAAATTATCCCCTCTATGAATCACCATCTTCTGTCTCATTCCCAACAGTCTGCACATTTGCCCTGCCCTGAATGCATCCTTTCCCAGCTACTGCTCTATTTGCTCCTGCTCAGAGCAAAACTCAAAAATTATCAGTACATACCATGTCTGTTTCATCACCTCTCATTCTGTCTACAATGCAACTTACCAGGATTTCATCCTCGCCATAGCAACGAAACAAATCTTAAGGTTGCCATTGACCTCCATTTGGCTAAACCCAATGGACAATTCTGTCTTCAATTCTATTCCAACTCTCAGGAGCACTTGACCCAGTCCATCACTTCCTTCTTAAAGCATGTTTTCACTGCTTCTAGGTTACTACACTATCCAGTTCTGTTTTACTGGCCATTCATTCTTAGTGCTCTTTACTTGTTGCTTCTCTTCTGCTCAACACCAAAGTCTTCTGAGCTTAGTTCTAATCCTCTTCCTTTTTATCTACACTGAGATCTATGGCTTTAGACATCACCTACAAACTGATGATTCTGTTTATTATCTCTAGTGCTAACTCTTCTCAAGTTCAGATACATATCTCTTCCTACTTATTTGACATCTCCCCTGGTGCTGCCTAATAGGCATCTCAAACTTAGCATAACCAGCAGGAAATGCTTGACACCCTCACTCCTCACCCCATCCCTCAAAATCCACGCTTCCATGATGGTGGATAATGACACCATCATCCACCAAGTTGCTCAGATCAAAAACCTAGGAGTCACCTTGAACTGGTCCCTTTCCCTCGTCCTTACATCCAACCCAACAGAAGAAGAAAGTGTGACAAGGGGAGAACCTTTGAAACAGCTAAGGCAGAAAGACAAAAGCCTGGCAATGCGGGAAGTATGTGATTGGCATTTGCCCCTCACCCAGTCCCATTAGCTGTGGGAGAACCTCTGGTAGGGAAACCGGTTGTGAAAGGACAATATCAAGAGTGTATGGGGACATGGAGACAAGATTTACACTTAGGCGATGAGGCCATTTAGGAGATAGGAGAGGGTTTACAGACTTTTTTTTTTTCCTACCTTTCCTATGAAGTTATCCCTCTTCAGCTTTTCTTTCTTTCTTTTTTTTTTTTTACTGTTAAAGTATAGTTGATTTATAATGTTTCATCAAATTCTGTTGTACAGCAAAGTGACCCAATCACACACATCCTCCTGTACTGTACAGTAGGGTCCCATTGCCCATCCATTCTAAATATAACAATTTGCATCCAAAAACCCCCAAAATGCCCTCCATCATACTCCCTCTCCTTTCCCCCTTGGGAACCACAAGTCTGCTCTTCTTGGCCATGATGTGTTTCTGTTTTTTGTTTTTGTTTTTGTTTTAAGATAGGAATATGTGGAGTCTAAAATACAAACTGTCTTTAACTGTGATGTCATGGCCTTCCCAATAAGAGTTGTATCCAACACACCATAAATGTGCTGTGTGTTTTATGGTCCAGACCTTGTCACATTAATCTTCAAAACCACTCCATGAAGTAGGGCAAGAAATAACCCCCTTTCACGGATTTAGAATCTTGGACTCATGGAACAAGAGAATCAGAACAGATTTTCTGGCTCCAAATCAAATTAGTTTAGTAAGTACACATTGACTGACTGCAGTGGCTCAGGAATGGTGCTGAGGGGGAATCCTTCCCTCTCCACTCATCCATATCCCTGGGAACACTTGGGGTGTTCACGAGCTCCCCACACATGTACCAGAGTAGCACACCTCCACTGATGAATATTTCAGGCAGAGGAAGGAGGCAGGGAAAGGTGGGACCCCTCCCAGGCATAACAGTATGTATAGAATCTCACGCAAACATTCCTGCCTTAGCCCCCTCATTCTAGCAAGCACAGAAATCCCTGACTTTTTTTTATTTCCCCATCTGTAAAGCAATCTCAAAACTTATTTCCCTTATAACTAAAAATCTTTCTCTAATACTGGATACCAAAATACAGATTTTGTACTCACCGCTTTTTAAATCCGAAGAGACCTCCTCTCCCTAAATGCATGCTGTCATTGTTCTCAATTAAATGAGTAAGAGCTAGAGCAGGTGAGAGGAGTTGAGCTCCCTGGCAGAGGCCTGGGACTGATGAAAGCGCTAACTCAGTGGGTCAGAGGAACACATCTCTAGAGACATCCTCTCAAAGCATCCTGAGAAATCCAAGTTGAACCAGGTGTCAGAAGACCTACTGAGCTTTTTCAATGGTTAAGGGCAGGCTGTGATCAGCAGAGCGAAGGCTGTTAAAAGATCAAAGGCAACATGGAGCAAAAGACAACTCAAGTCAGCTGTGAATAATAACTTGTTTTCTTCTTTAAGGAGCAAAACGTGCTACAGCTAAAGCCAGAATGAGTCCACAGAGGCTCCATCAACTAGCGCAGGAAACGCTGATGTGGATATGGGAGTGGGGGAGGGGCGTAATAAAAACTAGTCTATATGGTCCGCAAACATTCATTAAATCTCTCTGGAACTATGAGGAAAATGATTGCAATCAGGGTCTCCACTTTATAGCCAAAGGAACTGATATTAAAGGAGTAAATTGCTGAAACACTAAGTAGATGAACAGAAGCAAAAAAGAAAAAAAAAAAATCCCAATTTTTTATTTTGGGATCTTATTTTATTCCCCTAGTCTGTCCATCTGAGAATGTATCCTTTATCTTAAAATGATGGTTATCTAGCTATTTTCCCCCTGGGGAAAAATCTGAAAAATGGCAAAATGCCTAATCTATAGGCTCTCTTGGGAAAGGGGTAGGGAAGATAAGCTATTTTCCTATCAATGGAACACCAAGATTGACTGGCAGCCAGGAAGCCAACCAACTTAGCACTTCTTTCGTATTGGGAAGAAATATGATATATGAACGCACTAAGCCTTAAAGAAACTGGTTAGAGGGGAAGATAAAGCAAAACCCAAGTGTAGGAAGGCAGACAAGTAGATCCATTTGCTGGGTTTCTATCCAAATCCACCTAATTATGCATGAGGCTGGCTGGCAGTCTGACATCAGCTAGGCTGTCCCCAGGCTCCCAGGCTCAGCCTGCAACCTCCAGTCTGCACCAAGTGGATAACAGGGCACCAAATAAACCTTGTAGAAGTAACCAGGGTTTTCTGACTTTGTGTCCAAAAGAGACACCTCCAAATATCGAAGTGTACTCCTTTTTTGTTTGTTTCTTAAGAATTGCTCCTTCTTTGAATGTCCAAGACCTGGTTATACTTTGTTCCTGCTTCCATACAGCTGAACAGTCTCTCCTCCCTGGCCTTGGCCTTATTCTCTTCCTTTTTCTATAGATCCACCCAGAAAGGACGGCATTTCCTTGTCTGAAATTCGGCCATGCTTTCTGCACCAAGGATATTTTAGGGGGAAAAATATTATAATGCTTGGTAGTATTTACAGGAACATCTAAAAAGAAATCCTATGGACCTGTCTTATTCTCTCCTTCAAGCAAGTAAAGCCAAGAGGGACTTTCTTCCTAGGGGGTAAATTTTAAAGAAACGCATCTTTACTGTTTTCTCTTGCCTGCTTCTTCTGTTTCACCCTCTGCCCTACCCTCGAGCAGCAGAGTGAAAAGGGAGCTTGTTGTCCATGCCCTCCCCCCTCCCCCCACCCCCCGTACCTACCCTCAAGGATAGAGGGTGACGGGCCACTGCCAACTGGGCATGAAATTACGGACAGATTCTCAGGCTCTGGACTGTGTCCACAGCCTGCCCCTTCTTTTCCTCCATGTCCCTCAGCCCTTCCTCTTCCACCACGCCAGCTGTCTGCACCTGGACATCTTTGTCACTCTGCTCTCTGACTCTGCCTGGCCAGAGGCCAAGTTGGCATGGTCCCCATAGAGGTCTGTGCATTGCTGTGGGCAGCCAGCTGGAACTGGGTGGGGGTGGGGTGGCCTCTTGGGAGGCCTCTGGCCCCACCATTGCCTGAAGTAGCAGATGGTGCTCTGGCTTTACCTAGTCTTTACCCAGTGTAAACCAGTCTACAGGCTTCTACAGCGTGTGCCCTAACCAAATGAGGGGGCCTTTGCAAAGCATGTCTATTAAGGAAAAATGCAGTTTGGGTTTATGTGGGTGGACTCTGGAAACCACATACCATCTAAATCATCTCTTCAAAATGCAATTATAAATATTCAACAAAAATAACAGACTTTTTTTCAATAAATTTCCATATATTTAATGCTCCTGAAGTTCATTTAATCTCTTGTGAGTCTTTACATGGCCACAGTTCCAGGTACCAGAATTACACTGTTGTTGCAGGAAACCCCAGTCTACATCCCGTTATGTTAAGGCTTCTGGGGAAGTAGCAACAGAAAGCCAAATGGACCCGACTTAAGCAGAGAAAGGGGATTTTATTGGAAGGCGCTTACAGAGCTCACAGAATCAAGTGAAGGAAGAAGGGGGTGGTAAGGCCCAGAGCTGCGGGGGATCGAAGTCCCCTCTCATGCATTGCAGTGGCCCTGTGCCCTATGCATTAACTTTCTATTGCTGCCATAACAGATTACAATAAATGTAGTAGTTTAGAGTGACATAAATTCTGAACTCACAGTTCCATAAATCAGAAACCTGGCTCCGCTCGGCTGGGTCCTCTACTCAAGACCAGGATCAAAAATGTCAGCCACACCAGGGTCTTATCTGGAAGCATAAGGAGAGAATCCACTTCTAAGCTCATGCAGGCAGTTGGCTGCATCCACTTCTTTGTGATGATAGGACTGAGCTTGATGCTTCCTCAATGGCTAGCAGCTGGGAGACAGCAACAGCTCCTCAAGACAAGTGCACTTTCCTCACATGTGGCTGCTTCCATCTCCGAGCCAGCCATGGGGTGGCAAATTCCCCCGTGCTTCAAATCTCTTGACTTCTGCTGCTTTCCAAGAACCAGATGGTGTGATCAGAAACACCCAGAGAATCTTCAGGTCAACATAACAATTGTGGGAGTGAGAGCTCTTTTTTTTTTTTTTTTTTTTTTTTTTTTTTTTGTCTTTTGTCTTTTTGTTGTTGTTGCTATTTCTTGGGCTGCTCCCGCGGCATATGGAGGTTCCCAGGCTAGGGGTTGAATCGGAGCTGTAGCCACCGGCCTACGCCAGAGCCACAGCAACGCGGGATCCGAGCCGCGTCTGCAACCTACACCACAGCTCACGGCAACGCCGGATCGTTAACCCTCTGAGCAAAGGCAGGGACCGAACCCGCAACCTCATGGTTCCTAGTCGGATTCGTTAACCACTGCGCCACGACGGGAACTCCGAGAGAGCTCTTGATCTCATCATATTCCGGGTTGGCAGGAGGGGATGGGAAATTCTGCTGTGACTCAGCTTTCTTTTAGTCCCTGTCCATCTGTGTCAATCTTCACATCCTAGAGGTGAAACTACCAGTTTGGGTCAAGCATCCACCGCCATCAATAAGCTAGGACTGGGGAATAGGCTCATATACAAGAGGGGTCAGCACCTTGATATCAGTGACTGCAAATAGGGAAAGAACGATGGGAGATGAGCAAAGATCACAGTTTTGTCTGGTTTTAGTTAACAAGTACATATCTGAGCTTCATATGCTTTTCCTCTGAAGAGCCAGGGGTTGGTATGCTCCCCTATACTTCTCTCTGAGGGGGAGGGTTTATCCTGGTGCCTTACAAAGGGGGTCAGTAGAAAGCCGTCCAGAACCAAGTTAAAAACCCTGTGGACTTAGGGTATTTTCATACCCTTTTTGCCACTTCCAAGTAAACCAGGATTTGGGGGGCATCATCCTACTGATTTTAAAGATTGAAAAACTGAAGCCCCAGCCAAAAGCATTAGTTCTCTTTGGGGTGAGGTTCCCCGAGGCTCTTGGAGAAAAACCCTTAGGAATATCGGACAGATATTTTTTTCTCATGGTAATGATGACAAATGAATGCTCCACTCGTATAGTAGCACTTCTTACTTTTCAAAGTAAGAAGATATCATTGACTTTTATACCTGTTGGTCTCATTTGGGGAAAAAATGTACAGTTGGCCACATTTAGTAAGTGTCCAAGAGTTCCCTTCGTGGCTCAGTGGTTAACAAACCTGACTAGAATCCATAAGATTTCAGGTTTGATCCCTGGCCTTGCTCAGTAGATTAGGGATCTGGCGTTGCCATGACCTGTGGTGTAGGTCGCAGACATGGCTCGGATCTGGTGTTGCTGTGGCTGTGGCGCAGGCCAGCAGCTATAGCTCCAATTCAACCCCTAGGCTGGCAACTTTCATATGCTGCAGGTGCAGCCCTAAAAAGCAAAAAAAAAAAAAAAAAAAGTGTCCACTTTTTGTAGAGTTCCCTAGGAGAAGTAGAGAGATAAGAAAGAAGAAAAAAGACCTTGGGATACAGTAGAGGAAAAAGGACTGGAACAAATTATGCCTGGAACTGTGTTTTACTTAAAATGAAAGAGAGCCTCTCTCCAGGAGCAATGATACAAAACTCTGTAAAATCACAAAGTCAAAATGAAATTTTTATTTCCTTTAAAAGTTCGTAGGTCACACTGAACACAATGGTTAGGATAACTTCAAACAGAATCACAGATCCAGGACTTGTAGGAATGACTTTCTCTTTCACTTGCTTCAGTTCTCACTGCTGATCTGTTCCTTGCATTAGTCATTCTTACTACCTAGGAATTATTCCCTCATTCCTTTATTTATTTTTTATTTTTTGGCTGCTTGCACTGCACATGGAAGTTTCCAGGCCAGGGATCAAACCCTTGCCACAGCAGTGACTATGCCAGATCCTTAAACCGCAAGGCCACCAGGGAACTCCTCCTTCGTTCCTTTAAACTGTTTTCCTTCTTGCCTTTAAGATTCTTCTGAAATGATTTATTCCTCACACCTCTTCCCTCTGCCTGTCTGTTCTTTATTATCCTTAACTTCCCAGTTACTATCTGAGTACCAACTCTAGGGGCCCCAACAAGAAAAACTATGTACCATCTTATCTTAGGCAAGACAGACAAAATAGTTCCACCAGCCCAGGGCTTGGTCCCATCCTGTGAGATGACCAGAGGGATATTGAAAATATCTTCACTAATACTGGGTGGCCATTCTGTTTTGGTTTTTTATTTATTTATTTTTACCAATTTGAGAAACAGAAAACATCATCTCATGTATTATTCATTGCTAGTGATTCTACATGTTGGTTCGAAATGAGGCCTAGGTAATTTATCTTTAGGGCAATTTATTGATGCTTGTGTTCTACCATGTGATCAAATTTGTTAAGCATTTCATGGACATTGGGAAAGTAAGGGCATAGCATTGTCCACATGAAGTTTTCTCTCTGCTGGTTAACATGAGTATTGATTATTCAAATCCTCTATAATTTCTTTAAAAATCTAACTTGGTCAAAGAACTTTTCTAAAAATTTAATTGTAGTAAAATACACATAACAAAATTTACTATGTTAACCATATTTAAATGTGGAATTCAGTGGCATTTACTACCTTCACATTGTTATGTTACCATCACCAACATCCACCCACAGAATTCTTCACCGTGAAACGCTGAAGCTCTGCACCCATTAAAGAGTAATTCTCCACTCCCCCTAGACCCTGGCAACTGCTGTTCTGCTTTCTGTCTCTATGAGTTTAACTATGCTCAGTAACTCACATCAGTGAAATCATACAGTATTTATCCTTTTAGGGCAGGTTTAATTTCATTTAGCATAATGTCCTCAAGCTTCATTTCTATTTTAGCATGTGTCAGGATTTCCTTCCTTTTAAAAGCTAAATAATATGCCATTGTATGTGTACCAAATTTTGTTGATCCATTCGTCCATTAATGGACACTTGGGTACTCCCACCTCTTAGCTATCTAAAATAATACTGCTATGAACACTGGTAGACAAATAATAATTTTGTCCCTGTTTTCTTTTTTTCTGCTTTTTAGGGCTGCACCTGCAGCATATGCAAGTTCCCTGGCTAGGGGTGGAATCGGAGCTACAGCTACCAGGTCATGGCAATGCTGGATCCTTAACCCACTGATCAAGGCTAGAGATTGAACCCACACCCTCATGGTTACTAGCCAGGTTCGTTACCACTGAGTCATAATGGGAACTCCAAGTCCCTGTTTTCAATTCTTTGGCATATAAGATCCAGAAGTAGAATTGCTGGATCATATGGTAATCCTATGTTTAATTTTTTGAGGAACTGTCATATTGCTTTTCATAGCAGCTGCACCATTTTACATTCATAACAACAGAGCACGAGGGTTTCAATTTCTCCACATCCCTACTAACACTTGTGATTTTGGTTTTTTGAGTGTAATCATCCTAATGGCTGTGAGGTGGTATCTTTTTGTAGTGATCTGTCAAAGACCTTTGTAATTCCCATTACACTTGTGGTTTCAGTCTTGTACTCTAGTAAATAATTGTGCTTTACATACTTGATATTATGTTTTTTGTGTATAAAAGCTGGTAACTATTACTAGGTCATCAGGTCTGGGGATAGGGAGTATTGTTTTGCTCTGCAAATAACCCTAATTGCTTGGCCAATTGCTTCTTAAATCCCAGCAGAGGTTGAAGATAGATGGTCACCTGATCAGTCTCTGGGGTTTGTGGCCTCTCCCACTGTCTTTCATCCTTTCTCTACCTTGAATAGGAATTACCACTAGCAGCAATAAACACTGTAGTGAAAAGCTGCAGTGCCCCAGAGGGAGAAGCCAGGGAAAAGGTGAAATCAAAAGATGTTCACTGTATGGAGTTCCCATCATGGCACAGTGGAAACGAATCCGACTAGGAACCATGAGTTTGCGGGTTCGATCCCTGGCCTCGCTCAGTGGGTTAAGGATCCAGTGTTGCTGTGAGCTGTGGTGTAGGTTACAGACATGACTCGGATCTGGTGTTGCTGTGGCTGTGGCATAGGCCGGCAGCTATATCTCCAATTGGACCCCTAGCCTGGGAACCTCCATATGCCGCGGGTGCGGCCCTAAAAAGCCAAAAGCCAAAAGCCAAAAAAAAAAAGGTGTTCACTGTAATGGGATTTTAGGTAGAGCACTTCCCTATTTATTCTTTGTGTATCCATATTTTAAAAATTCTCCTGTAATAGATATTGCTTTTGCAACAAGAAACAAAAAATCTTTTTTGTAATTTCAAAAACCCCAGAATGCAAGTTGCCAAGTTTTCTGAATGAGTTGCTTCCTTTATATCCCATTGCTACATCTTCTACAAACAAATCCCATCCACATCACTCCACATCCACCCATATACCAATGTATCCACATGATTTATTTTTATGTCATTTTTATTGATATAACAATGATACAATAGCATGTAACACTACGAAATAGGCACTTAGCATTCTATGTTAACAATATGACAAAGAAATTTTTGAATTCATTGCTTATGTTAGAGTAGAATTTTGCAAAATAACCAGTAAAGATACAGCAGGTGATTACTAACTACTTGATCTATGCCAGACACTGCACCTAGTCCCTTACTTTATTGTAAAGTACACAATTTGACAAAGCAACATTTTCCTTCTGTGACAAGGAATGCTTACTAGAGTCTATCTTTTCTGAAAAATGGATTCTTTCTCTTCCAAGAACCTCAAGGCATTCATGCGCATCAAGTAGTCCATTTAAATTCTCTCGCCATCACTAAGAGGAAAACAAGACTGGATATTACTTATCTCTCTGTAGAGTTGAGGAAGCTACAGAGACATGACTTCCTCAAAATCACACAACTCTCAGTGGCATCTGAACATCTCTCCACTTCTAGAGCTGAAGGCAACGAGAGAACAATTCTTTAATTTAATACATATATTTTGTGGTCCTACTTCATCTCAATCCTGCCCAGAGAATCAAAGGTTGATTCACTCATGTCCAACTGCACTGTGTGCCAGGGTGTGCCAGTTGCAAGGAACAAGACAGATGGAGTCTCAGTCCTCACGATGCAGAGGCCCTTCCTGTTCTCAAGGAGTTTGTGATGGGGGGATAAACAGGGGAGCATTTGCAAGCTGGGCATGTGGCTTAAGAAATAAAAGTGAAAGTTATGTTTGAGGAAATGGAAATGTGCATGAAAATGCTGAAATGAGAACAAAAATATAGTAAATAGGAATTCCCGTCGTGGCTCAGAGAAAACGAATTGACTAGTATCCGTGGGGACGCAGGTTCGATCTCTGACATTGCTCGGTGGGTTAAGGATCCGATGTCACCATGAGCTGTGGTGTAGGTCTCAGACACAACATGGATCTGGCATTACTGTGGCTGTGCTGTAGGCCAGGGACTACAGCTCCGATTCAACCCCTAGCCTGGGAACCTCCATGTGCTGTGGGTGTGGCCCTGGAAAAAAAAAAAAAAAAAGACAAAGAAAATACGGTAAATACATGCAGGTCAAAGAAACCCTCAGGGGAAGGTGAAAGTTACAGGGTGAGGATGTGGAATAGAGGAAGCAAGTGCATAGGCAGAGATTATACCTGAGAGTATCGCAGGCCACCTTGAGAGAAGCCGTGCCTCCTGTTGAGGGACACAGTCGGTTCGAGGCAAACTTGTAAGGAGAGAGAGAAGGAAACAAAACCTAACCTCACCCAGCCACCTCCTCTGACCTCCTGCTGAATCTCCCATTGGCCAAGCCAAGGAGGAGGATTATCTATTGATAGTGTAGATGGGTCAGTTTCCTGGGCTGACAGCAGAGTGAGGGTGGTGGACAGTGGATCTGGGAGGTGAACAGGAGCATCAAACACCTCTGGTTATGCAGCTACATTGTATCCCTTGACCGAGTCCTTTGGCCCTTCTGGATAGCGTTTCTTTACTCTTCCCAGGAAGACCTCACTCTGGTCATCTTTAAGGCAATGCCCAGGTCAGCACTGTATGAAAAAAGAATCATCCATCTGAACTTGGCTTTTATTAGGAATTAGGGGAGATTTCCTTCTACCATCCACCAAGAGGCATCCCGTCACACTACCTGGGGCATATTTGGTGCTAAACTTGCTTCATCGGAAGTCTCTTAACTGGTGAATGGATGAGCCTTTGTAAAATGAAAAAAGTGCCTCTGGACTGAAGCTCTGGGGATCTTAATCTTGGTGTACACCTCGGGGAATCAAGTCCACCTCTTGCTCTAGAAAGAGGCAGACACAGAAGGTCATGTCTCCTCTTTAAATGCAAATGCTATTTTAATACAAAATAACTGAGGAGCAAGGAGGTGAAAGAGGAGGGGAAGATGATCATTATCTCCATTGAAAGTGACTTCTTTCAGCTCATTGAAGGATGCTACGTGGTAATCGCTACTGAGATGGAGTGTGAGATGCTGGCTGGCCAGCCGGCTGGCAAACAGGGCCAGAGTAAAGGGATTGGCTTTAAATCAGGGACCTGCAGCATGTGAAGTTCAAAGGCTCCAAAGGGTCATCCACTGGCCAGGACAAAGTGCGACTCATTCAGCAATGCTGAGTGTGTTTTGGGAACTGGCATACCCATCATTGAAGAGGATGAGAGCCTACCAATGTAAAGAGAGAAAAGGGCTTCCTCCCCAATCAAAACCAAGAAGATATGGTGGCTCATTTTATGCATGAGTTCCAACATGCTTGCAGAGTTACACGCTTTGACTTCTTGATCTGAAGGGATAGGAAAAGTGACTCAATGAGGAGGTTAAGTGAGCACTGGGGCGAGGCTGCCTGGGTTCTGTCCTTCTTTGGGCGACCTTGCCAAGTTACCTAACTTTTCTGCAGCTTAGCTCCTCATCAATAAAATAAACAATAGTGCCTCCTCGTGGGACTGTAATGAGGACTAAAATATCTAATAAGGAGCTAGTAAAGTTAATCAAGGTGGAACAATACCTAGTATATGAGAAGTACTATGTGTATTTAATAAAATAAATGTTTCAACAGG
The DNA here is from genome assembly GCF_054392235.1 of Sus scrofa. Classification (NCBI taxonomy): domain Eukaryota; kingdom Metazoa; phylum Chordata; class Mammalia; order Artiodactyla; family Suidae; genus Sus; species Sus scrofa. Next base: position 78,047,683 of record NC_139383.1, on the reverse strand, counting down.
GGGGGAAATAGAATCTAGAAATTCTCTAACTCAAACCTCCAGTGAGTTGCCTAGACGAAATGGAAAAGACAAAGATGATTCCTATTTGGTTTAAGCAGGATCCCAAATAAATTTGAGAGAGGATTTTCTACTGTTATTTTTAACTTTATAATGATTTTTATTTTTTCCATATAGCTGGTTTACAGTGCTCTGTCAATTTTCTACTGTACAGCAAGGTGACCCAGTTACACATACATGTACACATTCTTTTTTCTCACATTATCATGCTCTATCATAAGTGACTAGATACAGTTCCCAGTGCTATACAGCAGGATTTCATTGCTTATCCATTCCAAAGGCAATAGTTTATATCCATGAACCCCAAATTCCCAATCCATCCCACTCTGTCCCCCTCCCCCTTGGCAACCACAAGTCTGTTCTCCATGCCCATGAGTTTCTTTTCTGTGGAAAGGTTCATTTGTGCCATATATTAGATTCCAGATATGTGATATCATTTGATATTTGTCTTTCTCTTCGTGACTGACTTCACTTAGTATGAGAGTCTCTAGTTCCATCCATATTGCTACAAATGGCATTATGTCATTCTTTTTATGGCTGAGTAGTATTCTATTGTGTATATATACCACATCTTCCTAATCCAATCACCTGTCGATAGACATCTAGGTTGTTTCCACATCTTGGCTATTGTTGAAAGTTGCTGCAGTGCACATAGAGGTGCATGCATCTTTTTTAAGGGAAGTTTTGTCCTGATATATGCCCAAGAGTGGGATTACTGGGTCATAACGGCAGTTCTATATATAGTTTTCTAAGGTACTTCCTTACTGTTCTCCATAGTGGTTGTACCAGCTTACATTCCCACCAACAGTGCTGGAACAGTGTTCCCTTTTCTCCACACCCCCTCCAGCATTGGTTATTTGTGCACTTGTTAATGATGGCCTATCTGACTGGTGTGAGGTGGTATCTCATGGTAGTTCTGATTTGCTTTTCTCTAGTTATCAGGGATGTTGAGCATTTTTTCATGTGCTTGTTGGCCATCTGTATATCTTCTTTGGAGAAATATCTATTCAGGTCTTTTGTCCATTTTTCCATTGGGTTGTTGCCTTTTTTGCTGTTGAGTTGTATAAGTTGTATATTTTAGAGATGAAGCCCTTATCAGTTGCACCATTTGAAACTATTTTTTCCCATTCTGTAAGCTGTCTTTTTGCTTTTTTTATGGTTTCCTTTGCTGTGCAAAAGCTTGTCAGTTTGATCAGGTCCCATTGGTTTATTTTTGCTTTTATTTTTGTTGCCTTGGGAGACTGACCTGCTAAAGCATTTGTAAGGTTGATATCAGAGAATGTTTTTCCTATGTTCTCTTCTAGGAGTTTGATGGTGTCTAGTCTTACATTTAAGTCTTTAAGCCATTTTGAGTTTATTTTTGTGCATAGTGTGAGGGTGTGTTCCAGCTTCATTGATTTACATGTGGCTGTCCAGTTTTCCCAGCAACGCTTGCTGAAAAGACTGTCTTTTTCCCATTTTATATTCTTGCCTACTTTGTCAAAAATTAATTGACCATAGGTGTCTGTGTTTATTTCTGGGTTCTCTCTTCTGTTTACTGTTTTTTGTTTTTTTTTTAATGTTTACAGATGTTAGGAAGTATTTGGCCTATGGTCTTCTTCTATGACAGCTGTCGTATATTTATATTTATGTGTCTATTAATAGACAAGCACACATATGGGCCAAATTCTCCAAGTGCATAATCTTCTCTCTGAGGACTGGCATTCACTTGTAGTGAAAAGAGTAATGGATCTGAAAGTACATTAGGGCTTTGGTTATGGGCCCTTTCTGAGAAATCCTAGGTAAAGCTAGCTTTGAGATATGCTGCTCCATCTAGACATGAGGTGATGTCTCAGAGTGCTATGAGGAGCAACAGAGTTAATATAAGAATGGTGCTTGAGACATGATGGACACTTGGGAAGTGTTAGCTATTTTGTGTTATTATCTCTAATGTCCCTTTCAGGATTAAATGGTGTCAGGGCACCTGTTTGCTACAAAGGAAAAGAGTGACTGGGGAAATCAACTCAATGACCACTTCTACCAGGGCTGAGAAAACAAAACCTGCTATAACCATAGAAAACCCCCATGTAAGAATTGCTAGTACAGGACTTCTCATTGTGGCTCAGTGGGTTAACATAGTGTCTATAAGAATGAGGGTTTGATCCCTGACCCAGCTCAGTGGGTTAAGGATCCAGTGTTGCTGTGATTCTGGCAAAGGCCTCAGCTGAAGCTCCAATTTGTCCACTATCCCAGGAACACATGATGCAGGTGCAGCCATTTAAATAAAAAATGAAAAGTAATTGCTAGTAAAGAGCTTTCTGGCATACCCCTGAATCTCACCACTATACCTGGGCCTCTCACACAGGAGCTGAAGCTCAGGGTACCCTGGCCTCTGCTCAGGGCCTCCTGAAGGTCTCCAGAGGAGTCAACATGATGGCTCTAATCGTTTGGCCCCACTCAAATGACATGAGGTGCTCAGGTTTGCAAATCTAAAAATAATTAATCTAAACAGAAGTAGTCTCTTCCCTTGAGGCAGTCACATTATAAAAAGCCTGAAGTGTCAGAATCATTTACTTTATGATTTCTCATTTGTTGAGCCCTTCATCTAAAACAAGCCTTGTCATGTTATTGTTTCTCCTTTAAGAGAAACCCAGTTGCTATAATAGGAACTGGCAGCTTTCCTTTAATAAAAAAAAAAAAAAAAAAAAAAACTTACTGATAATTACTTTTGGTGATCTACAACTGCTGCATTGCATATTGTGTTCTGTGTGGTGTTTTGCCCTACATCACTTTATTTTATTTAAGTAAATGTCTTGTTATTAAAATAATTGGTGTTTGGAGTTCCCATCGTGGCGCAGTGGTTAACGAATCCGACTGGGAACCATGAGGTTTCGGGTCTGGTCCCTGGCCTTGCTCAATGGGTTAAGGATCTGGCGTTGCCGTGAGCTGTAGTGTAGGTCGCAGACATGGCTCAGATCCCACGTTGCTGTGGCTCTGGTGTAGGCCAGTGGCTACAGCTCTGATTGGACCCCTAGCCTAGGAACCTCCATATGCCACAGGAGCGGCCCAAGAAAAAGGCAAAAAGCGACCAAAAAAAAAAAAAAAAAAAAAAAAACTAATTGGTGTATTGTTCCTGTTTTTTAAGTATTTTGAAGATTAATCTTCTCTCTTTTTTTTTTTTTTTCTGATAAACCAGTCAACCTGATCTTCAGTTCTCGTAGTCTAGAAGGCTTTGAGGAATAGATAACATCTTCAGTGTCAGTCAGGCTAAACCAGAAATATAAGCATCCTTGATATAGGACACCGAAATGAAAATTACCTGTCTCAAACTTAGAACTGACTAAAATGGGGGACTGGCTTCTACAAATTCCTACTACAACCTGTTCTCACCTACACATTTTTAACCCCAATTCACACTACCAGGTAGCCTGAAAATCATTAAGCTGAAACTGAAGCAAGAGGCTATAAAATAACCAAGCAGATTTTTAGAATAATAAATAGAATTTCTAGAAATGAAAAATATGCAACTGAAATTATGAACTCAATGGACAGTTTTAACAGCAGAAAAGATACAGCTAAAGAGAGAACTAGAAAATCCGAAGCTGAAGAAATTTTCTAGAAAGAAGCACAGAGATACAAAGAGAAGGGAAAAATACAAAAAAAAAGAAGCTGAGCCATGCAAAATACAGTGAGGACAACACCTAACATACATCTAATCAGAATGTGTGTGTGTGTGAGAGAGAGAAAGAGAGAGAGAGAGAGAGGTTGGATAGAGGCAATATTTGATAAGATAATGGCTGCGGATTTTCAGAACAAATGAAAGACACTATGTTTTCAAGAAGCCCCATGAAACTCAAGCAGAATAATTAAAAAGAAACAAGTACCTAGAAGTCATCACTGAAGCTGCAGAATATTAAATTTAATTACTTAAATACACATGTTAAAGTTTCTAAAATAAGTGTTAAAATAATAGAAATACAGTGTTTAGCTTCCAAGTTCATAGAGGAAAAAGAGTAATGAGAAAAAATAGTCAATCCAAAAGAAGGCAAGAAGGCAAGAATAGGAAACAGAAAAAGTGAGACACCATAAAGCACAAAATAAGATTTATAATAAGTCCAAATATATCAGTAGTTATAATATTAGACTAAATGTTTCAACAGAAAGACAGAGTTAGTCAGACTAGTCTTTTTAAATCCCCTTATATAATTCTAACAAGAGACACTTCTAAAATACAAGAATATCAAAAAGTTTAAAGTAAAGAGACAAAAGATGTATGCCAGGCAAACACTAAGCAAAAGAAAACTATTAATGTCACTAAAATAGACTTTAAAGAAAAATTGTAACTAGATATGAAGAGAATCACTGTATATGAAAAAAAGTCTAAATGTTTGTGCACCTAATAATATTATCTTAAAATATTCCCCCAAAGTGGAGAGAATTACATGGAAAAATAGACAAATTCACAGTCATGGTAGGAGATTATGATGTGATTCTCACAATAATCAATTCATCAAGTGCACAAAAAAAATTCAGTAAGCATATAGAAGATTTGAATAAGCAATTGGGAAACTGAACCCAACAGCTGTCTTTTCAAGCCTACAGGAAGAGTTACAAAATCAATCACATAATAGGCCACTAAAGAAGTCTCAAAAACCTTCAAAATACTGAAACCATACAGACCATGTTCTCAGACCACAATCCCCTTCCTCTTGAGTGTGGGCTGAACTTAGTGACTCATTTCTAACAGGAAAAAAAAAAGAAAGAAAGAAAAAGAAAAAAAAATGGGTGTGAGACGTTGAAGGGTAGGCCACAAGGCACTGCAGCTTCCTGTAGCCTCTTTCTCTCTGGATCACTCTCTCTGAGGGATGCCATGTTGTGGGGACACCTGAGAAGCCTTATGGAGAGGTAAACATGGTGAGGAACCGAGGCCTCTGGCCAACAGCCATGTGAGTGAGCCACCTTGTGAACAGATCCTCCAGCCCCAGTCAAGCCTTCAGACAAATGCAGTCCTGGCCTACACCTTGACTCCCAGAACTACCTAGCTAAGCTGCTCCTGGATTCCTCACCATGGGAAAGGTGCTAGATAACATTTGTTGTTTCAAACTGCTGAATTTGGGAATAATTTGTTACAGACCAATAGTTAACTAATACGATAGGGTTGGAGTTTCCAGGGTGCCTACACTGGTCAGAACAGTAACAATATACACAGGCAAATTAGAGAACATGACCACATATAAGAAGGTGCTAACTGCACACTGTAGGAAACAGGACTGTGCTCAATGAGGTGATAATTCTAAAGTACAAAAAACAAGCTGGAGGTGAAAGGTATCAATTTTCCAGGAGAAAAGTAGGGTTGGAACTTAGTGATTTATTCATCCACACAAAAAATATATTCAGCATCCACTATGCACTATATAATGGGTTAGGAAATTAAGCTACTAAATGTCTCAGCAATGATTCCTGCCCTCAAAAACATCCAAAAAAAAAAAAAAGTGAACAAATAATTACAACATGGGTGATAAGTGGTCTTTGATAGTACGCAATGTGGGACTTCAAGCCCTCTTCAAGGAGATAGAAGCCAAAGCCTCTGGCCAAGATAAGAATTACCAGACCTTTATCATCACCCCACCCATCTTGTTGTAATGCCCCCCGACCCTGAACAAATTGGCCTACTCCTTCCTGCCCCCTACTAGGAAAGATATGTGGCCCACTCCTCATCCTGCCCCTATGGGGGCCTTACATGGCCCCAAGCAACAAGCAAGTGGGGAAAGTAAGACCCCTCTTTCTCCAACCAATCAGCAGGTCAGCAGGTATATTGTAAGACCTTTCCTCTCTCCCTGAGCTATAAAAACAGACACGAACACACACTCTGAGTCAGCTCTCTCTAATTATCAGAAAGTTGTCCAGCTGCTCTAGCAGCATCTATTATCTCTTCTTTCTCTTCAGCCTGCTATGCTGGAAAATTATTTTTCCAAGCCACATGCATGAACTATAACACCCCACAATTTTTGGAGATTCAGGAAAGCGTCAGAGATGAAGCAATTTCTAAACAGAAATGAACTTTGGGGATGTATTATCCAAGCAAAGAGATGATAAGGGACAATGCTCCAAGTCCAGGAAATAGCATGTGCAAAGGCAGGAAGTCGAGAAAGTATCTGACAGAGTTCAGGATGTCTGGAGGTTTGGACTGAGAGGGTCCAGTGTGGGAAGAGAGAAGGTTGGAGAGGAAAGTAAGGCTCAAACTTACAGACCTTGAAAGCCCTTTAAAGAGTCTGTGCTACATCAAGAGCCAGGGGGGAGCTGCCAATGGGTTTTAAACTCCAAAGTTCTGGCAGAATAAAGTGAGAGCAATGCCATTCGGATGTATAATGCTACCCAGTTTACCTGGCCTCAAAGATACTCCATCTCTTTAATCCTACCAATTACTCCCCAGGTAGGTGTTATTATTGCCTTTGTAAGAAAGAGGCAACCAGAAGCTCCAAGTTTTGTGCTCACACAGAGTCACACACTAGTTAGAAGGAGCAGAGAGAGGACTTAAAAGCAAAGAAGAAAAAAAGGAAAAGAAGGGAGTAAAGAAAGGGCTGATAGGCAGGGAACCAGTTTGAGAGGACAGCACAAAGGACAGGATTATATTTTAAAAGCCAATGTCAAGGATCTATTATTGTAATAAACTTTCTTTTAAAAGCATATTGTCTTTCTCTGGCAGGGGTGAATATACGAGAATGCATGTAAGACCCACTGTAATTACAGAGACCTCAGAATAACTTTGACAGCTTCCTGAGGCTTTCTTTACAATAGCCCATGCCCTGTGATGTTTATCTGTAGCCCTGATAGAAATTCGTATAATGACAATGCACAGGTGATTGACGCCACTCCCGGCACAATTTTGTGCCATTTGTGTGTGATTCCACCACAGGTGAGCCCAGCCAAGCTCCCCAGTGAGAAGAACCCTTCCCCCCACTTTCTCTTCCCCCCCCCCCCCACTGAGAGAGAGGGAGAGAGAGAGAGAGAGAGAGAGAGAGAGAGAGAGAGAGAGAGAGCGAGAGACAGCTGCCCCCTGAAGGAGTGCTCCTGGCCTAGCCTGGAGAGGAAACAAAAGCAGAAGATTGCTGGCTGAGCATAAAGCACATTTTTAAAACACTTAACTGAAAGAAAAAAAAAGAAAGAAAAAGAAAAATCCTGAGCTATATTCCTGAAAGTGCTACTTATCATTTCCTCCAGGCTCTTCATTTACATAATTTACCTAAGTATAAATTCTCAGTTACTTTTAAGAATTTCCACCTCTAGTCAAACCAAACGGCAGTCGAAATTCATTTGTATCAATAACTGTTGTAATGAGCAATAGATTGTCTTTACACCCAATCAAATGTCTGGGTAGATGTCTGAGGGTTGTTGTTTTTTTAAGTGCACTGCTTTTCATTTTTCTTTAATATTTTAGTGGTAGAAGAGGAAGAAAGTGAATATCTACCCTGGGAGACAGGAAAAATCTGCAAGCAATGAAAAAGAACAAGATAAAGGCAGAAACATTTTTCTTTTCATTTTCTTTCTTTTTTTTTTTTTCTTTTTAGGGCCACACCCATGGCATAAGGAAATTCCCAGGCTAGGGATTGAATTGGAGCTACAGCTGCTAGCCTACGCCATAGCCACATCCACACAGGATCCAAGCTGTGTCTGCGACATACACCACAGCTCAGGGCAACACTGGACTCACCGAGGGAAGCCAGGGATTGATGGATACTAGTTGAGTTCCTTCATGGATACTAGTCGGGTTCATTTCCGCTGCGCCACAATGGAAACTCCCCATTTTTCTAAATTTGAGGGACCTGTTCATACACAGGCTAAAGAAAAAATACAGATTAAAAATGAGTTCATTTGTAATGGAGGCATGTCTTTGGTAATATCTGAATCCCAAAATTGCAAAAAGAGCCAATCGAACCCTCGGCCTCAAAATGTGCAAGGGAAAGTATCTTGTACCATCTAGAAATTAAGAAATTGAACATGGATCTGATCAAGACTCTAGACTGACCCACCCATTCACAGGAATCATAGAGGACACAGGTGCAAGTGAAACGACACAAGGGAAGCAATTAGCTAAATCCAGAATGTGGCATGTTCTTCAGGACGAATGACTTGTTTTCAACAACAAATCAATAGCGTGAGAAGGAGGAAAAAAGAGGGAGGGATGAGGTAATACAGACTTAACAACCAAATACAATGTGCAGAACTTCTCTGCAAATGGATTCAAATGAACCAACTATAAAAAGGCATCTTTGAGGCAATAAGCAAATTTAAATAGGGCAGGGTGATTTTTGTTTTCTTAATTTTGTTATTAAAGAGTGATGGTGAATGTTATTAGGTGCGATAATGGCAGGATGGCTTTATTTTTAAAAACAGCTCCAGGAGTTCCCGTCGTGGCGCAGTGGTTAACAAATCTGACTAGGAACCATGAGGTTGCGGGTTCGGTCCCTGCCCTTGCTCAGTGGGTCAATGATCCGGCGTTGCCGTGAGCTGTGGTGTACGTTGCAGATGAGGCTCTGATCCCACGTTGCTGTGGCTCTGGCATAGGCCAGTGGCTACAGCTCCAATTAGACCCCTAGCCTGGGAACCTCCATATGCCGCGGGAGCGGCCCAAAGAAGTAGCAAAAAGACAAAATAAAATAAAATAAAAAACAGCTGCATAAGTTAAAGATACAAGACTAAAGTTGTTGTTTTGTTGTGGTTGTTTAACAGCCACAACTGCGGCATATGGAAGTTCCTGGACCAAGGATTGAATCCAAACAGCAACTCCAACCTACACCACAGCTCCTCCTTTAACCCACTGCCCTGGGTGGGGGATCGAACCCACGCCTTTGCAGCAACCTGAGCTGCAGCAGACTCCTAACCCATTGCACCATAGCAGGAACTCCCACACAAAAGTTTATACTGGTGAAATAATATAATATCTAGTCTTTACTTTTTAAATACTTCAGTATTTTTTTTAAAGGAGGCTATAGGAAACAAGATAGGCAAAATGTTGGTTAGTGTTGAAGCTGGTTTACAGCATAAGTGGATTCATTATACTAGTCTCTCTATTTCCATGTGTTTAAAATTTTCCATCATTAGGATGAAGGGAAAAAAACGAACTCCCTTAAGGATCAGTTTCTGTGGCAGGGCATGGTTTAATCTCATTTAGGTCACTTATAAACTAAGTGACCTCAGAAATAGACTCTTGGAGCCCAATAAGACCACAGGGATTATTTTTTTCCCTTGAATTGCAGATGAGAAAGTTGATGCCAAAAAAGGGAAGTGAATGATCCAGACTGTCCAGCAGCCTGTGGAATAGCAGGAATAAGACCCAGATTCTCAGTCCAGCTTTCTTTTTTCTCCACCCTCTGTCAGACCAATTATTGAATCCTCCTGAAAGCCAGCATCTTCACTTCTAAAATGAAAACACCATATTTCATCTACCTAATTCATCCAGAATTACCCTGGGGAGGTGAGAGGGCTTTATAAAAACTCTTCGCAACTGTAGGACATCATTACTGTATTTCCCCAGTTAAATTGAATGGCAAAACTCAGAGTCACCAGAGAATGGGCTGCAGGGTTGGGGGGATAGGGGCCGGGAAGAGTCGTAAGGAACAGCAGAACCACAGAATGGTTTTTAAGGCGGCAAAACAAATTCAGTGTAACCTCCCCCGGAATGAAAAAATGACTGGGGACAGAGCAACAATTGCTCCAAATTATACCCCGTAGAGCTCATCTTGCATCTTTACCTGAGAGAAGCATTCAGAGGGGGCCTCTCATGTGACACAGGTTGCCCTCAGGGGTACTTCAGGGTGGGGGGGAATCCTTTGCCTGAAAGCCATATGGCTTCCTCCTGGGGGCCCAGGCACAATAGTGTGCCTGCCAACCAAGAGGTGTGACTTCTCTAATTGGCAGAGTCTGTTCAAGTGTCTGGCCACCAGCTGACAGATGCTAACATTGGCAGTGGGGAAGGGGGATCCGAGATGGGGAGAGGGAGCTGTACTGTTGGAAGGGCAGAACTCTTCTATTCCACTGATTCATCCTTTTCCCTTCCCTCATCTTAAGAATCGAGGGACACTGGCAACATAATGGGCTGTTTGGGTAAAAGATACCGTAGTAAGAGATGTCAGACGCCCGCTCAGGAACATCTGCTCCGCAGAGCACCTACAAAAATAACTCTAGGACCATGAAGGAAAGGCTGAGGCTGGTGACTCCCAGAGGAAGGAAAGAAGAAGAAAGACGGTGGGAGAATTAGATACCCACCTGAACACAGCCGCCCTTCCATGGTGGCAAGCAGTGGGACTGGTGGGGAGCAGCCTGAGCCACACACCCAGGGCAGCAGAGGAAGACTTTTTTACCTATAAAACTTATGCCATAAGGAGTTCCCATGTGGCTCAGTGGGTTAAGAACCTGATATTGTCCTTGAGGATGTGGGTTCAATCTCTGGCCTTGCTCAGTGGGTTGAGGATCCGGCATTGCCATAAGCAGCAGATGCACACTCAGATCTGGTGTGGCTGTGGCTGTGGTGTAGCCCTTGCCTGGGAATTTCCATATGCCACAGGTATGGCCTTAAGAAAAAATTGTGCCGTGATTCCAAACTCTTGCAGCAAAGAAGTCTTGCATGGAGTGCAAAGAGCCCGAGTGTGGGCAGCCAACAGCTTCACTTCTTTCATGTTGTCATTCAACAAACATTTGTTTAGCACCTGTGCCACGCCAGGTGCCAGATTAGGTGCTGGGGAGCCAAAGATAATGTGAGAATTGGGAGATGCAAGGAGTTTATGGGTAGAAAGAGATGCAAGGAGTTTACGGGGAGAAAGAGAAAAGAATAGATTTTTACTCCACAGTGAAACCTTGGTTTCTGTGGAGCCATCTAACTCAGACATGAGTATTTGAAGCTAGGCTCCCTGTTGACTTGCTGAATGACCTTGTAACAGCCACCCAATTTTCCTGAGATTTTGTTTCCTTACTCCTGTGAAACAGGAGTAAAATGGCTTTTCCCTTTGAGGAGAGGCTCGAGGAAGAATGTTTCTATGAGAGGCATGTAGATGTCCGTGTATAAGGCAGCTTGACCAGTGGCCTTGTGCTTTTTTTCCATGTAAGGAAGCCTTCAGATTTCCAGAAAATTATATATCACCTTGATCTCTCTTTTCTGAAGAGTATATGACCACACAGAAAAGAAAACAACCACGTGCACTGATTCCCCATGAAAAGAGACACCTGGGAAGAAGCAACTATTCAATTGAAATGTGTCGGGTTGAAGTACAAAATACACACAGTGGCCATGGCTGCCAAGTGCTTCACATCTACTCCATGGCAGGTCCTAGGCCATGGGTTTTATACACACACATATGCATCTCATTGAATTCCCAAAGCAATCTGGTGAGTTAATGTTATTATCCTCACTTTACAGGTGAGGCAATTGAGAGCCAGGGAGGTTAAACAACCTGCTCAAGACCACACAGCTAGCATGTAGGCTACCTTGGTTCAAACCCAAACCCACCTGACTCTAGGGTCATTTTTGAGCCTCAGACTGCACCATCTTGGCTATTGGTGGAAAAGGAGAAAACTATGACTCCAGCCAGCCAGCAGAGTAATGCACAGAACCATGAGGAGGCAGGGCTGGAGGAGAGCATCAAGGCCACTTGCTCGCCCTCTTCAGCACCAGCCCCCTTTATAGAGGAGGAAAGCAGGTCACCAAAGGGGAAGTGTGTGGCTGGGAAAACTCACCTGCCATCCCGTGATCTTCCCCCCAGATGGCATGGCCCTGTCTGAGGGTCACTCATCAGAACCTGGGGATGAGGGATTTATAAGGGATGACTTCATAAGGACCAGAGCAGTCAAGTGCAGAGGCCTGACCATTTCTGGGTCTCTCCTTCCTGAGTCATCTCCTCCTCTAATGCTTGGCCTCCCATCTGGCTTTGGGGAAAAGCATGCCCTAGTCTAGTGGTTTTAAAACTTCAGCGCCTGGAGGGCTTGTTAAATTCAGTTTGCTGACCTCCACACTGCATTTCTGATTTAGGAACTTTTGGAAAGTGGGATGCAAGAATTTGAATTTTTGTCAAGTTCCCTGATGATGCTGATGCTGCTTGTCCAAGATCACACTTTAAGAACTACTGGTTGGAGTTTCCATCATGGCTCAGCAGAAATTAATCTGATTAGCATCCATGAGGATGCATGGTTTGATCCCTGGCCTTGCTCAGTGGCTTGGAGATCTGGTGTTGCCATGAGCTGTGGTGTAAGTTACAGACACAGCTCAGATCCCGCATCGCTGTGACTGTGGTGTAGGCCAGTAGCTACAGCTCTGATTGGACCCCCAGCCTGCGAACTTCCATATGCCATGGGTGTGCCCCTAAAAAAAAAAAAGAAAACGAAGAACTACTGGTATACAACACTGATCTTGAGGATGGGCAAGTATTTATGACAACATTTAGTTAAAAACCACTGAGTTGCTCCCTAAAATCTATTCTTCCTTTCTTCTGCATGAATAGAACCTGATTATTTAGCTGAGCACATAGCCAACCAAAATCAAAACAGCCTTTTCTAGATCCCTTGCAGCTGTGTGGTTACTGGTAAACCATATGATCGAGTTAAAATGAGGGGTTATGACTGATGCATGCAGTTTTCTGGCTGTGCCCTTAAAGGGATAAGGCAGTCCCTTCACCTTCCCCTACCCTCCACCCCCAGTCTTGGCTGGAATATAGGTTGGAGGGTAGTCATCTCAGACTATGTAGAAGGAGAAGGGGGCACTGATGATTTAGTGGAAAACAGTCTTTAACCATCTTGGACTTGAAGGTAAAATAGACTCCTATCTTCATTTAAGCCACTGTTATTTCGGGGTCTCTGTCACTTGCAACAAAATCTATCTGCTAACAGATAGATACCAAAAAAAATATGCTAAAAAATATCCTAGAATGCCAGGAAATAAGGTAGATAGGGTAGCTAAACAGATAATTGAAGATCATCTTTCAACAGCCAGAGTCCAATATGTAATATACACTTGACCTGGAGAGAGAGTTACACAAATGGATCACCACCAATCAGCTCTAGCTGGTTTGGCCAAGGTTTAACTTTGCCAAAACTCATTGAGTCATTTCTAAAGATTTCACTTCCATTTACAATTATAGAAAGTGTTCCTCATTCATTCTATTGCCCTGCCCTGCATTATACCTATAATCTTCCCAACTTGGATTGCTATCTGATACACAATTAAGTTTCTAGAAGACTAGAATCTCAGCAGATGGTTTAAAATAAAAGTTAAATGGATATAATTTGTGTTTACTTTCATCTAATTGAAATCAAATACTATGGAATTGCCAATTTCAAAGGGATGGTTTGAGCCAAGTAGATGGAGTTTCCCTTTAAATAGCATCTTTGTGGAGAGCATACGGGAATGAGGGTATAATTGTCCAAGAAAGGAAGGAAAGGGAAAAGGTCAGTCTCACCATGGCCAGGTTCCGAAGGTGAAGATTACTTTCATCTATATGTTACTTTCTAAAACTATACAGCCCCTCTATTGGTCTTTGAAAAAAAATCAAGAGTCAAGAAAAATAGCAAAAATCAGAGCATCTCGATGTTGATGAATAACAAGAACAAAACTTTATTTTATACATGTCTGTAGCATGTCAGAGTACAGCTTTTCACAACACATAATAGTCTCCTCAGAGGAAAGAAGCCAAACATATTCTACCTTTCAAAATAAACTTCCAGTAGTGATCACACACAGTTTTGTGAAGTTGCTGGCTCATGGTGATTCTACACAGACATTTTAGAGCAATAAACCTATTCACAAGATTGGTTGCCAGCTCCCCCGCAATAATACATGGCTCATCTGGAGTTGTTCCAAACAGAGGACACTGATTAATTGGATTTGAACTGAAGACTTCTGATAAACTATTTTTGGACACTTCTGCCTGTTCTTAGAACCTGGAACAGTATCTGACAAAGAGATATCAGAAATGAAAGGAAAAGGGAAAAAAGAAAAGAGGGAAGGAGGAAGGAAGGGAAGAAGGCAGAAAGAGAAGGAGAGGGAGGGGTTGGAAGGAAGAGAGAGAAAGAATGAATGAATATAATGTACACAGATCAAAAAGGAATAGAGATAAACAACTTGAAATTCTAAACATCCCACAATGCGGCATACCTTATGAGAGGTTACAGAGGTAGTTGAAAAGAATCCCACATTTTCCTTTGTAATTAAGTCTTTGGCAGCACTGTACGTGGTCACAATTAAAGGTGACCATGTACGTGGCTGGCATTCAGTTACATGGAGTCATTATGAAGCAAATGCATATTTACAAAAACCATTGACAATACTTACAGTATGACTGAACATTGTGCTAATTATAATTCATGAACAGTACATAAGAATATATATTTAAAAGAAGGTACTAAGCAGTTTCAAGATAATCTTCAAATTTCAGTAAGTATGTCTCTTGCAATACCCACTGTGATTTCATCAGATTCTAACTGTAACTTTCAAATTAGACTGTGACCATGGACCTCCCAAAAGTCTGATGTCACTGATGGCAGATAATTTCACTGCTCTGTGAATGTTTACCTAACTAAAAATAATTTTTTTTTCACAACCTTGGAAATTATGGTGACTAGAGGCCCTCCCAGAATATTAGCCATTCTTGTTGATTATCTAAATCTGTTTTTATTAAGATTTAGAGAAAATAAATTAATAGAAGGAAGGGATGTAATAGGAAGTTAAGGAAAAGGAGGGTAGATTGGGGTCAGTCCCACTGGGAAGATGACTGAACCCTCCCACAATGCATTTCTTGTGATGACAGTTGCAGGTGAAGAAGGGTGGTGGTCGTCGTGGAGGCACCCTTAAGGCACCTATTTGATTATATACAGTTAAAAAGTAAGTTTCAGCAGGTCCCATCGTGGCTCAGCAGAAATGAATCTGACTAGCATCCATGAGGACACAGGTTCGATCCCTGGCCTTTCTCAGTGGGTTAAGGATCTGGTGATGCAGTGAGCTGTGGTTTAGTTGGAAGACATGGCTCAGATCCCGAGTTGCTGTGGCTGTGGCTGTGTCTGTGGTGCAGGCCTGCAGCTACAGCTCCGATTTGACCCCTATCCAGGGAACCTGCATATGCTGCAGGTGCAACCCTAAAAAGACAAAAGAAGAAAGAATGAAAGAAAGAAAGAAAGAGAAGAAGGAAGCTTAGTTTCAGAAGAAAACACTGTTAAAAGTGATTTCAAGAAGGTACCAGTCCGTTATGGGATTTTTTAAAATAAAAAAATTAAAGGTTGTTTGGCTAGAAGATACCCCTCTTCTCACATGTTTCTTGAT
Source organism: Sus scrofa (assembly GCF_054392235.1). Taxonomy (NCBI): domain Eukaryota; kingdom Metazoa; phylum Chordata; class Mammalia; order Artiodactyla; family Suidae; genus Sus; species Sus scrofa. The sequence continues at coordinate 78,032,346 of NC_139383.1, read as the reverse complement.
AGTTAAGCAATATACACAGGGATGCTCATCCTGTTTCAAAAAGATAGAAAACAAGAGGGATAATTACAGGATGTTTAAAAAAATAATACTCGAACAATTTTTTTATTTGTCAATTTGATTGCAAGCCATAAAAAAGTGATTAAAATACTTATTGTGCTGTAATTTCTTTAGAATTTTGTATTTTTAGAGTCATGTTTCCAAATGATAGCATCTAAGGGACTCTCAGAATTTAAATGCAAAATTAAAAAGCACTTGTACAACAAAACAAGTACTTAGCAGCAGCTAGTTCTTATCAACACAAAATGAAGCAGGTTTTGATTCTCATCAGGTGATAGGCAGCTAATTACCACAGAGCGAGAAAGCTTGGGAAATTGGGCGGTTTTAACCAGGCTTTTAAATAAAGTTGGTGGAGTTCCCATCGTGGCTCAGCAAAGAATCTGACAAAGTGTCCGTGAGGATGCTGATTAGGTCCCTGGCCTCACTCAGTGGGTTAAAAATTCCGCATTACCGCAAACTGCCTTGGAGGTTGCAATGCCCACGCGGTAGCAGCCATAAGCCCTGGGTGCGGTTAAAAAGAAATAAAGTTGGTAACCAGCAGCTGCAGAAACCCAACAACAGCCAGAGCTCACAGATTTAGGAGCAGAGCCAAAAGATGCACCTGAAAGCGAACCAGGTGCCAGTAGGCACTTGTAAATACAAATGAGCGAGTGAATGAAAGAATGACTAGGCATGGCTCAAAGATCCCTGATCTAGGGAGTAAAAGCATTTTACAGGTTTCCTCGTGGGTTGGTGATGGATATTTTCTAAACGTCTTTGCAAGTCTGACTCTTCATGACTAAACTTTGAAGTGACTCTTTCCGAAGCTGGTCCTCCAACACCCCTCACCAGCAGCTCCCCCCCCCAATACGGCCCCTCCCTGGACTGCAGCCACCAACTGACCTTAACACTGCCACAGAATGCACTTTTTCTCCTTCCGCCTGCCTCACCTGGGTCTAAGTAAGAGCCGAAGGGAGATATGTACGTGATTGTTCAGCCAGGCGGGTGAAAGTCTAGTCATTTTGCAGGTTCTACAAACCTAGAAAACACTGTAGTTCGGGACTCTCTGCTTTCTCCTGGCACATGACACCCGCAGGCCATCCCGAAGAGGACAGACGGAGCCGTGGACTCCGGAGGCAGGAGTCACCCTGGACCGAAGGACAGATTGGGGCAGGGGCGGGGATAAGAGCTAGGACTTAGGGGGAAATAGAGTTACCCCCGCAGCCGTTGAGGCCATCAAGCAAGTTAATGATACGTTGACATGTGCGGCCCTAAACCTAAGGCTGTGCGGTTTTGTGCACAGCCGGGTTCTCACTTGGAGCTTGCCTGTTCCCTCCCTTCTGTGGTAGGTTGGAAGATGGGGCCACGTTCAATTGTCAGAAATGCACAAATGTTCACCCATTTTTGATGAATGTATTTTTAGAAATCAATGTTTTCTTAAATGTTAAGGGTACTCTGGTAGGAAGACCCAAATGTAAGACCAGTAGTACTTCACCCCTGGAGAGAGCTGAGCTGTTGACAAAGGAATCCTGCCGTTTGCTGACTTCATTTACTGCAACCAACCAAGCTGTAAGGTAGGTATCTGGCCCCACCAGCACCCTGTCCCCATATACCGCTTAGAATAAGAGAAGGCTGACACCCAGAGAGGCTCCATGACATTCCTGACACACTCAGCCAGCAAGAGCAGCCACGCCCCTGCTGACAGCCCAGGCCCCTCCCTCTGTGTCCCGGTATAATCTGCTATTTAGATTAACCTAGGCATGGACCTGGATCTGTTTATTTGTGTAGCTGATTTTTTTTTAAAGGTTTAATAGTGTGCCCACAGTGATCAAATGTGTGTGGTTTTCCCACTTTTTCAGAAAGAAAATCATCTTGGACCCACAAAGAATAGCTTCACTTCTTGGGGGGGGGGTTCGGGGTGAGGATTCCCAGGAATGCCTGAAGGTAGCTTTACTCTGAAATTGAGGGGCAGAGTGAATGGGTCACTTGTCCAGGGAGAGGATATACAGGACAGCAGTGACCCCTGCAGGGGTGGGGGGCCCTGGAGGGATGGGAGGCTCAGAGCCCTGGCTGGTCAGTCATGGAATCTGCTAGCATGGCTCCAGGTAATTTTCTGCAGTGATAGGGGCTCTCACTTGGAAGGTAAGAGGAGAGGGGTAGAAGGAAGGATGCAACTGTCCTCCACATTCTGCTCAGTACCTGACCTCAACAATGGGGTTAATAGGCCCCAACATTCTTGGTTCTCACCTGAACAGGGCTGGGCCATGTGCACTCAGCCACCTTCACACAAGCAGCCCTCAGTGGGAAGAGAGAGCTCAGCCGAGCCAAGGCACCCTTCAGCCCCCACCCACCCTCAGGGAGGAGGCCAGTGGGGCCAGGTATGGGGGGCCCAAATGTTCATAGCAGCCTCAAAGAGGAGTGGGAGGAGGTGGGCATCCCAGTTTAAAAGGATATGGGAGTTCCCAATGTGGCTCAGCAGGAATGAACCTAACTAGTATCCATGAGGACATGGGTTCAATCCCTGGCCTTGCTCAGTGGGTTCCTCATGTGGTGTTGCCATGAGTTGTGATGTAGGTCGCAGACACAGCTGGGATCCCCAGTTGCTGTGGCTGTGGTGTAGGCTGGCAGCTGCAGCTCCAGTTAGACCCCTAGCCTGGAACTTCCATATGCCTTGGGTACAGCCCTAAAAATAAATAAATAAACAAACAAACAAATAAAAGGATATTGCCAAATACTAGATTTCAGGCATGGCTAGGCAAGTTCTGTGCATAAAACGTTGACCATATGCCTGAAGAATTTACTGCTTAAAACATAACAATAGTTTTCCACAGAGGACTGTGTGACCAGCTGATGTGGGGAGAGAGAGGTGTCAAAGCAAGCTTGTCTTTTGTGAAAACAACCAATAGAATGTGCTCATAATCATTTAAGATGCATCATTGAAGACCAGCTCTAAAGAATTTGTGTTTTTTAATTATCATGCTGTTCTTTGGTTAATTTCACTTGTGCAACAAAATTCCAAGTCAAGCACACCTAACTGGAGGATAGCAATTCATCCCCACCATATATGCTACTTCCAGTAAGATACCCGTTCCTTTACTGGGAAATCATGCTGTGATTCATTATAAGGAATAGCCATACTGTGCTGGTTATAAAGGACATAAGAATTTATTTGAGGAGTTCCCATTGCGGCGCAGTGGTTAACGAATCCGATTAGGAACCATGAGGTTGCAGGTTTGATCCCTGGCCTTGCTCAGTGGGTTAAGGATCCAGTGTTGCCGTGAGCTGTGGTGTAGGTCGCAGACTTGGCTCGGATCCCACGTTGCTGTGGCTCTGGCATAAGCCAGTGGCTACAGCTCTGATTAGACCCCTGGCCTGGGAACCTCCATATGCCATGGGAGTGGCCCTAGAAAAAGGCAAAAAGACCAAAAAAAAAAAAAAAAAAAAAGAATTTGAGTAGGAGTAGGGGTCAGTGGTCTGGGGATTAGAGACCTATGTTCTAGTCCTAAAACTTCTGTGTGGTCATAAATATCGGTTTTCCTGTCTTTAAAATGTGAGATTGACCTTGGTGGGTATCTCCAAAAGTATGGATTTTAGGGAGTACAGTGATAGGCTTTTCATTTTAGTAATTATTTATTTTAATGTGGGTTAGAAATTTATGTATAACTAGCTCATAAAACCTGTGACTTGCCATATATTATTGCTTAGGGTGAGGCTCTGCTGGACATTGGTGATGAAAACTGTGAAAGTACTTGAATTATGGGGTAGCAAGCACATGCCTGTAATGGGCAAAAGATCCAGGAGCCTGATCCTCAGCCCTAGTGACTCAGAAGCAGAGATTAAGCAGATGCTGAGCAGATTAAGCATCAATGACTTGGATTCTTATTTCCTGAGTTACTAGCCCCATCATCAAATTCCATCAGCAGTATGTCAAATACATATATTTATATTTACATATAAATATATATACACATATAGCTTGTACAATGTAATGGAGTATGATGTGATGATTTAATATATGTGTCTACTAAGAAGTGATTATTAGAATCAAAGCAATTAACACTCCCATCATCTCACATGGTTACCTTTTTTGTGTGTGCGTGAGAACACTTAAGATCTACTCTCTTAGCAAATTTCAAGTATTCAATATAGTATTATTAACAATAGTCACCATGTTGTACATTAGATCCCAGAATGTACTCACCTTATAACTGAACATTTGTACCCTTTAACCAACATCTCCCCATTTCGCCCACCTCGCCAGCCTCTGGCAACCATCCTCCTACTCGATGGTTCTATAAATTAGACTTTCTTATTCCACATATAAATACGATCATATAGTGTTTGTCTTTGTCTGGCTTATTTCATTTAACATAATGCCTTCAAGGTGCATCCATATTGTTCCAGATGGCAGAATTTCCTACTTTTTAGGGCTGAGTAATATTCCATTGCATACATATACCTACATATCTCACATTTTCTTTATCCATTTATCCATTGATGGACACCTAGGTTGACTGCATGCCCTGGCGACTGTGAATATTGTTGCAGTGAACATGGGGTGCAGATAGCTTTTTGAGATAATATTTTCATTTCTATCAGATATATCCCTAGAAGTGAGGTAATTCTATTTTTAATTTTTTGAAGAAACTTCCATGCTGTTCTCCAGGGAATTTACATTCCCACCAACAGGGTATAGGGTCCTCTTTTCTCCGTATCCTCAACAACACTTGTTATCTCTTTTCTTTTTGATAGTAGCCATTCTGACAGGTGTGAAAGATATTGCATTGTAATGTATATATAATCGATAGTTCCAATTCTTAAAGGTTATATTCTATTTACTGTTATTATAAAATGTTTACTGTTGTACAACATATCTTTATAGCTTTTTTTTTTTTAACCTAATCGTGTGTACCCCTTAATCCCCTACACCTATATTGTCCCTCCTCCCTTCCCTCTCCCCACTGGTAACCACTAGTTTGTTCTTTATATCTGTGAATCTACTTCTTTTGTGCTATATTCACTAGTTTATTGTATTTTTTGGATTCTACATTCTGTGTTGATAGCACATAGTATTTGTCTCTTTCTCTATCTGATTTATTTCCCTTAGCATAATGGCCTCCAAGTTCATCCATGATACTGCACATAGCAAAATTTTATTCTTTTTTCTGGCTGAGTAATATTCCTTTGTATATATGTACCACATCTTCTTTATTCATGCCTCTGTTAATGAACATTTAGATTGCTTCCATGTCTTGGCTATTGTACATAGGTCTGTGGTGAACATTGAGGTGCATGTATCTTTTTAAATTGGAGTTTTCTCTGGATAGATGTCCAGGAGTGGGATTGCTGGATCATGCGTTAGTTCTATATTTAGTTTTTTAAGGAACCTCCACACTGTCCTCCATGTGGTTGAGACAATTTACTTTCCCACTAACAGTTTGTGAGGGTTCCCTTCTCTCCACACCCTCTCCAGCATTTGTTGTTTCTAGACTTTTTGATGATGGCCATTCTGACTGGTGTGAAGTGATAACTCATTGTAGTTTTAATTTTAATTTCTCTAATAATTAGTCATGTTGAGCATCTTTTCATGTGCCTATTGGCCATCTGTATGTCTTCTTTGGAGGAATAACCGTTTAGATCTTCTGCCCTTTAAAAAAAAAAAATTTAATGACCATACCCACAGCATATAGAAGTTTGATAGACAGGGACTGAATCAGAGCCACAACTGCAACCTCTGCCACAGCTGTGGCAACATTGGATCATTTAACCCACTAAACTGGGCTGGGCATCAAACCTGAACCTCCATGGTGACTCATACCACTGCAGTTGGATTCTCAACCCACTGTGCCATGGCAGGAACTCCATCTGCCTTTTTTTATTGGATTTTTTTGGTTTTTTGATATGAGATGTTTGTATATTTTTGAGATTAATCCCTCATTGGTTGCTTTGCTTACAAAGATTTTTCCCCATTCTTTTTGGTTTTTGTTTGTTTGTTTGTTTGTTTTATAGTTTCCTTTGCTGTACAAAAAACTTTGAAGTTTAATTAGGTCTCCTTGGTTTATTTTTGTTTTTATTGTCATTATTCTAGGAGGTGGATCAAACAAGGTATTGGTGCTATTTATGTCAAAGAGTGTTCTGCCTATGTTTTCCTCTAGGAGTTTTATAGTATCTGGCTTTACATTTAGGTATTTAACCCATTCTGCGTTTATTTTTGTGTATGGTGTTTGAGTGTTTTGTGTATGTTGTTTGTGTTTGGTGTCTAATTTTATTCTTGTGCATGTAGCTCTCCAGTTTTCACATACTGCTTGTTGAAAAGACTGTCTTTTCTCCTCTGTATATGCTTTTCTCCTTTGTCATAATTATTTGACCATAAGTGCATGAGTTTATTTCCAGGCTGTCTTTTCTATTCCATTGATCTTTGTGTCTGTTGTTGCACCATTACTGTCCTGTTTTGATTACCATAGCTTTGTAATATAATCTGAAGTCAAGACGTCTGATTCTTCCAATGTTATTCTTCTTTCTCAAGATCATTTTGGCTACTTGGAGTCTTTTGTGTTTCCACACAAATTTTAAAATTATTTGTTGTAGTTATGTGAAAAATGCCATTGGTATTTTGATAGGACTCACACTGAATCTGTAGATTTCCTTGGGTAGTATATTGAAATGGATCATTTTAACAACATTAATTCTTCTAATCCAAGAACATGGTGTATCTTTCCATTCGTCTATAATTTCTTTTATCAGTGTCCTATAGTTTTCTGAGTACAGGTCTTTTACTTCATTAGGCAGGTTTATTCCTAGGTATTTCATTCTTTTAAATATGATGGTAAATGGGATTGTTTCTGTAATTTCTCTTCCTGATCTTTCATTGTTAGTGTATGGAAGTACCACAGATATCTGTATATTAGTTTTGTATCTTGCAGCTTTACCGAATTCATTGATGAGCTCTAACAGCTTTCTGGTGGCATCTGTAGGATTTTCTAATTTTTTTATTTTTATTTTGTCATTTGTCTTTTTAGGGCTGCACCTGAGGCATATGGTGGTTCCCAGGCTAAGGGTCCAATTGGAGCTGTTGCCACCAGCCTATGCCAGAGCCACAGCAACACCAGATCCAAGCCACATCTGCAACCCACACCACAGCTCACAGCAATGCCAGATCCTTAACCCACTGAGCAAGGCCAGGGGTGGAACCCGCAACCTCATGGTTCCTAGTCAGGTTCATTTCTGCTGCACAACAATGGGAATTCCTGTAGGATTTTTTATATGTAATATCATGTCCATTGCAAAGAGTGACAGTTTTACTTATTCCTTTCCAATTTGGATTCCTTTTATTTCTTTTTCTTCTCTGACTGCTATAGCTAGAACTTTCAAAACTATGTTGAATAAAAGTGGCGAGAGTGAGCATCCTTGTCTTATTCCTGATCTTAGTGGAAATGCTTTCAGCTTTTCACCACGCAGGATGTTAGCTGTGGGTTTGTCAAATATTGCCTATGAACAACTATATGCCAATAAAATTAACAACCTAGAAGTAATGGAAAATTTTTTAGAAAGGTACAATCTCGAGGACTGAACCAGGAAGAAATAGAAGCTATGAACAGACCAATTACCAGTAGTGAAATTGCGTCAGTAATTTAAAAACTCCCAACCAACAAAAGTCCAGAACCAGATGGCTTCACAGATGAATTCTACCAAATATTTGGAGAAGAGTTGACCTATCCTTCCCAAACTATTCCAAAATATTTCAGAGGAAGGAACACTTTTGAATACATTCTATAACACTAGCATCACTCTGATACCAGACCAGAAAAAAATATCACAAAAAAGAAAATATCATTATTGCACTGTAATTTTGATTTGTATTTCCCTGATGATTAATGATGTTGAGTGCCTTTTCATATATCTATTGGCCCAGTGTATATTCTTTGGAGCAATGTCTATTTAGATCCTTTGTCCATTTTATTTTATTTTTTATTTTTTATTTTTATTTTTTTGTCTTTTCTAGGGCTGCACCCACAGCATATGGAGGTTCCCAGGCTAGGTGTTTAATCGGAGCTATAGCCGCCAGCCTACATCAGAGCCATAGCAACGCCAGATCCGAGCCGCATTTGTGACCTACACCACAGCTCACGGCAATGCCAGCTCCTCAACCCACTGAGCAAGGCCAGGGATCAAACCTGCAACCTCATGGTTCCTGGTTGGATTCATTAACCAATGAGCCATGATGGGAACTCCCTTTGTCCATTTTAAAATAAGATTATTTGGGGGCTTTTGCTATTGAGTTTTATGAGTTCCTGATATATTTTTGGATATTAACCCCTTATTAGCTATATGGTTGCAAATATTTCTTTCCATTCCATAGGTTGCCTTCTCATTTTTGTTTACTATTTCCTCTGCAATACAGAGGCATTCATTTTTATGTAGTTCCACTGATTTTTGCCTTTATTGCCTGTGCTTTTGGTGTCAAATCCAAAAAATCATCGCTAAGACCAATGTCAAGAAGCTTTCCCCCTGTTTTTCTTCTGGGAATTTTATGATTTCAGGTATTATGGTTAGTCTTTAATCCATTTCAAGTTAATGTTTGTGTATTGTGTAAAATAGGGACCCAGGAGTTCCCGTTGTGGCGCAGTGGTTAATGAATCCGACTAGGAACCATGAGGTTGCAGGTTTGATCCCTGCCCTTGCTCAGTGGGTTAACCATCTGGCGTTGCCATGAGCTGTGGTGCACGTCACAGACGTGGCTCTGGCATAGGCTGGTGGCTACAGCTCCGATTAGACCCCTAGCCTGGGAACCTCCATATGCCGCGGGAGCAGCCTAAGAAATGGCAAAAAAAAAGACAAAAAAAAAAAAAATAGGGACCCAGTTTCATTCTTTCACATGTAGATATCCATTTTTCCCAACACCATTTATTGAAGAGATTATCTTTTCCCTATTGTGTACTGTTGGTGCCCTTGTCAAAGATTAGTTAATATATTGCCCTCTCTCAAAGATCTTTTTCTAGTGTCTTATGGTATCTAATGACTCATAGTTGGGAAATAGAGGAAAAGAAAAACTTAAAAGCGAAGAAAGAGATGCTATTTCACTAACTTCTAAAGCAGTACTTCTCAAATTTAAAATTTTAGCATGCATGCAAATTACCCAGAGATCTTATAATGCATATTCGGATTCAGGAGATCTGGGGTGGAGCCCAAGGATTTGCATTTCTAACAGGCTCCAGAGCCATGCTGCAGCTGCCAGTCTAGAGACCACACTTTGAATAGGGCAGGTACAAGAAGTATATCTAGAGAGAGGGACCATGATCTGCCTGGGTACTTTACACAATTAAAACAGATATATCTTTGACTTTAAGACTAATCACAACCTCTCTTTATTGAAAATAGGAAACTCCATCTTCTCAGTAACACATGAGTGGTGAAAAATAGTTTTCCCAGATCTCACGTGGTGTTTGCAAATATTTCTGTCTACCTAAAAATTCTAGGAAGTTCAACTGAAAAATTCATAATTAATAAGAGGACTCAGTTATACAGTCATCCATCAGAAAAACCTGAATAAAAAATGGGCAAAGGTCTTGAATAAGCATTTCTCTAAAGAAGATACATAAGTGGCCAACGAGCACATGAGAAGATGCTCAAGATCACTAATCATTACGGAAATGCAAATCAAAACGAAAGTGAAGTACCACCTCACACCCACTAGGATTGGTACTATCAGGGAAGGAAGGAAGATGGAAGGAAGAAAGGAAGGAAGGAAGGAAAGGAGGAAAGGAGAAAGAAAGAAAATCACAAGTTTTGGTGAAGATGTGGAGAAATCAGAACCCTTGTGTGATGTTGGCAGAAATGTAAAATGGTGCAACAGCTAATGGAAAACAATGCCTCAAAATTTAAAAATATAATTGCTGTAACACTCAGCAATTCCTCTGCTGCATATACACCCAAAAGGTTTGAAAGCAGGGCTTTTGCAATAGCCAAAAGGTGGAAGCAATCCAAGTGCCCATCAGTGATGAAGGGATAAATGTGGTATTACACATATGATGTAATATTATTCACCCTTAAAAAGGGAGGAAATTCAGACACATACTCAACAGGGAAGAACCTTGAGGGCATTATGCTAAGTGAAATAAGCCAGTCACAAAAAAATAAATATCATATGATTCCACTTATATGAAATATCCAGAGCAGTCAAATTCACAGAGACAGAAAATAGAATGGCAGTTGCTAGGGGCTGGGAAAAGGGACTGGGGAGTTCTTGTTTAATGGGTACAGAGTTTCAGTTTATCATGATGAAAAATTTCTCGAAATGGATGATGGTGATGGTTACACAATAATGTAACATACTAACTGCCATTGAACCATATTTGTAAAATTAAGATGGTAAATTTTATGTTATGTGTACTTTACTATGATTTTTAAGAATTTAAGGAACATAGACAACTATTTGAATAATTGGAAAACTCGTGTTACAAGTTTGCACTAGTTCTTTCTATCTTCTGAATCCTAATCCTGATAGATTGGTTTCTTTCATTGTTATGGCAGATAATTTTCCCTTTCTATTGCTTTTCTTTTTTCTTAGGGCGGCTCAAATGACTGTGAAAGGGTTAAAAAGCGATATTTGTTAGAAAGCATAATGACGCACATGTTTCTGCTCAACTGGAAATGCCTTGTCTGCTGGGGCTCGAGTCAGGAAGGTGTGTTTCCTATTAGAAGGAGCTGGCTCAGAAGTTCTCTGTGCTGCTCACAGAGATGGCAGGACTGGGGATCCAGGAGAAGCAGGATGAGGACCCAAAATGAAAGGGCAGTAAAGAAAATAGAAATCATCCCCAGCGGAACTAAGTCCTGAGTTACAGGCACACATATAGATGGGTTCCTAGGTTTGCAACTGAAGCATTCCTGAAAAGTCATTTGATTCTGAATGTCCAAAAATCACACATTAGGGCATAGGTTATTAATTGGGGAAAGAGTGGTTTATACCCAAAGGGGGAAAAAATGCTGAATCCTTAGTAACTGATCCCTGAGGTGCTGCCCTCTCAGGACTGGGCCATTAAGTGCATTAAAGAAAGCATATTGAGTCAAGTCTCTTCTCCTTTCTTTGCATGCCTTCCCTGATCCCTTTTTAGGGACCCCAGCAGAATTATGAGGCCCTCAGCCTTTAAACTTGAACTCTGGGACACACTGGTTATCTCAGGCAGAGGTGGTGCTTTCTTTCTAGCGTGGAGGCAGGCAAAACACAAACAAAAACTAAAATCTTAAAAACAAGCAAATAAATAAGCATGATAATTTGGAATAAAGGAAATAGAGTGATGTAAAAATGAGCAACTTGGGGTGATGCCATTTGACAAAAGATGGCTATGGAGGGTGTCCTTGGGGAGGGAACATTTGAGCCAGGATGTGAAAGGTGGTAGACACACAAAGAGTAGGGAAGAGCACGGCAGGAAGAGAGCAAGCCCTGGGCTCCTGAAGCAGGAAAGAGCAGAAAGTGGTCAAGGAAGAGAACCTCAGGGGAGCAGAGAAGGAGAAAGTGAGGGCAGAGGGAGGCAAGCAGAGGCCATATCTTGCTTGGACAGTTTTAAGAGACCATGGTGAAGACAGAATATTATTCTGTAAGAAGAGGAAACTACACTACAGAAATATGTGACTTGGCAAAGCAGAATTTAAAATGGTGTTTAAACAAGGCTATTCTCTGGCTTTTACTACACTAGATCCATTGCATTTAATTGTACAGTAATTTTTTTTTTTTTTTTTGTCTTTTGTCTTTTTTAGGGCCACACCCGCGGCATATGGAGGTCTAATCAGAGCTGTAGCCGCCGGCCTACGCCAGAGCCACAATAACACCAAATCCAAGCCATGTCTGCGACCTACACCACAGCTCACAGCAACGCCAGATCCTTAACCCACTGAGCAGAGCCAGGGATCGGACCCGCAACCTCATGGTCCCTAGTCGGATTCATTTCTGCTGCACCACAACAGAAACGCCTAATTGTACAGTAATTTAAATCCATATTTAATACTTCATAGCAGCTTTAGGTTCACAGCAAAATTGACAGGGAGGTGCAGAGATTTCCCATAAACCCATTGCCTCCACACGCGCATAGCCTCCCTCATATGAGAGTGGGACATTTATTATAGCTGATGAGCTTATCCTGACCCGTCATGATCACCCAGAATCCATAGTCAGCATTAGGGTTTACTCTTGGTATTGTACATTTTATGGGTTTGGACAAATGTCTAGTGACATGTGTCCACTATTATAGTAACATATAGAGCATTTCCACCGCCCTAAAAATCCTCCATGTTCCACTTATGTGGCCCTTCCCCCCAGTTTCTGGTAAGGAATGATCTTTTTACTGTCTCTGTAGTTATGCCTTTTCAAGAATGTCATGTCATGTCATACAGTATGTAGCCTTTTCACATTGGTTTCTTTCACTTAGTGATGTGCATTGAAGTCTCCACTGTGTCTTTTTATGGCATGAGAGCTCATTTCTTATGATCGCTGAATAATGTTCCATGGTCTGGATGTACCCCAACTTATTCATCCATTCACCTATTGAAGGACATCCTGGCTGCTTCCAAGTTTTGGCAATTATGAACAAAGCTGCTAAAAAAAATCCATGTTAAACATGTATTTTATATCATTGTTTTTTCACAGGTAATTTATTCTAATACTTAATAGACAAAATTGTTTTGTCTTCATAGTTGTGGCAGGTACATTGTGTTGTTTTATTGTAGATGGGACTATTTTATTTTTAGCTTACATTAAACTCATATACCCTTTTCTATACAGACAAGGCCAGTGTTTAGGCACCAGCTTATCTTCCCTCTGTGTGTGCCAATACAGTAATTTTCTTGATCCGATCTTATCTTCAGACCAAGACCTGATAACATTTGTAGTTATCAAGAATATTGAGTACAGTTCTCGCTCCTTCTTTAGACCTTAGGCTAAGAATAAACCCTGACTCCTCCCATTAATTTATTCACTTGTTGATTCATCTTTTCAAGTCATTAGCTCAATACATACCTCTTTAGTATCTATTATAAGCCAGGGACTGTGTTATTTCTGAAGATACAAGGATAAATAAAACAGGTTCTGCCCTCAAGGAACTCATCCTGGTTGGGGAGACAGACACTAAACATAATAATGATGTGATGTGATAGACCTATAATTATAATGGCAGCATATGCAAAATGCAAGGGTATCTCGAAATAGGAGAATGATTAATTTTGCTTGAGGGAGCTGACACAACTTCACAGAGCCTTTGGCATTTGACCTAGGTCTTAAAGATTTGAGAAAGATTTTACTAGGCGGAGATGAAAAGTCTTTCCAGAAGGAGGGAACAACACAAGCAAAGAGGATAAGCAACATATATACTTAGAGGTTTCTATATTTTTATCAGAAGAATATTCTTACATGGTTTAAAAAGAATTTTCATGAAGCCTCTTCCCCACTTCATTCCTACTCTACCTCAGAGACAACCTCTCTTTCATTTTTTCCCTAATAACCTTTTATGTTAGAATAGTTCTAAATTTGTAGTTCAGTCATTTTCAGCTTCCCTGGGGGGTGGGCTCCAGAACCCACTCAGATATCAAAATCCATGGATGCACAAGTCCTTTATATAAAATGGCAGAGTATGTGCATCTCATCTACACAGTCCTCCCCACATGCTGTAAATCATCTCTAAATGACTTATAACACCTAAGATGATGTCAACAATATGTGCATAATTGAAAATACAATGCACATGCTATTAGGTAAATAGTTGCCAGTGCGCAGCAAATTCGGGTTTTGCTTTTTTTGAACTTTTTGGAATTTTTTTTTTTTCAAATATTTTCCCTTTGCTGTTAGTTGAATTTCTGGATGCAGACCCTGCAGGTAGAAAGGGCCAGCTTATTTGTCACAGCATCGCCAATACATCTAATACAGGGCTTCCCTCACATGGGCTGTTGCATGTGGACTTCACCATGGGGTAATTGGTTAGGAAATCACCCTTTTGTGGGAGAACTCCGAAATGCTGGTATGTGGTCTTGTTTTCTTGGGAACCGTTCAGTTTCTCCATCAAAGAATCCTCCCATGTCTTGGCTGAAAACCTGCCTGAAGTCTGAGGAACATTCTAGGAGGGAAAGGCTTTGAGAACTCCTCCCATTCTATATGCATATTTCCAATTCATTCCCCCATTTGCAGCCCTATGCTGAACTCCTGGCCAGGCTGTGCATATTGTCCCCAAATTCTAAGCCTTTTCTTCTCCTCCTCTCTTTCTCCAGAGAATAAATCTTCCTCCTGCTAGGAAGTCATGATCACACAGCTGCAGGGAGTCTATGCCTGGGCTGCAAGCAGAGTGGGGAGACTCTTCCTTCATATTCTTAAAGTTCTTCCCACATCCTCTGCTGTATTAGACTCCTCAGCTCCTGAACTGCCAGGATTCTACAGGACTACCCTGCTCTCTCTTTGTCAGTACCCTCTGCTTGTCTTTTTTCTTTTTTTGGCTTTTTAGGGCCACACCCATGTCAAATGCAAGTTCCCAGGCTAGGGGCCAAACTGAAGCTACAGCTGCCAGCCTACACCACAGCCACAGGAACGGGAGAGCCGAGCTGAGTCTGTGACCTATACCACAGCTCGTGGCAACACTGGATCCTTAATCCACTGAGTGAGGCCAGGAATTGAACAGCATCCTCATGGATACTAGTCAGGTTTGTTACCACTGTGCCACCATGAGAACTCCTCTGCTTGTCTTTTAAGATATGACATCTTCAGCCCCAGTGTATCAGTCACCTCTCCTCTACCCCTTTTCTGACTTTTGAAATATGATTGAAATATTTCATCAACTAATGTCTTCTCTCCTACTGTCTTTGTACTTGCAAATTTAAGTCTCTCTTATCCTTTCAAATATTTCAGTAGGGTCTTCAAAAGGATAGACTTTAGACTTGCATGTTCTTTCTTCTCTTTTTAACTCAAACCAAAGGTAAAACATGTTAATGGTTAGGAGTACAGATAGATCTGTGTTTAAATTCTGCCTTCATGGCATACTGTCTCTAAGACTGGACAATGTGCTTAACCTCTTGAACCTCTCTATAAAATGGGGATAATGCTGCTACCTAGCTCATTGGGTCACTGTAAGAATCAGATGAAGTATTTATGTTTGGCACAGTGCCTAGCATTCAGCTACTCCTAAATACATGTCAGTGATGGTCATTTTGTAGGTAAGAGAGGATTTTCACATGAAGGAAAAGAAAACTTTGGGACATGAGGCTAAAGCAAATTAATGTTATAAAGAGATAAACTGAGGAGTTCCCATTGTGGCTCATCAGGTAAGAACATGGCATAGGGTCTACGAGGATGAGGGTTCAATCCCCAGCCTCACTCAGTGGGTTAAGGATATGGTGTTGCTACAACATGGGTCGCAGATGTGGTTCGGATCTGTTGTTACTATGGCTGTGGCGAAGCCCTGCAGCTCTCATTCAGCCCCTAGCCTGGGAACTTCCTTATACTGCAGGTATATGCACAGCAAAAGAGAGAGGTAAATTGTATCATTACTGATGGCTCAAAAAACAGGAGGCAGGACATCAGTTATGAGGCTACTGCAACAGTCCAAGAAACACTGATAAGACCATGAACCAAAAAGGTAGCTGCCTTTGTTGAAAGGGTAAGATTGCTTAAAGCTAGGTGAGACAAACTGTTCTCAATCCCGGCTGAAAATTATGATGCCCTGTGGAGATTTTTGAAAATACTGACTACCCAGTATTTTGAACAGCATCCTCATGGATACTAGTCAGCATCCTCATGGATACTAGTCAGGATACTATCACTGAATCAGAATGTCTGTAGGTGTGACCCAGGCATCTGTGGCATCTCCCAGGTGATGCTAATATGTATCCAGACTTGACAGCCACTGGTTTAGGTGATGGAAGTCATAGGACTGATCAAGTGGTTGTTGGAAGGCACCAAAGAAGAGAAGTGCACAGCTACCACCAAGGCTCTGGTTTGACTGATTGGTTGGGTGGAGCTTCGGTCTCAGGAATAGGTTTAGGGGGTAACTCGTACGTTTGCCAGCGAGCAACTTTTCATCCAACCTCCTCTGCACAGAGGACAGAAGTTGTGATGGCTGATGAAACTGGAAATAAAGTATGTTTGTAATTATCACACTGCCGGTCCTCACCTCTTCCACCTTTAGGGGAAGCAGAATGTTGGAACACTTTCTCCCCAGTGCATACACAGCTGGCCAAGGGATACACCCCAAGCTTCTGGGGCCCACAGGCAGTCACTGGGCCCCAGGGATGGGCACCAGAGTGGGGAGTAGGTGGCAGATTGCTCTCCTGGACATGAGCCCAAAGCCAGGTTTGCACATCGTCTTATTTATTTAGGATTTACAACCTGCTCACTTTCAAAAGGACTTGAGGTAGCTTATCAGATTAAGCTAAAGCACAGATTAGGAAACCAAAATGGAGACCAACACCACCCAAGGGCCTGGAAGGATTAGATGCTTCCGGGCACTGAGATGAGCTAGTCTCTGGAACTGGGCCCTGATGTTGGCTCTGAGCTCTCCAGACGACACTTCAGGTTGTTTGGTGTTTAAGTTTAGACTCTCAGAAAAGCACACCTTTTCTCAGGAGAGACCAGCCTTTTTCATGAAATGAAACTTAAAAAGGTTTGACTGCATGTCTCTAGCCCGCCCCACATAGCAGATTCCTAGAAGGAGAGAAGAAGCTAAGTAAATGGCTCCTCTGGGAATGATGGTGCTGAGAGACTCAGCAGGTATAAAACTCACAGCACATGCCTGGGAGTCAGGCCTGGGCTGCGTTACCAGCAAGTCACTGTAGCTTCTTCATCCACAAAAAAACTGAACTGAAGAGATACATTTCATCTCTGCCACTTAGATGCACTCATTTGGGATTAGCTTAAGAAGGACACTTAGCTTGGTTGTGAAGGTTTCCTCACACTCCTCTCTTTCTAACATTAAGTGACTCAGTTGAGCCTTTGGTATGTGCTCAGGGTTCATTCATGGTCAAATCTCCAACAAGGTTCTGTGGTGCAAAATTCTTCTTATTGATAAAGTGAGAACCAAATAACTTAGATGTCACATATGGGGAAGACAAACTGTATTCTATGCTCAGTCAAACCCAAGGTCAGCCCATATCAACTTGGGAGAGAGCAATCAGGATTCCTGTAGGTAGAGCCAGTGTCAAATTTAAAAGAGTGCGTTGACTCTTCAAAAGAATCTGCAGGGTGGGAAAGGAATGAACATCTACTGTAGGGTTCCAAGTCCTGCTCCATAAGGTGTTATGTACACATACGTCTCCAGGGCCCTAGGGCTCCCAGGAGCTCCGACTAACCTCACTGATGCTAAACAGACATTAGTTCATTTAATCCTCATAAGAGTGATGTAAAGCAGGCATAAATTGCCCCAATTTACATTCGAGGAAACTGAGGTTAAGTAATCTGCCCAGCACTACCTTGATTGGACTCAAACCCAGGTCTGTGTTCTTCCAAAGTCCCTAACCTCCCCCTGTACCCTCTTGATCAACAAAGTGCTTGATTGAATCTCTGAAGTTTCATCTCAGAGTTCCTGCCGTGGCGCAGCAGAAATGAATCCCATCAGGAACTATGAAGTTGCGGGTTGGATCCCTGGCCTCATTCAGTGGGTTAAGGATCTGATTGCCGTGAGCTATGGGGTAGGTTGTAGACACGGCTCGGATCTGGCGTGGCTGTGGCGTAGGCCAGCAACTGTAGCTCTGATTCAACCCCTAGCCTGAGGACCTTCAAATGCCATGGGTGTGGCCCTAAAAGGACAAAAGACACACACACACACAAATCTTAAGTTTCATCTCATACAGCAAGAAAACTACTGTTTTCTGCAGATTTCTTGGTCAAGATTGTAAGAGCATAGTCAAAAGTCTTTGACATGGTAACCAAGAATATCTGGCCATGTTTGTATAATCCTTTTCAATGATTTTAAAGATCTTCAAGGAGTTCCCATTATGACTCAACAGTAATGAACCAGACTAGCGTCCATGAGGATGCGGGTTCAATTCCTGACCCCGTTCAATGGGTTAAGGATCCAGCATTGCTGTGAGCTGTGATGTAGGCTGGAAGCTACAGCTCATCTTTGATCCCTGGCCTGGGAATTTCCATATGCCACAGGTGCAGACCTAAAAACAAACAAAAAAAGGTCTTCAAGTCTATGAGATTAGTGTTATTATTCTCCCAGCAATTCTATGAGTTGGTTCAGGGCTGGGGGAGTTAATCCTACTTGACCTTGGGGAAGACCCCCAGAAGTTAAGCGACTTGCATAAGGGAATCAGCTGATGAATAGACCAAAAGCAAAACTGCTCTGCTCCCAGCCATCCCTCCACCTCTGCACAGTGGCCTTAAGGATGCTGCTCTCTCTAATGAAGGGCTATACCTATCAGAGGTGGTTTTGCCTAAATCTGTTTCATCAGGGCTCAGAATAAAGACAGTTACCTAGGAAGAGCAAGCAAAAAAAAGAAGGGGTACTGGAATTGCCCACACACTGCTGAGAAATCGCACAGGAATAGCCATACAGGGAGCCACGTGCAGGGTTTTAGTGGCCCAGTTCCCAGAGCCAGACAGCTGGGGCCTCACCCAGCTAATTCTCTCTGTGAGGACCCAGTCCTTCTCCTCTACTGGCTGGAGGACCAGGGTTGCGGTGGGGGTGGGTAGTGGTAGGTGAGGGAAAGAGTGGTTCTCTACCAGGAAGGGCACTGACTTCTGGGTTATAATCTGCACAGTATCGTGCTGGCAGTTTTCTGCAACAAATGGTAGAACGATCGCTTTTCACACTTGATCCTCATTTCCAGAAAAGGAACTTCTATTTTAGGTATTCAGTTATATTCAGTATACTTGTATTGAACACTGAGGTCAGCATGGTGCTAGTGTGTTAGGGAGAATTGACACTGTTATTATTATCCAAATGAAATGTTATGAAAGTACAGTGGTTAGTATCAAATTAAACATTAGAGAAGAACACTGTGCTATCAAGGCAGGGCAGAGCAAATAACCTAGAGGTTTACACTGTAACTCAAGAAAGTAAGTAGAGGGCAAATGTGGGGACCTAGATGAACTGTTTGGCGCCTTCATAACTTTTAGTGAGAATGAGCCAAATGACTCAAAGGATGCTTTACAAAATCAACTGACTGGAAATTCTCCATATCTAGGGATATCAAAAGTATATCTCAAACGGCAAAGGGAATCAAAATCAATCTTTCTGAGAGACGAAAGGAATTCCTGAGCTTACATTTAGTTTCTAAGGCGATTGCATCCTCCGATAAAATTAGATAATGGCGAAATTTTTGAGAGTCGTCTTATGATTATCAGGTACTAGTTTAAGGATGTTTTCCTCTTTGGGTGTCTCATTTGTTATGAATGTAATCCCTCTGATCCATAAATGATGTTTTTCTCCATTGTTGCGAGCCAGATTCATGGGCCATAGCAAAGGCTGAGTGACCCAGTGAAAATGTGAAGGGAAAGCAAGCTGTTCGTCTTTGCAAGGTGTTTAGCGTGGACTGCATTTAGACACAAATTTTTTTTTCATGATAGTTTTACCACTTTGAAAACTGGGAGTGTAAAAAAGTAGTGCTGTAAAAACACACAGCAGCACAACAAAGCTTCACATGATGTTTGCCGTTTAGCTCTCACCCTAGGCCTTTGTATTTGTCCTCACTGTTCATGGCTTATGCACTGGCAGTTTCAGGCCCCAGCTGGGACCAGCGCTTTCGTCCTTCCCCAGATTGCATCACTCCAAGGAAGGAAAACCTCAGACCTTCATTTCTCGGCACAATTTCCTTTAGCCTTGCTCAAGCCCAGTTCACTAAAAAATTAAAAAAAAAAAAATCAGTGTAAAAACATTTTAAAAGTTTAATTTCAAATTTAGATTTTGGGGAGTTCCCATTGTGGCTCAACAGGTTAAGAATCTAACATAGTGTCCATGAGGATTCAGGTTCCATCACTAGGCTCGCTCAGTGAGGTAAGGATCTGGCATTGCTGCAAGCTGCAGCATAGGTCACAGATGTGGCTCCGATCCAGCATTGATGTGCCTGTGGCATAGGCTTCAGCTGTGGGTCCAATTCAACCCCTGGCCCGGGAACTTCCATATGCCACAGGTGTAGCTGTAAAAAATAAAATAAATTTAGATATCAAGAATAAGTTTTTAAGAAAAGAAAATCGTGGACTTGGAGAATAGGCTTGTGGCTGCCTGATGGGTGAGGGAGGGAGTGGGAGGGATCGGGATATTGGGGTTATCAGATACAATTTAGAATAGATTTACAAGGAGATCCTGCTGAGTAGCATTGAGAACTATGTCTAGATACTCATATTGCAACAGAACAAAGGGTGGGGGAAAAAATGTATACATGTAAGAATAATGTGATCCCCATGCTGTACAGCGGGAAAAAATAAAATAAAATATTTTAAAAAATAAGTTTTTAATTGAAAGATGTACATGTCAGAAAGAATAGGGAATTGTAAGTGGGAGGAGCTGGACTCTGTCCTTGTGCTACAGCTCAAAGCTGTGTTACCTTCAGCAAATCACGTAGTCTTTGCGGGGCTCATGTTTTCATCTGCAAAACAGTGGGTCCCAACACATTCTGTAGTCAATGCTGACTCATTCATCAACACTTTGGGTGTCTACTCTCTGCCAAACCCTCTGCAGGGTGTTAGGCAAATCAGAAATGACAAAGGTGTGAAGCACGCAGTCAAGGAATCTTCAGCCTGGCCTCACTGGTCACTGGCTGACATTGAGCTTCACTGAGACGGTGACAGTACTGCCAGAGCAGCCTACTGACTGTTTTTGTTTTGTTTTGTTTTGTTTTTGTTTTTGCTTTTTTTACCAAAAAAAAAAACAAAAAAGCCATATTTTAAGAGAAAGATTTAACCTATTTCCCCAAACCCAAAATAGAAATGGAGCCTTAATGCTAGACCTATTATTATACTGTGTGTGTCTTATGCAAAGATGCTGGGTCAGATAAAGAAAAAGTAACACCCCAGAATGAGTGCCAAGGATTCTACTTCAGCCCCTGAAAGACTCTCTACTAAATGTTTGGGGCAGCATTTCCCAAAGCATGTTCCCTCGTGCACCAGTTATTCGGCACGTTACGTGTTCGGTGAAGGGAGGTTCTAGCATTATAGCAGCTGGAGAAACACAAGGCAAAACAGTTAAATATATTCCCTTAAAGCAGGTTTTCGTGGTACCTCTGCTGTGTGATGTGACTCTGAAAGAGCAGGGAGGTGGATTTTGAAGCACTAACCAAACTTATTTGACCATAGAAACTGTTGGTCTGTTTAGCAGAGCATTTTGTGAGGCTGGTCGTCTATGGGGATTTGCCATTAGGACACTTATGAAAATGGTAATTTATTTTAAAATGCATGTCTTTCACACAAAAACTTGAACATAAACATTTTATGCACATAGCATTTTATTTATAATAGTCCCAAAGTGGAAACACCCCAATGCTCGTCAACTGATGAATGGGTAACATGTGGAATATCTATACAGTCAAATATTACTCAGCCGTTAAAAGGAATGAAATTTTCCACCACATGAATGAACCTGTATAGCATAGTAAGGAGAAAGAAGCCAGACCCAGAAGGCCACATATTCTATGATTCCATTTATATGAAATGCAAATCCGTAGAGACAGGAAGCATTAGTAGAGTTTGTTAGAGATTGGGTGTGGGGGAGAACATGAAATAACAGCTGATGGTAATGGAGTTTTTTGGGGTAGAGGTGCTGAAAATGATCCAAAACTATAATTTGGTGAAGGATAAAACTCCAAATAAACTAGAAACCACTGAAGTGTGTTCTTTAAATGGGAAAATGTTATGCAATGTGAATTACATCTCAATAAGGCTGTCAACAAGTACATACCTTTGTGGGAAAAAAAGATGAACTGAGAGGGGTTCAGACCTGTTTTTTTAAATGCTATCCATTTTTAGTTATGATTTATCTTCTTAGAGGTTTTCATGCCGTAGCGGAAGGGACCCACCAGGTTCAAAAATTACTTTTACCGTTTACTGATTAAGCAACCATGGAAGAGTCCTAATCTTACTAAGTCTCCCTAGAATTCCTTTTTTTTTTTCTTTGCATTAATTTTTTAATTCAATGAATTTTATTATATTTATAGCTGTACAAACCTCATCACAAATGCTCCCCTTTCTTATCTAAAAACAGAAATAATAACAGGACTCCTGTGAGGATCAGTGAAGTTTTTATGGATTTTCTTTTGAAAAGTATAAGATTTTTGTAAAGGTTAACAATTATTTTAACTGTAAACAGCAACGAACCACTTGAGTATGAAAACTGTGAGGTCTTCAGCAGATTATTGAATCTTTCTAGGCCTGTTTTCTCCTCTGAGATAAAAAAAATAATAATACTTTCCTCACTGGGTTGTTATGAGAATCTAATGGGTTAATATGTGTAAAACTCTTAAAATAGTGCCTGACACATATTTATAGCTTGATTTCTTATTTTTCTTGCCAATTTACTTACCACCGTATTTTCTAGTTGTTGTATTTTTTTATTTCATTCTTCCCCTTGTCTTGATCTCTTTAACCATATCTAATATAGAATTCCTCCCTTTCTTTGTAGTGACTCTTAGTTATTTATAAATCCCCATATCCCTGTTTTCCTACCATTATTTTAGCCTGGATGTGCCAAATTATATTTGTTGTTTCTTAAACATATGCCCTCTAACCCATGTTGTAGTTTTTGGCTGGTTTCCAATGTCAGCAACCTCTTTGCTCATTGGTTCAAGTTATCTGAGTGATGATGATGATAAAGACTATAACAAAAAGGAAAAAGAAGAATGAAAATTCTACCTTAATTTTTATTATCTGCTCTCTTTGAAGGAAGAATAATGTTTTGGGGTGTTTTTTGTTTTTTGGTTTGTTTTCTGTGTTTCTGTTGTTTTTGTCTTTTTAGGGCCACACCTGTAGCATATGGAGGGTCCCAGGCTAGGGATCAAATCAGAGCTATAGCCACCAGCCTACACCACAGCCACAGCAACACCAGATGTGAGTCATGTCTGCAACCTACACCACAGCTCACAGCAACTCTGGATTCTTAACCCATTGAGCAAGGCTAGGGATCGAACCTGGTCCTCATGGTTACTAGTCAGATTCGTTTCTGCTGAGCCATGACGGGAACTCCTAGGAATAGCTTTTAAATGGCAATGTCACCGGAGAAATGCGGAATGCTAAGTACTGGTATGGTATATTTGTGCATTTATAAATCAGTATTGATGAATTGAGTCTAAAGGCATAGTAAGGATATGATGTTTCTCTTCTTTTGGTCACTGTATTAATATTTTGGGGTAACTTTGGTCACTTACTAGCGAAACTTCATAACAAAGATAGCTCACTTGTATCAAATGAGGAATATGAAAATGCAAATTTCAGAAACAATAAAACAGAGAAAAGAAATAGGATCCAAGAGAACTATACTAGTTTTTTTCTATAAACTATATATTCAGCAAGATCTCTTTCAGCATTACAACTCTATGGTTCTAACACATTAGTAGATTAGATTCACCATTCATTAATTCATTCATTTAATAAACAGTATTGACTGCCTACAGTATACTGGAATGTAGCGTATGTGGTGAGTCCTCTGTGAGTGTAAACCTCACAGAAGGGTACCTCACCCAGACTGGTGATCTGGCAAAAGCTTCCTGGTCAACATGCCACTGAGCTAGGTCTTAAAGAAAAAGAAGGAAATTGGACAGTTGAGGGAAAGAAGGGCATTCCAGGAAAAGGATGAGATACCTCAGGACCAAGGCTGGAGAGCAGCCACCACGTTCAGGGAATATGTTAGTACTTATCTATAAATGCACATGACAGTGTGCCTGGTAAGGAAGTTGGTGAAGGACAAGGCGTAAGACGTAATTTGCTCTGTGTGCCTGGTATGTTGCTTAACACATCATGTTCCAAAGTTTGGACATCGTCCAGGAGCTTTTTAATTGAATAAGTGACCTGATTACATTTGCATTTTAGACCTATTTGGGAAACGTATAGAAAAAAATAAGAAGGCAGGTGTAGAAACAGGAAACTAGTTAAGAGGCAAGAAATGATAAGGATCTGAATTAAGGCAGACACCTTGAGAATGGAAGGCATTAAGGACAGACCTGAGTCATATTCAAAAAGATACAACTAACCTGGGTGACAAATTGGATGCACAGACTAAAGGAGAAGAAGAAGCCGGGAAATTCTCCCAAGTTGCTCTTGGCTGACTGAACAGATGGAGCACCAGCCTTCAAGGAGAGTGTTTGAGTGAGGATGGACAGAGGAACAATTCTGCTTTTAAAATGTTTAGTTTGAAGGGGCTAAGAGACATGCAGGTAGAAATATCCCCCAGGCATTGATGCTGAGTCTAGGACTCCAAAGAAAGGTCTGGGCTGGACTTATAGTCCTAGTGGTTATTAGCACATAGGAAAAAGCTGCTATCACTAGACTGTAAGTTCAGTAGACAGGGACTTTGCCTTATTTATGGTAGGAATACAAGAAATATTTCAGTGAGGAGTTCCCATCATGGCTCAGTGGTTAATGAACCCCACTAGCATCCATGAGGACATGGATTCCATCCCTGGCCTCGCTCATTGGGTTAAGGATCTGGAGTTGCCGTGAGCTGTGGTGTAGGTCACAGACACAGCTCAGATCCCACATTGCTGTGGCTGTGGTGTAGGCTGGCAGCTACAGCTCCGATTCAACCCCTAGCCTGGGAAACTCCACGTGCCACCAGTGTGGCCCTAAAAAGCCAAAAAAAAAAAAAAGAAATGTTTGAATGAATGAATGTCATCTCAAAGGGAGTGAGAAGACTGAAGCCCAAACCTGGGATTCCTAACATTTAAGTTGAGCACACAGCGGAGGATGAGAAGAAACAAGGGGAGAGAAAATGAAAATACTAATTTGAAAAGATACATACACCCAGTCTTCATAGAAGCGTTGTTTATAATAGCCAAGATATGGAAGTAGCCCAAGTGTCCATCGACAGATCAATGAATAAAGAAAATATGAAATATATATATAAATTGATCAGCCATAAAAAAAATGAAATTCTGCCATTTGTAATAATATGGATGGGCCTAGAGGGTACTGTGCTTAATGAAATAAGTCAGACAGAGAAAGACAAATATCTGTTATCACTTACATGTGGAATCTAAAAAATAAAATAAATGAATGACTATAACAGGACAGAGGCAGACTCAAGATATAGAGAACAAACTGGTGGTTACCAGTGGGGAGAGGGAATGAGGAGGGGCAAGGCAGGCTATTAAGAAGTACAAACTGGAGTTCCCATTGTGGCGCAGCAGAAACCAATCCGACTAGGAACCATGAGGTTGCGGGTTTGATCCCTGGCCTCACTCCATGGGTTAAGGATCCAGCGTTGCCATGAGCTGTGGTGTAGGTCTCAGTTGCTGTGGTTCTGGTATAGGCCGGCAGCTGTAGCTTAGATTAGACCCTTAGCCTGGGAACCTCCATATGCCGTGAGTGTGGCCCTGAAAAAAAAAAACAAAACAAAACAAAAAGCAGGTACAAACTGCTATGTGTGAAATAAATAAGCAACAAGGATATATTGTACAGCACAGGGAAATATAGCCATTATTTTGTAATAACTTTAAACAGAGTATAATATGCAAAAATATTAAATCACTATGTTGTAAGCCTGAAAGTAAGATAATGTTGTAAATCAGCTATACTTCAAAATATAGACATACATACAGAAATAAGAAGAAAAACAGGAGGAAACCTGAAGGAGAATGAAGTCATGAAGTCCAAGGAGGAAAACTTTCAAGGAGGGGAGCATTCCAGCAGGACCAAAGAACACCGGGGGTCTGAAAAAATGAACCAAAAACATGTCTCTTGGATTTTCTATCAAGGAGGTTGGCAGCTAGGGGAAACAATACCGGCTCAGTGAGGGGGGAAACCACGGTTTTGAAGGCTCTTAGCTAGGAAGGAGAGGAGAGAGGGTGCTAACTGGAGGAGATATTTTGGGGAGAAGTCTTTCTTTGTTCTAAGATGAAAATGTCATAAATAAGTCTATTTGATGAGAGGGAAAAACTAGTAGAATGAAAGTGGTTGAGGCATATGACAGAGAAGAGATAATTAATGAAATGAGTTTTACAAAGACTCCTAAATTAGAGTCCTCTATACAGGAAGCTCCTCATTGGCTTGTCAGAAATAATTGCTACATGATTTACAAAACAAATTTGTATTTAAGTACTTCATGGGATTTCCTTTCATGGCCTAGCAGAAATGAATCCGACTAGAAACCATCATAGGGTTGCGGGTTCGATCCCTAGCCTTGCTCAGTGGGTTAAGGATCTGGCATTGCCATGAGCTGTAGTGTAGGTCACAGACACAGCTTGGATCCCATGTTACTGTGGCTGTGGCATAGGCCGGCAGCTGCAGCTCTGATTCAATGCCTAGTCTGGTAACTTCCATATGCCACAGTTGTGACCCTAAAAAGACAAAAAAAAAAAAAATACTTTAGTTGTAGAAATCAAGAAATACTTGTAGTATTGCTCCACCATCTATGAGGAATATCCATATAGCTCTCAAATTTTCCTATTTTCAATTATAAAATGAAGCTATGCCCCTTTATCCCATCTATTTTTCCTCCCTCCATCCCTCTCCCTCTCCTCAGCCCTAAGCAATGGGATATTCAGAGCTCCAAGTGGCAGAAGATTCATCTATTCCCAGTGTTGGTTTATTCCAACCCACAGGCTTTCTGGTTTTTAATTTACATGCAGAAACAATAGAAACAAACAAACAAAAAAGAAATCCCACTGAAACCATGTACGCAATCCTGTGGGAGGAATGCTTCAGGAACCTGGTGAAACAATGAGATTCTAGAAAGCCAGGCCCAAAGCCCCTCTGGGTTGTAGAAAGACCGTACCTCCAATCACACCTTTCCAAAGCAAATGAGGAAAACTCTGATCAGATCAACAAGAAGAAGAAATCCAACAGAGTGCATTCCTGTTTGTACAACTGTATTAAAATTCAATTTCCCCTGCTTCCTCCAAGTGGCTACCATCATGTTGTCCATCTTTCTATCTGAACGGACAGGTCTGGTATTTCCATCTTGGTGTTTGTGGTAGGGATTCTAGACAAAGGAGTTTCCTTAATTCCTTGTCTTCACCTCTCTTTATGTTATGTAGTAAAGTAGCCCATTTAAAACATCATATCTGTTCAACATACTAGTGTTCTAAAATAAAAACAATGTATGGCCTTTATAAAAAGCTCCAACAGAACAGGTGATATTAAGCAAAATGTAAAGGTGCCTCCTTTCCCCAGAGCTAACCAGTGATAGTAGTTATTGGGTATCCTGCCAGAAACTTCCAAAGGTGTGAGCAAAAACACAATCACACTTCACTTGAAGGGAAGGTGATGGTGGCAATAATGCTTTTGTGGCGTTCCCATTGTGGCGCAGTGGAAACAAATCCGACTAGGAACCAAGAGGTTGCAGGTTTGATCCCTGGCCTTGTTCAGTGGGTTAAGGATCCTGCATTGCGGTGAGCTGTGATGTAGGTCGCAGACGAGGTTCGGATCTGGTGTTGCTGTGGCTGTGGCGTAAGTCGGCAGCTCTATCTCTGATTGAACCCCTAGCCTGGGAACCTCCATATACCACTGGTGCAGCCCTAAAAGGACAAAAGACAAATAAATCAATAACAGTTCTGTTTTTCAATCTGCAAATGGACCGGCCTGTTTTTTCCTTTGGAGCTGAATGCACTGAGACGGGCACCCCAGCTGTACACTGTAGTCTTGGTTGAGTAAGTGATACAGTCTGAAGCGGGCTTTAGAAGGGTTGTGAGGAAACGTCAACCCTCTGATCTGCCTCTTTCTTATCCAGAAGAGAAGGGCAGCTTTGAAAAGTTAAGCCCCTGCCGAGGTCTCTCTCTGACACTCTCCCGCTCTCAGGAAATTCTGTCCTTTTCCAGCTGGAGCCCTGCCTCCTCAGACAGCAACAGCATCCTGGGGCTGGCTTAGCTTTAATGAGTAGCAGGTTAAATAGAAAGCCCAAATCCTCTTTTCTGAGGACAAGAGAAGGTAGGCCTACTGTGGAAAATACCATGACCTAGGAAGTACATGAGGAGGAACCAGAATTGTTACTGTTATTTTTTACCATTATTATTATTATCTTTAAAAGTAGAGTTGATTTACAATGTTCTGTCAATTTCTGCTGCACAGCAGAGTGACCCAGTCGTACGTATCTATACATTCTTTTTCACATATTACCTTCCATCATGTTCTGTCACAAGTGATTGAATATATTTCTCTGTGCTGTACAGCAGGATTATTAGTAGTAGTAGTCTTTTTAGGGCTGTACCCATGGCATATAGAAGTTCCCAGGCTAGGGGTCAAATTGGAGCTGCAGCTACCAGTCTATGCTACAGCCACAGCAACATGGGGTCCAAGCCTCATCTGTGACCTACACCACTGCTCACGACAATGCCAGATCCTTAACCAACTGAGTGAGGCCAGGGGTGGAACCCGTGTCCTCATGGATACCAGTTGGGTTTGTTACCACTGAGCCATGATGGGAACTCCTTATCATCATCATCATCATCATCCTTTAAAAAATTCTCAGGATGATTTGCTGTTTGCACACATATCGTTTTTCTTGGATCTGCTTGAGAGTGCTCCCTTTCATCATACTGACTAGTTACACTACTGCTTAGAATGTGCAAACCTGTGCATCTGTGTGCTTCTGTGGACCAAAGAGAGCTCTTGTATCTTTCTCAGACTCAGACTTTCCAGTCTTTGGGGACCTGAGCAAGCAGATGAGTAAAAGGGGAAAACAGGCCGGGTCATATTTTTTGGCATTGGCCCAATTTTCCAGTCTTCAACATTCTCGGCCAGTTTCCCTCTCCTCATCATTGCTATTGTGCTGCTTGAAAGACACAGTGGAAATAGCTCTGAGAACACAAAGAAAGAAAGAACACACACTATGGGGTTAGCAGAAAGGAAACCCTCATAATAGATTTCAAAAGACTCAATCCTGGAGCGATCCTGGGTCTTAAAAGATTTACCAGAAATGTGGGCAGAGCTCCAAGACCATGAATACTGGAAAAAATTACAATATTGGGCATTGTCAGATAGGAGATAAGGAGGAGAGAAATTCCAAATTAATTTATAATTATGTTCATGTATGGCTTCTTGTTAGCAAGGCCCTACCAAGAACTCTTAAGATATAGGCTTGTTGCTCTGTTAGTTGAAATACATATGATGAAATATTTGCTGAAGTAAATTTGTATCATCTTATTTCTGAAATAACTTCATGTACTCTAGTCCTTTCAAGTAGCCAAGTCCTGGGCAGAGGAAGAGTGTTCCAGGGATATTTTTAAAAAGTAAATATTTCCTATAGATATAGGCCTGGCTTAAGTTCTGACTATGCGTTTCCAGGAATATTGAAATCTGTAGCTTGAGTGGGCCACAGCTGTGTCCTCAGTCATTATTCTCTGTCTTAAGAACTCACGAGGAATAGACTCATAGCAAAGAAAGCACTGGAAATTGAACGATAATAAGAATCTCCCTAGAGCTGCCTCAAGAAAAATAAATTGCATTCAGAAGTATATTTTTCTTTATTCCAGTGTGGGCTCTAACAACATATGAAGGCTTTTAATAGATAATCTGGATTTATTGGCTTTTTCTTGAAAGGTTGCAACGATAGATTCATTTTATGGATGTGTATACGGATGACCAATGTACAAGTTTCAATAAACTTCAAGTTATATGGAAATTTTAATAGCTTGGCTTAAAACCAAAAACACTCATCAAACATTCAGGGTTTACTGGCTCCTTTTGATGTTTGGAATTCTGGGGGGCAATAAAGAATATATAACAGTATTTTTTGAAAACTAATTGGTGAATAGATTTGTCTAAAATAGAGACTCAGCAGTCCTGTCTGTAGGGTCCCTGTCAGAAGTGCTATGGGAAGTAGGCTGGATAGCAGAGCATGGATGGATATTTGGGGGAACAGACTGGTATCAGAGCACAGAGTCTTCATGGGAGACAGACAGGAAGGTGCAATGGCTCAGGTGTCATAAGGTGGAGACTCTGGCACAGTCTACCATTGCTTACCCAACAGATCCTTTCATTCAGATACTGGGCAGAGAGCCTTTGATCAAGAAACATGGTTCTGACTCTGAGTCTGTAGAGAGAGGAACATAGGGTCCCATTCTTTTCCAGTGATCAAGAGGCTTCTGCTCCTGATAAAAAGCTAAAGATATATGAGGAGACATTCTCTTTCTGCTTGGGCTCTTCCTAGGCCAACCCAGGCCACCTGTCATCTCTGGCCTGTGAAAGCGGCAAAGCTCTTGGCTGTGGCAGCCACATTGCCATCCTGAGAGGATGAGTCCTTGGATGAAAAGGCAACATGCCAGGGATGATAAAACAGGACAGAAAGAGCCTGGCATTTTGACGACCTCATGGAGAAGGTCAACCAGTGCCAGCAACTTGCTATCTCTAGACTTCTTGATATGAGAACAATAAATCCATCTGTTTTAGCCACACTGTTCATCAACCTGTCCATTATTTGCAGCTGAAAACGTTCCTCATTATAGTCTTGGTTCTAAAACCACACTGTAGCATGACATTGAACACACACATACACATCTGCACAAAAAGACCTTGTTAAAAAAAAATTAAATGAATGACTTCTCAGATCCTCACATTCCTTATTTATAAAACGGGGAAGAAGAACGGAAAAAAAATCACTACAATCTTTTCAAGATCAACAAAGCTGTCTACCTTTTTGAAATAATTAAAAACACATAGTTTGAGCTTCTACCTAAGACCTTAAGTCTTTTCCAGGCCCTGTGCAAAGGGTTTAGTCTATATTCCCTCACTTCTCCTTTCAACAACCCTTTAGAGTGAGTGCTCTTAACCCCATTTTATGAAGGAGAAAACTGCAATTGAGGAGGCTGAGTAGCATGCCCAAGGTCACATGGCTACTGAATGACAGAGCCAGGACTCACAGTGGCCTGTTTTCTGCATCTGAAGCCATTCACCACCTAGAGAAACACAGCAGAAACTTGTCCCCACACTGTCACTGAGAGTGAGGCCTAATGCCTTATGGACACTCTGGTGATGGGTGTTGTTTTACATTTCAAGAGATGGGACTGGACCTACGATGACAAACAAAAACCATGTAACAGTTTCCCCATCCCAGCACCATCACCATCTTCAGAGATGGGCCAAAATCGCCCATAGGAGGGTCAAGATTCTCCTAAGATGGAGTTTCCATCATGGCTCAGTGGTTAATGATTCTGACTACGAACTATTAGGTTGCAGGTTCGATCCCTGGCCTTGCTCAGTGGGTTAAGGATCTGGCATTGCTATAAGTGGTGGTGTAGGTTGCAGATGCGGCTCAGATCTGGCATTGCTGTGGCTCTGGCATAGGCCGGCAGCCTCAGCTCCGATTAGACCCCTGGCCTAGGAACCTCCATATGCCACAGGAACAGCCCTAGAAAAAAAGACAATAAAATTTAAAAAAGATGGTTTGATGGATGAATAAAGAAATATTAAAAAAAAAAAAAAAGATTCTCCTAAGGCAAGAATTTGGAATGTTTTGTGATACATACAGAAACAGCTAATTGAGGCACTGAAGTTCCACGCTCATGTCTGTGCCAATTTTGAATTGGAAGAACTTTGAAAGCAGGAGTAATCAAGGCCCATCTGTGTCGTATAAAGAAATCACAGAGAAACATCCAAACATAGATTGTCTGTCCATCATGGTCTTTCCGGGTACACAGTTAAAATAAACTGCATAAATAATTCACTCTAGATAACAGAATGAATGGAATGTCAACTAAAAGGGTCACTAACAACATCAGGGAGAAGGAAGGAGACTCTGACCAAAAACGTGACTTTGGTTTTGTAATTATGATTAAGTTTGGGGGCAGGAATTAGACCACAAGTCTATTAAGGCCTGTCACAATTCATGATATTGCAACCTTATTCTCTGAATATGGAAAAAACATTTATTCTCTGAGACTAGTTTATTGCAAAGATAACTTTTTTGGTAGCAAATCTTAAAAATAAAGACAAGAAAAAAAAGGGGGGTAAAGAAGATCACCCACAGTCCCACCACAAAATGTAACATTTTATTATGGATTCATTTTCTGAATGAATATATATGGTGTTGCCGTTAGTAAAAAAAAAAAAAAAAAAAAAAAAAAATGGAATATCGGTAAGACAGCAGTAGAGTGCTTTTTCCACCACATACCAGCTTCATGACCTTGGGTGAGTTTCCTTAACCAATCTTAGCTTTGGTTTCCTTATCTATATAGTGGGAATAATAATAACCCTGGAGTTCCCATCGTAGCTCAGTGGTTAACGAATCCGCCTAGGAACCATGAGGTTTCGGGTTTGATCCCTGACCTGGATCAGCGGGTTGAGGATCTGGTGTTGCCCTGAGCTGTGGTGTAGGTTGCAGATGCTGGCTTGGATCCTGCATTGCTGTAGCTGTTGTGTAGGCCGGTGGCTACTACTCTGATTCGACCCCTAGCCTGGGAACCTCCATATGCCACAGGTGCTGCCCTAGAAAAGACAATAATAATAATCCCTACTTCATAATCGATTAAATGTTATTTTATGTAAAGCACTAAATAAATGTGAGCCATTGCCGTGAAATGTTTTGTAATATATCCTATCCTTTCTTTTGTTTTTTCATAATCTTCTACAACATAATCTTTGGCTGCAAA
This sequence comes from Sus scrofa, assembly GCF_054392235.1. Classification (NCBI taxonomy): domain Eukaryota; kingdom Metazoa; phylum Chordata; class Mammalia; order Artiodactyla; family Suidae; genus Sus; species Sus scrofa. The sequence continues at coordinate 77,999,610 of NC_139383.1, read as the reverse complement.
AAATTCAGTTGTAACATGTTGTAATTCAACCAGTCTCTTATTGTTGAACATTTCAATTATTTCCAATATTTCACTACTTTACCCAACTTACACTGTGACAAAAAGAAAATACTTATAGTCAAGATTTTGCACACACCTCTGATAATTTCCTGCAGATGTAGTCTTAGGAACAAAATTGCTAAGTCAAAATGGTTGATACAAAGCTGAGTTTCCAGAAATGTTACATGAATTTACAGTTCCTTTAGTAGTGTTTGGAAGAGTACAACCCTCCCACCACTACTTTGAAAAATATTCAGTATTTTGCCAATGTGATAGTCTAAAAAAGCTTTGCCTCTTCTGTTTTAATTTCTTTTCATGGGTAACTGCTGAGGTGCAATGTTTTTTTAAAAAATTTTTATTATAGTTGATTTACAATGTTCTGTCAATTTCTGCTGTACAGTAAATTGACCCAGTCATACGTATATATAGAGACATTCTTTTTCTCACATTATCCTCCATCATGTTCCATCACAAATGATTAGATACAGTTCCCTGTGCTCTTCAGTAGGATCTCAATGCTTATCCACTGCAAATGCAATAGTTTGCATCTACTAACCCCAGACTCCCAGTCCATTCCCCTCCCTCCCCCGCCCCCTTGGCAAGCTCATGGACATGAAATGCTTTTCCATTTGTTTGTGGACATTGACGTTTTGTCCTTGTGGACTTGTCTGTTCCTGCACTCTCGAAGGGTCAAATTTCTTAAAGACGTGTGTTTGCACTGGATCTCCATTTCCTCACTCCCCACCCCACAGCAGTGACCTCCACTTCACCAAATTCTGGGGTCAGTTTTTCTGATCTCATTTTTCTAGACCTTTTGGTGTAATTGATACCATTTACCACTTCCTCCCTAAAACACTCCCCTCTCCTGCCTGCTGAGATACCACACCTTCCTGTCTCTCTAGCTGTTTGTTCCTTCTCAGGTGTTCCCTCTCCCCCACCCCTTGCGGCCCAGACCCTCCTCATTCACTTCCCATGTAATTAACACATATGCTCATTACCACATTTATATCTCTTACCACAACTTCTCTCCTGAGCTTCAGACTCAAACATTCAATTGATAGTCACAGCTCTGCTTAGATGTATTGCAGGACTCTCAAATGGAACATGTTCTAAAAAGAACCTTGGGGGAGTTCCCGTCATGGCGCAGCAGAAACAAATCCGACTAGGAACCATGAGGTTGCAGGTTCAATCCCTGGCCTCACTCAGTGGGTTGAAGATCCGGCATTGCCATGAGCTGGGGTGTGGGTTGCAGACGCGGCTCGCATCCTGCATTGCTGTGGCTCTGGCATAGGCCGGCGGCTACAGCTCCAATTCGACCCCTAGCCTGGGAACCTCCATATGCTGCGGGTGTGACCCTAAAAAGACAAAAGGACAGAAAAAAATAAAAATAAATAAATAAAAGAAACCTTGGTTCCCCCTGCTCTTTCCTAAGTCTTTCCTATCTTAAATACCACTGCCAGTTTCAGAGCTACTTAGGTTGGAAACCTGAGGGTCTGGAATTCCCATTGTGGCTCAGAGGGTTAAGGACCCAACGTTGTCTCTGAGGGAGGTCTTCCATCCCTGGCCTCATGAAGTGGGTTAAGAATCCAACATTGCGGAGTTCCCGTCGTGGCGCAGTGGTTAACGAATCCGACTAAGAACCATGAGGTTGCGGGTTCGGTTCCTGCCCTTGCTCAGTGGGTTCACGATCCGGCGTTGCCGTGAGCTGTGGTATAGGTTGCAGACGCGGCTCGGATCCCGCGTTGCTGTGGCTCTGGCGTAGGCTGGTGGCTACAGCTCCGATTCAACCCCTAGCCTGGGAACCTTCATATGCTGCGGGAGCGGCCCAAGAAATAGCAACAACAACAAAAAGACAAAAAAAAAGAAAGAAAGAAAGAAAAAAAAGAATCCAACATTGCTGTGAATTGTGGCATAGGTCGCAGATGCAGACTGGATCTGATATTGCCATGGCTGTGGTGTAGGCCAGTAGCTGCAGCTCTATTTCCACCCTTAGCCTGGGAACTTCCATATGCCGCAGGTACAGCCCTTAAAAAAAGAGAGAGAGGGAAGGAAGGAAGGAAGGAAGGAAGGAAGGAAGGAAGGAACCCAAGGGTCATTCTTGGTCACTTTCTCTTTCCCCATTGGACCTTCCCTTCCCACACACAAGCAAGGTCAAATCTTTCTCTTTCCAAAATATGCCCTAACCTTGCTATTGCCTCCATCCTCTCTCTAAATTTTTTTTTTTTTTTTTCGTCTTTTTAGGGCCACACCCAGGGCATATGGAAGCTCCCAGGCTAGGGATAAATGGGAGCTGTAGCCACTGGCCTACACGACAGCCACAGCAATGCAAGATCTGAGCTGTGTCTGAGAGCTACACCACAGCTCACGGCAAAGCTGGATCAAACCTGCATTCTCATGGATCCTAGCCAGATTCATTTCTGCTGAGCATGACGGGAACTCCCCCTCTATAAACTTAAATCCAGGTCTGCATCACTGGCCCAGCCTACACCACCACAGTAACTCCCCTCTTGTCACCCTATTCATTTATTTTCTTGTGTCCCTCCAGTCTGTTGTCCATAAAGCAGTCACGGGACATTATTATTATTTTATTTTATTTTTTTCTTTTCTGGCTGCGCCCGTGGCATATGGAAGTTCCCAGGCCAGGGATCAAATCCAAGCCACAGCTGTGACCTACACCATAGCTGCGGCAACGCCAGATCCTGAATCCACTACACCACAGGGGGAACTCCACGGGACATGTTTTTAAGTGGAAAAGTTGACCACGTTATTACCCTAAGTGGTCTTCACTGGATTCCCAAACTTTTCAAATACATTCCAAACCAGTTGTCATGATCTAGAAGGCTCTGCATGGCTTGATCCTCATCTACTTCACCCGTTTCACTCCTCATCACTTCCCTTGCCCTCTCCCTTACCGTCTTTCCATTCCTTGTATTGCTAAATGTCTTGCCATTTTAGGGGCCTTGCAAATACTGTTGCCTCCAACTGGAAGGCCCTTCCCATTTCTTCCTGCCCCTTGTCACATAAAACATGCCGTTATATCCTAAGAGTCTTATTTATTCACCGCTTCTCAGAGAGATCTTTCCTGCACATCCTTTGTTCTCTCATAGTAGCCTGCCTCCCATGTAACAGGCTCTCAAGAAATATTTGTTGAATAATAGATGAATGGATACTTTGCCCAGATTAGTTTTTATTAATTAGTTTATTAATTATTATTTAATTTTTTATTAATTAATGCTTTCTCTTCTGTCCTTCGCTCTGTTTTGTTGTGTTTTGGATCCATAGGTGTTTTTCACTTGAATGTTTTCAATTCTATCACTTCTTTTCTCTAAAATTCTATCTCAAGCGTCAAGCTTAGGCTGGATTTACCCATTCTGTTATGAACTCGCCCCCCAAATATGCACGTTTATCCTCTTCCATTGACCACTTTAATATTTTAACTTACATTTTAATCTTAAACCCCAGTGGAATTTGTACTGTTATATGACATGATGCAAGATTTGACTTGCATTCCTTTCATTTATGGCTGATTTTAAAAGCCACATGTAATGTAATTACATATTAATATTTGGATGTGTTCTGGCAATCTTTAGACTATTCCTTTTGTCTGCCTCTCCATGCACCAGTGCCACTCTATTTTATTACCCAGCAAGGCCTGTACCCTCTCATTATTTAAAGGATTTTTAAGGGCAGTAATGACTACATGAAAGTTTTCAAAAATTTTAAACTAGTCTCCCTAGTTTTTCCCTTCTAGACAAACTTAAAAGAAAAAAAAAACCTGTAGAATTTTATTTGGAATTGTATTTGATTTATAGTTTAATTTTAGGGAAATTAAAATCTTTACATTAATAAGACTTTCCTCCTAGGAACACAGTCCATCTCTCTGTTTAAACATTTTTACTTATGATTCTCAGTAGAAATGTGCAGTTTTTATACACAGGTCCTGCTCCTTTTTAGGTTAATGTGGGGTGGGCACCACCAGTGCCATTCCCATCAAAGACTGTTGGTATTCCCATGTACTTTCCAGAGGCTGCTTACTGGGTGTCCCTGCACCTCCAGAAAGGGTTTTTCTGGCCGTAGGAGCCCACTAGGACTGTTGGCAGTGCAAACTGGAAAAACGGAGTTTATGTCCCTAGAAATAGCCTTTTTCTAATGATGATGGAGAGTTGGTGAGTAAACACCAGCTTCCTCTGCCTGCTCTTGTAATAACTCTGCTGTGTGCTTACATTGTTCCCAGAAGGGCACAGTGGGCTGATGCTCTATTTGCCCGCAGAAAAATCTGCTTTGATGATACACTCTCTATTGACATCCCTCCCATCCCTCTCTCCCATCCTCATTCCCAGTCTGGGTTCCTGGGATCACTCTTTAATAAATGATGCTAACATTCATTCTTGTCTCAAGGCCGTAATCCAAGGGAACCCAAACGAAGACACAATCCTACTTAGTTGGGGTTGTTATTATAAAGGAGACTTACAAAAATTATAATTTCTTGTTACCAATATAGGAAAGTTATTGATTCTTTTGTCCATAGTAGAGATAGATCATATATCCATATAATGACACATTCAAACATAAGATTTTGCCATGAAAAAATTAGTACTGCTAAGTTGCTTTACATATCCACACTAATGTGCCGCAAATTACCATGTGTATTATACATCTATACAGAAACAGTGTATAGAGTTTTTTATATATAATCCCTATGTGTACAGTATTTTGGGGGCAATTTGGAGAATTTTCAAGGTCATTTTGGCTATGCACAGCTTTCATTGCACTCACTGTTTTTAGAACCTAACCACATGATCTTTGGCAATTGACTTCCCTACTGAATTTATTTATTAGTTTTAATTATGTATTAGTTTTAATTGATTCTTTTGATCTTTCCAGGGAGACAGTCACATCAACAGGAAATAATAAGAATTCTGTATCCTTTTCATTATTTATACATATCACTTCTTCATCTTGTTTCATTGCATTTACTAGAATTTTCAGCTCAGTGTTAATTTTTAGTGGTGAAAGGAATGTTCTTGTCCAGTTTTAGGTTTGCATAGAAATAGAATGTTTCTCTTTCCCTTGAGAGAGTATGTGAGAGAGTGTGTGGGGGGAATGCATACAGCTTATTCAAAGGCAATTAAGTAAAATACGTGATAAATTAAGTGCGGGATGGAATAAATTTCAATTTTACTCCAGTATGGAGTATTTTCTGATATTTTGATAAACCATTCCTGATAAACTTGATTTTTTTGGCTTAAAATGAGTATAATTTCTATATCCTCATTAATAATTTAAATCTATTTGAGGTCTTCACTGGCTGATTTATTTTCATTGGACTTTTGATTCTATGGATCATATGAAGAAGCACTGTTCTTTCAGACTGGGCTGAGATCTCCAAAGTTCAGGTCAATTGACCTTGATTTATAAGTTAGAAAAATTGAACCTCTATAATATAACAGGTATCTTGGTTTCCACACTTGCCAAATTCACACCCTACATAACTATTTCTGCTTATATTATTGGTTCTCAGAAACTCAGATGTTTTCTCATAGACACAAAATCTAAAAATTTAAGATGATTTTAAAATTTGGAAGTTATATCTGCTATCCTCCTCTAAATTTCATTTTGGGGGTCGCTTTACTAACTTGGCCAGTTTTGTTTTGGTAGTTTTATAACCTAGCAGTCTTCATGAAGCTAGACACGAGGAGGGCCAGAGATGGTTTTGCCAGGGCACATGTCGGATGGTACCAATTTTTTTTTCTTTTGACAGTCACACCTGCAGCATATGGACGTTCCCAGGCTAGTGATCGAATTAAAGCTGCAGCTGAGGCCTACACCACAGCCACAGCAATGGCAGATCCAAGCTGCCTCTGCAACCTGCACCATACCTTGGGACAACATTGGATCCTTAATCCACTGAGGAAGGCCAGAGATTGAACCTGCATCCTCATAAATACTGGCCTGGTTCTTAACCCACTGAGCCGCAATGGGAACTCCAGATGGCAGTACTTATCTGTTGACCATATATGAAGGGCAAGCTTTCTTCCTTGAAGAATACTCAATGCAATATTTTTTTCCTTAGAAAATCTCAAGTTTTATTCTGCATGGATATATGTTGAAAATTCCTCAGTCCAATTTTTCTTGTCCCACTTCCTATTTTCTCTAGATTAGCGAAACCAGGTTCTGGGTCAATTACACTAAAGTAGAAGATGAGAGGGAATAAATACTTTCCACCAAGTCTAAAAAAACTGAGTCTATTTTAAGGCACAATCAGTTGCAAGTACCTTAATTTATCCAACTTAGTCATCTATTGACAGACACTTAGGATACAAGCTTGCATGATTACAAAAATGCTGAAATTGTCCTTATACATATACCATTTTGTACGTATGTGAACATATCTAGCTTGAACATAAGAAGATATGTATTGGACAGATATAGAGTTATCTTAGTGAGTCCAAGAAGGAGTTGACTAACCAAGTTAGAGGAAGGAATATGCCATGCTACACGGGTCTCAGCAGTAGGACTTTGTAGATCATTTCCCCAGAACACTGTCAGTTTAACCATCAACCAATGTGGCGTGCTGGCTAGTTGCTCTCCAAAGCCACTTCCTCTTCCCCTAAGGAATACCACTAGACTACTTTTGCATATAGGGGTATCATGTGACTATCTCTGACCAATAGAATGTGAGCTAACATTCTCACATTTAGGTCTGACTCCTAAAACCTGCCATGGAGTTCTCTTTCTTCCCTTGTGAAGAATCCAGTGAAATCCTGGTTAAGGGCAGAGGGGGTCTCTCAATCACTTGGTGAAAAGTTACCCAACAAAAATTCAATTGAACTGTGACTTCAGAAAGAAGTAAATTTTTGCTACGTAATACCACAGAGATTCAGGAATTGTTTGGTATAGCAGCTGGTTTTTCCTGACTAATACGCCCGAGTCTGCTGTGTATCTATAATCCTGTTTTCAAATTTTCAGTAAATAATGCTTCGCTCATTATGGGTTGAGTGTCTACCCCTGATCATTTGGCTATGGCTAGGCTGAAGGGCTGCAGGTCACTTCATGTAGACATGGTCTCCCAAAGCCCACCCCTGAGTTTTGGAAGCTAGTCCCAGAAAGTAGGAATCACTGTGAGCTGAGAAGCCAGTAAAAGAATCTTATCCATGGAGGACAATAATGAACAGGAAGGGCCTAGGGCCAACTGACCTCTCATGGTCGGAACAAGGGTAAAAATTCTATCAAACTTCATTCCTGGAGTTCCTGTGGTGGCACAGTGGTAACAAACCCTGCTAGTATCCATGAAGACTCAGGTTTGATCCCTGTTCTCACTGAGTGGGTTAAGGATCCAGCATTGCCATGAGCTGTGGTGGAGGTTGCAGACACACCTGGGATCTGGCGTTGCTGTGGCTGTGGGTAGCTGTAGCTCCAATTAGACCCCTAGCCTGGGAACCTCCATATGCTGCAGGTGTGGCCCTAAAAAAAAAAACCCAAAAAACAAAAAACAAACAAAAACTTCCCATTCTCATACATTTCACATCCGTGCAAGACCTGTCACAAATCCTTCATCCTCAGGAACAATTAGCTCTCTGTGGGAAATGTGGAATACATGCAAGTTAAAAAATTATTTATGTGAGAAATTTCGTTTTAGAAGATAGTGTAAACTTTGCTGGAGGGACCTGGCCTATCATTCTCTTGGAAAGAACAGCATTTTGACTGGAAAGGAAGAAATTCCTATTAAACGCATGGTGACACTCAATCATGGAGACTTGAGGCTTGTGGAGATATGGGTAAATGATTACAATGGGGCATTTGTCATTTTAAAAATTCTGACCCAGCATTCCACCTCCTCTCTTATTTGAGGGAGGGTCCTGTTATCTAAATTGGTCTAGGACAAGGTTTCAGCATTTTTCACAGAAGCTAAAGAAAGGCAGATACCCCTCCCCCTCCTCTTGACTGCCTCTTGTCCCCATCCCTCACAGACAGCCCCACCCCCCCACAGCCTATTGGATGCTGCCACCCAGGAATTTGAATCTTCAGCAACTGAGAGGAGAATGAAGAGACAGCCTAGAATCCACCTCCAGTAGTGGCAGAAGTCCCTGGCAGTGTGAGGCCCCAACACAGTCTCCTACCCCATCCTCACCTGTGCCCCTGGGTGCTGATTCCTGATCCCTGCTTGTTTTCTGAACCTCGTTCTCAAATCTTCTAATTGATTCTGCGAGCCACTCAACGTCCTTCTAATAAATTCTTTTTCTGCTTAAATTAGACATAGTTAGTTTCTTTTAGGCTTGCAACCAAGAACCTTGACTGTAATAATCATTTTCTCTTCCTTCTGTTCATTTCTCTCCCTTGACAACCTGACAGATAGAATATTTGAATTCTTGAAAGTGGCAAGATAACTGTTATAAAATCCATGTCTCATACAGATGTAGATCACTAGAGCAATTAGAAAGCTGAGATATTATCTTTTATTCTTTGGGATGCCAACAAGCCATAACCAGAAAAAATATCTGAATCATCAAGGGCACACTCTGGAAACAACACTAGTCAAACACACACACACACACACACACACACACACACCCTCACTGTGTAGCTCTTAAGTGTCTTTCCAGAGATGACAAGTCAGGCTCAGCTCACTCAAAGATCAGGCCTCACCAACTTATGGTGGCTGCAAACAAGGACATCTGAAGACTTCAGATCCAATCAGAGAGGGGCTTCCTTGTGGCTCAGCCACACAGGAGGAGACTCAACAGCATCCCTGCATAGAGTAGAGCCAGGAAATAGATGAGTGAGTAGTCAAGAAAGGGCCAGAGTGGGAGGTACAGCTAGTTAGAATGTCAAAGAAAGGAGCGGGCCATCTTGTGACCAGAGAGTCTCGCATATTAGCTGCCTACCAGGGTTCCTGTAGGAGACCTGTGGGAAGACAACTATGTGGGATTGCAAATGTTTCCATCTCGAGCCTCAAGATTACTAGATCCCATTCCCAGATCCTTGGACCACACCAGATAATAGTCCAGGCCTCCTTTGGGGTGCCTGGCAAAGAATCGAAGAAGACGATCTTCAATCACCACCACCCTTCCCACCCTCCCTGTGGTCCCTGTGGGATATGGCCTCTCTCCCTGTGTAGAACCAATCTTTCCAACAGGCCCAGCTCACCCAGCAATGACCCTGGCGCACTGAGAGCACCCAGCAGAGGTCCATGGACTTGGGCTCCAAAACCTTGTTCTCGACAGTGCCTATTTATTTAGCCCAGTCTCTATGTTTTTAAGAGGGAAGGGGGCTGGAGAGACACGTATGAAGACGGCTGTGCTGTGGCCCTGCCAGGAGAAGCAGCTGTCCAGTTTGTACAAAGTTTTGCAAGAGAGGGCTAGTATAAGAGCCATGCCAGGATGCCAGCTTCAGAAGCTGGGCTGGGCCTCTTCCAGAAGCAGGTTTAACACCATCTGCCCCCATCCCCTCCTGAGCTTGGGCTGGGTGTGTATGGAGGGTCCTTCTCTTCTCTCAGGAAATTCCCCCAGACCATCTCCTGCTGGCTCATGGCCCACTCTGGGCCCAATATACCCTAAATCTACTGGCTGTGTTCTGGACATCATGGATTTTAAAATAGTTAGTTCTTGCTGTTAGAACCTGCTAACAGGGTGATGTCAGAAGCAGGAGTTGGAGTTCCCGTTGTGGCTTAGAGGGTTAAGGACATGATGTTGTTTCTGTGAAGGTTCGGGTTTGATCCCTGGCCTCACCCATTGGGTTAAGGGTCTGGTGTTAAGCTGTGGTGTAAAGTGTAGGTCAGAGGCAACTCAGATCTAGTGTTGCTCTCACTGTGGTGTAGGCCAGCAGCTGCAGCTCTGATTTGACTTCTAGCCTGGGAACTTCCTTATGCAGTGAGTGCAACCATTAAAAAAAAAAAAAAAAAGTCCAGGAATTTCACAGTAGGCCAGGTGTACAGGGTACAGAGGGGTTAGGCCTGGGACCAGTTTCCCCAGGATCTCCTGCTTTCAAAGTAAAGTTTTTGGAAAATTGTTGCTTTTTTTGTTTTGTCTTTTGAGGTTTTCATTTTTTGTTTTTGTTTTTGTTTTTGTCTTTTTAAGGGTCGCGCCTTCAGCATGTGGAGGTTCTAAAGCTAAAAGTTAAATTGGAGCTGCAGCTGCTGGCCTATACCACAGCCACAGCCAACACCAGATCCGAGTTGTGTCTGTGACCTACACCACAGCTCACTGCAAAGGTGGACCCTTAACCCACTGAACAAGGCCAGGGATCAAACCCATGTCCTAATGGATACTAGTCGGGTTTGTTTCCACTGAGCTCTGACAGGAACTCCTACAAAATTGTTCTTACAAATCCTGAAAGGTCTATGAGAAGTTAGAAGGCTAGTTGTGGGTGGATGGGAGCAGAAGCCCTCCAATTCTCCCAGCCCCAGCTGGAAGCCTTCCCTAGATACCACCTCTTTGGCAAGAATTCTTCAAAAGGTAGGAAAAAGAGCAGAGAAGAGAAGGAAGGGAAAAGGGAAAATTAAAGTAGCAAAGAAAGGAGTTCCCGTCATGGCGCAGTGGTTAACGAATCCGACTAGGAACCATGAGGTTGCGGGTTCGGTCCCTGCCCTTGCTCAGTGGGCTAACGATCCTGCGTTACCGTGAGCTGTGGTGTAGGTTGCAGACGCGGCACAGATCCCGCGTTGCTGTGGCTCTGGCGTAGGCCGGTGGCTACAGCTCCGATTCAACCCCTAGCCTGGGAACCTACATATGCCGCGGGAGCGGCCCAAGAAATAGCAACAACAACAAAACACAAAAGACAAAAAAAAAATTAAATAAAATAAAAAATAAAGTAGCAAAGAAAGAAAAAAGCTCTAAAAGGTTTATTTTTACTGTTTCTTCTGTTAACAAATAGTGCCCAATGCAAAATTTCAGAAAATTAGGAGTTCCCATCATGGCTCAGTGGTTAATGAACCCGACTAGTATCCATGAGGATGTAGGTTCAATCCCTGGCCTTGCTCAGTGGGTTAAAGATCTGGCACCGCCCTGAGCTATGCTGTAGGTCACAGACACATCTTGGATCCCATGTTGCTGTGGCGTAGGCTGGCAGCTGCAGCTCCAATTCGACCCAGGCTGAAAACCTCCATATGCTGCAGGTGTGGCCCTAAATAGACAAAAAAAAAAAAAAAAAAGGTTCAGAAAATTAGAAAAGATAAAAAATAAAGATGACCTTTAATCTGATAACTTGGAGAAAATCACTGTTAGCACTTTTATGTATGGACTTGCACACTTTTCTTTCTATGAAAGTTTATGTAGAGAAGTAAATTTTAAAATAATGGATTATTTATGTAAAAGCACACACACAACACACACACACACACACACACAGCCTAATTTGTGGTTCACTTTTTTCTCTTAACACTTTATTGTGAAAATCTTCCCATGTAAATAAACAGCAGCAGCATCATTTTTATGGCTATATAGTGTTCTATTACAGATATAGCATAGTTTACACACCAAATCCCTTATTAATGGGCTTTTCTCAGTATTTCACTATTGTAAACAATGTTCCAATCACTTGCATGGCAGGTATATCTTTTTGCAAACTTATTCCATTCCGTCCCAGGGGAACAGCTGGGTCAAAGCTATATACTTTTTTTTGACTTTTTATGGCAGCACCCGCAGCATATGGAGGCTCCCAGGATAGGGCTCAAATCAGAGCTAGAGCTGCTGGCCCACACCACAGCCACAGCCATGCCAGATCTGAAATGTGTCTGCCACCTACACCACAGGTCACAGCAACGCTGGATCCCTAATCCACTGAGCGAGGCCAGGGATTGAACCTGCATCCTCACAGATCCTAGTCAGGTTCATTAACCACTGAGCCACAAAGGGAACTCTGAAGCTATATACTTTTTTCATAAGTCTTACTAAGTTGTTTTCTGGAAGTGATATATCACCTAACACTCCCATGGGCAGTGTGCATATCCATTCCCTACACAGTTTTATGTCTTTGGCCAGCTGGGTGGTTGAGAAAATTCTTATCTTTGCATTGCTTTGGTTACATGTCGTGTTAAATCTCTTTTCATGTTTACTGGCCATTGGGGGATGCACTTCCTTTTCCCATGTTTTCAATTGACGTTTTCATCTTTACTTTCTTGTTTTGTTTTGTAAGCACCCTCTATTAAGGATTCTTATCTTTGCTACAGGAGTTGCTATTGAGTTAACATTTAAGAGAAGATTGAAACTGAAATCGTAATTTTAAGGCAAAAAACTATCTTAACTAAGACAATTAAAAATGAGGAAGATGTTACTCTAAAAGCAAGAGGATTAGTTGAGACAAAATAAAGCTCAGATAGAAATGGGAAACCTTAAGGTGAAAGAAATAGAAAAATAACCACTACCCATTAAATCAAAGAGAATTTCTAGAATAATGCCTACATTATCATTTGTACATTACAAACTGTCCACAAGAAAGCAAAGCTGGGGGCATAGAGGTCAACAAGACTTAGGAAGGCTAGGGATAGTGTCAGGGATCTTGAATCAATATCCACGTAGAGACCTGCACAGTAGATCAGAATGGGGCAATAGCATCTGGAGCTTTCATGCTACTCTATATACTTGTTCAGACCATTAGCAAATCCTCCTGGGAGGCCAAATCCACTTAAAAACGCATTGAAGAAGGGCAACAGATAAAAAGGTAGGCAAGGAAAGAATTACAAAAGCAGGATGAAGTCTTGATGGGGGCAGGTTAATCTTCCATTTTAATTGCATTGTCTTTTTGTCCACTAATTAGATCAAGAAGCTATTAGAGTTACAGACGCTAAAAAGCCACTCCTCTTGAAGAAACGATAAACAATGAGAAGCCTCACCCCACCTACTCTTCTTGACATTGTAAGAGAAGTAGTCTCACATGGAATTCCAAGGAGCTCTCTATCTTGAGGATAGTTTTACTGAGGGTACAGGACTTTAAAAGGGAGGATGGTACACCAGAACTGCTTCCCTGTCCATTTAGTCTTTACACAAGTCACATGTGTATGCAAGATCAGTTTTGCTCTGTCCCCGTTTTACATATGAAAACACTAAAGACCAGAAAAGATAACTGATTTGCCTCATCGAGGTGCTCTCAAGTGTGCACTACCTACCTGGAGTCAGAAACAGCCCTAGACCAGTGCTGTCCAATAGAAATATAATATGAGCCACATATGCTACTTTATTTTATTTTATTTTGAGGTAGATTTTTTTTTTCTTTCTTTCTTTCTTTTTTTTTTTTTTTTGTCTTTTTGCTTTTTCTAGGGCCGCTCCCGTGGCATATGGAGGTTTCCAGGCTAGGGGTCGAATTGGAGCTGTAGCTGCTGGCGTATGCCAGAGCCACAGCAATGCAGGATCCGAGCTGTGTCTGCAACCTACACCACAGCTCACAGCAACGCTGGATCCCTAACCCACTGAGCAAGGCCAGGGATTGAACCTGAAACCTCATGGTTTCTAGTCAGATTCGTTAACCACTGCGTCACGACGGGAACTCCCACATATGCTACTTTAAATTCTCTCATTTAAAAGGTAAAAGAAACAGGTGAAATTCACTTTAATAATACATTTTATTTAGCACAATTCATTTGGACTCTTACCCTCCTAACATGTAATTGGTATAAAAATCGATTAGATGCTTTACATTTCTTTTTTTCATCCTAATCTTTGAAATCCAACATGTCTTTTACCTTTCATGGCATATCTCGATTTGGACTCACCACATTGCAAATACTCAATAGCCATGTGTGGCTAGTGGTTACCACACTGGCCTGCCTTAGACAGGTGGTTCTCAAGGTTTGGTACCCTGACCAGGAACATTACCTGGGTACTGTTAGAAGTGAAAATTCTTGGGCTTTATCCCAAATCTACTGAGTCAGACCCTCTGGGAGTGGGGGGGGGGCGCATCAGTCTGTGGTTTTTTTGTTTGTTTGTTTTGGGGGTTCTTTTTTTGGCTGCTCCAGCATGCGGAAGTTCCCAGGGCCAGGGACTGAACCCGTGCCCCAGCAGTGACAACACCAGATCCTTAACTGCTAGGCCACCAGGGAACTCCCAGTCTGTATGTCAATAAGTCCCTTCTGGTAATTCTGAATAACATGCTAAGGTTTGAGAATCATTGCTCTAGACAACTGCCTCTCCATCCCAGTTCAAATAAACTAGGCAGCCATGGCAGGCTAATACTGATGACAAGGAGCCCCTTCTCTGAGACAAACAATTCTTGGCTAGATAAAGCTGACATTCTCTTGTATGGAAATCTTCTAGTCCTAGTTGTGGTTCCATTTCTTGGGACTATGGGTGAATTACCAACACATAATTTAAACTCGGTTTTATTTAGCATTTTATTTAATAAAGGAAAAAACTAATCACCCTATATGATCACCTTGAGTTTAGTTATTGACTTCTCTTGTCCTCAGTTTCCTCATCCATAAAATGGGGATTGTTTAGTAAATGTTAACAACTTTAAAAAGCACTGTATACCTAAAATGAAAGAGTCAGCAAAAGTGACTTATATTTTTAAAATTTTAATTAAAAAATTAGTGGTAAGGAATTATTGAGCATAGAAGCAGAAGTCAATTCACTTATATTTCCCAGAACATTAAATTTTGCTGAGGGGGCAGGGTAGGGTTCTTGCCAAAATCATTAAGGAGAATTCATCTGAGCATGCCTTAAAGCAGAACTTCCAGTAAACAGGAATTACCTATAAAGAAAATCAGGAAGCCAAAGTGGTTTTTTTCTTTTTTCTTTTTTTTTTTTTTTTTTTTTTTTTTGTATGAAGTTACATCCTGCCATAGAAAAGCTGAATAGGAAATAAAGACTGATGTACTCCCAACTCTACACTCAACTGGCTATTATATTATCAAGGAAAATCTGAGCAAAAGCTCAGATTCAGTGAAGGAAAAAAACACGAAAAGGCTGAATGTCATGAGAAATCAAAGACAACCAATGGCTACAATTAAACATGATTTTGGAAAAAACTACACAAACACATCTCTACTCTGTGATTGTAGATTCCCTAGTCACCACAGGCCCTCTCCACCCTCTACCCCCATTGCCCAAATACTTCCTGAAGACTTTTGCTCTAATATATATACATATAAACAGAAGATTAATAAATTGATCCTAATTTCTCCCATCTCCTCCCCTTCCTTTTCTTCCTTCTCCTCCTTATAATTATTAATAATATTAATTGTGCATTTCCAGAGTTCTCTTAGATTTTCCAGGTTTCTTTAATGGAATTCTACCTTGCTCTGCACTCTTCCGTTTGATCGGAGAAAACTCATCACCTTAACACTTTCCCAGTTTATCCTTTCACCTTCAAATGAAAAGACACCAGAAAGGCAAGTTCCCATGGTTTTGAGGGAATGGCCGATGTTTTTCTGCTTTGGCGGCTGCAATCCTACGCAAAGCACAAACTGCAGCTCACACTCTCCCCTTCTTCCCTCACCCAAACCCACTACCTCAAGTCCACGTAAACCTGAAAAACACAGACACAGAACTCCTCCAACCTAACATACCCTCTCACACCCTACGCGGCACGGACGCCAGGATGCCCGAAACCACAGTAACGCTCAACCCACTCGGTAGCCCCACCCATCACCGCCCCGCCCCCGCCCCAAACACCAATGGTCGCTGCCTGCAGCTCCCGAGGGGCCCGTTGATAGGGCATCGGCTCCTGCCACTCTCGCAGTGCGTCCTGCCCCTCTTCACTCCCCGCTGGGGCTGGAGGGGCTGGAGCATCAGCGCGAGTAGCTGTGAGCAGCCGCGGCAGCGGCGGCGCGTCGTTGCAGTTGCGCCATCTGTCAGGAGCCGAGCCGGCTGGGAGGGGGGCTGCCGCGGAAGAGGAGGAGGGGTCGCCGCGAGCCGAAAGCCGCCGAGACCCGCCCGCCGGCCGGCCCCGGGAGCAGAGGCGAGGTTGCCTTCGGAGCCGCGCGTCCACCGCCGTCCGGGCGCGCGGCGGTTCACCCCGCGTACCGAAGGGCTCCCTGGGCGCACACAAAGCCGCCGCCCGCGCCGCACCGCCCGGCGGCCGCCGCCCGCGCCTGGGAGAGACCCGGCCGCCCGGCCGGGGACACCCGGCGCCGCCCCCTGGGCGCTCTCAGAAGGCCCACCCGCTCCCGGGCCCGCCGAGGAGCCACCGGAGACGCTTCGGCCGCGCCAGAGGAGGGCGGGGAGAGGACCATGTGAATGGGCTCCGGAGCCTGAGCGCCGCGCAGGTAAGCTGCGGGGGATGCGCCGCGGGGCCGCGGGGATGCTGCGGAGACGCTGGCTGACGGCGCCCCCACGCAGCGCCGCCCCCGCCGCGGGGCCCTGCGCTGCAGTCTGCTGGCCTGTGCAGTCTCCCGGGCGCCCCGCAGGGCTGCCGGCGAGTTGGCCCAGCTCGGACTCTTCCCTTGGTCTCGCCGGAGGACATCTCTGCGAGGTGCAGCCCCGCGGCAGCGCAGGGATGGGGGGCCCATTTCCTCGCCCGCGAGCGGGGCGCGGGGTGTGAATAGGAATTGGCTTGGGGGCGAGGCTGGCTCGGACTCCGCCCCCGCCCTCCTTTCGGGGGCCCCCAGTGGGCACCCGGGCAGTGTGTGTTGTTTTAATGTCAGGGATGATGTAATCACTTAATAATTGATGCCCGGTGCTGCTTTCCTCCCCACCCCACTCCACCCCTGCCCCACTCCTCCACCTCTCGGCCTCCTCTTCCTGCGGCGGTCGCCTTCTCAGCGCATCCTCCTGCCTATTTCTGGCACCTCCCTTGTGCTTCTCGGATCCTCCCCTCCACTCTTCCTGTGCCACCACCCACCCTTCCCCAGTACCCCTTGCTGGAGCCTTAGCTGCTCTTCCTCTGACCCCCGCCCTACCCCCACCCCTCCTGCTCCCTCAGGCCCTTTTCTCCTCCCTTCCCTGCTTGCTGGATTTCCTCTCGACTTCCCTAGATCGATGACTGTTTTTGTTTGGTCGCCTCCTCTCTCTTATCTCTGCGGCCACAGGCGGAGGGGACTGAGCCAGAAAGAGGCCACCGAGCTTGGGCCCAGGCGGAGGTTTGCTGGGACTGAGTGAGAAGAGGGATAATAAAATCACCCTTCTTGCCTCTCCTCCCCCAATAAATCACACAGACTCGCCGGGTGTGTGTGTGTGTGTGTGTGTGACACAAAGAGCCCTTTCAGTGCACAGAGAGGAGACACACAAAGTACCCAAGGATGGGTACGATGTTTCTTGTTTCTCTTCCCCGGGGCTTCCCTTTCTCTCAGATAAAGCAGTTGATCTTTTCTCTGAGAGTCTTTCCTGCCACATTTACCAAAAAAAAAAAAAAAAAAAAAAAAAAAAAAAAAAAATACAAGGGCCCAGATGTAGAGTGGCAGGTGCTGGCATTTTGTTGTATTCATGGACGGGTAGTGTTGACTGGCAGCTGCAGTATTTCTTAGATTTAAGGGGGAAATGATTTCAGCCGTGTTGAGAGTTGCTTTACTTTCAAGGTAGCACGCACACCCCTGCCTAGTTTTAACCCCCTTTCATTATTTAGGGAGTAGGAAAAATTGCTGCGGGGGGGGGGGGGCCGAAGAAATTTGTTTCTGAAAGAGAGTTAAATTGGTGTTTGAGAGAAGTGAGGCAGCCTGACTTGCTTCTAGCCTGGAGTCTAAGGAGTCCTGAAGTCTTGTGAAATGAAGTCTTGTCTGCCCAATGCTTGTTGTTCTACCCTGACACTTAAACAAGCTCCTGGAGACATTGCTAACACAGCATGAGATGGGCATTTGGAAGACGACTGGAGACCCTGTCTGTCCTGCTTCAGGGTAGCCTTCAGACACCCCCATCCTTCCTCCCACCACCCAGCACCTGCCTGAGGTACCTCCCACCCTTTGTGCTTTCTATCCTGAGTCCCTGCCCCAGGAGTCCTGTGCTTTCAGTTGAAGGGACTCACAGATTTTGGAAGGAAGTGGTTTTGTTAACTCTCTCAGGCTTTGGAGGCATTTAATTTCTATGAGCAAAGGATGTAGAGAATCTTTGGACTGAACTCTTAAACCGACTGTTTGATGGTCCTCCTAAAGAGGAAATGGAAATGTACAGCCGGGGGCTTAATCTTACAGTTGGTGACTATTAGGTGCTTAATCAATAATGTCAAAACTTAAGTTGAATCCACTCGTTCCTAAGAGCATGGGTCTTTGACTAGTGTAAAGAGTACAACTGTCTCAAGTTTGTTCTTCAAGAATTTTATTAGAAAAGAGTTGTTATGGTTCATTAAACATTTACTTCTGCACTTTCTAAGGACATTCATCTTGGAAGATTTTATATTTTAAAAAAGTAATAGGGTTAATGAGTGTACTCTAAAAAAATAAAATAAAAACGAACAAATAAGAACCTCCCCCAAAACCCCCAAAGTGATCTTTGCTTGATGCCAGACCCAGGAATGAAAGTCAGTGCATAATAAACTCTCACTCTGTTGACCAAGTGCAAGAGAATGATGTGGTTGAATGTGAGCAAACACACTCTGCTCTGTGTACCTTCACCCTCTGCTTTCTCGTGGTCTGGAAGCTCCAGCCGCATCTGATTTACTTGGGTCCTGTTGAACCGTTAGGGCCCAGCTCAGAAGTCTTCTACTCTAGGATACTTTCTCATCCTTCAGACAACTCACCATGCCTCTAATTTTGTTTTCACACTTCAGCCGCTGACCTTAGGTTTGTCACGTGTCTGTTTCCATCATTAGCTGATCAGCATGTTGAAAGAAGGAACCTGGTCTTATTTGTCTTCTTTAAACAAATGTGAGTTAGGCCTTTAGTATGTGCTAGGCACCTGGATTAATTGGCTGATGTTAGCAGCTGTGACAAATGTATAATGGGCCTGCAAATGTATAATGACTCAAAAACAATAGACGTTTATTATTCTATATGTAATAGTCAAAAATGGGTATTTCTGGTCTGTAGGGGGCTTTCCTACATGCAGTAATTCTGAGCCCCAAGCTCCACCATCCCATAGTGCTCCACTGTCACCTGCTTTCAGCTGGCCAAAGGACAAAAAGGAAGGCACCGACATTTTAAATGCCGTGGCCTGGAAATGACACCCGTCACTTCTACATTACAGCCTTTGCTTGAGGGCTAGTTATGTGGCCACGTTTAACTGCAAGGGAGCCTGGGAAATACAGTTTAGCCACGTGACCGGAAAAAAAAGGTCAAGAAGAAATGTATTTATGGTCAGCAGCTTTGCCATATGCCACCATTCAACAAGGCACAGTCACTGCCCTCAAGAAGTTTGTAGGCTGATCAGAAACTAGAGCCCATCCTCATCATTGCTTTTGTTCTTTTGATTTTCCAAGTTCAGATCTTTTCATTTTAAACATGTTGCCAGAAACTTTGCTTTTGTCCACTCCAGTGGGCAGTTCCCACCCAGTCATTCTTTGTAATACAGTGATCTGATGGCTCCTGTGCTGACACCGGACATGGCTCTCCAGGAGCACCTTTGGTGGCTTCGGCTTTTATCTGCTGATTTTATAGGCTCCCCGAGTGGCTAGGAGGGGCTTTCAGAATCACAGCCCTACCTTCTCTAATTGGAAGAAGAAATGAAGCAGACAGCACAGCAGAAACTTCTTGCCCCAGGCCATGTTCATGGGGAGGGAGCCTTAGCCAGTTCAGCTCTTCAGTCCTGCCTGGGTTTCCCCCACCCCCACCTCTGAACCCCATCCCCCAGCCGCCCTGAGCTGGTGACTGTGAGCCCTGCATCTTCCATGGAGTTAAGTGGACTCCAGCCCTCCAGGAGTGGGGTGAGCGGCTAGTGTTCTGCATAGTCCGTGTTCTCTACAAGCCTCCCCAGGAGCAATTCTATCTACTAGTCATCATACTTAATAAGGCATGTGTTTTTGCTACAAACAAATGTATAGCAATGTTTGGTATATTCCTCTGATCTGCAAACATGTGCCCAGTATGTTACCGTGTCTAAGGTACTGGGAGATAGGATTGTGAAAAGTGAATACTTCTCCCTGTCCTTGTGGTTCAGGAGCTTAGTCTACTAGAGGAGATAAAAATAACATGTAAGAGCTAATTTTTATTGAGCATTTACTAGGTTGCAAGCCCTGTTTAATCTGAACAGTAATGGTATGACCACCTAAAATTAATATCATAAACCAGCTGCCCTTCAATTAAAAAAATCTGATAATGATATGAAGTGGTTTCAGTTATCCCCAGTTTACAGATGCGAAGTTTTTTGTTTTATTTTTTCTCTGTACATACACCTGAAGTTCTGTTTAATATCTATGTATTACATTCAGAAATAAGGAAACTGATGCTTAGGGAGATTAAAATTTTCACATTTACATTCAAAACAAAGATTAATTTGCACTCTCTTAAATTATGTATAAACGGATAGCATATATTCAATTTTTAATGGCTCCATCATTTCTGCAAATTGTACATTTTATTTTGTTGTGCTTTTCCAGTTCTGTTGAGATGTAATTGACCTCTAACATTGTATAACTTTCAAGATGTGCAATATAAGATCTGATAAACTTACACATTCCAAAATAATTACAACAAGGTTAGTTAACATCACCTCAAAAAATTATCATTTTTTTTCTTGTGCTAGAACATTTAAGAATTACCTTATTAGCAACTTTTAAGGATAACATACAGAATTTTTAAATATTGTCACCATGCTCTCTTAGATCCTCAAAACATAGTCATCTTGTAACCGCAAGTTTGGACCTTTTGACCAACAACAGATGGGCAGTTGAAGCAAGGGAGGTTAAGTAACTAATTCAGGATCATACATAGCTAGTAAGTGGTAAAGTCAGGATTGAGGCCCAATTATTTTGGTTTCAAAGCCTTTGGTCTTAGTCATGAGGCAATATGCAAAACACTGCATGTGGATATAATGAGAATATTAATTAAAATTTGTCACATTCCACATGAGATTGGGGGGGGGGGTGATGTAGATGCTTTGGAAATTGATGCTATTGTTGGGAAACAACTCTAAATAAGAAATAAAATGCCCGTTCCTACCTCCATTCCTTCCGTTTAGACCCTCATCTACTGCTCACCTAGGAAATAAAAAATCAAAAAGTGGGAAAGCAAAACATGTTTATCCTGGAAATACTTTTACTCTGTGTGATTCTTTATTTTAAGCTGGACCCATCTGTGGTCCACAGATCGGTCTCTAAGAGTTTGCAACTCATCCTACTTATTTATTCATCCAGCATCGTTCATTCATAGTCTTTACCATTTGCCAGACGTTGAACTAGATGCTCAGAGACAAAATAATCCAGCCTTGTGGCACAGAGTCTCAGCCATGGTGATAACTGTTGTGATCCTGGGGGTCCTCGCGGGAGCGAGGGTCATGAACTCCACGGAGAGGTGGGAAATTGGGGTGGCCAGGCAGGGGAGGCCAGAGGAGGAAGTGTCATGGAGCTGAAGAGTAGTGTTGGCTGGCCGAGTGTTGAGGGAGGGCCACTGCCCCAGAGGGAGCAGCTCAGAAACCAAATGCACAGACCTTGTAGGAAGTGCCAGTAGCTCAGTGTAGAGAGATGGCCTTAGGGAGAAGATGGAGCTGGTGGAAACCTTGAGAATGTTCTTGGTACTTTGTCAGGAAGGCCATTTTAAAGAGTTGTAGGTGGAGATGCTGCTTCGATCTGATTTGTGTTTTAGAAAGCTCCATCTGGCCACAGCGTGGGCTGTTGACCAGAGGCGGTCAAGAGGGATGCAGGGAAGGTAGTTCTGGCAACTCAGATGAGCCATAGATGAGGAGCTACTTGAAAGAGGGGATGAAGCAAAAGAGAATAAGAGAGGTGAGACAGTATATTGGAGGGTGGCAGCAAAAAGGGGTCCTTGGGAAGTGAGTGGAAAGAGACATGCAGACAAGCGATGCAGTAGGAGCAGCAGGATGGGTGTTTAATGAAGAGTTTATCATGGGCACTTGGGACTTCCCATTAAGGTATCATGTAGGCAGTTGAATAGATGGGTCTGGAGTGAGGAGAGGACTCATACACAGATCCATTAGCAGCACATGACACAGTTCTAGGGGCCTTGGAGGTGAGCAGTATCGCTCTGGAAGAGTGTGTAGGGTAGAAGAGCAGACAGGGTGGAGGAGGCACCGGGGAGCGAGGAGGAAGAGGCCCTGGGGCCCTGCTCAGGAGGTGCAACCAGAGTATTATGTGGGCCCTGAGAGAGAGGTAGCCTGGATCCCCAGGAGAGGAAGGCCGTGCCCTGGAGGTTAAGCAAGATTAAGAATGAAAAGTGCAGGAATTTCCGTTGTGGCTCAGCAATAACAAACCTGACTAGTCTCAATGAGGATGTTGGTTCGATCCCTGGCCTCACTCTGTGGGCATTGCCGTGAGCTGTGGTATAGGTTGCAGATGTGGCTCAGATCCCGTGTTGCTGTGGCGTAGGCCAGCAGCTTCAGTTCCTATCGACCCTTAGCCTGGGAACTTCCATATGCTGCAGGTGCAGTCCTAAACAACCAAAAGAACAGAAAGAGCAGTTGGGTTTCGCGCCCGGCCACAGCAGCTTGAGGGTAGAAATTTAAAGAGCTCTGCTGCTCCCCAGACCAGGGGAGAAACGTGTAGCAAACCCCACAGAACACAGACTCATAAGGGACTGAGGGATCATGTAGTCCAGCGTGTCCATTTTACTGGTAAGGAAAAATGAGGCCCAGGGTGGGCTAAGGCTGAGTGACTTTTCCAAGGTGGCAGTCCTTGGACACCCCTTAAAGCCCAGGTGAGGGAGGTGATCGAGGGCCGGGACTCAGGGTATGATCCATTCTACCCCTGCCAGCATGTGAGCTGGGCCAAGTTACCCAATCTCTCCCTTTCTTCACCCTTAAAATGGAGTTAATTGTTCTACCTCAGACGTTTGCTATGAGGAGTCATGAGTCAATCCATGCAAAGCACTCAGAATAGTACCTGCACATAGAAAAGTGGTGTGTTTACTGCTGTTGTTAACATGTATATCTATGTGAATATATGTCTATTTATACAGGTAACATATATACATCTAACATGTGTATCCCTTAGGAAAGGGAGGATGAAAGTGCATTCTGTGCATAAAAGGACATTTTGAATATTTTAGAAAGAGATTTGGGTGATTGTCAGTTCTGAATCAGTTCCTGGAAAACGTAGGAAAGTAGTTGATATAGTATGATTGAGAACAGCCCTTTCAGCAGGTCTTCTTAGGAAATGCAGAACGTTTCTTATTCTTGAGAGTAGGAAAACATAAAAGGACTTTGAAGTTAGCCCTGTAAAAGGATTTTAGTCAAATAACCAGAATTTTAACCTATTGACAATGTAAATCTCTTGACTTTGACTTCAGAATGTCATCATGACTTTCTGAAAGTAGAATAGACCACAGACAGAGTAGAGAAAAACCCCACGAGTTAACGACTTGCCTGCACTTGGTTCCTATGAAAAAAGGACAATTTGGGTTATTTAGAGAAATAGAATTTTTTTCAGTGTTCCTTGTTGAGCAAATCTAATTTCTAGCCACTAAAACACATGAGAAGCCCCAACAGTATTATCCAAATGGACTTGGGTGACATGCAGTTCAGACAACTTTGGAATAAGTGGCACTCTGGACTTGATTAGAACACAGTAATCCTAGAAGGATATAAATTGAACTGGATTTATGGTCTAATAAAAACGTGGGAAGAAAAGATAATGCTTACTGACTCATGAAACTTTAACGACGTTAGTAGGGCTTGGAGTCATCGTAATGTTTGGATGAGGGTGTTTTCCCATTCATCTCTGCCTGCTTCCAGATGCTCTGTGCTGTGCCTCACTCAGGGCATGAAGCAGAGTCTTCTTCAGGTAGGAATCATCACCTATTCGGCCCCTGCCCACCTAGGACCCCAAGCAGCACCAGTTGGTTTGGGCAAATATGTATTGAGCGCCCATTAACTGTAGGTTGTGGGGAGAATAAAATAAGGTATGGGAAAGTCTTAGCCCATCACTTATTTCCATTCAGAAGGTCTTTTCTGAGGGCTACTTATTTCTGACCTGTATTCCCCTCTCTGATGGTGTATAAAAACACAGAGCCTCCCTAAATACACCAGAAAAATAAGCACACCTACCTTTGTGATTGATTCCTGGAGGCCTTGTGAAGTGCTTCACATACAGTAATTTACTTGGTCATAACAATCCACGGGGCAGGGATTATTATCCCCATTGGTTACAAGGGAAGGTTGAAGCTCAGAAAGGTTAAGTAACTTGCGTTTTGTCACACAGCTAGTTACTAGAGAAGCCAGCTCCGTCTGTCCTAAATTCACGGATGCTTTTGCTCCAGAGCAGTGCTTTGTCATTTCCTGCCTCCTTTCAAGCCTCCTTGCCTTTGTATGGCAGATGCCTCTGTGTTAGGTTTTGGGGGTTACAAACCTTCCCCCCACTTCAGGAAGCTTCTCTCCTTCTGATGGCTTTACCCAAGACTTATTTTCTTAGAAGCCCCCTTAGTCCTGCCTCTCGGCTCCTGTGGCACCTGGATACCATCTCACCATCACTCGCATCACAGCCAGACTTAGGAAGCAGAGTGGGATCAGACAGTGGGCAGATACTGGTCCTTTCCCCTGATTGGCAGGCTCTTTGGAGGTCCTGTGTCTTACTCATGGTGGACTTGCCAGCTCAATGCCCAGTGCTATTCCAAGAGGTACTTTTGTTATTCTTTCCATTTAACAGATAGGGAAACTGAAGCCTAGAGGTTAAGCGATTAAGTCAGGGTCAGACAGCTAGTAAGCCGCAGCAGTCAGTCTGGCTCCAGAATCAATGCTCTTCACACTAGCTTTGTTCCATTTCTCAAATGAGATTATAAACTGTGAGGCTAGACGCAGTGCCCACTACTTCCCAGCCCAGTAAAGATCAGCCCTCCCCGTCCACACACAGTAAAGATCAGCCCTCTTGTTTCTTCCACCCACCTTGGCCGAATGACAAACAGATGCAGCGAACTAGGCCTTCTCTCATGAGAAGGAAAGAGCTTTGGGGCCAGGGTTGCAGGCATAGAATGCAGATTCTCAGAACCTGTTCTGGCTCAGTAGGTCTGGGGTGGGCTGGTCGAAAGCTGAAATCTCTTCTGGACTTGAGCATGGCCGTGAGGGTGGAGCCATCAGGGAGGCAGCTTCTGAAAGACAAGGAATGAAGAAACAGTGAACCTCAACCATGGTGGTGGGAGCTGGCTGTCGAAGGGATAGAAAACATCAATCAGCCAGAACCAGAGGCAACAGCGGCCCAGGGGAGGCTGAGGATCAGAAGTCCATCACAGAAAGACCTCTTACCTTGTGTTTTTAAGATTTCTAAGTACCTGCTCCTTTTGAATGTGCTGGTGGGATTTTATCTGATGAATTCAAACACTTTCATTTTCTTCAGAGCTTCCATCTTTGAGGTACCCAAAAATAGTAGGCTTTTCATGGAGTTGTATAAGGATTCCATCTGCTTTACACTGAAAAGTAGGGCTTTAATGGAAAATTAAAAATGAGTCAGATCGCCTTTCCCACAGTAAAGCCCAAGGCACTTTTCCCAATCCTTTCTTCTTTTAATCCCCAGAATAAGTTACTGAATCTGTATTTCTGTGAAAATCTGCCCAATTTAAATTCTCCTGAAAAGGCAAATAAACACCACCGAGTTCCTTCACTGCCACATGCTATAGTATCCAGTCAGAAGCAATAACAGTTTCAGATGTTGTGTCTTGTAAAATTTGATTTTTCTTTCACTCTTAATTTTATTCCCGAAATTGTAGGATAGGTTGCCCAGAGAAAGGCACGTGCACACAAGGACATGTGAAAAGTACTATTTCTGATCAAGGTTTCTCTTATTTGCTCTCGGAGTGCAAAGGGCTTCACCTTTTTATTGTCTCAGTGCCAAGAAATACAGACAGCCCCTCATCGTTTTCAGATACAGGAGCTGGGTTGTCAGCGCACCCACACTCTGTCACCCTCTGCCTTTTATCGTTGTCTGCTGCTTGAAAATGCCAGCTCTGTGGCTGTTACCTTGTATGTGCCTCTACTTGATCGATATTCTCTTGATAGGTTACGTCCTTCAGGTTCTTCTGTGGTTTGCAAATAATGATGCCAGTTGCTTCACTCCTGCACCTTCTAGCTTGAGTTGAGGAGGTGTCACTCCACATCAAAATGCATGTGCTGGCTGATGTAGATCCTGCCTCTCTTGCCTTGTCCCTTTGCTAACAACCCAGCAAGCAGGAGAGAGGCCGCACCCTTAGCCTGGCATTCGACGCCTTTACCCAGCTCCCCTCCTGAGTCAGCCCTGGTTCTCCTTCTTCACTACCACATGAACGCTTGGCTCGCCAGATGTCAAGCTGCTGTCTCATTGGTATGGAATATGCTTCCAGCCTTGGTTGTCCTTTCCTGCACATCCCAGCCCTGCCTTTCCCTGGGAACTCTATCCATTTCTCAAGGCCCAGCCTGGAACCCCAGCTCTGGGAAGCTTCCCCTTGTCTCCTCATTCTCTTGCATCAAACATTTGTGCCTCTCAGTTGCCTCCTAATCAGTGATGCCCTGGTTGCTAGTTAAATCCTGATGTGAGAAATCCCAGGGGCAGAGGATTTTTGTGACTTGCCCAAGGTCATGCATCCAGTTCCTCATTAAGTTTAGACCAGAATCCAGGTGTCCCAGAAACCTGTATATGTGGGTCCTGCCTTCTCAACAGACCTTTGGCTTCGTATGCGCAAAATTGTTGGGGTTTTGTCCCCTATAACATGTAACACACTGTCATGTAGATACTTAGCCGGTGTTTGTTCACATAGGCTCTGGGGCAGGACACGGGAATAGGGAACTGCTTTCCTGGCCATCTGTGGGGCCAGCCTGGCGTCTCCTTGGATGTTGAGCTTCTGTAGTTTCTTAGGGCATCAGATTCACTCTCTACAGACCCACGTGATTTAGGTTCAGGGACTGACCTACTGTCTTAGGAACCACCATTGTATTCTGAGAAGGGTATGTGTTTAAAAATCTTTTGTCTGTAATTGGGAGCTTTTCATTAAAAATTTAGGGTGAGAAATAGTTACTTCTTTGCCCTCTGCCATCAGGTTTTCACCAACAAGATTTTCACTAAAAAGAGTGGGAAGTTATCAATAGTGCACAGTGACATTTCAGGCCGAGGAGACACGCAGAATGTTGCAAAGTCTGGAGGAAACTGGAAAAACACAAGAGCGAGGGATGGAAGAGGGTAGGGTTGCAGAATGGACCGCCAGTGTTGTGCCTGCAAGGCTGTGGGCCCCGGGGACTGGAGGAAGCAGGGGTTCATCCATTAGCACCTGCCCATCGCTGGACCCAGCACAGCTTTGGATGTGGGCATGCCTTCCTCTCCATACATTCATTTTGTTCACTTGGTGAATCACTACCTGGAGAATCTCCTTAGCAGGGAAGGAGTGTTCCATCCTAGACTTCAGGTCCTACCATGTAATGATTTAACACCGGATCCCAACCACAGCCTCGGTTGGTATATCCTTCAAAAGAATCATGGAAAATAAGCCTTATAAAATATTTTCCATGGTTCAGGGAGGGACGGCTTGAGTCATTTCTGTAGCAAAAGACACAAGAGCACAACAGCACAACAGGCAGTGTTTGTCGGCCCCTCATTAGGAGGCGTCTCAGCTCCCCGTGAAAAGCTCTCTGTGAGTCCTCATTAATGGCTTTCCCTGCCTAGCCCTCACCTGGACGCCAGGTCTAATGTATCAGAGGGATGGAGGGCATTAAAAACGCCTTCAGTGGATGTAGACTCGCTGCCACAGTGAAGAGGGGGAAGGGCGGACCTGATGCCTCACTCAGTGTTATTTGAAATACCATCATGGTCTTTGGAAAGCAGTAGTGAGCTTTTTTCCTTCCTTCATTGGGTGTTGCCTGTGATTTCAGCGCGGTCCTGCCCACCTCCCCACCACCACCTCAAACATGGGAGATCATACACTACTAACAAAACTGCGCTTGCCCCTTGGCCAGCGTCTAATGAATGTAACCACTTCATGTGTTTATCCACTTTGTTCATGTTCAGTCACTTTTGTACTTGTCAGGGTCAGCGTTGTCCATTTTCAGTGGCCAGCTTCTAGAAGACGGAAAGCACTGCTGTTTAATTTGCTTTGTGCCCTGTAATTCTACACTGAACTGTGCATGTATTAAATGCTTGTTGATTATGATTCCAGGCTTCCAAGTTGGAGGTCTTCCAAGTGTTTTCAGTACTTGTAGAATGAGATGCACCTTGAGTAAATTCTCTTCTTGTAGATAATACATCAGGTCCTCTGCTTTGGTAGATCCTCAGAGTCATGGGTTAAAATCCAGACTTTGGTTTTGCACATAATGTTGCACCTTACGTTTCACCCCTTGGATAGAAATGCAGTGATCCAGTTTCTAATTCTGTCAACAAGTTAGGGCCCAAAGCACAGATAATATGCCATACCATACCCTTCTTTTTGTATAAGTGTGGTTGATCGTGTAATTCCCAGTGTCTTATGGTTATTATTCAGCAGATTCTTGATTGCAGACTGGTGAGAGTTAGAGGTTTTCGCCAAGGGGCCGAAAATTGCCCAGTGAGGGCTGATGAGACGTGGCTGGGAAGAACCTTTAAGGACTGCAGTGTCATGAGCAGAACCACATGCCTCTGTGGAGCCACTAGCTCCTGGGAAGTTCTGATTAGTATAAACGTAAGTGTAATACAAGGAGAGCTGGTGTTCAGAAAACATTCTCTGATTGTACTGCAGCCCAACTGTGCCATGCCCGGAGTAGGAAGGTGTTCAGACCCCCAGTCTGGGGTCCCTAGGCGAGCCCCAGTGCCTCCACTTTTCTCACATCCCTAGCTTGTGACAGAGGTTATGTTTCCAGGGCATGAAACACCCCAGCCTCCACCTCCACAATCACTACTCATGTACTTGCAATGCAGAAGTGTCACTGTGGAAGGAGTCTTGCTTGTGCTCCCCACTGGGACCCTTAGCTGGGCTCTTGGTGCCACCCAGATAAGCTCGAACATGCAGAAATGATCCGCAAAGGAGAGTGATGTTGGCGAGGCTGGGGAGAGGGGACGATGGACAGAAGGGGGTCATCAAAGGTTTAGTGGGGCAGGATCACGTTGCATATAGAAGGGGCCTTTGCCTTGGTTTCCTGTGGCTGTGTAACAGTGGCTGTGTACTGGGGGCTTCAAACAACAAAGCACTTCCTCTCCCTGTTCTGGAAGCCACAGGTCTTGAAATCAAGACTTCAATAGGGTTGATTGCTTCTGGAGGTTCTGAG
This sequence comes from Sus scrofa, assembly GCF_054392235.1. Classification (NCBI taxonomy): domain Eukaryota; kingdom Metazoa; phylum Chordata; class Mammalia; order Artiodactyla; family Suidae; genus Sus; species Sus scrofa. Next base: position 77,970,412 of record NC_139383.1, on the reverse strand, counting down.
TAAGACTCTGTTCATGCCTCTTTTTGTTTTGCTTTTTAGGGCTGCACCTGTGGCATATGGAGGTTCTCACCAGGCTAGGGGTCAAATCAGAGCTGCAGTTGCTGGCCTGCGCCACAGCCACAGCAACCCTGGGTCCGAGCCACGTCTATGACCTACACCCAGCTCATGGCAACGCCAGATCCTTAACCCACTAAGCAAGGCCAGGGATCAAACCCGCATCCTCATGAATACTAGTCGGGCTCATAACCCGCTGAGCCGCAACAGGAATTCCTGCGCATGCCTCTTTCTGGTGGCTGCCAGCAGCTCTTGGCTTTCCTTGGCTTGTGGACCCATCAGTACAATTTCGGCTTTCATCTTCACGCTGAGTTCTCCTCTGTGTGTCATGGCCTTTTCTCTTACAAGGACACTTGTCCCTGGATTTAGGTTCTACCCTAATCCAAGATGATCTCAGTTCGAGATCCTTAACTTAATTACATCTGCAAAGACCCTTTTTTCCACATAAGGTCACATTCACAGGTTTCTGACAGACATATATTGGAGTGGCAGCACAATGCAACCTACTGCAGCCCTCAAAGGGATGCAAATGAGAAGTAATTTGGAGGGAGAGAGCAGATGAGAAAGGTATTTGAAAGTTGGAATGCCTACTAATGTGATTTTTGACTGTCGCTGCAAGATAGGTGAAGATAACAGTGAAATTTCTATGTGAAAATAAATTCTGAGGCATGGGCTATCCTGCAACTTTTCAGTAGAATTGGAAGCTGAACCATCATCTGAGGTTGCAAGATTTGGAGATGGGAGGGAGCCTTGGAGGATACAGAAAATGTCCAACCAGCCAGGAAAATATAGGATACTATGTTAATAGATGGATTGAAAATTGCTACAGAGAAATAGGCCCCTTTGAAATTTCCAAGTATTTTGAATGGCTTAGCCCAGTTTTGTGGCTTTGCTTGGTAGTGCTCATCACTTTGCAATGGAAAATCGGACCTTGTGGTGACCTAGAGTTGAGAATTGGTTTGGAGAGTCAAATGCGGAGGATATTCTCAGAGACTAACGAAAACAGCAGTTGAATCAGCTGAAAGCAGGGTTCAGGCTGGATAGGGGATTGAGCTGGAATTGGGATGATGGATAAGACGGGGAAGGATTTTGGGTCTGTGATGGGTGAACACAGCAGAAATGGAGAAGGAGAGGCAAAGGCAGGAAGGCCCTGAAGAAATCCAGCCAGTGGAGAGTTCCAAATGATGCTGAGCAAGGTGGCTTCCTGTTGAATGGGTACATTCAGAGATTAAGGACATTAATCCTTATATAAAGAATTCAAGAAAACAAAAGCCGTAGTCTCCTTTTTGCCCTTGGTTCAAATCCTGTATAAATGGTATCTTTTAGAAAAATGACGTCAGTATGTTGCACTTTTAAAAAATCCTAGGTGAGTGTTCTGGGCCCTCTGAGACCTTGCATCATGACCAGCTGCTTTAGCGGGGGACAATGTTTTGAACCGGTATTCAATTTGCTTTCCTTTCCTTCTCATTCTTGTTGCCCTGGGAGCCTCCCCCATTGAGGCTAAGGATTCCATTACTTCAGGGGGAGGACAGAGTATGGCCCAAGACAAAGAAGACATTGTTCCGCTTTTGATTTCCAAAACAGGACCTTGAAGCCTGTTTCAGAGCCCAGGCAGCCTTAGCCCGGCCTTCATGTAAAAGAGGCAGGCTTTGTTAGAAGAGAAGTGATGTGTGGATTCCGAGGAGCCAGATCTTGGGAAGACGAGGCGGAGATTGTACAATCCGCCCTGCGGGATGCGGAGGCTGCCGGAAGGAGGAAATGCCTCCCCAGGTTGGAGGCAGGAGCTTGGAGGGATTGGGGGAGACCAGAGATAAGAAATGAATGGGTCACTGAGACCCCTCACTCCAGGTGGGTGGAGGAGAAACTGCAGGGAGAGAACACTTGTGCTACCTCCCCACCCCCACCCTCCCACCGCCTGGAACTCTGGAAGGAAGCCTCCTTGGAGGAGTGGGCCCTGCAGTGGGGCAGGTTTAGGCAGATGCAGCCCTGAGATGATGGTCTTACCCCTGTTCCCTAATGCTCACATGTGACGTGGGAAAGATCCCAGCAATCCTGCAGGGTCCCTAGGCCAGCTGTGGAGGTGCTGAGGGAGCTGGGTGGGAGAGGCCTGGGGTCAGGAAGGAGAGGGCACAGAATGAACGGGGCCAGTCTCACAGGTGGGGACCGGCCAGGGTGGTGGCTGCCGATATCCACCCATCACATCAGCAGAACCAGGCCAACACCCCCAAACAAAGGGATGGACAAAACATCCTAGGGAAGCCAGCGGGGCCCTGGAAGGCAGTGCCTGGACTGGGTCCTTGCTCCCTGATGTGATCTGTAATCTTACCCCTGGGGGAAACGAGGAGAGGGCAAGGATTCCAGCCCTGAGAGGCAGTCTGAGACAAGCTCAATTTAACTGATTGCCCTGAAGCAATGAAAATTTTAAATCTGAAGGCATTCCATTATCTTGAAGGAGCAGGATTGTTTTTTTTCTACTGTAAACAGAAATGCAGTGGTCATGGTCAAATTGAATTCAACTCTGGAGAGATGAAGTAGCATCTTGTGTACACAGCTGAGTAGTGAGTATAAACTTCAAACCTTCCACGTTGTATTTGAGTTGTATTTTATAGTGATGGTGATGATGATGGTGGTGGCCAATTTGCTCCCTTGGAGTCTTAGACTTATTCCTTGGGGGACAATGTGACTTAGCGTACCTGCCATAGGTTCATCTGGGGCCAGAAGTGGGAAGATCTGTCCTCTGAGGAAGCAGAGTGGTCGACCACATAGTCCAACTGTAGTGGGGATTAGGCTTCCTGTTGCTGAACTGGCTGCAGCTCTCCCCAGTGCCCTGGGAGGAGGGACCTCAGTTGCCATGGAGTCTCAGGCTGGTGGAAAGTCTTAGAATTTCAGGCCTTTCCCTGATGAACTTCACTGTGATGCTGGATCTTCACGGTGATGCTGGAAGAGAATTTTCACCGGGTTCCATTATTTTAAAGGTATCAGGGTGGAATTACAGTTTCTGACTGACGATAAGGGGGAAAAGTCTTCATTTTTATGTAATCGCCATGCACTAAATAAAGCCCAGGTTTGTAAAGGGATTCATTTCCAAGTATAATTCATAACTAGTTACCAGAACACTCAAATGAGAGAGGGGGGAAGAAACCCAGTTAGCTCTTTTAAAGACATTTTATCTCTCTTCGACATTCATACGAGGATGAGGCTGCATTTAAGATGTTTTTAAAACCTGCTGTTTCTTGAAATGCCTAGTAATTTTGGAAGGGAAACCTTCAGTCTTACTTTAAAAAGCATGCGTTTTGTGGGGCGGGTTAAGGTGGGAAGTTTTCTGTTGGGGTACTGTTTTATGTATTTTTTTCCTAGAAAATTACAGTGACACTTTAAACACATCTTCTCAAAACAGGAATAACTCTCCTTTCCCCCTCATCTGTCAGGGGAGCAAAGGGAGCTAGTAGAGAAGGGGAACCAAAACATTTATTGAAAGGAGTCATTAAAATCATTTAAATCCTGGATCTTTTAAAAAAAAATGCTGATTTATTAACTGATATCATTTTCATAATATTTTGGACCTATGAAATAGTCCTCTTCAACATCTTCTCAAAAATACAACTTCTGGGAGTTCCCATTGTGGCTTTCTATGAGGAAGCAGGTTCCATCTCTGGCCTTACTCAGTGTGTTAAGGACCTTGCATGCCCCAAGCTGTGGTGTGGGTCGCAGATGTGGCTCGGATCCTGTGTTGCTGTGGCTGTGGTGTAGGCCAGCAGCTGCAGCTGAGATTCAACCCCTGGCCAAGAAACTTCCATGTGCTGTGGCTGTGGCCATGAAAAAAAATAAATGAAACTTCTAAAAATTAAAAACATGTCCCTATATATACATTAGAGCAAAAAAAAAAAAAAAAAAAAATCCTTTTCTACTGATTATCTAAACAGTAAGAAGAACATAAGGTAGTAATTGTTCTTGGCTCATATTCACTCACTTTAGTCAGTTTTTTAGCCATTTGCCTCTAATACTTATGTCATGATTATTTTTCTGATGAATGAATTGTTTCAGATTTTCTCATGGTATTGCCCAGTCTCCTTCAAAGTTGTATTTTATAGTTAATATTTGAAACTGTTGCTATGTTCAATTGGCATTTATGGATACAGCATAATATTTTTAACGGAGGAAATAGCTCTTTCTACAGATGCATGTGAGCTCAGAACAAATTCAGCTAAATGGAGGCATTTCTCAGACTAATATTTTTTTCATACTGAAATGTGTAAATATTTTAGTCCAGATATTTTCACAGGTCTCTTACCTCCATTCAGGATTCTTACCTTCAATAACTATTTTTATAAGACAAAACTCATGAAAATAAGTTCCTCCGTCGTCCTCTTGCATGTTTTACCACATTTAGGTGACACAAAATCATAGACAATTCATAATTGCACACCATTGTGGTAAAGAATATAAATGTATCCAGTTAAAACCAGGAACACCATCAAAATATTGCCACAAGTTGAGAAACCCCCGAATATCCGTAATACAGTTTTAGAATTAAATCTTGGACACTGAGGTCTCTAATGTGTTTAGTGCCTTCCTTTGCTTTTATTGTGATAAATTTTAACATCTTCCTATCTGTAAGCCTGGTTTTCAGTTACTGCAATTGGTTAAAGCCTTTTTTAAAAAAAGCTGAAATGTTTTGTTGCTTCATTTACTACTTTGATCAAAGATATCCATCTGTTTCGGAATGGAACACACCCAGACTTTACAAGATTCATCCACATACCATTATGGCACACTTAGGTTGATTTAGAGAGTCGTTTTGCAAACATCTCTAAAACCTAGTTGATGATGACAGGTGGCAAAATAGAAGGCGGGTAGTGCCATACCGAAGTGTTTTTTTGTTTTCACAAAAATGTCATAGTTCAGTTTTTCTAACTATTTGTCAATTTCTACATCTGTAGTTAGTTTTGCATCTGGTAGGATATAGCCACTTTGTGTGTGTTTGTGTGTGTGTGCGTGCGCGCATGCGCATGCTTTTTAGGGTCACACCCATAGCATATGGAAGTTCCCAGGCTAGGGGTCAAAACTGGAGCTATAGCTGCCAGCCTACATCACAGCCACAGCAATACAGGATCCAAGTCACATCTGCAACCTACATCACTTCTCACAACAACGCCAGATCCCTGATCCATTGAGCAAGGCCTGGGATCAAACCCTCATCCTCATGGATACTCTGCTGTGCCACAGTGGGAACTCCCAAGCTGCTTGTTTGAATGCAGTTATGGATTATTTTACATGGCATACCCAATTCAAATAACTTTCTGCTCTGTAAGTTTCTTGATTTAATGACAATTATTTATAATATCGCAAAATTTGTATTTGTATTCTGCAGAAACAAAATAATTTCTTCCCTTGTGTTAAACTTCTGACAGATTCTAGTAGCATTCACACTACAATGAGGTGTTTCACCTGTGGCAGAATGAACTTCCAAAAGCTTTATTTTGATCCCAAGAAATAGATAGGGGGAAAGAAATCAAACCATAATTGAAATAAATTGATTTTTCTCTGTAAAACACCTGTTAATACTAACACACACTGCAATCATTTTTTTTTTTCCTTCTGCTAAGGAAAGCAGCATATTAAAGCTATGGCTTCACTTTTGTGTATGCACCAAAAAAACCCCAAAACCCTGAACTCAAAAATAAGTGGAATCAACATAGAATAACAGTCTTTTGATCTAAAGGAAAAGTCATTCTTCCTGGAGTGCTATCAGGGAACCTTTCATAACTGGCTGTGTTAAATTGTAATCCTTGGTCATGAGCTTATTACAAGAGCTGTTAACATTTGAAGTAGTTACTGATGCTTCTTGAGCAGATTGGACTTGGCAAATCTATCAGTAAGGCTCCCATGAGGAATGAGACCCATGCACATCTTGTGTGAGCTAACATTCGTCATCAGCTTCTTGAAAAAATGAAAATTCAGTCATTCCCATTGTGGCTCAGTGGGTTAAGGACCCAACATTGTCTCTATGAGGATGCAGGTTTGTTTGATCCCTGGCCTCCCTCGGTGGGTTAAGGATCTGCTGTTGACGTGAGCTGTGGTGTAGTTTGAAGATGTGGCTTGGGTCTGGCGTTGCTGTGGCTGTGGTTTAGGCTGGCAGCTGCAGTTCCAATTCAGCCCCTAGCCCAGGAACTTCTATATGCTGCAGTTGTGGCCATAAAAAGTAAAAAAAGGTAATTTTTCATTTACTTGACATTTTTTCCTTTTTCAGCCCATTGCTGCTGAAGGGAATCTTGCAAAGTAAAATAGACAAATGATCAATAAATGGCAAAAACACTGTAATGAGAGCATTTACACCATTCTTTTTTTTTTTTTTTTTTTTTTGCTTTTTAGGGTCGCACTTGTAGCATGTGGAGGTTCCCATGCTAGGGGTTGAATCAGTCACATGCATTCTTGAAAAGATCTATTTCCTGCCAATATTTCACAAACACCTAACCTGTCATTTTCTTGTTTCCCATGGACCCTTCTGACCAGTGTTTAGTGCATCACAGGCCATAGTGAGGGTCAGCACAACTGGTTGGAGCATCCATTATCTGGCAGGGATGCTACCAGTTGGGACCAGGAGGGGCCCGCGTCCCTAGCTGCTCACGTCCAAGTGCTCTTTATTGTATTGGTGAGCATCCTGCCTGTTCTACATGAAAGAGAGGTGCTTGCCTTCAGCTAAGACTGGAAAAGGACAGGAACAGAGATAGATGGTCACTGGTTACCATTCGTTAAGATGAAATGTTAAGATGAGAATTCTCTGCACTCTGCACGTGTCTCACTGGCAGGCAAGACCATGGCTGAATCTGGAAGGGAGTAGTGGAGGTGGCTAAACCCAGTCTTGGTGCATTTGAATGCAACCCTTAAAAATAGTATCAGGTCTAAAAAATGAGACATCTGATGGGCTACTGGGACAATAGGGGTAGTCCAGTTCTTTCGCAGACAAGCCAAGGCATAAGGTCACCCTAGTCAGAGATCACATTTCTCTGTCCTCTTTTGTCTGGACTGTTCTGATAAGACTACTGTTCTGCCCTCCTCTGCTGCTGGCTTCCAATCCCACTTCCCACAACAGCTGAGTGAGCCTTTCAAAATCCCTGCGAGACCACATTGCTGGGTGACACCCCTCAGCGTCATCCTCTTGCAGTTGGAACAAAGTTGAGCTCCCTCACCATGGCCCAGGAAGCCTTTAAGCTCCCACCCACCCAGCTGGCCGCACTAGATTTTAAGCTTCCCGGCGCCACGTACCTTTCCTGTCTGTTTTCTTCACCAGTGTGGCATGCGAGAGCTGCTCAGTGCATTTTCTCGAAGGAGTGAATATGATTTACTTTGAGTTGATGAAAAGGAAAAAGAGGGAGTGTCTTGCTAATCCATGCGGATAAGGAAAATGCAAGTCTAAATATTATTTCTAAATGTTATTTCTGTCTCTGATAACAAAGTGGGACAGCAGAATATATCCCAGGACTAAATCGTGAAATCTTCAAACCATCCTGCTTCTGTAGTCTCCCATCCCCCATCCCTTCCCCTACCCAGGGACGTAAGTGTGAGTTCTAGTGCATCTATTGTTTGATCCAGCATTAGGTCGGAGATTTCGTCTTGTGCGTACTTCGTGTACGTGACCAGGAAAGGTGCTTCTTGGATTGATCTGGGGGAAACCGGCCCCCGAGATGGTGGTGGTGGAGGAATACTTTGAAGTCACAATTTTGAGATGGTGTGTTCTTATGCAACTGCTTTCTGTTGGATCTCTTTTTAAAACATTCTACTGTTCAATTTTATCATGAATCCCTTTCCAAGGACAGTAAATGGTTTTACACACTATGACATCGTTTCCATGGCAACTAATGTATTTTAGCAAAGACAGAGTCTGTGCTAGAAGTAGGCTAAAAAGGACAAATACAGAAGTGGCACAGTGTAAAATGTGGGGCACTGTGTGTTGTAGTAAAGGTGTTTTTTTTTTTTTTTTCCCCCCCTGACTTCTTGTTTAGGAAAACCTGTATAACTAGAACTTGGCTTCTTAGCTCTTACTCATAAAATTTTTTACTGCGCCCAGCACTGTCTAGTATTTTGCTGACACAGTTCCTTTAGTGGGTACTTGAATTTTTTTTGTTTGTTTGCTTTGACATGTTCATTCTACCAACCTACAAACATTTGTAATTTCATCCATTTTTATAAGATGTTTTCATCAGCTTGCATTTTCCTGTGGCAGCCATCCCACTTCTCTTCTGCCCTTGATGGCATGTCGTGCCTCTTGAGAGGCTGGCTACACTTCTCCACATCATGTTTGTTAGAAAAAAGAAAAAGAAAAAAGCAAATCAAAGCCATTCCAGTCAAGCTTTCACCCCACCACTCGCTCCAGCTGCTCACACCCTTGTCTTCTAAGGCTATTACAATTTATCTCTCGTTTTTTTTTAGAAACTAATGTGTAGGCGTATACATTTCAAATAATTCTTCAAAGCATCAAGCCCCATGGGTTAGCAAGTATGTAAACCCTCATTTTAAAAGAATAGGAGATCGAGTTACCCTGCTTTGGGCATCTGACTGTACTTGGATTTTTTTGGTTAAGTGCTAATAAAAACCTCTTCTGTCTTCTTTAATAAACCCCAAGTGGTGGGCAGACAGCAGGCAATTTCCTATTTCACAGAAAGAGAAACCAAGGGATAGGTCTTATGACTTATAAAGATAGCAAACCAATTTCTGGGCTGAATGCTACCCTCATTTATATTTTGTTGGCCCACATGGTGCATTTAAAAAATTTAAACCAACACTTAAAAATTGGGCAGTTTTGTATAAAAACTGAGATTCCCAGCTTCTCTTGGTGGGGGGAGGAAGGTCTGGCAAAACCGAGCCTGCCTTCCGTCATTGACAGCGGCCTGCCCAAGCAGTGCAGCTGTCCTCTTGGGGTGAGGCAGGGGTCTTCAGCTCACCCTAGCCCTTTCAAACCTGCATCATTCATTTATTTTACCTGCCTGGCCCGTGGGGGTTGTTTAATATGTGACTCTTGCTCTACTCTTTCTCTTTCCCCAGTCACAGAGCAAATAAATAGCAGGGCTAGGAACAGAACTTGGTTTCCAAGCCAACTGCTTCCTTCCTGGCTCTGGACCAAAATTCTGTGTTTTCGAGAGTAATTCATAGCATGAGAGGCATCATTAGGTGGTTGAGCCTATGCTTTGCACCTTGCTGCTCGCAGTAGCCCCTGCAGTTAATTGGACCAGGTACATTGCTCTACTTGGGGTGCCGCCCCGTACTCTGTTCTCTCTCAGAAGGTTGTATGTGCCGTCTGTTGTGACAGGCAAGATGGAAGTGCCACACCAGTACTAGCATTTGTCTGTGTGTAGAAACCCTGGCCAGAAGGGAGATGCCCCAAAACGCGGGTTCCAGAGTTTCCAGATTTTTCAATGAGGTGAATGAATATTTATATAAAAGAAATAGGAATGAGGTGGTGAGACAAAGTGTATTTGCTGTCGGCCAAGCCCTGTTATGTCCTCGCAGTGTGGGAGACCCAAGAGTGTTCCCCAGCCACCTTTGCTGTCCCCTCCTGGACCAGCCCCTTCCCATTAAATTCCTTTGGGGATCCCCTCAATGTTGGTGAGCTGAAGATTGCCCTCGGGGTGGCATCGACTTGTTCCCAAGCTCTTCCCTGCCCTGCACCCCTCACCCTTTTGAACATGGACTTATCACTGCACCTTGACTGGGGGCCGGGGGGGAGGGAGGTTCAGACTCTGCCATCTTGAACTTCATTAGGTGACGCGTACAGGAGGACATGGGACAGTGAGCTCATCTGGGGCCAGAGTGAATGGGCAGAGGAAAAAAAATGTTTTTTGTTTTTTGTTTTTCTGGGGGAACAGGGCAGTGAGGGGGTACCCCAAAACAAAAGGCCTTGTCTGAGCCGGATCCTGTCCCTGGGGCCTGCTGAGCTGTGGGCCACACAGGCGCTTGGGGTGCACTGAGTGTCTGTGTGCAGCTGGGGCGGCCCTGGGGTACCCAGTGTGAGAGTGGGCCTGTTCCCGGGCTTCAGGCAGCAAGCCAGGGGCCGCCCCTTCACCGAGGAACATTGAGGGGCTTCTGTATACACTCTGTGTACGTTTCAGCTTTCTTTGGAATTGTGGCAGAGTCTGGCCCTGCCTGGTCTTTTTTGTGCCCTGGATCCTAAGTTAAGAATAACCGAGGGAACACTGCCCCCGTTGACACGCTAGATATGGAAGCTGCTATCAAATGGCTATTTTATCCTCGGTTGCCACTGACATCACATCACGTACAGCTCTGAGTTCTCACTTTAGTGTTGATTGAATAGAGCTGTGATCGTTGGAGCAGAAAGAAGCCATTCAGACGTGAATATGTGAAGACGAGTCTGGTAATGTGCAGATGTTTTTTGGCAGGTCAATGAATATTTTAAATCTTTTGCAAGTAGTAAAAAGGGTTGGATTGGGACTAGAGGAGATTCTGTGCAGGAGAAAAGTCTACCTCCATTATACCTCATTTCTCTCTCCATCTTCCATTTCTTAAAATCATCAAACAAAGGCCCGAACTGTGATTTGAGTCTTGGATTCATCACGGCCCTTCGTTAAATCTCCATCTTACACAAGACGTGATTATGATTCTAAAGTGTTGAATCTTGGCTTCTTCTCAGATTTTTTTCAATAAAAAGGAAGCACTGGACAGTGTTAAAAAATGACAGCAGAATCTCTAGATTGGCTCTTTATCATTTATTTCTAGTTAAAGACACAGGACTAAGTTTAAGGAGCAGGTCATCCTCTGAGTGTGTGTGTGGGGGTGGGTAGGTGGGTGCGTCCTGGTTTATACATCCCACCCCAGCGCACACCTCTGCTCGCAATGCAGGGGCAGCAGGGCCCCTGATTCGGTGCAGTTTCAGTTCCTTCATTTCCTTTGGTTGGTTCTTCATTAGTCACCCTGTTGCCCCCTGCAGAGATGACACTAGGCCTTGTTGTGTAGCAGGCACTGTGCTCAGTGCCATCCTGGCCACAGACAAGCTGGCATCGAGCAGGGGAGATGGTGACACAGGTCCTGTGTGAAGTACTGTGGGAGCACAGGAAAACCAGTTCTTCTAGAAGTGGAACCAGGAGGAGTTCCTGTCGTGGCACAGTGGTTAACGAATCCGACTAGGAACCATGAGGTTGCGGGTTTGGTCCCTGCCCTTGCTCAGTGGGTTAACGATCCAGCGTTGCCGTGAGCTGTGGTGTAGGTTGCAGACGCGGCTCGGATCCTGCGTTGCTATGGCTCTGGCGTAGGCAGGTGGCTACAGCTCTGATTCGACCCCCAACCTGGGGAACCTCCATATGCCATGGGAGAGGCCCAAGAAATAGCAAAAAAAAAAAAAAAAAAAAAAAAAAAGGCAATAGAAGTGGGACCACAGGGAAGCAGGAGCAGAAAGATGATCCTGTCCTGAGCCCTAAAGGCCAATTAGGAGAAAATTTTCCTGACCTAGCAGAGCATGGGAGAGTGGAATGACCATGCCTCATCCAGAGCCGGGAATATGCTGGGCGTCTGTTTTATTGTCCTTTCCTGTGACAGCGGGAGGGTGAAATATACTGGTAGGGGAGTTCCCTTTGTGACTTACAAGGTTAGAAACCCAGCTAGTATCCATGAGGTTGCAGGTTTGATCCCTGGCCTCCCTCAGTGGGTTAAGGATCCAGCATTGCCGTGAGCTGTGGTGTAGGTGAAAGACACGGCTTGGATCTGGTGTTGCTGTGGCTGTGGTGTAGGCCAGTAGCTACAGCTCCGATTCGACCCCTAGCCTGGGAACTTCCATATGCTGCATGTGTGGTCCAAAAAAAAATACACACACGCACATGCAAAAGAGCACCCCTCACTGGGAACATGGTCAGGACCCCTTTGCCAGAGCTGGTTAACCTCTGCCAGTGCTGTCCTGTTGCACGGAGTGTGGCAGGTGCCTAGGGGAGATGGCCCCTAGGTGGGAGAGGTGGCTGTATCAAGACAGCTTGAGGTTGAGGGCTTCCCAGTGTTATTTTTAGAGTTTTCACTAGAAATAAAAACCTTTGTGTAATCCTCCAAAGATGGAGGATTTGAGCTGATCTACATTATGGGGAGTGCTTCGGTTTTGGTCCAGGCCTTGTCCTTTGGCTTCCATTCCTGCGTCAATCCCACATTTGTGGCATTTATGGATCCGCCTTTTTCCACTGGGGAATCTGGGTCACTTCAGTCATGTTCTCAAGCAAAACATCAGCACTATTTCAGCAGGAAGAATAAAAGCATGGAACATGCTCTAATGCCCACAGGCCCACAATTGAAGACATTTATATTGTAGTAGTCAATTATTTAAAGTGTCAGCGCAGTTACATATGCATATCTCTATCTGTAAACACACACACACACACATACACACACACGAACATGAACACGAGCAGGGAGGTGTCTATCTTGCCTTAAGCATTAGAAATGTAAAACTTGGGTATTTCAGTAGTCTAGGTTTAGAATTAAGTAGGGGAATAATTGGTCAATTTTTTAAATAGAGTAATTATTTAAATTGTTATTTCTGTTTCACCTAAACATCTGATGACCAAAATTTATATTATTCTCAGCTTTTCAGAAAAGGCCAGAGACTATAAAACTCTTAGAGGAAAACATAGGCCAAACACTCTCCCACATAAACCACAGCAACATCTTCTCAGATCCACCTCCTAGAGTAATGACGATAAAAACAAAAATAAACAAATGAAACTTAATTAAACTTAAAATTTTCTGTACAGAAAAGGAAACCCTAGGCAAAATGAAAAGACAACCCACAGAATGAGAGAAAATATTTGCAAATTAAGTGACTGACAAGGGATTCATCTCCAATATTTATAAACACCTTCTGCAGCTCAATACCAAAAAAACAACCAACCCCATCAAAAAATGGGCAGAAGATATAAATAGACAATTCTTCAAAGAAAACATACAGGTGGCCAAAAAACACATGAAAAGATGTTCAATATCACTCATTATTAGAGAAATGCAAATCAAAACCAGTCTGAGGTACCACCTTACACCAACCAGAATGACCATCATCAAAAAGGCTACAAACAATAAGTGCTGGAGAGGGTGTGGAGAAAAGGGAACCCTGTTACACTGTTGGTGGGAATGTAAATTGGTGCAACCCCTGGGAAAACAGTATGGAGATTCCTCAGAAAACTAAAAACAGAATTACCATTTGATCCAGCAATCCCACTCCTGGGCATCTATCCAGAGAAAACCATGACTCAAAAAGATACATGTACTCCAGTGTTCATTGCAGCACTATATACAGTAGCCAAGACATGGAAACAATCTAACTGTCCATCAACAGAGGAGTGGATCAAGAAGCTGTGGTACATATACATAATGGAATATTACTCAGCCATCAAAAGGAAAGAAATAATGGCATTTGCAGCAACATGGATGGACCTAGAAATTATGCTAGTTAAAATCAGACTGAGAAACCAATATCAAATGCTATCACTTACACGTGGAATCTCAAAAAGGGACACAGTGAACTTCTTTGCAGAACAGATAACGACTCACAGACTTTGAAAAACTTATGGTCTCCAAATGAGACAGATTGGGGGGTGGGGGGTGTGCTGGGGGTTTGGGATGGAAATGCTATAAAATTGGGTTGTGATGATGCTGTGCAGCTATAAGTGTAATAAAATTCAATGAGTAATTAAAAAAAGAGAAATGGCTTTTATTTAGGAAAGATAGAGCTTTTTAAAAAAACTAATACCATTCTAGATGGGGGTGCTGTGTGAATTTTACTTTTAGGCAATTCTATTTCATCCATCCATATCCTTCCTCTTTGAAACAATGGAATGGAGCTGGTGCCTAAAAATATCTCAGGCCCCGTATGCTTGCTGGGAGTCTTTGAAGTTAATGCTGTGACATCCTTCTGATTTCTGGCTGCTGTGGGGTGATGCATACATGTATTGTCTTTGTTAATTAGCTCCATCTGTTTAGTAAACCTGAAAAAGAAATTGAATGATCCGCATACACGTACGATGTATGGATAAAATTCCTTGTGTGGCAGTGAGCCAGCAGCTGCAAGCAGATTTTTGGTTTTCCTTTTGGTACTATTTGCTCAAGAGCCATGGAGTGAGGGCTCATTCTTCCAGAGCCCATTGCTGAAACTGGGGACCCAGTGATCGTGGTCGTGCTGTGTGCACAAGAGAGGTGAAATTGCCTCGCTAGTTTAGAAAAGGTTCTGATTCTCCAAGTGTTCTTTCTGTGGCAGAGGAAGGACTCTTTCACCTTACACATGAGAACACACCATTCTGTAGATCAGAATGACAGCCTTCCTAGACCTCTTTTCCAAAGACAGGACAGGATGGCCTGTCTCAGAAGTGTTCAAGAATGTGAGTCAGGGAGTTTCCGTCGTGGCACAGTGGAAATGAATTCGACTAGGAACCATGAAGTTGTGGGTTTGATCCTGGTCCTCGATCAGTAGATTAAGGATCTGGTGTTGCGGTGAGCTGTGGTGTAGTTCACAGATTTGGCTCAGATCTGGCATTACTGTGGCTGTGGCGTAGGCTGGCAGCTGTAGCTCTGATTGGATCCCTAGCCTGGGAACCGCTGTATGCCGCGGGTATGGCCCTAAAAAGGAAAATAAATAAATAAATATTAAAAGAAAGAAAAAAGAATGGAAGTCAGACTTCCACTGCATAGATGTTCCCTTTGGTAGAAAGTCCTCAGAGTAATGGCTTACTCTTTGCTGGGTGTAGGAGGGCAGGGGACATTTCTGGATGGAGAGAATTCCATTCCCCCCCACAGCTTAGCAATGTCTAGATCTCCAGTGGATGAGCCAGAAGAAAAAGAAAAGGCATGCATTGCCTGGTGGCATTTGGTAGGACAGGATGGCCTGTCTCAGAAGCAAGGAATAGATGGGGGTGTGGGTTGCTAAGGCACGTGCCCGGAGCCGGTGCCCGTTGGCACGGTCTCTTCCTCCAGCCTGTGTGCTGCTCCTCCTGTGTGTCTGCAGCGAGTTCATGATTTGGATACCCATCTGTGCAAGACAGTATATGAGTTTCTCATTCTCTTCCCCATGGTCATTTTTTCTTTCCTTCATTCTGAGTCATCTTTGACTAAACAAAACAAAGATGTGACTGTTAATTATGCAGTTTTGCAGACAGCACAGAAATTCTCTTCTGTGTGTGTGGAGCGGGGGGTGGTTTTAATGGGACTAGTAATTTATGATGGAGGCATTTTAAGCCATGGGCCAGGAAGAAAGATGCCAAGAATCACATGGAAAACAAGTTTGAGTCTCTACTAAGATAGGAAAGATTGTATCTGCTTTCTGCTTTTTAGATTTGTCAAACCTTTCACTTTCTGCCCTAACATATTATTGTTAATGTAATTCCATTCAACCATTTTTATTGTTTTCTTTAGGTAATTTATTAAAATTGAAGCTTTGTTCAAACAGCTAAAATCATAAGTAATAAATGAGGTACCTTTGTATTGGCAGGTTGTAGGTAGAGTGAGTGAGCAAGTGCCACCATCCTGCTCCTGGCACTTGGGGGATTCATGAGACCTGGGTATGGGTGCCCTCAGAAATCAGTGCTCAGCTTTGCAGGGGCTTGACATGAGGTTCTAAGTTGCTCTTGGGGCTAGATTTCCATGGACAAGTCGTGCAGGCTGCTGGGTTGGCAGGCCTCCCAGAGAGGGGAACCCTAGCTGATGAGAAAGCAGGGCTTCCCACAAAGGCTGTTTTGACAGTGAGGCTCGCCCACAGACAGGAAGTGGGGCAGAGAGGGACTGGGGACTATGGGAGGTTTAAACCAAGGGGTAAGTTGAACAAGACTTTGGAGACTCATTTTTAATGTGTCTCAGCTATGGAGACTCATTTTTAATGTGTCCCAGCTATGGATGACTTGGGGGCAGGCACTTTGGAGAAGGGGTATGCGTGTGTGTGTACACACTCAAGACCCCCATCTCTATTTTTCCTGGCTCTGGAAAGTTAAGATCTCATGCTGGCTGTCTTTGGTGGTACAGGGTCAGGTCTTTGCAGTTGCAGGCAGGTGTTTGTGGCAACTGTGACTTCTCAACAATTGTGTGAACAAGAAAAAAGTTGTGGGCAAATTGATCATCTCCAGGAAATGAAAATTGTATGGTTGTGCTTTGTGAGTGGTTTAGAGGCAAAGGGTGCTCAGTTCTCTTCTGATGTCTTTTTTTTTTTTCTCTTCTACAGTTTTTTTTTTTTTTTTTTGAAGAAGCGGGATGCTAATCTAGACGTGGAAAAAGTAAGTTGGCAAGTTTTGCCCTGAGAGCACATGCCATGTAAATTAGAAGGGGTTTCCCTTTGGAACCCAGGATTTGGTCCACTTTGAACTTGAGGATTGGTGACTCTGAGAGCGTTGGTTTCTAAGAGAGAGGTGGAGTTGGCGGTGGAGCTGGTATATGAAATAGAAAGTCTCAGCTCACTCAGGTGAACCTACTATTTTCCCCCTTCCCTTATTTGTAACACTCAATTTTGATAATTATGAGAACATATGTTTTAGCTCTAAGATATGTCTTCCCAGCCCCAAAATAGAACAGAACAGCTGCCGGGTGGCTGCCGAGCCTTCCAGGGGCTGCTGAGGGCTGGGCAGCCCTCTGGCTTCTGGTTGAGAGAGGCTCCCTGTAGTTCATTCATTGTTGATTTTTTCCTCTACTCTGATAACTGCTGCTTGCCGCTGCCCTAGTTGTACCTTCAAATTGCAGTCACCATGGTTTCATTCACTAAACATTTTTTTGGTGTCCTCTGGGTGTTAAAGACACCTTACTGGACTCTGCTGAGACAGAAATGAATGTGGCAAATGGTGCACAGGTAATAATTACACAGTAGGATAGAGCCAGGCAGGAGGGGCTTTGGAAGCTCAGGCCGAGGGCCAGGCGTCCAGAGAAGCTGCTGCAGGGAGGGGATGTGTGAAGGAACCATGTTGCCATTCTTCCTGCAGATGTCTGCTGAGTCTTCTCTGCCTGTATTTCTCTCATCTCCCGGGCACCTTGGCTTCCCTTGAAAGGCTGGCGTTGCAGGTCTCATCTGCCACCCATAGGATCTTTTCCTGCCCCAGACTCTGCTGCCCAGTTGGCTGGCCTTGGGTGTGATGTCCCATGGGTTCCCTGATGGCCTGCCACCTCATCATCTAGAATGACTTGGATGTTATTCCTCATTTTGAATTACGCATGAGAGAGGTCCTTCTCCTGAACTAGAGCCATTCTGTCTGCAGACAATGCACCTTTGTTTTAAGTCGAGGAAGTATACTGTCTGAACTCTTGGTTGAGAACAATTATGAGCAACCCCTGACCTTTGACCCCACACAGCCCTCTCCCCTCCCCCACCCCCAGCTTCTGCATAATGATCTGTGCTCTCTTTTCAGTCATGGCCTTTTTGGCTCCTACAAACCAAAGGTCAGGGCCAGGAGGAAGAAAGCCTTTGTAGACCCCCTTCATGCACTTGGGTTCAGGCTGTAGAAGCCTGGGTTTGGCAAACCCAACCCAATGGGCCTGAGCCCTGTGGCCCTCCTGGTCCAGGCCCATGGCAGGCTGGAGCCTCTGGGTGCCAGGAGCCACCCCAGGGTGGAGTAGCACAGAACAGCGGATGCCCAGGGTGGGGGTCTGGGAAGTGCCTGGTGCTGGTCCAGGCTTCAAGGCTTGCCCAGCCTCATACAGCCCAGGCCAAGGTGACTCCCACAGCTGTGAGGCAGGGAGCTCCAGCTTGTGGAGGAGGCATGTCTGTGAATTTGTGTCCCAGGTACAATCCTATGCCACGCAGACCACAGGGCTTGTTTAATATGGTGAAGGGCCCCAAGTGGAGTGAATTAAATTCTTGCTTCAGCTCTGCTGTTAGCTTGCTGTTAAGACCTGAGGCAAATCTCCTCTCCTCTCTAAGCCTCATTTTTCATTCCACTTTCAGTAAAGTGGTCTCTTTTCCAAGACCAAGTCAAATGCTTCATCATTTAACTTAAAACACAAAACATATATTTTTTTGGTTTGTTTTCTGATTTGAGGCTTGTATCAAAAAGGAAAAAGGGGAAGTCCCCTCGTGGCTCAGCGGAAACGAATCCGACTAGGAAACATGAGATTGAGGGTTTGATCCCTGGCCTCATTCAGTGGGTTAAGGATCTGGTGTTGCCGTGAGCTGTGGTGTAGGTCACAGACGCAGCTTGGATCCTGTGTTGCTGTGGCTGTGGTGTAGGCCAGCAGCTGTAGCTCCCATTTAACCCCTAGCCTGGGAATCTCCATATGTCATGGGTGCGGACCCAAAAAGGAAAAAGAGCTGTTGGCCACAGTCTAAAGAAAACTTAATAAGGCCTTAGGTTGGGAGGTCCTTGCAGGTGGAGCCTGGCTGGTTGTGCCTCCAGGTAGAACCCTGGCAGCAGGCATTGTCTTACTGAGGACTGAACCATGCGAGGACCCAGGGAAGTCAGAATAAAAAAGACTGAATGGGCTGGGAAATGCTTCTTGGGCTGCAAGAGAGTTTGAGCTCCTCAGAAGGGCCCTGCCTGCACCCTCTCAGTCCAGTAGTTAAAGACCTGAAAAACACTTATCCGCCCTAGAGGAGTTCACTATTTTAAAAGCTCTAATTCAAAAGCTTCAATTCCAGACCCTTTCTCTAATGCTCAGAGAAGGCTGTTGAGTACAGATGCACCAACGATTGTGTTTATGTATCTGCCAAGAAGAATCTAGTACAGGACACGCCTCTGTTGTTTAAAGTAAATGATATCGGAGTTCCCGTCATGGCGCAGCGGTTAACGAATCCGACTAGGAACCATGAGGTTGCGGGTTCGGTCCCTGCCCTCGCTCAGTGGGTTAACGATCTGGCGTTGCCGTGAGCTGTGGTGTAGGTCGCAGACGCGGCTCGGATCCCGCGTTGCTGTGGCTCTGGTGTAGGCCAGTGGCTATAGCTCCGATTCGACCCCTAGCCTGGGAACCCCATATGCCGCGGGAAGTGGCCCAAGAAATGGCAAAAAGACAAAAAAAATAAATAAAATAAAATAAAGTAAATGATAGCTGTTGGCCAACCCAAATGAAGAAAAGTCTCTGATGTCAGAGTTTTTCTAATGAATTTTTGAGTTTTCTCTTTCCACTGAACATTTTGGTAAAGATAGAAGTATGAAAGGAAAATTAGCTCTAGTTTGGCATGTCCAAGCTGAAAGTAAATCAGTATGCCATCTGTAATTGTTATTGTCTGCAGTTCATTGGACTTCCACCACATACTGAGTGCTTATTCTGTGTATCACACTGGACTGTTAGAACAGTCTCGTGAGGGGACCATGTCCCTGACCATGAGTTGCTCAAGGCAGGTAGTGACAGCAAGGATGTTAAGCCTCTCTGTCTGGTCCTGAGCCTTCTCTTTCCCATACCTCTTCTTACCTTGGAATTGATGCAGTATTTGAGACTGTATATGGGTGTTACTTCTTCTGAAAACGTTTTATGAGTAAGTAATAAAAAGGCAACGTTACTTCCTAAAGCAGTCTTCCTTGACACTCTCCTTCTGATCCTGGATGGCATTGCCCTCTCACCATGCACTGCTTCAAAGCTACATTGTTGTTTTGAATGATAGCCATCTGGTGTCTGTGTTTCCTGTTGGAATATAAACTTTGTCAGGTCTGAATCCTTCAGGGATTGAGCCTAGAGCCGGCTCCTAATACACCCTCTCAACATACTGAATGCCAAGCTAAGGGGAAATGAGAACCAATGAAAACTACTTTGATACGTAGAAAAGTAAAAAAAAAAAAAAAAAAAAAAAAAATCTGTGTACCCCAGAAATCATGTTTCTTTTCTCCACCTGTAGGTTTTCTCTGTGGAAACTGTTAATAGCATTATACGATAAGACAACAGTTCCTTAGCTTTCTTCTCCAAAGTGCAAAATTTCAAGCAAACAAATAGGTAATTCTTAAGAATGAAGTAATCACATCACCTAGAATGGTGTAATGCCTTTATTGAAGAATCAATGAGATGGAACAAATTGTGAGGACATATTTATATAGTTACACTGTTTTTTAACCAACTTATGCATTTTATATTTTAGTTATTTTCAGAGGGTGTATTATTTTTGTTATACTTACCAGTTGTTATTCTTTTTACTATGCTATATAAAATATTTAACGGTATATAAGGCTTTCTTCTTTATAAATTTTAGTTGCATAATATAACAATTTAATATAATGCTAATTTTTAAAGAAAAATTGAAATGTAATAGATAAAACTGGGATAAAGTACAGAATAAATTTCCTATTTGTCTCAGCATATTTTCCATTCCACTTCTCCAGTGGGAGTCACTTAATCTGTTTCTTTTTTTTTTTTTTTTTTTGTCTTTTTGCTATTTCTTGGGCTGCTCCCGCAGCATATGGAGGTTCCCAGGCTAGGGGTCTAATCGGAGCTGTAGCCACAGGCCTACGCCAGAGCCACAGCAACGCGGGATCCAAGCCGCGTCTGCAACCTACACCACAGCTCACAGCAACGCCAGATCGTTAACCCACTGAGCAAGGGCAGGGACCGAACCCGCAACCTCATGGTTCCTAGTCGGATTCGTTAACCACTGCGCCACGACGGGAACTCCTTAATCTGTTTCTTAAAATCCATGTTATAATAATCTGTGTGAATGTAATTGTGTGTAAATGTATGTATTTTATTCTGTAAAAAAAAAAAAAAAAAAAAGATGTGCATAGAAAGTCAAACCACAATAAAAGTTTGTTTGGTGAAAAAAAAAAAAAAAGAATGAAGTAATCTGGCATTTAAAATGGATGAGGAATGAGGTCCAGGAAATATAAGATAATACATATAAGAAAGGAGATGTATATATATGTATGACTGGGTCACTTTACTGTATAGCAGAAATTGGCATTGTAAATCAACTATACTTCGATAAAATATTTAAAATTAAAAGTAAACTATTGACACATTAAAAAAAGAATGAAGTAATCTGGGCAAGCAAAGCAAAGTCTGAAGATAAATGAGGGAGAAGCGGTAAGAACACAAGGAAAACACTGAATACCTTTTTTCACAGAATCTTCTAGAATTATTGAGGGAGCTACCTCTGAGGGAGGGTTTCCATAAATCACTGATTTGACAATATGAGGCGTATCTTCTGAAAGTGAAACTCAGCTGAATTTAAAAAACTATGTAATTTTGGTTTTATGTCAGAAAAACAAAATCACACTTTAAAATAAAAAGCTGATAAACCTGAGTCATCTTATTTAGTCATTTAAATCATGATTTAAATGAAATTGATTGAAATAATATCTGCTTTGGTCATAACTACTCTCAAAGGTCTGAGGAGAAAGGTGAGATTTTCAGCTGTCCTTCATGGCCTTTGACTAGCGTGATTAAGGGATTTCGGCACCTACCCTGGAGAGTTCCCTGTCATATTTGTAGTTTCAGTGAGACTGAGATTTCCTGTACTGCTGTTGCAGCTGTGAGCAGGGTTTATCTAGCTGCCTCCAGACCACAACTATGGCCAAAATACTGCTATTTATTTGATAAGACATGGGGGCCACCTCAGGTAAAATTGTCGTTCAGAAAGAAAAGTAAATTCAAAAGGTCACTTTCTGCTTTAGAGCTGTTTTCCTTTTTTCAGTGAATTTTTTTTCTTTTGTCTTTTTAGGGACACACCCATGCCATATGGAGATTCCCAGGCTAGGGGTCAAATCAGAGCTGCAGCTGCCAGCCTACACCACAGCCACAGCCATGCGGGATTTGAGCTGTGTCTTTGACCTACACCACAGTTCATGGCAACTCCAGATCCTTAACCCACTGACCAAGGCCAGGGATTGAACCCGAGTCCTCATGGATACTAGTTGGGTTTGTAAACCGCTGAGCGACAATGGAACTCCCTCAGTGAATTTCTTGAAATACATTAGTCTGTAAATAAATGGAGACTGTACATAAAAGTTGCTCCATTTTTCAGTCTTGTTTTAATAAGTCCCAAGGGAAATGATGAAAATGTCCTAGATTCTTATTGTAGGGCTAGTCATTTTGCGGGGAAAAAAAAAATCTGTTTCAAAACAGTAAAGGATTCAAAATTCAGGACTGCATTAGAAACCAAGGTTTAAAGCCGTGTGTATGTGATTCCTTCACAACTGTTGTGAAGAGGAAAAATTTGTCCATGTAAGATTTTTTTTCAGAGGGAGAATAGGATTTTTCCAGGGGTCAGAAGATCAGCAGGGCTTATACGGTGTGTCCAGAGGCTCGAGAATGCTGGTCACTGGGACGGCATGAGGATTGTCTTCAGTGGGAATGGGGGGGTTGGGGCTGGGGTGCCCTCCTCACTGGGTGAACAGCTTGCTCTCAGGAGGAGGAGAGTGAAGAGGAGGAAGGGAGGAACAGCGTAAGCAAAACGCCATCTGTAGCAGCCCCTGCTTCCTGAATGGAGGGCAGGGCTCACCAGGTTTCTGTGGGTCCCTTAGGGCCACTCTGATCCACGTGCATCGGGTTGCCAGCCCCAGGGCCAATGGGATGCCCTGTTAGCCTCCATTTTCCATGTCCCCTGCCCCAGCCTTAGACACACCCATGCCGCTGGTGCCTGGGCATTGGGAGAGACCAGCCTCTGTTTCACTGAATAAAGACCAGGCTTCACACAGCCTGCTTCTCTAGTGACTAGGGACCAAGAAAAGGGAGTGGCTTTGTGGGGGGGTTGTGTATGTATGTTTAGGAATGAGGAACTTACACAGAGTTCTGTTGTAGGTCGAAGAGCAAACATTTTTAGTCCTGGACCAATAATAGTTGTGCATCTCCCGTAATAACTGACCACCTATATTTCACATAAATCTCTGGATTGTAAATTAAGCACCATTGTCCAAGAAGAAAAAGCGTGCCCTCTGCCAGTTCGAACTTCCAAGATAGTGAAAGCTTCCCCTTCCTTGATATTTTGAACTCAAGCAGATAGTGACGGCTGTTGGAAGGACTACAGATGACAGTATTGTGTTGAGATTCAAGGAAAAAGTTGAAAAGTTGGGGTTGAATTATCTAGCCCTGGATACAGAACAATTAACTCATTCTTTCCTCCAACTTTAATCAAGTCCGGTGAGTCAACCACTGTTTAAGCCACATGTCATCATACTTAGTTGTCCTATTTTCCATGTGAGGAAAATGAAGCTCAACAGAAGTGAAATGATTTATCCAAGGATTTGAATCTAGGAAACAGTGAGATCTTAAATAGGTTTCAGAGAGTTCCCATTGTGGCTCCACGGGTTAAGAACCTGACTAGTATCCATGAGTATACCAGTTCAATCCCCAGCCACACTCTGTAGGTTAAGGATCCAGTGCTGACACAAGCCGCAGCATAGGTCACCGATGTGGCTTGAACACTGGTGTTGGTGTGGCTGTGGTGTAAGCCAGCAGCTGCATCTCTGCTTCGTCCCTGGCCTGGGAACTTCCATATGCTGCGGGTATGGCCTTGAGAAATGTCAATAAATAAAATAGGTCTCAGACCTGGGCACCCTCTTTCCACACCACAGAGGAGGTTTTCCTGTACTGAAGCTCCGTGGAGCAGAAGGCAGATGAGTCATCATTAGCCCCCGTCATTGAACTGGTAATTTTATATGTACCTTTCATTTTTTCTTCCCTGAATTTAAAAGGACTTTCTCCCTTATTTGTGGTTTTTAAAGTAGTAATGATGTTCTTATCAAGGAGACATTAGAAACTTAAAAGGGGCACTGTCTCTTTATTATTTAAATTTATGTTATTGAATTGATTTACAGTATTGTGTTAATTTCTGCTGTTCAGTAAAGTGATTGAGTTGTACATCTATACACACTTTTTCATATTCTTTTCCATTATTGTTTATCACAAGATATTGAATACAGCTCCTTGTGCTATAGAGTAAGACCTCGTTTATCCACTCAATGCATAATAGTTTGCATCTGCTAATCCCAAATGCTTAACCCACTCTCCCCCACCTCCCCACGTCTCCCTTAGCAAGCACAGGTCTGTTTTCCATGTCTTAAACCTGTTTCTGCTTCATAGGTAAGTTCATTTGTGTCACATTTTAGATTCCACATATAAGTGATATCATATAGTATTTGTCTTTCTGGTTTACTTAGTCTGATAAGCTCTAGGTACATGCATGTTGCTGCAAATGGCATAATTCTTTGTTATGGCTGAGTAATATTCCATTGTATATATGTACCACATTTTCTTTATCCATTCATACGTTGATGGGCATTTAGGTTGCTTCCATGTCTTGGCTATTATCAATAATACTGCAGTGAACATTGGCATTGGGGAGCAAGTTTCTTTTTGAGTTCTAGTTCAGGAACCATCTCTTTAAACCTGACCCGGTCCCACCAGGTGATCCCTGTGATAGCAAGAGTGACTTCCAGAGATGGAGTTCTATGATGGGACCACAGAACAGTCAGGGGAGGCCTGTGATACCCTATTCTCTTTCCATGGCCAGTTCCTAGGCTTGGGGGATCATTTTACTGTATCCTCATCTCAGTAGGTTTCATCCTTCTCCAAGAGCTGGATATTGCCAGGCAAGGGTGGGGAGGATTGCCGCCCCCATGACAGTAGAAAATCAAGATGAGCTCCCACCTCCTCTGTAGGCTTCCTCCTGTAGCTGTGAGATGCTGCATAACATGTCCCATGGCAGCCAGGCCTGCTGGGTGGAGGTTGGAGTCACTGGGTGGTTGTCTGCCCTGCATAGACTTACTATTGGCTGAATTTGTGTGTGAAGGAGAGATAGTAGTAAAATACATATGAAGAATGGCTTGCTTAAAAGGTGCTTTTGTCACTGCCCCAAACACTTTTAAAAGCCGAGCTGCACTTTTTCTGGGACTGGTGTGGAAGGGACCATAAAAACACGTACAAATTCAAGCTTTTCCCTTAAAGAAGATTATTACTGCCTGCTTCTGGCCCACAACAACATTTTATCTAAGCAGAAAACCTTCCAGTATTAGTTTGCTGTGGCTGCTAGAACCAATGACCGCAACTCAGTGTCTTAAAAAAATAGAGGGTTTCTTCTCTCATGGTTTTGGGGTCAGGGTCCAATATCAGGATGTCAGCAGGAATGCACTCCCTTCAGAGGCTTTTGGGAACATCTGCTGCTTGCCTCTCCTCTTCCAGCCTTTGATGGCCACGGGCGGTCCCTGACTGCAGCCACATCTCTCCAGTCCCTGCCTCCGCCTTCACTTGACCTTCTTCCCTATGTGTGTCTATCCCATCTCCCTGGGTATGGCTCTTCTGAGGACCCCTGCGAAGACTGTGGAGCCCAGATAATTTAGCATAAGTTCCTCCTCTGGAGATGCCTCGCTTTATCATGTCACAGCCTGCCATGTAAGATAATAGTCCCAGATCACAGGGACTAGAAAGAGGATGTCTGGGGAGGAGTAGAGATTTTTCTGCCTTCCACACCTTCTTTTGGGGAATTTCTGAATTTTTCTTTTCCTGAAAGCTAAAGCCCGCACCCACTCATTTCACAAGTTTCTTTAGTGAATTTGATTTTCTTGGAAGGGGCCACTTGGAAGATCTAAGGAACTGACCTTGTCTGCCAGGCCTCGGAACAGGCAAAGCCATGCCTGTCTTCTTTCTCAGATTGGCGCTAGTGTAAGGATGAAGAATTGGGGGCTTGGAGAGGTGGCGGAGGCCTTCAGAGTTAGATCCTCCAGTCTGAGGGGAACCTGAGGCTAGAGAGGCAGGGTCACTAAGGAGCAGAGTGGGACCAGCTTCATTCTTCCACTTTGTTCGTGCAGATCCCTAAGCTGTCCTGTAACTAAGCCTCTGGGCCTGTGTTCACGTGAGAGCCCTCTGCACCTGAAAACCCCATGCCTGCAAATCCTCCTTTCCTAGGCCATTAGCCCTGGTTCTTCCAAATATTCTTACATTACCTGATGTCAGGAGTTCTGTCATTCTGTCTTTTTTTTTTTTTTTTTTTTTGCTTTTTAGGTCTGTACCTACAGCATATGGAGGTTCGCAGGCTAGCGGTCCAATTGGAGCTATGGCTGTCAGCCTACAGCACAGCCATCATCAGATTGAGCCACATCTGCAACCCACACAACAGCTCACAGCAATACTGGATCCTTAACCCACTGAGCGAGGCCAGGGATTGAACCTGAAACCTCATGGTTCCTAGTTGGATTCATTTCCGCTGTGCCACAACAGGAACTCCAAGAGTTCTGTCATTCCGGTTGCTTCTTACTGGATGTGTTTCCTGCCTGATATTGTCTCTTTATTTATTTGGTTTTGGAGGGCTGCACCTGCAGCCTGCGGAAGTTTCTGGGCCAGGGATTGAACCTGCATCACAGCAGTGACAACACCACATCCTTAACCACTAGGCCACCAGAGAACTCTGGTCATTGTCTCTCTAAAAGCGTGTTCTCAGATAGGAACAACACTTCAGAGATGGCCTGGTCAGTGCAGAGTAAGGATTCTATACCTAAGTCTAGTAAGCCCATGAGCTGCCCTTGTTTTTTGCATCTTCAAGTGTATATATAAGTGCAGGCCAGAATTTCATCTGTGATTCAGCCACTCCATCGCACCTGCAGCTTGCATGGAGCTCATATTCAGTGTCTTTAAATACGAATTTCTTTAAACCCATCCCCTTTGCCCCTGCTGGAGAAGAGCTGGGTTTCTGTCAATAACAGGATGAGATCAGCTTGGGATCCAGGATATAGTCCAGACAGGAATCCTGAGAACAGAGAGATCCGTGGCCTGGGGCGTGCTCATGGAGATGTATGAGCGGCAGGCTGTTAACAGGAGGCATTGGGGATGCTGGGTAAGGCATAGCAGTGGGGAAATCCTTCCAGAGCTGGCCGTCTAGATGGACAGGTGTTTGGCAGCAGAATTGTTCGGCAGAGCAGGTCAATGGGCCAGATGCGTGCAAGAAGCACTAGTGTACTGGGTTGTCAGGAAGCTGTAGAAGAGCTGCATCCAGAAGAACGAGTTATAGGATCAACCGCCAAAACTGCTGAGAAGGGGGAGCAGGAGCCTGAGCCTGAAAGGTAAAAGGAGCTCCCAGGTCTGAAGTCAGGAGTTGGGACACTGGTGAGAGTCTCCGTGTCAGTGGCCTGGAGCCTAGGGTCAGGGTCTCTGGCAGGACTTGCGAACAGAGTAAATTGTCCCAGCTGAATGGGTGGGAGGGTATGGGGCTGGGTCTGACATGTTCCTATATTTATGCATTAGATGTTTTACAGTCAAAAGCAGGATTTTATGGGTGGCTGAAATAGCTCAGTTGGGAGAGCATTAGCCTGAAGAAAATCAGGATTTTATCTGTTTACTATGGGGAGATTTTTGTTGTTTTGGTCAGCCCTAGTAACCGTTCCAGCCTTTCAGTCCTTAAAAATCTGTGTTCTTTCTTCTAATTAATTAGCGATCCTCTTTCAGCTGTGAATTATTTGTGATCTCCATAAGCACATCTGATGAAAATCTCCTTAACCAAGGGTAATGTGCCTCCCAAGCCCTACTGTACAAGCACCTCCCTCCAAGTCCGTGTCACCCCCCTGTGATGTTTGTACCCTCAGAAGTGGCCATCCCATCACCCCCGAGTCCACCAAACCCAACTGTCACTTGGCCCAGGGTCCCCCATCTTGCTCAGCTATGTTTTGAGTGGCTGTCTGAATCTCTGCTGACATCAGGGTGCTGTATCTGCAGTCTTCCCCTTGACAGTCCCATGAAAGTGCCCGAGATGAGGCAGCACCACACAAAGGCGTGTTGGGAGGGGACTTGGTTAAACACTGCATCGAGGGCAGAGGTACCATGGTGTTCTCACTGATGCCGGTGGCTTTCCATCCTGAGCCCCACTTTCCGTAGCACACCCAGGGGCATTAGCCCGTGGGTGATTTTGAAGGAGGAGCTAGAACCCCATTCAGATGTGAAAGGGTTCACTTCCACCAAAGACCCAGCCTCCTCTTCGGGTTACGTGTGGTCTGTGGAGAGCAGCCCCCACAGCCGGGGGAACGTGGCAGCTTCTCGGAAGACGTAGGGGTGTTCGTGAAGTTGTGAAATGGGCCACGGCTGAACCCAGAGTGTAAAGGGAAGGAGAGGAAGTAGATCACTGCCGTTCGCAGAAGAAGAGATGAAACAGGGTGTCCATTTGCATAGTCCTTCCCGTAAAAGGACCCTGTGAAAGCGAGATGGCTCCAAGGTCGAGCACAAGGCCGAGTGAAGCAGTGGAAAGAGTGTGGGCCCCGGGGCTTGAGACATCCTGACTGTGCCACTAGAGAGCTGTGTGATGCTGACTGTGGGGGAGGCAGATAGTCATCACGTGCTGCGTTCAGGGTGCTGTGAAATCGATACAGATGCGAGAACATCTCGAATGGGAGTCTGATGAAGAGTGAAACTAGGGGGCATTGGAATAATTTACCAACGTCTGTTCATTGTCCCCCTTTCTCTGGGCCATGACTTCTAAGCATGGTGTGAATTCACAGCCAGGGTGGGAGAAGAGGCCGGGAAGGTGCCTTTCTGCCATCTTAATTTATCTTCCACTCTCCATCAAGATTGAGTGCTACAGTAATTTAAAACCAATGAATAAACTTTTTTGTGGAGGGATTTGTGTCATTATACATTTATCCAAACCCTTAGAATGTACAACACCAAGAGTGACTCCTAACGTAAACTGGTGACTCTGGGTGATCCATGATATGTGCATGTAGGTTCATTACATGTAACAAATGGCACACCTCCACCATCATAGTATCACACAGTATTTTCACTGCCCTACAGATCCTCTGTGCTCTGTCTGTTCATCCTTCCCTCATCCGAACCTCTCACAGCCAGTGATCTTTTTTTTTTTGGTTTTTTTGCCATTTCTTGGGCCGCTCCCGCAGCATATGGAGGTCCCCAGGCTAGGGATCTAATTGGAGCTGGAGCTGCCCGCCTACGCCAGAGTCACAGCAACGCAGGATCCGAGCCGCATCTGCAACCCACACCACAGCTCATGGCAACGCCAAATCATTAACCCACTAAGCAAGGGCAGGGATCGAACCCACAACCTCATGGTTCCTAGTCATATTCGTTAACCACTGCGCCACGACGGGAACTCCCCAGTGATCTTTTTATTGTCTCTCAGTTTTGTCTTTTCCATAATGTCATGTAGTTGGAACCATCCAGCATGTAGCCTTCTCAGATTGGCTTCTTTCACTTACATATGCATTTAAGTTCCCTCCGTATCTTTTCATGGCTTGATACTCATTTCTTTTTAGCGCTGAATCATATTTTATTGTCTGGAGGTACCATGATTATTTACTTATTCACCTCCTGCAGAACATCTTGTTTGCTTCCAAGTTCTGGGAATTATGAAAAAGCTACTTAAAGCATCTGCGTGCAGGTTTTTGTGTGGACGTCTGGTCGTCGTCACGCGGGAGCGGAGTAGGGAGATGGATGGAGCAAACACTCCGTCCAAGACCAGGGACCCCTCAGAGGGCTCTGCAAAGAGTCAGAGGCTGGGAAGACAGCACCGAGGAAGGTGGCTTCAGGGCTCAGGGTACCATGACAAATGATGAGGAGGATGTTTGCAAAGGAGTACATATGCATACAAAGGACTGTGTCTGTATGTCAGATACATACCTGTTTACCTAATTGCGGGGGGAGGAGGGAGACAGAGAGGGGGGAGTACACCACCCCTCTCCCCGTCTTGCGCCTTAAAAACTAGACCACCACCAGGACTTTGGAAGCCTCTGTGTGTTCCTCCCTGGCCCTACCCCTCTCCTTCAGAGGAAACACTGTTCTGAATTGTGTGTGTGTCATTTCCTGGCTCTTCTGGGTTTATTTCCCTAAGCAATCTATTATTAAGTTTTGTTTGCCTCGGGGCTATATATAAATGGTACTCCGGTACATTTGCCTTTTTTCAGTCAATATTCATTTTTTAAGATTCATCGCTACCGATGCCTACAGTGACACACATGCCATTCATTTACCTTCACCACTGTATGGCCTTGCCTTGTGTGAATACACCACAAGTTATTTATCCCGTCTCCTCTCGATGGACATGTGGGTCCTTTCCAGTTTTGTGCAGTTTTAAGCAGTGCCACTGTGAACAGTCTTGTATGTGTGCCTTGCGGCAAACAGTTCCTCCTATAAGTATTGAAGAGAATAGATTCCTGGGTCTTAGAGTATGTGCCTCTTCAACTTGACCGTGTAATGGCAAATTGTTTTCCATAGTGGTTATAGGATGTTCCATTTGACATTCCCAGGAGTAATCAGATTAACTCCAAAAAGAAGGGGAAGTCCAAAGGGAAGACGAAATGCAGGATTAGCCAAATATTGGTGAGGAGAAGGATGTCATTAGGGTCTGATGAAGTACAGCTCCCCACCACCGTGTGGGGCAGAGACAGCTGGGAATGTGAAGAGAGAGGTGTGGGCAGGACAAAAGGTTATCTTGCCTGGACCACTGTCACATTGTCATTAGGGAGCTGATTCCATCGCAGTAGGAATGAAACCCCCAGTTGTCTTCCATTTTCACTGTTTTCTCTGATCAGTAAGAACCTTTAAGTTCTCTGTCTGAGGAGCAGATAGATGCTGCCAGTCATTTAAGTGTCTGTTTGCACATCAAACTCGGGGCTGGGGGTGGAGGGGGTGGGTGGTGGTATGGATTCTAGTAAAGCTTTTGAAACAGATAGCCACACGGAGGCAGACAAATGTTTTTGGAGGTTACTTTCCTCCAAACACAGAAGATTTTTCTGACAGCCATATTTTGTATTTTATAAATCCAGGAAACTGACACAGGGTTTGACAGTGCAGTTTCTTTGACCTCTCAGGCTCAGTTAATGAGAACTCAGATCTGCTCTGTGGTCATTCACTTGACCCGAGAAAAATGGGTCTGTGGCATTTTGAATGGCAAATTAGCTATGACATGTGACATGGTCCTAGGTGTGCATTTTGGCCTCATTTGTAAATCCTGACTGCTCTGATATGTAAAGCTGATAGAATTTGTTATCTTTTCAGAGCATATCCATTCTTCCAAATCTGGATTTAAGTGAGGACAATGTCTTTTGTTGGCATTCCTATGAAACTGAAAGTAGAGCATTAAACCATTAAAAACACGTGTTCTCCGGAATCTCAGAAGGGCAGCTTTTTTTAACTTGTTATTTTTGGGTCACCCTTCATTAATAGCATTCATCTGATTTTTTTGATTTCAGGCCAGAGAGCTCAGTGCTGGTGACATTTTCAAAATATTTCAACCATAGTTTCTCATCGTCTGTTGACTAGTATTGTCTTTTGATGGTGACATTACACATTTGGGAAAGCAACATGGCATACTGGAAATAACACTTGTGCTGTTCCAAGAAAATGTAAAAAAACCTCAGTTTTCCACAACTGAGGTCTCATTATGCAAACTATGACAGGTCTACTCAATGGAACATTGTCTGTTAGTTAAAATGATGATTTTAAAAATTGTGACATAATTTGGACAAGTGTTGAGTTAAGGGAAGAAAAGCACAGTACCAATTCGCCTGTGGAATATAATCCTAATTTTGAAGGCAAAAATGCTTGGGTGGAAAAAGCCTATAAAAATTTTACCAAAATGCTAGTTGTATTTGGGTAATTAGATTATAGAGATTTTCTTCTCAATGTGGTTACATTACTTTTATAATAAAATTAATTAAGAGGGTGGAAAGAGAGCATCTGGATTCAAATTGCCACTCTTCCATTAACTGGCTGTTTGACCTTGCACAAGCTACTTAAGAGACTTCCTCGGGCACTAAAGATGGTACATTTACCCCTGTAGGGTTGTTAACCTGTCAATGGAGGTGACAGTCTTAAGACACCCTGTGCAAGTAGCTAGTTTGTTGGTTCCTACCCTCCTCCCCAAGCTTCCCCTTCTCTGTCGAAACAAGCTTTGCCCAAAACACACCCAACAGCCACGAGTGATATTCTTTTCTCATCTGGTTTCTATTTTGTCTAGTTGGAGTCTTACTCTGATCTCAATAAGTACTTTTGACCTCTTGGAACTTCTTTTTTAGCCATGACAACTGACGGTTATTTTAGAGAAGTGACCGATGAGTAAGAATGCTTGGTCTTTTGGGGACAAGAGGGGGAATTTGAAGAACTGGACCTTCTCAAGTTCTAGCATTTCAGCTGTTCAAATACATGTATTTGATTGACAGCAATACATTTGTTAATTTGAGGGCTTCTTTGTTAACCTCCTTCAGCTGGTAAGGAGGAAACATATTACAGGCTTGCTAAACATGCTGGTGATTTTATTAGCTCCGCCAAGTTCTTCTAGGAGACAGGTACAAATAATATGTACAAAAAGAGTTCAGCCAGGATCCCTGTGGGCTGTGTGTGAGCTTTAAAGGCTTTGTGATGACATGAGATGATCGCGTTCAGCAGTTGATATAAACAGCGTCAGAGATGCTCTCTGAGAGCCTAGCTTCTCACTTGTTTCAGAGTCAATTTCCTGGGAGCTGGGGGAGGAAAATCCGTTTGTTATTAGTCATGGCCAGCTACAGATTGGCTAGGCAGTGGAAAATGTAATCTTGCCCTGGATTTAGGGAACACTCTTTGCAAAAGTTCAAAAAAAGATGCCTATCTGTCTGTCTGTCTATCTATCTATTTTTTTCTTTTAGGGCTGCACTGGCGGCATATGGAGGTTCCCAGACTGGGGGTCGAATCTGAGCTGTAGCCACCAGCCTACACCAGAGCCACACCAACTTGGGATCTGAGCCGCATCTTCAACCTACATCACAGCTCATGGCAACGCCAGATACTTTGACCCAGTGAGCGAGGCCAGGGATCGAACCCGCTTCTTCATGGATGCTTAACCACTGAGTCATGACAGGAACTCCCAAGATGCCCATATTTACATGGCCCCAAGTCATCCCATCTACTTACACCGAGATGCAGAGTATCTGAGATCTCCCCTAGGCTCTTAGACCTACAGTCTCATGGGGTGGAAGTACATTCCTGACCTACTCGAGACTAGGATCAGGTCTGTGAAGTCCAAGTTCATGTCCCATCAGAAACAGCAGACTCACCCTCTGCTGCTAGCTGCCCTTGTAAGAGTCACTAGACATGCTGAGCCTCACTTTTGTTGTAAAATGAGAGGTTTAATCTCCAAGGGCCCAACAAGCTCAAAATCCCAAAGATTCAGTAATTCCCTGGAGTATTTCTTTAACATGTCCATGTCTTGAGAGGTACGAGTAATTAAACCAGAGAAAGTCAACCATAAATTCTTGTTCCTTAAAGTTCGAGGCTCTAAATCAGGTGCCATGCCTTCTGTAGATGGCTTGGCAGGGTCAGGATCTTTCTGCCAAGGGTCACAGTTCCCCATTGGTCCAATCTTCATGGCCCCACAAGGGCCCAAAATGGCATAAAGCAAACTGGAGAGCCCTGGCGGGAACTTCCTACTGGCTGTTGCAGCTTTTTAAGAAAGAGAAAAGAGCAAGGACAAGAAATAAGGGCATGAAGATTGGATGGGAAGAAGCAAAGTTGTCTTTATTTGCAGGCAACTTGGAGGTTTATCCAGACAAATCCAAGGGAATATATAAAACCTCTACTGGCCAGAACGAACCATAAAACTTAGGAAAGTCACAAGGTACAAGGTCGATATTACAAAAAAATTAATTGTATTTCTATAGATGGGCAGCTAATAGGTGGAAAAGAAGGCTAAAAAACCAGTTCTGGCTATATAACAACAGAAAAACCTAAGTTACTTAGGAATAAATTTAACAAAAATCAGTCAATTGGTGCTGTCTTTAGTGGGGGTGGGGGTGGTGTTTAGGCTTATGGGTGCTCGTGGTCCCAGACAGTCCTGGGGGAGTAGACTTTGTTTTGTAGCCCTTATCCTTTCTTAAGGGAGGAGCTGTATAAACTTACATAACTGTTGTTGATCATCATCACGACATGGATCGTGATGTCGGTTTATATTCAACAAGCCAGCAGTGCTCCTAGTTTATCTGATACCAGGCATATTTTCTTTGCACTAGGGTGAAGTCCTGAGTGGCCCAGGTTAATTCTCAGGCATAAGATGTTCGCTTAGAAAGTTGTGGTTTTTCTTTATTCTTTGTTCCTACTTCTCTCCAGGGTGCGATGAGGCCTTTAATCCAACAGACAGCAGGAGGATCTATGTAATGAATTTTTACATGCCCTGGTCATTTTAATGTAATTGTCCTTCTTTTAAAAGGCTTCATTAAGTCTATTGTTAGGATGGTAAAACTACCTAAGAGAGACAAGAGGGCTTTTCCCATTTTCAGAATTCAAGACAGTTTCTTAATTGCACTGCTTTAGGTGAACAGTAATTAAATGGGTTGGGAGAATGTGCAATATTTATTTATAGTAACGCAGGCATGTCACGTATTTATAGTCATTACTGCACAGTCTACTTGATAACATCCTTTTGGAAAAAAAATATCATGACTGTTAAAAGTAGTTCCAATAAGTGTTTTTGGCAGGTCTTTAAATCTAGCTGTGAATATTAACAGATCTAGATTCCTTCCGTTAAAGTACCATACATAGTAAACTTTTTGCGAGGAACCTGTACTTGCAAAGCCCTAAATATGCTTTTAACATTTTTAATTTAAAATATTTGAATTAAATATGTTTGCCAATGTCAATAGTCTTTGGAATGTTATAATGTACCTTAATTATAACAAGATGATAGGAGAATAACTATTCCTAGGTTCTTTTTTTTTTTTTTTTCCCTCTTTTGTCTCTTTTTTTTAGGGCCGCACCCGAGGCATGTGGAGGTTCCCAAGCTATGGGTTGAATCGGAGCTGTAGCTGTTGGCCTATGCCAGAACCGCAGTAACACCAGATCTGAGCCGCCTCTGAGACCTACACCACAGCTCATGGCAATGCTGGATCCTTAACCCACTGAGTGAGGCAAGGGATCGAACCCGCAACCTCATGGTTCCTAGTCAGATTCGTTTCCATTGCGCCACGACAGGAACTCCCCTAGGTTCTTAAATTTGGTAGTAAATGCAATTTTAGCATTTTGGTGTGCTCTGATACAGCAGATTTGGCAAGCAGATAGCAAAGAAGTTTTCCATCAATAATTGAGAATCTTAATGCCAACTAAACCACTGTTGGGGGGGCCTTTTTGAGCACCAGATGAAAGCTAGGGGTCCTCCATCCCGAAAAACATTTACACACATAAAAACAAGCACAGATACAGCGTGTTAGCCAGGGCAGGTCTCTGGACCCCTTGAATGCCTGTTCATAGACCAGAGATAAGAATCCTTGCTCAAATGGCACACTGTACAAATAGCCCCTTTTGATGTATACATTGCTTCATGCCTAGCTCTCCCATGTCTATGTCTACAAAGCTATTTGTATTAATACCTTTTCTCCACTGGACATTTTTACTCAATATTTTCATTTACCAACTCAGTTTAAATGGTCCCTTTTCCATCACTGCTGATTTCTTGAGCTTCTGGTTATTTCCTCAGTCATTACAGGTAGTCATCAGCCTCTGCCTCTGCCTCATCTCCCCCAAAGCCAAGAACAAACCAGCTCTCTTCCTCTGTGCATCCAGCACATAGGAAACGTTTTATCTGTCCCCAGAGTCACTGCTTTCTCCCCCTCTGTTGTTTATCCACACTACCTAGAGTGAGCCTTCAACAGCTAGGCTTGCTGGGAGGGGCCATAGAAGAGATGGCCCCTCCCAGCCCCACCTGCCACTCCTGTGGGACTCCTAGCCTTCTGTGTGTGTGTTGGAGGTCGGGGCGGGGGGGGGGGGCGGGTAGTATGCCAGCCTCATCCAGGCAGGTTCCCTTGGCCCCTACCTGCTCTGCCACATCTGGGGGTTTTCTGGCACCACACACAGCACATCCAACCCCTCACCTCCTTTGCTCTGGGGGTCTGCCCTCCTGCTGCCCCCAGAGACTGTTCCTTTGCTCAGGTTCCTCATGTTCCTTTCCAGCCACTGCTTTCCATCTTTCCTGCACCACGGACACTGCCCTGGCCAAGAGAGCATCTAGGACAGGTTGTCCATCTGCTGAAGCAGTGGCTGGGCTCTTCACATATTCTGTTCATAGTCACCGAACCTGCAGGAAGATAGGTCCCCGGGACCAGGAAGCCCTGTTTCTGTGGAAGTCTGTACTTCTGTTCCATCTGCAACTTCCCGCTCCCCATTCATCCGTCTCAATTGAGTCAGCAGTTCAGTGAAGATCCTTTGGGGACTTTTTTTTTTTTTTTTTTTTTTTTGTCTTTTTGCCATTTTCTTGGGCCGCTCCCGCAGCATATGGAGGTTCCCAGGCTAGGGGTTGAATTGGAGCTGTAGCCGCCAGCCTACGCCACAGCCACAGCAACGAGGGATCCGAGCCACGTCTGCAACCTACACCACAGCTCATGGGAACGCCGGATCTTTAACCCAACTGAGCAAGGCCAGGGATCGAACCCACAACCTTGTGGTTCCTAGTAGGATTCGTTAACCACTGAGCCACAACGGGAACTCCTGGGAACACTTTTTTAAAAAGTGTGGGGGCAAGGGTCTAAGAGAGTATTGTGAATTATTATTAATAAGAATTTACAAGGAAATAAGTCCCTAACACCCCTCTGTGTGCACAGCCTCATCTTCTCATGCTGGTTTGGAGGCTGGCAGCCCCCTCTTTGCTCATTGGGGGCACAGGGGCAGTAATCTGCCTCTTTTTACTTCCTGGCATGTCTGTCTTGGTGTTTCATGGACTCCTATAGCTGGGGGTGACCCTTGAGGTGATCCCTGATGATCTCATTGGGAAGCTGAACAAGCTGAGAGTCAGGGAGGTTAAATGGCTAGTCCAAGGTCACATAGCAATAAAGTCACCTTGTGAACCTATGTTTTCTGGCTCCTGGTCTCTCTTTTTGCTACACTACAAGTACGACTCAGCCTGTGATTTTTTTTCTTTTCCCCATCTCTTTCATCTCTTTTCTTAGTGCCTGTTTGGTGCCTCGTAGATATTCTGAGCTTTTAATGCCACCTTGACATTGCTATACCTCAATAAGTATGAACACTTAATAATTACCTTACTTTTTGAATAGCACTTGGTCTTTTCAGGATCTTTCACATGTGTTTCATCATTAGATTTTGCCACAAACCAGTGAAATATGTTGCTCTTATGATGGAGGAAAAAAGTAGAGACCTCTTTGAGACCACGTGGCTAATTAGTGGAACAGTGGAGGACAGAATCTGGTTCTCCTGTATCAGAGGTTGTGGTGGGTTAACGCTGTTTTGAAAATCTGGCTTCAGGCTCTGGAGCCTTGTCTTCCTTTATGGAAATATAAAAAATAGGATTTCCTATTTTCTGACAGTTTTCAGTGTTTCCTAAAGTGTGTTCTGAAGCACACTGGTCCCATGAGATGCTCTGTAATAAAAGAGGATTTTGTGGCCAGATAAGCTGGGAAAAGCTGCTCGGTGTATCCCCCTCTTGGGGATTCCCAGTGCACAAGAGCATTTAAAGGCTCTGAGAAGTTCCTCTGCAAAGAACATTGAATTTTTTTTTAATTGTGGTAAAATACACATGACATAAAAATCTCGCATCTTAATCATTTTTAAGTGTTTAAGTTCAGCAGTGTTAAGTACATTCACATTGTTGCCCAACCAATCTCCAGAACCCTTTTCATTTTGCAAAATGGAAACTCCATACCCATTAAACAATTCTCTGTTCTCCCCTCTCCCAGCCCCTGCAACAACCATTGTACTTTCTGTCTCTATGAATTTGACTGCCCCTGGGTGCCTCCTCTAAATGGACTCAGAGTATTGGTCTTTTTGTGACAGGCTAGTTTCA
The DNA here is from genome assembly GCF_054392235.1 of Sus scrofa. Lineage (NCBI taxonomy): Eukaryota > Metazoa > Chordata > Mammalia > Artiodactyla > Suidae > Sus > Sus scrofa. Next base: position 77,932,737 of record NC_139383.1, on the reverse strand, counting down.
CTCAGTACAATGTCCTCAAGGCTCACCCTTATTGTAGTAGGTGTCAGACTTTCCTTTTTTTTTTTGTCTTTTTGCTATTTCTTGGGCCGCTCCCCAGGCATATGGAGGTTCCCAGGCTAGGGGTCTAATCGGAGCTGTAGCTGCCAGCCTACGCCAGAGCCACAGCAATGCCGTATCCGAGCTGCGTCTGCGACGTACACCACAGCTCAAGGCAACACCAGATCGTTAACCCACTGAGCAAGGGCAGGGATCGAACCCGCAACCTCATGGTTCCTAGTCGGATTCGTTAACCACTGAGCCACAATGGGAACTCTGAGACTTTCCTTCTTTTTAATGCAGTATAATTTCCATTGTACATATATACCATATTTTGTTAATCCACTCAACCAAAGCTGACTTGAGTTGCTTCTGGTTTTTGTGACTAGTGCTGCTGTGACCATGGGTGTACAGACATCTCTTTGAGAACCCGCTCTCAGTGATTTGGGTACATATCCTTACGTAAATGGCTGGATCCTATGGGAATTTCATTTTCATTTTTTTGAGGAACCACCATTGTTCAACCTGTTTTTCTACCCAAAGTTGCACAACTGATTCGATCACAGAATCCTTTTTTTTGCATTACTCCTTTGAGTATCCTACAGAACATGGGCTTTTCAGGAAATACTAAGAAATCCTGGGCTCAGTAAGGATTTCCGTTTATTCCAGGGCCTGACAAACCTCAGGATGCCACCTGGCAGTTCAGCCACGAAGCTCCCAGCCCAAGGGCAAGGTCAGCAGTGTGGTCCCAGGACCTGCAGAAGGGGAGGAAGCTCACAGGGTACACAACAAACTAGAACCACAGTTCCTCGACTGGAACTGACACTGTAAACTGGGCACAGGTAAAGAGGCTGCTGTGGCTTTGATGTCATTTAATCTCCACTGCTTAGGCGGGCATCTTCATTCCGTAAGAGAATAAAGAAGGGTGAGCCCTCCTGCCTCTGTGCAGTAGGGGCCTAGAGAAAGCTTTCCAATGGGAAGTATTAGAATTCAGAGACCTCTGTTCCATCATTCAGAAACCTCTGTTCCCTCATCTCCCTGAAGAGGAGAACTTCAGGAGGAGAGGGAGGTGGGGGTAGAGTCCCTGGGTAGCGTGGCTGAGTGCTCCGTGCAGCTCAGGGAGCAGCAGTCCCATATGAGGGTGGAGGACATGGCTCAGTATGCGCTGGACACAGAGTCTGCCCCCTGTGCCTGGATCTGAATGGGCTTCTCCTCAGGGCTTGTAGTGTTGATGCAGTGTCATCAGCCCTTTATGTGATTCCTCAATAATTGAGGGGTGGTTGTAAACACGAATTGTGTGGGTAGATCAAAATCCCAAGAGTTGATTTGCCTCACACAGATGGAAAGGGGTATGTGGGCAGGCAGTAAACTGAGGAAAGAAACACATCCCCCACCACTGCCAGCTGCTGAGTACCTCAGACGTCCTTGTGGTCAAGTCCCAGCCCCTGGTGACCTGGAAGGAGCTGTTATGTGTTTGGACACCTGAACACCCAGGGTCATTTCTCTAAACACTAGCTTAAAAATTGGCCTGGGCCATGGAGCTCCTCTCGTGGCTCAGCGGAAATGAATCTGACTAGCATCCATGAGGATGCAGGTTCGATTGTTGGCCTTGCTCAGTGGGTTAGGAATCCGGCGTTGCCATGAGCTATGGTTTAGGTCGTAGACACAGCTTGGATCTAGCATTGCTGTGGCTGTGGCAAAGGCCAGTGGCTACAGCTCCAATTTGACCCCTAGCCTGGGAATGTCCATATACTGCAGGTGTGACCCTAAAAAGACTAAAAAAGAAAAAGAAAATTGGCCTGGGCCTGAAGGGTTTCAGGAGTGCCTAAAAGAAAACAGACTGGGCGGTTGTCGCTTTATCTAGCTGTTCTTGATATTGATAAGGATGAGGATGCAAAGCTATGGAGAGGCTGTGTAGTCCCACAGAGCTTTGAGCCAGGATGCAAGACGGCCCTAGAATACCCAGCCTCTTGATTCCCTTGTCTGAGCGCAGATAATGATAATGATGCTGCATGTTGGGGGGTGGGGGTGGAGTGGAATTTCATGAGCCCTCTGAGATCCTGAGATGAAAGTGGCTACTGATGAACAAATTATTATGAGATTTTACTATTCCGTAAATAAATGCTTTAACTTATCTCTCTGACTCCCTTGCTTTAAGTGAGTTCAGACTTGGCTTCTCTCATTGGCTACCTCCCACCCAGGCTGTTTCCCCAGGACCACAGTTGTGTGTGGAGGCACTGAGGTGAAGTGGAAAAGGGCTTGGGAAGCTCAATGTAGACCCTCGGGCAAGCTGCTTACTCTAATGGCCTTAGTTTCTACATCTTTTAGGTTCTGTTCTAAGGTTCCTTCCAGCTCTATAGATCTGTGATTTTTAGCAAAGATTAAACCAGAAAGAATTCAGCCTCAAGGTACACACATGTATGGAGCGCCACGTCTGAACCAGGCACTGCTCTAGGTTCTTGGAATAAATCGGCAAACAAGGTAGCTTATTTTCACTGGGGGGAAGAGATGAGACCATAAGCAGTAAATGTTAATAATAAGTAAATTGTATAGTTGTTGGAATGCGGCAGGTAGGCAAAGTCAAGATAGTGTGATAAGAGGAATTGGGAATGCAGGCAGGAGTGCAATTTTTTAAAAATATAGCAAAGAGGAACTTTTCCATTATGAGAGTTGTTAGAAAATCAAGCACATCATTAACGGGAGGCTGTAAAGCTCTCTTTTGGAGATTTTTTTAGGAAGTGAAAAGTCTACTCATGTTTTTAGATTCAGGGATATTCTTATTTGGACATAGAAGAACGAGCTCATTGACCCTTTTGAAGGTTTTCTTTTTTGAAGATGTAGTGGCTTGTGCAAGAGTAGCTTCCTCCTGCTGAGGATGCGTGTGTTCATACCTACACAAACACATGTACACACATATAGGTGTGTGTATACACGCATGCACATGCATATCTGCTGCTTAAAGAGCAGTACAAGCCAGACTTGGGAGGACCCAGCTGCTGGCCTAGCTCTACCTCTAGCTCACTTTGCAAAGGCCAGCTAAGCCTTATGATAATATAGCCCTCCCGTCCTGCCGTTTTATTAGGCAGGAACTGAAACACAGAAATGCTAATGCTTCGCCAGTGTCAGAATGAGTCAGGAATGGCTAATGGGACCTGGCATCCTCTGCCCCCGGCCACCCTCTCCATGCCTTCCTACGCTCCTCTTCCCATGGCTGTTTCTGCTTCCCCTTCCCTCTTGCTTAGGGACCACCTCCACTCCCAAGTCTGTACAATTAAACAGTAATAAAACCAATGTAGTACTTCCCCTAACCCTTGTGTCCAGACCCACACAGTCCAGCTTTGAAATCATGTTGTAACCAAACAGATAGAATCCGGGGACAATGGTGTTGAAATAGCAAATGCTTTCCTTATGTTTCTCAGTGCAACGAGGGGGACATAGAATCCACAGCAGCACCTCAAGCCCTTCCTTCGCCACTAGCCATCCTTATACCCCACAGCCCTGACAAATTGACAGATGTCTCCTAACCATGACCCACTGTTTTCCCACTTGTCCTGCATCATAACCCCCCCCCCCCCGGCCTGGACACACACACACACACACACACACACACACACACACTTCCCCAGGAGGCTGGGCCCAGGAAAAGAGCCAGCAAGGCAAAGCCAGCATCCACTTCAGCAGCTGGGGTGAGAGAGGGCCTGGCCAAGTACGTTCTTCATTTCCCGACCCCCGCACCGCTGTTCACTGTTGTGCTGTGTTAGCCCTTCTCCTAGATCACCTTCTGGAACTTAATCACCACAGAAATCCTACCTAGTAGATATCTTCGTCTCACTGATGAAAAAACTGCAGAGAAATTGAGTACCTTTCCCTGTACCATGCTATAGAGATGCTAGGATTTGAGCCCAGGGCTCCCCAGTTATGAAAACAGTGCTCAAATCTCCTGTAAGGTGCTGCCTCTAAGTCATATAAATCCCAGAGGCTCCAGGCTCTTTCAGTTGCCAAATTTGTTGGGGTGGGAGACACAATTATAAAACTCTCTGGTGTTGGAGGCGGTTACCTCTGTTTTGCAGCCAAGATCTGGAAAGCTTAGTAGCTAAATGGAAAAGAGTATATTCTCCCCAAGCCTTGTGGAGTGGAATCTGTCTTGCTTGGAAACTCAGAAGACAGTCTGGGCTCCTTTGCACACAGCCCAGAGGAGCCCCAGGAAGGTCTGTGGACCACTGTTCTGACACATCAGACGTGATTGCTTTCCGACCCTTCCAGTCTTTCAGTGGGCTCTGCGACCAAGGAGGGCTCGAGTTGGGCCTCACCCACAGAGGAAATGCAGAGACAGGAGCTGGGAGGTGGGCCCTCAGAGACAGAGGAAATTTTAAGCAGTTCCTTTGTCACAAGCCTAAGATAAAAGATACTTTCTGACAAACATGTTGGTTCAGTGTGTGAATTTGTGAACTTGCTACAAAGAACCTTAAGGGTAAGGTAACCAAGAATGCGTTTTGCGGCTACCCAACCCTAGCTCTGTCTCCACCTTGGTTGAAAACTAGTGCTAATTTGGGAAAGGGTCCTAATGCAAGAAGTGACAGGAGACCAGAGAAGCAAAACAGCTACACCCAAACAAATACAAAGAGAAATCCAGAGTAGTGAATGAGAGCAGGTGAGGCAAAATAGAGGAGGCAGGGTGATGGGGACAGACCAGCAAGGACAGAATATACCTGAGTGGAGGACACAGGGCACAGGAAAAATCAACCAAGACCTGGGCAATGGTAGGCGAGATCATCACCCAGTGTTAACAAGGTCTTTGCGGGGTTCTGTTCTGATCCGTGACACCGTCAAGACTTTCTTCTAGGTTTCAGTAGCAACTTAAGCCTAGCGTGTAGAGGGCTTTGCTGGGAGTTCTCTTTCCACATGCCTGAGATTATATTTTTTCATCAAGAGGAAAGTCATTTGAAGGTAAAGGCACTAATATTTACAACATCATCCAAATCACCCCTTGGTAAAGTATGAGAATGAGAGCAAAGTGAAATGAGCTGGAAATACATTTTATGACATTGATCCACCCAGTGATGTTATCACATATGAGTCATTACCAAGTAGATTCTTGCCATCTTGGAATAGATGTTTTTCAGTTTTCAAAAGTACGTAGCGATCAATTGTTGCTATGTTTCCTTTGTGGCAGTGCTACACTTTCCCAGCTATTGTCCCAGTTAATGATATTATGTGACTTCTGACTGCTCTATATCCATAGTTGACGGCTTTATGTAATTTTTGCTTTCAGTTCCTGAAGCATAGTGATATGGTGAACTGATTAAAAATAGCATTCTAATGAAATTGTTGGGTGTGTTGTTGTAGTATAAGTCAGCTGCAAATGAGAAGTTCTTTCCTGAGGAAATTGATAAAACTGAAAGTCAACTTGCATGTTTATATATTTTCTATGAGAATTTTTGGTCCCTCCTCATTTTTTTCCTTTTAAAAAATTTGTGCGAGTTAATTTGTTCTTCCTCCCTAGACACATATTTTAACACTTGTAACAGTTAGCTGAGGTCTGTTATGCTAATATGATACAAGAGTTTGAATTAAATGTTTACCAGCAAAGTATGCAATGGTGTAAGTTCTAAAAGGAAGCAAAGTGAACTCTTTTTAGTTCAAATACTGGATATTTAAAAATAAAAAATAGGAAATGGTTTTTATCCACTAGGTCTTTGTTCTCAGCCTAGCAACATGTGAAGGGCTCTCATTCTTTTAAAAGGAAGGAAGAAAGAAGAAATAAAATTTCTACTTGACGTTTTCCACTTAATACCAGGCTTGTAAGAGTCACGGTGCTATAGAGGTGGCCTATAGACCTATTTTCCCTAGCCTAGTGTTTTGCAAAAATCTGGGCCAGCATTTAAAATTCAGGAAATATGACACCTAAAAAAAAAACCCCAGCAGTTCCTGTTGTGGCTCAGTGGAAACGAATCTGACTAGTAACCATGAGTATACAGGTTCAATCCCTGGCCTCGCTCGGTGGGTTAAGGATCTGGCGTTGCCATGAGCTGCAGTGTAGGTCGAATACTTGACTCGGATCTGGCATTGCTGTGGCTGTGGTATAGGATTGGTGGCAACAGCTCTGATTCAACCCTAGCCTGGGAACCTCCATATGCCGTTGGTATAGCCCTAGAAAGATAATAATAATAATAATAAAGATTTATATTTTCTCCCTCTCTCTCTCTCTCTCTTTTTTTTTTTTTTTTTTGTCTTTTTAGGACCACACATGCATTTGAGTTACACATGCATTTGAGCTACATCTGCTGCTCCTTCCCTCACACCCTTGTTTCTACTGCTACTCTCTCACTGAAGCAGCCATAGCCCAAATCAGAGACTCCTCCTCCGTCACTTGTCCTTTCTCGGGCCCTTCTCCTCCCACAGCCCTCCTCCCTCTCAGCACTGTCATCCCATGGACTCCAACCTTTGCTTCTGTTTCTAGCTCATCTCCCACAGTCAGCACTGCCGGCTCCTCCTCCATTGTCTACCTCATTTACTTTTACTTCGTTACTCAAGTATTACATGACTATATAGGTTATTTTAAAAATTTTAGACAGTAACAGTGGTATATAAAGAGATAGTCTTAAAAAAAAAAAAAAAAAGGCTATGGTTCCTTTCCACTCCCCTTCCCAGAGGTAACTATGGTTAACCTCTGTATGGGTCCCTTTTCCTGACCCTTTACCATGTAATCTGGTATATATATATTGTTATTTAACATAAATGAGATCATTTTATAGGTAATGCTTCTAACTTGAAGATGATCCTGGTCTGTATAAATAGATCTCTGTCCTACCCATTCTATGATTTACCAGCTTCTTAAATCTTAGTGTTTCCCAGCATAACCTACTGAACAATGATAGTACCTAATATACTGGGGTGGTTTTTTTTGTTTATGATTGTGTGTCTGTTTCCTGTAAGTTTTCAGAGCTTTTAAGGACAGTTCTATCAAGTATTTGTTTAGTGAGTGTGAATGAATGTTGGTATTTTTGCCCATTTAGATCAGTGTAATTTCTGTTATATATATAAAACGTTAAATAACATTGAAATTTAAAATTAAACTAAAATATCCTAAGTTCTGTAGGGAATATATTATTGTAATTATTGTAAGGTATAGTTAACCTATTTCTCAGGTTATTTCCTATAACAATAATATTTATTAATTTTGTTTATCTCATTAAGATCACCCTACTCTGCAAAAGAGACTTCTGTTACACCACGTTTTTGTTCTTGGGAGAAGTATTGGTGGCTGCTTGTTTTTGTTTTGTGCATGTTAAATGAGTATGTGCTTTGGCATCTTTCCGAGGCAGATCGTGTTTTGGGTGCCATTCATCCTTCATAAAGGTATCATTGATGTCTAAAGAATATATAAATGCACAATGTTGTGTAAACAGCATTGACTTAATACAACATCTCTTCAGTAGAAAAGTAGTTGAGGTTTATGAAGTGAGCCTTGTCAGACACAATTTGAGCTCTATTGCTGAGGGTTCCTGTTCAGTATCATGCTACTGTTAATAGCCCTGATTGAAGGAGAAACCAATGAAAACATCTATCATCTGATGGCTGTGGGATGCCATCCAAGCTTGTATCCATGGTTGTGTCATGTTCCTGGGTTTGTAAGGGGAAGAAAATAACACTTGGATGTTAAGAATTCATCCATAAGCTGTTTCTGTCAGGGGTGGATGAATTTCTTGCTCCTGAGTTGAAATGAGACATTTAAATACTGGTAATAACTTCCTCATCGCCAGACTCTCTGGAGGAGACACCAAGGGTGAGTGGTGGGAACCATATTTTAAAATGTTATTTGTGTATTTAAAAAAAAAAAAAAAGTGGGGGAGGTGGAACTAATCCATCATCAATAATGAGCTGAAATCAGTGAGTCACTAACAGTCCATAGCAACATGATACCTACTTGTGCAAATCTGAGGAGTAAACAAATATAAAGTAGAAAATGGAAACTACATAAAGACCTCTGCCACGCACACGTCTGTAAAACTAATTAAAATTCTGCCCAAGGGGTTACGGAAGTGGCTAAAACGCTGCTTAATCTGGGTCAAGGTCTTGGGGAAGGAAGGCTCAAGTGCTGTGTTTTGAAAGAAAGGTTCGTAGAGGAAAGAATATTGCATTTCAGGGGACTGACAGAAAACAGTAATCCATGCAAGCTCTAGTTGGACACAGAGTGAGTCCAGATTCCAGGATTTCAGTACCGGAATAAGAGTGACAGCCTTTGACAAGGGACAGAAGCAAAGTGAAATGATGGTGCCCATGCTGACATCTTGTGTTTGTGTGTTGTACTAGAGTTTGACAGACTCCTTTGAGGGATATTTTTGATTTGGTCTGTATTAAATCTTGGTGCACTCCAAGCCTTTTGGAAGACTGGATCTCCTGGGTTGATGGTGGCAGGGGATGAGGATGAGGGGATGAGAGAGGAGAGGTGGTTAGACCAGACTAACTCTGAGTTTCTGGCCCTGGGAGGGTATCTGTGCCTCTGATCAAAACGAGCAAATTGAAGGGCAGTTTGGGCAAGAGAAGATCAGCAAACAGCCAAGATTGCCAAGAGAGCCCCTGACCACTCAGCTCCTGAGAACAAGTTAACTTGCCAGTGAACTTTGTGGGAAAATTTGTCGCCTGGCCTAGTGACCTTGAGAGCCCTAGCCCAGTGTCGGGGTTGGGGCAGTTCGAGAGGATGCATTAGGCGCAAGAGAGGGTAAAAGCAGGGGAAAGAGGTCCCTGAAAGGGAACAGTGAATGTCCAATGATACTTGTAAATTAGGGAGCTGCCAAGATGCTACAGTGTCAAGAAACAGCATGGCAGCATGAGGTCATGTTTTGTAGTGTATATTTGCCGTTTGTTGGATTTTATATCTCTCAGGAAGTAGCTGTGGCTCAGATGCAGACAGCTCTGAGCACCCCGTCCCACATGGACTGGGGCGCCTGACATGAGCTGTGGTCTGGACTCCTTTCTTAGGAGGTCTGTGGGCATCAGTCCCAGGCTGGCCACGCGTCTTGTAAATGAGTGGAACTGGCATCAAACAGGGATGACCTCAGACTGTCACCACCTGGACACATAAATCAAAGCTCAAGCTATACGATGCTGCCTTTGTTTGTTTGTTGGCTGTACCTGTGGCATATGGAAGTTCCCTGGCTAGGGGTCGAATCAGAGCTACAGCTACCAGCCTACACCACAGCCACAGCAACACTAGATCCGAGCCATGGCTGTAATCTATACCACAGCTCACGGCAACACCAGATCCCCAACCCACCAAGTGAAACCAGGGCTTGAACCCTTATCCTTGTGGATACTAGTCAGATTCGTTTCCGCTGCACCACAACAGGGACTCCTGATGTTGCCTTTTTAAAGAGGATTGGCAACACTAAATCCATAATCAGCTTAACCAGATCAAGCCAGCCACCCTCATGCCTGAGGCATTTAGAGTGCTTTGCATGTTGGGTGTCTGCCATTCTGTCCCCAGCACCCAACTGGATGGATGCTACACTCAGGATCACAGGGAGGGAAGCGGTCGATGTGCGTTTCCTTCCAGGAGTCTCTCTGATCTCTGTCTTGCTTTCACTCCATGCAGGATTATTTGGGGAAAAATACTCCAAGGCCAAAGCACATAGCTTATTCCTGACTTGGTGAGCCCATGCGTTGGCGTGGCATGAGATAGATTTCAGTAAATTTTTGTAATTCTGATAAATGGCATCCAGAAGAGGAGGCTTATCACTCATCAGCTCCTGTGTGTCCTCATTGCCATTCCCACAGTTGGCTGATTCTTCAGGACACATGTGCATCGATGCAGCATTTGTTGGCCCTGACTCATGCTTTCAGAGCCTGGCCAGAACTGCAGCTGGGCACGGTTGTCACCAGACAGTGCCTCAATGGAGGAATCGCGCTGCTCTCGTTTGAATCCAGAGAGAGACACTTTGTCGTTTGTTTATCAGGGGCGTTTGTATTTTCTCCTGGATTGAAAACAAAAATTACCAGAAACCATTCGTTATTAATACAGGCTGTCCACTTTGAGTCTCAGTCCAACATTCAAGAGAAGCGATGTTTGTTTGCCAGATAACTTGAGGTCTTTGTGTGTGGAGCTGACAGATGGAGTTCACTGATGGCGAATTTACTTGGCTGCACGCTGAGCCCAGGAGGGCATCCTTGGGCTATGAGGGGTTGGCCAGAAAGTTAACAAGGCTGGGTTCAGAAGGGTTCTGGACAGAGAAAGTCAAAGTAGTGAAATATCTTGCATTGAGATTCTCTTGTCAGTGTAATGGTTACCAGGGCACTAATTGCAACTGTTTTAAAACAGATGTGCCTTGTGTTCATTGTTTCAGGCATGTTAGGGGAGTAGAAAAGAAAACTTTGAGCACTGTAGTGTTGGAGAGCTCAAGGGGAAAGAAGTTATCTTAAATCTTATCCTCTGAATGCCATCTATTACGTAGTAGTATTCTCCTCCTCCCTAGCTTGAGTGCTTGGCATAAAAATTTAAAGGATATGATTCTCCTCCACCAAAAAGGAAATATGTAGCTAATATTTTTAAATAAGTCCAAATAAAACAGAAAAGTATAAATAAAAAAATGAAAAAAAATCCAAATCCCACCCGTACTGTCCTTCCAGTTATCTATACATGCATAGCACACAGGTGGATATACACACGTTTTTATATGAATAGGATTGTATCATATAGACTAGTCTGTCTTGATCACTTAACAAAATGCTGTGGACTCTTTTCTCTGTTGTTGAATTTTTAGTTTAATATCAGAAATGTTGATGCCAGCATAAAATTCAATTGTATAGCTATATCCCATTAATTTATTCCTTGTGCCATTCAGTCACAAGATATTTACTTTCTTTTTTTTTTCTTTTTTATTTTTTTTGTCTTTCTGTCTTTCCTATGGCCACACTTGCAGCACATGGAGATTCCCAGGCTAGGGGTCTCATGGTTCCTAGTCGGATTCGTTAACCACTGAGCCGCGACAGGAACTCAACAAGATATTTATTTTCAGTCCTACATGTAGTCAGTACTGTGTCAGATTCTGCAGGTACAGCAGCAAACTCTTCTATCAATGGATATTTAGGCTATAGCTGGGTTTTCTGTGTTATAAGCAATACTAACTTAACCAACAATACAACATATATCTTTGCGTTCTTAGTCTTCTCCTAAGACTAAATCCCTAGGAAGAGAATTAGCTGGTCAGCAGATTTGTGCCTTTTGGAGTTTGATCCCTGTTTATTGTCTAACCACTCTCTACTAAAAGTTTATAGTGGTGCCAGATTTTTAGTACTCTTACCGTGATCGTTTCATTGGTTATCGTCTTTGTCAGTGTGATAGGTGAAAAATGGTGCTCTGCTGTTTGATTTATATAGTGCCTGAGATGAGAGTTGTAGCCGTGAAGAAATCATGGCCTCCACATGATCTATATAGCACCATTTTCTTTGAGTCCTAATTTTATCCCTCTCAAAAGGGAAGTCTCTTTTTACTTTTTTCTTTGAGGTCAGGTCAGATTAGAATCAATGAGGGGTTATCTTTTATTGATTACTGAATCTTCACTGAAAGGATGTTGTGTAAATATTAGTACTATTTTAAATCTAGTTCATGGGTTTTAATTCATGTAAATTGATGAATTTCCTTTTATTTTCAAACAGAGGCCATACTTTTGAAAATATAAAAAAAACATAAAGGTATTTAAGAATATCTAATAAAAAATCTTTAATATAAATGCCTAGAAGTATACTGTTTCCATTTAGCTCTTTACCTGGCTATGTAGCATTTAAATTTAAGGTGTTTTGTAGTTTGTTTTTGTTTTATATGTTTGTTTGTTTGTTTTTCTGGCTACAGATGAAATTCAGTTGTAGTAAAATGATTGTGAGACAGACCTGTCTGAATTACAGTTTCCATCATTCAAGTATTAGTTGCCTTGGTCTCCGCTTCCACACCTGTAGGGATAATAATAATAATAACCATCTTGCGAAGCGTTAAAAAACCCATCTTGGAGTTTCTCTTGTAGCGCAGTGCTTAATGAACCCGACTAGCATCCATGAGGACATGGCTTCAATCCCTGGCCTTGCTCAGTGGGTTTAGGATCTGGCGTTGGCATGAGCTGTGGTGTAGGTGGCTGACGCAGCTCTGATCCCTCGTTGCTGTGGCTATGGTGTGGGCCAGCAGCTGTAGCTCCAGTTGGACCCCTGGCCTGGGAACTTCCATATGCTGCGGGTGCGGCCCTAAAAAGACAAAAGACAAAAACAAAACAAAACAAAAACCCCATCTTGCTTACTGCCTGCCATCTAATACATGATCAATAGATACTATATTTTTTATCATAGAAAATTTTAGCAAAATTAGAAGCACTCAGAAAAGGATATAATTTCTTTACTGAAATTCTACCACTCAGACACAAGTGCCTCTGGTTTTTAGGTATTTTATTCTAGTATTTTCCCCCTAGATAAATATTTTACAAAAGTGGGACCATACTAAAACTGAGCAGAATTTTGAATTTCAGCAAACGTGTGTACTTAATCATTCAACAATGGAAGGAGATAGTTACCAGATTTAAAAAAAATTTTTTTATTAAAAAAACAATTTTTTTTTGCTTTTGGCGGCCACACCCACAGCATATGGAAGCTCCCAGGCTAGGAGTCAAATCACAGCTGCAGCTGCCAGCCTACACCACAGCCATAGCAACACCAGATCGAAGCCACATCTGTGACCTACACCGCAGCTCACGGCAACACTGGATCCTTAACCCACTGAGCAAGGCCAGGGATGGAACTGCATCCTCATGGATACTAGTTGGGTTCATTATCGCTGAGCCACAGCTGGAACTCCCCAGATTCTTTTTTAAATAGTGGGGTTTAACAGAGAATTTTGTGTTGATACTTCTAATGAAATTTTTTTTAGAGTGAAGATTAAGTATCATTGAAAGGCATTTTGGACAACTAAAGCTGTGAACATTTCAATTCCTTCTAACTCAGATTCAAATCTGCTTCTTATGCAGTCAAAAATGATGTGATTATTTTTTCTGTTGTTTGGGAAGATGTTTAAATAGTTGACAGAGTGCAGGCGGCTGAGACTGTAGCCCGTCCGTCTACACGACTTCCGCTCCCAGGAGAACAGTAAGGCCAGTTTACCCTGACCGACTGCAGACTGAAACCTTCTCAGCTTGCCATGTCTCATCCCATGTGACTGAGCTGGATTTCAGGAGACAGTTGTGTTGCTAAGTAGTGTGTAAATTAAATTTTTGTTTATCAGGTTCCTTTCAAGGGTGGGTACTCTTCACAGAAGCCTTGTGATCAATCTTTTAAAAGCACACACATCCATACACACATCCAAAACTGTGAGTTCACCAAGTTTCTGCCTTGCATGTTGAGATTATCTAGGAATGATGTTTCATAAATTTTCTGAAAAGTAGGGAATTCAGATATTCTCTGTGCTCATGTTTATGTGCTCAGCAGTCAAAACCTGGCTTGCATTTCTGCCCCTAGGACTCCAACATGAGTTCATTTTAGTTGAAAAATTGTCTGAGTTTTATTGCCATTTTCCTTTTCTTTTTTTTTTGGGGGGGGGGGATGGTTATAGAACAAGTATGGAATTGTTTTAAAGGTTCAAACCAAATAATGTTTTTATTTGTATGTATGTATTTATGTTTATGGCCACACTCTTGACATGTGGAAGTTCCCAGGCCAGGGATTGAATCCAAGCTGCAGCTGTGACTGACACCTCAGCTGCAGCAACACCAAATCCTTTAACCAACTGCACTGGGCTGGGGACATAGTGGGAACTCCCCAAATAGGTATTTTTAAAATATTCATTTTGTTTAGCATTAGTCCATGAAAATACTCTCTCATCACTGGGTAAAACTCATAATTTAGGTTTATATTTTCTTAATTCTGCACATAGTATTTATTTATTGTATATATTAAAATGCTATATAAACTTTTTATACTGCTATGTATATACAAACTTCTGCATAAACTTTTTTTCCATTTCAGGTTCTGAATTACTTTCAAACTTTTGTTGAGAGGGAAGATCAAAATTTACCTGCATCAGGGAGTTCCCGTTGCGGGACAGCAGATTAAGAACCTGACTAGTATCCACGAGGATTCGGGTTTGATCCCTGGCCGCACTCAGTGGGTTGAGGATCCTGTGTTGCCCACGTAGGTTGCAGATGTGGCTTGGATCCTGTGTTGCTGTGGCTATGGTATAGGCTGGCAGCTTCAGCTCTGATTCAACCCCCAGCCTGGAAACTGCTATATGCCATGGGTGTGGCTCTAAAAAGAAAAAAAAAAAATTACCTGCATTAGATTCACAGCTCCAGCTATATCTTTATCCTTCTCCTGAGAAATTTCAAGAGCTTGCAGTGAAAAAAATAACTTCACATGCTTCAGGCTTTTACTTTGTCTTATTTGGGATAAGAATTGAGAATCTGGGGCCTCATCAGTGGAATGTGGCTTTATCATTCTCTTTTGCATTTTTGTCTTTGAATCAAAACTTAATTCATAAAACCAAAGTCACTTCTGAAAGTTTACCCAGTAGTTAGAATTTGTTTTTTTCCCATCATTTTGACCTATTTTTAATAGGAATAGTGTTGAAATACATCATTGGCACAGGATTTTCTCCTTTAGTTTTGGGTTTTTAAAAAAAAAATTTTTATTGTTATTTCCCCAATACAATCTTTTTTTCTGCTCTACAGCATGGTGACCCAGTTACACATACATGTATCTCTTTCAGTTTTTAAACTCCCACAGAGCAGACATTGTGCTTTCTCCTTAGAGGGTTAACATATATCCAGATGGCATGGAGGCAATCCCGTGTTGGGACCTGATGAGAAGTTAGGGTTCACCGGTGCTGCACCCAGGGTGACTTGCACTCTCTCCTCCAGCTCCTGTCTTCCTGGGACAATTGCAGGGATGGTCCTCAAGTTTCTCAGCACCTCTCTGTGTTCTGTGCCTCGGGCCAGGGTGCAGAGCTGCTGTGGAAACCTAGAGGTAGCAGGGTCTCCCTTCCCATCCTCAGCCCACTTTCCGGTTTCAGTAACTTCACTCTGAGGGACCTCTGGCTTCCATGCACATTCTGCTTCTGCAGAGTGAAGATCTCGTCATAGCTAACTAACACTCTTGGAGTCCTTACCACATGCTAAGACCTTTTTACTGTTTCGCTAGCGCTTCTTGGAGATCCTAGGAAATGGGAAAGATCCTTTTTGTGGATGACAAAGCCGAGGCCTAGAGAGTAGAGTAACTCCTGTCAGACCCTAGCTGTGGGATTATAGTCTGGGGCTTTGTGTGAATCCAGAGCACTAGCTATAACCATCACACCCTCTACCTCTTCTTTCTTCCAAGCAAGTTCTTTCTTTTTTTTTTTTTTACCATTTCTTGGGCCGCTCCCGTGGCATATGGAGGTTCCCAGGCTAGGGGTCGAATTGGAGCTGTAGCCACTGGCCTACGCCAGAGCCACAGCAACGCAGGATCCGAGCCATGTCTGCAACCTACACCACAGCTCACGGCAACGCCGGATCGTTAACCCACTGAGCAAGGCCAGGGATCGAACCCGCAACCTCATGGTTCCTAGTCGGATTTGTTAACCACTGCACCACAACGGGAACTCCCAAGCAAGTTCTGATCAAAGTTCAGTGCCATAAAAAGTATTTGAATAACCTTGGGCATTTATTTATCAGGATTTGTCTTACATTATCTCTGGAGATCCATCAAGATGAGATACACTTTGTAAATGAAGCTAACACCATGTGATTATTCTCTCAGAGTTGTAGTTCATATACTGGATGGTTTGCTCATGCTGTTTTATAGGGTTTTCCTTAAGTTGTTGAGTTTCCCTGGGGTGGGCGGTGGGGGAGGTTACATAAGTATCTGCCTAAAATTGCTGTTGTGTCAGGAAGGCCTTGGGAAAAGTTCATCCAAGTTAGGTGAGGGAGTTGTTTGAATTCTTTCAAATCACTAAACTTTAGATAATCACAAATCTACAAATGGGGAAAACACTCCACTGTTTAATTTTGTAAGGTGTTTATTTTTTCATTTTTTAAAGTTTTATTGAAGTATAGTTGATTACAGTGTTGTGATAATTTTTGCTGTACAACAATGTGATTCAGTTATACATGTACACACATCCATTCTTTTTCAGATTCTTTTTTTAGATAGATGATCACAGAATATTGGGTAGAGTTCTCTGTCGACCAGTCACTTCATATACCATGGTGTGCATATGCCATTCCCAAACCCCCAGTCCATCCCTCCCCCTGACCTGTCCCCTTTGGTGACCATAAATTTGTTTTTGAGGTCTGTGAGTCTGTTCCTATTCTGCTAGTAAGTTCACTTATGTCCTTTTTTTAGATTCCATGTATAGGTGATATCATATGATGTTTGTCTTTCACTGTCTAACTTCACTTAGTATGATAATTTCTAGGTCCATCCATGTTGCTGCAAGTGGCGTTATTTCATTCTTTTTATGGATGAGTAATATTCCATTATATGTATGCACCACATATGCTTTATTCATTCCTCCGTCGATGGACATTTAGTTGCTTCCATGTCTTGGCTATTGTAAATAGTGTTGCAGTGAATATCAGGGTGCAAATTACAGTTTTCTCTGGATAGATGTCCATGAGAGGGATTGCTGGATCAAATGGTAGTTCTATTTTTAGTTTTTTGAGGAACATCTATATGTTTTCCTTAGCGGTTGTACCAATTTACATTCTCACCAATGTAAGAGAGAATGTAAAAGGGAGAGTTCCCTTTTCCCTGCACCCTCTCCAGCCTTTATTGTTGGTAGACTTTTTGATGATGGTCATTCTCACTGGTGCAATAAGCTATTTAATTTTGAAAGCATAAATCCAACATGTATTTTGGAAATTACTTGCAACAGACTAAGTCTGTGATTTTAGAACACAGTTGTGCTTGTAGGGGTCTTACCTCTGATTAAAATTATTCTAGGCCTAGTACATAGTACATGCTCAGTAAGCAGTTGTTTCATGAATGAATTAGTTACTTTATTGATATAATGTTGAGGAAAATTATGTAAATAAAATGAGTGGTGAGCAATCCCAGTGTATATATGAGGGCAGTAATGACCATGTACAATGTATACTCTGTACTTTATAGAGGGCATGGCTGTCCCCATAAAAACATTTTGTGTGTTCAGAATACCTTTTATCTAAAGAAGTTCATGTTTTAGACATGAGTTAATTCTCAAAACACTGTTCCAAGGAAGCTGAGTGACACACTCTTCATTTATAGATGAAGTATTTGCGGTTAAGACTGGTGAAGTGTGACTAACTCAAGATTAACTCCAGTTGTAGGAGCCTCGTCTCCAGCCTCATCCTGTGCCTGTGACCTTCTCCTCAGCCTTTTGGAAGCTGGGTGGCCTCCTACTGTCCAGCACCACCACTCCCCACCCCCCATTTTTTTTTAAAGGAACATTTTAATTATCCACTTTAGAGAAAATGTAATAATCTAGCTATATAAGCATATTTGGTTTCCAAGTATACAACTGAAATATTTCTAGCCATTTGGCCCCAAACACTTCTTTCTGTTCACACAGCCCCACAAAGTGCACAGTAAGCAGATGGTGCAGACAAGCTCATGGTTTATTTACAACCAGTACAGTAGACGGAGGCATATGTGCTAAGCCCTCTTATACCCGCTCCGTGGGAGCCATTAACACATCCATTTAGATGAAAGAGTCTCGGGGCTTTGCTGTGGGCATTTCTGTTCGCTGCCCTGAAGCATCACCATCTGCCCTGCCTCCCCTTGGAGGCCCTGGCACCCTCCCCTCCTGCCTGAGGCGGTCACAGGCCTGTTCTTCACAACAGCCTGCATTCACTTACGTACAGTGCGGATGGCAGCTGCTCTCTGCTTCTCAAACCAGTTTAACCTGAAGCCTGTCCCACTTCCCCCAAGGTTGATCTTGGACCAAGTTCACTCCCATACACTCCCACAAGCATGTCTGAGCACCTTCCCCACACCAGGCTGGGGCCTGGGGTACAGAGGGTCCTCGGACATGTGCCCTAGGCTTCCTTTATGCTCTAGCTTCAAGGCTAAAGCTTTCTTTGTCACCAGTGATGCCCAGGGAGCCAGCAGCTGTTGGGCTGTAAGACGTCCTGCATCAGGACCAAACACTAGCCTCTGCTTTCTGCACCACTCACCAAGGAATTATGTGCATGCTTTTCTTCCCCCTAGTGAGTAACTATTAATTATATTTAAAGACCAGTGATTCAGAAATGTTTTCTACTCAAAATATTTTGGAGGAGGCAGAAGACTTTCTGCCTGGGAACCTCCATATGCCGTGGGAGCGGCCCAAGAAATGGCAAAAAGACAAAAAAAAAAAAAAAAAAAAAAAAAGGCTGAGTTCCCCTCTTGGCTTGGCAGAAATGAATCTGACTAGGAACCATGAAGTTGCAGGTTCGATCCCTGGCCTCGCTCAGTGGGTTAAGAATCTGGTGTTGCCGTGAGCTGTGGTGTAAGTTGCAGATGTGGCTCAGAACTAGCGTTGCTGTGGCTATGGCGTAGGCTGGCAGCTATAGCTCTGATTGGACCCCTATCCTGGGAACCTCCATATGCCATGGATGCAGCCCTCAAAAAGAAAAAAAAAAAAAAGAATTAAAAAGGCATTTCAATTAAAATGATCTTTCTACATAGCAACCCACAGCTAACTAGTAACAGCCACTCCATTTTCTAATTCCAAATTCCTGGCAGAACAGTCTGATTGGCTTTGCTTATCTTTTTCAGCCAAGCCACAGAACTTGTAGGTTCCCAGCCAGCATGTAGGTGGAACGTCCTTCTCAGTTGTTCACTCCAGTCCAGTCACACATTGCTGGACTAACTATGGTCGCATGGCTTGTTGCTGAGCTGTCAGCGGGACAGATTCCCAAAGAAGGGGACAAAGATGAGGCAGATACCCAAAAACATGTATAGAGGACAAATATGATTTGAGAGATCGTAGAATATAAAGTTCTCAAACAAGTCTCTTTGTGAAACCAGATTCTGTAGGAATAAGGAGCATAGAAGCATCTTGACCCATGTTGTCCAGTGTTTGCTGTATTTATGCTCAGGAGTCCAACTCTACATTGTATCTCCCTCCCCCCCTCTCCCCCTCCCTCCTCCCCTCTCTCTCTCACACACACACACACACCCTACACACCTGCCACATCAACTGTCTATTATGGATTGTTTCAAACCATTCAGTTTGACTCTAAACTTTAGGACTTAAGAAAAATTAGCGTCTCTTTATTTTCTCTTTATTTATTATGACTAGCAACTAAGTAAAAACTGTGCAAGTGAAATCCTACAGCATAGAGTAGCATTCCTATCTTAATGGCCAAGACTGAGGTCTCAGAATTAACAAGTGCTGAGACTTGCACATCCAGCAGGGGCAGAGGCTGAGACTCTGTGCTTGCAACATACATCAGCTGGTGCTGGGCAAGGTCTGCTCCCTGTGCCAGCAACTCCAATTGTTGTTTGGTAAGCACACTTTTACTCATGGAGGAGCAATTGTTTCCCAGTGTATCATACAATTATATAGTGAATGGAGAACAATAGCTACACTGTAGAAATATTTCTAAAACAAGTCCATGGCAGGCAGTGCATAGGAAGAAGCCCCCAGCTCCACAGTACCGGCTACCATGTGGCATTTAGCATAGTGTGAATGTCAATAAGGGTTCAGGAGGACAGGGCACTTTGTCTCAAACACCTCTCTTTGGAATGAGCCCAGCAGCATCTGTTTCCAGCTCTGCCCACAGGGTGGGTGTGGCAGTGGGGACGTAGGGAGCAGGGGTGTGCAGGGTGCCTGGAGGTGGGTGTGAAACCACACCCCCATCCCCGCCCTGCCCCAGACACTTGCTTCCTCACACTCAGGCTTGTAAGAAGAAAAAAGGTCCCAAACATCAGTTGACTTAGTGTTTCTTGAGGTCTTGACTCGAAAGGAACATGGACATGAATGTCATTTCTTCAGGAGGTTAGAATTTGGGGTTTGGGGTCACTTGGGAGCTGAACTACCATGTCTAAGAGATTTATAGTTCATGTAGGAGGAGACTGGTTGACAGTGTTTTTCCTGATCGGTACCACAGAATACGCAGGATTTTTACCAGACCAGCATCAAAAGGATTCGTGTACTGTGACAGATTGCTTTTGTAATTTATTCTGCCTGGACGGCCCTGGAATACTCTCAGTGAAGGTCTGTGTGGGTCAACGAAGGTTTTGCTCTTCATGTTAGATGGCTGCCAAGGGCTCACTTGTCAGACCAGATGAGGAGAGTGGTATTTAGCAGTCTTCCTCTCACTTCATAATTCATACCCCCATATTTTTATCCTGCAAGAGTATATTGTATTTATATCTTTAAACCTTAGGGTTGAATCATTTATCACAGGCAGCTCTGTGAAGAACAAGGTAGAATTCAGATTGCAGAGCAATTTTACTAAATTTGTATTACTCTCTGAGCTGCAACACTCTGCCCAGGAGAACTACTACCTTCAATGAAAGAATTGTTTATTTATGAGACAATGAAATTAGTCATTATCGCTTATTTAATGACAGAACTAAAACCTAGGTCTCTCTGACTCAGGAGGCATGCTTAGCATTAGATCACTGGTTTGCAAACTTTAGTCAGTTGTATACACCTGTCTGATTTTTTCAAATCTATGCACCATCTTTATTGCTCATTGTCCCTTACATTAAGTTTTTATGCTAAGCCAAATTTATTGATTTTTTTTTGTTTATTTATTTATTTGATATACTTATTTTTGGCCAAGCCAGTGGCATGCAGACGTTTCCAGGCCTGAGATGGAACCCGCACCACAGCAGTGATGATGCTGAATCCTTAACCGCCAGGCCACCAGGAGACTTCCAAACTTATTTTTACAAGAAACTTTATATCACCACCTCAAGTAGAAAATCAGTCTCATTTGATAGGAATAGATGATAATCATTAAAGTACATGAGTGAAAAATCAGAACGCTACCCTGTTCTTGCAGATGCCTTTACCTGTGGGAGCCTCTGGTGAAGAGGCCAGAACAGCTGCAGACAGCTGAGACTTGGGTGTTAGAGAAGGCTTGCCAAGTAGAAAAAAAGCAATAAGCTTCTTATTCTGTAACTAATTTTGTGATAGGCCTACGGCCAGAGCGCTCCTGGTAGCACACACGCTGGAGCACTCAGGTCACCCTTGCCTGTGAAACAAGTACCCATGGAGACAAGACAGGGAGGTTTCAGAGTCCTTCATGGGCACCCACTGAAGATGACCTCACAGTAGAGAGTGGCCATCAAATGCCATGTCACCTGAGAGCTTAAGTTCAGTGGAACTAACATTAGTTGGGTAGAAGTTGAAAGATGGGACAAATCCATCACTCAACCCATTTGTTTTCGGCAAGTCATGAATTTAATTGTCTGCTAATGTGGAGATGAATCCTAGTTAGAAAACACACATATGAAAAAGAAAAAGGTCATTTTTCTTCTAGGCTATGAGTACATGCAGTTTAAGCAAACTTATTTTCCCCTTTAAAAATAAATATGATATATTTTTCTTTTCTGTAGTATATTTATTTTGACTTCTTTTAGAGAAAAATGGCAACAAGACCTCCATGAAAGCCTGTGAACATGTCTCTAAGCAGTCACCCAATTGGGCTTAACATAACAGATGCCAAGACCCTTACTACAAAG
This sequence comes from Sus scrofa, assembly GCF_054392235.1. Taxonomy (NCBI): domain Eukaryota; kingdom Metazoa; phylum Chordata; class Mammalia; order Artiodactyla; family Suidae; genus Sus; species Sus scrofa. Next base: position 77,911,035 of record NC_139383.1, on the reverse strand, counting down.
GCTAAAGTAAAATATTGTGTCTTTCATGGACTCAGTGCTCATTGAAGACTCAATAAGTACATTTGTGGATTTATTTTTGAAATACTTCCCTGAATAAAGTTGTGTCCTTTCAGGGAGTTCCCTGGTGGTCTGGTGGTTAGGACTCAGCGCTTTCACTGCTCTAGCCCAGGTTCGATCCCTGGTATGGAAACTGTGATCCCTCATCAAGGTGTTGCATGTTGCATCCAAAAAAAAGTTGTGTCTTTTCTGCAGTTAGCTGTAACGTCAGATGCGTTCATGAGTGGGCAGGGCAGAGGCATCAGAGCTGCAGCATTTGCATGTGGAATGCTTCTGTCTGGGGTGACGGTGAAGCTTTGCCACTCCCTGCTCTGGTTTCTTTAGCTGCTCCTCTGGGGCCAAATACTGTCCTCCTTTCTCTACTCTGCTCTGTGACCTGATGTCTAACTTTTCTGCATGACCTCTTGGGTGGGCTCTTTGCCTCTGCTTTCTATTTGGGCTCAGCCGTGGGACATGCCAGAGAATAGAGGGAGGAGGGAGAGAGTAGAGGTCAGAGTGCTTCTTCCCTATGGGGTTTTTCACACTGACAGCAGCCCCACAAGGATGGTCACAGCTGCGGGCAGGCAGCGCTTGCCCCAGCACTTCTGTGAATACCCAGTTCAAGTACTCACTCTCTCATCTGACCCCTTCCAGCCTCAGAGTGGGACAGATCCTGCCCTACCTGATGCCCAGGGGACTGCACTAGGTCTTGCGGCTTCCCTGCACCCTGCCCACTTCTTTATAAATTGTCCCTTCATTAAATTCCCTTCAAATTTTATCATCATTTGAGGATGCTGCCAGTTCCCCACTGGTACCTAGACTGATAAAGGGTACGTATGCTGACTTCTCTGCAACACTCAGCAAAACTGACTGGTTCCAGAGGTTCTAACATCTGACCTCAGCTTTAACAGCAATGTCTTCACAACACTGTAAATCAATTCTACTTTAATTTAAAAATAAATTAAAAATAGCAATGTGTTCTGTACCACTATGGTTCCCAAACTTGAGGATGCTTCAAGATCACATGGGGAAGCCATGAAAATTCAGATTCTGAGAGTTCCCACTGTGGCTCAGCAGTAACAAACCCAAGTAGTATCCATGAGGATGTGGGTTCTATCCCTGGCCTCGCTCAGTGGGTTATGGATTCATTGTTGCCGTGAGCTGTGGTGTATGTGGCAGATGAGGCTTGGATCCCATTGCTGTGGCTGTGGTGTAGGCTGGCGGCTACAGCTCTGATTTGACCCCTGGCCTGGGAACCTCCATGTGCTGCAGGTGTGGCCCTGAAAAAAAAATTCACATTCCTAGACCCTACCCCACCCCCACCTACTGACATAGGGGTGCTGAGGATGGCTCTAAGGCTCTGTGATGATTGACCTTTTGTAGGTCACCAGACACAGAATATGGTGATTCAGGGTGCCTCTGGACAGATAACTGGTTAAAGGGCACTAGACTCTTGTCTTGTGCCATGTTTAGCAGTTACCTAGCAGTGAGTGAGTGAGTGGAACACCTGATAGTTGTAAATAAGAATTCTCCTTTAAAAATGCAATTTAATGAGAAAGAAAAAAAAATCTGAGAGAGGGGAGCTCCTGTTAACAGCAGTGAGCTGATGCATTGGCAGGAATGGCCAGCCTCCTTCTGGCTCTCTGTGCAAGATTTGGAAGAGATGAGACCATTTCCTGTTACCCAGGGGGAGAGCCCAGTGTCTCTCTTTGCCATGGGATTGCTCATGATCATCTGTTAAGAAATCATGATGATGAAAAAGTGTAACTCAGGATATGAAATGTAACTACCTAAATGCAGGACACTGGAGTGGCCTAGCACTTGAGGATCTGGGATTGTCACTGCAGTGGTGCAGGTTTGATCCCTGGCCCTGGAACTTCTGCATGCTGTGAGCATGGCCAAAAAAAGAAAAAAAAAATACCGGACACTGTTTTCCTGAAAAAAACAATTTTTTTAAAGTTATAAATAAGTCCTATGTTAAAACAGATCTCTTCATGGAATCCTGAGTTCATCCTTGTCAATGACCATGCTCTGAAAAAGCATCAGTGTTCACTTTCCTGAGGGAAAACTGAGACGGGCTCAGGACCCTGAATGAAACTGGGTAATGTGTCCAAATGACACAAGTTCAAATCCCACATGCCTCGAGGGGTCGGATCCATTTGTCCTCATCAGGATGTGCATATGTGAGATTCTCAGAGACTGTTACTCCCTGTCCCCTGCCAGAAGGTTTATTATCTAAAAAAAAAAAAAAAAAAAAAAAAAAAAAATCCGCCTCTCATTTCAGGGAAGAGGTACAGAGACACAAAGTTAATTGAAGAGTGTGTTCTGCTGAGTCAGCAGGGCAGACCCCAGGCGTCTCCAGCTACCCTGCGGTGGGTATTGCAAAATTGTCTGACAGAATTCCTCACTCCCAGCTCAACAGCGACACCTCTCACCTCAGCAGTGAGCCAGGACACAGAACAGAGCGGTTCTGTCTCCCCCAAAGCCCCGGTGAGGGTCACTCTGCTGAGCCCTCTTTGAGAAGGATAGCCAACTGCCATGTGACGTTTTGACATTTCATTCATTTTAAACCTTTTCCTTTTAATGAAGTGCTTTTAGCCGTTGAGTTGTGGGCATTAAGATAAAGGGTCATCCCAGATAGAATAACCTAGGGATGAACAGAGATCTTTTCCAGGAGGGCAGAGCTGAATCAGAGGAGGGATCCACCTGACCCAAGTGGAAATTACTGAAGTGAGTCCTCCGCCTCTCAAGCCCTCCACCTCGCCCCAGTTAGCTTTCAGAGCCATCTAGACTGACTTGCTCTGGAAGGAGTGAGGTGGTTCTTAATGGCCCCTGGAGTTACTCTCAACAGCATCCAGGAGCCGGGAGTCATGAGCTTGTGCAGGTGAGTTTCACCTTTGAACACAGAGTGCTCAAAAAGGAGAAAGTCCAGTCAGGCTTTGTGTTTTCAACAGTCTAACAAAGTAGGTTCCGCGGAGTTCCCGTCATGGCTCAGTGATTAACGAATCCAGCTAGGAACCAAGAGGTTGCACGTTCGATGCCTGGCCTTGCTCAGTGGGTTAAGGACCCGGCGTTGCTGTGAGCTGTGGTGTAGGTTGCAGACGAGGCTCGGATCTGGCTTTGGTGTAGGCCGGCGGCCACAGCTCTGATTCGACCCCTATTCTGGGAACCTCCATATGCCACTGGTGCGGCCCCAAAAAAGACAAAATAAATAAATAAATAAATAAAAATATGGTAGGTGCCAGTGCAGAGGGACCTAGGAACTGTGCTGATGTCCTAAGGGGGTAGGGAGTGATGACCAGTTTACAGGCAGCAGATTTCCTCCCTCCCTTATCCATGGGGTCTATAGCTACCCTGAGAGCCATTGTCGGCTCAGAAGACAAGAGGAAAGGGGTAGGAAGGACAGAAACACTTGAGAGAACTGTTGCCGGTGCCAGCTTCTAGGTGGTGCCCGCCCTGCCCCGCTCCCCGCAATGCCTTTCTTTCACACGACCTGCGTTTTTTTCTCACTCTAGTTTTTTGGTGGCCTACAATTCAGTCATTTTTATTTGAGGTTATAAATGACCTTTAAAAAAAAAAAGGTCGTTGCTTCACAGGAGGTTGATGACTCATTAAACGATCGGTGACACGTGTGTGTGAATTAATTGAATGAGATTGTTTGGCCAGGGTGAAGGGAGCGGTGATTGGAAAGGAGGGGCACCTCGGGAAGGGGACCCAGGTACAATGTGAGGTGGCAGGAAGCCAGTAGGAGGACTAGAAAGAGGCCAGTCGGAGGAGTAGAGAGAGGATTGGGAGAAAAACACGTGAACCACGTGGATTCTTCCTCCTAAGACTCAGAAGTCAGGCAGCGGTGGTTTTCTTCTGTGTAAGGCCGGTTTGGTGGGGCAGCCTGGTTCCTATCACCACCAACACCAGCCTTTATCATACAGAGCATTGGCAGATTCAGCAAATTAAAAAGACACATGATGCTGAGTTAAATTTGAATTTCAGATAAACAACAAATGATGTTTTTAGTATAAGTATATCCCAGCTTGTTTATCCAAAATTTAAATGTGACTGGGTGTCCTGAATTTTCTCTCTCAGCTTTCAGAATGGCTGAGTGCCTGATACTTGGCAGTTCTGTTAGAAAGATGCTGTGATGGGGAAGCTGAGGCTAAGAGGGGTTGTGGTTTATAGCCTCTTGGGTGGTGGAAAAGCCTCCAGAGCTGCTGCTGTTCCTAAGCCCTGGACCATCCATGGCAGGTTTGTAGATCCATTTTAGGCTATCTGACGTTCATCTCGGGGTGGCAGAAAGGGCTCTAGAAGGAGGTGAGGCCAGCAGAGGCCCTTCCAAAAGGCTCAGAGGGCTGGGAGACTGAGGCTGACTGACAGAGACTCCAGGAGGCAAACCTTTGGGTGGAGTTAGCACAGAGAGCTGGAAGGTTCAGAAGAGTCGTCTGGTCAACCTTCATTTTATGAGGAAGCTGAGGGCTAACAAGGTAAAGTGACTACTCAAGTCAGAGAAAAATCAGTGAAGCCTGTGGGAGAATCAGGTTCCTTCAGCCCTCACGGAGTTCTTTCCACTGCATGGTGCTGACAGAGCAGATTCTTAGTCAAGCCTCCAAGTTTCCACACAGCGCTACTTTGTATACAGTACCCACTTCTGCTACCCTGTGGGAAAGATGGGATGCTGCTTATGAGTCACTGCCCTCATTTTCTTTTCTGTTGGTATAAGAACCACCTTGGTAGCCCCTTATTATCAAGAGGTTCGGTTATGTTTTATCTCCCAGTTAACAGAGACCGAGAGACCCAGGTATCGCCATTAATTTCCTTAGATGCTATTTGGGGCAGTTACATGTGTTCCAAACTTTGGCTCTTTGGTAGAATGAAAGAAAAATGTAAAGTTGTGCTTCCCTGTGGCTTGAGAATATATACATAGTGGTCTTGTAGTATCCATTCCTGTTGAGGGTATAAGCATGGCAGTGGAATAGTCAGAGGCATTGGCATAGAGCTGCCGGGGGGTGGGGGGCTTCTGTGGTATCCAGTTGGGCAGAGAGGAATGTTTAGGGGAGAGTGGAGAAGCGAGCAATGCTCCTGAGGTGGAGAAAACCAATGCCCCCAGTTCCTCCACAGACTGAGTTTTGGTAACAGAAGGCATGAATGTTCTCCGACGCCTGACTCTGCCCCCCCCCCCACCTTTTTTTTCCTGAGTCCTTAAGCATGGCCTTACTAGACTTTCAGGACCATGATGCCACTTCCTGGCTTTTCAATATGTGAGAACGAAATGTTCTTTTTAAGTTGATTTGGTTTATTGTGGCAGCTTTTAATGTAAACTGTGAATTTGAGGATAAGAATACTTCAGTGAACCAGTGCCTGTGTCCGCACTGTCTTATCTCCTCTGTGAATTACCACGTGGGAAACTATTTAGGGGGAGAAGGTCATTTGTGGGAAAGAAGACACTTTTCTTCTTCTTGATTCATGTGGTTTGCACCATCCCTGACATGATGATATTTGTGATGTTTTCTTGGAAAGCAAAATATCCCATGTTAACATACCGTGGCTTCTTTGGGAAGCTGAATTCCATGAGCCCTTTCATAGATTATTTCTTCAGATAATTCTCCTTGCTGCAGAAATGCAATAATCCTAGGCTGATTGTTTCTTGTGTTATCTCAGGAGTGATAATATTAGCCAACCAAAGTCATGGGCAAAGACACCTCTTAATCAGTATATACTCTCCTTTGTATGGCCCTGTATTACCCACCCTATAGGAATCACTGGCTAAAAACATTATGAAGTGGTTACTTCTCTCTCTGGTATTAACAGTAATTATACTCGACTCTTCACAAATTGGAAAATCTGAAACTGAAAAGCTGAAACTATATGATGAATGAAACTGGATGGGATCTGATCAGCTTTGTAATTTGTGCTCCTCAATTCAGTAGCTTGGGAATAAGAAATACCTCTTATACATTTACTAATGTTATCTATTGATTTTTTTTTTTAATCGTTGGCTAGGGTGAAATTTCCCTTCTAGTCTCAAGCCATAAAAGTGGCAGTGGCATAGTTCAAAACAAATTTTTTAAATGAAGCCCATATACTTGAAGTGATTGAATTAATATTTTTTAAAGAGCCAAATAAGTGTGTACCACTGAAAGGTGCCTGATTTAGAAAATCCCATAAAAACCTCCCAATTAGTCACAAGTGCTCAGAGGATGAAGAGGCAGCGTGCCCTTAGACCTCCCAGTGGCCTCCAGAGGCCATTAGGGAGCTGCTGTTTTGAGGCAAATTGGAGGATCCTGGGAACAGTTCTAAAAGAGGGTGGGCCCTTTTTTCTGGAGAAAAGTGGATAAACAGCTAAGCTGCTTAGTTTCCATTTTTGTCCCATAGAGGAACTTTAGCTGGCTTCTGGTCATCTTCTCTTCCCACATTGCCCCAGCAAGAAAAGCATACAGGGTTGGGAATTACAGGAGCTTGAGCCAATTTCTTCAAGACTTACTCTGCATTTTGGTAAATAATCAGTGCTTAAGGATTGCTTCGTTAATTAACTTGGCATGCGTGTGTAGCTTATCTGTCACGTGAACTGTACACGTCTTGGACCAAGATGGTGTCTTATACTTCTCTGTTCTCTTCACCAGCACCTAATCAGCATCTCACACCCTGTTTGGTCACCTGTTACACAGAGATTGACCTGGTGCCCCACACATTCATGCCAGTCATGATGGGGACTAAGGTGTGGCAGAGCCTTTTTTCTCAAGGGCTGTGCTTACGGGTAGGCTGCCTACAAAACACTCAGCTGTACGTCTAACACCAGTGGAAGTGAGAAGGAAGTAATCCAATAGTGGGGCACAACCCAAGCCTCGTCTTTATTTGTCACAGTCTCAGATGCACTTGCTCTTTTTGTAATTGACTTAGGTTTTTCTGGTATAACCGGGACCACTGGAGAGGCCTTTCAGTTTTCTGAAAATTTGTACAGTGAATGATACATTCTCAGGTATGTCTTCAGTGGCTGGTGTGGAAGTTCTGTTGCATTTTGGTATTCATTTTCCCAGGCAAAAAAATTCTCTCCCTATAAATATTTGTTCAGGTAAACTACACACCATAAGACTTTCAGTGTGTTCTGCTTCAGGGAGACTAGGCAGGTGTAACAGGGAAAATGGGGAACTCCCCTGAAAGTCCACCTAATCCTAAAGAGCAGGCACCTCCACACCTGTTACTATATGTCTAGTCTTCTATAAGGTGGGGTCTTATGATTTGCTGTCAGCGGTCCTCCTACTATCTGAGATCCAGTGGGATAAACTGCAAGGAAGTGTAAGGTGATTAATTAAGGATGGAACAGCCAACACTGAGATTTTTTAAAGTTTTGATCTGTTCTTTTTCCAAATCATGTGATTTAGGCATTTGCCATTCATACTTGTCTCTGCTGCAAACCCGTGCCATCCCACCCTGTCCTCAGAACATGTCAATAATCTGGCACTGGATTTCCCACGAGAATAGTTGAGAGAACTGCAGGCCTGGGCAGAGGAGGGTTAAATCTAAAGCCAAATTTTCAGAAAATGAGGCAGAGCTTTGTGGCACTGCAAAATAACCTCTTCATTACCAATTCTACCGCATCATCCTTGGAACTTGAATTCCCATTTTCATCTAGGTGGGTATTTTCGGAAGTCAGTGAATGGTATTAAGTTAGGCTTTGGAAAAATGGAACAATCCTGTTACAGATGGAAGAACAAGCACGGTTGCAGTCGGTCATTCCCGTTTTGGATTATAGTGAACTCCTTCTGCGTCAGGCTTGGGTTTTGTGAGTTTTCCCTTCCTCCCTTCATCACATTCATTATCCCTTGGGCGAGTCTGTCCCTCTGGCTACACACCGGCCTCGGGACACCACCCAGGAGCAGCTCCTGCAGAGCATCCACCCAGCTGGAGCGCCTCCTTTTCTCCCGTCCTCTTGTCTTCCCCACCCAGAGATGAGACCCATGCCTAATTTTCAGCTCTTCTGGGGTAGTATGTCATTGCTTAGAAGAAAATTAGAAAGCATTTTACATGGCTTGTTACAAATCATGAATTGACACGCCATGAAAACCAAGGACTTTTTTCTCCCATTGATGTGTGTGTAACTCCCATTAACATTAATAAAGTTGTTTAGAATCAAAGAACCAGCAGGAACCCTGAAGAGAGGATCCATTTTTGATCCTGCTTTTCAGAGTGACTCATACCCACAGGGCATCAACAAGCATTTTAAAGATAATTTTTACAACTCCTTTTTAAAAAGGAGAGCAATTACTGAATATATCATCACAGCACACTCACGCCCTTCAGTGGGAGGGGTGGCAGCCAGTAGGGTAGTCCTGCTCCACCCAGGTTGGAAGTGGCAAGCCTGGTCGGTCCCTGTGGATGGAGGCAGGATGGAGGTGGGAGATGTCGCCTGCTGCCACCACACTTGCGTGCTCCCTTGGGGGCTCTGCGGAGCTTTTGGGACTCTGCACGATGAGGCTGGAGGAGGTACAGGAGCAGTGGGAAGGGACTCATACATACCCGTTGGCACCTACAAGACAGAGACAAGTAAATAGAGCTGTTTGCTTCAGCCACTTGTGCCCTGCCCTACCTGTGTGTGTTACTGACAGATGAAATGAACAGTTGAGGGGTGGGGGGATTTTAGTCCAGATATCTATAAAGCTTCTGAACACTCTAAGGACCCCCAAGAATCTGAAGAAGTTGTGGAAACAATGGGAAGATAGCCTTAAGCTTTCTCCTAAAATGTGACCACTGAGAGTTAGAGCTGCACTGCCTCTTACAGTGAATGAATTTGTCCACTGGTTATTTACTCATCATTAGAGCCAATAAAGGGAGCCTTCTCAGGGCCCCATGTTTAGGTCTATATGCTTCCCCACCCCTTCCCAGCTCCTCTCTACCTACTCTTCCATCTATAATAGGGCATTAATTTATACAGATGGTCTTAATGTTTGGGAAATGTTCAGTGTGGGTGACAGAAAGGAGATTTTCATAATTATGTCCAATTTGGACGAGACAGGTGATATCCTTTCAGTGCCCTATAGTCTTTCTTAGAAGTGTTAAGTTTGCTAACACTTAAATGAAAACTTGTTTGTTTTTAAGTGTTGCTTTTTTAAAAAGTCACTTTTCCTGAAAAGGAGAGGTGGACAACTATAAATTAATTTGATTAGGTTTTTGAATTATAATTGCATTATCACCCTCACAACTGGCAGCACCTCATCTAGTTTTGTCCTTGGAAACATTACCAAACCTTATAAGAAATTTGGGTTCCCTCTGCTTTTGTTGTAAGAACTTTGAGTTCCCTCTGCCTTTGTCTGAGGTTGAGCTACACATACTCCTTTCTGAAATTGCTAATCTGAGGAAGAAAAATACGGAATATCCATTTAATCACCAAACCTTGTTTTCAACCTTTTATTTTTTCTTAAAGAATACATAGGGAGTTTCCTAAGAAAGGAACCAATGCTGGTTATAAACAGATAGAATCAACCTGACACCCTATAGATAAAAATAAGCCCAGAATTCTCTTCACTTATCTGTTCCGCAGGGTTGTGAACTGGGTCAGGATTGTCCTTGTTTTATAAATGAGGTGCCCAGAGCTGGAGAGGTGAAGCCAGCCTTTCCTGGGGACACAGACCCAGGGAGGGTCAGAGCCAGATGAGGTAGGAGGACTGAGGACTGGAGCTGCACATTTACTGCCCAGCCCTGCCTGCCCTTGAATCTTATTAGAGTTGGGGTACATAGGCCCAGTGTCAGCCCAACAGGTCATTTGTTCCCAGAGACCCAATTCGACCCTCCAGTGCCTAACAGAGTGCTTGGAACCTGACAAGCACTCAGTAAGTGTTTGTTGAATGAACACATTGTCAAAGCCAAAGAATTCATTGTAATTCATCATCTCATCTCGGTGACTGCCCTGGGCACCGCCATATCACTTTGGAAACCTCTTTGCAGGTGAGTTTAGAAATATGTGTATATATGTATATGCTTTAAAAATAACATTACCAGAATTTGCCACACGTGCCACATGTGCCATTGTTTAAGGCCTCTGATGACCAAGCCCATCAGCAAGTCAAAGCTGCATGTGGAGGAGGTCCTCTTATAGCTCAGTGGGTTAAGAACCAGACTAGTATCCATGATATCCACGAGGATGTGGGTTCAATCCATGGCCTTGCTCAGTGGGTAAAGGATCTGGTATTGCCACAAGCTGCAGCATAGATCACAGATGCAGCTCAGATCTGGCATGTCTGTGGGTGTCACGTAGAGTGGCAGCTGCAGCTCTGACTCTATATGCCATGGGTATGGCCCTAAAAAGGAAAAAAAAAAAGTTGCACATAAGGATACTAGATGCATACTTTCTTTGATTTCAACTTATTTTACATGGTTATGTTTTCCTGAGATGTGCACTCATTGTAGAAAATTAGACGGGTTGCGAAAAAGAAAATGAAAACATCTAATCACACTGTATTGGGATAGCAATGTTAAGATATGTCTACTTCCCCTCTTTTGTGTGACCACCGAGAGAGCTGCATTGCCTCTTACAGTGAATGAATTTGTCCACTGCTTATTTACTCATCGTCAGAGCCAATAAAGGGAGCCTATCGTCTATATTATACATGATTTTGATCCTGCTTCTTTCATATTAAATTGGGGTCATTTTGTAATATAATTAAATGATAACAGCGGAATTTCCCGTTGTATGAATAGACTAGAAAAATTTACTTAACCATGTACCATCCTATTACTATGTAATTACATTTTCTCATATCTGCTGTTGTAAATAACCTATAGTAAACACTATAGCATCTAAATTATTTGCTCCCTTCCCTGGTTATTTTTTTAAATTTATTATTATTTTTTATATAATGATTTTTATTTTTTTTCCGTTATAGCTGGTTTACAGTGTTCTATCAATTTTCTACTGTACAGCATGGTGACCCAGTTACACCTGCATGTATACACTCTTTTTTCTCACATTATCATGCTTCATCATAAGTGACCAGACATAGTTCCCACTGCTACACAGCAGGATCTCATTGCCAATCCACTCTAAAGGCAACAGTCTGCATCTATCAACCCCAAGCACCCCATCCCTCCCACTCCTTCCACCTCCCCCTCGGCAACCACAAGTCTGTCCTCCAAGTCCCTGACTTTCTTTTCTGTGGAAAGGTTCATTTGTGCTGTACATTAGACTCCAGATGTAAGTGATACCATATGGTGTTTGTCTTCCTCTTTCTGACTTAACTTCACTCAGTATGAGAGTCTCTAGTTCCATCCATGTTGCTCAAATGGCATTAGTTTGTTCTTTTTGATGGCTGAGTAGTATTCCATTGTGTATATATACCACATCTTACTAATCCAATCTTCTGTCGATGGACATTTGGGCTGTTTCTAAGTCTTGGCTATTATGAATATTGCTGCAGTGAACATGCGGGTGCATGTGTCTTTTTCAAGGAAAGTTTCATCTGGATATATGCCCAAGAGTGAGATTGCTGGGTCATATGGTAGTTCTAAGTATAATTTTCTATAGTATCTCCATACTGTTCTCCATAGTGGTTATACCAGCTTACATTCCCATCAACAGTGCAGGCGGGTTCCTTTTTCTCCACACCTGCTCCAGCATTTGTTCTTTGTGGACTTAATAATGGTGGCCATTCTGACTGGTGTGAGGTGGTATCTCATGATAGTTTTGATTTGCATTTCTCTAATAATCAGTGATGTCGAGCATTTTTTCCTGTGCCTGTTGGCCATCTGTATATCTTCTTTGGAGAACGGTCTGTTCAGGTCTTTTGCCCATTTTTCCATTGGGTTGTTGGCTTTTTTTGCTGTTGATTTGCCAAGTTGTTTGTACACTTTCGAGATGAAGCCCTTGTCAGTTGCATTATTTGAAACTGTTTTCTCCCATTCTGTAAGTTGTCTTTTTGTTTTCTTTTTGGTTTCCTTTGCTGTGCAAAAGCTTTTCAGTTTGATTAGGTCCTATTGGTTTATATTTGCTTTTATTTCTGTTGCTTTGGGAGACTGACCTGAGAAAACATTTGTAAGGTTGATATCGGAGAATGTTTTGCCTGTGTTCTCTTCCAGGAGTTTGATGGTATCTTGTCTTGTATTGAAGTCTTAAAGCCATTTTGAGTTTATTATCGTGCATGGTGTAAGGGTGTATTCTAGTTTCATTGATTTGCATGCATGCAGCTGTCCAGTTTTCCCAGCACTACTTGCTGAAAAGACTGTCTTTTTCCCATTTTATGTTCTTGTCTCCTTTGTCAAAGATTAATTGACCATAGGTGTCAGGGTTTATTTCTGGGTTCTCTCTTCTGTTCCATTGGTCTGTCTGTCTGTTTTGGTACCAGTACCACACTGTCTTTTTTTTTTTTTTTTTTGTCTTTTGCCATTTCTTGGGCCGCTCCTGTGGCATATGGAGGTTCCCAGGCTAGGGGTCTAATTGGAGCTGTAGCTGCCGGTCTACACCAGGGCCACAGTAATGCGGGATCCAAGCCGCATCTGCAACCTACACCACAGCTCACGGCAACGCCAGATCCTTAACCCACTGAGCAAGGCCAGGGATCGAACCTGCAACCTCATGGTTCCTAGTCGGATTCGTTAACCACTGTGCCACGACAGGAAATCCCACACTGTCTTGATGACTGTGGCTTTGTAATATTTCCTGAAGTCTGGGAGAGTTATGCCTCCTGCTTGGTTTTTGTTCCTGAGAATTACTTTGGCAATTCTGGGTCTTTTGTGGTTCCATATAAATTTTTGGATTATTTGCTCTAGTTCTGTGAAAAATTGTCATGGGTAATTTGATGGGGATTGCATTGAATCTGTAGATTGCTTTGGTGGTATGGCCATTTTTACAATATTAACTTTTCCAACCTGTGAGCACAGAATATCTTTCCATTTCTTTACATCTTCTTTAATTTCCTTGATTAATGTTTTATAGTTCTCAGCATATAAGTCTTTCACCTTGGTCAGGTTTATTCCCAGGCATTTGATTTTTTGGAGTGCAATTTTAAAAGGTATTATATTTTTATAATCCTTTTCTAATGTTTCACTGTTAGTATACAGGAATGCAACTGATTTCTGAATGTTAATCTTATATCCTGCTCCTTTGCTGAATTTTTTGATCAGTTCAAGGAGTTTTGGGGTTGAGTCCTTAGAGTTTTATATGTGTAGTATCATGTGATCTGCATACAGTGACAGTTTAACCTCTTCTCTTCCTATTTGGATGCCTTTTATTTCTTTTGTTTTTCTGATTGCTTTGGCTAGAATTTCCAATACTATGTTGAATAACAGTGGTGAGAGTGGGCATCCTTGTCTTGTTCCAGATTTTAGTGGGAAGGCTTTCAGCTTTTCTCCATTGAGTATTGTGTTTGCTGTGGGTTTTATTATGTTAGGGTTTGTTCCCTCTATATCCACTTTGGTAAGAGTTTTGATCATGAACAGATGTTGGACTTTGTCAAATGCTTTTTCTGTATCTATTGAGATGGTCATGTGTTGTTTGACTTTTCTTTTGTTAATGTGGCATATGATGTTGATTGATTTGTGTATGATGAACCATCCTTGTGCACCTTGGATGAATCCCACCTGGTCGTGGTGTATGATCTTTTTTATATGTTGTTGGATTCCTGATTATTTATTGATGAAAGAACCAGTAGACTCAACCAAGTAAAAATATAAAGTGTCTGTATGTGAAAAAATCCTAAATAAAATTAAAGAAACCTTGGAAACATATTTGCCAGGAATACATCAAAATTATTAACACTCCATGCCCTGGTTTCCTTTCCTTCAGCATCTTTTTTTTTTCCCTTGCATTTTCATGACCAGGCGCTGACTCTGATTTCTTAACCACTGCATTGGTAGCTCATCTGGTATCTCATTTGGTTTCGTAAAACTCTTCCAGTTACTAGTGAGGTCTTTGCTGACATGTCTGATACCCTTCAGCAGTATCTGTCCTCCTCTACCAGGACTTCCCAGAGATTGTCTGACTTGAAACAAGTCCCTATGTAGCCTCTGAGCCTTTATTTCTCTTGGCAACAACTTAAAAATAAATAAACTCAAACACTGTGCACCATGCCCAGCACCGAGGGGGGTATTTTAAAGTGCGACGTATAGCCCTGCCATTGGAAAACCTCTGGCCAGCTTGGAGACATGCCGTGTCCACATGGTGAATAAACCTGGATTCAAGAGATAGGGAATAAAATAATGGATGTTACTGTTTAGTAAACCTTACCCACCTTTCTCTCTGACTTCTCTGACTTCTGCAGTTTCATTGGCTGTGGCTTCAACACACCCGAATCTCACTTCTCCTGGCCCTTGCCCATGAGGTGATTTCTATCAACAGCCTGCTATACAGCACAGGGAACTATATCTAGTCACTTGTGATGGAACATGATGGAGGATAATGTGAGAAAAAGAGTATTTTATATATATATATAATATATATATATGAATGACTGGGTAACTTTGCTATACACTAGAAATTGGCAGAACACTGTAAATCAACTATAATGGGAAAAAATTAAAATCATTAAAATTAAAAAAAATACAGATATACTTTAAAAAAACTCATATGGTTGGGTAATTAAGGTTTTACCGAAATTGTAAGATTTCTGTCTTTTTGTTCACTGCCGTATCCTTAGCCATCAGAACAGGGCCCAGCACAGAGTATATGTTCATTTGGTATTCACTGGATATATGAACAAAAAGTCTGCATTTTTTCCTGCAGATAAAGACTGCCCTCCCACAATTATACTCACGTTGACAATAAGTATAATCAATTCCTAGGAAGGTTATGATGGGCAGAACTCTAGTTCAAACATCAGGCCAACAGGGGTCCTAATCCAGGGTCTGCAATTCACCAGCTCTGTAAACTTGGACAGGTTAATTCACTTCTTCCAGACTGAGAATCTTCATCTGAAAAAATGTGGATAATAGACCCCACTCTGCTGGTGGTCGTCAAGGATGAAATGAGGTCATTTGTGCACCTGGCACATAGTAAGTGTTCAGTATATGTTAACTCTTATATTTATAAATGTTTCCCCCTTCCCTTCGATCCCTTCATATTGTCAAACTACAACTCTTCTCAGGGATATAGAAACAGAAACTGATTCGTGATGAGGAATAGCATAGAAGCTTTGGAGTCAGACCTGGCCCTGCCAGATGTCTGAGTTTCTTAACTTCTCTGCCCTTTAGTGTTTTTATCAGTTGAAGCTGTATAACGTTACCCATTACGTAGGGTTACTGTGAGGACAAAATAAGATACTGTATACAAAGCGCCTATGATATGTTCGGTAAATTCTCTTTTCCCTTCTTTTGTCTTGGTTCAGTTAAACCATCCCCCTGTGATTTTGGTACCACGTGTGCACATCTCTCTGGTACAGTGTTCTGCCATTTATTTTGATAGGACCTACAGAATTTAATGCATCTCTTGATATTATTGTATTACGTTATCACGTGCATGTGATTCAGTTTTTTTCACCAAATAATACTATGTATGATGCCTGTATTTGTTTGCTAGAGCTGCTCTAACAATGTCCCACAGTCTGAGTGGCTTAAACAAGAGAAATTTATTTTCTCCCAGTTCTGGAGGCTGGAAGTCTGAGATCTGCGTGTCAGCGGTGTTGATTGCTTTTGAGGCCTCTTGTTGGCAGGAGAATGGCTCTTGTCCATTTGCCCTCATGTGTTCCCTCCTTTTTTTTTTTTTTGTCTTTATGCCTTTTCTAGGGCCATTCCCACAGCACATGGAGGTTCCCAGGCTAGGGGTCTAATCAGAACTGTAGCCGCCGGCCTATGCCAGAGTCACAGCAACGCGGGATCCGAGCTGCGTCTGCAACCTCCACTGCAGCTCATGGCAACACCGGATCCTTAACCCACTGAGCGAGGCCAGGGATCGAACCCACAACCTCATGGTTCCTAGTCGGATTCGTTAACCACTGAGCCACGACGGGAACTCCATGTGTTCCCTCCTTTGCACTGGCCCTGATCTCCTGCTCTTATGAGGACCCAGTGGTATTGGATTAGCGCCCCCCCCCACCTTATTTTAACTTAATTACCTCTTCAAAAGCCCTGTCTCCAAAAATAGTCACTTTCTGAGGTTTACTGGGGCTGAGGGCAGCAACATATGAGGGGGGACACATTTCAGTCCATATCGATGAGTGCCTTTGATATTTTTTTCTCTCATGTCACTAAAAAAAATGTGGGGTACAACCAAGTCAAATTTTGTGACCCACCAAACTGATTACAAACTGCAGATTAAAAGGCACTGCTGTGGTGGGTTGTGTTGGTTTGCCAGGTCACTATGAAGTTGGCACAGGCATTGGGACTTGCCTTTGATTGCGGAGACAGCCCCAAAGCACAAAAGGGAGAGTAAGATCAGAGTGGGCAGCCTTTTGCAAACGTACAGCAATTCCCTTAGCTTAAGGGTCAGCAAAACTTTTCTGTAAATGGCCAGACAGCAAGTATTTTTGGATTTTCGGGCCATATCGTCTCGGTTGAGACAACTCTGCTTTTGTATCATGGCAGCAGCCAGAGTCAATACGTAAAGTAATGGGTGTGGCTTTGTTCCAGTACAACCCCATTTATTGACTCCAAAATCTGAATTTCTTAGGATTTTTCATGTATCATGAAATAGTCTTTAGATCCCCCTCAACCATTTAAAAACCATTTAAAGATGTCACTTAGCTGTGAAGCAGAAATTGGCACAACATTGTAAATCAACTATATTTAATTTTAAAAATAAATAAAAATAGGAATTACAAACCATTCTTTTTTTTTTTTTTTTTTGACTGCACTTATGGCATGTGGAAGTTCCTGGGTCAGAGATCGAACCTGCCCTAGAGCAGTGACCTGAGCTGCTGCGGTGACAAAGCTCGACCATTAACCCGCTGTGCTACAAGGGAACTCCTATAAAAACCACTCTTAGCTCCTGGGCTTGCAAAAGCAGTTGGCTCTGACCCACTGGTGTAAGCACCTCCCGTGCCCCTTCTGCTGAGGCCAAGGCCTCTAGCTAAGAGGCTGTGAAGGAATTGGCCGGGATGGTTTTCCTTAGTCCATGTAAATTCTTAACTGGTTATCATGTTTGACTCTTGTGATGTATCTATATTTTCAAATGGAAAAATCTCGATGGCCACTCATGGTAAAAAATGGTTTTCAGTGCAAATGGTATCTCACCAGAGAGAGCTTTAACTGGGGAATGTGGAAGCCCTCTTAAATGACCCACATTAGTTGTTTGTCAGAGAGTGAGTTTAAGAGTAGAATTAGTAGGAGTTCCCTTTGTGGCTCAGTGGTTAACAAACCTGACTAGGATCCATGAGGACACAGGTTTGATCCCTGGCCTCGCTCAGTGGGTTAAGGATGTGGTGTTGCTGTGAACTGTGGTGTAGGTCACAGACGTGGCTTGGATCCTGTGTTGCTGTGGCTGTGGCATAGGCCAATGGCTGTAGCTTTGATTTGACCCCTAGCCTCCACATGCCGCAGGTGTGGCCCTAAAAAGAAAAAAAAGTAGAATTAGCATCAGGAAGTCTGCACAAAGACAGGATTTGAGTCTAAGGGGTCTCCTTTAAGGAGCTAATATTCAGGAAAATTGAGCTGTTGAAGAAAGTCCTGGCTATCCTCATGGTGCTCAGAGGACAGCTGCTCAGTGCCTGGGCCAGTCCCCATGCTCCCCTCTGAGATTGAGTGAGGTTTCCCTATAGGAGCCCCGTATCCTCCACTGTTCCTCACACCTGCATCCTCTCCCCGCACAGTACGTGGGCCGTGGGGAGGCTCCCTCTCACCTCCCGTGGGGACTGCAAGATGCCATGTAAGTGCCCAAGTCCCTCTCCCAAGCAGAGGGGCCAAGCACGCCAAGCCCCCTGAGAAAGCCAGAGTGCAGCCCTGTGGGTTCCCGCACCACACAGATGTACTACAGGGGTGGCCAGGGCAGCTGTGCGGATCCCATGTCTAAGGATAACGGGGCCCACCCTGTACAGACCAACCAGGAAGCCAAGATCCAGCCCAGGACTGGGGGCCAGAACTGTCTCTGCATAAGTGGGTTGCTATCCACTCTGAGGAAGGTCAGAACCCTGCCCCCTGACCACATGTATCCATGTGGGAATCTGAAGAGCCTGGAAATGGACAGAGGCAGGAATGCTGTCCTGGGAGTTATTTTCACTATTTCAGGCTGCTGGGTGGAAACTAGACATTTATCCACAGCAAGGGTCAGAGGCCACAGTTGCCCCTGTGAGCAGGACTGAGCCAGTGTCTCAGGGTAACTCTGAAGGGGGATGTGGAGCACCTGCTGTGTGCCACGTAGACCGCCTTTATTCTCGGCACTTTCCCATCCGGAGATGCTGCAGACTGTAAGCCAAGGCCCCAGGAAACTGTTTCTTAGTCGACGTGAAAAAATGGGCTCGAATATCCAGACTTTCTCTTTAAAAAAGTCAATCACACAAAATCAAAATGATTTGTGTTCTTTTATTTTGAAGCTGTTTACTTTGTGTCGTGCTAACATATAATAATAAAATAGCTTTGGCATGACAGTCATCTTGAGGGAATTAAAAAAAAAATCCAATGAAATGAAATGGTACTTTTAAGCTTTCAGCACAGCAAATTTTTGAATTATCTTGCTTCAATTAAATTGCTGTGCTCTCTTGCTTTCAGTACTTGTAAGAGCTCTGTTTTGTCTCTGGTTTCACTGAGTTTTTTTCATTGAAGTATAATATTCATACAGAAAAAAGTATAATATTCATACAGAAAAGTACTCAAATTGTTAATTGCACTGAAAATGAATTTTCACAGAGCAAAACACTCCCTTGAAACAAGAATGTCACCCAAACTCTGAAGCCCCTAAACCCCTTCCCAGTTCTAAACCACCGCATTCTCACCAAAGGCAATAGTTATGCCATGATTTCTAACATCCATTGATTTCATCTGTTTTGAAGTTAATATACATACAATCTTAAGGATGTATTCTTGTGTCTCTCACAACATTGCATTCGGGAAATTGATCCATGTTGCTATGAGTTTGTAGCTTGTTTATTCTCATTGCTGTGTAATATATTGTATAACTCTACTGAAATTTATTTAGCCATTCTATTGTACGTGGGCTTTGGGGTCGGTTCCCGTTTGGAGCCATAGTAGACGGTGCTGCCAGGAACACTCCTGTCCATATCAGTGGGTGAGTGTGTTTAATGTTGGTGTAGGAGAGATTCCTTGATGGTGAGATTCTGGGTCATAGGACACAGGTATGTCCAGCTCTAATGGATCCTACCAGGTTTCCAAAGTGTCTTTATCAGTTGACGCTTTCACCACCACTGGATGAGAGTCTGCATTGCTCCATGTCATCGCCAAGACTCTGCGGTTTTTGTCTCTGTCATTTTGGCCTCTCTGTGTATAGGTAAGGTACTGTCGTTTTCATTTACTTTTCTTTGGTGACTGATCTAGAGCATCATCTTCTATGTTTATTGGCCATTTGGGTTCCCTTTTTTGGTGAAATTTCTTCTCAAAGATTTGCCCCTTTTTTTTCCACATGGATCTGTAGGAGCACTTTGCTGGGTATATATTGCAATTATTTTCTCCACTCTGTGGCCTGCCTTTTGATTTTGTTGATAACTTTTGATAAAGACATTCTTAATTTTAATACAGTCGAAATGATCATATTTTTCCTTCATGGTAAACACTCTCTTATGTTCAGTTAAAAAAAATTTTTTTACTTTAACCTGTCACAAGATCTGACAGTATTCTTTGTTTTCTTCTGTAAAGTTGTGTTATTTTACCTTTCACATTTATTTCCACCATCCATCTGGAACTGATTTTTGCAGGTAAGGTCGAGATTAAGATTTATTTATTTTCAAAAAAAAAAAAAAATTTTTTTTTTAATTTAAAAAAAAGGAGTTCCCGTCGTGGCGCAGTCGGACTAGGAACCATGAGGTTGTGGGTTCGGTCCCTGCCCTTGCTCAGTGGGTTAGCGATCCGGCATTGCCATGAGCTGTGGTGTAGGTTGCAGATGCGGCTCGGATCCCGCATTGCTGTGGCTCTGGTGCAGGCCAGCGGCTACAGCTCCCATTCGACCCCTAGCCTGGGAACCTCCATATGCTGCGGGAGCGGCCCAAAGAAATAGCAAAAAGACAAAAAAAAAAAAAAATTAAAAAAGATTTATTTACTTTCAGATGGATGCCCAGTGTATTTGTGCCATGACAAAGCACCACAAACTGGGTGGCTTAAAACAACAGAAATTTATCCTTTCATAGTTCCGGAGGCCAGAAGCCTGAAATCAAGGTGTGGGCGGGGTCGTGTTCCCTCTGGAGGCTCTGGGAAAGAATCCTTCCCTGCCTCTTCCTAGCTTCTGGTGGTGGCTGGTGATCCTTGACGTTACTTGGCTTTGTAGCTGCCTTACTCCAGTCTCTGCCTCCATGTCGTCACATGGACTTCTTCCCCTGTGTCTAAAATTCCTTCTTCTTATAAGGACACCTGTCATTGGATTTAGGACCCACTCATATCCACTGTAACAGTCATTTTAACTAATTACATCTTCAATAATCCTATTTCTAAATGATGTCCCATTCTGAAGTATTAGGAAGTTAGGACTTGAATCTGTATTTTAGGGGAAAATCCAACACTCAGTTTACCCAGCACCATTTCTTGAACTTCAGTGTCATCTTTGTCTCAGATTAGGTGACTATCAGTGTAGGTCTATCTTTGGACCTTGTTTTTTGTTCTATTGGTCTAATGGTCTATGACACACATACCACACTGGCTGAATTCCTGATGTTTTATAATGAATCTTGGTATCTGACAGAGCAAGTCTTCCAGCTTTGTTGTTGTTCTTCAAGATTACTTTGCTTTGGGGCACTTTGCATTTCCGTGAAAATTTTAGAAACTGCTTGTCAGTTTCTACCAGGAAAGAAAAAACTATTTTTTAAAAATCAAAATTGCCTGGAAGATGCAGTTGGGGGAAGAAGTGATGTCTTTAAAATATTGAGACTTTCGGTCCTTGTACATGGCGTAACCCTCTTTTATTTAGAGCGTCTCTAAATTCTGTCGATAATGTTTATAGTTTTCAGTGTTAAGGTCTTATGTATCTTTATTGGAGGTATTCCTAGATATTTGACATCTTTTGATGGAGATTTGTTTGGATGAAATAAAAAGCAGAGGAAGAGAAAAAAAGCTTCGCCAGGTTTACCACTTCCTCGTATTAAGGAATTTTCCCACATGTACCACGCTTAGCAGGGCAGAGATTTAAGTTGAGGTCTCACAGGCTCTAGATAAGAGCTGGGCCAATAAATTAGTTATCTCTTCAAAAATGCAGTTTTTAGAAGAGGAGAAATGGTCCAAATGTGGGGACCTCAGATATAGGTCAAACAGGTCCTTGGTAGAGAGAGGGTGGGGCATTGGGTCGGCCGTGTAGCCACATAGCGAAGAGGTGTTGGGGACACGATGCAGATCTTGGTTGGGCAGGGGTCTAGTTGAGGGGTTTTCAGTGCTGTTAGAGCACTAGGCTTTCCCAGAAGTGCCAGGTGGGCCAGGAGGATGGTCAAGGGGGTGGTGTTTTGAGTCCTTTCCTCTTTAAACCAGCACTGTTCCATTCCTCTTTTATCTGATATTTTGGAGTGTTGCATAAGCATTGGAATACACATGCATTCACATCTGTATTTGAATGTGTATGGTTCTTGCACTAAAATAATAATAATTTAAAAAAAAAAAAACAGCTTAAAGACTTCCAAACTAGATATTAACATTCCATTCAGCCCCCGGATTCTGGGACTTTCATATCGTAGCCAGCCAACCCTCCAGGGGCTCTGAGCACATCACTGTTAACCTTGATCTTGGCAGCACTGTGATACTGTGTGCGTGTCACGGTCCTTCCCAGGAGCTGCAGAATGTCTATCTGGAGGGTCTGGAGAGCAGGAATCAGGCTGGAAGGGAGCTCAGGGACTTGTCCAGCCTCTGCACCTGCGTCCTAGCAAAGCAATATTTCTGTTCGGGCTGGATTGTAAATTGCTAGAAATAGCTTCATTTACTGGGAAAGTCAGAAATAATTCAAGTACACTGCACAACAGAGTTTCTATTTTATTTTTACCTACACCTAAGTAATGTAGTCACCTGACACAAAATCATTGCCAGAAAGAAAAGAAAGACATTCTTATAAATATATTACTTCATTCTTGCCTTAGAGAGGTAGAATCTTTTCTCCCTCCAGATAGTCAAGTAATTATTCCAGTGGCATTTACTTCATTTATTTCTTTCCCAAATAAATCCTCAGCCTAGTGGTTTAAATATGACAATCATCATCATCATAAATAGTAGTAGTAAAATATGATTTTATAATAAAATAATCTGATGGTTAATATATAATGATTATCAATCTATTGCTATGATTATTAATATATATCAATAATGTATAATATTACATGAAGGAGGAGGAGAAGAAATGATGTCACCACCACCCTGACTGTTTGGGATTGATGAGATTACAGAGAGCCCTAAAACCCCATCTGACCCCTCCGAGCACCCTCTGTCTGACTCAGCCCTGCCGTCTGTGCCAGTGAGCTCAAAAGATGCACCTCAGAGCCACCTCTCTGAGGATAAGCAGAGGATACACCCATTTGCTGGTTTGGCAGTGCTCTGCTCCCCCATGAGCCCAAGTTCCCCCTCCAGGCAATCCTGACCAGGAAGGAACACCTGGCCCCTTCGAGTCCCACCTCGCTGCCCTCTTGTCCTGTGGTCGGGAACTCCTTCGTGCTAGCCCAGGGCCCTCCACGCTCATCCCTTTGTCTGCCCGTTGCCCTTCCTCCTCTTCTGCCCTTTACTCCCAGCCCAGAAAATAATAAAACAACAATCCCAGCCTCGCTCAAGTCTCCCCAGTGGTGGTGAAACCAGAAGGCCTGGGTCCCCTGCAGAAGGGGAGAGCAGATGGGCTGGCGATGCCTCCTCAAGCATCCCCTCCCCATGAGGAGGAAGGCCGACCAGTCCTAACGGGCTCGGTTTCCTAGGGAACCCTGAGTTTTCTGCTGCCCAACCCCTTCCCTTGCGATGGGCTTGGTTGGCATGCTTGCTTGTTTCATGCGTTATCCTGCCATTTGGAACGCTTTAGTTTTGCAGACAATTGATTTTGGACTTGCAAGGAGTATTGTTGCAGGCCCAGCTCAGACCTCACGCCACACAGGACAGCCATAGCCACAGCAGAGCTATGGAGGGGAGGAGAAGGCGCCCTCCCTCGCCCCTGTCCCTCATTCTTCGCTTTTGAAAATAAGACAGCAGAGACTCACACAACTGCTCCTGAACAGGTGGGCTCTGCAGGTGTGCTGGCTGTACTGTCAGCCTGCACCAGCTAGAGGAAGACATGGAATCCCCATCATGAAACTTGGGTCATGTGGTCACAAAGGTGCACTAAAAAAGATAAAGCCCTCTGAACGCAACAGAATGACCGCAAGTGCCTCCTCTGTGCAAGGCAGTGGGCCAGGAGGGGTGTCAGTGGTTTAAAGGTAAATTTAGAATAAGTTCCTGCCCTAAGGGTCTGGCTTTTTCCTTTGAAGCCAACAGTGTGGTAAATTCCACAGTAGAAGTATAAACAGTGAGATGACTCCCAGTGGAGGAACTTCAGGGAGGGGTTTAATATTTGAATTGGGCTTAAGGCGCAGGTTGCATCCCTGTTCTTGCAGGTGGAGAAGAGGATGCGTAAGGGAGAAGAAACAGGGCAGGCAAAGGCCCAGAGGAGGGGCAGGCTCTGGGAACATCAGATGGTTTGGTAAGGCTGGCATGAGGGAGGAAGGAGAAATAGCAGATAAGGCCGGGCGGGCCAGGTTTGGAATGAGAGTGGGTGGCTTTGAGTACAAAGCTGAAGGGTGTGAGTTTAAGTCATTGGTTTTTCTGTAGCAGTGTCACCACACTGAGGTCTCGAGCAGCTACTTTCTTCTCCATACTGTGTACTGGGGTATCAGCTTCCTTTTAAGAGGCTTCCCACTGGTTTATGCCAGAGACCCATTCCCTCGTGTAAGCCATCACTCTGCAGGTGCTCACTGAGAACCTCCCATATATCTAGCCCTGTAACAAGTTCTGCTGAAAGACCATGGAAGGTTTTGAACCAGTCAGTGGCAGGGTAGCAGGAGCCACTGGATCAGTAGCCTGAGTCATAATTCTGCCTATGCCACCCAGTAAGCATAAATCCTTAGGGAAGTCTCCTGGCCTTGCTGAGACCCGTTTCTCACCTGTGATGTGCAGGCCTGGGCTGGTAAGTTGTTCCCAGGAGAGACATTCTAGGACTAACACGATCAGAGCTGTAATCCAGAGCTTTCCTGTATGTAGACAGAGGAGGAAAAGGCGAGGCCTGAGGCAGAGAGGCCAGTTGGGGAGTGATGGCAAGAACGTCTGTGAGTTTGGGGTTAATAGGTGCAAACTGTTACATTTGGAATGATGGAACATGAAGGAGGATAATGTGAGAAAAAGAATATATATATATACACACATACATATGACTGAGTCACTTGGCTGTATAGCAGAAATTGACAGAACATTGTAAATCAACTATAATGGAAAAAATAAAAATCACATACACATACACATAGATTTAGAATGGATAAGCAATGAGGTCTTGCTGTATAGCACAGAGAACTATATCTAATCACTTGTGATAGAACACGATGGAAGGCAATGTGAGAAAAAGAATGTATAGATAAGTAAGACTGGGTCACTCTGCTGTATGGCAGAAATTAACAACATTGTAAATCATCTATAATAAATTTTTAAAAAAGATTTAACAACAACAAAAAAGAACTTCTCTGAGGTGTCTTAAGCATGAGTGAGACCTTTCAGATATTCAATAAGCATGATACTCAGTGCCAGCCACTGCCACTGCCCTGAGTATTGGGAATCTAGCAGTGACCAAAACTAAGTCTCTGCCCTCGAGGTGATTTCTATGGAGAGGGCAGCAGTGGGACTGGGAACAAGAGTAATGGATCAAGAGCTGCAGTTTGAAATTCATGACAAGGGCTGCTAGTTGCGGGTGTGGGAGTATATGAGGTACGAGGGAATCGAAAGCAGAAAGGTTTGATGGGAAAGAGACCTTCGGGGATAGAACGTAAGGATCATTCTGTGGAAAACCATGATAGAAAACGCATTCTTCATGAAGCCAGCACCCCAAACCCATCTCCTAAAATATCCCCTTGTGGTTGCAAAGCCATGACCCTGAAGAGAGAATGTCCTTTGAGACACCCGGCTGTTCTTGACTCCTCACTCCTGTGTCTGAAGCAAAATTACCCAAGGGCTGTATGTGGTTTTATATAATAGCAGGTCTCTTTGGTTTCCTCAGAAAGGTCTTTAATAACCAGACCAGCTGTCTCTCTCCTATTCATTCATCATTTATTCATTTATCCTCCCGCCCTTTTCCTCAAGTTACTGGAGTGGATCCAGACGCAGATTCTGAGAGTCTCAAGCTTTTCCTTATTTACCCTTCAGTAATTACACATCACAGGTTGTTTTCCCTGTTAGAGTTTGAGGCTGAGCAATTAGTCTCCCATTGTCTTTGCAGGAAGTGACATCCACGTGACTTCTCCGGAAGGCAACTGTTGGCCCCTCTGGTTAAAAGAATTGGAAAGCGTTCAGCATTTCCTCTGGACTGGCTGATTTAGAAAGCTTTTGGAAATGGGCAAAGTGAATAACATAACAGTTGTCAGAACCAGAAATACTCCTGGGTCAGTTCCCCCAATAAAATGGGCCTCAGGGCTATTGCTCTGGTCTCTTGATGCGCTGACTGTCTAGACCCCTCACTTTGTGGCTGAGCATGGTATCTCAGTGTTCTGTTCCTCTTCTCATGTTTTACTGGGGACTGATTAGTCAGGATGCTTTTCAGCTTCAGATCACTGACAACCCATCCTAAGGAGGCCCAAATAGTAAGGAATTTGTTGGAAGTCCAGTAGTTCAGAGATTTCAGAGTTGACCAAATGTAATCACCCCCACTCTGTTTCCCTGTGCTTTTTTCTGTCTTGGCCCTCCTGTGTGGCCGAGGTTTATCCCTCAGCTGGAGCGAGGTAGCTTGGAAGTCATAGGCATCACATCCCACATAACCCTCGCAGGAGGCTATTTCCCCCAGAAGGATGAGGAGAAGCTCCCAGCAAAATGGTTCTGCACATCTCATTGGCCAATCTAGGGTCACATGCCTATTATTGAACCTGTCACTGGCAAGAGGAACAGATTTCCCTTAGATCAGTGCATACTGGACTTCAGCATGTACACAGATCACCTGGAAATCTGGTGAAATAGTTTCTGATTCAGTAGGTTTGGGGTGAGGCCTCAGCGCTGACATTTCTCAGAAGCTCCCAAGTGATGCTGATGTGCTGGGCATGTTGCAGCGCCTCAGACCCTTCAGGCCCCCTCCCTCCAGCTGGGGGTGCTGTCACCTGCCGACAAGGCACTGTGGCTGAAGAAATATGGGGAAATCTGCTAAGAAGGAGGAAGAGGTGGCCCCACTCAGTTGAGAAAGGTATTAGAGATGCTGTATCCAGCACATAATGAGAGTGTTACCTTTAAGCCAGGAGAAAGCCACACAAAGTCTATGATGTGCATTAGAAGCAAAAAGTACATGTAGTGCTAGGTATGGTGTGGGAGCACTTATAAGTATCTTATTATTTATTCATCAGTATGTGTACACTGCAGTTCTTGAAACAAAGGATTTAACAGTCATGCTGCCCTCTTCATGGTCATTCAGCTGTTTTTATTTAACACCAAATATCTAGCGTGTCTTAAAAGGAACAAACTCAAATGAAATGGATTTAAATGTCCTTAAGTATAAGAAGAGCATGCCAAGTCCAGCCTTTGTTCTTTGAGTGGCTATCTCATCAGTCTTAGTTCCCGGGGAGAGAGGGTACACCCCCACTTCTCCTAAGAGTCACTTGACATGATGTCGGGCGTAAAAAATGCTGCCTGCCAGTGGTGACTCTCTGCCAAAGCAAATGGTCACAGTGCCCTTAGGCATGGTTTTCATTGCAGAAAGTCATTCTGCTCTCTTCATTGAAAAGGAAGCACTATTCTGTTACTTGTGTGTGTGTGTGTGTGTGTTTTGGCAGAAGACACACAGGAGTCTTGAGCTACAGCTATTTTGGAAAAAAGACTGAAGGACCAGCGTCCATGCTGAGGCTGCTCCATCACAGCCGCTGTGGGTCCTGGTGTGGAATATGCTGCCAGGTGTTGAGTAAACCCTCCCAGGATGGTCACCTTGCTAGGGATGCCATCTCTGACCTCATGGACTATGACATCCTTATCATTTAGTGCAGTGAGGTCGATAGGATAATTTGTGTCTTTCAGAGACTAAAAGTCTAGAAAAGAAAGGTAAGGGTCTCACAGCCAGCAGGGGAGAAAGGAGTATGTTACTGAAAGAAATAGGAAAGAGGAATTGGTTTGGGGGGAAAAGCGGTAGAGCTCAGTTTTAGATACCTTTGCATTGTTCTCCTGGCTTCAATTATCTTAAAGGGCTAAAAATTCAAATAAAGTGTCTGTAAGCACAGTTTCTGGCTTATCTCATTTTTCAGACTTATTTGTTATTGGCAAGTGCTGGGTGAATTTGTAAATTGGTTTCATCTTTCCTGCAGAAAAAGGAAGAGGAATCTGGCAGCATGAGTGTGGTGCCCCAAACAAGGAAGATGTTGTGGTTTCCGGAAGGAAAACACAGATATGTTAAATTATTTCTTTGCCTAACGGTGCCTTTTTCCTTTTGTGTTTTTCAGGACCAGTCCAGCAGCCATATTAAGACATGTGGTGTATATAAAGTTTGCGATCGTTGGGGGACATTTTGGTAAGTGTCACCACCTTTATTTCTAACACCTTGTGATGTAAATAGAGCTCATAAAGGAAAACCATGACCTTGTTCTGCGAATCTTTTAAATCTGCACTACCCTTGACAAAGTGGATTTTATAATGAAACGCGACCTTCAGTTGGTATTTTCTGACAACTTTGACATTTTTTCTTGTCATGGTTGATGTTACCGAGCAATATGGGGTTTCTGAAGATTTATTAAGAAGTCTAGATTTTAGGAAAGCTTCCAGATGCAGGATAAAGAACACCCTGGACCATTTAGTTTATTCTCTAAGCCACTCATGGAATATGCAAGTAATATACTTGCAGACCAAAAGATTTTTTTTTTTTTTTTGTCTTTTTAGGGCAGCATCTGTAGCACATGGAAGTTCCCAGGCTAGGGGTCTAATCACAGCTACAGCTGCCGGCCTATGCCTGAGCCACAGCAACACAGGATCCGAGCCGTGTCTGTGATCTGCAGCTCACGGCAACACCAGATCCTTAACACACTGAGCAAGGCCGGGGATCGAACCTGTGTCCTCATGGATACTCGTCAGGTTCGTTAACCACGGGAACTCCAGAATTTTTTTTTTTAATGTTTTTAAATTTCCAAAGCAGAGAGATCCCTCTGATCTCCATGTTGAAGAGAGAGAAAAAAAGGCAGTTAGATGCTTGGCAAATGGGACATGGGACATGAAAGGGCGTTAAGAATCCACCATGCCTGGGACCCAGCCCCCCAGCTGGCAGAGCAGTGGCCTGAGAGACCAGGAGCATTCAACTCAACAGCCACCCAGAAGACCTTGCGAGCAGTAGTCAGAAGGATAGGAGACTTGGGTTAAAGCTCACATTCTCCACTTACTGGTTGTTACCCAGTCTCCCTGAGCCTCAGTTTCCTCATCTGTAAAATGAGGCTCAGGCCACCTTGTAGGGTGGTCGTACGAATAAACGAAGCTAGGTGGTGCTGGGGCACCATGTGTGCTCCATAAGGCAGTTATTCCTGGTAACACAACAGCCTTGTTTGGAAGCTGGACGTTTGCTGTTGAGGTGTGTAGCTTCCAGTAGGTGGGCTGTGGGGGAGGGGAGAGCCTGGTCACACCATGTTTGCTACCACAGGGCATGTCACAGCTGGTCACCACAGTCTGTTCGCCAACATCCACACCATGATGAGCTATGGGAGGCCCTGAGACATTTGCTGTCTTCTCTCGCACTGTCAACCCGTTCTTAAACCGGTTTCACTAAGTTAACCCCCTTGGCAGCCAGGTGCAGTTACATTGTTTGAGCTTTGTTCAGTACTGGAGTGAGTGTTGTTCTGAACCAAAGTAACAAGAAGAAAAAGAAGGGGTTGGAGGAGGTGGTACCCTTGCTGCGCCCTCAGTTCCCATGCTGAAGCTTTCATTTCTAAGCCTTTCTTTGGACCTTTTCGTCTATGCTTATTATTACAGCCTGCACAGAGATCCAGTTATTGGGTAGAAATTTGTGAGCTTTGACTGAAGAGTCTGGCCTCGGGGCAGGGCCTTTACCCGTGATGGGGCAGAATCAACTCTTGTGCTGCGAACGGGCTGATGTGTGAGATTTGGGTGTCAGGAAGTGACGACCTCCAGTCTCAGGGCATCAAAGAGATGGGCATGGCCTCAGGGGTTGTCTGGCCCAGTCTCCCACTAGCCACAAAAAAGTCTCTTCTCCAGAATTTCTGGCAGAAGGGAATCCAGATTCTCTCAGAGATGAGTGCTCATTATTGCAGAGGAGCTTTCTCAGATTAAAAAGTGATTGGAGGGGAGTTCCCATTGTGGCTCCATGGGTTACCAACCTCACTAGTATCCATGAGGATTCGGGTTTGATCCCTGGCATCACTCAGTGGGTTAAGGATCCGGCCTTGCCATAAGGTTGCAGATACAGCTCGGATTCTGTGTTGCTGTGGCTGTGGTGTAGGCCTACAGCTGTAGCTCCAATTGGACCCCTAGCCTGGGAACGTACATATGCTGTGGGTACAGCCCTAAAAAAAGTGATTGGGGGCACTGGGAGATTTGTTGGGGGGGGCGGTAAGAAAATTGTGCTAGATCTTGATTGTAGTAGTATTTATACAACTACAGACTTTCATGAAAACTCATAGCTCTACAGTAGAAAGAGTGAATTTGTCTGTAGTTAATTAAACCTTGTTTTTTTCGTTGTTGTTTTTTTTTTTGTTTGTTTGTTTTTTGTTTTTTTTTTTCCCGTTTTCTAGGGCCGCACCCAAGGCATATGGAAGTTCCCGGCTAGGGGTCCATTTGGAGCTGTAGCCGCCAGCCTACGCCATAGCCACAGCAATGTGGGATGTGAGCTGCATCTGCGACCTACACCACAGCTCATGGCAACCCCAGATCCTTAACCCACTGAGCGAGGCCAGGATCGAACCCGCAACCTCATGGTTCCTAGTTGGATTTGTTAACCGCTGAGCCATGACGGACACTCCCTTAAATTTTTTTTTTAAAGACAAACTTTTTTTTTTTTCTTTTTGGGCCACACCTGTGGCATATGGAGGTTCCCAGGTAGGGGTCTAATCTGAGCTACAGCTGCCGGCCTACACCACAGCCACAGTAACGCTAACCTTAATTTTTTTAATGTGGAAAAAAACAACAAGCACTTAGACAAATTCCAAGACATTAGCTGAAATTGTTAAAAAGAAAGAGGGAAGGAGAGAAGGAGGGAGGAAAGAGAGGCAGTCTAGTCCGTGTCTTGAGCTACATACAGCACATGCTCAAGGGAACAGGGACCTGGTCTCCTGCTTCTGCACCGTGCCTGACACAGGGAGGCCCATGATGAGTATTCACTGGAGCATCACCTGCCCGTAGTCACCCTCTAAGCAGACAGACAAGTGCATTCACTCTCCACGCACCAGCCCACTGGATATTTGAAGACACTCCTTCGTCGTTTATCTTCTCTGGGCTGACCTTATCGTTTCCTGTTCTTCTGACTCTTTGTTTCCTGGTTCTTTTCCTCTCCCCCTCCCCCAACCCAGGAACTGTCCTTGAGGAAACATCTGCTTTTCTAGATCTCTACAGGCACAGCCCCCGAGGGGGTCTGGCCAGGGAGGAGCGCACTAGGTCCTCCTTCTGTAGACAGTGTTAGCTACCAGCACTCATCCTCTTCCTCACTGAGAGCTTGGTGCTGGATCAGATCATGGTGGATTTCAAGAACAGAGCTCCTAAAAGTAGGGAGGCTAGCCATCCAAGAGATCGGGTGGCCGCAAATCTATCCTTGTGAATGTCTTCACTGAAATGAGGCTGGGCCCTGCCACTCCTCGCTTGAGACTGCACCATGCTGTTTATAAACCCTTCAGGGTAGTGCTGCGTTACACATCCTGACTCTTCACTGTGAGTCATAGGAAGTTTGAAATCCTTAATATTAAACTCGTAGGTGCTTTGAAACCTTTAGATACTAGCCCGGGGGGAGATACGCCATTACATAAATACAAAGAGGGCAGGTCTCAACCCAGGTTTGTGGTGTCCTCTCAGACAACGTTTGTCACCACAGGGGTAGGGAGGGTGTGTACTCCTGGCATCTGGCAGATGGAGGCCAGGATACTGCTGCAGACCCAAAAATGCACAGGACAGCAACACATGCACACATGCGCAGAATGATCCAGCCCAAGATGTCAGTACTATTGAGGCTGTGAAATTGATATAGAAATAATTTTAAAGGAGATCTTATCGTGGCTCAGCAGAAATAAATCTGGCTAACACCTGTGAGGACACAGGTTCAATCCCTGGCCTCACTCAGTAGGTTAAGGATCCAGCATTGCTGTGAGCTGTGGTGTAGGTCACAGACACACCTGGGACCTCATGTTGCTGTGACTGTGGTGTAGACAGGTGGCTACAGCTCCAATTTAACCCCTAGCCTGGGAACCTCCATATGCCATGGGCGTAGCCTTAAAAAGACCCAAAAAAAAAAGTAATTTTTAAAATTACAGTGTCTACAGTATTCATTATTTTGAAGGTTTAAAATTTTAAATATTTTGACACTTAAATACATTTAACTGTAAAACATAAAAAAGTCTGTTTGGGGAATCACAGAGTTAAAAGGGCTCCTAAGAGGCCACATTACCCCAGATTCCAAGCAAGAGTTGATCTAAATGAATCAGACAGATGGGTGTCTGAAGTCTTGTACTGAAGACCATCAACTAAAGCTGAAAGCGAGACTCACACAACTTGATCCCCGCATTCACACAAAAGAGGTTGTCTCGTATTTTCAATTTCAGCCCCAGCTTCTTCAGATGTGTTTGCCTTCAGATGACCTCTGAGATGAAATGGTATTTTCAATCTGGGCTAGTCTTTCCTTTTAAATCAAGGATGTGATTTTCG
Organism: Sus scrofa; assembly: GCF_054392235.1. Classification (NCBI taxonomy): domain Eukaryota; kingdom Metazoa; phylum Chordata; class Mammalia; order Artiodactyla; family Suidae; genus Sus; species Sus scrofa. Next base: position 77,878,923 of record NC_139383.1, on the reverse strand, counting down.
AGTGATGAAAATGTGCTTAAGGAGGAGAGCGATCTCATTACAGATGATTGAGATGGGGTATTTTGGTACACAGGGCTGTTTATTTGCATCAGTTTCCAGTGACACTACAATCTGGTCTCACCGTGAGTCGCTGAGAGCTTTTGTAGCCCAATATGGTTACATTTGCTGAAGCAGAGAGATTAAAGCAACACATGTCAAGCTGTGATAGAGGACAATCCACTTGAAAAGCCTTTAATTATAGGGCCTATTTCGGGAGGGTAACTGTGCTTTTTGTGAGGTATATTTTGGGATCCACTAACCCAGCTTCAAGGCCAGTAATATCTTCCCAGAAAGGGTGTGGTTGTGTGCTGGTGGACATGAATGTTTTCTTCCCCACAGTTTGGTATTTGGTATATTCCTTTAGCTTTACTCCCCTTCATTTTTTTTTTTTTTCTGATAATCTTTTCTCTTTCAAGAATGCTGTGAAAATGTGTTCTGGAAAGCTGGAGAAGAGAAAGATAAAAGATCTCATTTAGATGGCCAAGCCCAAAGATTTGAGGGCTTTACATTATCCATCTGCTGTTTTTAAGACGAATAGAATTTGGAGGAATGTACCAGAGCTAGGAGTAAGCAGAGTCAAGTGAGACTATAAAAACACCATGTTGGGGCAAAATATTTTAATGTAAATATCTGTGGCAAAACTACACATTTATAGCTGCTTGTTTCCAGCACCCCTTTCCAACCCATGGGTCGTTCTCATGGGCCATTTCATGCTCTTTCACGAGCACTGAGGACCCTGAGTGGGTACTGGCTTTCACTTTTGTTCTTCAAGACTTGTGCCTTTTCCCTGCTTTACCTCTGGTGCCTCCCTCTTAATACCTGAGTCCTGAACCTAAGAACTTGCTGCCCAGCCAGCATTTCCTAAGTCCTCCTCTTAAAGTGAATGAGGAGTTCTCTTATGGCCCAGTGGGCTAAGGGTCCAGCATGTCACTGCAGCAGCTCAGGTCACTGTTGTGGCTCGGGTTCAATCCCTGGCCCATGCTTCAGGCGCAGCCAAAAAATAAAAATGGAAAGTTTTTTTTGTTTTTTGTTTTTTTTTTTTAAGGTGAATGAAAGGAGAAATTGAATCAACAAAATAAAATTATCTTCTCATTGATTGCAGTAGCAGAGGGGCAAGGCACAGGACAACACAGATAGAGTGGGAATGAGCCAGTTTTATAACCCCAGACCCAGCCAGACCTAGGGCAGGAGAACTGCTGTTACCGAAATTCTACATCATGAAGGCATTTAAATGAAATCGAGAATGTCCCACTAGGGAGAGGTGATGACACAGCTTCCGAGTGGGGACTCTCCAGGGAGGTGCCCGTGTTCTCCCAGAGCCAGTCTGAGCCCCAGTCACCTAGGGAGCTTGTTTAAGAGCACAGGTCCCTGGGCTGGGCTGCCCTATTGATGGGCTGCCCTGAGTCCCTACGGGGGTGTGTGCCTGCCTCTCCAGGGGGCTCCTCTCACAGACTGCTCTGTCCTCCGCCCAGTCAGGCGCTCAGGTTGCCTGTGGTAGCTCTGCCCAGGCTCTCAGCTGCCATTTCTGAACCTGGCTGGAAGCTTTAAAGAAAAGAGCAGTGGGAGTTCCCGTCGTGGCTCAGTGATAAGGAACCGGACTAGTATCCATGAGGAGGATGCAAGTTCAATCCCTGGCCTTGCTCAGTGGGTTAAGGATCTGGCGTTGCCGTGAGCACTGGTGTAGGTCGCAGATGTGGCTCAGATCTGGCATTGCTGTGGCTGTGGCATAGACTGGCAGCTGTAGCTCCAATTCAGCCCCTAGCCTGGGAACCTCCATATGCCGCCAGTGCAGCCCTAAAAAGCAAAAAAAAAAAAAAAAAAAAAAAAAAAGAACAGCAGTGTGGAAAACCAGCCCTGTGAACTGTGTCTCTTGGGATAAAACATGATATAAGAAAAAGAATGTATATATATGTATTACTGGGTCACTTTGCTTTACAGCAGAAATTGGCACAGCATTGTAAATCAACTATAATTTTTTTTAATACAAAAAAAAAGGTAGCCAAGTGCACGCTGCCCCGCTCTGGTGTGCCTAGGACCATCAATACCAGGTCCTCTTGCTCCTTGACATAATCCCACAGTCCTCTGCCCCTTGCTCCCTGAGAGAAGTGTCCTTGCCCTCCCAGGTTAGTTTTGGCGCCATTCTAAACCAGGTTTTTTTTTTGTGGTTTTTTTTTTTTTTTTTTGTCTTTTTCTAGGGCTGTACCTGCAGCATATGGAGACTCCCAGGCTAGGCGTCTAATCAGAACGGTAGCCACCCACCTACACCACAGCCACAGCAACATGAGATCTGAGATGTATCTGTGACCTACACCACAGCTCACGGTAGCGCCAGATCCTTAACCCACTGAGCAAGGCCAGGGATCGAACCCGCAACCTCATGGTTCCTAGTCGGATTCGTTAACCACTGCGCCACGACGGGAACTCCTAAACCGGGTTCTTTGAAGCTGCTTCGGGGCCGAGGCCGCTCCTCCTGCTCTTCTGCTCCAATAGCCCATATATTTAGAATTGGCCCTAAAATTCACACCGTGATGTGGTTTTCCTGCAGCAACACTTATGGAGCAGTTTTTCACTTTGGAAGGGGGACCATTTTCAGCAAAAGTAGCTATCATGTGTCCTAGTACATGGCAGGAGCACTGACACTGTGATGCAGCCCCCTGGGATCCAGGGGGTGGGACCACCCCACCTCCCCAGCCTTGCCCCTGACTGGCAGGCTGCCATGTGAATGCATGGGATGATACATACCATTTGTAGCACTCATTTAAGTTCATGAGGAGCTGTGGTGTATTTGCTCCTCCCAGACCTCTTCTTAGGTGGTGGAGCAGGTATTAGGCCCACATGTAATCTAAGGCTTGGAGAATATAGCCTGTGTTTCAGGCAGAGGGTGTTTGGGAGTATGTGGGTGTTTGTCATCTGGCTCTCATGATGGCATATGGAGAGACAGGTGGGGCAGGAATGGTAGATGTCCTGCTGTATCTGGGACAGCCCTGCCCGGGGAAGAAGTATCCCCAAACAGCATTCGTTGCACCCCCACTAAGAAGCACTGCTCTGAGGTGGCGGTGCTGATGTGCAGCAGAGCCAGGCCCGTGCACACTCTTTCTGAATCCGGGAACTTCATGGCCCTCTCCACCTTAAAAGCACCACAGAATTGATTCTCCTTTCTATGGGAGCTGTGGTAAGATTGAATTCAGAAGGGCTGCTCCTCAGATTATGACATTGCTGCTCTGTGCTCCAGAGTTCAGGTGCAGATGCCCCAGAGGGACCAGTCTCTCTGAAACCTCAGTGGCCCAGCTTCCCAGCATCCTGGGCCTGTCATTCCTCTCTCAACTGCCCGGTGCAGGTCGGGGGAGGGGGGCTATTTTTGGAAGAGATCAAAGAGGATGCTCCACCCATAGCCCTTGATCCAATCTAACTGACTTAAACGCCATCCAGAGGGGGAATTAGGCATCAATTTCAGGAGTTTGAGGAGTTCCCATCATGGCACAGCGGAAACAAATCCGACTTGGAACCATGAGGTTGAGGGTTCAATCCCTGGCCTCACTCAGTGGGTTCAGGGTGTGATGTTGCCATGAGCTGTGGTGTAGGTTGAAGATGCAGCTCAGATCTGGTGTTGCTGTGGCTTTGGCGTAGGCCGGTAGCAATAGCTCCGATTAGACCCCTAGCCTGGGAACCTGCATATGCCCGAGGGTGCAGCCCTAAAAGGGACACGATGACAAAAAAAATTTTTTTTCAGGGGTTTGAGGTACAGTATTTTAGGCTTCATACCTACCTGATACACATCTACAGCCTGTTGGAGCTTTGTTGAAAGTCTGGTTTTGATATCAGCCAACAAAGAAGCCAAGACAGTGACTGCATCAGTTTTGTTTTTGTTTTTTTCCTCATCTCTACATCAGTTTGAATGAGCACACATGAAATTTATTTGGTAAAAATAAAACCATGTTGTATGAAAAAGCACACGTAAAGCTGACCTGAATATAAATGTTAGGAGATTATGAAAAGAAGACGTAGTAATAGTATCTGATCTCTTTTTTTTTTTTCTTTCCTGGTTTTTCTTTCCCTTCTTTCTCTTCCAGTTTCTTAGTTTTTTATTTTGAAGATTTTCAAACCCACTGGTGTGGGAGAATGATAAAGGAAATGCGTATATATCCTTTACTTAGATTCACCAATTGTTCTAAATTTGTCACATTTGCCTTTTTTATTCCCTCTTCCAATTACATGTATGTAATAATGTGTAATATATAATATGCATGATATATATAATATGTATTATATATAGCATACAGTATATAAATTTTTGCTACAACATTTGAAAGTTGCAAACTTCTTGACACCTTACCTGTAAATGTTTCATCAAGTATCTCCTAAGTATAAGGACATTCATCTACATAACCACAATATTATTAGCAAGTAAGAAATTTAACAATAACTCCATAATATTACCCAATATCCAGTCCATATTTAAACTATCCCAGTTGTCCCCAGCTGACTCTGGTATAGAACATCTTACCTTCTGGGCTCTTCTGCTTCTTCATGGTGTTATTGAACTTACTCCTCACTTCCTGAAAATTGTTAGATCTAGAGGCTTGTTATTAGATGTAGGTTAAGCCTCTTTTGGCAAGAGTACTTCATAGGTGGTATTGCATGCTTGATAGTACAGCACATCAGGGCAAGACGTCAACTTGTCCCACCATCCCCAGTGCTAAGTTCAATCCCATAGATAACCATAGATCTCATTGGTAAACAGACCTCACCCATGTCCAGGTTCACTCTCAGTAAGGCATCTGCAGGCTGGTACCTGGGTCCTTTGGCAACGTCTTGTTCCCTACCCACCTTTCATCCAGTGCTTTGAGCATCATTGGATAGTCCTCACCTGCATCACTTACTACAGTGGGGTAGTGCTTGATCAAGCTTCTCTTTTTTTTCACCTTGTCACTTCTTCATGGTGAATGAGGTAGGCCTTCATATTCTCACAGTGATGATTTTTAAGCCACTTCTTTGATCGTCAGCTAGATTTTGCCATGATAATGGATTATGCTAAACAGTTTTCTTTCTCACCTTGAGAATAAGGAGGAGTAACTTCAACAGAACGCTTACCACATGCCAGGTACCACATAGGCCCCTTACTTAGAGAACTCCTTTCACTTTCCTTTCATTTAGCTTCCCTCGCAACAGCAAGCGAAGTGACTTACTCAGGGTCACCCAGCTCCCAAAGTGCAGCCAAGATCAAGCCAGATCTGTCAGGCTTAGAGCCAGGATTCTGTACTCATTTCTGTTCCCTCCCACCCCCAGCCCTGGCTGTGGCTCCCTCCCTATGGTTCTTGCCTTAGAGAACACCTGCCTGGCTGGTGGGTCTGTAAACAGGGAAGGTCAGCAAGGGTGGGGCTGTGCAGCTGGAGAAACACAAGCCATTCACACCTGAAAGGGGCAGTGCTGCTGGGCCTCTGACAGATGTGGCTCTGCACCACCAGAGATCTCCACCTGGGCGTTAATCATTCCAACTTTTTAATGGTGGCGGCCAATTCATATGTTTTGATACTTTTTAGGGAAGTTGCCGATTTTCAGCACCAGCACTGCTGCTGACTGAGGTTGCCTTGAGTCAGTCGCAGCTTTGTTTAGAAATGGAAGTGTCGGTCTATCTGTAGTTTTGTCTGCTTTTAACATCCTCTTTTAAACAGAAATTAACATTCTGGAGATGTAATGCTGTTTTGGTGGGGGGGTATTTGATTTTTGAAAAGGGAAAGTTGGGTTTCATGGGAGTGGTCTTTATGATACATTGTTATAAAACCTGGAATTTCTTAATTAGTAGGTTAATGGCACAGTAGTAGATGTTTCATCTGTAGCTTCCAAGGAAAGCAAATATAGTTCCCTCTAAATCTCATCTTTAGGTTTTTTTTGTTTTCACATTGTTCGCTGAGCCCTCATGAGGGCAATGAGGTCTGACTGTTTTGCCCAGCCTGCTCTCCGCATTCTCTGTGTATTTAACTGTGTTAACGAACCGCAGAAGAACCTACAGGTTTGTTTCCACGAGAACAGAAGCAGAACTGACAGATAAGTAACTGCACTTCTCAGGATGGGCCTCAGCTGGCTGAAGATAAAGACCTATGAGGTTCAGAGTTCCTGTGTGGCTCAGCGGTAACTAACCTGACTACTATCCATGGGGATGTGGCTTTGATCCCAGGCCTTGCTCAGCGGGTTAAGGATCTGGCTTTGCTGTGAGCTGTGGTGTAAGTTGCAGATGTGGCTCAGATCCCGCATTGCTGTGCCTGTGGTATAGACCAGCAGCTGCAGCTCTGATTCAAACTGCTAGCCTGGGAACTTCCATGAAAAAAAAAAAAAGACCTATGAGGTTAATCCTGATTATTTTTAGCAGAATTATTCTTGAATTTGGAGTAATGGAAAATGACTGCAGTTAAAGACCCTCCCTGGTCTTACTTCATCATGCAGAAATTGAGCCCTGCCCTCCCATTTTGCAGATTAATGACCCGAGGCACAGAGAGGTCAAGTGGTACCCAGGTCAGAACTAATTAGCCTGGGTTTCTTGTGAGCACACCTCACGTTTCCTAAAACTAAAGTTTCTCAGTCATCAGGGAGTCACCCTAATGCTTTACCCTGGGTGTCATCTCATTGCCACACTGTTTATTTCCATCTAGACCCTCCAGGACCCAGGTACCACCACCAGTAACAAGCGAAGAAATGAAGGTTCAAATCAGTGTTATTCAGCTGAAATAGAAAGCAAGAAGCATGTGTAATTATAATTTCCTAGAAGCCATGTTAAAAGAAAGTAAGAAAAAAAGACCACTGGAATTAATTTTGATAATGTACTTTAACCTAATACATATCTAAAATATTATATCACTATGCAGTCAATATTAAAAATGATTGGAAATTTTTTTTTTTCTTTTTAGGGCCTCATCGGCGGCATATGAAGGTTCCCGGGCTAGGGGTTGATCAGAGCTGCAGCTGCTGGCCTATATCACAGCCACAGCAATGCGGGATCTGAGCCACATCTGTGACATACACCACAGCTCTTGGCAACGCCAGATTCTTAACCCACAGAGCGGGGCCGGGGATTAAACCCGCATCCTCACAGATCCTAGTCGGGATTGATAACCACTGAGCCACTAAGGGAACTCCATGATTGGAAGTTTTTTGTAGCACATCTTCAAAATCTCAGTGTGTATTTCACACTCAACAGCACTTGTCAGTTTAGATAGGCCACGCTTCAAGTACCCATAGTGGCTGGTGGTTCTCAGTGTTGGGCAGTATGGTGCTCTGGTGGTCCAAGGTCATACCCAGCCAGATTCTTTCATTGAAATTGCTTGAGAAAAACTTAAATCAGTTTTCTTACTTTTCCCCCAGCTGAGGCCACGTATTTCTGTCCTCTTTATGTCACTTTTTCCCCAGCTAACTCTAATTATAGGGAGATGCTTGGTTTGGCCATAGCCACTTACTCAGCAATTTTCAACCAGTCCTGGCAGCTGGTGAGACCAACATACTCTGCCTTGTAAATGATAGTGTGAAGCGCCCTTCCAGACTTCTCAACAGCAGTTTTCTATGATTTCCTTTCTCTTGGGAATAACCCAGGGTGATTTTTTAAATCCATCCTTTCTTAAAGACCTATTCTAATCAATGGATTCTTAAAATTCATGCTATCTAGTAGTCCCCCCCAGGACCTCAGCAGAACCAGCAGGCATTATCTTTTTTGTTATCTGTATTTAATACCAAATATACCTCTGTTTTGATTCATGATGATTTATTCCTTTCTTTTTTCACTAATCAAATGCTTCTCTAGTATGTCCATCCCATCTTGAGCATTATTTACCGTGAAACTCTCAGAGCGTTATTCACAATGAAACATCCGTAAAGGTCAGATTCCATTTCCACTAAATGTCAAGTCTCTGGCCATTGACTCCCTACCACTCAAAGTATTAGACTGTACAATACTTCTGATATACAATACCAGGAACCAAAAAAATGACAGAAGAATTGGTGACAGGCCCCTAGAGTTTGTTATGATGGCCTTAACCCAAATAGAGACTCTGATTGGTAAGAATTGAAATCTGAATAAGGAAGAGATTGTTCCATATTGTTATTTTTTTTCCTTTTCTTTTTCTTTTTTTTTTTTTTTTTTTTTTTTTCTTTTAGGGCCTCATCTGCAGCACATAGAAGTTCTCAGGCTAGGGGATCGGAGCTACAGCTGCCGGTCTACACCACAGTCACAGCAACACTGGATCCTTAACCCACTGAGCGAAACCAGGGATCAAACCTGCATCCTTGAGGATCCTAGTCAGGTTCATCAACCACTGAGTCATGGAGGGAACTCCTGTTGATGAGAGACCAGACCTCCATATCTTCCAACATTCTCAGTTAAGTGAAGGGTAGAGAAGATAATAACTTACTGGTCATCCCATGGCCTTGTCTGGTACTTGAATGATGGCACCATGAAACCAGATAAATGCATTTTCCCTAATTCCCTGCAGTGCTGTCTTCTCTAGACTTTGACTTGGTATCAATCTCTCTTACTCACAGACCTCCTGAGATCTGTCATTTAAAACCCTTTAGGTGTAAGATTGCACTTGAAATCAGAACACTATGTTGTGAGAACTGTTCTCTTCTCTCACCCAAGCACTTTCCTGCAGTGATGCTCACAGACCCCCAAGTCACAGTCCTCTTACACAGTCTGATTCAACGGTGGTTTTTATTTCTTTGAGTAGCTATCTAGTGTTAATTTCAGAATGTCATTTCATAGCTGTATTTCTGCTAAATAACCAGAAGTTATAGTTTATTCTAACCAAATGGCTGAGAACCTAGATTTTGCTTCCAAGTATGGTGCTGAGCAGAAATGTTTTGGCTTCATCTGCAGTATTAATAGTTGACTTGAGAGTGATGGATGAGCCTCGGTATGAGAAGAAGAAAGGAAATCTTGAATGCAGTGGCAGGCCATCATCTACTGCAGGGATTCGGGGCCTGGGGTTTTTATCAGCATCATCTGAGGAGATACTAAAAATCCTGGTGTCCAGGCCCAGAGGACAGGGCCCAGGCGAGTATATGAGAACCACTTCCTCTTACACAATGTATCTGTTTGTGAAAACTTAGGGAGAAATTTACTTTCTGTAAATTGTACCTCAGTACATATATTATCCTGAAATATATACATACATTGAAATGTTGGACATCCACCATGGAGAGTATTTTGACTCTTAGATGCTTTGGGGTCTGAAGATAAAGCTCACAAGTGAAACATTCATTCATTCACTCAGTCAACATTTAAAGAGTAGTGCTGGGAGTTCCCGTCATGGCACAGTGGTTAACAAATACGACTAGGAACCATGAGGTTGCGGGTTCGGTCCCTGCCCTTGCTCAGTGGGTTAACGATCCGGCATTGCCATGAGCTGTGGTGTAGGTTGCAGACACAGCTCGGATCCCGCGTTGTTGTGGCTCTGGCATAGGCCAGTGGCAGCAGCTCTGATTCGACCCCTAGCATGGGAACCTCCATATGCCGCGGGAGCGGCCCAAGAAATGGCAAAAAGACCTAAAAAATAAAAAAAAAAATAAAGAGTAGTGCTAGGCATTGTTTCTCCCCTGGGAAAAGAGAGGTAACTGAAACACTTATGTGCCCCTAAGTGTTTTTGTTTTATGGACGAGACCAATATCCACCAATTAGGATGTAGTGTGAATAGTGTAATGAGCGTATCTGCAGAGCAAACAGGGAGAAGGAGACCCCCAACAAACACAAAAACAAATGTGCGTGTGCGCGCACGCGCGCGCGCGCACACACACACACACACACACACACACACAAAATCCTACCCACTTCTTGAAGGTGGAAGTGTGTACCAGTGTTGGGAAGATTTTACAAAGAGGCCACACAACAGGAGTCCTGAAGCATGAGTAAAGAAGTGAAAAATATTCTGCCTGGTTTTCAAAGGAACAGCTCTAAAAATTTGGTTCTAAAGTTAAAAAAAAAAAAAAAGTCTTTATGATATCATTTGTTTTTAAGGTATTTCATGAGGCTTTGCTGTGGTTCAGGTTGTTTATTCTGATCTATCTAGTCCCAGCCCAGTCTCACAGCGCCTGACACACAGTAGGTTATGTAGCATAGCCGGTGTGCTGAGTTGAACTGATGCTTTCAGTAGTTTTGCCTTTCCTCTGACAAACTGTTAAGACACAGCAGTATCTGGGGGAGGAAAATAGTACCAGTAAATAATTTTCAAAATAGCACCCAGGTTACCTCCATCAGCATTACTTCCAGAATACGAAAAGATTTTGCCCTTGAAGTAAAGCATATTTAAGAATCTGTGAGTGATTCCCGCTGGTACCTGTCATGGTCTGATTTGATTTTTATATTTTGCGAGCATTAACTCTTCTTTCTAACCCAATTTTTACTCTTTTCTCAGTCTTAAATATATCTAAGGCTTTGAAAGAGTGACTGACTGGGCCAAAAAATCAAATGATCGTGGCATTCCTTACTAAGTGTGTCATTCATGTAGACACAGAAAACCGCATTGTGTTTTCCTGGATGTTGAAGACTCTTTGAGGATTTGGGGGACAGAGAGTATTTGAGAGTAGCTGTTGTGCATTGAGAAAATACAGTCGATGCTGGGGTGTCTAACCCACCCACTCCCTCGGGGCAGCTGCCCTCCCGACTTGTTTTTGCAGCTTCTATGCTAGTTACCACCACTGATGACTTCGATGCTGAGGAACATAACAGGAAAACGTATGACTTGACCCTTTGCCTAGAGTGTGACATGGAAGGACAAGATCTAGCTCACAGACTGCTTGGCTGGGAAGGCTGACTGGTATTTCTGGAGGCGTCCTATGCATTGGAAATGTTGACTTAAACCCTAAAGTCAATGTGCATTCCAGGCCCTGTACCATTGGATAACCATTCTGGTTGGAAGAAGGTAGATGATGCCGTGGGAACCGGCCCCAGGGTTTTAAGTGACAGGATGGATAGGACACTAACCTTGGGGCTGGACTTGTGCTTGAACCTGCTGCCCAGCTGTGGAGTCTTGGACAAGTCACTTCACTTCTGTGACCCTGACTTTCTCATCTCCAAAATGGCGGCTAAGGATGAAAGGAGATAAGCGTGGTGTGAACATGACGCCTGGCGCTGATACCTGCTGATTCTGAGTCAGGGCTCTTTGCTTTGCCCTTGTTGGCATGTATATCAGTCTTGTCAGCCTCTTGTTTAAAAGCTGTTCAAGACTCCCCATACCCTCTAAGAAAGACTTAGATGTCATAACAGGCCTTGAATGTCGGGTTAAAATGTCTAGGCCTTTCTCACCCAACATTCAAGGCCTTTTACGATCTGTCTGAGCCACCTTTCTACCGCATCTGCCTCTTACACTTCATGATCATCCAAGAGGAAAACCAAACCATCCCTGTGAACTCAACCATGCACTGTCCCCCCATTTCTTAGGTCTAAGTCCAATCTGCTGCAAGCTGAGTCTTAAAGACCTCTTCTTCCTAGTCCCTTAGGCTGGAAGATTCACCCTTTGTCCCACCTTGTCTTTCCCATCAAGGTGCTCAGAGAAGCTGCTTCCTCTGCTGAGGCCACTCTTCTTTTTTGCAGGCAGGCCTGCAACAGCCACCTTCTCACTGTGTCCTCACATGGCCTTCTCTCTGTGCACCTGTATCCCTGTGTCTCTTTCTCTTATAAAGACACCGATTCTGTTGGACTAGGGCCCTACCCTTATGACCTCATTTAACCTCAATTAATTCCTGAAAAGTTCTGTCTCTAAATACAGTCCTATTGGGGGTTAGGACTTCAACTTATGAAATTTTGGAGGGACAGAAATCAGTAACATGTGGGTACAAAATCCTGGCCAGACCCCCCAAGGGAGCCACACATGCATGTGTGCGTGTATAGGTTTATGCCCCATTGTGCGGGTCTCCTCTGGTCCTGGCTTTCTTCTCTGCCCTCATGCAGACCACTACGGAGAGCAGACCCCTGTGTTGTTCCTCTGGCTCGCCAGCTTGGCCAGCCTGGTATCGCATGTGATGTCACACAACTCACACATGATCCCACCCCTCAGAGACCCCGCTTTTGCCCCCACCCCGAGGATCCCAGAGACACACACTGTCTCACGCAGCCCGTCCTTCACAGCCGCTTCCTGACCTCCAGCGGCCAGCAGAGGAGAAGAGAGAGAATGAGGCACAGTGGGGAAGGAAAGGAGTTACGGGATGAAACAGAAGGGTGACTTTTGTTTTAAAAGAAAAAAGTGAAGCCTTTCCTTTTACTTCTCTGTTAAGCATCGTCTACCGGGTTTGTTCCCCCCCCACACCTCTCCAAGTCCCTGATTCTGAAAGCCGTTGAAGAACCCCTTAGCGCCCCAAGTTTAAACAGTTGATAAGCAATGCGGGAGACAGCAGTCTAATTGGGTCCTTCGTTAACCCACACCTGATTTACAGAGGGAGGCTCTTTGGTTACAAATAGTTTTTATTCTGCTAAATCAGAGGCCCCTCGTGCTGTCATCTGCCTGCAAATTAGCTGGAGGCACAGGCTTTGCATTATGCAAAGTATTTATTCTCACAATTAATATGCTGGAAAGTGTGGTTTCACACTTTTCTGCCAGTACAGAGGTTCTCACCCAGTAGTGAACAGTCACCTGGGGAGCGTCTACAAAGTACCACGCCTCCTGCCTCCTCCCCGCCCCCACTCCCTGGAGTGTGAGAGTGAGAGACCTTGCCTCCCTAACCTGCTCTGGGAGCCCCAAGTCATCACTTCAAACCATACTACTTCCTCAGAGGTGTCTTATTGAATTTTTCAAATACAGGATTCCTTTTGGCTGGACAAAATCCAGCAACCAGTACATTTTCTTTTTACCTTTTATTGTTTTAGGGTAGAAAACTTCGAATTTACAGAGTAAACAGTGTCGCACAATAGACTCCCATGATCACCCAGCTCAAAGGGCTATCCACATCCTGCTATCCTTTTTTTTTTTTCCCTACCTTTTGCTATTCATGTCTTTTGGCTAATTCAATTTTATTTCATAGGTAAGAGAAAGAGCATCATCCATGAACTAGAAATTGGTTGTGTGTCCTTAAATATATTTCCTTCATCTTTTAGCATTTAATTCTCACAGCACCTCGCATTGTTACCCACATTTTGTAACTGTAGACACTGAAGCACTAGGAAATCACATGCCTATACGGTCCCTCGGCTAGTAAGTGCTCAAGCAGGGATTCGCTCCCAGAGCTGTCTCGATCTATGCTTTCCCCCCCTAGGCAGCACCTTAGAACAAGGAACCTCATGAAATGTGTAGGTCCAGTCTTCACAGTATGGTCAGGTGGGTCGTTTGATAAAGCACACACAGTTTAATGTTCATGTCAGAAGCTAGGTGGTAAGTATTTGGACGTTCAGCTGTAAAATTACTAAAATGTTGTAGTTTTTCACAATGAAATCTTTAGGAGAATTACAGCAGAAGCAACCTTTGTCTTGCCCATCAGCAGTAGACAAAACATGCCGACTATTTTCAGATAGCTATTCTGTTGATACCTGTTCCAAAAAGAGAGATTTGAAATGTGGTTGAAACTTAATCTTAACAATAACAAACCAGGGGTAGAAATTCCCTGCAGATGTACCTCATCAATGTACATGGCTAATGTACCTTACTAAATTCACTAGTAAGGTCCTAGAGAACACAGAAAACCAGAAGCAGAAGCAAAGACCCTCTTGGGCAGCTCCAAAGCTATGAGCCAGACATGGCGATGGCTGATCCTCTTTTCCAGTCCCAGACAATTGGGTGGGATTCTGTCATTTACCCAAAGGAACATTTTGCATGCATGCATCCTGCGTGTTGAAGCTGTTCCTTAGCACAGAAGGACACAACCAATTTTTTTTTAACACTCTCCCAAAAACACAGCCACCCACACTGCTGCCCTCTGTGATGCAATCCCTGATTGATGGTGAGCTGGCCTGGCCTGGAGCTGCTTAGCAGTCTCTGCTCAGTTGAGAATGGTGGTTGGAGGCAGAGATATCCTGTTCAGGGACTCCTGAGCACATCTTGTTGCTGAAGGTCCAAGGAGACCAGGTGTGCAACCCCCTCCCACTTGTGCAGAGTGGGAGGAGTCCCAGGAACCCAAGCGTGGCTGCCATTGCCATTATCCAACTGCCCTTTAGGGTTCTGAGCCCAGGAAAGCTCTGCCCTTGTAGCTTTAGCCTGCTGGGAAGGAGAGAGCTGCTTGGGGATACAGAAGCCATCTGTCCAGAATCTTCCAGGGTCCTCACACATTGCCAAACTGTGATCACACCAGGGAACCAGGAAGTTTTTAATAACCACCTTTCCCCCTGATTTCCAAAGTTCCAATTGAATCTCAGAGTCCACATGATGTTCACTGATGTTCATACCATTTTCCTATCCTCCTTTCACTATATTCTGAGCAGAATTTAAAGCCCTCCAGAGGCACCTGTCTCCAAATTAACTGCTCCGTCAGCTTCCTTCATCCTGAGGTGTGTAGGCTCCAAGAAAGAGAAGGCTTTGTAATTAGACGTGAGTCCCAACTGCCACCATTACTGGCTGTAAGACTCGAAAGTTGCTTACCTTCTATGAGCTCAGCTCCTAGGTCTGTTGTACGGTTTGAACTCGGGTACAGGTATGTAAAGTCTCCCGGCATGGTCTTGGGCCACAGCCAATGCCCCTGAGCACTGATTTCCCTTGGCTCTTGTGTGGTTGTGGCAGTGAGATGGGGGCTCACACTCTGCCGCTACTGGTGGTGCGAACACATCTTATCTCTTGCCATCTGGGCCTTTGTGATCTAAAAATGGACTGCCTGTGCTCCGAGGTAGTCCTCAGAGATGCTGGATTTTTTTAAGTATACTATCTGATTACTCCTTCGGGTACTTCCTCAGATCATGGGGCACAAGAAGATCCTGAGCCTGCAGCCCAGAAAGGGTGAAGGGGGAGCAGGCTAGAGGCTGTGGACTTGGATAATCAGGTGCAGAGGGCAGGGGAGAACTGATCCAAATGAGTCTAGAATCAAAAGGTTGGCATTTCTAAAAACTAAGATTGTCTTTTGGGAGTTGTGCCCAGGGTGGCCCCCGAAGGGGCTTAGTTACAGCACACTAAGGAGATGAGTGCCTGGCTTCTGGTCACTTCCCTACTGGAAACCTAACTACAGCCTGGGCCTCTTGTGATTCCGTTCGGGGTGGGGTTCGGGGGCAGGGGGGTGCAGAGAGGAGGCCCTGAGGCTGCTAGGGATGGGTGGACCGCTGCAGCATTCCTGCCCACACACGCACACTGCTGCCGCCTTCCTCCCAAAGACGACGTCTCTTATTCTTTCATGTCGTCTTGCAACCAGGAGAGAGTGTTTGCTTAGTTTTGCATAACAGACAGTAAATCTGTTGTTGGACTTGCAGCTTAGCCTTGCTTGTGCACCTCCGCGATCCCAGTGGGTCCTGCCTGCTGCAGCCATCCAGGCACTTGGTTCGCATTTCTCTTCTTCCTGGGACTTGGGCTTGAATGCAAGCAGATGGAAGCGAGCAGGCATGTGGAGGCAGTTAGAGGATTTCTTCCTCCAAGCAGTGCAGGCTTGCTCTCTTTGGTGTGTGGCTGTTCTTGCTCATTTTTATTTTCCATTTGGGTTT
The DNA here is from genome assembly GCF_054392235.1 of Sus scrofa. Taxonomy (NCBI): domain Eukaryota; kingdom Metazoa; phylum Chordata; class Mammalia; order Artiodactyla; family Suidae; genus Sus; species Sus scrofa. The sequence goes on along the minus strand of NC_139383.1, from coordinate 77,863,298 downwards.
TGTCAGGCTGTCAGCTCTTTTTCCCAAGTCGTGTGTTTTTGCTCCTGGTTGCAGGCATGTGCAAGACAGGGTGACTTTGTTGCTTATTGTTTGGAGTCAAACTTTCCACACCGGGGTATGGATGATGCATTTTCACGATGGTGGTGCCGTCGCTTTGTATTTGTAAAATATTCTGCAACTTAGGCGCTTTCGCATACATCACCATTTCATTTGGTCTGGGCAGAGGCTCAGAAAAAAAATGACGGCTGTGCTCACTCTGCTAGTCAGTGTTTTTCCTGTCTTTACACCATCTCTGTAGTCACACCATGAAGGGGAGGGTGGTAGATCGAAATCTGTAAGCTTCTGCCTTGTTCCTTTTCTCTTTCTCGTTTCAGTCAATCAGTTATATGTTTTTTAAACACTTTATGAGCACACGGGTTTTCTGGTGGCATTTAAATATTGTAGCAGACAACCCTTGCCATCAGAGGGTTCCCAATCTAGCTGAGGAAAGAAGACCTACAACTATGGGTTTATGTGACAGCACACAGCAGGCACTGGGTGACTAGGTGTTGGATAGGTGGGTGAATAAATGAAGGCACAGAGGGTGCAGCAGCCTCGGGCTACCTGGCTGCCTGGGGCGAGAGGACGTGATCTTCTGCACTTGGGACTTACCAGTCCTCTAGGGCAGCTGAAGGAGAGCTCAAGATATCAGGAAATCATGTAGATATAGGCTGCAAAGGGTGAGTAGGGAACATGCCATTCTCCGCTCAAGATGGGACAAGGAGGAATTGGGGGTGGGGGGGAAGGCCACCAAGCAGACAAGAAGAAAGAGGTTGCTCATAAAATTGTGGGGAAAAGTGCTGGTGAAGTCACTCTGCCTGGAAAGTGTCTTCTGGATTTAAAACCCCACCATATTGCAGCAGTAGGAGCTAGAGAAGGCGATGGGGAGAGTCAGCAAGATACAGGACTTGGCCCTCTCCCTTAAGAGACTCTCCCACACACAGGAAATAGTGAAATAATGTGAATGCCCCACCCCCAAATGACCAAGGGCTGGGGACAAGCCCAGGAATGGAGAGGCTCGGGGACCAGTGTAACCTGATTTGCTGAGGAAGGCTCCTTGGAGGGTGAGACTGGCGAGGGCTTGGCACGTGGAGGACACATGGGGAGTGCGTGGGCAAGTTGCGTGGAGCTGTGTACCATCGTGGGTGGGATTGTGTTGGGCCAGTGGGAGATGCTGGCAGAGATATGGGAGCGGGGGGCCAGGGAGCGCCAGTGTGGAAGGCGTGGAAGCCAGGCTGGCAACATGGCTGAGCAGGGCACTGAAGGTAGCAAATGGAATTGTTGTTTATGCCCAGCATTCTTGTTGATGTCCTGCCACCCCACGAGCTGAACTAGGTTGGATGTCACTGATGGTGTGAGAGTAAACTAAGGGAAGTAGATGCCGCCTTAGGCCGGGCACCGAACCTTTTCCTTGTCTCCTGGAGGCCAGATACTGCCTCTCCAGGAGGCAGAACAAACAGCAAGAAAGAATATTCTCTAGTAAGGCTGTCGGTAGGACACTGTTCTTATTGGTTGTTTTGGCTGCCATGAAACAAAGTTTGTGTTTTAGACCTTTGCAAACTCTAGGTATTTTCCTTATGATGACTTTTTAAAAATAATATCCGTTAGCACACCCCCCCACCCAGTGTCAAGAACTTAGGAAATAATGAAATCACAAAGAACAAAACAAAAGCCACCTTTTATTCCATCACACAGAGACAGTAGGCACATTGTTAGTATTTTGTTCAATACGCTTTCCCAATACAAATTTGTAAATTATTAAAACTACTTTCAAATTTTACTTTTAATGCTTTATACCTTGTTTTTAAACTTGACAATAAACCAAGAATATTTTTCTAGGTTAATAAATCTGACAATACGATTTTAGTGCTGTATCCTAGTCCATTATAGGACTGTACCATAGTTTATTTAATTAGTCGCAAAAGAAGCCAGTCTCCTATTTTTGCTCATTTTGGTTGTTTCCAATAAATTCAAGTTTTATGTATTTTACAAAGCAACATCATACCATAGTATTTTCTGATACTCTTTTGTTTTCCTGAAGTGACTTGCCTAGGCCAATCCAAATGCATATAGGAAATTCCTTATGAAGTTTCATCTTATTTGTAGTGTCACTCCCTCAAAAGCAGTTAATCAACCCCCAAGAAGAAAAGAATTGGATGTGTTGTTGCATGCTTCTCTACGACTGTTAAAAACACCAGCAGACCGAGCCCCATTGCTGATAGATATAGCCAAATACAGAATAAGAGTTTAGGGGTCTCAGTTGGATCAGGTGGTGCTTTGAATTTAAATACCATCCTGTGGTTGATTGTAGCAAAAGTTCAGCAACAACAAACTTGCTAAGTAACCCTCAATATTATCTTCATGTAGATGAAGAACCAAGCAGTAAAGAACTTGAACCCCCTCTCTCTACCTACCTCCTGACCAGGGTCTCAGGTCTCCACCTACCTTCCTGACGTGGGGCACTGTTTGAGCGGCTGGTTCCAACTGCCTTTATTATAAGCTGGGTGGAAGAGACGGTGCCAACCTTATTTTTCCTCTGCAGCAGAGTTTGATTTGCAGAGGCCTGGAACTTCCTGCTCGTGTTTCTTTTCCAGTAATAGGTGTGATTCACCATAGTTCAAGGTAACCCATTTATAACACCTCCTTTTTTTTCAAGTGGAATTTTTCTGAGGGAACCCTAGAATAGGGAGGAATCCTGCTTATCTGCCATGAGATCCTACTCCCTGCCTCTCAGAGTTTTGCAGTATAATTAGGTTACTTGTTTTCCTTAATTATTTTCTGTTATCCTGTGCTTCATCTGAATGAGGCGAGTGTTGAAGAGGAGGTGAAGGTCAAGAAAAATAAGCTGTGTTTTTTTTTTTTTTTAAAGAATTACTTTGTCTAGGAGTTCCCGTTGTGGCTCACTGGATTACGAACCCAACTAGTATCCACGAGGATGTGGGTTCGATCCCTGGCTTCGCTCAGTGGGTAGGGGGTCTGGCGTTGCCATGAGCTGTGGTGTAGGTCACAGATGCGGCTCGGATCCTGCACTGTAGGCCAGCAGCTGTAGCTCCGATTTGACCCTTAGCCTGGTAACCTCCATATGCCACAGGTGAGGCCCTAAAAAGCAAAATAAAATACAATTTAAAAATAAAAGAATTTGTCGAACTGTTGCTGTGCATCAAAACAGCATTTTTCATATTGGACTAGGCAATTTGCTAAAGATTTTATTAATTCTAATAGTTTATCTGTGTTTCTCTTAGATTTTCTGTGTAACCAGTCACATCCATAAATAGTTTCAAGTTTTAGTTTTTCCTTCACATTCTTTTATTTATTTTTCTTATCTTACTGCTCTAGGACCTATGGTGCAGTGTTAAAAAGAAATAAGGCAGGCGCCCATCCTTAACGTATTTCTGATTTTCAAGGGAAGGATGCTAACATTTCACATTGAGTATGATGCTTACTCTTGGGATTTTGTTAATATTTTTTTAACTGAAGTGTAGTGGACTTAGAGTGTCATGTTTCAGGTATACAGCACAGTGATTCAGTTATACATACATGTTTTTCCAGATTCTTTTCCTTTATGTTTGGTTAATGCTTTTTGTTAGGTTAAGGAAGTTCCCTTCTGATCCTAGTTTTGCTAAGAGTTTCTGTTTTTTAAAATTACAGGTAATTGTTGAATTTTATTCATTGCTTTTTCTATTGATTAGATCATAGGGATCTTCTCTTTTAATCTGATAATAGGGAAATCATGTCAGCAGTTTTCTAAAGTTCAACCATCCTTGCATTATTAGTAAAAATCCAAGTTAATCATAATATATTTTATGGACTGTTGGGTTCGGTTTGCTAATATTTTTTTAGGACTTTTATGTTTGTATTTATATCTAAGATTGGCCTATCATTCTCCCTCCTCCTTTTTTTTTTCCTACTGCCCTTGTCTGATTTTGATACTAAGGTGACACTAATGCTTTTCTGTTTTCTCTCTTTGAAACTTGCCTCTTTTTTCTCTAAAACCATCTGAACCTAGGGTTGATGAGTTTTGTGTTCTTTGTTAGAAGGACACATAGATTTTTAAATGATGAGTCAGAGAATTTCTCTGAAATTCTTCATTTCACTGAAATTTTCAAACTTGATATTCAGTTGTCCATTCTTTGCTGTTATCTTTAATCTCTGATGAATCTGTAGTTATACATTCTCTCTTTCATTCCTAATATTATTATGGGGACCCCTTTCTGTGTTTTTCTTGATCAGTTTTGGTGATTTGTCTGTTATTAATCTTTCATATCTTTTTCCTTGTTAATCCTCTCTAGTGTATCTTTGTTTTCTGATTTTTAAAATTTCTATCCTTTATTATTCCCTTCATGCACTTTCCTTGGAACTCTTGTTCACTTTCTTCTTGAACTGAGTACTTTCTAGAAGAAGAGTTAAGCATTTTCCTCTAAATACAACTTTAGTGGAATCTGACAAGTTTTAATATGGAAGTTTTTCTTTTTTCTTTTTTTTTTTTTTTTTGTCCTTTTTTAGAGCCACACCCACGGCATATGGAGGTCCCAGTCTCAGGGTCTAAGCAGAGCTACAGCTGCCAGCCTGGACCACAGCCACAGCAACGCCAGATCAGAGCGCATCTGCGACCTACACCACAGCTCATGGCAACACCGGATCCTTAACCCACTGAGCAAGGCCAGGGATCGAACCTGCAACCTCATAGTTCCAAGTTGTATTCATTTCTGCTGTGCCATTCCGGAAGCTCCTAATATGGAATAGTTTCATCATCATTCAGTTCTAAAAATAATTTCCATAATTGTTTCTTCCTTGATTCAAGGGTTATTATTATTAGCATTGTCATGTTAAATCCCCAAACCAATGAGCGTTTTTTAGTAATCATTTTGTTTGAGTATCAAACTTAAAAAAAATCTGTTGTTAGAGAATGTTGTTTGTATGATACCAGTTCCACAAAGTTTATTGAGACTCGGTTCATGACCTAGTACGTTTTCAATTTTTAAAAACATTCTGCGAAATTTTTTTTTTAATGCACATTTTCTGATGGGAATGGGGGAGACAGAGTTCTAGGTATACTCATTAGATTATACCTCTTAATTGTGCTATTCAAAATTTGTATAAACTTATTAATCCATCAGTCACTAAGACAGGTGTTGTTAAAACCTCTCACTGTGTCATCACTTGGTTCTTACAGTCCTGGTGATGGACTTTGTACATAGTTATATCCATTTCCCAGGAAGAGTATTGAAGAACTTTTCATTGGCATCATCCTCTTTTTCTTTTTCTTTTTTTCTTTTTTTTGTCTTTTGTCTATTGTCTTTTTTAGGGCCGCACCTGCGGCATATGGAGGTACCCAGCTAAGGGTCAAATTGGAGTTACAGCTGCTAGCCTACAGTGCGGGATCCGAGCCACATCTGCAACCTGCACCACAGCTTATGGCAATGCCAGATACTTAACTCGCCACACGAGGCCAGGGATCGAACACACACAGCCTCTTGCTTCCTAGTCGGATTCATTTCTCCTGCACCACGGTGAGAACTCCCTCATCCTCTTTCTCTCAGAACATGGATTCTTTCCTCAAGCTTCTACGTAAGTATGGATCCAGTTTCTCAGGAGCTTTGGCCACAAGAGACTCATCTTCATATTACTTTCTTAGCTTCAATACTATACGCTATTTCATGGGAATAAAAAAATAACACAAAATCATAGAGCTACTATGCTGAAAGGAGACTAAAGTTCATCTAGTCCAGCCAGAATCTGTTTCTCCAAATTCTTCCAAAAAGCCCCAATGTCAAGATACTCTCTACCATCTTTGGAAAGTTCCCATTGTTAAGATGAGTCATAAGAAAATATTCCTTCTTATTGCTACCATCAGTTTTTTAAAGACTACTTGAAATATATTCTCTAAGTAAAACAATTTTTAATTTTTGTATTAGTTTCCCCTCCCCTGAGATAATTCCACGTCCTTTTAATATCCTAATTACTGTCTTACAAATGAGTTCTAGATTCTGTATAGTCATGGCTTGAGAGATTTTCAGATTATTTCATACATACAATACCCATATGTATGCGTGTGTATGTGTTTGTATATCTGTGTTTTTAAGGAATATTTTATTGGATAATTGTTGAGAAAGCCCCTTGGGAATATTATATGTTGAGGCTATAACCCACTGACCTCAGTGTGTAATTCTCTCTCTCCTTCTTTCTCTGTCTCTCTCTGTCTCTCTCTCTCTCGGGAAGCAGTTGAGATGGGGGACCATGACTCTTGCTTCTTGATCCTCAGCGTGTGCACCAGGGTCCATGTGATCCTTTCCTGAAGGACACGCTGCACAAGGAAGGAGAATAACACCGCAGCAGCAAACTTCCTGTTTGCAAAGAAAATCCAACTTTGTTTAGAAACTATGCCAGCTTGCTTTTGACGTGTCTAATAGAGAACAGGGAGAAACTTGACCTTCACTGGCTGACATGAAGTAAGCATTGTGTTGGGAGTTCCACGTCCACAGATTATACACAAAGGGAAGGTAGTGAGAGGTGTCAGAAGACCTCCTCCCCGTGGGGACAGTGTCCTATTGTGCTTGCAGTGAGTCGGCTCTAAGTCATGGGCACTCCACCCCCATGGCTCTCACCATCCTCTCCAACCACCCAGAACTGTTCAGACAGTAGGAGAGTCCCACCTTCAGGCAGTGCAGCTAATATCTTAATATTGCTTACCATGTAATTAATAAGAAACAGGGACAACATTGCCCTTTTAACTGGTCTCTCTTGGTGCCTAATATTCATTAGCACTGCAATTTGAAGACTCCAAGTTTAGACTTGCTAAGAATGGGTAAGGGCAGCCTCTGGTTTGGCAGCCCCTTTAATTGTGATCTGTTAACCTCCTTAGCTCAGCCGAACCAAGGGAGGACCTCCCTCCTTGGTTAAGTTGAGCTAAGTTTGTTAAGCAACTTTACCCAGCATTTTTCCATCAAAAGCACCCACATTTCTGTGTATGCCTGGAGCCGTAACTTGTGAGACCAGAGCCAGTGCTATTTCTCAGTGAATACCTCAGTAGGTCACACTGGCTTTTAGGCAGGCATGTCAACCAGTTGACTCAAATTGAAATTACTTTCGGCTAACACCCACCCCCAATTTCTTTCACATGTGCGGCTGCTAAACCTCCATCCTTCACTTAGGCCACATGTTTTCATTCAGGCCCCCAGGTGTACCTTCACTAATTGTATCATTTCAGTTCTGGCCTGTGACTCTAGTCCATCAAGATATTTTTGTGTCTAGAGTTTGTCGTCCACAGCATTTCCTATCCCTACAACATTTCTGTCTCTCCAGAAGTTTGTCTCATCCAAACATTTTATCAAGCAGATTTTCCCTGTCTTCACCTAAGACGTTGGCGTGTTTGTTGAAGCGCTCAGGCCCCATTTTATGCCACTGAGGGTCACCTTCTAGGTGAATGGGGACTCACTGACCCACCTCATTAGCTGCCCTAATACCCAATCCATAGTTTTCTCTCTTATTCCCAAAGGGTTATGAGTGGTCTTTTTGTGTGATAGATCGCTAAAGTTCATAAAGAACCACATTTATCTCACACCTGTCGAAATAGAGCATGTGGGCTAACCATCCATCCTGTGAAAGCATTGTATATGAGGGATGAGATCAAATGCTGAAACACTTGAGCAGGATTATCCAAATTTGGCTGTTTTTCCCCTTGATGCTTTTTTTTTTTTTTTCATGAGATCCATCAATGTTGAGATGGAGTCCAATTACAGAAACAGGACTGAATTTCACTCAGTGCTCTTTTTACCCCATTTTGTGGGCATTCGGTTTAACAGTTTCCCTCACTTACACTGAACCGTCAAATACTCAAATGTGTTAACTAAAATGTTAGAGATGAGTGACGTCCTCCAGTCTCATTCTGCCCGTCAGCAGCTCTGGACCCTCCATCCCACCCTCACTACCACCTCCCTAAATAAGATTCACTGACACTGGCTTCAACCTCAAGAACCTCTCCCCAGCTGTGTGCCCGTCTTCAGGAGCGCCCTTGACTTAGCCACCCTTCAGAGAGCCACCAGACCTAGTCAGTCTAGCTCAGAACTCATTAGAGCCTCACTTTCACACTCCAGATTCAGCTCCATCCTGAGCAGCCACCTCCCCAGGCCAAAGACCCTGCGCCACCTAGTGGATTCATCCCTCTTGTTTACTGCGACCTACCCCCCCGCCCCACCACTCCCTGACACCCCCTCTTGGCTCTGAAAGTTCCTGAGCCCTGGGAATGTCCCAATCCATTTCTAGATTTAGAAATCTTGTTTCTCTCTGAAATGATAAACTAAATACTTTCCTCCATGAAGCCTTGACTGATTCCCCCACTGAAAATTATTGTTTTTTTCTCCACTGAGCTCCTAGTAGCCCTGTGTAACTTCCAAGGAACATTGTCTTATGTAAAATTGTATGTGTACTTGTTTTATCAGAAAGCTGACCCAGGGCTGAGACAATGGCTTATTCACCTTTTCTAGTTCAGCAAGATCCAGGCAGTTAGTAGACAGTCCAGATATGTTTGTTGGATGGATAGATGGATGGGTGGGTGGAAGGATGGCTGGCATGGAGACTCAAGAAAGAATAAGTAGTCAAGACCACAGAGTTTTTGCTTGTAGAATTAATAATAAGATCAGTTCCCAAATTCACTGTTAAGACATTTGTCCAACACTGCACCACATTCTTGACTTGATCTTTTATGGAAGTATTAGTAATAAACATTGAGTTTTAAGAATTAAGCCCAAAGTCTCATATTTGATTGTTTGCTATGTTATAAATATATTGCCCCTTAGTTTTGCATGCTTAGGAATATATATTTGCGGAAAAGGCATGGTGGGCTTTTCCTATCACATTTTTCAAGCTCCAGTAATAATTTGAAAGAAGACACCGCCATTTGGAACATTTGTCCTCCACAATTTAAAATATCTGTGAAGGAGTTCCTGTCCTGGCGCAGTGGTTAACGAATCCGACTAGGAACCATGAGGTTGCAGGTTCGGTCCCTGCCCTTGCTCAGTGGGTTAACTATCCAGTGTTGCTGTGAGCTGTGGTGTAGGTTGCAGACGCGGCTCGGATCCTGAGTTGCCATGGCTCTGGCATAGGCCAGTGGCTACAGCTCCGATTCAACCCCTAGCCTGGGAACCTCCATATGCCTCTGGAGCGGCCCAAAGAAATAGCAAAAAGACAATAAAATAAAATAAAATATCTGTGAACACATTAGCATCATAGGTCTTTTTATTTATTTATCTATTTATTTATCTATTTATTTATTTATTTATTTTTTGTCTTTTTGCTATTTCTTGGACCGCTCCCTCGGCATATGGAGGTTCCCAGGCTAGGGGTCCAATCGGAGATGTAGCCACCGGCCTATGCCACGGCCACAGCCACAGCAACTCAGGATCCGAGCCGCGTCTGCAACCTACACCACAGCTCATGGCAACGCCGGATCGTTAACTCACTGAGCAAGGGCAAGGACCAAACCGCAACCTCATGGTTCCTAGTCGGATTCGTTAACCACTGCGCCACGACAGGAACTCCAGCATAGGTCTTTTTAACTCTATAAATTAGAATTCTCTCAATAGAAGAGTGCACTTGAATTGTACTATTAACAGTTTCTTGTTTATTTTTTAAAATTTTGAGTGAGAAATGGGCTAGAGATCTCATGTTACAAGTAGAGGTTAAGCCCCAGGATGAACTGGTTACCCCACCTAGAGAAGGTGGTTCTGGCTTTCTCAGGCTAGCGTAAGAAAAGCACGCTATTGCCGACCTGAGCTAGGGCCTCATTTGAATCTGAAAGGGAGCCCACATCCTTCCTGTAACCATGCAAAGATGCTGAAAAAAATGCACAGAGAAAACAGATGGACTAATACGTGTTGTGTTTCCCAGACATCCTGTGTCCCCAGTGCCCCCAAACAGTGCAGTAATTGGAAATGAGGTTGAACAAGAAAAGAACAAAGGAATAAAAGTATAAAATGCTATGGAAAAGCCAGCCAGAGCTGTTCTTCTTAACTGGCTTCATAGTTGTTTTTTTTTTTTTTTTCATTTTTTAAAGTTTTTTGTTTTTTGTTTTTAAGGGCTGCACCCGCAGCATATGGAAGTTCCCAGACTAGGGGTCGAATCAGAGCTACAGCTGCTGGCCTACACCACAGCCACAGCAATGAGGGATCCAAGCCATGTCTGCGACCTACACCACAGCTCACAGCAACACCAGATCCCAGACCCACTGAGTGAGGCCAGGGCCCAAACCCAAATCCTCATGCATACTAACTAGTTGGATTCATGTCTGCTGTACCACAACAGAAATTCCCATAAAGCTTTAACAAAGTATAGTTGATTCATAATGTTGTGGTAATTTCTGCTATATAGCAAAGTGATTCAGTTATACGTGTATATACATCCATTCTTTTTCAGATTCTTTTCCCATGAAGACCATCACCAAATGTTGGGTAGAGTTCCCTGTGCTATACAGCAGGTCCCTGTTGGCCAGTCATTCCATATACCTCAGTGTGCATATACCAATCCCAAATTCCCAGTCCATCCCTACCTGTCCCCTTTGGTAACCATAAGTTTTTCAAAGTCCGTGAGTCCATTTCTGTTCTGCAAATAAGTTCATTTATGTGCTTTGTTTTGATTCCATATATAAGTGATGTCATATGTTTGTCTTTCACTGTCTAACTTCACTTGGTAGGATTATCTCTAGGTCCATCCATGTTGCTGCACATGGTATTACTTCATGCTTTTTATGGCTGGGTAGTATTCCATTGATATATGTACTGTATCTTCTTCATCCAATCATCTGTCAATCAACATTTAGATTGCTTCCATGTCTTGGCTATTGTAAATAGTGCTGCAGTAAACATTGGGGTGCATGTATCTTTTCGAATTCTGGTTTTCTCTGGATAACTGTCTAGGAGTGGGATTGCTAAATCATGTTTTTAGTTTTAGTTCTATTTTTAGTTTTTTTGAGGAACCTCTATATTGTTTTCCATAGCAATTGAATCAATTTACATTCCCACAAAGAGTATGAGAGAGTTCCCTTTTCTCCACACCCTCTCCAACATTTTGGTTGTTTTGTTTTGTTCTGTTTTTTGGAATTTTTGTTTGTTTGTTTTTGTTTTGTTTGTTTTTTGCATATAGTAGTTCCCAGGCTAGGGGTCAAGTCAGAGCTACATGCTACATGCTTAACCTTCTGAGTGAGGCCAGGGATTAAACTGATATTGTCATAGATGCTAATTGGATTCGTTTCCACTGAGCCACAATTGGAACTACGCCAGCATTTATCACTTGTAGGCTTTTTGATGGTGGCCATTCTGGCTGTCCTAAGGTGGGTACACCACCTTAGTAGTTTTGATTTGCATTTCTCTAATAATTAGTGATGTTGAGCATCTTTTCATGTATTTTTTAGCCATCTGTATGTCTTTGGAGAAATGTTTCTTTAGGTCTTCCGCCCATATTTTTGATTGGGTTCCCCCCCCTCCCCCCGGTATTGAGCTGCATGAGGTTTTCGTACATTTTGGAGATTAATCCCTTGTCAGTCTCATCATTCACAAGTATTTTCTCCCATTCCATGGATTGTCTTTTTGTTAAGTTTTGTTTTTATGGTTTCCTTTGCTGTGAAAAAAACTTTTAAGTTTAATTAGGTCCCATTTGTTTATTTTTTTTATTGTCATTACTCTAGGAGGTGGATCTGAGAAGATATTGCGGTGGTTTATGTTCGGGAGTATTTGGCCTATTTTTTTTTTTTTTTTAATCGGACTAGAAGGGAGTTTTCTTAACATGATAAAGAATATTTACAAATAACCTAGAGCAAAAATTATACTTGTGAAACATTAAAGCATTCTGTTTAAGATCAAGATCCATAATTTTATGCAATATTGCTTTTTTTTTGGTTACTTAGTATTTATTTATTTTATTTATTTTTTTTGTTCTTTTTTTTTTAATAATTTTTTTTTATATTCCCACTGTACAGCAAGGGGGTCAGGTTATCCTTACATGTATACATTACAATTACATTTTTTCCCCCACCCTTTGTTCTGTTGCAACATGAGTATCTAGACAAAGTTCTCAATGCTATTCAGCAGGATCTCCTTGTAAATCTATTCTAAGTTGTGTCTGATAAGCCCAAGCTCCCGATCCCTCCCACTCCCTCCCCCTCCCATCAGGCAGCCACAAGGCTCTTCTCCAAGTCCATGATTTTCTTTTCTGAGGAGATGTTCATTTGTGCTGGATATTAGATTCCAGTTCTAAGTGATATCATATGGTATTTGTCTTTGTCTTTCTGGCTCATTTCACTCAGTATGAGAGTCTCTAGTTCCATCCATGTTGCTGCAAATGGCATTATGTCATTCTTTTTTATGGCTGAGTAGTATTCCATTGTGTATATATACCACATCTTCCGAATCCAATCATCTGTCGATGGACATTTGGGTTGTTTCCATGTCCTGGCTATTGTGAATAGTGCTGCAATGAACATGCGGGTGCATGTGTCTCTTTTAAGTAGAGCTTTGTCCGGATAGATGCCCAAGAGTGGGATTGTGGGGTCATATGGAAGTTCTATGTATAGATTTCTAAGGTATCTCCAAACTGTTCTCCATAGTGGCTGTACCAGTTTCCATTCCCACCAACAGTGCAGGAGGGTTCCCTTTTCTCCACAGCCCCTCCAGCACTTGTTATTTGTGGATTTATTAATGATGGCCATTCTGACTGGTGTGAGGTGGTATCTCATGGTAGTTTTGATGTGCATTTCTCTTATAATCAGAGATGTTGAGCATTTTTTCATGTGTTTGTTGGCCATCTGTATATCTTCTTTGTGGCCTATGTTTTCCCTAAAAGTTTTATAGAGTCCAGTCTTATATTTAGGTCTTTAATCATTTTGAGTTTATTTTTGTGTATGGTGTTAGAGAATGTTCTAATTTTATTCTTTTACATGTTTTCATAGCACCAGTTATTGAAGAGACTTTCCTTATTGTATATTCTTGCCTCCTTTGTCATAGATTGACCATATGTGCGTGGCTTTGTTTCTGGGCTTTCTCTCCTGTTCCATTGATCTATAGTTCTGTTTTTTTGTGCCAGTGCCATACTGTTTTGATGATTGTAGCTTTGTAATTTAGTCTGAAAATCAGAGAACCTGATTCCTCCAGCTCCATTTTTCTTTCTAGGAATTACTTCGGCTATTCAAGGTCTTTTGTGTTTCCATACAAGTTTAAAATATTTCTGTTCTAGTTCTGTGAAAAATGCCATTGGTAATTTGATAGGGATTGCATTGAATCTGTAGACTGCCTTGAGTAGTATACTCTTTTTAACAATATTGCCTCTTCCAATCCAAGAACATGGTATATCTTTCTATTTGTTTGTGTCATCTTTGAGTTCTTTCATCATCATCTTATAGTTTTCAGAGTACAGATCTTTTGTCTCTTTAGGTAGATTTATTCCTGGGTATTTTATTCTATTTGATGTGATGCTAAATTAGATTATTTCTCTAATTTCTCTTTCTGCTCTTTCATTGTTATTTTATAGATTTCTATGTATTAATTTTGTATCCGGCAACTTTACTGAATTCATTGATGAGCTCTAATGGTGTTCTAGTAACATCTGTAGATTTTCTATGTATAGTATCATGTCATCTGCGAACAATGGTAGTTTTACTTCTTCCTTTCTAATTTGGATTCCTTTTATTCCTGCTTCTTCTCTGATTGCTGTGGCTAGGACTTCTAAAACTATGTTGAATAAAAGTGGTGAGAGTGGACAGTCTTGTTTTGTTCCTGATCTTAGCGGAAATTCTTTCAGCTTTTCACCACTGAGAATGATGTTAGCTCTAGGTTTGTCATATATGGCCTTTATTATGTTGAGATAGGTTCCCTCTATGCCCACTTTCTGAAGGGTTTTTATCAAAAATGGGTGTTGGATTTTGTAAAAAGCTTTATCAGAATCTATTGAGAGGATTATATAGTTTTTATTCTTCAGTTTGTTAATGGGGTGTATCACACTAATTGATTTGCAGATACAGAAAAAATCCTTGCACCCCTGGAATGAATCCCACTTGATCATGGTGTACAGTCCTTTTAATGTATTGCTGGATTGGGTTTGCTAGTGTTTTGCTGAAGATTTTTGCATCTACGTTCATCAGTGATATTGGTCTGTAATTTTTTTTTTTTTTGTGGTCTTAGTATTTTTTTCAAATGTGGTTCTCTAGATAGTGGCACAGGAAAGAAATGCAGGGTCGTAGTTTTCTGTTTTCAAGTAAATTGTCTTGCACAGTAGTTTCACCAAGACTTGATCTCATTCACTGATTCTAGTGATTCCTACTGTGCCCATTTCAAAAGTGGCCACTCTCTCTCCTTTTGTTGTTCTGTGACATTTGAGCTCCTTTCTTGCTTCTTAAAACAAGTTCCCCAAAATTTGGAGTGACTGAAGGATAAGCCATTTATTTCAGCAGTTCAGTCACAATTTCCATTTCACCTTCCATGTTAGTTTCTTTTTCTTGAATTGTATTGGCATGAAATGGATAGACTAGCCAAGAAAAGAAAGAAAAGAGAGGCGAGAAGAGGGGAGAGTAAGGAAAGGGCTGAGCCTGCTTAACACTTCTTTTCTCACCAAGTGTTTCCTGGCTTACATCTAGTACAGGCAGGGCTTCTTAACAATGTGTCATGTTGCAGAAAGTCACAGTCAAGGGGATCTGGGGCCATGCAATTAAAAACAAGGACTGCTTCAAAATGGATAAGTATATTAGGAGCAGTCAATGACAGTGTCACTGCACAATCAGATGTTAAAGATTTAAATTAGATGTAACAGGGAAATTCTACAGAGGTAGGGATGTAAACTTTGGAATTCTTTCCAGAGGAGATCATGCAGTTTTTCTGAAGATCTTCATCATAAGCATAATTTCCATCCCTTTACTGTAGGCACTAACCCCCATACTTACTTTCCTTTTTCTTTCTTTTTTTTTTTCTTTTTGTCTTTTTAGGGCTGCACACGAGGCATATGGAAGTTCCCAGGCTAGGGGTTGAATTGGAGCTGCAGCTGCCGGCCTACACCACAGCCACAGCAATGCCAGATCCAAACTGTGTCTGCAGCCTACACCACAACCCACGGCAACACCAAATCATTAACCCACTGGGTAAGGCCAGGGATGGAACCCAAACCTTATGGTTCCTTAAGCAGATTTTGTTTCCACTGCACCACAACAGGAACTCCATCCCCATACTTTCTTAATTCCCAGTTGACTTCTGCATATAGATTTAAAGCATATATTTATTTAAAATACTTATGTGAGGGTATGAATGCTACTTATCTTGTGCTGAAATTTTACCCTGCTACTTATAATTGAGTTACCTAAACTGAAATTTTTTACCATTTAAGGAAAAACCCTGGAGACACGTAAAATAGTGTATAATTTCCCTGGGAGATGCAGAATAACTTCCAGAAGATAACTAGATGCTTTGAAAATAAAAAGAAATAGGGTAGAACCTGAACTAAAAGAATAACTTGTTCTCTTTGCCTTCCTCCAGGATATCTTAGAACATTTTGGGTTTACCCCTTAATAAGGATTTGTTAGATAAGGAGCTCTTAAGTTTTCCATGTTCAAAGTACAGCCTTGGCCTCTAAGATGCACGTATTTGGATACACAGAGAACATGGCATCATCCTTTCTTTAGCACAGTTTGCATATACTAATGCATATACTTATCACCATTAAATTTTAGCTGTTGCTCCAGAAAGCACTTTTAATCAAAAGTGCACCATTCCATGTAAGAGATCATCAGGCAACATTTGGGGCTGCAAATATTGAGCAAATACTAGGGTTTGTAAAAAGTAAAATTCATCTTCACCCATGAGTTACTAGTCCTAGAAGTTTGCCACAGACTCAAAATGCTAGTGCTAAAAGGAATATGCCAACTTCTCTGGATCAAACCATGGCAGCGGCTAGGGCCAGGAGAGCGAGTGGCATCCCTGAGGTCACCAGTGGATCAAGAAAGAATAGCAGTACAAACATTTCTGCCATACCATTTTATCCATCTCCTAGGGAATGTGTTTCACTGCATACAGTTCACCACTTTTGATCAAATACATAAAATCTTCAACTTGGGTTAATCTTTTCGATTACAGTAGGCATAGAATGCAGACTGCAAATGCAGACAATACAGATAATTTTTAATTTTTTTGGAGCTACATTAAAAAAAGCAAAAAGAAACAGCTGAAAGTCATTTTAATAACATATTTTATTTAAGACAACATATCTAAAACATTATCATTTCCACATGCAATCAGTATTTATAAAACTTAGCAATGAGCTATTTTAATTATTCTTTTTTTCATACCAAGTCTTTGAAATGCAGTTATATGCTTTGCACTTGTATCTCATTTCAGCTGTCACCAGCCACATATAGCATCTTGGCTAGCGCGGGTCTACAGGCGTAACAGGCCCCAACTCTGCACCAAACCACAGACCCCCTAACCCTTGACATCGTAAATGTCTCTGAGTCTAGTTCACATACCTTTTAATTTTTGTTCTTGATATATCATGCTTATCCTGAAGATCGAGAGAGGTAAACAAGCATGAGCTGCTGTAAAGTGAGTTTATCTGTTCTTGCTAAGGTAGCATTCCAGTGTGATATATTACTTCGGCCTCCCCCCAATTCCATGAAGTTCTCCATTTCCCTAATGTCAAAAGTTTCCTTACTAGCTACAGCTGTTTCCTACGGATAATGTTCTAAATGGGTCTTATTTATGAGATGTTTTGTACTGTAAGTGCTATCAGAATGAGTATGTATTCCAAAGCCTGTATCCCAACCCAGTCTAATTAACTGCCTTCTAAGAAATCATTGTTAAACTTTAGCCATAGCTCCCAACAGTGGTATCTCTCACTTTGACCTAATTACAAAAATCTAATGTTAAAAGAGGTAAGGAGGGAGATAAAGAAGAGGAGCATTTTGCTTTCTGTTGGTTTATGCATCGCCTTTCACATCTCCCAGGCCCCACCTCCTACCACCAGGCAAAGGCACCACATGGAATAAGCAGTGAATGACTAAAAGCTGAGGATATGTTTTGTTCTGCTCTCAGTTGGAGTAGAAATAATAACACCTACCTCAAAGGCTTGTGAGAGCAAAGCATAAAGCCCAGTGTCTGATGCCCAGTTAGTGTTCAACAGAATTGATGGCTGCTGTTATTATTTACTCTGCAGTTACTTCAGAAAAATAGGATGGACAATATTGAGAGCGAGTAGGTGTAACTAAAAGGAGGCCTGCCAGCTTTGTTTTAGGACGTGAGCCATGTGATTCCTGGAACCACATCAGGCTCCAGCCAGCACTGAGAGCTTTGTTTCCAGTGTCTTCAGTATGACTGCGTGAACCTACAGTCGCTTGCAATGACAGTGGGAGTGTCAGAGCCAAAATGACTGGTTCAAAGGACACGAGTGTCCAATGACAGGGGAGGAGCTGACCCAAATAATGTGTTTCAAGTCCTTGGAACAGTGATCCTACCTGGTTTCATAGTGAGTACAGAGAAGACAGAATATGCGTTTTGAGGGTCATTTGGGATCTTTGTGACGCTTTAAACAGTTCCACAGGGTAAGGAAGTTGAGTTTTCAGAATAGACGACTTCCAAGATAACTGCCTTCTTTCCTGACCTTTTGCCTCCACTGCCCACTACACCCCTTCACTGGAGCTCATCTGCTGTCCTTGAAGCTTCCAGATATCACCTCCTGGTTGAACACAGCTAAAGTCATTACTTGGTCCTCACAGGTGTAGTTCTCTCACTGAAAACCCGTGAATTCTGCTCATGCTGTTGAATGCCTTCCTTTCTTTGCTGAACCCCCTCCTTACTGAAGTGCCGCTTGTGACAGGAAAGTATTGACGACGAGGGGAAATGATGTAGACTTTTAGGCTATGTGCAGACCTCTGTGAACACCTTTTAATTTTCTTAGACATATTTTAGGAGTTCCCATCGTGGTGCAGCGGAAACGAATCCGACTGGGAACCATGAGGTCATGGGTTCGATCCCTGGCCTTACTCAGTAGGTTAAGGATCCAGCACTGCCATGAGCTGTGGTGTAGGTTGCAGACTCAGCTCGGATCCTGCGTTCCTGTGACTGTGGACTAGGCCAGGGGCTACAACTCCGATTAGACCCCTAGCCTGGGAACTTCCATGTGCCACAGGTGCAGCCCTAAGGAAGCAAAAAAAAAAAAAAAAAAACGAAAGGGAGTTCCCGTCGTGGCGCAGTGGTTAACGAATCCGACTAGGAACCATGAGGTTGTGGGTTCGGTCCCTGCCCTTGCTCAGTGGGTTAACGATCCGGCGTTGCTGTGAGCTGTGGTGTAGGTTGCAGACGCGGCTCGGATCCTGCGTTGCTGTGGCTCTGGTGTAGGCCGGTGGCTACAGCTCCAATTTGACCCCTAGCCTGGGAACCGCCATATGCCGCGGGAGCGGCCCAAGAAATAACTAAAAAAAAAAAGACAAAAAAAAAAAAAAAAGAAAGAAAAGAAATATTTTGGCATCTAAGTTATTTGTCTAACCATTCAGCCTGAGTACCTGAATATGAGTTGGCATCTCTCTTGGGGGAGGGGGCGAGGGGCGTTTTTCCTCTGCTTCTGTGATCCAAACATACAGCACTAAGACAGTTTGCAAGGGGTAGTCTCTCTTGTTCGTCCTGATCTGCATGAAGTTTTAACCCCTGTTGCTGGTGGAGGATTCTCAAGACAAAGCTGACTGACAGCCAGTGCCCAGCAATGTGGAGAGAAGTGGCCACTCTGCTTTTCCTTTCTCCGTTGCCTCAGCTAGGCAGTTACATCTCTATTTAATAAAAGAAGGGGCTCTGAAACACATGTCAAACAGTGGTATCTTCACACCTTAGAATACTGCTCAGCAATGAAAACTGCAATGACTAAAGCAATAAAAACTACTACACATGAACTACTGAAAAATGTACATCATCATGGATAAGTGTCAAAAATAAGTAGAGACTAGAGTTCCCCTTGTGGCTCAGCAGGTTAAGAATCCAGCATAGTCTCTATGAGGATGCAGGTTTAATCTCTGGCCTCCCACAGTGGGTTAAGGGTCAAACATTGCCACAAGCTGCAGGTTAGGTCACAGATGTGGCTTGGATCCTGCGTATAGGCCAGTGACTGCAGTTCTGATTCAACCCTTAGCCTGGGAACTTCTATATGCCACGGTGCAGCCATTAAAAAAAGAAAAGAAAAAATAGATGCAAAGGGTGCATCCCATAAGATTACATTATTATGAAATCCTAGGCCAGACAAATTTCATTAACTAATCTTCTAGCACAGTAGTGGTAGAAGTCACAACCACAGTTGCCTTGGGGGGGACCACCTGCAGCTCTTTCTGGTGTGGTGACTGTGTTCTCGCCCTTGATTGGACTTTAGATTGTATAAGTATAGACATCTGTCAGAACTCACCAAGCACCTAAGATCTAGACATTGTACTGTGCATGAAATACACTGAAACTTAGAAGCTGCAAAGAAAGAGAAAGGGAACTGAAAAATTCATCATACTCGCTAAACCTCCCCTCATTATTCGGAAGTCTCTTTACATTTCGGAGATATATTCTTCCAAGCTGATGATTGGGTAGCTTTCATCACCCCCTTTTTGTACCAGGTGCACCGTGGGGTATGTGTACCAGGTGTCTTATGGGGTGCATGTGTACCAGTGCACAGTGGGGCTTGTGTGTACCATGTGTACCGTGGAGTAGCATTTTCCCATTTCTTTGGGGCTCTTCTTAGGGCCACACATACAAATTTTGTCAGAAGCATAGAGAGACTTCTTTTTCACAAAAATTATCTTAGATTGTGCAGGAAAAGTTGTGCAAGGGAGATTTATTACTTGAAGAATATTTTCTGGAAGGCATATCTTCACTCCTTAATTTATGATTGGTTGTGTTACTTCGGAATTTGGAAGCGCGCTCTTGGACCAGAACTCTTTGCAAAATTTCCTGTGTTGTGAAATGCAGACATTTACATTAAATTTGAAATCTCTTACTCACCCCTCTCTCCCTCCCTCGAGTCCATCCTCCCCGCCTCTTACGTAATCTTCCTGAAATGCAGAGCTCTTGTGTAACTCTTGCTCAGAAACCCTGATGGCCTGCTCTCTCTTTCACACGTAGGTTGCTGCCTAACTGGCTGGTGGCCCACCTACGGTCTTGGCTTCTGTCACCTCAAACAAGGCTGCTCCCTGGATCTGTGCTTGGCCTGGGGAGCAGTTAACCCGCCCCGCTCCTCTACCTGTCCTTCCAATGGGCCTGGTTTGGATACCCACTCTCTGAGCGCCTGTCCTTGCTTCCCCCGGGGTAGGTGTGACCCCACACACACACACCAAGCTCACGAGGCACCCTGTGTGTTTCTCCAGGAGAGCACCCTTGCCACATTGGAGAAGAGCAAAGTCTTCCCATGTCTACCCTCTCCCATTGGTTGGATGCTCTTCATCGATGGGAATGCATTTTGCATCTTTGTGTTCTGTGCATACTGCTGGGTATTGATCTAGAAGTGGTGGGTGGATGGATGGATTAATTCATTCATCATTTACTCATTCGGCACTGCAGCACCTTCTTTGTAAGACCTTCAAAGAGGAGATAAACAAGACCAGAATGGTCTGTGGCCCTAGCAAAGGCAGTTCTTCTGGGACAAAGTTACAGTATTCTGGTCCTGCTCTCTGTTTGCTTTTTTTTTTTTTTTTCCCAAGTGGTAGCAAGAACCTGAGAGGCTTTCTGCCTCTCCTTCTCTGCATGAGGGATTCTCTCCCCAGTTCTAAGGAAGAAAATGAGAATGTAGCACTAATAGTGTAAACCAGAGCTGGGAGAGAAAAAAAAAAAAAAAGAAAAGAAAAACATAATACTCATAACAGCTAACAGTAAATCCGCTTTTTACAATTTCTAAATACCTTCAGACCACATCATTTTCTCATCACCAAAATCCCACAGATGAAATGGGGACAGTAATTGTCCCAGCAGGCAAATGAGGTGAAGTGAAGGCCAGATGATTTGCCCAGTGTCGCATGTCTGGTTTGTGATAATGCTGAGACCAGAACAGGAGTCCCTGTGTTCCCACCAGGGTTGGGTGAGTGTTCAAAAGTACGAGTTCCCAGGAAGATCAAATAATTGCTGGAAAAGCACTTCCGATCTCCAATGAAAACATATCTTTCCAGCCGAGTGCCCTCCCTAAGGCCTGGAGAGTGTCATCTGCCAAGTAGCTGTTCTTTTGTCTTCTGCATGAACTCCCAGAGGCTGAGGGCCGCTGCAAAATCTGGGAGACCCAGGAGCGGCCACGCACTGCCAAAGTGCATTTGAACCCTATAGAATCAGTCGCTGACCGTGTCAATAGAAGTTAGAGAATGTTTTTTCTTCAGTTCTGGCCAGGACACAGGTATGGAAGCGAATGCAGATGAGGAGCTTTGTCACTCATGCCTGCATGTGTGTGACGGAGACAGCTGTTTCTGCTAGGCCAGTGTAACATTTTGAAGCAAAGAGTTAACAGCAGGATAATGGCTGCTGAACCTGCAGCTGCAGCTGCAGCATTGCTCTGGGGGGGAAGGCAGGATGGATCTTCTCTAGCTGTTCACAGGGCGAGAGGCAGGAACAAGAAGAGAACTTGGTCATATTTAATTCCATGCAGTCTGATCGCACGTCCCATGTTAGAGGCTTAACTCAGAAGCTGACTCGAGGGACAGGCTTTTGAGACCCAGGGGTCATTCCGTGAGAACTCTTAGAACCCCTTTTTTTCTATAAAAAATAAAATTCTGGAGTTCCCGTCATGGCTCAGTGGTTAACAAATCTGACTAGGAACCACGAGGTTGCAGGTTCAATCCCTGGCCTTGCTCAGTGGGTTAAGGACCCAGGGTTGCCGTGAGCTGTGGTGTAGGTTGCAGACGTGGCTCGGATCCAGCGTTGCTGTGGCTATGGTGTAGGCTGGCCACTACAGCTCCGATTTGACCCCTAGCCTGGGAACCTCCATGTGCCTCAGGAGTGGCCCTAGAAAAGGGAAAAAACAAAAAAGACAAAAAATAAAAAATAAAATCCTATGAATTTTATTGGGAGTGAAAGAGCCAGATCTTTTCAGACATTAACGAATGAGTGGCTGTGATCTTTGTCTGCCTTACTGATTTGCTTCACAAAGGAGACCACAGTCACTCAAAATCTGAAACATATTCCTAATTTTGTTTGAGCAAAGTTGTCTTTGATATCAATTTTTTTTTTCATTATGGCCTCACCCAAGGCATCTGGAAGTTCCCTGGCCAGGGATTGAATCAAAGCTGCAGCTGTAGTAATACCAGATCCTTTAATGCACTGCACCAGGCCAGGGATGGAACCCATGCCTCTGCAACAACCCAAGCCTCTGCTGTGGATTCTTAACCCACTGCACCACAGTGTGAACTCCTTATATCAAATTTTAACTGCTCTTAGGTATCCAGTTATGGGATCTGCTTACCCTTAAAAAAAAAAATAAAGTCCCCTCTACCCTGTTCCCTCTTACCCATTTATCTTTCAAGGTCTCCACTGGCCAGCTTTGTTAGCCAAAATGTACAGACCTTTCCATGGTCACAGTTAGAAAATGAGCCTCTGAAAGAAGAGGGACCAAAGGTCCTCGGGGAATGGACCAGCCCTATGAACTGCCTTGGTGGAAGCCCTCATTCCTCTGATCCTACAGCCAGAATTACACAGAAAGTATTTCCTTTTGTTTTCATGTAAAACCTATTTATGCAGCTGCTTCAGGAATCTGGCATAAAACATATGGGGGTGGGGGGAATCACAAAGTGAAATAAGAAATCCAGAGGAGCAGATAAAACCACATTTTTCATTGTCAATCCTGAAATGACCCATTGATGTTTAACTTTGTTCTTAATTTGGAATTCCTCTCAAAACTATGATGTTAAAAGAATATCAGGTCCCTTTGTAATTGCGGGCTATAAAATTTTCTCAAACTTGAGTCAAGTGTGACCACAGTGTGTAACAGTGTAACTTGATTGACTGTGTCGGGGTTTCTAAGTGTTGTGACCTTGTCACCCAGACTGTCTTGTCCCCTATTCATGTCCTCATCAATAAAAGGAAAGGGGAGTTCCCATCGTGACTCAGCAAAAACAAATAGATCATACATGAGGTTACAGGTTCCATCCCTGGCCTTGCTTAATGGGTTAAGGATCTGACATTGCCTTGAGCTGTAGTGTAGGTCGCAGATGTGGCTTGGATCCCGTGTTGCTGTAGCTGTGGTGTAGATTAGCAGCTACAACTCCTATTCGACCCCTAGCTGCAGTTGCAGCCCTAAAAAGACAAAATATTAAAAAACAAAAACAAAAAAAAAATTAATTTAAAAAAATTAAAAGAAAGGAAATAATCACTAGTTTCTAGTTTTTGTTTGACATGAAATGGCAAATAGTACATTCCTGTATTTGTATTTGGCTTTTGGCCTTTGATTTCAATTCCAGTTCCTCAAACAGTGGGACAGTTCTGTTCAACCACAAGGTCCGTTAGGTTCTTGCACCACAGAACATGTGGGAATTAATTCTTCCCTTTGTTGGAAGCTGACATCGATGAGAAATCCTCCCTCTCCCACTTATGTCACAGATGACTTGCAGTGAGCTGGGCATCAACTCAAATCATCTTTACTCTGGGGTTGGAAGTTCCAGAATATCGTGTCAGTGAATTAACCCTGGCTTCAGGCCCAGAGGAAAGGCTGGCTGTTAACACTGGTGTGTCCACCTTCCATATTGTTGGGAGAGTAACATCATGTTATTGTTTCTTGCGGGTGTTTGTTTCCATGCTGGGAGGCGTTGATTTGCCCCTCTGAATGCCACACGTGATAGCTCCTCATTCTGTTCTGAAGGCTGGAGAATGGTCGTTATAGTCAAAGAGACATGAATTTGAAACCTGACCTCATCACTTCCTCGCAGTGTGCTCTTGGGCAAATTCCTTAATCAGTTTAGGTTTTCTACAGTAAAATGGATCAAACAAAGAAAATGTAGAGACCTAGCACAATGCCTGGTGTACAGCAGGGTCTCAAAATTGTTTATCCCTGTTCCCTTTCCTTCTTTTCAGTGGAAACTTCTGGGAGGAAGCCTAAAAGATAAGGTTTCCTATGAATTCTTTGGTGGGAGGTATTGTTTTAACCACTATCATTCCTACAAAAAGAATAAGGGAGAATAAGTTCTATGGGAGTCATGAGAGGCAGCAGGGCCTAGCCTCATGGTTCTCAAAGTGCCACCCTGGACCAGCAGTTCTGGAATCATCTGGGCACGTGTCACAAATGCATGTTCCCAGGCCCCACCCCAAACTTACTGATGCAGAAACTTTGCAGCGAGGCCCCTCAGCCTGTGTATGCACAAGGGTTCCAGACCATTCTCACATGAAGTTTGAGAACCACTGGTGTGGTGCTAAGAACAGCAGACTAGCGTCTTTCGTATTCTGTTGCATAAGCCAGCAGCCATTTCTCCAGGCTGGGCCTCGCCACCCCATCATCCTCTGAGATCTCGTCCATTTCTGGCATCTTGTGGTCTGGTCTCAATCCAGCTGTGTCCAAGCAGCATTTTCTTAGTGACCTTTTCTAAAAAGTAGAGTAAGACAACTGTGTTTTCATTATTTCTAAAGTAGCACATTTGTCATTGCACAAAATGAAAGTAAGCAGAATCAGGAAACTGAGAACCATCCAGAATCTCAGCATCCAGAGATGTTTTTTGTGCTGTGTGCTCCCAGTCCTTTTTTTTTTTTTTTTTTAATGTGAATACACATGTATATGTATATAGACCATAAGCATCTCCCCAGTTCATTCAGCACCAATCTCCTGGGTGTCACTCTATGCCAGGCAGTTTGGGGCTCTGTGGATACACCGTGAACAGTTAGGAAAAGCCCCCACGGAGCTTTCATTCTCCTGGGGGTGGAGGGGGGGACCAGTAAATAAGAAAATAAGTAATTAAATAAGGTCATTTCTGGTAGTGTTAAGTGCTATGAAGGAAATAAAACAGGGTGATAAGACAAGGGCAGTGGCCACTTGAGAGTTGATGTCAGGGAAAAAACCTTCTCTGATAAGGTGACATTTGAGCTGAGACCTGACTCCTGGGAAGGAGCTGGCTGTATGAGTATTTGGGGGAAAAGCATTTCAGGCAAAGGGAAAAGCTTGTGCAGAGGCCCCAGAGGCCACCCTTCTGGCTAAAGAAGAGGCAGGAAAAGGAGGCTGGAGAAGAGGAAGCCAGACAGACAGGCAGGGGCCGGAGCAGGGACAGCAGCATAGTTAAAATTTATTCTAAATATAATCCATTTTATTTTATTTTTTTTCTTTTTTCATTGTATTTTATTTACTTTTTAGGGCCTCGGGTATATGGCATATGGAATTCCCAGGCTAGGGGTCGAGTTGGAGCTGCAGCTGCCTACACCACAGCTCATGGCAACGCCAGTTCCTTAACCCACTGAGTAAGGCCAGGGATCCAACTCGAGTCCTCATGGATCCTAGTTGGGTTCGTTTCCGCTGAACCACCACAGGAACTCCTAGGAATCCATTTGAAGACCAGGAGTAACTTTTTTTAAAAAGTCACCATAATTTCCATGCAGAGGATGGATTACAGCAGATGAGAATGAAAGCAGGAGAAGCAGGAGTGTATTTATTTCTATTTAGTGTTTTGTGACTTGCCTATTTCCCTTGACTTTGAATCATGAACATTTCCCGAGATTATTGATAGTCTGCCGCATTATCATTTTTAATGGCTGCCTAGAAATCTGGTGTGATACCTGTATTTTGTTAATCCCTGTGGTGCATACCTAGATTTTTCCCAGCTTTTTATTAGGGATAACTCTGTGAGGATTGTTAAATCTCTGTGCACATCCTCATCGTTTCCTTAGAATAACTCCTAGAGGTACAAAGGCCGCAGGCTGCATTCAAAGAGTCTCTTTTCAATCCATTGATGAATTTCCTCTATAAGTGTGTACCTGGGCATCTTCCACTCATTAACACCTTCACCTGGTGGACTTGCCCAGGCTGGGGCCAGAGGGAGGCAGATGAGGCACTCTGCTGGAGCGCCCCAAATGGCTCAGTAATCAGGATACATAATATCTTAATGCAATCTTTTTTTATCCTGACTGCTAAACTTTTTGGCATCTCTTTAAGTTTTGCTCCCAGGACAAGCGCCTTGCTGTCTTAGACCTGACCCTGGCTCTTTTTTTTTTTTTTTTTTTTTTTCTTTCAGGAAAAAAAAAACCGATGGAATGATTTGTCTTTGGGTTTGAGTGTGGTTACTTCTCCTATTACAGAATGACATCACTAACCTAATTGTTAGCTACATAGTAACACTGCGTGTGTCCATTGTTTTCTCAAGTAAACGAGAAAATACTGTATGTGACTGGGCCCTGGGTCTGAGATCGGTGTTCTTCACTCAGGAGGCCCAGGGATCAGCTGTCTAAAGTGCTCTACTTTTCCCTGCTTGTGAGTGGCTGTGATCAAGCATGTGCTTCCTGGTCCAGCTCAGTTGACCCTGAGGGTTTGTAACCAGGGGGTCTGCATGGCTCTGATGCAGGAGCCCGCTGAGTGTCTAACTAGACTGACCTTTTGGGCCCTACAGTGGCCAATTAGTCTCTCTCCTCTGCTCAGACTCTTTGGTTCTCTCAACCCTCACAGGAGAACAAGAGGACTCAAAGTTAGTGTTGGATGGTTTGGGGGTTTTGTTTTTGTTTTTGTTTTTTAAATAGGAAAGAGCAATTGGCCAGAATCCACAAGTGAAAACTCTTCAAGTGATCAAATACGTTTTCAGTTCCATATTTTGGTTTCCTTGCCTGCATTGCCATTCCCAGCCCCTGGTCTCCACCCAAACTTCAGGAGCATTTTTCATCTTCCCTCCGTGAATAGCTGAGGAGAGGGATCTGTGTGTTGTAGGAGCCCCCACCCTCCCACTCTCAACCACAGGATGTTGTGCTCGCGGCCCCGCTGACCTTGAGGTACAGACCTCCATCTCACAGCTGGGGTCAGCCTCTCACGGTCCCTGGGCCAGGCAGCCCGTCATACCATGGAGCGAGGGCCACTGTCAGCGCTCCAGAAAGTCTGCAGGCGCTGCCAAGCAAAGTGTCTTTCTCCTCAGTCATTTCCTCCTTTTCATCACTGAAGCCAGCGAGCCCATTTGCAGCAAGTAAGTGCTGGGCATCCAGGTCCTTAGACAGGTGCTAAGCAAGAATGATTAACAATCAGCAGAACCTCCAAGTCCAAAAACAGTCCACCCAAAATGTGGCAAAGCCACATCCCTCCAGATGGTCAGAGAAAGGGCCGGTGTCTAATCTGGCAAAGTCCTCAGCTCTTGCCTCCACTTAGGTAAAGGAGAGAGCCCAGGAGACCTTGCTCCAGGGACTCTGAGATGGGGTATCTGGTAGGATCCAGCAGCCTCACTGGTCGGTGGAGGTCCATCCAGTGTGTTGGGAAAGATCATGCGGTCAGGCGGCTCAGGCCCTATGACAGCAGCATAATGGGGGGACAACAGTGGCACTTCACGGAGCCGCAGAAGTGATCTGTGAGGAATCAGAATGTGGCTGCTCCAAGCCACTGGTCCCTTCATGATTTCCTAGCAGCCCTGGCCGAGAGGACTGCCCAGAAAGCCGGGGCTTCTGAGCTGTCCCCCCTCAGCCCTGAAGAAGTGGTGGAGCTAAGCATAGCCTTTTCCATCTCCAGACCCATGTTCTCTCCTGTGTGTTATCAGAGAAGGGCTCCTGAGAAGATTGTGCTCATGCATTATACTTAGGTGAAAATTAGCTTATGACATGCAAAAATGCTGTTCAACTGAAGTGCCTTCGTTTTGGTGACCCCTGAAATTGGCCCTTTGATGGAGTGATTCAGATGGAGCTTTTTAACATGAGGTACACTAAAAGCTCCTTTTTCTCTCTACACCATCAACAACCCTCATTGCCACCTACTAAGTAACATTTAAAAAACATAGCGTATGAGTGTAGTCATTCCTTTTGAAAGCTGTAGTCAGTAGATAGTTTCTTGTGTTGAAACCAAATAAAGGCTAGGCAGAAATTCAGCTTTCTCCCTTCTTTATTTTCTTTTAATTTTTATCAGTGTAATTCATTTTATTGTCTACTCAGTTAATCTCATTCAGTGTTATCCCTAACCCATGGTGGTTAGTTTGGCCGTGTGACTGGTCACCCGTGATGGCAGACTGGCAGTCCATCTCCTGGGCTGCCAGGAATCAGTGGATGTCATCTGTGCCTGGGATAGAAAGGCCAATCGTGGCCCCGAGAGAACCCCAGGCCCCAGCATACCTCCAGGCCTCACACGCATGTGTCTGTGGTGTCCACGGTTCCCTGAGTACCTGCTCTGTGACCAAATGAGGGTCTAGGTGCTACCTACCAATGTGAACCCTATGAAATTGGTGTTTCCTTTCTTTACATCAGAGATGGTCAGGCATCAAGTTCCTGTCATGGCTGAGCAGGTTAAGAAGTTGAGATACTGTCTGTGAGGATGCAGATTTGATCCCTTGCCTCTCTCAGTAAGTTAAGGATCCGGCATTGCCATGATCTGTGGTGTAGGTCGCAGATACAGGCTCAGATCTGGCATTGCTGTAGGCCAGCAGCTGCAGCTCTGATTCAACCCCTAGCCTGGGAACTTCCATGTGCCACTGGTGCAGCCCTAAAAATAATAATGAAAAAAGAGAGAGATTAGTTTAGCTTCCTATCAGTAATTGATAGTAGAATATGTCAATTCTTATAAAAATTGGCAGAATCTCCTTTTTACGGGGCAGGAAACAGAATAATTTTAGCCACCTACTCAGTATAAACTCTCCCCGCCCCCACTCAATCTTTCCACCCTTCTGACACCATGGGGTTATGAGAAGTGAGGGGGAACAGAAGAGGAGAGGAATGAAGGGAACCCACCCAGAACTGAAGGAGTAGAATTGAAGCCATTCAAAGAACAGTCCCTCCTGTCTCTCCCACATGCCCAAGTAATGAACTGCCTGCCCCGGACCTCCCCTGAGAGGGGCAGCTAGGCAGGCGGCAGGCGCCTCCAGTGGGGACCAGGGCCGCTCAGGCAGACAGAGCCCTGGTGGGGCTGAGGGAATGAGGCTACATCCTGCAGAGATGGGTTCCGTATGGCCTCCCTGAAACCGGGTCCAGGCTCCCCTTATATCAGCATCATCTCATCCTCTTGATTTCCTCCCAGCACAGCATCATCGCCTCCCACACACGTGCCTCTGGTCAGAGCCCCACATTATTACAGGTTAATAATGTAAACAAATTGCCTCCACCTTCAGTGCATAACAGCAACAGGGTGGGTTTCAGGTGCCTGGTGGACTCTGTAGAGCTCTCTGAAGGTTGCTTTAAATATCAAAGAACCACAGCTACATGGGACATGGGACTTTGGCCTGGGGACATTTCAGTTTCAAATTAGGAAGATTATGAGAAAGGACAAACAGAGGGAGGCCTTCTGGCTGATCTGTGCACTTTCCCCACTTGTTCTTTAGAGATGGGGAAGCCATTCTTGGCACCAGGAGGAGAAATGAACAGAGGTGAGGGTGACAGAGCCACTGTCACACAGCCTTCCCTGCAGGAGAACAGACAGCCTAGAGCCAGAAAGTTCCCTTCACTTCTTTAGAAAAGGTTCAGTGTCTCATCACTTGTTACTCACCATCGTTTGAATGTGTTTATTAAATGCCAGATTTAACCAGGCATCGTCCTTGTGCTGGACCCAGTCCACCAAGGATCCGCAGACACGATGCCCATGGAAAGGCATTCTTGGAGAGGACACGGCAGTGTGTGAAAGAACACCTGTGGCTCTTTCCCAGAGCTCACACCTCAGCCTTATCTCCTGAATCACCCAGATGCTTCCTTGTTCCCCATAGGGAGCGCATGTTCAGAGCAGCCTCCTCTGGGGCGGGCACTAAGGGGCACTCTGTGGAAGATGAGGATGATAGGATGACTCTGACTCCAAGCACCTCACAAGCCCACCCTGGCCGGGCACCCAGGATGAGGGAGAAAGAGGAGGAGGAAACAGCAGTGAATTTGCCCAGATCCTCAGGCCGGCTGCCTTTGCCTGGGGATCAGCCAGTCGAGCAGCCATCAAGCTTGACGAGCCTTCCCCATCACTCCTCCCCAGGAGCTTTCCTGTGGCTGCAACCATGTGTCTTTGGGGACCCAGCTCCAAAGACAGAGCTGAGTTGACAGTATAAACCTTCAGGAGTTCCCGCTTGGTGCATTGAGAACCCAGCATGGTGTCCTTGAGGATGCAGATTTAATCTCCGACCTCATTCAGTGGGTTAAGGATCTGGAGTTGCTGTGGCTGTGGTATAGGCCGGCAGCTATAGCTCTAATTCTATCCCTAGTCTGGGAACTTCCATATGCTGCAGGTGTGGCCCTAAAAAGAGAAAAATATATATAAACCTTCAATCCCAAACCCTTGCAGTGGAGTGAGGCCCCCCTTCACGTGTGAGCTATAAAAATGCAGGTTCCTGGGCCTCCCAGACCTGTAGAGTACACTAACCCCTCATTCACATAGGCGTGTTTCTCTCGGCTGTGTGCCTAAGAGTGGAATTGCTGCTTACCAGATAGCTCCATTTTCATCTTCACTAGATAGTATTGTTTTTCCAAAGTAGTTGTGCCAATTTATATTTAACCAGCAAGTATGTGGATCCTCCTGTCCCTCGTTTTCACCAGTACTTGATATTGGCAGACTGAAAATTCTTCCAACAGCATTACTCCTTTATGTTGGAATTACAGTACAGAAATGAAGGAGGAGTTTGGGGTAAAGTTTTTTTTTTTTTTGGTTTTTTTTTTTTTTCTTTTTAAAGCTGTACCTGCAGCATATGGAGGTTCCCAGGCTAAGGGTCAAATTGGAGCTGCAGCTGTGGGGCTACACCACAGCCATGGCAACACTGGATCCGAGCCACATCTGTGACCTACACTGCAGCTTGCAGCAATGCCAGACCCTTAACCCACTGAGCAGACCAGTGATTGAACCCACATCCTCACAGAGACTATATCAAGTTCTTAACTTGCTGAGCTACAAGGGGAACTCCAGGGGGGGAGAGGGGGGCCCTAGGTTTGGTTTGGAAATGAAAGATGCTTTTGTCACCTGGCCTAAGTGAAAAAGCAGAAATGCTCTGGTACCAAAAAAGTGATAAAATTCCTTGTTTTGCCATGAGGAAGCAGATTCAAAGGAAAAAAGAGAGAAGTTTTTTTGAGCCATTATTTTAAGCTGAAGAAGAGTCAAATGTTTGAGGCAGAAAAGAAAATTAAAAGAATAGGAGTTCCCTCATGGCTCAGCAGGTGAAGGATCCAGTGTTGTCACTGCTGTAACTCTGGCTACAGCTGTGCCTCGAGGTGCATCCCTGGCCCAAGAACTTCACAGGATGTGAGTGTGCCCCCATCCCCCAAATAAAGAATGGCAGGGAGGATTAACCAGCAAGCATGTTAGAACAGAAACATCTTTAAAACAGTTGAGATATGTTTGGTTAAGAAAAACAAAGCAAATAGCTTAATGAGTTTGGAAGGCAGGAGCTGGTATAAATAACCAGTCCATTCTGTAAGAGATACATAGATCCACTAATTTTTCAGCAACATTTTAATTTCAGCAATGGAACCTATGTAGAAAATGCAGATCCTAGGAGAGAAGCTCGGTAGTTAGGAAATTGGGGAGGGGTATAGAAGAGAGTGTGTTCAGGCCACATGTGTCCAGATTAAAGTTGAAACCTGGTGGAAGAGTGAACGGCATGGGTGTGTAGGCTGGCTATACACAGGACCATCCTCTTTCACCTGGGTTGTAATCAGCATGTCAGGTCAGCCTTTGTCAGAAAGAATTACACAGAGCTGTTGCCTGAGTTCGTTGCAAGCGGGTATCCATGTGACTTGCAGAGTCCATCTGAGTTGTATTGAACCAGAACTGGAGTCGAGTGAGAAGCCACACTCAGGTCATCATTACCTGGAGTTTGTGAGGCCGCTCCCCAGGAGCTTGGTGTGAGCACTGAAGACAAGCCAGGTCTGTGTGGCCCCTGGGCCAGATTGCTTGCTGCTGCTCAGAGCTGCTTCTGGGTGACTGTAGCTGATGGGAGAGCAGAGTTTCCATCCTCTGACCTCAATGAGCCTGTAGATGTGAGCAGAGCTGTCATGCCTAAAACACAAGCCATCTTCTGACATCAGTCCTGAGCATTTGTTCGTGTTTCAAATTCCATGCAAGATGGATATAACTGCCACCTCTGCATCATGATAAAGACGTCCTTAAAAAAAAAAAAAAAAAAAAAAAAAAAAAAAAAAAAAAAAGACGTCCTTGTTTTTTGTTTGTTTGCTTGCTTACTTTTTAGGGCCGAAGTGTAGCATATGGAAGTTCCTAGGCTAGGGGTTGAATCGGAGCTGCAGCTGCCGGCCTGCACCACAGCCTCAGCAACACAGATCTGGGCCTCATCTGTGACCTACACCACAGCTTATGGCAATGCCGGATCCTTAACCCACTGAGCGATGCCAGGGGTCGAATCTGTATCCTCATGGATACTAGTCAGGTTCATTTCCACTATGCCACAATGGGAACTCAAGACATCCTTGTTGACTTGATGGAGCAAACACTACACATGTCTGTGGGCTTGGTGGGCCCCTATTCAGAGGGCTAGGGCTCCCCTGAGCTCCTAACCTTAGCGCCTTCTCCAGGCTCCCCTAGTGGATAGTGGAGGGCCATGTTGGAGATTAGCTGTCACGTACCCTTGTCAGGGGGCAGTCGTCTTTCTCCAGGTGTCCCGAATTGCAGATGTCTGTCTAGCTCTGTCGTCTGCGTTGTCATTTTTAGACCACCATATACACAGCTGCACCACAAGCCTCACCTCCCATTCCTAGCAGCCCCGAGAGATCCTGGGCTTCTCTCTAGAAAATGTCTCATGGCCCCATATAAACCCCCTCTGCAGAAGTACAGTTTCAGATCCTTATTCTCACATGTAACATAAGCTCCAGTTTTGCTACCATTGAGGATGACTTGTGAGGTATGAGTTCTGCTTAGATAGGTAGCTAGACTGGGGAGAGCTGTTTGTCCAGCTGAGGAAGTCACCTCTTACTCAGACACTTCTCTTTCCACCACGTGTAATCCCTTCCCACTCATGACCGCTGTCCGACTCCCCCATGCTTCTCTTTTCCACATTTCGGCATGTATCTCTCCGGACCCCGGTTTCACTCCCACTTAAACCTGGATAAGTATCAGCTGAATGATGTGTAAATGCTTTTGCCTGCCAGTACATAGCTAAGAGTACATATCTTAGGTTCAGCCAGGTCTGGGTTAAAATCCAGCTCACCTTTGTCATGAGTCCTTGGGCAAATAACTTGACCTCCATATGCTTATCCCCCCATCTGTAAAATAGTGCCAATAATAATAACACCCATTTCACTGACTGGTGATGGCTCGAAGGAGATAATTTGCTTATTGCACGTAGCAGAGCCTCAGGTGCCATGCTGAGTAGTCCGTAGAACGGACGTGTGGTTGTTTATGATCTGGCTTCATTTCCAGCCACTTTCCGAGCTGTACACATCCATTCCATCAAACCACAAGCTCCTTTTGAGCAAGAGGAACCTGGCCTCTTCACTCTGGAGCCCAGAGCCTTGCCATACCTGGCATGTTTCAATGCTCTGTAAATACGGGACCAAACCAGGGCATGGAGCCCTGCCTTAGCACCTGTGTGCTCTCCCGGGCTGCCCACTCCCACCTCACCTGGGTCAATGTCCAGTCACCCTCACAGCCGCCAACCTGGATGACAGTAGGCTCCCTTGCACCCTCTCCCCAACCTGAGTCTATTCCTTCACTTGCTTGTCTTCTTCCTAAATCTCTATGAGCTCCTCGAAGGCAGAGGCCTTGTTTATTTGACTTTATATCCACAGCCCTTTGCACGGTGCCTGTCACGTAGAGAGGATGAGAATGTGTTTGTGGAACAAAGGCTGCAGGGAGGGCCGAGTGTAAATAAAAAGATACGTGCAGAGAGACAAGAATGTAAGGGAAATGAAGCAGTTGAAAACTGGTGATTTGTTACTATGGTGATGTCTGAGTAACTTTTGTTTGGAAGGATGGGAGAAGTTCTGTCCTTGTTTTTGTTGTCTTCTTAACTTCATCTCCAGCAGCTCGGGAGAACAGCTGTATCTAGCAACCCTAGGGTAGAGCCAGAGAGAAATGGAACCATGTGGCCAGGGAGGGGCTGGGTCAAGACCAAAGTGTGTCATGAGTGCCTGAGCTGGTTGAGCCAGATCAAAAGTTATTCTTTGTTTTAGCCAAAAAGGGAAGTGGAGGACATAATCAGGTCTCCTGCAAACCATAGTTGGAGAGAGCACTTTAAGCCGTCATGCAAAAAAATGAAATAAAAACTGTAGGGGAGTTCCCATCACGGCTCATCGGAAATGAATCTTTACTAGCATCCATGAGGACGCAGGTTCGATCCCTGGCTTCACTCAGTGGGTTAAGAATCTGCGTTGCCTTGAGCTGTGGTATAGGTTGCAGAAGCAGCTGCGATCCCATGTTGCTATGGCTGTGGTATAAGCTGGCAGCTGCAGCTCCATTAGACCCTTAGCCTGGGATCCTCCATACACCAAGGGTTCAGCCCTAAAAAGACACACACACAAAAAGTTATAGGACATAGCAATGCCCCACTCTTACCACATCAGTAAAACTCTTGTAATATGCTTCTGCAGGCTCTGGCCATGGCAGGGGAACATCCAAGCATTCGTAGCCAAATCTGACCGTGTGGTGAGGTCATTCTTGGAGTGCTCATGATTGATAAAATTCAGTCAAGGGCTATGGAGAGTGGGAGAGCCATGCTGTGCCTGTCTGGGGACTCAGTTCTGCCTCAATGTGTGCAGAGGGGCCCTGGACTCCATCAGGAATGTTAGGCTTGATGTGAACCCTGACAGCTCCTTGTCAAAGCCCGTTGCTCAACTGATGAGGAAACTGGGCTGCACAGTGTTGGCGTGACTACATGGCTACCCAGCCGCCTTGTCCCAAGTGATGCCACTGCTTCCAGACCTTCCCTAAACCAGGTGCCTGATGCCGCAGAACTAAGAGTCTAGGAGGCTCAGGAGCCAGTCCTAAGCTAGATCACTCCAAGAAAAAAGCGCTTAAAGAGCACTTTAACCATAGTGCAAAAATAAGATAAAAGCTGTAGGACATAGCAGTGCCCAGTTCCTATCACATCGGTAAAACGCTCCCATCATTAAACCTGTCATTTAGTGAAGAGCACAGCATGCTTCTTAAAAGGCAGCCTGGGGTCGTCAGAGCCAGGTCATTCTGGCTAGGTAACCCTGGACAAGTTACTTAAATTCTATGAGTCCAAGGCTCCTGAACTGTGAAGCATCCTTTCAAAGTTGTTCTGAGGATTAAATGAAATACCGTATGTGAACTGCCAAGCAGAAAATAAATTCTCAGTTCATAGTAGCTATTGTTACAATTCATTGTGGTTGTTATGCTATGAACTTGCCTTAATCCAAGTTTAACTATAGTATCAAAGGAGATTGGAAGCTCTTATTGGTTCTAGAGGTGGAAAAGGGAAAAAGAACAGGTGGTCAGCAGAGCCTCCCTAAAGCTCCATGTTGGAGTTATGGCCTCCTTGTGTTGGGGCACAGGCCACCTCTCATAACAAAAAGACCCCATCACCCATCTCGCTTCCCCCAGAAAAATAGGGGTTCCCACAGGATAAGTGTTCATATGCCTCTCTCATGTCGTAGTCAGAGATCAGAGCTTTAAGGTGGTTGACGCTGTGCCCTACAAGGCCATCCGGGGCCCAGGTTCCTACTGCTCTGCCATCCCTGGTGGGCTTCCCTCCTCTGCCTGGTCGATGCCAGTTTACAGGTACCACATCTACTTTCCAGCCCACAGGAAGTCGGAGAGAGAATGAAGGGCAGCCCACTCTTTTGAGGGATGCGAGAGTCAGGTGTATCACATCCACTCACAACCAGTTGACCAGAATTCAGTGACATGTCCACACCTAGCTGCAAG
Organism: Sus scrofa; assembly: GCF_054392235.1. Classification (NCBI taxonomy): domain Eukaryota; kingdom Metazoa; phylum Chordata; class Mammalia; order Artiodactyla; family Suidae; genus Sus; species Sus scrofa. The sequence continues at coordinate 77,827,346 of NC_139383.1, read as the reverse complement.
GGAGTCTGAAAACAGTAATGTTCAGCTATGTAGCCATAGACCTCAAACTCTATTATTGTGGGAGAATCAGGGTGAAGTTGGAGGGACCGCTAGCGTCTGCCCCACCCCTCAGCAGCTTTTATCCTCTCACTACTCTCTTATCTTCAATGAGGTGGATTTGGGCCTCTTCCCTTCAGGCCAAGGGTGACCCTATCTGATGCCAGAATCCTGCAAGCTCTTGGAAAAAGGGAAGATAAACTGCTCTGCTGTCCTCATTAAGGAGATAACCTCAAGTTCAATTCCTCTACAAGACAGCACTCCGAAAAAAATCATCATCCTCTGCCTCACACATACACCCTGTAAAAAGTCACTATTGACTTGCTTTACCATAAATTGTATATGTGTTTATAAATGTATGCTGGGGAGTTCCCATCGTGGCACAGTGGTTAATGAATCCGACTAGGAACCATGAGGTTGCGGGTTCGATCCCTGCCCTTGCTCAGTGGCCTAACGATCCGGCGTTGCCATGAGCTGTGGTGTAGGTTGCAGAGGCAGCCTGGATCCCGTGTTGCTGTGGCTCTGGCATAGGTCGGCAGCTACAGCTCTGATTCGACCCCTAGCCTGGGAACCTCCATATGCCGCAGGAGTGGCCCAAGAAATGGCAAAAATACAAAAAAAAAAAAAAAAAAATATATATATATATATATATAAATGTATGCTGATATAGAAACCAAGTCTTCCCTTTTTGGATCTGTTAACAGACCTCTGACTGGATCTCATCTGCCAAGTAGGTCATCAGTGAGTAGTCTGGTCCACATAACACGCATTCCTCCCACACAAAGTGGCCACCATTTGTCATCCCAGATACTGTTATTACAGCTGCTGGGGAAGCATCACTGACTGCCTCCAGTGGGTCCCGTGTTCTCCCCCTCCTACTTACTAACTCCCTCCTTTAATTTCCTTGTGTCTGTGTTGGCACTTGTGTTCACGAGTGAGACCTCTTGCGAAAGTTTTGTGGAAGCAGGTACCACATCATCAACCAGCCTGGGGCTCACCAGGGTCAAGGGAGGTAATGTCACGGAAGGGCAGACTGACCTCATTTCCTTAGACAAGGAAGTGGCAGGAGGAGGCAGCCTCCGGTCAGTGGCCCCTCTGCTCCCTTTGTCACCATCATCACCGTCACTGTTGTTCCTTGTCCCAGTAGAGGCTGTGGAATTAGAGAGGGGTCTGTTTTCTGACAGCTCCTCTATCGGCATTCACACCAAAACAGCTTCTGAGAAGGTTTGAAATTCTAAACCAGTGCAAGGGACCCAAAAGTCATGGCTGCTGGTGTTGCTGATGTCTTGCAGCTTGAGAACATGCCAAAATAAAGATCCAGAGGAGGAGGGACCTGGCTTCATGTCTTTCTTCAAAGAAAAGGTGTCGGCCTCCGTTCCAAAAACACAATACAAGTGGCCCCACCACCAGATTCTCGGGGCAGTAGATTTTGATGGGCTCTGACTTCATAGCCAGATAAGTAATCAGTGGAAAAGGGAGAAATAGGCCACACAAACATGAGCTCCAGGGCAAAAGGGAAAGTAAAATATTCTTAGGCAAAGTCCATTCTGTTTCTTTAAAGGAATAGAGCTTCTTGGCGGAAGTGACAAATTAAAGGGAAAAAGAATTAACTGTGTTTTGAAAGGAGGAGGCTGCATTTGCAGAGTCATCTGGCGAGGAAGCTCCTTAGAGACAGGAAAGATTGGCAAAGCTGGGTTTTGTCTGGCCTTGGAGAGTGAACCCCCTTGGCTTTCATTCTCCACATTGGTGGGGAGGGGGCGTTGATGACGCCTGTTCAAACAGCCACTTTGTGCTAATGTGTTTTCTTGTGGCTCTGCCAGGTGACAGCCTGACCCTTGGGCCCTCCGCCACTTTAGCCCAGAAAGCCAATCTCTACCGCTGTGGCCCAGAAGCGATACTGATTTTCCTGTTTCTCTTTGCTGGTTCATGAATAGAAGCCCCCATTTTTGTTTTTATTTGTGTTTTCCTTTGGTGGTTTATATAGAACAAAACCAAAGGGAGTGGAGAGAGGCTTGACCCTAAATATCGACATTAGGAAGAAACGTCTTTGTTGGATCTTTGGTGTTTCTGCAAAACTTGAGGTCGAATTAACCAGCCTTGGTTAGTGTTCCGTGCCCTGCTTGGCTTGCCCCAGATTCTAGGGATCATTGGCTCAAAAGTCAAAGCATCAATAGGCCAAGCTGAACTCCCACCAGGAGAGGGGGAAGGAACAAGAGGAAAAGTGAGAGCAAAATACAGATTGTTTCTGCCCAGTGCCCTGAGCAAGTCCCTTTGCCTGCAGCAGGCGTCCAGTGAACAACAGTGCTTTGCTTCATCCTCTCACCACCTTCGAGCCCTGCCCGTGTGGGCTCTTCAGCCATTGCTCACAGAGGGGCCTGCAGACCCTCATAACCTCAGCTCCGTGGTTGGGTTTCAAGGGTGACTTGAACAGACACTCTCATCCTGAGTTTACTGGGTTTCCCCAGGTACCTAGGAACTCAGTGGGTTCTCAAGAACCCACTTAGCCAGCCACCCCACTCCTGGTTCTTCTATCCCAGATTCTGCCACTTGCCACCTACACGGTCCTCTGAGTTGATTGTAGTTGATCATAGCTTTGCCCCTAATTAGATGTCTGTGGAGGTTTTCTGTGCATTCACCACCCACTCTCAGCACTGCCTTCACTGCCCACTTCCCAGCACAGATGTGACGAAAACACAACAGTGAAGTCTCTCTGTCTTTTAGTACCTTTCACACCTTCCAGAAGGAGAGATTGCCTCTAAACGGGCTTTGGAAGCAATCGCTCTCGCTCCCTCTCTTAATATTTCAGTTTGCAGAGCATCCTTCATCATTGTATGGTTGTTATCGGCTCATATACAATCAAGTCAGTAATTGATAAGATTAAAATGCTTTCTTATTAACAAGTAAAGCTGATTTATTCTCATTTTAAAAAATGATGAATTCTCAGTTTTTAAAGAATTAGCCCATTTTATAATTTTTCAAAGTACAAATAACGCTTCATAGGACCTCTTCATGTGTCATTTAAAAAAAAAAAAAAAAACCCAGTCAAAAACAGGCCCATTTTTAAGGGTTTTTGATACTATTGCCAAATTGGTTTACAAAGAAGTTATATGCTAACTTCTGGTCTCCTATCAGCAATATGTGAGAATATTTGTCTCCCAAGACTTTCTTGGCTATTGGGCAAGCATCTCTTTTGAACTTTGTTAATTTAGAAGTGAAAGTATCTCACTAATCTAAAATGAGTTTCTTTGATTACCACTGAAGGGAAATGTATTTCACAAGTTGTTTTTTACTTTCTTCGAATTGCTAATTCACATGTTTTTCCATTTACCTAATCTCGAGGGTTTTCTTATCTATATAAATTCCTTATATATTAAACTGTTCACCCAAGAGAATTGAAACCATATGTCTACACAAAAGGTCATACGTGAATGTTTACAGCAGCATGATCCATAAGAGCCAAAAAGTGGAGACAACCCACACGTCTATCAGCTGATGATTGGTAAACAATAACTGATAAGTTCCTATAACGGAATACTTTTCAGCCATGAAAAGGAGTGAGGTACTAAGTCATGCCACACACTGAATGAATCTTGAAAATGTCATGCCAAGCAAAAGAAGCCAGTACAAAAGTTGCCTATTGTATGATTTCATTGATGTGAAATATTCAGAACAGGCAAATCCATAGAGACATAGATAGATTCCTGTGTGCCAGGGCCCGGGCTGAGAATAAGATGGGAACTCATTGCTTCATGGGAACAGGTTTCTTTTGGGAAAGATGAAAATGTTCTGGAATTAGAACATTTCCCTTGCAAATGTATTAAAAACCGCCAAACTGTACGCTTTATTAAAAGGGTGATTTTATGGTATGTGAATTCCCTCTCTAGAAAATCATACAAAATTTTAAAATACTGACCCCAAGGAACATTGCTATGCTCCAAAAAGGGGCAGGGGGAGGCCTGAAGAGCTTTATAATCTGTGCTCTAATTCTTTCTGAACTATTTGGCAAAGACAGTTAAAATATATCTTTCTCCTTATCACTGTTTCACTCTTGCCTTAACCCTGACAAGAGTGAATGTAAGAAGGTGAATGTAAGAATGTACAAGGTGAATGTAAGAAGAAAATGTTCTTTGTGCCTTTTGGAGCTGTTCTATGGCTTGGTATTGAAACCTCACTTGTCATCCAACGTGGTACCGTGGAAACAAATCCTACTGGGAACCATAGGGTTGTGGATTCGATCCCTGGCCTTGCTCAGTGGGTTAGGGATCCAGCATTGCCATAATCTGTGGTGTAGTTTGCAGATGCAGCTTGGATCTAATGTTGCTGTGGCATAGGCTGGCAGCTGTGGCATAGGCTGGCAGCTGTAGCTCCCATTTGAGCCCTAGCCTGGGAACCTCCATGTGCCGCATGTGTGGCCCTGAAAAAAAAAAATGCAAAAAAAAGAAAACACCCCTCATTTGTCCACATGAGTTTGGGAACAGCTCCAGCCTTTGGTTGACTGCAGTGTTAAATCTCAGCGCTGGGGTCTGACGCTTCCATTTCTTTATGAAGTGCTTATGGGTCCCCAGGTGTTGGGGAAGGTTATACAGAGAGAAGGAAACGTGCTGGCAGGGCGTGAGCTGCTGCCTCGCAGCCTGGGGGTCATTTGAACAGGACGAGCCAGCATGGGGAAGCCAAAAATATTCTCGGTGCCAGGAATGTGGCTTTTTCTTAAAGTAATGCAACACTTTAAGAGTGAGTGATTGATATTAGTTTGGTTCCCTTACCTTGCAACATGGAACAAACCCACCTTCCTCACAAGGCTCTGTGTAAACGATCCAGTCGGTCCAAATCCACCTGTTAGGATTCCTGAAGCAAAGCTTTCACGTGAGTTGTAAACAGGCTGCGTTCTCCCACTGCTGCTTATGGCCAGTGTCTGCGTTGCAGGTACTCCTGCTTTTACATCAGTCTTCTCAGCCCTGAGGAGTAGCTTTTTATCATGTGGGTTTGATGAGGCGGGGGCTGGACTCTCCCTCTCCGGGCTCCACATAGAGTAGAAATCTGTTGTTTTGTGCCTGGAGGACGCCTGACGTGTATAGCTCAGTTTATACAGTGAACGTGTTCCTGGAAGTGTGTGTGATATAAAGCACAGCATGTTTTTAATGTGGTGGGAAAGCTCACTCTGCACCAAAGAGCCCAGTGCTGACTCCTTTGTGCCATGGATGCCTTCCTGTCCCATCTAGGAAATATCAGGAAACTAAGGGCTGCTTTAATGTCATTGGTGAAAACATTCATTAAGGTGCCAAACCACTTCAAGGGAGCTGGAGACTCCCCACACCTGGTGTGGTCCCCACGCCCCTGCAGAGCCCCTGGCTCAGGGCGGGGGGATTGAATGGAGGGGAGTGGGGCCAGTCCCTGAACTCAGGGCCTCCACTGGTCACACACATGAGATTGGCCTCTGTGCAGCCAGCGGCCTTCCCCACAGGTCTCTCACTCCGTGCCCCCTACCCTGGCGCCCACTCCCTTGTGTGGACTGGCCAGGATTCCATGGGCAGGAGGCCGTGCGGGTGTAGAGGCTCCATGTACTGGCCAGGGACTCAGTCTGCCTGGCCTCACATCCCATCTTCACCCCTCGCTGAGCTGTGGATGATTTCCCAAACCTCTCTGCTCCTCTGCTGCAAAGCGAGGGAGAAGAGCAGTCCCACCTCTTGGGGTTGTAACAAGAATCTGGAGAAACAACACATTCTAGTGCAGAGCACAGCCCCCGGCCTTTGCATGCTAGTGGCCATTACTGCTGAGATTGGAGCCTGAACCTCCGTGGCACACCATCCCACCAAAACACGTGTTCATGCTCTTTGGCTGTGTAGCAAATTAGGACAAACTGAGCAGCTTAAACAGCACCCATATATTAGCTTACAGTTCTGTGTCCCAAGGCCAGGCTCTGTGTGGCTGGGCTCTTTGCTCACAAGGCCAGACTCAGTGTGCTGGCCGACAGCATTCTCATCTGGAAGCCTTACTGAGGAAGGATTCATTTCCAGGTTTCTTCAGCTTCTTGACCCAGTTCTGTTCCTTGTGGTTGTAGAACTGAGGTTCCCGTTTCTTTGCTGTCTGTCATCTGGGGACTGTTCTCAGCGCCTATAGGCCACCCATATTCCTGGCCACAGAGCCCCCTCTGTCTTCAAAGCCAGCAGTGGGCAGTGTCCCTCCCATGGAATTCCTCTCACATTTTGAATCTGCTTCTCCAGAAGGAGCTCTTTTAAGGGCTCACCTAAAAGGTCAGGTCTGTCTGGGATACTCCTCTTCATTCAAGTCATCTGTGCCAAGGGAGTTCCCCTTTGCCTCAGCGGATTGAGAACCCAACTAGGATCCATAAGGACCTGGGTTTGATCCCTGGCCTTGCTCAGTGGGTCGGGGATCCAGCATTGCCATGAGCTGTGTAGGTCGAAGACACAGCTAGGATCTAGTGTTGCTATTTGCTATGGCTGTGGTGTAGGCTGGCAGCTGTAGGCAGCTCCATTCAACCCCTAGCCTGGGAACCTCCTGTGCTGCGGGTGTGCCCCCCACCCTGCCAAAAGTCAACTGTGCCAAATAAAACAGTCAAATCATGGGAGCGATGGTACCATCATCTACAAGTCCCCAGGATTATCCAGAGCTTACACACCTTAGAGTTCTGCCTCCCACACCACCTTTTCAACAAGGCAGGTGCTTTAATGCCTCCCTTCCAGTTGGCAGCAAAGAGAAGATCTGCCCTCATTGGCAGAGATCTGTGTGCCCTTTCTCCATAGCTGGGCTGGGCCAGCGGCTGGACCCAGCACCCTTGCTATGTGCAGTTCAGGCTCCAAGAATCTACATCTCCGCAGCGCCATCCCAGCCATGATCCTTTCCCTGCTTCAGGACCGTGAGGAGTGCCTGGGCATCAGAGAGGGTCCAGCCTGGTCCTGCTTTCTCTGCAGCCTCCCCAGTCATCCCTGACCCCTCGGCCCCAGGCTGGCCTCAGAAGACAGCCCTGCCTACATTCCTGCAGGGTGTATAGGACCCAGTGTCCCACAAAGAGGAAAGCCGCATTGTAAAGGACTGAAAATGCTGGGACGTTGGGGTGACAGGCACTGTGGTTCAGCTACCATTGCCACTGATGAGGCCCTCTGTGTCTCCATGTCCTCTTCCAGCTGATCCATGGGGAAAACTAAGGAAAGCCTTTCCTAGACTTGCAAGGGATTCGTTTTCCTCACTGAGAAGGTAGCAAAACACCTCAGGTTGATTCTTGGGGGTGTTTCTCATTTTACAAGGATCGAGAGTCCCCTGCCATGACTTCTGTCCTGTCACCATCCCATTTCTGACCTGCCTCTGTCCCATCCTAATCCTCTGCCTCACGCTAGTACAGTTGACTGGAAAATGGTGTTTGCTCCTTAAACTGCCAGCTTTGGCTTTTCTCTCACATTTTGAATCTGCATTCAAAATGTGCATGAAGTGCATGAAGCTGTGCAGTCGATCTACAGTTTAGCTTTCACCTGTCCCTGTCCCACCTGTCCCTTCCCAGTTCCTGGAGTTTGGTTTCTAGGTCCTTATTAGTTCAGTTCCCTTTCTCGTTTGTACCTTCATTATGATACCTGCCCAGGTAAAGCAGAGACCAGCTAAAGGGACAGTCAGTGAGAGCCCCAAGAGACACACCACACCACAGCACAGCACAGGCCGGTGTGGCTTTGCTGTCACCCTCCGGAGTCTGGGCTGTCGGGAAAAGGATGCCACTCACGCCTGAGGGCTTTTCACCTTTCCACCCCTCCTAGGTTGATTTCTGAGGCAAAAGTGCTTACATGGCTGAAATTAAAGCTATTTGTTCTCTGGTTCTCCTTCCTCCTCTTGGAATCCCATTTATGTGTCTCAAGAGAAAGTAATTTGCTTCTGCAGAAGACTTCCAGGGGCCTTCTTCCTTTTCCGGTCCCCAGCTCTCGCACACACCTGACATCTCACAAGTCCTGTGCTGTTCTAACCTGGGCATGAGGTGTTGCCTTACTCCCTGGCACGTGAGAAAGTGTGAGCGGATCGGTGTTTAATGTGCACCTAGCAGACCCGACCGTGGCATCAGTGAAGGGATGTGTGGTCAGCCAGACTCCTTCTGGATCAGAGTAACCAATGTCCAGAGTGACAGACAGAGTCCATCCTGCATGTCAGCTCCGGTCCCCCTCGAGGGCTAGGTGAGGAAGGATTCTGACAAAGTGCTGCGATGGATTGATGACATCCGCCGTTCCCACGGGAGCAGGGTGTGGCAATCCCTGAGCTTTTCTCTTTGGCAGCGTTTGCCCAACTTGTTTAACGCTGTTGTGGCACAAATGAGGAAAACCACAGGACTAAGGAAATTTTAAGTAAATCGGATTTTACTTGTGTAGTTAAAACAGAGCCCCTCCTTTTGCAGAAGGACTGGAGAACAGGGGGCTTCACAGCTCTGATCCACATATCCTGACCACGGGCACAGGATCCTCCAGGCCAAAGTGCTATGCATCAGTTTTTCTAGGCACAGCCACATGCAGAGAACAATGGTCGTGATGTCATGATGTTGCAGAGAATAGTGGTCATGAGTTCATGATGTACGATTTACTGATCAGAGTAACTCCAGGGCCCCACTCTCCAGCGACATTATCTGCCATTTCCCAATGGCCCGTGGGTCTTTATCAAGTATATTCATTCGCTCATTGTCTGTTCCTGATGGGCCCACAGCATTGGCCAGAACTGTATGTAACAAAGGATGTTTTCATTTTAAATTAGATGCTCAGAATTTTGCTTCATGGCAAGGAGCCTGAAATCACATTAAGTACAATTCGTATAGCGTCTTCTGACTCTCTCATCAGGAAATGGTTAGTCTGACCCCTCAAGTGGGAGGAATGAGACCATAGGTTCTTACACAAATATTTTCGTTGTGATTAACTTTTAATGAATTGAGCCCATATTTAATGATGTATTTCATTTTCTTCATGTTTGTCAATGAAGGGAAGAAAGTAAGCAAGATCTGTGCACAACATTTCCTTACTCAAAACTGCAAACACATGAAGTAGTAACGGAGCTCTCCCTTCTATAAAAGAGAATTGTTTTCTCCAAAATGCTTCTGATGGAGTTTGAGAGGGTTTTTTGCATTTAATCATTTAACAAATATTTATTGTGCTCCTGCTATGTTCCAGGCACTGTTTTGACACTAGAGATGCAATCATGAAACAAAAGAAAAATAATCCCTGCCTCCAAGGAGCTTACTATTTCTTTCCTTCCATTATTTCATAGGATTGTATACAAGCTGATAGACATTTATTACAGTGGTCATACTTTTTAAAGTAGATCTTGAACGATTTTTTTCTTAGTTTGGTTAGATGGGGGATCCTATTTTCAGTAGGTTTCTGATGTAGGGTTTATTTTGATGGAGTTGAAAGAGTAGTCTGTAATGAGAGTTCTCATTGGGTTTAGTTTCTTTTCTCTATCACAAGGAACTAACTTCTAGAGTATTTTATGTCAGTTTTTAAAATTGCCTTTTTCTACCTTGCCTGCCTATTCTTCAAGGAAGGCATTCCGGATTGCATGTCAGTCATATACATATAAGGGTAACAGTGCCTACCCTGTTTCTAAACTATAACTATAAATTCTTTCCTCTTCTTAAATCTAGATTTCTTGACCTTGACCCACCCACATTTGGGACTAGGTAGTTCTTCGTTGTTAGAGGCTGTTCTGTTCAGCTTAGGATGTTTAGCAGCTTCCTTGGTCTGTTCCCACTGATGCCAACAGTACCCCTTACCCTCAAGCTGTGACAATCAGTATGTCCCTTGGTGGGAGGGGCAGCCAAGTCACCCCCAGCTGAGACCCATAAATGATATGATTCTGTGATTCAGGTCTCATGACCCCTGATTACAGCAGGTCAGTGCAATCCCTGAAAAAAGCACCTGAGACAAGCAGTATCTGCTGTTGGCCTTTGAAGGAGCTTGAGGGCAACTTTCCACCAGGAAAGAGTTAATATAAAGCAAGTCTTATGAAGCAGTCCCAACAGCAAATGATGCAACTCCTCCAGTCATGCCTTGGAGATATTTTGCATTTCCTATTGGAAACTTGTTAAAATTGTATCCATTTACCATAAACTAGAGAGCAAGTCAGACACAGTACACTGTAAATTAATCTGGAATGACTTACACATAAATGTGTTCCAGCTTTGGTGAGCTCAGCTCAAGCAGCACGCGGCTCAATTCCAGACGTTTCCATCCTTAGGAACTAACATGTAATTCAATAAGTATTTATTGAAACATGCAGTAAACGTGGGCTTCTGTGACCCCAGTGAGCAGTGCTCAGAATAGCACTCCCGAGAGTCTCCATATCTGATGTGGCACCCCCATTTTGGTTGGCAAGGTATGATAGAAAAACTGGCTCTTTCATTCCCCTCCACCACCTCAAGTCCTTTCCCATCGTGCACCAGCTGTGCCTTCCCCAGTGAGTACGTGTAATTTTACATGATGTCATGTGTTTCTTAGTTGGTTCTTTGGTCCCCAGTGGGCCACTTTTCAGAGTTTTGGCAGGGACAGTCATTGCATGTTCTCTCTCCCCACTGTCAGCTTGACAGGGTCTTACAGGGTATTGTATTCCAAAGTGGGATCATTTAACCAACTTACCTTCTATTTTTGAATCTTCTTCACTTCTCACACATACCGATAGATTCAAAAACACAGGGCATACTGCCGATAAAAAGCTCCTGGAAGAAGGGTTGGCCTTGACGCAGAGAGAAAGAAAAGGTGAAAGAAAAACAGTACATTAGGGAATCTTCACTTAGTTGCGTGCTCTTTTTTTAAGCACCTACTGTGCACCAGGCACCAGCAATATACCTATGACAAAAAATGGACTGGGCCCTGCTTTCCCAGCGCTCCCAGTCTATTGGGCATTAAGACAAGTGAACCCGCCATGTTTCAACATGGCGAGATAGGGGCTGTAATAAGGGAACTCAAGATGCTGTGGGAGCACCTAGGAAGGGCTCCACCCCAGCCTGGGGGATGTCAGGGGCTTTGTAGAGAAAGCAGTGTCTAGACCAAGATATGAGGGATATTGTATATCAAAGCGGGGAATGTGTTCAAAGCCACATCCTGAGGACTAAAGTCTGGTGGGAAGAATAGACCTTTGAAGAGTTGAGAAGTTCGACATGTTTGGATAATAAAGTGTGAGACAGGAAGAGTCAGACATCAACAAAGAGGAGCCAGTAAGGACACTTTTCAGGATTCTGACTTGAACGCATGGGCCATTGGTGGTGCCCCATTTACTGAGATGGGCGCAAAACACGTAGATTTGGTCTCAAGGAGGGTGGGGTGACAGTGATTCAAGTTTTAATTCACCACTAATTCTAGAACATGAGAAAGATTTTTTTTAATGTTTCTGAAAGATGTCAAAAGCTAATGGAAATTAGGAAAATTAATTAGCAGGTTTAAATGATTTTGTTACTCTAGGCTATCATGACAGCCTGCACACATACTCAGACCTCTTAGTTTCTGCCAGTTGTTATTTCTTCATCCAGCAATCATTTCTTTATTGATACTTCATCTGATTGCTTAAAATTTATCAAACGTGTGCCTGAAGAATGAGTCTCCATGGATGCAGGGCAGTGAGCTGTTGAGGGGCCGTATTCCAGCTTTCCCAGTACTCCTGGACCCTCTTCTGTAGATTTCCTTTGCCAGGTGCAGGAGGCACTGAGCCTATGGCATAGGCTCGGTTTTGAGAGCAAACACTATTTTTTAAAATGACTAGAGAAAAGCGTAATAGGTTAGTTATTAAGGACTAATGAGTGGGCTGTCTTTAGGCAGATGTGTGACGTTCCAGAATTGTAAGTAAGGGTGCAGACCTCTGAAGAAAGATGCTGCTCTGTGAACATGGCTGATCCCATCACTGGGAGCCTGTGGGGAATGACTGATTGTCCAGGGCACTGAGATTGCTTCCGACCCTCAACCCTTGCCACTGCTTTTCATGCTGCTCTAGGTCTGAAATACCCAACGGTGAGCTGTGTAAATGATTCCTCTTTAATCATCAAGCAACCCAGCCAAGAGGGAGCGTCCAGGTTCATGGGGTCTTTTTTGTTTGTTTTCACCAGGAATTTAGATAATGGGCTGTGTGCAATGTAAGGATAAAGAAGCAACAAAACTGACGGAGGAGCGGGATGGCAGCCTGAACCAGAGCTCCGGCTTCCGCTATGGCACAGACCCCACTCCTCAGCACTACCCCAGCTTCGGCGTGACCTCCATCCCAAACTACAACAACTTCCATGCAGCCGGGGGCCAAGGACTCACCGTCTTCGGGGGCGTGAGCTCTTCGTCTCACACTGGGACCTTGCGTACGAGAGGAGGAACAGGTCAGAACCCAGCTGCCCCTTAAGTCTTCTGGCGGTTGAACATTTGTGTTCCTTTGATGAGGGACTCAATGTTTTATGTTTTCAGTCATTCTCCAGCCTCTGCCAGATAAGGGGCTGTTAAAAAAGCCAGAGCCAAGGGGAAAGGGGGAGAAAGTGGGATGGACAGGGAGTTTGGGGTTGGTCAATGCAAAGGATTACATTTAGAATGGATAAGCAATGAGGTCCTGCTGTACAGCACAGGGAACTCTATCCAGTCTCCTAGGATAGACCGTGATGGAAGATAACGTGAAAAAAGAGTGTATATATATATGACTGAGTCACTTTGCTGTATAGCAACAAGTGATGCAACAGTGTAAATCAACTATACGCTAATAAAAAAGAAAAAAATCTAACCCTCCGCCCAAAAAAGCCAGAGCTCAGTGTACAAATCTTGATGCTGGCAACAGTAGTGTGGGGGCCCCCAGTTGCTGCCCTCTGAGATCCTTCGAGGTTACGGGAGAAAACCTGCTGCTGAGGCCCTTGAGGCCAGTGGTGGTGCGCCTTGGCTGGCTGCCTCCAAATAACTGAGCGGCTTTTCCAAAATGCAGATGCCTGAGTCCCAACCCCAGGGCTTTGGAATCAGAGGTCCTGGGACTGTATCTGAGCGTGGATGTTCTGAGTTCTCCAGACAAATGCACTTCTTCCCTGAATCCCACCCCCACCCGCCGTCCCATTCAGAGCATTTCAGGGTGGTGCTCTGCCTCTCCGCTTCCTAACTCCCAGCCTGCCCATCCCTCCAGAGTCCTGGGGCCATTTGGCCATGTTGTCCTTCGGCTGTTCACCTTCATGGGTTCTCTGCTCTTCCCATCATCTTCCACATGACTGACTTTATCAGCCCCATTTTTCATGTATCTTTTTTGTATTTTAAAATCAAATCTAATGTATCCTTAAGGGATCTTCTGTCTCTCTCTTTTTTTTCTTTTAAGATTTCCTTCTCTCTCCCAAGGCTGTGTTTCACTGCCATGTGCATTTGCTGACTTAGCTAATACTTTGGAAACTCTCTGGCATGTGTTCTCAGACATATGTTTTCTGAAATATTTGTAAGTTATCTCATGCATCCTTAGTCTTCCAGATCCTCTCCCAGTATGTGAACCATGGTAACTAGATGTTTGACATTATTTGTTCCAAAATTGGTGTATTTATTACAAAAGTTTTTAAAAATATACATCAACCCTTATGCTCTCAGCTTGTGTGGGAGCAGATGTCCTCCATAACGACCCATTGTGCCTTTTTAGCTGGGGAGTTGCCACTACTGAGTCCTCAGCAATGGTTTTCTTCCTCTACACCCAACAGAGCCGTGTGGTTCTGTCAAGGGGACCTGACCCACAGCTTCAGGCATTTCACTACTTCTGTTCTGCCAGCACATCACATACTGCTTGGGAGAAAAAATGTTTATGTTCATCCTTGCATCCTTGCATCCTGGTGCATTATGCATCCAGCTGTCCCTATAAAGCAGGCCTGAAGGGTGGCAGGGTGACTGAGGCCTGGACACCCTTCCTCCTCATCCTTCCAGCCTTCCTGGGAGGCACCTGGGCTGAAGGGCTGAAGGAAAGAGGCGGCCCGGCAGTCTAGGGACGTTTGTCTCTGGAGGATGCAGGAGGGGAAAAAAGCCAGAAATGCACCCAGACCACACTGTGCCTGTTGGGAGAAAACAAGTGCTTTGCCAGCCAGACTCCGATTTCTGCTGACACAGGCACTGACCTTGTGCGTTCATGCACAAATGCTCGACATGAATCCTGTGTCTGCAGGTATTGTTCATAAAGTCACTAGAGAGGACTCCTCGGTTGAACGTGGGTCTGTAACACAGTCAGGGACAATGTTCGTACAAGAGGGCATCTGATTCCTTAGAACGTGTGAAAGCCGAAACAAGACCCCCCCAAATGCTGGTGGATGTTTCTGCCTGGGTTATTTGGCTTGAACACATGTGCATGCCTTTCTCCTTCATGCTGTTTTCAGTGCTTTAAGGCCAGGAGCAGTGTCTGTGTCTCCCTGCAGCCTCCTTTGCCTCCCCCTCCAGCCCTAGAGGATAAAAACCCCCAGTGAGGACCTGCTGGCTGCTGCAGGGAGACGTGGGCGAGGGCTGGTATTGTCCGCATGCCCCTTGTCTTCCACACCACGGGGCTTGGAATTGTTTTTAGATTCTGAACTGAAGGGTGTCTGTTCACAGTGTGTTCATGAGGATGGGCATGGCCTCACAGGCTCCCATTCTGTTTTCAGCCAGAATCTTTTTTAATCTTTCAAAGAAATCTCTGAAAGGTTTTGCATTTTTGTCAAACAAGCCCTGCCGCCCTGCACGGTCAGACCTTCTGCGTGCCAGCCCTCCGCAGGAAGGCCCACTTGGGGTTGGGGGGCGCAAGCCCTGCTTCCCCCTCCAGGTCTGGAACAGTCCCTGGGCACATCCGTTCCCTTGGAGCTCCCAACGTAGCAGAACGGGAGCTTGATGAAGAGCAGAACCCACAGCAGGCGTTCTTCAGCCACATGAGGCACTTCGGGGTGCAGGGAGATCAAAGTGAGAAGCCAGAACGTAGAAAAATGGGGTGTATTCGTTATTAATGGCTGCACAACAAACAATCACAAAGCGTAGCAGCTTCAAAAGGAAAACACATCTATTACCCTGCCGTTCGTGTGGGTCTGAGGTCCAGGGATGACTCGGCAGGTTTCTCTGTTTCAGAAGCTCTCCCAGGCCGCAGTCAAGGTGCGTTGGCCAGGCTGCAGTCCTCTTACTGTTCCTCTGAGAAGGATCTGCTGCCAGGTTCATGGGGTGTTTGCAGGACTCAGCTCCTCATTGGCTGCTGGCCAGAGGCCACCCTGAGTTCTTTGTCATGTGGGCCTGGCCAGCCTGGCAGTTTGCTTCATCAGTGTGATCAAGCCCAAGCAGCAGTGCAGAAGAGTCTGGCGGAAGACAGAAGTCACCGTCTTTGGAAGTGGAAGCCTATCCCTTGCAGGACATCCCGTCACCTGTGCCACGTTCTCTTGGTTAGAGGCAAATTACCGTGTTCAGCCCACACTTGAGTGAAGGGATCCTGGGAGGTGGATGTCACCAAGGGCTGTCTTAGAATTCCGCCGATGACATGGAGCAAGTCCTAGGCCAGGCAGGGCACTGGATATTCCTCACTGTCGATAGCAAACCTCTGCACAGCAGGACCGGCCTCTATGAGGCATCTGACAGATGAGAAGTCACAGGGAAGGTCTGAGGAAGGGCAAGGACTGTGATTCAGCACGAGGAGGGGCACGTTCAAGGTGGAAAGAGAGAGGGAGACCCAACGCAAGAGCAGGTGCAACGGCAAGACTCCTCTGACTGCACTGAGCGTTTACGGAGAGGGGCTTCTCAGCACCCAGGCTACAGAAGAGTTTCCTGTTACATCCTACATCCTGTCATGCCAAGGGAAAGAGTGGTCCATCTTACCCAGACCTGATGGGGGCCCCTGCACAGAGACCGTGTGTGGGATAAAGGGTGTCTAATTGCTGCCTAGCTCTGTAAATCTCAACTACCATGTGGCTGCTGCTCCTCGGGCGTGGCCATGATATTGACGTCTGTCTCTTCCCGAGGACTCACCCAAGTGTACAGAGACTAAAGCCTCAACTCCAGGCTTTAGTTGGATCACATACGCTTCCCCTGCAAAGACCAAGGCATAAACCCAGCCCCGGGACTCTGGTTTCACACATTCATTACAACACTGCCTCATGTTATCAGTGCTGATTAGATGTAAATTCGGCAAAGGAGCTTTTAGCGAAGATTTAATTTCTTGGAATTAATTTCCCCTGGTGTAATAACCTCTCCCCTTTTGCTTTTGCTTTTGCTTTTGTCAGGAGTGACGCTGTTTGTGGCCCTTTACGATTATGAAGCCCGGACGGAAGATGACCTGAGTTTTCACAAAGGAGAAAAATTTCAAATACTGAACAGCTCGTAAGTTTGAAGAGGGTCGGGAAAGCATGCACGGCCTCTCAGAGTGGGAAACAGTTCTTGTGTTAGCACTCACTAAAATTAGATCTCTGAAATTCTAGGACACTTGATCGTAGCATTTCAGATTTCCGAATCTAATCTTAAATTGCTGAGAATTAATGAACTGACGAATTGAACACTTAATTCATTAATTCTTAGCAGTTAACTTGAGGGAAGAAAAGTTGATGAACTAGTGCTATACTTTACGGTGCTGTGCATCCGGGCAGCTTTTTGGAAGCTGTCATGGAAGCAGAGTGGATGGTTTTGGTTTTGGTTTAAAGGTTGTGAAAGCACCTGCATCACCCTCTATAAAGCTACAGTTTCAGGTGATTGCCACAGGCTTGCCTAGCCACAGCACCCTCTCTGTGCCTGTAGCTTTTCTTCTAAGTTCACCTGTTGGCCTAACTTCACGGAAGGCTAGCACCAAGTTCCTTTTTCAAAACTGCCAAGTCAGTGAAGCCTATGGAGGCATTTTGCCATAATGAAATTTTGCAAGTGACCGAAATCTTTGTAAGTTAGAAGGAAAAGCAGTTTTGCCCGCTTGAGAATGACCACAGTGCAGGCATCATCAGTGCAGCAGGCAGTGGGGAAATGTCCAGGCTGAGAATCACTCACTTTCCAAATCCTGCATATAATGCTTCCTTTAGGGAGAGTAAATATGGGTCAGATTTCCCTATGGTTTTTAAATACTGTCTGTTAGGCGAAGACACCTACCAGCTGTGCACACCACTATGTGTGCACGGGGTCGGGGGCCCTCCAGAAAAACCCAGGCTTGAAGAAAATGGAGGTGTCCCTTGTCTGCAAGACAGACCCTCTCCCTACACCTCACGTTTTCCTCCTGAGCGCCCCCCAGTGGCTGGGGAAGGACACCACCTGGGTGCTGGCTACACTGCCCTCTGCTCTCTAAGCAAATTGGATTTCTGAAGGGCGGGAAACCTGGCTTTCTCAGTTTCCCTGAGAGCACGCGTGAGGGCAGGCAAGAGGCAGCCCACTCACCTAGGAAGAAGAGCGGTCCTTGGAACAGGGAACTTCCTCAGGCCCTGACAACTGCCTCTTGGGAAAACCCACCCCTTCTCTGGGACGCCCCTGATTCTCAGGACCACCTTTCAGAGGCAAGAACGGCCTCCCCCCTTCCCATAAGAGGCCAGTGACTTCCAGACATCAGAAGGCACCATTTCCATAGTTACAGGGTTATTTTTGAAATCTTTATTGTCATCATTAGCAGGAGAGTGGGTAGTTTTTTTTTTTTTTTTTAACTTTTTACTTTAAAGACATGTGGTCAAGTACACGGATCAAAAATGTACGTGGTGATACTTGAATAAGAATAATGCCACTCAGCTTGAAAATGGTTCAAGTCGTGCATTGTACTTATTTTACTGCAATTTCATTAAAGTGTGTACTATTTGCAGAATACTCACAAACCAAACATTCCTGTGCAACACATACCCAGATCAAAAAGAATTACCTGCTCCCGCCCCCAAGCCCTCCTTCTCTAGCCAGAGGCATTTTTTAAAAATAGTAAACAGTTGCCCTTTATTGAAGGCTCCTTATGTGCCAGCCATGTGCTAAGTTACAAATGTTCTCGTTTATTCTTCACAACGACTGTCTGAGACGTGTCTCAGTCATTGTTTGACAGATGAGGAGCCAGAGGCTCAGGTTAGGGATCTGCCCCGGTGCATTGGGCCGGTATCCATCCCAAGGGCAGCGTCAGGGTCAGTGTGGGAAAGGTCCCTGCTAGAGGGGCTGAGCCATTTGTGTTGCATGAAGTTTTGAAGGGATGGGGGGGGGGGATTTGATCTCTTCTGATTGATGATTCCTTACTGTTAATCTGATGCTCAGATGAATGCTTCTTGTCAGTCTACTAACTTTGAAATCTGAAATAACCCTCCCTACCTCTCCCCATTTTATACAATATTTCCTAAATGCCAAGGATGGTTAGAACTTTCAATCAATCTGTAATTTCTAAAAGGTGAGAATTAAAGAATAGTAGGCATTCCCGTACACAGTTCTTCTTAGGTTTTCCCCATAGGGCGGGTGGATCCCCACATCGGTTGTAGGGCACTTGGAGAGCCAGTCCTCGCCCAAATCAAACTTGCGATTTCTTCCTCCGTTAATGTGGATAGGATCTTGAATGGCTTCCAGTTGCAGCTGTGGAGAAACACTCAAGGAAGAGCTGATCTATCTCAATCTATATTTTGTGATTTGCATGCCTGGCCTGTAATGTTTACAGAAGGCTTTTGAACTTCTGACCCTGTTCTCTTAAAAGAAAATATTACAAAGGGGTTTTTTTTCCCCGTCTAATAGTCTTCTCTCTTGCCAGTGGAATTTCTCATCTTACATGCCATTTAAATACCCTTTTCCAAGGTTATTGGGGAGGGGTGCAGGGGAATAAGGTTTTTGTAACAAACACAGTATCCTGAAGTCAAGGGTAATAACAGGGAAGAGAAAATGAGGCAGGAAAAACAAAGCGAGAGGACAGAACCAGATGGCAGGCGTCTCCCTCCCCCTCCCCCAGCCTCTCTGGGGCCCTGGCTCTCATCGCTTGAAAGAGAGGGAGGGACAGGGCTGTGATCTCCCTGGGGCAGCTGCCACATCTCCCAGTGTGTGTCCTCCCACTCCTTTCCCAGTCTAGAGGCAGAACTCAAGGACCAGCCTTTGTGTTTCGCATGGCAGCATGACACGTGATCCGCGTGTGCGCCTGTGCCCAGCACTCTCCTCACCAAGGGGGGGTGGGCCTCCTTCGCTGACCTAGTGTAGGTGCTTAGTACAGGGTATTTGCACATCCTTGAACTTGACCCATTTTTGAATAGGTACCTTCATCTGTTTTATTCCCTATTTTCTCATTTCACGGCCAGGGATGTACCACCTAGAAACAGCAGCTCTAAAATACAGTAAACACTTTACACAGAGTGGAGTACTGCTCATTGCCTAGGCTAGCAACTCCTTTAAGTTCTTTTCATCATGATAAGAAGAAATCTGGTTTAGAGCCCATCAAAGCATTTTTCAAATTGTTATGGATATGCTCTCTGAGAGTAAGATGAGCAGTGACCAAAGTTAGAAAGAATTCAGCATTTATAATGATAATGCTCCATAGCTCCATAGATCAAGGCTGACTTCTGTTGGCAAATGCCACTTCCTGGCTCCATCAGGGCTCTGGGCTCCCAGCTCCTGGGACCATGAGCCCTCTGAGCAATGCTGGGGATTGGAAAGAGACTTTTAATTTTGATAAGTCTTTAAATTAGAACAACAGGGGAAGCTCTTAGGCAAACTTAAAAGCTGTTCTAAACCAGGGCCAGATAAGAGTTAGAGAAACTATTCACAAACTATATGTGCGTAAATTGTATATTTGAATCCGAGCAAGATGAGTTAAAATCTCATCAACCCTGAATTAATGAAATAGCTGAACTGTAAGAACTCTTTAAAGAAATGCAGCTTTAGGTGTTTCCACTGTGGCTCAGTGAGTTAAGAACCCAGCATGGTGTCCGTGAGGACTCCGGTTTGATCCCTGACCTTGCTCAGTGGGTGAAGGATATGGTGTGGCTGTGGCATAGGCCAGCAGCTGCAGCTCTAATTCGACCCCTAGCCTGAGAATTTCCATATGCCACAGGTGCCACCCTAAAAAGAGGGGGGAAAAAAGAAAAATGCAGCTTTAATAATACCAATTACCTACAATAACTCAAACAAGGAAAAGTAATGTAGTAAAGATCCTATTTTCCTAAATCAAGGTGAATAGTTTGTGCAGAAATCACCTATTTATTTGAATTAGCTTCCTAGGGTCTTAAAAAGAGATTTATTCATTTGCTCAAAGACTTTTTTTTTTTTTTTTTTTTTTTTTTATGTCTCAAGTCCATTCCAGCCTATCTGGGCACAGCATGTGAGCCTTACTACATAATACATTGTGTCCTTGTCACCTCATATCTCCTTTGATGGAGAAAGTGACCCTAGATGGCCTTGAAAAAGAAAGAAGGATTTTATCTCTCTCATGAGTAACTGAAAACCCTTGTGAGATTAATGGAGTCACTTAAGAGAAAATCATGAATTCCTAATACATGACTTTAAAATGATCTGGTAGTTGGATTCTCATCTCTGCTGAGACCAAAATGAGATAGATTTGAAATGGAAATAGCTTGATTAATACCAGATCACCTGAATAAGGCTGGGCTTGTCCCAACCTGCAGCAAAATGTGTTGGCTTCCTGCCTCAGATGACATTTCCATCTTTTTTTTTTTCATTTAAATCAGTTAGAACTAACTCAGTGAAGGTTATCTTGCAATTAAAAAAAAAATTAGTCTCTACTGCAAGCATTTAATATTTCTTCACTCTTTTGGAGAATACCCAGGTGTGAGTGTAGGGGCGGGAGGGTATTGTGGGTGTGAAAGAGAGAAAGAAAGGAAGAGAAAGGCTGGAGATGATAGGTATTGTTATTCTTTATGATGAAATGTCTCCATCTAGTGGAATTTCCAAGCAGTAAGCATTACTGTATTAAAATGAAGATAATGGCTGCAAAGCAATTTCCTTAAACATATGCAATGTTTAAAGAAAAAAAAACTTCCGCATATGTTCTTAGATGGTGTACTGACAAGTGCATGTATTTCTTTTGGAGGACATGGAAATGAAACCAACAGAAACTGCTAAAATGTTAACATTTTTTAATTTCATGATTTGAACCTGAAAGGAGAGGGATGAGATCGGTGAGCAACCCAGGGCCAGTTCCACAGCCTGGTAATGATCTAGTCTTCAGTTGGGGGGTTGGGCCTCAGGTGTTCACATGCAACATACAGTCTTTGATATGTGTGAATTATTTTATCATAAAAATCTGGACATGACCTAAATTTAAGCTTATTAATAAAGGACTTTCTGGGAGAAATTATCTCCCTTTTTTGATTATCTGTTTAAATTCATTTAATAGATTAGAAAAAGACTGAGAAACTAATTAAAACATACCTTGTTTAAAACCTTTGCCAGCAGATGCAACCTGAGATTATCACACAAAGTGAAGTAAGTCAGAAAGACAAATACCATATGATATCACTTACATGTGGAATCTAAAATATGGCACAAATGAACCTGTCTACGAAACAGAAACAGACTCACAGACATAAAAAACAGACTTGTGGTTGCCAAGCAGAGAGGGGATGGAATTGTATGGATGGGGTGTTTGGGGTTGGTAGATGCAAACTGTTACATTTAGAATGGATAAGCAATGAGGTCTCACTGTATAGCACAGGGAACTATATCCAATCTCCTGGATTAGACCATGAGAGAAAAGAACATTTTAAAAAGAAGGATATTTGCAGCAACATGGATGGAACTAGAGACTGTCATACTGAGTGAAGTAAGTCAGAAAGAGAAAGACAAATACCATAGGATATCACTTATATCTGGAATCTAATATATGGCACAAATGAATCTTTCCACAGAAAAGGAAATCATGGACTTGGAGAATAGACCTGTGGTTGCTGAGGGGGAGGGGAAGGGATGGATTGGGAACTTGGGGTTAATAGATGCAAACTAATGGATTAGCAATGAGATCCTGCTGTGTAGCACTGGGACCTATGTCTAGTCACTTATGATGGAGCATGATAATGTGAGAAAATAGAATGTGTGCAAGTATGTGTAACTGGGTCACCATGCCGTACAGGAGAAAAAAAATTGTGTTGAGGAAATAACAATTTTTTTTAAAATGTTTAAAAAGGATATCTGTATCTGCCTGAGTCACTTTGCTGTACAGCAGAAATTGGCACAACATCATAAGTCAACTATAGTTTTAAAAAACAAAAACAAGAAATAAAACCTCTCCAGCACCCTGTTTTCTTATAGGGTATTCTGTTATTCATGCCACCAACGCTCACCCACAGCTGCACATGTACACTTGTCACTGTTTGTCTGCCGCTGTATGGAATCCTATCTGGGATCATTGTGCATCCTTCCCTCCCTCGGAGCCAGTCTTTAAAGGCTGGGCCCCTGGCATAAGGCTGGTGTTTATACAGAGGCTGGTTATCCTCTACCTAATTGCATCTGTCTGGGGGAGATCTTGACCAGGGCCGAAAGCCAGCATTTCTCTTCCCCTGTCTGAGGGCTTAGACTAACAGCTCAGCCAAAAAAAAAAAAGTGATAAAAAAAAAAAAATGCAGCTTGGGATTTCACTTGCTCCCACCAAGGACCAAAAAAGGAAGGAGAGAAGGCTTCTGGTGATGAGACATCTGAGAGGCCTCCGTCTGCTCAGGGGCAGTTGCATCCTCTCTGCCCCTCGTGCTCCTGACCTCAGGCTAGGGGAGGGTTTGTGGACACAGTCAGTGTCAAAGCTACCCCAGGAAGTCGGCTAAGCTCTGTTGATGGGGAGAGGCACGCACTGCACCCTGCTCCCCGTCACGTGCAGCTGAGGGAGTCTAAGCCTGTGAACTCTGAGCATTTAATCTAGTCACTGGTTTTATGCTGAGGGTGGTGTTGCAAGCACCCTCTTTCACATTCACATCCTTCTGCCCACAGTGCCGTGAGCCTCACAGATGAGACCATCCTGTGGCTGGAACACTGGGCTCCAGGGGGCGGTGTGACTAACACTCTCATCCCCCTACCCATCCCTGCACACACCTCTGCACCTCCCCCCCCTTCCTGTCATACCCCCGGATTCAGGGCAGGGCTGACAGTGCTCCATGAAGTAACCTCAGGCTGCAAATGTCCAGGAGAGGCCCAGCCTCTCGTAGGCTTTATTCTTCTACCCATTTTCTTGAGAGCAAACAAGGCAGGTACTCAGAGCACCTCCATCCTTTATTAGGCCTCCTAAAAGGCTTCCTTTCTCAGATGATCTACAGCTATAGACAGTCTGTCTGTCTGTCTATGTCTCTGTCTCTGTCTCTCTCCCTCTCCTTCTCCCCCCCCCCTTTTCTTTGCTTCATCTTTTGAATAATTTAATGATGGACCGAATAACATTAAAGCCAGCAGCTTGTCTCTGCTGGATCTCTCCAGCAGCACCTGGATGCTGTTTGCCTCGGGGCAGGGCAGAGGAATGAAATGGTAGCAGAATTGGTGCATGTTCTATTTTTTTTCCAGCTTTATTGATATATAATTGGCAATGTCCCATTGTAGAGGTTTTAAGGTGTACCATGTGATGGGTTGATGTGTGTATATATTGTGAAATGTTTACTGCAGTAAGGTTGGGTAACACATCCTTCATCTCCTATAATTAGCATTTTTTCACTGTTTTTCGTCAGTAGGCTGGGGCTCAGTTCCCTTTCCCTTTGCCCAAGTTGGTGACACTTACCAAGCAAAAATACCCTCTTCCCCACCAGAGCCCCCCTCATGACCAGGGTCCTACATTTTTAATTTCTAAATAAGGCAACAGAGGAGAGACAAAGCTGGATTCCCCTCTCAGCTGACTCAGATTGTACCCATTTGACCCTTGAAGTGGAGTTCCCGTCATAGCTCAGCAGTTAGCGAACCCGACTAGCATCCATGAGGATGTGAGTTCAATCCCTGGCCCTCCTCAGTAGGTTAAGAATCCGTCATTGCCGTGAGCTGTGGTGTAGGTTGCAGACACGGCTTGGTTCTGCTGTTGCTATAGCTGTGGTGTAGACCGGCAGCTGCAGCTCTGATTCCACCTCTAGCTTGGGAACCTCCATGTGCTGCAGGGGCGTCCCTAAAAAGAAAAAGAAGAAGAAGAAAAAAAGACCCTCGCAGAGGACTGTGTTAGAGTTGGCGAAACCAGATAGCAGGATAACTAGGAGGTGGTCATATATGCTCACAACGTGGAGTCTGTGACCACAGGACATTGAAATGGTCCACGAATTCACTTCCTTTTCTCTTTTCTCTCTGCAGGGAAGGAGACTGGTGGGAGGCCCGCTCCTTGACAACAGGAGAGACGGGTTACATTCCCAGCAATTACGTGGCTCCAGTTGACTCCATCCAGGCAGAAGAGTATGTTTTCTTTGGTCATTTTCACTTAACTGCTTGCTTTTAAAAGAAAGTTGCCCCAGTAAAATGCTGTTAACATTGTGTGAGAGCGAGGAGCTCCCATCGTGGCTCAGTGGAAATGAATCTGACTAGTATCCATGAGGACACAGGTTCGATCCCTGGCCCCTCTCGGTGGGTTAAAGATCCGGCGTTGCCGTGAGCTGTGGTGTAGGCTGCAGACGCGGCTCGGATATGGCATTGCTGTGGCTCTGGCGTAGGCCAGCGCTCCAGCTCCAATTTGACCCCCTAGTCTGAGAACCTCCATATGCCTCATGTGCAGCCCTAAAGAGCAAAAACGAACAAACAAAAACGTTATGCAAGAGGGAGAAGTCGATCAGTAGAGTTGATTAAGGGGTGAGAGAGTGTGGTCCTGCCACGTCCCCCAGGCCCTCTGCCACATCTACATAGTATTTGTACCCTCACCAACTTAATATGTTTTTTTTAAAGCCTGCTAACTTTTGAAAAACATTTACTTTGTAAAGAAACTTTGTATTAATACCTTAAACAAGAAAACCTGGTATTACTTGCCATGAATAGAAAGTAACCATGAAAAGGTAATGAGGAGTTCCCGTCGTGACTTAGCAGGTTATGAACCCCACTTAGCAGGGTTTGATCCCTGGCCTTGCTCAGTGAGTTGCAGATCTGGCATTGCCATGAGCAGTGGTATAGGTCACAGATGCAGCTCAGATCCCATGTTGCTATGGCTGTGGTGTAAGCTGGCGGCTGTAGCTCCAATTGGACCCCTAGCCTGGGAACCTCCATATACCTCGGGTATGGCCCTAAAAAGATTTTTTTAAAAAGGTGATGAAATTCTAGCTAGAGCACGTACTATCACCAGCCCAAGGGTCTAGGCCTGAAGTCTGTTGAAGATATGGGGGGAAAGGGAATAGGGAGGGTGGGGGAGAAAGAGAAAAAGGGGGTAGAAATAATTGAGGTTTTCCTCCTCCCCAGAATTGGAAAGGTTAAAAGGTGCTGAAAAGACAGGTGTCCAGGCCCTGGGTAGGGGTCTCTCACCTGCAGGTGTCCCACAGCTCAGGCAGTCCTGAGGGGGTACATTTCACTGGCCCTTTCCTCTGATATGGGGTGTCAGGTGCTTCTTTCACAGCAAATTGTGACCAGCGGTTTGTTGGCTCAAGGATTTTTCTGATAGCAGTTTCGAAAGGTGGTGAGTAGGCTGGGCAGATTCTAGAAGGAACAGCTGTGGTTGCTCCTCCTGCCCGGGGTGCCAAATAGGCACCTCCAAAGTGAAGAGCTGTCAGTACGGCTCCTGTGAGGGCCTAGACATCTCAGCTAAGGGCTGGGATCCCCCACCACACCGTGGGAACCTGCCTATCCTGCTTGTTGGAGGCAGTCCTGACTTACCAGAAGACAAGTCAGGAAAAGTCGGCCACAGAACCCGACCTTTGGCTCTGGTATCCCACTTGCCCCGGGTTTGTCTGAGCCCTGTGAGGAGGATTAGACTCCACAGCCCAGCCAGATCCCCAACTGGAATGTTGTCTTGTCTTTAGCTCCCCTGCATTTCCTCTAAGAAGATCTGTTTTGTTTCCCACCCTCAAATATTCAGTGGTTCTGAGCTCCTTTTTTCCTCCCAGGGATTGTTTCATCATCAGGGAATAAAAGAATCCGTATTGAGTCCTTATTTTAAGGCAGGTTTGCCAACATCTTTGTCTTCCTTCAGAATAAAAGGTACCACCAAAACAAAGCATTGCTCTGACTTAACCGGGAACCTAGCCTCCATGTATTTAAGTTATATTTAGAATGGCCAGGGGTTTTTTAAATACTCAGTTTTTAAAGAATAAAATAGCATTTAAAAAATAATACCTGTGGTTTTACATGAGCGGTGAATTGCCCTTATCTTAAATTGCAATTGTTTCAGTACACACCATTGTTCTTAGGGCCCTCTTTCCACCACTGTTCATGTTTACACTGCATTTTAATTGGGTTATTGATACAAACCCAGAAAGTCATTTCTCACAAATAATTGGTGTAATTCTTTGTATACCACCTCATGCTAGGTTAGGATTACTGCAGTCTCATGCCTTTAAAATCACCAAGGAGCTGGCACGAAGCATGTCTTCTCTTATCCTCAGGGAAGCTCTTTCATTCACAAAAGAATTTGACAGTGACACATAATAGTGCACATATAATGAGTTGAAATTTCATTTTAGAAACTGGATCCTCTCACCATCACACATTCTAGAAACAGATCCGTGCACAGATTCCAGTGGACCTCTGCTTGGGTCCCCTAGGGCTCATGGAGCACCTGCTGCTCGCTCACTCAGCACCTACACAGAAACGTTAACCAGTCACCAGGCCGTGGTCAGGGCTGGAGAGCGCAGGGGAGATGAAAGATGGATGAGGAAGGTTGGGGGGTGAACTGAGGTGATGTCTCCTAAAGTGGCAGGAGAGCATCATGATAGAATATGATCAAGTCCTAGGCACCGAGTTGTTTTTGAGGACGTGCAGTTGGCTACCCAGGAACCTGGCCCTGGCATCTGGGCCAAGGCACACCTGGGGCAGGTCACAGCCCAGCTGCTCAACAGCTCCCTTCTGCCTGCCCACATTCTCATGCTGCTGGACAGAGAGAGGATGGAAACGAGCATGGGGGCCGCAGACACCTCAAGTTAGGGCTAGTCTAGAGTTCCCGCAGTTAGGAAGTTGCTGAAAACACCATGTCTTTGTTTTTGATCCATTCTAACCGACTTCTTTTTAAATGCTTGGTTAATGATTTTTATATACACTCAGCCTGTGTTTTATTATTTCCCAGGTGTTGTAATTATGCTCAGAAATCCAGGGTCTTGTAGAGGCACGTGGGAAGGGTCCTCTTGGTTGCCATTTCAAAACAAGGTCTTGGGTTTCTCTTTTTGTGCATGCAGGTGGAACTTTTAACACAAATCCACAGGTTGCTGTCATCTCTAGAGGCAAGAAAAATAACCTGCAATTCAAATCTGATTGTTTTTCAAGAGTGAAAGAGACGGACTGGGGATGGAATTGGGAATAGATTGAAAAGGAACTCGTTGAGGCCAAGAAAAAATGTACAGGGCGGGGGCTGAGGATGGAATCGGAGATGAGGATTCCTGGGCAGAGGGACCAACGCTGTTCCATTGTTGTAAATGTTCATTATAAAATGTTTCCTTCCCTTGATCTCACTGAAAGGTGGTACTTTGGAAAACTCGGCCGAAAAGATGCTGAGCGACAGCTTTTGTCCTTTGGAAACCCAAGAGGTACCTTTCTTATCCGTGAGAGTGAAACCACCAAAGGTAAGATAACGAGCTGAAGAAGCTGGCTTGTCATTCAAATCGCTGGATTAGTCAGAGGGGATGAAAGGCTTATCTCTAATGTACCAGGAGTTTTAAATGGTACATATATCCCCCCGCCTTGTGAGCCAAGTCCTATTTTCAGATTTTCCTCCAGGCTCCAGAACTGCAGACAGTTCCAAAAGGATGGCAGAGGCTCAAAATTGAGACCTTCCTCCCCACACGGGGGCTGGGGCCGCTTCTCTCCTCCAGGGACTCTGAGATCATAGACTCTTCAGAAGTCCTTTAGGATGGGGATTTTCTGAAAAATCCCTCTTGGTTCCTCGGGTGCCCATCGCACAGGTTGTGTTCCCGCACTTCTTTTGTTTTCTCCACCACTGAGGACTTTTCTTCCTCCATCTGCCCGCCATCCCATTTTTCTAACAACACATTAGAGCCCACAGAGGAGCTGGGGCCCAGGGAAAGGAGCAGTGGCCTTTAGCTTGATCTGCCAGGCACTGGTTCTCCAGCTCCTGGGAACAGTGTTGTGAAGCAAGAAGTGGAAGCTCAGTTCTAGAAAAACGGTTCTCAGATTTCTTCAGTGTGCACTGCCCCTGCCTGCATGATGCTCTGTGGGTAATCAGACTAGGGCCACAGCCCAGCCCTGAGCAGCCCTTCCCTCCTTCCCGGGGGTGAGTTGGGTCTGTACCTTGTTCACCAGCACAAGTGTACTGAATAGGGTATCATAGGAAAAAAATCCAGGGAGTGTTCATTCTCAAGGCTAGAATCATTTTCTTGCTAGTATCTTCTGACATTTGCAGAAAAAGGTGTTTTCTTCCTGTGTTACCAACTAGAAGTGTGTGTGTGTGTGTGTGTGTGTGTGTGTGTGTGTCTCCTCCTGATAATTATTCATCAGGATACTCGAGTAAATGAGACCTGAAAAACACATGGTTACTGAGAATGATTGAAGCTGCTAATGCTTTGCATATTCCCCAGGTGCCTATTCGCTTTCCATCCGTGACTGGGATGATATGAAAGGAGACCATGTCAAACATTATAAAATTCGCAAACTTGACAACGGTGGGTATTATATCACCACCCGGGCCCAGTTTGAAACACTTCAGCAGCTTGTACAGCATTACTCAGGTAACCTGAATTCTAACTCGCTACTGGCCACTTGGATGCTGGAGGGAGTGGGTGGGCACAGAGCAGGGAAAGAGGTACAACGAATATGGACAAAGCCACACTCGGGAAATACTTGGCTTTGCCAGCCCCTCAAGGTGGGTCTTGGCCAACTGGGTTCTATCAGTTTTTTTCCTTCAGAGCTGTTATTAGTTCCATATGTTTGTCAAAAGCTTATAATGCTGTAGTTCCCCACGTAGAAAGCAAGAGGTTAAATTCTAAAAGCTCTTTGTTTTTTCCATCATCATCCTGAACTCCCTGAAAGTTATCTCTTCCTGTTCCCTGGCAGTGTGTAGTTTAGAAACCCTGCAAGGCAGAGGGTGTGGTCTCCGAGAGGACACTTACCTGGGGTCTCCCACAGGGGGTGCTGTGTTTCTACCATCTCTCTACACTCAGCACTGTTGCAGGAACAGCTGCACATAACGTTTCATTCTCATGACTAGATAAATTTTGCCATCCATTTATTTATTTTTTCTTTTTTCTTTAGGGCCTAACTTGCTGCATATGGAGGTTCCCAGGCTATGGGTCGAATCAGAGCTGTAGCTTCTGGCCTACATCATACCCATCCACTTACCATATTCTACGTCCCCATCAATACTTCTGTTTCCTAACTAGGCTTAGACATACTTGACCCACAGCCCTTAGATCTGGTACAGCTCTTACAGTTACTTTAAACTTTTAAACAGAACATCAATCCCTGTCCTAACACCAAGATGTCACCATTGGTCTGTCGTTCCTAGAAACATATAATTATTAGCTGTGTGATTTGTACATTTTATTAAAGAAGGTAATTGTATGTGCAGTAGTTAAAATGATGGCTTTCTCAAGTTCCCACTGTGGCACCACAGGATAGGTAGTGTTGCTGCAGTGCCAGGACATGGGTTCCATCGCCAGCCTGGCACAGTGGGTTAAAGGATCTGGCGATGCCACAGCTGTGATATAGGTCACAACTGTGGCTCTGATCTGATCCCTGGCCCGGGAACTCCATAAGCCACAGAGCGGCCAAAAAAGAAAAAATAAAAATTAAAAAACAATTGCTTTCTTTCCTAGATTAGCAAGTGTATCCCACTCTGTCATATGTACACACCAATGGACATAGCTGTGCAGATGCAAATAAAGAGCTATATCCCATTCAGCCCACTAATTTTTTGGGTGACTATATTTACATTTTATATCATCCTTCAGAACAATGGTAAGACCCCAGAATAGTACACCTCAACTATTGCTCTGCACTCATTTATTTAAAAATATGCCTGGGAATCCCATCGTGATGCAGCAGAAACAAATCCAACTAGGAACCACGAGGTTGTGGCTTCGATCCCTGGCCTCGCTCCATGGGTTAAGGATCTGGCATTGCCGTGAGCTGTGGTGTAGGTCGCAGAGGAAGCTCGGATCTGGCATTGCTGTGGCTGTGGCGTAAGCTGGCAGCTATAGCTCTGATTCGACCCCTAGCCTGGGAACCTCCGTATGCCGCAGGTGCGGCCCTAAGAAGAAAAAAGACAAAAATAAATAAAAAATAAAAATATGTGTGTAGAATTTTTTTAGCACCAAAAAAAAAGCAGTCTTTTGAAAATGGCCATAAGAAAGGTCTGTCTGTAGACCCTGGGCTCTAAGGAGCACATGAAAAAATTAGCAACACTGGGAGTACTTGTTGATTATGGCGGTGGGTAACTTTCCTTTATGTTGGATTCTCATGAAATTCTTGGGAAAAATGGAGCAGAATCTCTCCCTGAGCTTAAGTGATAGACTCAAAATGCCCACACGTTGTAAGGACTTTTCAAATACCGAAATATATTTCATTACAGCCAAACATCAGCAGGATCCCCAGGGTTTGGATCATTTGAAAATATTGTGTTGGAAAGGGCACCTTAATAACATCATAAAGCTGGAAAGAGAGAAGGGATATGAAGAGCAATAGACATTTTTTAATCTCAAAAAAAAAAAATCCATCTCAAGTCGGATTTGTTTTTATATTGGCTTTCCTTCTTCCCTCTTTCTCTCCCTCACACAATAAAATGCCTTTGAAATATTGACACATAAATAATTTCCTGCCTAAACATCTCAGAACCTGAGTCTATCAAAAAGGAAGGAATAAAAAGGAACTTGCAGCTGGTTCCTGGAGAAAAGGCAACAGCACCACATGCTATTTGCCTGCATCTGAGAGGCCTCTGGGGGATGTGGCTGGTGGGGCTCTGTCCACCTCCAGCCAGGCGCTCTGCAGCTTTTGTCACTGCCCTGATTCCTTGTCCATTGTCACCTTTCTCACCTGACTTATGTTTAACTTGCCATTTAGACAATTTCCTCTCACTGCTGCTAGATTCTCAAAGGCTTATTCTTTATAGAGAGAGAGAAGAAAAGGGAAAGAAAAAAAAAAAAACCCTCCAAATAACCTATAAGTGATAACGACTTTTTTCCTTCCTCTTTTTCATAGGAAATAGAGTTCTCTCACATCCTCAAGTTTCTGCAAATTTTAGTTTCCATTCTTTCTCTTTTCAAACCAGACTCCTAAATTATACATTGGAGACTGTTATAAAGATTTTTTTAATGGAAAATATCAAAGAAGCAAGAGCATCTGACTGGTAGAATAGAGTCAGTTAAAATTGCCAACGAAATCACTAGAGAAATATGACCTCTTTTTTTCCTCACCCAGTACAATCTTCAGCCCTACTAGTTTATAACAGTCTAACGTTCTGTGGAAGAATCCTGTGCCAAAGTTACAATTTTAAGTACATTCATTGCAAAGACAGTCCCCAAACCCTTGACATTAGGTGGAAGGAAAAGACAGTTGTGCTGATATTCTGTAGTCCAAAGGAGCTTATTGAAATCAGTGGAGGTATTTTCACAGTTTCAGAAGATGTGTTATTAGCACCCTGGGCTGAAAACAGTCTGTGTCTGTATGTATGAATAGACTCTATCAAACCCGGAGAAGGTATGGAATTCCAACTCTGAAATGCCTTCCATTCTACCTCCAACGAACACGTTGCAGTGTGTGGTGTCTAATCTTCCAAGACGTGTGTAGTTCTCTGCTGATGTAGCCCTGTTTTGAGTCACACTGTGCGCTGGCTGGGTTTGTGCACCTGTAAGTGTCATTGTTTGATGTGTTCTGCTTTTCTTTCCCTCTCCTGCCGCTGTCCCCGCTCCATCAGAGAGAGCCGCAGGTCTCTGCTGCCGCCTAGTCGTTCCCTGTCACAAAGGGATGCCAAGGCTTACCGATCTGTCTGTCAAAACCAAAGATGTCTGGGAAATCCCTCGAGAATCCCTGCAGTTGATCAAGAGACTGGGCAATGGGCAGTTTGGGGAAGTATGGATGGGTATGCTGAGACTCAGTTCCTCTCTTACCAGCTCTCTCGTTTGGGAAGTCCCAAACATCGGAGATGGAAGGTGACAATAAAGACTTGATGGCCGGGAAGAAAACGGTCATCACTAATAATTTTTTGTCATGATTTCAGAATTCTGGTCAAGATCAGCAGATGGCTCAAATGATACTAGCGTATGAACCTCAATTCATAAACCAGTAAATAGTACCAAGTGCCCTTATTGCGAACTGCAGGTATTTGTGCAGTGAACTCAGTGTTGCCCTCAGGGGCTGGTCACCTTCCATCTCTTGTAGTGCATGCATGATTATGGATTATAAGGACTGTGTTTTCTTTATTAATTCCCTTTCCTATAGAGAAAGCTGATGGTTTGTGTTCTAACTTAACTGTGATTGCATCGAGTTGTACCCCACAAACTTCTGGATTGGCTAAAGATGCCTGGGAAGTTGCACGTGATTCCCTGTTTCTGGAGAAGAAGCTGGGTCAGGGGTGTTTCGCTGAAGTGTGGCTTGGTAAGGCAGAGGGCACATTTTGTTCTGGCTGCATCTCAAAGCCAGTTAAAAGGACGGTTTTGAACCAAAACACATATACGGCCATTGGGACCAAGACACATAAACCCAGATAGCTAGGTGGGCACAGACCAGCCACCTGTATACCCTTGTGTGCTTAGTGAAGGCACACACAGAACAGGCAACCAGCACAGTAGGACCCCGGTGTTTGCTGTTCCTAAGACACGAGAAGGTAAGATTGTCTAGCAGGGCTCCTGGAGGGAAAGACCACCAGCTTTTTTGCTCAATGGCCTGGGTTTGAATCTTTCCTCGCTCATTAACCATGAACAAGGGGCTCATTAAATCTCTTTGACCCTCAGTGCCCTCATCTATAAAACTGGAATAAGACCTACTTCATGGGATTGTTGTAAGGATTACATGGGACGGTATGTTAGAGCCCTTGGCATACAGCAGGTGCTCAGTAGACACACGTACTTCTCTCAGTTTGGTTGCTGTATCACTGACACTGCCAATTGTACTGGCCCTGCACTGCTTCGCTAACACCCTGAAACATCCATCAGTAAGGTAATTTGGATGCTGATGGAATCCTCCTTCTTCCTTTCTTAGATCCAATTAAAAATAATAGAGGTTGGTACCTGTTGATTTGTGTGGGTATAGGTGCTTAGGTGTGGTCTGCATTAGAAAATGTAATATAGTTAAAGCACTTAGACTAGTAAGTGCTGCATAGAGAGAGAGACACTCAGACATACACATGTATGTATATGTGTATATGCAAGAGCAGTTATAATGGTTATTATCATTAAAATTGTTTTCAGAGTCCACATTTTTGTGCCTGTCTCTCTCTGGACTTTAACTCTCATATTGTAAAATGTGTTTATATGGCCCTTCTCTCTGTCATCCACTTGATTTATAATTAAAGTTGTGGGTCCTAAGGATTTTAATGCAGTCACTCACAAAATTAGGACAAATTAAACTGTATATGAACATTTATTTTCAAACTTTAAGATTACCATCTTTAAGTCATTACACATGCTATTAAGGTTTTGTTTCCCATTGAACATAAAGTATCATGTTGGGGTAGTTCAGGGTCAGGATGGAAGGAACACATAAGGAACTAGGCTGTTACTCGAAAGGAAAATCTCGCTCTACTTGAATTTCATTAGTGCTACACTGCTCACACAGACCCTATACAAATTGTCACATTTCCCATTTACATTTAGTGGTCAGTTTATTATTATAAGATTGGAGCGAACTCTTCTTTAAGCCCCTTATTCTTTGATAGTTTACGTTTTCGTAGGTTGCATGTTGTGGTATATGAACCATGCTTTTAACAAGGTAACAGAGTTGCTCCAGTTCACAGAATTTTTTAGTTGTAAAACCCATTATAGGAAAATATAAAAGTTAAGTTAAACCAGCCTTCTTTTCCAAAGAGAAAACATCATAATTTCACTTAGCAGATTTTTTCTGTTTCCCTGTAGACAGTTTTAATTCAAAGCCATTAGACTCATAATGGATACACATAGAATGAAGTGGGTATTTTAAATTTGGGGGCAAAAAGAAACTAAAGCTAATCCAGTTTCATTCCTGTGTTTTACAGATGAGGTAAATGATGGTGATCATAAACCAGGCTGCCTCTAAACCTTCTAGACTTTTTTTTCAAACACGTGAAATTTAAACAGTTCTGTTCCCTCTTAGCTGCTGTTTCGAAGTCATTGTTCTTGTGGCTGACCCTCAGTAAACTTGAGGAATTTTCCTTTCCTGGTTGAAGTATTGGCAAGGAGACAGTGAACTTCTTGCCAGTGCTTATCAGCACACTCAGCTCAACTTTTCAAGGACTCAGTCAAGTAGCTCATCCATGGCTAACAATTGAGAGTCTAGAGGTAACTTCTAAACATCCTCAGTGTGTTACTGTATACTTTTAAGTGGCCCACCCCATGAAGTAGAACTTAATCTGATTTCTTCCATGCTCATTCTGCTGCCTTAAGAGATGCAGCTGGATGACCAGGCCTGTTCTAACCTCTGGACGTTCATCCTTAAAAAGATACATCGGGAGTTCCCGTTGTGGCGCAGTGGTTAACGAATCCGACCAGGAACCATAAGGTTGCAGGTTCGATCCCTGCCCTTGCTCAGTGGGTTAACATCCAGCGTTGCCGTAAGCTGTGGTGTAGGTCACAGATGTGGCTGGGATCCCACATAGCTGTGGCTGTGACATAGGCCAGTGGCTCTAGCTCCAGTTTGAGCCCTAGCCTGGGAACCTCCATTTGCCTCAGGTGTGGCCCTAAAAAGACAAAAAAGACCAAAAAAAAAAAAAAGGTACATCCAGAAAGTACTGGGGACTAATGTACAGCATGATAAATATAATTAACACTTCTATATGTTATTGAAAATTGATTGGAGAGCAAATCCTGAGTTCTCATCAGAAGAAAAAATTAACTCTGTTTCTTTAATTTTGTATCTATATGAGATTATGGATTTCACTAAACCTTTTTACAGCTGAACCTGCAGCATACGGGTTCGGCTGCCAGCCTACATCACAGCCATAGCAACACTGGATCCCAGCAGCATCTGTGACCTACGCCACAGTTTGTGGCAATGCTGGATCCTTAACCCATGAGCGAGGCCAGGGTTTGAACCCATATCCTCGTGGACACTATATCAGGTTTTTAACTTCCTGAACCAAAATGGGAACTCCCACTAAACTAATGATCTATATAAATCACTTCATGATCTATATAATTCAAATCATTATGCTTTATACATAAAACATATACAGTGCTATATTATATCTCAATAAAACTGGAAGGGAAAAAAGTATCCAGAACTTTTTGATACCAATTTATAATCACATGACTGAGCCAGAAAAGGAAACAGAAAAAATTTTAAAGAATTATAAACCATGGTATAGCCATAAGTAAACACATTTTTCCTGTTGAAAATACTTGACAGAGTCCTTACATTTGATTGTCTTTGTTCAACAGAAACTATATTAAATTTTTTAAAACTTAAAATCTAACAAAGAACTATGGATTAAAAGAATTTTTTTTTCCCCTTCAAGAGAGATTCTTTGATTTGACTTCATATTATGGAATGTCCGCAGGTACCTGGAACGGAAACACAAAAGTAGCCATAAAGACTCTCAAACCAGGCACAATGTCCCCAGAATCATTCCTCGAGGAGGCACAGATCATGAAGAAGTTGAAGCATGACAAACTGGTCCAGCTCTATGCCGTGGTATCAGAGGAACCCATCTACATCGTCACCGAGTACATGAATAAAGGTTGGGCGACCTGGGCACCACCTCACAGTGACCTGCAGGGTTGTTCTGGAGGGGGGGGGATGTAGAGCTGCCTGCTGGCTTTTTTTCCGCCTTTCTCCGTAGGTCAGGCATTCTTCCCAGGAAGCGCAGTTTTGAGTCCTCACTAATGAAAACATTTCAAGAACACACTATGACCTGGAGTTCGCCCCCCAGATCCTTGTGAAACACAGCGTGTGTCAGGAGTTCTAGCTCCTCTCCACAATTAAAGAAATTCATTTTTAGTATCAGGGGTGCTACAGAGGGCTCTGAAAGTTTGCTCTTATTTGCAATGCCAGAGCTTGTGTTAAAAATTGTGTGCAGGGGTGAAGTGTGAATATCAGACACTGATCTCTGGGCCAAGTTTAGTCTCCATCTTTTCAACATCTTTTTTTTTTTTTTTTTCCAGCTCTTCTTAAACATGAGCCATAGAAAGACATGCTTTTAAAGAGCACATTTTATTCCCATTCTTTTTCTCTCTCTTTGTGTTTCTAATCAAAGCAGTCTTGTTGGGGATAAGGCCAAAGATCATTTTGTTTTGGAAAAATAGATGAACCAAACAAGAAACAGCCTTAAAAGGCAATGCATTGTACATCAGAGGACACCAGTGCAGTTTTTCCTTTCCTTGTACTTTCTTTTATAATATATTTGGAATTATTTCCTGGAAGATTGTTTGTCTTTGGTATCCAGGGTTATTTGGTAAATAGCTCTGTGAGTAAGGCATGAAAAAAAGTCACCTATGATCACTCCAATCCTCAAGCCTCTGCACATGATGCTTTCAGCCCCGAAGTTCCTTCTCAGCTCCTTAGGCCGTGTTATCACAGTGACTTTGAAGCGCCTGCTGTTTTATGTCAGATGTCTTTTAGGGCCTGATTGGCCATGACCTAATGTGGGAAACTACCTGCTCCACGCTGTATTCCACATATATTCTTTTTCCTGATTTTAAATCTGCCAATAACCTGGGCCATTGGTTCTCAAACTTTACTAGTTTTCAGAATCGTCTAAAGGGCGTCTTAAAATACACCTGTCTGGACCAGACCTCCTAGGTTTCTGATTCGGTGGTGAAGGGTGGGGCCAACGGTGTGCATTTCCAATGAGTTCCGGAAGGGTGTGGGGGCCTCTCTTGCTGGTCCCAGGACCACACTTTGGGAACCACTTGGCTGAGCACTTCATTCCCCGCATCACTCTTGTGTGGGGCTGATCAGGAATGAGATTGCAGTGGTGCAGCCTTTCCCGTGTTCTTCCTCATCACATAAGGGGAATCGAGTCTCATTTCTTCTAGTTTTATCCTATTTTTGTTGTCCTTAGAAATGGAGTCACCATTGTTTATTTTTAAAAGCTAAAACCACTGCTTTTCAGTGCCGCCTTTCAGTGTTTTTTTCTGACCGTTTTTGGCATAACTTTTTTTTTTCATTAAAAGCATTATTTCATTCAATATCTCATTACATCTAATAAGAAAACCAAATTTTGCCCTTTGTCGGGAATTTTTATCTTTCAAAGGAAATCGAAATGATTTTATGTTTTGTTCATAGGAAGCTTACTCGATTTCTTAAAGGATGGAGAAGGAAGAGCCCTGAAGTTACCAAACCTCGTGGACATGGCAGCACAGGTAAGCCCGGTGGTACCTGATTCCTGCCTCAGATTTCCAGACGCATAAGGATGTGGGGCCATGTGTAACACGTTCCCTCGGCTTCCACAGGTTGCTGCAGGAATGGCGTACATTGAGCGCATGAATTATATCCACAGAGACCTTCGGTCGGCAAACATTCTTGTGGGGAATGGGCTCATTTGCAAGATCGCCGACTTTGGATTAGCCAGGTTGATCGAGGACAACGAGTACACAGCAAGACAAGGTGGGCACGGGAGCAGGGAGGCTCCTGACCTCATCCTGCTGGGGCCTCTCTCCCTCCTTCCTTCCCTTCTTCTCTCCAGAAAAATACTTGGAATGTCATTCTTCAGATGGGTTTTTCTTTCCTGATCTGGCAGGAATTTGGCAGCTCTGCAGGTGGGAGACTATAGCAGGTTCAGTGGGTTGCTGAGATGTTGCTTTCTGGTGAGTGAGTGGTCCTCCTGGCTCGTGCTGCCCTCCTCACTGCATCCAGGCCTGGGACATTTGGCTTTTGAAGAAGAGACCTGTGGGAGACCAAGAGATCAGTCAGGCAGCAGCTCACTCCATCAAAGTAGCAACCAATGGCAGAAGGCGTGTGGGGTTGGAGAATTTAACAAAGGAGTTGTTTACAATGGCCTGGGCTGGGCTTGGGAAAACCGACAGGGTGTGATGCCGCACCCCAGGGCTGGGGACAGCACCAGGACTAAGAGGGAGCAGTTATGCAGAGATCCCGCCTTTGGTGGAGAGGAGACGGCAGCTGGGGTGGATCTGGTGAACAGGCACCTGAGCTCACCGTTCAGCCCTCCTCCACATTTCCTGCAAAACCGGGCTAGAGCCAGAAGTCACGGTAGCCCGTTGACAAGTCTACATGGGTCCAGAGTGGGGAGAAGATGAGTAGAACGGGGATCCACAGGGAGGATAGAAGATAACAGCATAGTCCCTTGAAAGCTCCACTTCATTTAATCATCCACTCCCAACCCACCCCCTCCAAACATCTGTAGAAATTAGGCTCTAGACAAAATACATCCCAAAGCAGCAGCCAGTCCACCAGGACAGCTTTTCAGGAGTGTCTGGAGCACTAGGTACCAGGGAGGGAATTCCCAAGGCTATTTGCTTTCTTCTCAGAACCTCAGAAAGTGATCAAAGGGTAAATGTGTGGAATTAAGTATGCAGTTCGCAATCAAATGTAGGTTTCTCATGGAGAATATAGGGCTCACATCTAAGGAAGGAGGTCTCCTTCACTGTTGTCCTTAACCAAAGCCTAGCCGTTCTGAGCAAGGCTAAGCAGTCACCAGGACAGACTGGGTAGTGCTTTCTACTGGATGCTATAGTGGTGATTTCTGGAATTCTTCTTTCTTTCCTTCTTTTTTAACTCTTTCATTTCATGCCAGTTCTCTCCTGCTTTTATCCTCCTCAGCAGTCTCAAATGATGAGGAAAAACGCTAAACTAAGACCCTGCCTCGCACAGATACTGTCCAAATGCTAAATTACACGTCAGTCAGACAGCTCGGCTATTTGAATTTCCCCAGCACGTGGCAGTTCTTGTCCTGGAGCCAAATGCCCACACAGTGAGCATGCCCATGCATCACACACACACACACACACACACACACGCATGCCAGTACAGGGCCAGATGGCAGCCATATCACTAATCAAAGGCATGCAGGCAGCTGTGATTGGCACTGGCCATCCGGAGAGGAATGTGGGCATGATTTGGAGTCAAGATGAGTTGAGAGGGCCTGATGTGCCCCCAGGTCTGAGACCTGGCCCTGATGAGAGAGTTTACCCTGAGGCAGACCTGTCAGACCCCAGCTCACGGACCCAGAAGGACAGAAGAGTGCGTGAAGGGCACAAGACATGAATATATGATTTAGGAAGGAGCTGGCAATGGAGAGGGACGTGTCGGCGTTCTGTCGGATGTGAGTGGGGTTCTGGTGCCAGAGGGAGTGGTTCAGGATCAGCCTCTCCCCTTCTCCCAGGCTCTGGATCTATGGGATCTGTGGTTCACAGCCTTGAACCATCCGTAAATGAGAAGGTCACAGGGCCAGGAGCCAGAGCATGCTGGCCGGGGTGCTGCTGACAGAGCTTGGTGTTTAGTTTACAGAGCCAGGTGCCCTGGGCAATGCTGTGCAGGGGAAGGCATGTCAGGAGCCCATCACTGCTGTCCCCTCACTGCACGCTGCTGCCATGGAGCAGGGCCCAAGCAGCCACCCTTCAGCCCTGGCCACCCAGCCCTGCCTCCTCACTGTGAGCTGTCCTGACTGCCTTTCTGGTGGCTTCCTCTACTGTCACCTGCCCAAATGTTTTTCAAGAGATCCACCTCACACCCTTTGTACTATGTTTCCTTCCTTTCATTGCCAACTAGAGTACACCACTCTTTCCTCTTAAAATTCTTTTTTTCTTCTCTTCCCTTTTGCAAGTATCTTCAGATCCATGCTAAACACTGGAAGGAGATAAGTAAGGAGAAGTAAATGGACTGGAAAACTGAACTTAGGGGATGAAACCAAAGACTGGGGACCTAGGATTTGCAAGGAGAATAAAGGAAATGCTGCAGGGGAGGAAAAGGGGGAGCTGGGGTATTCGTAGAATACCTACCCAGGGCCAGGCCCAAGCAGGCACATGCAAGGAGTAGAGCGGGAAAAATAGAAACGGGTTCAGAGGGGTTAAGTAAGTTGTATAAAATCACACAGCTAAGAAAATGGCCAAGGCAGGATTTGAATCCAAGTGTGGCTGGCCCCGTGCATCTGCCCTCTTAAGCTATGCTGACTGCTTTTCATCAAGACAATGATTAAAAGAACAGAAGATAAAAATGGAGGCGATTAGTCATCAGTTCCTTTTCCCTGCTATTTTATGGGAAAGCTTTTAAGGGGCACCTTCTGAGGTGCATGTGTGAGGGAGTTGGAAGAATGCGTTTTCCAGCTCTGGGATAGCCTGGCTGTTTACACAATTCCTCCCGAGTGTCTGCCCTTCCTAGGCCACTTTATGAGGCAGGCAGGGCGTGGAGTGTATCTGCCAGTGTCCTCTGCAGATGGCACGTGTGCTTCGTGCCGAATTTTCTGCAGGGGATTCATCATCTCCTCCAGACAGCTGCTCCATGTGCCTGAAAATATTTGCACATCAGGTTTTATGTTCCCCACAGGCCGCAGCCAGGCCACATCTTGATTGTGGAAGTGTGGGCAGTGTTCAGAAGTGTGTGCCTATCACAGGTATTTTAGGACTGTGAGTGACAGTTGTTTCTCAACACAGTTGTGAGTCTCCCATCCAAGAACACAATGAAATATCCTTTGTCTGCCTGCGCCCACCCCCCACCCCCACCCCCCGCCACCCGGCTAGAACTAGAATACGCCACTCTTTCCTCTTAAAATTCTTTTTTTCTTCTCTTCCCTTTTCCTCTGGGATGAGCTGACACATCCCAGAGGAAAAGCAGAACTGGAATTCTGTGGTCTTTTCTTCCTCCGGCTCCTGGCCCCACTGGACTGTAAGCGGCAGCCTTTCATCAGGGAGAAGGTACAGACCAGGCTCAGAGCCCAGGAGGGTGGTCCTCCACCAGCTGCATTCTGGAGGCCGCAAGAAATTGTTTAGGGGTATCGCTCATTCTCTGTTACCTCTGCCTGTCCCCCTGTGACAGCGGCTAGATCTTCTTTAGTCGTGAACCCTTTGTTCCACTATGTTCAGTCAGGATCTCTAAGTAAAGCAACATGAACTGAGTGCCTTTCCAAGTGCAAGAGCTTTGCTAGGAGCCTCAGGGAGAAAGAAGCCCAAGTCTGTCCAGGGGCAGGCAGTAAGCATGAAGCCAGACCGAACCGGATTTGAAACCCAGCCCTGCCACCTGCCAGCTCCAGGGCCTTGGGCATGTTACGTAATTTTTCTGCACCTCAGCTTGCTTATCTATAAAGTGGAAATATATCTTACCTGCTTTGTGCTTTAATTTTTGCAAAGATTAAGTGAAACAATACGTGTAAGTTGTTCAGCATGTTGCCCAGGGCATAGCAATTAACAAAAAGGACTCTGAGCGTTACGTCCCGGACAGACCAAGTTCTTGAGGAATAAACAGATGAGAGCATGTGCTGTAGACACATGGAGAGGCTCACACACCATTCGGGAAGGGGAGAGAGGGATCAAAGCTAATTCCTGGGCGGTCAGATGTGAGTAATGGCAAGGATGAAGTTGCCAGCAGCGGGAACGAGTAGGGAAGAAGGTCAGGAAGAACGAGGGTGAGTTCGGCTTGGAGTTTGTGGAGCTTGAGGTTGTCGTGCCAGTGAGTCTGAGCTTGGTGTCCATGCCTAGAGAGGTGTGTCCTCCCCTAGCCTCTCTGCCAGGGGGGCCTCGCCTCCCAGCCTTCCCTGCCATGTCGCCACCCCTCAGCCGTCTCCCTCCCAACCCCACCCTGCCTGCACCCTCCCCTGAGGTCTGGTCACAGCCCCCTCCCTCCCCAACCCTGCACCTTCACCCCAGAGGCAGTGCAGGCATCACAGGATCTGGTGTCCCATCATCCTCATACGTCCGACGCTGTCCCCTGGGCCACTCACCAGGGTGGCTGTCACCAGGCCTTGCTTTCCAAGCCTCTCAGCCCTTCCAGCCATGGTTCCTCCAGAGCTCACACAGACAGGGGGAGAATTCTTGACACACTTTCTTCATGTGCTTTTAGGAAACTCAGTGCTAATGTTTCTTTTGTTTTGTTTTTAAGTTTCATTGAAGTATAGTTAATTTACTAGGCTGTGATCATTTCTGCTGTACGACAGAGTGACCCAGTCATACATATACACATAGTGATGACTAATGTTGATTTCCACCTAACAAGCTCAGCAAGAACTGGCTTATGTATCATAATGACTTGGTTTTGTGGATACTTTTTTTTTTTTTTAACTTTTTTTTTTTAAGCCTCCACCCATGGCATATGGAAGTTCCCAGGCTAGGGGTCAAATCAGAGCTGCGGCTGCTGGCCTGCACCACAGTCACAGCAATGCTGGATCCGAGCCTCGTCTGTGACCTATGCCACAGCTCAAGGCAGTGCCAGATCCTTAGCCCACTGAGCGAGGCCAGGGATTGATCTCACGTCCTCATGGATGCTAGTCAGATCTGTTTCCGCTGAGCCATGTGGATACTTTTTTTTTTTTTTTTGAGCCATAATATACATACAGTAAAATTAATAAATATGAAGGGTATGACTCAGTGAATTTTTACATTTATGCTCCTGAAACCATCCACAGATGAAGCTACAAACACTGCCAGCCCCTAAAAGAGCTCTGCACCCCCTTCCAGCCAGTAACCACTCCCAGAGGGAGCCGCTGCGTTCCCTCTATCACCAGGCATTCATTTTTCCTGTAATCACTTCCTATAAATACACCATACAGTATCACTCTTTTGTGTCTAGCTTCTTTCTGTTCACTTCACAAAATTCATCCATGTTGCCGCAGGTAACAATAGATCTTTCCTTTTCTTTACTGAGTAATGTTCCATTGTACAAATAGGTCTATGCATCCATTCTACTGGTACTTCTTACTGGGGTTCTTTATGAATTAAGCTGCAGTGGTGGGCACATCCTCCTCTCTTTTGGGTGTTTTCCTGGGAGAGGAATTGTTGGTCTTAGGGCAGGCCTATACCCCCCAGAAGGTTTCGTGGCCGTATCTTTAAAGGTAGACTACACAGCTACCATGTTATTTACTGGTGGTGTACTTCCCTCTAAGTTGCTAAGGCAGCCTGGCGAGACCAAGGAAGCTGAGGTTGGCAGTCAGGAAATCTGAGTTTGATCTAGCTCTCATTTAGAAGTTTGGTGTGTGCCAAGGCAAATCAGTTAACCTTTTTTGAGCCTCATTTTTAGCATCTGTAAAATGGAGATAATAGAAATAATTACCTCACCTAATAGTGTGGGAATTAAATGAGTTCTCAATAAAAGCTCTTGGAGGGTTGTGAAATATAAAAAGCATTCTTATGGCCTGAACTTTTTGTATTTAATATCGCTTTTCTTTGAAAAGGGTCTTTATTTTCCTACCTAAAAAAAATCGAAGCGGTTCCCATTGTGGCTCAGTGGGTTAAGGACCTGAGGCAGTCTCTGTGAGGGTGTGGGTTCGATCCCTGGCCTCACTCAGTGTGTTAAAGATCTGATGTTGTAGCATTGTAAGTCACAGCTGTGGTTCTCATTCAACCCCTGGCCTGGGAACTTTTTTGTGCCGTGGGTGTGGCCATAAAAAGAAAAAAAAAATTAAGGAAGAAAACTCATAGTAATCAGTAAAGAAAAATCAATCTTGTAAGAGAAAAAAATACATTGCTTCATTATTTTACAGCCAGTTCTATTCATCTGGTCAGTCACCATTTCATGTCACCTACATGCCCAGCAGCCCCTCAGAACATAGCTGGGAGCCAGTGGTCTACTCACCATCTTCTCCAGCACATTTTGCCCCTTTCTCAGATTTGCCTTCTCACCAGATGGAAGGAAAATGCCCCCTGCTTCCTTGCCGCCATTGTTTTCAATCTTGTCAACTCTGAACATCCGATGAGCATTCTCAGCAGTGTCACTGATGGTTGTGCCCATGTGTGTGCAAGCATTCACATGCATACATGCAAGCATACCACCCCCTTCCAAAGATGGCTGGGACTGGACTGGTTAAGAGCATGACCCATGAAATCAAATTACCCTGATGTGAACCTTAGCATCACTGCTAATGAGCTGGAAGGCTTTGGACAAGTTGCTTAACCTCTCTGAGCCTTTATTTCCAGGGATAATAATAGTTACCTACATCACAGAATTGTCGTATGGTTTCCCTGAGAATATACGTAAAGCACTTAGCATAAAGCAAGTGCTGAGCTGATAGTTATATAATTTTAGTAACAGTAGCAATAGTAGTATCACTACTTTTGATCCAGTGGGGTGATAATAGCAGGCTCTCTCTCCCTCTCCCCCTCCCTTCTTCCCTCCCTCTGTGTCTCTCTGTCTCTCTCTCACTCACACAGCCTCTTGGTCTTTTCTGACTCCCTTCATCGGAATCTCCCACATGAAGGA
This sequence comes from Sus scrofa, assembly GCF_054392235.1. Classification (NCBI taxonomy): domain Eukaryota; kingdom Metazoa; phylum Chordata; class Mammalia; order Artiodactyla; family Suidae; genus Sus; species Sus scrofa. Next base: position 77,782,908 of record NC_139383.1, on the reverse strand, counting down.
CCTGCCTATTTCATTCTTTTCTCTCCTGATTTGAATCGTCACAAAGATAGGAACTTAGAGTTGCTCTGTGTTTTGGGTTAATCTGGGGTTGGTTTTTTTTTTTTTTTTTTTTTTTTTTAATGTCTAAGTTAATGACAGGATCACTGTTGAGAAAGCAGATGTCAAGGAAATTTAATTTTGGGGTCTTCAGAATGTATATAGTAGAAACAGGGGCATTTAAGGACTTTGTGTAAAACCTGCTATAGGTTTAGGTTTGTGCACTAAGTAGAAGAAGAAAAATGTATCTGTTCAAATGCTCCCAGTATTGAGGGTTTAAGTTGAATAGATTATTATCTGGAGAAAAATTCACCTATAAATTAGACTGCAAAGAATTCATAATTGTTGCAGCTTTCATGTTAATTATTTCATGTTAAAAAATTGTTACTGCATAAATTAACACATTCTTTCATGGAGAACATATTTTAGAAAGATTTGTTACTTTAATAACTCTTTGTGTATTAGAAATCCCAGATGCCTGTACTAATTAAATACAATCAGATTTTGGATTCAAAAAGCACAGTAGCCATTTAACACAAACAAGCAGGCAGCTAGGTTGACAAACACATTCAGGAAGAAGTGGATCCCTGTTTCTTTCACATTTTGAATTTCACAATTCAGAACTGTGAATTCAATTCCTGCCCTTCCTTTGTATGGCAGCGACCGGGGATTATCAGACTCAGAACGCCAGCTTTCCAGCTCAAGGGCTCCTACGGAATTATTAATCAGCCTCTTCTGAGGCCCCTGTAATCCGGTGGCAGATCAAGGCTGATCTCGCCGTAGGATGCCGTCCCTCTGCCCTCGTCCGCACATGCGTTTCTTGTTCTCTGTCAACAACAGTGCTGCAATTCCCACACAGTGTGCCGTGACCTGAACAGCAAGTGTCAGGGGAGGAGGGGAAAAAACCCTTTTAATTATTGAATTTAATCTAATTCTTCCCATGCTCAAGAAGGAAATCATCCTTTGACGAAAAGCAAACCCTTTCCAGTGTAGCCATTGTTTTAAGCACTGAGCAGGAAGCCCGTCTGTTTGCACTGACCGCACCGCCCGAGCTCAGGTCAGGGTTATGGGTCCCGAGGGGTGTCCCGAGAGCCAGGGGGCTCCCCCGCACAACACCCTGCCCTGGGCCAGGTCCCAGCCTTCCACCCTGCTGATCAGGGCTGCATGCAGGAGCCCAGCCTGGTATACCTCTCAAGCCTCCCAGATGTGAGTTGGTACCCCTCCATTGCAGTGCCTTCATTTGTATTCCGCCCCACAGTGCAGCTTCCACCGGCTCTTCCAAGAGGGATGAGAGAAGGACGCTTTGTGTATCTGCAGAGCCACCGTGGAGCCCTGGGGCCAGGTTAAGTGCTAGGGGCACGGGTCAGACTGCCAGGGAGAGGCAGGTGGGTGGTGCAGACCGAGTTATCCTCGGAGAAGGGACGTGTGAAAAGCCAAAGACTAAAAGGAAAAGAAAATTCATCCTAGCTTCCCCCACCCTTGCTTTTAGGATTAAACTGTTTGCAAGGAGGAGATGCATTCGTTCGTTCCATCCCTGTAGCCTGGCTGCTCCCTGACTCTCCTCCTGGGGCGGTGAAGGCTGGGGACAGATGGGCCTCCTGTAAGCCTGGGTCACTCAGAGCCCGTCTGTCTGAATACCTTTCCTCCTTCTCTGCACTGGGCAGTCCCGTTTTGTATTCTGTGTGGGTCTCTCACTCCTTTGTGCGGTGGCAGGCAGAGCAGTTTGGTGGTGTTTTCTGAATGGTCAGAGCGCGTCCTTGGTCTGTACACCCATGTTTCTTCGTAATCATCAAGAAGGAAGCAGATGGTCACCCTCTGTGATTTTAAAGTGTGTAAATAGGAACTACAGACTGCCATCAAACATCAGAAATGTCATTTGGCTTCCTTGCCTGCTTTGCTGGCAGAAGGAACTCCTGCATTTGCATCATCCGGATAAACAGGGCCAGACAATGCACGTGGAAACTGCCCCGTGTTCTGAAGGAGGGGGCGGAGCAGCACTGGGCCGAACACCCCAAAAGCACGGCGGGAGTGGTTTGGAAAAGCAGCCCAGAGTGCTTATTGTCTTGCACACATCCTCTCTTCCCTCCATGTCTTCCTGACTCCATCCAGACCCTCGGCACGACCGCCAGCTCTTCCCAGGCAGTATCCCGACCCCAGGGCCTGTCCTTGCCGCCCAGCAGACTCGGTGGCATGATTCAGACTGACTCGGGCCCATGGCCCCTCCTGAGGGTGACTGGCTTCTTGGGATGATTTCTGTATTGAGCTCCATTTTTACTTAGGTCTGAGTTCTCACCACCCTGAATGGCAGCACACAGATGATTCTGAAACTCGGCGTGCAGCTTTCTGGGCGGTTGTTCTGGATAAAAGACCACAAATGGAGTGTCCGTCATTTGGGCTGTGATTCAGAGTTTTTTATTCTGCTCCTCCTTTCCTTGTGGCTCCTGGGAAGCTGGGAGGATCATTGGAATTATTCAGTGCTTTGGTGGTTTAGAACAAGCAGGGGTCCTCCCTTCCTCAGTTCCACCCAAGATAACCACTTACACAAGCCTCCCCCCGACACACAGTCTGCACTTCAGGCAAAGTCCTCTTGACGAGTCTCAGATCTCCTTCCTGAGAGTCCAGGGACCAGGTGCCCATGATTCCAGGAGATGCTAATTAATTTCCTTTTCTTTTGTACAGCCAATGAGAGTCATCCTGGGAGGAGGGTGATGGGGAAGGGCAAGCAGCCCGAGCGTCCTCCCCTCACCTTCTGGCTCCACATAGATTTGTAGAAAAACATCACCGCCCAGGCCCACTTTTGGCTCCTCTGTATAAGGCTCTCCCACACCTCCGCCTGCTGGCCTGTCCTTCCTCACCTTCAAGACGCTGGGACTAGCGCCTTGGCTTCAGCCTCATTCCCCACCCCCCAGCCCCAGTGGCTGAGTTTGCTCCCCACTGTCCTCTAGTTGTCCTGATGAGGTTTTTCGTTCTTGTTTTTATTTTTTTATTTATTTATTTTTTTGGCCGCACACATGGCATGTGGAAATTCCTGGGCCAGGGATCAAACCTATACCACAGCAGCAACCCGAGCTGCTGCAGTGACAGTGCTGGATCCTTAACCCGCCATGCCACAAGGGAACTCCCTGATGAGGTTTCCAGTACCCACCACTGGTGGACTGTGTACCCCGTTCCTGTCTGGTCCTCGATTCAGGGCTCCCCTGGGAACTATGCTCAGCCTTCTCAGCCTGAATATTCCCTCCGTGGATTCAGCCACATCAGACTTTGGATCCGTGGCTGGCTAAACAACCCTCAAGTTTGCAGTATATTCAGGCCCTACTTCTAGACCGGGTTCTGCCTTGACCCAACTTGGTCCTCACCCACCCACCTCCCCGTGGGACAACACTCCTCCCTGCCCCCACCTCCTTCTGTTTCACACTCCCCACTCACCGTTATACATCTCCGATGGAAGAGCATCTCAGTCCATTGTACCATTTATTTTTCATTTGTTTTTTATTTTAAAACATGGTGCTACAACCTTACAAGCCTGAAGTTGAAATTGCAACAGAATGTGTCACCAGGAATAACTGGAAAACACACAGTTGTATTACTCCAGACACGTTTGGGAAATTCCACAGTCATTCCTTTGGCCGCGTGTGAAAATTCTAACTTTAGCTCTGCCAAGTTTTATTGGGTTCGAAATCATTGTTTTGTTTGAATAACCACAAGTTCCAGGTCAGTTCAGCTTTGATTTTACCTCCTTCACAGGATATCCTGTCCTGGTCCTGCCGTGCCACCCCTCCCCCCGCAACCATGTTACCAGCTTCCTGTTATTGGCATAGTTTGTGATTTTTTTTATTCCCCAGGGTAACTTTAAAGTTGAAGTACCACATGTTATTTAATATTGGATTAATTATTTGCAGAATTTGCGGCTTCATAACTGCAGAGGGTTCTGGATGGATCTTTGGTTCAGAAGAAGCGTCCGTCATGGACACTAATGCATTTCCTCCTTGCAAATGCTATTAGGGCACCACTTGTATTCTCTGTTGGGAGGATTTGGCTGCTTTATTTTCCACTGGCTTTGCCTTCTCCACCTTGGCCCAGTTTTTTAGCCGGAGGGGATATTTTCTGAGACAAGGTTATGGAAGTGGCCTGGTCAACAGGGTGGGGTGGGGGTGGGGGGGCGGGGAGAGGCTTGACAGTCCAGCTCTCCACTAAGTGCTGTAATGTGAACTGAGCCCCACCCAGGCCTGTCCTGGCTGCTGCCCAGAGCCTCACCCCAGAAGAAGTATGGTTCACACTGCAGCACTCTCGAGTGGCCAGCCCAAGCCCCCATTCCCTATGAGCTTCCTCTTTCCCCTCTCTCCAGAGCTCTCTTCTTCCAAAAGCCAGTGCCACAATTTAGCTCTCTGTTGGCTTCCCCTGAGCGCTCTGTCCTGCAGCTGCCCTGCAGCTGCCTGGACTCTTCTAGGGCAGGAGGTGATGCATGCGTGCTTGGTTTTCTCTGGAGGGACTCCCACTGTGCTGGGGACTCACTGCTTGCTCAGTAAATTCTCAGTGATTGATTGCTGAATGTAGAGTTTTCTTCACCCTCTTTCCTCCTCTTAAAATTTGGAAAGCTTTTGCTGGCCTGATGCAACCAAGTGCCTTTGCATTAAAATCCAAGTAAAATAATAGCTGGCGTTTATTTAGCTATTATGAGGTGCCAGAGACTATGCTGGGCCCTTTGCATTATTTACAATGCTCATCCCAACCTCGAGAGGGTATCACTACCCCCCATTCCAGACGAGGAGATGGAGGCGGAGGGGGCTTTTAAAAGGCCACCCAGCAGAGCCAGTGTGCACACCCAGGTCTGCCTGACTCTGAAGCTCCTTTCCTAAGTGACTAGCCTGGGTCTTCTGCAAATGACCACCCCATCCTGGCTCAGCCCAAAGTGGAGCCTCATCACACTGTCACAGAGAACATTTGCTCCCTGTTTTCTGGCCAGCTTCCACATGCCTAGTGCAGGCGGCAGACTGGAGAGTGAGAGTCTCTCCAGTCCTCCTTTGAGCATTTGAAATGCCACTGCCATCGCCTTAATGCACAAAGATGCATAAAGTGCAAGAAGTAGCTGAATGGAGTAAGAACTGTTGCTGTTTAAGGCAGGAGGAAGTGGTGGCCTGGCCCCTGGGAATAAAGGACCTTCGTTAACTTGACTGGGGCCTGAGGGTTGCGATGAGCCATCCTGACCTAATGAATTTAGCTGGTCATCCTGTTTTCACGTAAAAACGAAGAGCATGCAGACTATCCTGGCGTGTGGTGAGGTGGATTTTATTCCTCGAACTCTAAGGGTGAAAATAATGATTTGTTCCACCACTGTACTGTCACTCCTTTCTTTGTTCAGTTGGATTAAATTTGTATAAAGGAAGAGAATTTCTGTGGCCATCAGAGTGTTGGATAAATCACGGGGTTGACCCTTTAGCCAATTAAAGCATTTAGTGCTGTTGCTGTTTAACCAGCCTTAGGCAAGGTCCCGTGGAGGATGATCGGTATCAAACATGGTCTCCAACCTCAAAGGATTTACGTTCTTTTAAGGAAATAGAAAATAACACCCACAGAACTAGGCACGAATGCGTTGGAGACATGGGTGTGGCAGTAGAGTGTAAGGCAGTTGAGTGCATGGGCTCCGGAGCCGGGCTCCCTTGGTGCAGTTCCCAGTTGTACCATTTCCATGTGGCCTTTGGCCTATCGTTTTACCTCTGTTCCATTTCCCATCTGTGGAACAGCACCATTATTGGTTTCTCCCTCGTGTGTGTGAAGCACTTAGCATGATGCTCGACACTTAGCAAGCACTCGATATATGTTTACCTATTGCGGGAGCTACTATTGTCAGGCGTCAAACTGTTGTTTACAGCACTGGCTCCAAGAACCCTGGCGAGATCGATGCAGGCTGGCACAGTCACAGGTGACTTGATGGAAGCGCTGGGACTCGAGCTGAGCAGGCCTTAGCTAAGCAGATAGAAGGAGAGAGGACATTGGGACTATGTTAATGTAGAAGAGGCAAGTTCACGATTATGCCAAGTGTGGGATACAGGTTATGGGAAAGCAAACTAAACTGGATCTGCTATGCCTTTGGGGCAACGAGACCCACAGTTGAATAGATACCTGGGTCCTTGGAAACCTGGTGGGGGATTTTGACTTAACACAGGAGGGAACCGGCTGTATTGGTTGCAGGGGAGGCAGGTGTGAATGTTATGAAGTTGAGGTTTAAAGTGGTCAATTGGAAAGACAGTGAGCTGAAGGCAGGGCACCATGGCTAGAGGATAAAACAGAGGGCTGAGGACCCGCATTGGGTTTTGGCAGAGAACTTAAACAGGAAAGGGAAAGTTGGAGGGACATGTCAAAGAGGGAACCAAAAGGCCATGGCGATGGATTAGACACTGGGTTTAAAGAGATGGAGAAGTCCCAGCTGACATTTCAGGTTTTTCACCTTGAAGCCTGGCAGAATGGGGATCTGCCAGAAAAGGGATAGTAAGAAAGGGACTCAGGCCATTTGCATCTTAGAATATTAAAGCAAGAATAAATTCTGTCAGTCATCTAGTAAATTTTTCCACCTACAAGAATTTCTTTCACAGCAAACTGTTTTATTCATAGTAACATCATTTGATGAAAAACAAATGTAGATTTGTAGTGGCCACATTTGAGATAAAGGTGGGACATCCTAGGGGCTTTGTCCCCTAAACATTTGCAAATTGGAGATCAAGATGAGAGAAAAAGATTTGCCCAGTATTTCCTGCCCAGTTCACACAGGGACCAGGGTGGGGTTAGTTGTGAGAGAGGGCGTGTTCCCCCAGGAAATGGAGAAAGGGCTGCACCCTGAGGCCTCTGAGACCCTTGTAACTAAGGAGCAGGAGACTGAGAAAGAGCCTGCAGCAGAGACAAGAGAAATGCCTAGAAAGAAAGGAAGAGCTTCAGGGGAGAATCCACTCAGATCATTCATTTCTCATGAAAATGTTTGCATTTCATGAAGTGTGGGGTGTGCTAGTTCTATTCCTCTTTTCCTGAGATGATCCGTATTATTCACATGTGAAAAGCGTGCTAAAACAGCACAAATGGGACTGGAGCCACACGTTAAATAAACATGATGACAGAAGCAACAGTAGACGCATCATCTACCCGATTGCTAATCGCTCATAGACCCCCCATGGGCCTTGAAATGTCAGGATGCTTTTCAAGACTTTTGGAAAGTCATAATGCTTTTCACGGTCTGTCTCATTGCAGATCATTCTCAAGGTAATGATGTGTTATCTCAGGTTTTAAAGACAAGGCGAGAATGAGGTAGGGCATGCTCATAGGCCACTGGCTTCCCACCACTCAGGTGGGGTCTAGAGCCCTGAGCACATCTGGCAGAGTCCCAAAGAGTCACTCCTTAGGGTCCACTTTATCCTTCTTTATAGCAGTTGTCGCTGTCACTCATTTACCTCCTTCCCACATGAAGCTGCAGGCCCCCTGAGAACAGAAGGCAGAGGTCCCTGTGGTGTCCCCACACTCAGTACTGGGCCAAGCACGTGGGAATCTCCAGACAGAGTTACAGAAGGAAGAGAGGGAACAAAACCAGGCCAGAAGGGGTGGGGTCTTTTGTTGTTCTGTGGACAAATTTTGATAGCTGAATAAATCCACGGCCCTCTCTCCTACTTGGGGCACAGGTGGATATTAATTTTAATCGAAGTAAGACCTGTGAGGCCAAATGATTGGTGTTCAGTCCCCTGCTTCCATCCCACTCTATTAGAAAAAAGAATTTTCCACTTTCTTTTGCCATGAACACTCCAAGGCCTCTGGCCACCTTGTCTTTCTGCAGGTCTGTTCCCACCCCCACAGCCCCTACACAGCCGACTCCAGGAAGCCCACCACCTCAGACAGGCTCACTCAGACCCAAAGGGGGTCCGAACATATTTGTTGGCACTAAAATCCAGATCTTCCGGGTGTTTTTAAGTTCACTAATGTGTGACAGATGGTTTTCTTCTGTAGTTGACAGTTGTTAAACCCTTAAAAGGGCATCCAGATGGTGTCAGACAGTGACACTGGTCACCAAAGACCCGGAGAGGACTCCAGAGAGCAGGGAACTGATAGCAAGCCCACTGGGAGCCGTGGTTGTTCAGCCGGGAAGGGGAGGCTGGGAGGGCTAAGCAGCAGTCCCGTTACTCATTCATTCAGCACCTCCTTATCTAGGGCCCTCCATGCAACAGGCACTGGTTCGGTACTGGAGACATGGTGCCCATACAGAAAGATGGCACTGGCCCCAAGGACAGTCTGTCTCTGGAGAGAAACACACTTCTGACAGCTCACAGATCCCTCTAGCTTGCACGGTTTGAAAGTGCAGAGCCGGGGAACCTGCTCCAGTCTGAGTGCCCAGGCCAGGGCTCCTGCACAAGAAACACTCAGGCAGAGAACAGAGGAGGAGCGGGGGCCACCCATAGGGCGGGAGTAGGGTAGGACCTCCGCCAAAGGCAGCAGCCTAAGCCATCGCCCTGCAGCCAGCCCAGCAGTCAGAGAAGGTCACTGAGTAGGGGAGTGAGCAGTGGAGAGGAGGCCGGGAAGGTGGGGAGAAGGGACCAGATGTGGGCCCAGTGGGAAGGCACTGCGGGAGTCCGGGTGGATGGCATTGGGCAAGCGAGCAAGGATGAGAGGGCAGGTGGGAAGATGAAGAGGGCTGGCCACACTCAGGGGTGCAAGGCGAGCTCACCATGGACAGTGCTGAGGCAGCAGAGCTCAGTGATGACTCTGTGGGGATCTGTGGAGCTCCTTCTGAGGGGAGGCTCCATACAGAGTGAAGAACCAGTGGCCACAGCATCCAGGTGAGAAGGGCACTCCACATTCCCCTATCTTCATCAGGCAGCTCACAAGCCACGTGCTGAAAAAGCAGCAGGACCATGGGCAAGTTAAATTTTGGATGTTGTGCTTGAGAGGCTCTTTGAGGTGACAGCAGAGGCTCTGAGGAAGGAACTGATTATACGGGTCAGGGGTCAGGAACTGGGGAGGTAGGTCCCATCGGATGGTACAAATACAGGCATCACTGGAATAAGGAGAGGCATCGAAGCCATGGGAGTAAGCTCGCCTGTTGTCACACAAGCTGACACCCATTCGCTTCACATCTCCACAGGAGTGAGGAGTATATAAGAAATGTTTATTAAAAACACCATTGTGTGGAAGTTCCCGTTATGGCTCAGCAGATTAAGAACCCTACAGAGTGTCTGTGAGGTTCAATCCCGGGCCTTGCTTGGTGGATTTAAGAATCCAGTGTTGCTGCAAGCTGCAGCATGGGTCGAAGATGTGGCTCAGATCTGGTATTGCTGTGGCTGTGGCATTGCTGTGGCTATGGTGTTGCTGTGGTTGTGGCATAGGCCGGCAGCTGCAGCCATGATTCGTCCCCTGGCCTGGGAACTTCCATATGCTGTGGGTGTGGCTTTAAAAAAAAAAAAAAGGAGTTCCCGTTGTGGCTCAGTGGTTAACCAATCCCACTAGGAACCATAAGGTTGCAGGTTCAATCCCTGGCCTTGCTCAGTGGGTTAAGGATCCGACATTGGCAAGAGCTGTGTTGTGAGTTGCAGACGTGGCTCAGATCTGGCGTTGCTGTGGCTCTGGCATAGGCCGGCAGCTACAGCTCCAATTAGACCCCTAGCCTGGGGAACCTCCATATGCCTCGGATGCGGCCCTAGAAAAAGACAATAAATAAATAAATAAATAAATAAATAAGAAAAAACAGTGTTGTGTTTACTTGCCACAGAAAATGACTCAGCCTGGGGCTAGCTGGTCCCTGATGCTACTCTGGGAGGCAAGTGACCAAAGTACAAAGATACTACATGGATGGTGATTCCAGGCCCTGGGTCCCAATGACAGCACCAAGTCAGGCTTTCTGCAAAGAGTTAACCTTGGGAAGTTGGTAAAATCTACAGACACTGCCTGGAAAATATTCAGTGGAAAAGATACTTTCAAGTCTATATGTAAATATGTATATGTTATGTATGGCCTCTGTCTACTGGCTTAAAAGAATCCTAAACTATTGTAGTAATTCAGTAAGAAAGACTAGAGTGGCGGTCGTATCTTGACTTTTTTGTTCATCTAAACATTGAACAAGCACCCTGAGGGTGCCCAGGTCCTCCAAAGCTCATGGTATCTGTGCCACGGACCCCATGCCTGCATCGGCTGCCTCATTTCCTGCAGTACTTTGCCGAGGAGAGGAAATTGGCACCTGAATCCTGCTCCCAAACAAGAACGAGTCAACTAGTCTCATGACAACACCAAGTTCACTATAGTATAGGTCTCCTGATATTGTACACTTTTCTCTACAAATCCATATCAATTAAAAGACAACTTTGGAAGTTCCCACTGTGGTGCAGCAGAGACAAATCTGGCTAGTATCCATGAGGACAAGGGTTCAGTTTCTGGCCTTGCTCAGTGTATCAGGGATCTGGTGTTCCTGTGAACTATGGTGTAGGTCGCAGACGAGGCTCGGATCCCGTGTTGCTGTGGCTGTGGTGTAGGTCCACAGCTGCAGCTCCAATTCGACCCCTAGCCTGGGAACCTCCATATGCTGAAGGTGCAGCCCTAAAAAGCAAAAAACAAAAACAAAAACCCCTTTTGACCTTGGATCAGAATTCTACTGGAAGAGTTCTCCTTGTGGCTCACTAGCAAAAAAAAAAAAAAAAAGACCCAAACAGGTATGGAGAAATCGGCCAAAAATGTTCCTCCTTTTTTCCCCCTCCAAAATGTGTTAGGTGTAAATACTCTGCTTACCTTAGAAAGAAAACTACTACAAAATAAATTAATGTGAGGAAGCTCCTGCTAATAAGTCAAAGCACATGTCTGCAAGTGACTTCCTTTTGGAGAGCCATTCCAGCGTTTGTTTCACCTTATTTCTTGAAGGTTTATACATTATAATTCTTTTTGTAGATGATATCGTGAGAAAATAAAGCAGACTAGTGCAACTGGCTGATATATTGACATTTGCCTTTTTTATCTGAAATTATGAAATCTTCTCTCAGAAAATTCAAAATGACCTTATCCCCATTTTAAATAGTTTACTTTCAACATCACTCACATCTTGAGCAATGTGGAACAAGTCCAGGAAGGGAAGAAAGGCTTCTTTTGCCTGTCATTTTATTTACAGGATTTGTGTCTGCACAGTGAAGAAAAATGTTCTATTTACTTCAGAGATGGACAGAGATTTCCAAGCCATTTGGCTCGAGAGATGGTTTAAATAGGAATGAATTTAATATACCTTTAATTCTCTGAAATAAGAGAACTCCAGCTGAGGTTTGGTCCAGGGCAAAGTCAGCTCTCGACACTGAAGAAAATCTATCACGTTAATCCCAGCGGCTTGGAGTCCAAAGCCACGTGAACAGAAAGCTAGAGGATAGGAGGTGTGAGAAGAATGCTTTGAAAGAAACTTTAAAAACAAAATGACTGTTCAGAGGATACCAGACCTTATGTGGAATCAGGCGGCACTTAAACAAAGATGTAAGATGTTATGCTTGAGAAACACATAGCGAATTAAAAATAACTTGATGCATAAAAGGAAAAGAAAACTATAGAATAGCTTCTGCTCCAGTGTTAATGGGAGACGCCACAGAATGAAATAAAAGGATTTTTGTTTTTAATTTTATTTCACACTGACATAGAAGAGGTGGAGAGGAAAATTATATTGCCAGAAAATGCCAGGGTAGATTTGCTGAAGATGTTATCATGTACTGTGTTTAAGACAAAAATCTAATTGCTATAATTTATCATACCTCTGGTTATTAAAACTATGCTAATTTAAAGAGTTTAATCATTTGCCAGTTTTACACATAACGACTTTTGGTAGAAGACACTGAAAACTTCCGATTTTCGTCAGCCTTTGTACGATCTGTTTAGGTGTTCCTAAGTAAAATTAACAGGCTTTAAACATATAATTGTGTTTACACCAGTAATGGAAATTCCTTGTGTTTTCCTCTTTGTTTGATGAAATATTTGGAATTGCTTTATATCTGCTGAGCCTAACACATGAGAACACAGGCTGCTGAGGCAATTTTCATTCCCTGCACACACGTCTGGCTTTGTAAAGAGCAGGGTGGACCCCACCCTTTCCTTTTGATTGGAGAAAGGAGTCTTTCAATCGGAGGAATTTGAAAGAAAAGCTTCTACTGACTTTGACATGAAATTTGCTTCTTGGTCTTGAGAAATCAGACTTATCAGGCAGTCCCTGAGACCAAACCACTCTTTAAAAACAAACGTTAGGTAGTACCCTCTCTGGCTGGCAGGGGGAGTGTAGGGAGGTAGGCTGCAGATCCTACAGCGCAAAAGATAATCCTATCCCAGATTTCAGCATGGCCACATCCGGGGAAGGAAGAGGGAGCGGGAGGGAGGGAAGTAGCCAGAGGCAAAATCATTTCTCTACTGTGGATGAAGGAGGCATTGGGGAAATACAGCCCATTTCAACCTAACATGTGGGCTGCAGCAAATTGTCTCCACCTGGGGAGAAGTGTGACAGTTTGAGCCGGTTTTTGTGCACCTTGATAAGAGCAGGCTATGGTCTTAAATACTAAAGGATTTTTGAGAGTAGTAGTATAATTTAATACTATGTGCATGTATTAAAATAGAGCATTATTTGAAGGAAAAGGAAAAAAACAGGATAAATTAGTTTCCTAAATCACAAGTCCAGACCAAACCTATGATATTGAATAGGTTGTTTGTGTTTTGTTTTTTGTTTTTATGTCTTTTGGGGGCTGCAACTGCAGCATGTGGAGGTTCCCAGGTTAGGGGTCAAATTGGAGCTATAGCTGCTGGCCTATGCCACAGCCACAGCCACGCCAGATCTGAGCCACATCTGCCCCCTACACCACAGCAATGCCCGATCCTTAACCCCCTGAGTGAGGCCAGGGATCAAACCCGTGTCTTTATGGATCCTAGTCAGTTTCCTTACCACTGAGTCACAACAGGAACTCCTTAAATAGGTTTTTTAGATTCGGGTTCTAGAAGCCAGAACTTTAAGGGGCTTTGAAGCCCAGTGCTTTGATGGGACTTGCTTAAGGTCGCAGAGCCAGGACCTGACCCCACAGCTCTTTAGTCCTGTTTCACCTCCCTCCCATCCTCCTCTCTGAACCCCATCCCACGAAAGCTCTTCCACGAGCTCTTCTTTACCAGCGCCATGCCCTCTGCCTGATGAGTAACCAGTCTTCTTTCTACAGGTGCAAAGTTCCCCATTAAGTGGACAGCCCCCGAAGCAGCCCTGTACGGGAGGTTCACAATCAAGTCTGATGTGTGGTCTTTTGGAATCTTACTCACAGAGCTGGTCACCAAAGGAAGAGTTCCGTACCCAGGTAAGAGCAGGGCGCAGCGGAAATGTGCCCAAGTGGAGGCTCTCCCAGCGCTATTTGGGGAGAGCCCCATCTTCAGCTTTCTGATGAGCATGCATTTGGAGAACATGGACAGGGATTTAGCCAGAAAAAAGCCGAAGTGGGAGCCACTGTGGTCAGTAGACAGGCAGCCACCACGCATTGTGTGCCAGGATTAACGCACTTGGCAGCTGGCACAGTCTTCAGTCCACCCCAGCCCCTGGAGTCTCCCCACTTGAGGTAGGGGTGTGTCCTCGGCTTCCAGAGCAGAAACGTCACTGGCAGAACATCCACCCAAGTTTGTTCCCACTACTCTCTGGTCACTCTGTAGCACGGACCCATGGAGTGAGCCTGGCAGGAAGATGCCAGGAGCTGCGTTCTCTGCGGGCCCCACTCCAGATGGCCGGAGAGAGCACAGGCGGAGGGGGAAACGCAGTTTAGAAGCCGCTCTCTGCACATTTCTGAACAGTTAAAAGATGCTCCACGAAAGCAAGTATGGTATAAAGAAATGGGAGCTGCTTAAGCCCTGGGATTTTTCTGGGTTATCAGAGTCAGGCGCTCCAAAGAAATCACAGGTTTAGGTTATTCACACTTAAATTCATTAATATAGATGGATGGTGACATAAAGGACACTCACGCCATTTCACCTCCACGCTTTAGTGGTTACAACCCGGCAATGATCTGCCTTCTGAAATGTTAAGGACGTATTTTTCAGTTACCGTTGAGTGAAGAAAGAACATAGCTCCCCATCACTCCCTGCCAAAGAAAGGAGCTTAAAAAAATAAAAAATAAAAAAAAAAAAAAAGCTGTGATAGAAACGATAGTGGAGATTAATGAGGAATTGAGGACTCTTGCAAATCCTGGGTTTGTAATCGTATCTTTGCAGTCAGAGGAGCCAGGGAGGGCAGATTCATTTGTAATCCCTTTGTTCCTTTCCTATGATTGTTTCTGGTCATCTTCGGAGAATGCAGAGAAGCAAAGATCTCTTTCTGGGTTGGTCATAGCCTCAAGACTCCTAGGAGAGCCAGGCTGGCACAGAGGCCAAATTGATAAATTCACAGGCCCTGAAGCACCAGTGCTGGGTGTTTAGGGATGCGGGGAGGTCGGTTTTACTGCTGCTGCAGCGGCAGCTGCTCCAGCACACACCAGTGGGCAGGCCCCCTGGAAACAGCCAATGAGCACAGAAGAAAGGGCCGCCCTGAAGGGGCCTGGACCACAGCACGGGCATTTTTGAATCGCTTCTCAGGGGGGGAAATGTGCAGGTCCCACGATTTTGAAGATGTGAAGGCACCTCTTTTTTCATTGTCTGAATTTTGAATGCATTTCTTCCCGAGCCCCCCTTTGCCAGGGTTTTGCAGTCACCCAACCTGGGAAATGCAGTTGTGAGGGAAGGGTCATGTTTTGTGTTTCTGTGAAGCCCTTCCTTCCAGGAAGACAAAGCCGCTTTTTGTTTCTCAGGGTCACACACAGAAGCCAAGACAAAGGGGTGGGGGCGGGGGGCCTCGGAGGAGGAAGGCAGGTGTATGTTTCTGAGGGAGTCTTTTGTCAAGTTTGGTGTTAGCAGAAAGAAAGCAGCCTCCTTTTACAATTCGTTCGGTGCTCCTTCGTTTAGTGTTGCGTCACCAAGTGTGGACTGTGCCTGGCATTGTGCTCTACCTGGGCTCTAAGTACGAACAAGCCGTTCATACTCCCAGCAAACGTTGATGAGAACGGTGCTCAAGCCAGTCATTGTTTAACTTGCCAGGAAGAGAACAGTGAGCAAAGGGAGAAACCAGCCTTTTTTGTGATGTCTTTATTCTTGGAGGAAACCATCTTCAAGGGATGGAATACTTGAATTCACCCACTGTGGGCCCCAAATCTTAATTCCAACAGTGGGGCAGGGGCCCCCCGATTCAAGTATCTACAGACAACAGGTCCTGAGAAGGGCCTTTCACTCAGGATGAAGATGGTAAAGAAGCCCGCAAGGAAAACTAAGTGCACTTGATGCTGGGCGCTTGGTTATACAACTACCAGCAGCTGCTGAGGTGCAGGGGCCCTGTCCGCCGCCCTCATTCTGTGAGGGGCTGTGTCTGGGAAGCTTCATGAAGAAAAAGGCATGTGGGGTTTCCCCCTCAGATTGAGGAAGAGGGAAGAGGTCCCAGACAAGGACAGGCAGGTGGGAAGGTACGAGGAGCTGCAGGGCAGCCAGTCTGGGGAGAAGGCTGCCAGGCGGGGCACCTGAGGAGCAGCTGGAGAACCAGCCCAGACCAGCCAGGCTGGAGGGGGCTGGTGCTGCCACAGGGGAGTCACAGGAGCCACACAAGGTTGTTCCCAGCTGGGGATGCTGCTTCTTTTTTTTTTTTTTTTTTTGCTTTTTAGGGCTGTACCCACAGCATATGGAAGTTCCAAACTAGGGATCTAATCGGAGCTGAAGCTGCTGGCCTACTCCACAGCCACAGCCACAGCCACAGCAGTACAAGATCCAAGCTGCGTCTGTGACTTCCACCAAGCTCACAGCAACGCCAGATCCTTAACCCACTGAACGAGGCCAGGGATCGAACCTATATCCTCATGGATAGTCGGGTTCATGACCACTAAGCCATGAGGGAACTCCTGCTTGTTGTTCTTTAACATAGCTGTCTTCGGATTTTGGGGGGGCTTTTGAATCTCACAGTAAACTCTTCTTGAGGGAGACGCTTTTACAGAAGGATCCCAATTTAGGATGATTACCCAAAAGAAGGATAACAAGTCCTAAGTTCAAAACAGACAGTTTTGCGAGGCGTCATCCAACGTCACCGTGAAAGGCAGGCCCCCCTCTCTGCAGTCTTGCTGTCGACGTGGCCTCATTGGCAGCACATGCCCAGGGGCTGCTTCTCTACTGCCATGAGTTCTCGTACCATGGGCAGCACACAGGACCAACTCCCAGGCTCCATCCATCGTGACTGCCATCTGACTTCTTGATGCAGTTATTTCTCAGCTGGGGAGAGTGTATTCTCAAGGAACAGTAGGAAGAGATCCATTTTTCTGAGCTCTTTCATAGCTGAGAATGGCCGTCTGTCATCTTCACACACAGGAAAGGCACTTCGGCTGGTAGGTGAGGATGGGGGTCAAGGGAGAGGGGAAAGTAACTTCTAAATGGGTTTTGCAAAAGCTTCCCAGGCATGTTTGCCCACCATGAAGAAAGGTCCAGAAAAAGAATCAGAGAAGGAGCTTGGAATGGTGCGTGTGAAGTATGACCAAACAGAGGGCCACAGGGATGAGGAGAAAATAAAGCATTGGATTGGTTGGTTGGTTAGCAGGTTTTGCAAAAGGAATGGATTGAAAGGAAGGGGAGAAAGGCCATCTCAAATTGAGTGAGAGCCTTGAAGCCCAACTCAAAATACTGAAATGCGATGCTGAGATTAACAGGGAGGTGATGGAGAGGACTCCATCACCCCACCAAAGAAGGTTGCTTCCAAGATGTGTGACAAACATGGACACGGTTCCAAAGAACAGCTCTGTTTTCCAATGTCCCCTGACCTGAGTGCCTTCTCGGTACAGCCGTCAGCCAAGGTTCAGAACCATCCTTTGCATCAAGATTAGAACTGATTTTGTACTGACGGATTGTTAGATTAGATATGAGAAATGAAACCCTTAAAAGTTCCTAGGGTTGATGCATAAAGTCAGAGTTAGGCACTTTAACCTGTCATTTCGCCTTTAAACCCTTCGTCTCCACTGCCACTGCCCCCTGGCAGGCCATCATGCACTCTTGCAGTGACCCCTTCACAGGACTTCCTGCTTCTGGTCTCTGCCCACCTCCCTGTTTTCCCCCCTCCCCCAACACACACACACCATTCCATCATTATCATCCCGAGAGGTACCCTAGAAAACACAGACCCTAGAAAACACAGACCCTAGAAAACACTTACCTTATGCTACCAGTTAAAAATATCCATTGTTTCCCATTGGCTTCCAGATGCATTTCAGAAGCCCTTGTTTGGCATAGTCCTTTATAACACTTTCCTTCAATCATTCCCCATGTATTTTTTTGAGTACCTGCTATATGCTGGGTACCACTTAGGCACCAGGAGTATAGCAGTGAGCCAATAAAGAAAGGCGTCTTCCCTCCTAAACTTCTGAGTCTCACAGGAGACAGACAAGAAGCAAAGGTAAGTGAGCAAAATATGTCCAGTGTTGGTGGTAATGTGTAGGGAGAGAAATAAACCAGGGAAGGGGATAGAGGGTGGCAAGGAAGGACCTCCCCAGGAGGTGGACATCTGAGGAAAGACCTGAAGGA
The DNA here is from genome assembly GCF_054392235.1 of Sus scrofa. Lineage (NCBI taxonomy): Eukaryota > Metazoa > Chordata > Mammalia > Artiodactyla > Suidae > Sus > Sus scrofa. Next base: position 77,765,289 of record NC_139383.1, on the reverse strand, counting down.
AGGGAGGCTCAGGGTCCATCCCTGGAGAGGAGTCTTCCTTTGGAGGGAACCAGACCACAGAGGCCCTGCAGAACCACAGTGAGGCTGGGGTGGCTGGAGCAGAAGGAACAGGAGGGCCTTCCTAGGTCATGAACAGGACTTTTGCATGTGCTTGTTGTGAGTTAGGGGTCAGTGAGGGCCTTGAGCAGGTGGTATGTCTCGACATGCTTTCTCTGTTATCACTTCCTGACCCTTCACACCAAAAGAGCCCTTCAGACATGCAGGTCTGTCTGCTCTGCTCCACTGTCCACCTTGGAATCCTTCAGAGCCCAATGCAAACCTCCTCTCCTTGCGTAGCCTTCTCCACGTCTCTTCTTGGGGTGCCCTTCTGCTTGCTTCCGTGGCACTGGGTACATCTCTCTTGAAGCTCTTGTGTGTCTCTGTTTCTCAGTAGCTCTGAACTCTGAGAAGAAGGGGGCTTGTATATGTTTCCTGTGCCCAGCACAGTGTGTGCCCCACAGTACACTCTTAAGTCTAAGCAGAGGCGGGGAGGGGGGACAATTCTACCTATATGAGGCTTCTGAAATAAGACCTTGCCCGTAGCCTGCAAAGCCTTTTGACTCTATTTCATCATCTCCACACATAAATATAGCATGTATTTTCCCGGCCACAAAATACCCTCTGTCCTCAAAGCTGTTCTGGGAAATTGACCCCATGGTCCGTTCAAACACCATGTCCCAGCGCTGTTCTAGGCAGAACATCCCGGCCGTTCTGTGCCCTGGCTCTCAGCTGAACACCTGCTTTGGGAATTTGGCAGGATCTGGCAAAGCAGGAACATTCTCTTAAGCATATCACATTTATTCATGCATTTGAAGTGCTTTCAAATCATCTCACCAGAGACAGCTGCCTGACTTTCATGAATGCATTTTGTCACTTGATAATGATTTGAGGAGGAAGATAAATTAGGGAATCTGTAGCACTTCCCTTAAAGAATTAGAAGCCTCCACCTTTGTCCTCCCTCTGCCCCACCCAGATGCTTCAGACGGAGCCTGAACTGTAGACTCTGTGTTCAGCAGCCCGTCACTGTCGCCTGCACGCCTCTCTCCCCCCGCTGTGCCCAGCATGCCCACAAAAGCAGAGTTTTTTGGGGGTGGGAAGAGGTTAGGACTTTGCAGCCTGGAGAATGGGACACAGGAAAACCCTGTAACCTCAGCCAAGGGTGCTTTGTCCTCTGCCCCATCCACAGTCCCCAGGCTTCTCCTCACAGTGTTCTCTCCAGAAGGAATCCTGCCTGTAATGCCCTGGAGTCACGTTGTCACCTCCCCTTACAAGGTTTCTCTTGGCCAGTGTGCTGGTGAAGGAGGAGGGAGGGCAGCCAGGGAGTCCTGCCTTCTGCAGCTCTTCCCTCTCGGCTGGGCTGGGCGCTTCCATGGCCTTCCTAGGGGGCACCCTCCCTCCCTTTCCCTTTCCCCTTTTCTGGGACAAAGGAGCTCTTCAAGAACTGGTACTGTCAGCTTTAAATAAGCCACGTACGTGTGTTATGGTACCTGAGTGGCCATCATTTCTGTATTTATCAATACCGTGGGCTTAATAAAAACAGCTGTCCTGAGGCGATCTGCTTAAGATGAGGAAAGAGAAACAAAACTAGTCATTTTTGTGCCTTCTCAAAGTCATGCCTTCGTTTTCAGCAATTCTCTTTGAGCAGCATCTATCTGCCCAAAATCTGGACTTTGATCTCATAACCGCAGCCTAACTTGAAGCGTCCCAGTTGTTGCCCAGTCAGATAACGGGAGCACATGAGGATCTGATAGCATGCTCATGCTGAGCAAGCACCATTAACTTGCTCCGCCTTCCTTCCTCCCTCAGCACTCAGCACTCGCACAGCACCGCTCAGCACACAAGTAAACATGAGGGCTTTTTGTAGGGTTTATGCAGAGAAGCCAGGGGGAGCCTCTGACGGAAAGCCTCATGCACAATAGGGTATAATTTCCTTTCAGCGGAAAGCTCGCTTTGCAAAAGCTGGATATCTGAGAACATGAACATCCCTCCCATTGTCAAAATGCTTAATTATTCACCTGGCACGCAAATCCAGGTTCTCGCAACCCCTCATTCCAATCCAGATGCAGACCTGAACGGGTACCAGCAAAAATCCCTAATGGTGCAGAGGTGGCCCCTCAGAGATCCATATTAAGGAGCTGCACAAACCGAGAGCCATGAAGCCCAACACCTTCCGTTCATAGAAGACTTCTTTTCTGACAGCAGAAAACACGGTGGATGTTGAGGTGTTTTGTTGGCAAAAGAAGACACCGAGGCCAGCGGAAGTCAAGGCACCTACTGAGAGGCACAGACTCAGAAGTGATGAAGGGGCCAATGCAAATGAATTGTTTTCTCCCTTGGAGAGTCTGCAAGAAAATCAAGGAGGTTCCCCTGAGTTCATATGTAGCTCAAGAAGAGGAATAGGAAAGTGCAAAAAAAAAAAAAAAAAAAAAAAAAGAGGGAGGGAAAAAAAGAAAGAAGGGGAAGAAGACACACATGTGAAAGTAGGCGTTGCTGGCAACCATACCTAGGAAGGGTTGGAAAGTGAGAGTGGAAACCTGACCTCAATTCAGAAACCAAGAGGAAGCCAGCAAAATGATTTGGAAAGGATAATCGGGTCATAATGGCAGGAAGTGAATACGGTCCACTTGGCAGGAGAATCTCAGCTGCAGGGTTTGGGGCAGACCGGCTAGAAATGGTGCTGCCAGCAACCACGTGGGAAAGCCTGACTGCAGGGTGACAGGAAGATCCCGGGAAGAGGAATTTGAGATCGAACCCCAGCACAGCAGATGACGCAGGTTTTCTGTGAACTGATACCACTGGACTGTGTCCTAGGAGAGTGACCCATGGAAAGGCCCCGTTTTCCTGACCCACCCCAGCGAGAGAGCAAGAGGGTCAGCAGCCACGGCAGTGGGGACAGAGGAGGACAGGGCTGGCCTGAAAACAGCTAGCGAGTCTCCTCTCTGGCCGCCAAGCCCTGCGCCTTTTCTCTGATGGGGAGGTTGGGAACCAGGCAACGTGCCCTGGGAAGCTTTGTGACCATGACTCTTCCCACGGTCAGATGCCACTGGCGGATAGAGGCCATCCTCCTGTTGCAAAACGGTCTCTGTTGCCACTGCCACTAGGAACCATCGTTGGCAGAGTTTCCCTGAAACCTGTCCCTACACCATATTTTAAAGTTTCTGTCTTTTCTGTTTCTCTCCTGGCATTCTCTCCACTGAAGGAGAGGAAAAAAAAGGAAGCGCGTTCCCAGGCACACCCCTGCCTGGAGGGGTGAGAGGAGGAGCAGGAAGAGGGTGCAGGCAGAAAGGAGGTGGAGAGCAGATGCATCCAGGGAGCTGACAGCCCCCCACCCCCCAGCAGGACTGAGTCCAGCTCCGCCCCTGGTCACAACTGCCCCGGGAGCAGGCTGCCTCGGGAGACGCTACATGTTGATGGTCAAGTTACTGCACCAGCTGCAGCCAAGGCTCAGGCAGAGCTCTGGAAAGATGGGCTTGACCCAAGCAGCCAATTAAACTTTCCACTGGTGGAGACTGAATCAAGAGTTTTAAAATAATACGTGAAATCTTTCCAGTTGAGCAGTTCGTTTTGTCATAACACGAAACAGTTATTGACAGAAGCACCACAGAGCAAGAGGAGAATGACTCAGGAAACTCCGGGGTGTCGTTTTGGACGGTCCCTGGGCCAGAAGAGAGCATTAAAAGGCATGGGGTGGGGGGTGCAGGTTATAAGTACCTGTCAGACCTGAGGGTCAGATCTTCCCTTCGATCCTCGCAGGGCGGGGGATAAGGGGATTTCTGCAGGTTTGGGCTGTGTGGTTCTGAGATATTATGAAACCAAGGGCTGTGCTGAAATACAACGCAAATGCTTTGGACAGTGCCAGTCCTGAGACATGCTTATGCTCTCTTCCTAACCTTTCCGGGCCGCTGGAATGTGGTGGCTGCTGTCCCTTGTGCCACGGCTGCCCAGCCACAGCCCTTGGGACTGAATGTGCTTCAGAGTCAGAATTTTTTCTTTTAAGGAAGCCCATACAGAATTTTTTTTTAAGGATGTCCATTTCTTTAAGGAAATGAAAAAAAAAAAATAGACCATAATTTATATAACACCCTAGGAGAGTCTGGGACTGCACTCTGTTCAAACACATTCTTACTTCTGCAACGATACGTATGAAGAAATAAAAACAGTCAACAGCCTCATACCCGGTCAAATTTTATGGCCAAATGAGATGAGTTCCCAGAACTTTTGGTTTGCAGAGGTTGTTGGATTGGGGAATTGCAGATAAGGAAATGCTCATCCCTGCCCCTATTTGTCCAGAGCGCTGTGGGATGCTCTCCTGGCAGCCCTCCCTTCTCCCCTTGCTTCTGGATCGCTGCCCCATCTGGTTGTCATTTGAGTTTTCAGTAGTTGGAGGAGGGTGTAAGGCAGTTAGCCACAGAGCTGACCAAACATCCAACTGAAGAGAACCCCCGGTAAAGTCAGGGAGGGCACAGAGGCGGGGGACCCAGACTCACTCACCGAACCTCTCACTAAAATAAGGGTCACTCTGAAATGTGAGCAAGGTTATATTAGGATAATTACATTGAAAGCCTTCCTCAGCCCAGCAGGAATAATCCATGGACTTTATCCCCTCCAGGAAGTATGGTGGCAGAGAATAAGAAAGCATCCTAAAAAGGTTTTGGATAAGCATGTGGCTGACAGCCCCAGGAGCCCAGATAAACCCAGCTCCAAAAGCAGCAACAGAACAAAGAGAGATGGCAACAGATCCCAAAGTCTGAGTGTCCCCTACCCATGGGACAGGGTTGTGATCTGAGCCCAGCTGCTGTGGCCAGTCCTGCAGGGTTCTAGCCAGTGGGTGGCCACTATCATCCAGAATTAAAGAGGCTGCCACATGCCTGCGCTGTGTCCTGCTGATTATATTCCTGAGAGCAAGGGGGAAAAAACCTGGGTTTCTGAATGGTTGGGACTCAGGTTCCTGATTTTATAAATTAACTGGGTCAGAAGTTGGAGAGGATTCTAGAGGGTAGACTCAGTCAGGGCCAGGGAGCAGCCGAAACAGACAAGGGCTTGGCAGGTGATGGCAGAACAAGACATGGCCCCCCAAATGGAAGGGAAACCAGAAAAGAGCGCCTGACAGTGATTGGGGAAAGGGCCAGGGCCTCCGGCTCCCCCTGAGCATGGTATTTCCTGTTCTGTCAAGAAGGCCAGCGTGCAGAGAGGCTGCACCTCTCAGGGGTTAGCAGTCTCCCAGAATGTCTCCTGGTAGCTCCATGCAGCCTGAGGTTTCAGCATCGGACAGCCCCCCACCCCACCCCACCCCCCAGAGTTCACAAAGGTCTCCAATGACAGATGGCCTGTCCAAGGTCATCTGTAAACACAGACACCCTGTCTCCCCATCAGAGTCAGCAAACCTCGGGGCACTTGGGGGTCGAGGGGCTGGACGGTGCCTAGCATGGTCACGTGATGTCAGATTGTGGCTGGTGGGGCGCCAGAGCTTCCCCAGGCGCGAGGACAGCCAATTGAGGAAGTTCATCAATAGAGCTTATAAACAAAGGACAGTTTCCTTTTCATTCCATGGATTTTTTTTTTTTGTCTTCATATATATATATATATTTTTTGTCAGTTTAATGGAAGTATCATTTACATATAACAGAATTCAACAGTTTTAAGAATTCAGTGAGTTTTGACAGTCTCACCACCACATACAGGATATAGGACATGGGTTGGCAGACTGCAGCTTGTGGGCCAAATCCAGCTCCCACCCCGTTTTGGTTTGATACATTGTTAGAGTTGTTAAAAAAATAAATAAAGGAAAGATGTGCAACCTGCAAACCCTACAGCCTTTACTATCTGACCTTCACAGAGATGATTTGCTGATAGAGAACATTTCCATCACCTCAGTGTTCCCTGCGGCCCCTTCCCGGGGTTCCCCGCCCCCTCCCCCTGGCAACCACTGATCTGCTTTTTATCACTGTGGTTTTGCCTTTTCTAGAATTTCATATCCATGAAATCATACAGTACGGGTTGCCTTTTGTGTCTGGCTTTTTTCACTTATAATGCTTTTGAGATTCATCCTCTGGGGCTTTGCTTGGGTCAGCAGTGAGGTCCTTTTTTATTTCTGAGTGGTGTGAGATCCCCTTAAAGGCGGGGTTCGACTCTGGGTGAACAGGGGGGCCCTCAGCCTGTTTTAACCACCTGTAAGCTGCGAGGAGGCCAAGAGGAGATGTGGGGGTTGGTGGCCGGCCGGGCGGCGTGCGGTGCGCGCTCTCACTGCGCATGTTCTTTGCAGGCATGAACAACCGGGAGGTGCTGGAGCAGGTGGAGCGCGGCTACAGGATGCCCTGTCCGCAGGACTGCCCCATCTCTCTCCACGAGCTCATGATCCACTGCTGGAAAAAGGACCCCGAAGAGAGGCCCACTTTCGAGTACTTGCAGGGCTTCCTGGAAGACTACTTCACCGCGACAGAGCCCCAGTATCAACCCGGTGAAAACCTGTAAGACCCGGTCTGCAGAGCGAGGCCTTGTCCCAGAGGCTTCCCCGCCCCCTCCCCATTAGCTTTCAATTCCGTAGCCAGCTGCTCCGAGCAGAGCGGCGAGAACCGTCCAGGATCAGATTGCATGTGACTCTGAAGCTGACGAACTTCCATGGCCCTCATTAATGACACTTGTCCCCAAATCCGAACCTCCTCTGTGAAGCATACGAGACAGAACCTTGTTATTTCTCAGACTTTGGAAAATGCATTGTATCGATGTTATGTAAAAGGCCAAACCTCTGTTCAGTGTAAATAGTTACTCCAGTGCCAACGATCCTAGTGCTTTCCTTTTTTTAAAATGCAAATCCTATGTGATTTTAACTCTGTCTTCACCTGATTCCACTTAAAAAAAAAAAAAAAAAAAAAAAAAAAAAAGGTATTATTTTCCAAAAGTGGCCTCTTTGTCTAAAACAATAAAATTTTTTTTCATGTTTTAACAAAAACCAATCAGGACAGGTGTTCGTTTTTTTCTTTTTTCTAAATGTGAATATATACATTATATAGGTCCCTGAACATACACCATGTGGGTGCTAACGTGGAGACAGACCGTGGCCATCGGGGGCCTTAAGGCTTCGGGACCCAAAGTGAAGATTTGACTGCAAAATCAGCATTGAAACACTGGTGTGATTCTGAAAACCAGTGACCTCATTTTTTCGGCTTTTGCAAAAGCATGACTTCTTTTTTGGCTTTTCATTTGGATTGCATTTTTGGGGGTTGTTGACTGTACCTGTAGATGACTGTTACTTTGACTCTTTTCAGCAGCCCCTGAGTAGAATTCACAAGGTCTGTTTCCAGTATTTGCTTCGACTTAACTACGATTTGTTCTTGAAACGAAAGTGAGCCTCTTTAAGCAAGCAAGCAAGCAGCCAATACTACCAAGGGAACTGCAAGACGGATACCACACAAACTTCTTGTATAGAAACATGAATGCTGAAATGTTTCCAACTGTTTTAATTTAATAAACCTTGTAACCACATTTAAATGGTCTAAAACCCATAGCATTGTAGTCATGGCAACCTGCTAAACTTTCTTGCAACTAAAACTGAGGGTGGGGGTTGTACATTTTCCATTGTAAAATAAGTGTTTTAATGTCCTGTACTGCTAATGAAATGACTTTCTTTATGTCCAAGGGTTCTCCAGTGAAATAACTATGCACTACTTTACATTTCATGGGGATGCACAAAAAAAAAAAAAAAAAAAAAAAAGGAGTATTACATTTTTAGTTGCTGTTTGTACCAACCTTGAATTACATGTTTAACAACCACAAATCAAAAAGCCTATTTCTATTGAGTTTTTAATACTGACGAGCCACCCCAAAGTCTTAATTCCTTTTTGTTATGATTTCTTTGTGAGTTTACATTTTTAAATTGTTTAACTTTCTTAATTTAGTAATTAAAAAGAAAGCATTTTACATTTAAAAAAAAATTTTTTGTTCATTTGTTTAAATCATGGAAAGTACTCTAGGAATGACAGATCTGTCCCATACCAGGAGTCACCTGGAGGATTTAACCATTGTGCAATGATTTCCAAATGACAGAAACATTCAGAACACCTGGAGTGGGGGTTCTTCCCCCCCCTCCCCAGCAAGGTTGAGCTATTGTCTAGCTGATTCAGAGGGTTTTGAAAGCAAGGCCAGGCATACCTTAGCATTTTAATTTATCAGACGTTTTTCTCTAACTGGAGTTTTCTGTGTCCCACTTGTAGGGGAAAGTGGCAATTACAAGAAGAATCTTTCTTGTCCTGGAGTCAGTATATGTTTCTGTATCTCTATAATGAAGTTGCTCAGCAGGAGAGCAGGCCGGTATGGCAGAGGGGTGGAGGGTGGATCAGCCACCGGCTCTGCACCGGTTCAGCTGCTGGGCCTTTACAGCCACCTGGAATCACTCCCTTTCAGGTCCTGCCTATACACATGAGGGGGTTCCATGAGATTCACTAGAGGTTCTGAGATCCTGGGACTCCAGGGTCACAGGTGTCTTGTGTGAAATCACACAAGGAGAACAGTTTTCTTGCTGAAATACCCTTTCTATTTAGAAAACTTCGCACATTTTTTTTAAAGTGAAACAGGGATTTTCTGGCTAACCAAATTTTTATGGTATTGATTTTGGTATGAAGACGATTGATAAATTGAAAAAATTTTCCAAGATCTTATTCCAATGATTATCACAAGACTGGGTGATTCATTAATACGTTCTAGAGATTTTTTTGTTGTTATTGAAGTATGACTTTATTTTCAATTTTCAGATCCTACTAGGTCGGGTAACTTTCAAGTACTCTCGGAGATTTTTGTGTATGTTTTTGACTCAGTCATTCAAAAAGATCTGAAAAAAAAGTCCTAACAGCCTGTTTAATCAGATCTTTCAAGGAAAAGTCTCCTCAAAGGATAGCCTTTAATTCAACCATTGAGTTCACGGTGGATTCTCTCATCTGAAGCAAAACTCCAGACTGGGGCTAACTCAAGGGCATTCTTAGGAAACACAGCTTGATGGAACTGTTCTGAAACAGAGTAGATTGTGGAATAAAGGTAAAAGAGTAGCTGTAAATGTGAAGAAATCAGAGGCATTTCAGATTTTTTTTCTTGCAGGAAGTTTATGTGCTGTCAGGAGGTACTCCTGAGGCAGACCCGTCCAGGCAAATGAAACACAGCCTCCAGGGAGACCCAACTGCTGCCAAAAAGCCTCCCTCCCTCGAAAGTTTTGGAAGTTTAGGGTGAGGAAACTGAATGTACTGACCACGGTTCTCCTATGTCTTGAAAGGCACCTTAGCAGCAAGTGGTGGTGACATTCTTTTTTCTCTTCGTAACCTGGCAGTGCGTAAGGACTTGCTCTGTTCCCTAAGGAGAGCTGGCGTCTGACATTGCTGTGCTGCATAGAGAGCCTTCCTATTATTCGAGTTCTTTTTACTTTCTTTTTTTCTTTCTTTTTTTTTTTTCTTTTTAGGGCATCACCTGTAGCATATGGAAGTTCCCAGGTTAGGGGTCAAATCAGAGCTGCAGCTGCTGGCCTACTCTGCAGCCACAGCAACACAGGATCTGAGCCACATCTGCAACCTGTGCTGCAGCTTGTGGCAATGCTGGATCCTTAGCCCACTGAGCAGGGCCACAGATCGAACCCACATCCTCACGGACACTGTGTCCGGTCCTTAACCCACTGAGCCGCAACAGGAACTCCCTCTTTGTACTTTCTTAAAATTATATGATACCCTACTGATGGAGACAACCTGACAAAGCTCAGACGTTAGAAACGTGACCAAATGGTGTTTGTTCACCTGTCTCTGCTCACACTCCCCTCTGAGTCCACTTATTCCTGGCACACTGATGGGCCGGGAGGACCAGAGAGCCACCGCAGACTTGGGGCCTCCTAGGTGTTAGGGCATCAAGATGTAGATTGAAGCCACTGATGCAGATGTATTCAGCTCTGCCACATCATGACAAAGAAAGGTGTATGAGGAACCAAGCATTTCCATGAGAAAAGTGAAGGGTCTTCAGCATCCTTCAAACACAGCCACATGACTGAGGATTTCCTGAAAGGTGCAGAGGGTGTTTACCTGCCTTGAGAAAGACAGGAATCCTCCTATGGCTAAATCTTGGCACCAGGGGATGTTCCTAGTAGCACTGGAGCTACAGAATATCATCTGAAATGTCCTCTGGGACCTTAGGAATTTATACTGTGTTAATTGAAATGGCTCTTTCATGAGTCCTGAAAGAAGATGAGGTTTCCAGCGGAGTGCAGAGGAGAATGGCAGCAAAGGCGCTGCGTAAGAGATGTCATCTGCTCCCCGACATGGTTCCCTCTGGATGAGAGACCCTCACTTGACGAAACAGGCATTTCCTAACAAGCTGTATTGGTGTAAAAAGGGACTTGGTCAGTTCATTGCTGAAAGGCATTTTTAATAGGGTTAGATAAGTTTTGTTGGCTTTCTTACCACTATATATTATACTGCTGGAATTCAATGAGATTGTCCAAAATATTTTCTGGGATGGAGGGAGAGAATAAGAGGGAAGGAGGGAAGTGGGGAGAATAATTTGGGGATGGGAGGCCAGAGAAAGGAAGCTCAAGTTCTTATTCTAAAAATGATATGGTGGGGTACTGATTTACTAAGACAGGTGCCAGTGATATAATGTTTATTTCTCAAAAATGGGTTCTGACAAAGAGAAGAAAATGAAAACTTAGTATCTTTAATATCTTTGTGATATCAAATGAAACTTCCTAATCTATGAATATCTACATTCTCAGAAATTTTTCTTAGTAAATGTGTAAATCATACCTCATTCTTTCTGAAGGCGCAAAATATTCAGAATCCCATGTGTAGAGCTACCTTATTTTTAAAGTCGATCCTGGGAGTTCCCGTTGTGGCTTATCAGATTATGAACCCAACTAGTATCCATGAGGATGCAGGTTCGATCCCTGGCCTCCCTCAGTGGGCCTGGGATCCAGCACTGCTGTCAGCTGTGGTGTAGGTTGCAGATTCAGCTCTGATCCCAAGTTGCTGGGGCTATCTGTGGTTTAGGCTGGCAGCAGCAGCTCTGATTCAACCCCTAGCCTGGGAAGTTACATATGCCACAGGTATGGCCCTAAAAAGCAAAAAAAAAAAAAAAAAAATTAAATTAATCCTGAAGACTGGAAATAAACCTAAGTGGTTTTCCAGTATGACCAGGACTATTCTAAGGAAAAGGTGATCAGTGACCAGTGACTGTTCCACCAGCGGCCAGAACCCTGTGCTCCTGTCCAGAACACTTATTATTCTTCTAATAGCATGTTTAATGATGTGACTTGTCCTAATGCATTGTCCTACCAGATCACGAGCTCCCTGAGACCAGAAAGTGCCCAACTTGTTCACCACTCTGCTCCTGCCCCCAGAGCAGTGGATGGTAGATGGTGGATGAACGGATGGATGGCTGGATAGATGATGCCGCCCAATGGCAGGGAGGCGGGCAGGGGTGGGATGGGTGGGAGGAAGGTAACACCCTTATCTAAGAGTCTGCTGAGTGCCTCAGCCCATGCTTCGAGCTGCCTGAGGCACTCATGCAGCCCGTTGAGCATTGTGCTCACCAGTGTCCATCCATGATTTGAAGACCCACTCCATGGCCTGAAAGTCACTACCATTAGTGCTTCCCAAACATTCCCCCCAAACTTGTCCCAACACCAGCAGAAGTAAACCCGTGCCCCCTGGAACCTAGGGCCTCCAAAATCTCATTCTAACTTTGTGATTTTAAGAAAACCTGATATTTTCCTTAAGATACCCATTTTTTGGTCTTTGTGTCAAACTCTTCCCAGACCTTCAGGCTGTGCATTGTTAACCAGCCTATGGCTTGTCACATCCCTGGCAAACCTCTGTGTGGTCCAGGGAGTTCCTAGGCTCTGCTTGAGACCACAGCATGAAGATGCTGTCTGTAAAATAGCACTGCTCATGTGGAAATGTTGTAGTTGGGAGAGGTAACATTAAGCCCATTAATATGGATTCTCTTTATTTGACTCCCCTGTTTCATCCACCAGAGAACAGCCCCCCAGCTGAGGATGGGACAGAAGACGGCAGGGTTTGGTAATGGACAGAGCAAAACCACCCAGAGCTGCCTGGAAGTGAAGGTCTGGTCAGTCAGCCTCTGGTCCAAGATGACAGCAAATGGGAATAGACAGGATGGAGACGTTGGACAAGGAGGAAGAAACCAGAACTGGAGCCCTTTGCCAAGGCTGTTCAAGGCCACAGGGTGACAAGAGAGATGGCTTTGAATATGTGTAAGGACTTAGCCATTCTTTTTTTTTTTTTTTTTTCAAACATTTGTTGAGTGCTTTTTTTCATGGGTTAGACCTTGTGCTTAGCACTAGAAAGCCAATGTGGCACTTAGTATTCCCAAACCAGTGAGGACAGAGACCCTTAAGAGGTGCAATAAGCTCTCTGCTGGGAGGAAACACAGGTGACAGCAAAGGACTGCCAGATGGCCCAGAGTGGGGAATGCATGGGAGACTTCCTGGAGGAGGTGGTGCCGAAAAGACCAGCAAAAGCAGATTATACTGGTTAATGGTAGGCTTGGTGTTCTTTGCCTTTGGAAGTGTTTCCTTCTGATCCCCAACTCCCCAGTAGGGGCCAGCTCATGCTTCAGATATAGAAGATGCTCAGAAAATGCATCTAAATGAAGAGGAAACCAAAACCAAGTGAAAAAAAATCTAAATCTCTTTTTCCCCCCATCCCCAGACATTGAAAGGTATGTGGGTACGTCTTTTATTCTGACAGGTGCGCTGCTAACTGGAGGGATGGGAGAGAATGCCGTGGAAGGACAGAGAGTAAGGTTTCAGGCAGATTTTTGGCTCCAACATCCCAATTGGAATGGAGTTTGAACTATATTTATAGAGGATGAGAAACAAAGAATTACGGGGAAAGGGGCTTAAAATAACTCCTCGCTTCCTCTCTTAGTAACAGTGAGTAGGGGATTTTCTCCCATTGATGAGCCCATTGTCATTCTTTTGTCTCCTTCCTTTTATGAGGTGATTCTGCTGGAATCATCAGGCAACACGTAAAGTCATGAAAACAGGTCTATGTTAGCAGTTACAAGGTGGTGTGGTTGTCTTGTTTGGGAAGTTGGTTCCCTTTGGTTAATTATCAAGTGCTGACTATGTAATCACCATGAGTAGCTAATTGGAAGTAAGAGAGAATGAAATAGGTGTTATTCTGATTGTGTTTTTAACAAAAACGATATGTGTAATACTGTGGGGAAATATTACTAAATAGCAAGAGATTTTATCTTGTGTGTGCACACACACACACGTGCGCACGTGAGCATGTGTTTACAAAAGGATTCATTTAAAGCCACTCAGAAACTAAATCCAGGTATGTGGATCCTTTCATGTTTAGACGCCTCCCCAGGGGCGAGTGCTGAAAGATGCTGAGAGGAAAGCAGAGCCTCTAGAGATGGCTCTGCAACCCAAACCAACCTCAATGGAGCTGGAAGGTCTGAAAATTCCCAGAGCGCAACAAGGAAATGGTAAGCAACTGGCAGCAGTTGCCAGGAGAATTAGGGAATGAATAACAATGCTTTCTGGTAAATTAACCATATTACATTGTGCACAGCAAAGTGATGGAAAAACCCTGTTAAAAGTTGAATAATAATTTGCCCATATCACGTACGTAAAATGCATCATTTTCCTACTTCAGTGGACTTTAGTTTGATTTCAAATACGAACATCTCCAGTTCTGTTCACCAAAGCATTATTTGTGAGATAATTGGGAAGGGAAAGATGAATCAGACCGTAATTAGTGCACTCCTCCGTGCGCCCCTTCACCTCCCCCCTCACCTGTGAATTTCAGAAAATATTTGTTTACACGTTCCTGAAGGTCTCTAAGTGAAAGTGCGAGGCATTCATCATTGTCACCGCTGTCACTAAACCATGACCTCACCATGTTTGAGAGGGGGAAAGCAATGCTGCATCCTGAAATTCAGTGTTTTTCTGCTCTAATTCAAATAAGTACTTGGTTTTGAATACTAGGGGGGAAGGAAATATAGCAAAGCTGTTCTTAAAACAGCAAGCCAAGAACAAAAGCAACGTGTACAGCCACAGGAGACCTTGGAAGATACATAGATAAAACAAAAAGCTGTGCTAGGCTGGGAGTCTCTTTCAGAATCATATGCAAAATGGAGAACACTGTTCCAAATGTAAAGATTTTGCAGTCTACAATATCTGAAATAGAAAAGCATCGTGTAATCCACCCTGACATCCAGAAGCCGTGCTATTACTCTGAGTTATGATCCTGATTCCTGGCTAATATAGGTTTTCAGAACCAGAGTGGTCAGAGGTGGGGTGGCATTCCGCAGTGGACTGGAGACCCTCTGCTTCTGCTTGTGTTCCCATGGCAACCACTATCCGTTTTCCTTCCCCTCCTCTTGCTCCCCTCCCCCAACCAGAACCATCGCATTTTTATTTAGATCTTCACTCCTCCTCTTCATCCCCATCTCTCCACCAAGGGTCATTCTTTACTTGTTGAAGTCAGCCCTTAGATCTCAACTTTCCAGAGTAGGTGTGTGGCTGATTCTCTCCACTTCTCCTGAATATCCCTCAATGATGCATGATCCTGCCTGATCCTGCCTCCCCTAAAACCCCGCTGGCCCCCAGAGGCTGAATCTTGAAGCCCACAAATCTCAATACTTCTTATCTCTCAGGTACCTGTTATGGTTGAGCAAAGGGGCATCCCCCCATCCTAATACTCCTGCCTCCTTCCTTTTCTCCTCCTATCCCCTGCCCCTCGCTGAAGATTTATGTGACACTAGTTTTGTCCCTATGCCTCTTGCCACGAGCTATACATTGCCTTTTTTGCAAAGTAGAAAAAATCTTTTTTACCTCAAGACGCTTTGCTGCCATCTGCCAGAAAAGTCTTGCAATAAATATGCCAAGAGATGATGAGTAGAGTGTGCATGGTGCCCCCTAGCATTGTGCAGTATACAACTGGCACAACTGTATGTCACAACCCTGCACTTGGAAATCATCTGAGCTGTCCTGGAAGCTGGTTGTAAAAATCAGAACACGGCGTGTCAGTCTTGCCTTTTTATGACAGTTGGCAGTTTCAAAATCTAAATCTTTTGGCCATGATCACAAATTGCCGAGAGGTGGTTTCTGGAAGAGACAAAAAGCCCCCAGGAAGCTGTGCTTGTAAGAATAAAGGGCTCTTGACTCAGCCTAACATTTGGGCTGCTAGCTGGGCCCGTACAGCCCACACCACACTGGGTTGATTTTCAGAAAGCATCAGAGTTAGAAAGTGGTAGATCTCAGGACGGAGATGCAGGAGGAAAGTGAACTTGGCTCCTGTTGGGTCAACTGTTGCCCCTCCCTGGCATTGGCTGTGTCATTTCTTATTCATCACCCCATTTATTCCCCTCCCTCCTTCACACTGAGCACAACCTGCATGTTCTGGTGATCATTTGCCACCAAACAAATCACCCCAAAACTTAGAGGCAGAAATAGAAACAGTCATTGATTTTGCTCACAAGTCTGCGGCTTGGGCAAGGCTCAACAGGAACATCTCTGCTCCATGTGGCATGGGGGGTGGGGGCCGCAGACAACCCCCTCTCCCCCTGTGACTGGAGGACCTGCCTTCCCAATGACTTGTGCGCATGGCCGGTGAGTTGATGCCGGCTGCTGCCCAGAGGCTTGGCTGCAGCTATTGCCAAGGGCTTTGGTTCCTCTCCACTTGCTCTCTCAGGTGGCTGGCTGGGCAGGGGTGGGGCTGAGGGGGTTGTTCACACTGTGGAGCCCAGGCTGAAACACCAGTCGAACCACCCCAACTGACTCGTCATAGAGCAGAGACCAGCTGCCCCCACGAAGCCCTACACATGTTTCACATTTCTGATCAAAATAAATGGCTGGTTTTCAAGCACTAAGGTTTGGGATGGTTGGTTTTGCAGCAGTAGATCACCAGAATGTTCAGGTTGGGCTGAACATGGTGTGAATCCATTTCCATATCTTTCTAGGATGCCTCCCGGCACTTCGGAGTTAAGGAAGCTAAGAAAACTACATTTCCCTTGTAGCTCCCGTCGTGGCTCAGTGGTTAACAAATCCAACTAGGAACGATGAGGTTTGTGGGTTTGGTCCCTGCACTTGCTCAGTGGGTTAAGGATCCAGCATTGCCGTGAGCTGTGGTGTAGGTCACAGACACAGCTCGGATCTCACGTTGCTGTGGCTATGGTGTAGGCGAGTGGCTACAACTCCAGTTCGACCCCTAGCCTGGGAACGTCCATATGCTGTGGAAGCAACCCTAGAAAAGACAATAAAAAAAAAAAAAACTACACCTCCCAGAATCCCTTACCATGAGGGTCAAGAGTGTCAATCACACCATACCAAGACATATTAGAGCAAGGTGTGGAAAGCAGAAGTGAGGCAGAAGCCAGTTTCCTGCAAGTTGTGTCTGTTTTCTGCTGGAAACCAAGGGCACGGGGCCAGTGATATCCAATCCCCAGCTTCACAGGTGTTAAGAGGCAGTTGTAGAGGGGGCAGTGGCTAAGCTCCACATCCTAGCCTGCAGGCAGGTATTCCCAGCTTTCTGATCACATTCTGACTGTTGAATTGCAGCTTCAGTGTTCTTGGGGTCAACAGTGCTGGTGGCAGCCTCCTGAGTTCCACCTTCCTGAAGGTGGCAGAAATGGCAGCCCTCCTAGGAGGTCAGTTCTGCTGCATCCTGGGAGTCATCTCTGGGAGCCCATCATAGAGCCCTCTCTTCTAGCCCTTCCAGCGAGTTTGTAATTTCCCCCTTTTGCTTAAAAACCCTAGTGTGGTTCTTATTTCCTACACTGAGCCCTGCAATTGATCCCAAGTATGATGCCTGTCCTCAGCCATCTTGGTTCTTGCTTGCTTGCCTTCTCATTTAATCACTCCTTTGACAAATATTTCCGGCATACCTACCATGTCCTGCCAGGCACTGTGCTAGACATTGGGTTTAGCACCAAATCTTTTAGTTGAAAAAGTTTTTGAACTAAACAGACATGGCTCCACCCTCATGGAAGGAGCCAAGGCCAAGACCAGAAGCCAGGCAACTGCAACCCTCAGGCCAAATCAGTCCCCTGCTCATTTTTGTAGAAAAGTTTTCTTGGAACACAGCCACACCCATTCACTCATGTCTTGGCTGTTGCTGGTGTTTCCCTACAATGGCAAAGTCGAGCCGTTGCAACAGGGCCTATAGGACACACGGAGCTGAAAATATTTCCTACCTGGGCTTTCATAGAAAAGGTTTGCCAACTCTTCCATTAGACAAATAAAACTCCAGGCCAGGCTCCTCTTGTCCCCACATGCAATCAAGTGCCAAGCTCCAAGCTCAGCTCCTAGCCCTCCATGAAGACTATCTCATTTCGTTCTCACAACCAGCTTTGGAATATACGATCATCAGCTCTGTTTTATAGAGAAGGAATCTGAGATTTAGAGAGATGTGGGCTGGGGGGACTGGGTAGATGGTGGTAGCATTAACGGAGATGAAAGGCAAGGGAGGAGGAGCTAGAAGTAGGCAGGAGCTGCTGGATTCAGTGTGGACCCAGGTAGGTGAGGCAGCTGCAGCAGCATCTAGAGGTTGTCCTGGCTGATTGCCTGCCTGGTGTGGTGGAAAGCATTTTCAAATCTGGCCCATTTTAGGTTCAAATCACAATTCTTCCATTCCTAACTGTGTGACTTGGAGCAAGTACACTTCACATCTCCAAGCCTCTTAGCTTCCGTCTCCTCACAAGTAAAATGGGCTTTTGACAAAATGAAATCAGGGAATAGGCATGCAGCATCTGGCACAGTGCTTGGTTCATGGAAGACATTTGATCCATGTGGGCACCTCCCCTTTATCTTCAGTCTGTCCTTTGTATGGTGGAGAAAAATCCAGATGCTCAGCCATGGTTGTGTTGTTCTTCTAGTCAAAACACATGATGGCTCCCACTGACCCCCTCTAGTAGAAGGAGACACGTTTGGAGGGGCTGCCCAGCCCACACCTCTTTCTTTAAACTTCCCCCCACACCCCACTATTGAAGGTCAGGTTTTTACCATGTGTGACCCTCCCTCACACCAACACAGCTGATGATACTGGGGGTTTGGGGTGGGGAGGACAGATGCCTGATAGGGGCAACCAACCCACTGACTTGCCACTAGCTCATGGAATTGTCTCCCTTGAGTTGGGACCAAGAATCAAGAGGTTCTGGGGACAGATGCTTGGCCCATAGGTTAGGTTGAATCAGGAGAAGCGATGGTCCATGGCAGAGCAGAGGGCACAGTCTGCAGAGAGAAGTAGTGGCCAGAGACCATAGCCCACCAGAGGGAGAGTGGCTGGGAACAGTGGCCATCCAGCTCTTGTGTCTGCTGGTCCAACTCTACTTCCTGAGCGCCACTTCTGTGAGAATCCCCAACTCTTGCAGATACCATTTGGTCCCTTGAGCCAGTGCCAGGGAGGTTAGGCTCCTGCAGTCCAGCTGTACTGCCTGTCCCCTCTGCCATCGCCCCCCCCCCACACACATACATCCTGGCTCTACTGAACTGACCACAACTCCTCAAGCATACTCTCCGCTGCTCCCATCTTTCCCCCTTGCCTGGAATGCTCCTTTGCCCTCTCTTCTCTTCTTAACAGTCTGTGCATCCTTGGAGGCCCAACTCAAACCTCTCCTCCCTCCTGAAGCCCTCTCTGATCCCTCAGTCCTAAGTGGTGGCTCCTCCTAAGGGCTCCGTGCACCGGCTCTGGTTTCCCCAGGGCCTCCTTCTCTCTGGGTCCCCTCCTTGCCTCTGTGCTCCCTGCTGGTAGGAACTTGGCACATGGCAGGCCCTCTGATGTGACACTGAACTTACTCCAAGGCTTGCGAAACCTAAAACACGATCCGAGTTTCTTCACCACAGAGTATTCTGCCAGTATAAGGCATTGTTCGTTAAAATGGCAACGCGTTTCAAGAATGCTTCAGATTAAAGGGATAAAGATCAAAGGGCACATTTTTGGCCAGGAGTTCTGAGTCTTGCAGACCCAAATAAATTGTAGACATTTTATTTCCTGAACTGATTGGAACCATAACACTGGATTTGGTGCTGGAATATAAAACTTTCTGAAACTTTCAGCCGGGTGGAAAATCTGTCGCCTCTTTACTGCAAGGGGATGTGCTTATCTGCCATGAAAGCACCCGTGTCTCTTGCTGAAACTGGCTAGTAAATCGGGAAGGCCTGACTTAGAAGCCACTTGCATTGTTGATGCGGACCTGCAGAGCCCCGCCCTTAGTTGAGTTACAGGCACACCCAGCCTCCAGCATAGCAGGAAAGGGTGTGTCCGTGTTGCATGTGGACACGTGTCCACTCGGATTCAAGATCCTGCAGACCCGTGTTGAGAATAGGAAGCAGCTGTGCATGCAGGCGGCACTTGAGACGCTGGCTGCGTTTGGCAAACGTGTATTTCCCCACCAGAATCTTGACTGCAGCTGTGGAGCTGGCTGCTCCTCTGCCTGGGGCTCAGCCTGGGACATGCTCCCCCCACCACACCCCTAGCTCGGCCGCTCAGCCTCCCTCTGGACCAGAGGCTGGCCTTGAGGTTCTAGGGCATGGGATGAGCCAAGCCCTTGCCCCTGAGTTCAGGGAGGAGGGCGACCCTGCTGGGAAGGAGGGACACCAAAGGGGCTGGTGACAGGAGTGCCCAGGGCACAGTAGGGCAGCAGGGCAGCCTCAGCCACGAGCCTTCACCTTCAAATTTTGGACAAGCCAACCAAGCTATGTTGGCTGGGCTTGGCCTGAATTGACCCCTGGGAAAGCAGGTCACAACGGGGACAGTGACCTGTGGTCAGTCTCATGGGGGGAGCCGTGAGGTTGGCCTGGGATTCGGGGAGCAGGATAACCTGACTCCTGTCCCACTAGGTGAGATGCTGGCTCACATCTCTTCTCCCACTTGCTTTGGGGCTGCAAAGTGAGGCCTCAGCCTGACCTGAAGACCAGAACTTCAAAGAGATGCCTTCCTGTTGGATTTAATGAACCTGACCTCTAGTGAGAGTCTTGGAAGATCACAGACTTACAGAGTGCACGGCACTGTTTTTTTCTTTTTCTTCTTTTTTTTTTTTTTTTTTTTTTTTTTTTGTCTTTTCTAGGGCCGCACCCTTGGCATATGGAGGTTCCCAGGCTAGGGGTCTGATTGGAGCTGTAGTTGCCCGCCACAGCCACAGCCACAGCAACTCAGGATCCAAGCCTCATCTGAAACCTATACCACAGCTCACAGCAATGCTGGATTCTTAACCCACTGAGCGAGGCTAGGAATCAAACCCGCAACCTCATGGTTCCTAGTCAGATTCGTTAACCACTGAGCCACAACGGGAACTCCACCAGGCACTGTTTTTAGAGCAAACACCTGGCTTGATAGATGAAGCTGGTAAAATTAATTAATTAATTAATTAAAAAATTTGAAACTCCCATGGGCTTTATTCTGCCCCCTTGTCCTTTTCATAATGAGGGTGCCTCCACGTGCAGGGTCTGGTCCCTGGGCTGGCTGCAGTGAAGGATGCCCTGCCTCGGTCCTTATGCCCTCTTTTGATAAAAGAAACTATCTCAAGTAACCTCCCCTTACTCTTCGGAAGTTCAGCTATGCTTCTCCGGAGGTGGGATGGGACCAGGTGGGAGAGAAAATGATGTGCAGAGGGGATTTTAGCAAGAGGAAACTTTCTCCAGAAGCGGAATGACTCTAGAACTTGGTGCCCATTTGGCCTTCTTAACACTGAGAAACCCTCTGGTCAAGTTGTCCTCCACGTCCAACTCCCAGGGGCAATCCGACAGTCTATCTTTGGCCCTCCCTAGTCACGTTAGCAGCTCTTGCCCTGACTGGCTGCCCATTTGCAAGCTCACAGCTGACTCAGGCAACTGAGAGAGCAGGGTCTGAAATTTTCTATGAGATGCAGATTCCGGGACTCTTCTGATCCTGGGGCGAGACCCAGAAAATCCACATTTTTTTTAATACACAACATTCTTCTTTCTGATGGCAAAAGTAATATATGTGCACATTCTCCTCTTGGTGTAAAAACAATAAACATTCACCTAAAGCAGTGCCCCTCACCCCTTCCTGACACCAAGTGGTCCCACAGGTAATCACTTATCATCTTGGTTTGCATCCTTGTAATCTTCTTGGACCACAGGTACATGGATGGGGCTTTTTTGTTTCTTCTTCTTTTTATGGCCGCACTGGCAGCATATGGAGGTTCCCAGGCTAGAGGTTGAATCAGAACTACAATTGCTGGCCTACACCACAGCCACATCAACTCAGGATCCGAGCCGTGTCTGCAAGCTACACCACAGCTCACGGCAATGTCGGATCCCTGACCCACTGAGCGAGGCCAGGGATCAAACCTGAAACCTCATGGTTCCTAGTTGGATTTGTTTCCACTGCGCCACAGTGGGAACTCCAACAGGGGCTTTTTCTTTACACGAATGAAACCACACTGCACATACTGTTCCACACCTTGACTTTTCACCAAGTAATGGAGTTACTTTCTTTTTCTTCCTCTTCCTTTTTTTTTTTTTTTTTTTTTTTTTTGCTTGTTTAGGCCACACCTTTGGCATGTGGAAGTTCCCAGGTTACAGGTTCAATCAAAGCTATAGATGCCAGCCTACGCCAGAGCCACAGCAATGCCAGATCCAAGCTGCATCTGTGACCTACACCACAGCTCACGGCAATGCTGGATCCTTAACCCACTGAGCGAGACCAGGGATTGAACCCCAACCTCATGGTTCTTGGTCAGATTCCTTTCTGCTGCACCATGACAAGAAGTCCTTAGAGTAAGATTCCATAGAATGAAAATGGCATTGGTCACTTAACCAAATTTCTGTTGACGGCTGGTTGTTTTTTTTTCCAGATTTTCAGTGTTACAAAACCACCTTCATCCTTGTACTTTTTTGGGAAATCAACAAGGATTTCTCTTGGAGAAATATCTAGAAGTGGAATTGCTTTGCTATTCATGTTAATACAGTCTTGAGTTTAATATATACTGCTGAATTGTCCCATCAAACCATTTAATCAGTATCCGTGAATAATCATTTTCCTGGAATCCATGTTTTTATAACACGTGCCCCACTGACTTGGATGCAGGTGTCTAAGGACCCTACTTTGAGAACATAGTGGTCTTATTGGCTGACTATGGCTATGACAACACTGCACTTATAGACGTTATCCCCAAACCCACTGGCTTAAAATAACAAGGTTTTGTTGTGGTCGTGGTTGTAGTTGTTTTCTCAGTGTAATCTACAGCTGGAACCACAACCCAGCTAGGCTTGGCAGGACTCCAGGCTCAGAGCTCCCAGTTGCCCACTACAGGTCTTGGCTCCAGGCTTCAGGTCAAGTTCAGGTCTGTTCTATGAGTGTTTATGATGGGGCCCGGGTTCAAGGGGTCAGTGCCTTCCTGGGAAACACTTATTTTATGTCTATTATACCCCAACCAAGCCAAACCTTTCATACCTAGAGTTGCCGTTGTGGCTCAGTGGGTTAAGGATCCAACAGTGTCTCTGTGAGGCTGCGGGTTTGACCCCTAGCCTCACTCAGTGGGTTAGGGATCTGGCATTGTCACATGCTGTGGTGTAGGTCACAGCTGCAGCTTAGATCAGATGTTGCTGTGACTGTGGCATAGGCTGGCAGCTGTAGCTCCAATTTGACCTTTGGCCCAGGAACTTGTATGTGCCACTAGATGCAGCTGTTCAAAAACAAAACAAAAAAACCTCTCATACCCTTTTAAGTACAGTCATTTCTTGGTAAGCAAGGGAAATTGATTTCCACAACCCCCACAGACACCAAACTCTGCAGATGCTCAAGTCCCTTATATAATATGCTGTAGTATCTGGATATAACCTACACACATCCTCCCATATACTTTAAATCACCTATAGATTATCTAATATAACGCAGATACCATATAGATAGCAGTAAATACAACGTCCAGGTAAATAATGGCCAGCATGCACAGATCCAAGTTTTGCCTTTTGGAACTTGCTAGAATTTTTTTCTCTGCCCTTTTAATATTTTCCATCCTTGGTTGGTGAAATCCTCAGATGTGGGACCTGTGGATAAGAAGGGCTGACTGTACGTACATCCAAGACCATATGTATACACTCTTAGGACCTCTGCTTGCCTTGTGATCATTGAGAAGTCACATGGCCAAACCCACACCAGTGGGGAAGGAGCATCTCCTTATCCTTTGGTTGCTGACTCTGCCAAGTGACAGCAAAGGGAAGTGAAGAATCAGGACCAGTTCTTTTTCACGCCAGTCCACCATAGTGCTTAAGGGCACAGGCTTTGGCTCCAGAACCACCTGCTTTTGGATCCCTTGTTTTGAATTTCCGTAGGGAACTTACCAAGTATAGTTGACCCTTGAACATCTCAGAGATTGGGGCACCCACCCCCATGTAGTCAAAAATCTGTTTTTAACTTTATAGTCAGCCCTCTGTATCCACAGTTCTACATCCACAGATTCCACCAGCCCGGGATTGTGTGGTTCTGGTACATATTTATTGAAAGAGATTTACGTGGAAGTGGACTTGGGCAGTTCAAACCCGTGCTGTTGGACGGTCAGTTGTATAGAGCTATTGTTCCCCACTGTTGTGCTGAGACGAGCCTCACCAGAAACATGTTTTGGTCAACTTATAATATTTAATTTAGACAAATGTCTACTTTTAATATTTAATTTTTTTAATTTGGTTTCAAAACTGCTTTTAGAGTGGCACAGTTGTTCAGTGTCCCGTGAAAAATACATTCCTACAAGTTAAAAAAATCGAGTCCTAGCTCCCTTGCCTCCTCTTGTTAATGTGCTAGTCACACCTTCCTTTGTGTTCATTCCAGTGGGGTTTAGAGAGAGTCACTTACTTCTCAGTTTATTTTATTCAAAGGAAAAAAAAATACAGTATTACCATAATTCCTTAAAGGACCTCAATTTTGAAAGTGAATGACCCGAGGAGTTCCCATCGTGGCTGAGTGGTTAACGAATCCGACTAGGAACCATGAGGTTGCGGAATCCCTGGCCTCACTCAGAGGCTTAAGGATCTGGCGTTGCCAAGAGCTGTGGTGTAGGTCGAAGATGCGGCTTGGATCTGGAGTTGCTATGGCTCTGGTGTAGGCCGGCGGCTACAGCTCCAATTAGACCCCTCGCCTGGGAACCTCCATATGCCACGGGTGCATCCCTAGAAAAGGCAAAAAGACAAATAAAATAAAAAAATAAAAATGAACAACCCAATTTCCCTGGTGGCCTAGAAGATTGGGGATGTGGCATTGTCACTGCGGTGGTGTGGTTTTGATTCCCAGCCCAGAAACTTCCACATGCCATGGGTGTTGCCAAAAACAAACAAACAAACAAAACGGAACAACCCAAAAAAGATTAAGTGGGTTTTCCATTAATTTTATCTATTTCTGTTTTTTCGAAATTTTTATTAAACTATAAAGCATTAATACACACAGAAACTGTTTTAATGAACAAGATAAAATTTTTATTGTTATGATTATATACTGTATGAAATTCAGATTGATAATTTTTATCTTTTTTTTTTTTTTTTTTTTTTTGGCTGCCTACAGCATATGGAGTTCCTGGCCAAGGATCTGATCCAAACAATAGTCGTGACTTGCGGCAATGCCAGATCCTTTAACCTATTGTGCAGGGCAGGGGATCAAATCTGTGTCCTGGCCCTGTAGAGATGCTGCCACCACCAATCCTATAGTGCCACAGTGGGAATTCTGAGAATTTCTATCTTGAGAATTTTTTAAAATTCTAGGTATTTCAAAATATTATTTCTTTTTTTTAAATTAAATTATAGTTGATTTACAATGTTGTACTGGGGAGTTCCCGTTGTGGTGCATCGGGAATGAATCCAACTAGTATCCATGAGGACATGGGTTCAATCCCTGGCTTCCTTCAGTGGGTAGGGGATCCAGTGTTGCCATGAGCTGTGGTGTAGGTCACAGACATGGCTTGGATCCCACATTGCTGTGGCTGTGGCATAGGCCAGCAGCTGCAGCTCCAATTGGACCCCTAGCCTGGGAACTTCCATATGCTGCAGGCGTGGTCCTCAAAAAGCAAAAGAAATAAAATAAAATAAATGTAATAATTTGCATCCACTAACCCCAAACTCCAAGTCCATCCCATTCCCCTCCTTCTCCCCTTGGCAAACACAAGTCTGTTCTCTATGTCTGTGAGTCTGTTTCAGTTTTGTAGATAGGTGCATCTGTGCCATATTTTAGATTCCAGATATGTGATATCATATGGTATTTGTCTTTCTCTTTCTGACTTACTTCACTTAGTATGAGAGTCTCTAGTTCCATCCATGTTGCTGCAAATGGCATTATTTCATTCTTTTTATGGCTAATATTCCATTGTATATATGTACCACATCTTCTTTATCCATTCTTCTATTGATGGACATTTAGGTTGCTTTCGTGTCTTGGCAATTGTAAACAGTGTTGCAGTGAACACAGGGGTGCATGTATATTTTCGAATTAGGGTTTTCTCCAGATATATGCCCAGGAGTGGGATTGCTGGATCATATGGTAGCTCTATTTTTAGTTTTCTGAGGAACCTCCATACTTTTTTCCAAAGCAATTGTGCCAATTTACATTCCTACCAAGAGTGTAAGAGGGTCCCTTTTCTCCACACCCTTTCCAACGATTGTTATTTGTAGACTCATTAATGATGGCCATTCAGACCGGTGTAAGGTGGTACCTCATTGCAGTTTTGACAAAATGCTATTTCTTAATAGTCATCTTTTCCCCCAAAATTTATAGTCTCATTTGTCTAGAATTTTTGAAAGGCAAAAAACCTCAGGAGTTCCAAAGCACACCTTACAATCAAAATGTTTTTACCAAAAAAACCTCTACAGATGCTGAAAATATGGCCCAGTTTGACTTCTCTTTAGATTTGGGAAGTTTACATACTAATACAGTTTAGACTAAATTGGTCATTGAAGAATGTAAAAATTAATATAGATGTATGAGTTTGCTAGGGCTGCTAGAACAGCATATCTCAGCCTGGGTGGCTTAAACCATAGAAATCTGTTTCTCACAGTTTGGAAAGCTAGAAATTCATCCAAAATCAAGGTGACTGCAGGTCTGCTTTTTTCTTCAAGATCTTTCTCCTTGGCGTGCAGAGAGCCACCTTTATATGGTGTCCTTGTATGGTCTTTCCCCTGTGTGCATGCGTCCCTAATGTCTCTGTGTGTCCTCATCGCCTCTTCTTAGAAGGACACCAGTCGGGGTCGGATTTGGTCCCACCTTAATGGCCTGATTTTAACCTAATCACCTCTTAAAGGCCTTATTTCCAAATCCAGTTGCATCCTGAGGCATGGGGGCTAAGAGCTAAGGGCTTCAACGTATGAATTTTGGAGGGGCACAATTCAGCCTATAACAATAGATTATGAACAAAATAACATTAAAGAATTTGTGTAGCTTTATAGAGATGTCATTCATATAGCATATGATTCACTCCTTTATATAATTCATATACCATATGTTTCTTACCCTTTAATGGCTTTTTGTAGACTCTCGGAGTTGTTCCACCATCACCATTATCAATTTAGAACATTTCCTTTAACCCCAGAGTAACCCCAAACCCCTTAGCCATCACTCATTCATTTTCTTCCCATCCCCCCATGCCAGCCCTAGGCAACATCTAATCTATTTTCTGTCTTTATAGATTTGCCTATTTTGGATATTTCATTTAAATAGTATCATACAATATGTGGTTGTTTGAAACTGGCCTCTTTGATTTTGGAATAATAGTTTCAAGGCTTATCCATATCGTAACATGTTTTGGTACTTTTTTTTTTTTTTTTTACTGCCAAATGATATTCCATTATATGGATATACCACATTTTATGCATCCATTAATCATCTTGCAGACATTTGAGTTATTTCTACTTTTTGGCTATTGCAAATAATGCTGCTCTGAACACTCATGTACAAGTTTTATGAGGACATATGTTTTCATTTATCTTGAGTATATACCCAGGAGTGGAATTACTGGAGCATATGGTAACTAGGCTTACCTGTTTGAAAATACTAAATATTTACTCCAATTATTGTTATTCATACTAAATCACCAAGTTAAGATACTCCATCTTCATGGACTGGAAAACTTAATATTATTACGATGTCAGTTCTTGATGACATTGATCTGTTGAGCCAAGGCAATCCCAATCAAAATCTCAACAGAAGAGATAATGGAATTCTAAAATTTGTAAGGAAACAAATGACTTAGAATAGCCAAAACTATGTTGAAGAAGAAGAAGAAGAAAGTTGGAAGAGCTATACTATCAGATTTGAAGATTTACTATAAAACTATGAAGCAGAGTGATACTGGGGCAAGGATAAACAAGTAGATCAGTGCAACAAAATACACTCCAGAAGTAGACCCATAGGCATATAGTCATTTGATTTGCTACAAAGGCACCATTCATTGCAATCTAACAGGAAAGGATGGTCTTTTCAATACAAGGCTACCAAATCATTTGCACATCTGTGAAAAAAACTGAACCTTCACACTTACCTCAAACCATACACCAAAATTAATTTGAGGTTAGATCATATTCCTAAACATGAAAAGTAAAACTCTAGAGGAAAACGCAGTCGAATATCTTCACCTTGGAGTAGGCAGATTTCTCCAAAGGATTTCAACTATAAAACGTGATAAATTGGATCTTTTTAAAAGGAAAATTATAAAATAAGAAAAAACACCACTAAGCAAGTGAATAGGCAAGTCACACTTAGAGAAGATATTTATAATGCAGATTCTTACAAGATACTCAAACCCAGAATATATAAAGAACTATACATCTATAAGAAAAAGAAATACTTTATTTAAAAATGGGCAAAAGACTTGAACAGGCCTTTCACAAAGGAGGATATTGAGATGGCCAATAAGTATTGGAAAAGGTGCCACACAACATTATTCATCAGGAGTTCCCGTCGTGGCACAGTGGTTAACGAATCCGACTAGGAATCATGAGGTTGCGGATTCAGTCCCTGGTCTTGCTCAGTGGGTTAAGGATCTGGCATTGCCGTGAGCTGTAGTGTAGGTTGCAGACATGGCTCGGATCTGGCATTGCTGTGGCTCTGGCGTAGGCTGGTGGCTACAGCTCCGATTAGGCCCCTGGCCTGGGAACCTCCATTTGCTGTGGGCGTGGCCCTAAAAAGACAAAAAGACAAAAAAAAAGGAGTTCCCGTCGTGGCGCAGTGGTTAACGAATCCGACTAGGAACCATGAGGTTGCGGGTTCGGTCCCTGCCCTTGCTCAGTGGGTTAACGATCCGGCGTTGCCGTGAGCTGTGGTGTAGGTTGCAGACACGGCTCGGATCCTGTGTTGCTGTGGCTCTGGCGTAGGCCGGTGGCTACAGCTCCGATTCAACCCCTAGCCTGGGAACCTCCATATGCCGCGGGAGCGGCCCAAGAAATAGCAACAACAACAACAACAACAACAACAAAAGACAAAAAAAGACAAAAAAAAAAAAAATTGCTCATCAAGGAAATGCAAATTAAAGTCACAATGC
Source organism: Sus scrofa (assembly GCF_054392235.1). Classification (NCBI taxonomy): domain Eukaryota; kingdom Metazoa; phylum Chordata; class Mammalia; order Artiodactyla; family Suidae; genus Sus; species Sus scrofa. The sequence goes on along the minus strand of NC_139383.1, from coordinate 77,736,774 downwards.
GAGAGCATTGATGGGCTGATAGCAAAAGGACTGCCCAGTGTTGGGTGAGGAGGTAGAACAACTAAGAGGTCATTTACTGCTAGTGGGGTACACGTTTGTTCCACTATTTTGGAAAACTGGCAGTAAAGTTAAGCATATGCCTATCACCCCATGTCCCTGCGACTTCACTCCACACTCCAGGTATATACCCAGAAGAAGTCAGTGTCTATGCCTACTTGTATATGAATATTCAGAGCAGCTTTATTCTTTTTTTTTTTTTTTTTTTTTTTGTCCTTTTTAGGGCCACACCCTGGCACGTGGAAGTTCCCAGGCTAGGGCTCAAAGAATCAAAGCTGTAGCCACCAGCCTACGCCACAGCCACAGCAACAGCAGATCCGAGCCGTGTCTGCAACCTACACCACAGCTCATGGCAATGCTGGATCTTTAACCCACTGAGCGAGGCCAGGGATTGAACCCGAGTCCTCGTGAATGCTAGTCGGGTTCATTACCACTGAGCCATGACAGGAACTCTCTCATAGCAGCTTTATTCTTAATGGCCAAACGCTGGAAACAATCTACATGTTCATCAGCAGAAGAATGGATTGATGAACCTGGATAAAGTCATACGATTGGATACAGTGCAGAGCAATAACAAAGAATAAACTATTGATACCTGCCAAACAAAGATGAAATCTCAGACTTACAGCACTGAGTGAAAGAAACTAGACACAAAAGAGTACGATCTATAGAAGTCCATCTACATGGAGTTTAAAAATAGAATTAATCAATGATGATAGAGTTTAACCTAGGACTGTGTTGGGGTCGGGAGGGTGTTAACTGGGAGAGGGCACAGGGGAACCTTCTGGAGCAAAGGCAATGTTCTAAACCTTGGTGAGTTTGGTGATTCGATTGGTGAATACATAAGTGAAAATCCCCTGAGCTGCACACTTAAAGACTAGTGCACATTATTAAATGTAAGTTGTTCCTCTGTAAAAAATAAATAATTGAGAAAGACTGCTCCTGTTAATAGAGATTTTATAAGGACTAAAATTTCAGTTTACTCTCTCTTCGGAGGGCAGAAGGAACGATCCGGCGTTGCCGTGAGCTATGGTGTGGGTCGCAGACGTGGCTCGGATCCTGCATTGCTGTGGCTCTGGGTAGGCCGGCGACTACAGCTCCGAATAGACCCCTAGCCTGAGAGCCTCCATATGCCGTGGGAGTGGACCAAGAAATGGCAAAGAGACCAAAAAAAAAAAAAAAAAAAAATAGTAACTGCCTCAATAATTTTTAGCTTCTTCACCTAAAGCACTAAGAACTGTGTGTGACCCAGGAAGCTTTCGATAAATGCTGATAGTGGCAGCTGTTGTAGCTGCTATAAATATGGACTAGAATAATCTCAAGGTCCATTCAGCTGCTCTAAGGTCTGTAAAGAAATGAGAGCCAGGAGAATAGGGTGTATGGCCTCTGACTCCTGCAGCAGGGCTGAGATGAACCCCAAGTCCTTTGTCACCCCACCCTGAGGTCTTTCTAGTGCCCCATGCTGCCTAAATGGAAAAGATGAGTCAGAGAAGCACGAGTTGTGTGTTGACACTCACGTGCCTGGCCCTATGCATCCAACGAGCGGGGAGAGGGTCTCCCACCTCCTTCTCTTCCCCTATAGGTACTCGGACTACAATTGCTCCTTAGTTACCCCTGATATGCCAGGTTCTGTCCTAAGCAGTTTACACCTAAGGCTTGTTAGCCCCATATCACAGTTGAGAGAACAAACTCAGGGGCACTGAGTAGCTTGCCCAAGGTCACACAGCTGAGAAGCGGGGGAGGCCAGGACAGAGGGCAGCCTGTCTGGTGCCAGAATCCACTCTCCTGATCTCTGCACTGTGCCACCTCCTTAACAAGCAGGCTCAGCTTTTGTGGGAACCTTTCTCAGTCGTGAGTCACTCCTTGAAGCACCTTGCCTCCTCCCTTCTCCACCTCATCTTTCTTGGGGTTTAAGGAGCTGCAACAGCCTGCGTGGTCCAAGTCTTCCCCCGGGCAGAGTTCACTGCCCCCAGTGGCCTCCTCGGAGGCCCCATCCTCTTCCAACCTGCAAAGCTGCCTCTAATGAGCTGGCATGGGAGATGCTCAGGATCTAACGCAGACATATGCCACTTGACATTTTTTTGAAAATTTTTGCACTCCCTTCCTCCAACACCCACCTTTTGGGGGGAGAGCAATGATTTATGACACCTGGGCAGCTTCGCCGTTGCCGTGAGCAAGTCTGTCATGGCTAATGTGGTTTGGGGCTTAGGTGTGTGAAAAGCCCTCAACTCTGCAGACTCCAGGGTCCCCAGTCTTCACAGACGTCAACCTGTGCAATCCTGTTAAATCCAAGACAAAGTCGAAAATGTGGATCCTGCAGCAGTGCCGGGGGACTCATGTAGATTGCATGCAAAAAGCCCCTCAAATGTGTGCTTCAGTGAGTTCTTTTGGCTATCCTTTGCCCCAAACCAGAATTCTAAAGTAGAACCACGTATCCACGCACCAGAGACTAAAACACAGGCCACTGCCCCCCACCCCGTCTTTCTAATGCTTTGATTTCTCTGGAGTTCATTGACTTCCAGAAAGGTGTCTATTAGGGGCTAGAGGGGGCTGCCTTTGGGGTAATAGATTTTCTATACCACAGACCTCACGGTATAAAAAGCTGCTCTGAGTTTGGGTTCAGATACCATTTACCAGTGTCCCCTGCACCCTGACCCTCATTTTGTGCTCTGTTCTGCTCCTCAGGCCTCCAGCGGATATAATTTGCAAATCTAATAAAGGGCTGAGCAGGTGTCAGAGCACAGCAGCCTAGCTGCCTGTCACGACAGGAAACTGTGCTCTTTCCAGACCCAAATTTATGTCCAACCTACATCAGCTTTACATGGTGCCACGCTGCTGTAGAAAGTGATTTACTCACGAGGGGTTGCATGGCAGGAGGCAGACCTTCCAGAGATGCGTGCTCACCCCACTGACATCGCATAAAGACCCCACCTGAGGGTCAGGGCAGTTCTCCTGAAGACCTTAAATCAGAGAATCTGGGGTGATGCTCTCCGCAGGTAAAGGTGGCAGACATGTGTCTTGCTTGGCTTTCAAGCCTGACAGCCATAAAACAGAGGAAGCCAGAGAAGTAGAGCTTGCTTGGTTTTTGTAGATGGCAGAAAACTCATGTGCAGTATCCTTCCTTTATTACCAGTGCACACTCAAAATGAGTCTGTACGTAGTCAAAGGGAAAAAAATCAATATATGCCTATTTAATACATATCCACTTAAATAGAGAAAACATTGCATTTTCTAAACATTTGCAGAGGGAACCAAATCTGCCTCTGCTCTTCGGTGAATAATGGAGAGAAGAGTGAAACCCAGATCTTGAGGCTCTTCCAGGGGCACGCGGTGTAGATCAGGCGCAGAGGCAGCCAAGAGGTGGAGGCTAAGCTTTGGCAAGAAAAGGCTCCCTTCCTGCACTAGGACAAGTTCTCCTGGGCTCTGAGGCCATCAGTGGGCCTCCGGGTCAAGCCTGTCTGTGCCAACAACTCACCCCACGAGTGACCTTCTCCTTCAGGGAGTCTTCGTTCTCTTCAGTAGGGAAACCTAGTTGCCATGCTTTGCCCTCCATGGTGGGCCATGGAAAATTATTTGGGGGACTCTGACCTTCCACAGTTATGAGACATAGAATGGAGGAGGATATGTGATCTACCTTCCTCCTTTTGATGAGCTCAAAGATAAGGAATGATGGGTACTCTGTCCGCTATTTAAGATTGAGGCTGTCCTGGTGTGCTCGTGGGGGGGAGGGGGTTCGTAATTTACCCAGGGAAATTAACATTAGCTGCAGTAACAAAAATCCCAGAAGCCTCCAAGGCTTAATATAATTCAGTCACACTCTAATCTAAGGGGGGTTGAGCAGCTCGCTTGCATACCTCTCCTATGAGCTTCAACTCAGGCTCTTTCCATTTCATGGTACCACCATGCCCTAGGGCTTCTTTGAAGCCTTTACGGGATCCTCTGCCTTCATCTGGCCATGAAGGGACAATGATTTGATAGTCTAATGGGATATTTTAGGGGCCAGATCTAGAAGTGGCATCTATTACTTCTGACTTTCCATCAACGAGAACCTGTTGCACACTTCATATAGAATCAAGGGGTCTGGAGAATGCTCTCTCCTCCTGTGCCTGAGAGAAGAAATAGAATCAGTGGAAATTTAGCCATCTAGGAATGGAGGTCAACCTGAACTAAAAGTTCAAGGCCTGACAGCATCCCTGCTCTACCTGGCAGCAATATTTAATAATCCCAGTCAATCCTCATATACATATATGTCACCTACATAGTATGATTTCTGGACCATTAGAAAGCTCTCCTGCTCCAAAATGCTTTCCCTAGTCTGCCTTGTCTGGAACTTTACCATTAGAGAATCATCCAATTGGGTTCAACATCATCTTGATCTTTTCGTTCTCTTTTAAAATGTGTGCAAGTGGGAGTTCCCGTCATGGCGCAGTGGTTAACGAATCTGACTGGGAACCATGAGGTTGCGGGTTTGATCCCTGGCCTTGCTCAGTGGATTAAGGATCCAGCATTGCCGGGAGCTGTGGTGTAGGTTGCAGACACAGCTCGGATCCCATGTTGCTGTGGCTCTGGCGTAGGTTGGCAGCTACAGCTCCGATTCAACCCCTAGCCTGGGAACCTCCATATGCCACTGGAAGTGGCCCTTGAAAAAGGCAAAAAGACGAAAAAATAAAATGTGTGCCAGTTATTAATGTGTTGCCTCCTGGCTCTAAGTTCACCCTTCATTGCCTGCTCTTCAAAAATGGACCTGTACCCTTTAAATATTTTCCTTTGCAGCTGGCACCAATGTAAGTTTTGTGAATAGAGGATGCTGGAGAGACACTGCAGGAGGAAGGGGAACTCTGTCGTGGTTCCCTTACGCTTGCTTTGCAGACTCCCACAGCTTTCCAGGCTCCTGAAGCACCAGTAGCTTCTCCAGTGCCCAGCTCCGGACATGCACAGGGGCCAGAAGCTTCTCTGGCACTTCCCCCACCTCAGGTGGTTTTATAGCAGAGTCCCTCTGTGGATCCCTGTGATCAGCTTTTCCTGACACACTAGAAAGTAGATTTCAAGCAAGCTCCATGGGTGCAGCATCTCAGGGTCTTTCCTGCCATCCATGAGATAGTTCCCCAGCCCTAAGGGTTGTTGCTGTTCCCTAAGTGCCATTCCTATAGAGTTCTCTCTCTCTCTCTTTTTTTTTTTTTTTTTTTTTTTTGGTCTTTTTGCCACTTCTTGGGCCGCTCCCGCGGCATATGGAGGTTCCCAGGCTAGGGGTTGAATCGGAGCTGTAGCCTCTGGCCTACGCCAGAGCCACAGCAACGTGGGATTCAAGCCACGTCTGCAACCTACACCACAGCTCCTGGCAATGCCAGATCCTTAACCCACTGAGCAAGGCCAGGGATCGAACCCGCAACCTCATGGTTCCTAGTTGGATTCATTAACCACTGCGCCACGACGGGAACTCCTATAGATTTCTCTTTACTTCTTTCTAACTCTTTGCTACTTTAATACCCTGTTAGAGTTAATCATTTTTTTATGTTATACGCTCTCTGTCCAAACTACTGTGTAGAGCCTCCCTCTTGATTGGATCCAGAGTGATATGGGCTGCAAATGTCCTTGGGGTTGAATTCACAAGAAGTCAAGGACATTTTAATGTAAAATAGTTGTTTTGTTTTCCCAGGCATCGAGAGAGCAGTGGGTACCTTGGAGCTAAGAGAGGGGGTTATGTGAAGAAAGACCTAGCAAGAGATGATGGAAAAATCCGAAGGATAAACTTTGCCTAATTTACAGTTTTACCGTGGGCTGACGATAGCTGTGAAGTGTTCATCTTTCAGGGCAAAACGTCTTTGGTTCCCTAGGGTCAGCCTACCAGCACCAGAAATAGAATGAAAGCACAAGTTTTTCTGGTGAAGCAGCAACGATTGTACTTTGATAAGCTCAGTACGTTCCCCCCTTTGTTGTTTTGTTTCTTAATCATACATAAAAGTGTGTTGCCATATAAAACAGAAAGGGGACAATTCTGGACATTTTATTTCACTGAACAGAGCCAGGCTACTCCCTGGGTATACATTAGCTCCTTCAGACAGGACATTACCACCTTCAGGCTGCAAGGAAAACGTGAATCAAAACCATGAGGATTGTCAGACAAAGACATGGCTCAGTTATAGAGAGGCTGGCATTGTCTTTCTCTGGGGGTTGTTAAAAATAGGATGGCAGCTCCTGTCTTTAGGATGGTGTGAGTGTGGTCTTGATTAAAGACAGGAGTCGGAACAAGGCAACAACAAGCTCCCTTCCAACATAAAAAAAGAAAATTTTTTTTTAAAGTAATGTATCTAGGAGTTCCCGTAGTGGCACAGCGGAAACGAATCCAACTAGGAACCATGAGGTTGCGGGTTCGATCCCTGGCCTCGCTCAGTGGGTTAAGGATCTGGCATTGCCTTGGGCTGTGGTGTAGGTCGCAGACACGGCTCGGATCTGGCATTGCTGTGGCTGTGGTGTAGGCTAGCAGCTATAGCTCCGATTGGACTCCTAGCCTGGGAACCTCCATATGCCGTAGGTGTGGTCCTGAAAAGAGAAAAAGACAAAAAATAATGATAATAATAAAGTAATATATCTACACAATTTAAAAAACAAATGGTACAGAAGACCTATTTAGAAAACCAACTATCCTCTGCCTTACCTTCTCCCACCATCCATTGATTCCTCCTCCTCAGTTCTCTTTATGTTGTGATTTATACCTTTTTCATATTCCCTCGTTAGCATTCTGATGGTCCTGTGGAAGGGAGCAGATAGAAACTCATTTGTGCAGCCTGCCATCTTGAAAAATAAGCTTCCTCTCAATGTTGATTCAGTTTTTTCTTAGGCAAGACCATAAGAAATAGAATTCAGTGTTCTGAAAATTCTCTGCTTACCAAGTCAAAAATGCATGTATATGTGTATCATTTAAGCCTGTAATGGAAACATACTTCTTCCATCAGTCTAGTTCTTTTGACCTTCTAGATATTTCTCTATTGGCCACTTGCCTTCAGAACCCAGACTTTTTGTCCTCACCCATCTGGTGCTCTTTGGACAAGCAGTACATTGAGCCTCTACGTCTCAATTAAAATTTTCCACATTAAGTCAACTGTTATGATAGCAGATGGTAATATTATTACCAGGATAAAAACAGCAATAGCAAAGAGTGTCTGGGCCACAACCCCGAAGTGCCATGCCCTGTGAAGGGGGACACAGGCAAAGGAACCAGAGCTGAAGTGGCTAAAGTGTCAAATCCCCACTCTGTGTAATTACACTCTTCCAAGGGTGGCTGTCCCCTCTCATAATCACTCATCCTCAGTTGGGGCCTCCTGCTGTATATCCTCCCCCTCTACCCTGTCGGACAGAAAAATGGAGGGCTGGGTGGTACATGGAAGCGAGAAATGAAGCTAAATTGATCCAACCCACTGCTAGTGAATCCAGCTATACCTCATGTTATCCCAATTTCACTTCTCCTCAACGGCTACAAACACCCAAGAAGGCCCTGCCTGACAGGCTCAGAGACGCTAAAGCAGGGATTTAATCCATCGTGTGCCCCACGTTTAAGCTCCTTTATGCTCCTGGCCATTAGCTGATCATCTTGGTTTATTGACAGTTGTTTTAAAGACAGCTAAGGAGACAACACTCGTGAAAGGCACCTTTATCTGGGTTGGCATCAGCCATAGGGAAAGAGCTGGGGTATGTATCTGCTTTGCAAAAAAAAAAAAAGAAAGTAAAGAAAAAAGCCATCAAAGCTCCTTAGCACATAATACATTTTAGTAATCAGAGCCAGAATCCAAAAGCATAATAAAGAAAAACAAGTGAAAAATCTTGATCATCCTCATATTTTAAATGCCTTATTTCCTGCCAATCTTCTATCTGTTTCCAGAGCAGCAAAAGTTGCCCACTCTGCCAGCGCCTTTGTCAGCTGCCAGCTGTTACTTTCCTGAAAAAAGGGTCAGAAGGCTGCTGGTAGCTAATAGCCAGACACAAGCTGCGAGGAAGAACTGTCCCTTGGGGGTTTTAGCTGCTGGCTGATTGTCAGCTGAGAGCTACAAGTCCTGGTTTGATAAAAGCCAGCTAGAGCTTTCAACCCTTCTTTTTTCTTTTCTTCTTCTTTTTTTTTTTCTTTTTCCATTTGTGCTCTGAAATTGTTGTACACTCCACATGGAAGTCCCTGAGCACGCGGGCCTTTGTTCTGCCTTGTTAGGCACCCAAAGAAGAGCCCGCTCCAGACAGTCACTTTGCAGGGGTGGGGTGGGTGAGGCAGGAGAAGGTGGGGTAAGGCAGGAGAAGAGGGCTTGGGGTGGAGAAGCTCCCCAATGCCCGGTGGCCCATGAGCAACCCTGAGCGAGGATGGAGCAGCCGAGAGCGCAGGCTCAGACTGCTTGTTTCTTGCGACAGCTGGTGGTAGGGTAGGATATGCTTGTACGTTAGAGTTAGAATGCATTGACTCGAAGCCCCCTGAAATGAAATGAGTCACCAGCTCCCTGCGCCAGGCATGAAATCCAAATCTTAATCTGTCTCAAGGCTCCCAAATGTTCCCAGAGGCCAGCAGTCAAGAATTCCCTTCTCCACGATGGGGGGTGGAACTCAGGGCTCTGTGGATTTCAGGGGGGTGGGCCAGAGGAAGAGGGGCAGCAGGAATTCTGCACACAATGTGCTTTAAATTCAGATGCTTAGGGGCTGTCGTGTGCGTGTGCAATGCATCAGTGATGAAAAATAAACACCCAGCAGAAGCTGGCTTGGAGTAAAGATGAGTGCACAATAAATTTCAACCAGTTCAATTAATCGCTTGCTGCTTGTTGTGAATATTAATCCCAGGGAGGGAGCTGGCTTCAACCCAATCAAAAGACAGGTGAAAACAGAAAACAGCAAAACATTTGGGATCTTTAGAAGGAAGGCTTACCTGTGAGCCAAGCGTTGATGCTGAGTCCTGAAGAGAAGCAGAATCTGCAAAACAGCCCCTCCTGTCTCTGTGCTGCAGTAACCAGCTCTCCCTGCCCTCAGCCCTCACCTATCCCCTTTGGCACTCCTCAGGGCCTTGTATGAGAAAGGCTTGGCCTGAGGCTGTGGAAGATGAAGGAGCCGAGACTCCGCATTTGTTTGGGGTTTTTTTTGTTGTTGTTTTTTGTTTTTAATTGTAGTAAAATACACCTAACATAAAATTTACCAGAATTTTTTCATCATCCCAAACAGAAAAACACTGCACCCACTTAACAATAGTACCTCATTCTCCCCTCCCCCAGTCCCTGGTAAACCTCTATTCTATTTTCTCTTTCTATGAACCTGACCTCTCTAGGCATCTCATAGAAGAGCAGTCATGCAATATTTGTTCTTTTGTGTCTGGCTTTCTTCACTTAGGGTAATGTTTCCAGGTGCATCTGTGTGGTAACGTGTATCAGTACCTCATTCCTGTTTAAGGCTGAATAATATTCCATTTTATGGATTCACTGCATTTTGTGTATCCATTCACCCACCAGGGCATTTGGGCTCTTTCCCCCTTTTTACGACTATGAATAGTGCTGCGCTGAACATGGGTGAACAGATATCTGTTCTTCTGGTTTTATATCCAGAAGCAGAATTGCTGGATTACATAGAAATTCTATATTTAACTTTTTGAGGCATCAGCAAACAGTTTCCTATTTTATTGTAATTCTTCAAATTTCTCATGTAACCGAAAGAAAAAAAAATCATTACCAAAGATAAATGATGGTCTCTTTTGCCACTTAGGGAATGGTATTGATCTTAGTCGTGGATGGCTGCTTATGGAACGACCTTGCTAGGACATGTTTGGCTGTGAAAGGTGAGCTCCCTTTCAGTGCTCAGGAATGAGAACGTTACCACCAAGAAAAGAAACTAGGTGGTATTGGCCTGATAAAGTAGCAAGAATATTGTCTTCCCTGGATGGTGCCAAGATAGGAATCTAGGGCCCTGAAAGGAGAGAGAGATGTTTATGGAGAGAAGGTGGCCAAGGTCTGTACCACCATAGTCTGGGGGCCCTAAGGGGACCAATGAGATTTTCACCAGTGAAATTAGAATGCCTTATAGTTGATTTTATTTTATTTTACTTTTTTTTTTTTTTTTTTTTTTGCTGTTTAGGGCTATGCCTGCAACATATGGAAGCTCCCAGGCTAGGGGCTGAATCAGAGTCACAGCTACCTGCCTACACCACAGCCACAGCCACGTGGGATCCGAGCCGCATCTGAGACCTACACCACAACTCACGGCAACGCTGGCTCTTCAACCCACTGAGCGAGGCCAGGGATCAAAACCATATCCTCATGGATACTAGTCGGGTTCATAACCCACTGAGCCACAACGGGAACTCCCGCCTCATAGCTGATTTTAAATTGCTTACTTGGTTTGCTCTGGGCTGCATCTTCCCTCTATCGTCCCTCAACTTTCAGCTAAAATCTGTTAGGGGCAGTGGAGTTGTGGCTGTGGCCCTTTGAGCAAATGGGAAGGACAGACAGGTGGGGGAGGGGCTTCCCGAAGTTGGGGGAGGTTGAGTGGGAGCAGGACTTCCGAGTGAGGGGTGGCTGTGAGGCCAGTCAGAAATCCCCCCGGGAGTAGATATGCAAGGAAAGGGCTGTTGCAAACGGCAGGGAGCCTTGGGGCTTTCCAGGCTGTCCTGGGAATACCACACCCTTGCTCAGAAGAACCAAACCACGCGAGGCGAGGCGATACTCGCCAGCTTCACATGTGGGCAGAATGTTAGCGAATGTTCTCGCAAGCCAGAAACAGAGGCCTTCTCTTGGAGACAGGTTTCAGCAGAATGCACAGCCTGTGACACAGCTCTGAGGCTTTCAGGGAGCTGGGTGACATGGGGGCCATTTTACTTTAGAGCTATATTCTCTTCACGATGAGGAACCAGCCTGACACAAGTCTCTAGGGGACGATGCGGAGGAGGGGCAGGCCTGGGAATGGGAACTTGGAACCACCTCACACGGAAACAGGATCTTGTCAAGGGCGGTCCCCTCAGTGAGGCCGCCGTGGGTATCAGAACCCTGACTCTGAGCGTCAGATCGGGTCACCTCAGTCCAGAGATTCATCTGTAGAAACACAAGGGAGGTTTCTTTCATGGAGACTTTTAGCACCGAAAGACTTGTTAGCCTGAAAGAACGTCCACGCTGGAGGAAGCATGAGGAGCAGTTTCACTCATCTCTAGTTACATTTTTACACAACCAACAGTGAAAGATGCACCATCATTTAAGTTCTGAGACAAGTCTCCTGTGTTTCTCTTGGCGGAGGGTGGAGGGATAAGAAGAGCCTGTGTGACTCGTGGATTTCCCGCCCCCAGTCTCCTCGGCCTGACCCATCCTCTGCACGTCCTGCCTTGTTCGCATCCTACACCTGCCCAAGCGGGGCCATTCACACCCGCCTCAGGGGCCTTATCACCGAGTCTGCCGAAGTCTCGGGAAAGGAAAACAAATGATACATAAAAATAAATCACTGTGGGTGCGTGTCTGAATTCTAGAGGTGGAGGATGCGCCGACGGGGTGGGAGCGGAAGAAAAATGGCTAGTTTGGTTGTGGAAGGCCAGTCTCCCCTGCACTCCCCTTCCCCACCCCCCCACCCCCCGCATCAACCAGAAGGAGAACGGAAGTGATCTGTAGAATAAGGTGGTAGGAATTAGCAGATTTCCCCTCAAATATCAAGGGACACTTAGTGCCCCATTACCCAGAATAGGGTCAAAGGGATCAGAAGAGGCTTCCCAAATGGCTAAAGTCAGGGCTTAAGGAGAAAGGTAACTCCAGTGAAAACCTCTCCATGGCAGGCAAAGCTGAGGGTCCTCAGAACATCAGTACTTCCATCAGGCCTTGTGCTTTAGACTTTGGCTACTGAAATTGTGGTCTGCAGAATAGCAGTATCTGAGAGCTTGTTATAAATGCAGACTCCCAGGCCCTACCCCAGACTTACTGAGCCAGCATCTATCATTTGAAAAAGCCCTAAGCAGGAGTTCCTGTTGTAGCTCAGCAGGTTAAGGACAGGGCATAGGCTCCATGAGGATTCAGGTTAGAGCCCTGGCCTCAATCAGTGGGTTGAGGACCTGGTGTTGCAGCAAACTGTGGCACAGGTCGCAGATGTGGCTTGGATCTGGTGTTGCTGTGACTGTGGCTGTGGTGTAGGCTGGCAGCTATGCGGCTGACAGCTATGCTCCAGTTCGACCCCTAGTCTGGGAACTCCTATATGCCGCAGGTGTGGCTGTAAAAAGAAAAAAAAAGAGCCCCTAGCAATTTATATGTATGCTAGATTTTCATAAGGGATGCTTTAGAGTATTGGTTTGCAGCTTTGGCTGTGTGCTGGTATTACCCAGGAAACTCTGTTTTTTGGTCTTTTTTTTTTTTTTTTTTAGGGCCACACCGCAGCATATTGGAGGTTCCCAGGCTACAGGTCTAATTGGAGCTGTTGCTGCCGGCTTACAGCAGAGCCACAGCAATGCCAGATCGGAGCCACATCTGCAACCTACACCACAACTCACAGCAACACCAAATCCTTAACCCACTGAGGGAAGCCATGGATTGAACCCGCAACCTCATGGTTCCTAGTCGGATTTGTTTCCGCTGTGCCACAGGAAACTTTTAAACATACTGATAGCAACTCCCCCGGAAACTTTTAAAAATACCGACCGTCCCCCACCAGAACTCTCAGGTGACCCTAATGTAGAGCAAAACCTGAGAACTGCTGCTTTAAAGGGCTGCAGTCTGGGCTCTTTCTGTCTGTGTGTGTTGGGAGGCATCCATGAGCCAGTGGTGTGCTGATAAACAAGCTCTAAGTTTGATCTGCAGACTGAAATGTCTGCCGGTTTCCAATGTGTATCTATTCCCCCCTCCACCAACACCATAGGTGATTTCAAGCTATGACGCCCTGTGGCATCAAGTGCAATGCCCTGAAAGTGGAGTCAGGAAGTGATGCTTCAGCCCTCCAGAGCCTGTACTAACCAGCACCCACAGTGTGGGGCTGCCAGACTGTGTCCCCATTGAGTCTCCTCCTTCTGGACCTTAGCACTCCCTGTGCAGGCCTCTTCCCCAAGGGGTGGGTACTGAGTTTAAACCTGGGCCAGAGTGTACACAGGTGAGGTCCCTGGCACGCAGGACATAGCTGGTTGTTAGGCAGGGTGTGTGAGAGAGGATGGGACATGGGACGTGCAGAAGAGTCATGCTGCATGTTGGGTTCGCAGCTCTTTCCTGAGCCCTGCTGTGGTATGGTGACCCTCTGTTGTCACCAAGCATCCTCAGTGCCTAAGAACAGGCTGGTTTCCATCTGGGATGTGCTTTGGGGAATCAGTGGGGGACTGTGTTCTCGTACTGGGTGAGGGAAGGGGAGCGAGGACACCACATGTTGGAAACAAGAGAATTGGAAGGATCAAGCATGTAAGTGGGAATAAGCCAGGAGGATGTGACTCAGCCTCCACCACCCAGGAGCCCTTGGAAATGGTGGGAAGGTTCTGGACTCCCCACAGCATGCAGAGATGGACTTAAGGCATTCTATTTGTTCATTAAAGGAAGGATGGTTTCTAAAGTCTGGAGGACTTGGGGCCATGAGCTCAGAGCCCGAAGTTGGATTGCACAGGTTGAATTCCCAGCTCCACCAGGCACTGGCCTCGTCGCCTTGGGGAAGTGCCTTGAGCATCCATTTCCTACTCCCTGTCTGCCTCATCAGCCCCAGGAAGGCAGAGGTTGGCTGGATCAGTGGCCGGAAAGGGTCAAGGAGGGCAAAAGGTGAGGTGGCAGTCACGCTGGGAGGCCTGGACGAGGAGCCGGTGAGGAGGTGTACAGACCAGGCTGCAGCCCCTCCATGAGTGGCGTCTCATGGGAAGATGGTACCCCAAAAGAGGGGTAGCCAGAACCTAGGGAAACGACTAGTGAAAGGGGGTCAAAGACAAACATCACCTCCTTCCCAAGGTGTTGGCACCAGCTTGCTGCCTCTCACCCAAATGCCAAGTAACACTTCTTTAAAATAATCATGTGAGGGCTTGAGCCTCACAAGTTCCTGGAAATGAAGCCTCTCAAAGGGTCTGAGTGTTCACCAGGCTGCTGATATTTCCACTGCGTGGGGGAGGTGGGGAGAGAGAAAGAGGTGGGGCGGGGGTGTCTCACGGGTTGTCAGGGTCTCATGGCTTCAACATCCTCATCAGCCTCACTGACAGTCGGGAGCAGCCTCTTTGCTTGTCTGTTTCCAACCCAGAGCTAACCCATCTTCAGGGAGTCGAGCCGGCCAGGTGCTCCCTCAGACTAGTGCACCTCCCCTTAGAGGATGTGCCCTCTCTCCCAGGTCCTGGACAGGCAAAGCCCTCAAGAGGTATATGGTTGGACCTTCGGTTTTTGCTCAACTGGATTCTCCCATGTGGTTGGATTCTCTGATTTGCAGTAAATTCTCTAACCTACAATACACCCTTATTTAATTGTTAGCACTAGAATGTGTCATGGCTACGTATGAATATTTCCATATTATCTACTCTTTGGTTGAGGGTTTTTTTTTCCCTTACATTATTGGCTAATAACTGATTCTTGGGATCTTGGTTGAGTCATGCACTTATTTAATGTTTATTATTATAATAGTAGCTAATATTTATCAAGCACAATGCCAGACACTTTGCATAGGTCATTTTAGCTCATCTTCATAACAGTCTCTCAGGGCTGCTGTGTACAGGTATGCAATTGGTGCCTGGTTGAGAATGCAAAACCCACCCTTGTCCCCATCCACCAAGCTCCGTGCTGGGGGAGAGGCTTCATGCCCGTGGCAGAAAGGAGATGTTTTCTTTACACAAAGGCAGGAGCCAGGTTCGGTGCACTTGGAGCCTGGATCACCCATGAAAGAGAAACCTTATGACTCCCATTACTCGGATTACGAAACCAAGGTGTAAAGACGTTAAGAACTTCCCTGAGGTAACTCAGATGGCAGGAGGTAGCAGAGGGACTAGTTCCAGGCTCCAGACTTGCAACCCAGGCTCCTGACCCGGATGCTGTTGGGGTAACGTCTTCTCCACTCCCAGGAGTGTCCCGTTCTTGGCTGAGCACCCCAAAGACCCATTCACATCCACGCGAGCTGCCTGAGGTTCTTCACAGCATGCTACATCAGTGCACTCACGAAGGATGTTCTTTTTCTCTTTTTTTCTTTCTATGGCTGCATCCACAGCATATGGAAGCTCCCAGGCTAGGGGTCAAATCAGAGCTGCAGCTGCCAGTCTGTGCCACAGCCACAGCCACACCAGATCCAAGCCACATCTACAGCCTTACACCATGGCTTGCAGCAACTCTGGGTCTTTAACTCACTGAGCAAGGCCAGGGATCAAACTCACATCCTCACGGGGACTACATCAGGTTCTTAACCCGCTGAGCCACAACAGGAACTCCTCATGAGGGACACTCTTGACACCAAAGGAATGGGCTCAGACTCTCTGGGCAGAGAGCTCCAGCTACCACACCCAGCTGCTTTAGACTAATGTTTCACACTGTAACAGGAAGAGAAGGGGCATCAGGAGCTGTCAGGGAAATGATACCCTGAGGAAATTAACCCTCTAGATTCCCTTTTCTAAGATGTACCCAGTTCTGATGACAAATAAGAATTTGGAGTCTGGAGGTCAGGCAGCGGGGTTTGCTCCATGGGAAAGGCTTACCGAGAACTGTCTACCTATCTCCCTTCTAACCACACCGCACATCTTTGTGAATCTTTGAGACATCAGCCTGTCCGTAAAATATACCTGCCTTCTAACTTTGCACCTAAAGTGTCCATCATTTATCGCATTTTTCTGGGTTATAGTTATCCTACCTGCCACCACCATTCTCCAATGCTTTCCTGCTTGCTCCCTGATGCCAGAAATTCCTTTAATGTGGAAAAAGGGCTTTCATTTCACAGAGAGTGATGAGGCTTAAAATGCAAGCACCCCTCAGAGGGGTAGCACAGTGATTTAAATTCACATCATGTAATTGAGGTATAAATGAGCAATCGCTTTTTTTCCCTGAGAGCATCTTTTGATGAGGGAAAGGCAGAAGAGAGGATAAGGATACGGAAAAGGCAGTGTTGGGGGAAGGACAGTCGAGAGAGGGGAAAGGGAACAGGAAGGGGACGAATCTGTGTGGCTTTGGCATATGCCCTCACTCACCTTGCATCCCCAGTGGTACTGGGCAGCGTGGTGCCAGGGAGGGGCAATAGGGAAGTCAGCTCTAATTGGAAACCCAGCTGTGCAGCCCTGACAAGCTACCTCCCTTTTGTGCACCGTCCTTGCCTCACCTGCAAAAGAAGGGGAATAAAATCCACCCTGAAGGGCTGCTTGGGGGATTTGTTATTTTATTTTCATTGTGATGAAATAACAT
Organism: Sus scrofa; assembly: GCF_054392235.1. Taxonomy (NCBI): domain Eukaryota; kingdom Metazoa; phylum Chordata; class Mammalia; order Artiodactyla; family Suidae; genus Sus; species Sus scrofa. Next base: position 77,720,410 of record NC_139383.1, on the reverse strand, counting down.
TTGCCATCTTAACCATTTTTAAGTGTCTGGTTCCATGGCCTTATGTATATTCACATTGTTGTGTAACCATCACTGCCATTTATTGCCAGGACTCTTTTCATCTTGCAAAACTGAAACTCTGTACCCATGAAGCTAACTCCTCATTCCTTCCTCTCCCCAGCCCTTGATGACCCCTCTTCTAATTTCTGCCTTCAAGTCTCACTGCTCTAGGTACATCACGTAAGTGGAATCGTATAGGATTTGTCCTTTTATGACTGGCTTATTTCACTTAGCATATTGTCCTCCAGGTTGGTCCAAGTTATAGTACATGTCAGAATCTCCTTCCCTTTTTAGGGCTGATTAATATTCCATTGCAGGTATATACCACGTTTCATTTATCTGTTTTTTTGTTTTATTTGTCGTTTGAGGGCCACACCCACGACACATAGAGGTTCCCAGGCTTGGGATAGCATGGGAGCTGCAGTCACTGGCCTACACCACAGCCCCAGCAATGCAGGATCCAAGCCAGCATCTCGGACCTACACCACAGCTCACAGCAACACCAGATCCTTAACCCACTGATCGAGGCTAGGGATGGAACCTGCATCCTCATGGATACTAGACAGATTTGTTTCAGCTGAGCCACCACAGGAACTCCCATATTTTGTTTATCAGTTCGTCCATCATTGATGGACATTTAGGTTGCTTCTCCCTTGGCAATTGTGTATAATCCTACTATGAACATGGTGCGAAAATTTCTCTTCAAGACCCTGCTTTTGGAGTTCCTATTGTGGCTCATCGATTTAAGCACCCTACTAGTATCCATGAAGATGGGGGTTTGATTTCTGACCTCACTCATTGGGTTAAGGATCTGTCATTGCCATGAGCTGTGGTGTAGGTTGTGGATGAGGCTGGGATCTGACATTGCTGTGGCTGTGGTGTAGGCTGGCAGCTCCAGCTCCAGTTGATTCAGCACCTAGCCTGGAAACTTACATATGTGTCGGGTGGGGCCCTAAAAAGACAAGAAAAAAAAAAAAAAAACCTACTTTCTTTTCTTGCAGTTTTCTTTGAGACCTTCAGTTCTTCTAGGTATATATCAAGAAGTGGAACTGTTGGATCTTATGGTAGTTCTCTTTTTAATTTTTTGAGGAATCACCATACTATTTCCACAGAGGCTGCCTCCGTTTGTGTGTGTGTGTGTGTGTGTGTGTGTGTGTGTGTGTGTGTGTGTGTTTATAGCCACACCCATGGCATATGGAGGTTCCCAGGCTAGGGCTCGAATCAGAGCTGCACCTGCTAGCATATGCCACAGCCACAGCAACACCAGATCCCAGTCACATTCAAGACCTCCATCACAGCTCACAGCAGTGCCAGATCCTTAACCCACTGATCGAGGCCAGGGATTGAACCCATGTCCTCATGGGTACTAGTCAGGTTCTTAACCTGCTAGGCCACAACGGAAACTCTTGAGGCAGTATCATTTTACATTCCCACCAACAGTGCATGTGGGTTCTGAATTCTCTAAGTTTTCCCTGACACTTGTTCTTTTCTTTTTTTTTTAAATAGTAACCATCCTAATTGTAAATGTAACCTGCCCAGAAGTCAAACAATTGAGTACATCTAAGTAAGGAGGGCTTGGAGAGTAACATAGGATTATCGATCACAGACTTTCTCAAAGGGCAGGGGACCCCTTCCTGCTCTCTCACGCCCACACTGCCGTCTCCATCTCCTCGGTGGGGCTCGTGCTATTTTCTCATCCTCTGTCTCCAAATATTCTCTCTCATCTGCCTTGCCCTGCTGTGTTCGGCCTCCACAGGAAGCAGAATCTGGTCTCTATCTGCTTTTCTCTCATGGAAAGACGCTGTCTGGAGTTCTGGTGAATACATTTCTCCACCTCATTATACAGATAATGAAAATCACTTGCCACATAGTAGATACTCAATAAATGGTAGCCGACCTAGTGCCTACTTCATAGGGGTATCTTGAACACAGCGTGAATAAACGCAGGCGAAGTTCTTAGAACACCTCTGGCACTTAACAAGTACTGAGGTTGGCTGTCATTATTGTGATGGTGATAAATGGGGAGCCCAGGTTTTTAGAACTTAATCATTTTTTTAGCAAGAGGTGCTGCCACCAAATTTGGATCTAGTTGAGGAAAGTCATCTTGAGGAGATAATCTTTGACGCTTCCAGAATGTTAGTGTCCCCCTTTAAGTCTGCAAATGTAGGGGGAATAGGCACCATTGCCCTGGAAGAAATGGAATGACAGAGCTTTTGTAGCTTGACAAAATCTGCTGTTCCCAGTATGCTCTTTGCAAGGGAAGATAAATCTGAACGAGGAACCTCTTGAAAAGAAAAAAGGATTAATGGAGTTCCTGTTGTGGCACAGTGGTTAACGAATCTGACTAGGAACCATGAGGTTGCGGGTTCAATCCCTGGCCTCACTCAGTGGGTTAAGGGTCCGGCATTGCTGTGAGCTGTGGTGTAGGTCACAGATGAGGCTCGGATCTCTCGTGGCTATGGCTGTGGCCAGCAGCTACAGCTCCCATTGGACCCATAGCCTGGGAACCTCCATATGCTGTGGGTGCAGCCCTAAAAGGACAAAAAAAGACCCCAAAAAAAGAAAAAAGATTGATAGGTACTCCTTTCCTTGTAAGAGTCTGTGTTACTAAGACCTCTTTGCTAGCTCTGTGAAGTCCTGACTGAACCAGCTGACAGAATAGGAACCAGGTCCAGAGGGGAACTCCCTGAGAAGGAAGGGCCACTAGGACCCGTAGGGCAGGTCCAAGGGCCCACTGGGGAGGAGGAGGACAGTGATGGGTTCTGGCTTCTGCCTGGGTCTGGCAGCCCCTCTGGACCAGAAGCAGCTCACAAAGGCCATGGGAAAGAAGCCACCACAGACTCTGTGGCTTTAATAGAGCTAGTTTATTTGGAACTGCCTGCACCTCCATCATTTTTGTTTCTGAGAAAGATACAAGGACATGTTGAGAATCTTTCAGTTTGCATGTCTAGCATCGAGCACATGTCTGGAATCAGGCAATTGCTCTCTAAAGGATGGGGGACTGGAGTGACATGAAAAGACAGCACCAAACACTGGGGGCCTGGGCATTTCTTCCTGCCTCTGTCCCAGATGCGCCTCCAGAAGGGAGTACTGGGGAGAATTAGCCAATGCTCGGGATGCTTTGAATGAGGACCATTCTCAGGAAAGTTCAGAACAGGAGTTTTCTTCTCTTCTTCATGGTGTGTCATTGTTCCACTCTGCCCTTTCGGCACTTGAAATCACAGCACTTAAAAATGGAAAAATCAAGCTTTGTCCAAGGAATGGATCTTTTCTTTTTTCTTTATATCCTCCTTTTTCATAGATGAATGCTGTAGAATGGAGAGTTCTGAGTGCTGGGTCCAAAAGGTTTGGTTTGGCTTTGTTTACCAAGGTGGGGAGAGCTGACCTTTACCTAATTATGCCTTTTGCAAGAATACTGAGCAACTCTAGAATGTGGCAAACACCAATCCTCTCCTCTTAAATTTTAACTGGAGGGAGAGGGCTTGACCCTTAACAGCTCTGCCCTTTCTGTACACAGCAGCCATCAGCGTATAAACACAGCAGCCATCAGCATATAAACACAGCAGCCATCAGCATATAAACACAGCAGCCATCAGCATATAAACACAGCACCATGGTAACTGACACAGTCTCAGCCCCACCCTTTAAGTGCCCACACCTGCCCCCCCTTAAGTATTGTCAAGAATCATGCAAAGAAAGCAAGTCACCTGTGCTTCATCCAAGTGTCGAGGAAGAACAGACCAGAGCAGGGCAAACAGGGAAGGGGATGTAACATCCACCTGGCAGTGAGACAGTTCTGGAATCCTTCTCTATGGACTAGCTGTGTGATCTTGGAGAAGTTACCCTGTGTCTCTGAGCTTCAGATTTTTCTCAAAGGTAAAGTGGGCCTGGCAGTAGTAAAGGCATCTCATAGACGCATTCAGAGGATTAAATGCACTAACAAGTAGTATGTGGTAGGTCCTCCATGAACAGTTCCTCTCCTGCTGTGGCAGCTGAAAGGATGTATGTATTTACCTGAAAACACCGCTGGGGACTCCTGCAATGGGAGGTGATCCTTTGCAGGCTCCCTGGCACTTCCCTTGTCATCCCTTTTTCCCCATAACCCCTCAGGCATGTTCAGAGAAGTTCCTTGAGTTCCGGACACCATCTGTAAACACTTTACATCCTCCGGTGGCTTTTCAGTGGGGCCCCAGCAAGGGTTCCTAGGTAGGAGCATTAACTCATTCTTCTGAGTGCTGCCTTTCTGCTCAGGATAAACTGAGGCAGGAGAAAGGCGCAGCTACCAGCAGTTCAAAGCAGCACCCCAGTGCTTGGTGTCCTCCCTCAGGGTCCTTAGGCCCACATCTGGGGAAATAGTTGGTGGGAGAAATGGAAAAAATATTCCTCTTACGCTTCCTGATGGGTTGTATTCCATAGACAGGACTTGTCAGAAGCATCTTCCAAGCTTTTCCGAATCCATTTAAGGGCATCTAAGAGAAATGAAAAATATTTTCACCCTGTCTTTCTTTTCTCTCCCTCTTTTTTTCCTCCTCTTGTTCTTCTCTTTTCTGTTCTCATCTCTTAGTACCAATAGCTTTTTCAAAGTATCCTAGTACCAACGGCTCCACACAAAAAATTGCTCTTTTCCCCTAAACTAAAAAAGATTATTATAGTAATAATTTTGAGGCAGAAAGTTCAAGCCCAGGGTAATAAGCACAATTTTTAAATCCTTTCTTTTTTTTTTTTTCTTTTTATGGCCGCATTGAGGCATATGGATGTTCCCAGGCTAGGGGTCAAGTCAGAGCTGCAGCTGCCAGCCTACACCACAGTTCACAGCAACACTAGATCCTTCGCCCACTGAGAGATGCCAGGGATCAAACCCTGTATCCTCATGGATATTAGTTGGGTTCTTAACCCACTGAGCCACAAGGGGAACTCCGTAAATCTTTTTTTTAATGAATAAAGTACTACACTCTTGTTGTGAGAAAAGGAATCAAACTCACATGTGTAAATAGTATAAAAGCCCTCTATTTTTACCACGCTCCCCTCAATCTCATTCCCTGGAGGTAACCACAACTGAACAGTTTGGTTTGCATTCTTCCATACATTTCTGTTATTTTTGGTCATTTGGCAGATATGTGGTGCTTACCTGCTATGTTCTGGGCAGTGTACTTAGGTGTTGGGACCAGGGGTGAAAAACAAACATATAAATATACATATACATGTATATTTATCTTTCAAATCTATTGGCAAAAATGAGACCATGTTTCTCTTTTTTTAATGATTTTTATTTTTTCCATTATAGTTAGTTTACAGTGTTCTGTCAATTTCTACTGTACAGCAAAATGACCCAGTTATGCATATATATATACACATTCTTTTTCTCACGTTATCCTCCATCGTATTCCATCATAAGTGACTAGACATAATGTCCTGTGCTATACAGCAGAGAGCATGTTTTTCAATAAATAAAATCTGTGAGCCACGTTTGCATGTTAGTATGTAGAAATAAATATTTATTTTTAACAGCCGTGTGATATTCCATTGTAAGGATACACCAAAATGTATACAGTCTGAATATGCTGTTTTAAAAACATTCCCTCTGCTTGCAGAACATAGAGCAGTTGGCTCCACACGGCTCACCTGAGCAGAACCTGGCCATCTGTAGAGGGGGCCTCTGGGCCCATCCCCTTGCTTCAGGGTAGAGATGGCCCCCTGAATGTGCTGCCCCTTGGGACTCAACCTGGAGCGCAGCGCGCCTGCCCAGCAACCACCCAGGTCCCTCTCACTCCAGAGCCCCGACCATCTCAGCTCCCATTGTAGTCTGCTGTCCCTGTCCTCCTGCTTCCAGCATCTCCTGTGGCAATGAGTTCTGTAGGTACTGATTAAACAAGGAGAAGGAAAGGTGAGAAAATAAACTCGAGGTCATGAAAAATGCAGTCAGAGGAGGACTGTATGTGTGTTTTCTTTAAAGTCACTTTTTCATGCCTGTAGATGAAGCAGGCATACGCTCAGTGCGGCTCTCACGCACTCATGGGGGGATGGGCGGTGAGCCCTCCCTTTGTAATAAGGGCAGCAAATGCCGATGCTTTAAACACAGAGAGTAAGAAGTTCTTGCTTCACACTCCTCCCCACGATCAATTGGCCCCTAATTTCCTCCTCTGGTGCTGCTGGTGAATAATCAACCCATCTTAACACCCAACTTCACCGCCCTCCCCAGGCACCGTCTCTGGCCAGGCTGCTGTGACAACGCTCAGGTCCAGGGCAGTGGGGACATTCCTCAGCACTTATTTAGCTGGGTGGTGAAAAAAAAAAAAGCAGTCTAATTGGCCAGTGGCCTTTTCTAGTGAATGAAGGAGGTTTCGTTTTTAAGAAATAAAGTGACTTCTCAGCGGCTGTTGATTCACTGCCCACAGGGAGATTTTTGGAGCGGAGGCTTCCTAGCCAGGGTAGAAATTTGCATACAACTTCCACTTCCTGCTTCGGAGCCTGTTGGGCGGCTTACCTGGGCCTGGAGAGGGTGGAGGGAGCCTGGGAGCGACCCAAGGTGGAGCGACCCAAGGAGAAGCAAGCGTGACCACCCTGTGCCCTGGTCTGTCTGTCCTCGGTGGCTCTAAGGTACGTTGTTCAGAGGTGTCGCCGGCCTCACTTTACTTCTTAACCTCTGACCCACTTTCCAAAACTCTGTTTTCTCCTTCGATGACATGTGCTACCTGACTTTTCTCCACGCTCCCCTCCCCACCTTTCATTTGTCCGTGTACCGAGAGACCAGCTTGGGCTGAGAAAATGACAGTTAGGTTTCTGCTGCGAGAGAGTGCTGGGGGGTTAGCATTTCACACGGGCGAGCGAAGATTAACTCTTTGAGGAGGGGAGACGCCCGTATGTGAGCTGCCTGGGGACCAGTTGTTTGAGGACTTGGCGTCCCCACAAGTTTCCATTAAGAAGACAAGCCCCACTTCCTCCAAGGAGGGAGCTGGGAATGGCAAAGATTAAGGATTTGGCTTCTGGCCCCGGGACACGTCAGTGGCAGAGATGGAAGGAAAGTTCCCAAGTTTTCCTGATCCTTGTTTCACTCAGGGAAAAAAAAATCAACACCACATTCCTGGGCCAGGAAGCTCAGCCCCCAGATCTGCTCTGTAAGGGCTGAGGGCGGCCTTCTCACCCTCCCAGACAACCCAGACATTTGCTGGCATGGACTGGAGGCTGGTACCCTTTTGGGAAAACAAGGGGAGAAGTGCTATTATTTGATATTGGAAGTTAAGCTTCATGCGACTTTCAAGTTCAAGGTGGTCTCTTAGCATAGGGGGGATATTTTTAAATGAACAGGAAAAAAAAAAAAAGAGAGAGAGAGAGAGACCCAACCAATAATGAAAGAGAGGACAAGAAACTGACTTTCACGTTCTCACTCCACTCCTTGCTGGCTCTGAGACTTAGACAGTTTACTTTGGTTTCCCTAGGCCTGCATTTCTTCATCTATAAACTGTGGGTGGGGGTAGTGCATGAATAGGATTATGTCTAAATTCCCTTTAACAAAATAAGGCTAGGGCGATGGGAACCCCAGAGGGGTGTCATAGTGGGTGGTCTTAGAAGACGTGTTTTGTTTACTAATTATTCCAATATATTAATTTTACTTCTCGGCCACTCTACCAGATAGTTAGTGCCTGGAGGAAAAGGACTCCATCCTTAACCCTTCTCTACCCTCTTCTTCTGTCAGACACCTAGTAGGTTCTCAGATGTCTTCCCTATAAGCTGCTCTGCTTTCTGTCTCACTTATCTGCTCTCAAGGCGAAAGGTAAAGCAGTAGTCTGGGTGAAAGGCGGGGTGGGGGGGGGGTGGGGGGGGGTGGGGGGTGGGAGCCTAGAGCTGGGCAGCCACGTGGCTCCATGAGAGAGCTGCCTGGAATCCGTGTGTTATTATTGGCTCTAGCTAAACAGGAGACAACAGGGCGTTTCTTGAATTAGTTTATGTCCCATTTGGGTTACCCAGGAAGAACTGGCCCGTGCACTTGCCCACAGAGGCAAGGCAGGCCAGAGAGCTGGCAACCAGCCTGGCTCCCGAAGGCTGTGTTAGTTCCTTAGCTGGAGCTGGAAACCACTCCCTGGCTAGTCCGGTCCCTGTGTGTGGGGCCTTTAATGGGAGGTGGAAGGGAGCTGTGAGCACATCCTGATACCATGTAAGGGTGATGACTAGGATTGGGCCACATTATTAGATGGCAGACACACAGAATCCTTAACTTTTTCCAAACAACAAGTTTTAAAAAAAATTGTTATTGTTTCTTTTGAGCTATCACTCTCCCTTCATAAAGTTCAAACAGGCCCTGGCTGATTGGGACGGGCTGACTTGGGGATTTGGGTATAATTAGCTGTTTCTGTGGGATATCAAGTCCCTGGTATGGTCCTCACCATGTTTTTATTTTTTATTTATTGTTATTTGTGTGTGTGTGAGTGTGTGTGTGTGTCTGTGTGTGTCTGTGTGTGTCTGTGTGTGTCTTTTTAGGGCTGCCCCTGCAGCACTTGGAAGTTCCCAGGCTAGGGGTCGAATCAGAGCTACAGCCACCCACCTACACCACAGCCACAGCAACGAGGGATCTGAGCCTCATCTGTGACTTATACCACAGCTCACGGCAACACTGGATCCTTAACCCATTGAGCAAGGCCAGGAATCGAACCCGAATGCTCATGGATGCTGGTCGGGTTCATTACCGCTGAGCCACGATTGAGCCCGGTCGTGTTTTTATGTGGCTCTCTCTGTTGATCTGGAATAAGAGGACAGGAAGTTCAAGATGTTTTGCCTGTGATGAATTACAGATTGTTATTTTCAAATAACACACACCATTATCTGAAATCAGGCTGTCCTTTGCTGCCAGCCTAGCTTTGATCCAGAAAGGCCACCCACAATCATTCGTCATCTGGTGTCATCTATGATGAAACAGCATGAGGTAGACGCCTCTGCTGGGTCTTTCGTCTGGGGTGGGCTAACCAGGGGCAAAGTCTGTGTGCCGGTGTGTAGGGGAGGGGACTGTTGAGTAGGGGATGCTCCCCTTTGGAGGGTGCAAAGATGGAATACATGTAAGCCTGCTTCTCTCAGGATTAAGGAATTACTGACTTTCAAAGGCTCTGAGAACAAGAGGAGGAGTTGCAGGAGTTAACAGGCATCAGAAAGATCGGTTATGTGGATAGTTTGTCTAAATTAAATCTATGTTTCGAAGGATCGAAATCTCAGAAACATCCTGAATTCAAACCATTTCTCCTGCTATAGGCGATTTGAGATTAGCCTTGAAAAACACAGGCACTGCAAGCAGCTGCTGCAGAATGGAGCCCACAGATGCGACATATTAAACTTTAAATTCCTTTCAGATCCAACGAAATGACCCCTCGTGTTTGATCACATTTCCTTATCAAAACAATCCCTCAGTCCTTCCGTGAGAAAGCATCTGAGGATTAGAATCAAGACGCTCTCCCCCTGGGCCTCTCCTGTTTCTTCCTAGTGCATTGTCACCCAGATATTTTTAGTTCATGAAAACCCGGGCTGTCTTCCCTCCGACACTGGACATTCTTTACGTTTCATGCCCAGCAGGCCTCTTACTCACCCGTGTATTCAGCAATGCCCGAGTTCCCAGCTCACTCTGTGGGAGAGTGTGAGGGGGTGGGTGTGTACAGATGTGTACACAGACCTTCCTGGAGACCAGAAGCTATAAACTGGCTGAGGAAGGAGGTGGGCTTTCATCCCCCTCATTACCCGCAGAGCTGTACCAGTTTGGCACCGTTCCCTGATCAGGCAGCAGCAGTCACGCTTTTGGGGATGGACTAGAGCTCTTCTCCCTGAAGACCCAGGCTGGCTGGGGTCTGAGCAGCCTCCCTCTCAGGGAAACGTGGCTCTTCCCTGCCTCACAGTTTTCCTGCACTCACGGTTCCCATGTTTTTCCTTCTTCCTCTCCCAGGCGTGGTCCCCAGGTCTCCTTTCCTGTCTCCGATCTCCCGTCCTCCTCTCTGTGCTGTCTGTCCACACTCTGCCTGGCTCAGCAGCCCACCTGTAGCCCTGGCCTTTCATCTGCATTGGTTCTTCTCCTTCCCTTCCAACTGTTCCTTCTCATAGCCAGCAATCTGGGGGGAAAAAAAAAAATTCACCATTTCAGTAAGCCTTCCTCCCATGCCAATAAAGGACAAATCTTAAGATTTTTCCTTCAAGGTCTCCCACTTTACTCTTCCATTTTCCTTTCTTTCTTTCTTTCTATCCCTTCTTCCTCTGCTGATTTTTCCTTTCTGCCCCCTCATCTCCTTCACGCTGGGATCTGGACCGAATTAAGAATCATGAACGTGTGTTTAGAGAAACCTTATCTGACACAAAACAAACACAAGAACCCATGGGCTGGTTTGAGGTTGTTCTTGAAACTTTTTTTTTTTAAACAACTTCCAACTCGGTAGGGGCAGGGTGTTTGCATTCATCCATCATCTAGTTGAGCAGCTCAGAGGAGCTGCAGAACAAACTTCTGCAGATCAGTTCAGGTCACACTGCACTGCCCTCAGCCTGCTGTAAGTTGTACTCTGCAGAGTACGAACAAGGGCCAGTAAATGTTCTCTGGACTTCAGGGCCCATCACAGCTTCCAATCCTCTGGCAAACCAAGTGGAAGAACTCCTCTGTCTGGGAAATTCTGCGAGTAAACTTGGAAATATTTATTCATTGGAACTTGAACCTAAGCCACACACAGTTCACTCAACACCAGCTTCCACTAAGCAAACTGATATTGGGAAAGTTTGCATGCATTTGGGCAGTATGCAAAGAACATTAATGAGTTTAGAGGGTTTTTTTTGTTTTTTTTTTTTTAATCCAAGACTTTTAGACATTAAAAAACAAAATTACTCCCTGGGGAATGAAGTAAGATCTTGAGAATCTGTAATTGCAAGTATCGGTTCCAAATTGGATCTGAGGCTCTTCCTAGCTGTAAATTTTTATGTTTATTAGTATGTCCACCTGAAATGATCATCTAGGACCCTTCAACCCTATTGTTGACCCAAAGAATGCTTAAAAAAAAAAAATCCAAGCACTTGGTAGCAGCAAGCCTTGATTATTTAGGAGCTGGTAATGTGGTTTATTAATTACTCAGGCTGCTCGCTGCTGCCCTTCTTGTGTTTCTTGCACTGCTATTTGTCTTCTTCCAGGGACATAACACCTTCATTAAATCCCGTCCGTCCTTGCCTCAGAGGCGTCCCCCTGGAAGACTTCCCCTCTCTAGATGCATCACCATTTATCATCACCCTTTGTTTGTGCTCTGTCAACAAGTTTTCAATTTATTTTGAATTCAGTTTATGATTAAAATTTAATGAGATCCAATCAAGTGCTTTTCTCAAATCAAGATGCCTCTGCAGTCTCATCCATACCCTCTATTGTAGTGGCAAGAAGGAAAGCCATCACAGGTTTCCAGCCTGGCCATTCTTTATTAAAAAGCAGGTGGCATGCAGCCACACCTCCTCGGCTTCAAGGTGAATGGTCTGAAACCTATTTGTTCCAGAAGTTTCTAGGCTTTCCTCAGCCCTTACAAATCCCTTTCTCCCCCCGACCCCCAAGGAGCTGTAATGATTGAGTGCTCCCCTTGGAGACACAAGTGGGCTCAGGGCACAGGCTCTGGTGCTGAACTGCTTGGATTTGAACCCCAGCTCTGATACTTATCAATCCTGTCACCTTGGGAAGGTTACTTAACCCTTCCCGGGTTCAGTTTCCTTGTTTCTAAAACAGGGCTGACAACAGTACATAGGAATAGGGTGGCTATAAGGCTACAATACATGTAAAACACTTGGAACAATATTTGACACATAGTAAACATTCAACAAATATTAACCATTGTTATTAACAGAGGATAAGCTTCCTTAGGCATATCCGTTTCCTTAGGTTTATATTAATTTATTGGCATAATCTATGTCAGAGATTGGGAAATGACAACCCTCGGACCAAAAGTGGCCCATGGTCTATTTCTGCACCTGTCTGTTGCTAAGGATTTACATATATATACATATATATATATATATATAGTTTGTTTGTTTTGTCTTTTCTAGGGCCACTCCCACGGCATATGGAGGTTCCCAGGCTAGGGGTCTAATCGGAGCTGTAGCCACCAGTCTTCACCAGAGCCACAGCAGTGCGGGATCCGAGCCGCATCTGCGACCTACACCATAGCTCATGGCAACACCGGATCCTTAACCCACTGAGCAAGGCCAGGGATTGAACCCTCAACCTCATGGTTCCTAGTCGGATTTGTTAATCTCTGTGCCACGATGGGAACTCCAGGATTTATATTTTTAAAGCGTTGTTTAAAAACAAACAAACTGACTAAAAAGTGAAGTTTGAGACAGGCAGTATGTGGTCCACAAAGTGTGAATTATTTTCTCTGTTTCTAGGCGGAAAATGTTTGCTGATGCCTGGTCTATGTGGTTTGATGGAAAGAATCGGGTATCTATAGTCTAGAACTGGCTGTGACTTTGGAAAATCTACTTAATGTCCTAATGTACCTAAGGCTCCTTAGAGTGGGACTGGCAAAGTGATACTATGTATGCCATCTGTGACCCAGCTTGTTTTAAGGACCAAATGAATTGATTTGTATCAAATCTGCTGGATATACACAGGTTGGTTAAAAAGAGAGGGTCTTAAAATAAATAAATAAATATATATATATATATGGAGTTCCTGTCTTGGTTCAGCGAAAAAAACAAATCTGACTAGGATACAGGAGGACACAGGTTTGATGCCTGGCCTTGCACAGTGGGTTAAGGATCCCATGTTGCCATGAGCTGAGCTGTGGTGTAGGTTGCAGACATGTCTCAGATCTGGCATGGCTGTGGCTGTGGTGTAGGCCAACAGCTACAGCTCCAATTCCACTCCTCACCTGGGAACCTCCATGTGCCGAGTTCAGCCCTAAAATAAAAGCAAAAATTAAAATTAAAATAAAAAAAATATATATATGAGTTCCCTGGTGACTTAACAGGGTTAAGGATCCTGCCATGTCTCTATAGCGACTCAGGTCACTGCCGTGGCATGAGTTTGAGCCTGAACTTCCATGTGCTGTGGGCGTGGCGACATACATTAGGTTCATACGATAGTTTTGGCATTCAGTTATAAAACCAGTGAACAGGAGTTCCCGTTGTGGCTCAGTGGTTAACAAATCCAACTAGGAACCATGAGGTTGTGGGTTCGATCCCTGGCCTCGTTCTGTGGGTTAAGGATCCGGCATTGCCGTGAGCTGTGGTGTAGGTCGCAGACGCGGCTCGGATCCTGCGTTGCTGTGGCTGTGGTGTAGGCTGACGGCTACAGCTCTGATTAGACCCCTAACCTGGGAACATCCATATGCCGTAGCGTGGCCCTAGAAAAGACCAAAAAATAAATAAATAAATAAATAAAACTAGTGAACATAGTCTAGAAAACTAGTTCCAAGGCCAAATCACTTCTTATTGTAAAAATAACAACAAAATAGCCTTTGCTTTTTGAGAGCTTGATGTGGGACAGGTCCTACAATCAGTACTTTATATCTTCTTTCATCCTCACAATACCCAACTATGGGACAAATGTTGTCACATTCCCCATTTCACAGATGAGAAAAATGAGGCCCAGAGAAGTTAAGTAATTTTATCAAGGTCACACATATAATCAGCTGCCAGAGAAAGAATTTAATTGTAGGGAGTTTGAATCTAGAGCCTATGCATTTTTTAAAATTTTATTTTATTGAAGTATAGTTGATTTACAATGTTATATTAATTTCTGCTATATAGCAAAGTCCGTTATACATATATATTATTTTTCACATTCTTTTTCATTATGGTTTATTATAGGGTATTGAATATAATTTTCTATGCTATGTAGCAAGACTTTGTTTATTCATCTTATATATAGTTTGCATCTGCTAATCCCAAACTCCTAATCCATCCTTCCCCCTGTAGAACCCAACCACGAGACTGCTCTTTATATTTGTTTGTGAGTCTGTTTCTGTTTTGGAGATAAGTTCATTTGTGTCACATTTTAAATTCTACATATAAATTACGTAATACGAAGTTTGTCTTTCTCTTCCTCATTTACTTCACTTAGTGGAGTAATCTCTAAGTCCACCCATGTTGCTGCAAATGGCATTATTTCATTCTTTTTTAGAGCTGAGTAGTTTTCCATTGTGTGTGTATGTGTGTGTGTGTGTATGCACATATATATACCACTTCTTCTTAATCCATTCATCTGTCAGTATACACTTAGGTTGTCTTTGCTATTGTAAATAGAGCTGCTATGAACATAGGGGAACATGTATCTTTTTGAATTAGAGTTTTGTCTGGATATCTGCCCAGGAATGGGATTGCTGCATCATATGGCAACTCTATTTTTTGTTTTTTTGAGGAATCTCCATACTATTCTCTATAGTGGCTACACCAATTTACATTCCCACCAACAGTGTAGGAGGGTTCCCTTTTCTCCACACCCTCTCCAGCATTTGTTATTTGTAAACTTATTAATAGTGGCCATTCTGACTGTTATGAGGTGATACCTCATTGTTGTTTATCTCCAATAATTAGTGATTCTGAGCATTTTTTATATGCCTATTGGCCATCTGTATTTCTTCTTTGGAGAAATGTCTAAGTCTTTTGTCCATTTTTTTTAAATTGGGTCATTTGTTTTTTGTTATTGAGTTGTATGAGTTCTTTGTATATTTTGGAAATTAAGCCCTTTATTGATCATATCATTTACAAATATTTTCTCCCATTCTCTAGGTTGTCTTTTCATTTTGTTCATGGTTTCCTTTGCTATGCAAAAGATTATAAGTTTGATTAGATCCCATTTGTTTATTTTTGCTTTTGTTTGTCTTGCCTTGGGAAACCAGCCTAAGAAAACACTGGTACAATTTGTGTCAGAGAATGTTTTGCCTATTTTCTCTTTTAGGAGTTTTATGGTATCATGTCTTATATTTAAGTCTTTAAGCCATTTTGAGTTTATTTTTGTATATGGTGTAAGGGTGTGTTCTAACTTCATCAATTTACATGCAGTTCTCCAACTTTGCCACACCACTTGCTGAAGGGATTGTCATTTCTCCCATTGTATATTCTTGCCTCCTTTGTCAAAGATTAATTGACCATACGTGTGTGGGTTTATTTCTAAGCTCTCTATTCTGTTCCATTGATCCATATTTTTGTTTTTGTGCCAATACCATGCTGCTTTGATTACTGTAGCTTTGTAGTATTGTCTGAAGTCTGAGAAGTTTATGCCTCCTGCTTTGTTCTTTTTCCTCAGGATTGCCTTAGCAATTCTAGGTCTTTTATGGTTCCATATAAAGTTTAGGATTGTTTGTTCCAGTTCTATGAAAAATGTCATGGGTACTTTGATAGGGATCACATTAAATCTCCAGATTGCTTTGGGTAGTGTGGCCATTTTAACAATGTTAATTCTTCCAATCTAAGAGCATGGGATAGCCTTCCATTTTCTTGGAATAATTTTCAGCTTCCTTTGTTAATGTTATATAATTCTCAGCATACAAGTTTTTTACCTCCTTGGTCAGGTTTATTGTTAAGTGTTTTTTATGTGATTTTACAAGGGATTTTTTTTTTTTTTTTTTACACTCCCTTTCTGCTATTTCATCGTTAGTGTAAAGACATGAAACCAGTTTCTGGAAGTTAAACTTATATCCTGCTACCTTGCTGAATTCGTTTATCAGTTCTTAGTTTTTGTATAAGCCTGTACATTTAAGTCCTGCATGTTTTCCACATCCCAGAAGTAGGTATTGATTCAAGGTAAGCCCATCTGGATGGTAGATGCTACAGTAAACTGTGAACATGGACATCAGATCTGTTAATGTGTGCTCTGAGAGAGACTTGTGTCGTGTGCATACTAGGGCAGGGTCTAATAGATGTGCAGAAGGAGAGGCAGGCATGATGTCAGGAAAGGAAGCTTTTGGATGAACTGTGAAATCAGAAGGGTAGTGCTGTCAAGACTAACAGGCTCTGTTTCAAGACACTATTAATTTAAGGCAGGATGTGCTGGAGGAGAAAAAGTTTGCTGGGAACAGACGTGAGCAAAGTCTTGGAGGCAGCAGACAGAATAAATGGGAAATCCTGGAGTTCCCGTCGTGGCGCAGTGGTTAACGAATCCGACTAGGAACCATGAGGTTGCGGGTTCGGTCCCTGCCCTTGCTTGGTGGGTTAACGATCCGGTGTTGCCGTGAGCTGTGGTGTAGGTTGCAGACGCGGCTCGGATCCCGCGTTGCTGTGGCTCTGGTGTAGGCCGGTGGCTACAGCTCCGATTCGACCTCTAGCCTGGGAACCTCCATATGCCGCAGGAGCGGCCCAAGAAATAGCAACAACAACAACAACAACAAAAAAAAGACAAAAAAGACAAAAAAAAAAAAAAAAAAAGAATAAATGGGAAATTCTGTGAATGGTACACTGAGGAGCATTGTCACAAAGGATGTGAAAATGGCAGGAAAAAAATAATAAAATAAAATAAAAAATAAAACGGCAGATGTTGGAGTTCCTGTTGTGGCTCAGCAGGTTACGAACCCAACCAGTATCCAGGAGGATATAGGTTTGATCCCTGGCCTTGCTCAGTGGTTTAAGGATCCAGCGTTGCCACGAGCTGTGCTGTAGGTCACAGTCACAGCTTAGATCTGGCATTGCTGTGACTGTGGTGTAAGCCGGCGGCTATAGCTCCAACTCAACCCGTAGCCTGGGAACTTCCATATGCCACAGGTGTGGCCCTAAAAAGCAAAAAAAAAAAACAAAACAAAAAAAACACAAAACCAAAACTGCAATGTCTGGCCAAGGTCTTATCTACCAAAACATACTGCTCAGGAGGGGAAGCGAAGAGAAAGTACTCAAGCCTGAGGAGGCAGAAAGGAAGCCAAAGAGAGAGACTGGGACAGAAAAACTGATAGACTTGAGGAAAGGTGCTGGTCAGAATCCAAGGGCTAGAACCACAGCTCACAGTCCAAAGGGCAGAGAGGTTCCCTAGAAGGAAGCCTGCTGTCTCTTGGGTCAGATCAGAGTTAGAACTGGACTCACATGAGCCACAGCTTGACCTGATTGTGTGGACCTGGGACTAGCCCTCTGTCCCTAGCTTGTGCCACCCCGACCCCATCCTAATCCCACTTGTCCCCACCATGGACAGGTGTCCTCTCCTGGGTGGTCTCAGCAGTGCCCCTCTCACATTGGTTCTTAATCTTTGTGGACATCAGAATCACTGGTGGAGCTTTTCCTTTTCCTTTGTTATCTTTTAAGTAGATATACAGGCGCTTGGTACAACATTTCAAAGGTACAAAAATGCTCTGAAAAGCCAGTCTCCCCCCTGCCTGGGTCCCCAGTCATGCGGTTCACTTCCCAGAGGCCGCCGCTCTACCAGCTTCACAATAAATCTTGGATATAGTTCCACCTCTGTTCACACAGCACCTCCTCAGTCTTTTCAAAAAGATGCAGAGTATCGATTGTAAGGCTGGACCACAGTTTTATTTTGTGGTTGTTGTTTCGGCTGCATCTGAGGTATGTGAAATTTCCTGGGCCAGGGATCGAATCCACGCCGCAGCAGTGACCGGAGCCACTGAAGTGACAACACCCGATCCTTAACCTGCTGAGCCACCAGGGAACTCCTAGATCATAGTTTTTAAAAGCAGAACCTTTTTGGACACATGAGTTGTTTCTAGTCTTTGCTAAAACAAACACTGCTGTGTTGGCCTATCTTCATAGCCTCTTCATTTTACACAATAGGTGCGTATGTCCATAGAGGAAATTCTTGGAAGTGACAGTACTAGGATAAAGGACATAAGATTTTAAAATTTGCATAGTTATGGCCAAATTGCAGAAATTACACTCCCCTTGGCAGAGCATGAGAGACCTTATTACCTGTGGGACTTGAGCAGAAATGCCAAGAGAGGCCTGGCCCCACCGTAGGATCTCTAGTTGTGGGACCTGGGCATCTGCACTGTGAACCTCCAAAAGAACTTCTGAGCCAGAAACTCTCCTGAGATCTCTGACCGGCCAGCCTCTCCCTTCCCTTAGAGACTGGAAACAGCGAGGTGCTAGACTCGGCCATCGTCCTCCAGGCCTAAAAGGCCTCAGCTTCTCCCTGGCATCCTGAGCTCAGTATTCATGCTGATGAGATGAGACTGTCCGGGGCCCCGCCAGCTGTGGGGCTTGCCAGGGCCTGGCTGGCAGGTCTTCTGTCCCCCTCGGCCGACAGAGACTTTTCCTCTAGGTCACGGCTAGAAAACAGGGTTTCTCCACTTAAAACCAAATGACGCCCTTTGTTAGAGATGGGAACACAGGCCATGTCAGGGTGACAACCACCTGGACGTTGTATGGAGCAGGCCTGGAAGAAAACAGGGCAAAATGGAAATGGCTAGGAGCACTGAGATGCTGGGTTAATTTTTTTAAATGTGTAGTGGGTTTGGGTGGTGTTTGGTTTTTTTTTTTTTTTTTTTAACAGTTTTGACAGTAAAGACAAAAAAAGAAGAACTCTCACTTCCAACCCAACCCATTGATCTGCCCATGACCCTCTGAAGTGGCATTTGTGTGTGGTTTTCTGTGACACCCTCAGAGGGTGGCAGGGTTGTTCTGTCAGTTCTGGCGAGGCTCTGAGGCTCTGAGCATGCCTGAGACCAGCTGCCTCCCTGCCTGGAGCAGAAGAGCAGATGTGGGGGGGGGGGGGTGCAGGGGGGAGAGACTCAACTTTATTTGCAAACAAGTGTTCAGGTCAATCTTGCCATGGGTGGAGCCTCTTTAGGTGTGGCCCAGGCCCACCCTGGAGCCTGACACTTAGCAGAACTTACTAAACATTTGAGAGAAAGAAAGAGAGGAGGAGGGACGTATATTCCTGTGGTATAACTTCAAGAACTCCAAGGAGTTGACCAACCAAATCCTCCCAAGCCTGATGTTCTCACACTCAGCATCCTTCCAGCTACACAGATCTGTTTCCCCTCCAAAATAGGCATCATTCATTCATTCATTCAACAAATATTTATTGAGGAGTTCCCGTCGTGGCACAGCGGAAACGAATCCAACTAGGAACCATGAGGACGTGGCTTCTATCCCTGGCCTCGCTCAGTGGGTTAAGGATCCGACGTTGCCGTGAGCTATGGTGTAGTTCACAGATGCGGCTCCGATCTGGCATTGCTGTGGCTGTGGTGAAGGCCGGTGGCTACAGCTCCGATTAGACCCCTAGCCTGGGGACCTCCATATGCATGGGTGCAGCCCTAAAAAAGGACAAAAGACAAAAAAAAAAAAAAATTATTGAGCACTTACTATATACCAGCTCTAGATGCTAAAAATATGAGTGTGAACAGAAGAGTGGGGAATCACACCCTCCTGAAGTTTACATCCTGGGAGGAGGGGGGAGACCATGAACATAGAATGTCCTAGATGTTTGTATTGATAACATATATTTTATAGTGTGTACAATGGTGATGACTGCTGGAGAGAATTATAAAGCAGGGAAGGGAGACAGAGAGTGTGAAGAGCATGTAGAAGTTTTACAGGGTAACCAAGGAGACCTCACTGAGGAAGTGACAGCTGTGTAAAGACCCCAAAGGAAACAAGCCAAGCAGATTTGGGGGGTGGGGGTGGCAAGAGTGTTCCAAGAAGAAGGAGCAACAAATGCAAAGGCCCTGAGGAAGGGCCTTTGATTTCCTGTATTGGTTTCCTCCCTTGAGCTGGATCACAAGCAGATTGAGGGTAGGAATCATGTTTCATGTCTTTAGAAATAATTTTGGTTACCTTTCACTCTATACCCTCTGTTATCTCTTGAGTTTTGTGGGTATTGCCGTTTGTAAAAAAAAAAAAAAAAAAAAAATTTAATGGAAATTTTAATTTGAGCTTGTACCTCTTTTTTGTCTTTTTTTCTTTTTCAGAGCTGCACCTACAGCATTATGGAGGTTCCCAGGCTAGGGGTCTAATTGGAGCTGTAGCCGCCTCCGGCCTACGACACAGCCACATTAATGTTGGATCCGAGCTGCATCTACAACTCACACCACAGCTCATGGCAATGCTGGATCCCCAACCCACTGATCGAGTCCAGGGATCGAACCCGAAACCTCATTGTTCCTAATCCAATTCATTAAGCACTGAGCCACAATGGGAACTCCTGAGCTTATGCCTCAAAATGGAAGTACACAGCATAAAGAGGGACACATGGGAGGGCTGGGTAATCATTTGCCGTTTGACCCATTTGAAATATCATAGGACAAGTTCCTGTTGAGGATCAGTGGGTTAAGAACCCCACATACAGTCTGTGAGAATGCAGGTTGGTTCCCTGGCCTCGTTCAGTGGGTTAAGGATCCAGCATTGCCATGAGCTGTGGTGTAGGTCGCAGGTGTGGCTTGGATCTGGTGATGCTGAGGCTGTGGTGTAGGTCGGCAGCTACAGCTCCGATTGGACCTCTAGCCTAGGAACTTCCATATGCCACAGGTGCAGCCTGAAAAAGAAAAAAAATTAAAAATATAAATAAATAGATAAAACATCAGGATCCATTTTATTTTTGGAAGATTCTAATCCCATAGCTTTCCTGAAAGGCTGTCCATTGCCATGCCAGGCTTATTCACTCTCATCTGAGGGACCATTTGTTTCTTTTCAGGCCGGCTCCCTAGAATTCCCATCACAGGATGAACCTCAGGTTTCCAGTTATGTGACCACGCTCTGGAGATGACTGCATTTGTCACCCTTTTTATTAGCTCCCTCCAAGCCCTTGAAGGCTCCTCAACTAGAAGAGAATTTGCAGCTTTTTAAATTTAATTTTATTTCTTTTAGGGAAGCCCTTCTAAGGTATTCACATTTGAAAACCCAGGGAGAGTATAAACAGTTGTACTTGAAGTGTGGAAAATGAAAATGAATCTCATACCAAAAAAGAGCTGACAGTGTTTAGTCCTCTTGCTGGCTGGCTCGCCGGCTGCCTCTCTTCCCCCCACCTCCACCCACCCCCTGCGCCCCCTGTTCAGCTGTGGGCCCACAGATGCTCACAGGAGATTACACAACACTCAGCCAGCCCTTCGGAAAATACTTTTGTTTCCTGACCAGCTGAAGAGCATGTTGCATGGCATATCCAATTTCATAGCTGCAGAAAAATTCTAAGAAAAAAGGAAAACAATGGGGAGCATTTTTAAATAGACCCTAATTGAAATATGTGTGTTTTGGGTAGGCGCCTGTTCACATTTACAGAGTCTAATCAGTTTAGGTGATGAGGCCTCTTCTCTGCAGAACCAAAGGGCTTAGACAGTGGTCTAGAAGGGAGCCAGCCCAGGGCAGGGGACATCGAGGCCAGGAGGGAGGGCCAGCCAGGACTTGGAGGCTGAGGGAGTTTGCTGCTGTGTCAGGAAAGCGTTACCAAAGTGGTTTGCAGCGGACAGGTAAGTCGGACACCATGTGAGGGTCTGGGAAGTGTTAGAGGGCAGGCATTTGGCAGGGAGCACAGGGCAAATCGAGGTCTTTCTGTAGGGCTGGGAAGGTAAATTTGGTGGGAAACCAATGATCCTAACTCTGCTCTGTGGGGCCGCATTTTTTTTTTTTTTTTTCACTTTTAAAGTTTGAAGCATTTTGAAAGCTTGAAGCATGGTTGGTTTACTAGGTCGTGATCATTTCTGCCATACAACACAGTGGTTGAGTTATACATGTACACACATCCATTCTCTTTTAGAGTCTTTTCCCACATAGATGATCATGGGGCAGCATTTTATTTTTTATTTATTTTTTTGTCTTTTTTTTTTTTTTTTTTTTTTTTAAGGGCTACACCCGCAGCATATGGAGATTCCCAGGCTAGAGATCGAATCAGAGCTACAGCTGCCAGCCACAGCCACAGCCACAGCCACGTTAGATCCAAGCTGCATCTGCGACCTACACCACAGCTCACGCCAACACCAGATCCTTAACCCATGGTGCAAGGCCAGGGATCGAACCCGCAACCTCATGGTTCCTAGTCAGATTCATTTCCACTGCACCACGACAGGAACTCCACAGGGCAGCATTTTAAAATGCATGCGGTCATGTTGCCATTGGGTTGGGGACTGGGCTTGAGAGAAGGAGAATTTATATTTGTACAACTTATCTTAGGACAATAATTGATGGTCATCATGCCTTTGGGCATAGGAAGCCCTCTGTGAGTGTTTGTGGTTGAAATTCCACGTGGATAAAACAGGAGTTTCAAAATTCATTACCACTGGCACCACCCTTTTCTCCGGAAGGCACTTGAGGTATGTTATGTACAAGGCCTCCATGGGACAGACTGCTAGGATTTTTTTCCTTTTCCCTCCCTTGTTCCCAGCACACCTCTAGAGGCTTCTGTGGGCCTCCGGACGGTCACTCCTGTGCCATCTTTTCCTGCAGCCTGCCTCCCTCCTTCCCCTGGAGCCGAAGCATCCTGGGACATCATCTCAACCAATCTAATGATTGGTTTCTCATTCCAATGAGAGTGATTGATGGATTTCCCATTCTGTAACACTGATTGATTCCATTTTTATAGATAAAACCAATAGAACCTGGACGGGGGGCGGGGGGGGACTAAGTGCGCTGTGGGCTGAAGTCTACTTTAACAGATCTTGCCTGTTCAGCCACTACATCACAGACCAGATGGTCATGGCTCCCCTCACTGCAGGCCTCGTGCGAGAGGGAATAAAGTCCTCCAAATAACCTAGAGTTTTCAGTGGAAAATGTCACTATGACATTTCCAGTGCTTTTTATTTTATTTTATTTTATTTTTATTAAAGTACAGTTGATTTACAACACTGGGCCAGACTCTGCCGCACAGCAGAGTGACCCAGTCATACATATATATACATTTCTTTTCTCACATTATCTGGTGATTTTAAACCCAGTCTTGCTTGCTTGCTTGCTTGCTTTTGAATCTTTTTTAAAAATTGGGCAATAGTCACACAGGCTGAAAGTATAAAAGTTCAAAAGGTGAGAGTTCCCTTGTGGCACAGTGGAAATGAATCTGACTAGGATCCACGAGGATGCAGGTTCCATCCCTGGCCTCTCTCAATGGGTTAAGGATCCAGCGTTGTCGTGAGCTGTGGTGTAGGTCAGCAGCTACAGCTCCTATTCAACCCCTAGCCTGGGAACCTCCATATGCCATGGGTACAGCCCTAAAAAAGCCAAATAAATACATAAAAAATAAAAGTTCAAAAGGTTAAAAACTCTTCCCCTCCCTTCTCTCCCCCAGCTTTGTTCCAGCCTCTCCATCCTCAAAGGCAGCCAATGCCCCAGTGTCCTGTGTGTCCTCACTGTATGTTTTATACCTGTACAAGCGGACGCGTGTACACACGCTCCCACATTTCCCTCTCTGTATTTTTTCCACACAAAACAGCGTCTTCTGCACATCGGTCTGCTGCACCTGACTTTTTAATCACTTAACCGTACATTTTAGAGATCATTCCACATCCATTCCTGGGATTTCTTTCATCATGGATTCCGGCAACCCACGTTCAGATCATTTCTCTTTCCTTAAAATTTGGCCGTTGGTTTTCGTCTCTTTTCCCTCACTGGTGTATGACTTCTACCACATGATGGCCCGGTCACATTCTTTGAATCGCCTTCCAGATAAAAAATATCTTAATTAAGCCTTAGTGCCTTTGCCTGGCGGTTAAGTGAACCATTTTATGTGATTGGGGCTCTGCCAGCCCATTGGTGTCACACTCTTCTTAATTTAAACCACATTTCGAATGAGGTCCCTTAAGGTTATAAAGTGGGGGACTCCAAGAAACGATCTGTCTTCTCAGGCTGTGGCACGTTTTTTCTCTTGTTCCAGAAACTAGAATGAATCGAAGCATTCCTGTGGAGGTTGATGAATCTGAACCATACCCAAGTCAGTTGCTGAAACCCATCTCAGAGCATTCCCTGGAAGAGGAATCAGAACCGCCTGCTCCAGATACCAGACACATGGCACCCAACAGCTCCTCTGCACCCCAAACCCCTTGCTATGCCTCAGGAGACGTGGCTCACACTCACTCACCCCTGAAGCTTTCAAATCATCAGTGGCCTGTGTCCCAGCAGGTCACCTGCCTGCGCACCAAAGTCCTGGAGGAGAGTGAAGACAGCTTCTGGAGGAGACACCCAGACCCAGGCAAAGAGTTTCCCTCGTGCTCCTCCGCAGCCAGCCAGGCTGAGCCTGAGTCTGTGGTTGGAGCTCTCCCCCCAGAGCATCAGTTTTCACTTATGGAAAAACGTGATCAATGGCTGGGATCTCAGCTTTCAGCAGCTTCTCCCGACACTGGCCATGACTCAGACAAATCAGACCAGAGTTTACCTAATGCCTCAGCAGACCCTCCGGACAGTAGCCAAGAGATGGTGCAACAGCCTCAGCCCCACAGGAACCGAGCAGCCCCAGACCTGCCTACCACAGACACTGGGTACGATTCCCAGCCCCAGGACGTCCTGGGCCTCAGGCAGCTGGAAAGACCCCTGCCCCTCACCTCCGCCTGTTACCCCCAGGACCTCCCCGGGCCTCTCAGATCTAGGGAGTTCCATCTGTTTGAACCTCAGAGATACCCAGCGTGCGTACAGATGCTGCCTCTCAACCCTTCCCCGCACGCTCAGTGGAACTATCACTACTATGGTCCTGGAGGTCCTGATTACCACGTGCCATGTAAGTGAGCTTCTCTGGACATTCTGGGCTAGGTAACCGAGTAGACAGGAATCTCACATCCTGCTTCGCATCACTAGACCTATACAGATAGGGCAGAGGGAAGAGAAGACGTTCTGCTTCCCATGGGGCTTTCTGTGTGTGGTTGGATTTGTACACAGCTTTAGAAGAATGCTTTTGCTTAGCCTAAAGCCCATCGCAGGTGGAACGTGCTTCTCTGGGAAACTTTGAGTGTAAATCAGATTTCCTCTCCAGGGTAGTTTACCTAAAACTTGCCTAGAGGCAGGGAGGTGACCCACATGACTTCTAGGAAACTTGCTTCTTGTCCGAATGCGTGGGCATCTGGGTTTTTCCTTTACATGCTTTTTATCCACCTTCGATTTGTTAGAGAAGGGAGCCTTGTGTCAAAAAATTCAGAAGGTGCCCAGAATGTCATTGAGATTCAGAGTTTATGCCATTCCTTGAAAACCCAGTTGCTCCTGTGATTCTATTGCTTAAAGCCCTGTGGAGATTGAACCATCCACATCTCCCCTACGATCTAGCCACACTTGGGGACTGGCAGCCCCCCTCACTTGGCACCCCTGTGCCTTTGCCTACAATCTTTTCTCTACCCGGGAGGTTTTTCCCCTTCTTGTTCATTTGAATCAGTTCTATACTTTAACAACTTTTTTGAAATGTAATTTACATACTGTAACATTCACCCTTCCCCTATTTAAGCATGCGATTCAGTGACCTGCAGAGTTATGTAACCATCATTGTACATACACATCTTTTAAGACTAAGCTCAAGTGCCCCTCTGGCAACCTCCCCAGATCCCTCCCCAGGGGGCACCTAATGCCAGTATGGCATCTACTTAGGACTTCTTTACTACTTCTTCCAGGCAGTAGGCTTTTGCCTACTGTATTTTGTATTTTCAATCTATAATTCCCCAGCATTTCATGCAGTGACCAGCATATACTTGACTCTCAAGACGTTATTTATGAATGAATGAATGAATAATATGTATCAGTGCAGTAAGCATCTCTGAAAGTGATAAAATCTTTTTTCATCTTATTTTTAAAAATTTATTTATTTTTTATTTTTTAATTTTTTTTACTTTTTTGTCTTTTCTAGGGCCACACCCACGGCATATGGAGGTTCCCGGGCCAGGGGTCTAACCGGAGCTGTAGCTGCCAGCCTACACCAGAGCCATAGCAACACCAGATCTGAGCCACGTCTGTGACCTACACCACAGCTCACGGCAACACCGGATGAAAGTGATAAAATCTTAGATTGAGATTAAAAAGTCTGTCCCAATTTTTGATGTCAATTCTCTACAAGACCGCTAGAAAATAGTAGAGCTTTAGAGGTGAAACACAAGGCTAGGAGATGAAATATTTCTTGAGCAAATAAACACCATAGAAAAAGCAGTTCAGGAGTTCCCATTCAGGAATTGTCAGCAATACAAATTATCCATGGACTCAGGTTCAATCCCTGGCCCTAGCTTAGTGGGTTAAGAATCCGGGCATTGCCATGAGCTGTGGTGTAGGTAGTAGACACAATTCGAATCTGGTATTGCTGTGGCTATGATATAGGCTGTCAGCTGCAGCTCCGATTTAACCCCTAGCCTGGAAACCTCCACATGGCACAGGTGCAGCCTTAAAAAGACAAAAAAAAAAAAAAAAAAAAAAAAAGCAGTTCAGATGGTCCAACCAAAGACCTGATGCCTAGCTTTAAAATAAATTGTAGTAATGATTGCATGAGTTCCTGTTGTGGCGCAGCGGAAACGAATCTGACTAGGAACCATGAGGTTGCAGATTCGATCCTTGGCTTCACTCAGTGGGTTAAGGATCCAGCGTTACTGTGACCTGTGGTGTAAGTCGCAGACTCAGCTAGGATTCTGTGTTGCTGTGGCTGTGATGAGGCCAACAGCTATAGCTCTGACTCAGCCCCTACCCTGGAAACCTCCTTATGCCCCGAGTGTGGCTTTAGAAAGCAAAAAAAAAAAAAAAAAAAAAAAAACCAAATGCTGTAATCAATTATAATTTAAGTTTTTGTACATGTAATTTATTATAAAGCTTCCTAAAGCAAAGGGAATAACAGAGTAATTCATAATTTTTTTTTAAGTGAAGTCAAGGAATTTAACATAGACGATGCTTAGAAGAAATAGGCAAGAGTAGTATGAGTTAACCTGTGAGTTAAGAGGGAAGCCAAGAGCTGGAGAAGTTGCACGGCTTGGGGAGAAAGAGCTGCTGAGACCTACAGCTGGGACTCTGGTGTTGGTATTGGATGTTGGGAAGTCAGCTGATGGGGAAGCGTAGTCAGTAATACAATGGGTGTGGTGGTCGAGTTCCTTATGTATGAATCACTGAAGACTGAACCCTGGCAGGGGCAGGCTTTGCATTTATTTTCTCAATGATTTCCAAGTTAAAAAGGAATAATTTTGTAGGAGTAATACCACAAACTACCTTTTTAACATTCTACCATCTGCATTTAAAGAGAATTTTTCCTATCAGAATAGTACTATTTGTTCACTCTCCAAATTAAAATATGCCCAGAAGCCCAATTCATATTTCCATCACCCAAACATAATTCTTTATTGGGGTTTGACATCTTTACTGGTTTTTTTAATTTGCATATTATATCTTTAATATAAAATTAAAATGGTTTCCAGGGACATTCAGTGTACCTCTTCCAGCATCATTTAAAAATGCTGTATATTATTTGACCAGATGGGTCTATCACATTGTTTTTTTTAAATTCTTTGTTATAGTTGATTTACACTGTTCTGTCAATTTCTGCTGTACAGCAAAGTGACCCAGTTTTACATATATATATACATTCTTTTTTTCACATTATCCTCCATCATGTTCTATCGCAAGTGACTAGATGTAGTTCCCTGTGCTATACAGCAGGATCTCATTGCTTCCAATCCAAATGCAATAGTTTGCATCTACTAACCCCAAACTCCCAGTCCATCCCCCTCCCCCCTCCTCCTCCCCCTTGGCAACCACAAGTCTGTTCTCCATGTCCATGAGTCTATTTCTTTTCTGTAGATAAGTTCATTTGTGCCGTATATTAGATTCCAGGTATAAGTGATATCATATGGTATTTGTCTTTCTCTTTCTGACTTACTTCACTTAGTATGAGAGTCTCTAGTTCCATATGTTACTACAAATGGCATTATTTTGTTCGTTTTTATGGCTGAGTAGCATTCCATTGTCCATTCTTCTGTCGATGGACATTTAGGTTGTTTCTATGTCTTCGCTATTGTGAATAGTGCTGGTGAAGAACATAAGGGTGCATGCATCGAATTGTTTTTAGGCTGTTCTCTGTTGTTGAATATTTTAAATAGTATCCAATTAATGATCCAATAAGCAATGATACGATACATCATGTACGTAAGTTTCTGTCTGCTTTCCTGATTAATTCCTTCAGTTAACCTGTAGAAGTGTGACTACTTCACCAAGGGTTTTGGAATACTAAGTCCCAAGCACTTGTCTTTAACCACTAAAAGGAGAACGCTTCATCGGGATAGCATTGATTCATTATAATTTGAGGGTCCCAGGAAGATCTTTCCACTTGAAAATGTTTTTCCTGTTGAACCCTGAAATGGCACCACTAGCAATCCAGTCTCTAGAGGTAAGCTTTGCCCCCTCTGGGCAGGCTCTGTGAAAATGCAAACACTCCCACTGAGAATACTTCTGGTCTCTAACACCTGCTTTCATTCATCAGCTCCCCTCCCCTTGCTCTCTGTATTATTTCCTTCTATTGAAGTGAGGTAGGAAGGGGAGGCCTAGGATCCTGGGAGTGAAGATAGGTGATGAAAGGCAGAGAGGAGAGAACTTGGACAGGAGAAGGGAATAATTCACAGTAGTAGTGTAAACAGCCAAGAAGCACATGAAACCAACCTTAACAGTACTAAATTTAAGAAATGCAAAATTGTTAAAGGTATTATATTTTTCCTAATTTGGTGTGCAAAAATAAAAAACCTTGGACAAGGTTAGCAGGATTATGGGGAAATGAAATTTCCTGTCTACTCTTGATAGGAGTACAGATTGGTACAATCTTCCAGGAAGCAATTTCACTATCAAAATTTTAAATGGGACTTCTGTGATCCAACAGTCTCACTCATAGGAATCTATCCTATAGATGCATTAAACAAGCATATACAAAAATACATGAATAAGGATGTTTAGGAGTTCCTGTCGTGGCTCAGTGGTTAACAAATCCGACTAGGAACCATGAGGTTTCAGGTTCGATCCCTGGCCTTGCTCAGTGGGTTAAGGATTCAGCATTGCCATGAGCTGTGGTGTAGGTCACAGACACAGCTCGGACCTGGTGTTGCTGCGGCTCTGGTGTAGGCCGGTGGCTACAGCTCTGATTAGACCCCTAGCCTGGGAACCTCCATATGCCATGGGTGTGGTCCTAGAAAAGACAAACAAAAACAAAAAACAAACAAACAAAAAAGGATGTTTATAAAAATACATGAATAAGGATATGAATAATATCCATTACTTAGATTAAAAGTAAGAATAAAAACACCAAAAAGCCTATCACTGAAGGGACAGATTATTATAAATAATTATAAAGTATAAAATTATAAATGACATAAATTATTGTAAATAATTTCATTTACTTATACAATGGATTACTAGACTCTGTTACATAGAATAAAATATCCATTCTGACATAAAGAAAAAATTTAAGGAGAAGTATGCCGTGTTGATCTCATACACATTTTTTTTTTAACTACATGTGGATTTGGTGGGGAGGGGTTCTTTTTCTTTTTTCTTGACAACCACACCTACAGCATATGGAAGTTCCTGGACCAGGGGTCACAGCCATGGCAACACTGGATCCAAGCTGTATTTATGACCTGTGCCACAACTTGCAGCAAAGCCGGATCCTTAACCCAGTGAGCAAAACCAGGGATTGAACCCACATCCTCATGGAGACAGTGTCGGGTCCTTAACCCCCTGATCCACAAGGGGAAGTCCAACTATATGTGTTTAAAACTCCATTAGGAGTTTCCATGGTGGCACATGGATAATGAACCGACTAGTATCCATGAGGACATGGGTTTGATCCTTGGCCTTGATCAGTGGGTTAAGGATCCGGTGTTGCCATGAGCCATGGTGTGGGTTCAAGATGCGGCTTGGATCCCACACTGTTGTGGCTGTAGTGTAGCCTGACAGCTACAGCTCCGATTCGACCCCAAGCCTGGGAACTTCCATGTGCTGCAGGTTCGGCCCTAAAAAAGCAAAAAGTAAATAAATAAAGAAAAGCTCCATTAAAAGTCTGAAAGTTTGCCCCAACATTCACTGTGATCATGAGGGGAAAGGGACAGGGAATTAGGAAAACAAGGAGATTTTTCTTCAAACTCTGTATACTTTTGTTAAATTTGTTATAGCCAACGGGCACTGCTTTTATAATTAAGAAAATATGTACAGGTTCAAAAGAGACGTAAAGGGAATTGAGAGTGTACAGGTGGGCTCACCCTAATGCACCCCTCACATGCCTTGGCCCTGGCTCCCAGGGGCATCTAATCTGCAGGGAAGAGGGTCAAGGTCGGGCGTGTTTTGTCAGGAGACCTCAGTGATCATGGTCCTTCTTTGGGGCACTGCAAGCCCAGAATATATATGAGGCCTCCAATGACAAGGACTCCCGGAAACGTTGCTGTGACGATTAAATGAGATAATGTATTAAAGACACTAGGAAAGTAGCTGGCTTGTAGTAAGACTTCCATCACTAGCAGCTCTTAGTTACTATTATTATTACTTAAGTGGATCCTGCAGCCCAGCCCTGCAGAGTGCTCCTCGACTTCCAGATCCCACTCGCTGGCACAGATGTTAAGCATTCAAAGCAGGTGTACAGATGCTTAGTTTCATGTCAGGGCTATAACTGCACTTAATTGCCAACAAAACCACTTCAAAAGAACTGTTCACCTAAGCGATGCTTGTGCAGTCGGAAACCATGGCTACGTGGTTCTACTCGGCTTTAGAGGAGCATTACTTCTTCATCCATTAATGAAAATATACATAAATCACGGTCACCATACAAATGGCATACCTTACTTAGCCTTTGCAAGTGAAAGCAAACGTGGTTGCTGGTCATCCCTTTCATGTAGGGAAAAAAAAAAAAAAACACAAGTTTTCAAAGCAGGTGAACTCTCCCAACCTTCTAAAGTAGGAGTTTATCCTTACTGCCTTACAATCATTCCACTGAAGGCTGCCAGAATCGAGATCATGCCTGTGCCATCAAATAAAGCCCATGATGCAAATACATTGGGGAAAAAAAAGAATATAATAAATCTCAAGCGCCCTTGTATTACTGTAAAACCCTTGCTTTCTCTACCAAGGAGACTGAATAAAATAAACCAGTGGGCACATGGCTATTTTTGTTCATAGACCCCTAAATGATTATTTGTATGTTAGAACCCAGGCACAATTAAAAGTAAGGAAAGAACAAACCAGATGGAAGAGATGATAAAAAAAAGGAGTTGCCTTTCAGGAACCACAGCTGTTTTCAGCTGTGGGAGTTCCTGTAACAGTTTGTGTTGGCCATTTTGTTTTCCCAGCTAAAGTGATTGCGTTAGAGCATCGTATCTTTTGACAACTTGAAAATCAGGTTTTATTCTCTCTCTCGTAAGTTCTTTTAATACCATTCTTAATAAGGAAGAAAAATGTCAGATGTTTTGACTGGTAAGTGGAGAACCTCGTGTACGATTTGGTTTATAGATTCTGAGGGGCTCAAAGCCCATAACGTGAAGACCACATGGACCTAGGCCAAGAGGGTCATAAGATTGACAAGTACCATACAGCTCTGGCCACCCATTTATGATTGTGCAAGAGTCATAGTTTTGTTCTGTGGTTTAACGCTGCCTCAGAATGGAGGTGTTACTGTGCTCAAACCCCCCCACCCACCCACCCACGGCTTTCTCTTTTCATTTTTCTTTTTTTTTTTTTTGTCTTTCCGTCTTTTCTAGGGCCGCACTCTCAGCATATGGAGGTTCCCAGACTAGGGGTCGAATCGGAGCTGTAGCTGCCGGCCTATACCACAGCAACGCAGGATCCAGGCCGCGTCTGTGACCTACACCACAGCTCATAGCAACACTGGATCCTTAACCCACTGAGCAAGGCCAGGGATTGAACCCACAACCTCATGGTTCCTAGTCGGATTCATTAGCCCCTGAGCCACGACGGGAACTCCCACTTTCTCTTTTACATCTCCTGCAGAATACACTCTCCTGGTGGAATTTTAGGCACCAAGGACAAGACACTAGGGAAGCTATTTGGGGGCTCTGATTCTTAAGTCTATCACGTAGGTGGCTGCTGACTTGCACGCCTCTCCTCCTCACACAGTGATGAGTTTGTGTTTCAAAACAGACCTCCACAGACACACAGATTTTCCTTCTTCCTCTCTCCACTTATTCTGAACTACTCAAGAGAACTATATCCTATTTATCTCTCTTCACTGCATGCCTAGCCATAGAGGTTCAATAAATATTTGTTGCATGAAGAAAAAGAAATCTGTTTCCTACTTCCTGGAAAAAGGAGTGATCCCCTAATCATGAATAGAGCCTTTGTGACAGCAAGCCTTGGAAAGGCCACCGTGTCTTCTGGGAGAGCAGAGGAAAGGAAGGAGGTCAATGCGATTTGGAAACAGACCTTGTTCATTCATGTCTCGATGTATTTCACAAATATCTGCCCAGTTGTGTCCTAGGCACTGGGTGGGTGGTAGTGACTACAGCACACGTGGTCCTGTCTTGGTGGAGTTCACAGTCTACTGGAGATAAGCCTCCAGATAAGTAGAAAACAGCAAACAAAATAAAGTCAAAGTGTGATAAAGGAAATAGCCAGGTGTCAGAAGAGACATTATTAGACAGGATGGCCAAAAGAAGGCTTTTGGAGGCGAACCCATCTGGGCTGGGATCTAAAGGATGAGAAGGCCCAGGAAGCCAGGAAATTGGTTATCACCAAGGTCCCGAAAGCAAGCGAGTGGAATGGGAGCTGGATGAGCCGGGAAACAACAATTTGCTAGAGGACGGATGAGGCAAGGGCCGTGGTAAGGAGTTTGGATTTTTTTTCTACATTAAACTTCTTTAGGAAAACAGAAAATGGAACACTGTAATCCTGAATAAGGAACTTAGAACTATACTTGGTGTGTAACGAGCACTCAACAAATGCTAGCCATTTATATATATATGGTACCCAACTAAACTAGCAAGCCTTGGTCAAAACAGTGGAATGGAATTATCGAAACTTGAGCAATGAAAAGATATCCATTTACCCAACAAACATAGTTTTTTATTTCATAACTCTTCCACACAGCCAGCCAAATTCCAGACAAAAATCCATCAAGTTCCACTTACAAAAAGGAAACCTTATTTTTTGATTGACCCTCTGATATTTAATATTTCTTTGTTTTAAGCAGTCGAAGGACAGCCTAGAGAATTATAATGTCAGTACCATCATTTTAAAAATAGATGAGGTGGATCATTTTCATCTGCTCACATAAACCAGTGTAAGTTTTTATCACAGGTGGCCATTTCAGAAATGAGAGTTACAGCTAATCAAACACTTAGCCCACATGCCTTAGTGATTTTAATGATATGATTTGTTGCTATGAGACAAAAACATGTTGTGCGAGAAATAATCTGTTAGAAATCATATGACCTTGATTCAAAGGCTTTTGATTAACAGTGCTAACATCCGCTTTCTGGAAAAGAAACAAACCCTATGATTAGAGCTGGGTAGTCCTTTTAAAGCAAATAAAACATTATGAGCCACTTATTAATGAATATGGGAAGCAAGACTGGCTCTAAGCATTAAAAACTTTCAAGGCCACTGGCAAAGTTGCTCCTCTTTTATCTTGTACTACTTCCAAATGGAAATAGACAGTCTAGAAGACCCAAGACCTAGCAGGCAAATTGTGTAGTTCTACATGGCTTCTTATGTGTGTGAAGTTGGCTTTGTTACTATTCAGTCTTCATCCATAGTGTGTGTGTGTGTGTGTGTGTGAAGTTGGCTTTGTAACTATTCAGTCTTCATTCATTTACTTTTTGAGCATCCCCTGGGGTTTGGCACTGGGCTTGGAGACATGGTGGCAAACAGATGCAGTTCATGTTGTCCTAGAGCTTAGAGTCTAGTAGGGAAGGCAGGCAAGAAATTGACAAGTAAGAGTCATGCTTTCTTATACAAACCTAAATCTGATAAGTGCTTGGAAGAAAATAAAATAGGGAGATGGGATAAGGCATCTGGTGAAGGGGTGGGCCTCTTAGAACAGATGATATCTGAGCTGAGCCCTGAATGTCAAGAAGCTGGTCTGTAAAGATATAGGGCAAAAACATTCTAGGCAGAGAGGATGGCAGACTCAGGGTCCCAGAGGTGGGGACCTGTTTGAGGCGTTCAAGATGAAGAAAGACAGCAAGGGTAGCTGGTGTTTGGTGAGCCTAGGAGAGTGTAGTAGGAGGTGAAATCAAGAAGGACGGGGAGGAGTTCCCGTCGTGGCTCAGCGGTTAATGACTCTGACTAGCATCCATGAGGATGCAGGTTCAATCCCTCGCCTTGCTCAGTGGGTTAAGGATCTGGTGTTGCCATGAGCTGTGGTGCAGGTCGCAGATGCAGCTCGGATCCTTCGTTGCTGTGGTGTGGTGTAGGCCAGCAGCTACAGCTCCGATTCGACCCCTAGCCTGGGAATCTCCATATGCCTCGGCTGCAGCCCTAAGACTCCAAGTGGAGAGCTGAACCCCTTGGAATGTATCTGACCTGCCCCCAGGAAGGCTATGAAAGCAAAACCTGGGTGGTATATCTTGTCCTAGACCACAGGGGTCTCCATGGTCCTATCTCCCCATTTTTTTCTTTTTTTTCTTTTTTTAAGGCTGCACCAATGCCATATGGAGGTTCCTGGGATGGGAGTCAAATTGGAGGTGCAGCTGCTGGCCTAAACCACAGCCACAGCCATGCAGAATCCTGAACCCACTGAGTGAGGCCAGGGATTGACTCCACATCCTCATGGATACTAGTCGGGTTCTTAACCCACTGAGCCATGCGGGAACACCTGTCTCCTTATTCCTAGAGGTGCTCTCCAAGTCTTGGTCTTTATCAGCCAGAGACAGGGACCTGGGACAGGCCCAGGCAGATCCTTTTATCCTCTTGCCTTTTCTTTAGCCTCTAATGTTATGACCAGGCCTAAGCAATAGCAGGCCAAGGGTCATGGTCAGGGCCAGGAGACAACCTCGGTTAGAGGGGTGTGGTCAGCTTTGCCAGAGGAAGCATGACGGGAGGGCCCAGCTCATGTCACGGGTCAAAGTAGACAATGGGTTGAACACAGGGAACCCAACCAGGCTTAGGAGACTGGCCTGGACATATTACCAGGGTCACCCAGCCAAGTTTCCTGAGTCTAGACAGTGCGGACCTAGAGGCCACCACATTAGGAAACATATTCTTTGTCTTCTGTTCTGTATTCCCCTAAATGTTCCCCTGAAAACTTCAGTGGTTCCTGACTACTTGCCAAACTAAGAATAAAATTCTTAGCCACATTCTCACCCTCCCCATTCCAGTTCTACCCTGCTTTATATGCTGCTTTCTTTCTCTCTCTCTCTTTTTTTTTTTTTTTTCTTTTTTGGCCACCCTGTGACATAAAGAGTTCCTGGGCCAGGGATCAGATCAGAGCCACAGTTGTGACCCAAGCCGCAGCTGTGGCAACGCCAGATCCTTAACCCACTGTGCCCCGCCAGGGATCAAACCTGCATCCCAGTGCTCCCAACACACTGCCAATCTTGCTGTGCCACAGGAGAAGCTCCAATCTGCTGCTTTCTTGCTCGCCTGCTAGTTTTATTTCACTTTATATCCCTGCATGTATCCTACCTATGCAGTAGGCAAATCTGGTTATTACTTTTGTAACCAGAAAAAAGAATAAAGACCAATAAACATCTTTTGAAAAATAAAATTCTTCCTTACCCTAACAAGCTATGCCTCCTCAATCATCCAAATTCTTACTTGGGCAGAAGTGGCATTGCTCAGATCACCAGCAGCTGCTGATGGTTCATTTTGCAGGGTTACCCCTGGCTCTCTCCAGTCCCACTATAGGGTAGGGAAGTCACCCACCCCTGAGGTGCATCCAGTCTCTCAGATTTCCCACACTTGAGCCCCTTTCCTTTGGGCCTGGACAGTTCCCTCCAGAGCCTTCCTCTCCGGCCCCTATTGGGCTCCCTGTACCCCTTCTCTGGACTTCACCTCCCTTCTCTCACCTGCGTGGGCACATTGCCCTTCTTCCCTCTGGACCCTGCTGCTCCTCGGCCTGGCTGGGACCAGCTTTCTCCTGGGTTCACCCAATTCACTGCCAGGCCTGACTTTGCTCTGAGATCCACCCTCTTCTAACTTCCCTGCACCCCAGCTGCCCATAGCCTTTAGCAAGGGGGCACCGAGAAAGTTGGGAGGTATTGACAACTTGGTTGGCTGCTTCCCAGAGTTTGAGCCAGGTTTTCATTCATTTAGTTCTTCCGAAGAGAGTGTGTGTGTGTCCACTCAAGGGAAGGAAAGGAGGGAGTCATGATTCTGTATCTCTCATGAGGATGATTTCTCCTAGCCTTGGGTTCTAAAAACTTGGGGAATTGCGGTAGGATTAGTGGTGACCTAGACTCCGTGGAATGTATCTGACCTGCCCCAGGAAGGCTGTAAAAGTAAAACCTTGGTGGTATATCTTGTCCTAGACCAGAGGGGCCTCTGTGGTCTGTCTCCCCATTCTTAGAGGTGCCTTCCATGTCCCGGTCTTTATCAACCAGGGGCCTGAGATAGATAGGATGGGTTTGGATTACTCTAAGCATTTTTATTTTTTTTCAAATTCATTTTAATTGTTTCATGTTAATTCCATTTAGTTTTTTGTTTTTGCTTTTTTTTTAAAAAAAAAAAAAAAGCTTTTTGTTGCCAACTGTGTTAATATGTTTCTTTCTAAGTGTCTTATTTAAATAGGAACCTGTGTGGAGCTTTGTGGTTTCCAATCAGAACACCAAACTCATGATTTCACGGGTGTTTTTATTGAGGAAAAAAATAAAAACAATGACTCAATGGAATGAAAACTAAATAATAGTAGAGGAAAAAGGCAAACATCTCGGAGGTGGTAAATGATATCCAGAAACCTCCATTGGTAGCAAGACAAACATTGGCACTGAGCTAACCTGCCCCTCCACACAAAGCTGCTAGAATCAGTGGTCGCTGTTTTCCTTGCTGTCCTCACCCACAGATGGCCACAACTACCCTCGAGAAGCCTACCAGCAAGTGATCCAGCCTGCTTTCCATGGGCAGGTGCCCCCTGGAACCAGTGCAAGAGGCCCACACCCTGTGCAGAAGGTCTTCCTGAACTATCCCAGCCCCTGGGACCAAGAGGAGATACCTGCAGCAAGAAACTACTCCTCCCCGGGGTTCCCGGGGTATCAGTAAGTGTGATGGGGCCAAATTTCAGGCCATTTTCACCTGAGAAAGAAGGATGCCAGTGCAACCAAAATGCACAGAACTCTGTTGTTGGGGCCCAGGTTAGTGACTGAGTCACACGGGCTTTCCAGGGCAGGAGGAATCAGGAGCTGGTTGAGAAGAATCTCTTCAGTAGGAGTTCCCATTGTGGCTCAGTGGTTAACAAATCTGACTAGGAACCATGAGGATGCAGGTTCGATCCCTGGCCTCGCTTAGTGGGTTAAGGATCTGGCATTGCCATGAGCTGTGGTGTAGGTCCCAGACTCGGCTCGGATCCTTCGTTGCTGCGGCTCTGGCGTAGGCCGGCGGCTACAGCTCTGGTTAGACCCCTAGCCTGGGTACTTCTATATGCCATGGGTGCGGCTCTGAAAAAAGACAAAAAAAAAAAAAAAAAAAAAGAATATCTTCATTAGATGCATGGAGCCACTGGTGACTAGTCAAGATGCTCTTTTGGAAAGGCTCTTTATATGCTAAGTCACAGCTCTCAGTTCACCTGGCCTTTTAGCTCATGTCATAGGGTTTTACATTTAGTGACAGACTTCCAGTGCTATCAAGTTCTTTTTGCTATCCCTGGTTTCCATACCTGTTAAAACCCATTTCTTTCTTTGAAATTTTAAATTCAATTAGTTCTCAATAGATACTTAAAATAGCCTGTTATTGTCTTTTGTAATAAAAGCATTCCCTGGAGGTCCCATTGTGGCTCGGCAGAAACGAATCTGACTAGCATCCATAAGGACACAGGTTCGATCCCTGGCCTCATTCAGTGGGTTAAGTCTCCGGCGTTGCCGTGCGTGAGCTGTGGTGTAGGTTGCAATGTGGCTCAGATCCCACGTTGTTGTGCCCATGGCATAGGTTGGCAGCTACAGCTCTGATTCGACCCCTAGCCTGAGAAGGTCCATATACCATGTATGCGGTCCTAAAAAGCCAAAAAAGAAAGAGCTTTCCCACATGTTGAACACCATTATTAGATCTCTCCCATACTCCTCCCAGAAAAACAATTTTGGTTTCTCTTGACTTTAACTGTCTAATCCTTTAATCATTGTTCTCTTTGTTGTTCTCTTTGACTCTTCACACTTTCTTTTTCTCTTACTTTATGAATCTAAAACACATAGGAAAAACTCATGTAAATTGGGCTTCCTAATTTATGACAAAATTGGAAAAAGTGTAGATACAGTGTTTGCTCTTATTCAAGCACAACTTTTATATGCCACTCAAAGTAAATCTATATTCTGTTTTGACAATGGAGTGAGATATGACGGTCCTATTAAAGCAGTTTTTTGGGGGTTTTTTTGCAGAAATAGTGAAATCAGTAATTAGCTCAAAAAGTTTATTGAAAGAAAAAAAGCTGACTCTATGTACAATACCAGATAAGTCACATCTGCTTCTCCTCTTTGCTCAAAAGCCAACAAGCCCTCAGATTTTCTTTGCAGACAGATGCTTAATTTTTTACAAACAAAATTGCACGGAATTTAAATAATGGAATTAAGTCATGATTTTACAGCCAGATAAGCACTCGTGCAGAAAAAGTATCTAAAATCCCAAGAACACAAACAAAATTTAAGCATCTTTATGTTTGGTGTTGAATAGGAGAGGTAATAGTAATTTTTAAAATAAATGTTTATTTTGAAATAATTTTAGATTGACAGAAGAATTGCAAATATAGTACAGAGTAAGTGCTTTTGTAACATCAGTTTAAGCCAACTTAAATTGATGATCGCCTTGGATTTTTTTTTTTTTTTTTTTTTTTTTGGTTTTTTCTAGGGCCACACTCGTGGCACATGGAGGTTCCCAGGGTAGGGGTCCAATTGGAGCTACAGCTGGCAGCCCACACCAGAGCCACAGCAATGCCAGATCCAAGCCGTGTCTGTGACCTTCACCACAGCTCACGGAAATGCCGGATCCTTAACCCATTGACTGAAGCCAGGGATCAAACCCGAAACCTCATGGTTCCTAGTCAGATTCATTAACCACTGAGCCACGACAGGAACTCAACCTTGGATTTTTTTTTTTTTTTATCATTTTAGGATAATGAAAAAAAATTTCTGGTAATGAAGCTAACTCTCCTCTTACTGATCTTTTAAAAGATAATCTAAATACAGAAAGTTTATACACCTGAAACTAACACATCATTGTAAATCACCTCTACTTCAATTAAAAAAAAAAATACAGGAGGAAATTAAAAAATTCCCTTGTGGGTTAAGGACCCAGTATTATCACTGCTGTGGCTCAGGTCATTGCTCTGGCGTGAATTTGATCCCTGGACCAGGAACTTCTGCTTGCTAAGGGGGTGACTCCCCCCAAAAAAAAAATTCAGAAAGTTTACTCTGTCATTACTCACCATAATATTAGTGTTGTGTTTTGGGGTTTTTTGTTTGTTTACTTTTTTAGGGCTGTATATGCAGCATATGGAAGTTCCCAGGCTAGGGGTCAAATTGGGGCTATAGCTGCCGGCCTACACCACAGCCATAGCAATGCAGGATCGGAGCCGCGTCTGCAACCTACACCACAGCTCTTAGCAACCTTGGATCCTTAACCCACTGAGCAAGGTCAGGGATCAAATTTGCATCCTCATGGATGCTATTCAGATTCCTTAACCACTGAGCCACCATGGGAACTCTGTTAACATTTCTTTATCAAATAAGCAATCATCTTTTATAACAACTGGGTAACTTTGGGGACAAAGCCATTTAATGCAAAAAAGGATATGGAACTGGGTCCCCATTAAATGAAGACATATTTTATAGAAATTTGGTTCTCTCTATTAATATAAAATAAAAATAGCTTGCTGAAACATTCACAATTAGAAATATAATATAGTTGAGATTCTGCATGATTTGACTTTAAATCTTATCACATAGGAGTTTCAGAATTTTTGATTAGTCTTGGGTAAAAATATGGAAGCATAAACAACAATCTATTAAAATTAGGCATATCCACATAGATTTTATAATCAAAACTTTTTAAAATTTGTAATAAAAAGTAATTTCAAACACATAAATAACAAACATTCATGTTCCCACTACCTAGATTTTTTTTTTAATGTTAGCATAATGCCCCATTTACTTGAAAAAAACTTTTAAAGAGGAGTTCCTGTTGTGGCTCAGGGGTTAAGAACCTGACATAGTATCCATGAGGATGTGGCTTCTATCCTTGGCCTCACTCAGTGGATTAAAGAATCTGGCCTTGCCACCGGCTACGGCATAGGTCATAGATGTGGTTTGGATCTACTTTTGCCTCAACTTGGGCATAGGCCTCCGCTTCAGCTCTAATTCAACCCCTAGCCCAGGAACTTTCATATGCTGCCCTCGCAGCCACAAAAAGAAAAAAAAAAAGGTTTTTTTAAGAAATAAAATATTACAGGAGTTCCCGTCGTGGTGCAGTGGTTAACGAATCCGACTAGGAACCATGAGGTTGCGGGTTCGGTCCCTGCCCTTGCTCAGTGGGTTAACGATCCGGCGTTGCCGTGAGCTGTGGTGTAGGTTGCAGACGCGGCTCGGATCCCGCGTTGCTGTGGCTCTGGCGTAGGCCGGTGGCTACAGCTCCGATTCGACCCCTAGCCTGGGAACCTGCATATGCCGCGGGAGCGGCCCAAAGAAATAGCAAAAAGACAAAAAAAAAAAAAAAAAAAAAAAGAAAGAAAGAAAGAAAGAAAACATTACAAACACAGTTTTAGCCCCCCCTATCAGTTAGAATTGAGTTAGAGAAATAGAAACAACTGTAAACAGAAGGGATTAAATATAGGAAATTGGGTGCATACAGCATTGTTGGAAGTTGGAGGAACACATTTTAGGCTGGGCTTCCAGGAATGGTCCCAGAGCAACATCACAGAACAGGGGACCAAAGAGGCGGCTTCCTCTGGTGTGGTCAGAGAGGCAGAGGTTCAGAAAGCCACCGCAGAGCCCTCCATTCCAGGCCGTGCTGCCACAGTGCAATCCAGAATCAGGAAACTACCCCCCCTCCCCATTGCAGCTATTGGGGCACTGGCAAACAAGGGCACCTGTGCCCTGCCCTCCACGCTGTGAAGCTGCCACGGGAACTTGGCACCTCATGACGACACTTAGAACCAAAACCACAGACATGGCAGAAGCATGGCCTCCAGTCCCTTCCACCTTCCAAATCTCAGACAGATCATCTGATTGCTCTCAGCCAACTGTGCATGGGAATACTGGTGACCAAAATAATAATAAAAGATGCCCTATAATCGTATAATAGAAACCTCTTTAAAGGGCCCTCAGAATAATCAGATTTTCCTTCAGGCATTAGCAACATAGATACCTTCCAACTTACGTGGTCTTTTCTATCAATTGATACATAATTAAATGTTATCTATCATGACCCAAAAGTCCTGTCTTTTTTTTTTTTTCTTTTCCCACTGTTGTTGTTGTTTTTTTTTTTTTTTTTCATTTTAGATGCAGTACTGATTTGGGCGGCGGGGGGATACATTTTTTTTTTTTTTTTTTTGTCTTTTTGCTATTTCTTTGGGCCGCTCCCGCGGCATATGCAGGTTCCCAAGCTAGGGGTGTAATCGGAGCTGTAGCCACTGGCCTGCACCAGAGCCACAGCAACGCGGGATCCGAGCTGCATCTGCAACCTACACCACAGCTCACAGCAACTCCGGATCGTTAACCCACTGAGCAAGGGCAGGGACCGAACCCGAAACCTCATGGTTCCTGGTCGGATTCGTTAACCACTGCGCCACGATGGGAACTCTGAGATAAATTTTTAAAATTAATTTTATTGGAGTATAGTTGACATAACAAGTTGTGTTCATTTCAGGTATACAGAAAAGTAAGCCAGTTATATGCATATCTGTAGATATGTATATATCTGTTCCTTTTCAGATCCTTTTCCCATGTAGGTTATTACACAGTATCAATTACCCTGTGCTATACAGGTAGGTCCTTGTTACCTATCTATGTTATACACAGTGTGTACATGTTAATCCCAACCCCCTAATTTTTTCCCTCATACCCCACATTTCCCCTTTGGTAACCATGAATTTGGTTTCAACATCCTTGAGTGCATTTCTGTTTTGTAACTTCGAAAAGTCCCGTCTTTTCCTCTAAATGCCTAAACACCAAACCCTGCATGTCACCCATTATATTACTTTGTTTTGTTTGTGATCTTGTCTGACCTGTGCAGGAGACTTACCTTCCCAATTAGATAGTCCTTAAATCGAGAAATTAAATCCTGCTTCCCTTTCACAAGCCCTTACAAATAGCAGTTGGCTGAATTGCCTATCGACCAAAACTCCGTGGGGAAAAAAAAAAACAAAAAACTCTTGTCCTTCTGGCTCAGAAAAGAAATGGAGGCAGAGGAGAGAGACCCACTGGTCATGAAAGGGCTTTCTGTCCCTCCCAGTCTGCCTTTGTAAAGCACAGCAACTGACTGTGAATATGCTCCTTTCCAGGGACCACGTGTATAACCAGCCACCTAACAGAGCTGGTGCTCCTGGAGCGTCCTTGGAGTGCCCTGCAGAGCTGAGACCACAGGGTCCCCAGGCTCCATCCCCAGCTGCTGTCCCTAGACCCCCCAGTAACCCTCCAGCTAGAGGAACTCTGAAAACAAGCAATTTGCCAGAAGAATTGCGTAAGTTGTTTGCAGTGTTGTTTTTCCCTTCTCCTTGTCAAGTCTTCTGCTTTGAGAGTATTTGATGATAACTCACCCAGAATCTTGGACGGTTCTCTCATTCTACACAGTGAAAGGAAATATCCTCTTTTTTTTTTTTTTTAATGAGCGGCATTTTGTAGTGATTCTAATCCTACCTGAAATACAAAGTGTTTACCACTAGATTTTCTTCAGCATATACTCCAACAACAAACAATCCCAACGCTCTCTGCCTCTTCTAAATGATGCTCTTGAGTGGACTCGTCCCTGGATAAATTGATGGGATGTCCATGTGGTATTGGCCAGGGAACTAGCGTCTCACCATAAATTAGCAGCAGCCTTCAAGAACGAGGTCATTTCCTGCAGGAATGAGCAATCTTGTTTGGAAAAAGTGGTCTCACATTCTCCATACTGCTTTACAACCAAATGAAAACTAAGCCTTTTAGTTAAAGAAACACTCGACTAAGTGTCAGGTGATGATGCTTTTTCCACATCTTTGTAGCCAGAACCAGAAATGTTGAACAATCACCAAAATGTTCTAATATTAAGGTCAGTCAGGACAGTAAGTTCCAGAAATCTTAAGAAAGCAGTTGCTATTTGTAAAATTGCGGTATTCTGCTGTGCTTGCCAGAATTCTAATAATCCCTTTCCAGATCTAGGTACTGCTTTGAACCAAAGTTAAAATTAAGCCCTTTGCATTTGCTTGTTGGGGGAGTCTATGCTCTTTGGTCATTTAAGACTTGGAAAGATTTCTAAGACAATGATCCATGGTTGTTTTTCACTTAAACAGCTTTGTCTTACATTCTTAGACATTGAAATTTTGAGCATTTCTGGAGAATGGGTGGTGTTAGGATATAGTCTGGATGTCAATGTATAGATCACATTACCTTACCTTAACCTATAAGGGAGTCCTAAAATTCTTATAGAGGAATTGGTTGAATATTAGATGTTAAGAAGAAAATGAAGGAGTTCCCATTGTGGCTCAGTGGAAATGAATCTGACTAGCATCCACGAGGACACAGGTTCGATCCCTGGACTCACTCAGTGGGTCAAGGATCTGGTGTTGTCGTCAGCTGTGGTGTAGGTAGCAGACACAGCTTGGATCCCAAGTTGCTGTGGCTGTGGTATAGGTCGGCAGCTGCAGTTG
This sequence comes from Sus scrofa, assembly GCF_054392235.1. Classification (NCBI taxonomy): domain Eukaryota; kingdom Metazoa; phylum Chordata; class Mammalia; order Artiodactyla; family Suidae; genus Sus; species Sus scrofa. The sequence goes on along the minus strand of NC_139383.1, from coordinate 77,676,612 downwards.
CAATTCAACCCCTAGCCTGGGAACCTCTGAATGCCACATATGCAGCCCTAAAGAAAAGAAAAAGAAGCAAATAAATTGAGTGCCAACAATAGGCCTGACTACTTAAGTGAGCCAACATGACCATTGTACATACTTTCATTTGAGAGGTGTATTGCAAAAAACACGAGCCTAGGCAGAGATGAGTGGTTTCTCTCCAACCATCTGCTTTGTTCTCCACTCTCTGCCCCAGGCTTCCTGAGATTAGCCAGTTGATTCCAGACAAAAAAGCCAACACACAAAGATCATTCATCTACCACGTTAACTCTCCAGCCAGATCATTTACTCAAGACCGTAGCCTGAGAAAACACTGGTTCTCATCCTGTCTGGGTTAAGCTTGTGGGACCACACCATCTGCCACTCTAGGAGGATTTAGGAAGGAGCAAGGGGTCAGTGATGCCGGACCTCCCAGAGCCAGGGTCTCTCCTTCAAGCTGCTGATGTTCTTAGTAACATCTCTGAGCTTTGTTGACAACTCCAACTTCCTGGCCTTTCCCCTCCTCCTCACTTGCTCTTGTCAAGTTCAGGGCAGCAGAGAGCATCACGCGATCAGAAGAGGACACTGCCGGTGGTCCCTTAGAGAGGCTCAATTTCCAAGCCTGCAGTGAGAGTATTCCTTGGGCACAGTGCCAAGTGTCCCTGATGTACCAGGACAAGGACCAGTCTCAAGGACCCTGCGCGTTCTGGCTGCTGTGGTTTTTTTGCATGTGTCATGTGGTTTTGCAGAAGACTTCCTCTGCCTTTCGAAGCCCACCAGTGCTCTGCCCTGTGCCTCTCCTTTCCATGCTCCCTGAGCACCTTGCCCCTCTGGGCCCGTGAGGCTCTGCCCTGAAGACAACAATCCACCCTCGTGCAGGCATAAGCCCTTAGTCTGCCCCATGTCTTGAGGCTTCTCTTCGTTGTTCCAGAAGCACAAAAGACATTGACTAGAATCTGCAAATGTTGTTTGGAATAGAATAATTTGACCAGTTTCTAACAGATGTGAAAAATCTCTCTTAGGGAAAGTCTTTATCACTTATTCTATGGACACAGCCATGGAAGTGGTGAAATTCGTCAACTTTTTGTTGGTAAATGGCTTCCAAACTGCAGTAAGTATTTTATCCAAAAGAAGACTGAACAATGAAAGTGAGTATAATGACAAGAAAAGCAAAAGTATAAAGAGCTATTGATGTTTTAAACTGTATTATTTATGTGATTATGAACTAAATGCTTATGGATTTAGGTAATTATTTTCTAGGGTTTAAAACTATCAGAGTTCCTGTTGTGGTGCTTCAGAAATGAATCTGAGTAGGAACCATGAAGTTGTGGATTCGATCCCTGGCCTCGCTCAGTGGGTTAACGATCTGGCTTTATCGTGAGCTGTGGTGTGGGTTGCAGATGCGACTCAGATCTGGCATTGCTATGGCTGTAGCTCCGATTAGACCCCTAGCCTGGGAACCTCCATATGCCACAGGTGCGGCCCTAGAAAGACAGGAAAAAAAAAAAAAAACTATCCAAAGTCTCCAGAATGTTTTTCCTGCACGCCTTTAAATATCCCTGAGTGCCTCCCAACAGCCAACCATGTATGCAGCTGGCACCTGGCCTGAAGGAAATACCAGACTCTTGGTGCACTTGGCACCTTTGCCTTTCCTCGCCAGTCATGCTCACTATGGCTGTGCTTCCTACAGGTTTCACCAGGTCACCTGCTCATTTTACATGGTCCCTTTGTTCTGCACTGGGTTGTGAGGTTTGCAGCAGAGGCTCTGAAGCCGGGAGCCCACTGTGTACAGCTGCTGTCTACACCTTGTGATGCTTCTGGACAGGGAGCACCTGGCCAGCTTCTCGGCTGGTCTATGCTAGTTCTGAGGAGGTAGACAAGCCAGCCTGGTAGTTCCCTGTGATCTGAGCCCAAGAAATCTCAGGAAGCACACACTCCTCAAGTCTCCCACAGTGCCTCGAAAAAACACAGCTTCAACCCGTGTAAGTTTTCTTTAGGATAAATAAAATGCCACAGGAGTCTACTCAGAGAACTGGCTTTCCTCAGACTCTGAGATCACTTCTCTTCCTCCCCAGACACCTCTTCTGGGTGTTTAGTGACAGCAAATTCTAGAGAGTGGTGAAAATTTAAGAGAAATAACTATGAATAGGAATGTTGAAGGATAAAGAGTAGAAACTTAGTAACTAAATGTCTTAATGTAATTATAGATTATTTTGCATCCGTAACAGGAATTTTATTCACATTTTCTTTATTCTATAATTATTTTTAAATGGCAGTACATGAAAGTTTCAAAAAGCATACAGTTTATACACTCCAACTGCATGGCTATATAGAGATTGAAATTTCAGTTTCTCATTTCTGGAATAAGAAAGCACTGTGGCAACCATGACATAAAATCAAATTATAGGACATAAGTCCAGCATTTCAGGAAAGATCTGACCTTTGGTCCTTTCCAAGTAAGTATACTATCGTCCTTGGAGAAGAGGACAAGTTTTTGTGACCTTACCAACCCGGGGCTGCTTGGGCCGAATTTAAATTTGTCCTTGATCCTTATCACTATGAAGCCTGCGGTTAGAATCACAGAGCCTGGGGTTCCCTTTGGAGCCCAGCAGGTTAAGAAACCTTCATAGTGTCTGTGAGGATGAGGGTTCTATCCCTGGCCTTGCTCAGTGGGTTAAGGATCCGGAGTTGCCACAAGCTGAGGCGTAGGTGTCAGGGCTTAAGGAGAAAGGTAACTCCAGTGAAAGACTCTCCATGGCCTGCAAAGCTAAGGGTTCTCAGAACAGCAGGACCTCCCTCAGGCCCTGTGCTTTGGACGTTCACTACTTATATTGTGGTCCACAGAATAGCAGCATCTGAGAGCTTATTAGAAATGCAGAATAGGAGTTCCCATTGTGGCTCAGTGGTTAACGAATCCGACTAGGAACCATGAGGTTGCGGGTTCCATCCCTGGCCTTCCTCAGTGGGCTAAGGATCCGGAGTTGCCATGAACTGTGGTGTAGGTTGCAGACGTGGCTCGGATCCCGCGTTGCTGTGGCTCTGGTGTAGGCCGACAGCTACAGCTGATTCGATCCCTAGCCTGGGAACCTCCATACACCTCGGGAGCAGCCCTAGAAATGGCAAAAAGACCTAAAAAAAAAAAAAAAAGAAAGAAAGAAAGAAAGAAAGAAATGCAGAATCACAGGCGAGGCTCCACTATAGACCTACTGAACCAGAATCTGCCATTTCAAAGAGCCCCAAGCAGGAGCTCCCACTGAGTTCCCATTGTGGGTCAGTGGGTTAAAAACCCAACATAGTGTCTGTGAGGATTTGGGTTCAATCCTTGGCCTTGCTCAGTGGGTTAAGGACCTGGTGTTGCCACAAGCTGCAGCATAGGCCTCAGATGTGGCTCAGATCTGGTGTTGCTGTGCTTTGGTGTAGACCTGCAACTGCAGCTCCAATTAGACCCCTAGCCCAAGAACTTCCATATGCCACAGGTGCAGCCATAAAAAGGGAGAAAAAAAAAATCACAGAGCCCTATTCTAAACAACTAAGTTATTATGTCGATACATCAAGATCCCCTTAGCAGAGAAAAATAAAATTAGTTGATATTTTAATAAGTACTATTTTCAAAGCACTAGGTGAGTTTTGGGAATCCACAGGGAATAAATACAGTGTAATAGCCAGGGACTAGCAGAAGCAGGGAATTCCTCCCACTCTGAGATCTGAAGAGGCAAGGGAACAGGGACTCCTGCAACCTAAAGGGGGCGCTCTATTGGTTGACTAGGGCTCTCCCCAAGCTGGAGAGCTTAAACAACAGACATTTCCACACAGCTGTGGAGGCTAGAAGTCCAAGATCAAGGTACTGGTTTTATTCTGAGGTCTCTTCCTTGGCTTATTGATGGCCATCCTCTCCCTCTGTCTTCACCTGGTCTTTCCTCCACGGGTCCTAATATCCTCTTACAAGGACACCAGTCACATTGGCTCAGGCCCGCCTCCCACTCCCCACATATGACCCTGACCCCAGTTCATTGTAATCACCTCTTTTTTTTTTTTTTTTTTTTTGCTTTTTAGGGCCACACCCATGACATATGGAGGTTCCCAGGCTAGGGGTCAAATCAGAGCTGTAGCTACTGGCCTACACCATAGCCACTCCAGATCTGAGCCATGTCTGTGACCTATACCACAGCTCACAGCAATGCCAGATCCTTAACCCACTGAGCAAGGCCAGGGATCAAACCGACGCCATCATGGATCCTAGTCAGGTTTGTTAACCACCGAGCCACAGCGGGAACTCCCAGTAATCACCTCTTTAAAGGCCCTCTCTCCAAATTCAGCCACTTTCTGAGGCCCTGGGGTTAAGACCTCCACATATGGGGCCACATTTGGAGGAGCACAGTTCAGCTCCTAACAGTGACTAGGTGGCAAAGTCCTTCTCACAGGAGCTATAGGTTTTAAAGAGACCCAGAGAGACCAACGGAAGATCTCCAGTACCTTGTGCTTCCAGAATGTCCCCCCTCAGCAGCAGGGAAGAATTTAGGTGCAGGAGTAATAAGAGCAATGAGAGTAATGGCCATCTTTGAGTACTTACTTCATATGAAGCATGACAATATCCCTTTTCCATGTTCACTCCTATTAATCCTCACAACCGCTCTAGGAAGTAAGCTTATTAACCACATACTACAAATGAAAAGGGTAAGACTTAGAGGGTTTCAGGAACGTTTCCAAAGTCACGCAAGCAGGAAGTGCAGGAGCCCAGAGTAGAGCCACGGAAGCCTGTCTCGCCTCAGCCCTGCCCTCGACGTGCTTCTCTCTCGTAAATAGACGAGGATAACTGATACAGCCATGGAAATTCTCTCACAGTTATCTAATGCAGGCGTTGGCCATCAGACGTTTTAAAGCAGGAATTGTCCAACCCCAAAGGAAAGCTGTTCCATTTCGGATGTTTCATCAGTAAGGAAGTGCATTCTGAACTTTGTGTTCTGTACTGGGTCTGAGTTCGGTGCGCATGAGGCAGGATCTTGTTCCATGGGACGCTTAGAACCAGGCTGAAGAGAAAAGGGTGACCTCATGGAGACATTCAGTGACTGAGAGAGTGCTCTGATCACGTGCTCACTGTCCTCTGTCACCGGGGTCACTGGAGAGAGCGTTTACTGAGATGAGGAGAAGGAAGTCAGCATGTGGGGAGCATTCACAGGAGCAGGGGGGCTTGCGTTGTGCTTTTAGGGTGCCAGGGACACCAATACGGAGAGCAAAGTAGGCAGAACACGTGGGGCAACGAGAGATAAGGCTGGATCATGGATGACATGGAAAGCCTGCTGAATGGCTGGGACGGGACTCGATTGCCCCTAAATGGTGGTGTGACATTTACGATAATTGACCTGGGAGTGATGTGGCTGAATCAAACAAGACCTCTTCAAGGACACCCTCCCTGCGTCACCCATCCCTGTATATAATCCCTCTTCCAATCTGGAGCAGCTTGTGCACACACTCTGCTCTCTGGCTGCAGCACAGGCTGAGCCCAAGAAAGGCCTTCTTCCGGGGTCTTCTGCAAAAGAGGAAATAACTGGGTTTTCTCTCCTCCAAAGACTTGACACTTAATACCAGTCTTTTCAAGGCTCAGGAGTTCTACTTCTTGACTTTTATCATAAACCTTTTCCTCACCATGTCAGTAATTGTTTTAGTGACTGTGCCTTGGTTTTGCTTCAAGTTTCATATAATCCTTTTAAAATATATAGATCAAAATTGGTCATAATACCGTAATAATGACCTGGCTAATGCAAGCACAGCACCACATTGGATCTCAGTACTTGCACACCACACATCCATTAAAATATTCCAGAATCTTGTTTGCCTTTTAAATTACAGATATATGTTGCTGGCTTATATCCAACTTGGTGGTCTGCTGTGTCTCTCAGATTCTTAAAACATAATTACAAATATTAAATACTTGAATGCCTGCTAATCTTGAAATGAGACTTTTTTTTTTTTTTTTGGTCTTTTCTAGGGCTGCACCCGTGGCATATGGAGGGTCCCATGCTAGGGGTCTAATCAGAGCCGTAGCCACCAGCCTAAGCCACAGCCACAGTAAGGAGGGATCCAAGCCACGCCTGAGACCTACACCACAGCTTACGGCAGTGCCGGCTCCTTAACCCACTGAGCAAGGGCAGGGATCGAACCCGCAACCTCATGGTTCCTAGTCAGATTCGTTAACCACTCAGCCACAAGTACTCCAAAATAGAAGACATTTTAAGAAACGTGTATCTTGTTTGTTAGACCTAAAGTCTCCTCCTTGCAAAACACCTTAGTGACTTTTTCAGGTTTAATGTATACAGTCTCTGGTGCTTTCTCTTGCTTTGCATAGAGACAAAGCTTCTCTTTAAGAGCCACCTTCCACATTTTTTTTCCCTTGCAGATCGACATATTTGAGGATAGAATCCGAGGCATTGATATCATTAAGTGGATGGAACGCTACCTTAGGGATGTAAGTACATTCCAAAATTCTGAACTCGTTTTCTGGGGAGAAAGACAATTAGCTTGTGGAGTGATTTTATGAAAGAAGCATTGGCAACCCCATCAAGTCCAAAGCTGACAAAGGCCTAACAAAGCTTCCCTTGTTGGCCGCCGTGTAAAGACTTGGAAAGGAAGGATGGGGTCGCCTCCTGGACATGCACAGGCAGGAAATAACTGTCGAACCAGACACAGGTGGTTGATAACAATCAGAGCAAACAATTTTTTGACCAGAATAGGAAAGGAGGAAATGAAGGCAGGGGGTGGGGAGGGAGCGGCAGAATTCAATTTAATCTGAGGCCACCCCAAGTGTTTTGGAGGATCAGGTTGAAGAGGTTTCCCGGGCAGCCTGCAGGCCTTGCAGCAACCCCACCCCACCTCACCCCATCCCCCGCAACGCTCCCTCACAGCCTTGTGATTTGTTTTCCACCGACAGAATCTATACTGGCTACTGGGACACTTTGTGCTTTAACAAGATAGCAATTGATTGCTGCCAGCCTGTCCGTGGCGGCAGCCTCTTTCACCTCTTTCCGAGCGAGCAGTGGGGGACAGAGTCTCAGCAGGCCGGGGTTTTGAGGCTTTTCCTTTTGTCTGCAGCCTGATGTTTGCTTTGTGCTGAAGGGTCTGCGCCTCCTGACTGAGCTAAGCTAAGCAGCCTCGGCCAGCAGGGCAGTCAAGGGTGCAGTAACTGACAGCTTAGATCCAGCTGCCCGAGGGAGGGGGTTTTCACGGTCGCCGTTTAGCAGAGCCTTTCAGCCACAAGGCAGTCGCGTGGTGAATTCCGGGTTTTATTGGACATTTATTAGGGATGATTGTGGAAAACAGTGGGCAGAACCACATCCATTTGGGAGAGAGCACCTGGACTCTACGTATCTGAAGGGAGCCAGGAGCCAGTGAGGGAGGCCAGAGTCTGCCTGTGCAGGGTCAGTGCCTTTCACTTTGCACATGGAGCCGACCCTCCATCCTGCGGTATATCAGCATGCTCACAGCCCGGCTGGCGGCTTTCCAGCCTGCCTTCCCCACATGGACCACACTCTACCCTTCCATAAACATGCTTTCTCCCTCTCATTAACAGAAGACAGTGATGATCATCGTAGCAATCAGCCCCAAATACAAACAGGATGTGGAAGGCGCTGAGTCGCAGCTGGACGAGGATGAGCATGGCTTACATACTAAGTACATTCATCGAATGGTGAGTGATAAAACCACAGCACCTCGGCAGCCCTCAGAATGGGGCTCTTCTATGCAGCCTGTCCTGTACCAGAGACCAGCTGGAGGCGGCTGGCTGATGGGCGAAGAACCCCCGCAGGAGAGATGGGTGTTGGTTCCAGCTCTGCCTACGTGGGGAACTTTGGGCAAGTCACCACACCTCTGGGACTCCGTTCTTCTCAGTAACAGGGAGATTAATCTGTGATCTCCTGGGGAGTTCCCACTGTGGCTCAGCGGTAATGAACCCGACTAGTATCCATGAGGATGTAGGTTCAATCCCTGGCCTCACTCAGTGGGCTAAAGGATCTGGCATTGCTGTGAACTGAAGTGTAGGTCGAAGACGCAGCTCAGATTCTGTGTTGCTGCGGCTGTGGCATAGGCTGGGAGCTACAGCTCTGGTTCAAGCCCTAGCCTGGCAACTTTTATATGCTGCAGATGCGGCCCTAAAACAAGACAAAAACAAAACAAAAACTATGATCTCCTGGAAAGCAGTGCTCTGCTGGCTTTCTTGTTTACCAACAAATGTGAAGTCCTGGGGACACAGGAGACAGGGCTGTGAGGAGAACAGGGTCCATATCCTACTCTGCCCCTACCTTTTCAGAGAGGTCAAGTAACCCAGCCAAGAGGATGCATGTTTTCAAATCCGGTTTCCTCCGGTATAGCTTGTGTAACCACAGGCCAATGGCTTAAACCTCTTTGTGCCTCTGCATCCCTCTTTAGAAAATGGGTCACTAACACAGTGCTGTGAAGATTAATGAAATCATGTCAGTGAGAAGCCTATGGCCCAGATTAGATGCTCTGTCAGGGCAAGGGATTATTCCAGCTCATGATGGATGAACTATGGGCCTCATTCCTCTAAAACCAGCAGAAGAAATGGATAGGAAGTTAGACTCACTCAGCATCTGATAGAACATTCTGTCTGGAAATATCATCCAGCTTTGGAACTAGCTGTGCTATGGCAGGCAACCTTTCTTTCTTTCTTTGTCTTTTTAGGGCCACACCTGCAGCATATGGAGGTTCCCAGGCTAGGGGTCAAATCAGAGCTGTAGCCACCAGCCTATGCCAGAGCCACAGCAACGCCAGATCTGAGCCTCATCTGTGACCTACACCTCAGCTCATGGCAACACCAGATCCCTAACCCACTGAGCAAGGCCAGGAATCAAAACTGCAACCTCATGGTTCCTAGTCGGAATCGTTTCCACTGCGCCACAATGGGAACTCCCCCAAGCAATCTTTCTGCTTTCTGTGATCATACTGACCCTGTGGAGAGGGTGCCTGCTTGATTGGGATGCTGGACTAGATTTGTGACTTTCACTCTCCCGTGGAGTCCCTCCGGATGCCGTCCACGCTGGAGGTGGGGTGACTTTGGGACTCCCACCCCACCTCACCCAGAGCTGCTGCCTTTCTTAGGCTTGTTTACCAAGGATTCTGAGGCTTTAAAAGGCTTGAAACTCACTGGCCTAGAACTCCTTTTCAGCTCGAACGTTCCGCAAGGGGGGAAGGCACCCAGAATGGGCATAAAAGATCACTGATTAAGACAGGAGGAGGGGGCAGGAGGCAGAGGTGGCCCAGACAGCACAAGGCAGGAAGCAGTCAGGCAGTCAGAGACAGGCAGCTTGACCTCATGGGAAGCAGATGGAAACCCAGGTCTGTTGTGTGGGTCAGGAGCACAGGAAAAAAGCAGGGTGACTGAGTAGGTAGGTGTTCCCCATCTGCATCCTCAGGGTCTCTGACTCCTCCGCTACCAAGTGCCCACCACTTAGCTGAGCTCAGAACCAACCCAAAGTAAACGCCGAGACAAGGTGGTGAGGTCTGAGTGTGAGGCCAGAGTCAGGAGATGAGTTCCCTTCTATTCCATTCTCACCCAGTCTGACAGCCCCTGAGCAGGGCCCAGGAAGGCACCATTCTGCCCTCAGACCTCACGGCTGGCCCTGGATAATGCTGTCTCTTGGCTGTCTGCATGGCCTCCCAAAGCTCTCGAGCTCTAGGAACCTGCCAGTCCCGGAGCCAGCAGCTCCTATGTGTGCAGGGCCCCAGGGCCCTGCCAGTTCCTGAGGAAACCCATCCAGCTCTGCTGATGTGGATCGAAGAGGCCAGATGCAAAAGGGCCTTCCTGCACACCTGGCTGACTTCCTGGTCCCCTCCAGGCAGCAGAAAACTTTAAGACAGGAGTTCCCATCAGGCTGCAGCAGAAATGAATCTGACTAGTATCCATGAGGTTGCGGTTTCCATCCCTGGCATCGCTCAGTGGGCCAGGGACTTGGTGTTGCCATGAGCAGTGGTGTAGGTTGAAGACACGGCTCGGATCCCGTGTTGCTGTGGCTGTGGCATAGGCAGGCAGCTGTGGCTCTGATTCCATCCCTAGACTGGGAACTTCCATATGCTTCAGGTGCAGCCCTGAAAGGAAAAAAAAAAGAAAGAAAGAAAAGAAAAGGAAAGAAAACTCCAGGACAGAGGGAGGGAGAGGTACGCACAGGTAAGTGCATCACAGAGCCAGCAGCTTTCCAGAAGGCCCACTGCTGGAAACAGGAGAGATGATAACTAGCGTGCTGCTGCTGGGGGGTTAGTGGCTTAGCATAATTGTACAGGATACAGTGTCCTGGAAGCAGAAGATAAACCCAGTTCTTCGCCTTTAATTTACAAGCCCTGTGCCCTTCCTTTCAAGTGTCTGTACTTGTGTGGTTGGTGCTATTAGTCGCACCCCACTTAGGCCATTTTATTTATTTTATTATTTTTTGGGGGGGGGTTTCTTTCTGCCATTTCTAGGACCACTCCCACGGCATATGGAGGTTCCCAGGCTAGGGGGTCTAATCGGAGCTGTAGCCACCAGCTTACGCCAGAGCCACAGCAACGTGGGATCCGAGCCGCATCTGCAACCTACACCACAGCTCACGGGCAACGCTGGATCCTTAATCCACTGAGCAAGGCCAGGGATCGAACCCGCAACCTCATGGTTCCTAGTCGGATTCGTCAACCACTGAGCCACAAAGGGAACTCCAGGCCATTTTAAAATATGTTGTCTTCTGGTTTTTAAAGAGAGGTGGTTCTGAGAAAAGCCTCGTGGAGGATTTGTGTGAGTTGTGATTGTGTGTGTGTGTGAGTCTGTGTGAGTCTGTTAAGAGTGAGTGTTTATTGAGGGAGTGTCTGCAGTGAGTCCGTCATCACCACTGTCACTTTCCTCTCGGTTCTGTTGTTATTCCCATGCACGGGTGAAGAGTCTCTGCCGCAAAAATCCATTGGAAGATGAGACAGTTGGGAACGTGTGATTTCCTCATCTCCTTTGTCATCAGAGGATGGAAAGCTTTGTGCTGGTCATAGATTTGAAAGACTCCAACTCCCTTTATATTGAAAATTCTGGCTTTGATAGAGTTCTTGGCAGCTAAATCTTTTGGGGCAAGTTGGAAGTGGTGGGGGGAGCCTAAAGCTTGGCAGACAGCTCCTCCCCCTGACCTCCCAGGCTCTTCTCCCTCTCTGTCCTGTGCTCCAGCCACAACTCGTTCCCGGCTGGTCCCAACTCCACGAACGAACGTCTTTCACGCCTCCAACATTTGCTCATGCTGCTTCCTCTGCTGGGATTGCCCTTCCCCTCGCTCCTCATTCTCCCTGCCTGACCAAGTTCCCCTTTCCTTTTAGTATCCCAATGACACCTCCCTTGCAACTTCTTCAGTTCGCTGATGTAGAAAAGGATGGCCCCCAGTGGGCTTCCACAGTAATTTGTTCAGACTTTTCACACTGCACTGCGGCGGGTAGTTTTCCTTTCTGCCTGCTCATTAAACTGCTGGCTTTGTGCAGATCAGAACGACAGCCCTGGTGTCTGGTAAACGAGTTCTCAAAAAACAAACAAAAATCCTTCTCTGTCAGCATCTGCCCATGTCCATGTCTAAATACTCTCAGATGGCCAATTGCAAACTACCGATGTGAAGTCACTGGACACAGAACTGGGAAGGGATGCCCGAGAGCAGCTTCTGTGAGCTGATATGAGGCAGCTCAGCACACCCTAGAAGGTACCTTAGTCCTTGAAACCCCCAGTCTAGCACAGAGTGTGACTTTAATAGGCTTTCTTTCTTTTCTTTTTTTTTTTAATGATTTTTATTTTTTTTCCCCATTATAGCTGGTTTACAGTGTTCTGTCACTTTGCTACTGTATAGCATGGTGACCCAGTTACACATACATGTATACATTCTTTTTTCTCACATTATCATGTTCCATCACAAGTGACTAGACATAGTTCCCAGTGCTACACAGCAGGATCTCATTGCTAATCCATTCCAAAGGCAACAGTCTGCATCTATTAACCCCAAGCACCCCATCCCTCTCACTCCTTCCCCCTTCCCCTTGGCTTTCAATACAGGATGGGTGAATGGGCGAATGGTGTAGGTATGTGATGTAGAGTGTAACATTATAAATCTCTGGCACTGGAGAAAATCAGCATAAAAATGCTCTGTGGGCTTGCATGATCGTGCGTACCATTCACTCCTTATCCTCACTCCTGAAATGAAACCTTCAAATGTTTTCTGTTCCAGATGCAGATCGAGTTCATAAAACAAGGCAGCATGAATTTCAGATTCATCCCTGTGCTCTTCCCAAATGCTAAGAAGGTAAACAAACAAATCGTAGAGGCTGTGTGATTTCCTCATCCAGGCAGCTTTGGTGTGTTTGCTGCCTGGGATTTTAAGTGGAGAAGCTCGTCAACTCTCTGTCAATCCATAGAGATAGCAGTGTTGCCAGAAAGATCAACAGGTTGTACCACTCGGTTCAGCAGCGTGAATCAGGAAGGTTTTAGAGCCTTATCTCCTAGACCATCGCTGTCCTAATTGTTCAGACAGCCATCACACACAAAGAAGCAGTTTGTGTTTTAACTCAGCAGACAGAAAGAGACTGTTCATCTGATATTTCTTATCTCTTGTACATAAAAGTCAAGATGGGGGCTTTTTTTTTTTTTTTTTTTTTTGCTGGCTGTTCCTCAGAAGTGTTTTGCTTCGTAGAGTTCAGCTCTCAGAGCTGTAGCATACTGGGAATTAATCCTACGCAGTCACCAAAAGAACTTTGCTGTGGTTCATGTGAGTTTTCCCCAGAAGGGCAAGCCAGCTCATTTGAGGAACGGGGACAAAAAACATCCGAGGCCCCATGCCAGGCGGGGTGAAGGGAAGGAAACAGAGTAGCAAACGTCTTGGCAGCCAGACCACGGCACACTAATCTCAGGCCCAGCCCCACCCTGGAGGTTCCCTCGATGCCAGGACCGCCTTGAGACTTCTGCTCCGGATGAGGGCACGTCCAGTTTATGGGGAAGGGACCCCCTGCGGTTGCACAGTTCACAACCTGCCCCATAGTGTGCTTTCCCTCCCTCACCCAGGCTCGCTCTGTGCTCACTGCAGGATCCCCGTCCTGGTCTCCCTGGCTCCACCTTGACCCTGTAGCAGCCATCCTCTGCTCTGCCGTCAAAGTGGAGTATCCACAATGTAGATCTGATCTCCCCTCAGCCTAGAAATTGTGTGGCGGTTTCCTGACTACAAGATCACATCTATCTTCCTTAGCAGGATGCCGGAGGCTCCTGAGGAGGGGCTGTGCCCACTTACTCCGCTTCCCCTCTAGCCGCTGGATGCACACTCCACTCTGCTCTGGTCACAGTGGACTGCTGCAGCATGCCCTCACACACACGCCACACCCATTTGTGCCTCTCTGCCTCTGTGCTCTGTTCCCTGTGCTTGCAATGCCCTTCCCTGACTGGCGGCACCCAGTCTCTGCAGCTTCTCCTGAGCTCTCCTCCCCCTACGCCTGCATACCAGACAGTCCCTTTAACTATGGTACCTTGAGTGGGTGGCATGTGGTGATGGCTGGCGGTATTGGGAGTAATTGTTTCGAGTTACTGGAGCACGGTGATAGAAAAAGCAGACCAATTTTGTTGGTTTTGTTTATGCTTTTTAAACTTCTGCCACGATTCCTTTGTTCCTTGCACTCAGGGCATGCAGTTGCCTGGAAAATAGTTACATTTTGGGAGTTCCCGTCATGGCACAGTGGAAACAAATCCAACTAGGATTCATGAGGTTGTGGGTTCGATCCCTGGCCTTTCTCAGTGGGTTAAGGATCCGGCGTTGCTGTGAGCTGTGGTGTAAGTTGCAGACATGCCTCGGATCCTGCATTGCTGTGGCTCTGGCGTAGGCTGGCAGCTATAGCTCCGATCTGACCCCTAGCCTGGGAACCTCCATATGCTGCAAGTGCAGCCGTAAAAACCAAAAAAAGAAAGAAAGAAAGAAAGAAAGAAAGGAAGGAAGGAAGGAAGGAAGGAAGGAAGGAAGGAAGGAAGGAAGGAAGGATGAAGGAAGGAAGGAAGGAAGAAAGAAAGAAAGAAAAAGAAAATAGTTACAATTTGACTACATCCAAAGTCCCTGACTCCTCAAGGTAGTAACTGTGTCTTTCTCATTTGGGTTTCCTCAGTGCCCAGCAGGGTGCCTGACACGCAGCAGGTGCTGCCTCCAAGCTCGTCTTGGGATCCCCAGATGAGTCCTCATCTACTCAGAGGAAAATCCATGAGGCCCTACCTGATGCAGCCTCTCTACTTCCAGGACCCTTCTGCTCTCTTCCATTCACTCTTCTCTGGCTGCACTGGCCTTGCTACTCCTTGAACAGGCCCGTTAAGCTTCCAGCACAGGGCCTTTGCTCTTCTACCTGCCTGGTCCCAGGCATCCTCAAAGCTTGCTCCCTCTACTCTTTAACGTCTTTGCTTATTTTCTCAGTGAGACCATTTCTAAACACCATATTTATTTACTTGTTTGTTATTTTTAGGGCCACACCTGCGGCATAAGGAAGTTCTCGGGTTAGGGGTCAAATCAGAGCTGCAGCTGCCAGCCTACAGCACAGCCACAGCAACGCCAGATCCCAGCTACATCTGCAACCTGTGCCGCAGCTTGTGACAATGTCAGATCCTTAACCCACTGAACGAGGCCAGGGCTTGAACCCACATCCTCTTGGATACTAGTTGGGTACTTAACCTGCTGAGGAACTCCCTAAACACCCTATTGAAAACTGCCCATCTTTCATCCCTGCCCAGCACTCCATACCCCTTTCTCAGTTTTGTTTTTTTGTTTGTGTTTTTGGTCTTTTTGTCTTTTTCTAGGGCCACATCTGCAGCATATGGAGATTCCCAGGCTAGGGATCGAATCAGAATTGTAGCCACCAGCCTATGCCAGAGCCACAGCAACATGGGATCCGAGCCACATCTGTGACCTACACCACAGCTCATGGCAATGCGGGATCCCCAACCCACTGAGCGAGGCCAGGGATCAAACCCGAAACCTCATGGTTCCTCGTCAGATTCGTTAACCACTGAGCCACGATGGGAACTTCTCTTTCTCTGTTTTATTTTTCTCTACAGCCTGTATTAGTATTGAACACACTCTGTCTTTTACTTATTCGATATCTGTCTTTCTCCAGCAGAGTGTCCACTGTCTGAGGGCAGTCTGCAACTACACCCTCACCGTCCCTGGTTTACGGGTTCTGCTCTTGCCTGATAACTAGGAACTGGTGGGCTCCTTCTGCGGGCCAGACCTGTGGCTGGAGTGAAAGGATGATGAATTAGCTTAGGCCCCCAGCCCTGGCATACTTCTGCCGCAAGCCACGGGGGAATTCACATCAGTCAGCATGACCTCTGTCCTACCCCTTTTATGGGAGGGTGGTGAAAGGCAGCTGAAAGGCACAGGGCAGGTAGCCTGGGAGGCTGCTGGAAGATGCCGGCACATGTGCTTTCCATAACGAGCCGCACAGCCTGCTCGGAGCCAAGAGCCTTTCACACACACAGCCCTTCCAAAAGCAAAACGGTCCAACTCCCAGGAGAGCTGAGTACCAGACGCCCGAGAAGGGCAAAGCCATGGAGGTGTGGGAACTGAGCCTAGGATCTGGAATCCAGGTTTTTCTCTAATGGCTTTTGCTCCTGTCATTCTCTCTCCCATAGGAACACGTGCCCACCTGGCTTCAGAACACTCACATCTACAGCTGGCCCAAGAATAAAAAAAATATCCTGCTGCGGCTGCTCAGAGAGGAAGAGTACGTGGCTCCTCCCCGAGGGCCTCTGCCCACCCTTCAGGTGGTCCCCTTGTGACCCCTCCACCCCTAGATCAGGCGGGCTGGCAGCATGCAGGGCTGTTGTCTTCAGTCCCTCTGGCCCCAGAAAACCTGTTCTGCAGAGTACTCTTCTCCTGAGACCTTGGGGGACTTGACTTTGAAACAGAGGCCACCAAACAGTCTGCCGTGTCCAGAATGAGCGCTCAGCACTCAGCAAGTGGATAATACCAGTGACGTTGCTGTAACTGTAAACGACCACAAACACTCTCCCATTGCTCAGAGCTACTTTTCTGCGTTAGCCCGGTGCTGGGTGTGCTCAGACCAAACTGATGCATGGACAAATAATAAAATATTGACTCTTTTGTAAACCTGCATGTCACTTATCTCAGAGGAGATAGATACATAGTAATTGACATGGACAGTTGCTTCCAGGGATATCAGTAAAGCTGCTTAAATATAATATTAGACAAATGTAACGAACTGCCTCGTACTAAAGAATTAAGGCCAGATAGTTAAACAATCCCTTTCAATTTAATCTGGGGAGGTTTATTCCTGCAGTAGAGTTTTTAAACAAAGAAACTTTGTTCTCCACCACCATGATTCTAAATAAAATCATAGTTCCTAGGGTCTGGGGTGTAGACGTCAAAAAATCTGTGTACTGTATGAAGTGACGACGGGGAATGTACAATGCAGGCTAGAACTGTGGCTTGGGAGATCTGTGTTCCAGTCTTGGGTCTGCCACTAACTAGCTATGTGACCCGGAGCAAATCTTTTCACTCTTCTGAAACTCCAGGGACTTATTTGTATAATTTCATGGACAGAAGTTTCTTTAATGATTCTAAAATGTTTAAGACCTAGAAACTAAATTCTAAATACTCCTGAAGAACGTATGAGTTTTTCTGGAGTTCCAGTTGTGACTCAGTGGGTTAAGAAGTCAACATACTGTCTGTGAGGATTTGGGCTCTATTCCTGGTCTCGCTCAGTGGTTTAAGGATCCAGCATTGCCATGAGCTGTGGTGGAGGTCAGCACCTGCAGCTCTGATTTAATCCCTAGCCTGAGAACTTCCATATGCTGCACCTCGGCCCTTAAAAGAAAAAAGAAAAAAAAAAATGACTGCGTTTTCTTTTTCATAATAATCTCCTAGGGAATGGAAGCGCATTTTTTTTTTTTTTTTTTTTTACAGAAGGGACATTTTCTTCTTTTTAAAATATCTTCAATAATACCCTCACATGAATAATTTGGAAATACATATCTTGCTCATCTGATTGATAGCCAAAAAAATACAGACATATCCATATGTAAAATATGTACATGTGTGTGTGAATATAGATATTATATATAGAATATGTATAGTACGGAATTCTCTATATCCAGATTATATAATATATATATTCCATATATATTCTACACAGAACAAAGTGAAATGACTGCAGGGGGCCCAAGATAATAACCTGATCTGAACACTTTTGCAGAGTGAGACCTTCTGCTTTCCCTTCTCTGTCTACCTAACTTCTTTTTTTTTTTTTTTTTTTTTTTTTGGTCTTTTTTTTTTTTGGCTATTTCTTGGGCCACTTCCGAGGCATATGGAGGTTCCCAGGCTAGGGGTCGAATTGGAGCTGTAGCCACCGGCCTACGCCAGAGCCACAGCAACGCGTGATCCGAGCCGCGTCTGCAACCTACACCACAGCTCACGGCAACGCTGGATCGTTAACCCACTGAGCAAGACCAGGTACCGAACCCGCAACCTCATGGTTCCTAGTCGGATTCATTAACCACTGCGCCACAAGGGGAACTCCCAGCCTACCTAACTTCTTAAACAAGGCTCAATTGTGTTACAATATAGTTCAGCCCATATATGTCACCATAGGGAAGACAAATATTTATCAACTATAAGAAGAAACTTTGCTGATAAATTGCAAAGAACACCACTTTAATTTATATTATAACCTAGATGTCTACTGGGTACAGTGAATGTAGTTTTTTAAAACTAGGAAAAGAAGGAGTTCCCATCAGGGCGCAGTGGAAACGAATCTGACTAGGAACCGTGAAGTTTCGGGTTCGATCCCTGACCTCGCTCTGTCGGTGAAGGATCCAGTGTTGCCGTGAACTGTGGTGTAGGTCACAGATGTGGTGTGGATCTGGCATTGCTGTGGCTGTGGTGTAGGCCGGCAGCTGTAGCTCTGATTCAACCCCTAGCCTGGGAATCTCCACATGCCGCCGCAGGTGTGGCCATAAAAAGCCCAAAAAAGCAAAAAAAAAAAAAAAAAAAAGAAAGAAAGAAAAAAAAGCTATATACCTGAAGTACTCATTGTGTAAGACTCTGACGAGTATCTTTAACATCATGGCATTTGAAACCTGGAAAAACTGACATACTTATTTGATTAAATTGAAATACCTGGAAAACACCCCAAACACAATATCAAATCTTCTCTCTTTTGATGATCTTTTTTGGAGGTCAACCATCAATAAGGATTCTACACACAGTTGTAAATAAAATGGCATCAGCCAATGATTACCCTGAATGTTTCTAGGTTGCGGAGGTTTAATAATGTGATTACCTCTCCCTCCCTTCGGAGACTGGTCCTGAGCCCTCAGCCACCACTCCGCCCCCAAATGAATGATGAGGGAAGTCCCTAGGGTTCCACAAATAGTCACTATAGTGTTTCAGCTGGTAGCACTGGTAACAACAACAACAACAAAACTAAACCAAAAAAACCTACACACACACACACAAAACACACCTGGCCAAGTGGTAGATCTTTGACCCCTAGAGTTTCTATGGAATCTGACGACTACGAACATCAAAGGAATTTTAACAACTATTTTAGAGCACTGACACTGAGATTAACACTTGGTTTATTTAGACATTATCCTGGTCCCCTTGCATTCATCTGCAGATATGTGGGGGGTGGAAGCGGGGTAGGGCCAACTCAGTAGAAATCACCTCAGCCTCAGGCTTGATTCAGACCTAAACTGATTTTAGAGGTGAGAATGCAAGGTTCGATTCTTGTCTGATATTTTCTAATGGAAAATGTAAAATGTAATTTTTAATTTCAGGGACCAGTTTCAAAATATCTGCCTGTTTAGTTAATTTCTATATTATTTAAAAAGGAGTTCCTGTCATGGCACAGCAGAAACAAATCGGACTAGGAACCATGAGGTTGCAGGTTCGATCCCTGCCCCTGCTCAGTGGGTTAAGGATCCAGCGTTGCCATGAAATGTGGTGTAGGTTGCAGATGCGGCTCGGATCCCGCGTTGCTGTGGCTCTGATGTAGGCCGGGGGCTACAGCTCCGATTAGACCCCTAGCCTGGGAACCTCCATGTGCCGTGGGAGCGGCCCAAGAAATGGCAAAAAGACAAAAAAAAAAAACCTCAGTTCAGGGCTGCCATGGAAGTAGTAGACCACCTATTTCTCAGCTTAGTGCTCAGAAAAATTGTTGTTGATGCCTTCTTCCCTTTCTTCCAGTTAAATAAGTCACCTATTTAAAGATTGAGTTTTTCTCAGAGTCATGTCAGCAAGGGAGGCAAGCTCTGGGTTTTGAACATTCCAGACCTTGTTTCAGGATGTTTTGCCAATAGCATTCTTCTTAACCGCAGTCACTTCATCACCTACCTCATCCACTTTGCCAAACGCCGCATTGTCACCATTACATTTGCCAAATGAATTGCAAAGTCCTCTGATCACTGGGAAATGATCCAGAGAGAGTCTCTCAAAACACAGGATCTTTCTGTTTCTTCTTAGTGAACCGAAGTGTCAGTGAGACCCACCTCCTCGTGGCAAATGAAAAGGAAGGTTAGACTGTGGGAAAATGCCACAAGGAAGAAATGTCTCCCCTCGTGAAGAATTATGCATTATTTTTCAAAATCAAGTTCTATATGAGCCCACCAACCAGATTAAACAACAAAACCCGGAAGGATGAATGAAATCACCAAAATAAATTTATCATTATTATTACTATTTTTGTCTTTTGTCTTTTTAGGGCCGCACCCGCAGCTTGTAGAGGTTCCCAGGCTAGGGGTCTAATCGAAGCTATAGCCACCAGCCTATGCCACAGCTACAGGAACACCAAATCCGAGCCACGTCTGTGACTTACACCACAGCTCACAGCAAAGCTGCATCCTCAACCCACTGAGCAAGGCCAGGGATCGAACCGGCAACCTCATGGTTCCTAGTCTGATTCATTTCCACTGAGCCATGACGGGAACGACCAAAATAAATTTAATTCCCATATCATTTATTTCTACCACGGACTCAAGTCTGGAAGGGACTCTAGACATCAAACCCCTCTTCAGTCTTGCTTTATGCATGAGGAAAGTGGGGCATAGGGACACTGTGGCTCTGCCAAGCTCACTCTGGGGCTAGGACTCAGGTATGCCAGTTTCCAGTCTGCAGACATGTATTCTGGGAACCTAGAAAGCTTTCCAGTTTGGAGTGGTTGATTTAGTCAACAAATGACCCTGTATCTCCTGGAGGTAAACTGAGCCTCATGAACACAGACGGCCTGAGGGAAGATGCACCTTTGTCCTTGGGCAGCTGGAGGATTAAATGATCATGTTGCAACTTGTTCTGTGGGAAAGTCTTTGGGGGATTAATTATTGCTATGATTATATGGAGTGTGACTTTTTTGGAAGTAGTTTGCCACGTATATTTCCTAGCACTGTTCTGTGACACCAAGGCACAATGGAAAAGATCTTGATACCTTCTAGAAGTTTACAGACAAAAACCTGCTCTTTGATCAATTTCTTTTATCTGGCCAATTTCCAAAACAACAGCGATGCAAAGGTTTTTTTTTTGTTTTTTTTTTTTTTAAGTTCTATTCTGTGATATTCCCTCTCTTTTCTGATTCTACAAATAGTGGCGCTTGCTGGAGTTGATACATAGCTGTTAGGAACACCTGTGTTACCTCTCGGATGAAGAAATGAGAAATGCATGAGTCTTGCTAACTCTCCTTGGGTGGGGGGAGGTTGCAGGAAGGGAGGCGCATCAAACACACAAAGCCTGGCTCATTCAATTTAGCTGGCATTCAGGGAGGCCCGAAGCCCAGGCAGGACTGCATGTTCCTAACTTCATACCCATTTGTTCCATTTTCTCTTGGAAAAGGCTTTCCGACAGAATCACAGGATACTGGTGGGAGGCTTTCGCAGACCCTGGGCAGTCACGTGCCGCCAACCCACCCACGCATGCCACAGCCCCTCCATCTGTGACTGCATTCGCTCCCAAATCTTTAGCCTCAAGCCAAGCAGGTGGGACCTGTAAGAGGACCCCTCAGAGTAGTTCATTTCTCTACTTAACTTACCAAGGAGCGACAGTGTCTGGGGCTAGGTCACCCTTCCTGGGGAGTTTCGGAAATGATATTTGAGCCTTTGCTAAACAATGAAAAGCCTTGGAGCACAGGGTACCTGGGCAAAGGTGATCATGTTCTGGGCCTGCCGGCTCTTTTCCAGAAACACTTGACGGGAAGGAGTAATTGCAGCCCCCAGATCTCCCAGGACTTGGAAACCCAAACCAGAAGGGCACACACTTCTTGTCCCTTGCCTGACCTCCCTTTGCTCCCTGCACCTGGGAGGTGCTGATGGGGGCGGGGGTACCAGAGTGGGAGAGGGAACT
The DNA here is from genome assembly GCF_054392235.1 of Sus scrofa. Lineage (NCBI taxonomy): Eukaryota > Metazoa > Chordata > Mammalia > Artiodactyla > Suidae > Sus > Sus scrofa. The sequence goes on along the minus strand of NC_139383.1, from coordinate 77,655,235 downwards.
CAAGCTGGATGGATCCCATTAGGCTTCATGTGCAAAGCAAGTTGAGTGAAGTAGCTGCTCTGGGATGCGTCCAACACGGCTGTTCTATTTTTAGTCCCTCCCTGAGTGCTTCCCAACCTCGCATTGTGCGCCTGGGCACCTGGATTGGCGGCAAAATCTGGAACCGAGCCACTCATTTGTAAACTGGAAGGAAGGAGGCCATTGATGCGGGGCTTGTTTATCGCTGACAGGGAAGGGGGACCTGGAATGTTAATGAGGACGGCTCTCCGAAGCGCGCCGGCATGGTTAGCTAGGAGTTCAAAGGAGGAGGCAGGCTCAGTCCCGAGCCGAACAAATGCAAACCGTTGATAGAAGGAGAAATCAATTATGCTGTCGCAGGCCTCCGTGTCATTGTGCTGGAGTTGTTAGAAAAGGTAGGACAAGGACCAGCTCTCAAAAGGAAACAAAGCCACATGGCCTTGAAGTAGAAGGAGTTTGCCATGGCAACTGATGGAAATGTGCCTCCCGGGCACTGAGCAGGTGTGTTATCTTACAGAATAAACAGCCTTCTCTCACTCCCAGGTTTTTATAATAAAACCTGTGTTTGGATGACTTTCCCCTCCTCTTTGTTACCAGGAGAAGTTGGCTGTTGCTCAATCAGCCCAGGGCTCTAGTCAGGGAAATGTAATCAGTGTTATCAAAAGGGCTGCTTTTGAAAAGCTGGTGCTCGGCTTGGCGGCCAGCCGCCCCTCACCGAGCAGCAGCTGGGCCGCAGGTACCTGTCTGGCCTTTATCACCTTCCAGGGGAGGCGCGGCACAGAAATTGCCTAGTTTGTACATGTATTGAGGCATGACAGTGAGGCCCGGCTCTCAAGCTGGTGGTGGTCAAAAGCTGCCTTCTTCCAGGAAGAGAAATGTGCTTAGGTGAGATGGGACACGACCAGTTTTTAGCATCCTGTTCTCTGGGGTGGGCCAAGGGTCCTTTGAGTTCAGGGATTAACTGATTCTATCTTCCAGTCTGCTGTTATTCACAGAGTTCAGTTACTCAGAAACTTGCAGAAAGCTGCTGTCTCCCTGTCATTTAAGCCCCTTTCACATGGATTCTGGAGTGGCACAGTCTTGTGTCCGAAATGTATACAAAATTGTGAAGATTTTATAAAATCCTCCCGAGCCAGAAAGAAAAGTTTACTTTTTATTGTTACAAGGCCAACAACAATAAAGCCAGAGAGTCCAATTTTCAACGCTTTCACTTTATAACTAAAAGAAAACTTCCACTCTGGCTTCAAATTGATTTTCAAAACAAGATGCTCTTTCATAACGGGCCTCCTAGAACACAGACAATTCCAAATTAGGTTTGGGCCAAACGGCCGACCTGAGAATCGTGCAGCCAGGGCCAGCCACCTGAATGCAAAACTGCCCGCCACACCCAATGGCCCTCCCCGTGCCCCACTGTGCCCCTTTCCTCCAACGAGATGCCCGGCTCCTGCCCCCCACCCCCCAAACAATGCCCTGGAAGTCCCTCCAAACATCACCTTAACTGTGACCCTAATAGGAAAAAATAATGGCTGCTAGAGGAGTGGATACGGAAAGGATTTCATGCACTAAACCTCCCAGGCAAAGCGATACCGCCAAGTTCATGTACTAAACCAGGCTCTGAGGTAAGCTCAGGGGGACATTCCAAAGTGGGTGGGCAGGGCCTGCCCATGTCAAGTTGTTAAAATTCAAGATTCTGGAGTTCCCATTGAGGCTCAGCCGGGTAAGAAGCTGACATTGTCTCTCTGAGTATTCCGGTTTGATTCCTGGCCTCGCTCAGTGGGTTAAGGATCCGGTGTTGCTGTGAGTTGTGGTGTAGCTGCTTGGATCCTGTGTGGCTGTGGCTGTGATGCAGGCTGGCAGCTGCAGCTCTAATTCAACCCCTAGCCTGGGAACTTCCATGTGCTGCAGGTGCAGCTGTAAAAAAAAAAAAAAAAAAAAAAAAAAAAGCAAGATTCTAAACTAGGTCTTTGCATGCCAACATATACTTAGTCTCTGAAAAGATATGTGAGCAGACGTCTCCAATACCCCAGTGTGCGCATGAAAGTTCTGGTGCTGTCATGCTACCATTTCTAATGAAACTCGTTCAACACTAAACAAGAAAGGTCATGGTGTCGTGGAGGGTAGGGCAGAAGCTACAGATCAGCATCCAATCTCCAATTACTTCTTTTTTTTTTGGCTTTTTAGGGCTGCACCCTCCGCATATGGAGGTTCCCAGGCTAGGGGTCGAATCAGAGCTGTAGCCGCCTGCCTACACCACAGCCACAGCAATGCTAGATCCGAGCCGTATCTGTGACCTACACCACAGCTCACAGCAACGCTGGATCCTTAACCCATTGAGCAAGGCCAGGGATCGAACCCACGACCTCATGGTTCCTAGTCAGATTCATTTCCACTGTGCCACAATGGGAACTCCTAACCTCCAATTACTTCTTAAATGCCTACTGTGTGCAAGGGACTATGTTTGATATAAAGACCAGTGATACAGGCTCTTGCCCTCCAATTATTTAAAACCTAACAGGGGAGACAGGACATCATGTGAAAAGAGAAAACCCAAGGCAGCATACAGTAAATGCTAAGCAAGGGGCCAGCTGGTCCCTTTCGCTGACTCACTATGATCCAGGACTGTGCTCACTTTTATTGTTTCAAGGTCAGATCTTCAAAGAAGCTGATGACTGGAGATTTTTCCTAATAAATAGATGTACTCACTCCTCCTCCCCACATACACCATTTAGACTATAATATTCAAGGTCCCTATAAATCACCATGTAAATGAGATCTGAGATTAGGAGAAGAATGTAAGAAATGGGAAAGTATAAAAATGCAGGGCAGAGTATGCATATTAAACCAATAAGGGACAATGCAGTCCACAGGGCATACATCAGGCCTCTCTAAAGAGCAGCCTAGGAGTTCCCGCTGTGGCATGAAAGGATCAGCAGGGTCTCTGCAGCACCAGGACATAGGTGTGATCCCCGGCCAGACACAGTGGGTTAAAGGATCTGGTGTTGCTGCAACTGTGGCTCAAATCTGATCCCTGGCGCAGGAATTCCATATGCCGCAGGGTGGCCAAAAAAGAGAAAAAAAAAATTGTTTTTTAAAGCAGCCGAGTCCCATACCTCAAAAAGGGCCAGACCACATTGTGAGAAGTGACAGGTCGAGGACGTGCTTTTTATGCTGCAGCCTCTGCATCAGGGGGTGGCAGAAATCTGGTTGGGGCTGGGATCAGGTGGCAGAGAGCAAATGGACTTCTGTGCTGTCAGGTAGGGTATAGGGAAGGCTTGAAGTTGAGCCTGTCGGGTAATATATAAATAACTGAGCAAGAAAGTGGAAAATGATAATGTGCTGGAATGGGCAGAGAGATTCTCACCATGAATGAATATTGGCCTTGTCCGATCTCCCCAGACCAAATCTATGGCAGAAAACACTGACCAAGCTGGTCTATGATGTGTCTTGACATGTTTCTTGCTTGAGTGAGTTGTAATCAGACAACCCTGAGCCTGAATCGCAGTTCACTTACAGGTTGTGTGATCTTAGGCAAATGGCCTTCCCTCTGAGAGTCTCAGCCATAAACTGGGGGTGACAGGACCAGCTCCATGGGAAGCTGTCAGGATAAGGTAAGACAGATGATATAAAGGTGCTAGAATAGTTCCTGGCACGTCGTAAGTAACAAATGTTCCTTCCTTTCTTGCCCTTTCCTTCTCGCTTTTTACTTCATAATTAATGAGTATTTATGGAACTCTCTCATTTCTGAAAAGTCAAATAGCAAATCCTAGCAACAAAAACCGTTCATTTTCAAAATGAAGACTTAGGAGAGGTCAACACAAGAGCTTTTACACTGAAAACTTCCATCTCATTTTTCAGAGGAGCTAATCAGCATAGCTTGTTTTCTTAATAAGGCCGGCAAGAGGCCATGGCCAACTCAGAACATCACAGCATCTGGAGACAGCCTTCCAGCCTCTGACATCTTGCTAAGGAGCAAGGCTCCCAGCAGCACTAGCTAGGATGATTAAAGTAGAACATATCAGACATTGCAAGGAGATTTGACTTTAAAGGAAACTAACTTTAGAGATTCACAACGGGGCCTCAGAAATAAGATAATGGATTTGAAACTATTTTGAAACGTAATGTGAAAGGCATGGTTGTATTCCTATTATACCTACTACTTAAAAGGAGATTTTGAATTCAGGTTGGGAAAACTGCTATGCTCTCCTCTGGCTCTGCTGTTCCAGGAAATGAGGTCTCACTGTCATGTCCTCATCTCCCCACAGCCCACTGTAACTGGCCAGGGAGGAAAGTGGGGTGAGGTTGGGGCTGAGTTTGAGCAAATACTTAAATTGAAAGATAGTAACCATATTGATCAGCTTTTGTTAAACTTTTTTTTCTTCCAAAATGAAGAAGTTCTCTCAAGACACCTCCCATGTTCACTTAAATAATTTTCATTATACAGTTGCTTAAATAAGTGCCAGTATATAATGAGGTATAAATGTTTCATACTTATAGCTTATTAAAAGCTATGAGAACACAAAATGAAAGTTCTAGACATCTGTTTCACACAATGAGAATATACTCAACACTACCAAACTATACACTTAAAAATGACTAAGATGGTAAATTTTACATTATTTGAGTTTTTGGTTTTTTTTTAAACCACAATTAAAACAAACTGTAAGAACAAATCAGAGAGTTCCAATTGCGGCATAGGTAAATGAATCTGACTAGTACCTGTGAGGATTCAGGTTCAATCCCTGGCCTTGCTCAGTGGGTTAAGGAGCTGGTGTTGCTGTGGGCTGTGATATAGGTCACAGATGTGGCTCAGATCTGCATTGCTGTGGCTGTTGTGCAGGCCGGCAGGTGCAGCTTCGATTTGACCCCTAGCCTGGGAACTTCCATATGCCGTGGGTGTGGCCCTAAAAAGCAAAAAAAAAAGAAAAGAAAAAAACCCACAAGTTTCACAAGTTAAATAAAAACAAGATCAAATAAAACTTTTGCTGAAATTAAGTAGCCAATGTTGGATTTAATTACAATTTACACGTAATTATAAATTACAATTTATACATGTAAATATACATGTAATTAAAATGCATAAACTTACACTTTTATGCATTTAATGTCTCAATTGTTGACCTAAATATTTGATTTTGAGCATGACGGACAATCCTTTGATTCATAATCATTGTAACTACAATAATTTTTACTCTGATCAGGTTACTCATTTGAAACCACCAGTTGATTATTTTAATTGGCCAAACTCATTTTAAAATGGTTTTCTCCAAAATATAATATTGATAATTATTAAAAGCTCCCAACTGAAGTTCTTCATGGAGAATATTTGCCAGCTAGTATGTCATATAAATACACACAATACACACACAAACACATCTGCCAATAATCCGAATAAAGTGACTGCTCCGCCTAGCTTCCTTTCAGTTCAACCTATGGTACCAAGAGACCTGTAATGACTCAATTTTCTCTCCGCTTTCCTCTATTTGAACTACTATAAGGCTTCATTTATTCTGGTGCCATGATTCATTTGGCCTTCACTTTGCATGAATGCATCATTTGTGTATTAAGTCAGCCAGCCCGGTTCTTTTCTCATTAGCCTGTGGCAATTAAAGCAGCATGGTTATTTTTATGATGGAAAGTCAAAATTGATGGAAAGTCAAAATTAATTTATTAAATAAATTAAGACATAAATCTCATCACTGGAAAAGCAGTTTTACCCTTGTAATTTGTCAGATAAATTGATATAATGTTTATCAAACAGAAATCAAGATGCATTTTGTTTCTTGATGTCAGGAATGCCAATCTAAAGTCCCAACACTTTAAAAGTTAAATACTGCCACATTAACAACCAGGTGATACCAACACAATTTTCAGCATAAAATACCTACACTAAAAGTATGTCTTATAAAATGAACATCCCAGGTAAGCTTATATTTTATTATGTAAGTTTTTTAAAGATCATCGTTGAAATGAAAACATGATATTACTGATGGACTATCAAGAATACAGGCACAGGCAAGTTCCTGTTATGGTGCAGTGGAAACGAATCTGACTAGTTTCCATGAAGACTCGGGTTCAATCCCTGGCCTCACTCAGTGGGTTGAGGATCCAGCATGGCCGTGAGCTGTGATGTAGCTCCCAGACTCTGCTTGGATCCCTTGTTGCTGTGGCCAGCAGCCACATCCCCGATTGAACCCCTAGGCTAGGAACTTCCATATGCCAGAATGTGGCCCTAAAAAAAAAAAAAAAAAAAAAAAAAAAAAAAAAAAAAAAAAAGACTACAGGCACAGGAGCTTCCGCAGTGGTGCAGTCAGTGAGTTAAGAATCAGGTCACTGTGTAGGTACATGTTCTATCCCCAGCCCAGCACAGTGGGTTAAGGATCCAGTGGTGCCACAGGTATGGCTCAGGTTCAAACCCTGGCCTGGGAACTTCCATATGCTGTGGGTGTGGCCATAAAATTTTTAAAAAAAGAAAAGCACAAACTTCTCTAGTTTGAGTAAAGATTGATATTGTATACATCGGTAACAGAAATCTTTAAAGCATCAGAGCACCAGAAAAGTGGAGTGAGGAGGGCATCTTCAGGAGAGAGAGCCCTGTGTGGGTGTTGGGCCCAAGCAGGAGCAGAGGGACCCCTGCAGAGGGTGGGCTTGGCTCAGGGTCAGAGCCAACGTATGCTGAGGGGATGGCTCAGCAGAGGGTGCAGCCTGGTACATGGGTTTCAGACCCCATGTCGGGTGATGGGGGTGTGAGATGCTGGAGTCCAGGCAGGAGGAAGAGGAGATTTCAGAGCCAAGGTGGGGTAAGAGGGGTATCTGTGTAGGATGGTGGTCCAGCACTGGTTGTTGCAGCCAAGGCAGGTCCGTTACCTAAAAATATACGGTAAGAACATAGCATCACTTCTGTGGTATTCCTGACAAAGATAGAGGTTTAACTTATTCATGAGAAAACATCAAACACAAATTGAGGGAAGTTCTACAAAATGACTGGCCCTTTTATTTTGTTTGTTTTTTTTTGGTCTTTTTAGGGCTGCACTCATGGCATATGGAGGTTCCCAGGCTAGGGGTGGAATCAGAGCTACAGCTCCAGCCTACGCCACAACCACAGCAACGCCAGATCTGAGCAGAGTCTGTGACCTGCACCACAGCTCACAACAACCCCGGATCCTTAACCCACTGAGTGAGGCTAGGGATCGAATCTGCGTTCTCATGGACACTAGTGGGGTTTCTTACCACTGAGTCATGATGGGAACTTCTGATCCATATTCTTTTAAAATGTTAAGGATGTTAAAGTTACGGAAAGATGGAGGAACTATTCCAGAGTGACAGAAACTAAGGAGGAGTTCCCGTGTAGTGTAGTGGGTTAAGGATCTGGCACTATCACTGCTGTGACTTTGGTTGCTACTGTGGTGTGGGTTCGACCCTTGGCCTGGGAATTTCTGCATGCCATGGGTATGGCCAAAAAGAAAAAAAAAAAAACTCTCAAAAAAAGAAAGGAGACTAAGGGATTAAGGAAATGTGGGGAATAATTGCATCATGTGGTTCTGAGCTGGAATCCTTTGCTGTAAGGATTATAGGGTACATTCTAGAGCTATGGAGAAACTCCATGGAGTCTGAGGATTAGATCTCGGTGTACCAATGGCAATTTCCCAATTTTGCTGTTTGGATTGGAGCTGTAGGGGAATGTCTCTGAGTCAACGTAGACTATGATTCAGGGGTACTGAAAGAATCAACTTGGCAACTTCCTTTCAAATGGTTCCAGGAGAAAAGGTCTTTGTACTTTACCTGGAATTTTTCTGAAAATATGAGATTGTCTCAAAGTTTAAAATTTCATGAGATTCAATGTTGTTTCCATTTTTTTAAAAGGGGATAAAAAATTCATGTCTAAAGTCTGACCAACTATGTAGAAATACCTTGCAAAATGGTAAGAGTTCCCATATTGAGCACTTATTGCGTGTCAGATGTTAGACTAAGCAGTTTGTGTATTTTATCTCCTTTAAATTTCACACCAATCTTAGAAAGTATTACTAGTTCCTTTTCACAGATGAGGAACCTGAGGCTCAGAGAGAATAAGTAACCAGGCTTTTAACTAACCTATTCTACTGCTCAAAACAACAACTGAAAAAATTTCCAAAAAAGCCTGGAGAATGTTAATAGCAGTAGTCTCTGGGCAGTGGAACTACAAATAACTTTCAGTTTTTCCTCTTGTAGCTTTTAGCATTTTCCAAAGTATCTACAATAGCATACTGCTTTTGTAATTAGGAGAAAAACAGAAAGTCATCATTAACAAAATAAGCATTTGTTGTGGAGCGATGTTGTAAAAATATGTTGATTATTCAAAACCATACTGAACAACCCAAACTGTTAATAGTGATATTATCTCTTAGTAGTGGTATTACTGTGAGTTTAATTTTTTGCTTCTCTGGAATTTACAAAATTTCTATAATTAATTCTCTCATTCATTCAACAAATAGTGAGCATCTGCTATGATTTATTTGTATAAGAAGAAAAACTTTTTAAAGAAAAAAAAAGGACTTTATAAGTCCAAAATTGTAAATTTTTTTTTCAAAAAAGCAGGAAGGAACAATAGGTATGCTTAGAGAAAGACTGGGCACCGTGACATGCAATTGTGTTTCAGTAGTAAATTTGAATTATCTTTTCTAAATACTTTTCTGTGCTTTCCCGGTTTCAACAATACATCTTACTTCCTACGTTATTTACAGCTGTGTTTCAGTGCTTAGGCAGCACATAGAGTTCAAGAAGATTTGTTGAATGAATGAAGGCGTTTTATTACAATACCCCCCAGAAAAAGAACCATAATATAGTTTTTAAAAACAGCAATGACTGGAGTTCCCATTGTGGCTCAGTGCTAACGAACCCCACTAGTATCCATGAGGATGAGAGTTCGATCCCTGGTCCGGCTCAGTGGGTTAAGGATCCACTGTTGCCGTGAGCTGTCGTGTAGGTCAAAGACGTGGCTCAGATCACATTGCTATGACTGTGGTGTAGGCTGGCAGCTGTAGCTCTGATTCAACTCCTAGCCTGTGGCCCTTAAAAAGGGGGGGGGGGGAAAGATTTCTAGCCAATGTATTTTTAGGAGAATTGGTGACACATCACTACACCAGCATCTACTGAGGATATTGCTGTATAGCTGAGTTTCTTGGTAGTGATATCTGAGGTTCACAGTGGAATGGAGGGATGGGTAGGGTTGGGATGACTCAGTCATAAGCTCCTATTTTGCTAGTAATCACGAAGCTTATTTCTCTGGTTTTTATAAAGTAACATGAATCGAAACCCTAGGAGAGACTGGCTATGAGGTCAGTGTGGGAGAGAAGTCCCTTAGCTGGTCTGAGAATCAAGCGGACTGCCCAGCATCCATATCTCCACTTGGCTGTTCAACTCTCACCTCAACTGTGGGGAGCTTATATGCTATGATTTTGCCAAATCTGAAGATTCCCAAAAACCTCATGAAGAAGTCCTTATGTGTATCCAGGGATTGCTAGACCTTTCTTGTCATCCTTGAATCCATTTTCTCTTGCAGCAACACACTGGCAAATATTGTTGATTCTACCTTCAGACAATATCCAGACTGTGACCCCCTCTCTTACCTTACTCGGATCATTGAAAGGGTCTCTCAGTGACCCCCTATTTCAATCCTTGGCCCCCTGCTCTATTTTCCACATAGCAGCCTCCACAGGATCCTTTAAAACCTATCTCAGATCATGTCTTCACACAAAACCCTACAATGACTACAGCCCTCAAAAGAAGGTGCTAGCTTGTGTCCCTGACTCTGTCTTATGTCTGACCTAATTTTCTACAGCTTTCCCCTTGCTCGCTCCACTCTAGCCATCTTGACTTCCTTGCTGTTCCTCAAACATACTAGTCGCACTGTGCCCGGGCTATATCCTCTGCAGGAAGCTGCCTCCACCCCATCCAAATGGCCCCCCTCTCTTGGGATTTCTCCTCAAATGTCACCTTATCAGAGAGGCAGTTCCTAACCATCTCTGTCTAGTAGAAACCTCCTATCCAGACACCATCTCCTCTATCTTGCTTTTCTTCCTGCATAGGAGTCATCATCATTGGGACAGCTCTGCCCACCAAGTGTGTCCAGTTTTCCTAAACACATGCTATGACTGCGCCTCCTCACCTTTGGAAGTCACGTACTGCCATGTGACTTGCTTTGTCCAGTGCCATGTGAGACAAGGGCCATGTGTCACTTTCAGGAGGAAGCCAGCGCACAGGTCACCCCTCTGTCCTCTCCCTCTCCCGCAGAGATTGGCCATGCTCCAGATGGTGCTTCTCCGGGCAGCCTGGGTCCCAGAGTGACGCTGCACAGAGCAGAGCCCCCAGCCAACCTGCATGCAACACAGAGTAAGTGAGAGATAAACTTTGTTGTTTTAAGCCCCTGAGATATTGGGTTATTACCACAGAATAACTAGCCTGTCCCAACTGCCCCACTCTGACATATTACCTATTTATTTGCTGTCTCCCCTATGCCCCCCCCTTCTAGAATGTAATCTTTTTGATGGTAGGACTCTGTTCACTGGTAGATCTCCAATGCCTGGAACAGTGCCTGGCACACAGTAGGTATTCAGTAAATATCTGCTGGCTGCTCCGATGAATGATGAATTGATCACAACAACGGAAACGGGGAGATTTAACAATGGCAGGCTTTACTCTTCCTGGATGCATCGACAAAATCATTCACTCTACCTGATCTGAATGTGAACAAAATCATTCCTGATTTCAAGATTGGATGTGTGGCTGCTTATCTCGCCAGGCACAGTTTGAAAGCACAAATCGCTTATGGGTACAAAACCTAGCTAGTCATGAAAGCACATAAAGGAGTGAAAGTTACAGCACGAATGGAGATCTGGCACAGTGCTGAGGGGACTCGGCTGACAACCATAAATAAAAGGCATTATCGGGGTTTGTGTTGATGCTGAATGCTGATGTGGTTTGCTCTCCCTGTGTGGACATTAGCATTTGTAATGAACTGAGCTTCAGAGGCCTGGGATTTTATCTGCCGTTATCATAAATTGGTGTATGAGCCCCTCTCAGGACTTTTGCAAAAGCTGCGTGTGCTTTTGTGAGCTGCTTTCTTTTCACGTGCTTCCTCCCGGTATGGCTGAATTTGGACGGGGATAATACACTTCCTGTATCGTGCAGCACCGTACAAGGAAACTCATTGTATCCCCTCAGAGGAAGAGTACATCTGTAAGTAGTTTTTAGGAATGCACTGAAGGATCTTGTTAGGGTGACTTATTCTCCCAGTTCCATTTGGTTGATGAAGTGGATCACGTGACAGATGTGCATAATGAACCGCTTTAGTTGCTGCCAGTGGGAAGCTCAACCTATAAAAGGCGAAATCTCCTGGACTCATTGAGGGCAGAGCCAGCCGATCACATAGAGAGAAGTCTGCTTCATTCTGAGTTGTCATTTTCTTACTGCCGCATACAATGCACCAGTGTTACTAGGCTTTGCTTTTACTTTCTCCTAGAGCAACTGCCTTTCCAGTTGATTCCTAATTCCAACTGGAAAGGCAGTTCTTTCTGCATACGATTCCCCAAAGAGCAGACAGTATTAAGATGTGCAAGGAATCAGCCATTAAATGCACTTGCAAGGAGTCTTTATGTTTTGTCATTTAAAAAGGAAACATTATTTACATCAGAGAGTAGGCTTACCGTTTTTTTTGGGGGGGTGGTTCTTTGCCTCTTCTCCATCTCTTTTCCTCTCACCCTTTTCCCTATTTCTTTTCTTTCTTTTTTCCATTAGCTTATTTTTTCTCTTTATATTCACTGGTAATTCCCTAATGACTGCAATCACAAGGAATGCAATTTGTCTCCCATTTTCCATAGGAGACAGAGCAGTGACATTTAAGCCAAAAAACACAAGTGACCAACCTATTCCAGGAACTGTCTAACATGCAGCTCATTCTAGCTGCTTCTGGGTTACTAAGGAACAGTGAATGAAAAAAAAAAAAAAAATAATGCAAATTCTATTGCCCATAGGGGAAATGATGAAAAAGACTATTAAGTCCACTTGACTCAGCTCTACCATGGAGCATCCACACGTACCCAGCACCATGCTAGGTGGCCATGTAGGTAGCTGAAAAGAGAGCACGTAACCCTTGAAAGTCAGTGAATACATGTTGGTGTATGATGACATAGCCACATGCCATAATAGCAGCACAGGTAATAGGGCTTTAGGTGATTCCAGAGGGCAGATCTCAGTGAGAACTTAAATGGTCAGGCAATGGACTTCCCGTCGTGGCACAGCAGAAATGAATCCAACTAGGAACCATGAGGTTGCGGGTTCGGTCCCTACCCTTGCTCAGTGGGTTAAGGATCCGGCGTTGCCGTGAGTTGTGATGTAGGTCACAGAGGCGGCTTGGATCCTGAGTTGCTGTGGCTCTGGCGTAGGCTGGTGGCTACAGCTCTGATTCCACCCCTAGCCTGGGAACCTCCATATGCCACGGGAGCGGCCCTAGAAAAGGCAAAAAAAAAAACCCAAACAAACAAAAAAAATGGTCAGGCAATGATTTAGGCTGAAGGCAGGAACTGAGCTAGACCTTGAAGGACAAGTCAATTTTAAATGCTATCGACAGAGCAAAATCCTCTTTTAAAGAGGTCAAAAGTGCATGAGAGCTTGATCAAACCCAGCAGTCTGGGGCACTTCACTTATAGCCCTAGTCTCCCAGCTAACCACATGTTAGAGGCATAGGTCATCTAAAGAACATTACAAATACATACATTCATCAGATGTTAGGATAAGGCAGTTAACCACAACATAAAATTCAGAGATGTCACATCTGTAGGCTTTATATTGATTTTGAAAACAGAAGAATTTTTTTTTGTCTTTTTTTTAGGGCCACACCCATGGCATAGGGAGGATCCCAGGCTAGGGTTCAAATAGGAGCTAAAGCTGCTGGCCTACACCACAGCCACAGCCACGCCGGATCCTTAACCCACTGATCGAGGCCAGGGATCGAACCTGTGTCCTCATGAATACTAGTTAGGTTTGTTTGCACTGAGCCACTACAGGAACTCCCAGAATTGTTTTTCTTATATACCAGTAAGTGTCGTGGATTAAAATCGCCGCGGAATTTAAGGAATTATATTTAAGAAAACAATCTGGGAAATGAGAATTTAATCTTCTAATTGCAAAACAGCTTAAGAAACTTCTTTTGGAGACTTTTTAAAATGTCAGATTTGGCTTCAGTGAGTTTAGTGAATTTTCCTTTGCAGACAGTATGAAAGCCCACACAGAAAGGCCCCTGGCACCTGAGCCATCTCCTGAGTCTGATGCTGGCCAGAGGCCTCTGGTGAAAATCCCTGGCTGTTTTCTCCAGAGGAATGACAAGGTTTGGCAGCAGCTACTGAGGTCACACAGAGTCAGGAGTGGCTTGTTCCCAGGGTCGGCTTGGGTGGGGGTGAGAAACAGCTCAAGGCCAAGAGTTTGACTTCCTGGCCCTTCCAGAAAAGGGTAGTGCTCTTTAATTTATCCCTAACTGGAATACTTTGCTGTGGGTTTTCCTTTTAAAAAAGACAAAACATGCCCTTTTAACCATTTCCTCTCCAAAGACCTTTGTTAGAGTTGATTTAGTTGTTTCTCTATCAAAATAGCTACCATGTAAAAACTATTATCAAAAATGTCTCGTATTCCTGTTTCACATAACTCAGTAATACGGTTTTCTGAGGTCTTAAGCCTGGGACTGTCAGTCCTTTTTGTTGTGAGAAGTTTAAAGGAAAAATTAAATAGAGTTTGTGTAAAAATAGAAAGAAACCCTTTTGGACTGACCTTATTCTGAGCACCATGAATACTTGAACGTGGGGGTACACAGACAAGGCATTCTCACACATCACCTATTTTACTAAAAAATGTTATGATAGAAAACTTAATTATTTTTGTATTTATTTTTCCTTAAGTCCTGGTTGTTGCCTTCAATGATGGGCACCAGAGAGGCATACGTGTGTAGGTAGCTGAAGGTACAGCTAGCTATGTGGTCTGCCTGGAACCTAAAATTAGATTGAGTTGACGATTCTACTGGGAGGGATTTTTTTCCCTCAGTGTTTTCATTTCCAAACTCTGCTACCTCCCACTTCCTGCAGAGACTGAAGTCATCATAGATACTACTCAAAAGTAATAACTCCTGAGAGACTCTCTCTGCAAAATCAGCATGCAAAAGGCAGTTGGCCCCAGAAGCCAAGGACTTCTGGCTACAGCAGTAGAATGTTAAAGCCACACCACAGTAAAAGGAATCTGGGTTTTCTGTATTTTAAACCGTCTATTGTTGCAGCCTTAGCTTTGGTGAAATCTAGAGAAATGAATTAAAGATTTTGCTTTTAGAGTTTTTATAAAAAAATAAGGCATTTCTGTTTTTATTCCTTAAAAGATGAGGAAAATTAGGTGCTGAAATTGTGAGGCATTCTGAAAACGACTTGGAATAATTATGTTTGTTAAACTGGGCAGCCCTGATATTGTATGCTATATAAATCAACTTTCATTATTCTTTAATGATTCTTTGCAATTCTTTTTTTCTAGAACTTTGCAAGCTTTGACTTCTGTTCACCTTGCTGTGGAATGCTTTAAAGGGCATTTCATCTAATAGCTGAGGAAAATGATAAATTATAGATGCCAAATCATATAGTAGTGATTTAGGTAGCATTAAGGTAAGACTGTAAGCAATAAAACACAAATTTTCCTGATCAACCTCTACATTAGAAACAAAAAAGAAATAGCTGTCAGCATAATTAAAGCAAGACATGTCAAGATGCTTGTTAATATGCCAATCTGAAGGCTTTTTAAAAAAAAAAAAAACCTCAAAATCATAAAGCTGGGAATATTTACCGCTTTAAGAATTTCTGTATTTATTAATGAGTATGAAGTGATTTTGTTCTAAGTTTACTCTGGGAAGACAGATATAAAGAAAGAAAAAAAAGAAACCCAGTTTCAATTTCTTAAGCATTTGAGGAGTCAGGACAATGAGGTGGTTAAATGTTGGCCTGGGCTAAATTTTTACCACATCCCTACCAGCTGTGCAACCTCACGCAACTTACTTAACCTCTCTGGGCCTTCACTTCATCAGCTGTAAAATGGGGAAAGTAGTGGGTCCTACCTCACGAGGTAATTGTGAGGATTACAAATAAAATGTTTACAATAGAATCTAACAGAGCAAGCACTCAGCAAAAATGGGTTGAATGATATCTTTCCTCTGTCTAAACTCCCTGGGGCTTTTCCTCTTACTCTGCATGAAAGCTGACTTCCTTACCATGTCCTATAAAGCCCTATACAACTGGCTTGTTTACTCTCTGACCTCTTTTCCTCCCCACTCAGCTTATACACTAGGCGCCCTCCCATCTCAGGACCCTTGTCTTGAAAGCTGACCCTCAGACATCCTCAAGGTTGGCTCATCACTTCTGTCAGGTCTTTACTTCAAAAGCAACTTATCCCTGAGACTTTTCCTGGACCACCAGCTAACATTGCAACACCTCTTGATATTTCGTTTGTTTGCTTTTGAGGGCCACACCCAAGGCATATGGAAGTTCCCAGGCTAGGGGTCAAATAGGAACTGCAGCTGCCAGCCTACACCACAGCTCAGAGCAAAGCCAGATCCTAAACCCAATGAGGGATTGAACCCTCATCCTCATGGATACTAGTCAGGTTTGTAACCCACTGAGCCACGACAGGAACTCCTCTCGATATTTTTTAGTCCTCTTTTCTGCTTTATTTCTCCCCTTAGTACTAACTACTTCCTAACTTACTACAGATTTTACTAATTTATCTTGTTTACTTTCTATATCTCCTAACAGAAAGGAAACTCCAAGAAGGCAGGGATTTTTGTTTTGGCCACCAATGTAGCCCCACTGCCGCCCCACTGCCTAGAACAGTTTGTCACAATAGTAGCCGTCAATAAATATTTGAAGGCGGAATGAATGGACGATTTCCCTTAATTTCTTTTTTTCTTTTTTTGGTCTTTTTAGCTATTTCTTGGGCCGCTCCCGCAGCATATGGAGGTTCCCAGGCTAGGGGTCGAATCAGAGCTGTAGCCACCGGCCTACGCCAGAGCCACAGCAACACAGGATCCGAGCTGCATCTGCAACCTACACCACAGCTCACAGCAACTCCGGATCGTTAACCCACTGAGCAAGGGCAGGGACCGAACCCACAACCTCATGGTTCCTAGTCAGATTCGTTAACCACTGCGCCACGACGGGAACTCCTCCCTTAATTTCTAAAAAATAATTACATCCTACACATTTACTTCATTCCAAAGTTTCATGAGATGTAATTTTTTTTTGGTCACATACATTTTCTTGGTTGCCATGATGACTGTCAGCCACTTAAACAGCCACAACTGCACTTTAAAGGCTTGATAACTATCTAATGAAAGTGGGGGGACGAGGTTAGCCCACCCCTACCATGATGCAGCTGTTCCGTCTAAGTGTTCATTAGTTCACCCGGAGGAAATACTGCTGCTCGCTGGACCGCCCTAGTTCCTTTCTTCAGCCACAGATAAGCCAGGAACAACCTCTGATTTTCCTTTTCCATCCTTTTCTTTTAGTAGCTACAAAGGGGTGGGGAAAGCTTCTTTAGTAAATAGAGCATATAATTTTCAAAATCTGAATGTACGCAAGGACAGAGTACATGGAATACTATGAGTTATCACTGTGGAATGATTTCTCTCTCTCTCTCTGCCCGCAGGGGTTTTTAAATATGGACATATGGAGTTCCCATCGTGGCTCAGAGGTAACGCATCGACTAGTATCCATGAGGACACGGGTTCGACCCCTGGCCTCGATCAGTGGGTTCAGGATCTGGCATTGCCGTGAGCTGTGGGGTAGGTCACAGGTGTGGCCTGGATCCGAAGTGGCTGTGGTGCAGGCTAGCAGCTGTAGCTCCTGATTGAACCCTAGCCTGGGAACTTCTATATGCTGTGGGTGCAGCCCTAAAAAGACAAAAAATAAATAAAAATAAATAAATAAACATGGACATGTTACAAGGGCAGGAGGCAAGATGAAGGATAAAAGCTCCTGAACATCTCCTGTGCTCCTGGCGCAGCTTTATACACTACATCTCGCAACGATCCTGCCTGGTTGATATGCTCATCCCCAGCCTCTACATGCAAAGCTGAGGGAAGACCAAGGCTCAGAAGAGGATAAGCGACCTGTCCCAGGCCACCTGACCAATAAGTGCAGCGAAAGACACAGAGTTTATCAGGAACAGGACAACCATTTTCATTTTCTCTTTCCTCTTTGCCCCTCTAAGCAGTTTCCTAAGCATTAGACAAATTTGTATGTCTTGAGCCAACACCTAATGGATTAGAGAGTTAGTGGGTTTCTACAACAGCTCAAAGCTGGTGGCCTGAAGCTATTGAGATGTCAACAGCTTCTCCTGTCATCAGTGAGGTGAGGACCTGTGCACTAGGGATGGGCTGACATCAGAGACAGGCCGAGTCTGTGCCCCGTCCATACTCCACATTAGGAACCAGAGATCGAAGTAGTCATACCTCCTTCCCCAACAGCCATAGCTCCTCATTCTACTTCTCTGGCATTACTCAAACTGCTCGGCTTCGTTGGATAGAAATGTAGGTACTCATCTTATTCTAAAGGAGGCACAATGGCCCCTCCTAGTTGATTCCAGGTAGGATTCCAGTGACAGGGTGCATCTAACCACCAGACAACACTGGCGTGGGAAATCACCCAGCCGGACTTCCTGACTGACACCATGAGGCCTGGACAAACTTGTCCAAGGTTACAGAATTGAGACCAGAACCCTGGTTTTCTTATCATTAGTTCCTTAATTTTTAATTATACCACACAACTCCTCTTTGTCTTTGAGCAGAGTTATGATCTATATTGAATGTGCTTTAACAAAAAGCCATCTGGTAAACGTAGGAGTTCCCATCATGGCTCAGTGGTTAACAAATCTGACTAGCATCCATGAGGACACAGGTTTGATCCCTGGCCTTGCTCAGTGGGTTAAGGATCCAGCGTTGCCACGAGCTGTGGTGTAGATCGAAGAAGTGGATTGGATACCATGTTGCTGTGGCTGTGATGTAGGCCGGTAGCTGTAGCTCAGATTCAACCCTAGCCTGGGAACCTCCATATGCTGCGAGTGTGGCCCTAAAAAGAAAAAAAACCAAACAACAACAAAAACCCCCAAAACGTTGTATAGGTAACACAGGGGCCTGGAAAGACTTTAGGTGAGGAAAAAACCCAATAGTTCAAGTAATAAATAGCAATCACTTTAGGTTGGTGGCAGCGGAAATGGGGAAAAAAAGAAGCTGAATGCAAGAAACATCATAATGGACTTGCTAGGTCTCAGAACTGATTTGGAAGGATGAGTTTATGGGATTATAAAAGGAAAGCCAAAACTGGAGCCAGAGCAAGTGTGGTGCAGTGATTAGGATGGGTCTGGTTTCAAATCCCAGATTCCATGCGTTCGTTGTATAACCCGCCTCCCCTCACTCAATGAATATTTACTGAACACCAGTATGGGCCAGGCCTTGTTCTAGGCACTTGGGCTATATCAGAGAATAAAACTGACAGAGATTCTGGTGTTTACATTCTAGCTATGACTTAACTTTGCTAAGCCTAAGTTTGCTCATATAGAAGGAATAATATCCATTCATAATGTTGTGAGGATTTATGTACTCAATCAATATTAGGAATCATGATACCTAAGTTTTGAGTCTGGGCAACTATGGTAAAAAGTGATATTAACACAAACTGTGAAGTTGAAAGAATAAGATGATCTTGAGGAAAGATGCACTGTGGGTGTACTGAGTTATAAGCCCTGATCACCCCAAGTTTCTAATAACATATGCAGTTCAGGATTGTTATAGAGTTTGGGCTTGGATTTGGAGAACACTGGCCTGAATTTCCTAATGGCCCTGACGTTCTTTAAATAAAGAGGTTGAGATTGCACCTCAAATCCCAGATTCTTGAGTTTGAACTATACTAGGTACAAGTAAGAGGCCTCTGTGGAAGCACAGTGCTGGATCCAGGCTCTGTCTTGAGATGCAGCAACCCTGAGGGGATCAGGAATAAGGTGGGGTAGGGCAGATGAGTGGGCAAAAATGAATACCCAGCCATTCTCTGAAATGAACTCTGGAACTCTACTGTTGGGGCTTAAGACTTGTGTATCAAGCAAACTTCAAGGGGTACAAGGTCAAGAAAAGACTACTGGAGTTCCCGTTGTGGCGCAGTGGAAATGAATCCCACTGGGAACCATGAGGTTCCAGGTTCGATCCCTGGCCCTGCTCAGTGGGTTAAGGATCCGGCATTCCCATGATCTGTGGTATAGGTTGCAGACACGGCTGGGATCTGGCATTGCTGTGGCTGTGGTGTAGGCTGGCAGCTGTAGCTCTGATTTGACCCCTAGCCTGGGAACCTCCATATGCCACGGGTGCGGCCCTAAAAAGACACAAGATGAAAAGAAAAGACTACTGAACAGAAAACCAACTTTCTGTTTGATGGCAGTACCTAGGTCATCAGGAGATTTTGGGGGTGCCCACCAACTCTGTATGGGCACAGGTGGAAAAGCAACCTGAACAGCCAACAAGGCTGAGGAACATCCCGATCACCAGGAGCTACACGTCTGACCACCAGTGGTTCTCAACGTGTGGTTCCTGGACTAGTAGCTTCAGCATCACCTGGGAACTTGTTAGAAATGCAAATTCTTAGGTCCCATTCCAGACCTCCTCCCCGCATATCTGGGGGACACAGCCCAATAACCTATGTTTTCACAAGCATCTAGATGATTCTCTGATGTATATTAAAGTTTGAGAACTACTGAGACACACTGCTGAACTAAGAAATATCTTCCTAGCTAGAGGCATCCAGCCCCTAGTGCCCACTTTCCAAATTGTATCTCCCTTGATTCTCTCTGTTTACATATTTTCAGCGTTTTCTTTTTTAAACAAGACTGTGAGGTGGAGAAACGATAAACAAGAAGGTTCCATGGGTGCTGAGTCAAAGCAGACTTCTTTCACTCAACTTTATCCTTTCACTCAAAATCTAACAAGAGGGTTGCACAAAATATCCCTTTAAAGTTTTCCCACTTATTTTCATGTTCATTAGTAAGATACACTTCATTTTTCAGTCTTCTCTGCAGGACTGGGACAGGATCTAACTGGGCTTTAAAACCAATGTGAATTAAAGGAATTATGGATAATAAAACTAGCAGGTATAATTGAATACTTACTATGTTGCAGGCATTATGCTGTATTTCACATGGATTACTTAATCCTCAACCGTACACTTAACTTGTACTACCCCATTTGTACAGATGAGAACACTGAGGATCAATCAGGTTAACTGCCCAAGGTCAATTTCCATGAAAGGGCATATGTGTAGTTTGAGCCCAAGCAACTGACTCCAGCATCAAAGCTATGATCACTATGCCATTTGTCTGTAACATTAGAGTCACCAAGGAGCATTCCAAAACTGTTCGTGCCTGAGTCCCACCCCAGAGAATCTGATTTAATTGGTCTGGGTTGGGGCCCAGGCAGGGACTTTTTTTTATTTTTATTTTTTAAATTTTTATTTATTTTTTGTCTTTTTAGGGCCGCACCCGAGGCATATGGAGGTTCCCAGGCTAGGAGTCGAATCAGAGCTGTAACTGCCACCCTACACCACAGCCACAGCAACGTGGGATCCGAGCCAAGTCTTCGACCTATACCACAGCTCACGGCAACGCCAGATCCTTAACCCACTGAGCGAGGTCAGGGATTAAACCTGCAACCTCATGGTTCCTAGTCGGATTCGCTTCCACTGTGCCACAACAGGAACTCTGAAGGTTTTTTTTTTTAAAGCATGCAGATGATTCTACCACAGTCAGGTTGAAAACCCCAATATGTAACACAGTCTCTGTGCTTAAGTATAGCACACAAGTCAGCTGCTAGGAAGTGGTGGTGAATTCAAATCTGTATTGGTCTAGAGTTTGGTTCATTGCCTTCACCTTGATCACTACCACTTTCACTCCAGTACCACCTGACAATTTTCACAGAATATTTCAAGACACAAAAATAAAGGTTCCCAGTTAGCATATCTATGAAAGATGTTGCTTTCAAGAAATGTTTTCTTGGAGTTCCCGTCATGGCACAGTGGTTAAGGAATCCGACTAGGAACCATGAGGTTGTGGGTCAGTCCCTGGCCTTGCTCAGTAGGTTAGGGATCCGGCGTTGCCGTGAGCTGTGGTGTAGGTCACAGACTCAGCTTGGATCCCACATTGTTGTGGCTCTGGTGCAGGCCGGTGGCTACAGCTCCGATTTGACCCCGAGTCTGGGAACCTCCATGTGCCGCGGGAGCGGCCCTAGAAAAGGCAAAAAGACCAAAAAAAAAAAAAAAAAAGAAATATTTTCTTGATTTCTTAAGTCATCTAAAACTGTCTTTTTCTTCTCCTCCTCCTCTTTCTTCCTTTTCATTTTTAAAGGTTTGGCCTCTGGAAAACATTCCAAGTATAATGGCAAAACATCTAGTTTTCCTATGAGCTTATAAAATGAAGTGGTTCTTCAGAGTAAACAAAAGATCTTTTCATCTAAAATTTTAATTGACACCAATTCAGCTCCCTGGGAATTAGTTCCAATGTTTGGCTCAGGTTTCTGGCACTGAGCACTGGGCCCTGGCCTCAAGCCTGCACTCGGTCACCTTACATCTGCACCTCAGGGCTTCTCGCCAAGAAGCTGGTCTCATGGCAGCACTACCCTATGGCTTAACATCCGAATGTTGAGCCTTGATACCCAGCCTGACTGAAAGCAGGTCAAATGACTGCAACTCTGTTTAGCAAACAACTTAACAGGAGTCACCTGATGAACGATGGTAATACCTCTGACATTTCTGGAAGAAAAGAGAACCGATTTTCATTAGTTTGTCTAGGAACAGAGAAGGGTGTTTCTTAAAGTTTCATTTACAGCCAGAAATGTGTGGATTGATATAACCAACACATAAAAGGGGAAACATCTGTCACTTCTATTTGTAGCCATGTTTGTAGCAGCTCTTTCAGAAAGGAAGACTAGAGACCAGCTATCCTGGTCTGGGGGCTCTATAGTTGGGCTGTTCAAGATGGCTGTTCTCTCGCTCTCTCTACATCCCCTGCTCGACCTGGCCCTGCTTCATCCACATGACTATCCAATCCTCTTAATTACAGAGCTTAATTAGCCCTGGTAACTGATGAGCTCCTGGACGTAGATTCCCTCTATAAATGGCAGCCTCCTTCTCCCACAGGTAGTGAAGAGTGTAGCTATGTCCTGCCCACACGGTTGGGTGTGATCCAGGACCCTTTGTGGAAGATCCAGCTAGCCAATAAACCGTCGATGCCTCTGTTGCTCCCAGCTCTTTCTTCAGCTTCAGGCTGGGCAGTTACTAGGCTTGCAGGCCCATGGGGTGCAGCCCGAAAGGAGCAAGGCAGTGTCTGAAATTTGGTCTTCCCGCTAACCAGGTGGGTTTGGGCAGACAACTTAATCTCTTTGTGCCTCAGTTTCCTCATATATAAAATAAAGTTTGGGCTCATTAAATGAACTCTAAATCTGAGTCCTAAAATTGTATCACATGTATGAATATATATTTATAGTTCTTCTAATTTGGTGTAACCACTTGAAACTTCTTACCAGAGAAAATTTGAATTTGTAAAAATTGAGGTTGACATTAAAGAGGGAATTTAAGAACAAGGAATTGCAGAGTCTTCGCTGTAAGAAGCTAGATAGATAATATATTTCAGCTTCCTCATTTTATCTTCTCCCTCTTTGTCTTTTTCTTTCCTTTCTTCTATTTTCAACAAATATTTTATGAGTTCTGGAACACACCAGGCACTGAGGTAAGTGCTAGAGACCAAGACTGAGTCCTTAGCCTTAAAGAACTTCCAGGACAATAGACACAGACAAGGGAGCAGGTAATTAAAATAGAATGAGGAGATTTCCCATTGTGGCACAGCCAAAACGAAACCACCTAGTATCCAGGAGAATGTGGGTTTGATCCCTGGCCTCACTCAGTGGGTTAAGGATCCAGCATTGCCACGAGCTGTGGTGTAGGTCACAGAAGCAGATTGGATACCACATTGCTGTGGCTATGGTATAGGCCGGTAGCTGTAGCTCGGATTCAACCCCAGCCTGGGAACCTCCATATGCTGTCAAAATAAAATAAAACACAACGAAGTGAGTGCTACAACAGAGGTGGGCATAGGGTGCAAGGAAGGTTGATGCCAGTCTCAGGGTGGGGGAGGGGCAGGAGTTAGGGAAGGCTCCTGGAGAGAAGTCATCTAAACCGCAGCTGGCACGTGCCAGAGCTGGTGGAGGAACTGGAGCTCAAGGCCCCAACTTCCAAGTTACAGGCTTGGTTGAATGTAATGACATGAGGTAATGGTTTTGGGATTTGTGCTTTTGGCACAGGTGAAATATTACAGCGCCTGCCTTTGCTGCCACCACCTTAATGAAGACTCGGGCTCTTTCCTGGACTCTGGGTTCAGGGTCTCCCCTCTCTGGCTCCAGTATTTTCAGCAGCAACTCATCAACACAGTGCAACCGTTATCACAGGCCCGTCACCTGAGCAGCAGCACCACCAATCAACTCCAGGGATGAGGATCTTTCAGCTGCTGAGTGGTGTGGATGGAGGGCTCTGACCAGTTTAGGAAACAATCCAGGTTAGTGACCACTCAGTTACAGGACAGTTATAAGTCAGGATGCTTGTTTTCAAATATTTGAAGGGTTAGAAGAAGGGATTTGATCTCTTCTGTGTGGGTTGAAGGGGAAGAATAAGAACCAAATGAAGGTGTAAAAAGTACAGATGAATTTATCTTCCCTAAACAAGAAGAACTTGAGGCTGGTTGCACTGGTGGTAAGTTAATGAGTATCTTTACAGCAAAAGTATTTAAAACCAGGGCAAAATGACCCATTCGCTGGGATGTTACACAGGGGATTCATGCCTCTAAAATTTGATGTATAGAAGCCTAATCAAATTCTTCTAGCTTGAGTTCCCATCATGGCTCAGCGGAAACAAACTTGACTAGCATTCATGAGGACGCAGGTTTGATCCCTGGTCTCACTCAGTGGGTTAAGGATCCAGTGCTGCCATGTGCTATGGTGTATGTAGGTGGTGGACTCGGCTCAAACCCCACATTGCTGTGGCTGTGGTGTAGACCCCTAGCGTGGGAATTTCTACATGCCGTGGGTTTGGCCCTAAAAAGACAAAAAAAAAATTCTTCTAGCTCAGACTTCCTGTGATTCTGTACTGTCACCTCTGGCCCAGGCCAACTGAGCTCTAACTGTTGTAGTTTCTTATCTATGTTCCACAAAGTATTTACTCTCAGTTCTACTTCATTAGCATTTGCAAGCACATTATCTTCACATCTCTAAGCAAAGACAGACTTACTGTATTTGATATTTAAAAGGGCAATGTAGTGTTTTTTTCTCCACGTAAAGCATTAACATATTTACCTCTAGATAGAGAAACTGCTATATTTAGGTAAGAAGATGAGTGGTTTGGCGCATACCACACCACATCCCCAGTCTGGTGCATGTGTACTGCCTTGTTTCAGGTGTGCTTTGTCTGTGTACCTATATGCTATTTGTGCTAAGATCTATCCTCTTCCACACCCAAAGGAAGTGTAACCATTCTTCCCTTCCTTTCTTTCACTTTCATTTTTTAATTGTGGGAACTGTGCTGCTATTGCCTGAGTCTAAAGATACAGAGGGAGAGGAAGGAGAGCACAGACAGTGAAAATTGACATTACTGGCAGCTCTGACAGGTGCAATTTAGATTTTGTTAACCCCAAATTATTTTCAGAGAGCAGAGGTAAAAGATGATTTATATTGTTTTTTAAGGCAGACTTCTCTGTTGCCAACACAGTAAAATAAAACACATAATTTGTTTTTACCTGCTTTCAATGCATGGTGCATGTAATGTTATAAATCAGATATATTAAATAATATTTTGTTTTAAATTAGAATTTGGATAATATATTATCTGGGGCCTAAAATATGTACGTTTCAGAACCACGTTATAGCTTTTTCGAGAAGAGAAGACAAATGCAAGCCCATTTTCTAGGTGTTCAAAATCAAACAACATGAAAAGGACCAGTGAAGGGGTTCCCGTCGTGGCTCAATGGAAATGAATCTGACTGGTGACCATGAGGATGCAGGTTCGATCCCTGGCCTCGCTCAGTGAGTTAAGGTTCCGGCATTGCCATGAGCTTTGGTGTAAGTCACAGATGTGACTCAGATTCTGCATTGCTGTGGCTGTGGTGCAGGACGGCAACTGTAGCTCCAATTCCATCTCTAGCCTGGGAACCTCCATATGCTGTGGGTGTGGCCCTAAAAAGACCCCCCCCCCAAAAAAAAAAAAAAGGCTGGGGGAGAGAGAAAGAAAAAGACCACTCAAAATGAGCTGGCTCTTCTCTAAAAGCCAGAGCACATAAATTACTTTAATATATTATGCAATAGGAACATTCCCTGCACTAGCTCCTACAAGCTACCTCAGAGAGAAGCTTATGCTCAACTACACATTAGGGGGCTAAAAAAGTGTTCCAAAGCTGATGGTTATAACACTTATTGTGCACTGGAAGGGTGCTGGGAATGGCTCTGACAGTCCCTAAGCCTCTGAGCAAAGTTTCAGGAAAGGGCCTCTGAGAGCTGCTTGCAGTGCACAGGATGAATCAATCCCTTCTCCCAAGGTTATCCTGCGAGGGCTTCCCCTCAAAAGAGTCCTCATCATCTGGCTTCTGCCTGCAAATGCAAATTAGAGCTTTATAACTGTACTGATACGGTAGCACATGGAAAAAATAGCACAGAAAATGACAAACGGAACTGGCAGGGACAGCAGCAAGCAGCTCTATAGCAGCTGATAGATTATTTTTTCCCTCTTCCAGTTGTTTTTCATGGGATAAAAATTGTTTTCACTCGCGATTTTTTTTTTTTTTTTTTTTTTACTACAAAGAATGGTAAAAGCAAGGGGACACCAGGCAAAATCCCCCCAAATCACTGCAGGGACAGAGCCAGGACCTAAGTGGGACACTGGGCAGAGGAGGGCAGTGAGTCACTTTGAAAGGAATAAAAAAGACAACTGGGAGCAGAGGATAGGACAAAGTCTGCAAAGCCAGGGAGCAGATGACATAGAAGATTCTACAGCTGCTCCCTGCAGCTGCTCTACTAGTCTCCTCGGCTTCAGAGTAGAGGTGAATGTGTGCAGAGAAAGGCAAGAGGCAATGGGAAATATCTACCTTCCATTTCTAACCAACTGGAATCTAATCTTCACAAAGCGAATCCTGTTCTCATAAGGTGGTTTTAAGATTTCAAATACAGGCAAAATACTAACCAGCAAACTCTATGCGCTTCTTAGCTGAAAGCACAATTAGGTACACCCAAATTACTGAGGGCACACTGCAATTTCTAAGGACAAACTCGGAGCTGGAGCCTTGAACATTAGAAATGGTAGCAATTTAGTAACATGATAGTATATGGCCTTGCTCAATTGTTTCTGAATTTAAAATGCTTTGTCACATGTAACCTTAATTTTTATATGCTTTAGGCCACATAATGGCTTTAAGCCATTATTTCTTGTTTGATTTATTTATTTATTTATTTATTTATTTATTTATTGGCTATCCCACAGCATGTGGAAGTTCCCAGGCCGGGGACTGAACCCATGCCACAGCAGTAACCCGAGCCACAGTAGTAACATCAGATTCTTAACCACTAGGGCACCAGGGAACTCCCATTATTTCTTATTTTAAACTCAATACAAATAAGAGTGGTTGATCCCTCTACTCTGAAATAATTTCCAAGAACTCTGGACACTATTGAGCTCTACCATCCTGAAGAGTGGCTCTGGTTGATTTGAAATCCTATCCTGAGGAAATAAATACATAGTTGGGGAGGGGGAAGAGGAGAGGCAGGCCAACTCCCCCACCCCTTTGTTTCCTTCAGGATCCATAGGCATCCTAAATGGGAGGGTTTTCTCCTCCTTGATAGCAGAGAGCATGTAGGATCAGAAAAAGATGTTCTTCTGGAGTTCCCATTGTGGTTCAGTGGAAACTAATCTGACTAGTATCCATGAGGATGCAGGTTCGATCCCTGGGCTCACTCATTGGGTTAAGGATCTGGTGTTGCTGTAAGCTGTGGTGTAGGTCGCAGACATGGCTTTGATTTGGCATTGCTGTGGCTGTGGCTGTCGCATAGGCCAGCAGCTGTAGCTCTGATCCAACCCCTAGCCAGGGAACCTCCATATGCTGTGGGTGTGGCCCTAAAAAGACAAAAAAGAAAAAAAGAAAAAGATATTCTTCAAAAATGTCAGCAGCTGAGAGAAGTCACAAAAGAGGACTAGAGTGAACAGTACTGCATAGTTACTAGGCTGTTTTACAGATTAAAAAAAATCTAAAAATCTAAAATCTAAAATCTAAAATCTAAAATTTTTAGATCTAGGCTGTTTTACAGATTAAAAAAAATCTAAAAATCTAAAATCTAAAATCTAAAATTTTTAGATCTAAAATCTAAAATTTTTAGATTTTTAGGTTCATAAAATTTAGCAGTTTGTCTAATATAACATAGGGTCAGAGTCAAATAAAACCTGTGAGACTTCAAAACTTCTTTCTACGACAATAAGGCCTGGGGTTCTCAGAATTCTATAGGGCTCTTACCGCTAAAAGTTTACAAAATGTAGACAGAGAATGTGTATTTCATTGATTCAAAAAAGCTGAAGCCACTGCTCAGGCTACAACACCTTCACAGGGCAGTGGTACCCTCCTCCTGACTGTAGCCAGGCACTTAGAACCATGTGAGCTTGCTCCAAGGCCTCCAGCCAGGCCTGAGTCTGTGGAGTACTAGGGCTAGCAGGTGCATGATCTCCCAGCTCGATTAGGCATGGCACAAAGCTGGAAGGACAGCGATTCACGGAGTATGATGTAGTTGGAGCAGCCTTAAGGATAACAAACATGCCACCAGATGCAAAAGCACTTAGTTTGGTTGAGATGTGTTCTTACCAAGGTGCTTAGAGAACGGAGATAATTTCAATGAGCAATTCAACTAACAGAATAATAATGATTTCCAGTATGAAGCCATGTTCATTGCCTGACACCACCGTGTCTAAATCTAAGACTCTCCCAAATCCGTCTCTTCCAGAGGTCTCTTCATTGTTCCCACTTGCTTCCCTCACTCCTGCCTTCAGGCCCCAGCTGCTATTGAGTCCTCTGTCTAACATGCCTTCATTTCCCCCCGTCCAGCAAATCCTACCCCATCTTTCAAGGCCCATCTCAATACCCAACTTTCCTCCACTGAGTTTACCTTGATAACTAGTAGCAGTGGCCTCTAAAATCCTGAACAGGAGTTACCGTAGTGGTGCAGTGGAACCGAATCCGACTAGGAAACATGAGGTTTCGGGTTCCATCCCTGGCCTTGCTCAGTGGGTTAAGGATCCAGTGGCATTGCCGTGAGCTGTGGTATAGGTCACAGACGTGGCTCAGATCCTGCATTGCTGTGGCTGTGGTGTAGGCAGGCGGCTGTAGCTCTGATTAGACCCCTAGCCTGAGAACCTTCATATGCCATGAATGCGGCCCTAAAAAGCAAAAAATAAAATAAAATCCTCGAGAGCCATAACAGTATCTCCACTCTTCACTTTCACACTTTTATTTTTATTTATTTATTTTTTTGCATCCCGTGGCATATGGAGGTTCCCAGGCTAGGGGTCGAATCAGAGCTATAGCCACCGGCCTATGCCAGAGCCACAGCAACTTGGGATCCGAGCTGCATCTGCAACCTACACCACAGCTCACAGCAATGCTGCTAACAGCTCACAGCAATGCCGGATCCTTAACCCACTGAGCAAGGGCAGGGATCGAACCCGCAACCTCATGGTTCCTAGTCGGATTTGTTAACCACTGCGCCACGACGGGAACTCCCACTTTCACATATGATTACATTCAGCTTAGAATCTGACTGCAAGGTCTTTATAAACTCTCATTATTTCATCTTTGTAAATCCCTCCAGTCACCAAACTGTAAGCATCTTGAAGGCAGGGGCTCTCTTGGCACAGTAAAATAACTGGCAAAGAGAGTACCACAGCCATGATTCCTAACCCCTAATCTATTCTTTTGTTCACTTTGGATTTAAACCAGATGTGAGCTGAGGAATGCTGTCCTTTGAGACTCAACTAAATTGGCTCAAATCCCAATCCTTTGTGCAGTGGGAGCCCTACATTCCTTCCTGCTGGAGGGGTTCTCGAGGGGATGGGGTGGTTTACAATTTCTTTGCCTAGCCACCTCTAGCTCCAGGTTCTTGCTTCTGGAGACTTAAAGACTTTAGTGGCTCGAAGAAGCTACTAAAGCCACAAAAGACCAACATTTCCAAACATGGAAATCAGCCTTTTTTTTTTTTTTTTTTTTTTTTTGCCTTTCTAGGGCTGCACCCACAGCAAATGGAGGTTCCAAGGCTAGGGGCTGAATCAGAGCTATAGCTGTAGGCCTACACCACAACCACAGCAATGCTGGATAAGAGCCGAATCCATGACCCACACCACAGCTCTTGGCAACACCGGATCCTTAACCCACTGACCCAGGCCACGGATCCGACCCATGTCCTCATGGATACTAGTCAGATTTGTTAACAGCTGAGCCACAGCAGGAACTCCTCATCTCCTTTTTTTTTTTGCTTCAGTAAAATGGACTGAAGCAGGAATGATGCCTGCTGAAGAGAAAAATCAGAATCGAGACATGTCTTCAAAGAGTAATACTTTATTGTGGGTTCTATTTGCCTTTGAAGATTTAGAAGAAAAATACTCTGTATTAATTAACTCTTCAATACACAGAATAGAATGCTAGAAATTACAATTTTTCTTTGCCATTTTCTATGACTGATTTATTACTTGCACGGTAACAAAGAAATAAATGAAATCTGCTTCATTATTTTTCATGTATGACAGACTAGTAACTGCTAATTAAACACATACTGACTTTTGATGTTAACCATAATTTTTCCTCAAATAGATAGTATTACATTTTTTGTCTCTTTGGTCCAAATAGGATGTTTCATGTTGAAAGAGGCGTGTAATGTAGTGGATTAATACAGACTCTAGTGTCAGACTGCGGATTGAAATCCTATCCTGATACTTACTAACTAGTAAAGTAGTGACCTGATGAACTCCTTAACCTCTCAGTAACAAATGTGGACAATAATAGTACCTAGTTTAAAGGATTAAATAATATGTGTAAAGTGTTTTGAACAGTGGTTGACACATAGCAAAGACTTTGGGGAGGTAATTTCCTTTTTATTTGGTATCGCATGGTTCATGCTATATACCCATTGTTAAGGGCTAAACTGCGTCCCCTCAAATTCATATGTTGAAGCCCTAAACCC
The DNA here is from genome assembly GCF_054392235.1 of Sus scrofa. Classification (NCBI taxonomy): domain Eukaryota; kingdom Metazoa; phylum Chordata; class Mammalia; order Artiodactyla; family Suidae; genus Sus; species Sus scrofa. The sequence goes on along the minus strand of NC_139383.1, from coordinate 77,624,883 downwards.
CAAAGACCTCAGAATGTGACTGGATTTAGAGGCAGGGCCTTTAAAAGGGGAATTAAGTTAAAAGGGGGTATTAATCCAAAATGACTCATATCCTTCTAAGAAGAGGAGATTAGGACACGGATAGAGGAATGGCCATGTGAGGACACAGAGCAGGCATGTGCAACCCAGAGGGAGGCCTGTGAAGAAGCCAGATCTGCCCAACACCTTGATTTCTAGCCCCCAGAGAGAATAATCTTCTGTTGCTTAAGCCACCTAGTCTGTGGTATTTTTGTATGGCAGCCCTAACAACTAATACATGTGTCAAAATTAAATCTGGTAAAAAGACATTTAAATATGATGATAAACTAATGGTTTGTCATTCCATGTCTCAAAGCATTTCTTTAAAGAAGTTTTGATTTTTGTGAAGCTGAAATCATAATGGTTAAGACCACTCAAGTCTTGGTTCTGTCATTTTCCAGCCAGGTACCTTCAGGCAAACAAAGCCTAAAAACATAAATAAGGACTGTTTAAGCTCCAGTACTTCACCAGTGTGTCGTCAGGACTAAAGGAGATAACATGTACCACAGTGCTTGGCATATAATAACATTAATAAAATTCTGTCTAGCTATCTATCCAAATGTCTGCTGACAGTGGTGCAGAGGGAAGAGGGGAAAACGTTTTCTTAGCATCTGATACTTTTTGCTTAAAAAAAAAAAAAAAAAAAAAAAACAGTTCTTGTGATGCAGTGGGTTAAGAATCCAACTGCAACAGCTTGGGTTTGATTCCTTGCCTGGTACAGTGGGCTAAAGAGTCCTGTGTTGCTGCAGCTGCAGTATGGGTCACAGCTGTGTCTCAGATTCAGACCCTGGCCTGGGAATTTCCATGTGCTGTGGGTGCAGCCATAAAAAAAACAACACAAAACCAAAAAACAGGTAAGAAAGTTGAGGTCTATAGCAGTCAAGTGATTTCTCCAAGATCATAGAGAATATGATGGAGCTGGGATTCACAGACAGGTGAATGTATCTGACTCCAAGATATATTCTCTTCCCATTGTACCACATTACCTCTTCCATTAATTTTCCTAGATTCTAGTGTGTTGTTCCCTGGACCCTCTAGCGTGTGTGTGTGTGTGTGTGTGTGTGTGTACTCAATGCATGGGGCCAGAGCACTAGGAAATTAAATATCTTTTTTTTTTTTGTCCTTTCTAGGGCCACGCCCACAGCATATAGTAGTTCCCAGGCTAGGGGTCCAGTCAGAGCTGTAGCTGCTGGCCTATGTCACTGCCACAGCAATGCAGGATCTGAGCCATGTCTGTGACCTACACCACAGCTCACGGCAACAACGCCGGATCCTTAACCCACTGAGCGAGGCCAGAGATCAAACCCGCAACCTCATGGTTCCCAGTCGGATACGTTTCCGCTGCGCCACAATGGGAACCCCTAAATATCATTTTCAAAGGGTCTTCTCATATATCAAATAACTAAAAAAATAAAATCCAACGTTCTGTTAGAAGTAATTCTAGCTTTGGTTATTCTACTGCCCTGTTATAGAGACAGAAGTGATTTATATTCTCACATTGCAGTGTCCTGATTTGAACCAACAGACTATGATTTCTTAAGGATTATAACTTATGCTGCTGTTGGACCAACCCCAATATCTAATTTTAGCACAAAACTTGCTCTGGCAATATTTAATCCTAGTTAAATAAGTAAAGTGTGTTGTTCTCAATTGCTAAATGATAGCTCTCCATTTCATTTTGTAAGTTTTCCATACCTCTAGTTGGGGAATCATGGTCCAGCTACCAATGGAGTTATTTTAAGATATTCACCAAGGCATTTTTCCAACTAGTTTCTTTAGCAAAACAAACAAAATCATAAGGTAATCATTTTTGAATCATTTGGTTTTTTACTAAATTACCTCCCAGAAAATACTTGATTCCATCATGTGAGCAGTTAACTCACATTTTTGTTAAAAATAGGCTAGCTCTTAAACATACCATGCAGTACCACTTTTTAAATGCTACAACGTGAATGGCTAGGTTTCTACTACTTCAATTAAGAACAGAAAACCAATGCTGGGTGATGGGACTGTTTTTCTAGGTAGAGCTACAATGGCGAGGTAGGCAACTTTGCTCTAGAAAGTATTTGTGCTACTTCACTAGTTTTGTACTATGATAGAAGCTTGGTCTGCCTGCTATTTAGATACTTGGGTTTGAAATGTGAAAACCCCTATATTCAAAAACTCTTTAATCCAGTAGAAATAGTTTAAATGCTGACTATAAATTATAGTGAAGGTCTGCAAGACAAAGATTGGATTGTTATTGTCGAGAGAATGGAAGATCAAAAGACTGAAATCGTTTTTTAAAAATCTATCTTTACACGTAAAAGAATACAGGAGAAGTTCCCATTGTGGTGCAGTGGGTTAAAAATCTGACTGCACAGAATGGCCATCATTAATAAATCCACAAATAACAACTGCTGGAGGGGCTGTGGAGAAAAGGGAACCCTCCTGCACTGTTGGTGGGAATGTAAACTGGTACAGCCACTATGGAGAACAGTTTGGAGATACCTTAGAAATCTATACATAGAACTTCCGTATGACCCCGCAATCCCACTCTTGAGCATCTATCCAGACAAAACTCTACTTAAAAGAGACACATGCACCCGCATGTTCATTGCAGCACTATTCACAATAGCCAGGACATGGAAACAACCCAAATGTCCATCGACAGATGACTGGATTCGGAAGATGTGGTATATATACACAATGGAATACTACTCAGCCATTAAAAAAGAATGACATAATGCCATTTGCAGCAACATGGATGGAACTAGAGACTCTCATACTGAGTGAAATGAGCCAGAAAGACAAAGACAAATACCATATGATATCACTTAGAACTGGAATCTAATATCCAGCACAAATGAACATCTCCTCAGAAAAGAAAATCATGGACTTGGAGAAGAGCCTTGTGGCTGCCTGATGGGAGGGGGAGGGAGTGGGAGGGATGGGGAGTTTGGGCTTATCAGACACAACTCAGAATAGATTTACAAGGAGATCCTGCTGAGTAGCATTGAGAACTTTGTCTAGATACTCATGTTGCAACAGAACAAAGGGTGGGGGAAAAATGTAATTGTAATGTATACATGTAAGGATAACCTGACCCCCTTGCTGTACAGTGGGGAAAAAAAAAATCTGACTGCAGTGGCTCTGGTCACTGTGGAGGTATGGGTTCAATCCCCGGCCTGGCGGGGTGGGTTAAAGGATTCTGTGTTACCACAGCCGTGGTAGAGGTCACAGCTGTGGCTCAGATAAAATCCTTGGCCCGGGAATCTCCATATGCCACAGGTATGGCCTTAAAGGAAAAGAAAAGAATATAGATAGCATTGTTTGAGGCAAACAAGGAAGTGGAAAGACGTATCCTGCTCCTTTTGCCCAAATTTCAAGAGTAGTTAACTATGTGGGAGGGCTCCAAAGTTATGTCAAAGGGTCTGAAAATCTACCTGTTCTCCAGTAACAGTCTGAGGGTTGCCTGAGAAAGAGACTGGACACCCCTGCTCCAGCCTCTCTTTGATTTTCTTCCTTCTGTATCCAGGAAGGGATGAATGAGAAAAAGAGAGTAGCTAGAAGTGGAGATGATGGTAAAGCACTATTTGATAGGATTTTCATCACCAAAAAGAAGTAGAATGGAGCAAAGTTAGGATGCTCTTCCTCCTTTGTTCCATGTTAACTCAAGTACTGAGTTACGGTGCCCCTCGAAGAATGGAGCCACTACATGAGACAGTGACTATTCATCTGAATTTCTGTGATTTGAGGTCCCTCAAAATGACTGGAGGGGTTGGGAGGGTTTCTAAACAAAGCAGGCTGCTAAATTACGTTATTTTCTAAACGTCCATATCAAATTGAAAAAAGAATCAGGATTTCTAGTCAGGTGGCACAGTGAGTTCATGCTTCAATTTATCTTTTATGCTCTAAACATGTCTACATAATGGCAGATAAAGCAGAAAAAGAAAAAACCTAAAGGTCCTTACTGGGCTCAAAAAAACAAGATAAACATCTTGTGCACTAGCAACACAACAGAAATGCACAGCAGTGAGCTGGCCTAAAGCTGTAGCTATCCAGGTCTGGGTCTTGAAGCAGTTGGTGGCAACTGGAAATTTAGCTCTGGTGGGATACCAAGGATAAAACGCTTTACTCAAGATAGAGACCAAAGTCAGCACTTTGGTCTGAAAGCACCAGTTTTGAGAGCCAGGCACTGGGGTAGATCAAGCACCCTGGTGTTCTCACGACACTCCCTGCTTTACCACTAACAGTCTTGAACTTCAGAAAATCCCTTAGATCCAGGTGAACAGCAATGATTAGTATCTTGACTTTTCCCAGCCCCAGGAAAGGAGGCTGAATAAAACCACTGCCAATATACTGCCTGGAGCTGTGGGTTTATCAGAAGTAGTGGACCTAGAAGAGCAAAAGGTCAAAAGAAAAACATCATTTCAATAAATGAACTGAGATAGCAGCTGGCTCAGTTACTGGATTAGTCATATTCCTAACATTAGTAAGGAGCAGGAGCCCTCTGAAGCCATGTTAATTAAGATCTTGTTCTAGACTGAGGCATGAAATGGGGATAAGGGCAGATGAAAATATTCATTAAATTAGAGGAGTAAGAACAAATAAAAAATCTCTCCCACTCAAAGTGATTGTGTGATTCAAAGTTCCAAAACATATAAAGAAGTTAATGCTGGAGTTCCCGTCATGGCGCAGTGGTTAACGAATCCGACTAGGAACCATGAGGTTGCGGGTTCGATCCCTGCCCTTGCTCAGTGGGTTAACGATCCGGCGTTGCCGTGAGCTGTGGTGTAGGTTGCAGACGCGGCTCGGATCCCGCGTTGCTGTGGCTCTGGCGTAGGCCGGTGGCTACAGCTTCGATTCAACCCCTAGCCTGGGAACCTCCATATGCCGCGGGAGCGGCCCAAGAAATAGCAACAACAACAACAACAAAAAAAAAAAGACAAAAAAAAAAAAAAAAAAAAAAAAAAAAAAAAAAAAAAAAGAAGTTAATGCTAAAAAAAAAAAAAAACCAGTTGTGCCAGTGATGGAGTAACTGGTACCAGACTAGATCTCCTGCCTTAAAAATTATAAAAATAAAGAAATATAAAACAACCATTTTCAGAAGTTGAACAATAGGCCATATGGAACTCTGTTCCCTGGGAAGAGAAAACAAATGAGTTGACTGCACAAATGCCCCAGCTTTCTGCCTGAGGTTCTCTGAGAATTGACATACAAAGGAGAAGTCAGGCAGAGCTGGTGTTTTGCTGTGTCTGAGATTGGAACTCATGAACTAACTGCAATTTGAGAGAGTACCAGAGAGGAGAAAGCTGTCCAGAGATAGAATTTCAGAAATCTGCATGAGGGTCATCTTGAGTGTTTGGTTGCACACTAAGATGCACATGCATAAGACAGGACCCCATACGGCCAGGAAAAGCAACTCCTGGGAGGAGGACAACTCTCAGAGAAAGAACTGGAGATCTGAGCCTAAAGCTACCCTTTCATAGGATGGAAAGCATTTGAGTTCCAACCAGTAGTGAGACCTCTTGAACATGTGGGTGCCAAGGGACAATGCTCCATGGCATTTTTCCATGTCTTGTGATTTTGTCCTAGATTACCTTTCCAAGGATGTTTGTATATGTAAACCTTTTGATGTTTTAGTGTTGCTCTCCAGGACAAAGGGCAAATTTGCTTCCTGACCAGCATGATAAAGAGAATGGTTCCTTCCAGGGCAAAACTTAGATTTGAGTGGTTTCCTAAACTCAGGGTGCCCATTGTGTGTGTAACATGCATTTGAATCCACTCTGTGATGCTGCCATGAGGTTCAGGGAATAAGGGAAACCAATGAGAATATGAAGCTTAGGATGCCTGCTGTGCTGTAATAAAGTCCTTTGTCTCCGACCTAGGACTCTCATGTCTTCTGCCAGCATGTAGGCTACTGTTGAGGGCTTACAAATAGGTTAAAATCTCAGATCTGAATGGTTCCTGATTGACAGCATTTAATAGAGACTTCAGAAAGGCCGTACTATAAATGCACAGCTAAATGTAGCCCTAGAGTAAAGAATTCTTTAAAACAAGGTTGGCAAATTTCCACAGGACAAATCCAACCGGTTTTATTTATTTATTTATTTTTTTAATTGTTATTTCCCAATACAGTTTTTTTTCCTACTGCATAGCTTGGTGACCCACTTATACATACATGTACACATTTTTTTTCTCACATTATCATGCTCCATCATAAGTGACTAGACATAGTTCCTAGTGCTACACAGCAGGATCTCATTGCTAATCCATTCCAGAGGCAATGGTTTGCATCTATTAACCACAAGCTCCCAATCCACCCCAATTTTGTTGTTGTTGTTGTTGTTGTCTTTTTTTTTTGCCTTTTCTAGGGGCGCACCAGCAGCATATGGAGGTTCCCAGGCTAGGGGTCTAATCAGAGCTGTAGCCACCGGCCTATGCCAGAGCCACAGCAACTCAGGATCAGAGTTGCATCTGCAACCTACACCACAGCTCACAGCAACGCTGGATCCTTAACCCACTGAGCGAGGCCAGGGATTGAACCTGCAACCTCGTAGTTCCTAGTTGGATTCATTAACCACTGAGCCACGACGGGAACTCCACCCCAGTTGGTTTTAAATGCCTTTTGAGAAAAGAATGTGTGGGTTTCTTTGTTTGTTTGTTTGTTTAACATATTTATAGGATTATAGGAGACGGACTAAGATGGTGGAATAGAAGGGCTGGAGCTCAACTTCTCTCCTAAAAACAACAAAATTCACAACTAAAGACTGAGCACTCTTCACCCAAATGGACTGGAAACCTTAAAAAAGATATCCTACTCCAGAAGAAAAAGAGGAGGACACATCAAGAGGTAGGAGGGGCGATTCTGCGATATAAACAACCCCATACCTCCTGGGTGGGAAGCACCATAGACTGGAAACTAACTGGTTCACAGAGACTCACCTACAGGAGTGAGAGTTCTGAGCCCCATATCAAACTCTCATGTGTGGGGATCTGGCACGGGGTGAAAGAGCCACGGAGCATCTGGCATTGAAGGCCAGTGGGGCTTGTGTGCAGGAGCTCCATGGGACTGGGGTAAATGGAGACCCCATTCTTAAAAGGCGCACATGGACTTTCACGTGCACTAGGTCCCAGGGCAAAGCAAAGTCTCCATGGGAATCTGGGTCAAACCTGACCGCAGTTCTTGGAGGACATCCTGGGAAAACAGGGGTGAATGTGGCTTGTTGTGAGGGAAGGACATTGAAAGCAAAGCTCTCAGGAATATTCAGCAGCCGTGCCTTTCTCTGGAGGTGGCCATTTTGGGAAAATCTGGCCCCACCCGTCAGTCAGTGCTGAGAAGCCCCAGGGCAAACAACCCAGGTGGGATCACAGCCCTGCCCCTCAGTAAACAGGCTACCTAAAGACCCCTTAGGCACACAGCTGCCTCTAATCCCATCTAGAGACTAAGCCCCACCAACCAGAGGGATTAGAATCGGCTCCACCTACCAGTGGGCAGGCACCAGCCCCTCCCATCAGGAAGTCTACAGCAAGCCCCCATACCAACTTCAGCCACAGGGGGGCAGACATCAGAAGTAAGAGAGGCTACAACTCTATTATCTGTAAAAAGGCCACCACACCAACATCCTATAAAAATAAAAAGACAGAGAACTATAACTCAGATGAGGGAGAAAGGAAAAACCCCAGAAAATCTGCTGAGCAATGAGGAGATTCTTAGCCTCCAGGAAAAAGACTTTAGACTGTGGATGCTGAAGATGATGCAAGACATTGGAAATAAACGGGAGGAAAAGATGGATAACTTACAGGAAACACTGACCAAAGAGATTCAAGATACAAAACTTAAGAAGAGATGCAAAATACAATAACTGAAATAAAAAATTCGCTAGCAGCAGCCAACAGCAGAATACAGGAGGCAGAAGAACGAATAAGCAAGGTGGAGGACAGATTAGTGGAAATTACAGATGGAGAACAGAAAAGAGAAAAAAGACTGAAAAGAAATGAAGAGAGTCTCAGAGAACTCTGGGTCAATGTTAAATGCACCAACATCCATATCATAGGGGTGCCAGAAGGAGAAGAGAGAGAGAAGGGGACAGAAAAAAATATTCCAAGAGATAATAGCCAAAAACTTCCCTAACATGGGGAAGGAATCACTCACTCAAATCCAGGAAGCACAACGAGTACCATATAAAATAAACCCAAGAAGGAACACCCCAAGACACATATTAGTCCAAATGACCAAAATTAAAGACAAAGAGAAAATCATGAAAGCAGCTAGGGAAAAGAAACAAGTAAAATCAAGGGAACCCCAAAAAGGTTATCAGCAGATTTTTCAACAGAAAATCTTCAGGCCAGAAGGGAGTGCCATGATATACTTAACGTGATGAAAGGAAAAAATCTCCAACCAAGATTACTCTACCCAGCAAGGCTCTCATTCAGATTTAAAGAGAAATCAAAACCTTCACAGATAAGCAAAAGCTGAGAGAATTCAGCAACACTAAACCAGCCTTACAACAAATACTAAAGGAACTTCTATAGGCAGAAAAGAACAAGAAAAGAAGGAAAGGAAAAAGAGCAGCAAAAACAAATCCAAAGCAATTAAGAAAATGGCAATAAGAACATACATATTAATAATTACCTTAAATGTGAATGGACTAAACGCCCCAACCAAAAGATGTAGACTGGCTGAATGGATACAAAAACAAGACCCATATATATGCTGTCTTCAAGAGACCCACTTCACTTCTAGGGACACATACAAATTGAAAGTGAGAGGATGGAAGAAAATATTTCATGCAAATGGGGATCAAAAGAAAGCTGGAGTAGCAATATTCATATCAGACAAAATAGACTTTAAAATGAAGAATATTTTAAGGGACAAAGAAGGACATTACATAATGATCAAAGAATCAATCCAAGAAGATGATATAACAATTTTAAATATCTACGCACCCAACACAGGTTCACCACAATATATAAGGCAACGGCTAACAACCTTAAAAGGAGAAATCGACAATAACAAACATCCCACTTACAGCAATGGACAGATCAACCAGACAGAAAATCAATAAAGAAACACAGGCCCTGAATGAAGCATTAAACCAGATAGACTTAATAGATATTTATAGGACATTTTATCCAAAAGCAACAGAATTCACATTCTTCTCAAGTGCACATGGAACATTCTCTAAGACTGATCACATCATGGGCTACAAATCAAACCTCAGTAACTTTAAGAAAATTGAAATCATATCAAGAACCATTTCTGACCACAACACTATATGACTGGAAATCAACAACAAGAAAAAAACTGCAAAAAACACAAACACATGGAGACTAAACAACATGCTACTAAACAACTTATGGATGACTGAAGAAATCAAAGAGGAAATTTAAAAATACCTAGAAGCAAATGACAACAAAGATACGACACTCCAAAACCTATGGGATGCAGCAAAAGCCGTTCTAAGAGGAAAGTTTATAGCAATACAAGCCCACCTCAGGAAACAAGAAAAAGCCCAAATAAACAAGCTAACTTTACATCTAAAGCAGCTCAAGAGAGAAGAGCAGACAAGACCTAAAGTTAGTAAATGGAAAGAAATCATAAAGATCAGAGCAGAAATCAATGAAATAGAAACAAAGAAAACCATAGAAAAGATCAATGAAATGAAAAGCTGGTTCTTTGAAAAGATCAACAAAATTGATAAACCCCTAGCCAGACTTATCAAGCAAAAAAGAGAGAGGACTCAAATCAATAAAATGGGAAATGAAAAAGAAGTAACAACATACATCACAGAAATACAAAGGATCACAAGAGACTACTACATGCAACTATATGCCAATAAAATGGGAAACCTAGAAGAAATGGACAAATTCTTAGAAAAGTACAATCTTCCTAGACTAAACCAAGATGAAATAGAAAAGATGAATGGACCCATCATAAGAACTGAAATTGAAACTGTGATTAAAAAACTTCCAACATGCGGAGTTCCCGTCGTGGCGCAGTGGTTAACAAATCCGACTAGGAACCATGAGGTTGCGGGTTCGGTCCCTGCCCTTGCTCAGTGGGTTAACGATCCGGCGTTGCCGTGAGCTGTGGTGTAGGTTGCAGACGCGGCTCGGATCCCGCGTTGCTGTGGCTCTGGCGTAGGCCAGTGGCTACAGCTCTGATTCGACCCCTAGCCTGGGAACCTCCATATGCCGCGGGAGTGGCCCAAGAAATAGCAACAACAACAACAACAACAACAACAAAAAAAAAAAGACAAAAAGACAAAAGACAAAAAAAAAAAACTTCCAACATGCAAAAAAGTCCAGGACCAGATGGCTTCACAGGCGAATTTTATCAAACATTTAGAGAAGAGTTAACACCTATCCTCTGAAACTATTTCAAAAAATTGCAGAGGAAGGGATTCTCCAAAACTCATTCTATGAGGTCACCATCACCTTGATACCAAAACCAGACAAAGATACCACAAAAAAAGAAAACTACAGGCCAATTTCACTGATGAACATCAATGTAAAAATCCTCAACAAAATGCTAGCAAACCGCATCCAACAATACATTAAAAGGATTATACATCATGATCAAGTGGGATTTATCCCAGGGATGCAAGTGTTCTTCAATATCCGCAAATCCATCAGTGTGATACACCACATTAACAAACTAAAGAATAAAAACCATATGATCCTCTCAATAGACGCAGAAAAAGCCTTTGGCAAAATCCAACACCCATTTCTGATAAAAACCCTTCAGAAAGTGGGCATAATGGGAACCTACCTCAACATGATAAAGGCCATATACAACAAACCCACAGCGAACATCATTCTCAATGGTGAAAAGCTGAAAGAATTCCCGCTGAGATCAGGAACAAGACAAGGATTTCTGCTCTTGCCACTATTTTTCAACATAGTTTTGGAAGTCCTAGCCATGGCAATCAGAGAAGTAAAAGAAATAAAAGGAATCCAAATTGGAAAGGAAGAAGTAAAACTATCCCTATTTGCAGATGACATGATGCTATACCTAGAAAATCCTAAAGACTCTACCAGAAAACTGTTAGAGCTCATCCATGAATTTGGCAAAGTCGCAAGATACAAAATTAATACACAGAAATTGATGGCATTTCTATACACTGAAAGATCAGAAAGAGAAACTGGGGAAGCAATCCCATTCACCATCACATCCAAAAGAATAAAATACCTAGGAGTAAACCTACCTAAAGAGACAAAAGACCTGTACTCTGAAAACTATAAGCCACTGATGAAAGAAATGAAAGATGACACAAATAGACAGAAAGATATACCATGCTCGTGGACTGGAAGAGTCAATATTATCAAAGTGACTATATTACCCAAGGCAATCTACAGATTCAATGCAATCCCTACCAAAGTACCAAGGACATTTTTCACAGAACTTGAACAAAATATTTTAAAATTTGTTTGGAAGCACAAAAGACCCAGCATAGCCAAAGACATCCTGAAAAAGAAAAATGGAGCTGGAGGTATCAGGGTCTCTGACTTCAGGCTATACTACAAAGCAACAGTTATCAAGCCCGTATGGTACTGGCACAAAGACAGACATATAGATCAGTGGATCTGGATAGAAAGCCCAGAATTAAACCCACCCATCTACAGCCAACTAATCTATGACAAAGGAGACAAGAATATACAATGGAGAAAGGACAGCTTGTTCAATAAGTGGTGCTGGGAAAAATGGACAGCCACATGGAAAAGAATGAAATTAGAACACTCCCTAACACCATACACAAAAATAAACTCAAAATGAATTAAAGACCTAGCTATAAGACCAGACAGTATAAAACTCTTAGAGGAAAATATAGGCCAAACACTCTCTGACATAAATGATAGCAATATCTTCTCAGATCCACCTCTTAGAGTATTGACGATAAAAACAAAAATAAACAAGTGGGACCTAATCAAACTTAAAAGTTTCTGCTCAGCAAAGGAAACCCTAAACAACATGAAAGGACAACCCACAGAATGGGAGAAAATCTCTGCAAGTGAATCAACTGACGAGGGATTAATCTCCAAAATTTATAAACACCTTCTGCAGCTCCATACCAAAAAAACAAACAACCCCACAGAAACATGGGCAGAAGATCTAAACAGACAGTTCTCCAAAGAAGACATACAGATGGCCGAGAAACACATGAAAAGATGTTCAACATTGCTCATTATTAGAGAAACGCAAATCAAAACCACTCTGAGGTACCACCTTACACCAGCCAGAATGGCCATCATCCAAAAGTCTACAAACAATAAGTGCTTGAGAGGGTGTGGAGAAAAAGGAACCCTAGTACACTGTTGGTGGGATTGTAAATTGGTGCAACCACTGTGGAAAGCAGTATGGAGATTCCTCGGAAAACTAAACATAGAACTACCATTTGATCCAGCCATCCCACTCCTGGGCATCTATCCAGAGAAAACCATGACTCGCAAAGACACATATACTCCAGTGTTCATTGTAGCACTATTTACAATAGCCAAAACATGGAAACAACCTAAATGTTCATTGACAGAGGAGTAGATCAAGAAGATGTGGTACATATACACAATGGAATATTACTCAGCCATTAAAAAGAACGACATACTGGCATTTTTAGCAGTATGGATGGACCTAGAAACTATCATGCTGAGTGAAGTCAACCGTACAATGAGACCCAAAATCAAATGCTTTCACTGACATGTGGAATCTGAAGAAAGGACAGACTTAACTTCTTTGCAGAACAGATGCTGACTCACAGACATTGAAAAACTAATGGTCTCTGGAGGAGACAGTTTGGGTGGTGGGGGGATGTGCTTGGGCTGTGGGATGGAAATCCTGTGAAATTGGATTGTTATGATCATTATACAACTACAGATACGATAAATTCATTTGAGTAATAAAAAAAAAAAATAAGCAGAGCCAAGAGATGGGCTGGAAAGATTTGTGGTGACACCAATTGAGCATCTTTATTCAAACATGTCTGAAATAATATTTATTCTGCTTATGAGAAAGAATAAATGCCACCCCAAATCAAATAAAAAAAAAGGATTATAAAAAATCAAAATAAAGAAGACTATCCAAAAGAGTCTATCTATTGTCTGTAGAGCCCAAAATACTTACTACCTGGCCCTTTAAAGAAAAATTTTGACTCCTTCTTTAGAACCATGTTAACAAAGCTTCAGAATAAGACTTGAAAAGATCAAGCTGATCTGGAGTAAATTAATTGCCTGCTGCAACAAAATACTCTCAAAAGGAAGACAAAGACTGGAAACTTAACAGCATGTTATGTTACAATGTCCAGCACCAGTAAAAAAAATTACTAGACATGTAAGAAGCAAGGAAATGCAACTTATAACTAGGGTAAAATCTATTACCTAGTCTATAGTCTGTTAAAGTCTATTGGAATTAACAGAAAAAGACTTTAAAGTAGCTCTTATAAGTATGTTCAAGGATAAAACCAAAAGCATGAAATAACTTGGAAACAAGTATGGTATCTAAATAGATACAGAAAAAGAAGTTTTAAAAATCATACATAACTTTCAGAACTGGAAAATACAGTATTTGAAATTAAAAAAATTAAAATTTCATTGGAAGGGCAGCAGATTATACACTATAGAAGATCAATGAATCTGAAAAATGGACAATGGGAATTTTACAACCTGGAGCATTAGGATAAATGGAAAAAAGGCAAAGCGCTCCAGTTAACTGTAGAACAACACAAAGGAGCATAATTCAGAAGTAGAACAAAGAGTCCTAGAGTTGCCCTCATGGCTCAGTAGAAACGAATCTGACTAGCACCCACAAGGACACAGGTTTGATCCCTGTCCTTGCTCAGTGGGTTAAGGATCCAGCGTTGCCATGAGCTGTGATGTAGGTTGCAGACAAGGCTTGGATCTGGCATTGCTGTGGCTGGGGCTTAGGCAGGCAGCTGTAGCTCTGATTAGATCCCTAGCCTGGGAACCTCCATATGCTGCAAGTGAGGCCCTAAAAAGAAAAAAAAAAGAAAGAAAGAAAGAAAAGAAAAGAAAAGAAAGAGTGCATTGGAAAAAAACATTTGAAGAAATACTGATTGAAATGTTCCCGCATTAGATGAGAATGATTAACTTACAGATCCAAGAAGCTCAATAAACTCTGAGAGGGATAAACATAGGATCGTCACACCAAGGAACATCATAATTAAGTTGCCACAAGCCAATGATAAAAAGAAAATCTTAAAAGCATCTAGAGGAAAAGATATTACATAGAGGGGCACAGAGATAAGAATGATTACCGATTTTTCATCAGAAACAAAGCAAACCAGATGACAAGTGCTGAAAGCAAACAAACATGCAAATAAATAAACATCACCAATTTAGAATTCTTTATAAGAAAATATAAGCTTCAAAATGAAAATAAAAGACTCTTCTGACAAACAGAAGTGACCCGGACTATAAGACATTGTAAAGAAAATTCTTCAGGCTGAAGAAAATAATACCAGATGGAAAACTGAATACACAAAAAAGAATGAACATTGGAAATGGTATTTGGATAAATATAAAATAAATTTTAAAAGATTATTGACTATTTAAAACAGGTATCACAATGTATTGTGGGTATATAACACATATGTAGAAGTAAAATGTCTGACAACAAAAACACAAAGGATTGGAAGGGAGAAATGGGAGCATACTACCGTAAGGAGAATAGTATATTATTTGAAGGGAGACTGTAATAAATTAAAGTTATGTGTTGTAACCCTAAAGTAACAATTAAAAAGCAGTAGAGAAGATAAAATGATTTTAAAGTACTCAAATATCTGAAAAGAAGGCAGGAAAAGAAGAAAAAGATAAAGTGGAAAACAAATAGCAAGAAAGCATACTTAAACCCAACCATATCAATAATTACATTAGCTGTAAATGGACTAAGCACATCAATTATAAGACAGAGAACATCTGACTGGATAATAAAGGAAGACCTAACTGTATAATGTCTATGAGACATTTTAAACACAGAGGTTAAAAGTAAAAGGATTGAAAAAGATATACAATATAAATACTAATTGTAAGAAAACTGAAATGGCTATATTAATATTAAACTAAGTAGGCTTTAGGTCAAAGAATATTACCAAAAATAGAGATGATTCACAAGTCAATTATTAGAAAAATATAATTCTAAATATGCATGCACTTAATAAAAGAGCTTCAAAATACAAGTAAAAACTAATGCAAGCAAAGGTAGATATAGATAAATTCACAGCAATAGAGATTTCAACTTCTCTTTGATAAAGTATTTGATAGAACAAATAGACAAAAAATCAGCAAAGAGGGAGATGACTTTTACAACATTATCAAACAACTTCGTCTAATTGACATTTATAGAACACTATCTGAAAACTTTAGGATACATATTCTTTTCAAGTATGCACAGGGCATTCACCAAGAAAGACTATTTGCTTGGCCATAATGCAAGCCTCAAAAAAATTAAATTAGAAATCAATATAAATATATATGCAAACCCCCAAATATCTAGAAGTTAAATAACATATTTTAAATAGCCCATAGGCCAGAGTTCCCTTCGTGGCTCAGTGGTTAACGAACCCAACTAGGATCCATGCAGGTTTGATCCCTGGCCTCTCTTAGTGGGTTAAGGATCCAGCATTGCCATGAGCTGTGGTGCAGGTTGCAGACATAGCTCGGATCTGGTGTTGCTGTGGCTGTGGTGTAGGCTGGCAGCTGTAGCTCTGATTTGACCCCTAGCCTGGGAACTTCCATGTGCCACAGGCACAGCCCTAAAAAGCCAAATAAATAAATAAATAGTCCATAGGTCAATGAAGAAATTATAAGGGAAATTACAAGAAAGTACTTTGAACTGAATAATAAAAGATATCAAAATTTGTGTAATGGACATAAAGCAGTGCTTAGAGGGAAATTTATAGCACATCATCTTTGATTAGGGACCATAAAAAGAATAAGTATACTTGAACGTCTGAGTTGAATAGATTTTAAAAATTTAGCATGACTGATCCTCTCATGTCATTTTCTGGTTACATTCTCATAAAGACAGATTCATTCTTTCAACAAATATTTACTGAACACTTACTATGTTCCAGGAATGTATGAGTAATATGGGAAGGAGGTAAAAGGGAAAAAATTCCCAGCCACTTATGGATCTTACTTGGGTAAGGAGCTGGGGTCAGACTGACTATAAACAACAATTAACAAATAAAGTTACATAGTCCTGGAGTTCCCGTTAAGGCACAGTGAGTTAAGGATCCAGTGATTCCACAGCTATGGCTCGGATTCAATCCCTAGCTTGGGAACGTCCATGTGCCATGGGTTTGGCCACTAAAAAAACCAACCAAGCAACCCTAGTATTTTACTGCATGGAATAAGTGAAAAACAGAGCAAGGTAGGTCGAGGGAGTTGCAATTTTAAAGAGTAGACAGAAAAGGTTCTTATTGAGAAGGTGAAATTTGAAGAAAGATCAAAAGAAAGTAAGGGAACGAACCATATGAAAATTTGGTACAAGCAGTAAGAATGTGCCTGGTGTTGGAGGGAAGATGAAGAGGGCCACATGGCTGGTGCAGGGGGAGCCCAGGGAGAGCAGCAGGAGATTGAGTCAGAGGGTAAGCAAGGAAGACAAAATAGGGTCTTGAAAGCCTTGGTAGGGAGTTAGCTTTTACCCTCAGTGAGATGTGAAGCCTCTGAAGTGGGCAAAGGAGTGAAAAGATCATCTTGGATTTTCACAGAAGCATTCTAGTTTTTGAAATGAATACAGACTGAAAGAGAGCAGGGGCTGAAAGGAGACCAGTTAGGAGGCTACTGCAAGAATCCAGGAAGAGAGCTGATCAGGGCTTCCAATAAAGCGGTCAGTGCCACAGAAGTGATGATGCAGGAGGAGGAAGGTGCTGAGTCACTGTCTTTGAGTGGAAGGAGGGGCAGGATCTAGAGCACAAGCTGCAGAGATGCAGATACAGTAACAGGAAGGAAGGCAGAGAATATGTAGGTGACTGTGGTGGTGGTGAGGGGTGAGGGGAGAGTTATAGGGATTCTTCCTTGATTACTCCTGTTTCTCAGGGAAATGGAGTGCAAAGCCTGAAAAGGAAGAGGGGAAAGAAGGTTTTGGTGGCTTGAGGAGGAGAAGGTATGGAACAGTGGATTAGGAGAGTAAGAGAATTTGGATTTGCCATGGTCAGTCTTCTCAACCCAAGATACTTTTGCAACAGTTCTCTAGACATTTTGCTCTTGAATCTCTGTACATGAAGAAAGCATAATTTTGAAGCAAGTAATTATCAATGTCTATCCATCTTTATTATGCCTATTCTATTCCAGAGAGAGAAAATTCTGCCCACTAGTAAGGGTAGTTGTGCTTCGGAAATGTACAGCTAAATATGAATGAAATGCGGGCAGATTTGCAGCTTTCTTGTACTTTGACAGAAACTAGACTGAGGTTCTCTGTTTTGAATTCCTTCTTTACTTCAAGACTACCTTCAATAGAGAATCAGCACTTTATAAATTTAAATACAGTTATTATTATGTGTATTTCCCATTAACTCTAAACATTTGCTCAGCTGAAGTAAAAAAAGAACTTTATGTCACAGAGGGAAAAATACCTATCTAAAAGGCTGGAATGTTAGAGGTTTTTCCCAAAAAGACCATGAAGTTTTCTAATGACCAACTGATATGGAAAGCTTAGAAAAGATAAGCGATGCTTCTTTCATATCCTGCAGATACCATCTAATAAAATCATCTGAAATAAATAAGGGTGTAAGTTGTGTCATAAATATGTTATACATCAAAATTATAAATTTATAAAACCTCTGATGAGGTGACAAAAAGACTAGTTATCATTTTATATTTCTTCTATTGATGGAAAATAGTAAAGCAATCTTGGTGTTTTATGAGATACGAGCAATGTGTTGATTCTCCTAAAATATCTTACTCTTCTAAAACTCTGTATTTGAGAAATAATTCATCCCTAAATTACAACAGTATTGGACTACATTTACATATATATATTTTCCCAGAATCTATACCATTTGTAAATGTTGAATCATCTCAAATCCCCCTATTACGGGATCTTACCTGTCAACATTTCAAGATAGGATCCTTCTGCAATCCCCACCCACCCCCCATGCTGAACCAAGGGACAGGTGTCTATACAACTGACATGTGTTAAACAATGAGGTAATGGGTTCTCCTTTTGTATGTAGGAGGATGGCAGGTTATTATTTATGAAAATTAGGCCACTTCCTAGAGTAATTACTGCTCATATTAGGGAATAAGATTTTGAAAAAATCATTAGGAATACTCAAAGCCAACCAAAGACTCAATACATTCTTACTTGTAGGTATAAATGAAACAAAATTAACCAAGTTAACTTGCTGGTTCCTGGCAAACATTTTGGGTCCTAACCTTTCCCAATCACTCTTAAAGACAGAGGAAAACAGTTATAATTCTTAGGCAGAACTATTTACTCGACTTAGTTCAAGTTTTGGTTCTGAATGGCTTTAGGCAGTTTTTCACTCTTAGGCAAAGTCTGTTCAGCTATTCTCAGGTAGGTTTGACTTTTTCCAGATGCGTAATTTTTTTTTATTTTAATTTTTTGCTTTTTAGGGCCACACCCAAGGCATATGGAGATTCCCAGGCTAGGGGTTGAATCGGAGCTACAGCTGCTGGCCTACAACACAGCCACAGCAACGCCAGATCTGAGCCACATCTGTGACTCACGCCACAGCTCACGGCAACGTCGGCTCCTTAACCCACTGAGCAAGGCCAGGGATTGAACCCGCAACCTCATGGTTCCTAGATGGATTTGTTTCCACTGCGCCACAACAGGAACTCCCAGATGGGTAATTTTTAAAATACTGGTTGAAAATGAATAACATAAAATGTTCAGATTAGCTCCAACCCATGATGAGGACTTTAGGTCTCTGCATGTAAGGAGGCTTGTTCTCTAAAGCATTTCTCTACAGATTAAGAATGTAGACCAAACAACCTGATTTAAAGAAATATTACATTATAAATGGTCAAAATATTATGGGGTGGGACCCCAGATTTTAACACTGTAAAGGGTTATTCATACTTTTAGCCCATGCTGCTACTGGTATAAAAATTTTCATAATTCACTGAAATGCTTTATTATTTATCCTAAACTTGTCTTTTCATTTCCTCACAGAAAGGACATGCAACTCAAATAAGAGCAAATTTCAGTCACCATGCCTCAGATATAAGACATTCCTGATAAGTAAGCTTTAAAAAATAATTGCTAAAATGAGCTTTTGTTTTATTCAAAGCTTTTACGGATCTCAGTAATTCTTGCCCCTCATTTGCAGATATAATTGAAGGTTGGCCGTGCTAGGGCCGCACTCCAAATTTCATTCTGCCACCATCAACCATGTTCACATTTTCAGAGTTTCTCAGGTTTAAATTTCTTGGCTTTCTGATAACAGTGTATCTATTCTGTGTATAAGAGGAGACAGGACAGCATGCCTTAGAGTGATTATTCAAACATGCAGCTAATCCTAAAGCCTTACTTGCATCATTAATATCAATCATAAGCTATAAAAGCTGGGGAAACTTAGAGCCAGCCCAGTGAGCCCTCTTTTCGTGGAGCTTGTTAGATCTTCTTCAGGAAAATGGGGCCTGTGTTGGCCTCTGGCCCTGTTTTTGAGAGCACTCTGCCTGCATGGCTCATGTGCTGCTGTTACTACTACATCATTCTTAGCTTCTCCAGGACAGGCACGCACCTTCCTTGCTTGCTCATCATGAAGCACCTATTCAGTACTTACAGACATCAAGTACTGAAACATCTTTGTCAAATTGATAAATAATTCCATAAGACAAGGGGTTTAAACTTGATGACGTTAATGTTTTTTTCCTGATCTAAAAGTCTGTGATTTCTCTTTGTTTCAGCCTCTGCCTATATATTTTAAGAAATCCCGAGGATGTTTATTTAATGAATGATATACAAAAGTTGCCAATTTGGTCATTAATGGGGTGTTAATCCTTTTCCTGCATTATGTTAGTGATTTAAGACCCAGAGTGAAGTAAAATCCTGTTAATAGTTACTCTAGATCTGTGCTTTCCAATAAAAATATAGTACAAGCCAAAAAATACAAGCCACAAATGTAATTTAAAATATTCTGGTAGCCACATTAAAGCAGTAAAAACAGGTGAAATTAATTTTAATATTTTATTTAACACTATATATCCAAAATATCATTTCAACATGTAATTGATAAAATTGCTAAGGTATTTTACAGTTTTGGTGTGTATGCTGTTTCAAAATTCAGTATGTTTAATACTTGTACACCTCAATTTGGACTAGCCACACTTCCAGTGCTTAACTAGCTATATGTGGCTAGTTAGTAGCTGTTCTTTTGACAACAGTGTTAGAGCCTCATACTCAAGTGCTCTGTGGATCAGGAGCTTGTTAAAATACAAATCCTTGGAATCAGAATCTGCATCTTAACAGGCACTCCAGGTAATCTGTGTGGACATTTAAGTTTGAGGAGGGAGTATCCAAATTCTTTTTTCAGTGAAACCTGGTTTTGAATTTTTTTCTTTTTACGGCCATGTGAAGCATATGTAAGTTCCCAGGCCAGGGGTCGAACTGGAGCTGCAGCTGCCAGCCTACGCCACAGCCACAGCAACACCAGATCTGAGCCACATCTGTGACCTACCTCACAGCTCACGGCAACACTGGATCCTTAACCCCCTGAGCGAGGCCAGGGATGGAACCTGCATCCTCATGGACACCATGTCATGTTCTTAACCCACTGAACCACAAGTGGAACTCCTGCTTTGAATATTTTTATAACTTTCACATTCCTAATTTGTATTTTTTTATGTGTCATGCTTCCTGGGTCTCCTTCTCCTTGTTTTGAAAAATAGCTTTTTTTTTTTTTTTTCTAGTTAAAAAAGCATAACCTGTTTATATAGAAAAACTGGAAACTACAAATAAAAAAAATCACTTATCTTACCAACCAGAGGTAACTATTATTATTTTTAGAGTTTATACTTCCGGTCTCTATAAAATGTTATTTCTTAATTACATAATACACAAATAAATTCTTATAATTTAAGCAGTAACATATAAAATGAGGTCCCCTCAACATCTTCCCTAAATGAAGTCTCCACTTGATCCATTCGCCTGGTGAAGGACATTTAGTTTGTTTCAGTTTTGGGCAGTTGTGAATAAAGTTGCTATAAACGCTGACTTTCAGGTTTTTGGGCAAATATGTGGGAGTGAGATTGCTATCACAAAGCTTTTTTTTATAGCTGCATTGTACCTCAGGATTGAATGTATATGAACATATATTCATTTATTCATTCAAGCAACAGATGTTGAACACTTGATGCCTATATTGTGTTAGGCAAGGAGAATATAGTAAGGCAATGAGAATACATTAGGCAAAGAGAATGAACATAGTGTTGGTCAGTATTGGTCCCAGTCCTCACAGAATTTGTTTTTAATCAAATCCCTACTACAGACATTTATTTCCAATTCCCTTATCATAAACAGTGAGTTTTAAAATTCCAACTTAATCATCTACTGTCTGCCCAAAAATTTCCTTGGAGTTTTCAAGGAAAAAAAATGAGCAACTAGGCAGTTAGTCTTGGTTGCATCTCCTAACTCTAACCACAGCAGTGGTTAGAGTTGGGTGGGAGATGGGAGGCAGAATCTCACCTCAGGCAGCTGTTGAGGGTTATTCCTAGGTTAAATGTGGAGAACCTAGGATCATCCTGCATCTTCCTAGGCCAATGGCTTTCAAAGGTGAGTATCCACCAGGATCCCCTGGAGGGCTTGTTAAAGTACAGATTCTGTTACCCCCACTGCTCAGTGAATTTGAGATGGAGCTTGATAATATGCATGAACAAGTTCTCAGGTGAGGTTATCGTTGCTGTTCTTAGGAGTGTACTTTGAGAACTGCCCTTCTGAGAAATATCTGGGGGTCTCTACCCTAAATTTGGACTATTAGTGGTTAGGAATTCAGCGATCTAGAAGTAGCTATCTTTGAAGTTATTGGAAGAAGCCTTTGTAGGATCTCCTGACAACTCCAGTTCCTTGGATTTTGTTTCTTTCCCTCTTGACTACAATCTTCATGCAGACTTGCCCCTGAGGTATCCCGCTTGGCAGGGGAGCTTGTCCTCTGGCCCTCCCAGCATCGCCAGTAGGCATGAAGGGACTTCACGTTTGAAGGCTTCTTTTGGAACAGTACCTTAATATTGATATTAAGGTACTGTTAAGGTAAGGTACTGTTAAGGTACTATTAAGCTGCAGAGTTTCATCTGGGTTAGAGGTGACAGGGTTTCTAGCTGCAGAGGCATTTACCTCAGCCTTGAGAAGGGCTGGAATGTGACAGGCTTGCCCTGGATTTGGGGGGATCTTGATATGAGCTAGCTCTGGGAGCTGTAGGGCCCAGATCCCACAGGCAGAGGAACCAGGGTCCTGAGAGTTGCTGGCGAGTGTAAAGATAACTCAGAGAAGGCTTTTTGGTTTTCTTAGCTAGTTTGGTGGGCAAGTTCAAATAAGGGAGATATGGGTTCACTCCCCTCATGGCAGCTTTGAATCCAGTTTCACCATTCACTGGCTCCATTGCTAACTGGTTCTTGGAAAATTTCCTCAATTGTAAAATGAGGACCACACCCCCATCCCTCAGAGTAACCGTGGGGACTGACACAGTAACATGTGTAAAGTACTTGTGAGCTGAGGACTTGACAAACAGTATGACTCTCTTTATCTACTGGGAGCAGAGGTTGGAGTGAAGCTGGTACCTCGTGCTGTGGGACCTTGAGTGGATGCATCACAAAGTGTTTGATTCTCTTTGCATCTAAGGGTACTGGCATTACTCCCTCTAGAAAACAAGGCTAGCTTTGGGGGCCTGCTGTCAAGTCACTCACAAGCATACACATTCTCTAAAAGGAGTGTAAGACTGGAGCCTATAACAGCTGACAGGATAAGAGCCTCACCACACTAGCATTTGAAGACTGCAGAGAATCTAAGATGACTACTCACAGATGGGAGAACTAGAAAAAAAATAGGACTGCTTTATTTCAATCATTCATTATATTAATTTCCTGAGAAATAAAGTGACTTTCTCAGGATCAGAAAATATTGTAATATTTAGAGTTCCTAACTGTGAGTGGGCCGTGTTTGCAGCTACTCTACAATTTCTGAATCTTGTTCTTTTTGCTCTACCCATAAAGCACTTGATCTGTTTCCTTTTATATACATACAGTTCTGTGGCGCCATGTTCTTGCTTAGAGAAGGATTTCGGGAGAGTAGGAATTTAAGGACAATTTGGAAGAATGAGAGTACATGTTGGCAGGACAAAAGCACTGGAGTTCATCTTCCTGCTTTCATTTGGCATTCCCAAATACTCTACAAGCTTAATACTACTTATAAGTTTGTTATAAACATTATTCCAACAACCTGACTTTAGCTTATTTGCATAGTACCTATGTTTATATAAACATAGTACCTATGTTTATATTCCAGTTTTATGTTTTAGTAATCAGGAATTTTTTTTCCTGTTTTTAGGCATATCTTAGCCAGTGAAAATAATTTCCCCTACGCCAGAACCTTACTCAATGAAGAAAATAATCAGGAGTTCCCATCATGGCGCAGCAGAAACGAATCCCACTAGGAACCATGAGGTTGCAGGTTCAATCCCTGGCCTCCCTCAGCGGGTTAAGGATCTGGTGTTGCCATGAGCTGTGGTGTAAGTCGCAGACATGGCTTGGATCCCACATTGCTGTGGCTGTGGTGTAGGCCAGCAGCTACAGTTCCGATTAGACCCCTAGCCTGGGAACCTCCATATGCTGTGGGTGCGGGCCTAAAGAGACAAAAAGACAAAAAGAAAAGAACCAACAACAACAACAAAAAAAAAAGGAGTTCCCGTTGTGGCGCAGTGGTTAACGAATCCGACTAGGAACCATGAGGTTGCGGGTTCGGTCCCTGCCCTTGCTCAGTGGGTTAACGATCCGGCGTTGCCGTGAGCTGTGGTGTAGGTTGCAGACGCGGCTTGGATCCTGCGTTGCTGTGGCTCTGGCGTAGGCCGGTGGCTACAGCTCCGATTCAACCCCTAGCCTGGGAACCTCCATATGCCGCGGGAGCGGCCCAAGAAATAGCAACAAAAAAAAAAAAAAAAAAAAAAAAAGAACCAGAAGCCTACATTTTAAAAAGTCTATAGGAGTTCCTGTCGTGGCGCAGTGGTTAGCGAATCCGACTAGGGACCATGAGGTTGCGGGTTCGGTCCCTGCTCTTGCTCAGTGGGTTAACGATCCGGCGTTGCCATGAGCTGTGGTGTAGGTTGCAGACTCGGCTTGGATCCTGCGTTGCTGTGGCTCTGGCGTAGGCCGGGGGCTACAGCTCCGATTCGACTCCTAGCCTGGGAACCTCCATATGCCGAGGGAGCGGCCCAAAGAAATAGCAAAAAGACAAAAAAAAAAAAAAAAAAAGTCTATAAAATGTAAACTTTGGATTCAACAGAATATTTCTTTTTCTTTTAATAAAAAGTTGATTAAAAAAAAAAAGCATAAGAACAGGGAGTTCCCATTGTGGCTCAGCAGGTTAAGTATCCAACATAGTCTCTGTGAGGATGCAGATTCAATCCCTGGCCTCACTCAGTGGGTTAAGGATCTAGTGTTGCCACAGGCTGTGGTATGGGCCACAGATACAGCTCTGATTTGACCCCTGGACTGGGAACTTCCATATGCCATGGGTGCAGCCATAAAAAGAAGGGGGGAAAAAAAAGGCACAAGAACAAACAGTAAATAATTTGAGAACGGATGTCCAGGGTGCACACACATGCCCATACACTCCTACTTTCCACTGAGTTCCTGCTACTTTAGTTGAAGACCCATCATGGGTATGAATCTTCATTACAGGAGAGCTTGGTGCTCTGCTCCCCTATCTCCAGTACTTAATAGAAAGGAAGATGGGTGGTGGTGTTCCCTAGGGCTTCAATTGCAAAGGAAGCATTATCTTACTGAAACAATGTTAAAAATGGTGTGTGGGCTTCCCTCAACTGTGAATTAGGTAGATTACTGAGAGCTAGCCTGAATACCTAACCGCCATTTTAAGACGGTTTCAATGAGAAACACATTTGTGGGTCCAAAAATTGGCTAACCACCAACAAACATCTGAAATACAATCTGTTATAGATTGGGAAATAATTGAATATTTTTAAAAATCTGATTTATACAAATTCTTTCAAGTATGTAAAAAGCCAAAGCATTTCTTGAGTCCTTGAACATGTTGCATTAACACAGTACTTGTACTAACATTATCACTTAAAGCTCAAGCATAACTTGGGGATTTGTCATACTATTTGCTCTATTTTTTAATATGTTTGATGTTTTTCATAATAAATAAAATTTCAATTTTTTTTCATATTAAAATATTGCATTTAATTAATAAAATCCTTCAAACATAAATTTAAAAAATTCCTAGGGACTCAACCTAGGGCAAAATTGAGAGGCAATAAAAGAATCTCCAATAAGTAAAAACTTGAATTTTTAATGGCATCCATAATATAAACAGCAAACCATCTATCAAAATGTTGAAAACATTTGAAATAATGGACCTATTTTAAAGCATTCAAAATCTCCTATCACTGTTGTTCATAATTAAGAATGTCTTTCAAATGCCGAACTTAAAAAAAAAAAAAATCCATTGCAACTGATGTAAAAAGGGAAAATTTATCTTTTTAGTATTTTCACCTCTTTAGATATAGCTTGATAAAAGTCTACTAGACTTACTAAAATTTAATTTTATTAAATCCACAGATAAACCATTCACTCTTTAGATAGCTATAGTAAACTAAGAAATTTGCTATAATATTCTTTCATATCTTTTTAAACAAAATATTTTAAAAACGTACAATGGCACGATGTAAAAGAGAGCAATAATTACAGCAGACAAAATGATGAATGAAATATGATATGTCTTCTGCTGCGTACCTATAGGTTTTACAGAATAATCATTACAACAGATGTCCTTAGAGAACAAAGGAGAATGTGAAAGTACAAAGGTGGAGGAAGGCATGGAAGATATTTTCTGTTATCTTCTACTGTGTGGTCTTTCACTGCAGTATTCTTTAAACAAAAAAAGGTCTCCGCAAGGGCAAGCCCTGCTTCAAATGTCCCCTTACCCTCCTGACTAGAGAATAATGTGTTTGTGTAGTATATGATTACATCAGACAAGGCTGCGAACACATGTGATTTATTCAATGATCCTATTCTGCTTCCTTTTAAAGATAAAGAATGCATTTAAGTCGATTGTGTCTGAGACTGTGGTAATTCCTTAGAAGGCTCCATTCAAACAGAATAATGTTACCTTATTTTAAAACATTAAGAGCACAGTTATTTCCTTGGTCTCCATTTTCTTTCCAGGCAACATCAATTAATACTTTCATTTAAAAGAGAAAAAATATAAAACACAAGCAATTACTTTGAAACAGTTTTAATTTTTCGTTGCATAAGCAAAACATCCCCATAAAACATTCACTTTTCAAAAATCTTTATATACAAGTAACTGTGGAAGGTGGAGGAAATAACTAAAAACACCGCCACTACCAACACAACAGCTCCTAACAGTAGGCCAGGTCAGGGTGCAGAATTCATGAAAACAAGCTGCTCACATTCCCAGAACCACAACCCCCAGTGAGGAATCTTGTCCTCTTTAACTTGCTGGGTGGCAGAGCCCGGAGGAATTACTCAAACTATGAAAATCCCAAAGCATGGTCACCTAGGGGGAAGTGAGGAGACAGATATGACTTGAGCATGACAATTATTTTCTTATAATAACAGTAAAGAAAACAACCTTAAGTGGTAAAGGCTCTTTGAGCTCCAACAAACAAGTAGCTAATGGTATTTACCAAACCTAGCATTTGTTAGCTAAGGCAGAACATACACTGTACATGTGCCTTTTTTCTTTCAAACAATATTCTTTAATGCACTCACATTTATTGATTATAGATACATGCAAGTGGTATATAAATAATAAAACATAGCAAACACCAGACATACTGTTCTAGGTACCTTCATGTAGTTTATTTCACTTAATTCTCACAATAACCCTATGAGGTTATGAGATCCATTATTATTCATGATTTACAAAAGAAAAAAAAAAAACTAAGTCATAGGGAAGTTTAATTATTTGACCAAAATCATACAACTAGAATGCAAAACTAGGTACTTTGTCTCCAGAGCTCTTGCTTTTAATTTAGCTCTAGTTCTCTCGTGAAATTGGATTTTTAACCCCATTATCACAGAACTATTCTTCCAAGACTGTAAATTCTACTTCTCTGGGAACTTCCACCTCTTTGACTCACTTTTACCTTTGCCTCCCAATTCCTTCTGGTTTCACCTGTTTTCCTGTACAACCTGGACCCCCTAGTCATTTCAACTATGCCCAAACTCCTTCCCAGGCCTCTCCTACACAGTCAAACCAAGGTGGTCACCTGTACCTGCCACCTTCGTCCCACCTCTGCACCCAGCAGTGAAGTACCACTGCTGATGCAATGAAGAGTTGTGCTGCCTCTTGGTCAGTGGGCCTTCCCTGCTGCTTGGCAGTCCTCTCTTGGGCAGTGCACAGCATCCACTGCAGCTGTTCCAAACTTCTTCCAGGATTAAATCCCCCAAAGCACCTCGCTAGTCCTTTGTAGGTTATCTTACCATGGCTTTATTTAAGTCAACCAAAATAGGGCTGTCAGATTAAGACACAGGATGCCTGGTAACATCTGAATTTCAAATAAAAAGGAATCATATTTTGGGATAAGTATGTCCAAAATATTGTATGATAGAAATATTTAAATAGTATTTAAACTAATAAAAATAGCCAACTATGTACTGAGAGCCTACCAAAGATTGTATGCAGGTACTTAATACTAAAAACTTATTCATTGTTTATCTGAAGTTTAAAAAATTACTGGACATCCTGTATTTTAATTTGCTAAATATAATTCAGTCAAATGCCCCTTCTTTCCATTCCCAGAAGTACTGTTCCTTTTTTCAAAAGTTAATTCTCTGACCTATGGTAGTGATCTTTCTTCTTCATTTTCTTCTTCATCCTACAAATTCTTTATACTTTTCAAGCATGCTCCAGTCATCCCTACCATGGTATTAATGGTTCCACTTCTTCACCCCTTCATGTCACTTTGTCATTTCTCTAAAGAGGTGAATTCTGTTTCCCTACCCCTTGAATTTTACTTGGTCACATAACCTGCTCTGGCCAACAGAATGAGACAGAAGTGCCAGTGTGTCAGTTTGGAGTCTCGGCCTCAAGAAGCCTTATATGTTTCTGCTTACTACTTAAAACTCTTCTTCAGGACAAGAGAAACAAAACAAAACCATCTGTAAAAAACAAAAACAGTAATTTGAAAAGATACATTCACCCCAATGTTCACAGTAGCACTATTTACAATAGCCGAGATATGGAAGTAACCTAAATGTCCATCAACAGATGAATGGACAAAGAGGGTGTGAAATATATGCATATACAATTACAATATATATATACCATTGTATATATATTTATATACACACATATATAGAATATTACTCAGCCATAAAAAATGAAATTTTCCCATCTATAGCAACATGGATGAACTTTAGCATTACACTAAATGAAATAAGTCAGAGAAAGCACTTATATGTAGAATCTAAAAAAATCCAACAAACTGGTAAATAGAGTAAAAAAATAGAAGCAGACTCACACATATGGAGAACAAATTAGTGGTTACCAGCGGGGACAAGGACAAGAGAGGGGTAATATAAGCATAAGGACGTTAAAAGGTACAAACTATTATGTATAAAATAAGCAATAAGAATATATCATACAACACAGGGAATATAAACAATAATTTATAATAATTATAAATGGAGTATGGCCTTTAAATATGTGAATCACTATACTGTTCACTTGTAATGTATATTATACTTCAATTTTAAAAAATGCTGCAATGGAGTTCCTGTTGTGGCTCAGTGGTTAGCGAATCTGACTAGAATCCATGAGGACATGGGTTTGATCCCTGGCCTTGCTCAGTGGGTTAAGGATCCGGTGTTGCTGTGAGTTGTGCTGTAGGTCACAGATACAGCTTGGATCCTGCGTTGCTGTTGCTGTGGCATAAGTCGGTGGCTTCAGCTCCGATTCGACCCCTAGCTTGGGAACCTCCATGTGCCGTGGGTACAGCCCTAAAAGGCAAAAGAAAAAAAAAATGCTGTAATACCAAGATAAGGAAATAACCTAAATGTCCATTTAATAGATAAATGGATACAGAAGATGTGGTGTATATATACAATGGAAAACTACTCAGCCATGAAAAGAATAACATGATACCATTTGGAGCAACATGGATGGAACCAGAGGTTATCATACTAAGTGAAGTAAGTCCAAAAGACAAATACCATATGATATCATTTATATATGGAGTCTAAAATATGACACAAACAAACCTATCCATGAAACAGAAACAGACTCACAGACATTAGAGAACAGACTTGGGGTTGCCAAGGGGAAGGAGGGTGGTGTAGGGATGTACTGGGAGCTTGGGGTTATCAGAGGCAAACTATTACATGTAGGATGAGTAAACAGCAGGGTCCTACTACATAGCACAGGGAACTATATTCAATATCCTGACATAAACCATAAAGGAAAAGGACATAAGAGAATATACATATGTATATAATTGAATCACTTTGCTGTACAGCAGAAATTGGTATAACATTATAAATCAAACATACTTCAATTTTTAAAAAATGCTGCAATGGAAAAAACAAAAACAAAACTCTTCTGGACTTCCCTTGTGACTCACATCATAACTACTCAGCATTGTCTCTGCTGTGGCTCTGGTTTGATCCCTGGCCGGGGAACTTCCATGCTGCAGGTGCAGCCATGTGTTTAAAAGAACAGAAAAAACAGGAGTTGCCGTTGTGGCACAGGAGAAACGAATTCAGCCGGCAAACATGAGTTTGCTTTGATTCCTGGCCTTGATCTGTGGGTTAAGGATCTGGTGTTGCCGTGAGCTGTGGTGTAGGCTGCAGATGCAGCTCAAATCCTGCATTGCTGTGGCTGTGGTGTAGGCCAGCAGCTGTAGCTCTGATTAGACCCCTAGCCTGGGAATCTCCATATGCTGCAAATGTGGCCCAAAAAGGCAAACAAACAAAAAACAACTTTTCTTCCATCTCCATGAAAGAGGTATGCCAAGGCAAGTTAGAGAATCCCAGGAGGATACAGATAAGTGAAACAGAGTCCAGCCAAGAGGATAGCCCCCAGTAGACTTCCAAATGCACAAGCAAACCCAGCTGAGATCAGACATTTGAACTATAATTACTGACTTAATCCACTGTGTTTTAGAGTGTTTGTTATGCAGCAAAAGCTAACTGAAACACCTACCCTGGAAAAACTGCTCTTCACTAGACTACCCAAACTTTCTTCCTTGCATACTCAACCTACTGCAAAGAGGTCATCCTTTTTTTGCCTTTGTTCCTCACCACTTATTTTTGTTACCTGTACCACTTCTCTCTTAACTGACACCAAAAACCTCTTAATGGTCAGTTTTAAGTGCTTTGGCTCTGTCCTTATCCACCTCGGCCTCTGTCTAGCACCTGACACTACAGATCACCTGACACCTCTGTTAAACTTGCCCCGTCCTTGACTGTACTGCACTAGTCTCAATTTCTTTCATTGTTTCATCTACTTAAGGGGCTTATCTCTTTCACTCTTCTGGGACTTTATTCATTCCCCCAACAGCAACTGTCATCATTTGATTCACACATCTTTATCTCTAACTCTAATTTCGCTTCTAAATTCTAGTTCAATTGGTTCTCAAACTACAGTGTGCATTAGAATCACCCAGAGATCTTAGAAATACTCAGATTGCTAGGGCCCCACGCCTCAAGTTTCATACTGTTAGTTTTGGATAGAGACTGAGAATTTATGTTTCTAACAAGTTCTCAGTAATGCTAATGCATCGCTTTGAGGACCACTATTCTAGTTTCATATTTCCAACAGTCTCCACCCTGTTATCGACAGGTACCTCAAAGATCACGAACAGTGTCAATTAGTTTTTTTTTTTTTTTTATTGTACGCCCTAGGAACCAATTTGGGCTAACTAAAGCAAAACAAGAGTTTACCAGGGAGTGCACAGAATCAACGTGAAGGCTAGTGAATTGTGTTCCAAATAAGAAAGAAACCAGAAAAGAGGCTACTTGACAGTAGGAGCATTACCTCTAAGTCTGAAGAAGTAAACAGTGTTTCTTGTGTTCTTGAGTCCCTCTGTTCAAGATCAATTCCAGATGAGGGTCCTCTACCCATCCCTTAGTTTGTACCAGGGCAGTGATAGAAAGGATTATGGTGGAAGTAGCCACCAAGGACTCCTTTCATACTTAGTTCAGACCCTCATCATCAAGCAGGTAGATTACTACAACAACCTCTCAACTGGTTGTATTGCCCCTAATCTAACCTCCAAGTCACTCTCATCATCTTCAGTTATCTCTTTAAAACGTGTCATTTTCTTCTTTGCCTTGTCTGATGTAATATTCCTGTTTTGTTTTAGTAAATTGCTTTTCATTAGGAGGATCTAATTCCCTAGTAACCGAGCAAGGGTCAGAAGAGTCCCAAAGTTTTACAGAGACCCCCTTAGGAGTATTTTAGAGATCACTATTTCACTAGACAGAAAACTTTCTCGACATAAGGACATGTCCTCATTGTATCACCAGCACCTACCTCATAGCAGGCACTTAATGAAATGAACAGTCTTGGAGTTCCTGTTGTGGCACAGCAGAAACAAATCTGACTAGTAACCATGAGGGTGTGGGTTTGATCCCTGGCCTTGCTCACTGGGTTAAGGATCCGGCATTGCAGTGGGATGTGGTATAGGTCACAGACTCAGCTCGGATCCTGCATTGTTGTGGCTGTGGTGTAGGCCGGCAGCTGTAGTCCCAATTAGACCCCTAGCTAGCCTAGGAACCTCCATATGCCATGGGTGCGGCCCTAAAATGCAAAAAATAAAAAGAAATAAAAAGAAATGAACAGTCTTTGTGTCCAGGCCCTCCTTACTTCAGATTACTATATGTATTTGCCTCCCGATTTCCCTGGTCTGCTGCCTCCGCCTGCCTACCTCCTTACTACCAAATCCTTCTTGGCTAAATCAAGCCAATTATCATTTCCTGCTCAAAACTTTCTGCCTCCCTGATACATGCCTGCCAACTTTATAAATTCCCCATGATTCAGAGCCTTCCATAATCTGGTTTCAACCAATTTTTCTAGGCTCTCTTCCACTCCTTACTTATTCTGTCAGCCAGTCTAGATAGTAAGTTTTCTTTAATCTAAGTTACTTTTCCTGCTCTTGTTGGTTTGGTTCCACTTTTGGGAAAGTCTTTCTCTTTTATGGTGTTTAGCCTACTTTACCTTCAAAGTCTAGTTAACACCTGTCAGTTTTCCTAATCTTTTCAAATCCATGATCCATATCCCAGGTTTTTTGGTCATGTCCTCTACCCTATGCCCCTTAACTTACAGGTTAAGGATCTTTCTACTTGAAGCTTGTGTTAATGTCTTGTTTGCATGAATACTTAAGGGTTGAACACGTGCTGTCTTAAGCTATCACCATATGTTTGTATTACTTGTTCTACCAGATTTTATAAGTACTAAAGAGTTTCTACTACGAATTAATTTTCTGTATTTCCCAGAAATTGCTCTAGTGCCTTACACTTAATAGTGATGAGTATAATCTGTTGAATAAATGGATTTTTATAATATAGGGCTAGTGTTTGGGGTTGGTCCTCTTGAAATGGCAGCCAGTGGTTGTGACAGCAACTCCTGAACTGCTGGAATCAGGGGTATGAATCTTGGTAGCTTCGAACTGAAAGGTGAGTTTAAACCAAAGCTGATCAAGTTGTAGTCAAATACTAGGAGGCCAAACACAAGCACCAAGTGAAAAGATCCAAACCTGAGATGGAGTGTAAAGCAAATGGTATGGAATCAGGCAAAGACACAATAGAAGTAACAATAGTTTGATAATTCGTAGATGGGGATCTGGGATGGTAGACATTTTTAAAGGCTTGTGCATAGCACTTACCAAATCAAAATGAGTGATTTGTTGGTAAAATGGACTTGCCTAAGAATCAGAAATAGGGTTGGCAGCCATTTATCATTTCTAGCAAACACATACACGGAAATAAATTTATGATAGCAAACACAGTGAAATAGACCTGCTTTGAGAGATAGATTTAATTTGAGCTCCATTTTCTTGCTTCTGCCCTGCCATCTTAATTTATTTCACACCTTTGCACAAGTTCACATCCAAGTTCTAATGTATTTTTTGATTCCTCTATATTATGGATAAAAAACATTTTAAGAGATTTAATATCATAATACTACGACACCAAATACAAAAACTCAGAAATTTTTTGCTATATTTTTTAAACTTTTAGTCTACCAGTCAGTAAAGCTACAATAAGAATACTGTACCTAGTAATCACTGATTTTCCTACATTAACTGTTTATGGACTAGAAAATTCCAAGAATATCTCACAAAGTTTTTTTTTTTAATTTTAAACAAAAAAATCCTAATTATAAGAAATCCGTATCTTATTGCTGAGAGCTCTAAAGAATTTAATTCCTAAAGATATCTTGCCCTATAAAGCATTTGTTTTGTTTGCCGTCAACTTGTGAGGTTGGGGTTGGGCAGCTCTCTGCCACACACAGTGTTTCCTTGTACTCATTAGCAGCAAGCATTGTGGCAAAGACTAATGTCCACAGGAAAAGCACAGCAAAATTCACTTTAAATCCTATTGTAAATATGCAATAATTCTCTTCACAAATTGTAAAATAAATTTTATTTTGAATTAAATTAAATGCTGAATAAGGTATACTTTAAAAACCTATATTATTCTTTCTGAATATTGTCACTGAGAGAAGGCTAAGCTCTCATATTAATTTCTTTAAAAGCTAAATATTTGGCAAACAACATAGAAGAACAGGAAGATCACTTACCAAGAAGCTAGGAGTCTTAGGCAAGCTATTTATTCTAAGCCTCAATTTCCTCACCATAAAATCTAAAGACTTGAATTCGTTCAGTGGTTCCTGTGAAGAAGATACTGCATTGGAATTACCTGTGGACATTTTTGACTTGGTAGATACAAGAAGGGAGAGCCTGGATAATTATAGCTTCACAATACTTCATAAGGGATTCTGGTACATATTACTAGTCTAAATGATTTCTTGGGTCTTTCACAATTCTAAACCTCTACTTTTTACATCCAATCAACGGAATTTTTATTTTATTTATTTTGGGGGTGGCACCTGTGGCATATGGAAATGTATGGGCTAAGGGTCAAGGAGACGCAGCTGCCTATGTATGCCACAGCCACAGCCACACGGGATCCGAGCTGCATTTGCAGCCTACACAGCAGCTTGCCACAATGCTGTATCTTTAACCCACTGAGTGAGGCCAGGGATTGAACCTGCATCCTCATGGACACTATGTCGGGTGCTTAATCTGCTGAGCCACAATGGGAACGTCAATGGAATTTTAATAGCTCCTAGCTTTCATCATTATTCTTTTCTTTTGTCTTTTTTTTTCGGTGGGCTGGGGGTCCTGCACTCACAGCATATGGAGGTTCCCAGGCTAGGGGTCTAATTGGAGCTACAGCTGCCATCCTATACCACAGCCACAGCAATGCAGGATCCGAGCTGCGTCTATGACCTACACCATGGCTCAAGGCAATGCCAGATCCTTAACCCACTGAGCAAGGCCAGGGATTGAACCCATGTCCTCATAGATGCTAGTCAGGTTCGTTAACTAATGAGCCACGACAGGAACTCCATCATTATTCTGTTCTTAATGGGTAAGTGTATTTTATGAAAGAGAGAAGCTGCCTCTAAATTATAAATAACAGCTTGCAGTTACTGAGTGCTTAATCAGTTCTGAGATCTAACTCACTTAAATTCTCTAATTCAATGCTCACAACAACACTGTGAGGTAGGAACTAGTTATCATCTATATGTAACAGATGGGAAAACTGAGGGACAGAAAGTAATTTGCCCAAAGTCACAGAGCTGGTAATTAGGGAAACTGAGCCATAGAGACTAAACTCTTAACCAGCATGCTATGCTGCTATTCGAGAAATGAACTATACATACAAACATGCCCATCACTGTTTCCTATCCACACAGCACTGCTTTCCCTGCTACTTTAGGGAGAGAAAAGGCTGTGTTTTTAGAAATTTGTAGGATCAGAAATGATGGAAAGAGGAAGCTGGGAAAGCAAGAATGAAATGACTCAAATGAGCTGGGCCTAACACCCTTGGCCCTGACTTAGAACAACTAGAGACTACTTAGATTTACAAAGCCCTCTAAAAAGGGTAACTGTCCCTAGGAGTAATTTCCCTTCAGTTATCACTTCATTCCATAATATCTGAGACATGCTCTTTTTGACTGATCAAATATTAATTTTAAAAGTATTAGAAATATACCTTTTTGGATGAGCTAGACACAAAACTACAAAGTAAAACAGGAAAGTAAGCACAAAAGCCAAGTTAGAGAGTCAGAGAGAGGGTAATTATAATTGAAATGATTCAGTCTGGAAATCCTGTTGTGGATCAGCCAAAACGAATCTGACTAGCATCCATGAGGACACGGGTTCGATCCTTGGCCTCGCTCAGTAGGTTAAGGATCTGGTATTGCCATGAGCTGTGGTGTAGGTCGCAGATGAGGCTTGGATCCTGAGTTGCTATGGCTGTGGTATAGACCAGCAGCTACAGCTCTGACTCAACCCCTAGCCTGGGAACCTTCATATGCCTCGGGTGCGGCCCTAAAAAGATAAAAAAAAAAAAGAAATGATTCAGCCTAATACTAATTTTGGGTGTATAAAGAATTTATAACATATAATACATCTTTGGCATATGGAGCATGAGGTTTAGATGGTAGAGACTAATACATTACAAGGATAAACTTCCCTTCCGCACAGTACAGACAGAGAGTAATCTACCCGAAGTTGGTGGTCCTGAATTTACACTGTTAAATGTCAATCTGCACGGCACTTATTTTTTCTATCTGGGCACAATGAGCAATCTGGGAGCAGACATCCAGTTAGATCTTGTACTTCACCAGGTGAGTGATAGCAGGGCAACAGGGCAAAAGGAGATGTGGTTCCTGGTAAGAGAGTGGTAATTTAAAATAGAATGTGGCTTGGATATGGCATTGCTGTGGCTATGGCATAGGCCGTCAGCTGCAGCTCCAATTCAGCCCCTAGCCTGGGAATTCCCCTGTGCTGCAGGTTTGTGGTCCTAAATTAAATAAACAAATAAAAATAGAATAGAATGCAGTGGAGATGAAAGAAGTAAAGGCAGGAGCAGGCAGATGGGAGAAAAAAGAGAAGTCTATGGACTGGAGGTCTCAAGCCAGAGAAACCTGAGAAGGGTGAGAGGCTGAAGCAGAGGAGGGAAGAGCACTGGAAATAAGATGTCAGGGAACTGAGAATGGCTGTACTGTGAGCAACTGAGTGAGAGCTAGACTGAAAGTTCTGGCTGGACCATGTGAAGTCTGCATTTATGAGGTTAGAGGTGAAATGGATTGGGTGTACGACAAGATCCAGAGTGTGGCAATAGAAGTTAGTGGCTAAAGATCAGTCACATCAGGAGTGCCCGTCGTGGCGCAGTGGTTAACGAATCCGACTAGGAACCATGAGGTTGCGGGTTCGGCCCCTGCCCTTGCTCAGTGGGTTAACGATCTGGCGTTGCCGTGAGCTCTGGTGTAGGTTGCAGACGCGGCTAGGATCCCGCGTTGCTGCGCCTTTGGCATAGGCCAGTGGCTACAGCTCCAATTCAACCCCTAGCCTGGGAACCTCCATATGCCGCAGGAGCGGCCCAAAGAAATAGCAAAAAAAAGACCAAGAAAAAAAAAACAAAAAAACATCAGTCACATCAAGGAACTCTGAGGCTGGTGCTAGGTGAGCTGTCTACTTGGGTGATAAATCCACTCAGGATGAGGGAAGGGGTTCAGATAAAGAGGAAGATGTAAGCCATGTATCACAGTCTTTAAGAAATTAAGTCTTGGAGCTCCTGCTGTGGCTTAGTGGGTTTAGATCTGGCATCGCTGCAGCTGCAGTTTGGACTCGATCCCTGGCCTGGGAATTTCCATATGCCATGGGTGTGGCCGAAAAAGAAAGAAAAAAAAAAGAAATTAAGTCTTCTAAGACTTTGGGGTTTTTTGTTGTTTTTCATATATTTTTTTACTTTACTTTAAAAAATTTTATTGGAGTACAGCTGACTTATAAAGGTGTGTTAGTTTCAGGTCTATAGCAAAGTCAATCAGTTATACATATATCCTTTCTTTTTCAGATTCTTTTCCCATACAGGTTGGAACAGAGTATTGGGTAGATTTCCCTGTGCTACACAGTAGGCTCTTGTAACTTATCTATTTTATTTTAGTTTCTTTTTTTTTTTTTTTTTTTTTTTTTTGTCTTTTTGCTATTTCTTTGGGCCGCTCCTGCGGCATATGGAAGAGGAGGTTCCCAGGCTAGGGGTCGAATCAGAGCTGTAGCCGCCAGCCTATGCCAGAGCCACAGCAACGCGGGATCCGAGCCGCGTCTGCAACCTACACC
Source organism: Sus scrofa (assembly GCF_054392235.1). NCBI lineage: Eukaryota > Metazoa > Chordata > Mammalia > Artiodactyla > Suidae > Sus > Sus scrofa. The sequence continues at coordinate 77,587,252 of NC_139383.1, read as the reverse complement.
ACAGCTCACGGCAACGCTGGATTGTTAACCCACTGAGCAAGGGCAGGGACCGAACCCGCAACCTCATGGTTCCTAGTCGGATTCGTTAACCACTGCGCCACGACGGGAACTCCTAGTTTCCATTTTTTAAAAGTTTTATTGAAGTATAGCTGATTTACAATGTTTTGATAATTCCCGCTGTACAATGAAGTGATTCCATTATACACATACACATATCCAATCTTTTAAAGAGTCTTTTCCCATTTAGGTTATCACAGAATATTGGGTAGAGTTCCCTGAGTTAAACAACAGTTCCCCCTTGACCACCCACTCATTTTCGAAAGACTTTGGATTTGCTTAGTACAGGGGACTGGGTTCTAGAAAGGGAACCTTTCCCCCTTATCTGTGAGTTTCAGTCTAAAAACCATTCATATTAATACAGAAGTAAGCAGCAGCTTAAGAAAAATGGGTAATGGCTCCCTTCACCCTTAAGACTAATTTTGCTTTACTTGGCAAGAACCTATGCTTCACATTTTCATTCTGAAGCTAGGTCTCCTCTGCTAAAGTTAAATGGAAAATGAAACTACCTGCTAATTCAGGCAAGAAAAATCTCAGCTCCCTGCTCTCATAAGTTTGTGAAGCTAAATGTTTTAAAAACAAATTAGAATTCGGTTGCCCTAGTTCTGGTTTGAAAATATCTGGTGAAACCACTGGGCACAGTTTTCCATTACTCTTTTTTTTTTTTTTTAAGTATAAAAACACATATATAAAAGTTTCTTATAATCTTGAAAGGACAGGGTGGCATGCTATTTACTGACAGGCTGACCTTTTACACAAAGAACCTCCATCTTCAACAAGCTGAAATTACTGATATTGATGCCTTCAGAACATTGTCTGCTTCAGAAAGCAACATGTTTTGTCCAAGTCATACAGAACTGGCTAGATGGACACCACTTGGTCATCAAATGATGCAATGCAAAGGGCAAGGGGACATTTCTTCTGCAGTTCCAACCATATGTCTGATACTGTGCAAGGAAAAAAAGGGAAATGTCAAATATGATTCCTGATGTCAAGAAACTTATAATTTACTGGTCAATTACCTACTACTTTAGCCCAGAGCCATGTCCTACATTTTTTGGAACCACCCCCAGCATCTAACATAGGACTTTATCTATATCAACAAGAAGTTAGTAAAAAGTTAAAGTGACAATATAGAATGCTTAGACTTAACTGATAAAATACATGTTTAAATAGATGACCAAGAGAAAAGATAAAGTTGAGCTTGTGTCATTGCAATCTATGAAAAAATCTTGTTATTTTAATTTTATATTTTTATTTTGAGCATGTATTGACACAGGAAGGCTCCTGTTTCTACTCATTGAAATCTTTTTTTAACACACTTCTTTTTTTTAAAAAAAAATATTGGAGTATAGTTGACTTACACTGTTGTATTACTTTCAGGTATACAGCAAAGTCAATCAGTTATATATGAAAATATACCCATTCTTTTTTCCCCTAGAGGTTATTACAGACTAGTAAGTAGATTTTCCTATGCTATACAACAGGTTCTCATTAATCATCTACTTTATACACTAGTGTGTATATGTTATCCCACCCTCCCAATTCTTCCCTCTCTCCAGCAGTTTCACCTATGGTAACCATAAAATGGTTTTAAAATCTGTTTGTTTCCATTTTATAAATAAGTTCTTTTGTATCATTTTTTATTAGGTTCCACATATAAGTGATACCATATTTCTTTTTGCCTTATTTCATTCATTAAGATAATATCTAGGTCCATCCATGTTGCTGCAAATGGCATTATTTCATTTTTTATGGATGAATAATACCCCATTGTACATATGTACCACATCTTCTTTATCCATTCCCCTGTAGATGGACATTTAGGTTGCTTCCATGTCTTGGCTGTTGTAAATAGTACTGCAATGAACACTGGGGTGCCTGTATCTTCTTGGGCTATGGTTTTCTCTGGATAGATGCCCAGGAGTAGGACTGCTAGATGATATGGTAGTACTATATTTAGTTTTTTAAGGAACCTTCATACTGTCCTCCATAGTTGTTGCACCAGCTTACATTCCTACTTACAGTGTAGGAGGGTTCCCTTTCTCCACATCCTCTCCAGCATTTATAGTTTCTAGTTTTTGTCCATCTGTACATCTTCTTAATGTCTATTTAGATCATTTTTAATTTAATGATCATTTTTTAAAATTTTTTTATATAAAGCTCCCCTACTCAATGAAATCTTTAGGGAAGAAAAAAGCTAGGTCAATTTTTCTTAAAGGTAGGAATTAGAGGTCAGGCCTATCCTGTATGGGGTATCAAAAGTAGCTGAGTCCTTACCTGCACCCTTTTCCCTGGTAGCCAAGGCAATAGCTTTTTTAAACATGCAAAACTATAGGTCAACCTGTTACTAAAACCCCTTCCCTCTTGGGTTCTTTGATTTTATATTAAAATGTTCCTTCCATTTACTTATCAAAATATTGAGCAATTACTATGTACTAGCAATGTGTTCCTCTCTATTACTTCTGATTCCTTCACTAGCTCTTCATTCTCTGCCCTACAACTCCCTCACTTTTTAACCCTTATTCTATTTTTCTTATAAATTATACATATACTTAGATATATGCATAATTCATATGTATATTATATATAAGTATATATAATTTATATCTATATAGACATATATACTTACCTTTCAGAAAGTATATCAGTTCTCTGAGGTTTCCAGCCTTTAGGCTAATGTCTTCCAACTTACATATTCTGCACATCCAGATGGAATGTTTCCTGCTACTGCTACACTCATTGATCATTCCTTCTTAGTCTTTCCTGCTGGCATCTCTTCCTCTGGGAAGTACTAGTTCTGAAATTTTTTCAAAACTCTTAGTTTGTCTTTTCACTCTATACTTTATCCCTACACGATTTCATTTCCCTCTCCCTATCATCAAGTTTAAGGATGGATTTGCTTCTGTTCTTGCTCTTTTCATGCTTTAGGTCTTCATCAAGCCTGTTGCCCCTATTTTTATCTGGATAAACCCTCTTCTTCCTGAAATATTGGCTTAAAATCATGTTCCTCAAGAAAGTATTTATTCTTTTCTCCAGACTAGGTTTGACAGCTCTGCTATGTGACTTTATTGCACCGTGTCCCTTTCTTTTGAAGTATCTATCATCTCAAATGATCTGTTCAATGGCAGTCCTGTCCGTTAGACTAGATGTCAGTAAATAATAGCCCATGGATCAAATCCAGCCCCTGGATTTTGTAAATAAAGTTTTATTGGAAGCCAGACATACTTTCACATATGTATTGTTGGTAACTATTTATGTATTGTTGATGATTGTTTTTGTGTTTCAATGGCAAAGCTGAATAGTTGTGAGAGAAACCACATGGCCTGAAAGCCTAAAATTTATCTGCCTCTTTTCAGGAAAAGTTTGCCAAAAGTTGCACTGCACTATAAGCAGGAAAGATGAAATCATGCCTGTCATTCTCACTTCTATATTCCCAGCACCTAGCATGACACCTGGCACATAACTATTTCTGGACTAGGTGTACTAATTGTATTTCGACCTCAAGCTTTAACCCATCTTGTCGGTGATATGAATAAGATCACATTAACTGGCCTGTGTTTAATAACAGCATTATAATCACTGCTTATCCAGATGATGATTATAGTATTCCAGTCCAAGAGGGGTTCAGAAATTAACCAAATAATACACAAACAAATGGATTGTTGCAACCAGAGGTAAACACTATGGGAAAGAACACAGTACAATTAGAGTGTGTAACAGAGACCCATAATCAAATACAGAGTTTGGGAAGGCTTCCCTGAGGAAGTGACTTTTGACCTGAAATTTGAAGAGTGAACTAACTGTGCAAAAAGAGGAGAGAAAGAGCAAATCAGGTAGAAAGAATATCATATATAATTCTTTCTTCTTTGGAGAGAAAGAACATTGCATGTACTGGGAACTAATGTTCTTGTCAAATAATGAACATAAAGTAAGTTTCTTGAAAAGTTAAGGGTAGGATCCAACATGGACCTAAATGCTAGGATTTTAGGATTATAATAATGTAAAGTTTGAAGCATTCTGTTTTTGGCCAACAGTAGGAAAATGGTAAACTATTATATTTCCATAGCAGAGCATATTTTGCATCCACTAGAATAATATTTATGAAGAATTCTAATTTGCATGGGAAGTGTTCCTATTATAACGTAAAGTGGAAAAAAACAGGATATTATTTCTACTATGTAATGTATTTATAGAAACATTTTCTAGAAAAAATGGACAAAAATATTAATCATTACTGCCTCTGGGTGGGATTGAGTGTCCTGTATTTTCTTTATGGCTTCCCATATTATTTATCCTATACATTTAAAACCTTTTAAGATTGAAGAAATACATTTTATTAAAAAAATAAGGAAATACAAGTGTTGGTCTGAGAGTAAATAGTCTTTCCTGGCCCCTGAATGGGGATGTAAAACGAGGATCAAAACCCAGAAGAGTTCACTGTCAGTAACAAAGATTATTAGTGGAAGTTTTCCTGAAATGTGGTTTAAGTGCGCTGGGGACTTTGGGGCCAGGGAAAACTACCCCGAGATATGCTGCACTATAGACATACTGCTTCTGAGATTTTGTATCTTGATTATTTAAATTGGGAGCTCAATCTAACCTTACTCTATGTGCTTGGCTTCTTCCTGCCTAGCCACAATCCATCAGAAATGCCCCAATATCAGTTCTGGATTCATAATTTAAATGAGGGTCCTGGAGAGCTCAAGCATCAATTCTAATATTACTCTATTCTGAAAGCTTCTTTTTTGTTTCTCAAACATCATTTTTAATTTATAAGCTCATTGGTCTCCCCCTTAAAACTATTATTGATAATTTATAGAAGTGGAGGAGTTGAGAGTTGTTTTTTAAAAGTTTTGCTTCTCCCTGTAAGTAATTAATTCGTTTAAAAAGAACAGAGAGAAATTCAGCTCTCACAATGATTGACTTCCCTTTAATTTTTTTTTGTAAGAGACACATAAACGTTGCTCTTTTAGTCATAAAATACTTTATTAATCATTTAGGCAATACATATTTATGTGACTACCTATACCCAAGCAGCTGCTATGAATAAACTGGGGGAAAGGTGCATGAAATCTTTTGAAAATGAGCAGAGTTGATGGCAATTGCCTCCAGAGTCTGCTGCACTTACTTAGGGCTTCCTTATCCCCTCTGGGAAGGAATGAGTTTGTTTTCCATGGTGGTTTCATAGAGGCCAGACAACGGATGAAGGGCTACGTAAAAATTTTCCTTAGATCAGGGGTTTTCAACCTACTAGATACCAGTAGCACTCCTTCAGATGTGATAATCAAAAATATGTTTCATGATATTTTACCAAATGTCCCCAGGGTGGGGGTGGGGCTGGGGCGGGGGAGGGGACTGCCTGGGTTGAGAACCACTGGACTAATGCATCAGACATTTATTCCTTAAGAAAATTGAGTGCTATGATTGGTAAAAGAAGGGAATAACACAAAGAATACTTTGAATTTCACTGAATTTACTAAAAACCAAACAAAAGCAATCAAATAACTGAATAAGGAGGAAAACATGAACCTTGTCAAATCACTATGCTCCTCTGCCTATTCCCTAGATTAGAGATGAATGAACTGACAAGACAGGCTATTTCCATAACAGAAATGACTAGCATGTGTGTTGTATACACACACCCCCACACCCTCACACCCCCACTCACACTTTTAAACTGAAGTATAGTGGATTTACAATGTTGGTTAGTTTCTGGTGTACGGCAAAGTGATTCAGCTATACATACATACATATACCTGTATACATTTTATAAGTATGTGTTCTTTTTCATAATCTTTTCCACTACAAAATATTGATTATAGTTCCCTGTGCTATACAGCAGGTTCCTGTTGTTTATCTGTTTTAATATATTAGTAGTTTGTATTTGATAATCCCAAACTCCTAATTTATCTCCCCTTCTCTTTCCCCTTTACATAAGCTTGTTTTCTATGACTGTGAGTCTGTTTCTATTTTCTAAATGAATTCATTTGTATCAGATTATAGATTCCATATATAAGTGATATTATATGATACTTGTCTTTGATTTACTTCACTTAATTTGGTAACCTCTAGGCCCATCCAAGTTGCTGCAAAAGGCATTATTTCCTTCTTTTTTATGGATGAGCAGTATTCCATTTGTATGCATGGAATCTTACATCTTCTTTACCCATTCCTCTGTCAATGGACATTTAAGTTGCTTCCATGTCTTGGCTATTGTAAATAGTGCTGCTATGAACACTGGGGTATGTGTATTTTTTCCAATTAGAGTTTTCTCTGGATATAAGTCCAGGGGTGGGATTGCTGGATCAAATGGTAACTCTACTTTTAATTTTTTAAGGAACCTGCATACTGTTTTCCATAGTGGCTGCACCAGTTTATATTCCTACCAGCAGCATATAAGGGTTCCCTTTTCTCCACATCAGGGAGAAAAGTCTATTTGTAGACTTTTTAAAAAAAAAAATTATAATTTTTTTTTTTTCCCCACTCCTGCAGCATATGGAAGTTCTCAGGTCAGGGATCAAATCAGGGCTGGAGCTGTGACCTACACCACAGCTGCAGCAATGCCAGATCCTTAACCTACTGTGCCAGGCATCAAACCAGTGCCTCAGAAACAAGCCAGATCATTAACTCTCTGCACCACAGCGGAAACTCCCTATTTGTAGATTTTTCAATGATGGCCATTCTGACTGGTGTGAGGTGACAACTCATTGTAGTTTTGATTTGCAAGAACTGACTAGTATACAGACGCTACTCAGAAGATTCTCTATGGTATAAAAGTAATAGATTTGGACTTAAAAGGCATGGGCTCACACTAAATAGCTTCATTTCTTTGGGCCTCGGCTTCCTGATATGTAAAGTGGAGGTATGGTGAGAAGGCAGACAGTCTTATAAATAGATCTTTTCATTTTTTAATTTAATAAATATTCAATAAATAGTATAGTCCAGGTACTACACTTAGAACTGGTATGTAAAGGATGAAATGTGTTCCCCTCCTTCAAGGAAATTACAGTCTATTAGAATGACAGACAAACTAACAAAACTACAATAATCTATGCATTACAACAGGATCATGTGCAATAAGCAGTAGCAGCATAGAAATCTACTTGGGGGGAATCAGGGAAAGCTTTGCAAGGGAAGCGGCACTTTAGCTAAAACCTGAAAGATGAGTAAGAATTCTGACAGGAGGCAAGAAGGGGGCAATATTCCAGTTAGAAAGGCAAAGGCATAGAGACTTGATGCTTTTTCAAAAAGAATATTTAAGGAAATGCAAGTACTTCAGTGGTACTAGAGAATAAATACATAAAAAGGTGAAATGTGCTACACTGTAGATAATTTAAAATTTGTGTGGTAGACAGATCATCCATGCTGTAGTGTTGAAAATAAGTGTGGAGGGGAATAAGGCTAATCAAGTAACTACTGGAATAGTTACCTAAAGAGAGTGAAAGCCTACCGAAGGATAATGATTATATGAACAGGAATGGGGAATATTCAGGAGAAAGAAACGGCAAGACTTGAAGTCAGAATGTTGGAGGGATTACAGCTATGATTTATTAGGCAGTTTGGTAGGCACTTTTTTTTTTTTCTGCAATAGCTTATTTAGTATTTATAATATGCCTAATAAAGATGGAAAACAGTCCAATTTTCTAAAAACCAATTTGGCAAAGAATCAGTTATACCTACCAAATACTTGTTTTGGGGAATATTAATTTTGAATTTATTTAGCAAATGCATTTCTTGGTAAAATTGCTTTTTTTTTTTTTTTGTCTTTTTTTTTTTTTTTTTTGTCTTTTGTCTTTTTGTTGTTGTTGCTATTTCTTGGGCCGCTCCTGTGGCATATGGAGGTTCCCAGGCTAGGGGTTGAATCAGAGCTGTAGCCACCGGCCTACGCCAGAGCCACAGCAACGCGGGATCCGAGCCGCGTCTGCAACCTACACCACAGCTCACGGCAACGCCGGATCGTTAACCCACTGAGCAAGGGCAGGGACCGAACCCGCAACCTCATGGTTCCTAGTCAGATTCGTTAACCACTGCGCCACGACGGGAACTCCTAAAATTGCTTTTTAATGAATTGACCTTTGGTGAAGTGACTTAGAACCTAAGATAATATACTATTATCCCCATTTTACTGAGAAAAACTGAGGTTGAGAGTTAGCAAAGGCAAGACCAGGTCTATCGAGCTAGGGCTTTTAATCTCTACATGGCTAACAGTATAGGAATAAAGGAAACAAAATGATTTGGACTATCTTGTTTCAGCTCTAATACGCCATGATGTTAATATTCTTAAATCAGGAACTAAAACTTAAAAAAAAAAAGACGCAATGAAACTAAGTTCAAAATCCAATATATTAAGAGTACCACAGCTTCCGAGTTCCCTTCGAGGCTCAGCATTTAAAGAACGTGATTAGGATTCATAAGGATGCAGGTTTGATCCCTAGCCTCACCCAGTGGGTTAAGGATCCAGTGTTGCAGTGAGCTGTGGTGTAGGTTGCAGACATGGCTTGGATCCCAAGTTGCTGTGGCCATGGTGAGGGCCAGCAGCTTTAGCTCCGATTTGACCCCTAGCCTGGAACTTCCATATGCCTAGAGTGTGGCCCTAAAATAGCAAAAAAAAAAAAAAAAAAAAAAAAAATGTACCACAGCTCCTTAAAACCAGCTAATTAAAACAATGAAGGTAAGATGGTTCTCTTTGCTGTTCTGGGGTCTTTCACTCTTTTCTTTTTTTGTCTTTTTAGGGCCGCACCTGGGCATGTGGGGGTTCCCAGGCCTGGGGTGGAATTGGAGTTATAGCTGCCGGTCTCCACCACAGCAACGTAAGATCCAAGATGTATCTGTGACCTACACCACAGCTCATGGCAACACTAGATCCTCAACCCACTAGGCAAAGCCAGGGATCGAACCTGAGTCCTCACTGATGCCAGTCAGATTTGTTTCTGTTGAGCCATGTTAAGAACTCCACTCTTTTTCTAGACTGTCATCTATATGGAGTCAACTACCACTTACATGCATGTGACACATAAAACTCACTGATGCCCTTTAAACATTCATTCCAGATATTTGTTTCACTACCGATGTAAGTGGTGTTATTTTTCTGACAATTGAAAAAAAAAGGTCACCATAATTCTACTCCTCCAGGTATGAGAATTTTGAAATCTTTTAAACTCAACTCTGTATTTTGCTCTGCTTGAGAATTCCTAGCAAAAATTGCACATGACCTTTCTTGGATCTGTAATGATCATGGTTCCCAGCCGCAGACAGTGGAGTCCACTCCAGGAGTTCAGTAGAGAGCAGTAACTCCTCTTTGGGGCATTTAGAGATGTATGTGGGCATTTTTTTTTTTTTTTTATCACAGTGGCATGTAGTGCCCAGGGGCCACGGATGTTAAATATCTGGCACAATAAAGAATTGTTTCATCCAAAGTATCAGAAGAACCCCCCTTGAGAAACACTGAGCTCAGGGTCAACTTCATAGTCATACAAACTGTGCAGTCATATAGGGCCCACTGCTTGGTTTAATGCTCTGCAGTTACCATTCTGAAAATCTTAATACTTTTATGTTTGAATGTCTGTTTCATAAAAGAAGTCCAGTGGTACGTGGTACGGTAGGTCATCCATGCAAGCAAAGGCAGCCAACGTGTTTGTCCTTTTTTCCTTATCACTTCGTTTGCATGCAGTCTGCATAATGCCTGAAAAGCACAGGTTTCTAGTGAACTTAAGCGGTCCAGGAATTCAGGGAGTTACAAAGAGATGACAAGGCAAGCCTGTTACATCTATGACTGATTTAGTGGAGGCGCTGACAGTTCCAAGAGGCTATGTTTTCCATTTCTACCAGAACTTGCTTCAGGCACAGAAAGAAGGCAATGGTATCCTAAGAAATACAAGTGACCAAAGAATCAATCATATCCTTCCTTGTGTGTGCTACTTCCCTGTATTACATTTACACTGAAAAATGATGTCATGGAAGAAAAGAGAAAGGCAGGGCAACCCATAGTTCATTTCCTTTCAGTCCTTCCTTACACATGTTGGTAGGATGTGTGCATATGACAAAGGGAAAGGAAGGAGTTGTCTGGTGGCTTGGTGGGTCAGGGATCTGAAACTGGCACTGCTGTGGCTCAAGTTGCTGCTATGGTGTGAGTTTGATTCCCCCCGCCCCCCACCCCCACTCTCCAGGCCCTGGGGTACTTTTTGGTGGCATCCCACCAAAAAAAAAAAAGGGAAAGAAAAATAGCTGAGTTGGTTTTATAGAGCATTTACACTGTTCCTTAAATACATCTTTGTGGCATGTACAAGCTACAAAATATGAATTGTGTAATTCCAGTGATTCCATATATGAGTTAAATGCTCTTATATTTGCATTTATAAATGGTACTGCACAATATAAAGATGAATGGTAAAATTCATTCTAATAATTTAAAATTCTAATTTTTCTTTACTTAGAATGACATTAAAAAGCAATTAAAAAAACAGCATGACATGTTGAAGGAGAGATGACAGAAGAAAGAAAAAGCTTTATATTTTAGTACATATAATGACATTTTTTTCCCTGCTTTTTGAACAGGGGCCCTACATTCTTCATTTTGCTCTAGGCTCAACAAACTGTGTAGCTGGCTGTAACTGAGCCAGTTTAAGCAGCAAGGGATTAAAGGATAGTATTTAGCTAACAGAGCTCTGAGAGGACCAGAGAACCAGATCTGGCTAGAAACAACACTAGAAACAACATCCAGGAAACCAAGCCTGGAAGGACACATCCCACATCACATCCACTATACTAGCAGAAACCCACCCCAGCACCACTTGCCAGTCAGTACCTATGACTCATTTTTAGATGCCAGAACCTCTCCCCAGCTACTCAGAGGCAGCAGACACCTCCACCATGGTGCTTGCCAGAAAATCCGATTGTCCTGAATGCAACTGAAGCATCATGTTGCTCGTTTTCAGATTCATGTCTTGAATGGGTATATCTGATTGCTAGAAACTAGGTCACATAGTGATAGGCTGAAGCCTGTATGTAATTGTTAGCATCTTCTACAACTAACTCCTCATGCAGTGAAGTCACTTTGATAGCTTGGGTGTAGTCAGTGATACAAATCAGGGTCTTTCCCTTCCTCCAGCCATTGCTAATGATTTTTACCAGCTCACCACTCATCCATGCTAGGACTATGGTTGTAAGGGAGTCTCAAGACAGTTTTTAACTTTCTAGCTTCTAAAGTACAGAAAAGCAAGCTAGAAGGGGGTTGGATAAGTGTCAAATAAACCATTTTATAATATTTGCCAAAAAATCATGGTAGCTATTGCCTTCTGTTCTAAATTATAAATTACTAACAAGCAGATGCTAACAGACATTGAACAGTACTGGTACAGAAGGCTGAGCGGGCTTTTACTAAAGGTAGGGCATGATGAGTATAGGTCAGTGAACTAGAAGAGATGATAAAAATGTCAGTTGATATGACTAAAATACATTTCTATGATGCTAGACCATGAAATTCTAAGGGCATGAACCATGTCTGTTTTGTTTCTCACTCTTAAATCAACTGGCAAATAGAAGCTACCGCAGTGGTAACAACAACAAAAAGATGCCTTAAGGTTATGGAGTACAGAGTCCAATTTTAGCATTTCTCATATATATAGATAAGAGTTCCAAATGATTTTACTATTTTTAGATGAGTTAAACTTCTGGATGTCAACATTTTGATACTTTCACATACATTATCTCACTTGAGCCTTATAATATCCCTGAGAAGTTAAAACAGGAATTACTATCCATTATGAGGAAACAACCCCTCCAAATTCAGTTATCTGTCCCAACTCATTTACCTAGTAAATAACAGTTTAAGTTTTCATTCTCTGTCTCAAAATTCCAGAGCTCTTTCTTACCTCAGGAGAATATATTTATCAAACACATTTGATAGTGACTAATTAGAGAAGTATTGTCAGGTTTTCAACTTGAGCATTAACTGAAATTTGATTACATGCAATGGACACATTATCCTGATTTCATGCTGCAAATGTTTTTCTTCAAGAATGAACATTTTTTGGAGTTCCCGTCGTGGCGCAGTGGTTAACGAATCCGACTAGGAACCATGAGGTTGCGGGTTCGATCCCTGCGCTTGCTCAGTGGGTTAATGATCCGGCGTTGCCGTGAGCTGTGGTGTAGGTTGCAGACGCGGCTCGGATCCCACGTTGCTGTGGCTCCGGTGTAGGCTGGCAGCTACAGCTCCGATTGGACCCCTAGCCTGGGAACCTCCATATGCCGCAGGAGCGGCCCAAAGAAATATCAAAAAGACAAAAAAAAAAAAAAAAAAAAAAAAAAAAAAAAGAATGAACATTTTTTCTTGAGAGTTCTAGAAGAATTTGAGTGGTAGTTGCCACGGCCTTTTCTTAAATTATGTTGATTCAGGAGGTAGGAAGAAAGAAACTCTTTTCTAGAAATAGCTAATTGTGAATTTGATACTTTTTTGGTTTTCCCCTTCTATTCTTTTTACAGCCAGACCTGCTGCACATGTAAATTCCAGGGCTAGGGGTTGAATTGGAGTTGCAGCTGAGGCAGCTTGGGGGCAACTCCAGATCCTTAACCAACTAAGCCAGGCCAGGAATCAAACCAATATTCTCTGAGACAATATCGAGTCCTTAACCGGCTGAGCCATAACAGGAACTCCTACTTTTACCTTTTTCTAGCTAGGAATAATATACATATTATGGATGCCCTTGATTATAATATAGTACAGAGAATCTCAATTTTATATTAAGAATCATGAGAGTGGTGGGTGGGGTTGCTAACAGTACCAAGTTCCAAGCCCCAATCCCCCAAAATGTGATTTAGTAAAGGCCAAAATATCAAATTTTAACCAACACACTAGTGGCATAGAATACTGTGAGAATCACCAGTATTGTGCATCTGACATCCAGCTTGTACAAAATATTTACCGAAAAATGCATTTAGCATGGTAGTCCTATTTTTAAGTCACTTGCATAGGCTTCTAAAACTTAAATCAACTTAAAAGATTTTGCCTCTTAAGATATTATTAGGTAATTTCCTGTATATTAGTGGAAATCTTGCCACCTATGTTTACAATCATGCTCTCAGGTTGAAAACTGCAGGCTAATTCTCTGTGGTAATCAGTCTCAAATCCCTTGAAGCATAAATTCTTATTAGCATTATACGTTATGGAATTTATAGACAGCTTACCAGTGATTTGTGTCTTTGAGCCTTTTAAGACCCACGATGGTTCCAAATAAGGATCTCTCACACCAGTTCAAATACAAGGCAACCTAGTAATCATTAAAATACACCTATATAATAACATGCGTGAAAGAATCTCTAATTTGGGTAAACTGAATATAACTGTCAAAGGTCGTAATTAAGTGGTATATTTCAAACTTGAAACCACGGTTCTGTCTCCTACTGCTTAAATCTTTTTGTTGGGAAGATTTGTGGATTTTTAAGAGGAACTCTCGTTTCACAGATGAAGAAACTGAGGCCCCAAGAAACCAATTTATTTGTCCAAGGTCACACCCAATATTAGGGATCAAGTCAGACAAAACGCCAACGGTTCCAATAAAATGGCCAACCCAGCCCCATCTGCTCCTACCCTTTTTTTCTGGATTTCACAACTGCACCCCTAACCCCCCTCCTTTCTGGATAAAGTTGTTTTGTCTAACGGTTCTTCCCCGCCCGCTCCCTTTTGCTTTTATGCCTTAGGGTAGTAAAACCTCACACCAACTGTTAATGAATAACATTGTGAGCCCACATCTGACGCAGTGACTTTCAGGGGCTTTTTCCCTGGCCGAAGATTTCGCTGAAAGGTTCTTAATCCTACATTCCGCCGGGGAAGAGAGGAGAGGGAGAGGAGGAGGGAGGTCACCGGGAAATGACAAGTCCGTACATGTTCAGGCGCGCGCCCAGGACGCAGCCTACCGGCCCCGGGGAGGAAACTAGGCGGGGGATACTAAGGCGAGAAGAAAGGAAAGGGGCGGGAGAAAAACACCGTGGTGGGAAATCCCTGTGCACTGGATCTGCCAACCCCTGGCAAAGCCGAACATAGCCGAACGTGAATAAATCTCATTAAGCTGCTGGGCGCAGACACTGCAGCACCACGAAAGAGGGGGCGCGGCGGCTCGCGCCGTACGTCCGGGAGGGAGCGCCGGGGCGGCCCTTTTATACGCCGCAGCCCGCGCTCAGGCGCCCGCCCCTCGCACCGCCCCCGGGCCAAGCGCGGGTCCGCCGCGCTACCTGAGAAGGGCTGTTGGTGTCAGCCGCTCACCCTCCCGCGAGGCCGCGGCGGCACGAGATCTGCGCCTTGTCTCCCCGCCCCCCCCCGCGGGCGGGTTCTCTTACCTTGTAAAAAGCTGTTTCCGCGGCTGCCCCCGCCTTCTCTGCAGGATGTGAAATGGCGGTCGGCGAGGCGAGCGCGAGCACTGCGGCTCAGGCCAATCCCTCCTCGCCACCAAAACGGCCCTGAACACTGGCGCCCCCCTCCCGCCAGGCCCTCGGAGCCCATCCATGACATCGGCGCTCCGCCCCCCCCCCCCCTCCGCGGCCCCTCACCCAGGTGGCCGTGCCCACCGGCCGAGTCATCGATCCCCCCAGCCGGTCGCGAACCCAGCTTGACGGCAGCCTCCTCCCTCGCCGCTTGCCCGAGGGCGGGGGAGAAACCACCTTCTCGACCCCCGCCTGGGTGTCCCGGTCGGGCGCCCGCCCAGCTCCCTCCCTTTCCCGCCGCGTCCCCTCCCCCAACTACTCACAGCCCTCCCTTCGCCACACACTCAACCCCCTTCTCCCCTCCCCCAGTGGTTGCGTCCGTGACATCATCATCATGGCAACAAGAGCTGCAGCCTGGGACCGAGGAGCCCGTGTGATTCCCGGCGGCGGCGGCAGTGGTGGCAGCACCAGCAGCAGCACCGACGAAAGCGTGAGGGCTTCTCTCCTGTCGCCCCTCGCCGGGTGCTCCTGAGGAGGCGGCCGCCTTGCCACACAGCCCCGCCCGCCGCCGCTGCTCGCGTTGTCGGAGTGTGAGAGGAGGGGGCCGAGCCGCGGAGGGGAGGGGGCGCCGCCGCCACCGTTGCTGTGGGGCCGCCGCTGCGGAAGGAGCCGCCGCTGCCAGGTCGCTAGTGAAGAGAAGGCGGTGGCGGCGGCGGCGGCGGCGAACATGTTCTCAGTGAGGATCGTGACTGCCGACTACTACATGGCCAGCCCGCTGCAGGGGCTGGATATCTGCCAATGCCCCCTCACCCAGGCCCCTGTCAAGAAGGTGCCGGTGGTGCGAATCTTCGGAGCGACCCCGGCAGGTAAGCGGGCGCGGGGCGCGGGCGTGAGCGGCGGGCGCCGGGGCAGCCCTCCCCGCCGCGCACTCGCGCGCACGCCACCGGCCCTCTCGGCGGACGGCTGCCGCGACTTCCCTCCCCTTCACCCTCGTCGCTTTTCCTCACGCGCGTGACAGAGGCGCAAAAATGTGGGTCCGCGCGAGCGCGACGGCCCTCCCCCCATCCAGCCTGTGGCGGGGAGGCGGCGGGCGCCGACTGTTTACACTGCGTGCGGCGGTCGCTTGCCGAGTCCGCATACGGGGTCGCGGGCAGGCGGGCGCCGCTCTCGCCCCGGAGGACTAGCCGGGTGGCCGCGCCGCGTCCTCCTCGAGTGGGTGCGCAGGGCTGCGCTCTGAGATCGGTCGCTGGTGGGGCACCCTCTGCGTCTCCCAAGTGCCCCTTGCTGGCAATGGCCTTAGGTCGTGTGGGGAAGTGTCACCTCTGTCGTCAGTCCTTCCTCGTCGCCTTTTCTCAGCAGCGCTCTCCTCTGCCCTTTCTGGAGATGCCGAGGGCTGAAGGGGGGCGCCTGGGGCCAGCGGATCTTTCTCATTGAAGTGACCATGTGGTTCTGCTGTGAGTGCAGTCATAACTCCTTAGAGTTGAAAGCCTCAGAGTCGGAATAGGGCTGCCTCCCCAGGTGCATGGCTTTCAGGGAAACGTGTATCCACGGAAGTAGGAAATGCGTGTTTATGTTGCCTAACATAAAACATCCCACTTAATAGCGTGAATATCTTAGGAACCACAGCTAAACCCAGCGACGCAAACATTAAAGAAAATGCCTCTCTGCTGGGTTGTAGGATTACATTTTAAATACACATACGTTTAAGACAAAAACTATTTTGAAGAACAAGTGGGGCGGGGAGACAGAAGCCACGTTCTCTAAAGCTCTTGGGCATTTATGATACTATAAATAGCATAGTGGCCAAATTTACAGGGTTTTTAATTGTTTTGTTTTTCTATATGCTTTGAACTGCCTACGTGAAATAATGGAGCTGCCTCCTGGAAAGAGATGCTCTTACCTCTAGCTAGGTATTGCCCTCTGGGATTTTAGCTAGCATTTCCCACTTGATGCTCCTTGCCCTAATCACCATTCATCTTATTACTCCAGTCAGTTTCTCTGGGCTCTCAAGATAATAGCACTTTCTCAAACACAGGCAGTCTTTCCAAGCGGTTATCTCTTAATGTGAATTCTCTTTGTTAAAAATGTCAACGTTGTTGGTGAGGTTTGGTAGGATATTTCTTTTTAAAACAGTGAAAAAGATTTCGATGGTGTGGACTTTGTAAGATGGGGAATTTGGATGCTGTTAACAATTTGTTGAAAGTGTAACACCTGAAACTTTGGAAGCTGGAGAATAGAGGCAATAAAGTGTTTTGAGGGATAGATTTTTCTGCGCTTTTAAATATAGTGGTGCTGTCTGAGTTTCTAATTGGAATTTCAGTGTAATATACTGATTTTTTTTTCACTTTAGATGCAGAGAAAGAATAAAATGGTGATGTTGCTATAGCTCTGTTCAGCCAAATTTTGAAGTTATAAAGTGGCATGCTAATAGGATATACGGTGGCATCATTGCTGTGTATTATAATTTGTACGGGTTGGGTTATTTTTCTACGCATAGTTTTTTTCTCTACACAAGTTATTCATTAAAAATATGTATCCGTGAGTCATTTGCAAGCTGTTTTATAGGCTAGTTTTGTCTGTGGAAGTAAGTGAATTTCACTGTGAAAAAGCAGTAATTTTATGTAAGAAGATATTCTTTAAAAAAAAAAGTATGATGTAGTTTTGTGTTTCTCAGTATGAAAAAATAGACAAGTGAACTAGTCTATAAAAAGGAATGTGTATTTCTTCCCTCTTGGACATCTTATAGTAGATTGCTGGTATTCCCCCTTAAAAAACACCTGAATGTTTAAAAATGCACCTTGAAATGTATAATGTAAATCAATATGTCTCTTTTGTACATACATTGAAAAATATAAAACCTGAAACGGAGAAACTCAAACTTCAAGGTGATAAGGATTATCAAACTGAGTTTGCTATAAGTACAGTTCACAATTTGAAACAAAACTTTTTGTGTTTCCTCAAGAGGTGAAAAATTTTAATGTCTCTAGCATACATTTAGAGTTAACAGCTTTAGAAATCAAGCTAGCATTTTTAGGATGTCAGAAACTCCCAGTAAAATTAGTGTTAATTAAACATAAACAAAAACTGTGCAATCATGTGCTTCTGAAATTCTCTCCCCAAAGGAAACCAGTCCAGTCCACCTGGTAAAATAAAATTTGAAGATAATTAATATAAAAGAGATGTTAATTTGGCTTAGTAAAAGTCTGAATGCTAGAATTTTTAATGAAGACAGGTAATATTGTTTGATAGCACAAACTATGTTTATATATCTAATTATTCATATTAATGAAAAATTGTAACACATGATAAATCTGTTATAGAGTATCATAAACTTAAGCCTTTCATATATAATAGTTAATTTTGGAAGTCCTTAATTTTTTATGATGGTTTGGAGAAAATATGTTTTTGAACTGAGTTTTGCTTTTCAAATGAAGTCGTGAAAATTGGCAGCAGAAGAAATTTTCTCCCAAATAAAGTGGCCATTTCAGATTTATATTATACATTTTGAACTGACTGGTTTATTACATTTTTACTAGTTTTTTCTGTTATTGCATGAAAAGTATTTTTCTGCTTTAGAAAACAGTCCAGTTGACTTCTGATTGTCCTGTATTTTGAGGGCATATTTGAGTAATTTAAGAAATAAATTAAGTGTCTTAGGTTTAAAAGCTCATATTTTAAGTTGGTGAAATTTGGAAAAGTATTTTTTTAAAATTTGGATGGCAAATTTTTACTGTCTGATTTAATCCCTTGCTTGCTGGTTCCTGAGAGAATTGCTTAAATTTTCTATATGTAAGTAATGGAATTATTTTAAAAATCCAAAACCCTTTTCTGCTTTTCTTTCACTCATTTAAATATGTTTTGAACATTGTTTTGCTATGCAATGTATTGAGCAATATAACTCCATTTTAGTGACTGGTTTTAATGGAGGAAAGGTTATAAATAACTCAAGTACAGGACAGTGTTTTTTTATTTTGATTTGAATATGGGTATGACTGCTCTGAGAATTCACTTCAAATAAAATCCTAAGGCTTTATTGTAAGGACCTGACTCAGGTGGATCTGGGAATCTGTCCAGTTTCCACATCCCAGTTCTTGCTTATTAGTTGCCTGATGTAACTCACTTCATGTTGTGCTTAGACAGCTTTCTAAGTTTTCTCAGCATCAATTTAAACAGAATTATCCTTTCAAAAAGCCTCCCTGCTGAGATGCAGAGTAGGAGTAAATAGAAGAGTGTGAGTGAGATGTTCACAAAGCAAGTAATTAAACAAAAGTAGGCCAAACAGACTATAGAGGGAGCTGCTTGACTTTGAGATAACTGTAAGGAACTGTGCCATTCCTCTGTCTGCCTCCAGCTTGTGAAAATTTTAGTAGACTGTTGTAGATGCTATGCAATCAGATTTTTCAACATAAATTAATAATTCTGAAATGCTATATAAATGTATGTAGTTGCTTAATAACCTCACTTTTTTGATATCTTGGTGGTTTATTAAATATGAGATGAGTATAAATTTAAAAGCTATAGCTTTTATTAGTAACTCAGATTGCAAATGATTTCCTCTAATAAAAGTCTTTTTTGTTCATAGCCTTTTTTGTGAAACCATTTAAAAATATTTTAACATCACATAATATCTATTTGGTGAAAACATTAGATTTTTCAGAAGCACTACTGAAATTCAGTGCTTTATCACGAACAAAATCACTTAGCAGGTAATCTGCAGCCCTGAATTGCAGATTTTATTAGATTTCTGTGTTATGTTTGATTTCATATAACCATCACTAAGTCAGAAACTTGTTAAACAGGCGTCCTCTTAAATCTGTGGACACGGTAGAATCTTGTAATATGTGACTCAGTTCATTCAGTGAACACTTAATGAGAACCTTCTATGTATATTGAGCTATTTTTTAAGTGCCGTCGTTATGAACAACTTTCACCCTCCTTAAGTGCACGTGGGAGAGATGATAGACATGTAAACACTAGTCAAATATAGTTTAATTGGAACATAAAAAGAGATTTGTATAAGGCACAATAAGGACTCAAAGGAGGACATGTTCAGTGACCACCTTTTGACATGTTCAGTCAAAAAGGGGAGTCAGGGAAGGCTTCATGAAGGAAGTATGGATTAAGCCATTTTAAAGGAATTTTAAAATTCTGATAGAGGAACAGATACAAGGTAATTCGCAAAGAGAAAACTGCTTTTGGCCGGGCAGCTTGGCAATGCATACAAGAATCCTTGAAAAGTTGTTTTTTTGACCCAATAAGTCCAGTTTTAGGGATATTAATCTATGAATGTAAGTCTTTTGGCAAAATCTGATTATCTTTTGAATCCATCTACTTCTTTTCATTATCCATCACTACCCTAGTCTAAACTACTAGCATTTTTGGATGTGTTTACAATACCCTTCTGATCTTGGCCTACCCCAATCCACTCTGTTCCATTCTAGTCTATTTTCTACACCATAATCAGAGGGATCTTTCAAACTGCAAATCTGATTATATCTCCCTACTCCTTGATATGCTTCAGTAGCTTTCCATTGCACTTAGTATAAAGACAAAGCTACATGACTTATGTGGTGGCATCTACATGTCTTACAAGGTCTTGCATAGTCTGGCCCCTACTTTTCTATCCAGTAAGGGCTTGAGCCATGTCCTTCTTGCCTTGCTCTTTACGTTCCAGACATATTGACCTTATTTCAGTCCCTTATTCTTGCCATGCTCCTCCCACAATGAGGCCTTTGTACCTGCTGTTCCCTCTGCCTAGAATGTTTTTCTTTTTCTTTCACCTAAACTCCAATTTATCTTTCCTCAGGGAAGCCTTCCCTACCATAGACTCTCAAAACTCCATAAACTCTCCTTCATAACACTTGGTATAGTTGTAATTTTGTATATTTTGGAGATTAATGTCTGTTTTCCTCAATAACCTCCATAAGTGCTGGTAATGGGTTCATTTTTGCTCACCATTATATAGTCAGTTCTTACTTATCTTAGTGCTTAAAATTAAAACTCAAGCATTTTTTGGAGTTCCTGTTGTGGCTCAGCGGGTTACAAACCCAACTAGTATCCATAAGGATGTGGGTTCGATCCCTGGCCCCACTAAATGGGTTAAGGATCCAGCTTTGCTATGAGCTGCAGTATAGGTCACAGATGTGGCTCAGATCTGGTGTTGCTGTGGCTGTGGCATAGGCCAGCAGCTGCAGCTCCAATTTAACCCCTAACCTGGAAGCTTCCATATGTAGCAAGTGTGGCCCTAAAGAGCAAAAAGAAACTCAAGCGTTTTTTGTTGTTGTTTTTTTTTTCAGAAATTAATCAATGGATAATAATCATCATAGAGATCAACCCCAAATGTCCACTAATTGGGAAATGGTTACATAATTTGGTCAGTTATCCAGTAGAATTTATGTCATTAAAATCATGTTTTCATGATTATAATGTAAATACAAATATAGTATAAAATAAGACAGGAAATGTTGTCAGTATATTACATGAAAAAAATCAGTTTACAAAACAGTCACTTATTAAAAATGCAGAAAAATACAACAAAATAAAAAGGCTGCTTTTCTCTGGGAGGTGTGTTTTCTGTTTTTTAGATTTTCTGCAGAGAACATGTATTGATTTTATAATTTGGGAAAAGACCTGTTCATGAAATTAAGGAAAAACTAGCTTTCTGGATATGGTTCAGAAAACGGGGAAAAAAGGACTTGAGGTTGATACTGGGCTCCAAGTAAGTATCAACTGAAATGTGTAACTTCATGATGATAGTCTCAGACTCGATTATACAAATTCAATTTTGGAAGTTTAAAATTATTCTTATATTATAGAAAGCCAGTAAATTCCTGGTTTTATTATACTCGTTTATGTGTAAACTGATTTTAATTTTAAAATATTTTGCAAAGTAGCATGGATTTGGCACTTGACAGTGATGAAACAGAGCAAAGGCCAGAAATTTTTCTGGACACAAATATTTCTGAGAACTTAGTGTGTGATAATGGGTGCTACCTGTCCTATCAGTAGGGAAAAGAAGAATTCTTTAATAAACAGTATCGAGATAGCCACTGGGTCATCTGGAAGAATAAAAACTTGGCTTCCAGGTGAATAAGAAGATTGAAATATGAAAACAGGGAGTTCTTGTCACTCAGCAGGCTAAGAATCAGACTAGTGTCCATGAGGATGAGGGTTTGATCCTTGGACTTGCTCTGTGGGTTAAAGAGGGTCCAGCGTTGCTGCGGGCTGTGGTGTAGGTCACAGACACAGCTCCGCTCTGGCATTGCTGTGGCTGTGGTGTAGGCCAGTTGGTGCAGCTCTGATTAGAACCCTAACCTGGGAACTTCCATATGCTGCGAGTGGGGTCCTAAAAAAAAAATAGTGAAAACAAACTAAACAGTTAGGATAATGATTATTAGTTTTATATATTCTAGGAATGATGAAGTATAGAACATGGATATTAGTCAAATTTGTTTCCACTGGGCCATGATGGGAACTCCCGTGAAGTATAAAACAAATGAAGCCAGATTGCTGAATTTTATAAACTCTATAGAGGGAAAAAAAATCACAGAATTAAAAGAGAAATAGACTAGTACAACTTGTATCCTTTTCACAAAGGACTAATTTCCTCTTAATGTACAAAGAGCTCCTAGAAAATTATCCAGTGGAAAAAAAATGAGCAAAGAGAATTTGTATGAAAAGATGTGCAATTTTTATTATATTGAAGATATAAATTAAAGCTACAACATACGATTTATCACCTATCTAATTAGGAAAGATTGATTACCTAGTATAACTTGGGGAGGGTGAGAGAAAGAAAAAATGGGTGTTCTCATATATTGCTGGTGGGAATAAAAAATGTTCATTTTCTGTGGAAAGCAGTTTGAAAATGCATGTATATTTTGATGTAGCAACTTCATTCAAGGATTTTATCCCCTTGAAGATTATATATATGTGGTTAAATAAGCATGTAAAAATATTTGTGACAGCATTGTTTGTCATTGCAAAAGATTGAAAACAGTCTAGACATCAATCAGTAGGGGAGTGGTTAAGTAAATTTGGTATATCTCTTCAAAGGAATACTAGGCAACCCTCAAAATAATGAGGCAAATCTATTCATTGGAATACTAGGCAATTCTCAAAGTAATGAGGCAAGACTATGTGTACTGCTATGGTACCATGTCTAAGATATATTACAAGAAAAAAAGCAAGATGCAAGGCTGCCATTTGTGTGGTTTAAAAAAATGAGATATGTGTATATATATACATATAAATAAATATATGTATGTATAAATATAAACATGTATTTACAAATAAACATTTATATTGTATATATGTATGTACACATATATCTGAAAGTATACATGAGAGTTTTGTAACCATGATTGCCTCCAGGATAACTGGTGGCCTAGAGGACAAAGGTGGGAGCCTAATTTTTTTTTTTTTAATACTGTTTGGTAATTTCTGGATTTTTTTTTTTTTTTTTTTTTTGCCATGAGCATGTTAATACCTGTTCAAAGTTAATTTTTTTTTAGGTTATGTTGTGCTTGCAGGACTTGGTAAGGAAGAACAAAAATAAACAGCTATAAGAGTCATAAATTATTGTCAAATGATTAGTGTCATACTGTTTAATTTTAGATTTTAGTAGAGGTCTTCTAATTCAGAGCTTCCAGTTGATGTTATGTGGCTCTCTGGAGAGTCACCCTTGTGGAGTGGGGTCTGAAGGTAAGGAGGTAGCCTGATGAGTACAAACAGAAGTTATTGCTCTGTTTAGTATTTTAAGTTCATGAAAGGAGGTGCTGCTTTACTACTTGGAATCTGCCTCAGCTAGCCAGAGTATGTAGCTGCCTCTTGTGGAAAAGAGATCTTGGAGCTGTTATTGGAGTTGGTATTCCTGGTGCTTGAGAAGCGTGCCATCCAGCTCAGGGTGCAGCCACTGACAGTGAGAAGACAAGTAGCAGGGATGTTGTCCTGGGGGCCTAACTCAAGGCCAGAATTTCTGTATTCGATCCTCTTAGCCATGTGTGTCTGATGTACCATTTAGCCTGCCGCAAGGTGACTCCCTAATAGTGCCTGTAAGTTCTGCAAAAATAAAGCATCATTGTTACTTTGAAATATTGCTCCTGATGTAAAAAAGTTGGATTTGAAATTCATTCATATTGTTACAAACTTTCTTTAAATTAAAATTTTTCTTCCATGATTATGTAAAGAAAATCTGATAAGTTTTTTTAAATCAAGCACCATGTCTATGCTTATAAATGCCCTCTTGTTGGCCAAAGTTCTGAACAAATATTTACAATGTGAAAAGGGTTGGGAAACATCGTTCTGCTTAAATTCTTGCATTTCATTTAAAGAAAACTGTTATCTAGGTAGGTAAGCTCAGAGATTTGTCCTGTGTTCTCTAGTTAGTTGCTTTGGGGCTGGGTCTGAAAACTGGGGATTTTGACTCTCAGCCCATACTGCCTCATACTGGCCCCCTAGACTGCAGGGAAAATTGGAAAGGCATTTATTATAATTCAAAGATGAACATACAGAAGCTTAGAGGAATTGTAAGAAAAACTGCACATACACAGTTTAGAAATCTTTTTGGCCTATGTCTGACAGTGTTTAGAATCTTCCTGTTGAATAGGTCATAATAGGATTGTTTTGTGATGATTGTACCTATCTCCTTTTGAAAAAATTGTATAAAGGTTAGACTATGACAAGAAGAATTTAGGACAGATGTTAACAAAAATCGATACTAGAATTGTATGTATATAGTTTTCTAATGAAGAGGGGACTGTATCAAGAGACCTTTCAAGTTCCTCTGGTGTTATAGTAAACTTTTTCCTCATCTTTTGATTGGGTTAGAATTTGTTCAATTTAAAATGAGTGAAAAATGATTTGGGTTTAAAAGTAGGTTGGTTAAAAAAATAAAAAAAAAAAAAGTAGGTTGGGACTAAATAGGCTTCAAAGGATGTTGTCATTAGCCTTAGATATTTCAGAGAAACACTTAGAAACTTATTAAGATGTGGGATGAGGGAGTATATGTCACTTTGGCACCTGGCTGCCATTTTAACACTATAGTGATAGTAAGAAAGGAAATAATAGGAGTTAAGGTACAGTCAACTTAGAGTGAAACTGTTAACTTATAGTTTCTAGGTAAGATACAGGTAAGGCAGGAGTAGGTAGCTTAAGTAATTAAAAAAAAAATCCACTATTCAAACATAAAGTGGACGCATTTTTTAAACCAAGGCAAATTATAAGTAAAACCCTCTCTTAATGACAGTCTATTTAATCTTTTGGTATGTTGGGGGGGTATTTTTTTTGGGGGGTGGAGTTGGTCATTCTTTTTAAGTTTTCCAGATGATCTTTTGTGTTTCTTCCAGTTCTCTGTAGATTTTTAACCATTTCATTTTTTTAAAGTGAAAAATATTTGGTTGCTTAATTAGTATTTGGCAAACTGGACTGTTTTCTGCAGCAGAAATTGAACATATGCCTAGCAAAGTAAATTCTGGGGAAAAAAAGTTTAGTAATTATCTTTGAAAAATTTAGGGGTTTTTTTTGGTTCAATTCTATTTTCTTTTTAGTTGGTAGTTGTGAGAAATACTAAGATTTTAAGGTCAGTTTCCTTGGGGGCAGATATTTAATTTTCTTTGGGTTAAGAGAGCACTTACCATATAAATGATTCAGAGATTAAAAGAGTGTGTTACCTCAAAAATGCTTGTGTAATATATAACAACCTAACAAGAGTTTTCTATTTTTCTTCCATTTATTACAATTACCAAGGAAATATAACAAGAATTTTTCAAATATCTTATTTTGCATATATATATTTACACTTCAAAGTAATTTATATATTAAATTAGATTTTGTTTGAGATGGTAAAATTAGGTTTTGTTTGAGATGGTGAAACGAAAGACTTTGTAAATAAGAATACATGTTGATATGTGAAAAAATGTGAAGTTAAAACATGTTGGCATACTCTTAGTTTCTCAGAACAAGAAAATGACTAATCTAAATTTCATTTCAGAATAAAAACCAAGACAAGCCACATAAAAGCAACCTAAAAATTAAACTGTCATCATATTATTTGTTTTAAAACTATGGAATAATATATCTGAGGAAGATTTCTCTCAAAATTGTTTTTCTCAATTTCAAGTAAGTAATTTATTTTGGTTGATATATTGGGGATGAGGGGAGGTGGGGGTGAATCTTGGCATTGAAATTGATCAAACTACTCTTACTTGAAGTAACAACTCAAATATTAACCACTTTAAGCCTTCTGTGACTCCTTTGCCCAGTCCCAAAAGATTTCCACTGGTTTCCCACAGTCCTAGCCCCCTTTCAAATTGCTGATAAAGGACTAAGTACACTGAGTGTTGTGTTTGTAGGAATATTCTTATGGCACTACCCTTATGTCCTGCCTCCCACTCCTATTTCAGTTACCCTCCACACTGCCTTCTGCTCCTGAGACACCCTGTACAAGTTATTTTACTTCTGTGAGCCTTAATTTCCTCCTCTGTAAAATGAGTTTTAGTAATTTCTACCTCATTGGATTATTATGATTAAATACAGTAACCAGTAAATATCTGGCATATATAGTAATGTAACTTTCTTTATCCTTCTAACTGCACAATCTGCCACATTATTACATATAAACCAAGCACTCTTTAAAATATTTGAATTGAATTGAAATGAAAATGGAATTTTTGTAGCATTTATTCATTCCTCACAATAAGACAAACTAAAATACCTGTACATTGTGGTATAAGACTTTTTACAGTTGGTCACTGACTCATATATCTAAAGGCTAGGTAATTACCTATTTAAAACAGTTTTTAAAAATTGGCTATTTTTTTTTTTTATAAATACCCCACCCAGACCTGATTTTTCTTTTTTAACTGGTGATGTATATACATATATAGAAAAGTATCTAGGCCTGATCTTGCCTTGAAAAAGGGCAGTGTTAAGCCATTGATCAAAGAATAACTACAGCTTTCCAGTACTGCAGTTAAGGTTAGTGTATTTCTTATGAAAGAACCTTATTTTCCAAAGCCATTAGTAGTGCCTTCTTTTTTAAAAATGATGGTAGAATGAATTCAAAGTGTGTGTGCCAGAGGTCATAGTAAGAGTGACATTGAACTATTGCTCTCTTTTTTTGCCTTTTGTTAATTCGTAACGTACAAAATTGGAAGCTTTTGTTTTTTAAACCCATTTCGGATTGTAGAATGTGGACCAAATGAATTCATTGTTGCTCAGAGTTTCAATTTTCTTTACCATATTTTTTTTTACATATATTCCCAGGTTTGGTTTGGTTTGGTTTTTTAATGACATTGCCTTTGTTTTTTTCATGAAGTTGTTGGAAAAATTTTCAAATTAATTTTGATAAATCACACTGGGGTTGATGATGCTTGATGATAAAATAGAAACAAGTTAGTCAAAGACCTTAATTTACATCATTTTACTAAGGTTACAGGCCATTTATTGAGTCTTTATTGCACACCTTGATCTAAGTGTTTTAATTTTCACAACTCCATAAAATAAATACTGTTATCCCCATTTTACAGTTGAGGAAATGCAGTGTGGATAGGGTAATTAACTTTTGCCCAAAGTTATTCAGCATATGTTTACCTCCTAGCATGTAATAATTGAAATGAGGGAATGTCTTATCAGGCCATTGCCTGCCTACAGAAGAAGAAGAGAAGCCAATCTGAGATATATGTCTCCTAACACTAACAGAATTTGATAATAGCCATTATTAAGACATGACAGTGACCATGATTATATTCTTATTCACTAATATTTTTTTGTAGTAAATGTATACCCTGCTACTTTGTACTGACCCCTTTTTCCCTGAGCAGTATTAATGTGGCTTCACAAATTCATGTTCCCATTTAGACTGAATTATTTTGTTCTTATGTATATGTGTTTTTAAGGTGATAGTTGGCTTTACTATAATATCAGTCTGATATAAAATATTTTTATAAGTTTAAACAAATAGTATATGAATATATTCTCATTGTGAAATTTAAAAAGCAGAAACAGGTAAAATAAAATTTTCCTTGGTCACTAAGTCTGTTCACCTTTCCATTTATTTTAGTTTTCGTGTAACAAACCTCTCCCCAAACTTAGTATATAAAATAATAGCCATTTGTTAGCCCATGATTCTGGCATTGGCTCAGTTCAGCAGTTCTGCTTCTGCTTCTGACTGGGCTTGCTTACGTGGCTGTGGTCAACTGGGAGGTCATCTGGTTGGCCTCGGATGGCTTCACTGAGATGTCTGGATGTTGGTGCTGGAATGGTAGAGGGGCAAGTGTCTCCAGCAGGCTAAACCTTCATCTGGAGGCTGTAGTAGGCTTTGCAGGAGCAGCAAGTGAAGACAAGCATCAAATATTTTATCTTGGCTGATGGACCAAAGCAAATCACGTGGCCAAGCCCAGAGTCCGTGTGGGAGGGCTTTCCTGAGAGTGTGTGACCATTAGGGGGCCATTACTGCAACAATCTATTATTCCTCTGTTGTTGGCTGACTTTTCAGGAAACATTTGGGGAGTTCCCATCGTGGCTCAGCAGTAAGGAACCCGACTAGGATCCATGAGGACAAGGGTTTGATCCCTGGCCTTGCTCAGTGGGTTAAGGATCTGGTGTTGCATTGAGCTGTGGTGTATGTAGGTCGCAGACATGGCTTGGACCCTCTGTTGCTGTGCTGTGGTGTAGGCTGGCAGCCGCAGCTCCCATTCAACCTCTGGCCAGGGAACTGCCATATGCTGTGCGTATGGCCCTAAAAAGACCAAAAAAAGAAAGAAACATTTGCTAGTTTTCAGTGCCCTGCTCTTGAAAAAGTGTAGTGTTTAAGCAGTTTATTTACAAATTCAGATAAATTTAGTTAATGTCTTTTCCTCACTTGTTATATTCCATTCTCATCATCCTTCAGCATTGTTCCTGGTCCCACTCACCCAGCAAATTTAACTGAGTGCCCACTGAGTGCCCAATAAGCCATCATGAGGTGAGCAGCAGATAAGAGCAAACTACTGTATTCATCTTCCAAGTTACCTAAATTTGTCTGCCTGTCTGCTCTATGATATGAATAACATTCTATAGAAGCAGACAGAACAAATTTTTTTTTGAAATGACAAACTGCCCACACCAGGCTAAATATATGTTGTGTACTACATTTTTTATGTCTTAGAAGAATTTCTTTTAGGAAGGTAAACTATATAACAGAGATTGTTTCAATCTGTACTCCCAACCAGCAATAATGAGACTTTTTCCATGTTTTCACCAAGATTATGTTCTCACATGTTTTGATCTTTACCAGTTCTGTAGAGAAAAACAAGGATCTCAGTGTAGGTTTAAATTTGCATCCTTTTATTATGAGTGAGATATGAGTGTCTTTCCATATACTTGAGAGTCATTTGTATTTCCTTTTCAGGGTACTACTCATTTATCTTTTACTCAGTTTTCTGTTATGAGTCTTTGTCTTTTGCTTAATTAATTCCAAGGAGCTCTCCAGTATATTAGGAAAATTGGTCTCTATATGTGCATTGAGTTACAAATATTTTTTCCAGTTTCTTTATCCTTGTACATTATCCTAAATACATTTTATTTAAATATTTCTTCATTTTATAAAGAACTTTTATATCTTAAATGAGGCTTTTTGATTATATTTAGTTGAAGTTAGGTTTAAGTATTAGGCATGAGAATGGAAGAAAATTAAGAGAATTTACCTTTCAAAACTATGACTTAAAATGAACAATTTCACAAGAATCCTATCTTTGATATACTTTTTTCTCTTCCAAGTTTAGTTCTGTCATGAGACTACTACTTTTGACAGACCAGTCTGAGAAGTAGGATCATTCTTTGGAGAATAATTCTTAGATGATTAGCATAGATGGAAAATACTTTGTGTTACAAGAAATTGTTAATAATATTGCTTTGAGTCTTGTCTAGTTAATTGTGTGTGTGTGTATATATACAGTATACATACATGTATATATAGTGGTAGTGTTTCAACCCATGCTCTCATGTAATACAATCCTTTTATCTTTTTAGCCATCCTTTACCTAAATAACTGTATAGCTATTTTAGGGTGGCTACATTAGGTGAGCCTTTTCCCAGTGGGCCACAAAGAAGAAAGACAAAGAGACTGATCTTTTTTTTTTTTTTTTTTTCTTTTACTTTTTAGGGCTACAACAGCAGCATGTGGAAGTTCCAGGCTATGGGGCAAATTGGAGCTGCATGTGTCGGCCTATGCCACAGCCATAGCAATGCAAGATCCCAGCTGCATCTGAGATCTACACGTTGCAGCCTGTGGTAACACTGTATCCTTAACCTGATGAGTGAGGCCACGGATCAAACCTGCAACCTCATGGATACTAGTAGGGTTCCTACCACTGAGCCACAAGAGGAACTCCCAAGAGTGATGTTTTTGAGAAAGCCATAATGCTACCCCCTACCCAAATAATATCCTACACTTTTAATAAGATTATAAGAAGCTAGAAAGATGATAACAGAGGTATGCATCATCTGGCATTATGAAATACTTTGACTTATATATCAAAGTGGATTAGAAAACTGCAAGGGCTAAGAGATCAGCATGTTTTAAGTCATTAATAATAGTTTTCAAGAGTTTTTAAAGTTTTTACAAGCAGACCCTTTCTTTGTAATAATTTCACTCAGCAGCATCAAAAAAGCAAAAACAGGAATCCTTAAGTGATTTATAGTGGAGAATGGTAGAAAACCAGTTTTTGCCATGCTTTACATAGTTTTTAATTTTTCAAAGTTGAGATATTCTTTAGGATCTGTTTTATCAGTGTCTTTATAAATGTTTCATTGACAAAGTTTTCTATTTATTTGATACCAAATTGACAACATACTGTTATTTCCTTGATTAATACTTAAAAAAAAATTCTAACATTTCTGAGATTCTAATACATTCCACAATGTGTACATTTATCACAGTAATTTTTCCTCCTGAAAAGCTGGTATTAAAGTGATTGTACATCTTATAGTAGATGACTTCCTGAGGAAAATGTGACATTTCATAATTTGTTTTCATTCTCTACTTACTTTTTATCTCATCTGTCACAGAATGAGACTGTTTCCTTCTTTATTTGGTTCTTCATTTTTGCCATGCATCTCTAATTGCTTTAACTTTTATATATTTTGATGTGTTATATGGCACATAAAGCTTTATAACTGATTAAATCTTTCATAGCAGTACTTTTCAAACTAACTGGTAAAGAATCATTTTTTGTATTTCTTTAAAATGCATTACAAGTGATCACTACAGAAATAAAATGAGAAAGAAAAACCAACAAGTAAAATAAAAGCTCCTTTCTAAAATTATTATATTATTTAACTGGTCTAGAATTCCCCTATGAAATTGCCATGAGTTTCTAGTTTTATACTTGTTGCAAATGTATAGTTTACGGCTAGTTCACAGACCACACTTGAGTAGCACTGTAGATATCTTTTTTAAACCAGTCTAAAGAGACCTATATCTTTGCTTCTTGAATCCTGTTTATTTTTCCAGATCAAAATTATTATTTCTCTTTCCCTTTAGTTGTGCTATTTACGTGCTATATCATTTCCTGTCACTATTTTTAATCCCTTTTTTTGGTCATTTAATTTTTTTTAACTTCATCTGAGGATCTTTCCAATGGAGATTTTAAACAATAAAATATTTGTTATAATTGATATTTGACCTCTATAATTTTATACTTTTTAGTAATTCTCTTTCATTCTTTCCCTTGGTTCCTGTTTTTTGTTTTTTTTCCAGCAGAGACTCTGTTTTATGCGTTTAATTTATTTTTTAGTCTTTTCGAGGGCTGTACCTGCGCCATATTGAGGTTCCCAGGCTAGGGGTCTAATCGGAGCTACAGATGCTGGCCTACACCAGAGCCACAGCAACTCGGGATCTGAGCTACGTCTGTAACCTACACCACAGCTCACGGCAACACCGGATCCTTAACCCACTGAGCGGGGCCAGGGATCAAGCATGCAACCTCATGGTTCCTAGTCAGATTTGTTTCTGCTGCACCACGATGGGAACTCCTATTGTGTTTTATTTTTTTAAAAAAGCATGATAACAAATCATTTTTAAAAGAATATATATACAGAAATATATTATTATAAAATTCAGGAACAAATAAAAAATATTTTCACTTTTATATAATACAAGGAATTTAGCTTATTTTAGATTTTTATACTCTCAGCCTCCCAATCCTTTCTACTAACTAAATAAATGTTTTTTTTAATTTTATAATGATTTTTATTTTTTCTATTATAGCTGGTTTACAGTGTTCTGTCAATTGTCTACTGTACAGCAAGGTGACCCAGTTACACATACATGTATAAATTCTTTTTTCTCACATTATCATGCTCCATCGTAAGTGACTAGATATAGTTCCTAGTGCTATACAACAGGATCTCATTGCTTATCCATTCCAAAGGCAATAGTTTGCATCTATGAAACCCCAAATTCCCAATCCATCCCACACCTTCCCCCTCCCCCTTGGCAACCACAAGTCTATTCTCCATGTCCATGATTTTCTTTTCTGTGGAAAGGTTCATTTGTGCCATATATTAGATTCCAGATATAAGTGATATTACATGGTATTTGTCTTTCTGAGTTACTTCACTTAGTATGAGAGTCTCTAGTTCCATCCATGTTGCTGCAAATGACATTATTTTGTTCTTTTTTATGGCTGAGTAGTATTCCATTGTGTATATATGTACACCACATCTTAATCCACTCATCTGTTGATGGACATTTAAGTTGTTTCCACGTCTTGGCTGTTATGATGGTGCTGCAATGAACATGTGGGCGCATGTATCTTTTTCAAGGAAAGTTTTGTCTGGATATGTGCCCAAGAGTGAGAACTAACTAAATAAATGTTAAATGTTCTAAACATCTTCTCTTTAAAAAATTTTAGCCTGTTAAGTTTTATTAAAACAATTTGGAACTCAGCTCTACATATTAATTTGGTATGGAGCACCACCACTAATCTATTTATACCCATTCTTAAGTTCCAGTTTTAATATTTTTCATTTGTTTGTTTGTCTCAGATACATTTTCAGGTACTATTTTCCAGGAGATATGCTTGTGGATTATTTTTGTGAAGCCTTGAATATCTGAAAATAGCCTTTTTTGTGTTCACATATTCATGAGAGCATGGCTCAATGTGGCATTCTTGTGTCCCAGGCTTTTCCTTTAAAATTCTTTAAACATTATTCTAGTGTCTGAACTTTGAACGAGAAAGGAAAGTCCTTTTAGAGATGCTGGTGCTTTTTATTTTGGGATGATTCTTTTATTATACCTTTGATTATTGCTTCCATTCCATTTGTTATGCTTTTTTAAATTAAAGAAATACCAGCTATTTGTGGATCAGTTCACATTTTGTTTTTTATACCTGTCTTATTTTTAACTCTCTCCTTTTGCATTCTTGGTAAACATATTTGTTTTTACCTTCTTCATTACTGATATGTTTTTCTGCAATATTGATTCTGTTCTTTCTCATCTTCAGCGTGGATATTTTGTTGTTTATATTTCTTTCCTTTTCCTTATCTCTTAATTTATATCTTCATTTACATATGTTGTGTTTTTATTCCTTCCTGGTCTTTTAAACTAATCATCTTTCCTTTAAAAGATGTTTCATAGCAACTATTTTCTTGTATCTTGTTGAGAGTACACACCTACATTTCTTCTGTTTCCTGATGTAAATTATCACAGATTTTTTTCTTTCCCTCGGGCCTTTTAAGATGTTTTATCTATGCTGCTCAATGTTTGTATAGATCCCAATTTTACCCATCTATGAAGTAGACACTCTTTATCCAGTCCTGGTGTTTGCAAGTAGCAAAATATGGAAAGCCCAATTGGTTGTCTTCACTTTCACTCATAAACTGATAGAATTGCCCTCCCAGGTATACAGAGCTAATAATTGAGCACAACCCACTTAGCTGAAAACATTCATCTAATGTGACCCTATTGGACTGAAGTTTTAAGAGTTTTCCCCCTGGATAACCTGAGGCTCTTTCTTTCTACATACCTTTCTTTCTGTCTGCCTGACTGTCTTTCTTTTCTCCAGAGCATTGCATGAAAGTCTCCAGGTATAAAGGCCCTTAGGACCTCTGGCAATTTTTATCAGTGATGGAAGCTAATTTAACATCTAGAGTGGAGAGAGCTATGCTCCATCAGTTTGTTGATACTGGGAGTTATGTTTTTTGAATAGGTGAAGAGAGAAAGTTATTAAGAAAATATAACCTTGGTATTGAGTAAGAAAATACAACATTACACATCTTAGAAATTTTTTAGTAAGGGACCAGTTTCTGTTGGAGTAGATTATGTCTCCAAGGTAGAGAATAGAACTATATGTCTTATATATTTTAGTGAAAAACTGGGAGAAGAGTTATTCTGTATTTCATTGATTATAAGATGTTTATCTCTTCCCCTGCCCCCCCTTTTTTCCTTCACCTGTGGCATGCAGAAATTCAGGTCAGGGATTGAACCTGAGCCATAGCAGTGACAACATGAATCATTAACCACTAGGCCACTGGGGAATCCCCCTCCCATTTTTATATCTTGGTAATTGGGATGTGTCTTAATATCAGTGGCACATCACATTTAATTGGAAGCATTTTTTCTTAGTAGTACAGAAATTAATGATGTCTTATAATCATTGGCATTTTATGTTCAGTGAAATATGTTAATAGATGTTTAGCTTAATGAGTTTAAACTCATTTATTGTGAGTAAAGAGTTAATAATAGCTTTTCTGGACAGTTTTGGCTTGGGTTAACTCTCTAGCTTTATTCACCTGGAAACCTCATAGAAACAGGCACCATTGCTTTTGGTAAAAATGACTCATGATTAGTAAATTACATATGGACTGGGAGGACTGAGTGTGATAACTGAGTGTGATAACTCTTAAATTGAGTGAGTCTCTTGTGAGGCTGGGAGTCTGTGTCTGTAGTACTGGATGTAATGGTTACTATTCAGTGCTTCTAAGCTAGGGTAGTTACTGCACCAGTCCTTGTGATCTCATCCTCTTTCATTTGACCTGCCCCCTGGGGGGCCAAAGAGAATATTCCCTGAGTTGCTGTGAAGACTCCCTCTGAAGAGTAACTACCTGACACTGCCTTGCTGGCATGTTGTTTCATGTTTTATATCCTGCTAAGTGTAACCACTGTCTAGTTTGGCCCATTTGGGTCATGTGAGTCTCAATGTTTAGGAACAACAGGTGGTATTGTTGCTTTTATGATTTTATTAACAATTTTTTTGATTTTATTTGAAAAATTTTTGATTTTATTTAAAAAATATTTGATTTTATTTAAAAATTTTTTGTTTAATGATTTTATTTTTAAAAATTTTTTATTATTTAAAAAATTTGATTTTATTTTAAATTTTTGTTTTTAATATTTGCCTAGTGAATCTGTATTTATTTTTCTTCATAATTTTTAGTTATAAATATATGAAAATATAACATGTATAGATTCAGGTATATTTTAAAAAATATATTTACTACCCAAAATAAATAGACCATTACAAATATCGTCGAAGTCTCTGATTGCCTCCTCCTCTCTTATATAATTTTGGTTAATCATTTACTTGTTTTTCTTTATAGTTTTACCTCATTTATATATATATCCCTAAACAACATATCGTTAAGCTTTATTTTTTTAGAGTTATTTATGTGTGTTCTTTTGTGATCCCCCTCAGCATTATGTTTTGTTGAACTATATAGATATAGTTCATTCATTTTTCTTGATGTGTAGTATTGCATTATATGAGTATATCACAATTTTATTTATTCTTTCTCCTATCTGTGGACATTTGAGTTTTTTCCTGGGTTTTTTATTTTAATCCTCAATTACAAACAGTATTGTTATTACAACTGTTGTACATGTCATTGTATAAGCATTATCATGGTTATGCTAGTGATGAGTTTGCTATGGTGCACATCTCTATTATGTAATGCCAGATTGTTTGCCCAAGTGGTTCTACCAAACTTCCTGTCCACCTATTAGCAGTGTGTGAGAGTTTCTCATGTTCCCCATATTCACTGACATTTAGATTTGTCAGGCTTCTTAAGTTTTAAATCAATTCTTATAGGTGTAAATAATATCTCTCATTGTAAGTTTGTATGTTTTTCCTCTCACTAATAAGGTTGAATTTTTCCATAAACTTATCTACTTGACCTATCAAATATTGAGGTGTGTTAACATCTCCAACTTGTGGATTTGTCTGTTTCTTTCAGTTCTATCAGTTTTTGCTTCATGGTTTGTTTTTGTTTTTTTGTCTTTTCTAGGGCCGCACCCACAGCATATGGAGGTTCCCAGGCTAGGGGTTGAATCGGAGCTGTAGCCACCGGCCTGCACCACAACCACAGCAACATGGGATCCGAGCCGTGTCTGCGACCTACACCACAGCTCATGGCAATGCTGGATCCTTAACCCACTAAGGGATCAAACCCCCAACCTCATGGTTCCTAGTCGGATTCGTTAACCACTGAGCCACGACAGGAACTCCGGCTTCATGTATTTTGAAGCTTTGTTAGATTCTTAACATATTTAGGATTATTATACCTTCTTGGTGAAATGGCCTCTTAATCCCTGGTAATACTTCTTGTCCTGAAAGTCTTCCTTGTGTTATTAATTTCACCTTTCTTTTGAGTAGTTGTTGTTTGTTTGTTTGTTTTTGTCTTTTTGCCATTTCTTGGGCCACTTCTGTAGCATATGGAGGTTCCCAGGCTAGGGGTCTAATTGGAGCTGTAGCCGTCAGCCTACGCCAGAGCCACAGCAATGCGGGATCCAAGGTGCGTCTGTGACCTACACCACAGCTCACGGCAATGCCGGATCCTTAACCTCCTGAGTAAGGCCAGGGATCAAACCTGCAGCCTCATGGTTCCTAGTCAGATTTGTTAACCACTGCACCATGACGGGAACTCCTCTTTTGATTAGTTTTTACACGGTATATTATGTCAGGAATAGTGAAGGGTCTGAAATTTTACCATCTTGCAAGCTAACAAGTTACCTTGCAACAAATTACATAGATGCTGGCAATAGACATGAGAGTCCTGGCTCTCCTCTTAATTGATTACTAATAAGGAGTAACTGAGGTTAGGAGATGGTTGCAGGTCAAGTACTGAGAAGCAGGTTCGAAGAGACCCATGGAGAATTGCCTCCCAACATAGCTTTTCCCATCCTTTTACTTTCAACCTGTATTTGGTTTTATATTTAAAATGGGTTTCTTGTAGACAGTGTGTAGTTGGGCTTATTTGTTTAGCTAGTCTGACAATCTCTTTTAACTGATGTGTTTAGATTTTTTATATTTAATATAGTTAATGATATGGTTGGACTAAAATATACCACTCTGCGAACTGTTTTCTGTTATTCTGTCTGTTCTTTGCTTTTTTCCTCTTGTGGATTACCTGGAATTTTTTTTTCTTTTCTCTCTACTATTGTTTATTTATACCTCTTTTTGAAATTAATTTAGTGGCATTCCTAGGGTTTGTAATATACCTATGTAACTAAGTCTTCATCATATAATAGTACATAATTTCATATATATTACAAGAATTTTACAGCTATTTATTCCAGATTCTTCCCAGTCTTTGTGCATTTATTGTCATACATTTCACTTTTGTGTACTCTCTCAGTACATACTGCATTACTTCTGTTTTTACTTTAGACAGTCATGTTTTAAAGAAATTACAAATAAGAAATGAGGTTTTATGTTTATGTCATTTCTAGTGTTGTTGATTTCTTTGTGT
Organism: Sus scrofa; assembly: GCF_054392235.1. Classification (NCBI taxonomy): domain Eukaryota; kingdom Metazoa; phylum Chordata; class Mammalia; order Artiodactyla; family Suidae; genus Sus; species Sus scrofa. Next base: position 77,550,049 of record NC_139383.1, on the reverse strand, counting down.
GATGCAAGTTTTTGTCTATCATTCCATCTACCAGAAGAACTTCCTTTACTATTTATTGTAGGACAAGTCTGTCTGGTAGTTATGAATTACTCAGTCTTTGATTTTCTGTAAGAGACTTTATTTTATAAAATATTTTTGTTAGGTATAGAATTGTAGATTGCCCTTTGTTTTTTTAGCCACTTAAAAGATGTCACTCTGTTGTCTGGTTTATGTAGTTTTGCTGTAATTCTTATATTTTATTCTCTATACGTGGAAGTCTTTTTTTTTTGGTCTGTCTTTAATATTTTCTCTTTTTGGATATGATGTGTTTTTACCTTTGATTATCATGTGTCTATTTAATTTCGTCTGGTGTTGTCTGATTCTTGGGCTTGCAGTTTGGTATCTTTTTGGAAAATTCTCAGCCATTATCTTTTTTCTTTTTTTGACCTGTTTTTTCTCTCCCTCTCTCATATTAATTGGCATCCCCTCACTTTCAGTCTATATGTGTCCCTACATCTGAAATGGGTCTTTTGTAGGCAGCATATATATGGGTCTTGTTTTCGTACCCATTCAGCCAATCTGTGTCTTTTGATTGGAGCGTTTAATCCATTTACATTTAAGGTAATTCTCAAAATGTATGTTCTTATTGCCATTTTGTTAATTGTTTGGATTTGTGTTTGTAGATGTTTTTTTCTTCCCCCTCCTCTTTTGTTCTCTTTACCTGGGATTTGATGACTGTTTTTTTTTTTTTTTTTTTTTTTGTCTTTTTGCCATTTCTTGGGCCGCTGCCATGGCATATGGAGGTTCCCAGGCTAGACAGCAATGCAGGATCTGAGCCGTGTCTGCGACCCACACCACAGCTCACGGCAACGCCGGATCCTTAACCCACTGAGGAAGGCCAGGGAGCAAACCCGCAACCTCATGGTTCCTAGTCGGATTCGTTAACCACTGTGCCACAATGGGAACTCCTTGATGACTGTTTTTATTGTTGTGTTTGGATTGCTTTTTCTCTTTTGTGTGTTTGTTTATTATAGATTTTTGGTTTGTGGTTACTATTGAAGTTTTAATATAGCAATCTTTTATATACAAGATTGTTGGTCTCTTAATTTCAAATGCATTTACGATATCCTGCATTTGTACCCTCCTCTTCTCAAAATTGCTGGTTTTGTTAATCATGTTTGTGTGTGGGTGATTTCCAATCATATTTGTCTGTGGATGATTTCCTACTTTTATTGTACATTTGTCTTTACCAGTGAGCTTTCCTATTCATAATTTTCTTGTTTCTAGTGTGGCCTTTTCTTTGCCACCTAAAGAAGTCCCTTTAGCATTGTTGTAAAGCTGATTTGGTGGTGCTGAATTCTCTTAGCTTTTGCTTGTCTGTAAAGCTTTTGATTTCTCCATCAAATCTGAACAAGAACCATGCTGGGTAGAGTGTTTTTGGTTGTAGATTTTCCCTTTCGTCATTTTAAATATATCAGGCCATTCCCTTCTGGCCTACAGAGTTTCTACTGAAAATTCAGCATACCCTTATGGGGATTCCCCCATATATTATTTGTTGCTTTTCATTTTTTCCCTTCATCTTTAATTTTTGTCAATTTTATTAATAGTTATCTCAGCATATTCCTTCTTGGGTTTATCCTGTTTGGAACTCTGCCACTTCCTGGACTTGAGTGTTTCCTTACCCATGTTAGAGAAGTTTTCAGCTATTTTCTTAGGCCCTTTCTCTTTTCGCCTTCTGGAACTTCTATAATGTGAATGTTGGTGCATCTAATGTTGTCCCAGAGGTCTTTTAGACTGTCCTTATTTCCTTTTATTTATTTATTTATTTTTGTTACTCTCTTCTGTGGCAGTGATTTCCACCAATCTGTCTTCCAGCTCACTTATTCATTTTTATGCCTCATTTATTCTGCTGTTGACTCCTTCTGGTGTATTTTTCATTTCAGTTATCGTATTGTTTATGTCTGTTGGTTCTTTAAATCTTCTAGCTCTTTGTTAAATATTTCTTGTGTCTTAGTCTGTGCCTCCATTCTTTTTCCAAGATCTTGGATCATCTTTACTATCATTACTCTGAATTTCTTTTTCCCCAGGTAGATTGCCTGTCTTTACTTCACTTAGTTGCTCTTCTGGGGTTTTACCTTGTTCCTTCATCTGGAAAATATTTCTCTGCCATCTCATTTTGTCTAGTTTTCTCTTTGTGGTTTCCATTGCTCAGGCTGCAGGATTATAGTTCCTCTTCTGGCGTCTACCTCCTGGTGAGTGAAGCTGAGACTTTTCCCTCTGGTGGGCAGGGCCATTTCAAGGGGTGTGTTTCAAGGTGGCTGTGGACTCAGGAGGACTTAGGCAGTCTATCTTCCGATGGTTGGGGCTGTGTTCCCACCTTGTTGTTTGGCTTGGGGCTTCTCAGCACTGGAGCCTGCAAGCTGTTGGGTAAGGTCAGGTCTTGTTACGAAAATGGTGACCTCCAGGAAAGCTCATGCCATGGAATATTCCCTGGGGCCTGTGCTGGCAGTGACCTTACCCCTACAGAGAGCCACAGCTGACCCCTGACTCCCCAGGAGACCCTCCAAGACCTGGTCCAGGCTCATACAGAGTTACTGTGTTGTCTTTGGTCCTAGTACATGTGAAACCTTGTGTGTGCTCTCCAGGAGTGGAGTCTCTATTTCCCTCAGTCCTGTGGAACTCCTGCACTCAAGCCCTGCTGGCCTTCAAAACAAAATGCTCTGAGGATATCTCTACCTGATGCCAAACCCATAGGCTGGACAGCCTGACATGAGGCTCAGAACTCTCACTCCTGTGAGAGAACCTTTTCACTATAATTATTTTTCAATTTGAGGGTTGTCTACCTGGAGGGTATGGAATTTGATTATATTGTGAAATTGCCCCTCCTACCATCTTGTTGTGGCTTTTTTTTTTTTTTTCTTGTTGTTGTTGTTGTTGTTGTTGCTATTTCTTGACTTTTTCTTTATCTATGGATGTAGACAATATATAAGTAGGGCCACTCCTGCAATATAGGGACGTTCCCAGGCTAGGGGTCAAATCGGAGTTACAGCTGCCAGCCTGCACCACAGCCACAGCAACTCAGGATCTGAGCTGCATCTGTGACCTACACCACAGCTTACGGCAATGCCGAATCCCCAACCCACTGAGCCAGGCCAGGGATCAAACCTGCATCCTCATGGATACCAGTCAGAATCATTTCCACTGTGCCACAACAGGAATTCTATAGAATATCTTTTTTCATAGGTTCCAGTCTTTTTTGTTGATGTTTGTTCAGCAGTTGTGCTTTTGGTGTTTTCCTGAGAGGAAGTGAGCACAAATCCTTCTTTTTTTTTTTTTTTGTTTTTTGTTTTTTGTTTTTTGATTTGTTATTGTTGTTGTTGTTGTTGTTGCTATTTCTTGGGCCGCTCCCGCGGCATATGGAGGTTCCCAGGCTAAGGGTTGAATCGGAGCTGTAGCCACCGGCCTACGCCAGAGCCACAGCAACGCGGGATCCGAGCCGCGTCTGCAACCTACACCACAGCTCACGGCAACGCCGGATCATTAACCCACTGAGCAAGGGCAGGGACCGAACCCGCAACCTCATGGTTCCTAGTCGGCAAATCCTTCTATTTTGCTATCTTGTCTCCTCCCTCCCCGGGAACTAATGATTTCAATGTTGCTGGCTTCAAAGAATGAAAGTTTTTTTTTAACTCTAAAAGATATACTTCATAAGAAGGAAGACATTCCCAGCTGGAAAGTCTGTATATTGAGTATCAACTCAGGGAAGACATTAGGGCAACAATAAAAAAGCAAGCATCTCTGTCCATTCAAAGTGAAAGGTGGTAAAAGCTATTTCTTTTGCATCTTCAGACCTCAAATCTGGAACAAGGTTTGGAAAGCACCTCTAAACAATTCATATCACTCTTCTTTAAGTTGGTTTTATTTCGAGCATATCAAGTTTCTCCACAGGTGAGTCACTGGGAGGCAAGGTCCATAGGGAGGCAAGATCACAGCTGGACTAGGGACTTGCCTCGAGGACAGTCTTTACGTATTTAATTTGGAATTTAAAAGTTATATATTACCGAATAGCCAGACCCAGATTTGTTTGTTTTACTCTCTTAGGACTATATAGAAGTTACATAGACATGAGGTACAGTATAAGTAAGAATTTAACATTATTGTTTTGTTTTTGTAATCTATTAATTGAGAAAGTGGTTCAGAAGTGTAAATGGAATGCCTTTTAAAGGAGACTTTTTTATGTATAGAATATTTAGGATGATTAAAAATAAACTAATTGGTGTAAATAAAACAAATTTAAAACTTGAAAATTTCAAAGAGTGAAAAAAATTTTGAGTAGGTACAAGTGCTTTAAATTATCAAAAGTGATAAATGGGACTTATCTAGTTTCTTTTTTATAAGGTAGATAAATAAAAATGAATGTTAACTTAGCAAGATATGCTTCTAATTTTTTTTTCATTTACATCAATTAAAGTATGTCAGACTTACTAAAAAAAAGAGCCTTTGGATATGTCTGCTACAAGTATCTGAAAGTTAAAAAAATCTTACATTTGAAATCTGAAGCATAATAGTGTGGAGTGGGTATTAGTATCATAAAAAAGTTGTTTAGGGGAATTGAAGTGGTTCATTGTAACCATTTTTATTTCATCTCAGCTTTACCTAATAAAATTTATTGTCATTGATAAATTTTACTTTTTCACAGAAAGGAAAAGTGTTTTGTTTGATCAGTGTTCAAGTAGTTGGCAGATTTTCAAATGGGGACATCTCCAAGTTGATATTGGAGAAAGTCACATAAAAGGACAAGGAGCCAAATGCCCGAAGCATTGTATTTTTGGCTGAGAGCCCCAGTATATATAGATTTAAAAATAAGAAAATTGGAGTTTCCGTCGTGGCTCAGTGGTTAACGAATCCGACTAGGAACCATGAGGTTGCAGGTTCGGTTCCTGCCCTTGCTCGGTGGGTTAATGATCCGGCGTTGCCGTGAGCTGTGGTGTAGGTTGCGGACTTGGCTCGGATCCCACGTTGCTGTGGCTCTGGCGTAGGCTGGTGGCTCCGATTCGACCCCTAACCTGGGAACCTCCATATGCCACAGGAGTGGCCCTAGAAAAGTCAAAAAGACAAAAAAAAAAAAAAAAAAAAGAAAATTGAAATAAACTTGATCACGGGCCGTTTCTTTTCTACTAGGTTAAATTTGTAGTATAAACCTAGCATATACTCAATAATGGAGGGTCACGCTTCTGATGACAACGTGATTCTTTCTGGCTCTACTTTTGAAATTGTAGAATTAGAACAGGGAATTATTTTTCTTCTGATGAAAAGGAATACTCTAAATTACTTAAATGCAATTGAAACCCTGATCCTGAACAAACATGTATACATACACACATGTGTGTGTGCATGTGTGCACACACACACGTGAAGCTGCGTAGTGATTTTTTTATCCTAACATGTTTTTCTCGATGTTATTATTTGATGTGTTGTAGAGCTTTCATAAATGTTTACTCAAGAAAAGAATTATTGCTTTGCACATTATCGTAAACAGGTGACAACCTTTCATGTAGATTATGGACTTTTAAATCCATTTGCTGCCCATTTCTATTGTTACTCCTTTGAGGTCATTATTTTTGCTTGCACCATCATAATAGCCTCTTACCTTGCCTATAACTTCGCTTATTTTCACATTTAGCCCTATCATATCACTAGCGTGATTGTTCTTAAACCCAGATTTCATCCAAATGTTGATATTGACAGTGGTGCAGGAAAATAGATGAAAAATTGTTAACCTAAATGTTAGCAAGTGAGGGGTAATTACATCTGTATGGTAACATGGTCTGTTATGCAAACATCAAAAATCTTACTGAGAAAGAATAGAAGGGAGAAATATCCACTTGTATGACTAACTGAAGAAAATAGACTTTGAAAGTTTGTGCAGTATGATCCTTCTGTTTAAAATATATATGTAATGTAGACATAAAGACATATACACTGGAATGTAAACTGTTTATCTCCAGGTGGTAGAATTGAGTAATATGTTTCTTTTCATATTCTTTTACATCTATTGAATAAAAGGACTTTATAACTGGGAGGAAAATTTAATAAACCCCAAGCATAAACTATTCACATTATTCTCCTGTTTGAAACTGTCATTTTCTTCCCATATTCTGCAGAGGTATTTCCCCAATAGTAGGCCGTGGATAAAACTGCTTTAGAATCACCTGGGTGTACTTATTAAAAGTAGATTTCTGGGGTATACCCCAAACATATGAAATTAAAACCTTTGGGGCTATTGTGTACTTCTAGCAAGTGCCACCTCTGATTTTTATGAATTCAGAGTTCGCAGACTGGCCTACAGTATAAAGTAAAACTCTGTATGACCTAAAACTTTTCTATGTTCTGACACCTGAGTGCCTTTCCAGCCTCATCTTCCTCCCCCAAGTGCTTTGCTCTTCAGTTTGAACTACTTGACCTTCCTCAGATAAATGTTTCGTGGCTCTGCATTTGCTTTTAGGAAAGCAGGAACTCTGGTTATCCTAGGGGTGGGGTCCCTGGCATAGTTTGTCCATCACTAAATGTTTGGTGACTGGAATGACTATGCCCATTCAGTGAATTCTTTATATTTCAGAACCGTCCTTAGACATCATCTCCATTTTGAAGCCGTCTTGATTTCAGTCAGCTCAGAGTTGATTGGTTCTTTGTGTCATTATTGTACTTTGCATCTCTGTTAGAGCAGTTACCATATTCACTTGTCTGACTTGCCAGTTAAAGTTTCAGGAGCACACATCAGTATACTGTTTTGTGTTTGGTGCTTGGTGCCTAGACATGCAATAAAAATTAGCAAAGACTCGTGGTGGAAGGACAAATATTGTATGATTCAATTTATTTTTTGTATTTTATTTATTTATTTTTAATTACTTAATGAATTTTATTACATTTATAGGTGTACAACAATCATCACAACCAAATGTTACAGCATTTCCATCCCAAACCCTCAGTACATCTGCCTACCCCTCAACCTGTCACATTTGGAAACCATAAGTTTTTCAAAGTCTGTGTCAGTGTCTGTTCTGCAAAGAGGTTCATTGTGTCCTTTTTTTTAGATGTAAGTGATAGCATTTGATCTTGGTATCTCACTGACTGACTTCACTTAGCATGATAATTTCTGGGTCCATCCACGTTGCTGCAAATGCCCTTATTCTTTCCTCTTAATGGCTGAGTAATATTCAGTTGTGTATAAGTACCACATCTTCTTGATCCACTCCTCTGTCGATTGACATTTAGGTTGTTTTCCATGTCTTGGCTATTGTAGATAGTGCTGCAGTGAACACTGGAGTACATGTGTCTTTTTGAGTGATGGTTTTCTCTAGATAGATGCCCAGGAGTGGGATTGCTGGATCAAATGGTAATTCTATTTATAGTTTTCCGAGGAGTGGTTGCACCAGTTTACATTCCCACCAACGGTGTAATAGGGTTCCTTTTTCCCACACCCTCTCCAGCACTTATTATTTGTAGACTTTTTGATGATGACCATTCTGGCTGGTGTGAAGTGGTACCTCATAGTGGTTTTGATGTGCATTTCTCTAATAATGAGTGATATTGAACATCTTTTCATGTGTTTTTGGGCCACCTGTATGTCTTCTTTGGAGAACTGTCTGTTTAGATCTTCTGTCCATTTTTTGATGGGGTTGTTTGTTGGTTTGTTTGTTTGTTTTTGGTATTGAGTGATAGGAGGTGTTTATAAATTTTGGAGATTAATCCCTTGTCAGTCGCTTCATTTGCAAATATTTTCTCCCATTCTGTGGGTTGTCTTTTTGTTTTGTTTAGGGTTTCCTTTGCTGAGCAGAAACTTTTAAGTTTAATTAAGTCCCATTTGTTTATTTTTGTTTTTATCGTCATTACCCTAAGAGGTGGATCTGAGATGTTGCCATCGTTTCTGTCGGAGAGTGTTTAGCCTATGTTTTTCTCTAAGAGTTTTATAGTTTCTGGTCTTGTATCTAGGTCTTTAATCCATTTTGAGTTTATTTTTGTTTATGGTATTAGGAAGTCTTCTGATTTCATTCTTTTACATGAGGCTGTCCAGTTTTTCCAGCACCACTTACTGAAGGGGCTGTCTTTTCTCTGTTGTATATTCTTGTCTCCTTTGTCATAGATTAGTTGGCTGTAGATGGGTGGGTTTAATTCTGGGCTTTCTATCCAGATCTACTGATCTATATGTCTGTCTTTGTGCCAGTACCATAGGGGCTTGATAACTGTTACTTTGTAGTACAGTCTGAAGTCTGGGAGCCTGACTCCTCCAGCTCCGTTTTTTTTTTTTAAGGATGTCTTTGGCTATGCTGGGTCTTTTGTGCTTCCAAACAAATTTTAAAATATTTTGTTCAAGTTCTGTGAAAAATGTCCTTGGTACTTTGGTAGGGATTGCATTGAATCTGTGGATTGCCTTGGGTAATATAGTCACTTTGATAATATTGACTCTTCCAATCCACGAGCATGGTATATCTTTCCATCTATTTGTGTCGTCTTTCATTTCTTTCATCAGTGGCTTATAGTTTTCAGAGTACAGGTCTTTTGTCTCTTTAGGTAGGTTTATTCTTAAGTATTTTATTCTTTTTGACACAATGCTAAAGGGGATTGTTTCCCTAATGTCTCTTTCTGATCTTTTGTTGTTAGTATATAGAAATGCAGTCAATTTCTGTGTATTAATTTTGTATGCTGTGACTTTGCCAAATTCATGGATGAACTCTAGCAGTTTTCTGGTAGAGTCTTTAGGATTCTCTAGGTATAGTATCATGTCGTCTGCAAATAGTGATAGTTTTACTTCTTCCTTTCCAATTTAGATTCCTTTTATTTTTTTCCTCTGATTGCCGAGGCTAGAACTTGCAAAACTATGTTGAAGAGTAGTGGTGAGAGTAGACATCCTTGTCTTGTTCCTGATCTCAGTGGGAATTCTTTCAGCTTTTCACCATTGAGAATGATGTTTGCTGTGGGTTTGTCATATATGGCCTTTATTATGTTGAGGTAGGTTCTCTCTATGCCCACTTTCTGATGGGTTTTTATCAGAAATAGGTGTTGGATTTTGTCAAAGGCTTTTTCTGCCTTTGATCTATTGAGAAGATCATATGGTTTTTATTCTTTAGTTTGTTAATGTGGTATATCACACTGATTGATTTGCGGATATTGAAGAATCCTTTTATCCCTGGGATAAATCCCACTTGATCATGATGTACAATCCTTTTAATGTATTGTTGGATGCAGTTTGCTAGTATTTTGTTGAGGATTTTTGCATCTGTTTTCATCAGTGAAATTGGCCTGTAATTTTCTGTGTGTGTGTGTGTGTGTGTGTGTGTTTGTGTGGTAACTTTGTCTGTTTTGTTGTATCAGGGTGATGGTGGCCTCATAGAATGAGTTTGGAAGTATCCCTTCCTCTGCATTTTTTTGGAATAGTTTCAGAAGGATAGGTGTTAGCTCTTCTCTAAATGTTTAATAGAATTTGCCTGTGAAGCCATCTGGTCCTGGACTTTTGTTTGTCGGAAGTTTTTTTTTTTTTTTTTTTGTCTTTTGTCTTTTGTTGTTGTTGTTGCTATTTCTTGGGCCGCTCCCGCGGCATATGGAGGTTCCCAGGCTAGGGGTTGAATCGGAGCTGTAGCCACCGGCCTACGCCAGAGCCACAGCAACGCGAGATCCGAGCCGAGTCTGCAACCTACACCACAGCTCATGGCAACGCCACATCGTTAACCCACTGAGCAAGGGCAGGGACCAAACCCGCAACCTCATGGTTCCTAGTCGGATTCGTTAACCACTGCGCCACGACGGGAACTCCTGTCGGAAGTTTTTTAATCACAGTTTCAATTTCAGTACTTGTGATTGGTCCATTCATCTTTTCTATTTCATCTTAGTTTAGTCTTGGAAGATTTTACTTTTCTAAGAATTTGTCCATTTCTTCTAGGTTTTCCATTTTATTGGCATATAGTTGCATATAGTAGTCTCTTATGATCCTTTGTATTTCTGTGATGTCCATTGTGACTTCTCCTTTTTCATTCCTCATTTTATTGATTTGAGTCCTCTCTCTTTTTTGCTTGGTAAGTCTGGCTAAGGGTTTATCAATTTTGTTGGTCTTTTCAAAGAACCAGCTTTTCGTTTCATTGATCTTTATGGTTTTCTTTGTTTCTATTTCATTGACTTCTTCTTTGATCTTTATGATTTCTTTCCTTCTACTAACTTTAGGTCTTGTCTGCTCTTCTCTCTCGAGCTGCTTTAGATGTAAAGTTAGCTTGTTTATTTGAGCTTTTTCTTCTTTCCTGAGGTAGGGTTGTATTGCTGTACACTTTCCTCGTAGAACGGCTTTTGCTGCATCCCATAGGTTTTGGAGTGTCATATCTTTGTTGTCATTTGCTTCTAGGTATTTTTTACTTTCCTCTTTGCCTTCCTCAGTGATCCATTTGTTGTTTACTAACATGTTTAGTCTCCATGTGTTTGTATTTTTTGCAGTTTTTTTCTTGTTGATTTCCAGTCATATAGCATTGTGGTCGGAAAAGATGCTTGATATGATTTCAATCTTCTTAAAGTTACTGAGGTTTGATTTGTAGCCCAGGATGTGATCAATCTTAGAGAATAATCCTCGTGCACCTGAGCAGAATGTGTATTCTGTTGCTTTTGGATGGAATGTTCTATCTGTTAAGTCCATCTGGTTTAATGCTTCATTCAGGGCCTGTGTTTCCTTACTGATTTTCTGTCTGGGTGATCTGTCCATTGCTGTAAGTGTGGTGTTAAAGTCCCCCACTATGATTGTGTTATTGTCGATTTCTCCTTTTAAGGTTGTTAGCAGTTGCCTTCTGTGTTGTGGTGATCCTATGTTGGGTGCATAGATATTTGCAATTGTTATATCTTCTTCTTGGATTGATCCTTTGATCATTATGTAGTGTCCTTCCTTGTCTCTTAAAATATTCTTCATTTTAAGGTCTATTTTATCTGATAGGAGTATTGCTACTCCAGCTTTCTTTTGATTCCCATTTGCATGGAATATTTTCTTCCATCCTCTCACTTTGAATTTATATGTGTCCCTAGAAGTGAAGTGGGTCTCTTAAAGACAGCATTTATATGGGTCTTGTTTTTGTATCCATTCAGCCAGTCTACATCTTTTGGTTGGGGCGTTTAGTCCATTCACATTTAAGGTAATTATTGATATGTATGTTCTTATTGCCATTTTATTAATTGTTTTGGATTGGTTTTGTTGCTCTTTTTTCTTTCCTTCTTCTCTTGTTCTCTCCTCTTACGGTCTGATGACTATCTTTGGTGTTGCATTTGAGTCGCTTTTTCTTATTTGTGTGTATCATTTGACTTGCAGTTGCCCTGAAGTTTTGATATAGGAGTCTATATATATATGTATACATATATATATACACACGAGATTGCTTTTTCTTATTTGATATAGGGAATCTGTGTGTGTGTGTGTGTGTGTGTGTATGTGTATATATATATGATTACTTTTTCTTATTTGTGTGTATCAGTTGGTTTGCAGTTGCCCTGAAGTTTTGATATAGGAGTCTATATATATATATGAGATTGTTTTAAGTTGTTGGTCTCTTAATTGAAAGTGCATCTCCAGTGTCCTGCATTTGTACCCTCCTTTTCTCACCATTTCTAATTTTGGTAGCATAATTGTGCATGGATGATTTCATATCTTTACTGTATATATGCCTTTACTTGTGAGCTTTGTTTTTGGTGTTATTTTTGTTTCCTGTTGTGTCTTTTTCTTTTCTACCTAAAGAAGTTCCTTTAGTATTTGTTGTGAGGCTGATTTAGTGTTGCTGAATTCTCTCAGCTTTTGCTCATCTGTAAAGCTTTTGATATCTCCTTCAGATCTGAATGAGAGCCTTGCTGGGTAAAGTAATCTTGGTTGGAGGTTTTTTCCTATCATCATGTTATGTATATCATGTCACTCCCTTCTAGCCTGCAGAGTTTCTGCTGAAAAATCTGCCATTAACCTTATCAGGGTTTCCTTGTATGTCATTTGTTTCTTTTCCCTAACTGCTTTCAGTATTTTCGCTTTGTCTTTAATTTTGATCAGTTTGATTAATATGTATCTTGGGGTGTTCCTCCTTGAATTTATTTTACATTGTAGTCGTTGCACTTCCTTGATTTGAGTGAGTGGTTCCTTTCCCCTGTTTGGGCAGTTTTTGGCTATTATCTCTTCGAATATTTTTTCTGTCTCTCTCTTTTCCTTCTGGTACCCTATAATACTGATGTTGGTGAATTTAACGGCATCCCAGCTTATTTGTTCTTCTGCCTCCTGTGTTCTGCTGTTAGCTGCTTCTAGTGAATTTTTTATTTCCATTGTTGTATTTTGCATCTCTTGTTTAAGTTTTATATCTTGTATCCCTTTGTTCAGTGGTTCCTGTAAGTTATCCATCTTTGCCTCCAGTTTATTTCCAATGTCTTGCATCATCTTAGGCATCAACAGTCTAAAGTCTTTTTCCTGGAGACTGAGAATCTCCTGATCACTTAGCTGTTTTTCTGGGTTTTTTTCTTTCTCCCTTATCTTAGTTGTAGTTCTCTGCTTTTCATTTTTATAGGTTTTTGGTATGGTGTCTGTTTTGCAGAAAATAGAGTTGTTAACCTCTCTCATTTCTGGTGTCTGCCCCCTTGTGGTTTAAGTTGGTAGTGGGGCTTGCTGTAGGCTTCCTGATGGGAGGGACTGGTGCCTGCCCACTGGTAGGTGGGGCTGATTTCTATCCCTCTGGTGGGTGGGGCTTTGTTTCTGGGTGACATCTGAGATGGCTGAGTGCCCGGGGCGGGGTAGGGGGGGGGTCTTTTGGCAGCCTATTTACTGGTGGATTGGGCTGTGATCATACCTGGATTATTGCTTGGCCTGGGGCTTCTTAGCACTGATGGGTGGGGCCAGATTTTCTCAAAATGGCCACTTCCAGAGAAGTGCACGCTGCTGAATATTCCCAAGAGCTTTGCCTCCAGTGTCCTTCCCCAACAACAATCCTCAGTCACCCCCTGTTTTCCCAGAAAATCCTCCAAGAACTGCAGTCAGGTCTGACCCAGATTCCTATGGAGACTTTGTTTTGCCCTGGGATCCATTGCATGTGAAAGTCTGTGTGCGTCTTTTAAGAATGGGGTCTCCATTTCCCCCAGTCCTGTGGAGCTCCTGTGCACAAGCCCCACTGGCCTTCAGTGCCAGGTGCTCCGGGGGCTCTTTCTCCCAATGCCAGATCCCCAGGCGTGGGGATTTGACATAAGGCTCAGAACCCTCACTCCTGTAGGTGAGTCTCTGTGATAGTTACTTTCCAGTCTGTGGGGCTTCCCACCCAGGAGGTATGGGTTTGCTTATATTGCATAATTGCCTCTGCTACCTCTTGATGCGGCCTCCTCTCTTTTTGAAAGTTTCCTCCATTTGGTTGGAAATGCATTTCCAAATTGCTCAGCATTTGGTTGTAATTTTGTTTTTATGAGAGAAGTTGAGCTCCAGTCCTTCTGTTCCACTATCTTAATTCTGTCTGCTGTATGATTCCATTTAGATGAGGTATCTAAAATACTCAAATTTAAAAGTTACCTTGTGGTACAGCAGGTTAAGGATCCAGCATTGCTGCAGCTGTGTTGCGGGCTACAACTGGCACGGGTTTGACCCCTGGCACAGGAACTTCCACATGCTGTGAGTGTGGCAGGCAGAAAGAAACAAGAAAGAGAGAGAGGGAGGGAGGGAGAGAGAGAGAAAGGAAGAAAGAAAAGGAAATACTCAAATTCAAAAAAAGTAGGTCAGTGGTTACCAGTGGCTATGAGAAATGGGGATTTGTTGTTTAATAGGTACAGAGTTTTAGTTTGGGGTAATGGAAAGAAATGTTTTAGAGATGGATGGTGATAATAGTTATACAACAGTGTGAATGTCCTTCATACCACTAAATTGTATACTCAGGAAGGATTAAAATGTTAAATTTTATGTTATGTGTATTGTGGCACATACACACACACACACAAACCCTTGTGAAAGTAAAGACCTTGGCCTATTCATCCAACTTTCTTCTCTGCAGTTACTAACATTGTTTGGTTTCATTGTTAATTGTGTTTTCTTTTGACATAGTAGTGCTTGATTTTAAAGATGTTTGAAATTAGTTTGAATGAAATTAAGAGAAAGCTCATAGGAAAATCTGTAACAAATAAACAGAATGTATAAAGGAAAGGGAGGAGTTCCCATCATGGCTTAGCAGTAACAAACCTAATTAGTATCCATGAGAAATCAGGTTCAATCCCTGGTCTCACTCAGTGGATTAAATGATTGGTGTTCTTGTGAGCTGTGGTGTAGGTCAGAGACATGGCTCGAATCAGGTGTTGCTGTGGCTTTGGTGTAGGCCAGCAGCTGCAGCTCCATTTCGACCCCTAGCCTGGGAACTTCCATATGCAGTGGGTAGGGCCCTAAAAATACTACTACTACTACTGCTAATAAAGTAAAGGGGAAAAAATAAAGGGAAAATTTAGCCTTTAAAAAAAATCACATATTTAAAGAAATTATTATGATATTATGAATAGTAATTAAAATTGAAGTGGCTGCCACCTGCTACTAACCAGTATATAGTGGTGAAACAGAAGCAGTATGGCATTGTGGAATTTCAAACTTGGTAAGGTTGAAGGGTCATTTTTTTCTCTCCTTAAAATTGCTTTCCTGCTCAAGGCCAGGATGATGGCAAGTGACACATTGAGTCCTTTGAGCAGTATCCTAGGTGGTTTTTGTAGCAGATCTCATTTGAACTGCCTGTAACTCCATGAAGCGAGATGGTTCTATATTCCTATAAGGAATACGTACGTGCTTTTGAATACTGTTGACCTGGAAGCATTGCAAACCTAGTCGATGTATATGTATGTGCATGCACATGAGTACGTTCTTTCCAATACAGTGGTTCTCTCAGACTCAGTTTGCAAAATTATTTCTTTGGAAGTAGTTCAAAAGGTAGATCTGGGGACTTTTCACCTAGAATGTGTGATGGAGAAGGTCTGAGGTGCTTTTGATTTAGGTAGCCCTCAAAACTTTATATAAGGTATGCTATTTTGATGAAATATAATATTTTGGGCTGGTCACGATCTCTTTTAGAAGCAAATTATTCTCATTATCGGAATAGTTAGAATCTAAAAAAGAAAGACATATTATTATTTCCTGTGACTGCATCATTCATATTTATTTACTCCCTGTTCTTTCTTGCCAGTGATCTCTGCATTTCTATTTTCTTAACTTTTGCCATTGTCTGTCAAGTGTTGATAAATCCTTGTTAGTGACAGGTAATTTGAAAGGATAATGTGTTTATTCCTCTATTCTTTTTATTTAATCTGTTTTATTGAGGTGTAATTTACATAAAACAAAATTGATCACTTTTAAGTATACAGTTGGATGCATTTAGACAAATATGTGTGGTCATGTAACAGCCATCACCAGAATCATGTTATATATATAGAACATTTCTGTCACCCTAAAAAGTTCCCTTGTCCTCTTTCAGTCAAATCCCCCTTCCCGCTGCTAGCAACTACTGATATATGTTTTTTCACTATAATTATTATGGTTCTCCTTTCCTAGACTTTCGTATAAATCAAATCACAGTATGTAGTTTCTTGTGTTTTCATCCACATTGTTGCATATATCAGTAGTGTGTTTCTTTATGTTGCTGGGTCATATTCTATTATATGGATATACCATTCACTAGGAGCTGAACATTTGGGTTGATTCCACTTTGGACTATTGTGAATAAAGCTGCTGTGAACACTCATGTACAGATCTTGGTGTGTGTGTATATATATATATGTATGTATGTATATATTTCTCTTGTAAATACTTAGGAATAGGATTGCTGGGTCATACATTAAATTTACTTCACAAGATCCACCAGACTCTTTTCCAAAGGAGTTGTACCATTTCATATTACCTCCAGCACTGTATGGGAGGTCCAGTTTCTTCACATTCATCATCATTTGGTTCTGGTTTCATCTTTTTAAAATTGAGCTCTTTCTAGTAGGAATAAAACAATATATTGTTTCAAGTTTTCATTTCTAAGGATTGAGGCTACTGAACATCTTTTGATGTTCTTAATTACTATTGGCATAGGTTCTTTGGTGAAATATCTAATCAGATCTTTTGCCCATTAAAAATATTATTTTCCCTCTGCTCTGGTCCCCCTACCTCGTTATTCCATTACTTGGCCCTGGCCCTGCTCGCTTTTTTTCTCTGTCCTTTGGATACTTGGCTTCTTACACTTAGAGCTTTCCAAACACCCAGCTCAGGCCCAGGACATTTCCTTTTCACATACCACTATAAGTCTATGTTATTTTATATGGGAAATCTTCGTGATTCCATCTCGTTTCCAGAGTTCTCCCTATAACCAGTGCGGGATAAATTTAATGAACAAATAGCTTTTCTCGCTCTTTCTCTTGTGAGCAGACTAGGATAGTTTAATGCCTTGTTCCACTCTGGAGTAATCTTTTTGTTTTGTTTTGTTTTATTTTTTTAAGGCCGCACCCATAGTGTAAAAAAGTAAGTTCCCAGGCCAGGGGTCAAATTGGAGCTGCAGCAGCTGGCCTATGCCACAACAATAGCAACATGGGCTCCAAGCCTCATCTGCAACTTACACCACAGCTCCCTGCAACACCGGATCCTTAACCCACTGACTGGGGCCAGGGATCGAACCTGCATCCTCAAGGAGACTAGTTGGATTCTTAATCTGCTGAGTCACAACAGGAACTCCTCCTCTTGGGTACTCTTAAGATTTATAGAACGAATACTATCCTGCTCCCCTTTTAGACTCAGTCTTTCCACTCAGGAGCTGGTATCTTAGGTTTTTTGGGTGTATCAGCTTTTCTATAACACAGATTGCTTGGTTGTCTTTCCCAGCCAAACAACGCAAGCAGCAGACTAAGCAGAAGCAGATATGAGAACCCAGCTTTCCCTTACTAAACCGGGCATTTGATTTACAAAAATGTACAGCAATTTCTATCTTTGTACTAATTTTTTTTCTTTTGGAAAACAAAATGAAATGTTACTCATTTCATTTTAATGAATTAAAATGTCAGTACTTTCTCAGTTTTAATTTCTAATGTGGTTAGTATTAATGGATATAACCCATGTAAACAAAATTCTTTGGTGTCCTCCATAACTTTCAAGAGTCAGAAGCAGTCCTGAGACCAGAAGTTTTGAGAATTGCAATAGTCAGGGTATATTGATAACTTATTACATGTTCTTACTCATTTAATTCTCAAAACAGTACTCTTAGATAGGGATTATTACTATCTCCAGTTTACTAATGAGGAAATAGAGGCAGAGGGAGATTAATTAACCTCTCCAAGTTCATACAGTTAATAAGTGGAGAAGCTGGGATTCAAACTCAGTTTTGTCCTTTTTTAAAATTTTAACATCTTGTGTTCTCCTTTCTAGTTTACAGTTAATCACTAGTTCCTATTATTTTTTCCTTTAAAATATCTTCAGTTTTCTCTTTTCCTATTGTCACATCCTAGTGTGAATTCTTATTATTTCACTCTTAGAGGCAGCAGCTTCTATTTTTGATCCTTGCTTCTTGTCTGTTATTGTCAAATTAATTGTCCAGATGTACGCCTTTTCTTATTTTTCTTCTCCTTTCCAAAATCTGTAATAGTTTGCACTTGTGAACTACTTTAAGCTCTTATCCTTCACTTTGGGAACTCAAATAACATGTATGTGAGTCTGCTTAAAGTCACATAGGTTACTAATGTTTTTCAGGCTTGTTTCTCTTTGCTTCACTTTGGATAGTTTCTATTGTTGTGCTTTCAAGCTTACTAATTTTTAGTTCTGGAATTTCTGATGTGCTATTGATTCATCCATTGTATTTTTTCATCTCAAATATTTATTTTTTTAATCTCTGATGAGATATTTTGATTTGTGTTCTTTTTATATTGTTGATGTTTTCCTTAACATATGAATTACAGTTAAAACTATCTTGATACCTTTGCTAATTCTAGTATCTGTCATTTCTTGGCATATTTATATTACTGCTTTTTCTTCTTGTTATGGGTCACATTTTCCTCTTTTTTTTCATTCCTGATACCTTTTTTTTGGGGGAGGAGGGCCAGACATTGTGAATTTTCCTTGTTTTGTTCTAGATACTTTTGTATTTCTAGAAATAGCCCTGAATTTTATTCTTGGACACTGTTAAGTGATGTGGAGATAGTTTGACACTTCCAGTGCTTATGTTAATGCTTGGTTAGGTAGGACCAGAACAAACTTTATCTAGGGCTAATTGTGCTCCACTTCTGAGGCAGTAATTTATGATTATTCTACCTGATGTCCTGTGAGGTATGACATCTTTTTCCTTCCTGAATGAAACACAAATTATTCCCACCACTGTCTGAATCTCCAAGGTTATTCCCTCTGCTTTTTTTAGTTGGTTCTTTTCCTGCTTGGGGTGGATTCCTCACAAGCATGTGGTGATACTGCTCTATAAAGACTTGAGAGGGACCTTCTACAGATCTACCCCACTCTTCTCTGCAGCTCTCTCCTCTCTAGTACTCTACCAGACAAATTCTAGCAGCTTCCTCATCTCAGGCATATGGCTGGAGGTTCCTTCTAACATTGCTCCCTAGAAACTCTATAAGCGGGGAGCTGCTAGAAGGGACTCATTTGTTTCCCTTCTCTCGGATTTACTCTCCTATACTAGCCCTTGTCCAGTGTCTGAAAACCATCATTTCATGTATTTTTCTTTTCTTTTTTTTTAAGTTGTTTCAGGTGGGAGAGTAAATATATTCCCTGTTACTCCAAATAGACCTTAAAGCCAGTCTGTTCATTTGTTAAAGATTCAGCTCAAGTATTAGTGCTTTTCCAAACTGTTTCATGATCTGTTCTCTAGTTAGGAATCATGTAGTCACAAAGAACAGAGCCCTTTCAAATCTTCATTGCATGGTACAGGTAGGTCTATCTTCTCTTCCATTCTCTTTTCTGCACATCAATTTCCTCAGCAGGATTCTTTCCACTTACCTTAGGTTCTCCTTTGCCAGGGTTTTACTTCTGACTTTAACCTAACATGACCTTTCAGCTCTAGTCCTTAAACTACGTAATCAGATTACCTGTTTATGTGAGTGGCCCCGAGGAGCCAGAAAATTAATGTTAGTCTTGGGTAAGTAGAGTTCAGTAGTGACATGACCGTGATTAATAATAAATGAAAATTAAAAATTTAAATTAGTAAGCATTTTACAATAAGTAGTTTGCATCAGAAATACCAACCTATAAATTCTACCTGGGAAATTAAAGTCTCAAATAATACTCAGTAAACACAATATTTGTGCCAAGGTAAGCTCAGACATTTTGCTGCTGTTTTTTGATTAATAAATAATACAATTAATCTAAAAACATTCACTAAGTATATGTTACATACCAGGCACTATCCAAGGCACTAGTAATTCAAAGGAGTTTACACTCTAGAAAAGGTTGGCAAACTATATATAGCCTTGAGAGCCAAATTCAGCCCCATACCTGTTTTTGTAAGTAAAGTTTTATTGGATCACAGCCCCTCTCATTTATTTTCGTATTATCAGTGGTGGTTTTTGTGCTTCAACAGGTTCTGAGTAGCTGTAACAGAGACTCTATGGCCCACAAAGCCTAAACTTTTATCTTTTTGTCCTGTTATGGAAAAAGTTGCCAACTCTTGGCAAGGTGATTATATGTATTTTTTAAATATAAAAAGTTGGGCTTCTTTTTGCAATGTCAGGACCTTCTTTAATCAGGTCTTAGATTTGGACCAAAATGAATATTTAGGAAGAGGTTAAATTACTTTCCTAGGAGTTCCCGTCGTGGCACAGTGGTTAACGAATCCGACTAGGAACCATGAGGTTGCGGGTTCGGTCCCTGCCCTTGCTCAGTGGGTTGACGATCCAACGTTGCTGTGAGCTGTGGTGTAGGTTGCAGACGTAGCTCGGATCCCGAGTTGCTGTGGCTCTGGCGTAGGCCAGTGGCTGCAGCTCCGATTGGACCCCTAGCCTGGGAACCTCCATATGCCATGGGAGCGGCCCAAGAAATAGCAAAAGGACAAAAAAAAAAAAAAAAAAAATTTACTTTCCTAAAGTCCAGACATTAGATTAGAAGTTCTTAGTTTCATTAAGACCATAGGATTGTTTTGTTTTTTAATTTTTGGTTGAATTTGAGATATCTCACATGAAGGCATCTGGGTTTGTGGTGATTCAGAACACATGAGATGTGTTTGGCAAGAGGCTAAAGGCCAAGTGTTGCAACCACCCACATAACAATCTTTTGCAAACCTTTGATTGTTTTCTGTAATTAAAAAAAAAAAAACCAGATTTTTTTTCCCCTGCAGTATGTTAAAACAAAAAAATATATATATATATGCTTTGATATGGTAGGTATAGTTGAAAATTAACTTGTTCTCAAATATAAAAATTAAACACAGAAGCTCAGGAGACATCATCTGCATCTAAGTGTGCTTGTGGGTTAGCAATCGGTATGTAGTTCCTCTCTGTTCATGGTTATCATTCGGTTAAGGTAAAGAAGTCTCATACAGATTTGTATGAAGTTATTCAACTCTGTATACTATAAGAACAGATGTTACTCATTTTTAGTATGTGCCTCTTTTTAAAAATGCCATAGCCAACAGTCTCAGTAGCAATGCTAGATTCTCCTACTGCTCCACAGGAGATTCCCACTGAAGAAAATCTTGGGAAGAAAAGGTAGAGTTCCCATGATTTGGGGAGTTTTCATAACTAAGATAACCATTTATCCCAGTTTGCTTGGGATGTTCCTAATTTACACTAATGTAATTACTAATAATGCCCCTCTTTATTTTCAAAAATTCTACTTTGGATGACATTGTACGGTCACCTTCTTTATCTATAATCAT
Source organism: Sus scrofa (assembly GCF_054392235.1). Taxonomy (NCBI): domain Eukaryota; kingdom Metazoa; phylum Chordata; class Mammalia; order Artiodactyla; family Suidae; genus Sus; species Sus scrofa. The sequence goes on along the minus strand of NC_139383.1, from coordinate 77,529,221 downwards.
GTTGACCGTTGAGCAACTGGATTTGCTTTAAAACTTAGCATTTAACTAGATCATCATTTATTCTGATTGTCATTCTCACAGGAGAATTGGTGGATTGATGGCTCTAAGTCCGTATAGTTGTTAAAGTGAAACTTAACTCATACATAAGCTTATCTGATAGTAAGAACCTAGATGATGTGTGTTTCTGCAGTTCAAAATCCTTTGAATCCCCAGTGCTAACAGTGAACTTTTTGTGTAGTGTTTAGGAACTTTCTCAATCTCTTTTCTTTTCCTGTTTTTCTTTCTCGTTCCCATGAACCCTATTGCAGCCATACTTACATGGTTGGATTTTCCTCTGTGATTTTTCGAATTCCCATACTTTTTTTATACTGTTCCCTCCATTTTTTTTCCTTGTCTACATTTTCCAGTCTCCTTTTCCTATCTGTAGTTGTTAAATTCCTACCCATCCTTTAAAGTCCATTGCAGATATCACTTCCAGGAAACCTTTTTTGCCACCCCCCATTATAATTAAATTCTCTTTCCTCTGGGCTCCTTAAGCATATAGTTTCTGTCTCTATTATGTCTTATCATGGAACTTGGTGCCCCAGCTCTTTAAAGACCAGAGACTATATTTAATTCATTTTAAAATCCGCAATACCTATACAAAGCCTTTTTATATACTAAGTGTTCAGTAAAAATGTATGGTCATTTTTGGTGTATTCTCTTAATTTCTTTAGAACATTGGCCAGCAAATATTTTTAAAAGAGCTTTTTGCGGGGGAGCTTTGTAAGGGTAACTTTAATATGCCAATTTCTAAATTTGATACCTTTAATTGTCACTGCTTTGTTTTACGTGCATTCTTGTTAACACTTTTTTTTCTTCTGATAAGACACTTTAACTAAGACCAAAAGTGTCTATTTTTCCTTCATGTCCAAAGCAGTCTGCCATGTTATAAGAGCTTATGTTTTTTTCCCATTGCCTTCTTACTGTCTTCAGTTAATTCTTAAAAACGTTGAGGTGATCAGTTGCCTAACTACCTTAGTTCTCAGAGTTAATCGTCTCCTTCCATAAATCTCCCTTACTTTGGTCACTATATGTCCAGGGAAGAAGTAGGATGAAAATACTAAGTTCTCTTTGCCAGTTGAGGAAAATATACCTTAAATATTAACATGGTTTGTAAAATATTTCCACTGGCAAAAAAGAAAAATGAGTAGGTGACACTGCAGCTCTGGCACTTTTTTCTTTCAAATAAGTCTCATCTCATTAGACTTTGGGAATAGGCAAAGCCTGCAGCTAACTCCTTAGCCATGTTATCTTGTTTGTATCAAAAAATTTTATTTCGTTTTGTTTTGAATGAAAGTAGAAGCTCATAAGAATTTTTCAGAACCTAAAACCGAAAGATGAAGCCAGATTCTAAACTGCTTTCTTTGCCATAGATGTTTAATAATCAGACCATCATTTTTGTCTTTGGGAAGTTTTGTTACGGAGTTCTGTTCAGTACTCTGATCACATCTTAAACTTTTCATTTTTTTCGCTCAGAATAATAGCATTTTATTTCGCATAAATTATGAAGAGGATTGTGGCTTGTAAATGAAATAGGATAAATCGATTGGTCTCATCTTTCTCATTTGTATTATAGACTAAGTTCGTGGATCATCATGTATGTGATCAAGTCTGAAGTTAATGTGTTCTCATGTTAGGACAGTTAGGATTATAACACCACTGACTTGTGGGAGCATTTCAAGTTAAATAGTATCTTAAGTGTCACCACTTAAAGGTACACTTTATATTTCACCATGTTCTTGTGAGATGGACGTTGTTTTGGAATACCTGAGAGTTCTGGAAACGCATTAGGGGGAACCTTACATTGGGGCTTACATCAGATGTAATAGACCCATAGCCTTTGAGGAAGAGACATTAAATTCTTCCAGTTACAAGTTCTGGAAGTTCATCTAGATTGGGCCGAGAGGCAGTTTGTGAATGTTTGGGTGATGGGAGAGGTGATGGGACAATCCAACCAAAAGGTAGTCTTGCCTTCAGTGTTCCCCTACCTTTGACCTTCAGTCTGTGGTAATGACTTAGGGTCATCTTGAATAGTGTAGACTTTATCACAGGGGGAAAGTGGTATCATTTGATAGCTACAACGACAGGAACTCCCATTCTTAAAGAGTTTTAAATGTTTGCATTTGATTCATTGACCTTTTACTTTCAGATTTTTAAGTATAAGGAATTCATTAGAAAGTATTGCAGCAGTGGTTTTATAAATATTAATAATATATGTCTGATATGATTATAAATGGTATTTCCTTTTGGGGGGGTGGGGAGCTGTACCTGTGGCACATGGAGGTTCCCAAGCTAGGGGTTGAGTCAGAGCTGAAGCCACCAGCCTACACCACAGCCACAGCAATTCGGGATCCGAGTTGCATCTGTGGCCTACACCACAGCTCACAGCAATGCTGGATCCTTAACCCACTGAGCAAGGCCAGGGATAGAACCTGCCTCTTCATGGATGCTAGTTAGATTTGTTTCTGTTGAGCCATGATGGGAACTCCATAAATAGGTATTTCCTTTTAATCACTAATTTTATTTGATTAAAAATACGTCCCTGGAATGTTTTGTTTATTTTTGCCTTTGTTTTGGCCACACCTGTGGCATGAGGAGGTTGCCAGGTCAGGGATTGAACCTGAGCCACAGCAATAACAACTCGGATTCTAACCATTAGGCCACTGGGGAACTTCAGTCCTGGAGTTTTGTTGTAGTGTTTTAGCTTGTTTGAAGTAGTCCTTTGGTAAAGTGAAAAGAACACCAGACTAAGCAAGAGCTTACTATATTCCTTTTAACATATTCATATGAATAAAATTGAATTCATTTAAGATCATTTAAAGAAAAGAATCAAGAGCTTAGAGTTCTTCTGGTTCTGAGGTCCTCTTAAATTCTTGTTGTCCAGTTAAATGTGTGATTTTAGGTACTCCGAATCTTCTGTTTCATATATTAAATGGGTAAGCAAACTGCGATATGTCCATACAAGGAATTACTATGGACTAATAAAAAGGAGTAAACCACTGATACATGTGATGTAATGGGTGAACATCAAAATCACTGTGCTGGGCAGAATTCAGGCACCAAAGGATATGTACAGTGTGATCTCATTTTCATGAGGTGCTAGACAAAACTATTGTGAAAAATCGCAACAGTAATTGCCTCAGAGGAGATGGAGATTGACTGAAAAGCAGCATGAGGGAATTTTTAAGAGTGATGAAAATGGGAGATGTTCCAAAACTTGGTAAAGATATACACATTTGTCAGAATTAATCAAGGCACACTTAGTATTTGTGCATTTCACCAAATGGAAATTTTACCACTTTTCCTCCATTCCCCCCGGAAAAGAACAGTGAACAAACACCGAATTCTGGTTACTAGATGCGCCTTGCTCAGTGGTAGTGGTTAGTAATTCTCAAACTGCTTTTTATGTTTTCTGAGTTTTTGCAGATAAGTAAACATATTTAGGAAAATGGGAGCCAGGTTTCTCACTGTTGGAACAAGAGAGAAACATGGAAACAGGGACAACTAGAATGTCTCTGGGGTATTAGGTTGTAATTGGAGGTATCAGTATGAACTCAGTTTTTTACTATTATATGGAGAGAAGGCTGGGGGAAAGAGAAAGGGAGCAAAGGAGATGAGAGGGAGGGAAAGGAAAGAAGAAAGAAGATATATTGTGGTTGTATATGTGTATAAATATATGAATTTCCTAGCTTTGTTTGCTTAGAGGTTCTGGAATTAATGTCACCCCATAGCAATAGCAGTGAGCACACTCTGCATGTAGATTTTTTTTTTTTTTTTTTTTTTGTCTTTTATCTTTTTAGGGCCACACCAGCGGCATATGTAGGTTCCCAGGCTAGGGGTTGAATCGGAGCTATAGCTGCTGGCCTGTGCCACAGCCATAGCAATGCCACATCTGAGCCTCATCTGCGACCTACACCATAGCTCATGGCCATGCCGGATCCTTAACCCACTGAGTGAGACCAGGGATTGAACTCGTAACCTCATGGTTCCTAGTCAGATTTGTTTCCACTGCGCCACGATGGGAACTCCTACATGTAGATTTTGATTTCTAAATAGCATTCTCACTAAATGTACCTTTGAGAGATAGCTGATGTCATGTTTGGGCCAGAAAAAATAATATGATCCTGGAACATCTTATTGTTCCAGAAAATTAGAAAGTGTTCAAGGAATGATGGAAATATATCAAAAAGACACAAGAATTCTGGTTTCCATTCACGTGAAAAAATTTAGAAGTTGTCATCCTTGTTGTCTTGTTGTTGTGAGGACAACAAGAACGAAGTTGAATGAGCTAAAAATCAACCACTCTTCTTAGATCTGTAAGAGAATTGTGGTCACAGAGTAAACCAGTACCCAGCAAACCGCAGACAGATATGGAGAATCACAGCTTACCAGGAGCAGAAGCTGATGGAGTGAGGAAAAAAACTATTGACCTTCCAGAAACTGAGTGTGGATACACTTGAGAATTAAAAATTCCCAGGGGCTCAGCGACGGGGGTCCCACAGTGTTGTGAGTTTTTCTTCCAAAAGCTATACCAGGTTTTCACAGTGAGGACTGTGGGGGAAATCCCCTTATGCTTACAGCAAGAGGGAATGAATAGTAACCATTTTGAAATACCCATGAGCACTCTGTTCTCCCTCTGCCCCAAAAAGGAAACCACCAGAGCCTAACCAATCTGGGGAGCAGAAAATACCCAAATTCAGCCCCCTCTAGCCTTGCAGTCTCATCTAAGGGGGAGAAAAGGATGAGAGGCACTTGCGAAGGCCACAGCTGGGCATAACAGGGCCAACAAAAGACTCAGACCTATAAACATAAGACAATAGAACACTTTCCCCTCCCCCATATCTTATCACCATACCAACAGGACTCTCCTAGTAACAGAAGATTACAGATGGAAAAGTTGCAGGGCTCGCCCTCTTTTTAAGGAGTTTCTGGGGAAACTAAAAGACAACAGAAGAGATAAAAGTAAGGAAATTAGAGGAAATTTTAGCCTCTGCTACCTGTAGCTATATATAGTAAATACAGCCTAACTCCTAGTCAAATATGGCATAGATTTTGGAATTGTCTAACAGGGACTTTAAAATAACTTATTAATATGCCAAGAGCTCTAATAGGAAAAGTAGATAACATGCAAGAACAGATGGGTAAGGAGAGAAATGAAACTCTTAAGAAATGAAAGGAAATACTAATAATCAAAAGCACTGTAACAGAAATGAATGCCTTTGATAGGCTTATAAGAAAGAAGAGAGGAAGGAACATAAGAAATATTTGAAGTAATAATGACTGAGAATTTTCCAAAATTAATGACAGACACCAAACCACTGATCCAGGAAACTCAAAGGACACCAAATATGATAAATACTAAATCTACATCTAGGCATATCATTTTAAAATTGCAGGAAACCGGAGTTCCCGTCCTGGCGCAGTGGTTAACGAATCCGACTAGGAACCATGAGGTTGCAGGTTCGGTCCCTGCCCTTGCTCAGTGGGTTAACGATCCGGCGTTGCCGTGAGCTGTGGTGTAGGTTGCAGACGCGGCTCGGATCCCGCGTTGCTGTGGCTCTGGCGTAGGCCGGTGGCTACAGCTCCGATTCAACCCCTGGCGTGGGAACCTCCATATGCCGCGGGAGCGGCCCAAGAAATAGCAACAACAACAACAACAACAACAAAAGACAAAAAGACAAAAAATAAAATAAAATAAAATAAAATAAAATTGCAGGAAACCAAAGACAATGTCTTGAAAGGGGAAAATACAACTTAACATAAACAAGAAGGCTAAGAATTAATTGGACTTCTCTTCACAAACTGCAAGCAAGAAGAGAATGAAGTGAAACGTTTAGTATTGAAAGGAAAAAATAAAAAATCTAAAATTCTGGATACATTGAAATTATCATTCAAAAGTAGAGGAAAAATAAAAACTTTCTCAAATAAAAATTGAAGGAATTTGTCACCAGTAAGAAGTATTTCTCGCCTTGCAAGAAATGTTAAAAAGTCTTCAGAGAAAAGGAATGGTATAGGTTAGGATCCATATCAAAAAAGGAAGCTCATTAGAGAAAGAGTAAGTGAAGGTAAAATAAAACCTTTGTTGTCTTATTCTTAATTGATGTAATAGACAACTATTCAAAATAATAATAGAAGCAATGTATTGAGTGAATTAGTTTATGGGGAAGTGAAATGAATGATAGTCATATCATAAGGGGAAAAAGGGAGGAATTTAGAATACCATTATTAAATTTTTGGAATGCTATTATAATGTACTTGCACTACCTGTGCAGTGCAGTCCATATAGTGTTATTTGACAGTGAGTGTGGATTAGGTGTAAATATATACTGCAAACTAGAGCAACCACTAAAATTCAGTTTTTTCTTTTAATAATTTCAAAATGTTGCTTCACTGACTCTGCTTTGCATTGTTTTTAGTAGGTTTGGCAGTATGTTTCTGCCCCAAATTTTGGACTCCCAATATTCATGATTTATAACACTGCCTTATTTGGGCCCCTGTGTGACCAACTGTATGGTTAATAGAACTAACTGGTCATATCAGTTCAGTACTCTTAAATAACTAAATGTTGTCCTTAGAAACTCCTTTTACTTCATATGCAAAAATCATAGGTTATTTAGGGGTAGGAGGTTGAGCCATGGAAGGAGGGTATGCTGCTTCTACCTTTTGAGAGAGCAGATATTAAATGCAGTGTAGTAGTTTAGTTTTATTGTCATTTTTTTATGTCTGGAAAATAAAACTTTCTTACATTAATAGTTCTTTCTTAATCCTTAATTTCTTTATTTGTTTTTGGTAAAGATCATTTTAAGTGGAATATCTCTCTATAATAAATGATTTCTATAATACAAATCCAATAATTCATTTTGATGAATGTATTGATTTTAATGGTATATTCAAAGTTAGGTCTTCTCATTAGAGACCTCCAAAGAAAACAATTGGTATGGATAGTTAAAAATATATGAATACAGCTGAATTATTATAAAGCTGAATGCAGCTTTATTCAGATGTAGTTCATGTACCATGCAACTTACCTATTTAAAGTGTACAATTTAATGATTTTGAATATATTCACAGAGTTTTGCAGCTATCACCACAATCAATTTTAGAACATTTCTAAACAGAGCAGTTACTACCCATTTGACTCAACACCATCAGCCTTTCAACTTCTAATAACCTTTCTGTCCCTGTAAATTTACATATTTTAGACATTTCACATAAATAGAATTATAACAATATGTGATCTTTTGTGTCTGGCTTCTTTAACTTAGCATAAGGTTTCCAAGGTTCATCCATGTTGTAGCATTTATCAGTACTCATTCCTTTTTATGGCTGAGTAAATATTCCATTGTATGGATTCCTGTCTATATCCATTCATCAGTTGATGAACGTTTGGGTAATTACCACTTTTTGGCTTTTATAGGTAATGCTGCTATGCGCCTTTATGTGCAAGTTTTTGTGTGGATGTATATTTTCATTTATCTTGGGCGTGTATCTTGGAGTAGAATTGCTGGTCATATGATAACTGCGTTTAATCCTTTGAAGAACTGTCAGACTGCTTTCCAAACCAGCCACACCATTTAACATTTCCACCAGCATTGTATGAGTTTTCTAATTTCTCCACAACACTTGTTATCGTCTGACTTTTTTATTATAGTATCCTAGTGGGTATAAAGTAGTATTTAATTGTAATATTGATTTGCATTTCACTGATGGCTACTAAGGAGGAGCATCTTTTAATGTACTTCTTGGTTTTTTTACGTTGTCTTGGAGAAATGTCTGTTCAGATCCTTTGCCCATTTAAAAATTGAGTTATTTGTCTTTTTATTATTGAGTTGTAAGAGTGTTTATTCTAGATACAAGGCCCTTATAAAATATGATTTCCTAATAGTTTCTGTTATTCCTTGAGTTATCTTTTTACTTTTTTGTAGATGGGTAAAAGTTTAATGCTTTTGAGTGTTTAGCTACCTTATGGTATGGTTGGGAAATTTACTAGATTTGCATATTTTAATTATTTGCAATATTTTATTTATGTGCCTTTGAAAGAAAATCCAGGCATTTATATACAAATTTGACTGGACAGTAAGTTTATTTTGATTAGCTGTTAATATTGCTTTAAATCATCTGAGTTGAATTTTTACATTGTAATCAAATTATTAATTTTACTTTAAGACGTTGAATTACTTACTTTTCAGTTGAAATGCCACAGAGATTACTATGTGTGACCATTTGGGCTAAAACAGTGAAAACGATAATTATTTTATAAGCCAGAATTTTATTTTTTAGCAAGGGTTAATAAGCACTAGTTATTTTTATGACATTTAATCTGAAAGGTACACTTTTTTTTTTTTTTTGGAAATTCTAGCTTGAAATCACTCTTAGCAGTTTAAATTTTTAAGGCTAAGCTTTTTAAAAATATGGTGTGTGAAATAGTACCCAAATGGAGGTTCACAGTCACTATGAAAGTAAAGGTAGGAGTTCCTGTTGTGGCGCAGCAGAAACGAATCCAGCTAGGAAATGTAAGGTTGTAGGTTCCATCCCTGGCCTCGCTCAGTGGGTTAAGGATCTGGTGTTGCCATCAACTGTGGTGTGGGTTGCAGATGCCACTCGGATCTGGCGTGGCTGTGGCTGTGGCCGGCAGCAACAGCTCCGATTTGACCCCTAGCTTGGGAACCTCCATATGTCGTGGGTGCAGCCCTAAAATGGTGAAAGACAAAAAAAAATTAAAGGTAATTACCGATTTCCTTTCTGTAATAATGACTGAAAACTAAACTTTGCAATTTGGACATATCATTTCATCAGATTTTTGACATATTAATCATAAAAGAATTTGTATGTTATGTTTGGCTGTTGGATATTTTACTGTTTAACATGGAAAGTTGGTCCTTAATTCAGTCCCCTCTAGTACATTGCAAATAGGGGGAGATAGGAAGGCATTATGCATTTATAAATTAGCATTTGAAAAGCTAATTTATTAGGAGAAAAAAACAGTCAAATTTTCTGCTAGACTCAGTTTTTGAAAGCCCTCTTAGGATTTACCCAGTATGAAAAAAACATCCTGTTGTGTCAATTTTCCAACCATAAATTCTTGGCATCAGCTTTGGGTGTTCTGTAATTCAGTTGAGTTGTGATACTAACTACCCGAAGTTTGTGCAGATCCCACAGTAAGGGATCAGTCCTGTAAGACTGTTCCCACTTTAGATGCCAGTCACCAATGGAGTCCCTAGGCCACATGCACTTCTGTTCAGTCAACTATAGATTAGGGAGTTTCCACAACCCCTCCTTCAACCCCCTTTCAGATTCAATAAATTTGCTAGAACAATTTACAGAATTCAGGAAAGTGCTGTACTTACACAGCTTATTAATAAGGATATAAATGAGCAACCTGAGGAAGATTATACATAGGGCAAGGTTCAGAAGGGTCCTGAGCTCAGACGCCTTTGTCTTCATGGAGTTGGGATGGTCTACCAATCAGAAACTCCCCAAAGTCTCATTGTTCAAGAGTTTTAATCGAAGTTTAATTATAAAGGCATGATTGGTTGATTCATTGGCCATGGGTGATTGAAGCTGGAGATGAGATGGAGATAAATGTATCAACTGGACACACTGGTACCATTTAAGGGTACTGTTAAATGTAAAAATGGGAAAATTGATCTTCCCCATTGAGTAGAGGGCCATAGGCCGAGATATAATGTATGCTTTGGCCACCTGACGGTTGTGTTAAAGTTTTACATCTGCTATTTTGCTATTTGTTTTCTCATGTATAAAAGCATAAAACATTTTTATTGCTCTTTTCCTCCATTACAGCCTTCTTTTATGCTGAATAGATATTTTCTAGTATACTGTTTAATTCTGTTACTCTTTTTTGTGTGTGTATGTTTGTGTATATGTGTATTTGGGGTTTTTTTGTGGTTGCCGTGGGGACTGCAGCTGACATCTTAATTTAAAAGTTTTGATTAATCCCAGTTTAATTTAAATATATAAAAACTTTGCTCCACTGTAACACCATTTATATAAACTACATCTTTATACATTATAAGCCCATCAATACAATTTTATAATTATTTTATGCACCTGCCCTTTAAAGGAGCTAAGGGAAGAGTTAACGGAAATTTTTTTCTTTTGTACTCACCTACATAGACACCTTTACTCCTGCTTTTTATTGCTTAGTGTGGATTTGAGTTACTGACTATTGTTCTTTCATTTCAGCCTGAAATGAAATACCCAGTTCTGCAAGGGACATTTTCTCAATTTTCATTTTTCTAGGAATGTCTTAATTGCTTTTTTCCCACCTCACCTAGCTTTTCTTCATTTTTGAGGGTTACCTTTGCTAGATAGAGAATTCTTGGATGACGGTCTTTTTCTTTCATCACTTTGACCATGTCATCCTACTGGTCACTGGCCTCCATGGCTTATAATGAGAAATCAGCTATTAATCTTATTGAGGAAACTTTGTACATGCAAATTGTTTTTCTTTTGCTGCTCTCATGACTTTCTCTCTGTCTTTTGACAATTTGGCTATGAAACATCTAGGTATGGATTGCTTCCATTTTGTCCTGTCAGAGTTTTTGAACTTCTTAGAGATAAAGACAAATGTTTTCCATCCAATTGGGGAAGTTTTTGTCATTATTTTTTCAAATATACTTTCCACTCCTTTTTTCTTTTTGTTCCTCAGATTGGAGAAGCTCAAGTGACCTGTCTTTAACTTGACTGATTCTTTTATCTGCCAATTCAAATATGCTACTAAGCGCCTTTACGAAATGTTTCATATCTATTATTGCCCTTTTCAACTCCAAAATGTCCATTTGATTTTTTTTTTCCTAACTGCACTGGGCGAAAGTACCCCTTTCACATTTAAATTCCAACTTTCTATTTGATTCTTTTTTATAATTTCTATCTCTTCATATATATTATCTTAGGTAAAACATGACTCTGAAACTTTGCTTTAATTATTTAGATGTAATTTATTTCTTTGAAATGTTTGTAATTGGTATAAGGTATTTGTCTAGTAAGACCAATATCTGGGCTTCTTCAGAGACAATTTTTTGACTTTTTTTCCTATGTATGAGCCATACTTCACTGTTTCTTTGTATGTCTTATAATTTTTGTTGGGAACTAGACATTTAAAATAATGTGACAGTTAAAGAAAATTATATTCCTTCCTACCCCCTGGATTTGTACAGTCTCTATTCTTTGAAGCCTTTTCAGCTAGCAGTGGTCAGTTACTGTTTGGTCGGAGGTTTCTTTAAATGCCTTTCAGCTTTTGCTCAGGGTGTGTGTGTGTGTGTGTGTGTGTGTGTGTTCAAGTAGATCTTCAGGGTCAGCCAGACATGAAAGATTAGGGCCTTCTCAGGTCTTCCTGCACATTCACACAACTCACACATACGTATAACCTTCTAAATTCCCAGAACTATGTCAGAACATTCAATGCCCCTTATGGACATTTCATTCCTCAGTTTTTCCTTTTGAGTATTTTGATCAGCTGCTTATTAGCTACAACTAGTACAACTCCCTCAGGCAACTGCAGTGTTAAACAATTGCTATTGCCTGTTTTCAGCAAATATGCTGCAGATGGCACTATACACATAGAGTGAATCCTGAGTCTTATCAAATAAAGACAGTTCCCAAGAATGGAGATTTTTGGCATGCTGCCGGGCAGGCAAATAGTGATAGTTTTCTGGGGATGGAGTTTTGGGGGAACTTCAAATCTATTCTGGCTTCTCCAGTATTCTGGCTTGGCTTTTGGGTTTCCTAACTACCATCATTGCACGGTTTTGGTTTTTCAAGGCTAGTCTGGGGCTGGGGTTGGGGTGATTGGATTAGGGCATGTTAAGATGCTATAAAGCTTGATGTTCTTGCTAAGAGTCAGCTGGTTTTCTTGAATGAATATTCCTTGGATTGTTTCAGCCCTTTAGTAAACTTCCAGAATGCTGGGAAAAATTGATTTTGAAAGTATTTGCAGTACTCTTTTCAAAATTCTTTTGTCAAAGTACAGTTGATGTACAATATTATATAAGTTATAGGTGTACAATATAGAGATTCATAGTTTTTAAAGGTTATACTCCATTTAGAGTTATTATAAAATATTGGGTGTATTCCCTATGTTGTAAAATATATCCTTATAACTTATTTTATGCATAATATTATTGCCTTACTCCTATATTGCTCCTTCTCTCTTCCTTCTCCCTACTGGTAACCATTAGTTTGGACTTATTTCAGTTAGTGTAATGTCCATCCATGTTGTTGCAGATGGCAAAATTTCATTTTATTTTATGACTGAGTAGTGTGTGTGTGTGTGTGTCACAGCTTCCTTATTTGTTGATAGAGACATGGTTGTTGTAAATAATGCTGCTATGAACATTTTTGAATTAGTGTTTTCATTTTCTTTGGATATATGCCAAGAGTAGAATTGCTGGGTCATGTGGTAGTTCTGTTTTCAGGGTTTTGTTATTGTTGTTGTTGTGTGTGTGATTTGGGGAGGGGGGCACAGCCAGGCCAGGGATTGAACCTGTGTCACTGCTGCTGCAGTGACAATAAGGGATCCTTACCCTGCTGTGCCATAAGGGAACTCCCTATTTTCAGTTTTTTGGAGAAATCTCCATACTTTTCTCCACAGTGACTGCACCAATGTACATCCCCTCCTACAGTATACAAGAGTTCCCCTTTCTTGATATCCTCACCAACATTTGTTATTTGTGTTCTTTTTGATGACAGCCATTCTGACAAGTGTGAGGTGATAGCTTGCGGTTTTACTTTGCATCTCCCTGATAATTAGTGATGTTGACATCTTCTCATTTGCCTGTAGGCTATCTGCATTTCCTCTATGTTTCCTATATAAAAATGTCTATATTCAGGTCTTCTGCCCATTTTTTAAGTGGTTTGTGTTTTTTGATGTTGGGTTGAGTGAGCTGTTTATATGTTTTGGATACTAACCCCTTATCCGTTGTGTCATCTGCAGACATTTTCTCCTATTCAGTAGGTTATCTTTTCATTTGACAGTATTTGCCAGTATTGTTGCTTTTATGGAGGAACAGATTTTCAAATGTCCTTCCTCTGCCACTCTGGAAGTGCCACTTCCCATTCCTGTATATTTTTATCAGCATCCTGCTTCCAGTTTCTGATCCATCTTCTCATTATTTGCCTTTCTCTTGTATGTTTCAGCTGGACCCTTAGAACTTTGGTTCCATGGCTAACATACTTACATTCTCAGTTATCCACTGACTGTTACCTCCCTTTCTTGCCAGGCAGCCCTTTCAGGGACTGATTCTCTCACATGTCACGTAATAAAAATCCTCTTCCTCCATTAAATATTAGTATTCCTCAAGTTTCTGGCCTACCTCCCTTCTCTTGTCTGCCTATACCTCTCAGTATTCTTACCCAGTTGCTGCTGATACTCTCAAATCTGTGGTCTTATCTAGCCCAGATCCCTGTCTTAAGCTCTACATCTGAATCTAATTGTGCTTAATATAAATCTTCATTTGGAATTTCTACAGGCATGTAAACTTCCTCAAGTTCAAAACAAATCAGTTTATTTTTCCTTCTCGGTTTTCTTTGAGTGACATTCCCATTTATCCAGTTGCCTAAGCCACAAATTTGGGTCAGTTTTTATTCTTTCTCCTTTACCCTACCTCCAAATTGTAGTCAGTTACCTTTCCACTCTGTGCCCTAAATCTTTCTTTACTTAGGTTTTCTGCATCTCTACTGATGTCTTGCTGGAATTACTCCAGTAGCCTCCTATAAAGAGATCTTCCCGTTATTGTTCTGTCCCCATCGTCTTCACAATGTATCCACAAGGGACTTTATAAAATGCAAATCCACCACAGTTCACAGAGTCCACATGCACACCCCAGTTATACTTTTCCCTTCTCTCCATTGCATTCCTTGCTCCATCCTAATGGCCTTTTCCCTATTTCTGGACTGTGTCATGTTCTGGTTTGCTTTCAGGTGTTTGTATATATCTCAGTGTTCTTTCTCACTTTGCTCTTTGGTTATTTTCTCAGGGAAGCCTTCCTGTATTGTCACAAACTGAGCTAGATACTTCAGTATAGAATTACCACACTGTAATTGCCTATTTGCTCATCTTTATCTCCCAGTAGAATCACAAGTCCGTGAGATTAGGGACTGTGATCACAAGAAGTTTATGGCCTAGCACATAACACTGGATTTCTACAAATTATTTGGTGAATAAGAAGTATGCCTACATATATGAATGAAGGAGCCAACCATGTTCAGCACTGAGAATACAGAGATATATTAGCCAAATTATCAGTGAAATAGACCTTTGTAACATCTGGCATTTAAGGGATATAGCTGTATTAGTAATGTGGGATTAGTAACTGAAATGATTCTAAATTTCTGTATACTTCAGTTGAAGAAATAAAATGACATGAATGTATGTGAGACTCCAAAGCATTATTTAAAAATGAAAGGAGAAAATGAAGAGAAACCATTCAACAGGAAGTTATATACATTTGCCCTTTGTGAAGTTAGTAATTAGTTTTTGTTCTGTTGTGTTTTTAATTTCTGGTCATTGAGAAGTAGGTGTTTTCTTCCTCCTTGCCTTTCTTGTACACAAATTGTATACAATTTGTATATTTATTAAATATATACAAGCCAAAAAAATCGCCCATTTGGTTTAGTGTATTATGTATAGTTTCATAACTGAAATAAATCTAGCACCAGAAATAAATATATCATAAACATCTCTTTATTCTCAGAAATACACATCAATACAATCTGGTGCTGAGGTCAGCAAGTTTTTTCTTTATAGGGCTATTTAGTATTTGAGACTTTGAGGGCTAAAAGCAGCCATAGACCATTCCAAATGGGTGTGGTTTATTCCAATAAAACTTTATTTACAATAACAGTTGTCAAGCAAGATTTTGTATGAGAGCCATAGATCTGGTCTGTGTTATAGATATACCATAATTACTTAATCTCCTATTTGGGGAAATTTATTATCTTAATCTTTTTACTATTATTAGTTATATTAGTATCTTAATATCTAAATCTTTATGTACATTCTTACGTTTTTCCTTAGCATAAGGATCTGGATTTGCCACAGGTGTGGCGCAAATCAAAACTGCAGTGTGGTTTTGATCCCTGATCTGGGAACTTCCACATGCTATGGGTGTGGCCAAAAAAAAATTTTTTTTAAATGAGAATCGGTGATATAACAGTTGCTTTCTAACTGTGACTATGAGGAGTTTTGTTTGGTTCTTGTTGTGGTTTGTGGTTTTTGTGGGTACGGGGAAAGAAAGATGGAGTGAAACTTTAGATAGAAGCATATAAAGATTAGAGGGGAACATTGAGTTAATGCTAGTAATATAAAACTTAAAAAGAAATGTTCCATGAAGAAGAAAATATGAAAAATTTCATAAATATAAATTTTCCACCAACTTTCTGTTCATCTGTTTGATGACTCTATAGAGTTTTGCTTAAAATCTTGTGTAGATTGGGACTGGGGAGATGGAGTTTGCAAATTACAAAATGAGCACTTCTTATTCAGTCTTGTAAGATACTCTTAGGCCAGCATGATTTTGATTATGATTACCCACCAGCTTGTTTTTTAAAAAAAGAAAAAAGAAGCCATTAAACTTTTCTGTTGTTGTTAACAAGGAAGTCTAATCAATTAGAGCAAGGATTGGCAAATTACTATCACTTACATACTGTCTGTGATTATTGTCAGGCTACAACAGCAGAGTTAAGTAGTTGTATCAGAGACAGTATAGCCTATAAAGCCTAAAATATTTACTATATGTCACTTTACAGAAAAAAATTTACGGATTCCAGAATTAGAGGAATGGCACATATTCATCTTTCTGTTTATTGAAAATGGATCTACAGAAGCAAAAGTAATTTTGTTCCAAATAAACTAACAACATTTTAGAAGCACAGTTGATTAAGAGACTAAATCTGGGCACTTAAAACATAGACAAAAATGTGGAAAACAATGTAAGAAATGTTGGACTACAGAGGACTTAATGTTTAGAGTAATTGTAAGTTCTGAGAAAGATTATATTTAGAGCAACCAAGTGCTGGCTGTTACAGAGGCAACTACCTACTTACATACAGTTGTAAAGTATTGCTATAGTGTCTTTTTTTTTTTTTTTTTTTTTTGTCTTTTGTCTTTTGTCTTTTTAGAGCTGCACCCGCTGCATGTAGAGGTTCCCAGGCTAGGGGTCCAGTCGTACTCCAGAGCCACAGCAATGCCAGATCTGAGCCGCGTCTGCGACCCACACCACAGCTCATGGCAACACCAGAACCTTAATTCACTGAGCAGGGCCAGGGATCGAACCCGCAATCTCATGTTTCCTAGTTGAATTCTTTTTTGCTGCGCCACGAAGGGAACACCTAGTGTCTTTTTTTTTTTTTTAATAATTTTTATTTTTTCCATTATAGTTGGTTTACAGTGTTCTGTCAATTTTCTGCTGTACAGCAAAGTGACCCAGGCACACATGTATATATTCTTTTTCTCACATTTTCTTCCATCATGCTCCATCGCAAGTAACTAGATATTATTCCCTGTGCTGTACAGCAGGATCTCATTGTGTTTTCCTTCCAGAAGCAATAGTTTACATCTGTTAACCCCAAATTCCCAGTCTATCCCACTCCCTCCGACTCCCCCTTGGCAACCACAGGTCTCTTCTCCAAGTCCGTAAGTTTCTTTTCTGTAGAAAGGTTCATTTGTGCCATGTATTAGATTCCAGATATAAGTGATAACATATGGTATTTGTCTTTCTCTTTCTGAGTTACTTCACTTAGTATGAGAGTCTCTAGTTCCATCCATGTTGCTGTAAATGGCATTATTTTGTTCTTTTTATGGCTGAGTAATACTCCATTGTGTATATATATACCACATCTTAACCCATTCACCTGACGATGGACATTTAGGTTGTTTCCATGTCTTGGCTATTGTGAATAGTGTTGCAGTGAACATACTGGTGCATGTATCTTTTTCAAGGAAAGTTTTGTCCAGATATACACACAAGAGTGGAATTACTGGGTCATACAGTAGTTCTATATTTTAGTTTTCTGAGGTACTTGCATGCTTTTTTCCATAGTGGTTGTATCAATTTATATTCCCATGAATAGTGCAGAAGGGTTCCCTTTTCTCTGCACCCTCTCCAGCATTTGTCATTTGTGAACTTATTAATGATGACCATTCTGACTGGTGTGAAGTGGTACCTCATAGTAGTTTTGATTTGCATTTCTCTACTAATCAGTGATGTTGAGCACTTTTTCATGTGCTTGTTGGCTATCTGTATATCTTCTTTGGAGAAATGTCTGTTCAGGTCTTTTGCCCATTTTTCCATTGGGTCGTTGGCTTTTTTGCCATTGAGTTGTATAAGTTGTTTGTATATTTTAGAGATTAAGGCCTTGTCAGTTGCATCTTTGCAACTATTTTCTCCCATTCTGTAGGTTCTTTTTTTTTTTTTTTTTTTTAATGGTTTCCCTTGCTGTGCAAAATCTTGTCAGTTTGATTAGGTCCCATTGGTTTATTTTTGCTTTTATTTCTGTTGCCCTGGGAGACTGACATATGAAAACATTTGTAAGGTTGATGTCAGAGAATGTTTTGCCTATGTTCTCTTCTAGGAGTTGGATAGTGTCTTGTCTTACATTTAAGTTTTTAAACCATTTTGAGTTTGTTTTTGTGTATGGCATGAGTTATATTCCAGTTCCATTGATTTATATGTAGCTGTCCATTTTTCCCAGGCTATAGTGTCTTTAAAAGTGAGCAGTTATGATATGACAAGTTTGCTGGTGCTTTCCTGAAATACCTTTGTTGCAGTTTCTGAATAAGGCAATATCAGTCAAACTGAAAAATTCAGACTCGTAAAATTTATCTTGAAACCTGTGTACATAAGCTTATTCTCCCAATGACAGTCTATTCCTCCTGGATTTGTTGCCTTATTTCAGTTTCACATGACAATAATAGGGGATACTCAGAGAGTAGGAATATTTTCTTTATTTGGATCCACATGTTACCTAGCAATAGCTAATATCCAGAATCTTCTCAGAACCCCAAATCATTTAGTAAGATTTCAAAATAGCATCTGTTTCACTAATTTCATAAAAAAACTTTTAACTTTAATTTTTTTACAACCACATCTGGCATATGGACGTTCCCAGGTTAGAGATGGAACTGGAGCTGCAGCTGCCAGCCAACGCCACAGACACAGCAATGCGGGATCAGAGCTGCATTTGTGACCTATACCACAGCTCACAGTTCCTTAACCCACTGAGTGGGGTCAGGGATGGAACCTGCTTTTTCATGGATACCAGTCAGGTTCATTACCACTGAGCCACAATGGCAATGCCATAAAAACATTTTTAAAGGAATCCTATGTATGGAAGGAACTCTCTGGAGGGTAGTGAAAAAGCCTCTTAGGCTGAAATCAAACCTTCCTCTTAACTAGGCTACTAAATAGATGTTGAAAAAACTTGAAATCCCTACCAGCTACCTGGACTTCATTTAAGGGAAGCCACTAATTTAATGCTTTTGCCACTGGTTTTAGGGTGTTTTCTCACAGCTGAAACTAATCCTAATTAAGGCAGTTAGGATAGACTGATGTATCTTTGAAAGACTTTATATTTGTATGGCTCCACACATTTATGTGTGTTAGAGCTGATATAGGGAAATAAAAGTGGACTGTATCTTGTGAATAAAATGCAATACTATAACAGAACTACACAGTTTACTGTAATAGAAGACATAGTATTGCCAAAAAGAAATTGATTCATGTTCATTTTTACACATTTCTTTTAACTTTTTGAGTTTATTTTATCTTATTCTCATAATTTCTGTGATACTCTGTAACAGAGTATTATTGCTCTGCCAAGAATTCCTTGTGATGTGATTGTTCTTTAGGAGATTGTTCTTGAGGAAGGGTGGTGAGGCACTGAGCCATCCCTAGCTGATGGAGAACTAGAGGGAAGTGCATCTGTCTAGATATAGTGACTACATCTTGTGTGGGACTTCGGATATTGAGGGTAGGAAAGTGCGAAAAGCTAAGGACCCTTTATGTCCTTTTGTGCCCCAGATAGTGGTGCCTTAGTTGTAGCAGAGTCCCTTTGTTTTCAGAAGTTTTTTTTTTTTTTTTCAGATATTCTAGGCTTTTAAACCATTCCTTCTCCTTAAATGACTATTCTGATTTGCTGGAGGTTTGTTCATTCATTTAATAAATATCAAACACATACTGTGTGTTTTGTGCTAGATCCTGGGAATATTACAATCATTCACACACAGCACCAGTTCCCAAAGAACTTGCAGTCAAATGAGAAAGTCAGATACGAAAACAGGTGTTTATAATACAAAATAACTGAGGAATTAATTATTATGGAAGCCAGTATTAACTTTTTAAAATATTGAACTAGCATGGTTAAATGGAAAGAGCATTGGTTTTAGATTTTGTTCATCTGCTTCTAAATCCTGATTGAATTACTTAAAAGGTATGTGATTTTGGGAAAGCTAACCTTTGTGATATTGGCAAGGTTGTTCTAAGTTTCAGAAATAAATATATGTAAAGCACTTAGTCCAGTGCCTGCTGAATAAATCATTTCTGCTTTTTTCCTAAATCATACACCACAGATTATTACAATTCTAAAGCCTATAAATGGAAAGATAATTTCTCTGGTCCCTACTTAAGAGGATATTTTAATTTTTTTTATGAACTTCGTAAGCATTCTGCCTAAAGAGAAACTCTGAATAGAAATCAGATTTTATAATTATTCTTGTAAAATTTATCCAAATTTCCATTATTAAGGTATAGACTATAAAATTAATATCTTAGGAATTTGGAATATTGATTGTGAAATATGCTAGTAATTCTGTAATTACTGGTCTTAGAGTTTTTCAGCTTAAAAAGGGAATACTTTTCTGTCTCCCCACCTCCCTCATCTTGTGGTTTAGCAGGCCAGCTACTTTTGACCAAATTGTGGTTTATATCCAGAAGTGTAATGGTTATAACCTTTTTTCATGAGATGTTTAAAAAGCATTCACACAGGAGTTCCCGTCGTGGCGCAGTGGTTAACGAATCCGACTAGGAACCATGAGGTTGCGGGTTCGGTCCCTGCCCTTGCTCAGTGGGTTAACGATCCGGCGTTGCCGTGAGCTGTGGTGTAGGTTGCAGATGTGGCTCGGATCCCGCGTTGCTGTGGCTCTGGCGTAGGCCGGTGGCTTCAGCTCCGATTCAACCCCTAGCCTGGGAACCTCCATATGCCGCGGGAGCGGCCCAAGAAATAGCAACAATAACAACAACAACAACCAAAAAGACAAAAGACAAAAAAAAAAAAAAAAAAAAAAAGAAGAAAAAAAAGCATTCACACAGATCATCAGTAAATTGATGAAATATCTTCTCTTAAGACTTACTCATCATTACAGTTTGATTTTTTTTCTATTTGAAGAATTAAAACCTGTAATATTAAAGAAATAGTATCATGCTGTATTTAGAAATGAAACAGAATAGTCTAATAATTTGCTTTTAACTGAAAATATTTTCATTCCTTTGAAATTAAGTAACATAAAAATAGGAACCAAAATTGGTTTAACGGCAACAATATGTAATTCTTTGAAAGCATCGAAATTGGTAGCTCAAGTCAGAACACCGCACTTGAGAGGGTATAGATCTTATTCCATTATGTGACCTTTCCAGTTTTGTTACACTTTATATAATAACTATTCCAGATTTGTTTGTTAATTCTCTTATAACTGTACTTTAAAAATAAAACAGGTTAATGTTATACACTATAAAAAGTGGAGATAACAATATATCAACAGGACATAGAACTATTTTCTGTGTATTTTTTATAAATCACTCTAAGTTATAAATGGGAAGTCGTGATCAAATAAATACTTACTTTTCTACCAAAAGAAAAAGCCAGTGGAACAGAGTGGGATAAGTGGTGGGGGAGAAGCCCTAGGATTGTGTTGGCAGGGGCAGTACAGTAATAATAGTGAGTGACAGCATGAGAAAAATGGATGTATTCTTCCATCACTGCTGTTCTCCTCTCTATTCGAATTAGACAAATGGCATGTGCCCAAGGGGAAATGGGGACAATGTTCTGAGGACAGGAACCACTGTTACACAGCCCTGTGGATTTAGGAGAGTAATGTTGCATCTGCTTTTCGTTGCTCCTGTTACTTAACCTTGTCGTGGATACATTATTGTTCCTATAGCACTTGTTTTGTGGGTTCTTACTCATACTACTTTCTTTATCATGGCTGTATGGGATTATCTGTTGAGAAATAAGCACCATTTACCCCTTCTGCACCTTGCTTGATATAATGGCTTCTTAGGAAGTATGCATGCTTGTTTTTTCCCCCTCATTATGTCTCCCCTGTCTCACTCCACCAAATGGGCAATTTAGATATCCACAAGTCCATTGAAGGCAACTGTCTGTGGGGGTTTTCTTTTGATTTGTTTTTGCCTGTTTCATTTTTTTCCCCTTAATCACAGAATTTCTTTTTAACCCTTCCCAATTCCTTCCCCTTCCTCTCCACTAGCAAAATTGCACACAATGGAACTGCTTTTACCCTCTCCGAGAGCTCTTTATCTTAGGGAAGTCTCTTAGTTGAAACCATTTATGTCAAGATATTCATTGACTTATTTACTAAAGTTTTAGTAAATTTTTGTAAGCTTCATAACACTGTGTTAAGTGGTATTATAGGACAATTCAGTGAAGTACATAAAAATAGTTAGATTATTAGAGTGAAATATTCAAACATATTTTCACCAAAACTTACTATTTAAATCATACTGTAATGCTTATACTTATAAAATGCTTTTGTGTGTTGTGTTATAAAATGTAGTCAATACAGGTGGCTTTAACTATGGGTTAATTACTTCAACCCTTCCCTCAGATAAGCTGTGTTGTCATTAGACCATTTAAATGACTTGTATTCTGAGCTTTGTACTGTTAAGGTTTTAAAGTGCATCTCAAGACTAAACTTTATGATATGTTACATTTTAGGTCAGAAGACATGTCTTCATCTACATGGCATCTTTCCTTACCTCTATGTGCCATATGATGGTTATGGACAGCAGCCAGAAAGCTATCTTTCTCAGATGGCATTCAGTATCGACAGAGCACTTAATGTGGCTTTAGGCAAACCATCTTCCACTGCTCAGCACGTGTTCAAAGTGTCATTAGTATCAGGAATGTAAGTATATAATAACATCTTTTAAAATTCTGTGTTATCTGTATTTATGCTGCTCTCCTAGTTAAGAGAAAACATAACCAAATATACTTTGTTCATTTTTCTTTTACTTCTAATCTAAGGGCACTGGGGTGAATTTCTTACTATTTAAAAATTTTTTTGCAACAAAAGATAGATGGGTAACAGGGATTTTGGTTTTAACTTTTTCCACTTCTCTGCTTCTTAGAACTGTAGAAATTCATGTAATTCATTGGTCAGATATTTATTGAGAACCTTTTATGTGCCAGGCACTATTCTAGGTTCTTGGGATTGGTGAACAAAACTAAGATCCCTGTCCCCATGGAGGTTATAACATGAGATAATTTTATTTATTTATTGTGATAAATAAGTGCCGTAGAACAAAATATATAAAACAGGATAAGAAGGATCTGTAGCATGGGGTGGGGAAGTGGAGTGGTGGCAGTTTGTCATTGACAAGGTAAATTTGATGTTTGAGCTAAGACTTGAAGGTGAGGAAATGGGAACAAAATGGAGGCCAGATGACTGGAATGGAGGGGAAGGAGAGTGGACAAAATGAGGTAGGAGAGAAGTGAGAGGATAGAGATCTTATTGGCCAGTGGATCACCAAAGTCAGTTTTACGTAGTTTGACAGCCATGAGAATGCACCTCTCAGATCTCCAAATAACAAGGAGCATAATTGAACAATGGCCCCAGCTACCTCACTAAAATCTATCCATCTATCATCCCATATAAGCTGAAGCTGCTTTCCATAGGCTACTCCCAGTCAGTGACTAATAAACATGGCAAAGATGCTAAGGCAGACCTGTTTCTGGGAGACATTGAGGGCTCTTGGACAGCCTTTCTGAACTTTCATTAGAATCATACTGTACTAGAAGACACTTCCACCGATCTTCTCTCTGTCCCTCTCTCCCCACTTGGATCAGACCTGTATCTAAGTCTGGTAGTTGTCCCAGCCACTCCCAGATTCCTCCTTATATTCTCTCCAAGGAGTTTCCACTAATAAATTTCTTGCACATTTTGACATTTACTTCTTGAAGGACTCAGACTTAACACACTTGAGAACTTAGTTAAATATATTCTTTCATCCCACCCCAGACCTGATGACTCTAGTGGTGGGGCCCAGAAGTTTGTGTTTTAATAAGCCTTTCTGTCGATTCTGACACATAGTCAAGTTTGAAAACCACTACAGTAAGCTATTCTAAGGACTTTAGCTTTTACTCTGAACTATTGCCTGCTTTTGAGCAGCCATGATGTAACTGAAACTTGAAAGGGTCACTTGAGCAACTATGAGAAGAATAAATCATGGGAGCATAAGATTAGTAGCAGGGAGGAGTTCCTTTGTGGCATAGCTGCTTACGGATCTGGTGTCATTTCTGCAGCAGCTTGGGTCGCCTGCTATGGCTGGATCCAATCTCTAGCCTGAGAATTTCCACCTGTCACAAGTGTGGCCAAAAAAAAAAAAAAAAAAAAAAAAAAAAAATAGTACAAGGAGGGAGAACATTAAGACTCTGTTTCATTAATTTGAGTGAGAAAATAAGGTGGCTTGAATGAGGACAGTAGCAGGAAGTGGTGAGAAGTAGTCAGCTCCTAGATCTGTTCTGAGTGTAGGATCACCAAGATTGCTATCTTTACTGGATGAGGTTTTAGAGAGGAGTCAAGGATGACTCCAGAATATTTAGTCCATGCAGGTGGAGCAGGCCAGCAGGAAAGATTTGAAGTTCATACTGGAACATATGAGTTGGATATATCTTTATGAAATCCATATTGAATCTGTCTGCTTCTTCCACCTTAATCCAGTTTTTCACCTGGACCACCACTTTATCGTTTTAATTGGATTTTCTTCTGTTCATGTCTCTCTCCAGAGCTGCACAAGTACTCTTCTTAAAATGTAAATTGGGTCCTGTTTAAAGTATTTAAAATCCTTGAGTGACTTCATATTGTTTATAAAATAAAACTTAAGCTTCTAACCATAGCCTATGTGATCTAATCCCTGCCTACCTCTGTAGCTTTGTTCACTGTGTTCCATCCAAAAGCACTGGTCTTTTTTCAATTCCTCTCATGTACTGAGCTCTTTCCTACCCTTGTACGTGCAGTTTCCTTTCTTTGAGTGCTCTACCCTTCCCCAATCCTTCACATCTTTCATATCTTCAGAGAAGTTTTCTCTCATTTCTCTTCTTAAAATAGGTTTTCATTTTTATTATTATTCTGTATCTTGGCCCATTCTTTGTTTCCTTTAGTGCTTACTGCAGTTTGCAGTTATTTTAATGTTTTGTTTGTTAATTTTTATGTGCTTATCCCACCAGCATGTACATTCTATGAGTAAAAAGAACATGTTTGTCTTGTCCATAATTATATCCCTAGCACTTCGTATGACATTGGGTCACTTAGTAGACATGGTTCAGAACTATTTGGTTGAATAAATGTATGAGGTGAAACAACCATCCTATGATAACAATAATTAGGTTAAAGATAATCATTAGCTAACTTTCATATACATATTCTTATTTCAAAGTTGAATCTCCAAAACAGCCTAGTGAAATGAATAGTCACCAATCTTCTGTATTTTTGATGGGCATTTGTTAAAAGCATAGCCATATTTTTAAGAATAGTTGAGTCACAAATCTAAACACTTAGAGGTAAAAGATGAGCTGTTCAGTCTAATTTATGGCTGCCATTCTCTTTTTTTCTCCTGTTCTAATATTTTTGTTTGTTTTTTTCCTTATCTAGCTCTTCTTTTCCATTACCATGAATTCTAGCTTCTGTGATTCCTTTACTTCTTCAATATTCCCTACTTCTTTAAGGTAGACCTGGTTGCATCTAGCTACCAGGTTAAAATTTGTACAAGATTTAATTCCAGCCTTCTTAGACAGTACATTATTCTTGAAGCTGGGATAAGGAGACCCCAGCCTTAAAAAACTTGTTTCAGGGATTCCCTGCCACTTAACTACCATGATTCTAGAAACTATTCTGTAAGATTCTTAATCTAAATTAATTGAGTTTTTGCTATCTCTGCTCATTTTTTCCTCATTGTTATATTAAAAAGCTAACTGATTATCAGATACAATTTTTTAAGTATAAACACATCTACTCTCCAACTCTGTGCTCCATCTACTGTATTTCTCCCAAGAGTCTCCTTGTTGAGGAATTTTTTTTGACAAAATCAGCTAAAGCCAATATCAGAAGTGAGGATTGCAGGTTAAATTATACAGAGAAGAAGCAGAAAACTGAATTTATAGAATTTCTTGGCTAGAAGAAGCAAAAAATGAATTTATAGAATTTCCAGACTATATTTTGGGGCAATAGGTATGAAAGCAGAATCCTATATTTAAAAAGAATTTTGGAGATTTAAGAGTCTTGTATTCAGTTTTTGAAATTTATGAGATTCTAGTTGTAAAAACCTAAAGATTGTCAGCAAAACTAAAACAAAGCCAAGATAACATGGACCACACCAGTTTAGATTTAATTCTTTCTTTCCCATTTACCTAGCTAAGGGTAACCCCAGTCTTTAGTCAAGAGAGCTATATTTGTATATATGCAAAATACTGTAGCAGGAGAAATAAAGAGTTGAGTTTTGCCAGTGAGAGAGAATGAGATTATTCATGTAATGTGTCTTTCACTCCTTCCTTCATGGCAACAAAAAACAGGGTGAACAGCATCAAACTAGACAGGAAGTGGTAAGTGTTTAAAAAAAAAAACAAAAAAAATGCAAAGAAAGATAAAGGGGAGAGGATATGGAGTGATGGTTAGAGCAGACCTCAGGAGGTGAGTTTGAGCAGAGACCTGGATGGAGATAGAAAGTATGCCATGCAAAGGTGCCCAGCAGAACCTTCCAGGCAGAGGGAATGTCATGTTACTTGAAAGTGGGTAAATTAGAGGGGGCTGAAGTTTTATAATGACTGGAGGAAAAAGGAAGAGTGGGTCTGAGATAAGATTGGAGTGAGTAAAGGATGAAATAAAGAATCTTCTCAACCTTTTTTTTTTTTTTTTAATAGAAATTGCCATACAGATTTTAATAGAAATCTGCCTTACAGGTCAGATAGTTTTGACCTAAAGGCTTGAAATAGCTTATCCTTTTTTAAAAAAGTTGTTTAAGTATACCCAAAATAATGATTCTGTTACCAAATTACTTCTGTATTTGAAGTCTACTACCTATCAGACATGACAAAGAGAAGTGGTGTCCTAATCAGACTTAAGTTCTATCTAGTGCCCTAAGGGGAAAATATTTTTTAAATGAAAAGAAATTGAGTTTATCCACCTAAAGATTTGACCAACCACTTATTTACAGACAAACTCGAGGCAAATAAAAAACTTTCTATTTTGTCTTCAGATTCATACCTATTTTTATATTGTTTCTAATTGTGTCATCTTTGAAAACAGAAGTCTGTATATGAGTTTCAGATCCTCCTGAAATAACATGACATGATAGCTCAACTTATTCCATCTTGCCTTGAGAACTTATTTCTCACCCCATCATTTAGATTTTTGCTTCTCCCTTTATCCCCTGCAGCTGATACCCTGAAAAGAACCCAGACTCCTTAGTAAGGCCATGGTCTTTTCAATCTCTTAAGTTCCTATCTACACAGTTTTCATAGTCTTCATTTGTTTGTGTGTGTGTTTTATACACACACATAGATATGTATAACAGGTAAGTTATTTCTGCTTATTAAACTTATAAATGTAATAATAAAAAGAGAAAAGTAAAGAAAGTGATCCAAATGCTGTTAACTAAAAGACTTTGTTATTGGAGTTCCCTGGTGGCCTGGTGGTTAAGGATCCAGCATTGTCGCTGCTGTGGCACAGGTTCAATCCTGGTAACTTGTGCATGCCACAGGTGCAGCAAAAAAAAAAAAAAAATTTGTTGTTGAAAAGCTTTAAATTTTGACAGAAAAAAATGGGAGATGGGAGAAGCTATCTGAAAGGTCTCTGTTTTTCTCATGCATGATCAGAGTTAAGAGAAAAGAGCCACATTTTAATAGAGCCATGATGATTAAAATTGAGCTACAAATAGTTTGCTGCTTCTTTTTGTCACAGGTATTTTTAAACTTTTTAAAAGAAGTGATAAGATTTCAGTATGTTCTATGTTAACTTTGTGGTAGATTTAATTGAAAGGTCTTAGAGGTCTTTTTGTTTTGGCTGATTTTTTAGAGGGGTGGTAATATTTAATGTAAGACTGAATTAGGCCAGCTGAGTCTAAATTAGGACAGTAAGTTGCGTTATTTCATCTCTGATGAAAATAATTGGAAATATCTTTTTCTTTTATTTCAGGCCTTTTTATGGTTATCATGAGAAGGAAAGACACTTTATGAAGATCTATCTTTACAATCCTGCAATGGTGAAAAGGTACAAAGATAAATGAAATAAAAATATGAATACCTATCACTTAAGTGTTTTAATAATAAAAAGAAAAATCTAGAAGAAAGGACTATGTAGTTTGTAGCATTATTATAGAAAGAGACCATAATAAGTACATATATGTATAAAGAGAGAGATCCATGGCTTGGACTCTAGAAGGGATATTTTAAGGGTAAGGGACCTTGTTTTACACTCCCTAATTGCTTTTTTTCTGTCTTAGAGAGTTTGTGGAAGTAGATAAAGGAGGTGATGGCTGCCTTGTATGATCTTAGTGCTCTGTTAGCCAGACCAAATGTTCAATACTGAGAGAAATTTGTTCTTCAGTTCCAAAGCAAGGAGAAATGTGTGATTTCTCCCAGAATGGGAGAACTTTCTACTGTGAACTTATCCCCTTTCCAGAACTAAAAGATTTTTCTGATAAGATAGGTGATGAAATTAACAATTTTTTCATATTGTTTAATGAAATGTATCACCAAATAGAAGACTTATATAACTAGATGGATCTATATTTTCCAAATGACCAGTGTACAATGTTAGAAAATTATTCATATAGAAAAATACTCTAGGTATTAGGTAGGCCTGTAGATTTTAATGGAACAGAATACAAAAAGTTCATTATTATGGTTTCAAATTCTACATTGTTGCTAACCTTTAAGAAACTACCACTCAGTAGCATTTCCATGTAGCAGTAACAAAGATCAATTTATCTGAAAAGGCTATTCATTTACTCTTCCTTTTTCCAATTACATATCACTATGAGGCTGGATTTTTTTTCATATGCTTCAACCAAACAATGTATGAGAACAGACTGAGCAGATGCTGATGTGAGAATCCAGCTATTAAAACAGATTTGCAAAAATGTAAAACAATTCCTCTTTTGGCACTACATTGGAAGGATTTTTTTGGGGGGAAAATATGGTTTTTCTTTATTTTTTTACAAAACAATGTTATTTATGTTAATATAATGGGTTTATTGTTATTTTAAAATTAGTAAATAAGCTTCTTAAAATTTTCTATTTTAATCTGATATGGTAAATATCAATGGATATTAACCAGATAAGCAAAAGCTCTTTGACACTGTTATTACTTTTTAAGAATGAAAAGGGGTCCTGGTGTCAAAAAGTTTGAGAACCATTGGAATAAACTGCTCTTAATTTTCTGAGAATCTTTTTTTTTTTTTTTTTTTTTTTTTTTGTCTTGTCTTGTCTTGGGCCACACCCGTGGCATATGGAGGTTCCCAGGCTAGGGGTCTAATTGGAGCTGTAACCACCGACCTATGCCAGAGCCACAGCAACGCTGGATCCGAGCCACGTCTGCTACCTATACCACAGCTCACGGCAACGCCGGATCTTTGACCCACTGAGCAAGGCCAGGGATCGAACCCGCAACCTCATGATTCCTAGTCGGATTCGTTAACCACTGTGCCACGATGGGAACTCCAATTTTCTGAGAATCCTAAAATCTGTTCACATCCATTCTTTCTTCCTCACTGCTTATTACAGTGAAAGAGATTTCCCCCCTTACTGACCACACTCAGCATCTAGTCTCTTTGGCCTTTTTGTCCATCTGTCCTTTACCCCCATCTCCCTTTCCACACCATTTAAATGTTAATAAGACTCTATTTTATACATACACACATTCATACTCATAGCTATTCTCCTGGAAGAATTTATCTATACTTTGTGTATCCAATTTCTTACCTCCCATTCACTCTTTAACTTACTCCAGTATTAGCTCTGCCTTCTTTAATGACCTCATTGTTGTTAAATCCAATCAACACCTCTTTGTCCTTAATGTTTTGACCTCAGGTCAGTGCTTACAGTGCCTTAGAGTCAGGTTACTTTGATATAAACCTTCTCTGGTTTTACTTATAACTATGTAGTCATTCATATTTATACCATTATGTTGGTTTCTCTTTTAACATCTGCAGTTGTATCTTGGACTTTTGTCTTAAACTTTCATTTTTTTCTCTATATATGTTCCCCTCACGTTACAGTCTTGTATACTCCCATGGTTTTTTTTTTTTTTTTTTTTTTTTCCTTTATGGATTTGGTTTCCAAATGTACATCATTAGCTTAAATTTTCCTCCAGAGCTCCCGATCAATATATCAAACCATCTACTGGATAAATAGAATAGCACTGTAGTTAAGAGTGAGGGCTCAAGTTGGAGAAAATTTGGGTTGAATTTTAGCTGTTCCACTTTTTTCTTGTGTGATTTTAGACAACTTTTGGATCTAAGACTCAGTTTCTCTATGTATAACATGGAGATAATGGTACCATAGGTTTGTAGTAAGAATTACTTGCAGTTAAGCATTTGGAGCACCTAACAATGTCCAGTATACAGTGCCAAAGAATATGTTAGCTACCTCTGCTATGTTAATAAAATTATCCTTATACTCATTTTTATTATCGTTAATTTCTAATATTTTCATAGAAATCTACCTGAGAGAGTTCCTGCTGTGGTGCAGTGGGTTAAGAATCTGATTGCATTGGCTGAGGTTGCTGTGGAGGTGCAGGTTCCATCCCCAGCTGGGTGCAGTGGGTTAAAGGATTGGGTGTTGCCACAGTAGTGGTGTAGGTCACAGTTGCGGCTCCAATTCAGTCCCTGGCCCAGGAACTTTCATATGCCGTGGGTATGGCTATTTAAAAAAAAAAAGAAAGAAAGAAAAATCTGCCTGAATACTTCATTACACCTAAACTCCTCCAGTATGTCTAAAACTGAGTTTATCTTTATTCCCCTTCTAAATAAAATCCCCAGATGTATTTTCTTCCAGTCCTTTCTATTTCAGTAAATGCAGCACCACCAACTAGCTGCTTAACCAGGAAATCTAGGCATTATCCTCAGCTCATATTCTTCCTCACCCTCCACATTTAGTTAGTCATCAAGGCTTGACCATTTTATTCCTTATATGTCTCCTGAATCAGCACATTTCCACGATCCTTGTGAAAGCCACCATCTTTTTCCACAGTAACCTTCTCACTCCCTATCTCCAATCTCTTATGTTCTCTAGCTCCCCTGGTCATTTCATTTTCCTGCTCGTCACTTCTCAGGCAAATTCCACCACTTCTTCAAATATCTTCATTTCTGATTTCTTATTACCTCTGCATGATCTGACTTCTTACCCTCTCTCCATCACCACCATAGCCTTTGTCACTAGGCCTCACTCACTGGTTTCAATTCTTGAATAAACCATGTTTTCTTGTTACCCTTTACATTTACAATTTCATTTGCATGAAATATTCTTTCTTCTCTTCAGAGAAGAAGTATCTCCAGTTCATTGTTTACTCTCCTGCTTGGATACTTCTGTTCAAGAAGGTTTTGCAGAAACTACAATTTGGTTAATTTCTCTTCTAGATGTTTCATATATTTCCCCTGCATAGCACTTATGCTATATATAATCGCCTATTATTTGTGTTCTGCATCACAAAGGACAAATAACACAGAGAAGAAACATATTAAAAGAGGTAACATCTGGAGTCCCCATTGTGGCTCAACAGTAGCGAACCCAACTAGTATCCATGAGGATGTGGGTTTGATCCCTGGTCTTGCTCAGTAGGTTAAGGATCTGGCACTTCTGTAAGCTGTGGTGTAGGTCACAGATGTAGCTTGGATCCTATGTTCTGTGGCTATGGCAGTGGCCTGCAGCTGCAGTGGCCTGCAGCTGCAGCTCTAGTTTGACCCCTGGCCTGGAACTTCCGTACTGCACATGTCGCCCTAAAAAGAAAAGAAAAGAGGTAACATCTCTGTGGAGGTGAATCATATTTCCTTTTTTAGAATTTTGTTTAATCTTTTCAAAATTTTTTTCTGAATTTTTAAAAGGAAGATCTCACATTATTAAAACTTTTTTTGACATTTTACCTTTCTCAATATAATTAGCATTAAACTGGCTTTAGAAGTCAAAATATTCTTCATTTAAGACTTTTTTTTTTGTTCCCTAGTGGCCTAGCAGTTCAGGATCCAGCATTGTCGTTGCTGCAGCTTGGGTCACTGCTATGGTGCACGTTCGATCCTTGGCCTAGGAATTTATGCATGCTGTGAGCATGGCAAAAAAAAAGTTAATTTTTAAATTTTTTTTATGGTTGCACTCATGGCTTATGGAAGTTCCCAGGCCAGGGATCAAATCCAAGCTGTGGCTTGCAGCTGCAACCTATGCCAGAGCTGTGGCAATGCTGGATGCTCTAACCCACAGTGCTGGGCCGGGGGATTGAACCCATGCCACCAAGGGTCAACAGTGGGTCCTTAACTCACTACACCACAGCAGAAACTCCAAAAAAGACATTTTTTGTCATTCTCTTTTCGAGCATGTGGCTTACTTTATTTAAAACTTGATCTAAACTTTCAATTTACAGCAAAATACAAATTTCTAGTAAAATGAAAATGAAAATTTTGTATGTACTTAATGTATTTTAGTCACTGTATTTATATATTGTTTTAGTTAACATTTTAGGGAACATAATTTCATTATGTAACTTTTGTTTCCCTAATTTAGGATATGTGAACTTTTGCAAAGTGGAGCCATAATGAATAAATTTTATCAGCCTCATGAAGCGCATATTCCCTACCTCCTGCAGCTCTTCATTGACTACAATCTATATGGAATGAATTTAATAAATCTGGCTGCTGTCAAGTTCCGAAAAGCGAGAAGGAAAAGTAAGGTTAATTTCACAATGTCAGATTAAAGCTTTGAAACATTATGTAGTTGATGATTTATAAAATAATACATATTTAGAAAATAAATGCCAAGCAGATAAGAAATAAAAAGAAATACGCAGAGTTCCTGTGGTGGCGTAGCAGTAACGAACCTGACTAGTATCCACGAGGACATGGGCTTGATCCCTGGCCTCGCTCAGTGGGTTAAGGATCCAGTGTTGCCGTGAGTTGTGGTGTAGGTTTCAGACAAGGCTCTGATCCCTCATTGCTGTGGCTGTGGCATAGGGTGGGCAGCTACAGCTCAGATTCCACCCCTAGCCTGGGAACTTCCGTATCCTGCAGATGTGGCCCTTAAAAGACCAAAAAAAAAAAAAAAGAGAGAGAGAGAGAGAGAAATATGCAAAAATGCCTTAAAGTTTATCAAGAAAAGAATCTCAAAATAATTTTTTGTAGTAACTTTATTGAAATATAATTCACATACCATATGATTCATTCACTTAAAATAGACAACTCAGTGGTTTTTAATATATTTACAGAGTTATGGGTCTATCACCATAATGAAATTTAGAACATTTTCAACACCTCTTAAAAAAAACCCATAATCTTTACAAATCACCCCATTCCTCCCATGCCTCTACCCCTTAGCAACCACCAGTCTCCTTTCTGTCTCTTTATCTTTGCCCGTTCTGCATATCTCATTTAAGTGGCATCATATGTTTGGTTTTTTCTTCTTAGCCTAATGTTTTCAAGGTTCATCCATGTTGTAGCGTGTATTAGTATTTCATTTCTTTTTATGGCCAGCTAATAGTCTGTTGTATGAGTATTCTGCATTGTTTATTGATTTATCAATTGATGGACATTTAGAGTTTCCCCCTTTTGTCTATTATGAACAATAGTGCTGTGAACATTCATGAACAGCTGTTTGTATAGCCATATGTTTTTATTTCTCTTGGGCATATACCGAGGAGTAGAATTTCCGGGTCAAATACTCTCGCAATCTTTTGCCTTTTATTCTTACTGGATTTCTTCTCTTCTACTTAAAACAATGTGAAACCAGCATTTTTCCTCCAACACTGCTGTCCTTTCTGTTATAATTTTTTTCTTTTCCTTCACTGGAAAAGTTTTAAAACCAAAAGTTAGCCTTTTTTTTCTCTCTCATAGTTTAACAGCTATTCTTTTTGGTTTAATTACTTGCATTTCTTCTACCATACCCAAACTGTTCTCTGAAAAGTAACCAGGGAGGATTTTTTTTCCCCCTGAATGCTGGGCTAGGTTACTGGGATCACCTCTCCTACTGAAAACAATTTAAGAGTTCCTGTCATGGTTCAGCAGGTTACAAACCTGACTAATATCCATGAGGGTGCAAGTCCACTCCCCAGCCTCGTTCATTGGATTAAGGATCCAGCGTTGCTGTGAGCTGTGGTGTAGGTCGTAGTTGTGTCTCGGATCCTGCTTTGCTGTGTCTGTGGTGTAGGCCGGCAGCTGTAGCTCTGACTTGACCCCTAGCCTAGGAACTTCCATGTGCCACAGATGCAGCCCTAAAGAGAAAAAAAAAATTAAGGGCTAAGATAAGTTGTTGTTGTTTTAATCTTAATTTATCACAGAGAATACAAAACAATACTGACCAGTACAAATCAGTACTGGCCAAAAGAGGGACTAGATTGCTGAAAACAGCCTTTGCCTTGAGGGGTTTGTTAATCCTAGAAAATTTAGAACATCTACAGAGACAGTCTCACTAAGTGAGGGAGATAGAAACAATGACCCAAGGCCTGCTGATCAGGTCGGAACCCTCAAACTGGGAAGTAGAACAACTTCACAACATTTTCGGCCCAATTTGAATCTCCTGGGACAAAAAGAGATTCCCAAATCTAGAACTTCATCTGAGGTGGTGGAATCATTTGATATCCATATGCAAGAAAATAAAAGTAGAAGAGCCCAGACACATACCTCACACCTTATATAAAAATTAACTCAAAATGGATTATAGGAGTTCCCATCGTGGCTCAGTGGTTAACTGGTTAACGAATCCAACTAGGAACCATGAGGTTGTGGGTTCGATCCTTGGCCTCACTCAGTGGGTTAAGGATCCCTCATTGCTGTGAGCTGTGGTGTAGGTCACAGATGTGGCTTGAGTCCTGTGTTGCTGTGGCTGTGGTGTAGGCCAGCGGCTACAGCTCTGATTGTACCCCTACCCTGGGACCCTCCATATGCCGAGGGTGCGGCCCTGAAAAGACAAAAAAGACAAAAAAATAAAGATTATAAACTTAAGTGTAAAATGTAAAACTATCAGACTTCTAAAAACTAAGAGAAAGTTCCGGACAAATTGGTTTTTGTCATTTAAAAACTTTTGCTCTATAAAAAATATTAAGAAAATGAAAAGATAAGTCAGACTGGGAGAAAATATTTTCAAATGATCTGGTAATATCAAATACATATCTAGAATATATAGAGAATTCTTGAAACTCAATGATAAGAAAGCAAATAGCCACATTAAAATCGTCAAAAGACCTCAACAGACACTTGAACAAAGAAGATATAACCATGGAAACACATGCAAAGATGATTTTTAACATTATATATCACTAGAGAAATGCATATTAAAACCACAAAGAGCTGTCATTACACATCTATTAAAATGGTTTTGATTACCCCACCCAGAAAAAAAACTAGCAATAAAATAAATGCCGGTAAGGCTGTGGAATAACCAACAATTCTTATTCATTGCTGGTGCGGAAGCAAAATAATGCCATCACTTTGAAAGACAGTTCGGCAGTTTCTTGTAATGTTAAATACAGACTTACTACATGAACCAGTGATTATACTCCTATATATTTACCCAAGTAATTTAAAACATATCTACCCCAAACCTGTATGCAAATGTTTATAGTGGCTTTATTTCATACTTGCTGTAAATATAAAGTAACTAAGATGTATACTCAATGTGGCAATGGATGAACTGTTATATTCCATACAGTGGAATACTGTTTATCAATAAAATACATCAAGCTTTTGATTCATGCAGTATCAATGAATCTTTTTTTTTTTTTTTTTTTCCATTTCTTGGGCTGCTCCCACAGCATATGGAGATTCCCAGGCTAGGGGTCGAATTGAAGCTGTAGCCGCCGGCCTACGCAGAGCCACAGCAACGCGGGATCCAAGCCGCATCTGCAACCTACACCACAGCTCACGGCAACGCCGGATCCTTAACCCACTGAGCAAGGCCAGGGATCGAACCCGCAACCTCATGATTCCTAGTCGGATTTGTTAACCACTGAGCCACGACAGGAACTCCTCAATGAATCTTTAATGCATTTTACTAAGTGAAAGAAGTCAGACCTAAAAGACAACAAATTGTATGATTTAATTCATATAACATTCTGGTAAAGGCAGAAGTATAGGAATAGAAAACATATTAGTGGTTGCCAAGAATTGGAGAAGAGTGGATGCTGACTACAAAGCAAATGTATAGGGGAAATTTTAGGATGAAGGATTATTCTGTACATTACTGGCATGATGATATGATTCTATGCATTCATCCAACCCATAAAAACTGCCTTAACCAAGTATCAATGGGTAACATCCCCAGTTATGTTGTGTGGATACCATATCCCTTGTCAGTGATGTGATAAGGATGCTTCATCTCTGTGGTATTTACAGAAACCTGTAGCAACAATCTAATTATGAGAAATACATCAGACAGACCCAGATTGGAGGACATTCTGTGGGTTACCTGACCAGTACTTGTGACTGTCACCATCATGAAAAACAAGGAAAGACTGAGACATACACCAGAGGAGACTAGGGAGACATGATATCTAGCTGCTGCGTGGTACCCTACATTGGATCCTGAAGCAGAAAATCGACAGTAGTAGATAAACTGGTGAAGTTCAAATAGAGTGTTTAGTTAATAGGAATGTACCTATGGAATGTGAAATGAAAAACAATGGGAGAGACGTGATAAGCAATATTCAGAAACTCTTCTGTACTATCCTTGCAACTTTCCTGTATCTAAAATTATTCCAAAGTAGAAAGGGGGGGGAAATAGTAACAGGTTGGTTATCAGTGGCAAGTATAGCTAGGAGTTCAAGAAGAATTGAATGGAAAAAGATCTAGAGTGTGTACGGGAGGTATTTATCAGAAAAGGAAGTCATTTTCACAAATTTGTTTCCAGTAGGTGAAAAAGCATCAGAAAAGCTTGAATTAGCAAATTAATATAAGCCATTAATTTTAATTATAAAGTTAGATGCGTATTGGAAGGGATTTTCAAAATGCAGAAAAATTTTACAAACTTGAAGGTAGAAATACATGAAATTTAGTTGGAAAAAATTAAAAGCAGGAAAATTTCAAGTATGAAATTTTTTACCTTTATTATTACTAAATAGCCCTCAGATCTTTGTTTTATAAAAAACAGATTAATAGTTGTACTGAAATCATGGACAGAATAGGTATATTGTTTTTTTGCATTATATTTTATCATGTTACCACAGACACATTATAATTAAATGGACAGTAAGTTTATTATAAATATATGTTACATATATATGCATAATGTAACATTTTTATGTTTTAAGGTTAATGTATATAATGTAGTCTTTTGGAAAAAAAAGTCTTTTGAAAGTAAATTCAAAAGTGAAAATGATTTAGAAATTTTACCATTATATATGCATATACAATTTTGTCTTATTATTTGGATATATTACTCAATTGTCAAATGAATGTTACTGATTACTATTGTTAAGGTGAAATATATAGAAATATTCTTAGCGTCATAGAGACATTTCGTATTACACTTTTTAACATCTGAGTTGAAAAGAATTATGTATGTATTTATAAAATAATACATAAAGAGATAAAGCATGAACTTTTATAATGTGACACAATTTTGAATCACATTTTTTGAATAACTTGTGTAGGTTATTCATTCATATAAATTTATTAGAAAATAATATTTGTTATAATCTTCAACTTGCAAAATAATTCCATGTAAATACCCTAGCCACATAATAGCAAAGCCTTCAAAAACTTCTGAAGGTATATAGATAGAATCAGTTACTTTAGTTGGGTATGTGTTTTGTTAAAATATCAAAGATGGTTAGGTCTGATTTATTACACCATCATTTTGTGATTAAGCTAACCAAAAAGAAAAAGTACTAAATTTAGTTGGAGAGGATTGCAAATATATTATCTTTCTTAATGTTAGGATTCTTTCTATGCCCCTCACTCAAGCTTACCTTATCTGAAAATTTAAATTCCCCATAAGAGATCACAGAAAATTTGCTAAAATTGAAGAAACTACTTCCCAAGCAGGGCTGAGTTTCTACAACTGGGACAACTAAGCAAACTTGTGTAGCTCCCTCCAGCTGCTGGTCAAATTGTATTTGCATTTTCCCCAGGTTTCCACTCACTGTTACTGCCATTACTTTTGGAATGCATTGTGTAATTTCTTTTTATTCAGAAATTAGTATTAAAGTATGTTTTGAATTTTGCCTGGAATCTGATTTCCACTAGGATTTCATTTGAGGCTCATGCAGAATATGCTAGGAATTTAGATTAAAATCTACAAAAATTCTTAGTTCTTTGTTTTTATTTTATTTTATTTTGTGCTTTTAGGGCCACACCCACAGCATATGGAAGTTCCTAGGCTAGGGGTCGAATCAGAGCTGCAGCTGTGAGCCTACACAACAGTCACAGCAACACAGGATCCAAGTCACATCTTCGACCACTATAGCTCATGGCAGCACTAGAGCCTTAACACACTGAGCAGGGCCAGAAATCGAACCCACATCCTCATGGATACTAATCTGGTTTGTTACTGAGGAGCCACAGCAGAAACTCTGTTAGTTCTTTATTTTTAAAGTGAGATTTTAAGCATATCCATTACAATAGCACATTTAAATGTATCATAATTTTATTCTAGTACGAAAGTATTGTAGCCATTTCTCTCTCAATTCCATATATTGCAGATACTTTTACCCCATTCAGTTTGGAAATAGTACTCTCCATTGTGAGGATCCTGTATGAATTTTTAGGATATAATTTTAGGAACCAGTGATATGGGTTGTATATTAATTTACCTAAAGGGTAATTATATGCAAATTAAAAGTGGAACTTACCTCTTTTACCTTTTTATTCCTAGGTGATCCATTGCGTGCAACTGGATCTTGTAAGGATCGGCTACCAGGAAAAAATTCTTTTACTGGTACTTTATTTCGGTGGGAAGATGATGAGATACCAAGGTGAGTTAATGTTGTAAAGGAAAACTTACATATATCCTACTGTATTCGGAAATCAGTGGTTAGCATGATTTAACTTTAGCCTTTATTATGATTATTTTTATCTACAAGTTTATCAAAACAAATCTCAACATTAGTATGTTACGTAGAGTCAGATTTCAAAAATAGATCATGAAAATATACCTAATTATTACCTAATAAAAGGAATCCAGATGTAAGTTTTTATACTTCTCTCCAACATTCATCTTCATTGTACATTCTAAATTGATATATAGCTTTAAACTAAAAATTACATAATAAAATAGTAATTTAAAACCTAAACAAATATTTTTAATAAAAATAACTCAGCAGGTTAAGAACCCAACTAGTATCCATGATGTGGGTTTGATCCCTGGCCTTACTCAGTGGGTTAAGGATCTGGAATTGCCATGAGCTGTGGTGTAGGTTGAAGATGTGGCTTGGATCTGGCATTGCTGTGGCTGTGGTGTAGGCCTTTACCTGCAGCTGCAGTTCAACCCCTAGCCCGGGAACTTCTCTATGCCGCAGGTGCTGCCCTAAAAGGAAAAAATAAATAAAAATAACCCATAAATATTAAATATTTGTGGGGGAAAAAAGGGGGCTGACATAGTGTATAAGAATAATACAGTTTGTGATTTCTTGTGACTATTTTTGATTTACTAGACTTTCTTAGAGAAAACATATTACAAATGTTTAGATTTTCCTACCATAAGATGGTTATATAATCAATACCTATCTTAATTATCAGTAACAGCTTTATCTACATAGAACCCAGAAGACTTCTGTTTTATACCACAGAGTTGTTGCCCAAGCTCTCTTATCCTTTTTATTGATTGTTTGGGTATTGATAGGGTGGTATGGTTTTCCTCTTTTCACTACACATAAGTCACCAGATATGTTTTAAGCAGATATTTTTTTGAAGAGTGCAGAAAAGGAAAAGCATTTAGTTAAGTGACTTCATTTTTTATTTCATGATAAGAAAACGTGAATTTATTCATCAGTTGAAGATAAAACGGTCATAAAAATACTTGTTTAGAGCTTAATTTAAGCTAGATCCTAATACATTCCTCACAGAATTTCTGTATTATAGAATTATTTGGGCTTTTTAAGACCTAAAACTAAGAAAGAATCTCATTAAGGGAGTTCCTATCATGGCTCAGCAGAAGCAAATCTGACTAGTATCCATGAAGATGCAGGTTTGATCCCTGGCCTTGCTCAGTGGGTTAAGGATCCAGGAGCTGCAGTGTAGGTCACAGACATGGCTCGGATCCTGCATTGCTGTGGCTGTGGTGTAGGTCAGTGACTATAGCTCCAATTGGACCCCTAGCCTGGGAACCTCTATATGCTGCAGGTGTGGTCCTAAAAAGACCAAAAAAAAAAGGATCTCAATCAATATAGAAATACATTGTCCTATAACTGAAATATCATACCAAAATGAAACTTCAAAGGCTTCAAAGTAATATGGTCAGTGACTTGCCTTACTTCTGGATTCATTTAACAAGTAACAAGACTTTTTTTATGAAAGTTGTACACGTGCACATACATATGTACTACTTGGTTCCTTCTCAGATACAGCAGAATTGTTTTTATAATTGTGTTGAAATGGTATTGTTTAGAGAGAACATTATCAAATTCAAATTCTAATCAAATACAATAGAGTTGTTTTTATGATTGTGTTGAAATGGTATTAAGTTTAGAGAGAATATTATTTATCTAATTTAGGTTCTGATCAGTCTAGAACAAAGTAACCCACAAGCTATTTGCTATCTCATTTTTTAGGCCTGTGACACAGTTCCTCTATCTATCTAAAATTGCAGCAAATCAGCTTAACCCAAGGATTTTACCTACTCGCTAGATTCCTTGGTTTTTTTGAGTTGTACATATAGTAACTTGGTTTTTTGCATGATCAACTCAAATCAAGGTTTATTTGAAGCATGTGAAAGTTCCCAGGCCACAGATTGAACCCAAGCTGCATCTGTGACCTACGCCATAGCTGCAGCAATGCTGGATCTTTTAACCCACTGCACCAGGCCAGGGATCAAACCCATACTGCTGCAGGCAGATTCTTAACCCACTGCCCCAGAGTGGGAACTCTAAAAACTTTTTGAACAAACACTTTTCTGATTAGGTCAAAGACTATGGTATAGCTTCACTGCTTAGGAGTTAGTTTGGGGAAACTCTATGTATTATAATGAAAAGTTTGAATTATTAACTTTTAAGACCTGACAAATTATAAACAAAGATACAAAAAAGCAAACTAGTGAAATTAGAAAAGTATTAAGATTTAGAATTTATAATAAATGTAGGATAGCTATATGTTTTGACCCATATTTTTAGGATGCTTGTTATTAAACATGAAAATTCATCATTTCATTAAGTACAAAAAATATAATATCAAACATTTTTGCCAAATCGGTACTCTTAAATTTTCTTTCTTTCTTTTTTTTTTTTTTTTTTTTTTTTTTTTAGGGACACACCTGCATCATATGGAAGTTCCCAGGCTAGGAGCTGAATCAGAGCTGCAGCTGCTGGCCTACGCCACAGCAATGTCAGATCCGAGCTGCATCTGGAACCTACCCTGCAGCTATGGCAACGCCAGATCCTTAACCCACTGAGAGGCCAGGGGTCCATCCTGCATCCTTATGGATACTAGTCAGGTTGTTAACCCACTGAACCATAATGGGACCTCTAGTACTCTTAAATTTTATTAGTCTCATGTGTATTCTCAGTGTTAGTACCTTCCTCTGGGTACCTTCTTTTTTTTTTTTTTTAACAAAAAATGTTTTGTATCCCTTTGCAAACATTGTTTCAAAGACAATAACAAATAGAGAGCAACAAACTAATAATTATGAGATGAGCCCTGCTTAGTTAGCAGCTCTACTTAACCTTACTGGCTAGCTAAAGTTACCACTTACTGGAGTTCCCGTCATGGTGCAGTGATCAATGAATCCGACTAGGAACCATGAGGTTTCGGGTTCGATCTTTGGCCTTGCTCAATGGGTTAAGGATCCGGCATTGCCGTGAGCTGTGGTGTAGGTTGCAGACGCAGCTCAGATCCCACATTGCTGTGGCTCTGGCGTAGGCCAGTGGCTACAGTTCCACTTCGACCCCTAGCCTGGGAACCTCCATATGCTGTGGGAGCGGCCCTAGAAAAGACAAAAAGAGCAAAAAAATAATAATAATAAAAAAATAAAGTTAACACTTACTGTAGACCTTCAGGGTCATTTGGCAGAGTATTGAATTCACAAAAGTTGAATCTACCGCAGTAATCTCAATCCTGCCTGTCTTTCAAAGGATCTGATGAGATTTTTTTCATATTATAGATGTCTGAGTTCCACCTTTGACAATTGTAAATAGTAGGTCTTTCTGTTAAGCTATGAACATAAATGTTCAGAGAGACACAGTTTTCTAACTACCATTGTATTGCTTATCTACGTTTTGTGACTAAAATGAATGGTATACATATGTTTGCTGACTCACATTTTTTACTTGCACTTTTTCTGTCTACTGGAAGCAATTGCACCTTTCTGTCTACTGGAAACAAATTTTAAATTCTGAAAACGACTTCCTTTCCCTAGGAACACCTACCTCCTGTTCGGAATGTCTGAAGTAGTTTTGTAATAAGGGGTAGAAATAGTTGTAAATTTATACTGTGAGATTACATTTCTTTTTTATTTTTTTTGACCTCACCCACGGTACCTGAAAGTTCCCAGGCCCGGGATAAAACCCACACCACAACAACCATCTGAGCCACTGCAGTGACAGCGCTGGATCCTCAACCTGCTGCACTACAAAGGAACTCCCTAGAGATTGCATTTCTTAATGTTATTGTTTCCCTCTTTTGTCACAAATGTGCTACTCCTGGAAAATTCACCTTAGAGATTTATAATATAATTCTTCCAAAAGTGAGAAACTTTTTCGTATAAAGGAGAAAACTGTTAGCCAAAAACTGTCTCATCTGATATTTTAATTCATGGCAAAGCTGATTTTGTTAAATTATATGCATAAAGAAGACAAGCTATATTGAGAATTACTTTTTCTGAAAGTTAAAGGGATGGATATATTGTAATAGGATGACTAATACATCCCTTCTCTATCAATGTTAAAAAGATATATTTGTGCAATTTGTGTCTATATGTGTGTGTGTGTGTGTGTATATACATACTTAAATTGTAAAAATTCTGCACTTTAACAAATTAATCTCAAATGTGCTATCAGAGTTACCTTAGGTATAGACAGTGGGAATTGAGGATATGTTAACACATGTCTCTTAAACTGTTTTTAAGTTTCAGTGAAAATGTTAATAAAATCTGCCCTCACCCACTTTCTAGTAAAAGTTCCCTCCTTTTCATTTGGTGACCATATTGGTAGGATATCTAAATTTTGGAACGGCTGTATTGGGATCCACACTAGTTGTGATATGTTCATTGTTCCAAGCAGGGACAGTTTATTGGTGTCTTCCTAATTTTTCTTATGGCTCTAATAAAAAACAAAATGACTTTTAAGTCAAACACAATTACTGGGGAATAGTTCTGTGTAGTTCTTATAAAAAGTAATGACCTCATCGTGTCACTTCTTTTCCTAGCTATGATTCCCCCTGTTAAACTCCTGTGGTTTCTCAGTTCCGTGGTTCTGGAGAATTTTAAAGCATTCCACAGCTCAGCATTAGTTGAGGGCAGGGAAAACAGTATCATTTGCCCACTTTTCAGTATGTTCACCTCCATTCATCTCTTATTATATACTTCCTCCTCATTTTTAAAAACCCATCTTTGATTGCTGAGATAGATGTCTCTGGGGAAATGATTGCATATGTGTGGTTTTGATGTGCCCCCTCTGTTGTCCCTGTGTCGTCTTATTCCATTCTACCCTGGATGTGACCCACATGGTAAGACATTGTACATTCCTTATGTATAAAATATAATAAAAAATATGTAAAATACACTCCAAAAGATATTTCAGTAGAGTTGTCAGGTTTTGTATTTTTCTCTTCCAATTTTTCATTTCTTCATATATATACATAGAGTAATTAACATAATATCATTGGCTGTTCTGGTTACCACCTGAACATGAAAAATTGTTTAAATAAGAAAAATCTTCAGAAAATTTTCTCTTTCATAATAAATGTGTCCTTTGATACTCTAATACAGCTCTTTAATACTGGAGGGTGTTGAACCACAGAGTACATGTGAATTAGAAGTGGATGCTGTAGCTGCTGATATCTTAAATCGGTTGGACATTGAAGGTATATACACAGTTATTCTTAATATATGTTTTTATTTTCAAAATTAAGTGACCAAACAGTGGATAAAATAGAGAAGAAAACTTTATTAGGAAAGTGAGATTAAAGAAAGGAGGGATGTAAAATCAAATATTATGAATATTTTTCTGTACCTTGAGATAGTCATTAATTTTTTTTATGTTTTAATTCATATGAATTTGTTTGCATAACCATGAACTTGAAGTAAGTGTGACACTAAATAAAATAGCTATTTTAAAGAATTTAATATGCTTTGCCTTTCAATTTTTTTTATTTTCGGGTACCAAGGAGTAGACTTATAGGTCTCTTGGCTGACATCAAATGCTTGACTCTTACTCACTTGCTGGGTTTTGGAGAACTAGTAGGAAAACCCAAAAAAGAGTAATATAATAAACGTGGGTTGGCATAGTTTGTCCTATTACACAAAGTAGGTAATTGTTTTTCTTAAATGGCAGTATTTTCTTTTTCATATAAGGATTTCTTTTTTTTTTTTAAGCAAGTATTTTCATTTTGACCGTTGTAGTACTGAAGTATTGTTGCTATTACAGCTCAGATTGGTGGAAACCCTGGTCTACAGGCCATATGGGAAGATGAAAAGCAACGGCGAAGAAACAGAAATGAAACTTCTCAAATTAGTCATCCTGAATCACAAGGTATAAACCTGATAGTACTCTCAAGATTTTTTTAAACTAGATGTTTTAATGGAAAAATTTAAACCATTGAGTTTTTAAACTTGATGTTAGATTTTACTTTTCAAATTACCTTTAAATTTTCTATATATATATTTTCTATTCTCACTGCTCTGAGTGGTAATTCTTTACCTCCAAAGTGTCACTCATAATCTCTCTTCTCATAAGAAATTGACCTCCTCATTGGTCTTGGTTTTCACTGTACC
The DNA here is from genome assembly GCF_054392235.1 of Sus scrofa. Classification (NCBI taxonomy): domain Eukaryota; kingdom Metazoa; phylum Chordata; class Mammalia; order Artiodactyla; family Suidae; genus Sus; species Sus scrofa. Next base: position 77,484,599 of record NC_139383.1, on the reverse strand, counting down.
TTATTCTCTTGCCCTAACTTTTTCCTCCCTTTTCTTTCTCTAGTATGTTCTAACCTTTCATATTTCCAAATGAGTTACAGAATATTTAAAGAAGAGCTTGAATCCCAACTTGGAAACACTTGTTTCAGTTCATTAAGCTTTGAAAATGTAATAACCCTTGAGATTCTGCCCCACCCCCCAGTTATTTTCTGAGTATGTCATATAATTCTCACTTTGATTACCTTGTACAACTCTGAGGAAATACTCATTTTTTTATTAAACCCTCCTATATTCAAAAAGAACTTGAGTGGGCTTAAATAATGCTATGGATACAACAGAAACTTTTAAATAAAGGTAAAAGAATAAAAGACATAATTCAAAAGGGAAATGTATTTGAAATAAGTGATAAGCTTATATTGAAGTCCAATTAAAAATTTTATAAAATCTTGGACACTCAAAATGCTTTGATAAATTTTGGATGCCTTTTATATCTTTTAAAATAGAAATATTTTGTTTTATAAGGGGAAAGTTACTAGTTACAGGTAGAGAATAATGTTTTTCTGTTTTAGATTTAAGTTATATAACTTAATCTTGAACTGACTTTGTGTTTAATTTTATAGCTTCTGTAACAACCATTTCTCTTTTGTTTGATTTATAATAGGACTACTTTTAGGTGGTGTTACATGTGTCAAGAGAAGGATAGGAAATTGCTACCATTTTAAAAGCTACTCTAGGAAAAAGGAAAATATTTCATTCACTTGCTATCTACATTTTTTAATGCACTTTTAAAATTCAAGATCGCAGGTTTGTGCCAGCAACAGAAAGTGAAAAAAAATTTCAGAAGAGACTTCAGGAAATTCTCAAACAGAATGATTTCTCTGTGTAAGTGGTTATTTATTATAGATCTCAGAACTAATTTTATTGCTTTGTTATGCAGTTTGTTATAAAGGGTATGTTTTAATTAAACAGAACATTATCAGGATCTGTGGACTATAGCGATGGATCCCAGGAGTTCTCTGCTGAGTTAACACTGCACTCTGAGATTCTGTCTCCTGAAATTCTTCAGTGTACACCGGCTAATATGCTTGAAGTCCACAAAGATACAGAGTTGAGCAAAGGTAAGGTTTTCTTTCAAGTATATAGAAAATGCCGTAACAGATATCCTGTATATCTAGCACTAAGATATTAATATTTGGCTGAGTTAACTAGGTTTTTTAATTTTTCCTAAGAAATAAACATCACTGGTGTAGTAAAAATCTCTCTCCCATTCCTTTATCATTTCTTCATCTGTAGAGGTAAGCGCTATTCTGAAGATGGTGCAAACAGTTACCATATATGATATTATATTTTCTTATTATGCATGTCCACAGTATATACTATTATTTTAGGCTTTAAATTTTACATAAATGATGTCCTACTTGGAATAGATTAAGCAACTTGCTTTTTTCATTTGTTATATTTTTTAACAACTTAATTGAGATATAATTTACATAACAAATTTTACTCAGTTTATATGTATAATTCAATGATTTATAGTTAAGTTTACAGAGTTGTACAGTTATCTCCATAATTCAATTTTAGAACAGTTTCTTCACCTCAAAAGATTCCTTCTGTCTATTTGCAATCATGCCTGTTCCCACCTCCAACCCCAAGTAACTACTAATCTACTTTCTTGTCTCTCAAGATTTGCCTTTTTCTGATAAATAAATGAAATCATACAACCTGTAACCTTTGTGTTTTGCTTCTTTCACTCAGCATAGTGTTGTCAGGTTCATCCATGTAGTATCTTTGTCAATATTTCATTCCTTTTTATTGCCTAATAGTATTGCATTGTATAGATAGATTTTATTGGTTCATTCATCAGTTGATGAATATTTGAGTTGTTTTCACTTTTTGGTCTTAAGAATAAAGCTCTTCTGGAGTATCTGCTGTGTTGCAGTGGATTAATGATCCAGCTTGTCTCTGGGGCATTCTTGGTTTGATTTCCCCGCCTGGCGCAGTGGCTTAAGGATCTGATGCTGCTGCAGCTGTGGTGTAGGTTGCAGATGCGGCTCGGATTCAGTCCCTGGCCTGGGAACCTCTGTATGCCACAGATGTGACTGAAAAAGGGAAAAAAATAATAATGCTACTGCTCTGAACATTTATGTGTAAGTCTTTATGTTGATATATATTTTCATTTTTATTGAATAGATACCAAGAAGGAGAATTGCTGGGTCATTTGTTAAATAAACTGCCAAGCTGATGTTCCAAAGTGACTGCACTGTTTTACATTCCCACCAGCAGTATGTGAGGGTTCCAGCAATCCCACATTCTGATACTTGTTATTTTCTGTCTTTTTTAGTGTAGCCATCCTAGTATGTGTGGAATGGCATCTTATTATGGTTTAATTATTATTTTTCTCATTAATAATGATGTTGAGTTTCTTTTGTGTCAGTGATATAACTTTGAAATCTGTCTTTATTCTTACATGTTTTTAGGTCATTCATTTTAGATGCTGATTAGCATTCTTTTGTAAGACTAAACAGGTTTATCTGTTTCTCTACAACTGTTAAATGGTTTTCACTTTTGCACTATTGTTAACAGTGTTACATCTTCCTTCTGGCCCTGTACAAGAGTTTCTATAGAAGACAAAAAAGTGTAATTTGCCAGGTGTTAGGGCATATGTATTATACTTTACCTAGGTAGCATCTTTTCTAACAGGGTTTCTGTAATGCAGTTAGTTTATACATGATTGGAAAGTAAGAGAATAATGAAAGTTTCACTCACAAGTCATGTTTCGCACATAATTTTTCTAGGCAGAGGGAGCCAGAATAGCAGGAGTAGAATACTGCTTTCAGCAGGAAAGGAATTTTCACTACTGTATTGGCAGCAGGGGCTCTTTTGACTGTATTGAACAGCTAGAAATGAGCACCTTCACTTACCCAGGGCATCCTCCTTCCCTAAGAGTTACATTCTAGCCTTATGCCCTCTTCTAACTCATGGCAGGTTGCACCATCTCCTGAGTACCTACCTTAGTGGCAGCCTTCTGCCTCAGAGCTCTACCTCCATTTGCTTTGTCTTAGTATCTGCCAGCCCCTCGCTAATCAAAGTGTACCCAGAATTTCCACACCTACTTTGTGCATTTTTAATATCTGCTATGACAGCCTCCAGCCACACTGAGCTGCCTGTCTGATTGAACACTTATCTCCTTGGGTACCAATTATTGATTTCGTTAGTGTTTTCTCATCACAGAGCTGCATAAGTTTTGTCTTAGCCTTTTATTTTCCTTTTAAGCTCAATTTTAGTGCTCACTTTTTCAGATTTTGAGGTATGTTAACAATAAAACTGTCACGTTTTGGCAATAATGCCAGTATTACAAAATTGCTCCATAAAACGATTGTACCTAAGTTTATATTCCCATGATTTTTTAGACTTTATAGTTTCCTACATCTTCAACAATATTTGATAATGCAAGATGTAAAAATTTTTTGGCATTCTCACTCTTTGAAATCTGAATCTCCTTAGTTTAATATGCATTTCCTGATTACTAATACATTAGAGCCTTTGAGTGTCTTTATCTGAGAGTTGATTGTTCATGTTCTTTGTTCATTTTCTGTTGGGTCACTAGTCTTTTTCTTACTAATTCGTAGGAATTCCTATTTTCTAGATATCAAGTCTTTGTCAGTTATATTTATTGTAGAGATATTTTCCCCACATCTAGACTTGTACTTTAAAGTCTTCACAAAATTTTTTTTTTTAGCTTTCTCCCCCATTTTCTTTCCTCTTTTGTAGAAAACATTTTATGTGTCTTCAATTTTAATGTTATATTTAACATTTTTTTTCCTTTCTTTGGTTTTTGTACCTGGATTAACAAATCCTTTGCTAAACTGATGTAATTAAAGTTTTCATCCTTAAGGCTTATGTGTGCTTGTGCTTACAAATTTGGTTTCTCACATGTAGGTCTTCACTTCATCTGACATTTTATTTGTGTATATAGTAAGGATCTTATTATATCTATTTTCTGTTTAAGAAGAGCTAGTTGTTCCAACAGATTTATTGAAAATTTTTTTCCACTGAATTTCCCACCCTAATTTATGCTCTCCTATGTTAATGGCACACTGTTGTAATTACTGTTTCTTTGTAAGTATTGATAGATATCATGGGCAGATCTTCCCTTATTTGGCTTCAAAAATTGTCTTATCTACTCTTAATCTTTTAAAAAAGCTCTCCTATGTTATTTATTTATTTATTTATTTATTTATTTATTTATTTTGATCTTTTTAGGGCCGCACCCTCGACATATGGAAGTTCCCAGGCTAGGGGTCTAATTCAGAGCTGTAGCCACTGGCCTTCACCACAGCCCCAGCAATGCAGGATCCAAGCAGCATCTGCAACCTACACCACAGTGCAGGGCAATGCGCTTGTCACGGCAATGCCGGATCCTTAACCCACTGAGCGAGGCCAGGGATCAAACCTACAACCTCATGGTTCCTAGTTGGGTTCGTTAACCACTGAGCCACGACAGGAACTCCAAAAATAAAAAGCTCTCCTATGTTACTTTTAAGATCAGATTGTCTTGTTTCCCGGAAGAACTCTGTTGAGATTTTATTGGAAATTTATTGAATTTATGGGCCAATTTAGAAACATTTAAAAATTTTCTCTATACCAAATTATCTCATTTATGTACATGATATATTTTTATTCTTTCATATTGTTCAGTAAAGTTTCAATTTTTTTTTTTGGTAAAATTACTTTGTATCTTTAATTACAGTTGATTTACAGTGTTGTGCCAACTTTCTGCTATATGGCAGAGTGACCTGGTCATACATATATATACATTCTTTTTCTCATTATCTCCCATCATGTTCTATCCAAAGAGATTGGATGATTTCTTTATGCTATACAGTAGGGACTGTTTTATGAATAAGTTTTTTGGTATAATTTTTGTTAGATTCCACATATTAGTGATCTCATGTGATATTTATCTTCGTCTGACTTCACTTTGTGTGATAATCTCTAGGTCCATCTATGTTGCAAAAATTAAAATTTCTAATTGCTGGTATTAGGGAACTTCAGTGACCTTTGTGTATCATATACCCAGCGACTCTTATTAGTGCTAATAGTTTATATACCTTTTCTGTTGGATTTTCTGTGTATATAGTCATCATTGGCAAATAATGATTTTATTACTTCTCTTCCCAGCATCATACTTTTTCAAAAAATATTTTAATGCAATGCTTAAGAATTTTAGGATATTGTTAAAGTAGAAATTATGAAAGCCTTTTTCCTGGCTTTAAGGTGGATGCTTTTATTTTTTTTAATTTTTTATTATATTTGACATACAATCTTTTCTCTGTCAGTTTCTGCTGTGTAATAAAGTGACTTAGTCATCTATCTCTCTATCTATCTATATATATGTATATACACTCTTTTTCTCACATTATCTTCCATCTTATTCTGTCACAGGAGATTAGTTGTAGTTTCCGGTGCTATATAGCAGAACCTCATTGCCTGTCCATTCTAAATGTAATAGTTTTTGTCTATCAACCCCAAACTTCCAGTTCATTCCACTCCCTCCCCCTTCCCCTTGGCAACCATAAGTCTGCTCTCCATGTCTGTGAGATTGTGTTCTGTAGATAGTTCATCTGTGCCATATTTTAGATTCCACATATAAGTGATAGCGATAGGATATTTGTCTTTCTCTTTTTGACTTAACACACTTAGTATGAGAATCTCTAGTTCCATCCATGTTGCTGCAAAATGGCATTATTTTGTTCTTTTTTATAGCTGAGCAGTATTCCATTGTATGTATGTACCACATCTTCTTAATCCATTCCTCTGTTGATGGATGTTTAGGTTGTTTCCATGTTTGGGCTATTGTAAATAGTGTTGCAATGAACATAGAGGTGCATGTATCTTTTTTTTTTTTGAAAAGTTTTGTTGGGATATATGCCCATGAGTGAGATTGCTGAATCATATGGTAGTCCTATATTTAGTTTTCTGAGGAGCCTCCATACTATTTTCCATAGTGGTTGTATCAGTCTACATTCCCACCAACAGTGTAGGAGGATTCCCTTCTCTGTGCACCCTCTCCAGCATTTGTTATTTGCAGACTTATTAATAATAGCCATTCTGACCAGTGTGAGGTTGTACCTCATTATAGTTTTGATATGCATTTCTCAAATAATTATTGATGTCGAGCATCTTTTCATGTGATTTTTAGCCATCTGTATGTCTTCTTTGAAGAATTGTCTGTTTAAATCTTCTGCCCATTTTTTGAAAGAGTTGTTTGGGTTTTTTGATATTAAGCTGCAGGAGGTATGTATATATTTTTGGAGATTAATCCCTTGTCATTTGCTTCATTTGCAAATATTTTCTCCCATTCTGTGAGTTGCCTTTTCATTCTGTTTTGGGTTTCCTTTGCTATAAGTTTAATTTCTTCCCCTTTGTTTATTTTTGCATATATTGTCATTACTCTAGGAGGTGGATCTAAGAAGATATTGCTGCAGTTTATGTCTTAGAGTGTTCAACCTATGTTTTCCTCTAAGAATTTTATGGTGTCTGGTCTTGTATTTAGGTCTTTAATCCATTTTGAGTTTATTTTTGTGTATGGTGTTAGAGAGTGTTCCGGTTTCATTGATTTACATACATCTGTCCAGTTTTCCTAGCACCACTTATTGCAGAAACTGTCTTTTTCTCCATTGTATATTCTTGCCTCCTTTGTCATAGATTAACTCACCATGGGTTCATGGGTTTATTCTGGGCTTTCTGTCCTGTTCCATTGATCTATATTCCTGTTTTTGTGCCGGTGCTTAGTAATTGGGAAAGATCCATACTTTGCTCCATTAAATGAATTGTGGAGCTTTTCTTATTTTTCAATCTTTTTAAGATTTTTTTTTTTTTTTTTTTTTTTTTTGGCTGTATCCACAGCTTTTGGAAGTTCCTAGGCCAGGGATTGAATCTGAGCTGCAAATGTTAACTATGCCACAGACAGACAAAGCCAGATCCTTAACCCACCGTGCCAGACTGGGGATCAACCTGCACCTCAGCAGTGACCTGAGCTGCTGCAGAGACAACACTGGATTCTTAACCCACTGTTCCACAGCAGGAATGCCTCAAGAATTTTTATTAGCTTGATATAATCTGTTTCTTAGGGATTTGATAGATCTGATCTGTAAAACTTTCCAGACTTTAACACAGTTTTTTGTTCATTGATTTTATATTGGGGGGGGGGGTAAAGAGAGTGAATTTTAAACTATTAATTCAGTTGCTATAATTATTACAGGTCTACTCAGGCTTTCTATTTCTGTTTGAATCAGTGTTATATATATCATATTTTTTCCAAGAAATTATCTATTTTCCCACATTTTTGGTATAAAGTTGTCCTCTTTTACCTTTGGCATTTCCCCTTTTATTTCTAACATAATTTTTTTATGCCTTCTCTATTTTGTTTTGATGATTCTTGCCAATATTGTCAATTTTGTTACTGGTTTTAGAGAACCAGCTTCTGTTTTCACTGATCTCAGTTTGTTTGTTTGTTTTTTTAGGATAAGCTGTTTCTGTAGGTTTTTTTGTTTGTTCTTTTATTTTGATTAAACATTCTTTATTACCCCAACTATGTCCTTAGGATGTGTTAAAAATATTTTTTCCTGGAGTTCTTGCTTTGGCCCAGTGGGATCGGTGGCATCTCTGGAGCGCTGGGACACAGGTTTGATCCCCAGCCCAGCACAGTGGGTTAAGGATCTGGTGTTGCCACAGCTGCAGCATAGGTCACAACTGGCTCAGATATGATCCCTGGCTGAGGAACTCCAAATGCTATGGGGTGGTCAACAATGGGGAAAAAAAATTTTTTTCCTTAAGTCTCTTGCTCTTTAAAAACTGTTGAAAGTACTTAATTTTAAGCCTGAATATCCAAAGCAGAAAAATAGAACTGTTTCCACTTAGCTCTCTTATAGCTACTTGCCATATTTTGCTATATGCTCTTTTTTCCCTACCACTGTGTGCTTTTTATTCTCCCTCCCTTTGGTTAGATTTTGAGATTCAGTTTTTCTTTGTTCTAAAAATTATTTAATCAACTATAATAAAAAAATTTTAAAAAAGAAAGGGCTGCCTCACGGTATCCACTAGAGTTATAATCTATCTTCTTCCTGTCTTTGATAGCGTTCTGCTATATTTTTCATGTCCTCTTATTGTAAATTATATGCATAAAATAGTATACTCTGGAAAAGCAGAAGAATCATTACAGTCACTGTCCACTTAGTGAAAAGCAAACTCATCATCTTTAATATTCTTTTCCAATTGTCGAACATTTACAAGAATCCCTCTGAAAACATAGCCTGAAATAAAATACTAAATGGATTATAAATTGGAAGTGAGGGAGGTAGGAAATAGGAATAAGAAGAGATTTAGGGAATTCCCATTCTGGCTCAGTGGTAATGAACCTGACTAGTTTCCATGAGGACGTGGGTTCAATCCCTGGCCTCACTTAGTGGATTAAGGATCCAGTGTTGCCAAGAGCTGTGGTGTAGGTTGCAGACACGGTTCAGATCCCACACTGCCGTGGCTGTGGCATAGGCTGGAAGCTGAAGCTCCAATTCAACCCCTAGCCTGGGAACTTCTATGTGCCACAGGTGTGGCCCTAAAACAAACCAAAAAAGAGATTTAGAATAATTCTGATTAATTCAGAAAGTTTTGTGAGAAATAGCAATTGTGCTTTAAATTATTTTAGTGTCTATATTATCTCAGTAAATGTTGCATGAATGAATGAGTTTGTAATATTATTTATACTGGAAAAATGAAAAAATAAAAAGTATTTAATCCCTCTGTACATTAGACCATCTATAAAAATCAGATGTTGGAACTTTTTGTCTTTTTGCCTTTTTCTAGGGCTGCTCCCGTGGCATATGGAGGTTCCCAGGCTAGGGGGCTAATTGGAGCTGTAGCCGCCGGCCTACGCCAGAGCCACAGCAGCGAGGGATCCGAGCCGCGTCTGCAACCTACACCACAACTCACGGCAACGCTGGATCCCTAACCCAATGAGCGAAGCCAGGGATCAAACGTGCAACCTTATCGTTCCTAATTGGATTCGTTAACCACTGAGCCACAGTGGGAACTCCGAATGTTGAAACTTTTTAAATCATAAGTTAAAATATTTTTAAAAGTACAAAATTAATGTAAAATAAATTGTCATTTTTAAACTATAGAGAATAATTTTATCATTCAAATAATAAAGTTGTCTTTTCTATTTGTTTTATAAATTTTAATGTACAGTGATCAGAGTAATATGACTGTACAAACTAGGTAGAATTGAGAGGCTAAAGAGAATGTATATACTTAGTGATTCACAGTTTCAGGGGTTTTTTTAGTTACTCTGTGTGACCAGAGATATTTCTGTGGCTTTTATTGTGTTTTTATTTAACATATATCACTTAACATTTCAAAATTTTAAGTACGTTTTCTTTATTGTTTACACTTATTCAAAACAATGAATTTCCATTTGCTTTAATTTTTTGTATTCTTTGTCATCTTAAGGTCATACTAGACACAAAGTGGAGGAAGCTCTTATTAATGAAGAGGCAATTTTGAACCTCATGGAAAACAGTCAGACATTTCAGCCTTTGACTCAAAGACTGAGTGAGTCACCAGTTTTCTGTAAGTAATAATTCTATCATAATTTTTCAGTATTTTAAATTAGTGAAAGTATGTGTATCAGGTGGTATTTTTTTCTTTTGAAGAGGTTAGCATTACATGTTCAGTAAATTCTTATTCAGTATATAAAATGAAATGTTGCATTAAGAGAAGTAGTAGCTTATTTTTGTTTTCTGCACAGCTTTTTTTAAAAAACAGTTGTGAAAGAAAATAATTTTTTCTCTCTTTTTATATTTACTTGACTTTATTTGAAAGAGAACTATATTGCTTTAAGGGGAAATATGCTTATTTTGAATTAAAATTCTCCAAAGTTAAGTACATGTAATAAAATACCTTAATTGATTCCTTCTTGATAAATACCAGAAATTTGCCTGGACAATTTTTTTCAAGCTACTAATTTTGGACTAGCATAAAATATGACAATTATTTCTGAGCATCTTTGCATCTCTGTAAATGCATTTTCATTGACATCATAAGCCATTAAGTAGATTTCATTTCAGTAATTTAGTCTAAATTACATCTTTTTCAGAAATTTATTTAAATTTTCATTGCAAAAAGTGAGATAATCATTGAACTTCATGCTTCTTGCTTTGCTTGATATTAATGATCTTATGTTTTTTCCCTCTCTTTCCATTTCTCCTTACTTACTCTGTCAAATGAAATATAGGTTCACATATGATCCTAGCTCTCTACAATGTCCTCTCTCAATGTTATTTACATTTTCACTTGAGTGAAACATGAATTGAATGACTAGGGACAATACCAATAGATTGTACACAGCTGTGTTTCAAGAACACTTTGTATGGGAGTAGATGACATTTTTCTTTATTGAGTGAATTGCGTATGTAGAAAGAAATGATCCAAAGACCACATTTAAAAACTAATATGAAATTTATTTTATTTTATTTTTTGTCTTTTTGTCTTTTAGGGTCATACCCGCAGCATATGGAGGTTCCCAGGCTAGGGGTCCATTCAGAGCTTTAGCCGCTGACCTACGCCACAGCCACAGCCATACCAGATCTGAGCCATGTCTGCCACCTACATCACAGCTCGCAGCAATGCTGGATCCTTAACCCACTGAGCAAAGCCAGGGATTGAACCCGCAACCTCATGGTTCCTAGTCGGATTTGTTTCCACTGTGCCATGATGGGAACTCCTGAAATTTATAATCTAAAATGTTTTATTTCAGAGTTCCTGTTGTGGCTCAGTGGGTTAAGAACCTGACAGTGTCTGTTAGGATGCAGGTTCGATCCCTGGCCTTGCCCAGTGGGTTAAGGATTCAGCATTGCCACAAGCCACGGGTGGGTAGGTTACAGCTTGGATCTGGCATTGCTGTGGCAGTGGCGTAGGCCTGCAGCTGTAGCTCTGATTCGACCCCTAGCCTGGGAATTTCCATGTGCCACAGGTGCATCCATAAAAAGAAAAAAAAATTTTTTTAATAAATAAAATGTTTGGAGTTCCCATCGTGGCTCAGCAGAAACAAATCCGACTAGCATCCATGAGGATTCAGATTCAATCCCTGGCCTCGCTTAGAGGGTTAAGTATCCTGAGTTTGCTGTGAGCTGTGGTGTAGGTCTCAGACACAGCTTGGATCTGGCATTACTGTGGCTATGGCGTAGGCTGGCAGCTGAAGCCCCCATTCAACCCCTAGCTGGGAATCTCCATATGCTGTGGGTGTGGCCCTAAAAAGACTGACTAAATAAATAAATCTAAGTTAATAAATATATATACCTAAATTTTATTTTAGTTATTTATAATAACAGTTAAAAGAGAAACAAATTGAAAACGAGAGAGGCATATACTTATTTCATTACATTAGTTAAATGTATCATCAGCAAATAGAATTCTACCTTGCAGAAATGCAGTCTCAATGTTAGTCAAGGATCTGAGTCAAATATCTATATTTCGTTTGCAAATATTAACCTTTTTTAAAGTATGAGGCAGAAAAAATAAAACAAACTGCACTTCTAGGTTTATGAAATAGATTTTTGCCGAAGTGGCTCTTAGAAACAAATATCTTCAATTCTCTGCCTTATTATTTGGTAGGATGATTGAACCAGTTTCTTTAATGTCAACAAAGAAAACCTGAAACTTGATATTTTAGTAAATAGGTAATATATTAACTTGTTTTATGGGGAAAAAATGTAGTGTACTAGATCCGAACAAAACTCCATCTTTATGGTCTTTTTCAAAATAATATCTTTTGTTGGGATATAATTCACATACTGTAAAACTCACCTTCTAACATGTACATTTTGGTGATTTTTAGTATTTCACATAGTTAGGCAGTCATTTCCACTGTCTAATTCCAGGACATTGTTAGCACCTAAAGAGAAACTCTATACCTGTTTGTTGTCACTTCCCATTTTTCCCTCGTCTCAGCCACTGGCAAGCTCTAATCCATTTCTCTCTTTTGCTGGATTTATATCCTTTGGGCATTTCATATAACATTTTGTTTCTGGGTTCTTTTAACTTAGTATAATGTTTTCAATGTTTGTTTATGTTGAGGCATATATCAGTACTTCATTCTTTTTGCTACTGAATAATATTGCATCAATATTATACTGTATTTCATTTCTCCATCCTTCATTTGATGGATATTTGGGTTGTTTCCACTTTTTTGGCTATTGTGAATAATGCTGTTATAATTATGCTTGTATAGTTTTTGTGTAGATATATTTTCACTTTTCTTGGGTACATACCTGGGTATGGAATTGCTGGATCATCTGTGTTTAAGATTTTGAGGAACTGCCAGACTTTTTTTCCCAAAGCAGCCACACCATTGTACAGTCCGACTAACCATGTATGAGGGGTCCAGTTTATTCACATCCTCATCAACACTTGTTATTATCTGTCTTTGATTTTAGCAACCCTAGTGCATATGAAGTAATATATCAGTGTGCTTTTTCAAGTTTTTAAGTAATGGTATTAACTAACCACTTTTAAAGCTTCTTGTGTTTTTTTTCAGGTATAGGTTTTCTCTGACTATCCTGTGAGCTAATAAATAAAGCTTAAGTGAGAAATAAAATGGTCACATGTATTATTTTTGAGGCACTTCCTTAACAGTAATTCATGTATTTATTATATATTTTGTATTTATTTTGAACACTTCTGATCATATTTGGTTTAGTGCCCCTCCTAGTGCCCTAGGAGCTTAAACAGCTTGTTAACATGCAGATTCCTGGGCCCTGCCTCAGAAATTCTAATTCAGTATATATGGTATGGTGTCTGGGAATTTTCTTTTTAATAAGAACTCAAAATGTTTCTAATGCAGGTGGTCAGCGGATCACAGTTTGATAGAAGAGCTACATCAACACATAAATCTTTTATGTGTACCAGCTATATTCTTGCAATGTGCTAACAGCATCTATGATTTTTGTTGTTTTTTATTTATAATTGATCTGAATTATTGACTTATTTAGAAAATTTAAGTTGGTGATGCTTCACTTGTTTTATAGTGGACAGTAGTCCTGATGAGGCTCTGGTACATCTTCTTGCTGGTTTGGAAAATGACGGATATCAGGGGGCAAGAAATAGGATGCCATCATCATGTCGTTCCTTTGGAAACAGTAAAAATCCTCAAAATAGTGATGATGAAGAAAATGAACCACAGATCGAGAAAGAAGAAATGGAGCTTAGTTTGGTGATGTCTCAGAGATGGGACAGCAATATTGAAGAACATTGTGCCAAAAAGAGGTAACTTTTTAGTTAGTCATTACTTTAATAATTTTCTTTTGTCATTGTCACCATTATTTAATTAGAGATTATTTCCTACTGTTATTCATAATAAAAAATACCCTGTAAACTAAACTGACTTCTTTTAAATCCCTTTTAAATAGTGATTTGTTTCATAAACTTCATGTTCCATGCAAAACAAAATTTTGGTACATTTTTAAAAGATTAAGCCTAACTTTTTTTTCCTACTATTTTTGTGATATAATTGACATACATCACTTTATGAATTTTAGATGTATGGCATAAAGGTTTTGATTTATATATATGGTGAAATGATTACCACAATAGGTTTTATCAATAAAAATAAATGGGGGAAATTTTTGTTTCTTCTTGTAATGAGAACTCTTAGGATTTACTCTCTCAGCTTTCATATACGTCATACAACAGTGGTAACTATGATTACCATGTTGTACGTTACATCCCTTACTTATTTATCTTATAACTGGAAGTTTCTACCTTTTGGCAACCTTCCTCCAGTTTCCGCTCTGCCCATAAATCTAACTTAGAAACCAGCTCTTTATGTTAACAGTTTAATATGTGGGTTATGAATGGTACACAATGAAAGAACTTGAGGAAAACAGAATGCCCTCTGAGAGTTAAACTGTTATGGGTCAGAGCAACAAATAAAAGAATCAGCTTGTAGATAAGGAATGTCTTCTGGGTCTGACTAGATTGAAGGAGTTAAATATTAATGAATAAATGACTGTCAGAAGCAGGCATTGGTATTCTGGTTCATTTCTCAAAGTAAATGAATAAGATAGTAGTGTGTTTCTCCTTTTTTCATTTTTCAAAATTTTACATTATAAATATTTTTTGAAGTATAGTTATTTTATAATATTCTGTTAGGTATACAGTGAAGTGACTCAGTTATATGTATGTACTCTTTTTCAGATTCTTTTCCATTATAGGTTATTATAAGGTGCTGAATATAGTTCTCTGTGCTATACAGTAGGTCCTTGTGTTTTTGTTTTGTTTGTTTGTTTGTTTTGCTGTTTTAGGGCCTCGCCTGTAGTGTATGGAAATTCCCAGGTTAGAAGTCAAGTCAGTGCTACAGATCCAAGCCGTGTCTGTGACCTACACCACAGGTCATGGCAATGCCAGATCCTTACCCCACTGAGCGAGGCCAGGGATCAAACCTGCATCCTCACAGACACTAGTCAGATTCATTACTACTGAGCCACAACAAGAACTCCTTGTTTATTTATTTTCAGTTCACTTGTATTGGGTATATTTTTTTGATTCCACACGTTAAGTAATATGATAAGATATTTGTCTTTCTCTGTCAACTTAATTTCCTTAATGTGACAATCTCTAGGTCCATCCATGCTGCTGCTAATGGCATTATTTCATCTTTTTTTTTTTTTTTTATGGTTGGGTAGTAATTCCATTGTGTATATATACCACATCTTCTTTATTCATTCGTCTGTCAGTGGACATTTAGGTTGCTTCCATGTCTTGGCTCTTATAAATAGTGCTGCTATGAACATGGAGGGGCATGTATCTTTTCAAATTAACATTTTCTCTGGTATATGCCCAGGAGAGGGGTTGTAGGATCATATGGTAGTTCGGTTTTTAGTTTTCTAAGGAACCTCCATATTGTTTTCCACAGTGGCTGTACCAATTTACATTCCCACCAACAATGTTGGGGGGTCCCCTTTTCTCCACACCTTCTCCAGCATTTATTATTGGCAGACTTTTTGATGATGGCCATTCTAGCCTGTGTAAGGTGATACCTCATTGTAGTTTTCATGTGCATTTCTCTAATAATTAATGATATTGAGCACCTTTTCCTGGCTTTGAGACCATCTCTATGTCTTCTGTGGAGAAATGTCTTTTTAGGTCTTCTTTCCATTTTTTGATTGGGTGGTTTGTTTTTTGATATTGATCTATATGAGCTATTTGTATAGTTTGGAAATTAATCCCTTGTCAGTCACGTTTACAAAAATTTTCTTCATTTTGTAGGTTGTCTTTTTGTTTATGGTTTCCTTTGCTATGCAAAAGCTTTTAAGTTTAATTAGGTCCCATTTGTTTGTTTTTCTTTTTATTTCCATTACTCTAGCAGATTGATCCAAAAAAAATAAATATTGGTGCGATTTATGTCCAAGACTGTTCTGCTTATGGTTTCCTTTAGGAGTTTTATAGTATCTGGTCATACATTTAGGTCTTTAATCCATTTTGAGTGTATTTTTGTGTATGGTGTTAGAGAATATTCTTATTTCATTCTTTTGCATATAGTTGTCCAATTTTCCTAGCACCACTTATTGAAGAAATTGTCTTTTCTCCATTGTATATTCTCGCCTCCTTTGTCATAGATTAATTGACTATGGGTACATGGGTTTATTTCTGGGCTTTCTGTCCTATTCCATTGGTCTGTATGTCTGTTTTTGTGTCAGTACAATACTGGGGTTTTTTTGGGGGGAGGGTTATTTGTCATATTAAAATATAGTTGATTCACAATGTTGTGACAGTTTCTGCTGTAGGGCAAAGTGCCTCAGTCACTTTACATATGTATACATTCTTTTTAAATATTCTTTTCCATCATGATCTTCCCCAGGAGATTGGATATAGTTGCCTATTCTACACAGTAGGACTTTGTTGTTTACCCGTTCTAAATGTAATAGTTTACATCTACTAACCTCAACCTCCCAGTCCATCCCAGTCCATCACCCTCCCTCTTGGCAACCACAAGTCTCTTCTCTATGTCTGTGAGTTTGTTTCTGTTTTGTAGATAGCTTCATTTATGCCAGATTTTATATTACACATATAAGTGATATATATATATATAGATATAGATATATGATATATAGATACATATGGTTCCTAGTCAGATTCGTTAACTGCTGAGCCATGGCAGGAACTCCTGAAATGCATTTTAGATGCCCTGCATTTCTACTCTCCTCCCCTTACAATTACTATTTTTGATATTATATTTTACATCTAATTATTTTGTGTATCCTTTAACTGCTTATTATAGATACAAATGATTCTGCTACTTTTGTCTTTTAAGGCACCTACTAGCTTCTTTGTGTGTGGATGATTTCCTACCTTTATTGTATGTTTTCACCTACCAGTGATCTTTTCCATTTTCTAATTTTCTTGCTTCTAGTTGTGGCATTTTTCTTTTCCATCTAGAGAAGTTCCTTTAGCACTTGTAAAGCTGTTTTGGTGGGGGTGAATTCTTTTAGCTTTTCCTTGTCTGTAAAGCTTTTGATTTCTCTATCAAATCTGAGTGAAAGCCTTGCTGGGTAGAGTATTCTTGGCTGTAGGTTTTTCTCTTTCATCACTTTAAGTACATTGTGCCACTCCCTTCTGGCCTGCAGTTTCTGCTGAAAAACCAGGTGATACCCTTATGGGAATTTTTGTTGTTCCTTTTCCTTTGTTGCTTTTAATATTATTTATCTTTAATTTTTGTCATTTTGATTACAATGTGTCTTGGTATGTTCCTCTGTGGTTTAATCCAGTATGAAACTCTATGCTTCCTAGACTTGGGTGATTTTCCTTCCCCAAGTTAGGATAGTTTTCAGCTATTATCTCTTTAAGTATTTTCTCAGGGTCTTTCTCTCACATTTCTCCTTCTGGACCCCTCTAATGCAAATATTAGTGTGCTTAATGTTGTTCCAGAGGTCTCATAAACTGTCCTCATTTCTTTCTGTTCTTTTTTTCTGATTGGTGGCAGTGATTTCCACTACTCTGTCATCCAGCTCACTTATTTGTCCTAATGCCTCGTTTAGTCTACCATTGACTCCAGTGTATTTTTCATTTCAGTTAGAATTGTATCCTTCAATTCTGTTTGATTGTTCTTTATATTTTCTAAGTATTTGTTTAAAACTTCTGATTTCTCACTCTGAGCATCCATTCTCATCTAAAGTTCTTTGATCATCTTACGATCATTATTCTGAACTCTTTCATTGGTAGATTGACTGTCTCCACATCATTTAGTTCTGGGGTTTTGTTTCATTCTTTCATCTGAAACATATTCTTCTGTAACCTAATTTTGTCTAAATTGCTATTTGTATTTTTTTGTATGTGGTAGCTTAGTTACATTTCTCAACTTTGTAGAAGTGGCCCTCTGTGGGATACATCCTAAGCGTCCCAGCAGCGTATCCTCCTCCCATCACCCGAAGGCCAGAGGCCAGCATGTTCTAGGGGAGTGTCTGGCTTGCATTTCAGATTCTGCTACAGACTGTGGGACTCTAATTTTCTTGCTTCTGCTGTCTGCCCCTTGGTAGGTGAGGCTGGTCTAGAGGCTTGGGCAGACTTCCTAGTGGGAGGGGCTGGTGCCTGCCCACGGGTAGGTGGAGCTGGGTCTTGGCACTTTGGTTGTGCCAAAGGGGCATGTGCCTAGGGGCATGTCTAGAGGCAACTGTGGTCTCAGCAGATCTTTTGGCTGCTGTCTGCTAATGAGCAGAGCTGTGTTCCTTCCCAGTTTGTTATTTTTCTTGAGGTGTTAGAGCATTGGATTCTATAAGCTGTTGAATGGGGCCAGGTATTGGTGCCAAGATGTCAACCTCCAGGAGAGCTCATACAGATGAAGCTCCCTGACATGTCCACCACCAGTATCTGTGTCCCCAGGGTGAGCATCAGCTGCTTCTCACCTCCCCAGGGGACCGTCCAAGTCCAGTAGGACGGCCCAGGCTCCTAGGCCCACTAGGTCTGGCCCAGGCTCCTCTCAAATTACTGTTTTCACATTTGGTCCCTGTACACATGAGATTTTGTGTGTGCCTTTTAAGAATAAAGTCTCTATTTCTCCCCCATCTTGTGGGGGCTCATACAATGAAGCCCCCCTGATCTTCAAAGCCAAATGTTCTGGGTACTCCTCTTCCCAGTGCCAGACCCCTGGGTTATGGGACTTAATGTGGAGCTCTGAGAGAACTCTGATATAAGTATTCTCCATTTTGTAGGTCACCCACCCAGGGGGCTGTGAGATTATATTATATCTTAGGTCTGTCCCTCCTACCCATCACTCTGTGGTTCCTTCTTTATATCTGTTGGCCAAAAATCTCTTCCCTAGTAGGTTCCAATCTTTTTCATCAGTGGTTGTTTTGCAATTCTTTGTGATTTTTGGTATGCTTGTGAGAGGAGGTGAGCTTAGTTATTTTACTCTGCCATCTTGGCCACTCTCCTCCATAGTATGTTTTTCTAAATCAGTCTCTTATGAACTTGATTGGTTTGAGTCTGCCCTTGACCAGTATGCTCTGTGTATAGAAAACATTAGGCTTCTGAGCTTAAAACACTCATTGTGCCTCTGTTTTAAACTTGGTAAGCAATACTAGAACTTCTAAAGTCTGTTTTTTGAAATATGGATGTTAATATGTATGTCATATATACATACTAAATATATATAATACATCTCTAGTTTCTCATCATTACTGTAAAACATAAATTTTCAGATCCCTTTAAAATTTCAGATCCTGGGAGTTCCCATCGTGGCTCAGTGGTTAACGAATCCGACTAGGAAACAAGAGGTTGCAGGTTCGATCCCTGGTCTCACTGATTGGGTTAAGGATCCGGCATTGCTGTGAGCTGTGGCGCAGGTCAAAGACGTGGCTCGGATCTGGCATTGATGTGGCTGTGGCTTAGGCCAGCGGCTACGGCTCCAATTGGTCCCCTAGCCTGGGAACCTCCATATGCAGCAGGTGCAGCCCTAGAAAAGCCAAAAAAAAGATAAAATTTCAGATCCTAATATCTGAATATATATCAGAACCTTCTCTTCTATATTTTCGCAATATGCTCCTACAAAGATTTGCATTTTTATTCTATGAGTAGGAAATTCCAAACTTGCAAAGTATTATTTCATACCTGCTTCCTAGTTTCACATACTGAGTTCTCTTTGTTATCATAGTGATAAATTGTTCAAAGATTCAGCTCCTTAACCTTTGAAGACCTAATTTTACCTAGGCTAGAGAGAATCAATATTCAATTTCCTGATAGATTTGATCCTCAACAATATCATAAAAATGTCACTTGCTGATATTTCATAATCTGTTAAAAAAAAGTGAGGTAAAAGACATACAATTTCTTTGTAGTTATTCTATAAAATATTTTGTCAGTTTTTTTGTGTAAATTTTATTAATCTTTTCATGGAATGTCCTGTTGGGAAATGTTTCAGCCACATCCACCTCTTTTGGAGCATAAGCAATCCTAAATGATAATAAACAGTGCTATAAAATGGCTTTGTTCTTGTTTCTGTGTTTATTATTTTTATAGTGCTACTATTTTGCCTTCTACTTCTTAAAGTTTGTGACTTCAGAGTCATATTTAACTTGTGCTTCTTTACATCCCTCTCTGTTGTTAAATTTTTCTAGTTTAGGGTTTTGTTACTATTTATCTGGAATGCTATGAATCACCTTTTATCTGGTTTCCTTGCTTCCAGTTCTGTTCTCCATATAATAGGGGTGATAATTATGATTGTTAAATAAACACTTAGTAGGCACTTAGAAAGGGAAGCAGAGAATATCAAGACCCTTCATGAGTCCAAGTCACTTTCTGTTGCTTACTTAGAGAAATGTGATAATCGTATAGAGTCTAAATTTCAGCCAGATATTTAACAAAGTCTTAGCTAACATCCTTGTGGATAAGGAGGATATGTGGTAGTAGTGACTGATTAGGCGAGAGCTTAGTTGATTTTGCATTCAAAAACCACATAAATGTGGGCGTTTCCGTTGTGGCACAGCAGAAACGAATCCGACTAATATCCATGATGATGCAGTTTCCATCCCTGGCCTCACTTAGTGGGTTGGAATCTGGCATTGCCATGAGCTGTGGTGTAAGTCACAGATGCAGCTCAGATCTGGCATTGCTCTGGCCATGGTGTAGGCCAACAGCTGTAGCTCCAGTTCGATCTAATAACCTACCCAGGGAACTTCCGTATGCCGCCAGTGTGGCCCTAAAAGGCCAAAAAAAAAAAAAAAAAAAAAAGAAATTTTGGCTACCAGCTATAGCTGGGGTAACATTTATTATTCTAACAGATTTTAGATTTTATTGGTAAAATAGTATTTATTTGATGGACCTAAGTCTTGCTATAATAAGTTGATTGTTTCTTTTCTGTTTTAGCAAAATTTATTGACTATTTGATATTTTTATTTGGCTGATCATATGGCATTTCACTTTTTCTTACTTCCATCTGTGTTTCTCTTCATTGTTCTTTCACTGTTTTCTTTTGATATTATCCCTTTGATTTTACCATCAACCTACCATTAGCATTTCTTTTACAGTTTCTTAGCTCTTAATCTGGCTTAGCTGTTTTATGCTTCGATGCCCATATTCAGTAGATACACATTCAAATAGGTAACATACTTGTGAAATCACTATCTCATTATTCCCAGTCCTGCCAACTTGTTTAAAATAATAGACCTAGTTTATCCCATAATTAAATTAATGCTTGTGTGTCCTTTGACTGGACCAATTCTGTGAAAACCACACCCATGTTAACCTTGGAAAAAGAAACCTCAGCATTTCATAAATGTATACTAGAGAGAGATTGAATAGTAGAAGTATGGTGTCCAGGGAGTTCCCATTGTGGTTCAGCAGAAATGAACCCGGCTGGTGTCAGTGAGGTTGTGGGTCTGATCCCTGGCCTCACTCATTGGGTTAAGGATCTGACATTGCCGTGAGCTGTGGTGTAGGTCAAAGACGCAGCTGGGATCTGGCGTTGCTGTAGCTGTGATGGAGGCCAGCAGCTACAGCTCCGATTCAACCCCGAGCCTGGGAACTTCCATATGCCACAGGTGTGACCCTAAAAAGAAAAAAAAAATAGTAATATAGTGTCCAGAAAAGGAGTCATTTAATTCTGCCTGCATGTTGGATGTTATATTCTGCCCCAAATACCTTTTTTTCTTTTGCTTTTTAGGGCCACACCTGTGGCATACAGAAGTTCCCAGACTAGGGGTTGAATCAGAGTTACAGTTGCTGGCCTATACCATAGCCACAGCAATGCAGGATCCAAGCCACATCTGTGAACTACACCACAGCACTATAGCTCATGGCAACACTGGATCCTTAACCCACTGAGCGAGGCCAGGGATTGAACCCACATCCTCATGGATACAAGTCAAGTTCGTAACTCACCGAGCCACAACAGGAACCTGAGTACCGTATTTTTTGAGTACTGAAGAAGTAAAGCAAAGGGAAAGAAGAGGAAGAAAACTAGAAGGATTTGTGAACACTGTCACTTTTATAAACAAGATAATATTTGGTCTGATAGAAAGAATAGATAATGTTTGATCTAATTAGAAAAGAATTATGGAACAAATGATAAATACCTTCAGATATTTTAAAGGTTATCTTGGGAAACACAGCATGGACCTGCTACATACGGCTACACAGAAAAAAGTCAGGAGTGAAATTTTTGTGTAATATAGGAAGAAAATTACTAAGAATTAGAGCCATTAACAACAGAAAAGGTACCTTATGAGACAGCAGGCCCCTTAGGCTGAGAAGGTAAATGTGGAGTTGGTGGAGTCTTTTAAAAATAAGTTTTTTTGCCTGGGGTAGAAAGCTGCACTAGATTATTTCTAGTAACTCTTTCATCTCTTTAAGAGAGTGATTTTTAGGACAAACTGATTTGGGGAAGGCTTAATGAAGAAACATTTAAATGCATAATAAAGGGGTATTTTCAAATTTTTAAGACAGGAAAAAAAAATTTAGATGGAGTTAGAAAGTAATTTTGCCCATCCAGATAGAAGGGAAAGTATCAATCTAGGATCTAGTGAAACATTTAAATCTGTATGAGATGAAACTTAAAGAGAGTATCCACCTGGACTTCACAGTCCCTCTGCATTCTTTTTTTTTTTTTTTTTTTTGGTCTTTTTGCTATTTCTTGGGCCGCTCCCGCGGCATATGGAAGTTCCCAGGCTAGGGGTCTAATCAGAGCTGAAGCCACTGGCCTACACCAGGGCCACAGCAACGCTGGATCCGAGCCGCATCTGCAACCTACACCACAGCTCACGGCAATGCTGGATCCTTAACCCACTGAGCAAGGGCAGGGATCGAACCCACAACCTCATGGTTCCTAGTCGGATTCGTTAACCACTGTGCCGTGATGGGAACTCCCTTCCTCTGCATTCTTTAGTAACCCAGCTTTATAGCCACTGCTGGAATTGACTCAACACCTTTGCTCCCTCCTAGCCTATTTCTTATCTTTTTGCTTTCTCTTTCAGCCCTGCCCTAAATACTCCCCTGGCCTATCTTTTTGTTTGTTTGCTCTAATTCATAATGTACTGATTGTGTATTTATGAAGATTTCTTAAAATGTGCCAGGATGCCACCTTTTTGGAAATTACTGGCTTCTTACCCAGGCTGTTTATATGTGTATACCTAATGAGAGATGAAGGGGAGAATATAAGGGAGAACTTAATTCGATATGGTAGTCTAGGATATTGTGGAGCTTTGAATACTGGAATGAGAGTGTCTTCCATCTCACTATAAAGTGAGTTTATAAAGTATATTTACAATAACTTGGTAGAATTATGGTACCAAAGCAAAGTAAATCTGCCTAAGATTATAATTTTCATATATTTTTTACTTCATTTTACTTTTACAGCATGAAATTAGGCAAGTTAGGACTTCCTGCTGTAGTACAGCATGTTAAGAATCTGGCATTGTCTCTGTGGCAGCACAGGTTCGATCCCTGGCCTGGCATAGTGGGTTAAGGATCCGGTATTCCCACCGCTGTGGCATAGGTTGCAGCTGTTGCTCATAGTCACTTCCTGGCCCAGTAATACCATATGCCATGGTGTGGCCATAAAAAACAACAACAACTATGCAAATTATTTGAGTCTGACATGCTTTTTTTTCTAATGTTCATACTCACTGTGAATCTTAATATATTCTCTAGATCACTGTGCAGAAATACCCATAGAAGCTCAACAGAAGAAGATGATTCATCTTCAGAAGAAGAAATGGAATGGAGTAATAACAGTTTGCTTCTAGCCAATCTTTCTATACCTCAGTTAGATGGAACTGCAGATGAAAATAGTGGTAAGTAAACTAGTCTACTGTGAGCATTTTGTTATGTAGAAGCTGCAAATATATATTTATTTTGAAAACTAAAGTCACACTCTCTCTGTATGTTGTTGGCTCAGTGAGGCTACAACAATACTGTTAGATTTTATCCTCCATGATTTTTTATTTTGAGAGAATGTAGATATATAGTATTTTTCTCATTTCTAAGAGGATAACATTTATTAATCACTGATTTATAGCTTCATAAACTTTAATCAGTTTATCATCTTAACATTTAACATAGGGAAGAATAAGAAGTATGCTTAGCCTATAGAAGTGATAATGCAAGGACTTAACTATTTTATGAAAGATTTTCAAGGTGACAGTATTTTTCCCCATATTCTCCCAAAAGGCACTGAATATTGATATCATCTATTTCTGGTCAAAGGAATATGTGTTTAAAATAATGACTAACAATCAAATCTAATTAATTTTTGATTATTAGATAGAAGTATTTTCCCAATGATGGGAATAACTTTTTTTTATTGAGATAACTGTTTTAAACATACAAGTTTAATTTCATTTGATTTCTTTCTTAGTGATAATATCATGGTGTGGGAAAATATTTTAAAACTTAAAAGAGTAGAGGTGAAATAAATTTTATTTTTCTCACATTTCAGACAATCCACTGAACAATGAAAATTCTAGAACCCACTCTTCTGTGATTGCAACAAGCAAGCTGTCAGTAAAACCTTCCATCTTTCACAAAGATGCTGCTACATTAGAACCCCCATCTTCCGCCAAAATTACCTTTCAGTGTAAACACACAAGTGCCCTTTCTTCCCATGTTTTGAACAAGGAAGATTTAATTGAAGACCTTTCACAGCCAAACAACCTGGAAAAAAGTCTAGATCATTCAGTTGCTTCTTTTACAAATGAAAGCACTTACTCTATGAAGTACCCTGGATCTTTAAGCAGTAATGTCCATTCAGAAAACTCTCATAAAGAGAATAGCAAGAAAGACATCCCTCCAGTATCTTCCTGTGAAAGTAGTATTTTTGATTATGAAGAAGATATTCCATCTGTTACGAGACAAGTACCAAGTAGAAAGTATACAAACATCAGAAAAATTGATAAGGATACCCCTTTTATACATATGAACCGTCACACTAATGAAAGTACATTGGGCAAAAATTCTTTCAACTTTTCTGACTTAAATCATTCAAAAAGTAAATTATCCTCTGAAGGAAATGAAAAAGGAAATAGCACAGCTCTGAATAGTTTATTCCCTTCATCATTAACTGAAAATTGTGACTTGCTATCATGCTCAGGGGAGAGTAGAACTATGGTGCATTCTCTTGATAGCATTGCTGATGAAAATGGACTAAATAAACTTAAAATTAGATATGAAGAATTTCAAGAACATAAAACAGAAAAACCAAGCCTCAGTCAGCAAGCAGCACATTATATGTTTTTTCCCAGTGTTGTTCTTTCTAATTGTCTAAGTAGGCCACAAAAACTCTCTCCTGTCACATATAAACTACAACCTGGCAATAAACAGTCCCGATTAAAAATGAATAAAAAGAAGCTTGTAGGTCATCAAGAGACTTGTACCAAAACTACTGAGACTGGACCCTCAAAAGATAATTGTATACAAAATAATCCTTGTAATAGTAATCCTGGGAAGGATAATGTATTGGCTAGTGATTTAATTAAGGTCACCCGTGGAGCTTTTGAAAATAAAACATCTGCAGACAGTTTTGTGGACTGTCACTTTGGAGATGGAACCTTAGAAACTGAGCAGTCCTTTGGATTGTATGGAAATAAATACACACTTAGAGCCAAACGCAAGGTAAATTATGAGAATGAAGATAGTGAGTCAAGTTTTATAACACACAACTCAAAAATTAGCCTACCTCATCCCATGGAAATTGGTGAAAGTTTAGATGGAACTCTCAAATCTCGAAAACGCAGAAAAATGTCTAAAAAGCTGCCCCCTGTCATCATAAAGTATATTATCATTAATAGATTTAGAGGGAGGAAAAATATGCTCGTGAAGCTAGGAAAAATAGACTCTAAAGAAAAACAAGTAATATTAACAGAGGAAAAAATGGAACTGTATAAAAAGCTTGCACCTTTGAAGGATTTTTGGCCAAAAGTTCCTGACTCCCCTGCAACCAAATATCCCATTTATCCACTAACACCAAAGAAAAGTCACAGAAGAAAATCAAAACATAAGTCTGCAAAGAAAAAAACTGGTAAGCAACAAAGGACAAATAGTGAAAATATTAAAAGAACTTTGTCTTTCAGGAAAAAACGGTCACATGCTATTCTTTCTCCTCCCTTACCATCTTATAATGCTGAAACCGAAGACTGTGATTTAAATTATAGTGATGTTATGTCTAAGCTAGGTTTTCTTTCTGAGAGAAGCACAAGTCCCATAAATTCTTCTCCACCTCGCTGCTGGTCTCCCACAGATCCAAGAGCTGAGGAAATTATGGCTGCTGCTGATAAAGAAGCAATGCTTTTTAAGGGTCCTAATGCATATATTGGCAAGACTCTTAACTCCCGTACAGGGAAAAATAGTCGAGCAAGAGTACAGGTTAAGAAATCAAAAACAAAGCTTGTTAATCCCTCTGTGGTTACTAAGAAAAGGAACAAACGAAATCAGACAAATAAACCAGTAGATGATGGAAAAAAGAAACCAAGAGCAAAACAGAAACAAAAAACAAATGAGAAAGGTATATCAAGAAAGCACATAACACTAAAAGATGAAAAACTAAAATCTCAAGCTGGTGCCGAAGTTAAGTTTATGCTGAAACAGAATGTATCTGAGACCGCAAATAGTTCTGGAGGCTCTCAACTACTTTTTAAACAGAAAGATGTGTCACTAATGGGCTCTGCTATAGATCATCCCCATTCTATTCTCCCTACTGGAATTCACGGACAGCAGAATTTACCTGGCTGCTTTTCTTCTTTCCTAGAAAGCAAGAAGCCTGTAGATTCGCAAGCATTCCCTAGTTCACGAGATGATGTGCATTCATCAGTTGTTTGTAGTTCTTTGGGACCTGCTATCTCAAAAATTAATGTTCAGCGGTCTCATAATCAAAATGCTATGTTTACTCTAAAAGAATCAACCCTGATTCAAAAAAATATATTTGACCTTTCAAACCATTTGTCTCAGGTAGCACAGAATACACAGATGTCTTCTGGTATAATGTCTCCAAAGATAGAAGAGAATGCAAATATACAAAAAAACTATTTGTCATCTCTTGGAAAGTTAAATGAATATCGTAATTCCCTAGAATCAAAGGCAGACCAGATGTATGCCCCTAATTTTCTGCACTGCAAAGACAGTCAGCAGCAGCAGGTTGTGTGCATGGCAGAGCAGTCAAAGCACAGTGAAACTTGTTCTCCAGGGAATGCTGCCTCAGAGGAAAGTCAGATACCTAACAATTGCTTTGTAACTTCCCTGAGAAGCCCAATCAAACAAATAGCATGGGAGCAAAAACAAAGAGGCTTTATTTTAGATATGTCAAATTTTAAACCTGAAAGGATAAAGCAAAGATCATTATCAGAAGCAATTTCACAAACCAAAGCACTTTCTCAGTGTAGAAATCGAAATATGTCAACACCTTCAGCATTTGGTGAAGGACAGTCTGGACTGGCAGTTCTAAAAGAATTGTTACAGAAAAGACAGCAGAAAGCACAAAATGCAAATAGTATGCAAGACCCATTGTCTAATAAACAGCAACCAAGCAAAAATATTTCTGGTTCCCTTGAGCATAACAAATCAATTAAACGAACACGATCTGTAACATCTCCAAGAAAACCTCGAACTCCCAGAAGTACAAAACCTAAAGAAAAAATTCCCAAACTTCATAAAGTAGACTCTTTAAATTTACAAAACTCTGGCCAATTGGATAACTCCCTATCAGATGATAGTCCCATCTTTTTTTCAGATCCAGGTTTTGAAAGTTGTTATTCACTTGAAGATAGCTTGTCTCCTGAACATAATTATAATTTTGATATTAATACAATAGGTCAAACTGGATTTTGTAGCTTTTATTCTGGAAGTCAGTTTGTCCCAGCTGATCAGAATTTGCCTCAGAAGTTCCTAAGTGATGCAGTTCAGGATCTTTTCCCAGGACAAACTATAGAAAAAACTGAGTTTTTAAACCATGATAACCAGAAATGTGATGAAAACAAACATCATGCTTCAGACTCAGCCTCATGGATTAGATCTGGAACTCTAAGTCCTGAACTCTTTGAGAAATCATCCATAGATAGCAATGAGAATCATCACCACAACCAGTGGAAAAATAGCTTTCATCCTGTAACAACTCGCTCCAATTCAATAAAGGAATCTTTCTGTGTGCAGCAGTCAGAGGACTGTCTAAATGAAAAATCCAGATTGAATAGGAATTCGGTAAGCAAAGAAGTGTTTCTTAGCCTCTCACAGCCAGGCAGTTCAGACTGGATTCCAGGTCATACCAGAAAAGAAATGGGACAGTCTCTCGATGCAGTCAATACCTCTTTTACTACAATACTGTCCTCTCCTGATGGTGAACTTGTAGATGCAGCTTCTGAAGATTTAGAATTGTATGTTTCAAGAAACAATGATATGTTGACACCAACTCCTGATAGTTCACCAAGGTCTACCAGCTCTCCCTCACAATCTAAAAATGGCAGTTTCACCCCTCGAACTGCTCACATTCTGAAACCACTTATGTCCCCACCAAGTAGGGAAGAAATTATGGCAACTTTGTTGGATCATGACCTTTCAGAAACTATTTACCAGGAACCATTTTGCAGTAATCCTTCTGATGTACCAGCAAAGCCCAGGTAATCAGAATTATATTTTCCCCTTGGGTCACTCTGAATGATAATATATGTAACAACATTTAGTACCTGACTACTACTTTTTTTGCTGTGATACTGTATTTGTAAGTATATCATTGGTAATACAATTTATAATTATGGACATATTAAGAAAATTCACAAACTAGCTGGATGGTTGCACCTAGAGAAATTTATTTAAGTTGAGGAGTGTTGGTCTTGGATCTACTATTATTTTGCATTGTGTCAACATGAAGGATTAGAGATGCAGAGGCTCTAGCATGATGCCAAATTAAGAAGTATGTCACAATACTTTAAAAGGATTATAATTTTAAAGATGGTATTTATTTCTAAAATGGTAAACTTTCATAATCTATTAAAAGAACTTTATTTTTTGAGTGTTTAAAAACAAGTATACATGTTTTTAGATACTTTCGTGATACATTTCTAAGTGAAGATTTTAAGTTGTTTCTAATACTCTCTTTTCATGTTGCCAAGATCTTCAATCATATTGTTAATATTGGTAGTTTGAACAGTTATTAGGAGTGCAAGGTGGACTTTACTTCCCCTTATCTTTTCTTTCTTTTAAGGATCTTTTCAGACTGTGATAAACAGACCAATACACACACACATACACATGGCCAGTAGCAAAATGCAAAGGAATCACAGTACTGGCTTATTTATAAACCAGTAGTTAAGTAGGTATCCTGTCCTGCCTGCATTATCAGAACATATCTGATAAGAGCTAATTTGGGGAACATAGCTTAATCTTAGAAGTTTAAGCCATGGTCCTGCCCCTGTGTCTTTGATCATATTTACCTGATCAGTTGCAAAGAGAGGCAGTTCATGTCAGCCATCCAGTCAGAGAATAGCTAGGACTGCTGAGGCAGATTCTGCTTAGTCTAAATGATGGAATGAAATATGAAGAGCCAAATAAGGCAAGAGGTCATACTGCATGTATGCACTGGCCTTGAGCAGCACCATGTTCCTGAGTCTAATCAAAAAGATGAGGAGCTCTCACTGTGACTCAGAGGGTTAAGAACCCTTCATAGTGTCTGTGAGGATGTGGGTTTGATCCCTGGCCTCAGCCAGTGGATTAAGGATCTGGCCTTGCCGCAAGCTGTAGCATAGATCGCAAATGCAACTTGGATCTGGTGTTGCTATGGCTGTGATGTAGGCCGGTAGCTGCAGCTCTGATTAGACCCCAAGGAACTGCCATATGTCACAGGTGTGGCCGTAAAAAAAGTCAGTAAATGGCAGGCATTTTACCCAGCAGATTAGCAATAATTTCTATAGGAGTCAATTTAAGAAAGGAGTGAGAAAAAGTGATTAGAAATATAGAGTAGAAGGAATTCCCTCCTTTAAGTCTTTGAAGTGAAGGCAGAAACCACCTCCTTACCCCCGCACTTCCTAACACATTTTTGCTCTTCTGTTTTGCTTAGTATCCACATGGGCCTTTTAGCATGAATGAAATTCTTTATTTCACTGCTGGAATATATGAATTTCTGTTTCTTAGACATTAGTTTCCATTATTTTAGAGGCTTTGTCTTTATCAGTAGTGATTATGGTATATTTTTTTCATCAATCTATATTTTCTTCCTTAGCCTTACACATCTTTTTAATTCTTAACTTATGTACTAGTCATTTACTCTGTATTGTTGTTAGTTGCTGTCCAACTTTGACTCTTGTTTTAATGATTATAAGCTGAAATAAAAGGATAATAATCATTATATTTGAAAAACAATTTTTATTAAAAAACTTATGTATTCGCTCTAGAATATATAGGAAGTATAAAAGCAGAAATAAAAATTATACCATTTCTCTAACTAGTGACAACTACTGTTAACATTTTAATGTTTTCTTACCTTTTTAATGTAGTTTTTATTGTTTTATGAAATGTGATCTTACTGTAGCCACAATATTGTGTTGAAGTTGATACCCTTAACATAATGTAAACATTTTCTAAATTTATGAGTTTCTTGAGACATTGTTTTAATGGCTGCATAATAGTTTATCATGTGAATGTTACTGAATAGAAAAAGGTGTTCTGTTTTGCCACTGTAAATAGTTATATGATTAGTATCTTTTTCATAAAGTATTTCTTATGTTTTGGAGTTTCTTCCTTGTAGCTCTCGAAGTAGGATTACTAAAAAATTTAAAGATCTTGGTATATGTTATAACATGAGTTGTAGCAATTAACATGCTGCTGACATTATTCAAAAAAGTGAATTTATCCCACCTCAGCAGTTTTTGTTATTTTTTACTTCATTATGATCTCTGTATTATTAATATTAGTCATGTAACATGTACACATTTCCTTCAATAGCAGTAACTCTGCTTCTAGTTTTTCATAAATCTGCAAAGCAGGTGTGGGGAAGGTGCTAGATCCTGATTATGGCATTAACTAGAAGGAACCAAAATCTTTCCATGTAAAGGGGAAAGGGAAATACAGTAACTTGAAAAAATAAAAATCATTAAGAAAGAAAGACAGACAGACAGTAACTCTAGTGCTCCTCCTTCAGCTCCAATGAGAAAACAAGAATTCAGTTCCTTGAGTTTTATCTAGAGAATGACCAGGTCATTTGGGTAGTCATGTCCTGTGAGAAGTAACTGAGGAACTAAGAACTAAGAGCTATCTTAATATCCATGAGAGATATAACTTGAGGAAGAAAAAATAGACTTATTTTGGAGTTCCTGTCCTGGCTCAGCAGAAGCAAATCTGACTAGCATCCATGAGGATGCTGGTTCGATCCCTAGCCTCGCTCAGTGGGTTAAGGATCCGGCGTTGCCGTGAGCTGTGGTGTAGGTTGCAGATACAGCTCGGATCTGGCGTTGCTGGGGCTGTGGTGCAGGCCAGCGGCTACAGCTCCGATTCAACCCCTAGCCTGGGAACCTCCATATGCTGTGGGTGTGGCCCTGAAAAAAAGACAAAAAAAGAAAAAGACCTAGTTTATGTTGCTGCAGGAGACAAAAATAGTACCAGTGGAACTATGTTAGATGTTTAGCTTCACATTTATAATAACTATTGGTAACTAAGCCAAGTTACCTTTTAATTAGTGATTCCTCACATACATACATTAGTAGCACTTAAGCTGCGTGGGCCCTGCCAGCTCCTAAATTCTTACATTGTTGTTAAACCTTGTCATGTAAAGAGGAGAAAGAATTATGGTAATTTACCTCAGTTGTGTGTAATTTTTTTAATGTTTGAGGGAATCTGGCAAAGTACAAAGATTTATTTGAAGTGACTGGCTTTGCTAAACCTGTGTATAGAGTCTAGAAAATGTAGAGAGGCTGTAAAATCTAGAGATACAGTCTTTGATGATAAATTCTTTCATTGTTTTTATTCATAAGTGGTGACATGGCAAGTTATTTAAGATGGGTAGAGGAGGAGTTCCCATTGTGGCTCAGTGAGTTAAGAACCCGACCCAGTGTCCTTCAGGATGCAGATTCAATCTCTGGCCTCACTCAGTGGGTTAAGGATCTGACATTACTGCAAGCTGCGGCATAGGTTGCAGATGCAGATCTGGCATTGCCATGTCAGTGGTGTACGTGGGCAGCTGCAGCTCCAATTTTTTGTTTGTTGGTTGGTTGGTTTTTTTTTGTCTTTTCGCCTTTTTCTGGGGCTGCTCCCACAGCATATGGTGGTTCCCAGGCTAGGGGCTGAATCAGAGCTGTAGCCGCCACACCGGCCTACATCAGAGCCACCAACGCGGGATCCGAGCCGTGTCTGTGACCTACACCACAGCTCACGGCAACGCCGGATCCTTAACCCACTGAGCAAGGCCAGGAATTGAATCTGCAACCTCATCGTTCCTAGTCGGATTCGTTAACCACTGCGCCACGACAAGAAATCTTGGAGTTCCTGTCGTGGCGCAGTGGTTAACGAATCTGACTAGGAACCATGAGGTTGCGGGTTCGATCCCTGCCCTTGCTCAGTGGGTTAACGATCCGGCGTTGCCGTGAGCTGTGGTGTAGGTTGCAGACACGGCTCGGATCCCGCGTTGCTGTGGCTCTGGCGTAGGCCGGTGGCTACAGCTCCGATTCAACCCCTAGCCTGGGAACCTCCATATGCCGCGGGAGCGGCCCAAGAAATAGCAGCAACAACAACAACAACAAAAAAAAAGAAATCTCGCAGCTCCAATTTGACCCCTGTTTTGCCACAGGTGTGGCCCTAAAAGGAAAAAAAAAAAAAAAAAGATGTGTAGAGAAAGGAAATCTGGTGAATTTATGCCACCTCCTCAAAGAAAAGGCTTCATGCAGCACTTAAAAAAAGCACCCTTCCTTTCCTTGTTTTGATGATACCTTAAAAAGGAAATTAATTTAGTAGTCATCTACCTGTGAGGAAAAGCATATTGAAACTAAAATGTACCTTCGTAAAGTAGGTGTGGTCAGAGGAGGGTGTGGAAAAGAAAGAAAGAGATGGGCAGTTTTAAGACTCTAAAAGGAACTTTGAAAACTCTCTAGGTTGGAGAGCTAAATATTTTGGTAATTGCTCTTTTCAGACAAAACAATTGTTGTAAAATATGTTGTTTATAGGGAGATTGGTGGACGGCTTCTCATGGTAGAAACTCGACTTGCAAATGATCTGGCTGAGTTTGAGGGAGACTTTTCCTTGGAAGGACTTCGTCTATGGAAAACAGCATTCTCAGCAATGACTCAGAATCCAAGACCTGGGTCACCACCTCGCAATGGCCAAGCACTTGTCAGTAAAGGGTCAAGTAATAGCCATAAAATGATTGAAGATAAAAAAATTGTGATTATGCCTTGCAAATGTGCCCCAAGTCGACAACTGGTTCAAGCATGGCTTCAAGCCAAAGAAGAATACGAACGTTCCAAGAAACTGTCTAAAACAGAGCCAACTGGAGTTGTAAAATCTGCTGAGAACTTCAGCGCCTCAGTTAATCCAGACGACAAACCTGTAGTGCCTCCAAAAATGAATACAACTGAACGTATACTCCCCACCACAGCACATACCAAGGAAGATGTTGATAATTCTCAGATTGGTTTGCAAGCACCAACCACAGAATGCAGTCGAACTGCAAGTGGAAGTCAGCCGCTGCCACCAGTTGCTTGTGCAGATGATGCTGAGAATGATGAGGATGAGGATGATGACTATTACATTAGTTATAGCTCCCCTGATTCTCCAGTAATTCCCCCTTGGCAACGGGCAACATCCCCAGATTCCAAAACATTAAATGGAGATGACAGACCCTCATCACCATTAGACGAACTACATTCCCTAACCATTGAGAACTTCTTAAAGCCCGTAAAAGACAGTATACAGAAAAGCCCCTGCAGTGAGCTTCAGGAGCCTCTAGTGATATCTCCAATTAATGTTAGGACAAGAACCGAGATATGTGAATCACTTTGCCTTCATAGTACACCAATCATACGAAGAAAACTTCTGGAAAGGCTTCCCGAGGCAACTGGCCTTAGCCCTTTGTCAGCAGGTAAGTTAACAAACAACAGAAAGTCTCTGTAAAGCTCTTTGAATATTAGAAATGAAGACAGCATTAGACTATGTAATGAAAATCAGAGCTTTTTATTTTTACTGTTTTGGGGGTGTTTTGGCAGGGAGCGGTGGGGGGGCACACCCATGGTGTATGGAAGTTCCCAGGCTAGGGGTCTAATTGGAGCTGTAGCTGCTGGCCTACACCACAGCCGTGCCAGATCTGAGCCACATCTGCGACCTCCACCACAGCTCATGATGAAGCTGGATCCTTAACCCACTGAGAGAGGCCAGAGATTGAACCCATGTCCTCATGGATACTAGTCGGGTTCATTACCACTGAGCCATAGCAGGAACTCCCAGAGCTTTTTAATTGATATTTTAGGTCTTCTAATGAGAGATTATTGTTACTTTATCATTTCTTAGAAAGACGTTGTCACATGGAAACCCTTTTATCTTTCTTACATCTGCTTCCTTCCTATTTTCTTGCCTTCTGGGTAAAATATAGGAGCCCTGTTAGAAACGTTACCTTCTTGACCTGGTTTTTCACTGGCTTTGATACATACCCAAATTTCTCCCATGCTTTAAAATAGAAGGAAAGCTAAACACCTGCCTTGACCTTACATCTGCCAGTTTCTGTTCTTTTTCCCTCTCTTGTAAAGCCAAATCTCTGAAAAGATTTCTCCAATTTGACAGTTCTGTTTCTTTCCCTTCTACTCATTTCTCAACCCACTCCCAACTGGATTCTGCCCCATCATTCCATCAGTCTGGCTCTTACAAAGATTCTCTATAACCTTCATGTAGCCAGTCTTCCTATCACATGCCCTTTAAGCAACCTTTGGCTTGTTGACTACACCT
The DNA here is from genome assembly GCF_054392235.1 of Sus scrofa. Taxonomy (NCBI): domain Eukaryota; kingdom Metazoa; phylum Chordata; class Mammalia; order Artiodactyla; family Suidae; genus Sus; species Sus scrofa. The sequence continues at coordinate 77,450,171 of NC_139383.1, read as the reverse complement.
TCTTTCTTGGAGCGTCTCCTCTTGGCTGTCCCTCTATTCCTCTTTCTTCCTACTTGCTTTGCTTTGAAACTTACTTCACATTCTCAGTTATTATCTGCATGTTGGAATTTATTAAGGCTTAGCCCTAAGCTGTCTTTATATTCTCTCTCAGTGACCTAATTCCTGCCAACATGATCACTATAGATAACTCACAAATTTAAATTTCCAGTTCAAAGCTCTTCTTTAATCTCTAGAACGTTATATCCAGCTGCCTGTGGCATTTCTTCTTGAATGCTCAAAGGCATCACAACATCAGTATTTTTTAAACTCAATTTTTGATCTCAGTGCGTTCATCACCAACCACCCAACACACCTCACTCACACTCATACAGGCCCATACATTGAAAACCATTGGTCCTTTTTCAGTTTTCTTTATTTCAGTGAATAGTACCACCATGTCTCTGTCATTGAGTTACATGGGTCAGAAAGATGGGATTTATTTATGATACTCACCTGATTCCCTCATGGCCTATCTTGTGGTTTCCACACTTCATTGTTTTCTAAATTACCCAAATTTCTCTATCTCTGCCCTGTCAGGCCTTCATCATCTCTCACCTGGGCATCTACCCTAGTATTCTTATTCACCCTTAGCAATTGCCAGGTTTTTTGCTCAGTAATCAGGGAAAATCACCACTGTTCCTAGTTAATTCCTATTCTTTCTTCTGACTTTAAATTCAAAAAAGCCTTCCTAGTCGCTCTGACTGGATAAAATTCCCAATTATATCCCCCTTTGTTGTACGTTCTATATGTATTTGATGAATGTCTGATTCTCTCTCTAGACCTCCTGAGGGTAGAGACTATATCTTTTCCTCATCCTTATAAATAATTAAATAATTCCCTAGGATAATAACTGAGGTATAAAACTCAACAATTAAAATCCATGTTTTTATTTAATAATACAAATTAAAAAATTTTTTTTAGTATGGGGGTCAGAGGTTTGAATTAGTTTCATTTTTAAGTTATGAAGTCTTTGGGGGGAATTTATAGGACAGTACTCATAAATGGCGTCTAAGAGTTTACAGAAATTACAAAAAAAAAACCACAGAAGCAGACAATTTTGATATACATGTTAAATATAAAATTTCTTTCCACAGAACCAAAAACCCAGAAATTAAGTCATAAGAAGGGAAGTCATAATACTGATGCTCTTAGAAGAGTACTCTTAACACAAGCAAAGGTAACTATGCTAAACATATTTAAAGATCAGTGGAAGATCCATTTTTATTCTTAGATTTCAGTTAGATAATTGGTAACTTTGTGTCAGTTTTTAAATAAGTTTATTATATTTTTGCATCATTTTATTTACATATCTTTGAGACAACAAGAAATTGCATAATTTTTTTTTAGTTTTTTTTTGTTGTTGTCGGGATCTAAAAGATTCTTATATGTAAATACAAATATTACAGAGAAAGTGACTATGATAGCCAAAATGTGGATTATGAGGATACAAATACATTAACTGATTACTGGCAAAATCAGAACAATCCAATGACAGCAGAGCTCAAGTAAGTGATTTTTGATCCCACCAAAAATATATCCTTTTTCTTGGTTTATTACTTTTTTTCTCAAATATAACATTGATTTTTCAGTTCATTTGACTAAGTAGCAAAGGAAAGCAACATTATTTACCTCTGAAATTCTGAAAAATCATGTGTCTTCAAATGCTAAAATTATTGTAATACTTAACTCAGAAATACATAATTATGTGAAAAAAGTATACATTTGATACGTATCCTTAGAAATATATGATAGAGATCATTTCTATATTGGCCACTTCTCATAAATATCATTAACTACATATATATTTTAGTATTTCTATTTTGAGATCACAAATATTTTTAAAACTTATTTTTAAGTTAGTATTATTAAATTATAGGCTATATATATTAAAAACATATGTGTATACAGCAAAAATTGACAGAACATTGTAAATGAAGTATACTTTAATAAAAAAATTAAAAACAAGTATGTGTCATAAATATAAATCAACACTTTGGCAGAAATGGTTAATGGATTTGGAAATCATAAAAAATATATTTTAAAAAATAGATTATATTCTTTGTAACCTCTTGAAAACTATTTATGTTTTAGTTTATCTTTCAAATATGTTATATTAGGGTAAAATACAGACCCACAATGTTCAAACCTTTTATAAATTTTAGCCAAACTAGTTGCAGATACATTGCTTGCCTGCCTGCTTACTTGTTTGTCATACTTCCAAGAAAGGTCAGGATAAATTTCTCTGTGGTCACAAATGTCAACTCTCTAAAAGACTATTATTTTCAGTATTTGGGATTTATGGGGAAAAAATTAACATATGGTTTACTTACAGATCATTAAAGATATTTCTACATGTATCAGTTCTGGTATCTTGAATTATTAGTCTGAAAAAAATTCTAATAAAATACTTAAGTGTCTTCTTGGACTTAAAGAGATAATACTGGAGTTCCCGTCGTGGCGCAGTGGTTAACGAATCCGACTAGGAACCATGAGGTTGCGGGTTCGGTCCCTGCCCTTGCTCAGTGGGTTAACGATCCGGCGTTGCCGTGAGCTGTGGTGTAGGTTGCAGACGTGGCTCGGATCCCGCGTTGCTGTGGCTCTGGCGTAGGCCGGGGGCTACAGCTCCGATTCAACCCCTAGCCTGGGAACCTCCATATGCCGCGGGAGCGGCCCAAGAAATAGCAACAATAATAACAACAACAACAACAAAAAGACAAAAGACAAAAAAAAAAAAAAAAAAAAAAAGAGATAATACTAGTTTACCATGTGTTACTAAATATATTATATTATGTAAGCAGAAATAAGTAGTCAAAAGAAAGAAAATGATTGCTCATTTATCTTTTTCTGGTTCTGTGTTTTTGTTTTTGTTTTTAATAGAATCAATTTGCAGCAACTACCCCAAAGAAAGAAACTTCTCAGATTGATGGACCATCTTTAAACAATACTTACGGTTTCAAAGTCAGCATACAAAACTTACAGGAGGCAAAAGCTTTACATGAGGTAAAACTATAGTAAGGACACATATACTTTGACTCATGTTTTATTCTGTGGTAAAAATACAGAAATTTTTTGCTGAAGGAGGAATACATTGATTTCTCTACCTATTTATTAATCTTCATTCTGTTCTTATTATTCCCACTATTTATATATTTATATAGAACAGGAAGACTTTTTTTTTTTTTTTTTTTTGCCGTGCCCATAGCTTACAGAAATTCCTGGTCGAGGGATCGAACCCATGCCACGGCAGGAACCTGAGCCACTGAAGTGACAACATCAGATTCTTAACACACTGAGCCACAAGGGAACTCCTAGAGCGGAGAAACTTAAAAGTAGTCATCAGTTACTGAGACTGCTTTGTGATTTCATACTTTTCACAAATCTTATACCTGAAATTAAAGAAGATGCTAAATTAGAAAAGATTTTTTTAGGAGTTCCTGTTGTGGCTCAATGGAAACTAATCTGATTAGTATCCATGAGGACACAGGTTTGATCCCTGTCCTCACTCAGTGGGTTAAGGATCCGGCATTGCACTCAACTTGCATCTGGCATTGCTGTGGCTGTGGCGTAGGCCAGCAGCTATAGCTCTGATTCAACCCCTCGCCTGGGAACCTCCATCTGTTGAGGGTATGGCCCTAAAATACAAAGAAGAAAAGATTTTTTTTAGCCATTAGAAACTGTATATCACTCTGGGATTGTTGTATTATGATGTTATAACATTTCAGATGTGATATCTACTTGTATTTTCTCTTTGGTTGGCTCAGTGGATTAGTGCTTGTTACAATTCATTTGTTCACATAATCTATGACCCAGTTACCTTCACAACACAGACCATACGCAAAGAATAGGAAGCTGTCTTGAAAAAAAATATTTGTCGCAGGATAGACGAGAATATATCTGAATGGTTCACTGTAAATTTATATGTACTGAAGAAAATACAACTTAAGACATACCTGACTGACAGTGAGGTGGAAATTAGAATATATTTTTGTAGTTTACACTTGTGCTGTCAGTATGGTAGCTACTAGCAACGTGGCTATTGAGAATTTTAAATTTGGCTTATACATCTAGGAATGGAACTTGAAATTTCATGTAATTTTAACTAAAAGTTTTATTTCCATAAAAACTTTTGCAACCTCATTGAGATGTGTTACAAATATAAAATGTATACTGATTTCAAAGACTTAATAGGAAAAAAGTATGTGAAATATCTCATTAGTAATTTTTTACACTGATTACATATTGAAAAGGTAGTTTTAGATGTATTGGATTAAAAGAAGATATTTTAAAACTAATTTAGCTTGTTTTTACCTCTTTTAAATGTGACTACTAGAAAATTTTAAATTACATGACTTTCATGATATTTCTTTCAGTCAATGCTAGCTTTAAACAGTTGTTTTATGTCTTGGCCTTTATAGCGGAGAATTTGATTTTGGGGGTGGTGGTGGTTTTTTGGGTTTTTTTGGTCTTTTGAAGCCAACAACCAATAGTTAAGTTCTATCTTGAACTGTTCTAAGGATTGGATGAATAGACTAAGAGAAAAATTTAAATATTGTCCTCATTTTTTGCCCTAAATTTGAACTAAGAATTGTACTTTTTTAGAATTAGTTTGAAACATAATCTAACTCCCTAATTGTTTGTGTATTGTTTCATTCACCAGCAGTCGTTTAGTTCCTGTTTGATACCTGGCCCTGTAATGTCCCCTGAAGCCCAGATGAATCAAGTAATAAGCTTAGGAATGTATATCTAATCACACCTGAAATTCAAAAATTAAAATACTTTGTTAAAAAATATTTATTAAAGTAAATTTGATAGACATTAACAAAATGACTTGTATTGATTTTTTTCTGTTATTATTTGAAAAACATAATTTTTTTATTACTTATTCTACAGAAATTACTTTATTCTACAAAACCCTATTTCAGAATCCTGGGCCGCCTTCAAAATCACTCTAGAGCTCTGGCAAGTTGCTCATAGCTTCCCAACACATGCGTTCTTCATCTCAAGGCACACTCCAAATAGCCACCTGGTGGTCAAATAGAGAATGAACAACAACAAAAATCTACTCTTCTTTTTTTCTAGAACTTGTGCTCATAGCATTTTTTCTTCTGTTTCTCGTTACCCTGGGCTAATCTCTCTTTTCATGTATAAATATACACACTGCAGCAGAGGTTTGCAGTCCTTGCCCCCCTCTCTTACCCAACTTTTTACTGATCACACTCAATAAATCTCTCTCTCCATCTCTTCATTCCATATGTTGGCTTCAAAAAAAAAAAAAAACGCCCCTAAGAACAATAATTTTTTTGGCTTTTTTGGGGTTTTTTTGCTTTTTAGGGCTGTACCCACAACATATGAAGTTCCCAGACTAGGGGTTGAATTTGGAGCTGCAGCTGCTGGCGTACACTGCAGCCACAGCAACGCTGAATCCTTAACCCACTGAATGGTGCCAGGGATCAAACCCACATCCTCATGGACATTAGTCAGGTTCATTTCTGCTGAGCCACAATGGGAACTTCCAGTAATGTATCTTATATCAAAGATTAAAAAGACAAAATTTGAATGTGAAATTTGGCCTAGTATATAAGTAAATCAACCTCCAGGACTCTTGACCTGAAGCTGTCTTCAGTCTTCATGGTCTTTCCACATATTCATTCTTTTCTAATTAAACAGTTTTGTTTTATTTGGATTTAGGGAGAGATTTTCTATTTTACAATTTTATATATGCTTATTATTCCAAAAAAAAATCCTGAAGAGTATATATTTAAAAGTTCTTTCCCTTAGCTCCTCATTTTACTTGGTTTGATTTTTTTTTTAACTTTAGTTTTTTTAAAAAATAGAAACAGCAATATATATTTCTTGAGGAAAGTGGTAGATTTTTAGAAATTTGTTTTATTTTATGTGCCTTATACATGCATAATTAATGTTCTTTCTATTTTAAAAAAGTACTTATAACATATTCACTAATGAATGCATGTACGATTACATGTACATGGTAAAAAAAAATTTCAAATCAAGACAAAAAGAATTGCAATGAAAAATAAGCTTCTTTTCCACCTCAGACTAGGCAGTCCCTGTCCCCAAAGGCAATAAATAGTTTTATGTTTTTTTGTCTCATTGCAGACATTTTCTATGCATGTGCTTAACAGTTTTTACACACATGGAAGCATACTACACTATTCCATTATCAATGTTTTATGGTTACCTTTCCAACATATTAGGACATACAGATCTGGCTCATTCTTTTGAAAATTTTGAAGGGTATAGAGTATTTTATTCTATGTAACCTTTACAGATGTCGCATAATTTATATAACCAGTCCCCAGCTGATGGACACATAGGTTTTTAGTCTTGTATAATTTATGAAAAAACTGGAACTATTATCGTCTTTAGTGAACATCTTTGTGCATATGTTTTGGCTACATATATGAATATATCTACAGGATATATTTTCAAGAGTAGAACTTCTAGATGAAAGCATATGTCTCTTTTAATTGAAGTATAGTTATGTTTAGGTGTACAACATAGTAATTCAGTATTTTTATAGATGATACTTCATTTAAAGTTACGAAATAATGGCTCCATTTCTCTCTGCTATACTATATGTCCTTGTTGCTCATTTTTTTTATACATAGTAGTTTGTATCTCTTAACCCCCGCCCCTGTCTTGCCCCTCCCCCCTTCCCTTTCCCCACTGGTAACTACTAGTTCTGTCCTTTTTACATTTTGGTAGGTATTTCTAAGTTGTCCTCCAGAGATAGGTACCAAGTTCTACCCTCACTAGTGAGTGCCTTGCATTTATGTTTCAACAGATAGTATGCAAGGTAAATACAAAATAGAAATCCTGTATTAAATTTACATGCTCTGAGTATTTACCAATATTGTAACAGTAGTCTACTAATTTCCATTGCCACATATATGACATAACTGCTATAGTGATGACTATAATTCCAGAGAGAAAATATGCATGGGCAAAAAACTGGCTTTTGTGTAGTTTATGCCATACAATTCTTATGATTTTTTTCGGAAAAAAATTGTAATTAGAAGTCTGCCTTGTACACACTAAAGTCTAAATTTAAGTAGCCCTCAGAGAATTAATAGATGGGAGCTTCAAGCTGAAAAATAGCTCTTTTGAGTTTAAATTGTAGGTAAAACTATAGTTAACTGGGTACAAAGTAAAAAGTAACAGACTTTGGTTTGAATGTCCAACCACTTGGATATTCTCTTTCTCAAACAGAAACTGAGAAAATCAAGAGGCACTGCATGTACTTTAGACAAATAGTTTTATTTTATTTTATTTTATTTATTTATTTTGTCTTTTTAGGGTTGCACCCACAGCATATGGAAATTCCCAGGCTAGGGGTCCAGTCAGATCTGTAGCTGCTGGCATATACCACATCCACAGCAATGCCAGATCCAAGCCACGTCTGCAACGTACACCACAGCTCAAGCAGTGCTGGATCCTTCACCCACTGAGTGAGGCCAGGGATTGAACCTGCGTCCTTATGGATACTGGTTGGATTCATTAGCACTGAGCCACAACAGGCGCTCCTAGACAATAGTTTTAAGTATGTATTTTCATTAAGAAATTACAGCATAAGCATATTTTTTAAAAGAAAAATATGAACTCTTTAATCTGATTTTAGAAATAAAAATCTAGTTTTAATTTGTAGAGTGTTAAATTGTGACTTTATTTTTTCTGTAATTTTACACATATATTTCCCTAGAGTCTTAGTGAAACATTCTTTTTCAGCATGTCTCAAAAAAGTGTTTAAAAACATAATTTTTATTTCCTTTTATAGATACAAAATCTTACTCTAATCAGTGTAGAATTACACGCTCGGACTAGACGAGACTTAGAACCAGATCCTGAATTTGACCCAATCTGTGCTCTCTTCTACTGCATCTCATCTGACACTCCACTACCAGATACAGACAAAACAGAACTCACGGGTGTAATAGTGATTGATAAAGACAAGACTTTGTCTAGTCAAGGTAATGTGCATTTTTATTAATTTTATACCTGCCTACTCTAGGATGAACCTCTTAATGGGACAGTTTCTGTGCTGGAGATCTAAACCAAACAAACATAATGAACTCCTTTCTAAAACGTTTGCTGAGCTGCGAGTAGGAAGTATTGTGTGTAGCTTTGTTCTCAGTTCATTATTTTTTCTTGAGTTATCATTAGAAGCAAAACAATATAAAGAGCTTATTAATAAAATTTCCAATTAGCATATCTAATTTGACCTGAATATTATTTTATAAAATATTTATTGTTAATACTGATGATTGTGTTTCTCTAAGATGAGTGGACAATCTTCCTTATATATACATGTTGGTATTTTTCTGCTAATACAAAATTTTTTCACTTTAAGAAGTTAAGGAGTTCCCGTCATGGCGTAGTGGTTAACGAATCTGACTAGGAACCATGAGGTTTCAGGTTCGGTCCCTGCCCTTGCTCAGTGGGTTAAAGATCCGGCATTGCCGTGAGCTGTGGTGTAGGTTGCAGACGCGGCTTGGATCCCGTGTTGCTGTGGCCCTGGCGTAGTCCAGGGGCTACAGCTCTGATTCGACCCCTAACCTGGGAACCTCCATATGCCGCGGGAGCAGCCCAAAGAAATAGCAAAAAAAAAAAAAGACCAAAAAAAAAAAAAAGAAGTTAAGTTACTACTATAATAGTTTTTAAGAGATTTAAGATGTATTCTAATTTTATTGGTATCTCTTCTTAAATACTTTTGGTTCAGAGGTTCTTTATATGGTATAATGCAATAAGACACTTCATAAAATACCAAGTATACCTCTGCAGTTTTAAATGGTAATATGTGAATTCAGTCAGTTGAACAGGAAGTTTTAACATAGAACAAAACCATATAGAAATTTGCAGTTTAATCAGTGGAGTACTTGAGCTGGCTTCTACCAACTAATGAGCAAATTGCTAAATTTTCATGGATTTTTTTTTAAACTAGCTGATGTCACGTTAGTAGTTTGAAATTAGCCATGGCAGGACGTTTTCACATCTTGGAAGCAGGCAAACAATACAAATCAGGGCTTTTTTTTTCCCTGGAGAGGTAGCTGTAAACATTTTTCCAGCAATCCACTTATTAAAATACTCTCTACTAAGCAAGCTCTTACCATAGAAAGAAACAAAGTAATAAAATTTCTTTTGGGATACACGTTGTTATCTAGGGAATTTTGTGAATGCAGACTTTTCAGGAAAATAACTAAAAAATAAAATTTGAATTTTCAGTTGCATATTAAACTAGGAAACATTTAAGAAAACTTTCAAAAACTAAGTTAATTATATGTATTTACTTTGGGGAATGCTGTCTTAGGTAAAATATTTTAGTAGCATAATTTCACTCAAAAATAAGGGATAATATACAATTATAAATAATAATAAATATTTTGCTTATTTCTTAGATATCAGATATCAGACTCCATTACTTATTAGATCTGGAATTACAGGACTAGAAGTTACCTATGCTGCTGATGAGAAAGCACTTTTTCAAGAAATTGCAAATATAATAAAGAGGTATTGTTTTATATTTTCTGATTTTTCCAGTTTTTGTTCAGAGTCCTTTTGTGCTGTAGCTGCCCATGATCTGTTATTATACCACAGACTTGTAGAGTTGCCATGTATCAGGAAATGGGAGTCATCCTGCACTGCAGACATTGGGTGATACTTTAGGTGTTAAGTAATATAATCTGGACAGGCTGCACATCATAATTCCAAGTGACTTTATGAGCAGTTATATAAAACCCAACTCTTTTTTTAAAATTTTTGTGATCTTTTCTGCTTTTTGTTGTTGTTGTTGTTTTGTTTTGTTTTCTTGTCTTTTTAGGGGTGCACCTGTGGCATATGGAAGTTCCCAGGCTAGGGGTTGAATTGGAGCTGCAGCTGCCAGCCTACACCACAGCCACAGCAATGTGGGATCCGGGCTGTGACCTACACCACAGCTCACGGCAACAACAGATGCTTAACCTACTGAGAGAGGCCAGGGATTGAGCCCGTATCCTCATGGATATTAGTTGGGTTCATTACTGCTAAGCCGCAATGGGAACTCCTCACTCTGCTTTTTGACCTTTTAAAATAATAGTACAATAATGAGAGTAATTTGGAGCTTCTGCTTTGATAGCATTACAGTAGTTTTTGCTCTCAAAAGCTTTTATTCTCCACTTAAGACTATAGTCAGTTCTTCTCTTGCCCACACAATTTTCCCATTGAAGTGAATCTTCCTGTTTACTCTCCTTCATTTTCCCGGGTGATCTTTATGGATGTCCTAAGAGGAAGCACAAAGAGACTCCTGGGTTGGGTGCAAATTGTCAGTTCAGTTCTACCAATGCAACTCTGTGACCACAGTGAGACATTTTTCTCCTAGTTTCTGATGTTTAGCTTCCCCACATTAATCTCACCCTTATTAATATTTCTTTCTTCCATTAAACTGCCACCTTCCTCTTTAGTTTAAAGGACAGATTTGTAATTACTGAGGCTTTATTTTTGAGGACCAAACCATTACCAAAATTACATGGGAAAAGGAAGACATTTTCATTTTTCTTTCTCAGAATTAAAACTGTTAAAGGACAGTAGAGGGTAGAAAAGTGACAACAAAATCACCTGTGGGATCATTTTCAAAATACAGTGTCCACCATGCCTTCATACTTGACCCTGCCCTACCCACGTTATATCAGTTATACCCTCACTCATAGACCAATCTAAGTAAAAACTGTTTACTATAAAAGTAGCTTCATGCTAGGAATTCTGATCACCTCATCCGTTCTGTAAGTATCACTATCATCCCCTCCCTCCTGAAAAACACTATAAACTGTAGATTTTTACTTTTTAAATTTATATCATGAAGAAGCATGGTTAAAGGTTCAAATGTGTGGTCCTTGTGTAATGTTTTCGTTCCTTCTTTAGGTACGATCCTGATATTTTGCTAGGATATGAGATTCAGATGCACTCCTGGGGTTACCTCTTACAAAGGGCTGCAGCACTAAGTGTTGACTTATGCCAGATGATCTCTCGGGTGCCAGGTATGAAGCACTGTGAATGTTTTATTGTTCAACTACAGAGCAAATCACAAAATGAAGACAAGATGTTAAAAAGTATTATTGCTTTAGCATAGTTTTTAATACTAAATTATCTAAGTTCTAGGTATATCATAACTATTATAAAAATTTTTAAATCAAGAAAAGGAAATATACTATGTAGTATATTTTTTGTTTATTTTCCTTTCATTTTTCATAGACATGTATCATAAGTATTTTTTATGTAACTTTAGTCCTACATGTATCCCATTTTTATTGTGCTTCCTTCATCCAGAATTTTAATGTAAGTGTTTTTTCTGTTTTATGAGATAGTCTTTGTAATCATTATGAAGCATATAACATTTCTTTGACTTGACACAGCATAATTTTATTTGTTGGTTCTTTGTTTTATCCATTTGGTAAGATAGGATGAGATGGTAGAGGAGCACTATTGATTTTTATTTGAGTATTAGACTAAAAATTTACATGAATTTTGAAGGCTGTTCTCCAAAAGTATGATTCTAATTGAAAGAGCAGGGTCAATAATAATATTCATATCAAAATTAGTTTTTAAAGCATTTTTTAAAGTTATGTTTTCTTTATAGTCACAGAATTCTTAATAACTTTGATCTTAATGCCCTCCCACAAGTCTGACTAGGACAAGGTAGCATGTACTCCCAGAAGCTCAAAGATCAAATACAAAATTAGTAAAACTAATCAAGAGACCTCCTGAAAGGGATTATGAAGTCAGTGAAATGTCTCAAGTTTGGGAAAATTTAAAGGGAAAGGTTGAAGCTAGAAGATTCAAGGACTAAATATTTTGAGCTTTGCAAAAACTTGGAATTAAAAGGCAGAGTTGCTTTTAGTTTTTCATTGCATTATATTTTTGTAGCTTCTGTGTCCCTTGAGTGATACGAGTAATCTCACTTTTTTCAGCGTTTCATTCAAGAAAGGGAGCATGAGGAGTTCCCCTTGTAGCTCAGTAGGGTTAAGAATCTGACTGGTATCCATGAGGATGCAGGTTCGATCCCTGGCCTTGCTCAGTGGGTCAACCATCTGGTCTTGCTGCAAGCTGTGGTGTAGGTCACAAATGTCGCTCAGATCCCACATTGCTATAGCTGTGACATAGGTAACTCCTGCTATTTTAGAACACTGATGGAACCATTTTAATTGAGGCAGTGTGGTGCAGTAGAAAGGGCATGATTAGGGAGGCATATAAAGAGCACCAGCAGTAAAGAGCACACATTCTGGAAAGAGGCTGCCTGGGTTCAAATCCTGGCTGTTCTGCAACTAATTATATGGTGTGAAGCAAGTTATTTAACCTATCAAAAACATCAGTTTATTCATCTGTAAAATTGGGATGATAGTAGAACTTATAAAGCTATTGTGAAATACTTAGAGCAGCACCTGAGAATATAGTGAATGTTATATGTTTGTTAAATGAAAAATTAAAAAACCAAAAGAACTTTTGTAAACCTTTTTATAAAAAATTATAGTTGATTTACAGTACTATGTTAGTTCATATTGTATAGCACAGGGAATTATACCCATAATCTTGTAATAATATGTAATGGAATATAATTGCAAAAATACTCAATTACTATGCTGTACACCTGAAAAAAAACCTTGTAAACGTTATTTCTTCATTTATTTGTTTATTTTTATTATTATTATTTTGTTTTGTTTGTTTTGTCTTTTTGCCTTTTCTAGGGCCGCACCTGCAGCACATGGAAGTTCCCAGGCTAGGGGTCTAATCGGAGCTGTAGCTGCTGGCCTATACCACAGCCACAGCAACTCAGGATCTGAGCTGCCTCTGCAATTACACCACAGCTTACGGCAATGCCAAATCCTTAACCCACTGAGCAAGGCCAGGGATTGAACCCGCAACCTCATGGTTCCTAGTTGGATTCGTTAACCACTGAGCCACGATGGGAACTCCTAAACATTATGTCTTTAAAGAAGAGAGGTAGGTGCACGTACATTGTCTTTGGAATCAGGTATTCCTGGTTTAGAATACTAGTTCTGTTACTCTATGGCCTGGGTCAGGTAAAACATTTCTCCTGAGTAGAAAGTATTACAATGCAGGAGTTCCTGTCATGGCGCAGCAGAAACAAATCCAACTAGAAACCATGAGGTTGTGGGTTTGATCCCTGGCCTCACTCAGTGGGTTAAAAGACCTGGCATTGCTGTGAGCTGTGGTATAGGTCGCAGACACAGCTCAGATCTGGCATTGCCGTGGCTGTGGCATAGGCCGGCAAAGCTGTAGCTCCGATTGGACCCCTAGCCTAGGAACCTCCATATGCCATGGTTGTGGCCCTAAAAAGCAAAATAAATAAGTAAATAAATATTACAATGCAAAATAAAAATTATGCTAACATAATAAAGCAACTGTGTTAAAATAGAAAATGTTAGTTAAGTTCTTAGAACATAATAGACACTCAATTATGGTAAATATATTTATTATTCCAGACCTCTATTCAACAACATTTATATCTACCCAATGTTATATGGGAGAAATGAATTTTAATTTTTATACTAGATAAAAATCATCACCTAAGAAACTAGACTCAGGATTCTATTTGCATAAGAGGAACTCTTCATGTAGTTCTCTATACATAGTTAAGCGAATTTCATCCTGAATATGAATATTACTAATATCAATAATTTTCAGAGAATTACGTATTACCCAGTTTTTGCCAAGAAATGACCAGTTTAACAATAAATAGTTTTCATCCAGACACCAAAGAAATGATGTGGTGTTTTATGAAGAAAAGAGGACCAGAAATCACCATATTGAAAGAGAAAAAGGTTTTTTTTAAAGTACGTGTGTCTATATGTACATTTTTTATTTAAAAAATATATATGCACCTTTCATAGACATTTTACAAATTTTTTTCATAACTTAAAGGGAAAGAAAAGCCATTTTACTAGTCAAAATGATGATTATTCTCTTAAATAGACTTTGAATTACATTTCACCTTTAATCTTCATCTTTAATTTTATTTATTTATTTATTTATTTATTATCTTTTTAGGGCTGCACCTACGGCACTTGGAGGTTCCCAGGCCTAGCGGTCTAATCAGAGCTACAGCTGCCGTCCTACACCACAGCCACAGCAACACCAGATCCCAGCCATGTCTGCGGCCTACACCACAGGTCATCGCAACACCGGATCCTTAACCCACTGAATGAGGCCAGGGATCAATCCCACAACCTCATGTTTCCTAGTTGGTTTCGTTAATTACTGAGGAACTCCTAATCTTCATCTTTAATTTTTATTATTCTCATTTTCTTTCTCATAGTTTGCTTGGAACTTTGATTTCTGTGAACCCTAATGCAGTCTACATTCATTTCTATAGATGACAAAATTGAGAATAGATTTGCAGCTGAAAGAGATGACTATGGATCGGATACAATGAGCGAGATAAACATTGTTGGCCGAATCACACTCAATCTTTGGAGAATCATGAGAAATGAGGTATAGTACTTTATTTAAAATTTGGTTTGGGAGTTACCATTGGGGCTCAGTGGTAACAAACCCCACTAGCAAACATGAGGATGCAGGTTCAATCCCTGACCTCACTCAGTGGGTTAAAGATCCATCATTGCCGTTAGCAGATGTAGTTCGCAGATTCGGTTTGGATCCTGCGTTGCTGCAGCTATGGTATAGGCCAGTGGCTATAGCTCCGATTCAACCCCTAGCCTGGGAATCTCCATATGCCACATGTGTGGCCCTAAAAAGACAAAAAGTAAATAAATATAAATTTTGGTTTGGAAATAAGAGATTAGACCAATATATTGATTTTAATCATTATAGACTATTAGTATTACTTCCTATGTAACTTACACTTCTTTGTGAATATTTTTCTTATACTTACCTGGAGTTATAAAAATAAATACTGCTTTCTAAAATTCAGATCTGTAGAAGTATTTAACTTTATTGTTATTGATGACTTTTTTTTCTTTTGTCCTATTTGTGTCTAAGCACAAACAGCAGTGACTATAAAAGTCTATAGCTATTAGGAGTCCTTTGTGGCTCAGCAGTAACAAACCCAACTTGTATCCATTGGGATGTGGGTTCGATCCCTGGCCTTGTTTAGTGGGTTAAGGATCCGTTGTTGTCGTGAGCTATGGTGTAGGTTGCAGATGCAGCTCAGATCCTACATTGCTGTGGCTGTGGTGTAGGCCTGCAGCTGCAGCTCCCACTCGACCCCTAGCCTGGGAACCTCCATGTACCACAGGTTCGGCCCTAAAAAGACAAAATGACGACAAAAAGTCTATTATAAAATGTTGTGTTTCTTTATATGGAATGTTGTATAATTTCATCATTTTTTACTCAAGTCATTTTTTACATTCAAGGCCAGATGAACTTAGCTTGCCCTTTTTGATTTATTGTGGTAAGAAAAATTTGGTCTGGACATAGGAATGAACTGTTGAACTAAGGGTATTTTTTTTTCATCCATTGTGTTTTTTTCCATTTTTTGAATCATTATTATCAAAGTATGGTTGATTTATAGTGTTTCATCAATTTCTGTTGTACAACGAAGTGACCCACTCACACACATTTCCCTATGCTCTTCAGTACAATCCCATTACCCGTCCATTCCAGATATAACAGGTTGCATTCCCCAAAACCCCTCAAATGCCCATCCCTCTCACTCCCTTCCCTCCCCCCAACCCCACCCCTGGGAACCCTAGTCTGCTCTTCTTGGCCTTGCTCTGTTTCTGTTTTTTGTTTGTTTGTTATTTTTTAGATAGGGTTATCTGTTCCATATTTTAGATTCCACAAATGAGTGATATCATGTGGTATTTGTCTTTTTCTTTCTGGCTTAGTTCACTTAGTATGAGAGTCTCTGGCTCTGTCCATGTTGCTGCAGATGGCATTAATTTGTCTTTTTTTATGGCTGAAAATATTTGTACCACATCTTTTTTCTTTAATGATTTTTATTTTTTCTGTTATAGCTTGTTTACAGTATTCTGTCAATTATATATATATATATATATATATATATATATATATATATATATATGTTCTTTTTCTCATATTATCCTCTGTTATGCTCCATCACAAGTAACTAGATAGATCTTCTCAGTACTAAACAGCAGGATCTAATTGCTTATCCATTTCAAATGCAATAGTTTGCATTATTAACCTCAGATTCCCAGTCCATCCCACTCCCTCCCTCTCGGCAACCACAAGTCTGTTCTCCAAGTCCATGAATTTCTTTTCCGTGGGAAGGTTCATTTGTGCCATATATCAGATTACAGATATAAGTTATATCATATGGTATTTGTCTTTCTGACTTATTTCACTTAGCATGAGAGTTTAGTTCCATCCGTGTTGCCGCAAATGGCATTATTTTGTTCTTTTTATGGCTGAGTAGTATTCCATTGGGTATATATACCATATCTTCTTAATCCATTCACCTGTTGATGGACATTTAGGTTGTTTCTATGTCTTGGCTGTTGTGAATAGTGCTGCAGCAAACATATAGATGCATGTATCTTTTTAAATGAAAAACTAAGGATATGTTAAAACTGAATGAATTGGAAAGGTAGTACTTGGAAATTAAATAACAACATCTAGGTGAGTCTTTGGAGGCTGGATAAGGATTTTTGGTGGTACAGATTTCAACAAACTATATCATTAATATGCAGTCACTCAGAGAAATTGTTCTGTCACCCAAAAATGTGGGAAGAAAGATACCTATAATAAATTGGTCCGTTCTTAGATTTTGGACAATTTCAGGAAAAAATGTTTATATTTAAAACAGAACTCTATTCTTCAACTACTTCCCTTTGAAATTGCTTTCTCATTATGCACTTTCTGTTATGTACTCATTATTCACTCTGATCTTTTCTGGCTTCTCTAGATTTATATAAAAATTTGAGTTTTCAAGCATGCCTTCTGTAATTCTTGTGGGACCTATCACATAATAATTCATCTAGATAAGAAAATATGCTCTTCATATAAAATTTAGATATTCTTATTTTTCATTTTTGTTTTCTCTCTGCACCATTTGCCTAAAGTTATGTTTACATTTCATCTAATTTGAAAACGTATGATGTTATGTGTCTGCTTGAGGATAGTTTATCCTATTGTTTCTTCTTAAAATGTTGTCATTATAAGAATCCCTCAGTGATTTCAAAAACACAGTTTACCCTTCAATAATACGGGTTTGAACTGCACAGGTTCACTTCTAGGCAGATCTTTTTCCCCAATAAATATACTACAGTACTGCACAGTCCACGGGTTGGTTGACTCCGTGATTGATTGAATCTGCAGACGTAGGTTGACAGATACAAAGAACTAACTGTAAAGTTATACACAGATTTTTTTAACTGCATTTGGGTTGGTGCCCTAACCCCCCCTGTATTGTTAAAGGGTCAGCTGCAGTTCCTAGTGACGTAGCATAAGATGTGGAAGGTACAAATATTGTGATGTATTTTGTTTGTATATTCCATTGAAGTTTAAAAACTTCATTCTCTGATACTGCCTGGAATGAACACATAAATTAAGTGTATAAACATGAAATTAAATTATTGATCATAGTTTCAGGGGTCTTTTCACTCCTGAAGATCCAAAAGGCAGCTATAGTAATTATGAACTGTTAGCCTAAAAATCACAAAATTGGAGAGTAAATTCAGAGTCAAAGCCTTTCTCTAATTCTAGGCTGACTATACAACATCTCTGATCTTCATTTTTATCTGTAAGGAACAACTGTGAGAAAATTATGAGTTGAGTAATTTACCACCTAGATGGGCCAAGCTAGATTTATTATTTTCTTTCCAACCCCAAAGTACTCCTGGCAGTTGGGAATTTTCATGAAATCCTGAATGAACTTGTGGGAACTACTGTCTTGTATCTCAAGTTGTCATTGAACTTTAAAAGTTATGACTTTGGGCAGAAGTTGGCCCTGAGAGTTTCTTCATATTAGAGGTCCTCAAACTATTTTTTTCTGGATTTTAATAGTTCCAGAGGCTCCTTTTTACCTTTATTTCTTTTATCCGTATCTCCCTCATGACACTTAACTGTTTCATCATTTTCTCAAATCTTTATAGTTTGATTTAAATATCCTCTTTATTAAGAATAATAAAAACAATTTTAAAAATGATTAAAAAAGAATAATTTATATTCAGTGTTAAGTGCAAGAGAATATATAAAATGAAAATGAAATCTCTTTGTTCTCTCTAGGACATCTCCACAACATTTGCCCCATGCCCCCTCCCCCCAAGTACAGTTTATAGTCGAATGGATATCTTTTTTTATGCCTACTTTGGGTTTTTTAAATTTTGTTTGTTTTTTAATATACTAGTTTTCACTCTCACGCTTAACACAGAATTATTGCTATTCCCTCTGAATTTTGAATCTTATCACAAAGTGCCTCTTAAATAGTATCATGATATATTTATATCATGAATCATGATGTATTTGTTGATTGCTTGAATGAAAGAATAAATGACTTTTTCCCAAAGGATTTATATTTAGAGGTCTTCCGGATATCAACTTAATCCAGGCCTTTCAGGAATTTGCAAAGTAGGGAGTTCCTGTTGTGGCCCAGTTGTAACGATTCCGACTAGTATCCATGAGGACGCAGGTTCAATCCCTGGCCTTACTCAGTGGGTTAAGGCTCCAGCATTGCCATGAGCTGTGGTGTAGGTTGCAGACGCAACTCAGATCTTGCATTGCTGTGGCTGTGGTGTAGGCCGGCGGCTGTAACTCTGATTTGACTCCTGGACTGGTAACCTCCATATGCTGCGGGTGCGGCCTTGCAAAGTAGGTTGGAAATACATCTGATTTAATTCAACACATATTTATGTAGTGCCATCTCTAGTGCACAGATTTGGCCTGGGTTCAGATGAAGTAAGAGTATAGCTGATTCCTCTCTTTTAGCAGCCAGAGAGGCAGAGTATCTGGGTGCAGATATTGGTAGGTGTGTAGATGTGAGGATGGGTATCTGTGGAAATTTTCTTCTGGTTGCTTCAGTTTTCTGAAGTGAAATAAGAATCACTTTTCTCAGCTGAGAGCGCAATAGAGTGGAAGGGCTCTTTGCGTTTGAGAAAAGGAGTCGTCTGGGAGGATTTGAGGATGGTTAATTAAGAAAATATAAAAGCTAAGCATTGACAGCCCATTTGAGATTTGCATCAGAAAATTAAAGTGGTATCTGCCAGCTATGTTCAAATTCACAGATGTAAGTGCAGAGTAACAGGGTTAGATTTGCACACAACTCACAAGCCGAGGGTTATGGCTTTACTAAAATTTAATTAATTACAGAGAAAGCAAGAGCGGGGCTAGAACTGAGTGTTAGTGCAGGATTGTGATTGTAATGATTGACTGAGGAATTTGACCTAGATTAGGAGCAAAAAGGTCAGGGCACCAGAGGGAATGAAGGAGACAGTGGTCAGAAAATGAGTGTTAAGTGGAGTTCCCGTCGTGGGGCAGCGGAAACAAATCCAACTAGGAACCATGAGATTGTGGGTTCGATCCCTGGCCTTGCTTAGTGGGTTGAGGATCCAGTGTTGCTATGAGCTGTGGTGTAGATCAGCAGCTGCAGCTCCAATTAGACCCCTAGCATGGGAATCTCCATATGCTGTGGGTGCTGCCCTTTAAAAAAAAAAAAAAAGGCAGGACAAAAAGATTAAAAAAAGAAAAAAAAAAAAAGAAAATGGGTTACATGAGATTATGGAGAGGGTACAGTTACTGGAAATCACAGGTCTTAGAATGTGATCATCTGAGTGGCTAAAGTGATTTGAAGGCACTGGTGTAAATTTACCTCTGAGACTTATTTTCTGGTGGTGATGTCAAAGGGGACAAGACCAGAGTTAAGAAAATGAGGGAGAAGATTATTGTAGTCACTCAAATGAAAGTTGGCAGTGATACAGAGATTCACAAAACAATTTAAAGAGTAAATCCACAAGAATTGAATGTATAGAAAGATGAAGAGGAAGATATGTCAAGAATGATTATCAGCTTCTAACACAGACGGTTTAAGATCATGTTTAAGTGGGAAGATGAAAATTAAGAATATAGAGCATAAGGTATTAGTTATCCGGGTGAAAATACCCAGCAGACATTCAAATAGGAAAGTCCCAAATATGGGGTAAAGTCTAGACTAGAGATACAGCCTTGGAAGTCACATGAGTATGTATGAGCTCCCCAGGGAGTAAATGAAAAGAGCTATCAGGATTAAGCCAAGCATGACATTTTTGTGAATTAAAGCATTTTGAGGAACAGACAGAGGAATCAGATGCTAAGAAGGAGTAGTCAGATAAGATAGTGAAGAACTGGAAGAAAATACTCCCAGCAGAGTCACTGGAAAGGTCAGTGAGATGCTTTCACACAAACATAGAGACCAACCCCATCTGAATTTGAAACCTTGGAATCTAGTTCTAATATTCCCTATTACAGCATCAGTTTGTCAATAAGCATCTGTTAAAGAGGTAAAATAATATGCTTGTTTTCATCCATATTTTATCATTTATTAAGGCACTTTTGCAGACTTGCTATTTCTAAATTTTGAAACTCACAAACTTGCAAGATAAGACAACAAAATAATGTATTATTCAAAATGAGGGAACTCTCATTCATAGAAGTTACGTGACTTGCCTAAAGCCTCATAACTAGTAAGGGGTCAAAACTCAGGACTGTGAGCATACTTTCTCCATAGAGAGCTTATTTTTTATATTTTATTTGAAGTATATATAAAGTAAAACATGCATAAAATATAAAAAATAAGCTCTGTGAGGGAGTTCACGTCGTGGCGCAGTGGTTAACGAATCCGACTAGGAACCATGAGGTTGCAGGTTCAATCCCTGCCCTTGCTCAGTGGGTTAAGGATGCAGCATTGCCGTGAGCTGTGGTGTAGGTTGCAGACACAGCTCGGATCCTGAGTTGCTGTGGCTCTGGTGTAGGCTGGCAGCTACAGCTCCGATTAGACCCCTAGCCTGGGAACCTCCATATGCCGCAAGAGCAGCCCAAGAAATGGCAAAAAGACGAAAAATAAAAAGCTCTCTGAGGACAGAGAGCATGTTTAACATGTGTATGTGTCTGAATCTCCCATATATGTTATATGACTTTGATAGAGCATCCAACATTAACGTTATAGCTGTATAAGAGCCAAATGAGCCAAATATATATAAATTTAGAGGAAAAGACAGATTACTGTTGAGATGATGCAGAATGAGGAGTGAGTGAGAAGTGGGTACAGAGATGTTCTTGCTGTCAAAGAACACTCTAGAAAAGGAGATAGCCTAGACAGAAAATAGTTGGTGTATATTAGTATATAGAGTAAGCAGCTGTAACAAAGGAATATTACACAGTGAAAAAGAATGAAATTTTGCCATATGGAACAACATAGATGAATCTGATATAATTTTGACCAAAAGAAACCAGATAAATAATGGTACATGTTAAATGTTTCCATTTATATGAGGTTTTAAAATAGGCAAGACTAGGAGTTCCCATTGTGGCTCAGCAGGTTAGAACTGAGCCGACATAGTGTCCATGAGGATGTGGGTTCAATCCCTGGCCTCACTCTCTGTAGGTTAAGAATCCTGCATCGCCACAAGCTGTGGCATACGTCGCAGATGCAGCTTGGATCTGGTGTAGCTATGCTGTGGTGTGCCTGCAGCTCCAATTTGACCCCTAACCCAGGAACTTACATATGCTTCAGGTGTGGCCCTAAAAAGAAAATAAAGGGCAAGACTAATATATAACTGTGGTAAGTATTCAGTGGGAAAGAGTGCAAAGGGTCCTTCCAGTGTCCTAGAAATTTCTTTATATGAGTGGTGGTTACATGGTTACATACAAAAATTCATGAGTGTTTCGGAGTTATTGTGGTGCAGTGGAAACGAATCCAACTAGTATCCATGAGGATGCAGGTTCAATCCCTAGCTTTGCTCAGTGGGTTAAGGATCGGGCATTGCTATGAGCTGTGGTGTAGGTTGCAGACGTGGCTCGGATCCCGCGTTGCTGTGGCCGTGGTGTAGGCCAGCAGCTGTAACTCTAATTCAACCCCTAGCCTGGGAACTTCATATGCTGTGGGTACAGCCCTAAAAAGCGAAAACAAAAAATCATGAATGTTTCAATTTAAATTTGTGTATTCTTATTTAAAATTTGTCAGTCAAAATTTTAATTGAAGCCTGTGAGGAAATGAGGAACAACTTTTAGGGGATAAGGTGATAGAATTTAACAGGGCACAGGTGCTTCCTGTGGCCTCCTACTTTTTTCCTTTCCTCTTTATTTTCTCGATCCCTCTGCACTAATTCTCCCTCTTCTGAATAATTTGTTTCTGAAGTGTGTCTTGCACATTGTGTGAATGGAAAAGTATAACCATGCCTCTATCAGCCGATTCTTTTGTCACTAAAATAAATGGCCAAGGACTGTAACACCTTCTTCCTTTATACCAATTCTGACATGGATCTACATACTACATTTTTCCAATGTTTAACTTACTGAGATTTCATTCTAAAACAAGTAACAAACTCCTAATTCATAATTTTAGATTCATATTTCAACTGCTGGAGTAAATCACTCTCTAAAGATTGGAACATTCTGAAGCTATATCTTCTTAGTGTTAGAGTTCATGTTTCCTTTAATTTCACAGCTGAGATTGTGGCTGAGCATTTTTATGCTCCTGTAACACCAAGACCCAAAGTAGAGTGAGTGCTATAAGGTTATATTTCAGTCTTAATCCAGTTGATGAAATTGTATTTG
This sequence comes from Sus scrofa, assembly GCF_054392235.1. Taxonomy (NCBI): domain Eukaryota; kingdom Metazoa; phylum Chordata; class Mammalia; order Artiodactyla; family Suidae; genus Sus; species Sus scrofa. The sequence goes on along the minus strand of NC_139383.1, from coordinate 77,427,395 downwards.
AACTAAAATCACCTCAGAACATAGGTCTGCCATCTGCTTCAGATATTGGGGACCAATTTCTAAAATTTTATTTAATTTTGAAGTCACAAAATCCTCTAGTCAATTGTTACAGGTCAACTTAAATGACAAACTTCAAGTTTTCCCATAATGAGAGAGCTGCAGGACAGCAGGGTGATCTTTTCTATTGAGATTCTTGAGAGAAGTAATCCAGAACAATACCACTTTTTGTAAAAGAAATGGTGAATTTACCTCCAAGATAATGGGTAGTACCTGCTTTATACTGGTGACTTTTAGAATTCATAGGCTTATTCCAAAGTTTAAAGTATAAAGTGTACCACATTCCAGTGTTATCATTCTGGACATAGAAATCATAGGTAAAGTGAGAATGGTTTGGGTCACTGCACTGAGATGAGCTTAACATTCCATCCCTGTTTTGTACTTGGTGGATTGTAAATGTGGGAAAGAAAATATTTTCTAATTGTAATATACACATGTGAAGTGGTGTTCGAACCATTCCTCAGACCCCAGGCTGACCTAAGAATGGTGACTGCTGATTCCTTAATTTCCATATTACATTGAAATAGCTGCCATCATCTAGATTGCTTGTGTCTTGTAGGTATTTCTGAGAGATCGTCTACCTAGAGGTACATTTTATGAAGTTGGACACTTTTCAGTTGGACACTTTTCAGTATTCTTTTCCCAGTAACACAGCTTTCACCTACATGTTTTGAAGATGGGGAGACATTTCTGCCTTTTCTTTTTAAATCTTTTGCTCTTGAAATGAAATTAAGTGACTCCATAATGTCCATGTATTGGGTCTTAGTACTGATAGAATTCCTGGAAACAGGATGAATGACTGCCATTAACTAGTAACTCATCCTCAAATCTGTGGGAGCCTCTTAATCAGCATGTCATCCAGGACCAAAAAGTAAGTATGGAAAGAACAAAAAATTAACATGCTTGACAGTGCTTCTATTTGTTAGTATTTGTATTGGCATAGAGCATTTAAAAAAAGTGATTAAAAACAGGGATCTCTAAAGTAAGTATTATTTGACCAAGTTGAATCTCATCAAATATGATTTATTTTTCCAATTAAATATTAATTTGTTACAAACATTTCTGTCCCATAGGCTATATATACTGTTTTAAACTAATTATGGTTCAGTTGTAACACATCCTTTTTTCAGGTAGCTTTCATATATACTATGACAAGTTAGAAATAATATTTAGGATTTTTTTGAACCATATTTGCACATTAGTATGAGCATTATTATAATAGAGTTTTCCTTTTTTTCCTCCTAGGTGGCTCTAAATAACTACACTTTTGAAAATGTCAGCTTTCATGTCCTTCATCAGCGTTTTCCTCTCTTTACCTTTCGAGTCTTATCAGATTGGTTTGATAACAAGACAGATCTATACAGGTAATGTTTTATAACTCTGAAGAGGGTATCTCTTTTTAAAAATAAGCATTATTGGAGTGTAATTTATGTACAGTAAAATGCACACTTTTAAAGTATATTGTGGAATTATCTGGTAGCTCAGTGGGCTAAGGGATCTGGCATTTTCAGTGCCATGGCTCAAGTCACTGCTATGGTTTGAGTTCTGTCCTTGGCCTAGGAACTTCTGTGTGCCACAGGCACAGCCAAAAAAAAAAGAAAGGTATATTGTATGATGACTTTGAAAAATGTATACGCCTTGTAACCACTACCCCAATCAAGATAAAGAACATCCAGAAAATGCCCTCATATACCTTTGTAGTTAATCTACCTATTCCTTAATTCACCCAATGAATTGAATTTATTATATGAACTATATTTGCTATACTTTTGCCAATTATAGAACTTTGTGTTATTAGAATTATTTACAGTCTATCCATTTGTGTCTTTTAAGAAACTCAGCATGTTTTTTGAGATTCAACCATGTTGTTGCACAAACAAGTTTCTTTTTTATCATTAAATAATACTCATTTGTATGAATATACCACAATTTATTTACCCAGTCGCCTGTTGATGGACAGTTGAATTGTTTCTGCTTTGAGATCATCGTGAGTAAAACTGTATGCAAGTCTTTCTGTGAACATAAACTTAATTTCTCTAGGAATGAAACTGCCAGGTCACATGGTTAGCTTGTTTAACATGACAAGAAACTGCTAAATTGTTTTCTTCACAATTCTTCCAGTGCAAGTCTGCTGGTAACAAATTCTCTCAGCCTTTATTTATCTGAAAATATCTTTATCTCACCCTCTTTTTTTATTTTTACTTTTTTGTCTTTTTGTCTTTTTAGGGCTGCACCCACGGCATATGGAGGTTCCCAGGCTAGGGGTCCAATCGGAACTGTTGCCACCAGCCTACACCACAGCAACACCAGATCCAAGCCACACCTGCGACCTACATTACAGCTCACAGCAACACCGGATCCCCAATCTACTAAGCGAGGCCAGGGATCAAACCCACAACCTCATGGCTCCTAGTTGGATTCGTTTCCGCTGCACCACAATGGAAACTCTTCACCCTCATTTTTGAATGATATTGTATTAATATCTAATTCTGGGGTTGAGTTTGTTTTTTTCTTTTACAGGTTTAAAGATTTTATTCCCTTCTGCCCTCCATTATTTCTAATGAGAAATCAACAGTCATTTTCCTTTTTCCAGTGTCATAAATGCTTTTTTTTCCCCCGTAAGGTCAGGCTTAATGAATGGATGACTGCTGCCATTGTTACTGTATAAGGCTTATAGTGGAGGCAGGGGTGTTACTCACTTTTCCTGGTCCAATTAATCTGGGAGTTCTGTTCTCCTAGCCTCAGAGATGAGGCTTTCTCAGCATTCCTGCCCTTTCCACAGTGGCAATGGACCTCTGCTTTGTATCACTGCCAGGCCCTGGCCCAAGCAGGTTTCTTGACTCTCCTGTAAGGGAAGATAGCTTATGCTTCTATTTCTTCCTCAGCAGTGGTGTTTCTTTGCTTGGAATCTATGATGGGAAGATTCCCTGCCCCTTTGCCAGTGGTGGACAGCTGCTATTACTTGGTTCGAGGCCCATGGCAGGAACAAGGAGGGTTTCCTGCCCTTCCTTCAGGTGCAGCTTTTGCTACTACCCCTCTCCCAGCCACAGATATCCTTTGCATCTCTTCTTTTCCCACAGATAGTGAATCTTTGCATAAACCCTAAGGATTGGATACTTTCCTACTGGTCCCACAGCAGCTCATGGCTTTGCTTCATATGAGAGAGGAGTTGAGGAAGTTGCAGGGTTCATTTCTTTATACCCTGCCCCCAGTCTTCCTCATGAGCTCTTGGTGGGGGGCCATGGGAAAAGATTGCCCTGCTGTCTAGGGCCTCCGGTGACTCTAAATTGCAATGCTAGCCCACATAGGACCTTTAAGAATTTATTAACACTTTAACTTTCATTCTTACCTGCTTTTATGGCAGCTGCCTCTCCCTCCTGTGCTCTGCCAAAGATGAAGTAGGTTATATGTCCATCTGTTCCTTGATAGACTTGTTACCTGTGAAATGTAGTTCACCTGATTCTTTTATAACCACAACTTATTGATGGCCTCAATAAAACTTATGATTTTGTCTATTACCCCAGTTTTTATCATTTTTAGACTGGAGTAATGTTCTTTCTTTCTCTCTCTTTTTTTGCTTTTTAGGGCCACACCTGTGGCATATGGAAGTTCCGAGGCTAGGGGTTGAATCGAAGCTGTAGCTGCGGGCCTACACAGCCACAGCAGCGAGGGCACAAAGCTGCATCTGCAACCTACACCACAGCTTGTGGCAGCGCCAGATCCTTGACCCACTGATCAAGGCTGGGGATTGAACCTGCAACCTCATGATTCCTAGTTGGATTCATTTCCTCTGTGCCACAATGGGAACTCCTCATTTGCTTTTGTTTTCAGTAATTTCACTAAGATATTCCTAGAGTAGGTTTTTTTCTTTTAATCTTTCATAGTGTTGACTGACCTCCTTTTTTTTTCTTTACCTATTTATTTTGTATGTAATTTCGAAAGGTTACACTCCATTTAGAGTTATTAGAAAATTTTGGCTATATTCTCTGTGTTGTACAGTATATCCTTGTAGCCTGTCTTACACCCAGTAGTTTGAGCTTTGTAGATCTTTAATTTTTCTTCAAATTTAGGAAATTTTTGGCTATTATTTCTTTAAATATTTTTTCTGCCCCTATTCTTTTTTCTAAGAGTCCAGTTACATGTATATTACACTGTTTGACAGTGTCCCATAGATCCTTGAGGCTCTGTACATTTCACCCTTTTCCTAAAAACCTCTTTAGGTTTACTAACTTTCTCTGTCATCACCAAACTGCTAAGAACAGCCAGTAAATTTTGTATTTCAGTTGTTTTTGGTTCCAGAATTCTCACTTGGTTCTTTCTTTTGATGGTTTCCATATTGAATAGGTTTCCTTGTCTGTTCACTGATTAAGACTGTTTTTCTTTTAACTTTTTTTTCTTTCTTCTTAGGGCCGTATCTGCAGCATATGGAAGTTCCCAAGCTAATGGTCAAATCGGAGCTGAAGCTGCTGTCCTATGCCACAGCCATAGTGATGCCAGATCTGAGCCACGTCTGACCTATGCCATAGCTTTGGGCAACGCTGGATCCTTAACCCACTGAGCAGGGCCAGGGATCAAACCCGCATCCTCTTGAGTACTAATTGGGTTCATTACTGCTGAGCCACAATGGGAACTCCTCTTTAACTTTTTTTTATTATTGTTTCTTTAGATTTTTGAACATATCTGTAATAGTTACTAAATCCAATACCTGGCCATCTCTGTATTAGTTTCTATTGACTGCTTTTTTCTCAACTGTGGATCATATTTTTTTTGTTATTTCTTTGCATGATTATGTAACAGATACTGTTACAGATCACAGTATGTAATAGTTACTGTAATAGATACTCTGTTTGTTTTACAGATTCTGGATTTTCATTATCTTCCTCTGAAGCATTTTTATTTTTGCTCTAGTAGGCAATTCAGTTATTGGCTGATCACCTTGAACTTGTGCAGACCTGGTTTTTATGCTTTGTGAAGGTGAATCTCTGAACAAAGTCCAAGGTGCTTCCTAAGCCCCTTCAATTTGAGAAAACTCAGTCTCCAAATTCTAGCCCATGTGCATGTTGTTAGTACTTGGTTTTAGGATTATCTCCAGTTGGCCTTCTCTTAATACAAAGGCCTCCTAAAGCATGGGTTTTCTGGGCTCTCAGCTGGATGCCTTTGTTGTTAATAAAGGGGATAATGAGGTCTCTCCACTCTGGCATGCCTAGACCTCCAACTGCAACAGTATCTGGCAAGTTCTTTTCCAAACTAAAGCCCACAGCAGTTGCTCTCTTGTAAGCCTCATGTAGTTTCATCCTGCTCATTTGCAGCAGAGCCCTGGGTCACTTACTCACAGGAAATCCCCACCTGTACTTCCAACTGCTAACTCCTGCCCCTTGCACAGGTGCTCTGTCCCATAGATTTCATCTGCAACCTACCAGAACTCTAATCTCTGCCTTCTTGGCTTAGCAGTATAGCCATGCTACGCTGTGACTCTTGCACACTACATGTTTAGGAAATTGTCTCCTCAGAGACTGGAGTTCGCCTCATGAGTTTCTTGTCTATAGGCACATGGTCCTGTACTGCCTGTTATTCATTGCAGAGAGACAAGTACCTTGACTCTATCCAGGCAGGAAGGCTAGTCTAGTTCCAGTTACTCTACAGTAGTCAGAAGGGAAAGTTCCCGCTTCTACTTTTCTTCAAGTGAAAGGTGAAATGAATAGTTAAGCTTAGAAAATAGCTGCATAGGAGTTCCCCTTGTGGCTCAGTGGTAATGAACATGACTAAAATCCATGAGGATGCAGGTTCAATCCTTACCTTGCTCAGTGGGTTAAGGATCTGGCATTGCTGTGAGCTTCAATGTAGGTTGCAGACGCGGCTTAGATCTGGCATTGCTGTGACTATGGCATAGGCCAGCAGCTGCAGCTCTGATTCGACCCCTAGCCTGGGAACTTCCATATGCTGTAGGTGTGGCCCTAAAAAAGCAAAAACAAACAAACAAGCAAAAAATAAATATCTGCATAAATATAGTCCTAAGATTGCAATATCTGATGTTTGAAATGAATAAAACTCTGCTTATTGAATTGTAAAGCCATAACATGGTGAAGACGGGAAGGTACAGCCTTAACAACAGTTTGATATGCTTGGGAAAACTGCTTTCTGGGCATATCATCTTATCCTCCCATCTTTTTGAGGAATCTCCCAAGGAAGTAAAGTGAAATCACAGAAAGCACCGAGCTTATGATTAAATAGAAACAGAAGCCTGGGAGTAGTTATGTACAAGTAAATAAAATGTACAAGTTATGTACAAGTAAATATTTAACATTGAAATTAAAACTTAACATTGAAAACTACATTCAGTGGTTTGTTTATAAAGTCTAAAATGCTCTAAATGCATATTTTGCTACCTCTATTTAGGTATTTCCTAGGATAAGTCTGTTTTCGCCAAGTGAAATACAAAACTGGACTTAACATACTACATAAGGAACTTGGACAAGACATTAGATGATTTATGTTAAATGGATTTTGTTGCATGGAGAGACCACGCACTCTTCTTTGGAGATACTTTAAGAGAGCAATTTATTTTTAAATTTAAGTGAATTATTATCCATAAAATAAGTCATACTTTTTATATTTACATTTGCTTTCTGCAGTGTTTTAAGGTATAAAAAAAATTGTGTGTGTGTATTAAATTGACTTAGAAATGAGAGAAGCTTGCTAATCAAGGATTTCTTGTATTAAATCTGTTTGTAAAGGACAAAATCACCCTAATTACTATTATTTTGTTTTTGTAAACTCAAGTTTGGGTCTCCTGGAAGCCCTTGATTTATATGAATTAGTTATGTTCTCAAAGTTTGTTGTTTAGGACTTAGAATGCATTTTTCCATAAATTGTATCTCATGATCTGACTCCTAAATTGGCCTATGAAACTTTCCTAATCCCTAGTGTGATCTAGATAACTCATAATAGCATCATGATTTCATCAGCTATCCAAGGAATAGTTATCGAATACTATTCCAGTTTCTGAACTAGGAGCTATATAGCAGAGGGTTATATAGCTCAAGAAGGTAATAGAAATTTTCTTCATTTCCTGTGTATAGGGCCAATCCATAGAAAAAGTTCTGAATAAAGTTTGTACCTGGATTTTTTTTTTCTTTTTTTCTTTTTAGGGCCACTGCCGAAGCATGTAGAAGTTCCCAGGCTAGGGGTCAAATTGCAGCTTTAGCTGCCAGCCACAGCCACAGCAACACCAGGTCCAGACATATCTGTGACCTATACCACAGCTCACGTTAACACCAGATCCCCAACTCACTGAGTGAGGCCAGGGATCAAATCCTCATGGATACTAGTCAGATTTGTTTCCGCAAGAGGAACTTTCTGTACCTGGAATTTTTATGTCTCCTTTTTTGTCACCTTCTTCCCACATGCCCTGTATCTAAAATTATCCTGTCACCTCAAGTTGCTCCAAGTTCAACCATTTCAGCACCTACCCAAGCCTATAAGTAGCTTATGCTAATTATATTTCCCTTCCTCTTCCCCAGATCAAAGTTTGTATTTGCTTATTATACTTAAGTTTGACAAAGTAATAGGAAGATAATTTTTTTAACAACGAAAAGTTACCTAAAATACAGCTTTGTCATGTAGTGTTGGTTTGTTTGTTATTGTCTTTTTTTTAAGCCCGCATTCACAGCATGTGGAAGTTCCCATATGGAAGTTCCAGACTAGGGGTCGAATCGGAGCTGTAGCTGCTGGGCCTACACCACAGCCACAGCAACATGGGATCCGAGCTTCATCTGAGACCTACACCACAGCTCACAGCGACGTCAGATCCTTAACCTTCTGAGTGAGGCCAGGGATTGAACCCAAGTCCCCATGGATCCTAGTCAGGTTTGTTACCGCTGAGCCACATTGGGAACTCCGTTTTTTATTTTTTAAGAGACCACAATTACCCATTCTCTTTCTTTACCACATGGCTAGCCAAATAGGACTAGAAAGTAGGAATGAAGGTGATTTTATTTCAAAAAGATCACTTTTTAAATACTCTTAAAAATATATTAGGAAAGATGTAGAGTGATATCAACAAGCAATCGGATGCCCAGGCAGGACCCTCCTTTCCCCTACAAGCACACTGATTCAGTAACAGTTCACAGACAGATTTCTTTTGTGAGAGATCCAGAAACTAATTGAAAGGCTCCTACACCCTGGGCAAATGCAGAACCAGACTCAACAAAGCTGGGAGGGAGATTCTGGACACCCTCTTGCCAGAGGCCATGCCCCTGACCCAGAGCCGTACAGTCATGAGAAGGCCCCTATCTCCTAGCTTTTCCTGGGAGGGGGTGGGGTAGGGTGGGTTCATGTGTCTAGCACCTCAGCTTTTCTGAGGGTCCTCTGACAGATCTGGCACAGCCTAGCTGGCAGAGCCAAATAGAGGATAGCAGTATAGGTTGGTAGGCACCACGGATCCTCCCCACTAAGAGAAGAGTGGAAGGATGAAGAATTCCAACTCTTAGCGTACCCATGGGGATAGAGTTGATTCAGGCACCTACTGCCCCAATTTCCCCAAGGCTCCCAAAGAACTGGCATCTCTCCTTCCACTCTTGAGCTCTGACAGATCTAGCTGCTGGGGAGAAGTGGGGGTGTGGGAGATGGAGACAGTGGTTCAGACTAGGAGACACCGTAACTCCCCCCTCCTTCTCAGCACAGAGTGCATAGAAGAAAACTATAGCTACCTGCTTCTCCCTGGGAAGGGCAAGAGTCAGTTAAAAGGCCCCCAGAATCTCTGGCTGAGCTGAGTGATGGAGGTCTTCTCCTATACACAGCCAGTCCACAAAGACTGAGAGGTGCCTGCTTCATCTAATGTGGGACACCAATACAGAGAGTCAAGACAAGTATAAAAACAAGCAAAGATATTCCAGACAAAGAAACAAGAAGAATCCAAAAATTGACCATAATGAAACAGATATATGATTCACCTAGCAGAACTCAAAATAACTGTTATAAAAGATGGTCACCAGGATCAAGAGAACAATGCATAAATAATGATTTCAACAGAGATAGAATAAATAAAAAAGAACTAAACATGACTCGTGGAGCTTAAGAACACAATAACTAAACTGAAAAATAGACTGGAGGTATGTAACAAGGGAATAAGAAAGGATCTGTGTTCTCCAAAACAGGTCATTGATGACCCATGTGGTCTACAGGAAGGATGAACCATTAAATCCGTTTTGTTTTATTTCAAAGGAACTGATTGAATCCATACATTATGCATTATCGTAGCTTTGCGTTTGGCTGTCTGTAATATTGAAGGATTACATGAATGATCTAAAACAAAAAATATATATTAAAATGTGTATAAAATACATACCATACAGTTCACCCATTTAAAGTGAACAATTCAGTAGTTATCAATCTATTCACACAGTTGTGTAACCATTATTACAATAAATTTTGGAGTATTTCTATTACCCCGAAAAGAAACTCTGGCTCTCTTAGCCATCTCCTTCCAATACTCGCTTCTTTATCACCCCCTTTTTTGTTTGTTTGTTTTATTTTTTTGCCTTTTCTAGGGCTGCTTCCTGAGGCATATAGAGGTTCCCAGGCTAGGGGTCGAATCGGAGCTGTAGCCACCAGCCTACTCCAGAGCCACAGCAACGCCAGATCCGAGCCACGTCTGTGGCCTACACCACAGCTCATGGCAATGCTGGATCCTTAACCCACTGAGCAAGGTCAGGGATCAAACCTGCAACCTCATGGTTCCTAGTCGGATTCGTTAACCACTGCGCCATGACAGGAACTCCCCCCTTTCCCCACCTTAAGCAACCACTTACCTACTTTCTGTCTCCTTAAATTTGCCTTTTCTGAATATTTCACATAAGTGGGATCATATAATTTGCTGCCTTTTGTGACTGGCTTCTTTTAGCGTATACTGTCCAGATTCATTCATGTTGTAGCATGTATCAGTACTTCGTTTCCTTTTATTATCAAATAATATTCCATTGTGTGATTATGTGCTACATTTTATTTATTTATTCATCAATTGGTGGACACTTGGGTTATTTCTACTTTTTGACTATTCTCAGTAACACTTTTATGAACATTCATGTACTACATTTTGTGTATATGTATGTTTTTGTACTTCTGGGATATAATACCTAGGAGTGGACTTGGTTGATTATATGGTAACTATGTTTTTAACAGTTTGAGAAATTGGCAGATTATTTCTAGTGTAACTGCACTGTTTTATATTCTCACCAGTGGTGTATGAGGGTTGTAATTTCTCCACATCCTCTCTAATACTTGTTATTATCCACCTTTTTAATTACAGGGTAATTTTTTTCCTTTTTGTATTCATTTTCTAGTTTTTCTGTGTGGATTAGTCATGTTTCATATGTTTACAAAACCCGTATAATTAAAGCTTGCAATATATTTAAACCATAATCTTTTTTTCTGTTATAATTATTTTATTTTTAAAATTATTGTAGTTACTTACAATGTGTTTATTTCTGTTGTACAGCAAAGTAATTCAATTACATATATATATACACACACCTATATATACACACATATATATGTGTGTGTGTGTGTGTATGTTTATTTCTTTTGCTTTTTAGGGCCATACCTGCAGCATGTGGAAGTTCCCAGGCTAGAGGTCGAATTGCAGCTGCAGCTGCTGGCCTACACCGCAGCTGTAACAATGGAGATCTGAGTCGCATCTGCGATGTACACCACAGTTCACAGCAACGCCGGATCCTTAACCCATTGAGCGAGGCCAAGGATTGAACCCACATACTCATGGATACTGGTTCATAACCCACTGAGCCACAACGAGAACTCTCCAAATGTATTATTTTTTATATTCTTTTCCATTATGGTTTATTACAGGATATTGAATGTAATTGCCTGTGGTGTAAAGTAGGCCTTGTTGCTTACCATTCTTTAATAGTTTGCATCATCTCCTAATCCCAAACTCCCAGTTTATGCCCCCCTCCCTTTTGGTAACCACAGGTCTATTCTCTATGTCTCGTAGTTAAGTTGTGTCATATTTTAGATTCCACATAAAAGTGATATCATATGGTATTTGTCTTTTTACGACTTACCTTCACTTGTTATGATAATCTGTAAGTCATTCATGTTGCTGCAAATGGCATTACTTCATTCTTCTTTATGACCGAGTAGTATTCCATCGTACATATGTATATCTTCCTTATACGTTCATCTCTCTGTGGACATTTAGGTTGTTTCCTAATGTAAGTAGTGCTGCTATGAACATTGAGGTGTATGTGTCTTTTCTAGTTAGTTTTTTCCAAATATATGCCCAGGAGTAGGATTGCTGGATCATATGGCAACTCTACTTTTAGTTTTTTGAGAAACCTCCATATTGTTTTCCATAGTGGGTGCACCACCAGTGTAGGATGGTTCACTTTTTTCTGCACCCTCTCCAACATTTATTATTTGTAGACATTTTAATGATGGTGTTTCTGACTGGTGTTAGATGGTACCTCAGTGTAGTTTTGATTTGCACTTCTGTAACAGTTAGCAGTGATAGGCCTCTTTTCATGTGCCTATGTCTTCTTTGGAGAAGTGTCTCTTTAGGTCTTCTGCCCATTTTTTGATTGGGTTGGGATTTTTTGTTTGTTTGTTTCTTGTTATTGAGTTGTATGAGCTGTTTTTATATTTTAGAAGTTAAGCCCTTGTTGGTCACATCATTTGCAAGTATTTTCTCCCAGTCCATAAGGTGTCTTTTTGTTTCGTTTGTGGTTTCCTTTGCTATGCAAAAGCTTGTAAGCTTTATTAGGCCCCATTTGTTTTTTGTTTGGTTGGTTTTTGTTTGGGGGGGAGGTTGTTGTTTGTTTTGCTTCTTAGGACCGCACCTGCAGCATATGGAAGTTCCCAGGCTAGGGGTCGAATTGGAGCTATAGCTGCTGGCCTATGCCACAACCACAGCAATGTGGGATCCGAGCCTCATCTGCAACCTACACACAGCTCATGGCAACACCAGATCCCCAACGCACTGAGCGAGGCCAGGGATTGAACTCACATCTTCATGGATACTAGTTGCATTAATTTCATCTGCACCACAATGGTAACTCCTACCTATTTATTTATTTTTGCTTTTGTTTATATTGCCTTGGGAGACTGACGTAAGAAAACATTGGTATGATTTATGTCAGAGACTACTTTGCCTGTGTTCTCTTCTAGGAGTTTTATGGTATCATGTCTTATATTTAAGTCTTCAAGCCATTTTGAGTTTATTTCCATGTATAGCATGAGGGTGTACTCTAACTTCATTGACGCACATGCTGCTGTCCAACTTTCCCAACACCACTTGCTCAAGAGACTGTCTTCTCTCCCACTCTGTATATATTCTGGCCTCCTTTGTTGACTGTTAATTGACCATGGATATGCAGGTTTATTTCTGAGCTCTCTGTTCTATTCCATTGATCCATATGGCCCTTTTTGTGCCAATACCTTGCTGCTTTGATTATTGTAGCTAGGTAGTATTTTAACAATATTAATTCTTCCAATCCAAAATGGGATGTCTTTCCATTTCCTCAAATCATCTGCAATTTCTTTGATCAATGTTTTATATTGAAGTCTAATATTCTTTAAATGAATAGATTTTATTCTTTGTCATATACTTTTAGATAATTTTTTCATTTTAATAACTTAATTTTAAATCAAAACTTCCTTTCATGCCTTTGGTAAAGGTCTCTTTTTTGTTTGTTTTTGTTTTTGTTTTTAGGGGCATACCCACAGCATATGGAGGTTCCCAGGCTAGGTGTCAAATTGGGGCTGTAGCCACTGGCATGTACCACAGCCACAGCAACACCAGATTTGAGCAGCATCTGCATTCTACACCGAAGCTCACGGCAATGCCGGATCCTTAACCCACTGGGTGAGGCCAGGGATTGAACCTGCGTCCTCATGGATACTACTCAGATTTGTTTCCACTGAGCCACAAAGGGAACTCCAGTGAAGATCTTTTTGTTGTTGTTTGCTTATTAACAAAAAGGTAGAGAGTTTTTTTTTTTTTTAATGTTTAAACCAAAAGACAGAACATTTGTATTTTCACTCAAAATACTGATTTGACATATATATTTACCCCACATATGGTCTCATTAAAATAATTTTCCTGATTTTTCTGAATCTTCACCAAGTACCTTGTTTCTTCCCATAATATACCAGTACATACTTTTATTTTTAGACTGATGTTAACAATGATAACCCAAAGCCTCCATGTTCTTTAAAAGCCTATCAGTGGAATATTTATAATTATATAATGATTCCAACATTAGCAGTGGCGTCTAAGAGGTAATTGTAATTTTTATAATAAAAAACAGAGTAACATCAAGCAAAATATTGAAAATAATTATCCTTAGTCTTAACCACCTTATTGCAAGTGCTCTTTTAAACTTTACATATTTTCACTAGGTTTTATGTCCTTGAAATACTTGAAATTTTCTAATGTTTAACTCCTTAGCACACTTTGCTAAAGACTCACACCATGACTCCCTTCTTAAATAACCTTACATTAATGGGTAGTTTTTGGCATAATGCAAACAGTATTGGTTTTAAGTATCTACATTTTCCCCAAATGTTCATAGCATGGATTCTTTTTTAACAGATGGAAAATGGTTGATCATTACATTAGCCGTGTCCGTGGAAATCTCCAAATGTTAGAACAGCTGGACCTGATTGGGAAAACCAGTGAAATGGCTAGACTTTTCGGCATTCAGTTTTTACATGTACTGACAAGAGGTTCACAGGTAGGAAATCCTATTTTCTTCACACTTGAAAGTTCTAGGTGAGTGATATACTTACTTTTGAGATGATTTGACTTTTGTAACTTTGTCTCATGCCAACTTGTGTGTGTGTGCGCGCGCGCACGTGTGTGGCTGGTTAATTAAATCTTGTCATTTCATTTTCTGCAAAAGCTTAATTTTACCTAACAACTCTGCTTTTTGTTTTTCCTAAATACTAACTTTCTGGCCTCTGTTGAGTTTTGCATGGTTTTAAGAAAATAGATGGCTGTGCCTTTGAGGATGACATAATCTTCCTGAATACTGTCACTGTGATTAGGGATGCCTTCAAAGGCCACTTAGAACTGGGAGAGCAGTGAAGAAAGTCTGCCTTTCTTTTGTTTTATATTCCTAGTTTTGGCTGTTCAACTTTTAACAGATAACTTTAATATTAAAAAAAAAAAAAAACAGGATTTGGGAATCAGTTTAAGTGGGCTGTGTCGCTCCTTTTAATGTTAAAGAAAAATGAAGCCATTTAATTTATATCATTCTAACTAATTTCCCAAGGATATAGTGAGAGATTTTGTTAAATGCCTTGCTGAAAATGGTTTCATGCATTCATGTAATAAATATTTATTTGGAGTTCCCATTGTGGCTCAGCGGGTTATGAATCCAACTAGTATCTATAAAGGTGTGGGTGCGATCCCTGGCCTCTCAGTAGATTAAGGATCCAGCGTAGCCATGAGCTGTGGTGTAGGTCACAGACGTGGCTCAGATCCTGTGTTGCTGAGGCATAGGCCAGCAGCTGCAGCTCTGATTTGACCTTTAGCCTAGGAGCTTCCATATATCATAGGTGTGGCCCTAAGAAAAGCAAAATAAATACATAAATATTTGAATACATTTAGTATGTTAAATAAACATTTTGCTAGCCATCAAGGATACTGTTTTAAATCACTCAGGTTCCTTAACCAAATAAAACCTTTTATTTTAATTATTTTAATTACTTTATGTCTGTTACATTCTACCAATTTAGTAAATATAGCAAAAATAGTGGTCTAATTACTTTGGCATTACCTATTTATATATTTAATTTTATTGCTTATAAGCTATTTTATTTATTTACACTCCCACAAGCTTTAAAAACTATTTGAGCTAGCTTATAATAAAAGGCAAAGTTACCTTAATACTGCATGAGAGCATTTCAGTGAACCCATGCTGGTTCTTGTGGTTTCTTTTCGTGAACTCCAAACCATCTGCTCTATAGCAATTACCATAAATAATCAGTAACTACTTGACTCATTTTTGTGAGGGACCCATATTAACCTGACTACCTTTCAATTTTGGAATCGTTGTGTTTCCTTCTTGGGAAACTGAAATAATATTTATCCATCTCAAGCCTTCTGACTGATTATCTAATTTTACCAAGTAAATTTGTCAAAACTTATTGACCAACTTTTTAAATGAAATTGTCAAATTGTACAGTTGTCCCTTCTATATCTGTTTATTTTCCTATAGCCATATTTAAATATTAAAAGAAATCTAATTTGTGTCTCCCTATTCAAAATTTATTGTGTAAGTTATTTGAAATATATTTCAGTTTTTATAAAAGCTATAGGAATAGGAAAAAAGGATTTATGAAAGTTCCCCTTCTGACATATTAAAGCTGAATAAATAACCAGTATTTTACAGCTGTGTTGTAAGAAATCTTGCAGCTGTATTCTGAAGAGTAAAACCTACCCCAGATGATTCTCACATATTCAGAAGACCAGTATATTTCAAGTTTCTTCTCTCCCTACTTCCATCTCTCTGCCTACAGTACCGTGTGGAATCAATGATGCTGCGTATTGCTAAACCAATGAACTATATTCCTGTGACACCCAGTGTACAGCAGAGATCACAGATGAGAGCCCCACAGTGTGTTCCCCTAATTATGGAGCCTGAATCTCGCTTCTATAGCAACTCTGTTCTCGTTTTGGATTTCCAGTCACTATATCCTTCTATTGTGATTGCATACAACTACTGTTTTTCCACCTGCCTTGGCCACGTGGAAAACTTGGGGAAGTAAGTTTTTTTTCATAAGAGTTATATTTAATTGGTTGATATAAATCACCTTTCAGTGGAACAGCTTGAGGATTATGATCTTATAACTTCAGCTATGTATGACCTCCTCTTTTCTTAGAAATAGTTTATTTTGTTCAAGTTAAATTGCTTAATGTTAGATTTTACTTATTCATGTCAACCAATTTTTTTCTCTTGAGAAATAGAGTCTTCCTTTATAATGACTTTTGTGTATTTAAAACCCAAGTATGGAGTTCCCGTCGTGACTCAGTGATTAGCAAATCTGACTAGGAACCATGAGATTGCAGGTTCGATCCCTGGCCTTGCTCAGTGGGTTAAGGATCCCGTGTTGCCGTGGGCTGTGGTGTAGGTCACAGACACACCTCGGATCTGGCATTGCTGTAGCTCTGGCATAGGCCGGAGGATACAGCTCCAATTTAACCCCTAGCCTGGGAACTTCCATATGCTGCGGGTGCAGCCTTGGAAAAAGACAAAAATAAATAAATAAATAAATTAATTAATTAATTAAAACCCAAGTACAATAGTTTTTTTTTTAAGTTATTTAAGGTAGGCATTTATATGTAACAACAAATGGTATTTGTGGGTTGTACTGTAACTGGAGTATTATCACTGTACAATAAAATTATGTCATTGCTTTTTATCAATTATGTTATCCATTCTTGGATTAGAATGGTAAAAACAGATTATTTTATTCATTAATTCATTTTCTGTAACTGCCATTGTATTTTAGCCCTAAATTGGTTGTGGAGTCTAAAATCACCTCTTTATTAACTGCATTTTGCAGCAAATGACCTAACCTCTTGACACTTCACTTTTAATACCTGTTAAATGGGGTTAAATTTTACAGTATCTGCCTCCTGAGATCTCTTGTTAAGGATCAAAGGCAATAATGTATCTTTAGTACCTAACATAGAGTCCAGGCCCATTGTGGCCAACATTTAACTAATGGTTGTTATTATTATTGCTGCTATTATCATTATTGTTTATTATTGTTCTTATAATAATGTATTATAGTAGCTAGGCTCTGTGAGGTACAAACAGGAAATAGCTTTATTTTTAAATTTCATTGCTCTACCCAGCAAGGCTCTCGTTCAGATTTGAAGGAGAAACAAAACCTTCACAGATAAGCAAAAGCTGAGAGAATTCAGCAACACTAAACCAGCCTTACAACAAATACTAAAGGAACTTCTATAGGCAGAAAAGAACAAGAAAAGAAGGAAAGGAAAAAGAGCAGCAAAAACAAATCCAAAGTAATTAATAAAATGGCAATAAGAACATACATATCAATAATTACCTTAAATGTGAATGGACTAAATGCCCCAACCAAAAGACATAGACTGGCTGAATGGATACAAAAACAAGACCCATATATATGCTGTCTTCAAGAGACCCACTTCACTTCTAGGGACACATACAAATTGAAAGTGAGAGGATGGAAGAAAATATTTCATGCAAACGGAGATCAAAAGAAAGCTGGAGTAGCAATTCTTATATCAGACAAAATAGACTTTAAAATGAAGAATATTTTCAGGGACAAAGAAGGACATTACATAATGATCAAAGGATCAATCCAAGAAGATGTTATAACAATTTTAAATATCTACGCACCCAACACAGGTTCACCACAATATATAAGGCAACGGCTAACTACCTTAAAAGGAGAAATTGACAATAACACAATCATAGTGGGGGACTTTAACACCCCACTTATAGCAATGGACAGATCAACCAGACAGAAAATCAATAAGGAAACTCAGGCCCTGAATGAAGCATTAAACCAGATGGACTTAATAGATATTTATAGGCTATTTCATCCAAAAGCAACAGAATACACATTCTGCTCAGGTGCACGAGGATTATTCTCTAAGATTGATCACATCCTGGGCTACAAATCCAACCTCAGTAACTTTAAGAAAATTGAAATCATATCAAGCATCTTTTCCAAGTATAATAGTTTTAGTTTGAAGTATAGTCATTACTTATAGGAAGCTTTTATGGAAATTGTATTAATAATTCTTTTTATTAAGAATAGAAATTTGGGCATTCCTGTTGTGGTGCAGTGGAAACAAATCCAACTAGTAACCATGAGGATACGGGGTTCAATCCCTGGCTTTGCTCAGTGGGTTGAGGATCCACTGTTGCTGTGAGCTGTGGTGTGGGTCACAGATGTGGCTTGGATGCTGCGTTGCTGTGTCTGTAGCTCAGGCTGGCAGCTGTAGCTCCAGTTCAACCCCTACCCTGGGAACATGCTATGGGTATGGCCCTTAAAAAAAAAAAAAAAAAAAAAAAAAAAAAAAAGGAAGAAAAAAAATTTGGAAAAGTTATTTACAGTCTTTTTATTTAAGGCTTAAATATTTCTTTGGGGAATTTAGTGTAATGTAATCATATGTTGAGTTGAAATTTAGTATTTCAGTATTTTTCCCATGTATTTTAGGATAGTGCCATTTAAGAAATGTTTCTTTTAATAAATTATGACTATTGGAAGAACCAGTTTTTGGTAATTAGACAAACATATTACTACATACATGAATTCATGTTTATATGTTTGAAAATGCATTTCCAATAGAATGAGAAAGATTCCTAAAATTGCCTAGAATCTCTGTTCTGTGATTTGAGAAACTATTTGTTTAATATTTTGGGGTTTTTTTCTTAACAGGCATGATGAGTTCAAATTTGGCTGTACCTCTCTAAGAGTACCTCCAGATTTACTTTACCAAATTAGACACGATATCACAGTGTCCCCCAATGGAATAGCTTTTGTCAAGGTAATACTCTTTTATAAGTGAAAGATACCAACGTGGCTTAACTTTTGGAGAGTTAATGGTTTAGATGTTGTTGGCATATAATACCAAAAAAAAGTTTGCTTCAATATCTTATCTTAAAAAGGGAATCTTCTAAGAAATCATCTTTTTAGGTATTATTTTTAAAAAGTCATCTTGTTTTATATGCATTTAGGTTTAGAATCTTTTATTTTTTAGATTTTAGTTTTTAATGAACTATTGCAAGAAATAAATGTGCCTATATACCTTCTGCCCTCTATTAGAGTCTGGCAGACTTGAGTAGCTATTTGATGATCACAGTGATGCTAACTTATAAAGATTAAAATTGCTTTAATGTGTACAGTTTACTCGTTGTTCTATATATTTTAAATTAAGATTAACCTATAAATAATGATACTCTAATATATTTATTGATTGTATTTTTAGAAAGATATCCAAGCTAATAACAGAGTCCCATTTTTCTCTCCCTTGTCTCCCCCCAAAAGAGACTAGAAAACCTCATAAATGAATAAGTTAAAGACACATAGGAAGAGATCTAGGAGAAGATTCTTTTGCTTCTCATATGCCAACTTCATTCCCTTCTTTTCTCTTTTCTTAGCAGTGAGTCTGTGCTAAAATCATGGGGTGGTTGGTGGTGGTAGCATGGACCCCACTAGTCCTTAAATTCATTCTGGTGTACTTAGCAAAAGTAGCATCATTCTCTACCAGAAAGAGGATATTCAGTTTAAAGAGTACTCTAAAATTAGCTATTTAGTTATGAGGAAAATTTTTACCAAGACAGTTCACGATATATTCCATTTTGGAAAATATTACATTGTAACATAAAGATATACATAATGTCTTAATATAAACTTAGAGCTGCTTCAAAAGGTGCACAGAATGAATTAGAGGTTAGAGTATGTTTTCATTGTCACATGTCTAGCAGCTTATTATTTTATCTCCCTTTAACAGCATTTTAAGAGCTTGCATCTACATTTTGACCCAATGTTAAAGCTTAATGAAAATTAGGTTTTTTAATATTCACAGGTGTGATTATCCTATACCTGAGGTTTTTATTGTTCAGTCTGACATGCATTATCTTGCACGTGTCTGTGAGTCATCTTCAAAGTTAATACTGTTTTGTGGTTTTCATTCCTAGTGGAGTTCTCATAAATTCTCCCTAGTCTTGATTAATAGAAATGATTTTTTTTTTGGCATCAACAAATTTTATCACCTCACTATTCATCCCCTCTTCCAGATTGCTAATAAATATAGGCCGGAGGGGATGGCTTAGTGGTCTAAGCATCAGATTTGAAATACCTAGAGTCCCTGGAACTACAGGTTTGAATGTCAGCAGAGTCAACCCAGCTCATCATTCTTCCAAGGTAGATAAATGGAGTTCCATGCAGATTACTGTGTGGGGTCATTAGGATGAGATCTTTAAAAACTGAGGTTTGTTATGAGTGATACAAATCCCGTGTGTCTTTCTGAAAGAGTGGGGGTTTGGATCAAAGTTTTGAACAAAATTTCCCTCTGAACTTGTTGTATGGTCTCTTAATGTACTTGTTGACATCCTCCTTCCTGGAGGTCTCTGAACTCCCATAGTAGTGCTACATATGATTTATAAACATTACAGGAACTTTTTAGGAGAAAAGTCCTCTTCAAAAGAAAGAAAATGTGATGACTTTGTATTGACAGCCACTGGTCCTGTGGCCACTTTATTGTTAGTATGTTTCAATTCATGACAGTTGGCCATTGTTATACTATGTACTTCCTTCTTAATTATCTAAATATGTAATGTTTAAGGGATTTAAACATTCTTTTTTCCTTTATAATAGCCTTCAGTAAGAAAGGGTGTACTACCAAGAATGCTGGAAGAGATTTTGAAGACTAGACTCATGGTGAAACAGTCGATGAAGGCTTACAAGCAAGACAGAGCCCTTTCACGAATGCTCGAGGCACGTCAGCTAGGACTTAAGCTTATAGCAAATGTCACATTTGGCTATACAGCTGCTAATTTTTCTGGGAGAATGCCATGCATTGAGGTAAGTGATATATAAGTCTATAGTTTTTTCAAGAGACTGAAGCAGCATTAAATGAATGCCTGTTCATTAAAGCATTTTATTATGTTTTGAAACTTTAGACTAAAGAGTTTCATTTCCATGACATAAGAGTAGTTTTTCTCAAACCAGGGCTTCTATACATACGTGTTCTTAAGGATTTGTGGATTTTCTCTATGAGAATTGTGTCTTTTTTTCCCTAATAATGTTAGGAGT
The DNA here is from genome assembly GCF_054392235.1 of Sus scrofa. NCBI lineage: Eukaryota > Metazoa > Chordata > Mammalia > Artiodactyla > Suidae > Sus > Sus scrofa. The sequence continues at coordinate 77,406,503 of NC_139383.1, read as the reverse complement.
TAGCATACATGTATTTCTGAATAATCCGGATGATCATTATTGTAACCAATTATTAGCATGAGATTTCAGTGCCACCTTTATAGCAATAACATTGGTACTAAATAATTCCTTTTTTTCTTTTTTTTTGTCTCTTTAGGGCCACACCCGCGGCATTTGGAGGTTTCCAGGCTAGGGGTCAAATCAGAGCTACAGATGCTGGCCTACACCACAGCCACAGCAATGCCAGATCCTTAATTCACTGAGTGAGGCCAGGGATCAAACCTGCAACCTCATGGTTCCTAGTCGGATTCGTTTCCACTGTGCCACCACGGGAACTCCAAATAATTCCTTTTAATGTATTGATAGAGATCTGATGATAGTTTGGTTATCTTCTCCAAATGTCAGGATAAATATAATTCTGGGAATTCCCTGGTGGCTCAGCAGGTTAAGGATCTGGTGGTCACTACTGTGGTGCAGGTTCGATGCCTGGCTCTGGAACTTCCACAGGCACTACTGGAAAAAAAAACCACACACACAGTAATTCTGCATTTACTGGTATTTACTAGTGTGCTGGTAGATAATAAAGCAAAACCTTTCTCTTGCGTTACAATCAAAAGACTTTCCGTTAGGGAGTCCCCATCGTGGCTCAGCAGTAATGAACCCGACAAACATCCATGAGGTTGCAGGTTCAATCCCTGGCCTTGCTCAGTGGGTTAAGGATCCGGCGTTGCCAGGAGTTGTGGTGTAGGTCCGCAGACTCGCCTTGGATCATGCATTGCTGTGGCTGTGTTATAGATCAGCAGCTACAACTCCGATTTGACTCTTAGCCTGGGAACTTCCATATACTGTGGGTATGGCCCTAAAAAGACACACACAAAAAAAGGACTTGTCATTAAGTAAGACTAATTTCTTGTTATTTACTATATTAAAGTGTTAATTTGACATGAATACAATATAGTATGACAGACTAACTCAATAATTTATTAGTGATTGAGAAAAGAACAGAGTAGACTTGTTTGATTGATGGTTTTTTCATGCCAAATGAAGGCTAGAGCATTGTGGTATACTGTATTTGCAATAGTTCAATAAGGGAAAAGCAGTGGAAGAATAAAGTCCCCATACATCTTACAGTAGGCACAGTAAACTCCAAAACCCTGTACAAGGGACTTCCAGTTGCAGGTCCAGCAAGTAAAGAACTCAAAGTCACCACTCTGTCCTCACTCCAAGTAAGCTGAACAAACCGAAAAATTTACAACTCTTCTTAGATATGTCGGAAAAGTGAGGTCATGGGGTAAACTGCCACCCCCCAAATTGAAGAGAGAGACCAACAGGTGAATACAGAGAGTCACAGCTTATCAGAGCAGAAACCCAAGAGCACATATCTCGGCGAGAACCAGTGCCGTGGTGGGGAAAACTGAGCTATAACTGATGAGGCTCAGGGTAGACAAATCTGAGAGATAAAAACTACAAGGGACCCAGCCAAAAGAGTCCTCACACTTTGTGAGTTCTATCTGTAGATGCTCAATCAGGTTCTCACAGTGAATATCAGAGAAAAATTGCCTTGTGCTTCTGGCACCAAGAGGGGAAAGGAACTATTTTGAAATATACTAGAACATTCTCTTTTTAACTTAGTTTATCCTTAGGAGGAACTTACCAGAGCTTAACCTACTGGGCTTTTATCAGAGCGTAACTGGCCAGGGGAAAGGGAAATGCTCAACTCCAACTGCTCAAGCTTTCCACATGGAAGAAAAATATATCAGCCTACTCTGCTCATCCTATTCCACCAGAGAGGAGGAAAACTGAGAAGTACATGCGAGGTCCACAGTCCAGAGGCACAGGTTTACTGGAAAACTGAGACCTACTCACTGGGCTAAAGAGCACTTCCCCTCCCCTCACATCTTGCCACCACATTACTGAAGAACTATTTTTAGCAGTTCCTTTTACCTGAGACATCGTGTCTGGCTATCAAAACAAAAACAAAAAACAACTTACTAAAAACCAAAAAACAGCTTGAGGAGACAAGGAGAGCATTAGAACCAGATCAGATATGTCATGGGGTGTTTTTGATTATCAGACTGCAAATTTAAAACTATGATTAGGATACTAAGAGTGCCAGTGGCCAAAGCAGACAGCATGCAAGAATAGGTGGGCAGTGTAAGCAGAGAAAATTCTAAGAAAGAACCAGAAAGAATTGCTGGAAATCAAAAATATTGTAACAGAAACAAAGAATGCCTCTGACTACTAGACTGAACATGGCTGAGAAAAGAATCTCTGAGCTTGAGGAATTCTTAATAGAAACTGCCAAAACTGAAACGCAAAGAGAAAAAAGACAACAAAGAAAAAAAAATCCTAAAATGGTAGGACAGCTGCAGAAGGTATAATATACATGTAATAGGAATTCCAGAAGGAGAAGAAAGGAACAGAACAAATATTGAAACAGTAGTGACTGAGAATTTCCCCAAATTAATGTCAGACACCAAACCACAGATCCAAGATGTTCAGAGAACACCAGAATAAATGCCCAAAAAACTAAACGTAGGTACATCATTTTCATACTACAGAAAAGCAACAATAAATTAAAAATCCTAAAGGAAGCCAGAGGGAAAAATACTACAGAGAAGCAAAGATAAGAATAATATCCAACTTTTCCTCAGAAACCATGCAAGCAAGAAGAAAATGGAGCAAGGTATTTAGAGTGTTGAGAGATAAAACCTTTCACTAAAATGCTGTACCCTGGAAAGTTATCATTTAAAAATGAAGGAGATGGAGTTCCCAGTGGCTCAGTGGGTTCAGGATCCAGCATTGTCACTGCTGTGGCTGTGGTTATTGCTGTGGCCCAGGAACTTCTGCATGCCACAAGTACACTAAAAAAATGAAAGAAACACAAAAGTGAAGGAGAAATTAAGATTTTCTTAGATAAACAAAAATTGAGGGAATTTGTTGACAGTAGACCTGCTTTGCAAGAAATGCTGAAAGAAGTTCTTTAGCAAGAAGGAAAATGATAATACGTTAGAAACCTAGATCTACAAAAAAATGGAAGAGTATCTGAGAAGAAATAAGTAAACATAAACATTTTTATCTTTCTTATTCTTAATTGATCTAGCAGATAACAGTATTCAAAATAATAATAGCAACAATGTATTTGGTTAGATGTGTTTATATATATATATGTATGTTTATATAAGTAAAATGAGAAATAATGAAAGGAATAGGAAGAGATTAGGATTAATAAGTACACACAATACCTATGAAGTGGTATAGTGGTTATTGAAAATGGTATATTGAAAGTAAATATAAATATTGCAAAATTTAGGGCAACCACTATAAAAAGTTTTTTAAAAAAGAAAGATAATTCATTCCTGTCGTGGCTCAGTGGTTAACGAACCTGACCAGTATCCATGAGGACCCAGGTTCGATCCCTGCCCTCGCTCAGTGAGTTGGGGATCCAGCGTTGCCATGAGCTGTGGTGTAGGTCTCAGACAAGGCTCAGATCTGGCATTGCTGTGGCTGTGGTGTAGGCCAGCGGCTATAGCTCCAATTTGACCCCTAGCCTGGGAACCTTCATGTGCCGTGGATGTGGTCCTAAAAAGACAAATATATATATATATATATATAAAACTAATGTATAAGAAGGAGAGAAAATGGACTAATATAAAATAGTCAAAACCACAAAAGGCAGTAAAAGCATGAAAAATACAAATCGGAACAAAAACAAAGGCCACACATAGAAAACAATAAAGAAAATCAGTAAGGGAGTTCCTGCTGTGGCTCAGCAGGTTAAGGATCCAACTGCAGCACCTCAGGTCAGGGTCGAAAACTAAAGAGGAGATCTGTGTGATTAAGTAAAACATCAAACAGGGTTTCTTGATTATTCCAGACACTGAGACACTGATGTTTTCAAGCCTCCTTTTCCTATAACCATGTGACTGGGGTGACTTAATCTCTCTGCGATTGGGTAAAGAAGCATAACCGCACCATCAGACTATTACCCTTCATATGCTTTATTTGTAAATGTGGCTCATCCTGAGGTTTGTTCAAGAAAGTAGCTCAGAGTTACCACGTGGCACAGTGGATTAAATATCCAGCATTACCACAGCTGTGAAAACAGGTTACAGCCATGGCTTAAATTTGATCCCTGGCCTGGGAACTTCTGTATGCCATGGATGCAGCCAAAAAGAAAGAAAATCAGTAAGGACATAGTTGAACTCAGCAACACAATCAACTGGATACAATAGGCATTTATAGACTACTTTGTCCAACAATAGCTGAATGCATACTCTTCTCAAGCTCACATGGAACATGCACCAAGATAGACCACATTCTGGGCCATAAAACAAATCTTAACAATTTTATTTATTTATTTTTTTTTCATAACATTCTTTTTTTTTAAATTTTTTTATTTTCCCACTGTACAGCAAGGGGGTCAGGTTATCCTTACATATATACATTACAATTATATTTTCCCCCCACCCTTTGTTCTGTTGCAACATGAGTATCTAGAGAAAGTTCTCAATGCTATTCAGCAGGATCTCCTTGTATATCTATTCTAAGTTGTGTCTGATAAGTCCAAGCTCCCGATCCCTCCCACTCCCTCCCCCTCCCATCAGGCAGCCACAAGTCTTTTCTTCAAGTCCATGATTTTCTTTTCTGAGGAGATGTTCATTTGTGCTGGATATTAGATTCCAGTTCTAAGTGATATCATATGGTATTTGTCTTTGTCTTTCTGGCTCATTTCACTCAGTATGGGATTCTCTAGTTCCATCCATGTTGCTGCAAATGGCATTATGTCATTCTTTTTTATGGCTGAGTAGTATTCCATTGTGTACATATACCACATCTTCCGAATCCAATCATCTGTCGAGGGACATTTGGGTTGTTTCCATGTCCTGGCTATTGTGAATAGTGCTGCAATGAACATGCGGGAGCATGTGTCTCTTTTAAGTAGAGTTTTGTCTGGATAGATGCTCAAGAGTGGGATTGCGGGGTCATACGGAAGTTCTATGTATAGATTTCTAAGGTATCTCCAAACTGTTGTCCATAGTGGCTGTACCAGTTTACATTCCCACCAGCAGTGCAGGAGGGTTCCCTTTTCTCCACAGCCCCTCCAGCATTTGTTATTTTAAAAGAATATAAATCATACAGTGTCTGCTTTCAGATCATAATGGAATCTGTATGATCTCAACAGTAACAGAAATCAGTAACAGAAAGATAGCTGGAAAATTCTAAATAGCATAAAGATTAAAGGAAAAATTCTCAAGGGAAATTTTTAAATATTTTGAACTAAATGAAAATGAACATACAACTTAGCACAAGTTGTTGGAATCAGCAAAAACAATGTTTAGAGGGAAGTTTATAGAATGAGTGCATATATTAGGAGGAAAAAGATCTAAAATTAGTCACCTAAGCTTTTACCTTAAGAAACTAGAAAAGAGCAAATTAAATCCAAAATAAGCAGAAATTAGTGAAATTGAAAACAAAAAATCAATTAGAAAATCAAACAACCCCAAAGCTAGTCTTTGAGAAGATCAATAAAATCAGGAAATCTCTAACCAACCTTACTAAGAGGGGAGAAAAAGAGAGTACACAATTACAAATATCAGAAATGAAAGAGAGGGATGTCACTTCACTTCCCATGGACATTAAAAGGATATTTTAAAATTATAAAAGAAAATTATGCGCACAAATATGATAACCTAGACAAAGTGAAGAGTTTACTGGAAGGACATAATCTGCTAAAACATACAAGAAGAAATAGGATATCTGAATAGGCCAATATATATTAAAGAAATTGAATCAATAATTAATGGCCTTCCATAACAGAAAGCATCAGACCCGGATGGATTCACTGCTGAATTCTACCAAACATTTATGGAAGAAATCCTACAAGTTCTCTTCCAGAAAATGCAAGTAGAAGGAATACTTTCTAACTCATTCTGTGAGACCAGCATTACCCTAATACCAAACCAAAGACTTTGATAAGAAAACTATATGCTGGAGTTCCCATTGTGGCTCCCGTGGTTAACAAATCCGACTAGAAACCATGAGGTTGCGGATTCAATCCCTGGCCTTGCTCAGTGGGTTAAGGATCCAGCGTTGCCGTGAGCTGTGGTGTAGGTCACAGACGTGGCTCGGATCTGTGTTGCTGTGGCTCTGGCGTAGGCCAGTGGCTACAGCTCTGATTCGACCCCTAGCCTAGGAATCTCCATATGCCGTGGGTTCAGCCCTAAAAAAAAGACAAAAGCCAAAAAAAAAAAAAAAGGAAAGAAAGAAAACTATATCCCTCATGAACATTGATGCCAAAATCCTCAAATAAAATCCAAAAATGTATAAGAACAGTTCTACACCACAACCAAATGGGATTTATTTCAGGTAAGCAAGGCTGGTTCATCATCCAAAAATCAGCTGAGAGCCATCATAGCACATTCATGATGAATAAGAAAAATCACATGATCATATTAAAATGCAAAAAAAAAAAATTCGACAAAATGCAGTATCTTCATGATAAGAATGCTCAGTTACTTAGGAATAGAAGGGAACTTTGTCAGCTTGATGGAGAATAGCCACCAAAAAACCTACAGCTAATGTCATATTTAACCATGAGAAACTTGAAGCTTTCCCACTTAGATTGAGAACAAAGCAAAGGGGGAGTTCCTGTCATGGCTCAATGGAAACAAATCTGACTTGTATCCATGAGGACACTGGTTTGATCCCTGGCCTCACTCACTGGGTTAAGGATCCGACATTGCTGTGAGCTGTGGTGTAGGCCAACTCATCTACAGCTCTGATTCAGCCCCTAGCCTGGGAAACACCATATGCTGTGGGTGTGGCCCTAAAAAGACCAAAAAAAAAAAAAGGACAAAGGGTAAGTTCCTATTGTGGCTCACCAGGTTAAGGACCTGACATTATCTCTATGAGGACTGGGGTCTGATCCTTGGTCTCACTTAGTGAGTTAAGGATCCAGCATTGCCCCAACCTGATGCTCCAACTTGACCCCTGGCTTGGGCGCTTCCATATGTCACAGGTGCAGCCGGGGCTGGGGGGGGGGGGCAAAGATGTCCCAACTAATCACTGCTTTTTACCATCATACTGGAAGTCCTAGCTAATTTGATAAAACAAGCAAAGGAAATAAAAGGTATGCAGATTGGCAAGGTAGATAAAACAGTCCTTGTTCCAGATGACATAATTCTCTATGTAGAAAATCTAAAAGAACTGACAAAAAAAAAACCTCCTGAAACTAATAGCGATTACAGCAGGGTTGCAGGATACAAAGTTAATAAATAGTATGTACCAGCAATGAAGAAAAAGAATGCAAAATTTAAAACATAATACTGTTTACATTAGCATCCCCCAAAATGAAATACTTTGTTATGAATTTAACAAAATATGTACAGGAGCTATACTAGAAAAACTGCAAAACTGATGAAACAAATCGAATAACTAAATAAATGGAACGATATTCCACATTCATGGTTAAGATTCAGTATTGTCAGGATGTCAGTTCATGGAGTTCCCATTGTGGCTCAGCAGAAACAAACTCGACTGGTGTCCATGAGGATGCAGGTTCAATCCCTGGCCTCAGTCAGTGGGTTAAGGATCCAGAGTTGCCATGAGTTGTGGTGTAGATCACAGACTTGGCTCAGATCTGGTGTGGCTGTGGCTGGCAGCTAGAGTTCTGTTCACTCCTAGCCTGAGAACTAATATATGCAGCAGGTATGGCCCTAAAAGAAGAAAAAAAAAAGATGTCCGTTCACCCCAGATTGATCTGTAGATCCAATGCAACCCCGGTCAAAATCCCAGCAAGTTATTTGTTGATATTGACAAAGTGATTCTAAAGCCTACTTGAAAAGGTAAGAGACCCAGAATAGCCAACTTAGTATTAAAGAAGAATAATGTCTGACCATGCCTGGCTTCAAGACTTAACTGTGAAGCCACAGTAACAAAGGCATTGTAGTATTGGAAAAAAAATATAGACAAGTAGATCAGTTGAACAGAATAGAGATTCCAAAAATAGGCACACATAAATAGCTTATCTTTAACAGAGGACCAAAGGCAATACAATAGAGCAAAGATAGTCTTTTCAGCAAATGGTGCTGGAAAACCTGGACATCCACCTGAAAAAAAAAAAAAATGAATCTAGCCATAGTCCTTACACACTTCATAAAAACTAGCTCATATTGGATCATAGACCTAAATAACTCAAAACTATGAAATTCCTAGAAAATAACATACGAAAAAATGTAGATAACCTTGGATTTGGTGATGGCTTTTTTAGATGCAACACCAAAAGTATGATCCATGAAAGAAAGAATTAATGAGCTTGACTTTATTAAAATTAAAATTTTCTTCTCCATGAAAGACACTATCAAAAGACTGAAAGGCAAGCCTCAGACTTGGAGAAAATATTTGCAAAAGACATATTTGATAAAGGATTGTTATCCAAAATACAACATCCTTTGTACACTGAAGCTGAAGAGAAACATGGGACAGTTGGAGGAAACAAAGAGTAGCTTTAATTGCCAGGCAAAGAGGGAAACAGCAGGCTAATGCCTCAAGACTGTGGCGTGCCCCACCCAGGCACAGTGAGGAGTTTTACAGTGTTCAAGGAGCAGCATGTGGTCTGCTGGTTGGTGGTGAGGTAATTTCGGAGTCATCATCATCAACCTTGTGGTTCCAACTCATCTGGGGTCTACATGCTTGTGGTCAGCAAATGGTTAACTTCTTCCACCCAGTGGGGTCCTCAGCACCTACAAAACAGCTCCAAGGACATGGCTCAGAATATTGTCTATAGTCCTTGAGAAAGAACGAAAGGTCCTTGACTTTGTTGAATGGCTAAATTATTATTTTGTCTTGCTTGACTCTTTTCCTTTTTCTCTGTATTTTCTCACTTCTCTGATTAAATCAATTATTTGGCTAAAATATTCTGTGGACACAAAGGTAGGCAGAGAGCATAAGTGGAGGTCAGTTCTGGGAAGGCTTCATAGGGTCCTGCTTGGTTGCATATGTTCATATAAAAACCTGCACAAATTACCTAAAGATTATCATATAGCAGTTTTATTCACAGTGGCCAAAATTTGGAAGCAACCAAGATGTCCTTCCACAAGTGAATGGATAAGTAAACTGTGGTGCATGCACACAGTGGACTTCAACACTAGATACAGTGCTAGGTACAGTGGATCAAGCACTAACAAGATAGGAGCTCTCAAGCCATGAAAGACATGAAAGAAGCTTAAATGCGTCTTACTAAGTTAAAGATGCCAATTTGAAAGGGCTGCATACTATGTGACTCCAACTATATGACATTCTAAAAAAATCAAAACTGTGGAAACAGTAAAAAGATCAGTCATGTCAGGATAGAGCAGAGGGGAAGAAGTGAACAGGCAGAGCACAGAGGATTTTTAGGTTACCTCTTGAACTACACAGGTTTGAACTGCATGGATTCATTTATATTCAGATTTTTTTCAATAAATATCATAGTACTACATGATCTGCAGTTAGTTGAATCTGTGGATGCAGAACAATGAACATGGAGGGCCAACTATGAGACTGGAGCATCCATGGATTTTGGTGTCATGGCAGCTTCTAGACCCAGTCCCCCATGTTGTTCATGAGTCACTTGTACTCTGTAAACTATAATGGTAGATACATAGCCTTACATATTTGTCCAAACCGGTAGAATGTACAACACCAAGAATGAATCCTAATGTAAACTATGGACTCTGGGTGATAATGATGTGTCAGTGTAGTTTCATCAGCTGTAGCAAATACTCCATGTGGTGGGAGATGTTGATAATGAAGAGGCTATGCATGTGTGAGGTCCAGGGGATTTGGAAAATCTCTATCTTCTCTCCAGTTCTGCAGCCTAACACTGCTCTAAAAAATAAAATATTCAGAGAAAGGAAAAAACAAAACCAAACCTGGGCAAGGCAATCCATGGCATATTCACACTGACAACAGCAAAACACCACCTGTAATTAAAAAAATAATATTCATTTGAATTTTTTGATCATATGATTTTGTTTGTACTGGATAGATTTTCTTGGTTTCATAGTTGAATTGTGAAGGCTTATATCTAATTGCATGTTCATATATTTTTAGGTAATATAAAAAATACTTTGTCAGCACTAGGGATTCATATTATTATACGCATTTGAAAAACACTGATCTAAATGATCTAATAGAAAAAGTAGAAATGATTTTTATTAATAATGTAAAACCAGAATAGCACATCTTTTCTTAGGCCATTTCCACATTATCCTAATTTTTTTTCTACCTCTTCATTTAAAATTTGTTTAAGGAGTTGCCTTGTAATGCATCAGGTTAAGGATCTGCTGTTATTATTGCAGCAGCTCAGGTAGCTACTGTGGCTCAGGTTTGATCCCTGCCCTAGGAAGTTCCACATGCTGCGAGGGCAGCCAAAAAAGGAAAAGCAAAACCTTGAATTTCAATTAGATGACATGATTTTTTAATGTATTATAGTCATATTCTCAAGGTTTTCTAAAGCACTAAAGGTCTCAACAGGATTCATGATTTTAATTTAAAACTCTTAAGTTTCTGCTTTCAGTTTTTTATGTATTCCTTTGTTCATATACTTAATATTTCCTTTATAAACAGCTTTAAACAGCCTTTTAAGTATTAGTCAATCCTGCATTTAGTTCAGGTAATTCCGATTTTACAGTAAAAAAGGAAGGATCATTGTAAGTACTGTTTGCATCTTAACACAAAAGAAAAAGTGTATAATTCTTATATTAAAATTTTAAAAAGGAATGTTCCATTTATGCTGAATGGCAGTTTCCCCAACTCTTAGCTCTTCTAATAAATGAAACAGTAGTACTGTACTACTCTCCTCAGTTCAACTATGAAATATAATTCACTTGCTTCTCATATTTGTCAGGATCCATCTTTTTGTCAGCTTATGCGATGATCATTGTTAAAACTTACCAATCACCAATGAAAGAACCCTTGTTAGACATATGTCTGCATAGCTGATTTAAATTGAACACATATTTTCCACCATATAATTGTGTATTTTTCTTTGTATTTAGTATTATCTAAAAACTAGGTGTAACCAATCATTAATATTTAGGTTCAGCATTAACTTTAATGATCCTGAAACTTTAACACTCCAGCAGAAAAATTTTGGAAGATGCATGTGCACACATTCATGCACATGCATTGAGTCATTTCCTGCCTAATCAGTTATAAAGCATGTTAGAAAGTCCTTGAATAAACAAGGTTTATTCTCCTAGGATCAAATGCAGCTGTGTACCTTGTATACTTATTGATAAACTCACCGCTAAGTCTGTATATTGATTGGTTCCTTCTTTTAGATTATTTATCCACCTCATTTTCTTCTTGAGTACTTGTAGGAAGAAAGATGGCACTGGTGACAGTTTCGTTTTCTTTTTAATGTTCTTTTTTCCTGTTTCTTGTTTGTTTTTTCTTTTTCCTTTTTTCTTTCCTTTTTTTTTTTTTTTTTTTTTCCCCTTTTTGCTGCACCCACTTGGCATATGGAAGTTTCCAGGCCAGGGATTGAATCTGAGCCACAATTGTAATTTATGCTGCAGCTGCAGCAATGCCGTGGCCTTTAACCCACTACACCAGAGTGGGGGTCAAGCTCACGCCTTCAAAACGACCCTAGCCACTGCAGTCAGATTCCTAACCCACTACACCACATCAAGAACTCCTCTCCTTGTTTCATTTTTAGAAATATTTAGTAATTAAAATTAAGTATTGTATGTTAAAGTTTATTATCTTATACTAAGCAATGTTAAGAAATCATTTCCAATGTTTTTGTACCAACAGGTTGGCGATAGTATTGTTCACAAAGCCAGAGAAACCTTGGAACGAGCTATTAAACTGGTGAATGATACCAAGAAGTGGGGTGCTAGGGTTGTGTATGGTGATACTGACAGGTAATGACCTCTATTTGTGGTTGTCTTTCTGCGTCTCTTGAGATAGTCATTTCAATGTTTGAAATGGCTTAAGGGTTATTCTTCCCCAAAATAGAGTCCTAGGTTCTTTTCAGTCCTTATGATCTTGTGATTGGAATTAACACAGGTCCTTACTTACCAGATAGAATGTTAAGAGACAGAAAATGTATGTGACCTGAGTCACAGACTGTGAAGATGCCCATGGCATCCCTCCTGGTATCCAGGTAGATGGGAGTCTATAAAATCTGTATGTGCAAGAGTCTAGTCTTCCTAAAAAAACAGCTTTTAATGTGAAGAATTCCTCAGATAGCTGCAGCTCTATAAATAGTGCATATAGGCAAGTACAGTTTTCCATTTGATTCCAGAGGCTCACTCACTTCCTGAAGCCCATCATTCATAGCCTGACAAAGGATAGGACTGCCTTTGAATTCTGAGTCAGAGTCTTTTTTTTTCATACCCACACCATATGGAAGTTCCTAGGCCAGGGATTGAACTTGCACTGCAGTTGCAGCAATGCCAAATCCTTGAGCCACAGTGTGACCATTCTAAGAACACTTACCTTAGGAGTGCTGATCACTTTACAGTCCAGTGGAGCAGTCAGAGATAATGCTTCTAATCATTGAAAATAGCTTCTAGGTAATCTTCTCTAGGTAAATCTTCATTTAATCTTCTCTGGTTATTTAACGCACATACAATCAACATGCTCTTACTAATGCTGAATGAGCCCTTGCCTCACGTAGCAGGTGTTTCATTACTACAGGTTGGGATCGTTTCAGGTTTTCCAGGGCCTGGTTATCCAGTCTTTACTGTTCCTCATCAAAAGCTGCTCCTCACTTAGACTTTGGGCATTTTACTGCTCTGTAAAATTGCTTCTTCTGAGTAGTCTAGCAGAATAAAAATTACTAGAACATAGTTGTGTACCTCGTTAGCAGAGCTCCTCGCAAAATATTTAGGAAAGCAGAGAACGTTAAGCATTTAAGTTGTTGAGTTTAATTCAGGCTCCTACATGTCAGTCACTGACAACATGCACCCAGAGTCGGAAGTTGGCATGATTCTGATTGTGATCATGTTATTAGCCTTTAAGATTTTTAGGAATTCAAACAAACCGAAAAACAGACTCAGAATGTTAAAGCCGGGAGAGGACTTTTAGGTCAGGAGCTTTGATGCAGTTGGGAAAACACCCTAGGAGGGACATTCTCAGATGTTACATAGGAGCAGATTCCCCTGGGATAAGAAAACTTGTCTGAGATCACCCAACTAGTTAGCAGTGGAACCATAAATTGGTATCTCTCTACATCAGATATCACAGATATTTTATGATTCTAATCAAGAAAATGTATTTGCAGTATCATTATAACTTTTGAAATCATTCATCATCCAATTCATTAAACAAATGTTTGTCAAAATATGCTGTATAAGAGCAATTCACTTTAGGGCTTTACCTTCTCAATGGTAAGCATATGGCCCCAACTGGGCAATTCTGCTCCTTGAGGAGCAAAATCACTTAGTACAGTGGGTTTTGGCCCCACAAAGCCCGAGCCTACCCAACAACATTTTATTCCTTAGTAATTGTTTCCTCTTGTTAAATTTAACTTTTTTCCTTTGGGAGGACAACAGTGATAACATACTGAGAAGGACTGTTCTAGGAACAAAAGATAATGCTCTAAGAGAAAGAGTTCTTAACCAGGAGTGAGATCTGGATTTTCTTTCTAGCTGTACTCCTAGCTGATTGTATGGCCATCAGAAAATGGCTTAAGCTTCTCTGAGGTTATCATCCGAATAAAGGCAATCTGATAGATGATGGTGAATGACCACTGCCTCCCTATAGTTTCATAATCAGGACTCCCTTCATAGTAAGGACTGCTCCCTCCCTTCAGTTTCAGGACTGATGATTTTATGAATCTGAGGTCTAGCTAAGGGAGATTGGTTATCAGATCATCAAAATGACCCTGTTAGAAGTGTGTTTCTCTTTCTAAAGCAGTTATGCATTATTGTTCATTTAGAAAGTATAACAAACACACTCTGTTTCTTCATTGTAGTGGTTCAAACAATTTTTTTATATAATAGTGCTTCTCAATATTTATCCTACTGGAGTGGGACAGACCTACTCCCACTAGTTGAAGCTCTGTATAAGCATTGATTCTCAGGTAGGATAGGGAAGGATGTTTGACCGAGACAGACACTTCGGGGGCAGCAGAGGGAGGTGGGGAACTAGAACAACAACCAAAAAAAAAATCTCTTGGGAAATTCACCTGAGTATAATTGAGAAGAGCCTCTGATTCTCCCACTCAACTCCACATCCCATGTGAAAATCACTGCTCTAAGTGTGAAATTGGATCTATCAACCCCAAAATAAAGGTTATTTAACTAGATTAAAAGCACCAGTGACAGACAAATAGACATTAATTTTAGAAATTTATTTTAGAAATTCCCTGGTGGCCTGGTGATTAAAGGATCCTTGTTGTCACTGCTGAGGTACAGGTTCAGTTCCTGGCCTGGGAGCTTGCACATGCCACAGGCATCCCCCCCCCAAAAAAAAAAAACTTATTTTAAAACAGTCTTTCTCACCTTTATTCTGTCAAGTGACCAAAAACTTGGATTAATCCTGGCCAGCTCTCTTGAAGCTTACTTCCAAATAAAACTGGCCAAGGGAGTTTCTGCTGTGGCTCAGTGGGTTAAGAAACTGACTAGTTGGAGTTCCCGTCATGGCGCAGTGGTTAACGAATCCAACTAGGAACCATGAGGTTGCGGGTTCGGTCTCTGCCCTTGCTCAGTGGGTTAAGGATCCGGCGTTGCTGTGAGCTGTGGTATAGGTTGCAGACGCGGCTCGGATCCCACGTTGCTGTGGCTCTGGCGTAGCCCAGCGGCTACAGCTCCGATTGGACCCCTAGCCTGGGAACTTCCATATGCCGCGGAAGTGGCCCAAAGAAATAGCAAAAAGACAAAAAAAAAAAAAAAAAAGAAAGAAAGAAACTGACTAGTATCCATGACGACATGGATTCCATCTCTGGGCTCTTGGGTTAAGGATCCAGCATTTCCGTGAGCTCTGATGTAGGTCACAGACAAGGCTCAGACCCCGCATTGCTGGCTGTGGTGTAGGCCAGCAGCTGCAGCTCTGATTCAACCCCTGGCCTGGGAATTTACATATGCCACAGGTTTGGCCCTAAAAAGCAAAAAAACCAAACACCTAGCTGAAACAGCATGGATCGACTCAAACTCACTTACACTACTAGGTAAAAATCTCAAATATATACCCTATAATAATAACCTTTAAGATGTAAAGTATGTATATCTTTAATTTTTATCAACTTTATCAAGGCATAATTTTTAACAAAAAAGTGCACAGTGTATATATAGTTCAGTATACAAAATGTATAGAACCATGTAACCAGCTGCCACCCCAATGAAGATATAGAACATTTATATCACCATAGAAAGTTCTGCCATGCTCCTTTGTAGTCTTTCACTTTCATCCCCTACCACCAGGCAACCACTTATCTAATTTCTATTTCTACAGCTTAGCTTAGTTTTCTCTGTTCTAGAACTTGTAGAAATGTGTGTATAAGCAGTTCATCATTGTATCTGAGCATTTTAAGAATAATTTTTTTTAATTTGGCATTTACATCTAAAGTTAAACTTACCCTTGGCATATGACTCAACAGTTCTACTCCTTGATATTTATTTACCTAAGAGAAATGAAAACTTAGGTCCACACAAAGACTTGATATAACTCTTCATTGCAGCTTTATTCTTGATAGTCCAAAACTGCAAACAGTCCAGATGTTCATCAGTAGATAAATGGATGGCATATCCATATAATGGAATATTATTCAGCAACAAAAAGGAACCAGTTACTGTTGCTTCAGCAACATGGGTATATTTCAAAAAATCTACTGAGTGAAAGAACCCAGACATAGCTATGTACTGTATATGACATAAAATTCTTGAAAAAACAAAACTAATCTATAGAACTGAAAGCAGGTCATGTGTTGCCTGGGGCCAGGAATAAAGTGGAGAATTATTCCAAAGAAGTACAAGGGACCTTTATGGAGTCACAAAAGTGTTCTATATCTTGATGCTGGTGGTGATTACACAAATACATTAGTTTTATAGGGCTGTCACAGACTTGGTGGCTTAAACAATAGAAATTAATTTTCTCACAGTTCTGGAGGTGTCAGATCAAGGTATCAACAGATGTGGTTTCTCCTGAAGCCTCTCTCCTTGCCTTGCACACCTTCTTACTGTGTCCTCACATGATCTTCCTCTGTTCATGTCCATTCTTGGTGTTTCTTGGTGTAATTTCCTCTTATAAGGAAACTAGATTAGGCTCACCCTAACCACCTAAGTGAGGACCTCATTTTAACTAGTCATCTCTTTGAAGGCCCTGTCTCCAAATACAGTCACATTCTGAGGTACTAGGGGTTAGCATTGAAATATATGAATTTGAGAGGACACATTCAACCCATAACAGATCCGTACATTTGTTAGCACTCATGGAACTGAACACTTAAAAATGTATTCATTTTATTATATGCAGATTATATCTCAATAAAGTTTATTTTTGAAATCTTTCATAATCTATTTTTTAAAAATAAGTCTAGGAATTCCTGTTGTGGCTCAGCAAGTTAAAACCCAACTAGTTAAAACCCATGAGGATGCAGGTTCAATCTCTGGCCTCACTCAGTGGTTTAAGGATTCTGGCATTTTTGTGAGCTGTGGTGTAGGTCGCTGACAGAGCTCAGATCTGGCATTGCTGTGACCGTGGCATTGGCCAGCAGCTGCAGCTCCAGTTCAACACCAAGTCTGGGAACCTCCATATGCCGCAAGTGCGGTCCTAAAAAGCAAAAAATAAAAAAAGGCTATACTGGTATAATGAGCATCAATGGGCCTAGAAAGAAAGTATTATAAAAAGCTTCAGATGGTTCAGAATATAGCCTACCTTAGAAGTATAACTAACTGGGAATTCCTACTATGGCACAGCAGGTTAAGGATCCGGTGTTGCCACAGCTGTGGTATAGATCATGGTTTCGGCCAAAGAAAAAGGTATATTAACTATCTAAAGCCTATTTGCTGTGCCTTAGTGAATGTTAAAACTAATTCGAGTTGATAAATTTTTATTTTAAAGAACTTAAATAATAGTGAACTCCTTTTCTTAAGCTTTTCAGAACAAACCCTAAGAAAAAAACTATCTTCCAGTATTGGCAGAGAAAGAGCTTTTCCAAAAAAAAAAAAAAAAAAAAAAAAAACCATCCAAATGAGATTGAAAATCCAATATAAAAGCATTTAAGAAATAATAAGATTGGTTTATGTAGCTCCAAGAATCTTGAAGCCTGTGTTTTAAGATATTGTCCATTTCTACTACTTAATGTCTGTCTTTCTACTAAAGTTGTAAATGAAGATCAACTTTGAAATCTGTCTTACTTAAACATACTTATTAGCCATTATTTCTGTTGGTCTCAAATTGTGATATATACTGAAATGCAAAGTGCTATTACAAAGGTAACTATCAGAAAAAAAAATGCCCAATACTTTTGTATTTTTTTTAGTGTTTTTGGTCTTGGAATTTTTTTTATCCATATTAGAAATCCTTCCCTCTTGACCTACGTGGGATTATACATCAGAAGTATTTTTCTGGAATTCAGCCTGACATTTATCTTTCAGAAAAATATTTTTAGTGTATACCAATTATCCAGAGATTTCATTTCCAGGAATTTATTCTAAGGACATAGAAAGTATGCCAATTATTCTATATGAAATGTTAGAAAAAATTAATAACCTAAATTTTCAGTGATGGGGTTTGGTTAAATTATACTATATTCATACCCTGAAATACAGTACAACTGTTAATGTAAAACAACTAAATGACATAGGAAAATGTTCACAGTGTACTAGTTAAAGGAGAAAGCTATCAAACTTTATGGTCTGTGATCCCAAATGAGAAAAGATTTGCAGATAGACACAAAAGGTTTGTAGTGTCTTTTTTTCTGAATGGTTAGATTATAAATGGCTGTTTTCTTTGTGCCTTTTTGTGTTTTCTGACTGTTCTTCAACGAACATACATTTTAAAATATACATGTGTTATTTCCTAAGTTGTGTGGTTCTGGAAGGAAGTTTCCTCCCATGTGACAAGTAAATTTTCCATTTCTCTTTAATTTGTGATTGACATAGTTGTCTGTCATAGAAAGCTGTAAATGTCTAGGAATTACCCAGGACCTTCTTAGAAGCTGTGATAGCTGGTCTGTGTGTGCAGCTGAACTAGAAACATTAGATGTCTTAAAGATCTGTAACAAGATATATCATGAGTACACAAAAAAAGTGTGATAAAACAAGAAAACTCAGATAGGAAGCAACTTCATAAGGAAGAGTAAGGGGAAAACATTTTCTTTGGGGAGAGTCCACTATAGCACAAGGGGATTGGCAGCATCTTGGGAGTGCTGGGACACAGATTTCAATCCCTAGCCCAGCACAGTGGGCTAAGGATCCGGCGTTGCCACAGCTGCAGCTTAGGTTGCAACTGCAGCCCGGATCTGATACCTGGCTCAGGAATTCCACATGCCACTGCCATGGGGTGGCCAAAAAAGAAAGAAAAATGTTTTCTTTGGTCTTAAAGCATTAGGCAGGAAAAATACTTTTGTTACAATTACTTGCTCATTACTGTACTTTATTTTTAATTCTCTTAGTATGTTTGTGCTACTGAAAGGAGCCACTAAGGAGCAGTCTTTTAAGATTGGTCAGGAAATTGCTGAAGCTGTAACTGCTACCAATCCTAAACCAGTGAAACTGAAGTTTGAAAAGGTAAGAGAAATGTAATACTAATAATCACGTATAAAAATTCACATACCTTCTTGGAGTTCCCGTTGTGGCGCAGTGGTTAACGAATCCGACTAGGAACCATGAGGTTGCGGGTTCGATCCCTGCCCTTGCTCAGTGGGTTAACGATCCAGCGTTGCTGTGAGCTGTGGTGTAGGTTGCAGACGCGGCTCGGATCCTGCGTTGCTGTGGCTCTGGCGTAGGCCGACAGCTACAGCTGTGATTCGACTCCTAGCCTGGGAACCTCCATATGCCGCGGGAGCGGCCCTAGAAATGGCCAAAAAAAAAAAAAAAAAAAAAAAGCAAATCCAACTAGGAACCATGAGGTTGCAGGTTCGATCCCTGGCCTTGCTCATTGGGTTAAGGATCCGGCGTTGCCAAGAGCTGTGGTGTAGGTTGCAGACGCGGCTCGGATCCCATGTTGCTGTGGCTCTAATGTAGGCTGGTGGCTACAGCTCCGATTGGACCCCTAGCCTGGGAATCTCCATTTGCCATGGGAGCGGCCCTAGAAAAGGCAAAAAGACAAAAAAAAAAAAAATTTGCATACCTTCTAAAGATTTCTCACTTTTTCAGTGTATTTTCAGAATCAGTAATGGCATATAGGTCTGTGAATGTGTTAAATTTGAAATATTTTCCCTTTAGTTTTGTATAATTTTGTCAAAATTTTTTAGTAATGTCTTATATAAAGAAATGAAAACTATCGTTGTGTAACCCCAAATTTAATGGTATAAAACAAGCACCATTTTATTACACTTATGGATTTTATGGGTCAGGAATTGAGAAAGGATGCAGCAGGGATGGCCTGTCTGTGTTCTACGGTGTCTGGGTCCTCAGCCAATGGCTAAGGGCTGAAATCACTGAAGCTTGCTTAGTCTCATATCTGAGGGTTGGTGCTTGCTGTTCAGGATATTAGCTGGGGCTGACAGCTAGAACACCTACACATGGCCTTTCCCTGGGACCACTTGTTCTCCCTCATAGCATGATAGCTGAGTTCTAGGAATGAATATCCCAAAGAGAAGCAGATGAAGGCTCTTCTGCTTTTTATGACATGGTCTCAAAATTATATAGCATCATAGCCTATTTGAAGAGGGAACATAGACCCCCATCTATTAGTGGGAAGAATATCAGAAGGCCATGTGGGATGGGAGATATTATTTACTTAGTAAATACAGTCTGCCACAAGGACCTTTGACTATTTTCACTTTACTTTTGGGAGTTCCTGTCATGGATCAGCAGTTAGTGAACCCAGCTAGCATCCATGAGGTCATGGATTCAATCCCTGGCCTTGCACAGTGGGTTAAGGATCTGGCATTGCCATGAACTCTGGTGTAGGTCGCAGACATGGCTCAGATCCTGCATTGCTGTACTGTTGTGTAGGCCAACGACTTCAGCTCCAGTTGGACCCCTAGCCTGGGAACCTCCATATGCCGCAGGTGCAGCTCTAAAAAGACAAAAAAAAAAATCTGTTTTCACTTACTTTAGATAGAAAATACGTGTTTTGTTCTTTTATATAAAAGATACTGAGCTAGGATAGGGGTGGAATGCAAAGAAACATAAGACACAGTGCTGCCCTCCAAGAGCCAGTAATTTAAAAGGAAAGATTAGAAGATTCCTGTTGTGGTTCAGTGGGTTACAAACCTGACTAGTATCTATGCAGATGCGGGTTTGATCCCTGGCCTCACTCAGTGGGTTAAGGATCCAGTGTTGCCGTGAGCTGTAGTATAGGTCACAAACGCAGCTCAGATCTGGCATTGCTGTAGCTGTGATGTAGGCCGGCAGCTGCAGCTCTGATTCAACCCCTAGCTTGGGAACCTCCATATGCCGTGGGTGCGGCCCTAAAAAGAAAAAAAACAGAAAAGGAGGTGTTTGGTCCTCCCAGGCTGGAGAGAGGGGCTCCACTTAGGAGGTAATATTTCATGGTGTCTCAGAAAATGGCTAGAATTTCAATAGGCAGCCATTGCACTGCAGTCATTGTGCACAGAAGAAAATGGCATATAGAAGCTTGTGGAATTGAAAACACACAATATGGGAAAACAGTAGAGCAGGGAAGTCTGGAAAAATAAAGTTAAGAGCAGATTATAGAGTGTCTTAAATGGCAAACTAAACTGTTTAAACTTTTTTCAAGAAAGTTTATCCAGGAGTTCCTGTCGTGGTGCAGCAGAAATGAATCTGACTAGGAACCATGATGCTGCGGGTTCGATCCCTGGCCTCGCTCAGCAGGTTAAGGATCCAGCATTGCCGTGATCTGTGGTGTAGGTCGCAGACGAGGCTCAGATCTGGCATTGCTGTGGCTCTGGCATAGGCCAGCAGCTGCAGCTCCAATTAGACCCTTAGCCTGGGAACCTCCATATCCGCAAGTGCAGCCCTAAAAAGACAAAAGACAAAAATAAAATAAGAAAGTCTATCCAAAAAGAGCATGACAGCTGTTTGGGAGGATTGGCCTCACAGTGGAGTGGAGATGGGTTGGCAAGAGAATCTCAAAACAGGTTGCCTCCTGCAGCCTGTAGAGCCCGAAGTAGTGAGATGAACTAGTGAAAATAAAGAAACAGTAGTTCAAGAGATATTAAGAAAGAAGACTGGACAGCAGTTAGATGTGGTTGTTTTAGGAGAGTGAGTGTAGGAAAGATAAAAGAGGGAGAGGAGAATGAAAGATGACTCCTGAATGTTTATCATGCAGCTACTCTGAAGCAAGGATTGTGCTAGAAGAGATTCAGAGAGGATTGGATATGGGATCTGCCCTGAAGAGTGAGCATTCTAATTTGAGGGGAGAGGGGAGAAAAATTAGAAAACAAAATAATGATCAGTGCTGTCCTAGAAGTATGTGTAATGCTGTGGACACTTAACCTATCTAGCAAAGCGAAGAGATGGTGACCTTAGTAACGCCAGACATGAACCTAAATACTGCAAAACTTCTCAAAGAACACAAACATTTCTTAAAAATTGTGATGCATATGTTCATGATGAATATTGGTCTGTAGTTTCTGTTGTTGTTGTACTGTCCTTGTCTGATTTGGGGACAGAAAAAAAAAAAAAAAAAAAGCTGACCTCAAAAAATGAGTTGCAAGTGTTCCCTCTTCTACTTTCTGAAAGAAAAAGTGTAAGATTGTTACTGTTTTTTCTTAAATAGTTGATAAAATTCATCATTGAAGTCCTGAAATTTTTTTTCCTATCTTTTTTTTTAGGGCCGCACCTGCGGCATATGGAGGTTCCCAGGCCATAGAGGTCAAATCGGAGCTGTAGCTGATGGCCTACACCACAGCCACAGCAATGCCAGATCCAAGCCCAGTATGCCACATACAGCACAGCTTACAGCAACACCAGATCCTTAACCTGCTAGACAAGGCCAGGGATCGCACCCACATCCTCGTGGATACAAGGGGTTCGTTAACGACTGAGCCATGATGGGAACTCCCTAAAATTTTATTATGGGGTGGGGGTGGGATTTTCTATTAGAAATTAAATGTCTTTAATATATACTATTCAGGTTTTCTTCTTATGTCAGTTTTAAAATTTGTGATTGTCAAGTTTGTCTCTTTTCCTAACTTGTCAAATTTATTGACATGGATTTATACTTCCTTATAGTGATTTTGATATGTATAAAATCTTTAGTGACAACCCTCCTTTCAGTTTTGGTATGGATAATTTATTTTTTTCTCTTTTCCCCCTTGATCATTCTAGCTAGAGGTTTATCCATTCACAGAACTTTTTGAAGAAATATTTCATTAATTTCCACTCTTTATTATTTCCTTCCTTTACTTACTTTGGGTTTAGTTTGCTTCTCTTTTCCTGTCTTGTTTAGAAGCTTGAATCATTGATTATAAACAAATATTTTTAATATAAACATTTAAAGATATAAATTTCCCTCAAACCACATTAGCTTCATTTTTCTTTTTTTTTCTTTCTAGGGCCGCACGTGCAGCATATGGAAATTCCCAGGCTAGGGGTCGAATCAGAGCAGCATCTGCCAGCCTAGGCCACACCCATAGCAACACCAGATCTGAGCCTAGTCTTGGACCTACTCGGATCCTTAACCCACTGAGCGAGGCTAGGGATCGAATCCAAGTCCTCATGGATCCTAGTCAGGTTCATAACTACTGAGCCACAACAGGAACTCCCAATTTAGCTTCAGATTTTGATATCGTATGCTTTTGCTTCAGTGATAATGACCTATAGGTTATTTAGAAGTAGGTTAAATTTGACATATTTAAGGATAGTCCAGAAGTCTTTTTGTTGTTATTTTCCATTTAATTCCACTGTAGTCAAAGAACATAGTCTGTGTAATTTCAGCGCTTTTAAGTTTGTTAAAGTTTGTTATTTGCCATCTTTTTTATGTGAAGAGCTGTACATCATTTGAAATTACTCAAACGATGTCTTGATCTGAAGCATAAATCGCAGGTACTTAATGTTTTTAATAATACTGTATCACTGCCAGGGGTAGGAGCAGTAAGGAAGAAAAAAAAAAATAGATAGTTCGAAAAAAAGCCTTGACCTAAACTAACCACTACATGAACTGCTCTGCAGCTCTTACTTATGATAAATCCTTGCTTTGGATGCCAGAGGGCAGCTGCAATATGGAAAGCAATCCAGTAAATATATTTTGGTTTGTATTTTGTAGGAGGCATTTATCGGCCACTAAATAAGAATATCTTTGATACCTGCAGTTATTACATACAGATTTTTTTTTCTTAAGAGATGATTACCCTCTTGCCTTTATTTCACAGTGCTTACTTAATGTGATAAACTTGTAGTTAGGTTTCCTGTAAAAGAAACCAATTAATATATGTACATAAACCACAAAAATAGTATACCAAACTATTTAAAAGATAGTTTTTCTACTTAAAATATTGTTTAGCTTAAGACTTCTTAGGACATTTGTGGAGTTCTCGTCGTGGCGCAGTGGTTAACAAATCCGACTAGGAACCATTAGGTTGCGGGTTCGGTCCCTGCCCTTGCTCAGTGGGGATCCGGCGTTGCTGTGAGCTGTGGTGTAGGTCGCAGATGCAGCTCGGATCCTGCGTTGCTGTGGCTCTGGTGTAGGCTGGCAGCTACAGCTCCGATTAGACCCCTATCCTGGGAACCTCTATATGCTGCGGGAGCGGCCCAAGAAATGGCAAAAAGACTTCTTAGGACATTTGTAAAAGCAAGTAAAAGCCAGTAAGGTTTTTGATTTTTTTTTTTTTTTTTTGTGTAACCAGAGATGGTTTTTACAATTAAAATCACGTTTCAGCTAAATAAGACCTTATTAAATATTGATAAATTCCCCTGTATAATTTCTGAAGATTATACTTGTTCTGGAAAAGGTATAACAATAACCTAGTAATAAAAAGATTTCTGAACAAAATTTTATCCTGTTTTTTTCCTCTATAATCTAATGATAAAATTCTATAAAATTTCACTTTCTAATGTAGTTGCTTTTAGTTAAGTATTTGGTAGTTTATGCCTTTTACCTGTTAGAACATAAATTCATGTTGTAAGTATCTGAGAGGACCAAACTGGAATAAAGTATTCATGGATTAGCATAAGACTATGGAGCATATTATTCCTATTTAATATTAAAGATGGATATTAGATGAATTAAGGAAAAAACCTTGTTAATAAAAACTTAGGGAGTTCCCGTCGTGGCGCAGTGGTTAACGAATCTGACTAGGAACCATGAGGTTGCGGGTTCTGTCCCTGCCCTTGCTCAGTGGGTTAACGATCCGGTGTTGCCGTGAACTGTGGTGTAGGTTGCAGACGCGGCTCGGATCCCGCGTTGCTGTGGCGTTGCTGTGGCTCTGGCGTAGGCCGGTGGCTACAGCTCCGATTCAACCCCTAGCCTGGGAACCTCCATATGCCGCGGGAGCGGCCCAAGAAATAGCAACAACAACAACAACAAAAGACAAAAGACAAAAAAAAATAAAAAATAAAAATAAATAAAAACTTAGTTTTAACCATAAAAAAAAAAACAACTTGTTTGGTCTAGCATGTGATCTCTTAGTGAATGTTCCCATGTGACCTTGAAAAAGCCCTGTGTGTCCTGGATGGAATGTTCTGTGATGTCACTTAGGTCAAGTTAATTGATAGTGATGTTGAGGCCAACAACAGTCTTACTGATTTTCTGTTGATTTCTAGAAGAGAGGTGCTAAAGCCTCCAGTTAATAGATTTGCCTGTTTCTTCCTTTTAGTTCTGCCAGTTTTTCTATTCCATGCATTTTGAAGTTTTCTTATTAGGTACATATACATTTATGATTATGTATCTTCTTGATGAACTGATACTTTTGAGAATATTCCTTGTCTGGAAATATACTTTTCCTGATATTAATATTGCCACTCCAGCTTTGTTTTGATTAGTGTTAATAAGTGCACCTTTTTTCTAACATTTCTATGTCCTTATATTTAAAGTGGATTTCTACCAGAAAGCATATTGTTGGATCTTTTTTAATCAGATCTAATTTGATCATTTCTGCCTTTGATACCACTTATGTTTTTTACACCATGTTTATACTTTTTACACGGTTTACCTTTAGTGTGGTTACTGATAAAGCCTGTGGACAGAGGAAAAGTAACATAAAAGGGGGCGGGGACACACATCCATTCACCCAGGAATTCCACTTCAAGGAGTTTATCCTATGATTAATCCATACAAGGTTGTTCCCTGGAACACTGTTCATAATTCCAAAAGATTGGAAATATCTTAAATGACCCAGAGTAGGTAACTAGTTACAAAAATTATGATACCCTCCCACCATAGATAGGTATGTAGTTACAAAACAAAATGAGCTTTCTGTACTAGGATGGAATGCCCTCCAAGGTAAGTCATTAAATGAAATAAGCAAAGTGCAGAATGACTTGGAAGGTAAGCTACCCTTATGTATATAAGTACATGTACTTGTATCGACTATCTCTTGCAGAATATATAGGAAATCAATAACAGGCGCCTCTATGGAGGAGAAAGTAGACTTTTCATTGTATACTCTCTTGTGACTTTTTAATTTGTACCATATGTAGTTGTTATTTAAAGTAATTTTTAAATAGTTGAAAAAGATATAGTTGATGGCTTAGAGAAAGCAGTGTCAGCTGAGATAGAAGCAAAATTGATAGTGCAAGTAAAGGAGTGAGTGTGTGGCGAGAAAGTAAAGACAACTCATTTTGTGTGTTGTACCATGAATTTATTGAGCCCTAAGCCATACATAGAAATTTTTTTATAATTGACATCTGATTAGAAAGACAAAAGCGCATAGAAAAATGAGATACTCATTGTTGGGAAAAAATGGTTATTGGAGACATTAATTTCCTCACAGGTATATTTGCCCTGTGTCTTACAAACAAAAAAGAGGTATGTGGGTTACATGTATGAAACACTGGATCAAAAGGACCCAGTATTTGATGCAAAAGGAATAGAAACAGTCAGAAGAGATTCCTGCCCTGCTGTTTCTAAGGTAAGTTTTATCTGTATTGTTTTCATCTTTAAGAAATAAGTGGCTAAAAAGTCTGGTAAAAAATCTTTAAGCACATTTTGGAGTTCCCGTCGTGGCGCAGTGGTTAACAAATCTGACTAGGAACCATGAGGTTGTGGGTTCAATCCCTGCCCTTGCTCAGTGGGTTAAGGATCTGGTGTTGCCATGAGCTGTGGTGTAGGTTTCAGACGCTGCTCGGATCTGGCGTTGCTATGGTTCTGGTGCAGACTGGCGGCTACATCTCCGACTGGACCCCTAGGCCTGGGAACCTCCATATGCCGCGAGAGCAGCCCGAGAAATGGCAAAAAGACCAAAAAAAAAAAACTTTAAGCACAATTAATCAAATCTTATACATGACTATGTATAACTGTAAGAGAAACTCTGTTTTTTTGAGAATTTAATTTTAATAAAAACAACTTGTCTTTATTTCCTGTTTTCTGCTCCCATACTTTACCTTTTATCACAATTACTTAAAAAAAAAAAAAAACAGAAAAGAAAACTTGATAAAAATTTCCTGCCTAATCACCTAGAGATGATATGTTATTATATGGCAATACCTATAAGCTGTGGAGCAGAATGAAGAAGGGAAGCTCGACAGAGAAATTTCATAAGTAATATAATCCATCCTAGATTAACTGAAATTGGGTTGACTTGCATACAAATACAGGTTAGGGAGATTAATTACCTAAATTTCTCGACCACAGTCATTTTAACCATATTATATTTATTTTTTCTTTATTCAGGCCCAGCCAGACTCCTTAGATAACAAACCAAAAATAAGTGGCATAAATGGAATAGCACTGTACAACTTGAGTTTTATGAGAGCATTAAAAGCATAATAGATTGATAATTATCAATTATTGATAATTATCAATTATTTCAAATTCACATAATATCATATATATGATATTATGTGAATTTGAGATTTTTTTTTTTACATTCTCTTTCTAGAAAAGGTATTCAGGGCGTTCTTTCTCTGAAGGAAGAATGGTACCTTAGCTAAGTTAGCAAACTCATGCAAATATGTATGGTTCCCAGTACTCAGAATAAGATATAGAACTTTCACCTGGAACTAATTTAAATTCAATCCACTACATAAATCCACTGCGGCTCGGATCCCGCGTTGCTGTGGCTCTGGCGTAGGCCAGTGGCTACAGCTCCGATTAGACCCCTAGCCTGGGAACCTCCATATGCCGCGAGAGCGGCCCAAGAAATGGCAAAAAGACAAAAAAATAAAAAAATAAAAAAAAAATAAATCCACTGCATATCAGTCATTTTACAGCAGAAATAGTTCCAGCACAGAAAATTCTATCACAGTTAGTATATATTTATTGGCACCATAAAAGGGCAAAAGACGAACTTTTATTTCACTGTGTGGTGATGTTTAAACTTCTCTCTATCCACCTGAATCCAGCCCTTTCTATGACAGGGTAAATAATACATGAAATCATTTCTAGCTTTTTGGGCCTAGAAAGTTCCTAGCTATTTGAAACAACTTAAATGTTTTGTGTTGCTCATCACACAGCAGATGTCTCTTCTGCATGTCATTCCAATATGATTTTCTTCAAACCATATATAATACTCTTTTTTAGAAATAGCAAGCTATGTAAGTCTCCAAAACATTTTCCAGTTTTGATAATTTGTCTTATCCAATGATTGTAAATAGCAGATTGTTTTAGGTGGGTCAGTAGTTATCAAATTGAAAGTATAACAGCAGTGATGAAATATACTACGGGATATTTTATCCTTATGAGCATACCTATTTCTTTTTTTTAAGATACTTGAGCGTTCTTTAAAGCTGCTATTTGAAACAAGAGATATAAGTTTAATTAAACAGTATGTTCAGCGACAATGTCTGAAGCTTTTGGAAGGAAAGGCCAGCATACAAGATTTTATCTTTGCCAAGGAGTACAGAGGAAGTGCCTCTTATAAACCTGGAGCCTGTGTGCCAGCCCTGGAACTTACAAGGTAATGATGCCTTAGCAGCACAACCCTCTGCACTCTTAAGTGTAGCGTGGTAAGTCTAGTCCTGGGACTCAGAATGGTTTAGAGTGAAGACACCTAGTCTGCAGCTGCAGACACACACTGTCTCTTCCCTGCCTGCATGGAACCTCACTAACGTGACTGGGTGCCCCCCATACGTTGCAGCTCTGAAGAGACAGACAGAGCTCCTCTTCTGGTCTTCCCTGCAAAAACTAAATTCAGTGAAGTCGTAGTCTGTTACAGACCTGGAATCAACTGTTTTCCTCTATGAGAATCACTAGGTAGTCCTTCATATTGATCTCTGCAAGCATGTAGATGGTATCACTCTGGAATCAGATCATCTAACCAGCTAAATTTTCTCTCATGTTTCACTGTTAGATTCATGATAGTTAATTCTTACTCTTATGGGATAGGAAACAATTGAAGCTAGTTGATATCTGCCAACTCATACTGTTTTCCAGGTAACAGTAATTTACAGAGTAAGTTTTATTAAACTCTTACGGCATATCTGCTTAGTGCCGACTAAGTGAAGTATATGTAGTTCTCAAAAAGGTGTAACTCTAAGTACTCCTTGTCAGTTTTTCATGGTTTCATTGTTTAATTTTCATTTAATCTTCTGGAAAGATGCCTTCTATGATAGTCTTTGAGTATTATATTTGGACTTAAATAGGAAAATGCTTACCCATGACCGGCGCTCTGAGCCTCGAGTTGGGGAGCGTGTGCCATACGTCATCATTTATGGGACCCCCGGAGTACCGCTTATCCAACTGGTAAGGCGTCCAGTGGAAGTCATGCAGGACCCGACTCTGAGACTGAATGCCACTTACTATATCACCAAGCAGATCCTTCCACCCCTGGCAAGAATCTTCTCACTAATTGGTATTGATGTCTTCAACTGGTATCATGAATTACCAAGGGTAAGCCTACTAAATAGTATCTGTGCTATGACCATAGAGAGAATTTACTTAAAATTTTCAGGAAGACTGAAGTTTTTATTTATATACTATGTGAACAAAGCAAATGCTTTATTATCCAAAACTTGCAAAGATGCTACACTCCTCTGGTTTCGTTTTCTACCAATACCTTCCCAGCTTTGTCAGACTGACCAAATTATAGAGGACTAAAATAAATCCCACAGTTACTTCAGTGGTAAACAACCATAAAATAACTCAAACCAGCTAATAAAAAAATAAACGAAGGAAAGCAGAATTCCCTTCAAAATGGGTATTTAAAAATGTATAAGATATTTAATGAGATCCCGCTGTATAGCACAGGGAACTATATCTAGTCACTTGTGATGGAACATGATGTAGGATAATATGAGAAAAAGAATGGCTATATATATATAACTGGGTCCTTTTTGCTGTACAGCAGAAATTGGCAGAAACATTGTAAATCAACTGTAATAGAAAAAAATCTTTTAAAAAAAGAAATGTATAAGATGTAGTATCTAGATGTAGTCCTGAAGAAACCAGACTAAAGAAATAATATTGGAGTCCCCATCGTGGCTCAGTGGAAATGAATCTAACTAGTATCCACGAGGACGCAGGTTCGATCCCTGGCCTTGATCAGTGGGTTAAGGATCCGGCATTGCCGTGAGCTGTGGTGTAGGTTGCAGACATGGCTTGGATCCTGTGTTGCTGTGGTTGTGGTATAGGCTGGCAGCTACAGCTCCAATTGGACCCTTAGCCTGGGAACCTCCATGTGTGCAGGTGTGGCTCTAAAAAGAAAAAAAAAAAAAAATTAACAACAAAAAAGAAATAATATTGAAATAGCATTATACTAACATAAAAAATTAAGGTGGAATCTTAGCAAAGAGAGTTTTGCTTGAACTGTTTTCATCTGGGTTTTGGGGGGATTTTTTTTGGTCTTTGGACAAAAAACGCAGCTCGGATCTGGTGTGGCTGTGGCTGTGGTGTAGGCCATCAGCTACAGATCTGATTCGACCCCTTCTTCTAGCCTGGGAACCTCCATATGCTGTGGGTGCAGCCCGAAAAAAAAAAAAAAAAAGTATAAAAGGCGGAACTAGTAACTCTTATGCAAAGTGACTTATAAGGCACCAGGAGAATACACCAAGGATATAATACTAAGATGATAATGTTATTTCAGCCTTATCTTCAACTTCAGAAGACAGATATCTAAAACCAGTATTAACTTCAAATGAGTATGCTTAGGTGACATGTATCTGATTACATGCTCTAGGTTTACTTTTGCTTGAATTTTGCACCCTACTGCCTAACAAGTTATTTTTAGCCTTCCTCTTGCCTCGTTTCCATGCACAAATTGTGCAGCCCTAACCAGTATCCACTGCCAACCTGGATTTCTTCCATTGTCCTCTCATCTCCATTGCCCCATAGATCTCATCTATCTATATATCTCAACCAGAAAAACTGAGTGACAGGAGACTATTTTTTTTGTATGTCAGTTATACTTCAATAAAAATCTATTATTAGTTTCAAGTGTACAACATAGTGATTTGAGACTTAAACATTATGAGATGATCATCATCATAAAGCCTAGTTATCATCCACTAGCATTTAAAGTTATTACAATATGGAGTTCCTGTTGTGGCTCAGTGGGTTAAGAACCCTAACTAGTAGCCAAGAGGATGTGGATTCAATCCCTGGCCTCACCAGGTTAAGGATCCAGTGATGCCACAAGCTACAGCATAGGTCGCAGATAGGGCTCAGATCTCTCGTTGCTGTAGCTGTGGCGTAGGTCTGCAGCTGGTGTTCTGATCCAGCTCCTAGCCCAGGAACTTCCATGTGCCACAGGTACAGCCCTTAAAAAAAAAAAAAAAGTTATTACGATATTATTGACTGTATTTCCTATTCTGTATATAACATCCTGATGACTTATAATAACTGCAAGTTTGTACCTCTTGAGACTTTTTCCAAAAACTCCAAAAAATGAGTATATCTGATGATATTAAGATGTAAAGGAATCTATAGCTCCACTGTCTAAAACAATGCCCAACACGTAGTAGCTGCTCAGTATTTGTTGAAGGAGTAAAATGCCTTAGTAAACCTGTAATTAGCATGAGAATAGCTGCTCTGCTATGAAGCTGGCTCAGACATTTCTGAATTGATGTTTTTGTCCATCTAGAAAGCCACCAGCTCCTCTCGAAGTGAACATGAAGGGCGGAAAGGCACTATTTCACAGTATTTCACTACCTTACACTGTCCTGTGTGTGATGACCTGACTCAGCATGGCATCTGTACTAAATGTCGCAGCCAACCTCAGCACGTTGCAGTCATCCTCAACCAAGAAATTCGAGAGTTGGAACGTCAACAGGAGCAGCTTGTAAAGGTACAACCTTGTTCAATAGACCCAGAATCCTAAGCAGTCTGATTCTTCAGGGAAATGTACTCAACTCCTGAGGTTTAGTATAAGGTGGGAAACTGGTGTGAAAGTGGAGTAGGATTCTAAGTTAATAAACTTCCTAAGATCTCAATAATACCACAGTTGTACTAAACTTTTAAAAATGGCTACACTGCAGTTCCTGCTGTGGTGCAGTGGGACCAGCAGTGTCTTGGGAGTGCTGGGACACAGGTTCTATCCCCAGCTCGGCCCAGTGGGTTAAGGATCCAGCGGCTTAGGTTGAGCCTGCAGCTTGAATCTGATCCCTGGCTTGGGGATCCCTATGCCTTAGGGCAGCCAAAAAAGAAAAAAACTTGTTTTATACTTGTTTTATTTTTATGGAATAGTGTATTTGTTTATTAAAACTGTGGTATTATAATGTCCAGCCACCCAATTTCTTTTATAATAGTATTTTTAAAAAGTAAGAAAAGTACTAATTGCTGTCTATACCTGCTTACCATTCTCATAAAAATCTGGTCTTCCTAGAGAATTGATACTACAATTGGAAGGTTTGCAGTTCTGAGAGTCCAGATAGAAAATATAATGCTTAACATGACTGAGTCTTCCTATCTGCTAAAGACTGTTCTAGGCCCTCCCACAGTGGAGTCAACTGGCCCCGAGGGAATTCAGTGATTTACCCCATGTTCCACTGCTAAGAAGCAGTCAAGCTGGGATATAGACATAAGATACAGAGGGTATTTCTGAAATGAGGAATTTCAGCAGAAATAATTAACAGAAATCTCTTAAAATAAGTTGGAAAATAGATGGAAATCCTCTGAAATCAGATTGTTATGATCATTATACAACTACATATGTGATAAATTCATTTGAGTAATAAAAAAAGTGGAAAAAAAAATAATAAGTTGGAAAATAAAATCTAAAGAGGAGTTCCCATCATGGCGCAGTGGAAATGAATTCGACTAGGAACCATGAGGTTGTGGGTTTGATCCCTGGCCTTGCTTGGTGGGTTAAGGATCCGGCGTTGCTGTGAGCTGTGGTGTAGGTCACAGACGTGGCTCAGATCTGGTGTTGCGGTGGCTGCGGTGTAGGCTGGCAGCCACAGCTCCGATTCAACCCTTAGCCTGGGAACCTCCATATGCCGCAGGTGCAACCCTAAAAAGGACAAAAGACAAAAAATTTTTAAAAATAAAATCTAAAGAAAAGTTAGTATTACAACACATTTTTAAAAAGTAGTGTATTTCTTAAAGGACTTCTTATACCATCATGTTTCAAGTTACATTTTTAGCTTTCAGGCAAGACAGTAACCACTCTGCCATGGTGTTTGTTTTGTCTTGTCTTATCTTTAGAAGAGCTATATAGAATGCTGTTGGAATGTTTTAAAACCAGCCAAATAATTGAAAGGAGGTGTGATTTAGTAACTAACGAATCAAACTGATAGAAGGACATCAGGATTCCAGTCTGAACTTTATAGTAATGGCCACATCCCATGGCCTCAGTTTTCCCAGAATGCAGGTTAATGCTCTTTTTGGGTTCCATGTAGCTGTTAATGTAAAATCTCCTATACAATCACTCCTAGCAGCTTGTGCTCAGAGGCCTAATGTAATCCAGCCACCAGATATAAAGGCCAGGTTCTGCACCGTGTCCTCAAGGTAAAAAGGCTTTTGAACCAAGTCAGATTATCTACAACCTCCTAGGAAGACAACCTAGCTTGTGAACAGGGAGAGAAAAACCATCTCTTAGGAGACTAGGCTCTTCAGAATTTGTATGATTATAGAAAGATGATTAAAAACTGGTAAAGTATATAGACTGTTCCCTCTGAACCATTCTAGCTACTATTCTGCACAGGTTGAAAATTCTTAAATTTTGCAGAGTATAGCCAGTCATCCAGAATGCATTAAACAGGTTTCGTTAAGGACAGGATCTAAAAGGTACAGTGATACTCACGCAGCCACAGAAGCCTGGCCTGTTGAAATGATAAATTGACTTTTCCTTGTCCCAATCCATCTCCTAGTTCTTTTTTTTTATTTTTTCATTATAGCTGGTTTAGTGTTCTGTCAATTTTCTGCTGTACAGCATGGTGACCCAGTTACACATACATGTGTAGATTCTTTTTTCTCACATTATCATGCTCCATCATAAGTGACTAGATACAGTTCCCAGTGCTACACAGCAGGATCTCATTGCTTATCCATTCCAAAGGCAATAGTCTGCATCTATTAACCCCAAGTTCCCAATCCATGCTGTTCCCTCCTCCTCCCCGTTGGCAATCATGAGTCTATTCTCCCAAATCCATGATTTTCTTTTCTATGGAGAGGTTCATTTGTGTCGTATATTAGATTCCAGATATAAGTAATATTATATGGTATTTTTATATCTTTCTCTTTGTAATTTCACTTAGTATGAGAGTCTCTAGTTCCATCCATGTTGCTGCAAATGGCATTATTTTGTTCTTTTTATGGCTGAGTAGTATTCCATTGTGTATATATACCAATCCAATCATCTGTCAATGGACATTTAGGTTGTTGCCATGTCTTGGCTATTGTGAATGGTGCTGCAGTGAACATGCAGGTGCATGTCTTTTTCAAGGAAAGTTTTGTCCAGATATATGTCCAAGTGTGGGATGCTGGGTCATATGGTAGTTCTATGTATAGTTTTCTAAGGTACCTCCATACTGATCTCCATAGTGGTTGTACCAGCTTACAGTGCAGGAGGGTTCCCTTTTCTCCACACCCCCTCCAGCATTTGTTATTTGTGGACTTATTAATGATGGCCATTCTGACTGGTGTGAGGTGGTATCTCATGGTAGTGGCTCAGTGGCTAAAGGATCCAGCATTGTCACTGCTGTGGCATGGGTTTGATCCTTGACCTGGGAACTTTTGCATGCTGTGGGCATAGCCAAAAAAAAAGAAAGAGAGATTTTTAACTTTAGCGGTGTTTTTTCCCATCAGAGAATTAAAACATGTGTGTCTCCTGTACACTAAATAATCTATAGAAATTTCATAAAACAGAAATTACAGGAGATAAAATGAGTAATTATCAGAAACATTAGTCATAGGAGGTTTGATACACCTCTCCCAGCCCAAGACCAGTCAAATGACCAAAAATATAATTATTAAAGATCTAAAAGATATTATAAGATAGACCTTGTGATTATATATCAAACTCTGTAACCCAATATTAGAGAATATACTTTCTTTTAAGTGTTTATGGAATACTAAAAAATCAACTATATCTTATATCAAGAAAACCTTAATAAATTTCAGGAAGTAGAAATACTGCAAAATATTTTATTGGTACAATTCTGTAAAGCTAGGAATTCATTATAAACTCAGAAAACAAAATGACCCTTTTATTTGGAAATTTTAACATTCCCTATTTAACAAATGGTACATTTAAGATTCTAGACAGCCATAGCAGATCTCAGAAAAAAAATCATCGCCTTAAAAATTTTTAATAATAAACATGAAAAATTAAACATCTTACTCAAAATTGTTTTAAAAAATAGTAAAATGAGCCAAAGGATAACAAAAGGAAAGAACTAATAAGTATTAAAGCTTTTTATTTATTTATTTATTTTTTGTCTTTTTGCCTTTTCTAGGGCTGCTCCTGCGGCACATGGAGGTTCTCAGGCTAGGGGTCCAATCGGAGCTGTAGCCACCGGCCTAGGCCAGAGCCACAGCAACGCGGGATCCGAGCCACATCTGCAACCTATACCACAGCTCACGGCAACGCCGGATCATTAACCTACTGAGCAAGGCCAGGGACCGGACCCGTAACCTCATGGTTCCTAGTCAGATTCATTAACCACTGCACCACGGAGGGAACTCCTAAAGCATTTTTTTAAATGGCCACTAAAAAGTAACTTTCCAGGTTGTGGTGTTTAAAGTTTTAAACATAAGCTGCTTGGGGTTTAAATCACCAGTAAAGGATCTTGAAACTACAAATCGAGTTAAATTTAGTGAGGCAAGTAATTCTATCCTGGTTGATTTATCAGACAAGCACAGAGAAGGCATAAATATTTATGAGTTTGTCCCAGCACCTGAACAGCACATAGAGCAGTAGTACACATGTTCTGTATTTGGAAATGGGCTTGAGTCTTGTGGCAGAGAGCTAGTTGGTGAAAGTCTTCAGAGTAGAACACTTCAAAACTGCAAGAGTACAGTGAAGCCCAGTGCTCTCAGCAGAGTGCTCGTGGCAGTACCGTAATAGCAGATGCAGTAACAAGTGTGCTCAGAAAAACTGGCCCTTCAACTGACTGGAGATACTGGCCCAAAGACAAAAATGTACTGCCCTACGAGACCTCTCTCAAACAGAAGCTGTTTGATACAGATCCCAGAATTAACTAGAGCAGGCCTGATTTCTCTCTTAAAAGACAATCTGGTATAGTAGCTGCTATTAGTATCCTTTTTTTTATCACTTGGGTACACTATTCACAGTAAAATTAGCCTGCATATTCTAACTGGTGTGAGGTGGTCATATGGGGACCTCACTACTATCCTTTGAAGTTTTTCATGTTTTATCATCTTTTTTTTCTAAACTGTATGTGTAACCCGAGACATTGCATATTAAAAGCTGATCATTATGTAAGACATGACACTTTAAAATTTGCCCCTTTTTTTGGCCACACCCACACCCAAATGGAAGATCCTGGGCCAGGGATCAAACCTGCACCTCAGCTGCATTAACCCACTGCCACTGCACCACATAGGAACTTCCAAAATTTGCCTTATGATTCATTATTTTATTTTAGGTTGGATATCATTATACATCAGAATCACCTGAAAACCCTAGAAAGTATATATATATTCTTAGACTAATGCCTGAGCCCCACCCCAGATCATGAATCAGAATCTCTGGGCATGAGAGCCTGTTTTTAAGCTCATGTATAACCAAGGTTGAAGCTACTTTTAAATTTACATGCTTTGGCCTTCATTTTTTTTCCATACTGGCATTTTCTCTTCTGAAATAAGAAAGTGGATGAGTTTTTATGATTAGTGCATTAAATGATAAATCTGAAGACGTTTGAAAAACCATTGTACATAGCTTGTTTAAGAGACAGTCTTTGAATGATAACTAGGTAGCTGTTATGTGGATCTTAATATAATAGGATTCTACTATAAATTTAAGTTAACCTCTGGAATGAAATGAATCCTTAGGGAATTTTATGCTTTATATTTTGTGAAATAATATCCTTTAGAAATGTCTCAACATAGGATTGGCTATGCTTCAAAGAGATAAAAATTAATGAAACTTTCAGTGGTACGTCCATATGTCTGCCAGTAATCTGTGGTCTGTCATACAGGAGGGCTTATAAAAATGTGTTGTTTCCATGTATATATAGAAATGTTCCTATCATTTTATGTACTTCTCTTATACTTTCAGATATGCAGAAACTGTACCGGTTGCTTTGATCGACATATCCCGTGTGTTTCTCTGAACTGCCCAGTACTTTACAAACTCTCTCGAGTAAATAGAGAATTATCCAAGGCACCATATCTCCGGCAATTACTAGACCAGTTTTAAGTTGTCAATATCACAGAATTCCAGGTGCTATTTTTTTCAGTGTTTACCACTAAACTGTTGTGCATGGTGCTTTTTCAACTTTCATCAAGTCAAGTATGTTCATTGTCTGTCTGTTATCTGGAGACTATGAAGACTTTTATGCTAACTGAATTAAAAATTGTACTTGTTGATCTCTGAATAGCTCATTTCTTACAATGTACAAATTTCTCATCCTTTCACCTTTTTAACATTGTTTTATAATGCAGGTGTCTAGAATTTGCTCCAGTATGTGTAACATCTTGTAAATCCATTTGAGTAGATCATATTTACTTCCCTGTGGAAGGAGCACTGAAAACCTCTTTTAAAAAAACCATTCGTGTTTTCCTTGAAATGTCTGTTATCAAGACGTGTTAGAGATATTCATTCACTTTATAATTTTGACTGCGAAATATTTTGTAAATACACTTTTTTACTTTTCAAACAACTGAGTAAAAATAATGTGCAATGAATTTTATACAAATGATTTTCAAGTTGTTTGGTATATATATCCTCTAGGTTTTGCTTGACTCAGAGTAGAGTTGTTATTTTGATCAAACTGTGCAAACAATAGTACCATGTGTAGCATTTTGAAACATTATTTTCTAAAACCGCTGTCTTGCTTTAGCTATTAATGGGGCATTGTGAGGAACTGTGCAAAGACATTTTTGTTACAAACCTGTGGGCCTGTTGCAATACTTTAAAAATAAAAAATTTTATTCCATTTTTGCTTGTTTTGTATAGACATTTCTATTGCTTCTAAATATGCTTAAAATATTTTCTTTCCTTACGTACTGTACAGTTAATCTTATTTGCCATCATCTTGAACACAAAATGTGTATTTAGAATATTTGTATAACTGTATAAAATAAAAAAGGAATTATGTGGTCAGTGCATTGTTTTTTAAACTGGAAATCATTTTGTTTTAAAAGTTAATAATGGAAACCATATTAAAATTGAATAAAATATGAAATATGGCAGTGTGGTTTTATCTTGCTGTAAAATAGAATTATTTTCATCTAAAAAAAATAAATAAATTAGGAGTTCCCCTCATGGCGCAGTGGTTAACAAATCCGACTAGGAACCATGAGGTTGCGCGTTCGATCCCTGCCCTTGCTCAGTGGGTTAAGGATCTGGCGTTGCCATGAGCTGTGGTGTAGGTTGCAGATGCGGCTCGGATCCCGCGTTGCTGTGGCTCTGGCGTAGGCAGGTGGCTACAGCTCCGACTGGACCCCTAGCCTGGGAACCTCCATATGCCACGGGAACAGCCCTAGAAAAGGCAAAAAGACAAAAAAAAAAAAAAAAAAAATTCATCTTTTTTAAGCCTACATTGGTTATATTTTCCCTATTCTCTATGAACTTTAATAAGGTTAACTCATTTTATCTTAACTGACATTGTAATTCCTTTACCAAAACTTTTTTTTAATGGCAGCAAAAGTAGTCTAGGAAAAGTGTAGCTCTCGTCCTTTCAGATTCTAAGAATCTATATGTTAGTAGATCTACATTTTCATTTAGATATAATTAATCTTGAAACTAGAACTTTCCAGAAGGAAAGCAAATATTAATACTTTCTTTGTGTGTGTTTTAGGAACACACTTGTGGCATATGGAGATTCCCAGGCTAGGTAGGGATTGAATTGGAAGTGCTGCTGCTGGCCTACACCACAGCCACAGCAACACAGGATCCAAGCTGCATCTGCAACCTACACCACAGCTCACGGCAAAGCCGGATCCTTAACCCACCGAGCAAGACCAGGGATAGACTCGCATCTTCATGCAAAGACATTTTTGTTACAAACCTGGGCCTGACTAGTATCTTCATGGAGATTAAAACTTTAAATGCCAGTTTTTTCAATTAAAAAAAAATTTCATACAAAG
Source organism: Sus scrofa (assembly GCF_054392235.1). NCBI lineage: Eukaryota > Metazoa > Chordata > Mammalia > Artiodactyla > Suidae > Sus > Sus scrofa. The sequence continues at coordinate 77,367,629 of NC_139383.1, read as the reverse complement.
TTCATCTGGGAGTTCCCATTGTGGCTCAGCAGATTACAAACCTAACTAGTATCCATGAGGATTCAGGTTCAATCCCGGGCCTCACTCAGTGGATTAAGGATCCAGTGGTGTAGGTCACACATGCAGCTTGGATTCCGCATTGCTATGGCTGTGGTGTAGGCCAGCAGCTACAGCTCTGATTTGACCCCTAGCCGGGAAACTTCCATATGCCATGGGTGTGGTCCTAAGAAGCAAAAAAAAAAAAAAAACCTCACATGATTATGTACCAGAAATAGGTCTTCTGTTGCCAAATGAAGTTCTTCCAAATACTGGGATTCCTTTTCTGGAAATTATATCGTAAATACGTACTCAAAGAGATAGAAATCATGTCTCTGCACATATTTCTCCCAAGACCAATGGAGACATAATAAGTCCCCACCTCTGCAGATCTGTTTTTTGTTTGGCTGGCTAGAGCTAGTCCTTAGAATTAGGATTTTCCTGGAATTCCCATCGTGGCGCAGTGGTTAACGAATCTGACTAGGAACCATGAGGTTGCGGGTTCGGTCCCTGCCCTTGCTCAGTGGGTTAACGATCCGGCGTTGCCATGAGCTGTGGTGTAGGTTGCAGATGCGGCTTGGATCCCGCGTTGCTGTGGCTCTGGCGTAGGCCGGTGGCTACAGCTCCGATTCGACCCCTAGTCTGGGAACCTCCATATGCCGTGGGAGCGGCCCAAGAAATAGCAAAAAAAGACAAAAAATAAATAAATAAAAATAAAAGAATTAGGACTTTCCTACCTTGCATGTGCGGGCATTGATGAAGTTTTCTGTTTAGGTTCTGTGGTAGCAGGACTTCAATTACTTCATCTTTCTCATCAGGGCAGCTAGACACTCTAGATTCTCAACAGAATAATCAATGGACACAGCCAAACGAACAAATAAGTACTCAAAACTAGATTGAGGCACCTAACAAATCTCTGGTTCCCTTTTCTGCAGGGAAATGCCTCCCTCGTAACTCTGTCCTCAGAGTCTATAGCCACACTGCTTTTTAAAGAGATTCGTTTGCTGTCCAGTTACTATCACTTGTGAGGGTTTTGAAACATGGACCTATTTTACCAAAAAATACTCTGTAAGGATCTTCTGGTGTACTTTCATAATTATTTTTCCTCCCTTTTAGAACAGCTGTTAATAAGGTTTTGTCTTCCACCCAGCCTGCAAAAAAAAAAAAAGAAAAACTAAAACTTCCATTTTTGAGTAATACTGAAGAAATAATATCATTAAAAATTCCCTTAAGTTTGTTAAAATGCTTTTTCTCTCATTCGGACCACTTGCTACCAGTGTGTTTCCCCAGATGTGATGTTTTAACAATGGCTACTTACAATTCTGTCTTCTCTTCACTCCCCTGGGGTCCCAGTCAGCAGTGGGAAAAGGCGGGTGCTGAACCATGTGATACTCAGTTCTATATGAACTTCAGTTTTCTAATAGTGTCTGTGAAGAAGGCCAATTAAAAAAAAATGTGAACAGAAGGGGCATTGTAAAGAATTCTTAGTCCTGTGAGGGCTGGAGAGAATCTGTAGGCTGTATTCAGCCCATTCCCTGCCATCAAGGATGCTGCCCTGATGACCCAAAATTCCCTTCTGGAGCTGTATTTTGCACTAGTAGAGATTTACTGCTGTGTAATCTTGATCTCTCCACCTACTCTCTGTTTTATTTTCATAATAACTGAAGGACAGGGACCTTCCTTAAAGGCCCATCAAATAAGATTTAAATTCATTCCTCAAATTCAGAATGGTATTTCTTAAAATATGTATTTGATTTTATAAAATAAAAACAAACATGGCTATAAACAACATTACTAGGGCTCTGCCAGGAAAGGAGGGAAGGGAAGGGAGGACAGCAGTGTACAACTAGCTGTTTTCAGGTTGGCTGTGTCCTGATGGGCCTCAATGAGACCTGCACCTCTTAGAGGTCAGTCTACCAAATGCACTTGACTCACTGTTACCTGCCAAATACCCGTCTTTCCCGTGATGTGAGGAGACTTGTTACATTTAACCACTTTTGGTTTTAAAAAAGTGAACGAATTCGGGGGAGTTTCCGTCATGGCTCAGGGGTTAACCCGACTAGCATCCATGAGGATTCAGGTTCGATCACTGGCCTCACTCAGTGGGTTAAGGATCTGGTGTTGCCGTGAGCTGTGGTGTAGGTTGGTGTAGGTCACAGATGCTGCTCAGATATGATGTGGCTGTGGTGTATGTTGGAGGCCACAGCTCTGATTGTACCCCTAGACTGGGGACCTCCATATGCTGCAGGTGTGGCCCTAAGAAGACAGACCAAAAAAAAAAAAAAAAAAGTGAAAGAATTAGGATGGCATTAATGCCCCAAAGTTATGATTAGTTAGTAAGTAGCTTTCTATAGGGAAATAGTTATGGACTGTTTCTAGCATTTGAGATCTGTGGAGGAAGTGATAAGACACAGCACTAAACCTGCACCTTACTTCCTCACCCTCATAATTGTGTTGTCACTGGCCAACTCCAAAAGTGGCTTACTAAGGAAAGTATCTTGTAGAAGAACTCTCAAATTTATAGTATCAGGTTTCTCTGTATATTGAAGGCAAAAATATGATGAGGAAGACAAATGAAGGCATTTTTAAATCAAAACACCATCTTAGTACCTGGGAGTCTTACATCTTGCTGGAAGGAAAGACAGGGCAGTTTGGGGAAGAAGTAATAACAGGCTAAGAGTAAGGAAACCCCGTGCCCTGGCATTGCTTATGACTGTTAGTGGAAATGCAGCCCTTTGGAAAAGCAACTAATTTGGTCACAGAAATTAAGAAATTTAAAAATAGTTACATTCTCTAAAAACAGAGGATAATACCACCTACCCTGATTATTGATAGAAGTTTTATGAGTGGGAATGTGGATGGATGCAAAACAGTTATACGAATGTAAAGTATTAGGTTTTTTCATCTGAAGAAACCAAGGTAATCACCTGTCCTCAAGTGCACCACAGTCTATTTGTAAAGACAAGACAGTGGTGTCAAGATGATAAAGATTTTTTTTTGTCTCCTCCTCCTCTATCAGATAAACCTAAGAAAAAGCAAGAGAAAGCCATAATTGATCACACTTAGAGAACTTCCAGAAGGCTTAACAACAGAAGACCCCAGGTGAGAACTGATTATTTAAAAGGAGCAGTTAGTCCAGAGGCCAGCACTAGCCCCAGGACCTGGCTTCACCCACCAGCGGGCAGGCACCATCCCTGAGGCATTCTAGACTTGGAGTCTGCCCACCAATGGGCCAGCACTAACCACAGGGACCCCTGGAATTCCACAGCCAGCCACCTCATGACCCAGCCCTGCCAACCAGCAGCCTTTCACAGATCAGAGCCTGGCAACCAACTGGACCAGGGCCAACCACACCTGCCAGACAAGCCACAGTCGTCAGCCTGCCACAACAGAAGAAGCCACACAGCCAGGAGAGGGGGCACCCCTAGAACATAAAGCTCTGGTGATGAGAGGGGTGCACTGCTGGGATACATAGATATCTCAAAAAAAAAGGCCACTTCTCCAAGGTCAGGAAGTGTAACCTGCATACCAGACACAGAGAAATAAAGACAACATGTTAGGGAAGATGAGGTGACAAAGGAATGTGTTTCAAATGAAGGAACAAGATAAACCCCAGAAGAACAACTACACAAAGAGGATAACCACAATCTACCCGAGAAAGTATTCAGGGTAGTGATCATAAAGATGATCAACAACTCAGGAGAAGAATGGATGCAGAGAGCAAGAAGTTAGGATTTTTATTGTGCTTTTGTTTTTTATTGAAATATAGTTCATTTCCAGTATTGTTTCAAGTATACAATGATTCTGTTTTACACACACACACGCATATTTTCTATTGGTTTCAAGGTGTTTTTGTGCCAGTACCAAGAATATAATCTTTGGATTCTTTTCCACTACATATTAATTTCAAGATATTGAGTATAACTCCCTATGCTATACAGCAGAACCTCCTTGTTTACCTATTTTATATATAGTACTGTGTATATAGTTATCCCAACTCCTAATTTCTCTCTTCCCCTGCCAGTCTCCCCTTTGGTAACCATAAGTTTTTTTGTTTCATCTTGTTTTGTTCCTTAGGGCCACACATGCAGCATATGGAAATTACCAGGCTAGGGGTCAAATCAGAGCTTAAACTGTTGACCTACACCACAGCCATACCAGATCCAAGTGCATCTGTGACCTACGCCACAGCTTTTGGCAACACCAGATCCTTAATCCACTGAGCAAGGCCAGGGATTGAACCTGCATCCTCATGGATACTAGTCAGGTCCTTAACCCACTGAGCCACAAGGTAACTCCTGGTAACTGTAAGTTTGTTTTCTGTGTCTATGAATCTATTTCTGTTTTGTAAATAAGTTCATTTGCATAATTTTTTCCATTCCACATATAAGTGATATCATGTGGTATTTTCTTTCTCTGACTTATTTAATATAATCTCTAGATCCATCCATGTTGCTACAAATGGGTGATCAAAGAACTCGGGAGAAGAATGGATGGACAGAGTGAGAAATTAGACGTTTTTAACAAAGGGTTAAAATATATAAAGATCAACTGAACAGAGTTAAAGAATACAATAACTAGGAATACCTGTCATAGCACAGTGGAAACAAATCTGACTAGGAAGCATGAGGTGGTGGGTTCAATCCCTGGCCTCGCTCAGTGGGTTGAGGATCCGGCGTTGCCGTGAGCTGTGGTGTACGTAGCAGGTGTGGCTCGGATCTGGTGTTGCTGTGGCTGTGGTATAGGCCGGCAGCTGCAGCTCCAATTAGACCCTTAGCCTGGGAACCTCCATATGCCACGGGTGCAGCCCTAAAACGACAAAGACAAAAAAAAAAAAAAAAAAAAAAAAAAGAATAACTGAACAGAAAAACACTAGTAGGTATCAACAGTAGACTAAATGAACAGAGGAATGAATCAGCAAGCCAGAAGACAAAGTAGTGAAAATCACTGAAGCTAAATAGAAAAAAAGACTTGTATTCTGAAAACTATAAGACATTGATGAAAGAAATCAAAGATGACACAAAAAGAAAAATATACCATGTTCTTGACTGGAAGAATCAATATTGACAAAATGACTATACTACCCAGGGCAGTCTACTGATTCAGTGCCGTCCCTATCAAACTACCAATGGCAATTTCCACAGAACTAGAACAAAAAAATTTTAAATTTGTATGGAATTACAAAAGATCCCAAATAGCCAAAGCAATGCTGAGAAAGAAAAGTGGAGCTGGAGGAATCAGGTTCCCTGATTTCAGACTATACTACAAAATTACAGTCATCAAAAATGTGGTACTGGCACACAAAAAAATATATAGATCAATGGAACAGGATAGAAATCCCAGAAATAAACCCATTCACCCATGATCCATTACTCTATGACAAAGGAGGCAGGAATATACAATGGAGAAAAGACAGTCTCTTCAATAGTGGTGCTAGGAAAACTGGACAGCACATGCAAAAGAATGAAATTAGAACATCCTCTAACATCATACACAAACATAAACTCAAAATGGATTAAAGACCTAAATATAAGACCAGACACTTTAAAACTCTTAGAGGAAAACAGGACAAACACTCTTTGACATAAACTGCATCAATATCTTTCAGATCCACCTGCTAGAGTAATGACAATAAATATGAAAGTAAACAAATGGGACCTAACTGAAAGCTTTTGCACAGCAAAGGAAACCATAAACAAAATGAAAAGACAACCCACATAATGGGAGAAATATTTGCGAATGAAGCAACTGACAAGGTATTAATCTCCAAAATATACAAACACGTCCTGTAGCTCAATATCAAAAAACAACCCAATCAAAAAATGAGCAGAAGATCTAAAAAGACATTTCTTCAAAGAAGACATACAGATGTCCAAAAACACACATGAAAAGATGCTCAATGTCACTAATTATTAGAGAAATGCAAATCAAAACTACTATGAGATACTACCTTATACCAGCCAGAATGGCCATCATCAAAAAGTCTACAAATAATAGAGTTCCCATTGTGGCACAGAAGAAACGAATCCGACTAGTATCCGTGAGGATGCAGGTTCAATCCCTGGCCTTGCTCAGTGGGTTGGGGATCCAGCATTACTGTGAGCTGTGGTGTAGGTCACAGACACAGCTCTGGTCCAGCATTGCTGTGCCTGTGGCTTAGGCCAGCAGCTGTAGCTCCAATTCAACCCCTAGCCTGGGAACTTCCATATGCCATGAGTGTGGCCCTAAAAGGAAAAAAAAAAAGTCTACAATAATAAATGCTGGAGAGTGTGTGGAGAAAAGGGAATCCTCTCACCGTTGGTGGGAATGGACACTGGTGCAACCACTATGGAAAACAATACGGAGGTTCCTTAAAAACTAAAAGTAGAACTACCATATGATCCAGCAATCCCACTGCTAGGCATCTATCCAGAGAGACCTCTAATTGCAAAAAATACATGTACCCCAATGTTCATTGCAGCACTATATACAGTAGCCAAAACAAGGAAGCAACCTAAATGTCCATCAACAAAGGAAGGGATAAAGAAAATGTGGTACATATATACAATGGACTATTAGCCATAAAAAGAATGAAATAATGCTATTTACAGCAACTTGGATGGACAGAGAAACTATCATACTAAGTGAAGTTAAATAGTGAAAGACAAACATCGCATGATATCACTTACACGTGGAATCTTAAAAAAAAGGGGGGGGATGTGAATGAACTTATTTGCAGAACAGAAACAGACTCACAGACTTTGGAAAACTTATGGTTACCAAAGGAAACATGTGCGAGTGGGATGGGTGGACTGGGCTTTGGGATTGGCATATGAACACTGAGGTATACGGAATGACTTGCCAACAGGGACCTGTATAGCTGTACAACAGAGAAAACTCAACCCAGTATTCTGTAATAATCTATGTGGGAAAAGAACCTGAGAAAGAATGGATATGTGTGTGTGTGTATGTATATATATATGACTGGGTCACTTTGTTGTACAGCAGAAATTCTCACAGCCTTGTAAATTAACTACTTTACTTAAAACTTAAAAAAAAAAACCTATACTTCAGTAAAACTTTTTAAAAAACAGAGCTGGAGGAATTAGCCTCCCAGACTTCAGACTGTACTACAAAGTTACAGTCATCAAAACAGTATGATACCAGCACAAAAATAGAACCAAAAAAAAAAAAAAGATCATGGAGCAGGACAGAAAGCCCAGAGATTTAAACCCATACACTTATTGTCAACTAATCTAAGACAAAGGAGGCAAGAATATACAATGGAGAAAAGTGTCTCTTCAAGAAATGGTACTGGGAAAACTGGACAGCTGCATGCAAAAGAATGAAATTAGAACATTCTCTAATACCATACACAAACATAAACTCAAAATGGATTGAAGACCTAAATGAAAGACCAGATACTATAAAGCTCCTAGAGGAAAACAGGCCAAACACTCTTTGACATAAACTGCATCAATATCTTCTCAGATCCACCTCCTAGAGTAATGACGATAAAAACAAAAACAAATGGGACCTAATTAAACTTAAAAGCTTTTTCACAGCAAAGGAAATCACAAACAAATGAAAAGACAACCCACATAATGGGAGAAAATATTTGCAAATGTTGCAACTGATAAGAAAAACAACCCAATCAAAAAACGAACAGATGATTTAGACATTTCTCCAAAGAAGACCTACCGATGGCCAAAAAACATGAAAAGATGTTCAACATAGCTAATTACTAAAGAAATTCAAATCAAAACCACAATGAGTTATCACCTCACATCAGTTAGAATGTCCATCACCAAAAAGTCTACAAATAATAAATGCTAGAGAGGGTGTGGAGAAAAAGGAACCCTCTTACACAGTTGGTAGGAATATAAGTTGGTACAGCCACTTTGAGAACTGCAAGGAAGTTCTTCAAAAACTAAAAAGAAAGCTACCATATGATATTGCAATCCCACTCCTGGGCATATAGCCAGAGAACACCATAATTTAAAAGTTACATGCACTCCTATGTTCATAGCAGCACAATGGCTGAGACATGGAAGCAACCTAAATGTCCACTGACAATGGATAAAGAAGACGTCATCTACATATACACAACAGAACATTACTCAGCCATAAAAAAGAATGAAATTCTGCTATTTGCAACAATGTGGATGGATATAGAGGGTATTATGCTTAGTGAAATTAGAGAAAGAAAAGTATGTTACTATTTATATTCCGAAACTAAAAAATGAAACAAACTACTGAAAATAACAAAACAGAAACAGACTCACTGAGGGAACAAATTAGTGGTTACTAGTGGAAGGAGGGAAGGGAGGAGGTACAAAATAGGGATAGGAGATTAAGAAATACAAGCTATTGCATAAAATAAATAAGCAGCAAGGATATATTGTACAGCAGAGGGAAATACAGCCATTATTTTGTAGTAACGTTGAGTGTAATCTATAAAAATATTGCATCAGTATGTTGTATAGCTGAAACTAATATAATATTGTAAACCCACTATATTTCAATTAAATAAAAGGAAAACGAAAATTAAATCATGACATCAAAAACATAAAATATAGTGGAGGTGGTAAAAATGTAGTTTTTCGTTTGGGGGGAGAGGGAAGGGTTTGGCCACACCTGTGGCATGTGGAAGTTCTCAGGCCAGGGATCAAACCTGTGCCACGGTGAAATCAAGCAGGGCCCTGTGGGGCTCCTGGACACAAAAGCCTTACTGTGTCCTCCATTTCTTGTTTTTATGAAATGGGCTTCTTTCAGCCTCCATGGCCTTCCCTGAGTTCCAAGGAGCAGGTTCAGACAGCTGCTGATGTGGAAGGGAGGGGATGCAAAGACAAGGGAGGAACAGCTAAGCAATAATAGTACAGACTTGGGGCAGGATCCTGGTTCCCCCTCAAGGGATACGCATAATGACCTAGGCATCTTACACACCTAAGAGAAAAGTTATATTCTTTATGCTTCTTTTAGAAAGGAATACTTTAAAACTGAACAGCTTGGAGCCCTTCCTACGCTTCTCCCTTGTTTTGATTTCACCCTAAACACAATAACCTGTAAGCTAAAGATTAAGCACCAGGATGGCGCCAAGATCTCCTGACGCCAGCTTCGATGACTAAGATTCCCCAAAAGAAAGAAGAATGCATGTTTGCCCCAAGCCTGATTCTTATCTGAAACCTTGTTTTTCTCCTTTTAGACTATAAAACTCCCTCCAATTCTTCCTGAAAGGAGGCGGGGGGCACAGTCTTTAAGGCATTAGCCTGCTGTGGCCTTCTTTGCCCAGCAAAGCAATAAAAGATTTTTTTTTTCCTCTACCCAAAACTCTGTCTCCACAGTTCTATTTGGCACTGGTAGAACGAGGCCAAGTTTTGGCAACAAAGCAATAACCCAAACTGCTGCAATGATAACACCAGATGCTTAAAACTGCTTCACCACAAGGGAAGTCCAAAATGTAGTTTTTAAATGCATTTCCAATTAAGTTGTCAACTTAAATTGTTACAAATAGATGTTTGATATAAGCCTCAGGGTAACCACAAAGCAAAAACCTATAGTAGACCCACAAAAGATCAAAGGAATCTAAGCATACCATGATGGAAAGTCAACTAAGAAGAGAGCAAGAGAATAGAGCAAGAGAAGAAGAAAGGAATACTGGAATTACAAAACATCCAGAAAGTAATGAACAAAATGGCAATAAGAACATAACATCAATACCTACTCTAAATGTAAATGAACTCAACTTTCCAATCAAAATACAAAGTAGCTGAATGGATTTTTAAAAAAAAAGAAAAAAGGCAGTTCCCGTCGTGGCGCAGTGGTTAATGAATCTGACTAGGAACCATGAGGTTGCGGGTTCGGTCCCTGCCCTTGCTCAGTGGGTTAACGATCCGGCGTTGCCGTGAGCTGTGGTGTAGGTTGCAGATGCGGCTCTGATCCCGTGTTGCTGTGGCTCTGGCGTAGGCCAGTGGCTACAGCTCCGATTCGACCCCTAGCCTGGGAACCTCCATATGCCGCGGGAGCGGCCCAAAGAAATAGCAAAAAGACAAAAAAAAAAAAAAGAAAGAAAAGAAAGGGAGTTCCCGTCATGGCACAGCAGAAACAAATCTGACTAGGAACCATGAGGTTGCAGCTTTGATCCCGGGCCTCACTCAGTGGGTTAAGGATCCGGCGTTGCCATGAGCTATCTGTGGGTCGCAGACGCGGCTCAGATCCTGAGTTGCTGTGGCTCTGGCATAGACTGGCAGCTGTAGCTCTGATTGGACTCCTGGCCTGGGAATCTCTATATGCCATAGGTGCAGCCCTAAAAAAGAAGGGAAAAAAAAAAGGACCCAACTATATGCTATCACAGGACATTTACCTCAGCTTTAAGAACACATACAGACTGAAGGCAAAAGGGTAGGCAAAAAATTCCATCCAAATGGAAACCAAAAGAAAGCTAGGATAGTTATACTTATGTCAGACAAAACGGATTTTAAGAAAAAGAATAAAATAAGTGACAAAAAAACTTCTCTAGGCAGAAGAGAAAAGGCCACACCTAGAAATAAGGAAATTATAAATGAGAAAGCCTATCAGTAAAGGCAAACATAAAATAAGGTAGGATATCATCCACAGACAAATATCAAAACTAGCAACAGTGAGAGTACAAGTTCAGAATATTGAAAATGCATTTGAAATTAAGAACCCAGCAACCTAAACCAATCCTGTACATGTATTGATTGCTATATCTAAATCTAATGGGAACAACTAACCAAAAAACTACAACAGACACACATATAAGAAAGAAAAAGCAAACCAAATACAATATTAAAGACAGTCATCAAATCCCAAGAGAGAAGAACAAAAAAGAAAAGGAAGAAAAAAGACCTAAAATAAGAAATCTAAAACAATTAAGAAAATGGTAATAAGGGAGTTCTCTTGTGGCTCAGCAGGTTTAAGGATCCCATGCTGTTACTGCAGCAGCTTGAGTCACTGCCATGGTAGGCTTTGATCCAAACCCAGGAACTGTCTTGTGTCATAGGCGCAACCAAAAAAAAAAAAAAATTAAGTACAAATATATTAATAATTACAATGAATGTAAAGGGATTAAATGCTCCAACCAAAAGACACAGACTAGTTGAATGGATACAAAAACATGACCCATACATATGCTATCTACAAGAGATCCACTTCAGATCCAGGGACACAAACAGCCTGAAAGTGAGGGGACAGAAGACAGTCCATGCAAATAAAAATCAAAAGAAAGCTGGGGTAGCAATACTCATATCAGACAAAATAGACCTTTTTTTTTTTTCCTTTTTAGGGCCACACCTGCAGCATATGGAGGCTCCCCGGCTAGGGATCTAATTGGAGCTGTTGCCACCAGCCTGCACCAGAGCCACAGCAATGCCAGATCTGAGCCGTGTCTGCGACCTACACCACAGCTCACAGCAATGCCGGATCCTTAACCCACTGAATGAGGCCAGGGATCAAACCTGCAACCTCATGGTTCCTAGTTGGATTCGTTTCCACTGTGCCAAGACAGGAGCTCTCAAAATAGACTTTAAAATAAAGATGGTTAGGAGTTCCCATCATGGCTCAGTGGAAATGAACCTGACTAGCACCATGAGGATTCGGGTTCAATCCCTGGCCTTGCTCAGTGGGTTAAGGATCCAGCGTTGCTGTGAGCTGTGGTGTAGGTTGCAGACATGGCTCGGATCTTGCATTGCTGTGGCTGTGGTGTAGGCCAGCAGCTATATATAGCTCTGATTTGACCCCTAGCCTGGGAGCCTCCATACTGCCATGGGTGTGGCCCTAAAAAGACAAAAATAAATAAGTAAAATAAAATAAAGACTGTTACAAGAGACAAAGACTTTATATAATGATCAAAGGATCAATCCAAGAAGATATAACAATTTTAAATATATATGCACCCAACATAGGAGCACCAAAATACATAAGACAAATGCTAACAGCCATAAAAGGAAAAATTAACAGTAACACAATAATAGTGGGGAACTTTTAACACCCCACTTACAGCAATGGACGGATCATCCAGACAGAAAATCAATAAGGAAATATAGGCCTTAAATGACACACTAGACCAAATAGACTTAATTGCTATTTATAGAACATTCGATCCAGAACAGCAGAATACATTCTTCTCAAGCACATATGGAACATTCTCTAGGATAGATCACATCTTGGGCCACAAATCAAACCTCAGTCAATTTTTAAAAAGTGAAATCATATCCAGCATTTTTTCCAACCATAACACTGTAAGACTGGAAATCAACTATAAGAAAAAACAAACAAACAAACAAAAAAAAACCCAGCAAATACCACAAATACCTGGAGGCTAAACAATATGCTACTAAACAACTAATGGATCAGTGAAGAAATTAAAGAAGAAAGCAAAACATACCTAGAGACAAAGGACAATGAAAACACAATGATCCAAAACCTATGGGATGAAGCAAAAGAAGTTCTAACAGGAAAGTTTATAGCAATACAGGCTTACCTCCGGACACAAGAAAAATCTCAAACAACCTAACCTTACACCTAAAGCAACTAGAGAAAGGAGAACAAACAAAACCCAAAGTTAGTAGAAGGAAAGAAATCATAAAACTGAGAGCATCTATACAAATGAAACAGAGATGAAGAAAACAATAGAAGAGATCAATGAAACCAAAAGTTGATTCTTTGAAAAGATCAGTAATATTGATAAACGTTTAGCCAAACTCATCGAAAAGTGGGGGGGGGGGCTCAAATCAACAAAATTAGAAATGAAAAAGGAGAAGTTACCACAGACACCACAAAAATACAAAGGATCATGAAAGACTACTACCAGCAACCATATGCCAATGAAATGGACAACCTAAAAGAAATGGAAAATTCTTCAAAAGGTACAATCATCCAAGACTAAAGAAGAAACAGAAACTATGAACAGACCAAACACAAGTACTGAAATTGAAGCTGTGATTTTAAAACTTCCAAAAAACAAAAATCCAGGACTGGATGACTTCACAGGTGAATTCTATATAACTTTCAGATAAGAGCAATAGAGTTTCTTCTTTTTTTTTTTTTTTTTTTTTTGTCTTTTGTCTTTTTGTTGTTGTTGTTGTTGTTGTTGCTATTTCTTGGGCCGCTCCCTCGGCATATGGAGGTTCCCAGGCTAGGGGTTGAATCGGAGCTGTAGCCACCGGCCTACGCCAGAGCAACAGCAACGCGTGATCCGAGCTGCGTCTGCAACCTACACCACAGCTCACGGCAACGCCGGATCGTTAACCCACTGAGCAAGGGCAGGGACCGAACCCGCAACCTCATGGTTCCTAGTCGGATTCCTTAACCACTGCGCCACGACGGGAACTCCTGAGTTTCTATTCTACTGAAACTCTTCCAAAAAAATTGCAGACGAAGGAATATTTTCAAAGTCATTCTATGAGGCCACCAACACCCCAATACGAAAACCAAAGATACCAGAAAACAAGAAAATTACAGGCCAATATCATTCATGAATATAGACACAAAAATCTTCAACAAAATATCAGCAAACCAAATCCAACATTAAAAGGATCATACAGTATGATCAAACGGAATTTATGCCAGGGATGCAAGGATTCTTCAATATTTGCAAATCAATCCGTGTGATACACCGCATTAATAAACTGAAGAATAAAGAACATATGATCATTCCAATAGATGCAAAAAAGCTTTTGACAAAATTCAACACCCAATTATGATTAAAAACTCTCCAAATGGTAAAAAGCTGAAAGCATTTCTGCTAAAATCAGGAACAAGACAAGGATGTCCACTCTCACCACTATCATTCAATATAGCTTTGGAAGTCCTGGCCCAGCAATCAGAGAAGAAAAGGAAATAAAAGGAATCCATACTGGAAAAGAAGTAAAATCATCACTGATTGCAGATGACATGATACTCCACATAGAAAATCCTAAAAACTAGAAATCAGAAAACTACTAGAGCTCATCAATGAATTCAGTAAAGTTGTAGGATACAAAATTAATACACAGTTATCTCTCGCATTTCTATACACAACAATGAAAGATCAGAAAGAAAAATTAAGGAAATCATGCCATTTACCCTCACATCAAAAAGAATAAAATACCCTGGAAGTTTGAGGTTAGTAGATGCAAACTATTGCATTTGGAGTGGATAAGCAATGAGACTGATGTATATAGCACAGGAAACTATATCCAATCACTTGTGATGGAACATGATGGAAGATATGAGAAAAAGAATATATATGTATGTATGTATATATATGTGTATGTATGTATAACTGGGTCACTCTACAGTAGAAACTGAAAGAACACTGTAAATCAACTATAATAAAAAAATTTAAATTGAAAAATCATGCAATTTAAAAAAAGAATAAAATAACTAGGAATAAACCTACCTAAAAAGACCTATACACTAAAAGACCTATACACTAAAAACTATAACACGCTGCTCAAAGAAATCAAAGATGACTCAAAGAGATGGAAAGATATACCATGTTCTTAGGTTGGAAGAAATCAGTAATGTTAAATTGACTATACTACCTAAGGCAGTCTACAGATTCAATGCAATCCCTATCAAATTACCAATGGTATTTTTCACAGAAGTAGAACAATATTTATTATGGCCTCACTCTGCAGTAACCCAAGTCACTGCAGTCAGGTTCTTAACCTACTGTACCACAGTGGGAACTCCCTAGAACAAAAAAATTTTTAATTTGTATGGAAACACAAAAGAACACAAATAACCAAAGTAATCTTTTTTTTTTGTCTTTTTGTCCTTTCTAGGGCCGCACTGGCAGTATGGAAATTCCCAGGCTAGGGGTCGAATCGGAGCTGTAGTCACTGGCCTACACTGGAGCCACAGCAATGTGGGATCTGAGTCATGTCTGTGACCTACACCACAGCTCACAGCAACGCCAGATCCTTAACCCACTGAGCAAGGCCAAGGATTGAACTCACAACTTCATGGTTCCTAGTCAGATTTGTTAACTGCTGAGCCATGACAGCAACTCCTTTTTTTTTTTTTTTCCCCAAAGAAATCTTGAAAAAGAAAAATAGAACTGGTGGACTCCAGTTCCCAGACTTCAGACTATACTACAAGAATACAGTCATCAAAACATTATGGTACTGGCCCCAAAACAGAAATATAGATCAGTGGAACAGGATAGAAAGCCCAGAGATGTAAACCCATGCACCTACAGTCAACTAATCTATGTAACATACAATGTAGAAAAGATAGTCTCTTCAATCAGTGGTGCTAGAAATACTGGTCAGCTACATGTACAAGAAGGAAATTAGAATATTCTCAACACCATACAAAAAAATAAACTGAAAATGGATTAAAGACCTAAATTTAAGACCAGATACTATAAAACTCCTTGAGGAAAATGTAGGCAGAAAACGACCTGAAATAAATTGCAGCAATAACTTTTTTTTTTTTTTTTTTTTTTTTTGGTCTTTTTGCCTTTTCTAGGGCCACTCCTGCGGCATATGGAGATTCCCAGGCTAGGGGTCGAATTGGAGCTGTAGCCACCGGCCTACGCCAGAGCCACAGCAACGCAGGATCCAAGCCACGTTTGCGACCCACACCACAGTGCACAGCAACGCCAGATCCTCAACCCACTGAGCAAGGGCAGGGACCGAACCCGCAACCTCATGGTTCCTAGTCGGATTCGTTAACCACTGCGCCACAACGGGAACTCCAGCAATAACTTTTTTGATCCTCCTCCTAGAGTAATAAAGACAAAAACAAAAATGAACAAATGGGACATAATTAAATGTAAAAGCTTTTGCACAGCAAAGGAAACTATAAACAAAATGAAAAGACAACCCACAGAATGGGAAAAAATACTTGCAAAGGAAGCGACCAACAAGGCATTAATCTTTCAAATATACAAACAACTCATCCAGCTCAATATCAAAACAAAACAACCCATTCAAAAATGGGCAGAAGCCCTAAATAGACATTTCTCCAAAGAAGACATACAGACAGACAAAAAAACACATGAAAAGATATTTAACATCACTAATTATTGGGGAAATACAAATCAAAACCACAGTGAGGTATCACCTCATACTGGTGAGAATGGCCATCATCAAAAAGTCTACAAATAGGAGTTCCCATTGTGGCTCAGTGGAAAGGAATTTAACTAGCATCCATGAGGATGCAGGTTCGATCCCTGGCCTTGCTCAGTGGGTTAAGGATCCAGCATTGCCGTGAGTTGTGTAGGTCACAGACGCAGCTGGAATCTGGTATTGCTGTGGCTGTGGTGTAGGCTGGCAGCTACAGCTCCAATTCAACCCTTAGCCTGGGAACCTCCATATGCCATGGGTGCAGCCCTAAAAAGATCAAAAAAAAGTCTACAAACAATAAATTCTGGAGAGGGTCCACTCACCTCTCACTGTTGGTGGGAATGTACTTTGGCACAACCACTATGGAGGTTCCTCAAAAAACTAAAAATAGAACTATTATTTGATCTGACGATTCCACTCCTGAGCATCTATCTGAAGAAAACTACAGCTCAAAAAGATGCAAGTACCCCAGTGTTCATAGCAGCACTATTTACAATAGCCAAGACAAGGAAGCAACCTAAATGTCCATCAATAGAGGAATGGATAAAGAAGATGTGGTACAACTATACAATGGAATATTTCTCAGCCATAAAAAGAATGAAATAATGCCATTTGCAGCAACATGGATGGACCTTGAGATTATCACACTAAGTGAAGTCAGAGAGAAGGACAAATATCATGTATCACTTATATGCGGAATTCAAAAAAAAAAATCATACAAAAGAACTCATTTATAAGATAGAAACAGGAGTTCCCGTCGTGTCATAGTGGTTAACGAATCCGACTAGGAACCATGAGGTTGCGGGTTTGGTCCCTGCCCTTGCTCAGTGGGTTAACGATCTGGCGTTGCCGTGAGCTGTGGTGTAGGTCGCAGACGTGGCTCGGATCCTGCGTTGCTGTGGCTCTGGCTTAGGCTGGGGGCTACAGCTCCGATTCGACCCCTAGCCTGGGAATCTCCATATGCCATGGGAGCGGCCCAAAGAAATAGCAAAACAAAACAAAAAAAAATGGGAGGAGGAATTCCCCTTGTGGCTCAGCACTAATGAACCCAATTAGTATCCATGAAGACTCAGGTTCAATCCCTGGCCTCACTCAGTGGGTTAAGAATCCAGCATTGCCATGAACTGTGATGTAGGTCGCGGATGCGGCTCGGATCCCACGTGGCTGTGCAGGCCCTAAAAATCAATAAAATAAAATAAAATAAAAGGCCCCATCCCCAAGCATTCACAGTCTGGGAAAGTGGGGTTAGGTCTTCCACATACAAACTGGGGGGGGGGGGTGGGTGGGCGGGGGATGACACAATTTAGCCCATAACAGTATCTGAGACAATAATCTAGTGCTTTGCAAACAGTACCTCATTTAAGTCCCAATGCCTACCCCATCAAAGAAAACCAAGGCATAGAGGAATTAAGTAATACCACCCAGGTACTAGGCAGCAGAGGCAGAAATCGAACCCAAGCTCCCAACACACTCCTAACCACCGTACTGCACAGTGGTTTTTTTCATGAGTTTTTTTCATGGGTTCTACTCGATCTATTAAAGTTCCCCCAAGGAGAGTGAGTGAAATGGCCACTGTAGTGAGCACATAGAAAGATTCCATTCCCCAAACTGTTCTCATTTTCAGTGGGAGGTAGCAGAGGAGCCCCTCCAGTCTGCAAGTCTGTCCTGTCCTGAACCACAGTCCTTCACCCCATCCTCCCAGCCCAAGAAGCACCTAGGAGCGGGTGGTTGGGCCCTCAGTCCACTCTCATGCCTATAGCCAAGTCCACCGAGGATGAAGTGGGTGCGTGAGGATAATGCAAGCCCCTGCTTCCTCATGAAGAGCATGGGGGACCCTTGGACATCACAGTCAGTTACACTTGAAATCCGATCCTATCTGGCCCAATGCCAAGGCTTCTCGAGGTTTATATTTATGAGGAGCCAGAAAAGGCCGAGCTTCGCTCAGAGTCCTTGGCATGAGACAAAGGTACAAGAGGATCCCTGCCCAGAGTGAAGTGCACAGCTGTAAACTAGGTCACTGAAAGCAGAGACGGCAGTAGTCACGTAAGGCCATCCAGAATGTCACTTATAACTGCTCCGGTAACACAAGGGAGAATGTGGACATTTTGTTTCTCTCAGCTTAAACTGCCCATTTCAAAAAACACCCTTTACTGGAGTTCCTGTTGTGGCACAGCAGAGACAAATCCAGACTAGGAACCATGAGGTTGTGGGTTCGATCCCTGGCCTCACTCAGTGGGTTAAGGATCCGGTGTTGCCATGAGCCGTGGTGTAGGTCACAGATGCGGCTCAAATCTGGCATTGCTGTGGCTGTGGTATAGGTTGGTGGCTACAGCTCTGATTCGACCCCTAGCCTGGGAACCTCCATATGCCATGGGTGCAGACCTTAAAAAAAAAAAAAAAATCCTTTACCAAGACTCTAGTAAAATATGAAGAGCATGGGGAGGTCACTGTATACCTGAATCATGATCCAGGTTAGCATATTTAACCAAATTATCACCACAGTTGTTTTAAGCAAGTATAAAAATAGGCAGTCTCTCAGCTTCTGGGCTCTGTATGGAAAGAAAGCAAAGTGAGGCAATCAGTTTCTGCTTGTTGTACAATTTTGAAAATCTCCTTTCCATTCTGAAACAGAGACCTATCTGTAATCCTCTTAATTAGGGAAGTATCATTCAAGCAAAATATTAACTGAAGGAGTTTCCATTGTGGCTCAGCAGTAATGAACCCGACTGGTATACATAAGGATGTGGGTTCGATACTTGGCCTCACTCAGTGAATTAAGGATCCTGCGTTGCTGTGGCTGTGTTGTAGGCCGGCAGCTGTAGCTCCGATTTGACCCCTAGCCTGGGAACCTCCATATGCTGCAGCTGTGGCCTTTAAAAAAATAAATAACTGAAACATGCAGCTAGTAATAGCTTCTTTGGTGGACTTATAAGTTTAGAAATTAGGTCAAAAACTTTTTTTTTTCTTTTGGCCACCCTGCAGCACATGGAGTTCCTGGGCCAGGGATCAGATCTGAGGAGCAGTCACAACCTACGCCTCAGCTGCGGCAACACTGGATCCTTAACCCACTGTGCTGGGGATTGAACCTGCATCCAGTGCTCCCAAGACTCCGCTGATCCCCTTGTGCCACAGTGAGAACTCCATAAACCTCTGTTTTTTTTGTTTTTTGTTTTTTGTTTTTTTTATAGGGCCGCATCTGTGGCATATGGAGGTTCCCAGGCCAGGGGTCAAGTAGGAGTTACAGCTGCCGGCCGACATCACAGCCACAGCAATGCAGGATCCTAGACGAGTCTGCAACTTACACCACAGCTCACAACAACATCAGATCCTTAACCCACTGAGGGAGGCCAGGGATCGAACCCGACACCTCGGATCTGTTTCTGCTGCACCACGACAGCAATTCCATAAACTTCTCTTAAGAAGCTGAAGGGCTAAAAATGTTAGATGTTGCCCAAGATATTAGATGGCAATTCTAAAATATCCATGTGATATGAAAATACTATTCACATTTTAGGAACCCAATATACTATCAGATACATTTTGCAGCATTCACAATGTAAAATCTAGAAACATATATAAATACATATCTATAAATATAAATATATATATAATTTATATATATATATAATTTATAGGTATATAGAATTTTTTTTGACCACCCTATGGCAATATGGAGTTTGGGTCAGGGATCAGATCTGCGCCGCACCACAGCTCTGGCAATGCTGGTTCATAACCCTCCTGTGCTCGGGAGGGGTTGGAACCTGTGTCCTAGGGCTCCAGATACACCAACAATCCCACTGAGCCACAGTGGGAACTCCTAGAAATATTCTTGGCTAATTTCTATATAGACACCAAACTCATGAAATGAGACATGAATCTTACATTAAACCAGTGTAAGTATTTATTCATATCAACATTTTACTCAAACAAGCTTTTATATTGTACAAAGTCATGTAAACAGTGAGTAGGTTTAAATCCAGATGTAATAAATGTGCAAGATCATCACCCCTACTCCATTAAGCCCCCCAAATCAAAACCCATCTAGAAGGGCAACCTCCAAAAGGTCCAGTTTGGTTTCATTTGGGGCAGGATTTCAAACAGTATTGATCACCCTCTTTAACGGACCAAGCAACAGCGGAGGTAACAGGAAATAGGAAAGTGCTTCCTCTCCATTTTTCCTTCAGAGAAAGTGCAGACAATTTCATGCATCTATAAAAGGAGCATGACGTAGTAACCAAGCTATAAAATAGCCTTTAAAAACCACTATTATCATCAGAAGTTCCAGTTCTCTGCATTGATAAAAGCAGTGGTTCTCCACCTCTACTGCATGTTCCACGCTGGGGATACTTTTCAAAACATTAATACTCAGGCTCCACTTCAGACCAGTTAAATTCTAACGTAGGTGAAAATGCTGGCATTAGTAATTTTTGAACACTCCTACGCCACCGGAGCAAAGGCTTATCACTTGACCAGGGGGCAATAATACAAGCTGCAATAACATTTTTCCCTCGGGCTGTTTTTTCCCTCCTGGAGCTTATGTGGTCTGGAGGGTGTAGAAGCAAAATGTCACTTTGTCCTGCTTCGGTATGACTAAGCTCTTCTCATATCATGGTCAGGCGACACTACCCCCCACCTCACCAAGATACCAAAATTAACAGAGTCATCTCACTGGCTCCCATCTCAAAAACAGTAAAACCGTGACTATTTCCCATCAGCCTGGACTCTTCAACAAAATTTTATCCCTGGTTTTTGCTATGCTGAAGTCTGAAGATGTGTCACGACCTTTGTGAATATAACGATCGTGTGGAAGAGTTACTGCTTTTCCACTGTGAACAGACTAATGCAAACCTGGAAACCTTGGTAGGTCGTGTTTTTTTCCCCTTAAACACTTGTGTTTTGACTTGCTAAGCCAGTTCTTTTGCTCTTGCGTTTTTCCTTTCCTAAATGCATGTCTCTGTAAAGTCACAGAAAGAGAGTGGACTTAGAACTGGGTAATCCCCTAAGGGCAGAAAGTTCTCTGCAAGTGATAAGAAAAGGGCTGAGGAATGAGCACCTGCTCAATTAACCCACAGGTGTTTGAAGGAGTAACCCAAAACCCAGTTCAACCATAATGTGTCCTTTGGTGGTTGGTGGTACATTCCTCTGCTGTCGCCTTTTTCAGCAGGTTTTCACTCTATTGGACTCAACTGCACTGTGCTATATAATTTTCATAAAATTGTAAATCAAAAATGACTCCAAAGATTGCATGTAAAGGTCCTGGAGATGAACAGACACAAATATACACCAAGGAAACAAGAGCTTGGCTACTATACTGATTTTTCTGGAGCTGGGTTTAACCTGTTAACAGTAAGCTTTGCTAATGCTTCAACTAACAGAAAGGCTGTCAGAGTAAATCTTAGTTGAAATAGGGAAACATAAGCTTGATGAAGGCCAGGACCTCACCTGTCTTGTCCTCTTATAGTTTTGGAGCTGATTATTGAACCTGATAAATGCTCAGTAGATATGTTAAATGACTGAAATGTTTAGACTTGGAAGTCTTTCTGATTCAGAGAGATCAGAGCTGTAATAATATCTCTTGCAAAGTGGGAATCCTCTTGTACCTTATGCAAGCAGAAATGCTACTCTATTAGGAAAGAGCTTTTTTCCTTGATGAAAATTAAACACATCACTACTAACTTTGTCTAATAAGCCCTTCAAAAAAAATCTGCAATTTGGTGTGATTTTTCTATATAAATATATAGTGTTTGTTTGTTTGTTTCCGGTCTTTTTAGGGCCACACTCACAGCAATATGAAGGTTTCCAGGCTAGGGGTTGAAATGGAGCTACAGCTGCTGGCCTAAATCAGAACTACAGCAACATGGAATCTGAACTGCATCTTTGACCTACACCACAGCTCACGTCAACACCGGATCCTTAACCCACTGAGCAAAGCCAGGGATCGAACCTTCATCCTC
This sequence comes from Sus scrofa, assembly GCF_054392235.1. NCBI lineage: Eukaryota > Metazoa > Chordata > Mammalia > Artiodactyla > Suidae > Sus > Sus scrofa. The sequence goes on along the minus strand of NC_139383.1, from coordinate 77,345,584 downwards.
ATGGATATCAGTCAGATTCGTTTCTGCTGAGCCACAACAGGAACTCTGATTTCTTTCCAATTTTAATTCAAAACATTAAACCAGACCATCAGGCCCAGGGCCTGACAATTTGTATCCCATTCAGGCAATTATCCACGAAGCCCAGCACCACCCCAGGTACTGAGCAAACAGGGAAACTTCCTTTTTGGTTATAACAGCTCCTGCCTCAGAGCAGTGGGGAGAGGAATGCTGAGGTGGCCACTCCCTGGATGGGGCCCCATTCACAGGCTGACCAGCTACTAATGAGACCACACTCTGCCCAATAAGGGCAATGACAGCTAGTCAAGTTAGCCAGACAGGCTCCTTCTGGAATCTAGACTAGAGATATGCAGAAGAAGAGCCAAAAGGAAGGAGGACTGGGGAGAAGTCCCGCAGAGAGGCAGAGCTGCTCTGAGAAACAGGTGGAGAGTAGCCTGGCCCCAGCACTGGGCCCAGCTTCTGAAGGCTGCAGGGCCATGCCAGGCCCTGGTTTCCCGACTGCACACCATCTGGTTCCAGGGTGGCCAGAGGGGTTTCTGTATTTATCAACGAAGGAGAACATGACACAAGACTAACCGTTTAGCAGAAAACTGGGATCAAAACCCATGATAATGATCTGCGGGAGAAGAGAGGATGTTGATCAACACTTAGTCGGCGGAGCCCAGCACAAAGTAAGCTCTCAAACACTTGCTCCATGACTGAACAAAAACTGGAAGCAGAGATAACAAAGCTTCGAGGTAGATGCCCGACACATGTGTTCATTTACTCAGTATATGCGTGACACTAAGCTAATGATAATGGGCCAGAAGTCTGCCCGGAGTTTGAAGCAATACTAACAAAAGTGTGTGTTTCTCCTCTTCCTATACCTGGCTTCTTCTGGCAAACCTGGATTAGGATAATATCCAAGCTGAATAATAAAAATGAAAAATAACCCTAAAAATTTGAAAATAGAATCATTGTATGACTCAGCAATTTCACTTGTGGGACCACACCTAAAAGAATTAAAAGCAGAGATTCAAACAGATCTTTGTACATCAATGTTCAGAGGAATACTATGCACAAAACTTCTGAAAGGTGGAAGCCAAGCAAGTATCCACCAACGGATAAATGGATAAGCAAAACATACATACAATGGAATATTCTTTATTCTTACAAAGGAAATTCTGATACATGCTACCCACAGATGAACCTTGAAGACATTAAGTAAAATAAACTAGTCATAAAAGGACAAATACTGCATGAATCCATTTATATGAGGTACTTACGAGTAGTCCGATTCATAGAGACAGAAAGTAGAATGATGGTTGTCAGGGGCTGAAATGAGTGTGAAATGGGGAGTTACTGTTCAATGGATTGAGAGCTTCAGTTTTGCAAGATGAAAAAGGTTCTGCGGATGATGGCAGTGACTGTGGCACAATAATGGGAATGTACTAAATGCCACTGAACTGTACACTTAAAATGGTTAAAATGATAAATGTTATGTATTTTTATCACGATTCAAAAATAATTTTTTTTTTTTTTTTTTTTTGTCTTTTTGCCTTTTCTAGGGCTGCTCCCGAGGCATATAGAAGTTCCCAGGCTGGGGGTCTTATCGGAGCTGTAGCTGCCAGCCTGCGCCAGAGCCACAGCAACTCGGGATCCGAGCCATGTCTTCGACCTACACCACAGCTCATGGCAACACCAGATCCTTAACCCACTGAGCAACGCCAGGGATCAAACCCACAACCTCATGGTTCCTAGTTGGATTCGTTAACCACTGAGCCATGATGGGAACTCCCAAAAATAATTTTTAAAAAGCACCTTATTAATCTCAACAAATTGTTCAGAAACCAGAAAGCCCAATCCCTTGGGCTACTCCTGTCATCCCACAACTTCAAAACATTTCTCCAGACCATCCATTAACTAAGTTAACCAAATGCATCAAAGGCAAGCTGCAATAATTTAGAGACCTGACACTAAAGGCACTCTGCAAGCAAAATATAAGGCAAAAAGAAGCCATGAAACACTATACAAGAAATAATAGCCACAGTGCAAGAACCTAACGGATCTTCTCTGAAAGAATTAAAAGAAATAAACATCACAGAAACAGAGGACAGGAGAAGATATAATTAAAATAACCACAGGAAAATGTTGGAAAATAAAGTACAATTCTCTTTGACTGTAAAAATTCAGTGTTATAAAATTTTACATCATTAAAGATGAGACTATTTAAACCTAAATAAAAATCCAACTCAAGTCTGACCGAGTTCAAATGCCAACTGGTCAAAGTGCATTAAAGAAAAGAGATTAAATCTTCCTTCTGACAACCAAGGTCACCCGCCTTGGTTTGCCTCTTTTTTAGATCACCAAGTCCTTCTTAAAGGCCATAATTTATATTATGCCATTTGACAAGGTATCTACAACAACCTTTCTGACCCCAGATAATAGGTAAGTAATCTCTAGTACATGAGGAAATAAATCCTTCTTGGAGATATCCTGTGTGATTACTTGTTCGATACCCCGTTTCTCCCACGAGGCCTGTGCTATCCAGTATGGCAGCCACCAGCCAATATGGACGGTACTACATTTAGAGGTAAGTTCCACGAAGCCAGGAAAGTTCTGCTCTTTTCACTTAGCATCTCCCACAGAAACTGCCAAATAGGAGGCATTCGATAAACACGTGAAATAAATACTCAACAGCTAATGCAGTAAATGAGAGGACTGAAGAAAAGTCAGTCGTAGAACAGTATAAGAGGAGGGGGTTCATGGGGACTGTAGACCCCCAAAGATTTAGGGTCAGACTTAGAAAAGCTGAAACAAAATAAATTCCCCAAAATAGCAAAGAATTTGACACTCCCGAAAAGCGGACCCTGCTACCTAAAGTGCGCTCAGTCCGTGGGTCAATTGCACCGCATCACCAGCGATGTGGAATCTCAGCCCCTACCCCAGCCCAGCTGAATTAGAAGCTGTTATTTTAACAAGCAATTCTAATGCACATTAAAGTATAAGAAGCACTAGTCTAGCTCTCTACCCTTCCAGACTGAGGAAGTATCCCTCAGTAAATTTGCAAAAGAACACTGTACAACTGCGTGTAAATCTACAATAATCTTCATAAAGATTTCAAGGAAGAAAAGAACATTTCTAACAAACTTTGAAGCATACAGTAAGCTTTTCTGTATCCCTTCCCTATCACCTCTACCCCCACTGCATCCCCACAATATAGAAAAATATCAAACACACAATATCTGGGGGCTCACATGTGCAAATATACACACACATTGACAACACTATGAATAAAACAAGGGCACTTAACAAACACAAAAATACAGAGCATCCCAGAAGAATATACCTATTTCCATTAAGCATTTGAAGCTCTATTTTAGTAGTAACTTTTAAGTGGCAGGACTGAATGACACACAGCTACGGCAACCCCAAAGTTCTGATTATGAGAAAGCTATCCTGATTATTCAGTAAATCTATCTGGAACATTTTAATATGTAATCACACATATTTCAGGAGTGTGTTGCGACACTCTTTTTGGTTTTAATAAACTACAATTCTTCAAACTAAAAACCAGTCCACCAAACATAGTATCGGTGTACTCTGAACACAAAATTCAAGTTGTTTCTGATACCTTACCTGGTAGAAGGAAAAAACCTTTTTTAACCCCTTTACCTTTTATTTAGAAATCAAAGAACTTTCTAGGCATTTAGGATTATTACTTATATTTGGTTTTTGTTTTTTTTTTTTTGTCTTTTTGCTATTTCTTGGGCCACTACCGTGGCATATGGAGGTTCCCAGGCTAGGGGTCTAATTGGAGCTGTAGCCGCCGGCCTACACCAGAGCCACAGCAACACGGGATCCGAGCTGTGTCTGCAACCTACACCACAGCTCATGGCAACGCTGGATCGTTAACCCACTGAGCAAGGGCAGGGACCGAATCCGCAACCTCATGGTTCCTAGTCGGATTCGTTAACCGCTGCGCCACGATGGGAACTCCTGTCCATTATATTTTCAGGTACCTCTCTGATCTTCTACCATGATCCTTTTTTTTTTTTTTTAAATACCTTCATTACTTTTCTAATAAAAACTGACTTTTAAAAAAGATTCTTCTTTAAAAAATAAGAGTATTTGAAAAATGTTCTCAAAGTGTTCTTGGACTTTATTATGAAAAATAGGATTAAACGATTGCCCTCACATGAAGCTGCACCTGAACAGGGTAAAAAGCCCAGTGGTAAGGTACATAAGGGAAAGTCTCAAGAGAAACAAAAAAGAAACAAAGAGCTTAACTCTGAGTTAACCACTCCAGTGCCCCGCAAACAAAGAGTCTCCCTTACCAGGTTTGCTGGCCTAGTCCATGGGGAGCCTTCCACCCCGACAACTGGCACGTTCAATGGGTTTTCTATGGTCACGTTCCGTGACCGCAGAAGGTTTCCTTCCCTCAGATCAAACGTAGCTCTCCTGCGTTTGGCAGATTCTTGAGTGCAGCTGACATGCCCTAAGGTGACCCCCCATCACACACATCTCCTGCCTCTCCCCTTGCGTTTGAGCAGAATCTGCCACTTCCTTCCATCAGACAGAATAGGGCAAAGATGACAGGAGTCACTCTGGGGATCACACTGTTAGTAAAGACTCCAGTTTAGCAGAATCTGGTGAAACAGTCTCTTGCTGGCTTGGAAGAAACAAATTGCCATGCTGTGAGAGGATCTATGAGAGAGCCCCATGGCGGGGATCTGTGCGAGGGTCTAGCAATTGAGATTGCTGCCTGCAGACAGCCAGCAAAAAACGGAGACCTCGGGCCACCACAGCGTGAAACTGAATACTGTCAAAAACCTGACAGCCCTGGGAGGGAGGCCCAAGCTCCACAAAGAAGCAGAGCTCTATCCACCAGCCTGACTGTAGCCTGTGAGACCCTGAGCCGAGAACCCAGTGAGGTTGTGCCCAAATTCCTGACTCAAGGGAACTGTGAGGTTAAAAAAAGAAAGTCTGCTGTTTTAAGCTGCTAAATTTGGAGTAATCTGTCAACAATAGAAAACTTTGGAAGTTCCCATTGTGGCTCAGTAGTAACAAGCCTGATTGTATGCATGGGGGTGTGGGTTCGATTCTGGCCTTGCTCAGTGGGTTGGGGATCTGGCGTTGCTGTGAGCTGTGGTGTAGGTCGCAGATGCAGCTCTGATTAGCTCCCTGGCCCAGTAACCTCCATATGCCGTGGGTGCGGCCTTAAAAAAAAAAAATAGGAGACTCTGGTATTGGTTACTCTTATATCAGCAGTCACTTAACTAAGAACTGATTATTAGAATGAATGTTAATTCTTGGAATACTACTCAGTCTTATCCTTCCAATATGGAAATACATTATTAAACTTTAACAATGCCTATATTCTCATATGGCCATTCACATTTTGGTTTGTGGGATTCTAACACATTTTTGGTAGATCTCCAAATTTTCTGCCATGTTTTTATTACCTTCTCTCCCTGAGTTGCATTTTTACCCCTTAAATGTAGATGCTGCAGGTAGAATTCTATTCTAGCAAGCCGCCGAGATGCCAAGTAGCTGCTGCTGCCTAAATTCGAACAACCTGAGAAAAAGCAGTAAACAGAGCAGAGGTAATCTCCAAGCTCTAGCTAAATGAAAAGTATGGAATAAAAAGAGTAAGAAGAATGGGCTTTTTACTGTTAATTTCTCTACCAGCCCTCTCCAAAACTGTCAGATTATTACTATGAATCAATAATGGATGGTGGTCAAGAAAGGTGCTATATTCCACTTAAGAAAAAATAGAGGCAAATTTATAGAAATTAGGTAAGAAAAAGCAGACCTATTGCAAAACCAGGGAGAAGTTAGGTGCGATTCAGCATCAGATGTGGTAAAAAGGAGTGAACAAAACCTGTCAGCAATGCCAGTCATTTCTCGAAGGACCAGCCCACACCAGATTTGTCACATTCATGATCCCGGACTCTTAGGAGGGATCTAATCATTACTTTGGTTTGCCAGGTGTTTCAAGCTCCGGAAGGAGGCCTGGATGAGCAATACAAGTACTCCAATCACTGGGAAAGACTGTGTCTCACTATAAATTAAACTAGCGGCCTGGTTTACAGTACTTGCAACATGACTCCCAAGCAAACTGGTGGTGGAGCAATCCCTGGACCAGCAAGGCTCAGACCCAGACTCTGTCGTGGAGGTAGGCAAGGACCTCAAGAGACCCCATCCAGAGCCCTATTACTAACACCAACACTCTGAAACAGCTTTTTCAATCAAACACGGCATCCCCAAATCCCATTTGAACATGATGGGGGAGAATGAGCATATAAAAATAACTTCTTTTTAAAATGTCTGTAAAAATAGTATAATCTCTATAACTGAATGAATTACTGTATTTCATTGAAACTAAGACTGGATTGTAAAATGCAACATTGTATACAGACATGGAAATAAATGTCAATTAAGTTTTGTCACAATGTTAAAGGATCATGGATTTTAACAAATATTCTGATTTCAGAAACATTAAAAACGTGAAACAAAGTGGCATCTGAGAATCGATGAAATACAGTACTAAAAATGTGTTTCTTCAGATAATTATTCAAATCAAGTATTAAACATTGAGTCTCTTCAACTGACTTGTATTCATAATCAGTAGCACATTCTTAAAGCCACCCTTCCCCCACCTTCTCATTTGAAATGAAGAATTGGGTGGCACTTATGTTAATTTCTAGCAGACCTCTTGCAGACTTTAAAAACCATGGAGTCCTACTTTGAAAGTCTTCTTATTTTCAGAAGATCAGGAGATGAGATAAATGAGGCTTACGTAAGTTAAATGACTGAGTACAGGGCCAGAAGACTTGTAAGCAGTAGTGAGGGCTTGAAGCCAGGTTTCTAGGGCTCCGTTCCATGTTCTCTTCATAGAAATCAGAATCATGAGTCATTAGCATTCTTTGGTCCAACACTACAAACAGGGTAAAACAATTAATAAAAGAAAAAAATCTGTCCATTTTTAAGATGCTCTTCTATGACATGATTCCCTCATCTTCCCTGGCACAATACTGATGGCTGGGAATTTGTCCAACTATCCAATTCAAAGACTTAACAGTTTTGTTCTACCAGAATGGCATCCAACTTCTCAAAAACAAATGCCTTCTTTGCACGCTCTGAAGGGCGAAGGCCATAAAATATTATTTATTTAGCCACATGCCAAACACAGGCCTCACAACAGGATCCTGCTGTAAAAAAGACCACTTTTTTTTATGAAAGACTCTGGAAATTACACAACGTTTCAAAATGTTTTAGTGTCTGCTATACTCGAACCTAGAAATTTTGATCCCCAACGCACAATGAAAATCTGTTACACTTTGCTCTGACTGGCCTCTTTAGAAGTGGCAATTACTCAAAGAAGTCAGACAATTATCCGTCTTCTCTAAGCATTAGTCCCTTTTGTCCTGGCTTCTTGCAAGGTGATTCACAGGGGAATTGCCACTATTCACTGGGGAGGACTCAAACATTAACACTTCTGAATAGGACTGACTGGAGACTTCTGCTGTGGGCTCCATCAAAATATTTCTAGATGTCTCGACTACAGAATTTCTCATTGTATCATTCACCTCAATCACTTCAAAGTCCATTTCATTCCATTTTTCTGCATCGTCGTCTTCATTCTCTTCCTCATAGTCATTTAGCTCAGAGCTAGACAGCAAAGCTTTCTGGTCCTCGCTCTTCCTGCGTTCTTTTCGCTGACGATCGAGAGGTGAGGTGGCTAACTTATACATCACAGGAAATAAAACAGCCGTGGCTACTGATGACCCCAAGCAGGTGTACAAAACCACAGGCAAATCCGGGTATCTCCCTTGAAGAATTCCAATTACTGCAGGAATAGCCATCTCTCCCAGGGCAGCACCAACTACAAAAAATGCTGCCGCTTTCCCGTGGATGGTTGTGTACTGCTCAATCCAAGACACACCACTGGGAAATGTGGTTGCCATGGAGGCCCCGTACACGGAAGTTGCTATCCAGAGACAAACTGGACTCTTGTTGAAAAGCACCAGAAATAAAGATGAAGCCAGGCTGCCAATGTTGCTCAACACAATCATGGTCCCAGGTTGCAAACATGTGGCAAAAAAGATGGCCATGCCCCTGCACGCTGCGAAGGTCCCCCAGAAGATGGAGTTCAACCCAGCTGCTTCCCTTTCTTTCATGCCAGCATGGGTGGTTGCAAAGGAGAAGACGTAAGAGCCATATGTGACCTCGGCTCCAACATAAAAAAAGAAGAAAAGGAAGAGGAGGCAAAGAAGGGCGTTATGATATTTAGCTCTTCGAAACCTCTGAACAGACACTTCTGCTTTTTCCTGAGTCGAGCTTTTCTTGAAAAACAGAGTGAAAAAAAAGAGAGACACTACCAAGATGTAAGTACCGATCAGAGCATAAGCCCACAGTAAATTCATATCGGCGGGTATTCCAAATAGAGATTCTGCGTCAGCTTCAGACGACTGGTTGAGGGCAGGATGATTTAAGTCAGCCTCTGTGTGGTTCTCAGCAGACACCGTCATGCCCAATGCCAATTTAGCCAGCAGTGGAGCCAAAAAGGCACCCAGGGCAAAACTGAAGTGTAAGGCCTGCATATGTGGGGCTCCTTGGTCCCCCCAGATAGCCAAGATTAGGACGTTACCACCTACCAATGAAAGATGGGGAGAAGGATTTACTCATAGGAACTTAGTTTAAAACAGTTTATTATTATCAGAAAGATAGTAAGTCTATTTTACAGGGCACAAGAATTAGAACATTCTAAGTTATCAAGTGCGGCAACTAAATCAATTCTATGATTAAGGAATTCCCACCACTGCCAGGGAACTCTAGACACTGGGACATCACACACTCCCAAATGGGATTCTACAAGCTGGAAAACCACTACCTCCTTGAGCCACATACACTAGCCCAAGGCTTAAAAAATACAGTTTGAAAACCAAGCTTAGCACAGGGATAAGGTAGGGAATATATATATATATATATATATTTTTTTTTTGCTTTAGGGCGGCACCCTCCTCATATGGGAGTTCCCAGGCTAGGGACTGAATCAGAGCTGTAGCTGCTGGCCCACACCATGCCACAGCAGAGTGGGATCCAAGCTACATCTTCGACCTATACCACAGCTCACAGCAACACTGGATCCCAGACCCAATGAGGGAGGCCAGGGATGGAAACCAAGTCCTCATGGATACTAGTAGGATTCATTTCTGCTGCACCACAATGGGAACTCTATAAATATTTTAAATATATATTATCTTCAGATAGCGGCCAATTTACCGAATCTTTTTGTACTTTCAGTTGGTAGCCACTTGAGGAAAATTATTTATGTATATAGCAGATGCCAAACACATGTTCGGAAACTTGAACATTACAGGGTTCCCTGCGCCCATTACAGCAAACAAAGCACGAGGATACCTTCAAACAACTGCAATTACACTGCCTAGGTACCCACAAGGTAAAAGGCAAGAAGCATTAAGTCTTGTATTTTCTTTCTTTTACATTTGCAGACAAACATACCATTCCATCCTGCAATTTCACAACAAAATTAAGCTCAAAATAAAAAAATGTTTCCTCAACCTATTGAATAATGATGGATCGGGGAATAGAACAAATGTCACATGTGTCACTTAGCAGGTTTTTAAAGCTACTCAGATAACATGGAGAGGATCTCCTGAAGGACAGCAGGAGTTTTTGAGAGAAAAGGTAAAGAATAACACAATTAAAACACAGGTGTCTGGAAGTTCCCATCGTGGCACAGTGGTTAATGAATCCAACTAGGAACCATGAAGTTGCGGGTTCGATCCCTGGCCTTGCTCAGTGTGTTAAGGATCCGGCGTTGCCATTGAGCTGTGACGTAGGCTGCAGATGCATCTCGGATCCCACGTTGCTGTGGCTCTGGTGTAGGCCAGTGGCTACTGCTCCAATTAGACCCCTAGCCTGGGAACCTCCATGTGCCGTGGGAAGCGGCCCTAGAAAAGACAAAAAAACAAAAAACGAGAAAAAAAAACACACAGGTTTCTCTTAGCTCGGTAGGCTGAATGTATTTCAAATTGGATGGCTGCTTCTATGTTTCCTTGGACAAATAATGGTTCCAAACTTCATTTAACCTCTTAACCCACCAATTCCTCCCAGATTACAATGATAAAGTTCTATCCCACGATGGAAGCCTTTTCATCTGCACTGTAAGTAGCCACACAGGGGGGGCCTTCCTATGGATACGGTAAATCAACATTCTCTCGAAGAACCAAATTCTCTGAACTCACTCTGGTTGGCTGTTGGAAAACAAGCCCTCTACTTAGCAAGAAGAGTCACTGCCAGAGGGTGGTTCTAACTGGGAGACCCCATGTCCAACTCAGCAGGCTAGTGTCATTTTAGGGGACACTGCAAGTGACAATTTCATCTGCTCTACTTTTTCTAATAGAAATCCCTACTCCCAGAGGTGATACTGAAAGGCTCACTCACCTGTATCCAGAATGCCCATGGAAATGCCAAAGGTGGATATCATGAAAATCAGCAACACTGCGGTCTTACAAAATGGAACAAGATAAAGACCAACTGTGGTGGCGAACATGGACACCCCTGAGAAGAAAGGTCAAAGTCAGCTATAAAAAACAGCATTTATGGGAGTTTTCATCGTGGTGCAGAGGAAATGAATCCGACTAGGAACCACAAGGTTGCAGGTTCGATCCCTGGCCTTGCTCAGTGGGTTAAGGATCTGGTATTGCCATGAGCTGTGGTGTAGGTCACAGACGCGGCTTGGATCTGGTGTTGCTGTGGCTGTGGTGCAGGCTGGCCAGCAGCTGTAGCTCCGATTCGACCCCTAGCCTGGGAACTTCCATACGCCACAGGTGCAGCTCTACAAAGACAAAAGACAAAAAACAAAAAACAGTATTTATGGAAAAAGTCATGGATCAAGACAACATCATAAAAACTCTCAAAAATTCAAAACAGGTCAAATTAAAATTGAGTAATAATGAGTAGATGACAAGTTCAGCTTCTAGTGACAGTTATTTAAAAGCTTTTATCATCTTTGTGAACTATAAAATATAAGTTATTCTAATATAAATACATTTCTAGTACTGCTAATAGCCAAACCATAAGTTACACCAGAAATTTTATAGCAAAACAGCTCAAAAATTATTTACTTAAATATTTCATATTTAACAACCTAAAGAGATTTTTAGATATGAGGTAAAGAATAAAAAAGACAAAAATTAAAGGCAATTACTACAGTAGTTTGTAGTAGCAATGTATTAAATAAATTTGTTTGGGGAATAGGGAGAGAAATATAAGAAATATATTCTTCCAACCCACCATGGAAATTAGAGGGATTATTAACTTATTTATCAATGATAATAAAATAGTCTCTTTACTTCCAAAGCAGTTTTATAATATGAATCCAGATTTTCTTTCAATAGGTCAACGTATTCCAAAAAAAAAGAGTACATTTAAAGCTTTACCATCTATTTTTGAGAATGAGGTAGAGAGGTCTGGGGTCATCACTAACACAGGGTTGGGTAGCAGGGACAAAAATTCAGCCTTCATCATCTCACCCCCATCCCTTCCCACCCTCATTCTCAGTCTAGGGTCTAGGCTGGGCAGGTTTAAGGAGTTCGTTCTGATCTATGGCCCCAGGAGGTCTGCCCTAAACTGTGACACGCAGAGCTCTTTGGACAACTAGTATGTGATCCTGCAGGGGTGCCTAAACCTCAGTGAAGGTCAAGAAGCCTAAGGATCGCTAATAGGCTCGGGGGCTAATCTAAGTTCCCAGAGTGGACTATCCCAGATTCCCAGTAACCGCCAAGAAGAAAGCAGGCACCAGGAAAACCGGACTTCCACTGAGGATGCCCAAACACTACCCCTTTAAGTTGTCAACCACTCTTAAGTCAGTGTGTTTCAAACTTTTTGTGTGTGTGTCTTTTTAGGGCTGCACCTGCAGTATATGGAGATTCCCAGGCTAGGGGTTGAATCAGAGCTGCAGCTGCCAGCCTACACCACAGCCACAGCAATGCAGGATCTGAGCCGAGTCTGCCACCTACACCACAGCTCACAGCAATGCCAGAACCTTAACCCACTGAGCAAGGCCAGGGATCGAACCTGCATCCTCATGAATGCTAGTCGGATTCATTTCTGCTGAGCCACGAAGGGAACTCCCTGTTTCAAACTTAAAAACAGACTGTAGGTGTTCCGTGGTGGCTCAGCAGGTTAGGGATCCAGTACTATCACTGCTGTGGCATAGGTTCTATTCCCGGCCCAGGAACTCCTGCATGCGGTGGCCAAAAAAACACTCCCCCACCCCCCAAAAAAAACCCCAAACTGCAAATTCCTTGAAAGTCACAAAGAAGCTAAAATTGATGTTTACTTACCCAAAAGAAGAAAATGATTGATACTGTCAAAAAGAACTCCACCAACCACAGAGCCACCCAAGTATCCAAACGCACGGCCCACAAAAATCAGAGAAAGGCTGCTGATATTGCGGTTCACATTTGTTGCCAAATCTTGAAACGTGGGTCCCAGTATGGCAATACTGATTCCCTAAAATTTAAAAAGACAGAGGCTTTTATTTACCATCATTAAAAAGATGTCCGGAGTTCCCTTTGTGGCTCAGTGGTTAACGAATCCGACTAAGAACCATGAGGTTGCGCGTTTGATTCCTGCCCTTGCTCAGTGGGTTAACGATCCGGCATTGCTGTCAGGTGTGGTGTAGGTTGCAGACACGGCTCGGATCCTGCGTTGCTATGGCTCTGGCGTAGGCCAGCAGCTACAGCTCCGATTAGACCCCTAGCCTGGGAATCTCCATGTGCTGCAGATGCGGCCCTAGAAAAGGCAAAAATAAATAAATAAATAAATAAAAATAAAAAGATGTCTATCTACAGAGTAGCTTTTTTCAATATTAAGTAGGAAGGAGAAGGGGAGTTCCCACTGTGGAGCAGTGGGTTATGGATCCAGTATTGCCACAACTGTGGCTCTGATTCAATCCCTGGCACCAGAACTACTTCCATATACCACAGATGAGGCCATTAAAAAGAAGAAGAAGAAGAAGGAGAGAGGAGTTCCTTTCATGGTTAAGTGGTTAAGGAACCCAATTGGGATCCATGAGGATTCAGGTTCCATCCCTGGCCTCAATCAGTTAAGGATCCAATGTTGCCATGAGCTGTGGTGTAGGTCGAAGATGCACCTCGGATTCCACGTTGCTGTGGTGTAAGCCAGCAGCTACAGCTCCAATTCTACCCCGAGCCTGGGAACCTCCATATGCTGTGCAGGTGTGGCCCTAAAATAGCAAAAAAAGAAAAGAAAAAGGAAGGAGGGGATTTCAATGTAATGAAGGAGATTAAGTTCCACAATCGGGATAAATTCACCATGCTTTCACCGTGACAACAGTAGTACTACTAAAGCTGTAGATCCTATTTCTGGTGTGCCAAATCCTATTGTTTTTCTAGTTCTAAATTTTTAAAAAATTCTTTAATTCTTTTGACTTTATGGTCCAATGCCGTTTCCTTTTCGAACAATACTGTAAAAGACTACAGTATTTTGTATTTAGTAAAATGTAGCATTAACATTTTTGTGAAATAGTTTTGTATAGTCTGAAATATACTGCATGCATGCATAACACAAAAATTTTGATGTTAAAAATTTAAGCTACCAAACCATCAAAAGATGACCCCTATTTTTTGATGACCTTAAAACAGCAACATTTCTGGATGTACATGGGGTCTTTCCTCTGAATTACACATACAAAACACCAGAGAAACAATTTGGTTCTAAATCTACACTTTTCTTCAAAGACTAACCAGGCCTCAGGTGTAGTCTATAAGGCTTTTTAAAAGAGTATTACACCTGTATGCAATGACGTTAAGCATTTTACTCAGTCGATGTGATATTAGCCTTTTTTTCTTTTATTTTTAAGGGCCGCACCTGCGGCATATGGAGGTTCCCAGGCTAGGGGTCTAATCAGAGCTGTAGCCATTGGCCTACACCACAGCCACAGCAACGCAGGATCTGAGCCGTGTCTGCAATCTACACCACAGCTCACGGCAAAGCCGGATCCTTAAACCCCTGATCAAGGCCAGGGATCGAACCCGAAACCTTATGGTTCCTAGTCGGATTCATTTCCCCTGTGTCACGACGAGAACTCCGAATATCAGAATTAGGGGTTACATCTGGCTTTTATAGGAAATTCGTTGCACGCACGCACACACAGAAAATGTTTCCAATTGGCCTACATTTCAAGACTAAGTGATTCTAGTTGCACGCTTTGCTGTATTCCCCCCCCCCCCCGCCCCCACAGCGGGCGCAGTCCTCAACTAAAGGCTGGCAGGGAGTGAAGGCTGAGTCCAGCTCTACTCAAATTAGTACCCGCCTGTAAAGCAGTTAACAGGACCTGGCACAGCGTCTGCAATGACTTTTCTTCAAATACAAACACTCTAAGAATCAAGTGTGGCTTAGAAAAAGGTACTATGTGACCAGGAGAGATGCTGCTCAGAGGACTCACCCTCCCAACTACCCAGGATACCAATATTTAGGACAGATGACCAAGGGAGGTTTCTAGGGGGTAAAAAAGGTAATCGCGGGGTGGCCAAGGGGTTTGGCAAAAGACGCTTCTAGTCTTGCAATTCGTTCTAAGAAAAACACTGAAGGATCTGCAAATTTGTTTTAGGTAAAAATTGTAGGCAGGATAAGAGACGGCATTCCTGGCTCAACCACTTAACCAGCCGTATGGTCCGAAAAAGTCACTTTCCCGGGCCTGTTTCCCCAGGCTGCAAAAATGAGGGTTGAATTTGGTCAGCCGAGGTGGAGGCAAAAGGAAAAGCAACTTTGTGAAATAATTTGGGGGTTGGTTTGGTGCGGGAGGGTTGAGGGCAGCGAATATAGACCAGCAACCCCTTTTGCATTGCCCCTAATCCCACGGAGGAGAGGTAGAAAGGTTTGCTGGAGTTGGAAAATATATTACGAAAATCGATTTCACACTTGACAATAAACCTCTATAATTCTGTGCCCATTTTTCAGATTACAAAACTGAGGCTCGGGTAGATTAATACACCCAAGGTCAAACAGTCTGCAAGCGGCCAAGACACCGGCTCGGAAGGTCGCGTTCTCTGCAGGACACCTGCTCACGCCTCAGCCCGGGAAGGTTCCAGCCCCCGCTCTCACCAGCCCCAGGAAGGCAGCACACAAGAGGACGGTGATGAACCAGCGCAGCATGCTCCCGGCCCGGTCGCTCCGCCGGGAGCCCACCACCGCCTCTTGCTCATTCTCCGCCGCGGCCTCGGCTTGGAGGAGCCGCTGCCCGGCAGCCGGGGCCCCGGCCCCATGGGGTTCCAGTTCCAGCTCCAGTGTGGCTGTTCGTGAGCAGCGATCTTGCTGCCGCCCGGCTTCTCAGCGGAGCCTCGGGAACTCCGAGCCCTGTCCCAATCCGGCGCCTCCAGACCCAGCGGTCCGGGCTGGCGCCACCTCCCCGGGGGCGGCCCCAGTTAGGGCCCTGGCGTCCAGTTTCGGAACGCGCTAGGTGTCACAGGCTGCGGACTCACGCTCTCTCTTGCGCAGGACGCTTGCGCGGGTCACGTGGCGGAAATGTGGCCTCTTGCCAGCCGCGGCCTCACAGCAAACCGGAAGTTGATAGGGTTGCCCTGGAGACCGGACACAGCGCTCAGGGTTCAGCGTCTCTCTTGGCTGAGCCCGCAGAGGCCCTGCAGGCGGGCGCCCCGAGGCGGAGCGAGCTACAGCTGCAGCCTGGGACCAGAAGAATCAGGAGGTACGATGCAGCCAAGCCGTTAGGAGGAAATAGGGGCCAAGAAATGCTAGTTATGTCTTCGCGCCGGCTCTCCGGGGTCTCCTGGGAGTAGAGGGAATCCCAGGTCTGTCCCTTGTACGACTTTCTAAAATTGCTGCCCCAGTTCCTTTGAGATTTGTCGTTTATTGATTTGTCGTTCATCTGTCACCCCTCAACATTTGTTGAACCACGTATGTAAGCTTTCACTTGTATTATCTCAGTTGATCCTCACTCTAAAATACATGTTATCCTGGTTTTACAGATAGGACACTTGAGTCATAGAAAGTAGCAATTTGCCCAAGGTCAATCAGCGAATCTGTGGTTGTGCATAAACAGTGTTAACAGTAGCTCAGGATAGAAATTTGGAACCCAAGTTGCAGTCACAAGCACACTCTCGCCCCAGTCCCTACAAATATTTCCATTGTTGTAAGGAAGTAGGGGCAGAGCTTCAATTTGCAGAATCCCTGAATAAGGTTATGCCAGCGGAGAAGCTACAGCTTTGTCTTAGGTATTCTACCCCAGCGTTTTGCTCTTTGACCAAATAGACCACAGCCTCACAATACGTAAATATTTTTCTTTATCATCTATCTAAAATGTTCTTTTCCACCTGATTACTCAGCCTTTCATCCACTTAGGCTCCCAGATTATACACACCTGTGTCTCATCATCATTTCCCTTGCAACCCATTTCTCCAGCCCCATCCATTTGGGCATTAAGCCCTTCCCAATTTACCTCAGAAAGCACAGATAGTATGATTTAAGAGAACCTGTCTTAGTGTTTCAGAGTCAGGGACTGACTATCTCTTTGAGAAAAATTTAATGTAGTGGAGACAAAAGGTATATATGTATAGTAAAGAGAATAGAAGGTGATATGGGAGAAGCAGATTAGGTTCAAATTATTTAGGGCTTTATATGCCATACTAAGGAGTTTGAACTTGAGCAACACACTCTTACTGGCATACGAATTTAATAAAACCAAAAATATGTTGTAGGAGTATCAAGCTTCACAGTATTTTATCTTTATGACCTAAAACTGAGCTTGTCATTTTCCTCAATAAATCTGTTCCTACTCTGTGACATTGCATGCTGGTACCACCATCCACCCACACATTTATGTGAGGAATCTGAGATCCTAACTTGATGCCTCCTTCTTTCTCTCTCTTCAGTTTATCACCAAGTCCTGCCTATTTTACTTCTACAGCTGTTTCTAAATTCAGGCCTCTACACCTATCATCACAGACTGCTATTAAAACTTGGTCATCTCACCAACACTGTTGCCCCAACTTGTTTTTTCCCTCTAGTCTTCTGTTCTCCAAATTCATCTTTCTCCTTTAAGTATATAACTGAAATGAAAATCTGCTACATAAAAGGCTTCAACTCCTCCTAAAGAATAAAATCCAACTTTATCCACCCCACCCATCTCTCTAGCTTCACCTCTTCCTGTCTCCATCTCATTCTTTACATTCTAACAACATCAAAATCACTATTGGTTCTTAACACATCACAGGTTGTTCCTCACTTCCTTACCTTTGATCATACTGTCCCTTCTGCCTAAAATGCCTCCTTTCTCTTCCACTGCTGTGACAGAGGCTGCTAGCTATTCTTCGGAATCTGTTTGCCCTTTTTTCTTAATAAAGTTCTAACCAGGACATGGCTGCCCAGCTTCACTGCATCTCCCAGCTGAGTGTGCAATTTAGAGATGCCAATAGAAGGTGGGCAGAAAAGCCAGGGGCCTTAAGACAATTGATGTCTGTTTTTCCTCCATGCCATCTTTTTTCTTCCTCACCTGGATCCTGCGCGTGGTTGGACAGAGTTTCAACCTTAGAGATGATGACAAAGCCTCAGGGCACTGAAGACCCATAAAATGGAAGGAGCCTGGGTCCCTGAATGATAAAAGAAACAGAGCTATGCCCCTGTCAACCTGGTCTCCTCTGTGACTATTACATGAGAGAAAAATCTCTTTGTTTTTTAAATCAGTGAATTTTTGTTACAGTAGCCTAGTCTCCCCTAATAGTACATGCCTTATTCCTGTCTATCTTTTCAGTAATCCTACATATTTCAGAGTTTCCATCGCGGCTCAGTGGTTAATGAATCAGACAAGTATCCATGAGGATCCGGGTTCAATCCCTGGCCTTGCTCAGTGGGTTAAGGATCCAGTGTTGCTGTGAGCTGTGGTGTAGGTCGCAGACACAGCTGGGATCTGGCATTGCTGTGCCTGTGGTGTAGGCTGGCAGCTACAGATCTGATTGGACCCCTAGCCTGGGAACCTCCATATGCCACAGGCACGGCCCTAAAAAGAAAAAGAAGAAAAAAAAAAAAAAGAATTTAGGAGGAAAAAAAACTTTTATATTCACCTATTCTTTTGTTGTTCTTCCTTTGTTCCTGACCATCCATGTTTCTCTCTGGTATCTGTTTCCTTCATCCTAAAGAACTACTTTCAACATCTCTTTAGGGCAGATCTGCCGGCAGAAGCTTTCTAGGTTTTCCTTCATCTGAGAATGATGTAATTTCACCTTCTCACCTGAAAATATTTTCACTGGATATGGGCTTGGTGTGGTGGTTCATTTCCCTCTAGCTACTTTCAAAAATTTTTTCTTGGGGTTCTCATCGTGGCTCAGTGGTTAATGAATCTGACTAGCAACCATAGGTTGCGGGTTCGATCTCCGGCCTTGCTCAGTGGGTTAAGCATCTGGCGTTGCCGTGAGCTATGGTGTAGGTTGCAGATGCAGCTCGGATATGGCATTGCTGTGGCTGTGGTGAAGGCCGGTGGCTCCGATTGGACCCCTAGCCTGGGAACCTCCATAGGCCGAGGGAGTGGCCCAAGAAATGGCAAAAAAGACAAAAAAAAAAAAAATTTTTTTTTTCTTCATCTTTGGTTTTCAGCGGTTTGAGTTTCATGTTTCTCTTTCTAGGCATGGTTTTCTTTGAATTTAATTGTTGGTGTTCATCAAGCTTCTGGAATCTGTAACTATGTCTTTTACGAAACCTGGGAGGTTTTCACACACTACTTTTTCAAATGGTTTTTCTGTCTCAATCTCTTTCTGGGACTCTAATGACTTGTATGTTAGACCTTTTGATATCATTGCAAAAGTCCTTGATGCTCATGTTATATATTTTTTCTAATGTTTTTCCCCTTCTCATCTTTGTGTTGATTTATTTGTCTTCAAGTGCACTATCTCTTTCTTTCCTCATCTCCCCATTCTGCTATTGCACCCAGCCACTGAATTTGTTTTTTGTTTTGTTTTGTTTAATTTTTATTTTTTTATTACTCAAATGGATTTATCACATATGTAGTTGTATAATGATCATAACAATCTGATTTCACAGGATTTCCATCCCACAGCCCAAGCACATACCCCCACCACCCAAACTGTCTCCTCCAGAGACCATAAGTTTTTCAATGTCTGTGAGTCAGCATCTGTTCTGCAGAGAAGTTCAGTCTGTCCTTTTTTTCAGATTCCACATGTCAGTGAAAGCATTTGATGTTGGTGTCTCATTGTATGGCTGACTTCACTTAGCATGATAGTTTCTAGGTCCATCCATGTTGCAAAAAATGCCGGTATTTCGTTCTTTTTAATGGCTGGGTAATATTCCATTGTGTATATGTACCACATCTTCTTGATCCACTCCTCTGTGGATGGACATTTAGGTTTTTTCCATATTTTGGCTGTTGTAAATAGTGCTGCATGAATTTGTTTATTTCAGATATTGTACATTTCAGTTCAAATTTTCCACTTGTTTCTTTTTCATAGTTTCTTTTGAAAACATCTCTCTTGACATTTATCTTTACCTCTTGGAGCATATAATAGCTGTTTTAAAGTCTGTCTGAAAATTCCAACATCTGTGTTATCTCAGGGTTGGTGTCTCTTGCTTGTCAGTTCCTTTGGGATTTGGTCACATTTTCCTGCTTCTTTGTTGAACAGGTAATTTTCTAATGTATCCTGGGCTTTGTGACAGTTACATTGTGCAGACCCTGGGTCTGTTAAAATCCTTCTCTGGAGAATGTTTAAGCAGACAATCAACCTGGTTAAGTTCAGGCTGCAAATTTCTTTCTTTTTGTCTTTTTCCCAGGCTAGGGGTCAAATCAGAGCTGTAGCCACTGGCCTACGCCACAGCCACAGCAAATGCCAGATCTGAGCCATGTCTGTGACCTACACCATAGCTCACAGCAATGCTGGATCCTTAATCCACTGAGCAAGGCCAGAGATCCAACTGGCAACCTCCTGGTTCCTAGTCAGGTTTGTTACCACTGAGCCATGACAGGAACACCCAGGCTGCAAATTTCTTATCCCCTCTGTGGATCATGGTTCCATACAGTTCAGTTGTCAAACCTGGCACTGTGCTGCTCAGGCCAGTCCTGAATACGCACCACTCAGGGCTTCATCTGAGATTTGGACAATGGTTTACCTCTTAGATCTGTCGTCAAAGCCGTTGCTATGTTGCTTTGGGTATCTCACACTTGCCAGGGTAAACCCAAGGCTCATGTGGTTCATACATAAAATTTTATGGATCACCTTCTCTAACTCTTCCCTACCACTCCTCCCCACTCACTTTCCAACAGCCAGAGTCTCCATTTCTCAGTTCCTTGGACCAGGAAGATGGGGTTTCTGGCAGAGTTTTGGTTACACTCGACCCCAAACAGTTCCCAAAGGGGCCTCTCCGCAGGACACAGCTGCAAGAAAGAGGGAGGGGGGGAAGCCAGGAAACCCATTGCCTTGCAGGTTTCTTTTTCTAAGTTTCTATTCCCCTCCTTTGTTTACTATTCCGAGTCCTTAGTACTTGCTCTTTGTTATTTTGTCATGAGTTTTTGGTTGTAATCAGTGGGAGAGATGGGCTAGAGTGGGTTTGATGCCAAAGCTGAACCAGGTCTATTCCTACCTTTTAAGAGTCAGCTGAGTTGTTACTTCCTCTAGGAAGTCTCTTCTGACTCTGTCTCGAGACTGTTTTAGTTTCCCTGCTTTGTGCATAATTCTGATGGGCCACCTGCTACTTCATGTAGAATTTTCCAATTTATATGTCATCTTCCCGTTCATTCTGAGAGTGCCTCAAGGAAGGTACTGTGTCCTATTTATCCTTTAGCAAAGTGCCTGGCACACATTGGGTCTTTAGTAAATGTTTGTTGAAAGTAGTAGACTTTGCCTAAACACTCTAACCAAAAACCTGAATTCTTATGTAGCTATGCTACTCCTAATTTTTTCCTACATTCTAGCTTGTGTCACAGTTACTCCAGCACTTATCTTTTGTCCCCTAGTAGATTGTAAACTCCATGAGATGGAAACTGTGGATCTTATGTTTCTATCTCCCTTGTAGCATTGTATTATATCCTTAATAAATATTGTATAATTGATTGGCCAACAGGCAACTTCTCTATAGCACAGAGAACCCTACCCAATATTTTGTGATAATCTATGGGGGAGAAGAATCTGAAAGATATTGGGTGTGTGTATGGTATAACTGAAATCACTTTGTTGTATAGCAGAAATTATCACAACATTATAGGTCAACTATACTTGAGTAAAACTTTTTTAAAAATGAAAAAAATGTTACATAATTGAATTGAGATTCAGTAAACTAATTCTAAAGTTAAACATTTTAATTCACTCTGATTAAACCTCAAAAAATTTTTTTCTCTAGATGAAAAGAAATCTGCTTTCCAAATCTCCCCATTTCATTCCTGAAAGCAGGATGATACTTTCCCCCACTTGCCTCCAGAGGTCACTCAACACCTTTTTTAAAAAGGATGAGTAACACCGCATTGCTTCATGCAGGCTTCTCTTTAGACCATTATTGAGAGTAAATTTTTTTTTTTTCATGAGACGATTCCAAAGAAATAAAAACGTTGATGGGCCATTTAAAAAATAAATATGGCCTTATTGCTTGCCTTGTAAAAATGGATATTTTACAACATATTTGACAATTTATAAGGGAAATATCTGTCTTAGTGACTAATATGGTACTGCCTTGGCATATTTGTGAAATGGCAACAGGGAAGCAGGTTTTTCATCTTTCAACCTAAAAACTGACTTTGGATGAGAGTGAGAAATTAGACTGGATTATGCTTAGGAGATTGCCTGTCACTGTTAGCACCTTTTAAATCTTTATTCTCTAGAGGAACCATCCTTTTTACTTATCAAATAATGTCTCATTAGTGCTTAAAGTGTATCATGAAAAACTAGGTGTCATCATAAACTATTCTATCAGCATCCTAAACAATCATTCTTTAACCTCATCACTAAAAGCCCAGTCTATTTGGGGGGAAGGGGTCTTTTTTTTTTTTTTTTTTTTTTGTCTTTCTTTTAGGGCTGTACTCGCGGCATATGGAGGTTCCTAGGCTAGGGGTCTAATCAGAGCTGTAGCTGCCGACCTATGCCACAGCCACAGCCATGCCAGATCCAAGCAGCATCTGTGATGTACACCATAGCTCACTGCAACACCAGATCCTTAACCCACTGAGCAAGGCCAGGGATCAAACCCATGACCTCATGGTTCCTAGTCAGATTCTTTTCCACTGCGCTATGATGGGAACTCCTAAAAGCTCAGTCTATTAAAATCAACTCTCACCAGGATTTAACTTCAGTAAGATAACTTTTATGTTTGGGCTAAGTATTTCAAAAAGTTAAAAATAATATTGAAAAGATGTAACATTGGTGTCTGTTTGGAATTAGCTTTTTATCTTATAGAAAATAGACACTTACTGCTTTTTAAATTAAATTTCATTTTAAAAAACAGAAACTTGGAGTTCCCTTTGTGGTGCAGTGGTTAATGAATCCGACTAGGAACCATGAGGTTTCCGGTTCGATCCCTGGCCTTGCTCAGTGGGTTAAGGATCCGGCGTTGCTGTGAGCCGTGATGTAGGTTACAGACGTGATTCGGATCCAGCATTGCTGTGGCTGTTGTGTAGGCCAGTGGCTACAGTTCCAATTAGACCCCTAGCCTGGGAACCTCCATATGCCGTGGGAGCAGCCCTAGAAAAGGCAAAAAAAACCCCACAAAAAACCCAGAATCTTAAAATTTCCTTTACTTAGATTCCTTGTAACAGGGCTGCGGGACTCTTTGAATCTACCTTCAGAATGGCGTCCTATGCTGTATTGATCAGATAAAATCTTTGCTGCACTATTATTAGTCAAAATCAATTTATCAAGAGAATATAAACAAAGTAAACCAAAAGTGAGAGCATGGGTACTGTAGGCTCCATAGAGAAAAACAGACTAACATTTCCTAAGAGCTAAGTGTTTCAGAAGCCTTTAGGGTCATCTGCATTAACAAAGGAAGCCACTTTAGGGCTTTAGGTACTTTGTAAGGGGTATGTTCTCCATCTGCACAAAGAAGAGTCCACTTATCCAGCTCTGTGTACTGCTCTGCCTTGGAACAAAGGAAAAGCTGGAAATTGCATTGGACATTCTTGTTTGAGCACAGCCATCTAATACCACACTTGATACTTCCAAAACCTTTGCAGAAATCCCCACAATGACAAGGACGATTGTGTTTCTGAACTGGAAACAAATGCCAGTAACAGTATTTCTTTTAAAATTTCGAAGCAGACTACACAAAAGCCCTCCTGATCTCTTTTTTAGTTATTACATAGCTATTAAATACCTAACATGTGCCAGGCATTGTTCTCCCAGTGGAAAAAAAAAAAAAAAAAAAAAAAAAAACGGACAAAAATCCCTGCCCTCATGGACAAGATAGTGAACAAATACATTTGTAATATTCTGTCAGAGTGTGATAAATCCTCTAAAAAAAAATAAAGTAGAAAAGGGGGATAAGAATGACGGAAGGGGGTTATCTTAAGGTAGTGTTGGTGGAGGCTCTGTAAGTGATATTTGAATAGTACCCTAACTGAAGTGAGGGAGCTGCCCTGCAGGAAGAACAGGCCAGAGAGGAGGGTAGGTACGAGGGTCTGATAGCAGGCATGAGCTTGGCTTGTTGGAGAAATTAAAAGGCCAGAGTGGCTAGAGCAGCATGCATGAATGAAGGGAAAGTTGATAGAAACCTGAGGAGAGAGATCAAGCAGAGTTCTTGATTGTATATGCCTTGTGCTGAGGGCTTTCTGGGTTATGTTGGAAGATGACACTAGCCAAGGGCAGGATGAGGAGGAGAGAACACACATATAAGTAGGGGCTGATTCCATTAGGTCAGATTCATGTAGGTAGTGAGAGTGGTCAGATCTGGGAAATATATTGATGATAAAAACAATCATATTTGGTGTGTGAGAGAAAGAATGTACAATATGGAGTTCCCCTTGTGGCGCAGTGGAAATGAATCCGACAAGGAATTGTGAGGTTGCAGGTTCAATCCCTGGCCTTGCTCAGTGGGTTAAGGTTCTGGCATTGCCGTGAGCTGTGGTGTGGGTTGCAGATGCGGCTTGACTCCTGTGTTGCTGTGACTGTGGTGTAGGCTGGCAGCTGTAGCTCCGATTAGACCCCTAGCCTGGGAACTGGCATATGCTGCGAGTGAGGCCCTAAAAAGCAAAAAAAAAAAAAAAAAGAAAAAAGAATGTAAAATATGGATCCTTAACCCATTGAGTGAGGCCAGGGATTGAGCCTGCGTCCTCATGGTTCCTAGTGGGGTTCATTACTGCAGAGGCACAATGCGAACTCCTATACAGATTTTTGAGTAGTAAGGACATCATGGTGAAAGCAGAGGATTAAGAACATTAATAGGCCAGTTAAATTGGAGCAGGAAGAAACTAGAGAAGGGGAAATTACTGAAGTTCTACAGGGAGATAATTCTGTTCATGCTAGAGTGGCTCCGTGAGAATGGAAGGGTGGGTGTGGAGGCAACAGTTCCCATGACCCTTTCTTTTTTGTCTATTTTCTTCTGTATGTACATGCTCCATGGCAGGGCCAGGATTTCTATGTAAGAGAGCATCGGAGAGCAATCAGTTTCGAATGTTGGGAAAATTAGGGGACCTCTATTCAAGATAAATCATTTTTGGAGTTCCTGTCATGGCGCAGTGGTTAACGAATCTGACTAGGAACCATGAGGTTGCGGGTTCGGTCCCTGCCCTTGCTCAGTGGGTTAAGGATCCAGCGTTGCCGTGAGCTGTGGTGTAGGTTGCAGACGCAGCTCGGATCCCACGTTGCTGTGGCTCTGGCGTAGACTGGTGGCTGCGGCTCTGATTCGACCCCCAGCCTGGGAACCTCCATATGCCGCGGGAGCGGCCCAAGAAATAGCAAAAAGACAAAAAAAAAAAAAAAAAAAGATAAATCATTTTTGCTTTGATTGTAGCTTTATTTAGAGTGCCTGAGAGTAAGGGGGTAATGGAGATTTCGAGTGGGCTAAACCACTCTCCTATCACACCACAGGCCGCCACAATTCCTACTAACCTTGATGTAGTAAAGGCTCAAATGATGTAAAAAATGGGGCCCTAAGAACTTAGACCTAGCTTTCAAGCCTCTTCAAAGAGAGAAATTATGTACAATAGAAAATGTTCACCCAACCCAGCTCTTGATGGGGAGGCTGGGCAGACATCAGATCAATTGTTCATTGGTTTGAGACAGAAATGATTCTTATCTTTTGCCTTAGTGGGTAGACCTATTGGGAGTCCAGTGAACGGGAGCCCAAATAGTCAAAATCCATGGGAATGGGTCATACTGAGTCATTAAGCAAAGAGGACTGGTGAAAAAATAAGCTAAAATAAGGGAGTTAAGAAACCACAAGAATGAGGAGTGAAGGCAAAGACATGGACCCAGCACGCAAAAATGCCATATTCAAAAGCCAAACTCATATCTGATTTATATAATGCCAGTTACCACAAATAGTTTATTATCTTACTATGTTTGTTGACAATTAGGGAACATAATAATAAATAAATTTAAAATAATCTAAAGTATTACTTAGTGGAGTTCCCCTTGTGGAAATGAATCCGACTAGTAACCCTGAGGTTTCGGGTTCGATCCCTGGCCTCGATCAGTGGGTTAAGGATCTGGCATTGCCATGAGCTGTGGTGTAGGTTCCAGACGTGGCTTGGATCCTCCGTTGCTGTGGCTGTCGGCCGACAGCCGTAGCTCTCATTTGACCCCTAGCCTGGGAACCTCCATATGCTGCAGGTGCAGCCCTGAAAAGCAAAAATAAATAAATAAATAAATAAAAATTTAGTAATGGCTTTCTCTATCTCTTCAAGTTACTGATTTCAATTCTTTTGGATAAATATCCAGCAGTGCGATTGCTGGATCATAGGTAGTTCTATTTTTAGTTTTTTTAGGAATTGCTGCTATACTGTTTTCCACAGCTGTTTTCCACTTTGCATCACTACCAACAGTATGCAAGGGTTCCTATTTCTCCATATTCTCTCCAATACTTGCTGTTGGTTTTTCTTTTTCTTTCTTTTTTTTTTTTTTTAACTGTAGTCATCCTGACAGTTAGGAGATGATACCTTATTGTGGTTTTGATTTGCATTTCCCTAATGACTAATGAGGTGAACATTTTTTTCATATACATGTTGGCCATTTGTAAGTCTTCTTTGGGGAAATGTTTATTCAAGATCTTTGAACATTTAAATTTTTTTCCATTATTGGAGTCCGTTGTGGTGCAGCAGAAATGAATCTGACTAGGAACCGTGAGGTCGCAGGTTCGATCCCTGACCTTGCTCAGTGGGTTAAGGATCTGGCATTGTCTCAATCTATGGTATAGGTTGCAGATGCTGCTCGGATCTGGCATTGCTGTGGATGTGGTGTAGGCTGGAAGCTGTAGCTCCGATTAGACCCCTAGTCTGGGAACCTCCATATGCTGCAGGTGCAGCCCTAAAAAGCAAAAAAAAAAAAAAAAAAAAAAAAATTCCCATTATAATTTATTACAAGATATTGAATATAGTTCCCTGTGCTATACAGTAAATCCTGTTGTTTATTCAGTGTATGGTGGTATGTATCTGTTAATCCCAGCCTCCCAGTTTATGCCCCCTCCCCTTCCTTAGACCATTTTTAAAGCGTGCTATTCATTTTTTTCCACTATTGAGTTGGAGGAGTTCCTTATATATTTAGGGGATTAACTCTTTATGGTTTGCAAATATTTTCTCCCATTCCAAAAATACCTTTTCACTCTGTTGTTTCCTTTGATGTGCAAAAGCTTTTTAGTTTGATGTAGTTCCACTCATTATTTTTGTTCTTGTTGCCTGCACTTTTGGTGTCATATCCATGAGGTAATTGTCAAGACCAGTGTCATGAAGCTTACCACATTTTGCAATCATTTGTGCTATTCTGGAAGAAACAATAAAACCATCTTTCTGATGAGGAAACATTTGTTAAAACATTCCAGTAAATAGTAAGACAGTTTTCAAACTCTTCATAAGAATGCTATTATCTTTCCCAACTTTTCACCATGTTTCTTGTAAAGTGGTTGCTTAATCTTGGTGGTTTCATTGCTTCCTTAGAGAAAAACATGTTAACAAAATGGGCATATGGTAACTGTTCAGTTGTGGGCAAAGATATAAAAGCCAACTTCAAGTATTCAACTGCAAATTTATACTTTTTTTATAATTAATGAAATAGGGACTAAATAGTCTATTTATATAGATCAAATCACTGGGAATGCCACACTACAAATACAGACTGTGACTACTCAGACACCATGAGCGGCATTGCCTTTGATGATTTTCCAAAATTGAGACCCACTCTTGGTACAGTTCTAACTAAAACAAAATTCAGTCTTCCCTTGAGCCACATGATAATTTATGCTCTTGGAAAATATGATGTTCATTAGAACTGTGGGGGGAAAAAAATGTATGTATTGGCGTTCCTGTTGAGGCACAGAGGAAATGAATCCTACTAGACACCATGAGATTTCGGGTTTGATCCCTGGCCTCGCTCAGTGGGTTAAGGATCTGGCCTTGCCATGAGCTGTGGGGCTCATCCTGTGTTGCTGTGGCTGTGCTGTAGGCTGGCAGCTGTAGCTTTGATTTAACCCTTAGCCTGGAAACCTCCATATGCTGCAGGTGCAGCCCCCCCCAAAAAAATCTTTTTTACTTAATGAATATTTAGCAGGACATTCTAAAGTCAGACAGTGTGTGCGACCAAACCACACCTTGTAGAATGTCTAGCATCTCTGAGCCTTGCCCATTAAATGCTAGTGGCAACTCCTGGTTACTGTGACACTTTCACAGGTTTCCAAAGTGCCACCTGTGTACAATAAGACTTTGATTGAAAACTACTCATGTAAAATGTCTCCCTCAAATTTTGGCAAGTAGTACTCTCTCTAATGGCCTAGGGCAGCAGAAGAGACTGACACTTCACTTGTGTGCTGTAAGGATTCTAGATAAAGGTATTCTTTTCCAAGATGCTTCATAATAAAAGTTCAAATGTGGTAAGAAATTCAGAGGTACTGCCTTTGTTCTGAAGCCCCAAAGCTTTTAAGAATGTATAGGCATACAATGATAAAGCATGGTCATTGTCAGGTGGCAGAGCCTCCCTTACCATGAAAGTTGCTTGCTGTCTAGTATCTGAAGAAACTAGTCTTTGTTTACATACTGTGATAATGTCACCTGGGACAGATTCCTTGAAAGAAATGCCATCCTCCTCCAAGCTCATGACAGCCATCCTTGGCTGCGCCATAACAAGGTTCAAATCTCAACATGATTCAGAGGGACAGGTACATACTCTGATGCAGGAGGAAATAGCTTTTACACCAAAAGATTGCTGTACTTCATTAATATATATTAACAGAAACCTGATGAGTGTGTGGGTATTAGAGCAAGGAGAGAAGAGTATAATATTAAATCCTGCTGAATTCATTGATGTGGGTACACTTTATTGGATATTATGGATTCAGAGGGTTAGATCATGCAGTTGGAGTTGGCTGTAACAGCTTACTTGGTTGGGTGACTAAATTTGGAGTCATTGGTGGTCTGCAGTTAATGAGGCTGAGATGCTAGAGCTTTCTTGGCATGATGTAGAGGAGGGAATCCAAAGATTGGCCTCAGTCTTCTCCCATAGCCAGCTTCACTCCCCAAAGATTTTGGAGCAATGCCTACAAGATCCCAGAGGAAAGAAAGCAGGAGCCAAACTCTCTTTGAGGTATAGAGGCAAACAGTGGAAACATGAAAGAACACAGGGGATATTATTTTCTCCACCCTGTTTGAGAAATCTGTTAGAAGATTCAGCCAACCAAGAGACGAGAACAACTGCAAAGGGATTGGCAACGACTATTGACATGAAATGTAAGACTGAGAGAAATGTGGCGATTATGGTGACAGAACAGAATGTAAGCGTTTTTAGCCCTGATAATGTAGCAGTTATATCACCAACAAAAAGTGGGAAGCAAAGGGGGGAGAAGGATAAATGTATACTGATTTCTTCATCCTCAATAACTAGGGTCAGTGCTAAAAGCTAATAAGCTTTTAAGCTAAAGCTAATAAATAAGTGGTAGAGTTATAAGCATTCTATTGAACAATACAGAGGTAAGCACGTAGACATTACCTACTAAAATCAGGTGATGGATCGGGTTCCGTGGTGTCTCACCAGGTTAAGGAACCAGTGTTGTCACTGCTGTGACTTGGGTTGCTGCTGTGGTGTGGGTTCAATCCCTGGCCTGGGAATTTCCACATGCCATGGCCACAGCCAAAAAAGAAAGAAAGAAAAATAGATAAAGATTAAGAATAGATAATACCCAAAGAATAAGTGCAATGGCTGAGAAGCTTAGGAAAAAAAAAAATTTACCCTAATGAGTTATAAAAATGCAAATGTAGGCAAATATTGTATGATTCCACTGAAGCATCTAGCATCGTCAGATTCATAGAGACAGAAAGTAGAATGGTGGTTATCAGGAACTAAGGGGCGGGAGAAATGGGGAAATAGTATTTAATGGGTACAGAGTTTCAGTGTGGGATGATGGAAGCATTGAGGAGCTGGATGGTGGTGATGGTTGTACAACAGTGTGAACATACTTGATGCCACAGTCCACTTAAAAATGATTCAGGGAGTTCCTGTCATGGCGCAGCGGAAATGAATCCGACTAGGAACCATGAGGTTTTGGGTTCGATCCCTGGCCTCACTCGGTGGGTTAAGGAGCTGGCATTGCCATGAGCTGTGGTGTAGGTCGTAGACGCAGCTCAGATCCCACGTCACTGTGGCTGTGGTGTAGGCCAGCGGCAACAGCACCGATTAGACTCCTAGCCTAGGAACCTCCATATGCTGCGGGTGTGGCTCTAAAAAAAGACAAAAGACAAAAAAAAAAAATGATTCAAATGAAATTTTATGTTATATATATTTTACTCCAATTGGAAAAAACAAAATTTCAAACTTAAAATGAGAGGTTTTTTAACGTATAAGTTTTTCGGTTTTTAGAATTTAAAAATTAATAATATTGGATTTCCCATTGTGGCTCACGGGTTAAGGACCTGACATTGTCTCTGTGAAGATGCAGGTTCGATCCCTGACCTTGATCAGTGGGTTAAGGATCCAGTGTTGCCACAAGCTGCAGCATAGGTGGCAGATGCGGCTGGGATCCTGAGTTGCTGTGGCTGTGATGTAGGCCTCAGTTGTACCTTTCATTCATCCCCTGGCCTGGGAACTTCCATATGCTGCAAGTGTGGCTATAAAAAAACACAACACAACAACAACAAGCCCTAGTGTTATAAAGGTGTAGAGAAAATGTGATCACACAATTTGGTAAAACATAGTCAAAAAGTACTTGTCCTTCTACCTAGAAATCCCAGTACTAGGAATCCAGCCTAAAGGAAATAAAGATAAACACAAAACTGTAGCTATTAGATTGTACATAGCAATAGTGTTTATCATTGGGGAATGTGAAACTCTCTAGATAGCTGATAATAGAGTTACAGCAAATTAATGATTCATCTGTTTCATAGCATAACTGTACACCCATCCCCCAAAAAATGTATAATTGTATGATGTATTATATTATTATAAGTGGTAACCTTCTATTATTGTGCCTTCTCAGAAACCATCCACCCCTTTTTAGGCAACAGAATCCGAGTTTTCTTAGAAGGGACCACCCTTTATCCTCGTATTCCAAAAAGTGGGTTGACCATTGGCTAACTTCAGGTGGCATGAGGCTGAGGCCTGGTTGAACCAGCCTCTCCTATCCTCCAGCCCCAGTAATGGGTTTAGAGATGGGCACCTGACCTGGGTTGGACCAATACGTTTCAATCGCAGGAATTTGTCCAAAATGTTGGGAAAGAGAAGGTTTTGTTTTTGTTTTTGTTTTTGTTTTCTGCTGAAAGGATAACTTAGAGTTGTTGCCTGCCTGAATTAAGCCTATAGAAAAATAAGTAGAGTCAGGTAAGGACACAGCTCCTGATGTGATCATTTGACCCTAGATCCTATTTCAGATTGTACCTGAACTTTGCACCCTTTGGCGTAAAAGCCAGTCTGATTTTGTCTTTGATCACCTAACAGTAACAACACAGAGTCAGGATGAATGTAACATGGAAAGATGTTTACAAGTATCAAGTGAAAAAAAGTATGCTTCAAAATAGTATGTGTATTTCCTCACTTGTATAGAATATTTTCATGGGTATAATCTTAGGGACACACTCTATAATGATAAAGGCGGTTATCTATGAATGAAAGGGTTATGAGTGGGTTTTTCTTCTTCTTTAATGTCTCAAGACAAACTTTCCTCCTCCTGTAAAATTAAAAGGTACTGTAGGATCTCAACAAGTGTCCCCTTCAGCTCCATTTGGTCAGCATTATATTTTAGATATAAAATTTAGACAAGGGGCTTCTCCTTAGCTGAATAACTATTATCTGAGGCCCTACTGTTGGAGGTTGACCTTCATTGCTGCTGGATGTCATTGCTTCTAGACCCTATCAGTGGATGGAGGTCAGAGACACAGATGAGAACACACATACATCCACACACACCTACATATATATGCATGTGCCTACACACACATCACATTTTCCAATTCCAGCCTTCCACCTTTCTGTATATGTACCTCTCTTACCTGTCAGGGAAAATCTGGCTCTTATTTTCTTCAATCTCTTATCTGCTCAAGCCCAGTATATAGAATCAAATCCCCCAGTTCTGTGGGCCTTCCCCTGGGCCCTGGAGCAGCCGTGCCAGCCAAGCTCTCCCAAGTCCTGATCTAGATACTGCTGTGTCACTCTGGCTGCCCTGGCCGAGTTCCCTGGTGAGGTATTCCTAGCTGGAGAAAGGCAGTACACTGATGTTGAGAAGTTTGGAAACCATGATTTATTCAACAAATAATTACTGAGTGCCTTCTCTGCGCCAGGCACCTTTTCTTTTTTTCAGCAGGTGGGGAATAGTGAGAAGCGGGAAAAAATCCTGGATATATTTTGGAAGTTGAGCTAGGAGGATTTGATGACAGACCCAGAAGTGGGTGTCAGAGAAGAGAGTTAAGGATAACTCCAAGGTTCTTCCTCTGAACAACTAGAAAAATGAAGTTGCCATTTACTGAAATGAGAAGAGCTGCAGAAGATGCAAGTTTAGGAGGATATTTCAGGAGCTTGTTTTTGACGGGTTACGTTGGGAGCTTCTTTTTGATCATCCAGTTAGAGGTTTTGGGTTGGCAGTTAGGTAAGAGTGAGCCCATACTGTCACCGCCATCGGCATCGAGGTGGTAATTCACATCATGAGACAGGTTAAGATCATCTGGGCAGGGACCATAGGGAAGGATTTCTGAAACTAAGCCACGATGTACCCCCAGTGTTGAGAGGTTTGTGAGCAGGACCCAGCAAAGTTGACTGAGGAGTGGCTAGAAATAGGAGGAAAGCCAGGAAGGCGTGTTAGACTGGAAGGCTGATTCAGAGATCAGAAACTGAGTCACTGGAACATGTGCCACCAATGGGTCGCTCAAATAAAATGACTGAAAAGTGACTGATTTTGTGACAGGAAGGTCAGTAATAACCTTGAGAAGGGCAGCTTCTGTGGAGTGGTAGGGCGAAATCCTGATGGAGATTCAAAAGATAAAATTGGAGAGAGTAGAAATTTTTTAAGAAAAAAAAAATTTTTTTTTGGTCTTTTGTAAATGAATGGAAAGAAATGCAGTAGCTGCAGGGGGTGTGTGGATTTAAAAGAGGTCTTTTGGAGTGCTCTTTTGGTGCCATGGGTTAGGGATCCGGTGTTGTCACTGCTGTGGCTTGGGTGGCTGCTATGGTGGGGTTTAAATCCCTGGCATGGGAACTGCCACATGCCTCCTGGGCATGGCCAAAAATAAATAAAAGAGGCCTTTATTCCCTCAAGATGGGAAAAAGAGGAGTTCCCGCTGTGGCTCAGCGGAAATGAAATCGGGCTAGCATCCTCGCTCAGTGGGTTAAAGATCTGGCATTGCTGTGAGCTGTGGTTTGGATCCTGTGTTGCTGTGGCTGTGGTGTGGGCTGGCAGCTGTGGTTCTGATTCGACCCCTAGGCTGGGAACCTCCGTATGCCGTGGGTGTGGCCCTTAAAAAAAAAAAAAAAAGGTAGGAGAAAGAATAGCATATATATGTTAATGGAAATGATCCAAAGAGAGGGAAAAATTGATGATACGAGAGAGAAGCCACAGCTGAGGAAGGAAGCAGGAGATGTTAAGTTTAGGAGTGGGAGAGATGCAGGAGCAACTAGCGAACCGAACATTCAGAGTTGATTGGAGTTTTTCAGACCCCAGGGTTAAGGGTTAGGGAATGAAGTAAAGATTGAGGAGATCTGACAGGTTGGGAGAGAATGGGGATTGGGAAGAGATGGAGGCGTCAATGGGAAGATCATCTCCAAGTTGAAAAGCAGGCCAAGGGAAATAAGGGCCTAAGGGGATGAGTGATAAGCTATGGTAAGAGAGCAGGATGTTGGTATTAAGATTTCAGAGATGAGCAATTTCCAGAGATGACAAGATTCCAAGTATCATCATTCAGTCTGAGTGGAAATAAAGTTGCTCCGCACGAATACTGAACATTGGGCCAAAAGCCATTTGCTGGAGTAGCTGATGGATGTGTGTAAAGTGAGGGGAGGCCCACAAGTGACTGAGCTGAGGGCAGGTAAAAGGTGGTAGGGCTGCATGGGTGAGCATGGCAGCAGAGGACCCAATTATGTTGGAGACCACTATGGGTAGTGAGCTTCCTGTTTCTGGAAGGTTCAAGAAAACACTGGTGAGGAGTTCCTGTCATGACGCAGCAGAAATGAATCCAACCAGGAACCATGAGGTTTCAGGTTCGATCCCTGGCCTTGCTCAGTCGGTTAAGGATCTGGTGTTGCCGTGAGCTGTGGTGTAGGTCGTGGATGTGGCTTGGATCCTGCAATGCTGTGACTGTGGTGCAGGCCAGCAGCTGTAGCTCTGATATAACTTTTAGCCTGAACCTCCATATGCTGCGAATGTGGCCCTAAAAAGCAAAAAAAAAAAAAACAAAAAAACAAAAAAAAAAACCTTTGGTGACTCTTGAGTAGAGGATTTAAAAAAAAAAACTTTCTCTAAGATTTTAAGTTCATCTATAGGAGACTATGAGAACTTTAAACCCTGATACCCTTTAAACATCTGATACTATGATAATTATTTGATTAAACCTCTATAAAATTGAGGTTTTTCTTTATGCATTAGAATTCTATTTTTTTCTATAAAAATTTTCTTGAGAGTGAATTTTATCCTGCTTAGGATCAGTAACAATTTGTCATATCCATTCCCTCTCATTTCCCTTAAATAGGTACCAGATGTACAGGCCCTCCAACGGCCCGTACATCTGGTACCTATTTGCAGACATATAAATAATTAATAGATTAAATGACATATCGCACATTTCATGTTCAGTGTATAAAATCTCTTGAGCATCAGTCAGCATCAATAGTGATTTGCTTTTAGTTAGGTCTCATCAAATAATAAACACCCTCTGACTGTAGTCAGTTTTTCTCCAAATCGGTAATCCACAATAGCAAGGGATTTTTAAAAAATTCCAGCCTAGCTCTTGAACAAATTCTAAAATTGTCAGTGAGTAGGAGTCAGTACTAGCTGAATTTAATATGTTTAATCAGTGTAAGTAAAAGAAGCAATAATATAAGTCAACGGCAAAAGAGTGCCAAACATTTTTGGACTATCCAGTTCTTTTGGTTTATTGCTATTCATGTTCCTCTCCCCAGTGAAATAACAATGCCCAAACACACACTTGAAAGACACATATGAAGCTTTAAAGGAAACAGCTTATTTCTCTTTTATTCAACACAGACTGTTTCCTTCACTTTAGTTATTTTTTTTTTTTTTTTTGTCGTCTTTTGTCTTTTTGTTGTTGTTGTTGCCATTTCTTGGGCCGCTCCAGCGGCATATGGAGGTTCCCAGGCTAGGGGTTGAATCAGAGCTGTAGCCACCGGCCTATGCCAGAGCCACAGCAACGCGGGATCCGAGCCGCGTCTGCAACCTACACCACAGCTCACGGCAACGCCGGATCGTCAACCCACTGAGCAAGGGCAGGGACCGAACCCGCAACCTCATGGTTCCTAGTCGGATTCGTTAACCACTGCGCCACGACGGGAACTCCTTTTTTTTTTTTTTTTTTTGTCGTCTTTTGTCTTTTTGTTGTTGTTGTTGTTGTTGCTATTTCTTGTACTTTAGTTATTTTACCTTGCCTCCTCTCTCCAGGGAATTCCATAAATACAATCACAAAGCCTTATAGAAATTTGCTAAAAATTTTTATTGTATTTACTGAGAATATCACATTCCACAGTAAAATGATCTTATCCTCCAAGTAATTACAAAGTTCTTTGAATTAAAAAGATTTTGGTTAGCTATATTAAATCGCATATTATTTAAAAATCAGCTATAAATTATACTCTTTAAAAAGAAACAAAATTTTTAAGAAGGTGAGTAATAAAATATTGCATACTAATGAAACCCAGCATAATTATGTCACATAGTGATCTATATTTAACAACTACTGTGCCCAAAATGGCATCCTGTGTAGGTAGATCGAGAAGCAGTCACACTGTGATGTGCAGCGTGCTCTTGGAATAATTTGGTTTTGATGTCTAAGATAAACATGCTTTTCTAACTTTGAAAATATGCAAAATAATTTAAAAGTTACTTTTCAGATAAACATTAAAATACAAGAAGCTGACATGAAAAATACAGGAGATACTTAAAATATCCAAGCTCTCTCTCGATAATATTGCAGGGTTCAGTTTGTCGTAGCTATAACCATCAGGCTAAAATAAACTTGTAGGAGAACAAAAAAAAAAATGACAAAATGCAAACTGATCAACCACTGTGCAATGCCTTTATAATCTTACCATTTCTCAAACCATAATATTTTAACAGTTACATGAGAAATTGTTACCAAAGGGATATTTAATTTTACTTTCTATAACTTCTAACAAGTCCCATTCTCCCTTCCACATACAAGTCATGTTAACAGTGGGATGGAATTATCATTAATTAACAGAGAACCCCGTGTACTCTAGTAGATTCTAAATGTATGGATTTCCTAATTAGGAAAATCATAGTGTGTATTGTTTTCCTAATTTTTTTTTTTTTTTGTCATTTTGCAATTTCTTGGGCCGCTCTTGCAGCATATGGAGGTTCCCGGGCTAGGGGTCATATCGGAGCTGTAGCCACTGGCCTACGCCAGAGCCACAGCAACACAGGATACAAGCCGCTCTGCAACCTACACCACAGCTCACGGCAACTCTGGATCGTTAACCCACTGAGCAAGGGCAGGGACCGAACCCGCAACCTCATGGTTCCTAGTCGGATTTGTTAACCACTGCACCACGACGGGAACTCCTGTTTTCCTAATTTATAAAGTCCTTATCAAATAGTGTTAAGGCAAAGTCTACAGAGACAGCCAAGTTAAATAAAAACCTGTGGTCCCTACTTCTTGTGCATCTTACTCACAGGTAGGGACTCAAGAGACCCACGTGGAATTTGGGTTGAGCTTTAGGCGTGTGTTAGAGTCAGCCACAACCATGATGCCGAGAGCCCTTGATAATGGTAGGTCTGAGATGTGCTGACACTGACCTAAATGTAGTCCTTACTTATTTAACTTTTTGTGTTAAATCTGAAAGGTGAGCAATGATACTTTCAGTGTCCATTTTTTAAAAAAATGTAACTCATTATCCAGGTTCTAAGATTGATGACTCCCCAAACTCCAATCCTAGTCTGAAGAATAGCTTAAAGTATC
Source organism: Sus scrofa (assembly GCF_054392235.1). Lineage (NCBI taxonomy): Eukaryota > Metazoa > Chordata > Mammalia > Artiodactyla > Suidae > Sus > Sus scrofa. The sequence continues at coordinate 77,308,755 of NC_139383.1, read as the reverse complement.
TATTTAAACAGGCTCAAATAGAAAGCTAGTTTGTGTATATATGTTTATGTAAATATAAAATATACATAACATCTTTTTCACATACCCTCAGAGTTACAGAATACTTTGAATAGCTAACTTGGTGCTAGAAACATTGATGAAGGACTTTTTCTTTAAAGTCATTCCTTTGGGGGACTGCGTTCATCAAGTTTTCATTTGGTGATCTTTTTAAGTTTCACACTGCAACACCTTATGTACTGACACAAATTAGATACCTCTAAGTAGATAACCAAACTCAATAATTTGCTTTATGGAAGATTTTCTCCCTCGGCAACATGCATAAAACTAATAGATCTACAGATTTCCTGTTGTGTTATATATATAAAAGAAAAAATAGTTTTGCAAGGAATGTGAAATTTAGCTAGCACCAATTTTGGTCTAACCTTTCTCTGTAGGGGGAAAAAAAAAAGGCATCAGTCTGTTCACAGCCTGGGGTCAAAATACAACACTCTGATAACAAACCCTGGGTCCCTAAAATAATATTCCAATATAGGGTGAATTATGGAAGATAAGTTGACCCATTACTTTCTAGCATATTGGAACATACTATAGAAAATTGCATTTAGGGAAAATCACAATAAAAACAAAGGTTTATATGTTTACACACACATTTAACAAACTGACTCTTCTAACAACTGACAGATACTGAAAAATATTATTCAGTGAAGAATAAATGTCATATATCAGAGGCTCCAAAATAGCATCACAGATATAATTTGATTTCTAAATGTTATTTTATATTGATAGTGACATCACGCACATGCTTAGTGACATTCAATTTCAAAATACTCTTATTAAAGCACCCTTAGGGAAAGGCTAGAAACATCTCAGAATAGACTGGGAATTTGTGGATTAATTCCTATATTACTGCCACACTTAACAACAGCATTTTCAAACACTCTAGCAAGACAGAAATTCACTGCCACAGTCCCTGTTCCATTAGGGAAAGGGTGCCTGTTACAGGAGTTGAACATGTAAGCTGTAAGGTTAAGGCACATGCAGACAATCTATTGTCAGAGATCATCCATCTTCCTGCTAAAGAATATACAAATGAAACAAGACCTCATCATCTAACTGCCAGGGTAATTTGAAAAGCCACTGGTGAAGCATATTAGTGAGTGTTCATTATTGTATATAGATGATAAATGTCTTCACAATTTTCCTTTTTCAGATCGTAGGCCACACATTAATTACATTAACTCTAATATTTCATCTTTGTTGCTTTCAAATCCATCTATCAGAACAAAGTACCAGGAGTTCCTGTTGTGGCGCAATGGTTGACGAATCCAACTAGGAACCATGAGGTTTCGGGTTCGATCCCTGGCCTTGCTCAGTGGGTTAAGGATCCGGCATTGCCGTGAGCTGTGGTGTAGGTTGCAGACATGGCTCAGATCCTGAGTTGCTGTGTTTCTGGTGTAGGCCAGTGGCTACAGCTCCGATTCGACCCCTAGCCTGGGAACCTCCATATGCCGTGGGAGCAGCCCTAAAAAAGGCAAAAAGGCAAAAAAAAAAAAAAAAAAAAAAAAAAAAAGAACAAAGTACCAAAGAATGATTCCTGATATTTTGACCCCCTTAGCTTGTACTCCCCTTGTCTTTTAATCCCAGAAACACCGTTAATTCACTTGTGATTAAGCAAGAATGATTAACCTGGGCTTTTAGTTGGACACTGAAAGCCAGGTAGGTGAACTGCCATGATCAAGTGAGCATCATGATTAAGCACTTAGAAAGGTTTTATTTCATTCTCAATATCTTTTCACGATACTAATAAAAAAATGGGAATCCTGTTTTATAAATGAGGTATCCTCCTTTATTATTTTATAGCTGTCAAAAAAAAGTACCATAGTGGATTTTGTTGAATGTGTAGAGGCCAAGATGATTAATGTTTACTTTCAAAATATTCATAATTTTTGTTATTTTATTTTTGCTTTTTTTCTTTTTTTTTTTTAGTCGCACCCTCTGCATATGGAAGTTCCCAGCCTAGGGGTCAAATTAGAGCTACAGCTGCCAGCCTACACCACAGCCACAGCAACGCAGGATCTGAGCTGAATCTGGGACTGTCACCACAGCTCAGGGCAATGCCGGATCGTTAACCCACTGAGGGAGGCCAGGGATCGAACCTGCATCCTTATGGATACTAGTTGGGTTCCTAACCTGCTGAGCCACAATGGGAACTTCATTAGTAATTTATAAAAGGACAAGATAAACTACTACGTCCCAAGTTTTGAGTGATTCAGAGATGTGGCAATGAATTATTTCATGGGTCTTTATTTGTCTGAGGAGTCTTATAAAATCCATATGTGTGGTAGTTCAATAATTATAAGTTGTGTGCAGGTTTCACATTTAGCTGTGGGCATTTGGCCCTTTATTCTTGAAAACTGTAACCTATCACCTATAGAGTATAAAATAAAGCATTAGTCTCTCTGCTAACAAATAAAGCAATAACCATGGCTCTGACTACCACATTACAGTGAACCCGGGAGCTGTGTGTTGCCTTTCTCCACCGTGTAATTCTTTGCTCCTTAATGTTTATGCCGGCAACAATGATGTTTTCAGAGTTAGAAATTTTCCAAAGAGTTTTAAATACTTATTTAAATTACTCACATATTTAAAAATTGGAGCTAATTGGCTTATACTTTCCACTTGTATCTCTAGACTCTGGGAAGTTACATACCATCTGCCATAAAGTATAATCCAGCCTAAGGCAGGTTCATTAGGAACCGCACCCCAGAGGCCCTCTGCATTCCAAAGCCTTCTTTCTCCAGGGTGTGCACTCAGGACTAAGATTGAGCAAAACTCGAATGGAATAGGAAAACCAAAGTAAAAAAAAAAAAAAAATGCTCTCTGAAAATCCTTACATTAAGAACCGGACGGTCTTTTCTCTTAAAGCATTTACCTTAAACATTTAAATGAAGTTTTAGATGTTAGCACAAAAGATGACATTTATATGAAACTTATTCCCCTCCCCCAATTTTAGGCACATAAGTAAAACTTTTTTTCTGTGTACCTTTAGAACTCCTAAGTTGAAAGCTGAGAGCAAGCCATTCTCCAGGTTACACAAAATGGGATGGGGCTCCATCCTCTGAAACCACAGGGACCAGTAAGTAGTGCAGCTAAGCAACCAGAGGAACGAAGCAAGGATGTTAAGGACATAAAAACTCTCTAGAAGGTTTTAGAAGGACGTGGGGAAGTAAAGGGAAAAAGAATGATAAAGACAATAGGAAAAGAGTAAGAAAAAAGAGGCATAGGAAAGGGTATGAACGTGCACCACCAGAGGTCCTCAGAGCCACCCCTGCCATAGGTTGCCTACCCGTATCTCGCACCACATTTTCTATTCGGTCTTCTATTGACTTAACATCAGAGTCATCTGGATGTGAGACAGTTTACAAATAACAGTGGCACAAAATAAAAGGTTCTTAAGTGCAGTTAAAAGGATTAGATTACCAGAAGTAAGCATATGTTTACCTTACAACTAAGTGTACATTGACTTTAAAAGTGTAGGAAGTTGAAGCTAATAGTATTAAAAGTTTTTCCATACTAGGGCACGGGATCGACTGCGAACATGTATTAGCAGATAGCATATGTTCATGGAATGCAAATGAAGTCTTATTTCTGTTTATGAATTGAATTTGAAGCCTAATAGAAGCACTATACAATTTTCTGTGGAAATTACAAGTCTTATGGCAGAGCTATAAAGTATTGATGATTTATGAGGATTTATAAATTTTGAATATAGTATCAGTCATCTGGGTAGTTTATTGTTACTGAAATGGATGCATCCCAACAATATCCACTGCAATAAAAATATAACCAAGATGTTTCTGGAAAATCCCTGAGCATCTGTTCCAATAGTATCCAGTGTAGACTTTCTAGAAAGAGGAATAATTGCTCCTCTTCTTATGTTGGACTCAATGGCCAAAGCTTTGGAGAATTTGATGAGTCCTATCGGAATTAGGATGATGAGATAAGAAAGCAGAATTCTGTCTCTGTTCTTTTCCTCTCAAAAAAATGTCTTCAATTGAATTAAAAAATGTAGGCCCATCAGGTCACTTAACTGCAATAATAATACTCTGTTCAGAAATCAGAAAGGGTTTACTTTGAAAGATTTGAGTAATACTTCTTGGTCTAAAACCTTTGTGAATGTTAGTTTTTTTGTATTTTCATCATTTGTACATTTTAGACTTTTAGAACTTGTACCACACATATTACTAAATATTTATTTTATGGGATTTAGCTTTTAAACCTTATATTATTATAGCACAGCCCTCTCCATAAGTCTATTTTAGTGAAGCTTTTTCAGTGCTATAGATCCTATTTCTTTCCATTAGACTGAAAACTGCATATATGTAGTATTATACAGAACACAATATTCTGAGATCTTTGTTTTATTATAAATACTTGTCACATTGCTCTTTTATGATGGGAAAATAACAAGGCAAGATCAAGTCTGAGTTTCATATTACTACTTTTTTTCCCCTCTAAAATCTGCCACATTTTGAAAGAAAAAACATTTTGGAGGTCTTTACAGAATAAATTTTCTACTTTAGATCCAATTCCTCTGTAAAATTGGGGGGGGGGGGTGGAGAGTGAGAAGTTTGTGCTGAAACTGTAGAAGAAAATATAATAGCAGGTTTGATAATTGCTCTTAATTGTATATTCGTGCTAATCGCAAAAGCACTAATAATAATGAGGAAATAATGTTTTGTATAACTGGGCACGAATAAATGAAGAACCTGATATCACATTATCATTTCTAAATCATTTTGTAGAAGCTTAAAATAAGAACATGAAAAGGCAGTATGATCAAATGTATTTCTTTTTTAATGCAACAGAACTTTAAAAAAAAAAAAACTACATTATCCAAGTCCCCTGAATATGAAATGTGGAAGTAATAAGTTGCACCTGTGTATATGGCAGAATAGGTTGCTGAATGTCTTCACCATCAGAATTATTTAATGAGTTCCCTGGTGGCCTAGTAGCAGCATTATCACTGCTGTGGCGCAGGTTCTGTTCCTGGCCCGGGAACTTCCTCCTGCCATTGGGGTGGGGGTGGAAATGCCTATTACAAATAAATTCCACATTTAGCATTTATATTTTGAACCTTTGAAGTTGTAGATAGCAAAGCTAATGCTGAAAGGAAAAGTTCTAGGTTTTCTGGCTGTTGTTTAACAGCCTCGTTTCCCTCTCCCTCTGCTTTCCCCCTCCCCCATCAACAGCTAGGAATCCATCTGCTTTCCAGGCATCTCTGTCCTCAGCTAGAGACAAGAAATGGAAGGACCCTGCTTTTCACAAAGGATCAAAGCTGAAATGAAAAGCAGGGAGACAACAGGTTACAGTTCTCTCTCGCTCTTGTACAGAGAATTTAGAAAAAGACAACATTTTTCCGAGGTAAACAAGCTACATTTGAGGAAGATTTGTTATACATCTATATTTAGGGTTTAAATATGCTTTGCATATATATATACATACATATATGTATGTATATATATATGGTCTTTTTTTCTTTTTAGGGCTGCACCCACAGCACATGGAGGTTCCCAGGCTAGGGGTCTAAACAGAGCTGAAGTCACCAGCCTATGCCACAGTCACAGCCTCATCTGTGACCTACACCACAGCTCAAGGCAATGCCGGATCCTTAAGCCACTGGGCGAGGCCAGGGATCGACCCCATGTCCTCATGGATGCTAGTCGGGTTCGCTAACCACTGAGCCATGACAGGAACTCCAGCTTTGCATATTATTAACTTTTAAAGGCCTAAATAAGAAACAAAAATGTACTAGAATATAATTTGAGGGATAAGGGAAATGTTCATTTTGTTTTTTAGATGAGTATGGATCATGGCATGACTTCAGTTTTAATTAAATCTTAAAACTCTAAGAGCTTTTGTACATTTGTCTTTGCATAAATAGGAAAAAATACAGGGAATGTTAGTGGCGGGGGACACACTAGGATAAATACATACAAGTGTAAGCTTTTGCCATGAAGTTTTGGAAATGCAGGAATTGTTTAGCTTTATACATGCTTTTAACCTTTTAAAACCCATTATTTTCATAAACCAATTAGAGTAATTCTTTCAGAAATTGATGTTTTCATCTAGAGCCATCACCATGAATGTGCCTGATCTCGTCAGAAATAGATATTTTCTTCAGAGATGGTTTTTTCTTTTTCCCATTTGTGCCTAAAACTGCAACTTGGTAACATGTTTGGTAAGACTTTGTTTGTTTGTTTATTTATTGTCTTTTTGCCTTTTCTAGGGCCGCTCCCTCAGCATATGGAGGTTCCCAGGCTAGGGGTCAAATTGGAGCTGTAGCCACCAGCCTACGCCAGAGCCACAGCAACTCAGGATCTGAGCCACTTCTGCGACCTACACCACAGCTCATGGCAACGCCAGATCCTTAACCCACTGAGCAAGGCCAGAGATCAAACCCACAACCTCATGGTTCCTACTCAGATTCAATAACCACTGAGCCATGACAGGAACTCCCAAGACTTTGTTTAAATATCAGGTCCTAGCGCAACGAATTCAGAAGTCAGAAAAAATCTAAGTTAAAATTGCCAGACTATCTTTTAATTATTCTGTTTTACTTTATTGTTATAATTTAAACAAATTCAGAAATTTGGGGTGTTTCTGGTTACTTGAATAGAACACACTGCAAACCTGAAGGGGAAAAATTGTCAATGGGAGAAATGTCTGGTTTCTGACCTGATCTGCCCTTAAGAGCAGGATCCTGTTCATCTGCACATACTGATTCTGAATATACTGTTAGCACCTGCTCCAGGAAGGTCTCTTGACACTGGAGCAAGATGGAATAACTTAATAATTCCATAGCTTATTTTAACATAGACTTGAGACGGAAGTAGATCTGCTATTATCTAGAATCCAAGCTTAAGAAGTTTCCAAATAGCAGAAGAAATTAAAACAAACACCAAAAATAAAAACACCATGTGAGATAACAAACAATATACCCAGCCCTAATCGAATCACAACCCTTTCAATATAGCTTGAGGTATTTTTAAATATTTGTACAAGCTAAATAGCGTTCACAGTTTCCAAAGTTGCTTTTACTGAGATAGCTTCATATTCTTGCAATATTTGACTTTGAGACGTGTTTTCTTGTCCATGAAAACTGAGTCTCTGCCCTCAGACTCACGGAAATATGGGACAGCTATTCAGTAGCAGAAAATGGTTCTTGTAGTAAATAAGGGTTCCAGTTCCCAATTATTGTGCTATTCCTAGGATGTGATTAAAAAAATAAGAAATTTGCCATTCATATAAAAGGAAAACTTGCTTAAACTTCTGAAAGCAAGTCCAGTCTGGTGGAGGTATATAAGACATTAAATAACAGAGTCAGATTCTTTCTTAAAGATTCCAGATGAGCTTGACAGCAGAGAATTCTGGTTCTCCAACATTTTCTCCATCTTTTCTTCTCCAGCGGTTTTACTGATCTCTCTTTGCTTCTTAATATGGAGCCAAGGGATGAAACAAAGGACAACACCTCCAATAATGGGAGGGATCCCAGCGAGGTAGAATGCCACATCATAGGAGCCCAACTTGTCACGGAGTAACCCTGGGAAGGGAAAAAACTGTCACCAAGAGAGAACAAGTATGGCCCTTAGGGTTCTCTCATTAGTCACACCGATGGCCTCACGGCAACCTAGTAACTTCATCTCAGCAGGACTAGTTCAAATATCTCAGCAGACTTTTTTTTTTTTTTTGCCATTTCTTGGGCCACTCCCAAGGCATATGGAGGTTCCCAGGCTGGGGTCGAATCAGAGCTGTAGCCGCCGACCTACACCACAGCCACGGCCACATTGGATCCAAGTCCCATCTGCGACCTACACCACAGCTCCCAGCAATGCTGGATCCTTAACCCACTAAGCAAGGCCAGGGATCGAACCCAAAACCTCATGGTTCCTAGTCGGATTTGTTAACCACTGAGCCACGATGGGAACTCCTCAGCAGACATTTTTAAGGAAATGGGTCTGAAATATAAACCTTTTCTTGATATGAGGAAGAAAATGATGTCATTTCTTTCATCTTGTTCTAAGTCTCTGACAGGCCTCTGGGTTTTCCTCCTAAGATATTACATGGAAAAAATATTTGCAACCAAACTTTGGCTTTCTCAGAACCCTTCAGAGGCCACCTGAGCTATTCTGACACATGGCCAAAGGCTCTACTTCAGCTGAAGGTGGACGGGACCACCAAGCTCAAACTTTTCTCAGACTTCAGAAGGTCTACATTTCAAATCTTTCTTGGGCCTGTTTATGAAAAAATATGAAACTATTTCAAATTGGAACCCAGAGACGGGATTAAGATGGCAGAATAGAAGGACTGGAGCTCAACTTCTCTCCTAAAAACAACAAAATTCACAACTAAAGACTGAGCACTCTTCACTCAAATGGACCGGAAACCCATGCCCTACTCCAGAAGAAAAAGAGGAGGCCACATCAAGAGGTAGGAGGGGTGATTTCGTGATATAAACAACCCCATACCTCCCGGGTGGGAAGCTCCACAGACTGAAAACTAACTGGCTCACAGAGACTCACCTGCAGGAGTGAGAGTTCTGAGCCCCACATCAAACCCTCACATGCTGGGATCTGTCACTGGGAGAAAGAGCCCCTGGAGCATCTGGCATTGAAGGCCAGTGGGGCTTGTGCGCAGGAGCTCCACAGGACTGGGGGAAACAGAGACCCCATTCTTAAAAGGCGCACACAGACTTTCACGTGCACTAGGTCCCAGGGCAGAGTGAGGTCTCCACAGGAACCTAGGTCAAACCTGACTGCAGTTCTTGGAGGATATCATGGGAAAACAGGGGTGAATGTGGCTTGTTGTGAGGGAAGGACATTGAAGGCAAAGCTCTTGGGAATATTCAGCAGTTGCCTTTCTCTGGAGGTGGCCATTTTGGGAAAATCTGGCCCCACCTGTCAGTCAGTGCTGAGAAGCCCCAGGGCAAACAACAACCCAGGTGGGATCACAGCCCCGCCCCTCAGTAAACAGGCTACTTAAAGACCCCTCAGGCACACAGCAGCCTCTAATCTCATCCACAGACTAAGCCCCACCCACCAGAGGGATTAGAATTGGCTTCACCTACCAGTGGGCAGGCATCAGCCCCTCCCATCAGGAAGCCTACAGCAAGCCCCCCATACAGACTTCAGCCACAAGGGGGGCAGACACCAGAAGTAAGAGAGGCTACAACTCTATTATCTGTAAAAAGGTCACCACATCAAAAACCTATAAAAATGAAAAGACAGAGAACTATAACTCAGATGAGGGAGAAAGGAAAAACCCCAGAAAATCAGCTAAGCGATGAGGAGATTCTCAACCTCCAGGAAAAAGACTTTAGACTGTTGATGCTGAAGATGATGCAAGACATTGGAAATAAACTGGAGGCAAAGATGGATAACTTATAGGAAACACTAACCAAAGAGATACAAGATATAAAGCATAAGAAGAGATGCAAAATACAGTAACTGAAATAAAAAACTCACTACAAGCAGCTAACAGCAGAATACAGGAGGCAGAAGAATGAATAAGCGAGGTGGAGGACAGATTAGAAGAAATTATGGATGCAGAACAGAAAAGAGAAAAAAGATTGAAAAAAAAATGAAGAGAGTCTCAGGGAACTCTGGGACAATGTTAAACGCACCAACATCCTTATTATAGGGGTGCCAGAAGGAGGAGAGAGAGAGAAGGGGACAGAAAAAAATATTCCAAGAGATAATAGCCAAAAACTTCCCTAACATGGGAAAGGAACCACTCACTCAAATCCAGGAGGCACAATGAGTACCATATAAAATAAACCCAAGGAGGAACACACCGAGACACATAATAATCCAGCTGACCAAAATTAAAGACAAAGAGAAAATCTCGAAAGCAGCTAGGGAAAAGAAACAAGTAACATACAAGGGAACCCCAATAAGGTTATTGAAAGATTTTTCAGCAGAAACTCTGCAGGCCAGAAGGGAGTGGCATGATATACTTAACGTGATGAAAGGAAAAAACCTCCAACCAAGAATACTTTACCCAGCAAGGCTCTCATTCAGATTTGAAGGAGAAATAAAAACCTTCTCAGATAAGCAAAAGCTGAGAGAATTCAGCAACACTAAACCAGCCTTACAACAAATACTAAAGGAACGTCTCTAGGCAGGAAAGAAAAGATCAGCAACAGGAAACAAAAATTCCACAAATGACAAGGCTCACCAGTAAAGGTATATATACAGTAAAGATACGAAATCATCTATGCAGAGTTATACCATCAAAACCAGAAATCATGAGAAGAGGTGGTACAAATGCAGGACACTATAGATGAACCTGCAATTAAGAGAACAACAACTTAAAACAATCTCATATACATATAGACTCTTACATCAAAACTTCAGAATAACTGCAAGCCAAAAATCTACAATTGATACACAAACAAGGAATCTCTGGAGAAGAAATATATCTCATAGTAAGTAAGTGCATAATCCACCATGAAGGGGGTCATTTGACATCATTCTTGGAATGCTGAAGTCTTCTTAGATCTGATTCTGATTTCCTCTCCATCAAAGAACTTATGATAATTATAATTAAATAATGCCACTGTACAATTAAATAATACAGTTCTATAATTGTATTATTAATAACCATTTCTCTCCATGGTACAATGTAAAGTCTATAATGTCTTGTTTATCACATCACCTAGAATGGTGTAATGTCTTTATTGAAGAATCAATGAGATGGAACAAATTGTGAGGACACATTTATATAGTTACACTGTTTTTTAACCAACTTATGCATTGTATATTTTACTTATTTTCAGAGGGTGTATTATTTTTGTTATGCTTACCAGTTACCAGCTTATTCTTTTTACTATGCTATATAAAATATTTAATGGCATATAAGGCTTTCTTCTTTATAAATTTTAGTTGCATAATATAACAATTTAATATAATGCTAATTTTTAAAGAAAAATTGAAATGTAATAGATAAAACTAAGTAGCAAAGATGAAAGCCATAAAATTGGGATAAAGTATAGAATAAATTTCCTATTTGTCTCAGCATATTTTCCATTCCACTTCTCCAGTGGGAGTCACTTAATCTGTTTCTTAAGATCCACGATATAATAATCTGTGTGAATGTAACTGTGTGTAAATGTATGTATTTTATTCTGTAAAAAAATAAAAATAGAAATACTCCAGGTCAAAAAAATAATAATAAAAAAATAAAGACTGGTCTAAAGTAAAAAAAAAAAAAAAAAATTGGAACCCAAAACATGAAAAATTCCTCTTTTATTCTTGGTCTGTCTGTCAGATTCACTTCTAGAAGCAAACACCGTTCCTATGAAGTGCTGCTTGTAATCTGCTGGAGACTTGGAAACCTTGACAAACTAAGCAAGTTAGATGCAAAAATACTGTAGGTAATATGTGACAGGGGGGAGAGGTGGAAAACTGGATGGTTCTACACGGAGACTATCATCTTTAGAACTTAAGGTGGAGTTCCCGTCGTGGCTCAGTGGTTAACGAATCCGACTAGGAACTATGAGGTTTCGGGTTCGATCCCTGGCCTTGCTCAGTGGGTTAAGAATCTGGTGTTGCCGTGAGCTGTGATGTAGGTTGCAGACGTGGCTCGGATCCCAAGTCGCTGTGGCTGTGGTGTAGGTCGGCGGCTACAGCTCCGATTCGACCCCTAGCCTGGGAACCTCCATATGCCATGAGTGTGGCCCTAGAAAAGGCCAAAAAAGGAGGGGGAAAAAAAAAGACCTTAGGTTTTATTTGGTCTGCTTAGTCATGGCTCTGCTTGCTTGATTCATAACTAGGTTCCCAACTGGCAAAGTTGCAGATGTGTGTGATTCTGAATGTGAGAATGAACTGAACTGAACTTTCACTGAGCCTCTCACATACCAGACACAGATAATAGTACATACATTTAAATTTTATAATTTTATCAAATCTTACGATAATTTACACTGGTACCCAATTAATACTGAACATGAAACATCTTTGTACTATCGTTCAGAGGATTTTTTTTTTTTTTTTTTTGCTTTGTTGGGCTGCACCCATGGCATATGGACATTCCCAGGCTAGGGGTCCAATCAGAGCTACAGCTGCCAGCCTACACCACAGCCACAGCAATGCCAGATCCTTAACCCACTGAGTGAGGCCAGGGATCAAACCCTCAACCTCATGGTTCCTAGTCAGATTCGTTTCCACTGTGCCACAATGGGAACTCTCCTCATTCAGAAGATGTTTATTTTTTTTTAATTTATTTTTTATTTATTTATTTATTTATTTATTTTTGTCTTTTTGCTATTTCTTGGGCCGCTCCCGCGGCATATGGAGGTTACCATGCTAGGGGTCGAATCGGAGCTGTAGCTTCCAGCCTACACCAGAGCCACAGCAACGCAGGATCCGAGCCTCGTCTGCAACCTACACCACAGCTCACGGCAACGCCGGATCGTTAACCCACTGAGTAAGGGCAGGGACCGAACCCGCAACCTCATGGTTCCTAGTCGGATTCGTTAACCACTGCGCCACGACGGGAACTCCCTCATTCAGAAGATTTTTAAAGCTGAAATTCACGTAACATAAAATTCACCATTTTAGTGGCATTTTGCATATTCACAGTGTTGTACAACTACCACCTCGATTTAGTTCCAAAATATTTTTATCACACCAGAAGGAAATTCTATACATATTATGCAGTTACTCCCTAATCCCCCTTCCCTCCACCTTACTGGCAACCATCAGTCTGTTCTCTGTCTCTTTGGATTTACCTATTCTGAATATGAGTCCATTTATGTGACCTTTTGTATTTGACTTATTTGACTTAGCATAATATCTGAAGTGCATCTACCTGGTAGCATGTATTAGTACAGTACTTGATTCCTTTTTATAGCTGATTAATACTCCATTGTATGGATATTTTGTTTATCCATTTATCTGCTGATGGATATTTGGGTGGTTCCTACCCTTATTTTTCATTATTTCTCAGAGGGATATGATCTCTTACACAAAGCATACACATTTAAAAACCTTTCAGAAAGAATCTTCACCTCTTCTAAAAAAGGATTCCTATTCCTTGAAAAGACATACTAAGTATATACAGGAACTATGAAAACTAAAGTACAGAAGCAAACTGCTCCATATTTTGTTGCGTATTTTACCAATAAGGATAAGAAGGGCTCCTCAGCAAAGTTTTCCAATGTGCCATCTACAGCTAGTCTTACTATGTTATAGATATGGCATATACAAAAGCAAGAGACGAGTAACCAATACACTGTAATATATTTAACATATAAGTGAGACCTACGGGAGAAAATGCTGTAATTTAATATAATTTACCTGCAATGGGTGGGCCCACAGTCATGGGTATAGACATGAATCCGAGCAGAAATCCAATGGCTTGGGAGACATCCTGGGCACCAACTAACTCGAAGGCAATGGGCGCCATAATGGAAATGAAGCATCCATCGAAGAGACCCATGATGAGACAGACAGCAATGAGGGCCCCAAAGATGCTGCACAGCGGAATCATCATGGACATCAGACCAATGAAAAAAAAGGAGAGGACCTAGGACAGACACCAAAATGTCACCTCAGCTCTCTGGAAAAGGGAGCAGTGTCAGGATTACTGAGTGACATGCTTAGGACTTTTAAGTGGTTACCGGTTAGTCACCTCCCCCACCCAGTTCACTCTGATTTTATATGCATAATCAACTCCCATAATCATCTCCTGTGACTTTCTTAGCACTTCGTCAGTATTTGCATTAAGGAACAAGAGGAAAGTCTATTTCTATATACTTTGTATATACTTTCTAGGCCGTAAGCTCTTTGAGGTCAGAATGTGTACAAAAGTCATCTTGGGACTACAGTATAAGGCTTAAGGATCTTGTACCTTGTCAGTGCTCAATAAGTATTTGCTCTTTGATTAACAGCTCTTTGAAATCAGCTCAAATGCACTCATCAAATATATGATTTATTTATTTATTTTTTAAAACATTTGATTTAAAACTTTTACCTCTGAAACTGTATGCACTTATCATTACTAGTCCTTTGCACAATGAAAATATGCCACCCAGATTTGTCCTTCACATAACAGAGCTTCCAGTTTGGGGAATACGGTGGTATAAGTTTTAGATATTTAGGAGTTTCCATGGTGGTGCAGTGGAAACCAACCTGACTAGTAGCCATGAGGCTGTAGGTTCAATCTCTGGCCTCGCTCAGTGAGTTAAAGGATCCGGCGTTGCCGTCAGCAGTGATGTAGGTCGCAGATGCGGCTAGGATCCCGAGATGCTGTGGCTGTGGTGCAGGCTGGCAGCTGCAGCTCCGATTAGACCCCTAGTCTGAGAAGTTCCATATTCCATGGGTGCAGCCCTAAAGAAAATTAAAAAAAAAAAAAAACAAAAAAAAAACCTGTTAAATTTTTAAAACAATCATTATTGTTAGTTATTTAAAAGCAAAATTTCTTGTTTTTCCCTTAAGAATTGTATTTATAGAAATTTACACATTTATTCTTTAGCATTTCTCAGAAAATAGCTGGCCATTTTTACCTTATTTGTAGCTGTAACAGTGAGAAAGGCTGCTTTTTCCCAGCAGGTGAGATTATCTGGGATGTAGATACATTGGGAGGTGTGGGGGCCAAGCCGGCGAGGACATGCCTGTTTCCCACACAGGGACCCTCCAGCCACACGGAGCACAGGCTTACTGGCACATTGCACAGAGGGGCTCCCCACTCCCCCAAATACCTGCTCATCTATAGATACTGGGCCCCAGTTTGAAAGGTGAATAAATTTGGTATTACATACAATCTTTTTCCTCCGAACACAGTAGCTCTGGTTAGATTTAAAGAAGGGATTCAAAGGTTCCTAATTCTCTTCTAGGCTCTGCCACTGACATTGGCATAGACTGGTGAAGTCTTGCTTGCTTTTGTTTCTTAAAAACATCCATACAAGGAGACATCTTTTGTCAATGTTATAGGCTCTACAGGAATAACCTCCTGCTTGAATTAGTTTATGTATCCAAGAATGAAAAAAAAATATTTTTTTCCTATTACCTTTCCCATTTCTGTCATAAAGAGAGTGTTTTTGGAGAAATGTCAGTGGGTATTTTGCTCAGGAAAACATACGGCTGCAGAGGATAAATGAGCTGCACCTGAATAAGCAGAAGGCACTTTCAGAGGCAGACGCACAACGGGCCACAGTTAGAATCAAGTGTTGCTCCTATAAATATATTCAATATAAAGTTTCCAGATTTTCGGGGCTTCTGGCTAGGAACCCAGTAGCTGGCAGCAGAGGCCTGCAGGCCGGTCCATCACACTAAAGGGAAGTGTTGAGGCCACAGCCAAGTGGTTGGCTTCTTCTAAAGCACACCCATCCATTGCAAATGCTTCACAGGGAGTCTGTTCGGCTTGCCCCACTGTTTCTGCTGGAGGAGGAACTGGCCCCAGTGCCACAGCCTCAGTGAGAATAATCATTTCCTTATTCAGGCCAGGGAGTTGCTAAATATTTGGATACCATTTTGGAAATGCTTATGTTTGGTAAACCTCTATCCCAAAGTATCTTCAGAAAAACATAAAATGCTCAAATGAACAACAACAAAAAAGGAACAAAACGACCCCCCCCAAAAAAAACTGGGGAACACTTAGCAGTTCTTTCCACTTCAATCAGAAGAGAAGCTTACATAGGAAGATAGATCTCAAAGTTTTTTTTTTTTTTAAGGACTGTACTTGTGACACATAGAAGTTCCCAGGCTATGGGACAAATCGGAGCCACAGCCACCAGCCTACACCACAGCCACAACAATGCCAGATCCAAGCCGTGTCCACAGCTCATGGCAACACTGGATCCCCAACCCACTGAATGGGACCAGGGATTGAACCTGAGTCCTCATGGATACTCATTGGGTTTGTTACTGCTGAGCCACGATGGGAATTCCTGAAAGGAAGTAATTTTTCTAAATTATAAAAAAATTGTCTTAATTACAAAAGTTATTCAGGAGTACATTCTTGAAAAAGTTCAAATCTTAGAAAAATAAACACAGTAATATCTTAGAAAAATGTAGACAGTGATATATGAAAGTCTTCTTCCCTCAAGCCCCTCCACTCTCAACCCTGCCCACATTCCTTGTCAAGGATAACCTCTCAACAATTTGATGATCCTCCCAGACCATTCCTGTGCACACACGTTATTGGGTTTGTCTACTCTATGTCCAGAGATGTGGTGTCCACACTTCAGTAGCTCCATGGCACAGAGAAATCTGACACAACGGGGAAGTGATCTAAATCCAGAATTTTCAATTCTTTCACTAGAGTTACAACTTCCTCACCTTTGAAAAACACTCTCACACTTTTGAAACAGTTACGTATTAAAGACACAAATCTGCAGTAATTTAATGGTGACTAGAAAGACAGGCCTTTGAAGTTAAGAAAGATGGTCAAAAGATACCAGGACACACCTTTCCTCTCCCAAGAAAGTACCCCGGAACCTCTTTGAAGATTTTCTTTAACTATTTTTTTTCTGTATAGTATGGTTCAGTCATCTCCTCCCTCAGCACTTAGAATTGTTAGACTGAAAATACCAGGAACAGGACTTTGATAGAAGTTTAAATACAGAACTCTTAAGCAAAAGTGTAAGATATATTTGTGACCTATAAACAAAGATGTCCAAACCAGGATAAGCAAAATCGCCTTACTCGAGACCTGATCCAGGATCTGCTTCAGTTAAAACATCATCTAAGCAAGGATTTATTTGTGATCCGCTCTAGTGGCACTTTACACAAGCTGTCACCATGCAGCATCACACAGCTCTCTGTCCGATCTGGAGACCAGTCATATCTCAGCCCAGAGCCTGCGCTTTTCTGCTCTGCCGCCTCCCAAACCCAAGGTGACTGTGCTCCAGAGAAGGCCATGTGGCAGGTTGTGAAGTGTGTTCTGGGCCTGGCTGCTACTCAAACCCAGTGTCACAGGGACTGGAGGGGATGAGAACTACCAAGACCCCACACGGCTGAGCTGTAACTGATGAAAGCGGGGGGAGGCTTGTCTGAGGAGACACATGCCAATGAAGACCAGGCAAAGAAGGTGCGTTCCAACCCTTAAATGCTGGGCCAAAGGGCGGATGCCCAGGCAGGGTGAGAGGGAGAGAAAAGGAATAAGCATGCAGGCAGCACTGGAGCTGGTCGAAGCAGAGAAGACAGAGCCGAGAATCAGAAACCTCACTGGGAGTTCCTGTGGTGGCTCAGCGGTTAACAAACCCAACTAGCATCAATGAGGACTCAGGTTCGATCCCTGACCTTGCTCAGTGGGTTAAGGATCCGGCATTGCCATGAGCTGTGGCGTAGGCCGCAGACTCAGCTCGGATCCCGTGTTGCCGTGACCATGGCGTAGACGGCGGCTACAGCTCCGATTGGACCCCTAGCCTGGGAACCTCCATATGTTGAGGGTGTGGCCCTAAAAGGACAAAGGAAAAAAAAAACCTCACTGAAGTCTGATAGGGCAGCAGGAAAGAGGACAGAGCTATGGGGAGTGATGTGGAGGCGGGAGCCCAGCTGCCTATGGGGCGTGGCCTGTACTGGCTCCTGTACCACTATGTCACAGCATGGAGCCGGCGCTGGCTCCCCGAAGCACAGGACACACTGGAGGCCTCTCTGGTCTGCAGGTGTCTCGCCTGTGACTCAGCATGTGCTGCCATATGTGTACCACACATGGTTGAAAAAAACCAGAGACAACCTAAAAGAAGCCAGGTTGTGGTGAGCCTTCCATCCCAAATGAAATTCCTGACTCCTAACTCACTGCTGTGTAACCACAGACCAGACGTGGGATGAGTTAGCAAAGGCTACATTTTCTTCTGTAAATTACATGAAACACTAACATATGTGCCCCCAAAATGTTGTAAATGGCCTGACTGCCCCACCTTTAGGGGGGAACTCGCTAGAGTTGTTTTGGAGTACAGTGTTGATTATAAATGTACCAGGACTTCATCTATCGTAGCCCCGTAGTCTGGGCCTCCATCATCTCTAACCTGGACACACTGATCTCCTAACTGGGCGCACTCCCTGCTTACACTTTTGCTTCCCTCCCAGTAATCCATCCTCCACACGCAGAGCAGCCGCTGTGACTTTAAGATATAAAATCACTTCATTCTCCAACAAAGACGTACTACACTTAAAGGGAAAACCCTTCATCTTGGATGTCAAGGCCCTGTTTAATGTGGCCCCTCCTCCTGCTGAGCCGTGCTCCCTCCAGCCTGGTCCAGGCCACTCTCCCTGTCTTCTCAAGTCCCCAGACACGCCCAGCTTTTTCCCGTGTCAAGTCTGGCTCCAGGAACTCAGGGACCATGTCTGTCTTGTTAGTATCACCCCACCAGCATCTAGGATGGTGCCTGGGGCACAGGAGGCACTCAATTTTGTGTGTGTGTGTGTGTCTTTTTAGGCCTGCAACCGAGGCACATGGAGGTTCCTAGGCTAGGGGTTGAATGGGAGCTGCATCTGCTAGCCTAGATCACAGCCAGATCCAAGCTGCATCTGTGACCTACATCACAGTTCACAGCAACACCAAATCCTTAACCTACTGAGTGAGGCCAGAGATAGAATCGAGTTCTCATGGGATACTAGTTGGGTTCATGAGCACTGAGCCACCTTGGGAATTCCAGAATTTTTTTTAGTAAATCAAAGGAAACCAGAAGTCTGTAATACAACAGTTGTCCATTAGAGGGCGACGTTGATACTTGAGCCATGTTCGCTAAATGTTGGACAGGGATATTCACAGTTAGGTATTAATAAAAGGGGGAATGATCATCGCACCGTAACTACTTTAAAAAGTGGCATTCTACCAGCTGTCTGAATTTCCTTCCAGCTGTGTGATGACAGGATTCTTCCTGTGGCTGACTCCCGGCCTGGACATAAACACAGGCACCTACAGTGAGGCAGTCTCTCTGATCCTCAGCATTATCATCCCTAAGTGGAAGTAGTGCTAGTCCTCTCCTCAAAGGGCTGGACAGGAAATAAAGGAGATGATGTATGTGGGGCACTTCGTTCCCTGTCCAGCATGCGGAGGGGTGGCTGTTACTTCACATCAATCAGTGGCAATTTATCTGTAATCAATACCTCTTCCAATCTTTGTCTTGCGCCCAAGTCCCACCTTTCCTCCTAGGCCCTGCTCACATACCGCCTCTTATCTCTACAGTGAGCCGATGTGCCCTCCCCAGCCCCAAGTTCCCCTTTGGCTCCCTTTTACCTCCTTTCACAGCCAGGCTCTTGGACAAAGTTGCCTACATTTCCACTTAATCAGCTGGTCATGATCAGTCTTTTGCACCTGCCACCCCACTGAAACTTCTCTATCTTAAATCCAGTGAAAACCTTTCCATCTTTAATGGGACTGCCTTCGCACTACTGACCCTACTGACTACTCCTGCCCCCAGAACCACCATATGCCCCACTTTTTCCGATCAGTTTGGCCACGCCCTTCACGTCTCCCTTCCACACTCTCCAGTCACCCCACACAAGCCCATGAATCCCACAGTCCCACAGATCTCTTAGCCACACTCTTTCATGAGCTCCATCCAAACTCAGCTTGGCTTCCCCACAAGCACTGCAAACTTAAAATGACAAAAACGAACTCATCATCTCTAAGTTACTGAATTATGGATCTTGATAAAACGGCAAAACCCTCCACGGCTTCCTGAGTCACAAATCTCAGGCCCAGCTTAGGTGGCTCCACTGAATTCGCATTCCCTGTACCCATATTTTACTCTGTTTGATCCCAACATCTCTGCTCTGGTTCTTCCTGCCTAGACTGTTTCAATCTTTTTCTTTGCCTCCACATTCTTTTAGGATAAGAGATTTATTGAAATGTAATTTAACATGCCATAGAATTCACCCATTTAAAGTGAACAATTCACAGTGGGGTTTAGTGCATTAATAAGGTTGTATAAACTTCACTACTGTCTAGTTTTATTTTTATTTTATTTTATTTATTTATTTTGTCTTTTTAGGACCACGCTCATGGCATATGGAAGTTCCCAGGCCAGGGGTTGAACCAGAGCTGTAGCTGCCGGCCTACACCACAGCCACAGCAATGTGGGATCCGAGCCAAGTCTACGACCTATACCCCAGCTCATGGCAACACCGGATCCTTAACCCACTGAGCGAGGTCAGGGATCAAACCTGCAACCTCATCGTTCCTAGTCGGATTCATTAACCACTGAGCCACAACAGGAACTCCTGAAATTTATAAAATATAATTCATGTCCTCTCACTCCCTTGCTTGAAATCCCTAATGGCTCCTGGTAGATCTCAGGACAGGCCTCAGCCTCTTTCATGTTCATAAAAGCCCTTCCCGACTTACCCCTGCCTAACCCCCAGCAGTCATTCTGCTATTCTCTCCTTAATCCATTCAAACATTCCGCTTCCTGGACATAACAGACAATGTCACACTTCCATCTCTTTGCCATGTGGTTTCCTCTGCTTAAACACGTTTCCCTACTTTTTTTTTTTTTTTTGGTTTTTAGGGCCACCCCTGAGGCATATGGAGGTTCCCAGGCTAGAGGGTCGAATTGGAGCTACAGCTACTGGCCTACGCCAGAGCCACAGCAAGGTGGGATCCAAGGCTCGTCTGTGACCTACAGCACAGCTCATGGCAATGCTGGTTCCTTAACCCACTGAGCAAGGCCAAGGATCGAACCTGTGTCCTCATGGATCCTAGTCAGGTTCATTGACAGCTGAGCCATGAAGGGAACTCCCACACCCTTCCCTACTTTTCCTAGCCATTTAAATCTATTTAACTATATTACTCGCCTCTTAATACTCCACCAACCCAGGAAGGCTGCTCAGACCTTTCCTGGGCTATGTTTCTCTGGCCCCTACCTAGCCTACCCAGTATACCTCTGTGCTGCAGCACCACTTTGTCTGTCTTCCCGGGAGACCACTGGCTACTGAGCGCACAGACCAGGTTTCACCTGTAGCATCCAGCACAGTATCTGGCATGGAGGAGTCACTGAAATCTTTGTCAAGTGAATGTTTTTTTGTTTTTTGGGTTTTTTTTGTCTTTTGTCTTTTTGTTGTTGTTGTTGTTGTTGTTGCTATTTCTTGGGCCGCTCCCGCGGCATATGGAGGTTCCCAGGCTAGGGGTTGAATCGGAGCTGTAGCCGTTGGCCTACGCCAGAGCCACAGCAACTCGGGATCCGAGCCGAGTCTGCAACCTACACCACAGCTCACGGCAACGCCGGATCGTCAACCCACTGAGCAAGGGCAGGGACCGAACCCGCAACCTCATGGTTCCTAGTCGGATTCGTTAACCACTGCGCCACGACGGGAACTCCTCAAGTGAATGTTAATATGATCTTGGAATAGCACGCCCTGCCACACCCAGAAGGCAATCTGCAGTAAAGAAACTCAAAAGACACCCCCCCGCCCCCCAGATTTCATAAGGTATTGCAAAAGGCACATGACTATGAGAACTATGCCAAAAATAAACCATTCTTAGAAAAAGCAATAGGCAAAAAACATTTTGGTTGGGTGGATTTCCATGACAAAACATGGAAGATTGTAGTCTGTTCGCCAGTTTCTCATGTTGAAAACCCAACACTCATAACTAATTATGCCCTTGAAAAACTGCTTGTAAAAATAGCTAGGTTCTAAAAAATTCTCATTTTTACCGAAGAATTTAAGCAAATGAGTAAATATAGTGAGCCATTAGGTGACAAGCAAAAATGTCCTGGGGGTGGGGGGAAAGGCTTATTAAGCAAGTACCTGTAGATAAACTTTCTTCACGCCAGGCACATAATCAGCAATCCGGCCGAAAAGCAGCCGTCCGACTCCGGAAGTGATACCAATGCACATGAGAACCACCTCTTTATTCTTCTCATCTTGAAACCTGTCATTCATATGTTTCATCTGCAGACCAGAGAGAAAGAAGCCACAGTGAACCTGGCAGGAAAACCTGATGAGCTTTGAAGCTTTCTGCAAATGCCTTGGGGTCTTGACCATGTTATGGACCCTTACCCACCTCCAACTTCAAATATTTCTAAAATTTTTCCTGTGATAATTTCTCATGAGAACACATGAAGAAAAGCTAACATGGTTTACCTTGTATAAATAAGATTTTTTTTTTTTTTTTGGTCACATCCAGGACACACACAAGTTCCCAGGTCAGGGACTGAACCTGTGCCATAGCAGGGACAAGGCTGGATCCTTAACCCGCTGAGCCACCAGAGAACTCCATGAAATAAGAATTTATATAAGAGGGTTATTAAAAATTGCAAATAAATGGTAAACAGCACACCCTTTATTGGTTACCACTGGCCATAAGCTAAAGGAAGAAAAGAGACCTCTGGACACATCATGCTGCTGCCTTGTCCTCCCTCAAGGTCACTCACCCAGGGACCCAGCCCACCATCTGCTCCCCTGAAAGGCAATTTAAGGCTCAATTCTGGGGTTTCATCTCTTCTAGGAGGACCTGAATCAAACTGAAATAAGTTATACTGGAGCTTCCAGGATAAATATATAAAGTTGTGTTTGGCATGCCCTCCCCCACCCTCAAAAGAGACCAAAAAAAAAAAAAAAAATCTATGCAAAGAACTTAGGGCCTGACACACAGTTAATAGTGATAAGATGTTAATATAGTCATTTTTTTAAAAAAGGACCTTTCCTCTCAATTTACTGTCTACTTAGAGCAGTGACTGCAAATTCACAACCTGACAATGTTTTAAAAGGAGTGACTAGCAGGTGTTACAACGGGTGACAAAACCCTAGGATCAGCACCCCGTAACAAAAACTTTGCTCCCACTTTCCACCCCTTGCTCATTGAGCCCCTGTCCGTGCTCACAGCAAGGACAGAACATGTCTGTACTCCCACTGCTTTCTCTGAAATCACACAGTTGTTTCAAACAATCAGACTCACTGTTCTACCCTGAACATCAGCCTGAATTCTAAAAGCCTGCAAAGCACATTTCCCAGAAGGCTCAGTGGTCCAGATGGTTTGCATGTGGCACTTGGAGCCTTTCTAGGTATCATCTCCTTAAAAGACCTCCATTTCACATTTTTTTTGTGGGGGGGTTCTTTTTAGGGCCTCACTCATGGCACATGGAAGTTCACAGGGTAGGGGGTGAATTGGAGCTGTAGCTGTCGGCTTATACCACAGCCACAGCAATGCCAGATCCAAGTCGCATCTGCAACCTGCACCACAGCTCACGGCAACAATGGATCTTTAACCCACCTAGCAAGGTCAGGGATCGAACCTGTGTGCTCATGGATACTAGTCAGGTTTGTTACCACTAAGCCATAACAGGTACTCCTCTGTTTTGCATTTTTTAAGCCTACCTGGATATACCAACACCATCATATCTGTCTTTTCCTTTTCAAAACTAGCTCACTGTTCTCCCTAACTTCTGAATTTTCACACTGGTCCAGAATAATTCTCCTTCTTATAGCTTCAGTCTCATCAATCCCTTATTCATCAGTTGCCCATGGACTACATTTATACCCTTAGTTTGATGTTAAAAACCTTCCATATTGGAGTTCCCCCCAGTGGCTTAGCAGGTTAAAGATCTGGTGTTGTCACTGATGTGGCTCTGGTTACTGCTTTGGTGCGGGTTTGATCCCTGGCTGGGGAACATCCATGTGCCATGGGTGCTGCCCTCCCCCACCCTCAAAAGCCCTCCATAATCTGTCAGTAATGTATCTCTGTAACTTTATTACCCACCAGTCCTGGACTCAGAAAACTCAAATGTCTAGAGGACTCAGGCAAACAGCATAAAAGAGTGAAACATACATGGAACTAGAGACTCATACTAAGTGAATTAAGTCAGAAAGAGAAAGACAAATACCATATGATATCACTTATATCTGGAAACTAATGTACGGCACAAATGAACCTTTCCACAGAAAAGAAACTCACGGACTTGGAGAACAGACTTGTGGTTGCCAAGGGGGAGGAGGAGGGAGTGGGATGGACTGGGCGTTTGGGGTCAGTAGATGCAAACTATTGCATTTGGAATGGATAAGCAATGAGATCCTGCTGTATAGCACAGGGAACTATATCTAGCCACTTGTGATAGAACATGATGGAGGATAATGTGAGAAGAAGAATATGTGTGTATGACTGGGTCACTTTGCTGTACAGTAGAAATTGACAGAACACAGCAAACCAATCATAGTGGAAAAAAATAAAACTCATATTAAAAAAAAAAAAAAGTGGAGTTCCCGTCGTGGCGCAGTGGTTAACGAATCCGACTAGGAACCATGAGGTCGCGGGTTCGGTCCCTGCCCTTGCTCAGTGGGTTGACGATCCAACGTTGCCGTGAGCTGTGGTGTAGGTTGCAGACTCGGCTTGGATCCCGAGTTGCTGTGGCTCTGGCGTAGGCCGGTGGCTACGCTCCGATTCAACCCCTAGCCTGGGAACCTCCATATGCCGAGGGAGCGGCCCAAGAAATAGCAACAATAACAACAACAACAACAACAAAAAAGACAAAAGACAAAAAAAAAAAAGTGAAACAGACACACTGGAGAGGGAGAGCATACACTCAGTCGACCACTACCATACAGGACCACCAGTGGCTTTCTGGGTTTTTTTTGTTTTTTGCCTGCACCGATGGCATATGAAAGTTCCGGGGCCAGGGATCGAACACTTGCCACAGCAGCACCCCAAACCACTGCGCCACAAGGGAACTCCCTAGGACTGCTGTGCTGCCAAATCAACTTTACAGCCACCTTTTATTTTAAAGAGAAGTCAGAAACCTGGATTTCTGTGTGGAAATGCTGGCATCTAACTAAAACTCACAACACTGCATGACCAACCCCATGCATGCCAAACACAACAGGTCTACAAACTGCATTAGGCCAGCTTTGATCTCAGCCCTAATCCCATCTGGCCCAGCAGGAAGGGCTTACTCACGGTGTTGCTTAAACTTTACGTCTGATAGCTTCTCGTCGACGCATTTCTGCTGCCTCTTTTACTGACTTTTAAAGACTCCGCTTAAGCCCCACCTTTTCCATAGAGCTTTCTTGATTACCTGACCCATCCATCCCTGTCCTTGTTACTGCTCAGTTTTCGCTGGCACCTTAAGTTTTGAGTGTTCCTGCACAAACTTTCTGGCATCTAACTACACATAAGCAGACTCGTCTATGTGACCCAGACATCCCTACCAGCCTGTCCCAGAGGCGCACTGAAGCCAGCACGCCCCCTGCTGCACCCACCTGCCCCCACAAGCTGCCTCCCTCCACTCCAGTTAACACGCCTGGTGGCCCAACTCCCCAGGTAGAAACTGGACAACCATCCTAGATGAGCCCGCCCTCCTGATCCAGCATCACCACTAAATTCGGATTATTTTACCTCTGGATCTCTCAGCCACACCTCCTGCGGTCCATGTTCCCTACAGTGTTTTACTTTGGGTTATCACTCCTTACCTAGACCATTACAATAGCCTTTAACATGCTTCCTTGAGTTCCCGTTGTGGCACAGTGGAAACGATGCAACTAGGATCCATGAGGATGCGGGTTCAATCCCTGCCCTCACTCAGTAGGTCAGGGATCTGGTGTTGCTGTGGCTGTGGTGTAGGCCTGCGGCGGTAGCTCTGACTTCACCCCTAGCCTGAGAACTTCCATATACTGCAGGTACAGCCCTTAAAAGCAAAAAAAAAAAAAAAAAAAAAAAAGCAAAAACAAACAAAGAAACAAAAAACCTTCCTGTTAGAACTCCCACTCCCAAATCTCTAGTCTGTATTCCCACAGATCACCAGATCAAGTTCAACATTAAAAACAACGCTGCTCTGCTTAAGATTCTTTTATGGCCCCACAGCCTTCAGGGTGAAGCTCAAGCTCCTAGTTTAACCAATAAGTCCTCCCTGCTATGCCTCCGAGCCTCTGTCCAGCTGCTGCCTCACCTGGCACATTTCATTTGTGGGTTGTTGTTTTTTTTTTAACTTTTAAAAACATGGCTACAAGACATGGTCTACGATTCACTTGTGGCCTCAAAGATAAAACAGCTATTGATAAAAGTTACCTCAGGAGTTCCCATGGCTCAGTGGTTAACGAATCCGACTAGGAACTATGAGGTTGCAGGTTCGATCCCTGGCCTCGCTCAGTGGGTTGAGGATCCAGTGTTGCCGTGAGCTGTGGTGTAGGTCGCAGACGAGGCTTGGATCTGGCGTTGCTGTGGCTCTAGCGTAGGCCAGCAGCTACAGCTCCAATTAGACCCCTAGCCTGGGAACCTCCATATGCCGCAGAAAGCAGCCCTAGAAAAAAGGCAAAAAGACAAAAAAAAAAAGTTACCTCAAACTGCCTAATTCTTCTAGGTCCTTATCAGAGATGGATTCCAGTTCAATTCTGAAGAAAACGAATAACCTGATAGAAGGCAGGTGAGATGTATTTGTGTGTGTTCATCAACTTTATTTGGAATTTGAGTCCAGACTCTAAATCCACTTCAGGAAACACCGAAAGGATTTAGTATAACTTTTAAAGAGATATTCTTTTTTTTTTTTTTTTCTTCTTTTTTAGGGCTGCACCTGCAGCATATGGAAATTCCCAGGCTAGGAGTCGAATCTGAGCCATAGCTGCCAGTCTACACCACAGCCACAGCAACACTGAATCCTAGCCACATCTGTGATTTACACCAAAGCTCACAGCAACGCTGGATCCTTAACCCACTGAGCGAGACTGGGAATCAAACCTATGTCCTCGTGGTTATTAGTCGGATTCATTTATGGGGTGGCACAATGGGAACTCCCCTTAAGAAGCATTCTTTAGTATTCAAAAGAGACTGCATTTACCAGTCATTCTTTTGATAAAACTAAAAACAACCGCCTGCCAAACTGATGTTCTCCTTTCTTAGTAGTTTCTTTTTTCCCCTGCTTTCCTTTTTTTTTTCCTGCTTTTTAGGGCCACACCCTAAAAAGGTTCCCAGGCTAGGGGTCGACTCAGAGCTGTAGATGCCAGCCTACACCACAGCCACAGCAACTCGGGATCTGTGACCTACACCACAGTGCATGGAACACTGGATCCTTAACCGACTGAGCAAGGCTAGGGATTGAACCCACATCCTCATGGATACTAGTTGGGTTTGTTACCGCTGAGCCACATAGGAACTCCATCCCCTGCTCTACCTTTTTCTTTTTGGGCACACTCATGGCATGTAAAAGTTCCCAGGCCAGAGGTCAAACCCGAGACAAAGCAGTGACCTGCGCTGCTGCAGTGACAACACCAGATCCTTAACCTGCTGTACCAACAAGAGAACTCCTACCCCTGCTCTAGTTCGTAATCCTTAAAAGAAGTAATAAGGTAAAATGTTTTCAGTCTTTTGAAATAAAGCAAATTTGGTAAATTCAAATTATGCTTAAGTGGAAACTTAGTTCTTCAGCTATGAGAAGCATTATTTCATTGAATTTTGTTACTCTTGTCATGGTTGTTTAAATGAAGCGTGAACTTCAAGCTTCTAATAGCTATTTCCCCACCCTCATCCAAAATTTGCAAAATAAAAACGTCGTGGGGGTTTTTGGTTTTGTTTGTCAGGAAGTGAGGGTATCTGGGGGACTAGAGAACAGAATCTGGGGGTGCTGCATCCCTGGGCCTGAGAGACCCTTCCTCATGGAGGGAGTGGTACTCAGGAGAGCTGGTGTGCTCTACGTGCAGCCTGGGCCTCCCATGATTGCTACCAACTAGTTCACAAATCCCTGCCCATACCTCATCCTCTGGAGCCTGGCACACATTTCAGTTTAGCAGAAGGCATGAATATTGGGTGAAACTGCTATTTCCAACAGAGTCACATGCATGTTGAAAAGATGTTTCCATATTTAATCTAACTTATTTAAACCAAGACAAAGCTCCATCAGAAGAAACTATCTACACAGGGGATAACATCTTGTCCAGTAAATGTTTAAAGTAAACTTTATCCAGGAGTTCCCATTGTGGCTCAGCGGGTTAAGAACCTGACCCATTTTCCTGAGGATGCATGTTTGATCCCTGGCCTCGATCAGTGGGTTAAGGATCCAGCATTGCCATGAGTTGCGGCATAAGTCGCAGACAAGGCTCGGATCCTGCGTTGCTGTGGCTGTAGTGCAGGCTGGCAGCTGCAGCTCCAACTGGACCCCTAGCCTGGGAACGTCCATATGCCGCAGGTGTGGCCCTAAAAATAAATAAATAAATAAATAAACTTTATCCAGATATGTAGGAATTAGTCTTTCATTTCTATTCTCAAACATCTATTTACTCCAGGGCTACACACCTCTCAGGGATTGCCAGACTCTGCTGACTGACAGCTTGAAACTTCTGCCTCATTCAAACAACAATTCTCGCTAACCAAAGAAGTCACTTTTGGATTGTGTGACACCCTATTTATTGTTTTGTTATCCAGAGATAACCAAGAACTTCGATCCCACAATATCTGCCCCTTCTTTATCCATGAGTGAAAAAGAAGGAAAAGAGACAAGCAAGTTCATGGTTAACTCCCTTTCCTCCTAACTACCTCCACTTTAATAAGTGCTGAGACAGCCTCTCTGTGGATGGCGTGCTGCTGACCAGCCAACTGAACGGGGAAGTTCTCCCCTCACCAGAGCCCTGAGGCAGATCCGCTTTTGAGAGGTCAGAGGTGGCAGCCTGAGAAAGTGACCGCCTCGCTGGACTGGCCTCAGCCCCAGCTTCTCCCCCGTGCACCTCTTCCCCACCGAGGAGCTGCAGGGCCAGACACTGAGACACAAGTATTCTCTTCCACTGAGGACCTAGGCCACGTCCTCTGGCTGAGTCAGCCATGAGGAGAGCTCCACGGGCAGCCACAGGACAAGACCAGCTCCAGCACAGCTGATGTGAGTACACTAGAAACTCAAGCTTCTCTTCGACAGATGGTTTCACAATAGAAGATGGCCCAACAGACGGGAATCCCAAGCCCCTTTACTTACAAAAGCCCCTGAAATCCAGTGATGTAGGCATCTGCAAAACAAGGAGGCCACTGGTACAGAAGTGCCATTATTACCTTAGAAAACGGTACTGTTGGAGTTCCTGTCGTGGCTCGGCGATTAACAAACCCTGCTAGTGTCCATGAGGACACGGGTTCAATCCCTGGCCTCTCTCAGTGGGTTAAAGGATCTGGCGTTGCCGTGAGCTGTGGTGTAGGTTGCAAATGCGGCTCAGATCCTATGTTGCTGTGGCTGTGGTGTAGGCCAGAGCTGTAGTTCCGATTAGACCCCTGGCCTGGAAACCTCCATATGCCACCAGTGCAGCTCTAAAAAAACAAAAAACAAAAAAAAGACAGAAAGAAAGAAAGAAAAGAAAAGAAAAGAGAAAAGAAAAGAAAAAACCGTACTGTTTTCTAAGATTGTGTTATCTGGCTCTGCCATGACTGACGGCCACCAGCCTCACTGTCCTCCCTTGACCTTTTTAAGGGGATGGGTGGTTTCTGTTTAATGCCTTTTATGTAATATGCATGTAATCGTTTACATAAAAATATGATAAAACTTTGGTACATACAAGTTAAACTATATGTCTTTGGGAAAGAGTAGTTAAGAGAGGAGAAAAACCATAGGAAACATAAAGCAGAGGTAACTAGCTTTATTTCTGACACTGGACTTGCAGTAACAGCTGAATGACTCAAGTATCAAGTGCTAACAAAGGCAGTATTTTAGCAATACCAGGAGAGCAGGGTCAAACCAGGCCCAACAGAGCACTGCAGGCTATGGGACCAAGAGAACGACAACTGCCTTTGCAGAAACCAAGGGGAAGAGCCCTAATACCACTATTTATCATCCAGGTTGTTGCAATTACTGTGCCCTTTGGGAGATAAAGAGATTCCAGGCACAGAGTCATCATCTGTCCTTGTCTGTGAGCATTTGATTCCCTGACGCTCTGCCCTTCTCTTGAGATCCACACCACCAAGCTGAAGAGGGTGGATCACAGGTGGTCACGGGCACCCCTTTTGTCTCTAAGAGAATAAACTCTTGCTGGGGATAGGGGACCTGTATCATTTATGATTCCATGGTACACCCCCAAATGGGGTTCTGGCACTTAGGAGGACCTCTGCAGCTTCCCACCTGCATACAGGGCTCACAGCTCTCGCTCGAGGCTCACTCTTGAGATGAGCAGTTTCAGTTGGGTGCCTTTTATCTGCATGCAGTTTAGAGTAATTTCTAAGAATACATCCTTTCACCATCCGAAAAGCTATTCTCTAACTCTAAAAGACCATTTGACTTAAAGCTACATTTATAAAGGTAAACACAAAGAAAAGAGCCTGGCCCCTTTAAAAATCAGATGTACATTTGCAAGGGAGTAGGAGGCCTGCGAGAGTGGTTAATGGATAATCTCAGATTTGGTTGCAAATCAAAACTTTACACTACCCTTTGACTTCAAAGGAAGATGAACAGCAATCTTCTGCATGGAATGACAGTTTGGTTTGGGTTCTTTTTCCTGTCTGTTTTCTCTATCTTCTGTTTTTGCTAAGAAAACAAAAGGAAATGAGACCAGTAGGGCATTCCCTGAGGACTTTTTTACAGGGGCACCTCACACCAGCAAGCCCAGCGAGGTGACTGCAGATAGCAGAAAACCAAGTCCACAGAGTTGGCTACATACAATTAAACCCTTTCACATCTTAATATTGAAATAGGGCTGTATGGGCATTAGGATAATCATTGATTAGGTCAGCCTCAACTATGAACTGATCGACTATCCTTTGAAATACAACAGCTTTCAAATGTCCTTGAAAACATGGAATTTCCTTGCCTGCCAACATTTTGAAGGACTACTGTCTTGGCAGCCAAGTGTCCTTTTACTAATAAGATATTAGTCGTGACTAAACCCGTGGTGCAGGTACCCCTGCCGCCAAGGCAGCTGACCCAGTGGAGAGCAGACCTTTGGCCTGGCAGGACTCTAGGAGGCATGGGTAGTTGGCTCTGTTTGCTTTTTGAAACAGCCAGTCTTTCCATGTCATTAAGACAGGTTTCCATGGTGCCAGAAATCACACATGGCATTAAGACACATGGAAGTCAGGACTGAGAAAAAAGAGGGACGAGCATACAGGAAGATCTATTTAACAGCCACCAAGGGGTAGAAAGAGAAGAGTTTGGAAGGAAGGAAGATGGCTGATGGTTTGAAAATCTTGGTCTGATTTTGAAAATATTTTCTTTTTTTTTTTTTTTTCTTTTCCCACTGTACAGCAAGGGGATCAAGCTATCCTTACATGTATACATTACAATTACATTTTTTTCCCCATGAAAACATTTTCTAACTCTAAAAATTCTTTAAATCCTTTATTATTTTTCTTTTTGCTTCAAAAGTAATTTTCCTTAGATTAAAAAAATAAATGAAAAGGTCCATCTCTGACACGGCATTATTTAGAGCTGATAAAAATTTTAGCAAAATGTTTTAGAGGAACGATCAGTCAAAACCACTATGGATTTAGATGCCAGGTCAAATAATCCTGAATTTCAGAAATTCAGATAGACTTCATCTTAGAACAGAAAATAAGCCACTAGGATTTTTTAGGTAACTTAAATTTTCTTTTCTTTTTTTTTTTTTAGGGCCCCAACCACAGC
Organism: Sus scrofa; assembly: GCF_054392235.1. Classification (NCBI taxonomy): domain Eukaryota; kingdom Metazoa; phylum Chordata; class Mammalia; order Artiodactyla; family Suidae; genus Sus; species Sus scrofa. The sequence goes on along the minus strand of NC_139383.1, from coordinate 77,277,236 downwards.
ATATCGAGTCTGCAACCTACACCACAGCTCACGGCAATGCCACATCCTTAACCCACTGAGCAAGGCCAGGGATCCTCATGGATACTAGTCGGGTTTGTAATGGCTGAGCCACGATGGGAACTCCCTGTTGGTTTATTTAAATTTGTATTCACTCCACCTCAACCCAAGTTTGATTCTGAACAGTTTCTTTCTTGGAGTATCATTCTTGGCACACCAGGGTCACCACTCTCTCAGACCCTTGGTTCCTGGCTGGTCTGGATGAACCCAATGGGCTGGAAAGTGTTAAGATAGTAGCTATATGTGAAGGAGGAAAACTGCCTCTACTCTGGTCAGGATGCTGGTGGGGAGCTGGGCCATGACCCACAGCTTGGCTCCATGACGGACTGACTAACCCTCAGTGGAGCCCTCTGAAGACACTCAATGGTGACGCGTGGACTCCTGGTTCTGTGGCATCATGCGTCTCCATGTTTGCATTTGTTTTAAAAAAAAAAAAAAAGCACGGGGTGGGGTGGGGGGATGTGCTCTTTTAAACTTACTCCTGGATTTATCTGGTGATAAAAATCACCGATCAGCTAAACACAGACGCAGAGAGACAGGTGTGGTTTATGGAGTTTCTAATCAAGAGTTCAACTGTATGAATTTGGAAAAGTAGTCCAAAATGAGCAAATGCACCCAACAAAGGGCTAGTTCGATTGAGGTTAAATTTGTAAGTTTAAGAGAGTCTTAAAATAAGAAGGGGTAATTTCAGAAAGTATTTACATCACTAGGATTCTGGGTAATTTTATAACTTTATTTAATGACCCTGGCTAGAATGCGAATAAGCCATATATTCTGTAAATTACCAAAACTTAAACAGTTCTGTTTCTTCTTGAGCAAAGAAAGATGTGTAGACTCTTGGTAATTTATGTGAATGAAGATTAAAAATTGTTATGATTAGGCCCAGATCAGTTTTCCCTCCACTGTTATCATTCCACATACTTCTGAGATTGTCTACCCCAATTTTTTACCCTTTCTTAAGAATAAAAATTTTCAGAATTGAGGGGTAGTAATTAACATTATTTATTTATTTATTTTGGCTTTTTAGGGCCACACCTGTGGCATATGAAAATTCCCAGGCTAGATGTCGAATCAGAGCTGTAGCCACTGGCCTACACCACAGCCACAGCAACGTCGGATCCTTAACCCACTGAGCGAGGCCAGGGATTGAAGCCACGTCCTCATGGATACTAGTCAGGGTTCATTACCTCAAAGCCACAATGGGAACTCCTTAACATTACTTTAAACATGTTCGGTCCTATCTTGTGTGTGATCTTAAAATGTTCAGGAAGAAAAGGACCACACCCTGCAGGAGGATAGATAAGAAAATACAAAGCCTGAGTGGCCTGGATTGAGAGAGCTGGCAGAGCAGAGAGAAAAACGTCTAATGGACTGAAAATTGAAAGGTCTACCCATACATAGTAGGGGGAGAGTCTCTGGAGTCAAATTAAGCTCTGCCTCTGAGTCTAAGAGCTTGGGCTTCGGTTTCTGGGTTTCAAGCCAATATTGCACACTGATTCACAATGTGAACAGTACCACTCCTTTGGGGGTGTTTTAGGAATCTGTGAAGGCTATTTTTATCTTTCTGATAGAGTTGTGCTCAAGCATTACCTTTTTGCCACAGTTCAGTGGCATTAAGTACTTTCACCTTCTTGTGCAATCAGCATCACCTATCCATCTTTAGAACTTTTTAATTTTCTCGGCGTTCCCATCACGGCTCAGTGGTTAACAAATCCGACTAGGAACCGTGAGTTTGCAGGGTCGATCCCTCACCTCACTCGGTGGGTTAAGGATCCGGTGTTGCTGTGAGCTGTGGTGTTTGGTCACAGATGTAGCTCGGATCCCATGTGGTTGTGGCTGGCAGCTACAGCTCAGATTTGACCTCTAGCCTGGGAACCTCCACATGCCACAGGTGTGGCCTAAAAAGGAAAAAAAAAAATTTTTTTTTCATTTTCTTAAACTGAAGTTCTGTACCCATTAAATAACAACTACTCTAGACACCTCATCTGAATGGAATCATACAGTATGTGATCTTTTGTGACTGGCTTGTTTCATTTCTCATAGTGTCTTCAAGGTTTTTCCATGTCATCGCATGTATCAAGCATTACCTTTTAAAATACACATTATTTTATTTTAAAATTACCTTTTATTTCTCCTTATGATATATGGCATTATTGATTTTTCTTTTTTTTTATAAACTATGTGTATAGTTAGGTTTTATGAACTAGGGATTTTGTCTCAGGAGAGAAAACAAGGCTCTGGTCTGACACATTGCTCTAGATATGGGACATATCTAAGGTTGCTGCTAAGGGGAACATAATACAGAGCTTAGAAAGCACCTCAAAGGAAGAGGCAGGAGGGGGACCCCAGGGCTGGACAGTCCCAACAGGACTCAGAGCGGCCCTGAGAGCTGATGGCAGGAGCCAGGAGACACTAGCAGGGAACTGTGAAAAGTCTCTGAGACAGCCTCAGCGCTGAGGAGGAAGAAGTGTATAAATGAAAACCATGTATCCACAGAAGCAGATACAATGAAGCAGGGACAGGAATACTTGATTTATGCTGAGGCTATTCTGATGCGTCATAACTTAAATAATCATGTGGCAACAGTTAAAATTCCAGATGTGTGCATGAGTCAAGAGGGGCAGGGCATCTGCTGGATACTTGTTGAGCTATGGTCCCCTCAGGCACCTCATTTTCCTGGAAGCAGCTTGGGAGATATAACAATGCCTAAGAGGTGTTATTTCACCTCAGCACTGCTGACTACGTACCTCTTGCCTCCCAGTTTCCATATCTTTAAATCACTCCACATTGAAACTAGTCCAGATAAGCATATTTTTACTTCTATTATTTAAGTGTTAAACCACACCCTGACACAGAGAAAAGCCTCAAAACCAACGAATTCCTTTCCCTGTAGAACAGAGCTAAAACTGTTCTCACCAGCTGGGGTTATATATGGACGATCAAAGAAAAAAGAATTTGAAGAAGAACATACAGGACCATTAGAATGAAAAGTGGCCATAGAGTAGGGCGATTAGTAAACCTGGTATTCAAGCAATTCATCCAACTCATGAGCTCAACCTGCAACTGGGCAAAAAGTATTTGAGTGCCAAGCGCATGCCAGGTACTGGGAATGGAACAATGACAAGGAGTCTGTGTCCCTACTCTTGTCTAGTCTACCTTACCTGTTTCTTCTTTATCATTTCCCGAGGTGTTAGGACACTTCCCACACAAACCTCCCCAATGTATTTTGTAGATAAATCCACAGTCTTCACCAGCTGTTCCCATACTTACATTGAACTCATCATACAGTATAAGGGCCTAACAAAAGTATGCCTCTGCTGCTTTTTTTTTCTTTTTTTTCTTTTTTTTTTTTTTTTTTTTTTTTTTTGTCTTTTTGCCTTTTTTTTAGGGCCGCTCCCATGGCATATGGAGATTCCTAAGCTAGGGGTCTAATTGGAGCTGTAGCCACTGAGCGAGGCCAGGGATCAAACCCACAACCTCATGGTTCCTAGTTGGATTCGTTAACCACTGCACCACGATGGGAACTCCTGCTGCTTTTCAACTAAAGTTAAAATCAGATATTCTTAAATACTTGTGGAGTTCTTTCTTCCCCACAAATTTTAAATCTTTCAGTAGTCTGGGGCCTACATGCTAGGGATGATTTTTACGCCTGAATAAACCATGCATCATTTATAAAAAACTACTGTTGAAATATTTGTAAATACTTACATTTGGCTAAATAAATATAATTTGGAACACAGGAAAAACTTACTCTAACCTTCCTAAAAGCAGCAGCTCTGTTTAGTTTATTTGTAACTGACTGGTTTCCTAGATTTCTTATATATTCATTATGTATTGTCTTCCTATCATGTTCCTATGCTAGTGCATTACAATTTGAGAGAAAAAAATACTCGAAAATAAAAAAAACCCCAACTAGTCTGTTTTGATGCAAGTGTTCTGCAGATATTTAACTTCACTATTAACGAGTCACAAGTAGCCAGAAAAGTAAAGATCCTTATTCATCAAGTAGGAGAATGCTGGTGAACACTGCCTAAGGCACAAAACTGATAAATGGGTGAATTTTCACTAACCTGAGTAGTCAAATTGCAGCAGATGTTGAGATCTGCAGGGAAATAAATGCAAGGTTAGCAAAGCAAGAAAAGCATAGACACCATTAAAAAAAAAAAATCTGAAAAAAAGGTGGGGCTAAAGTGACAGAGAGAAGATGTCTGCTCACTCACATAATACACACACAAGAACGAGGAACTGTAGTGTTCTAGGGAAGATATAAGTAGTGAGTGGAAAATCTGGAGAAAAAGCACTGCTCGGGTCCTATGCAAGAATTTTAAATTTCCAACATGCAGATTTTAATATAATACATCAGATAAAAATGAGTCGGATTAAAAAAAATCATCAGCTGTTGGCTGGTCTTAAAAATAGAGATTAGAGAAATTCCATGTCATAGGTTTCTTGAGGGCACTAGGGAACAGTCTCCTTTTCGTATCTTCCCAAAACCTAATGCTGCCGCCCCTCACCCAGAGAAGACACCTACTGTCACCGTCTCAAAGAAGCTGCCCCTGACTCTCCAAACTGAAGTTACAGCCCATTTTATTTTCCATCTCATTTTATTTCCTTCAAAGCCAATTATCACTATTTGAAAACTACCTTGTGTATTTATGTGTTTACTTATTTATTGAACTCCAGGAGAGCAGAGATTACATCTGTTCTCACCACTGCATCCCCACATCTAAAAGGTACCCAACAGGTGCTCAGTGACTGTCAGGGATTCACTTGAATGCTTGAGTCTGCACGACATGAATCTGTCTGACTGAACTATAATCAGAGGAAGTCGAGTACATGTGAGATAATATAATAGTGACAGAATGGAAGGACCCATTCTAGTTCTAGTACAATCCCTGCCACCATCAGAGCAAAATAAAACCTCTCTGATGGTTCAGGTTCTCATCTCTGGGTGGGAGAAACCAGTCTCAGTGCTGCTTTCCTCACAAAGGCTGCCGTGGGAGTTGAATCAGAAAATCTACGCGTGAAGTAAACACCTTCATATTCTTTCGGGAAGTTCGCTGGGATGGGAATGAATGAATGAAATGAAATGGAAATAAAGGAACAAATAAAACATTTCCAGACCCAATAACAAGAAGAAAATGTAGGGGTGTGCATGTGTGGATATAACCAGCACACAGTGAATCTCAATGATTAATTCTCTTTTTTTTTTTAAATGCATAGCCTGAATTTATTATTATTATTATTTTTTTTTTTTTTTTTTTTTTTTTTGCCTTTTCTAGGACCGCTCCCGTGGCGTATGGAGGTTCCCAAGCTAGGGGTCTAATTGGAGCTGTAGCCACCGGCCTACGCCAGAGCCACAGCAACGGCAGATCTGAGCCAAATCTGCGATCTACACCATAGCTCATGGCAACACCGGATCCTTAACCCACTGAGCAAGGGCAGGGATCAAACCTGCAACCTCATGGTTCCTAGTCGTATTTGTTTCTGCTGAGCCACGAGGGGAACTCCTCAATAGTTAATTCTGATATTAAAATGAATATACCACACAAATACTCTTATGTCAAAGACTATTATAAGCCTATTTTTGAATGAAAAACAAAAAAAATTACTTAAATACAAAATCTTGATGAAAAAACAATATGATTACTTTTTATTTGGCAAAGCACCAAAACACTCTGCATGGCTAATGTCAAAGTAACAACAAAGATAATCAGAACAAGCCAAAATCAAGAACCAAAAGAAGGAAGGGAATGGTGGGGGAGGGGAAAAAAATGAAACCTTAGCCCCTAATATTTAGCCTCTGGTGTTTAAGCCTCCAGGCTAGAAACAAAACTAAAATGTTGACTCTGCCTCTTTTATCTGCGGTAGTGCCAAGAAGACTAAGATAGGGCAACTCTTCGGATCCTACAACTGCTTTGGAAACGGCTCTTTAAATGTTTCTAAAACTCTGCAACCATCATGCCCAAGGCTGAGGATACATAATGGGCCCCCAGGCATTTCTCTGGCCAGAACTTTACAAGGAACAGAGATAAACACAACAGGAGAGGTCAGTCCAGCAGCCCAGTAACCTCTGCGTTACATGGACTCTGCCATGAGCCCTGAACGCTCAGGGCTCTGCCACCCAACAGCCATAGTCCTGAGCTCCAAATACACCTGTGAAAGACAAACAACAAAGCCAGCACACCTGTCACTGGCAACTCTGAAGAACTGGACTGTTCGAAATGGTGAAGCAACCTCCAGCCAGACTGGGAAATGAACCCTATAAACTGATTAGTTTTCTGTTGGGTGAGACAATTTCATTCCTCTAAGAATTCTTTATCTATTACATACACATTTACGTTTTATTTTATTTATTTATTTTTCCTGGTTTGGCTGCCCTGGGGCATATGGAGTTCCCGGGCCAGGGATCAGATCTGAGCTACAGTTGCAACCAAAGCTGCAGCTGTGTGGCAACTCTGGATCCTTAACCCGCTGTGCCAGGGCAGGGATCAAACCTGCATCCCAGCACTCCCAAGACCCCTCCAATCCCATTGTGCCACAGTAGGAACTCCCACATTTACATTGGAGGAGGTTGTATGATAAGCATCGATTCATTTTTCATGGATATCCCTGCATGTTATGTCAGGTTCTGCCACTTTTATAACCATGTGACTAAGCAACTGAACCTTTCTGTTCCTTTACTAATCTTAAAAAAAAAAAAAAAAAATGACCTGTACAATCCCTTCAACTCTTAAATTACTGTTATACTTTTTTTGTGAACATTTAAATATTTTACTTCAAAGTCACAATCTTAAGAAGACCAGGCTCAGGCCCCAGCTGTGCACCAGGCACCAGCCTTGCAACTCTGAGCAAGCCGTTCTAACAACCCAAGTCTGGTCCCTCCTGCTAAACAGAAACACTGATTCTGCCCGTCTCATAGGGCAGCCCTGAACCACTAATGAGAGAGAATATTTGTGGGAGCTCCTTATAAACTAAATTAGTTAATCCAAATGTGGGAAATCAATAAATACTATGTCTGTTTAAAACAAACTTGTAGTTGAAAACAAACCCTTGTATAGCTGTAAGGACTGGACATACAGATCCTCAAATCATACTCTGAAGCCTGAACGCTGCTGCTGTTCTGGCCATGTGCCTCTGAGAGTAAATTAGCTCAATCTGACGTGGATGCAGATACAGCTGGGTTGCATAACTGCACACCGTGTTTGTAATTCTGCCTCCAAATGGTAGGCACCACCTACCATTAAATGAGCGTTTCTCCAATTTGTTACAAGGGAATATAACCTTTCTAATTACAAGTGAGCTGCCAACAGGTGGAGGGGTGAAAAGGCTAGAGATTAGTGACAGCAAGGGGGGATGCAAAGGGGAAACAAGCAGTGGCGTGGACATGTGGGGGTTAACACACAAGCGATGTGCAGCCCTCAAGCTGTCTGTGCAGCGAAAGACTCCTCCCCAGAGCATGACCTCATAGAAGGCATTTCTCCCGTTGCTCAGTAGTCCTCAGGGTTAGTGTCTGCGAGGGCTTTTCCACAGAGATGTCCCAGAACTTAGAGATAAGAGTAAACCAGCAGAAACGTGCTCTCGATGGATCAGACAATTCTCTCCACCCACCAGAGTCAGCTGGCAGGTGTGGGGTAAAAGCCAAGTATTGGCTCACAAAGGAAGAGTCTGCAAATTAAGCTATTTCTATGTATGTATGTATGTATGTATGTGTTTGCTTTTTAGGGCTGAACCTGCAGCATAGGGAGGTTCCCAGGCTAGGGGTCAAATTGGAGCTGCAGCTGCCGGCCTACGTCACAGCCACAGCAAATTGGGATCCAACCCATGTCTTCAGCTTATGCCACAGCTCATGGCAACACCGGATCCTTAACCACCATCCTTAACACCGATTGAGGCCAGGGATCGAACCCAAACCTCATGGTTCCTAGTCAGATTCACTTCCACTGCACCACAACAGGAACTCCTCTCTCCTGTTAATGTGTACATTTCATCAGGTCTTTTAACTGTCTCATGTTTTATTTGTTATATACTTTTGAGTAATCGCAAAATTTAACTGCAATGTGGATTTTTGTTTTCCTTTCCATCAATTCCTTGGATTAAAATCAAATTAAAGTTTGTCCAAGTTTGAGAAACCTAAATTTAGCTAATAAGGGTCCTATCATGATTTCTGTATCAACTAGAAAGTCCATTGTTTTGACAGAGGATTAATAGAAATAGGAAGCTTAGGGAGTTCCCATTGTGGCTTAGCAGGTTAAGTGAGCTGTGGTGTAGGTGGCAGACATGGCTCAGATCTGGCATTGCTGTGGCTGTGGTGGAGGCCGGCAGCTACAGTTCCCATTCGACCCCTAGCCTGGGAACCTCCATATGCTGCAGGTGTGGCCCTAAAAAGACAAAAGACAAACAAACAAACAAACAAAAAACCCAACAGAGAAAGAGCTTCAGAGAACAAACTAGTGGTTACCAGTGGGGACAGGGAGGAGGGACGGGGCAAAATAGAGAGAAGAGCATTTATTTATGTATAAAATAAATAAGCTACAAGGATATATTATACAGCACAGGGAATATAGCCAGTATTTTATAATGACTTTAAATGTAGTATAATCTGTAAAAACCTTAAATCACTATGTTGTACACCTGAAACTAATATAATATTGTAAATCAACTATGTTGCAATTAAAAAAAAAGAAAAACATTACAGACACAGCTGGGAGGTGGGGGGAAGAACCCAGAAGAGAAGGAACCGCTTTTCGGTACACAAACTCTTCAGGGTCTTCTGAGGACATTTAATGATCTACCTAAATTTAGAGTTTATATGTAAATTCAGAGAGTTTACATGTGACTCTAAAATTCAAGCCATTAGTTTTTTTCCATTTTCCTAAAATAGTCCTTATGTTATTATTTTAATTCAGTATAAGATAGCTCATGCTATAAATTAATACATTTTTCCATTTTTCCTTCTTTTTTTTTTTTTTTGTCTTTTGTCTTTTTTGTTGTTGTTGTTGTTGTTGTTGCTATTTCTTGGGCCGCTCCCGTGGCATATGGAAATTCCCAGGCTAGGGGTTGAATCGGAGCTGTAGCCACCGGCCTACACCAGAGCCACAGCAACTCGGGATCCGAGCCGAGTCTGCAACCTACACCACAGCTCACGGCAACGTTGGATCGTCAACCCACTGAGCAAGGGCAGGGACCGAACCCGCAACCTCATGGTTCCTAGTCGGATTCGTTAACCACTGCGCCACGACGGGAACTCCTCCATTTTTCCTTCTGCTATGCTTAATGCTCACTGTAGGAAACAAAACAGAACATAAAACTCTATTCCATGTTCTACTTGTCGTGGCTGTGAAAAGCAGTTCAGTTGGGTCATACTCACAATGCACTAGGGACAAAGGAGGCGATCTGGGGGCTGGAAGCAAGGTTCTGTGACACCCTGTCACTCCATCAGCCCGATTCCTCTCCGTGGCTGTGCAGCACCCTCTGAGTGCTGCAATGGTCCAGTCTGAGGGAACAGAGGGGAAACCTGTCCAGGGAAGAAAACTTTGGTCCAGGCCCAGTGTGGCTGACAGCAGGCAGCACTTCACCTCGGAAGTGACCCAAAGAAGGCAGAACAAACTTTTATAAAAAGAATAGGAGAGGAGTTCCCGTTGTGGCACAGTGGTTAATGAATCCGACTAAGAACCACGAGGTTGCGGGTTCAATCCCTGGCCTTGCTCAGTGGGGTAACAATCCGGCGTCCGGCGTTGCCGTGGTGTAGGTTGCAGATGCGGCTCGGATCCCAAGTTGTTGTGGCTCTGATGTAGGCCGGTGGCTACAGCTCCGATTCGACCCCTAGCCTGGGAATCTCCATATGCCTCAGAAGTGGCCCTAGAAATGGCAAAAAAGACCAAAAAAAAAAAAAATATATATATAGGAGAGGGAGTCCCCGTGGTGGCTCAGTGGTTAACGAATCCGACTAGGAACCATGAGATTGCCGTTGGATTCCTGGCCTCGCTCAGTGGGTTAAGGATCCGGTGTTGCCATGAGCCTCGGTGTAGGTTGCAGATGCAGCTGGGATCTGGCGTTGCTGTGGCTGTGGTGTAGGCCGGTGGCTCCAGCTCCGATTAGACCCCTAGCCTGGGAACCTCCATATGCGCAGGTGTGGTCCTAAAGAGCAAAAAACCCAAAACAGCCATGCAGAGGACATATTAATAGGATTCGGGGACCAGGGTGATCTTGTGTAATGACCACTAGAGGGCTTTATTTTTACCTCAGCTTTTTAGAATGAGTTTTGTTTTGAAAGCTATAAATTATGTTTTACAGTATGCACTGAAGAAACCATACGGCATCCTCTATAAAAACCAATTGACGATTTCTTTTACTTTGCTCACTAAATTATAATTGCTCCATTATAAAAGTAACCAGAGTTCCCGATATGGCACAGTGGAAACAAATCTGACTAGGAACCATGAGGTTGCGGGTTCGATCCCCCCAGCCTCGCTCAGTGGGTTAAGGATCCGGTGTTGCCGTGAGCTGTAGTGTAGGTTGCAGATGAGGCTCAGGTCCCACGTTGCTGTGGCTGCGGTGTAGGCCGGCAGCTGCAGCTCCGATTCGACCCCTCCTAGCCTGGGAACCTCCATATACCACAGGTGCAGCCCTAAAAAGACAATTCCCATTGCAGCTCAATGGGTTACAAATGGGAACTCCCCAGAAACACAACACAGTTTTCCTCCTACCTCTCCATCACTCCTTCTTAGTTTCTTTTGTGGTTCCTTTTTCACCTGCACCCTGAATATCAGTGTGTCCTAGGGCTTGCCCCTTGGTATTTTTCTCTAATCCTTCCAGCTGATGGCTTAAGTTTCATGAGTTCAGATATCATATCTATGCCGGGGGCTCAAAATTGGTATTTCTAGGAGATCCCGTCGTGGCGCAGTGGTTAACGAATCCGACTAGGAACCATGAGGTTGCGGGTTCGGTCCCTGCCCTTGCTCAGTGGGTTAATGATCCGGCGTTGCCGTGAGCTGTGGCGTAGGTTGCAGACGCAGCTCGGATCCCGCGTTGCTGTGGCTCTGGCGTAGGCCGGTGGCTACAGCTCCGATTCAACCCCTAGCCTGGGAATTTCCATATGCCACGGGAGCGGCCCAAGAAATAGCAACAACAACAACAAAAGACAAAAAAAAAAAAAAAAAATTGGTATTTCTAGCCCAGACCTCCTTCCTGAATTCTCCACCAAACTTTTATAGCCAACTGCGTACTTAATATCTCCACTTGGGTGACTGCTAGATGTTTCAGATTTAACACGTCCAGCCCTCGAGTTCTGATCTTCACCCCGTGTCTCCAAAACCTGCTCTGCCCTCATCCATCCTTATCCCAGGAGAAGACAGTTCCATCAGGCTCAAGACCTTGCAGTTGTCCTTTGGCTCATCTTTCTTTCCCACCACACTCCTGATCCAGGCCAGAAATCCTGGTGGTTCTCCTCTCAACGTGCATCTACTATCTGTCCACCTCTCATCCTCATTACTACACCTCAGACCCAGCTGCTGTCACCCTTAGCCTGTATCACAGCCACAGCTCCTACCTGGTCTCCCCGCCTCCTTCCCTGCAGTCTGTTCTCTCGAAGCCACAGGTGAGTCCCTCTGCTCAAAATCCTTCAGTGGCTCCCCACTGCTCTGAGAGTAAAAACTAACATCCTGGGAGTTCCTGTGGTAGCTCAGCAGAAACAAATCCAACTAGCATCCATGAGGAGGCGGGTTTGATCCCTGGCCTCACTCAGTTGCTGTGAGCTGTGGTGTAGGTTGAAGACTTGGCTCAGATCCTGAGTTGCTGTGGCTGTGGTGTAGGCCAGCAGCTGCAGCTCCAATTCAACCCCTAGCTGGGAAACCTCCATATCCGGAGGGTGCAGCCCTAAAAAAAAAACAAACTAATGTCCTTGTAGTGGCCTACAAGGTCCTCCAGGGCCTGTCTGTCTCCTTCTATTTCTCTGATCTCATCCTCTGAGCCAGGCCCCCTTGCTCACTGCTCTCACCACCCTGGCCTCTGTGCTGTTCCCTTTATTTACTTATTTTTATTTTATAGTTGATTTACCATGTTGTGTCAATTTCTGCTGTACATCAAAGTGACCCAGTCATACACATATAGACATCCTTTTTCTTAACGATATCCTCTATCATGTTCTATCACCATGCTGTCACCTTTAAATGAGGCTCCTCTGACAACCTGGGTAAAGCTCCCATCTCCCCTTCACAGCACTCCCAAACCCCCTCACACTGCGATTTCTTTTTCCACACACATCCTACCTTCTAACATGTTCATAATTTACTCGAAATGATCACCGTTTGTACACTCTGCTAGGATATAAACCTCATGAGGCTAATCAGCCTTCTCTGTCTTGTTCAGTGCATGACCCCAAGCACCTAGCTCAGTGCCTAAAGTGCAGCGGCTGCTCAAATACGTGTCCAATGACTACATATCTTATGGTTAAGTCCAAAGTGACACTCTAGAAGCAGTATTCATTTTCTCATCATTTTGATCTTTAAAATTCTCTCCTTTGATACCAGAATGACGTTTCACCTGTTATACCTATGGATGCGTTGGTATTCAGAACTGAACAAATAAGATTAAACTCAGCACACCTTAGACGAATGCTATTTGTTGGTGGAGAAAAGAGATGATGTGTCTTGCTTTTGCTCCACAGCTTTATATGCATGTTGAAATGGAAACTTTATACATGGAGGAAATTTCTGTGTCTCTTTCACTATCATAAGTGTATGGAAGGAGGAAGGAATGATGACTCTTGGTGGCCACCTCCATTAACAGGGAAAGCTAGACAGATGGTGTCTGCTCCACTGTGTAGCAACTGAAAATCTCAGAGTGTTGGGTGGTGTGTGTGAGAAAAGGAGGAGGGTGAAGGAGCCAGGGCCTGACCTCAGGACCACGTCAGTTAGATGACAGATACATCTGACAAGTGACAACCATGATGCAACTCTTCTCAGGGGCATAAAATGTTTCCTTCTCAGTATTAGAGGATGATGACTTAGTTTCCATTGCTTTCACATCTCTCTACCACTACTCGCCTTGAAAAGCAACTCCTGTGTTCTCTGACTCAGGTAGGAACATAAGGCAGTCAAGTTTTAATAATAATAATATAACATAATATAATAATAAAATAATATATTATTATTATTATTTTGTCTTTTTAGGGCCACACCCATGGCATTTGGAAATTCCCAGGCTAGGGGTCAAATCAGAGCCTATCCCACCGCCACAGCAATTCGGGATCTGAGCCGTGTCTTCAACCTACACTACAGCTCATGGCAACGCAGGATCCTTAACCCACTGAGCAAGGCCAGGGATCGAACCCATGTCCTCATGGATACTAGTCAGGTTGTTACTGCTGAACCACGATAGGAACTCCAACTTTTAAGCTTTGACCCACAGAGTTCTCTGTCAGGGAGAAGATGACTGACTCATGTCTTGAAATCTGCACTCTATGTGTTTATGAGCCCATTTTTATGAGCTCCTTTTCAAAAAACTTGGCAAGATGTAAAAGTGTCAGTCTCATAGCAGACAGTAATTGTTCTCAAAAGAAATGCTGATCTGGTAGAAAGATCCCATTTATCTGATACACCATCATTAGAGACACCATCATTTACCTGCTGACAGGGCAATTAAGTGGACACCAAGTCCAGTTGGGAACAAACAAGCTGTATTTTTAAACTAGATATGAAATTTTCCCCTCCCCTCTGCCCCTCCCTTTCTAGAAATGAAGTTTTGAGACAAACAAACCAATAAATGGAGCATGTAATACTCAGAAGATAGCTTATGGCTTTGACTAATGCTCCTTCCAGGAGTTCCTGCTATGTTGCAATGGGATTGGTGGTATTTGGGGAGTGCTGGGACACAGGTTCGACCCCCGGCCTGGCGCAATGGATTAAGGATCCAGCTTTGCCGCAGCTGTGGCTTAGGTCACAACTATGGCTCAGATCTGATCTCTGGCCCTGGAACTCCATATGCCTTGGAGTGGCCAAGAAAGGAGAAAAAAAAAAAAAGGCTCTTTCCAAGGGCTCTGATGTGTCAGTATTGGAATGTAGCTGTTAGATCTCACTGGCCAGAGCCCCTCTGTCCATGCTGTCATAGTAGAATTATTGCCCAAAACCAGGGATCAGGGCCCTGAGCCATGCAGATAGGAACAGCAGACATGCTTTCATCTCTTTATGATCTCCTAAGGGGAGATTCAGGTAACATCTGTGAAGAATCTGTCATGTGCCAAGCGTTTCCACAAAATGTCACATAGCCATCACCAGGCTGAGTGTAATAAGTGTAATAAATAACTATACTTGCAGCAAAGGAAATGACTCTGCTAAGGAAGCTATGCTTGGTCCACATCACTCACTGAGTTTGCTCTGAGCTGCGATTTGAGCTTAGGTCCCAAACTCCAAAGTTGTAAATTTTTTTTTTTTTTCAGGGCCACACTTACAGCATATGGAGGTTCCCAGGCTAGGGGTCAAATCAGAGCTACATCTGTCACCCTACGCCACAGCCACAGCAGTGCAGGATCCAAGCCGAATCTGCGACCTACACCATAGCTCACGGCAATGCCAGATCCTTACCCACTGAGTGAGGCCAGGGATCAAACCCTCAACCTCATGGTTCCTAGCCAGATTCTTTTCCTCTGTGCCACGATGGGAACTCCCACGCTCTTCTAATTATAAGTGATTAGGCCTAAAAGAGATCATTTGACTACTTCTAGAAAACAATATGATTCTTCATTTTAAAAGTCAACTTGTAAAAGAAAACTTACAAAGTTGAGAGTGAAAATGCCTCAAAGCATACATACCCTCTCTCAAATCATCACATATAGTCTAATAAACAAGATCTCAGGATTTTTAACATAACCATGAGAGTACTTCACTGTGTTTCTGAATCCTCAGAGGAGACCTAGATAGATAAATTAGTTCCCTAGATGATTAAAGATCCAGTTTTAACAACAAATCTTATGCTTAAGAACCAACTCCAATCCTGTGACGCTTTACTAACCACTTTTCCAAGTGGATATCATTTTTGTCCTTTGGCCCTTCCATAGCCCTCACTGAAACCAGTCAATTTGCAATCACATTGTCTTAAATAACTCTCATTTTTACGCCAGAACTGGATAGATGCCTTACATATATTTTCTCTAATCCTTACAACTCTACAAAATTGGATTTATCCCTATTTTATAGATGTAGAAACTGATGTTGGAGTGGTTACCCAAGGGTTAGGTTACACAACTAGTAAGGGACAAAACCAGCACTTAAACCCAGCTGTTTTACTTCAGAGCCTGTAGCTCCACCCACTATGCAGTACTGCTTCTGCACAGCAGCGCTGGCTCTAACAATCACGTCCTGCGTCCTGTGACCCTGGGTGCGCTTTTAACCCTCTCAGTGCCTCTGCTGTTTTATTTCACCATGGTTATTGCTTTATGGTAAAAATTTAAAAAGCTAATGTGGCCAAGCCTCCTTGCCCGCCTGCTTGCATCTTTCACAAGTGTCCTATCTTATCTATCTCTTGCCTATCACTTTGTCTCTCGCCGAATTCCATCTGCGTGGAGGCATGAAGAACCTGAACCTCAGCGAGTCCAGAAACCGAGTTTGCATCGCCAGCTTCTATCTGTTATTTCCTTTTTTTTTTTTTTGATATTATCTTTTAAAACGTCAAGGCTATATGTATGCTGTGAGGGACCATGACATGTCTGCACATATAAAGTCACATCCAGAGGATTTTCCTGAAAAAGATAAGAAAACTTATGGTGAAATTCTTGAAGAGTTCCATTGAGTGCACTGAAGTCTCCAAAAGGCTTGCTCTGGTTTCACTGATGCTGCTTATTTCTGAATTTTGTGGAACTGTTTCTATGATTATCTGAAGTTTATGTTAATATATATGTTAATGCCTTGTGATTAAAATGGTCTTCATGAGCAAAAAAAAAAAAAAAAAGATAATGTATGTCACAGTCCTTGTACTATAATGGTTTATATTATTATCTGCACTGGATTTTATGCTCCTTCAGGGCACGTTTTTATGCCTTATATGCAGCTTCCTTTCAGCACCCACTAAAGGGTTTAACAGCAATTAAAGCTACCAGTCTTTGGAAAGATTTGAGACACCTTTTCCCCTCTGAGGGGGAAAGTGGTATCCTGTTCCATGCAGCTTGGATTAAGCATCCATAATCCAAACCTCGACTTACAACCCAGTGACAAACTCAGGGTACCTGTCACACATGAGATTTAAACAGCCTGCGTGGCATTTAACCCTGGTATCTCCCCTCCAGCATGGCTTTAATGCCCTAACAGTTTGGAAGAGAGAAAACCCCAAATGAAAAATATCAATACATTGTGTAAGAAAAACATGCCTGGAAGAAGGGAGAGCAGAAGAAGGACTGGTTTGTTTTTGAATTAACAGAGACCTCATTGTTCTGCAAACTGTCTGATTTACAGCTTCCCAATGACAGCAGGAAATACAACACTGTCTAAACTCATTCCTCACGATAAAATTTCCTTTACATCAAGACAAAGACCAACGACACATTCATTAAGTTTCCTTAGGCATCCGCACTGCCCCCTAGGTAAGATGGATGTATCTGATGGCACGTCCAGGGAAGGGTCCCATTATGGTCCAGAGTAAGACGGGTGCTGGATCTGCACCAGGAAAGCAGAGTGGAAGGGACCCAAGCCCTGCTCTGCGTTACATGCTTCTCGGGAAGCCACTTCATCTCTTTGTTAACAATGGATCTGTTTTCCGGTCTTTAAAACCCAGGGGACAGCATTATTTATTTTGCCTACTTCACAGGTTTACTGTGAAGGTAAACTGAAATAATATATGTGAAATTAATGTATAGATTATATTACAAGACATAACCAGATAATTACCTACCCCTTGTCCTTTGGTAAATGTCAAGATATTAGCAAAGCTGAGATACTGATTTCTTGGCATGTGTTCGCCTTATAATAACAAGGAGGACTTAACATCTATAGAAGCTATGGAAGAGATAACCAGTAAAATTGATCTTTCTACAATATATATATTTATTATTATTATTATTATTATTATTATTTTGTCTTTTTGCCATTTCTTGGGCTGCTCCTGAGGCATATACAGGCTAGGGGTCCAATCGGAGCTGTAGCCACTGGCCTATGCCACAGCCACAGCAACGCGGGGATCCAAGCTGTATCTGCAATCTACACCACAGCTCATGGCAACGCCAGATCCCTAACCCACTGAGCAAGGCCAGGGATTGAACCCACAACCTCATGGTTCCTAGTCGGATTCGTTAACCACTGAGCCACGACGGGAACTTCGGAACTATATATATATAATTATATATATATAATTTTTTTTTTAAAGCTTCAGATGGTTCAGCTATGTCTTCCAAAAAGTGTGAAAATGGACTTTCAGATGAAGATGTGGCCAGCGACTGCCTAGGTGACAGGCGCCACATAATGGATCCTTTTACCTCAGTCTCTGCAAAATGCCACATGGCACAGAGGACTAAAAACTAGTCCTCTCTCTGTCTCCCCATTTGTCATCCCAGCCCCTTCCTCAATGCCTCTGGCAGAAAGAAAATAAGGAGACACGAGAAATCAAAATTACCTTGGACCAGGACACGCCTACCATCACTCTTTGGATTTCCTTGACCCAAGTGTAGGAACTCACAAAGGGCTGATGATGGAGGTGACTCACTGACCCCTTGAGCCCAGTAATTCCTTGACCTATACTGACAACCTGCACCAGAACTTTAAGGAAAAAATGGCACAAATGTCCAGAAGTAAAGAGAAAGTCTCCAGATCACACACATAGTACACATACAAAAGAAAAAGTTATCCTCGTGCCATTTGTGTTTATCATTTATCAACTATGTTTTTTTTCTTTTTTCTTTCTTTTTTTTTTTTTTTTTTTTTGTCTATTTAGTGCCACATCCACAGCATATGGAGGTTCCCAGGCTAGGGATCCAATCAGAGCTATAGCTGCCGGCCTACACCACAGCCACAGCATCGCCAGATCTGAGCCTCATCTGCAACCTACACCACAGCTCACAGCAATGCTGGATCCTTGACCCACTGAGCGAGGCCAGGGATCGAACCCGAGTCCGCATGGATACTAGTCAGGTTTGTTAACTACTGAGCCATGATGGGAACTCCCATTTATCAACTATGTTGAACTGTAAACACATTTTCAGTCACAACAGTGAGAAAAAAGGAAGAAACATAACATGCACTTTTGAGCAAATTTTGCCAGAGGCAAATGCTTCAGACACCACTTCCTCTTGTTTCATTATGAAGAGGCTAAAATTTGCCTCGCATTAGAAATAAACAATATAAAAGTGCTTGAGCACTTGAAATCCTAACTTCCACTGAAACCCTTGCTCTCTCCCCTCATGAACTTGTTAACATTTCTCAAATACTCCTCTGAATAGAATTCCCATTTTCTCAGAAGTGTCCCACAAGCAGATACCATACTTCTGGGTGTCAAAGCCACTGGCTTTTATTATTTACCTAATTTTTGCACCCTTTGGTTGAAAAATTATTTATTTATGTTGACAAAATCATTGCACCATCTTTGTCCCTAATTATGATTGTAAGCTAATTAAAGAAAAAGTGACCTATCAAGTTTTTTGTATTGATGATACTTGTCCCAACATTTTAGGCTTTTTTTTTTTTTCTGTCTTTTTAGGGCCGCACCAGCAGCATATGGAGGTTCCCAGGCTAGAGGCTGAATTGGAGCTGTAGCCGCCAGCCTACCCCACAGCCACAGCAACACTGGATCTGAGCCACATCTGCGACCTACACCACAGCTCACAGCAACGCCAGATCCTTAACCCATTGAGCGAGGCCAGGGATCAGACCTGCATTCTCACAGGTATTGGTCAGGTTCATACCACTGAGCCACAGCAGGAACTCCCTAGTCTTCCTTTAAAAAAAAAAAAAAAAAATTGTTTCTGTTGGTGCAGGTTTAGCAATTTTTTAAATACCAAAGCACACCGTGAAACATATTCTCTGTTTAACAATCTGATGGATATGCTGACTTTGTCTTAGGAGATCTTGAATTTCAGGAGTCCCTAAATCACAACCAGGATAATGTTTAAGGCCAGCCTCAACGTCATCTCTCCTGCTCTTCTGAGAAGTTTTTCTGTGGGAACAACAGTATCCATTCCCAGCAAAGCCAGAGAAGCATACTCACCAAGTGAACGTAAGGCACGAAATATCCAAAAAGAGCAAGTGGTATTCCTATTGCCCACACGGCATATGCTGTCACCCTGAAGATGGCAAAGTTGAAAATTTTTTTTGGAGGGCTGAACTTTCTCCTGGAAAAGAGGGCAGCTCTGTTTCCTCCTTTGGTTCCCTCTTTTTCTTTGGTGCTGGAAGCCAGAGGTCGGTAGGTAAAGCCGGCCAGAAAGAGAACAAACATGAAGACGCAGAGGGCCCTCAGTGTGTGGAAGAGCCCCATGCTGTCAGTCAGGACCCGTAAAAGGAAAGGCAGCAAAATTGTGAAGATGCTGCTGCCAGCGGTGACGATGCCATTCACGAGCCCAAGGCGCTTCTTGAAATAGTGGCCCAGGATGACCAACGAAGGCTGGTAGGCAAAGGAGCAGCCGCAGGCAAATATAATGCCATAGGTAAGGTACAGAGGCTCTATGGAGCTGTGGAAAGATGGAAAGATGAAAGCAGCTTTTGTTACTTCTGTCACGTGCTTCATAGTATTTAAACCTTAGAGCAAAAGTGGGCTTCAGTTAATCAACATATTTTCTACAAATAAAAAGTAACCAGGAGTTCCCATCGTGGCTCAGTGGTTAACGAATCCGACTAGGAACCATGACGTTGCGGGTTCAATTCCTGGCCTCGCTCAGTGGGTTAAGGATCCAGCGTTGCACTGAGCTGTTGCGTAGGTCGTAGACGCGGCTCAGATCTGGTGTTGCTGTGGCTGTGGGTAGGCTGGTGCTACAGCTCTGATTCAACCCCTCACGTGGGAACCTCCATATGCTTCGGGTGCGGCCCTAGAAAAGACAAAAAAAAAAAAAAAGTAACCAAAAACAGAAGTGAAAATCTTAATAAATCAAGACTACAACACTAGGAGTTCCTGTTGTGACACAGCAGAAACAAATGCGACTAGTATCCATGAGAATGTGGGTTCGATCCCTGGCCTTGCTCAGTGGGTTAAGGATCTGGCATTGCTGTGAGCTGTGTGGTGTAGGTGGCAGTGAGGCTCGGATCCCTCGCTGCTGTGGTGTAGGCCAGCAGCTACAGCTCCAATTCAACCCCTAGCCTGAGAACTTCCATTTGCTGCAGGTGCAGCCCTAAAAAACAAAAACAAACAAAAAAAAACCCCTAATGTTTTCATTTAATCTGAACGGGTAATTTTAAAAATGCCTCGAGTATGTGAAAAATGACTGTTAACGTCATTTGTGATTTGACTTCTCCTTCTCTTTCTGGGAATTTCAGGTGACCCACACAGCACTGCGTAAAAACTGCTACGCACTCCACAACCCAGAAATAAAGGACGATGTCAAGCAGGGCCCCAGTAACTCTGGCAGCGATTAAACTAACAAACCAAAAACCTAGTCTCCATAAGAAAAATTTCTAAAAATTACAATTTAACCATGAAAACCCATTAGTTGATAGAGTTTTCCCAGGCACTTACTAAGCAATCTAATCAAAGAAAAGGCTGCACTTGATGTTTTCACCCCAAGGTTATGTTAGGACCGTTTGTACAGAGGAGCGGTTGTGTCGCATTTTGCTGGCCTAAGGGCTGGACAACCTTCGCCCTGTACTGCACTGCTCTCGGTGTTGTGCAAGATAACGAGAGAAATCATATTCTGATTGCAGGAAGACTAAATGAAATGCGTTCACGGGGTTCCCGGCTGGGAAGCTTTAGGGCCATGTAGGTCTCGAAAGAATAATCAAGGATTAAGAACTCTATCCTTTAATCAAGCAATGACACACGTCTCATGAAAGTAAAGGAACATAGCATTACATTCTTTGACACAAAGCAAGGAGTAAAAACTAAAGGTTTTTTTCTTTTAAAAAGTTCAATTCAAAGGACTATTTACCAGTAGTAAAGGCAAGCTATTTATTAGAAACTAAGATAAAGTTGGTTAATAATTAAATTTTGGACAATAATTCTAGCCTAGCAGTATGCTGAGGTAATCACAAGGAACTCAAGAATCTGATAAAATTGAGCATGCCGACAACCCTCTCTCTCTGAGATGCCCTCCCTCCTCTCTTACTCCATAGGCAGCACCATCTTCAAATGGCTCTTGAGTCACTCCCAGATTCTCCCAGACTACCCTTGTCTCACTCTCATCACCCTTTATCGACTCTCCACTCTTTATTCAATAAACATATTTAACAGCCACTATGTTCCAGGTACGTAGTGGAAAAAAATATTTAAAATGTGGTTATGCCCTATTTCTAGTCTGCTTAGTGAAGCAAGACATCCATCCCTGGATAAGCAATAAGGTTCTGCTGTGTAGCACAAGGAACTCTATCTAGTCACTCGTGACGGAACATGATGGAGAATAATGTGAGAAAGAGAAAGTGTATATGCATGATTGGGTCACTTTGCTGTACAGCAGAAATTGACGGAACACTGTAAATCAACTATAATAGAAAAATAAAAATCTTGAAAAATAGAACAAAAAATAAATAAACAAAATTAAAAAAATAAAGTTTAGGAGTTCCCATCGTGGCTCAGTGGTTAATGAACCCGACTAGTATTCATGAGGACTTGGGTTTGGTCCCTGGACTCGACCAGTGGGTTGAGGGTCCAGCATTGCCGTGAGCTGTGGTGTGGATCTTGGCCGCAGCTCAGATCCTGTGTTGCTGTGGCTGTGGTGTAGGCTGGCAGCTACAGCTCCGATTCGCACCCCCAGCCTGGGAACCTCCATATGGTGTGAGTGCAGCTGTAAAAAGATAAAGAATTACTTAGTTAATTAATTAAAAAAAACAAAGTTTAGCTGATGAGTAAAAAAAAGACCTCTACCCCCAAACAGTAAGAATATAGAGCAAAATATAAATATTACTAATACTTCATTCATTCTGCATCCATTCTTCCACAAAAGTAATTTTTCTAGATAATTGCAACTTACTGAAGGTGCTAATTTATTTTTAGTTAACAATTTTTATTTTATTTTTATTTTTTTGTCTTTTAGGGCCACATCCTCGACATATGGGGGTTCCCAGGCCAGGGGTCAAATCGGAGCTACAGCTGCGGGCCTACATCACAGCCATAGCAATGCGGGATCCGAGCCTTGTCTGTGAACTACACCACGGCTCATGGCAATGCCACATCCTTAACCCACTGAGTGAGGCCAGGGATCGAACCTGCGTCCTCTTGGATACTAGTCAGATTCGTTTCCACTGAGCCACAATGGGAACTCCCCTTTAGTTAATAATTTTTAAAGGAAAAATCTACACCTAAATACATTTCTCTACCTTCTTCAAAGAGGATACTAAAAATAGTATTCACAGCACGGTATCACCATGAACATCAGTATCTATACAATTATACCACATTATTATAAAGCTGTCAGTTGGAAAACCAGAGAACCACAGGCGTAAATTGAAGACATTCTTTTGTATACCATTTAAATCCTGAGTTCTGGCTAAGATGAGCCTTTTGTCTCTCCTACAGAGTAAAGTACATAAGCTTTGTAGTGGCATTTTCACTGCTGTTGGAAGCATTTTCACTTCTAAATTTTCACCTTAGTAACAGATGGTTCAAATTGTTAAAGTTTGACAACTGAAAAAGTATAGCGTAAATCAGTAAGATACCAATTACGTGCGCAAAAGAGGATTCAAAGAAGAAACACTGATGTGACTCGGGGTTGCTAAAAAAGGTTTTCCTGAGAAGGTAGAACTTGAACTAGAGCAAAAGCGGGTTGGTCTACTGCTCAACACTTGGAGTTTATACACATGTCCCCTTGCTCTTAGGTGCTGCCCTTAAAGTTTGGTAACTCTTGATCACTGGGTGAAATAATGAATAGAAAATATGAGAACACTGCATGTAATAAGGTTAAGATGTACATACTGCTTGCTATACATGAAATAGATAACAAACAAGGACCTACTGTATAGCACAGAGAACTCTATTCAACTATATTCTGTGATAACCTGAATGGTAAGAGAATCTGAAAAACAATGAATATAAGTATATGTACAAACTGAGTCACTTTGCTGCACACCTGAAACTAACACATTGTAAAACAACTATTTTCCAATGAAACTAAAAAAAGAAAAAAGGTAAAGATGGCTTCAAGACATTGTGTTTTAGGAGTTCCTGCTGTGGTGCAATGGGTTAAGAACCCAACTGCAGCAGCTCAGATCAGAGCAGAGGTGCAGGTTTGATCCCCAGATGACACAGTGGGTTAAGGAGCCAGTATTGCTGCAGCTGTGGCTTGGACTCAATCCCTGGCCTGGGAACTTCCATATTTCTTAGACGTGGCTATTAAAAAGAGACACTTTGTTTTAGTTAGGGGAAGCAGGGGAAGGGAGCAAGAGAGAGAGAGAACTGGGTCATAATGTAAAATACATTTCATAATTTTTATTTCTCAATGGTCAAAAAGTTTAAGAAACACTGCTTGCTGTAAGTGGGTTTGTGTGTATGTGTTTGTCTGCCAAATCAGGTAATAAGTTACATTGGTTTTCTCTCTCTTAGTTCTCCCTCCACCAAAGCCTGGGTGTTAATAAGTTCAGCAAGCACTAAGGCCACTGGTACCTGGTGGCTTCCAGACCCAAACAGGTATGTGATGAGGCAGTGGTAACACCATGTTCTACTAGTGATAAAGAAGAACTAAAAGTAAATGACCTCACAGAATTACCTAAGCAGTATCTTTTACAAACAAAGCTGTTTCCTGTTTCTTTAAAAAAACAACCTAGGAGTTTCCATCGTGGTTCAGCAGCTTAAGGACCTGACCTTGTCTCTGTGAGGATGTTGGTTCAATCCCTGGCCTCACTCAGTGGGTTAAGGATCCAGTGCTGCTGTAAGCTGCAGTGTAGGTTACAGATTAAGCTCGGATCTAGTGTCACCATGGCTGTGGCACAGGCCGTAGCTGCAGCTCCAATTCCACCCCTGACCTGGGAATGTCCATATGCTACAGGTATGGCCATAAAAAAAAGAGGAAACAATAAATACAAAATAAAAGTATAAAAAAAATACAGAAATTGATACAATGTTGTAAATCAACTGTAATTAGGCACTTTAAAGGTGGAATATTTATTTTCTAACAAGAAATAAAAATAATTATTTAGAATCCATATAAAATTTCTAAATTAGGTGAAAGAAAGTCTTATTGTGTATGTGTATGGATGGGGGGGAGTAAAATTAGTAAACCAAGGATTTTGTTGATTAAATCTTGAATATTTAAAAATAGACAGAGTAAGAATTCTAAGTTTGATTTTTTCTTTCTAATGACCCCAATCATGCTTTCAAGGAGAGAACAAAAAAAGCTACGGAAGGGACAGAGACAGGAATGAGATAAACTACTAGAGACAGATCGGAAATCATCTTAAGGGTTTTGTTGTTAATCACCTCCTATTAGCCAGAGCTACTTATTAAACTGGTATTTCTCTAACTGGGGATTATTCTGACAATAAAAGGGGATGTACTGGTAGAACTGGAGCTGGAGGGAGAGGTTCCTCCTATAGCAGAGTGCCTGCCAGCCCTTTACAGTTAGTTCCTCTGCAGCACACTACAGCTTTTAACGGACACATGGAAAGTATACTGACAGGAAGTTTTAAGCTGCATTTGACCGCTTCGTTTTATCATGATCTTTTTAAATTTCAACATGAGCTTTTTTTTTTTTTTTTTTTTTTTTTTTTGCCACTCTCAGGCCGTATGGAAGTTCCTGGACCAGGGATTGAATTCAAGCCACAGCTGTGGCAATGCTAAAACCTTAACCCACTGTGCCAGGGCAGAAATCAAACCCACACAGCCAGAGACAATGCCAGGATCCTTAACCCAGTGCGCCACAGTGGTCCAAATACAGCAGCTTGGGTTGTGAGGTATGGATGGGTTCCATCCCTGGCTTGGTGCAGTGGGTTAAAGTTGTCAGCATTGCGGCAGCTGTAGTGTAGGTCACAGCTATGGCTCAGATTTGACCCTGGCCCAGGAACTTTGATATGGTGTGGGTGGGGACATAATTGTTTTTTTTTTTTTTTTTGGTCTTATTAAGGCTGCACTCGCATCATATGAAAGTTCCCAGGCCAGGGGTCTAATCAGAGCTGCAGATGCTGGCCTGCTCCACAGCCACAGCAATGCAGGATCTGAGCTGCATCTCGACCTACACCACAGCTTACAGCAATGCCAGATCCTTAACCCGATGAGCAAGGCCAGGGATCGAACCCAAGTCCTCATGGATACTAGTTGAGTTTGTTACCACTGAGCATGACAGGAACCCCATAAAAATTTTTTTTAATTAAAAAAGAAAGAATTCTCCACCTGGGTTGAAACAAATAGCAAAGTCTGGATCTTGTTAATAGAAATATTTCATACCAAGCCTATGAACAACAGCTTCAAAATACTACTTCTCATACTCTTTGGGCCTCAGACAGAGCTGATCTTAAACTCAGACCATTGCTTTAGGCAACATATTGTTATAACTCGAGTTAAGATTTTTCTGTGAATGGAAAAAACAACAGGAGAAAACATTTTTTCTTGGCATCAGGGAATGTGTGTATCCTGACTGACATTTAACTCTTAGGCTCTGTAAGCAAAAGCATTCAAATTCACAAGCTCTGATTTGTTGCTGTGGACAACAGTGCACAAGGGCTATGGCTTAACATTTAAGCAACAAAAAGGAGGATTTTCCCTTGTAAACAGCAAAGTTTCCAAAAGGAAATCTTTATTTTACTTGTATTTTTTGTCTTTTTAGGGCCACACCCACAGCCTATAGAGGTTCCCAGGCTAGGGGTCAAATTGGAGCTGCAGCTGCTGGCCTACACCACAGCCACAGCAACGCCAAATCCTTAACCCACTGAGCGAGGCCAGGGATCGAACCTAAGTCCTCGTGGATCCCAGTCAGGTTCGTTAACCACTGAGCCACAGCAGGAACTCCTCCAAAAGGAAATTTTTAAGGCATCTAACAGTTTTTGAAAAGTTACAAGGAGAAACCAAGTCCTTACCTTACAAAAGAACTTGACATGAGTCCAACAAATCCAACAGCAGCACCCACGACAGCTGTTTTCCGACAACCAAACATGTCTGTGAAGACGCTGACTATTGGGCAGCAAAAGAAAATCATCCCCATGGAGAGGGAATTTACCCAAGCTGTAAACAGAGAACAAAAGGGACACTATGACAAGTAAGTTCTATTTGTTCTTATCCTGTAGGATACAATACATAGTTAGAAAAGTATTGATGAATGGGGGGTAAGTCAAACTAAATAACAGATGTGAATCATGGATCAAAGGATTGGCCAATACTATTTATAATGAGCAAAGGAAGTATTTGTGTTTAATCAAACTACTGAAAAGTTTGTACTTTTTTCTTTTCTTTTTTGTCTTTTCTAGGGCTGCACCCATGGCATATGGAGGTTCCCAGGCTAGGGGTCGAATCAGACCTGTTGCTGCCGGTCTACGCCACAGCCATGGCAACACCAGATCCTTAACCCACTGAGCGAGGCCAGGGATTAAACCTGCAACCTCATGGTCTCTAGTCGGATTTGTTAACCACTGAGCCACGGCGGGAACTACAAAAAGTTTGTATTCTTAAATAAACATTCTCCCGTTGACCTAAACACTATTAATCTCTAGCCTTATATCTATGGTTTTAAGCAACTTCTAATCTATGAAGAGAAATTTATTTAAAAAAAAAAATGATACATGGAGTTCCTGTCATGGCTCTGCGGAAACAAACCCGACTAGTATCTATGAGGATGCAGGTTCAATCCCTGGCCTCGCTCAGTGGGTTAAGGATCCAGTGTTAGCGTGAGCTGCGGTGTTGGTCGCAGACAAGGCAAGGATCCTGCATTGCTGTGGCTGTGGTGTAGGCCAGTGCCTGCAGCTCTGATTCAACCCCTAGCCTGGGAACTTCCGAATGCTGTGGGTGCAGCCCTGAGAAAAAAAAAAAAAAAGATTCATTAGGAACACATGCCTAATCCAAAGAAATGATCAAAGTCCAAAGGAATGAAGATGACTGAAGTCAAGACAATGGGGAACTCTTGGGGAAGGAAAAGGAATATTGCCATTTGAATCCAGCAGTTATGAACTGAACATCCTGCCTTGAGTCTGTGCTTTTGTTAAGGGAATCAAGTCATATACAGGTAGTCTATTTGTTGACCTGGAAAATAGTTATTGCATATTCACTTTATAAAACCACTCAGCCCTCAGTCTAAATGAATCTGACTGGCATCCATGAGGACGCAGGTTCAATTCCTGGCCTCGTTCACTGGGTTAAGGGTCCAGCATTGCTGTGAGCTGTGCACCACTCAGATTTGGAGCTGCTGTGGTTGTGGTGTAGGCTGGCGATTACAGCTCCAATTAGACCCCTAGCCTGGGAACCTCCACATGCTGTGGATGCAGCCCTAAAAAGACTAAAAAAAAAAAAACCCAAAAAACCAAAAAAGTATACATGCATTTTATCTTTTACAATAACAAAGATTTAAGAATTGTAAGTCATAATTTCCTATTCTAATTCTGTAGATCGAAACAAACAAGAGGAAAGCAAAAAAGAAAAACATACCGAGTACAAATGATCACAAATTTATGCCAAAGAACGGACTGATCTTACAGGATATCAAGTCTGTAAATTCTTAAAACGTACAATAAACTACTGGGGCCCAAGTGAACATGAGCTATAACACAAAGAGATCAGGGTCCAAATCCCCCAGCTTCGTAACTACAATAGATCCTTCAGCAAGTAGGATACATCCTTCGTCAAGTCACTTCCACTGTTTTCTCTTCTTGAAAGAGGATCAAATACATACCTTTCCAGGATCACTAAGGATTAGAAAAGATATATCTAAACATCAGTATAGAAGGTTACGGAAACTCTTTCACAGTTTTTTGGGGTTTTTTGTTTTTTGGGTTTTTTTGCTTTTTAGGGCCTTGCCCACGGCATGTAGAGGTTCCCAGCTAGGTGTCTAATTGGAGCTACAGCCACAGCAACTGGGGATCCGAGCCACATCTGTGATCTACACCACAGTTCACAGCAATGCTGGATCCTTAACCCACTGAGTGAGGCCAGGGATCAAACACGCAACTTCATGGTTCCTAGTTGGATTCATTTCCGCTGTGCCACAATGGGAACTCCTCTTTCACAGTTTTAACAACAAGTTGTCTTATAAAAAGAAACAGGTGATCTCGAGCACCCCATCCATCTTTGACAGGCTACTAGTCCATTACTCTATCTCCTGGCTGTACCCAGGCCATATGGAAGTTCCCAGGCCAGGGATCAAACCCGAGTCAGAGCTGCAACCTATACCACAGCTGTGGCAACGCCAGATCCTTTCAACCTACTACACCAGGCTGGGGCTAGAACACGCCACCACAGAGAAAACAGTGGATCTTTAACCTGCCGTACTACAGCGTGAACTCCTACCATTTTTTTTTTTTTTTTTTTTTTTTGGTCTTTTTAGGGCCACATCCGCAGCATATGGAGGTTAATTTCCACTGAGCCATAAGGGGAACTCCAACCATTTCTTAATAATGAGATCCAAATGGAAATTTACCAGACTAACAATTTCACTTAATTCTTTCCCTAACAATTCCACTTAATTCTTTCCCTTCTTACATTTTAAACTGTATATTTTAATCAGCCATAATTATCTTTCTTTTCTTCCCTTTCCAATAGGAGACTGTGATCTTAAAACAAAACACAATCAAAAGACTGTACAAAACAATGGGTCTGCTCAGGGAGAAGTAAGAATTCTTTAGTCTAAGTTATATAAAAATGCCACTGATTTATAACAATTTAATCTTATTCAAAAAACCTGAGTCATCTATCATGTTTACGAACAATGTTAACAATCTAGGCAGATTTGAAGAGCATCCTAACCTTTATTTTTTGGATAAAGGCACTTTTACAATTGAGTGAAATGCCAATTCTAAATAGGAGACCACATTAAGAAATTCAAGAGTATATATTTATATTGCATGTAACACTCACATAAATCAAGGCACTTTAAAGAATCAGAACAAATCTTTCTGCTTTACAGTAGGCGTTGGTCCACTGCAATACCAAATGTGAAAATGTTTAGAGGAGAATTTTACATCCACTGAACAAGCACTAACTGCAGGATATGATATAATCAAATACAACTTTACTTTTTTTTCTTTGTCCTTTTTAGGGCTGCGTGCGTGGCATCTGGAGGTTCCCAGGCTGGGGTCAAACTGGAGCTACAGCTGCTGGCCTATACCACAACCATGGCAACGCCAGATCCGAGCCATGTCCGCCACCTACACCACAGCTCACAGCAATGCCAGATCCTTAACCCACTGAGCGAGGCCCGGGATGGAACCTGCATCCTCATGAATACGAGTCGGATTCGTTTCCACGGAGCCATGACGGGAACTCCAAATACAACTGTATTTCTGTCTCAATTATCTTCTCAAACTGTATGGGGAGAAAATGTTCCCTTGCCTCTGGACCGCTTCAGCAGGCCCACACAACTCTTCTGGTCTGGTCAGTGCTAAATAACAGAAAGGCCTACAGTCACTCTTAGGTTACAGACGAATCTTCTTCCGCAACCCCAACTGGGAAGAGAGGAAGATCAGCTGCGTCTCTTTTCCACAACCTTTCCTACCATCCTCAGCTGTCATTTTCTCCAAAGTGAGCATGAGACAGAGAGGTCCTGGGAGGAGGAAGGTGAGGAGATTTAATTTAAGAGGTTCTGCCAACAGGCCTGTCTGAAGCAGACCCTTGTTCTCAGAGGCATTTCTGTGTCTTCGATGTTTCACCTCAGAGGTCCTTCTGGCTGTAGCTCCAGTAACATAAACAGTTCATTCTCCTCCCAGCTGGCTGGCTGTCACTTAAAGGACTCACTGTTGTAGCCTCATTGCCCTTCCAGGAGGTTTATTTGGGCAGGAATCCAAACGGCTCCAGGCTGCCCTTCTCCAGTGCTGGGCCTGCCTCTGCTCTGCAGGAAATAATTCAGATTTCCTTTGCCCTCACAAACGCTGGAGTGTAGGCCAATTCCAGCACAGCCCACCTCCTGCTGTGGGATCCATGGGCCACCTACACTTCTCTCCTTGTTAAGGTTTCTCAGGGGATTCAGACCTCAGCCCTCTGTCCCCCTCACGAAGGGAATTCTTTAAAATCTCTAAGTAATCCCTCTAAAGCTCCTCTTACTAGATATTGAGAGAGTGTGGACCCCCACTTTTCCCATGAAGCCGCCGTACCATTTTACAAAGGAATCCTCACACAATGTTTCTCCTTGACCCATGAGTATCCTTCTTAGGGGTTTTAGAGCCTCTAACTGGTTCTTAAACGTGAAATATAGCATTTTTTTTTAATGGCCACGCCTACGGCATATGGAAGTTTCTAGGCCAGGGATCCAATTGGAGCTGCAGCCACTGGCCTACATCACAGCCACAGCAACGAGGGATCAAAGCTGCATCTGTGACCTACACCACAGTTCACAGTAACACCGGATCCTTAACCCACTGGTCGAGGCCAGGGATCAAACCTGCATCCTCGGGAGTTCTCGTCGTGGCGCAGTGGTTAACGAATCCGACTAGGAACCATGAGGTTGCGGGTTCGGTCCCTGCCCTTGCTCAGTGGTTAACGATCCGGCGTTGCCGTGAGCTGTGGTGTAGGTTGCAGACGCGGCTCGGATCACGTGTTGCTGTGGCTCTGGCGTAGGCCGGTGGCTACGGCTCCGATTCAACCCCTAGCCTGGGAACCTCCATATGCCGCGGGAGCGGCCCAAGAAATAGCAACAACAACAACAACAACAAAAAAAAAAAGACAAAAAAAAAAAAAAAAAAAAAAAAAACCTGCATCCTCATAGAAACTACTCAAGTTCGTTACTGCTGAGCCACAATGGCAAGTCCATAGTTTTTCATAACATTTTAACATGGCATGACAAAGCATCCAAGGCACTATAGGTTATGATATATACCATAAAAATAAAATAGACTGTTGTTCCCTTTCACCCCTTCCATGTTTGACATGATTATTATTAATAACAGAAACTGAGAAACAAAGCCATAGTCACTGTATGCAACGTTTAAAAAAATGCAAACTAGCCCTAATCTCTCTATGTAATTCCATCAATCAAAGGAAGAAGTAAAACTATCACTATTTGCAGATGACATGATGCTATACCTAGAGAATCCTAGAGACTCTACCAGAAAACTGTTAAGAGCTCACCCATGAATTTGGCAAAGTCGCAGGATACAAAATTAATACACAGAAATTGATGGCCTTTCTATACACTGAAAGATCAGAAAGAGAAACTGGGGAAGCAATCCCATTCACCGTCACATCCAAAAGAATAAAATACCTAGGAGTAAACCTACCTAAAGAGACAAAAGACTTGTACTCTGAAAACAAGACGCTGATGAAAGAAATCAAAGAGGACACAAATAGATGGAAAGACATACCATGCTCTTGGATTGGAAGAGTTATATTGTCAAAATGACCATACTACCTAAGGCAATCTACAGATTCAATGCAATCCCTATCAAAGTACCAAGGACATTTTTCACAGAACGTGAACAAAATATTTTAAAGTTTGTTTGGAAGCATAAAAGACCCAGAATAGCCAAAGACATCCTGAAAAAGGAAAATGGAGCTGGAGGAATCAGGCCCCCTGACTTCAGACTACACTACAAAGCAACAATCATCAAAGCCATATGGTACTGGCACAAAGACAGAAATATAGATCAGTGGAACAGGATAGAAAGCCCAGAATTAAACCCATGCACCTACAGCCAACTAATCTATGACAAAGGAGGCAAGGATATACAATGGAGAACAGACAGCCTGTTCAATAAGTGGTGCTGGGAAAACTGGACAGCCACATGGAAAAGAATGAAATTAGAACATTCCTTAACACCATACACAAAAATAATTAAAATGATTAAAATAATTCAAAATGATTAAAGACCTAGATATAAGGCCAGACACTATAAAACTCTTAGAGAAAAACACAGGCCAAACACTCTCTGACATAAACGACAGCAATATCTTCTCAGATCCACCTCTTAGAGTACTGACAATAAAAACAAAAATAAACAAATTGGACCTAATCAAACTTAAAAGTTTCTGCACAGCAAAGGAAACTCTAAACAAAATTAAAAGACAACCCACAGAATGGGAGAAAATCTTTGCAAATGAAGTGACTGACAAGGGATTCATCTCCAAAATTTATAAACACCTTCTACAGCTCAATACCAAAACAAACAAACAACCCCATCAAAAAATGGGCAGAAGAACTAAACAGACAGTTCTCCAAAGAAGACATACAGATGGCCAAAAAACACATGAAAAGATGTTCAACATCACTCATCATTAGAGAAATGCAAATCAAAACCACTCTGAGATACCCCCTTACACCAGCCAGAATGGCCAGCATCAAAAAGTCTACAAACAATAAGTGCTTGAGAGGGTGTGGAGAAAAAGAACCCTATTATACTGTTGGTGGGATTGTACATTGGTGCAACCACTGTGGAAAGCAGTATATAGATAGATTCCTCAGAAAACTAAACATAGAACTACCATTTGATCCAGCAATCCCACTCCTGGGCATCTATCCAGAGAAAACCATGACTCACCAAGACACATGCACTCCGATGTTCACTGCAGCACTATTTTCAATAGCCAAGACATGGAAACAACCTAAATGTCCATCAACAGAGGAGTGGATCAAGAAGATGTGGTACATATACACCATGGAATATTACTCAGCCATTAAAAGGAATGAAATACCAGCATTTTTAGCAACATGGATGGACCTAGAAATTATCATGCTAAGTGAAGTCAGCCATACAATGAGACACAAACATCAAATGCTTTCACTGCCATGTGGAGTATGAAAAAAGGACAGACCGTACTTTTTGCAGAACAGATGCTGACTCACAGAGATTTTGAAAAACTTATGGTCTCCGGAGGAGACAGTTTGGGGGGTGGGGGGATGTGCTTGGGTTGTGGGATGGAAATCCTGTGAAATTGGGTTGGGATGATCATTGTACAACTACAGGTGTGATAAATTCATTGAGTTAAAAAAAAATGCAAACTAGCCCTAACCTCTCTATGTAATTCAATCAATCACCCACACAGGATTTCCTATTGGGGGGGGGGAGCAAATCTTTTTCAGTGGAAGAGTTACTATTTACTTACTTATTTATTTTTAGGGTTGCACCTGCAGCATATGGAAGTTCCCAGGCTAGGGGTGAAATCAGAGCTGCAGCTGCTGGCCTACACCACAGCCACAGCAATGCTGGATCTGAGCTGCATCTGTGACCTGTACCATAGCTCACAGCAAGGTCAGACCCCTAACCCACTGAGCAGTGCCAAGGATCAAACCTGCATTCTCATGGGTAGTAGTCAGGTTCATTACCACTGAGGGGCAACAGAGCTCCCTAGGTTGGGAAATCTTTAGTAAAAAATAAGAAGCTGGAGTTTCCAGGTGGCTCAGGGGGTTAAGGATCTAGCATTGTCACTATTGCAGCTCAGGTCACTGATGTAGTGTAAGTTCAATCCCTGGCCTTAGAAACTTCCACATACCATAGACACTGCCAAAGTATAAATAAAATAAAATAAAATAAAATTCACCAATTTTAAAAAACAACAGGGGAGTTTCATTTGTGGCTCAGCAAGTTAAGAACCCGACATAGTCTCTGTAAGGATGTGGGTTCAATCCCTGGTCTTGCTCAACAGGTTAAGGGTCCAGTATTGCCACAAGCTGCAGTGTAGGTCAAAGATGTGGTTCAGATCTGGCGTTGCTGTGGCTGTAACGGAGGCCTACAGCTGCAGCTCAGATTTAACCCCTAGCCCAGAAACTTCCATATGCCACAGGTGCAGCCATTAAAAATAATAATAATAAATGAATAAATAAATCAGTAAGTAATAAGAAGCTTTCCAATTTCTCCATCCAGACTCCCTTTGTTTCCATACTGAGAACAAATCCTCAGTGCCCAGAATATGACCAAAGGAGAATGCAAATCATTCGGAGGAAATCTTTTTTTTTTTTTGCTTTTTTGGGCCACACCAGTGACATATGGAGGTTCCCAGGCTAGGGATTGAATCCGAGCTACAGCTGCCAGCCTATACCACACCACAGCAATGCCGGATCTGAGCTGCATCTGTGACCTACACCACAGTTAATGGCAACACTGGATTCTTAACCAGCTGAGCGAGGCCAGGGATAGAACACCAACCTCATGGTTCCCAGTTGGATTCATTTCTGCTGTGCCACAATGGGAACTCCAAGTTTAATATTCTTAAAGATTTTCTTGCATATTAAGTAAAACAAAGGTATTATAATAATGCAGATGTAAATTAAATGACTGAAAGGACAAAATGTTTACAGTTGAAAACACTCAAAGGGAAGAGTTCTATAATTAAACATTTATAAATACTCTTGTGCCCTGTTTTAATAGCTCCAACTCCCACTTCCACTTGATCTTGGCCTCTTTCAAGACAGCTTTGCTCTATAACATCTGAACATTCATCTAACACCCTCAAATAAAATGAAACAATATATCAAAACTGAGATTAAAATGCAAAATATTATTTAACAAAGTCTCAATGACTTTTGGAGCATGGAGTTGCCTGGCAACTACACAAAAATTCAGGAATGAATAGATTGAACCTGACCATTTTACTGCCACCTAAAGGTTACCTTGATAGTTATATTTCATTGGGGGTGGTTTTAAATTTATCTGCTATTAACTTTTGTTAGTGGCATCAGAATGGTCAAGAAAACACTACTACAAATAATAATTATATAACTGGGGGGTGGGGGGCTTTTTTAAACACACTGGAAAACAAAACAAAACAAAAAACGCACAGAAACTGGAGGAGAGTTTATGCTTGAGGAGCTGAAACTGAAACAAGAATTACAAGTTTGTAGGTTTTCTTGAGAATCAACAAAATATGTAGGTGCTAGGAAGACTAGTAAGGGGCCAGCCTAAAGAAAAGCAGCAGCTGGATAAAAAGAGAAACAGGAGATCAATATTTATTGACTCTGAATGGGCTCAGATGTTGATTTTGGAAGACAAAGGCTACAAAATGTCTACTATAAATGTTAGAAGTACTAAAGGATAATGTTTTCGAAGAATTAAAATATGGTCTTATTGAGTGAACAGATAGAGAATCTCAACAGTGAAGTGTAAACTAGAAGAAAATGTAACGTCTAGGAGTGAAAAGTACAACTGAAAAAGTGCATTCGGTAGGCTTGCTAGCAACTTGTAAATAAAGCAAGAATCCAAGAATGTGAAGACAGAAAGTACCCAATCTAAGAAAAGAGAGAGAAATAACACTAAACACAAATGAACAGTCTTAGAGATCTGTAGGACAAAAATAAAGAGGCCCAACACAAATATAATTGAAGTCCTAGAAAAGGGAGAAAGAAAAAGGAGCAGAAAGATATATGAAGAAATTATGCCTCCTTCCACCAAAAATCACAAATTTGGTGAAAAGCATTAACTTATAAATCTAAGAGGCTCAAAGAAACACCAGCAGTATAAATTCTAAGCATACCATTCCTAAGCACATTATGATTAAACTTCCAAATACCAAAGATAAAGAGAAAATTTTGAAAGCATCCTGAGAAAGATGACGTATCCACGCAGAACAATATCATTATCATCTAGCTTCTCATAAGAAATAATGGAGGACAGACATTGGAACTGGAGCTGTCATACTAAAGAGCTGAGAAGAAAATAAACTATAACCATGAATTCTATAACTAGCTAAACTGCCTTCAAAAAATAAAGGCAAAATAAAGATTTTTTCAGATAATAAAAACTGAGAGACTTTTGTCACCTGAAAATTTCCACTACAAGAAATCTTAAAGAAAGCTCTATAGACTGAAGGGAAATGACACCAGCTAGCCACTTGGGTCCAAGGAAGGACTGACACATACAAACACACACACACACACACATTGTTTTCTCATAATTTCTCTCTCTTTTTTTTTTTTTCTGTCTTTTTGCCTTTCCTAGGGCCGCTCCTGTGGCATGTGGAGGTTCCCAGGCTAGGGGGTCTAATCGGAGCTGTAGCCACCAGCCTACACCAGAGCCACAGCAATGCAGAATCCAAGCCGCGTCTGTGACCTACACCACAGCTCATGGCAACGCCAGATCTCTAACCCACTGAGCAAGGCCAGGGATTGAACGTGCAACCTCATGGTTCCTAGTCGGATTCCTTAACCACTGTGCCACGATGGGAACTCCTCTCTCTTTTTTTTAATGGCCACACCCACAGCATATGGAAGTTTCCAGGCCAGGGAGTGAATCAGAGCCACAGCTGTGACCTACATCACAGCTGTTGCAACGCTGGATCCTTAAACCACTGTGCTGAGTTAAGAATCAAACACATGCCTCCACAGCAACCTGAGCTGCTGGATTCTTTACCTACTTTGCCACAGTGGGAACTCATCTCATAATTTCTTCACAAGACATATGACCATTTTTAAATAGCAAAAACTATAACACTGTATATAGATTTATTGTATATATAATAATGATCTAACATTTAGATGGAGGTAAATAAAAACACACTGTCACAATATTCCTATATTTTATCAGAAGCAATTCCATATCAGTGTAAAGTACATGGAGACAGCTTAAAGATGCATGTTGTGGAGTTCCCGTCGTGGCGCAGTGGTTAAGGAATCCGTGGAACCATGAGGTCGCGGGTTCGGTCCCTGCCCTTGCTCAGTGGGTTAACGATCCGGCGTTGCCGTGAGCTGTGGTGTAGGTCGCAGACGCGGCTCGGATCCCGCGTTGCTGTGGCTCTGGCGTAGGCCGGTGGCTACAGCTCCGATTCGACCCCTAGCCTGGGAACCTCCATATGCCGCGGGAGCGGCCCAAGAAATAGCAACAACAACAACAACAGACAAAAAAGAGGCAAAAAGACACACACACAAAAAAAAAAAAAAAAAGATGCATGTTGTAATCCCTACAGAAAGCATTTAAAAAAAAAATTGAGAGATATAGCTTGAAAGCCAAGAGAGAAATTAAAATTACTAAAAATTACTTTAAAAAAAAAAGAGGAGAGAAATATGCAAGGAATGAAATTTGATCCCCACCTTATACCATATTTTTAAATTACCTCAAAATGGATCATAAAACTGAAATGTGAAATTGAAAAGTATAAAACTTTTAGAAAACACAAAGAAAATCTTTGTGACCTTGGGTTAGGCAAAGATTTATTTTTTTATTTTTATTTTTTATTTGTTTATTTTTATCTTTTTAGGCCCACACCCATGGCATATGGACGTTCCCAGGCTAGGGATCGAATCAGAGCTGTAGCCGCCGGCCTACATCACAGCCACAGCAATGCTAGATCTAAGCCATGTCTTCGACTTACACCAGAGGTCACAGCAATGCTGGATCCTTAACCCAAGGAGCAACATCAGGGATTGAACCTGTGTCCTTACGGATACCAGTCAGATTCGTTTCTGCTGAGCCATGATAGGAACTCCAGGCAAAGATTTCTTAGATACATCAAAAACATAATCCAGGAGTTCCAGTCATGGCTCAGTGGTTAATGAATCCAACTAGCAACCATGAGGTTGAGGTTTGATCCCTGGCCTCACTCAGTAGGTTAAGGATCCTGCATTGTGGTGAGCTGTGGTGTACGGTCACAGATGCGGCTCGGATCCTGTGTTGCTGTGGCTCTGGTGTAGACCGGTGGCTATAGCTCCAATTAGACCCAGCCTGGAACCTCCAAATGCCTCAGGTGTGGCCCTAGAAAAGACAAAAAACAAAACAAAACAAAACCCATAATCCATAAGAAAAAACTGATTAACTTTATCAAAACTAAGAAAACACTGTTAAGACAATGAAAAATCAAGCCACAAATGGAAAGATGCCAAATTATATAACTTATTTAAAAAAAAACCATAACCAGATTATATAAAGAATAGAGTTGCCATATGATCCTGCAATTCCACTCCTGGACATATATCTGGAAAATATGAAAACTCTAATTTGAAAAGATACCTGCATCCCAATGTTCATTGCAGCAGTATTCACAACAGCCAAGACATGGAAGCCACCTAAATGCCCATCAACAGATGAATGGATAAAGAAGATGTGGTGTGTGTATATATATATATATATATATACACAATGGAGTATTACTCAGCCATTAAAATAATGAAATGATGCCATTTGCAGCAACATGGATGGAACCAGAGATTATCATACTAAATGAAGTAAGTCAGGCAAAGACAAATATCATATGATATCACTTACATGTGGAATCTAAAATGTGATACAAATGAACTTATTTACAAAACACAAACAGACTCACGGACGTAGAGAACAGACTTGGCGTACTTGCAGAGGGGAGGGATGGAGTGGGAGTTTAGGGTTAGCAGATGCAAAATATTATATATAAAATGGATAAACAACAAGGTCCTACTGTATAGCTCAGGGAATTATATTCAATATCCCATAATAACCATAATAGAAAAGAATATGAAAAAGTGTATATGTGTGTATATATGAATCGCTTTGCTGTACATCAGAAATGAATACAATACTGTAAATCAATACTTCAATAGAAAAATAAATAGAAATAAGTGAAAGAGAATAAGAAAAGATATACAAAACTAAGAGTTGGTTCTTTGGAATGATAAAATGACAAATCTTCAGCTAGCTAACCATAAAAAAAAAAAAAAAAAGACAGGACTCAAATGAATAAAATTATAAATGTACAAGTAGAGCGTGGTGTCTATAGTTACCAGGACTATATTATGTACTTAAAAGTTGCTAAGATCCTAGAATGCTCACCACAAAAATAAAACTGTAACTACATGAGATGACAGATATTTTAACTAACCTATTTGTGGTAATCATTTTATACTATGTATGCATATAAAATAAACACACTGTACACCTTAAAAAAAAGTCCACCAGGCACCCATAGCCAGGTACCATGCTTGATGTTGATGAAAAGCTACCCCTCCATGGAAAAGCTCACCGCTTTCACTAAATTAAAATAAAATCTATAAACCTCAATCAAGATGACACAGTGAATTCACCCTCTGTTCCAAACAAAAATTAACAATACACTTAGGGGAGTTCCTGTTGTGGCTCATTGGAAACAAATCCCACTGGTATCTGTGAGGACACAGGTTCGATCCCTGGCCTTGCTCAGTGTTGCTGCGAGCTGTGATGTAAGTGGAAGACGCAGCTCAGAATCCCACTTTGCTGTGACTGTGGTGTAGGCCGGCAGCTGTAGCTCCAATTTGACCCCTAGCCTGGGAACATCAATATGCCACTAGCGTGGCCCTAAAATCAAAAACAAACAAAAAAAACAAAAAAAAAAAAAACAAAAAAAACAAAAAAAACAACAAAAAACAAAAACAAACAAAAAAAACCCTCCCCTACAATTGGATTTTTTTTAAAAAGAACAGGACACTTTTTTTCTTTTTTTTTCTTTTTTTTTCTTTTTTTTGTCTTCTTGCCTTTTCCTGCGGCATATGGAGGTTCCCAGGTTAGGGGTCCAATCAGAGCTGTAGCTGCTGGCCTGCTGCTGGCCTACGCCAGGGCCACAGCAACTCAGGATCCGACGAGCCACATCTGCAACCTAGACCACAGCGCGACGCCGGATCCCTAACCCACTGAGCAAGGGCAGGGATCAAACCCGCAACCTCATGGTTCCTAGTCAGATTCGTTAACCACTGAGCCATGACGGGAACTCCGAAAAGGTCACATTTTTTTAAAAGACCTAGCCATGAGCCACAGACTAGCTGCCGAAAGGGATGGGCTAGTGGGTTGAGCCTGCCTTCCAGGGTCCAGAAAAGGAGAGACAAGCTCACTGACTGAGGCCAGAGAGGGAATCCCCACCCCCACTCCCACCTCTCACCCGACACCCTGTGACAGGAGGTGAGAGATGAGAACTTAGTGATTCCTATACACATTAAAGATGTGGTACCCTACAAGCCTTTAGGGCAGGAGGAGGCTACAGACTCAGCCTCATGACCAGGCCTGGAAACAAGGTCCCCACTGGCTCCCAGGCTGAGTCTGTAAGATTTTCAGAGTTACTGTAGAACAAGAAACTTAAAAGGCCCAATTCTAACCTAAGAATTCAGGGGAGTTCCCGTCGTGGCGCAGTGGTTAACGAATCCGACTAGGAACCATGAGGTTGCGGGTTCGGTCCCTGCCCTTGCTCAGTGGGTTAACGATCCGGCGTTGCCGTGAGCTGTGGTGTAGGTTGCAGACGCGGCTCGGATCCCGCGTTGCTGTGGCTCTGGCGTAGGCCGGTGGCTACAGCTCCGATTCGACCCCTAGCCTGGGAACCTCCATATGCCGCGGGAGCGGCCCAAGAAATAGCAACAACAACAACAACAAAAAAGACAAAAAGACCAAAAAAAAAAAAAAAAAAAAAAGAATTCAGGGACCCAGGTGGAAGGAAGTATAAACCGTTAGGTAGAGAGGATTAAAAAAGTTTAGATTCAAAACAAAACAATATACCTCCCACTCAGAATGATTCTGCAAACCCAAATTCTAAAAAACTGAAACCAACCCAATGCTAAGAAAGACAGCCAGCAAAATCACCAATTAGCAAATATAGTCACTCCAGATGAAATGAATCCTGGAGACCAGTCTGACCACCGCTCCAAAATGACTGTTAGAACTTTCAAGGAAAAAAACAAAGGAGTAATTTCCACTTAAGAAACTAATAAATCATGACACACAAAAAGCATTAAAAAGAAATCCCTGGCCTTGCTCAGTGGGTTAAGGATCCGGCGTTGCCGTGAACTGTGGTATAGGTTGCAGACGTGGCTCGGATCCCCGAGTTGCTGTGGCTGTGGCTGTGGCATAGGCTGGTGGCTACAGCTCCGATTTGACTCCTAGTCTGGGAACCTCCAGATGCCTAGGGAGCGGCCCAAGAAATGGCAAAAAGACAAAAAATATATAAATAAATAAATAAAAATAAAAAGAAATCCTGGATATGAAAAAATAGTCATTGAAATTTAAAAATTCGATAATGGAAAAAAATTTTATTCCAGATTACAAAGCTAAATATGAAAAAAAATTAAGGATTTTAAAATAAAAGAGCACACTGTGACCTCATGATAGAGAATACTTCAAGGGATTTCTCTTATGGCACAGCAGGTTAAGGATCTGGTTTTGTCAGTGTTGTGGCATGGGTTCAGTCCTTGGCCCAGGAATTTCTGCATGCTATGCGTGCAGCCAAAAAAAAGGTTAAGTACTTCCAGACGTAAGCACAAATCATGAAGGAAAATATGGATAAAATCTGACCTCACTAATATTTCCAAATCCTATGCAACAAAGACACAAGAAACAAAGCAAAAAGAGTTGAGTCACAGAATGGGAGATAATTGCAGTACACATCAACAGTAAATTATAATCATCTTGCATTTATAAAGAGAGCCAATGAATCAATAAGAAACTGATAGCCCAGAAAAAAATGGGCAAGGGAGTTTCCATTGTGGTGCAGCAGAAATGAATCTGACAAGTATCCAGGAGGATGCAA
Organism: Sus scrofa; assembly: GCF_054392235.1. Taxonomy (NCBI): domain Eukaryota; kingdom Metazoa; phylum Chordata; class Mammalia; order Artiodactyla; family Suidae; genus Sus; species Sus scrofa. Next base: position 77,235,557 of record NC_139383.1, on the reverse strand, counting down.
GTTCGATCCCTGGTCTCTCTCAGTTGGTCAGGGATCTGGCATTGCTGTGAACTGTGGCATAGGTCGCAGATGCAACTCGGTTCCCAAGTTGCTGTGGCTGTGGTATAGGCCGGCAGCGGTAGCTCAGATTTGACCCCTATCCTGGGAACTCCCATATGCCGTGGGTGTGGCCCTAAAAAGGAAAAAGGGGGGGGGAGGGGCAAAAGAGTTGGAAGGAAATATACAAAAGAGAAAAATCAACGGCCAAGTAACATTTACAAAAACGCTCATTAGCAATCAGAAAAATGCAAATTAGAAGAATAATAAATCACCCTTTAATTTGACAAAAATTAAGACGCTTGACCAAGTTTTAGTGAGACTGTTGGAAAATAAGAACTCATGTATACCAATGTAAAGTGAAACAGCCATTGTGAACAGCTATTTGGCAATATCTAAAAAAGCCAAAGATGTGCATACCCGAATTCCAGCAACATGCACGCCAGGGAAACTTCACATGGGCACAAAGAGGCATGATTAAGAATGTTCACCAAAGCATTTTTTTAAGAGTAAAAAAATGGAAAGAACCTAAATGACCATCAACATTAGAACAAATAAAACACTATGACTGAAGTTCCCGTCGTGGCACAGCAGAAACGAATCCCACTAGGAACCACGAGGTTGCAGGTTCAATCCCTGGCCTTGCTCAGTGGGTTAAGTGGGTTAAGTGTTGCTGTGAGCTGCTACGTACGTTACAGATGCAGCTCAGATCTGGCGTTGCTGTGTCTGTGGTGTAGGCTGGCAGCTGCAGCTCCAACATGACCCCTAGCCTGGGAACTTCCATATGCCACAAGTGCAGCCCTAAAAAGCCAAAAACAAAACAAAACAAAACAGAGAGAGACAGTATTTCAGCAAAACTGAAATCTTCAAATCTTATAGGTTCCACCATTCTGGAATTAAAGCTTCTCTTCACATTATAATTATTAATAGCTCTTTTCAAACATCAAAGAAAAATACAACAGAAAACTCTATTATTCCCCCGCCCTGTGTCTATATACTGATAACACTTCATGATGCTTACAGATGAGAAAGGCAGCTCTGGGGCTAACAATTCACAAATGCTGGCAGTTAGGACCACAGGTCAACGATATAAGGCATAGAGTGCCTTAAAAAAAACTATAGGGAGTTTGAGGTTATACTCTATGGTTTCACTGATACTGACTGCCTGACCAACTTGTTTCTACAATTCTCGGAAACCCCATTCTCAGATAAAAACACCCGTAAGATCAAAACTTGAGACTTTCCCGGAGTTCCCATTGTGGCTTAGAAAGTAATGAACCTGACTAGTATCCATAAGGATGGGGGTTTGATCCCTAGCATTGCTCAGGGGGTTAAGGATCCTGCATCGCTGTGACTGATGTAGGCTAGCAGTTGCAGCTCCGATTCGACCCCTAGCCTGGGACTTCCATGTGCTGTCAGGGGCGGCCCTAAAAGACCAAAAAAACAAAACAAATAAACAAAAAAATCCCAAACAAACAAAAAAAATTTTTTTGAGACTTTCCTGCTTTTCTAAAAATTACTTTTATTTTGGAATAGTTAGATTTACAGAAAAATTGTGAGGACAGTACTGAATGCCCACATATTCCACATCGTTTCCTTATTATTAACAGCTTACATTAGCATAGTACATTTGTCACAAGTAATGAAGCAGTATTGGTACATTACTCAACCTATACTAAAGTCCGCACTTGATTCAGATTTACTCAGTTTTAACCTCATGTCCTTCTTCTTCTTCTTCTTCTTCTTTTTTTTCTTTTTTTTTTTTTAGGGCCGCACCCGCGGCACATGGAGGTTCCCAAGCTAGGGGTCTATTCAAAGCTACAGCTGCTGGCCTACATAACAGCCACAGCAATTCAGGATCCGAGCAGTGTCTGGGACCTACACCACAGGTCATGGCAACACCTGATCCTTAACTCACTTTGAACAAAGCCAGGGATGGAACCTGCAACCTCATGGTTCCTAGTCAGATTTGTTTCTACTGCGCCTCGATGGCAACTCCTAACCTCATGTCCTTTTTCTGTCCCAGGATCCCATCAAGGATACCAGTTTTTGTTTTGTTTTTTGTCTCTTTTTTGTGTGTGTGTGCCTTTTCTAAGGGCTGCTCCTGCGGCATATGGAGGTTCTCAGGCTAGGGATCCAATCGGAGCTACAGCTGCCAGCCTACACCACAGCCACAGCAATGCGGGATTTGAGCCGAATCTGCAACCTACACCACAGCTCATGGCAACCCCGGATCCTTAACCCACTGAGCAAGGCCAGGGATGGAACCCGCAACTTCATGGTTCCTAGACGGATTCGTTAACCACTGAGCCACGACAGGAACTCCAAGGATACCACCTTATATCTAAGTCATCATGGCTCCTTAGGCTCCTCCTGACCCTGACAGTTTGTCAGATTTTCCTTGTCTTTGATGACCTGGAAAGTATTGAGGGGTACTGATCAGGTATTTTGTAAAACATTCCTCAGTTGGGATTTGTCTGAGGTTTATCTCACGAATAGTTTTTTGGAAGTTAGACCACAGAAGTAAAGGGCCACTTCATCACATCATATCAAGAGTCCAGAGCATCAACATGATTTATCAATTTTGACATGAACCTCGATCACTTGGCTGAGGTAGTATCTATCAGGTTTCCCCACTGCAAAGGTCACCTTCTATTCTGCCCCCACCCCTTTTTTTAATGGCTGCACCCACAGCATATGGACATTCCCAGGCCAGGGATCAAATCTCAGCCTTATCTGTGACCTACACCACAGCTGTGGCAATGCCAGATCCTTAACCTGCTGCACCGGACTTAGGATCGAACCCTCACCACCACAGAGGCAATGCTGGATCATATCCACTGCACCACCACAGCAACGCCTATTCCCCTTTTCCATACTGCATTCTCACAAGGCACCACCACGAGGCCCCATGTAAGGAGTAGGGAATTACACTCTACTTCTTTGGGCAAAGTGTCTACCTGCATAAATTAGTTGGCATTCTGCATGGAAGATTTGTCTACTCTCCTGTATTTACTTATTCAATATGGACTCACCAATACTTATTTTATACTTGGATTTATAATCCGATACTACTTTATTTATGTGGTTGGCCACTGGGAGCTCTTTCAGTTGGTTCCCATCACCTTTGACATACCCCAATTATTGTGGAAGAGGGTATTCTATGGATTTTTGTGAGGTTTTTTAAATTATTATTATTGGTTTTTTTTGAGCACTTCCTCCTGACTTTCTAGTATTATAAGGTGATCCAGGCTCATCCTGTATATCTTCTGCCCCAGTCCTAGAACCAGTCATTCCTCTAAAGAGCCCTGGCTCCTTTTATCAGATAATGGTGTTAGAAACCAAGATCTGGGTACTAGATGTGCTTGTTGCTACAGAGGTGGTGTTACTTCCAGGCCTGCTTTGCGGACAGAGCTGGAAATGCATGTACGTAACCTAACCCATGTATTTACTTACACATAGCTATAAATATGCTCTTTTTTTTTTTTTTTTTTTTTAAGGGCTGCACCTGCAACATATGAACGTTCCCAGGCTAGCGGTCAAATCAGAGCTGCAGCTGCCAGCTCACGCCACAGCCACAGCAGTGCCATATCCTTAACCCACAGAATAGGACCAGGGATCAAACCCATGTTCTTATGGATACTAGTCAGGTTCATTACCACTGAGCCACAATGGGAACTCCTATAAGTATTTTCTATATGTAACTATCCATATTTATATTAAACTAAACATGAATTCATACTCCAACTCCAATCCATTATCACATGAATCGTTCTAAACTTCTCCCTTGCTTGTCTCTACCTTCCTTTCCTACATTGAAAAATCTAAGAGTCTCCTACTTTTCACCTCAGAAAAGTTACACGAGTAAAAGGAGAAGTGAACTTATGCTGAGAAAGGAAATTACTTCTCCAAATAAGTAAATTTTCCTGTCTTGTTCATAATATCAAGACTTTATAGGGAGTTCCCATCGTGGCTCAGCAGAAAAGAATCTGACTAGCATCCATGAGGACACAGGTTTGATCCCTGGCCTCGATCAGTTGGTTAAGGATCCAGTGTTACCATGAGCTGTGCTGTAGGTCGCAGACTCAGCTTGGATCCTGCATTGCTGTGGCTGTGGTGTAGGCCAGCAGCTGTAGCTCCGATTCAACCCCCAGCCTGGGAATCTCCATATGCTGCAGGTATGGCCCTAAAAAGACAAAAAAAAAAAAGAAAAGACTTTCTAATAAAGAACTTTAAAACAATACTGTTCACCTAGATGTAAAATGAACTAAAGCTTCTCTTTCCAGTATTTTCCAGGTCATGGCAATACATTGAAGATAATAACACTTGCACAGCCTACCGAAGCAAGATGAACAAGGCTGCTCAGGGCTGGAGGCACTGGCTCAGGGCCCTGGGACTCTGGAGTGCTGAGTGGGGACCAATAGAGACACTCGCCGGTAACAACTCACCTCGCCTGGGAAGCACTGAGCTCAATCAAGTACAATAGCTCTTACCCCACAGAGTTTTCTGGAGTTGCATATATACACTACTCTTAAAATATAAAAAGTAACATAATGTCTGAAGTTAAAACAAAACAAAACAAAATCACAGTACATTATACCCATATCAACTGCTGGGTCTCTAGGGTTCACCTTTAATCGACAGCTCTAAGAAGTTCAAAGCAGGAGTTCCCATCGTGGCGCAGTGGTTAACGAATCTGACTAGGAACCATGAGGTTGCAGGTTCAGTCCCTGCCCTTGCTCAGTGGGTTAAGGATCCGGCGTTGCTGTGAGCTGTGGTGTAGGTCGCAGACGAGGCTCAGATCCCGAGTTGCTGTGGCTCTGGTGGAGGCCGGAGACTACAGCTCCGATTCGACCCCTAGCCTGGGAACCTCCATATGCCGAGGGAGCAGCCCTAGAAAAGGCAAAAAGACAAAAACAAAAAAAAAAAAAGAAAAGAAAGAAAGAAAGAAATTCAAAGCAGTGTACTTACAGTCTTGAGTTTAGTGGATTTTTTTATTTCACCCCTAACTTATATTCACAATTCTGGCCTCTACTACGAAGTTCCTCACTCCGTATTTATTAAAAAATATACCAAGAGTAAAGAACACTTTCTAATCTTACCACTGTTCAAAGTGGATTATCAAACCGCCTGGCCCACATCCACAAGGCAGTGTGCTAGTCACAGGCCAAATGATGAGGCTTCTCAGGTGTCCTGAGAGGATGCCAAACTGAAAGTCTGCTGGTTTGATCTCTAAAGGAGATTAATCCAGTGTGATTCAACAATAAAATACCCACAGTACAGGTCCTAAACTACTACACGACTCTTATCAAAAGACCTATTAAAAGTGGAGTTCCCATTGTGGGCTCAGTGGTAATAGACTCAACGAGTATCCATGAGGATGCATGTTTAATCCCTGGCCTCGCTCAGCGGGTTAAGGATCCGGCATTGCTGTGAGCTGTGGTGTAGGCCAGCAACTACAGCTCTGATTCGACCCCTAGCCTGAGAACTTCCATGCGCTACAGGTGCAGCCCTTAAAAGCAAAAAAAAACCAAAAAAAAAACCTATTAAAAGCAATGCATGTGAAGAAGCTGGGAAAATGGAACAGTGCACCCTCCACAACGTTATCTTGGACTAGGCCGGCCCTGGAAGCTGTGAGCTTAGATCAGACCACACTGACCTCAGTATAACTGCTCTCAGAGTTGTCTCTTGAAGTCACAGCCTTGGCTTTCCTCAGAAGGAAAATGCCTGATGAAATCCGTTACTGCACCTCCTGTAAGGGTAATGGCAACATGCTTTCATTATTCAGGGCCTCCTAGAAAGTTAAGAGGAAAGGCTGGCTTCCTTGAGTGCTAGGTTAACGCTCTCTTCTCTAACCACCTCCACCTTGCTTCTCTTTTCCTTTTGGTTGCCAGGAAGCTCAGAGTCAAATTTGTCATTGCATGATAACAACAAAGGCCCTGCGGTTTATTTTCCTCCTGGTCTCACCCACAAAACATATTTTCAACAGTTCCTGATTTCTTATTTTCTGTTCCTACCTTGCCACTTTATTTGTGTAGTGTTTTATACTTCTGAAAACCACTTCAAATCCTCTGCAGAATGTGGTAGTATAAATTAATATACATATAATCCTCTTTTACTATGGTTGTTTAAACTTTGCAGTAATAACAAGATGAATGGCTTATAAATGGGAAACTTAATTAAGAGGAAGTTTTTTTTTTTCACTAAATTCATATATAAGATATTGAAAATATTCTCAGAGATCCCATTGTGGCACAGCAGAAATGAATCCAACTAGTAACCATGAGGTTGCCAGTTCAATCCCTGGCCTTGCTCAGTGAGTTAAGGATCTGGCGTTGCCATGAGCTGTGGTATAGGTCACAGGCACAGCTCGGACCCTGTATTGCTGTGGTTGTGGCATAGACCAGTAGCTATAGCTCCAATTCAACCACTAGCCTGGGAATCTCCATATGCTGCTGGTGTGGCCCTAAAAAAAAGCATTAAAAAAAAAAAAAAAAGGATATTGAAACTTGCAAGGAAATAAGCTGTTTTCCACCTGACCATCATTTTCTTTTTCTTTTTTGTCTTTTTAGCGCCACACCTGCATCATATGGAGATTCCCAGGCAAGGGGTTGAGTCTGAGCTATAGCTGCTGGCCCATGCCACAGCCACAGCAACACCAGATTTGAGCCGCATCTTTGACCTACACCACAGATCACGGTCACGCCAGATCTTTAACCCACTAAGCAAGGCCAGGGATGGAACCTGTGTCCTCATGGATGCTAGTCAGATTCGTTTCCACTAAGCCATGATGGGAAAGCCTGACCATCGTTTTCTAATAAGACTCTATGACATAAATTCTGGATTATCGAGAAAAATACTTTCCTAATTAAATCCCCTTCAAGCATCCATTTTTCCCACACCCATTTCTGTGTTACCTCTTCTGTCTCACAGTGAACTTTTGCTTCTCTTTTTTTTAATGGACACACCTACGGCATATGGAAATTCCCCAGGTGAGGGGTCGAATCACAGCTGCAGCTGCTGGCCTATACCACAGCCACAGCAATGCCCAATCCGAGCTGCATCTGCGACCTATGCTGCAGTTTACAGCAACACCAGATCCTTAACCCACTGAATGAGGCCAGGGATTGAACCTGCATCCTCAAAGACACTGTGTCAGATTCTTAACCCGCCAAGCCAGTACAGATACTCCCTTGTCTCTTTTCTTAATTGCAGGAACCATTTGAGTAGTGGCTATACCAAGAATTAAAATCCTAACTAATAAGGGTCAGTAGGAACACTAAAAATACATTCAGAGCAAAAAACTAGGGGACCAAAAAAAACAGGAAGAACAGTTGACATGTTGGTTGGCAAAAAGAAAAAAGAAAAACCTTAAAGCAACAAAATCAAATTTAACAGAGAAAAAAATAAAACATTTTACATGTAGAACCCAGGAAATTAAATGGACAAATACGAGTGGGAAATATAGCTTTATTCATGCAATAAATATGTACTGAGTCATAGACTTTTCTGAGCACTGGGGATCTCAAGTCCCTAATCTCAAGAAGTTCATAATCAAGAGAGTCAGACAAGGAGAGAACAGTATACAGTGTGACAACTGGCCCTGGTGTGAAATGTGTGCATGATAGGACCACTGAAGGGGGGTACCCACCCCAGAGGGGGCAGGGAAAGAAAGATCTACTCTTTCCTCAGGGTTAACACCCAAACTATCTTGGAGGGTGAACAAGCCTTAATCAGGCAGGGACTGGAGGATTGGGGGAGGATGCAGAAGCATTCACATAGAAGGGAAAAGCCAAGTTAACATCTATAAGTGGTTGTCTAAGGGTACAGCCAGAATCACTGCACAGCCTTGCCTGCCAAATACAGACTTTATCCTTTACATGTAAAGGAGTCATCGCTGGGTTTCAACCTGGGAACCACGTGATCAGACGGTATTTTAGAAACCTCACACTGCCAAGCTTGGAGAGTGGGCTCTTCCTAGGGGAGACTGGGAGGGAGACATAAGGAAGGCTGCTCTGAGTGACAAATGGCCATGATCTGATCTCAGAAGCAGTAGGGTATCCGAAGGGACAGATCAAAGAGATTTGAGTCACAGAATCAACAGAACTTATGATTCTTTAGACATAAAGAGATGAAGGGAGTGGCAGTAAGGTTGACTCTTAAGAGAGTGACTAGGTGATAAAGTGGGAAGTGGCAGAGGCAGAGTCTAAGAATTAAGAAAAGGAAGGGGCTTGGCGAGTAGGGACAGGGGAAGATCTAGGGGGAAAATTCTGAAAATGAATAGATATGTATGTACAAATAACTGAATCCCTGGGCTGTACGCCTGAAAACGACATCAACCATGCTTCAATAAACCAAAACAATTTCGAAGGTGAAGATGATGAGTTTGTTTGAAAATACCAGCAACTTATTCAATAGACTTGAATGTAAGGTAAGTTTCTTTTTCCCAAAGTACTCCTCAGGAAAGAAGGACTTGCTTTGTATTAAATTCTCTTTCGAAGGTTTCCATCTCATGGGGTACTTTTTCAATTGCTAAATTTTGAATACTTATGGCCAGGGAAAACAAATAAGCCCCATCAACTGTTGCTGGTTTTTGATGCTACTTGAGGTTACCTGATGGATGAAACTGGTTAAAAAGGAATAAAGAAATTTAACACAATTATAAATTTGCCTGGGAGAATACTTCATACATGCATGTTTGGATGTTACAAATTTCAAGAAGCAACATAGTGAGTAAACAGAGATGACAACTGTGTCCCCATACAACAAAAACATCTGTCCTAACATTGCTGGTAGAGACCTTCCTCAAGGAACCTTTTTTTGTTGTTGTTAGGGCTACACCTGCGGCATATGGAAGTTCCCAGGCTAGGGGTCAAATCCAAGCTGCAGCTGCCCACCTTTGCTGCAGCCACAGCAACGTGAGATCCAAGCCGCATGTGCCACCTACACCACAGCTCATGGCAACACGGCAGGATCCTTAACCCACTGAGCGGGGCCAGGGATTGAACCTGTGTCCTCATGGATACTAGGACGTTTCCCCTGTTCATTTCCGCTGAGCCATAAAGGGAACTCTGCAAGGAACTCTGTCTTTATTCCCGAGTTTCCATTTAGCGACTTCCCAGGGGGTCAGCTCAAGGCCTGTGTCTACCTCTCAGTGCCTATTCCTAGCAAAGCCGACTATCTGCCTGGTGCCTTTGGCAGAAGGAACTGATCATGCTCAGTCAGCCCCCTTCTGGGCCTCTCCTCAGGAGGTCCAAATTCTCTGCTCATCCATGATACAGCTTCCAGGGCACAGCCTGCAGGAGAGATACACAACCGACCAAATCACTTGTAAATGCCTCACCAGCCCCACCCTTTACATGCAAAGGGAGCTACTAGATGGCCATAGATCATAATGACTTAGGATGATGAGGGCTGAACTGTATTTCAGACTCACTATGTGCCAAACACTCTGGATGCTTCATACTTAAGTTGTTTAATATCCACAGCAATCCTGTGAGGTAGGTTATTTTTGAGGAAATTAAGGAAGCAAGGTTAAAAGTAAAAAAAAAAAAAACAAAAAAAACCAAAAACTCTCAAAATCACACAAGTCTAGCGGGTAGTTCTGATGTTGGAATTCAAGCCCATTGTCCTCACTCTTAGCCACTATGCTATACTATCTTTGAAATGATTTAACCAAAACCTGTACTATCACCTACACTGAAAGGACGAGAAAAAGGAAGTTCCCTTGTGGCAGAGCAGGTCAAGGAGCCAGCATTGCTGCAGCTGTGGCACAGGTGGCAACTGTAGCTCTTGTTCAACCTCTGGCCTGGGAACTTCCACCAGGCCACGGGTACAGGAAAAAAAACTAGAAGAAGAAGAAAAAGGATGAGAAAAGGGGGAGTATATAAGAGTTAAATCTTCATCTGCCATTGAAGGAAGTCTACAGATAAGTTTGAAAATTCAAAATACAGCTATACAGGAGTTCCCGTGTGGCTCAGCGATAACAAACCCAAGCAGTAGCTATGAGGATGCAGGTTAGATCCCTGGACTTGCTCAGTGGGTTAACTATCCGGTGTTGCCATGAGCTGTGGTGTAGGTCGTAGATGTGGCTCAGATCCTGCATTGCTGTGACTGTGGTGTAGGCTGGAAGCTGCAGCTCTGATTCGACCCCTAGCCTAGGAACCTCCATATGCAGCCGGTACACCTCTAAAAAGCAAGAAACAATACAAACAAAAACAAAACACAGCCATATAGGCGTTATGCTCAGAAATATGAAGATAATCTAAGAAACACCTAAAAGAGTTGAAAGCAGGTGCCTCTGGAGCAGGATGTCCAGAGTGAGGGGGAACGCTACTTGCTAAATAACCCTTATAGAAATTAGATCTTTTATACTATATACATATCTAACTTTATTAACCATAAAGATTAATTTTAGAAAGAAAACTGATACCACTTTGTTAGAATTAATCAGGTCATATGCCAATTCCCTGCTTTTAAAAATTCACGTGACCCCATTATGATGAAGTAATTTCATAAAACCCTAAGCTGAAAACAAACCATTGGGAATAGGAGAGTCGTGATGGTGATGTGGCCTGACTCAGGATTTGAGAATTCTGACTCAAGTTCCTAGAAACAGACTGGACCTGTAGGTCAGATATCAAAGAGAGAAGCAGATTTCCTAGCCGCAGTTGGAACACAGTTTTTCTTGAACAGGAAGCAGAATGGTGGGTAGTAAAAAGCAGCCTTTCGGTTATAACTAGTTTTGTCTAAGCTAGAAACCTAGTTCCATTACTAACCTGCCAGAACATCTAACCTTGGAGCATAAAGACAACTATTCTTAACAAGGGAAATATCTGTGATGTGAAGGGAAAACAGAGGGTTAAAGAAATAGTGAGAGAGGAGTTCCCGTTGTGACTCAGGGATTAATGAATCCGACTAGGAACCATGAGGTTGCAGGTTCAATCCCTGGCCTTGCTCAGTGTGTTAAGGATCCGGCGTTGCCACGAGCTGTGGTGTAGGTTGCAGATGTGGCTCGGATCCTGTGATGCTGTGGCTGTGGTGTAGGCAGGCAGCTATAGCTCTGATTAGACCCCTAGCCTGGGAACCTCCATATGCCGTGGGAGCAGCCCTAGAAATGGCAAAAAGACAAAAAAAAAAAAAAGAAAGAAAGAAAAGAAAAGAAATACTGAGGGAGCAAACCAGGGAAGACAGGTCCTGACTATGAACAGGCTGCTTAGCCAAGCAATGTCTCAGCTCTGATGAGGAAGGTGGTATCAAGCCAGCACAAGTAGAGGAAGACAATTATTTTTAAAAAAAGGAGTTCCCATTGTGGCTCAGTGGTTAATGAACCCGACAAGCATCCATGAGGACGTGGATTCAATTCCTGGCCTTGCTCAGTGGGTTAAGGATCTGGCGTTGCCGTCAGCTGTGGTGTAGGTCACAGATGTGGCTCAGATCCCGAGTTGCTGTGTGGCTGTGGCGTAGACCAGCAGCTGCAGCTCTGATTCAGTCCCTAGCCTGGGAACTTCCTTATGCTGCCGGTGTGGCCCTAAAAAGCAAAAAAAAAAAAATCATAAAGCTTTATGTTGCTATTTACTACGGAACCACAGCCTGAGTTGTTTTAAAAAGTAAAGAGAACTATTACATTTGCAGAGCTCAGAGTAATAAGGTCATTCTAAACAGCTACAGTCAGAGTTTCCATTGTGGCTCAGTGGTAATGAATCTGGCCAGTGTCCACGAGGTTGAGGGTTCCATCGCTGGCCTTGCTCAGTGGGTTAAGGATCCGGTGCTGCCGTGAGCTGTGGTGTAGGTCACAGACACAGCTTGGATCCCATGTGGCTGTGGTGTAGGTCAGCAGCTGTAGCTCAGATTCAACCCTTAGCCTGGGAACCTCCATACGCTGCAGGTACAGCCCTAAAAACAAAGAAACAAAGAAACAGCTACAGTCCCTTCAAGAGGGAAGAATGAACTGCCTAATCCACTCAAAGGGGCTTACCTGAGTACAAGCAACTTAAGTAGGTCTAGGATAAACTCCAAGGCAAAATTTCCAGCTAATCTCAAATCATCAACCCTTCTGCAGCCCAACACAGAACTCTGTATACATTTCCTATAGTTTCATGTTAAGTAACATTTATTAAGTGCTTATGAAGTGACAGGCATCGCTTAAGTGCTTTATATGCATTACCCATGAGCTCCTTGGAACAACCATACCTGAAGTACTCTTATTATCCTTGTACGGTGGAGGAAAGAAACTGAGGCAAAGAGTGGTTAAACAGTTTTGCCCAAAGCCCCAGAAAGAGAGTGGAGGGAGGGAACCCGACGGTGCTTCCCCACGCCACACTCCCCACCAAGAGCAGCCAGCTACTGTAAGAGCCACAGCAAAGCTTCAGAGACACCCTGGAGCACCTGCTTGTAAAACCATCACGTACAGGGATTAACAAACCCAATTAGCACCTGCGAGGATGCAGGTTCAATCCCTGGCCTCACTCAGTGGGTTGCTGTGAGCTGTAGTATAGGTCACAGATGCGGCTCGGATCCCGCATTGCTGTGGTTCTGATGCAGGCCAGCGGCTATAGCTCTGATTCAACCCCTAGCCTGGGAACCTCCATATGCTGTGGGTGAGACTCTAAAAAGACAAAAAAGAAAAAGAAAAAGAAAACTATCACATACAAACCAAGTCTTGATTAGCTAAGAAAGCATCAACCCACACAGACAGAAAGCTCTCTCAGTAAATCAAATCCTTCTTGCCCTGTCCTAAGTACCAACTGGACAAAGATGCTGTGATAACAGGATTCCCAGCCACAATAATTCTGCCACAGTTACCTACTATCAAAGAATAGGATATTCAGAGGTAGTATTTAAACCACCAAAATAACCATCGACTATATATACAGGCTGGCTGTCTCATTTACATTCCTCCCTGACAGTAGAGGCTGGCCCCAGATCATCTTTTACATAAAAGGATTTATTAAGACAAGCTGAGTTGATGAATGACTGAGGGGAAAAAAAAAAAAAAACATTAAAAGAAAGATAGAAGAAAGGATACCAAAACCATTCATCCTTTGCTCTGTACTACTATGTTCTAGCAATTCTGATCTTGCCCATAGCATGAAAGGTAAGAAAGATTTGTCTTCACTAAATTAAAATTATCTGCACCATTCTTCAGTGATTTCAATTTAATCTCAAAATCAAATTTAAATAACAGGCATCTATTGAAAGCCTAACAGTGAAGAGGTAGACCCATGGCCCAGTAAGGCCCGAAATGGTGCAATGTGATCAGCAGCGCTCCCCAGAGCCACACGAGAGGACCCCTGCCCTGCCCCTCTACAGATCACAGACACACACTCTCATGGGACTCCTATCAAATGCCATGTGGACTCTTGGCACTGACTCAATGAGACTTGAGACTCCACACACTTGGCCTTGTTCAGGCCTCAGAGAAGCACATCTCTACACCTGTTGTCCTATGTCCATAAAACAAAAGGGGATTTCATCTAAAAGTCATGAAGCTGTGGCTGTGCCACTGCTAAAGTCAGACTCTGGCAGCACAGAGCACTGAGCGCGTGCAGAAGACTTAAGTAGTGAAAGTACTTAGATAAGAGAAAAGCAAAATCTAAGACCGCATGAATGCAACGAATTCTTACATAAAGAGGCATTACTTCTAAGTAGTGCTGAGTGTTCATTTCTTGTAGTTCTGGTGGTACTACGAAGCATGACAGCCACCCATTACTCTTTTTTCTTTTTTTCTTTTTTTTTTTTTTGTCTTTTTGCCTTTTTTAGGGCCACACTGCGGCATATGGAGGTTCCCAGGCTAGAGGTCCAATGGGAGCTGTAGCCACCGACCTACACCAGAGCCACAGCAACGCGGGATCTGAGCCGAGTCTGCAACCTACACCACACTCACGGCAATGCCGGATCCTTAACCCACTGAGCGAGGCCAGGGATCAAACCCGCAACCTTGTGGTTCCTAGTGGGATTCGTTAACCACTGCGCCACGATGGGAACTCCCACCCATTATTCTTAAATACATACACACGGTGGTGAATCTAATATGAGTGACACAGGATGTGACACTGACAGTTTATGTTAGAAATTAATAGACACGAATGCTAGAGCAGTTTTGACTTTATAAAACTATTTAATAAGACTTTAATAGATTTCAAAAATAAATTTAGTTATTCATAGCCTACATTTTAAAATTAAAATTCTTGATTTATATTCTGTATTTTGCCTTTCAATTTTTTCCTCATGTTAACTATTTTAATGAGACACAATTCATATACCATAAAATTTGATTTTTTAAAATATAAAAGTCAGTGGTGCTTAGTACAGTCACAAAGTTGTGCGACCATCACCATTATCTAATTACAGACCATTTTCCTCATCCCAAACAGAAACACTGTGCCCATTAGGAATCACTCTCATTCCTTCTTTCCCACAGCCCCTGGCAGCCACTAATCTACTTTTTGTCTTTACAGTAAATGTGCTTCTTTCTTCTTTCTTTCTTTTTTTTCTTAGGGCCACACCCATGGCATATGGAAGTTCCCAGGCTAGGGCTTGAATTGGAGCCTCAGCCTCCTCCTACACCATGGCCATGGCCACACCAGATCCAAGTCACATCTGCAACCTACACTGCAGCTTGAGGCAATGCCAGATCGTCAACCCACTGAGTGAGGCCAGGGATCAAATCCACACCCTCATGGATGCTTGTCAGGTTCTTAACCCACTGAGCCACAACAGGAACTCTCTATGCTTTCATTTTTGTCCAGCTTCTTTCAGTTAGTATAATGTTTTCATAGTTCATCCAATTTGTAGCATGTGATAGTACTTTGTTCTTTTTGTGGCTGAGTAATATTCCACTTGTGAATATACCACATTTTATTTATCCATCCATTCACTGACAGACATCTAGGCTGCTTCCACTTTTTAGTTATTACTAATAATGCTACTATGAATGCCCATGTACAAGATTCTTCAGGCACATATCTTTTTAATTCTCTTGGGTAGAACTGCTGGCCACTTTTTGAGGAATCACCAGATTGTCTTCCCAAGTGGCTGCACCATTTTACATTCTCACCAGTAATGTATGAAGGTTCTACCTTTTCCACATTCTTGCCATCATTTGACATTCTTCATTCTTTTTTATTATATCCTCTCTTTTACAGCTATCTTCCTGAGAGTAAAATGGTATTTCACTGGATTTCTTTATATATTTTTTCTTATATTTCTTTCTTTCTTTCTTTTCTGGCTGTGCCCATGGCATGCAGAAGTTCCCAGGCCAAGGATCGAACTTGCGCCACAGCAGTGACAACACTAAATCCTCAATCTGCTGAGCTACCAGGGAACTCCTCATTGGATTTCTATTTGCATGTCTCTAATAACTACTGATGTTGAGCATCTTTTCACATGCTCATTGGCTGCCGGTACATCTTTTTTTGAGAAATGTGTATTGAAATCCTTCGCCCATTTCTAAATTGTGTACTTGTCTTTTCATTGCTGCATTATGAGAGTTCTTTATAAATTCTGGATACTAGTCCTTTAAGATACATGATTTGCAAAAAGTTTTCTCCCATTCTGTGGGTTCTCTTTCCTTTCTTCATAGTATCCTTTGAAACACAAAAGTTTTTAATTTTGATGAAGCTCAATTTATCTCTTCTATTGTTGCTTGTGCTTCTGATGTCATATCTAAGAAATCATTGCCTAATTCAAGGTCACGAAGATCTATGCCTATGCCTTCTCCTGAGAGCTTTATAGTTTTCGCTCTTATATTTAAGTCCTCATCTATTTTGAATTAATCTGTACATATGGTGTGAGAGTCCAACTTCATTCTTCATGTGGCTATCCATGTATCACAATACTATTACTTAAAAAGACTATCCTTTCCCCCCACTTAATTGTTTTGGCTTGCTTTTTTATCTTAATAATTTCTAATATTTAGGGAGTTCCCGTCGTGGTTCAGTGGTTAACGAATCTGACTAGGAACCATGACGTTGTGGGTTCCATCCCTGGCCTCGCTCAGTGGGTTAAGGATCCGGCATTGCTGTGAGCTGTGGTGTAGGTTGCAGATGAGGCTCGGATCCCAAGTTGCTGTGGCTCTGGCATAGGCCAGGAGCTACAGCTCTGATTAGACCCCTAGCCTGGGAACCTCCATGTGCTGCAGGAACGGCCCTAGAAAAGGCAAAAAGACAAAAAAAAAAAATTTCTAACATTTAGAATAAAAATCAGGAGTTCCCTGGTGGCCTAGCAGTTAAAGGATCCAGTGTTGTCATTGCTGTGGCTTGGGTTTGATCCATGGCCTGGGAACTTTAGTATGTTGCAGATGCAGCAAAAAAAAAAAAAAAAAAAAAAAAAAAAACATGTACACAACAAAAATCATAACATTTTGAAAATAAAATTTTCATTTTTTAAATAGTTTTACAGACATAATTGTTATGCAGTTAAGCTCACGTAAGTACTCAATGAAAAACTCTGGCCTATGTATACACTCATGTAACCACTGCCACAACCAAGTTAGTATTTCTGTCACTCCAAAAGTTTCTTCAGGCCCCACTGTAATTCCTCCCTCCTGTCACTTCCCAGACAACTACTGATTCACCTTCTGTCCCTATAGATTTCTTTGCATATTTTAGGCTTTTCACAAATGGAATGATATAATACCTATTTTGGTTTTTACTTTTACATGTACTTTTATTTACATCTTTGTAGAAAAGTATTCAAATACTGTGGTTTGAAAACAAGTACATTATTTTTTAATCCTTAAATCATTACAAGACTGAATCTTGTCACAACTATACCAAGATATCCTGATTATTAATAACACAGTGATTTTGCTGAAATAAAGGTAAATAATTAATTTTTGAATACATGTCTTTATTTTACTTTACTACTCATCCAGACATCACAAGCCTATCCAAAGAATATTAAGTGGAGTTCCCGCTGTGGCACAATGGGATCAGCAGCATCTCTGTAGCACCAGGACACAGGTTCGATCCCCAGCCTGGTACAGTGCGTTAAAAGATCTGGCAATGCCGCAGCTGTGGTGTAGGTCGCAACTGTGGCCTGGGAACGCCATATGCCCCAGGATGGCCAAAAAAGAAAAATAATAATAATATGAATATTAAGTGAAAGAATAATTGAATTCAGTCATCTTTGATATTTTGCTAACTTTCAATTATTTAAAGCCATAACATTACATATTTCCTAATTTTGTTGCTATGAAGGTTATCAAGGTAGATAGCATGTTTTAACAATTGTGTGTGTGTGTGTGTGTGTGTGTGTGTGTGGTTTTTTAGGACCACACTCTCAGCATATGGAAGCTCCCAGGACAGGGATCAAATCAGAGCTGCAGCTGCCGGCCTACACCACAGCCACAGCAAACACCAGATCCGAGCCGCATCTGTGACCTACACTGCAGCTCAGGGTAACGCTGGATCCTTAACCCATTAAGCGAGGCCAGGGATCAAACCCACATCCACACAGATACTAGTCAGGTTCATTACCGCTGAGCCACAGTGGGAACTCCTCCATTTGTACTTTAGAAGCCGGCTGGGCTGGCAACATTCTGTTTCTTCACAAAAGTTCTTATAATTATACTTCAAACTATAAGGTCAGTTTCCATAGTTTTCTGTACATGGGTTCTATTTCACAGTAAAAGATGGAGGAAAGGAAACAGAAAAAGCATCTCGGAAGGTCACAACAGGTGACCCTGATGTACACTCTACATCTTCCAACTAAACTTGGTATAAAGAATGGGTCAAGTGGAGTCAGTACACTCACTGTAGTTATATATGAATTCAACTTTTGGAGGATTTGAGTCAAACATACAACTCTCCAGGATTGTCACTCCCTGAGGCAACCAGGGACCTTCTCTACAGATCATCTCCAGCACTGTCAGAAGAGCTGGGAGGGAACCAAAGGAAAAGAACATCCAAGCAGGAGCCGGCAGGCCAGGCACAGAGCCAAGGGATTTCCTCATATGTACGTCATTAATCCTGCAGCAATTCTGCCAGATAGCAAGGATGGGCCCCACCTCCCTGACAATAAAGCTAAGGCTCACAAAGATTAAGTAATTCTGCAGAAGGCCATTGAGCTAGTTAACAGAGTGCAGAGGGCGATGGTTCAAGGTCAGCTTCAGCAACAATGGAAAAGACCTAGGAATTGGAAAAACTAAGCATCCAGATGAATAAGACACTAAGGCTGGGGGTTTAAGGACCAGATTCTCGTCTCAGCAACTTGACATCACACACTTCGCCTGAAATGCACCCCTGCTGTCGTTTACCCTGTTTATTTATTCATTCCAACTCTTACTGGGTAATACAATTTTCTGAATTCTTCAAGTCTTCTACAGTGTTAGTATATTACTTCCATAATTGGAATTAAAAAAGTATTTGTTTCACTTTATGCTTACATAATGTATACCACATGCCAGGCACAGTTCTGAGTGTTTTTTAAATGTTAACTCATTTAACCTTCACAACAACCCTATGAGGATGGTATTATTAGGATTCTCCTTTTACCTAAGGAATCCAAGGCACAGAGAGGTGAAGCCATTTGCCCAAGACTGTAGAGCTAGTAAGTAACCCAGCCAGGATTCAAACACGAGCATTTGGATCGTGCTCTTAACTGCTATACATTGCTACCTGTCTATTAAAGAACAGATTATCCTGGAAAAGCAAAATAAAACAAAACAAAGCCAACAAATAAAAAAGATGAGCCTGGTGGGACAAAGCTCCTCTATTATCCTAGGGGACTCAGAACAGAGATGGGCAGGTGGGAGCATGGATGATGGGTAAATGGTACTCAATTCTGGGGCCCGGGGAGTGGGACCACTCACACAGAATGTTAACCTGGTCAAGAGCAGCAGCAAACACCAGTGGCCTCTCTGCCTGGTAAGGCAGCAGCCTCCCTGAGGGCAGATGCAATGCCTACCAGATCACCAGGCAGCTCTATACACACACAACAGGGTGCCTGGTGCTGAGAGTCCTTCAACTGGAGTGCCCAAAAAAAGGTAGAGGCCACCCAAAAAAGAACAACTTAGGGAAAGATGCTTCTTTCCAGGCACTATTCCTACGTCAACGCAAAGGAAACGCCATACTTTAGTGACAGGCTCGGTGAAGACTGTCACATTAAGAAGTTTCCACAGTACACAAGAAAGCCTCTACGAACTGAACACGAAGACCTGCTTCCCCAGAAATCTCACTGTGCTGACTCCGCATTTCATTTACAACGCAATCCCGCTGAACTACAGACATGCTCCAGTACCAATGTTTGTCTCACGTGTTTGTCAAGCCCAGAGTAGGGAAACAGGTCTTACAGCATACAAAAAAGGGCTTTAAAGCAAACTACAGAGTTCCTGTTGTGGCTCAGTGGGTTAACAACCTGACTAGTATCCCTGAGGATGTGGGCTGATCCCTGGCCTCACTCAGGGGGTCCAGGATCCAGCACTGCCGAAAGCTGTGGCGAAGGTCACAGATGCGGCTCAGATCTGGCGTGGCTGTGGCTGTGGCTATGGCTGTGGTGAAGGCCTGCAGCTGCAGCTCTGCTTGCACCCCTGGCTCAGGAACTTCTATAGGCCCCGGGTGAAGCCCTAAAAGGACAGAAAAAAAAAAAAAGTAAACTACATATTCTGCTGCAGTGTGATGGCCTGAACTTAAGATAAAACCTGATTCTTTTTTTTTTTTTTTTTTTTTTTTGTCTTTTTTAAGGCTGCACTAGCAGCATATGGAGGATCCCAGGCTAGGGGTCTAATTGGAGCTATTGTTGCTGGCCTATGCCATAGCCATAGCCACGCCAGATCCAAGCCACATCTACGACCTACACCACAGCTCACAGCAACTCCAGATCCTTAACCCACTGGGCAGTGCCAGATATCGAACCCACAACCTCATGGTTCCTAGTCGGATTTGTTTCCACTGAGCCACGACGGGAACTCCAAAACCTGATTCTTGAAGTCTAGTTTATGCCAATTATTTTCCCTTAACAAATGGAATTCAATGTGCCAAAGCCAAAAAAAAAAAAAAAAAAGAAAAGAAAATTCAAAGCAATTATGAAGAGAAGGAGGAAACAAGTGCCTCCATCAAACATCTCAGGTCTTCTGCAAACAGGTTTAACAGGATTTTTACTTTGTCCCCTCCGCCTTTCACTTACCTATTGTGACATCCAGAAGCCCAAGAGAAAAAGGGCAATCTGGATGGGGAGCTGTTAGTAAACATCCTGAATATGGGATTCCATCCTCAGGGTGTGTGGATTTACATTATGGGAGGACCTGAGTGCCAGATGGCTGGCTAGTCTATAGTTATACAAATTGGAAATTTATTTTGTTTTTTTAAAGTATGCTTTTTTTTTTTTTTTTTTGTCTTTTTGCCTTTTCTAGGACCGATCCTGTGACATACGGAGGTTCCCAGGCTAGGGGTCTAATTGGAACTGTAGCCGCCAGCCTACGCCACAGCCATGGCAACTTGGGATCCAAGCTGCGTCTGTGACCTACACCACAGCTCATGGCAACACTGGATCCTTAACCCACTGAGCAAGGCCAGGCATCAAACCTGCAACCTCATGGTTCCTAGTCAGATTCGTTAACCACTGAGCCACGACGGGAACTCCCACAAATTGGAAATTTAAAAACCACTTTGAATCAAACCAAATTTAAATACAGAGTAACAGCTTTATCACTAAAATATTATTTATCAAGTATGTACTTTGTTCTTCCACTCTGATAAAACTGATTTTATAAACAATAAGTAACTATGAAAGCCACAGAAAAGAGCAAAACATTGATAATTATGGCAAACTCTATGATGCCATAATTACTAAAGCTTTACCCGCAGTTAAAGCACCATATCAGGTAGGGATTGTTTTTCCTCTTTTCCAACACTAAACTCAACCACACTTGTTCGTTTCACATGGTTCCAAACTGTTGTATTTTTCCACTTCCCTCTGGCTTTCTTGGAAGCCTGACAGGCAGCATGGAAAGATGAAGACTTTCCAAGGTCCGAACACACAGCTGCTCCTTCCAAGGCCGGCTCTAAAACTGACGTGGCCACCTGGTAGGCATCGCCCCATTCAATTATTAACGCCTTGTAGCCTCTTCCTATTCCACTCTTCCTTTTCACAGAAGAGGCTTACTGCTTAACTTAAAAACCTGTTATAATGTTAAATGAAAAATGAATACTCTATGTACAAATTATGCACAAGTAAACACAAGAACTGGAAGTGAAGGTTAAAAGAAAAAAAAAGCAGTTTATTTGCTTGAGTAAAGAGTTCTCTTGGAGTTCCTGTTGTGGCAAAGGGGAGACAAATCAGACTAGGAACCATGAGGTTGCGGGTTCGATCCCTGGCCTCGCTCAGTGGGTTAAGAACACAGCGTGGCTGTGAGTTGTGGTGTAGGTCAAAGACGTGGCTCAGATCTGGCGTTGCTGAGGCTGCGGTGTAGGCCAGCTGCTGTGGCTTCGATTAGACCCCATGGCCTGGGAACCTCCATATGCCGCGGGTGCGGCCCCAAAAAGACAAAAAAAAAAGTTTCCTTGATTCTTTTTTTTTTTTCGTTAATGGCCGCACCTACGGCATATGGAGGTTCCCAGATCAGGGATTGAATCAGCGCCTCCGCAGCTGCTTGGGCTGCTGCAGTCGGATTCTTTTTTTTTTTTTTTTTTTTTTTTTTGATGGTTCATTTTATTTTTATTTTATTTTTTTAATAATTTTTTTTATTTTCCCACTGTACAGCAAGGGGGTCAGGTTATCCTTACATGTATATATTACAATTACATTTTTCCCCCACCCTTTCTTCTGCTGCAACATGAGTATCTAGACAAAGTTCTCAATGCTATTCAGCAGGATCTCCTTGCAACGCCGAGTAGTTATGTTGTGAGCCACACGGGAAGTCCTGCAGTCGGATTCTTAACCCACTGTGCCACAGCAGGAACTCTGATTTTTCTGCTACTACTTACTACCACTACTACTACATTGTGCAATAAAAAGCCACTAAGGAGTAATAATCACAATCTGTCATTGGTTAAGCCCCCTTTCTATAAGGGACCATACATCTTTTGAAGAAAGAGGTGTTAGTTCTCTCCTCAGTAAATAGTCTTGGAGTTCCCGTCGTGGCGCAGTGGAAGCAAATCCTATCAGGAACCATGAGGTTGCGGGTTTGATCCCTGGCCTCCCTCAGTGGGTTAAGGATCCGGCGTTGCCGTGAGCTGTGGTGTAGGTCACAGATGCGGCTCAGATCTGAGGTTGCTGTGGCTCTGGCGTGGGTGGGCAGGTGTAGCTCTGATTAGACCCCTAGCCTGGGAAACCTGCCGCAGATACGACCCTAAAAAGACAAAAAGACAAAAATAAATAGTCTTTCTTTTTTTCTTTTTTTTTCTTTTTTTTTTTTTTTTGTCTTTTTAGGGCATATGGAGGTTCCCAGGCTAGGGGTATAATCGGAGCTACAGCTGCCCACCTATGCCGGAGCCACAGAAACACCAGATCCGAGCCGAGTCTGAGACCCACACCACAGCTCACAGCAACACCCAATCCTTAACCCACTGAGCGAGGCCAGGGATGGAACCTGCAACCTCACGGTTCCTAGTTGGATTCACTTCCACTGGGCCATGACGGCAATTCCAACAAATAGCGTTTCTTTTTTTTTTTTTTTTTTTTTTGTCTTTTTTTTTTTTACGGCCGCACTCACGGCATATGGAGGTTCCCAGGCTGGGGATCAAATCAGAGCTGTAGCCGATGGCCTACACCAGAACCACAGCAACATGGGATCTGAGCCTCTTGTCTGCAACCTACACCATAGGTCCCAACGACACAGGATCCTTAACCCACTGAGCAAGGCCAGGAATTGAACCCACATCCTCATGGATCCTAGTCAGATTCGTTTGTTTGTTTTGTTTTTTGTCTTTTTGCCTTTTCTAGGGCCCTTCCCGCAGCATATGGAGGTTTCCATATAGGTCCCAGCAACGCCAGATCCTTAACCCACTGAGCAAGGCCAGGGATCGAACCCGCAACCTCATGGTTCCTAGTCGGATTCGTTAACCACAGTGCCACAACGGGAACTCCTCGCTCACTGTGTTAAGGATCTGGTGTCACTGTGAGCTGTGGTGTAGGTCACAGATGCAGCTCGGATCCTGTGTTGCTGTGGCTGTGGCGCAGGCCAGCGGCTGCAGCTCAGATCAGACCCTTAGCCTGGGAACGTCCCTATGTCTTGGGTGTACCCTTAAAATGAAAAAAATATATATATTTACTTTTATTAATAAAATTTAAGATATTTTGATAAAATACTTCTCTAACTATATTTCATCTTCCCAGCACAGCAGTACTAAAATTAAAGTATGACTTTTTTTTTTGGCTTTTTAGGGTCACACTCGTGGCATATGGAGGTTCTCAGGCTATAGGTCAAATCGGAGCTACAGCCACTGGCCTACGCCACAGCCACAGCAACACCAGATCCTTAACCCACTGAGCAAGGCCAGGGATCGAACCTGAGTCCTCATGGATGCTAGTCGGGTTCGTTAACTGCTGAGCCGTGAATGGAACTCCTAAAGTATGACTATTTTCAATGAACTGTGCTATTTAGCCCTTATGAAAACAACCCCCCCAAAAGTGAATTCCCTTACCAAGTTTATGATTAATCTCTCTATCCAAAAGTTTATTCCCTTTCTTGTCCCCTCTGACCTCGATCCTATGTTAAATGAACATTAATCAACCAGAGTCAGACGACTAAGACTGCTGTTGCTGGTAACATCACTAATGTACTAAAACTGCTGCTGCAGACACCGTCCTTAACATACGAACTCAACTTGTCTTTCCAGGGCAAGATGAGCTCAAAGTCTTCTGAGCCATGGACCACCTGGCCAGAGAATCGTAAACCATGACTCCCGAAACCATGACTGAGAAATGCCGCAGAAATGTCACAAGATGATGATTAACCCCGGCTTCTTTGTTCTTCCTCTTTAAAACATCCATAACTCAAAGACCAAGATGAAGTAGACCTGAGGCTGGTCTCCCACCCCCTTGCTTGGCGCCCTGCAAGTAAACCCTCGCTCTGCTGCAGACGCTGGCTGTTGGAGGTTGGCTTTCTGCACCTCGGGCACGTGAGGCCTGGCTCTGTTGCACCTATGATTCAAAGTCTTACTAATTTACAGTGAGGAAAATTTCCAGATACTGCACCATGAACTGAATTTGAACTCTGACAGTTATTAATGGATGAAATTGCAGAGGTAGGAAGGAAAGACAAACAGTTGATAAGCAGAATTTAGAAACATTTGTTTTTCCTATAGAAAGTCTGTAAAGAACATTTTCTACTTTGTGTTTTCAGAAATCTATTTTTGTATCATACTAAAGATCACAATAAAAATTATCATTCTGCCACTCTCCTCAATAACCTAAGCCAGGATAAAGTTTTAGGGATTCGGCAAAGGAGAAGCACTCTATTGGGGAAAATGAAAAACCTTTAAAGGTTTTCTTTCAAACTCTAAGTACAAAAGTCTATTTCTCAGCCATCAACCAACCCTGAATAAGCAGATAAAAGGCCCTAGTTGTTGAAAGCACAGGGTCCTGTGTATTTCTACAGTCAATCCCATCACCCAAAGTGTACTTACTTCCTGGCAACAAGGAAGCCCACAGCCAATCAGGAACCCCTCCACCCTACATGTGAAGATGAGCTCATGCTGCATCTAGAACAATTCTCTCTTGGGACCTCAGAGTGTTTGGTTTGCTCTAATGCTTCCTCACAATGTGTCCTGGACTAGGGCATGGGAGCCCCGGCTCTTTCTCACCTCTGACCGGCTAACTTTCCTGCTTTGTCTCATGCAGTCCTGACCCCCAACTCTGGGTCTTCTTGGGGACTGAAAAGGAAAAAGGAGGGGGGCGTGTGGGATTTAAGCCTGATGGTAACACAACACACAACACAAATGGTACTGCTCCTTTTCTGATGAATGAATACTGGCTCCTCCTTCAGAAGTGAGGGTCACAAGTATGAGCGGAGGGTCACACAACTTAGGATGAAGAAGGACAAAAACAAACCCAGCAGCCCAGGAAACCATCTCACATGAGGCATTCCAATTCAGACTCCTACATGCCCCTTAGACCTGCATCAAAATATTTAGGAACTTGTACTGGTTTTTAGTCAGTGGAACACAACAGAACCAAAGATACTGCTGCCTCCTGATTCTGGGACTCAGTGAACCAAACAACAGGGCCAATGAGTCCCATTCATTGGTACTCCCCTCATTTACTCCTCACTACATTAGGCACAGAGGAGCTCCCATTGCGGTACAGCAGAAACAAATCCTGCATGAAGACACAAGTTCCATCCCTGACCCCCACTCAGTGGGTTAAGGATCCAGCCTCACTGTGAGCTGTGGTGTGGGTCGCAGACATGGCTTAGATCCCACATTGCTGTGGCTGTGGTGTAGGCCAGCAGCTGTTGCTCTGATTTGACCCCTAGCCTGGGAACTTCCATATGCCACCGGTGTGGCCCCCCACAAAAATAAAGAAATAAAGAAGCAAAGAAATATGCAGCAACATGGATGGAACTAGAGAATCTCATACTGAGTGAAATGAGCCAGAAAGACAAAGACAAATACCATATGATATCACTTCTAACTGGAATCTAATACCCAGCACAAATGAACATCTCCTCAGAAAAGAAAATCATGGACTTGGAGAAGAGACTTGTGGCTGCCTGTTGGGAGGGGGAGGGAGTGGGAGGGATCGGGAGCTTGGGCTTATCAGACACAACTTAGAATAGATTTACAAGGAGATCCTGCTGAATAGCATTGAGAACTTTGTCTAGATACTCATGTTGCAACAGAAGAAAGGGTGGGGGAAAAAATGTAATTGTAATGTATACATGTAAGGATAACCTGACCCCCTCGCTGTACAGTGGGAAAATAAAAAAAAATAAAAAAATTTAAAAAAAAGAAGCAAAGAAAGAAATAAATTTGGTACCAAGCAAAGGAGGCTGACGTCAGACACAGTCCTTCTCCAGAGGGAGCCGCAGTCTCAGAGCTACACTACCACATACCTGAACATGGACATGAATTACACAAGAGAATAAATAATTGATCCAGGAGCTGAAAGGGAAAGGATTCTTTTACACCGTCGTAATCTGAAGAGACTTCCTTGCAAGCATTAAAACATCCTGGGCCTTTACATTGGGATTATCAGGCACAGTTGTTCATGTAAGAATTATATCTGACAGAGAAGGCAAGAGGATGTAAGGAGAAGAAATAAAAATCCAGAAGCCAAGTTACTATGGAACCCGGCGGTGATCAGCCTGCTAGGATGATGACAGGTGGGAAGAATGGGCTGATGGTAAAAACACACACATGGGGAGTAACAGGATCCAACTCACACCAGCTCCAAGATCACGCTGATCCTTTAGCCTAGTCTGCTTCTACGCAACGTGTGAGTGAAAAGCAAATGTGAAAACATTATGCCACGAACAGGTGAGGCAATGTTTATTTTCCAAATGAAATGATTCTCAGTAACGACGAACTGGTTGTAAATAAAATACCAACAGCAATATCTAGTTACTATGCTTAGCTCCCCTCTCCCAGGAGATGGGCAATGGTCAGCAACTGAGAGGGTGAACTCCAGCCCAGCAAACAGCACTCACTTCTCTCCAGGGAAGCAGGAAGCAGAAGCTGTGCTGAGTGTGCTAAGAACTTGATAAGAACCAGGCAACGAGAGAGCCCTCACCGGAACCAGGTGCTAAGTCTGCATGTTAGAGGTGCACCTGAAGGATCGATCTCAAACACACCCTGGAAGCTTTAAAGAGCACAGTGAGATAAAAGGCCAGAGTTCCTCCCCAGTTAGTCCAAAAAGCATTAGCTTCTCTTGCCTGGAAAATCCATGACCCAGTCCAGCCAGAATCAGAACTGCTTTCTGATAGTTTGCATGTTGAGTTCCCTCTTTAAAATCCTAAAGCATCACCTTGGTCACAACCAAGGCGACCAAGGGGCAGAGTCAAGTCCAGATTCAGAACATACAAGAGCAAGACACAGGAGGCTGTCATGGGTGAGAATGAATGAATGAATGAATGAAGGGCCATATCTATTGAGGGTGAGAGACTCAAACCTCCACAAGGGCAAGCCATGGTCAAAACGCCAGAGTCAGAAACCAGAAAGCACAGGGACAGGAAAGAAACTCAGTTTGGAGCAGAAATTACTCCTGGCATTATATGCTCATATAAAAACCACATGCTTAGTGCAGTAAAGACGTGTTCTGGCAGAATTTACTGTGTATGGGGGGAATACAGTAAATTTAGAGGGATTATTCTTCTAAAAGCCCCCAAGTCCATTTTATCACTCCTAAGATTTCATGCATGTTTGTATGATCCAAGATGAAGAGAGCTTACTTTTCTATTTGAAGCAAATCAACAGACACCATTGACACTGCCGTCACAGTAAAGAAAAAATTTTTTACCTATCAGCATGAATTTTATCGTTATGTTTATGCTGTGCAATGCCCGTCTTAAAATGCAGGTTTAAGAGGTTTAACTCATGTGCAGAAATTGCGAAATCACACAATTTACACTTCACAGCCCATCCCCAGAAGGCACTTGGAGCTAGCCAGAAGAGACAAATTCAAGCCAGACTCAAGAAGGCAGGAAGGAGAAAGAGAGGGTGGCCGGGCCATGGAGCCAAACCAAAAGGAGCACTCCTCTGGGCACAAGGTTACCCATAGGGAAAGTGTGGACTCCAGAGGTGGGCAGGGGAGGGCGGTAGTGCTGTAAGGAGATGCTCAGGCTGATGGCTGCTGGGTTCGGCCTTCTGACCAGACCTAGACTGTTGGGAAGTCGAGCAAAGCATCACCCCTGCCCACTGGCCAGCCGCAGCAAAGGACGCCCAAGGGCTTTTAAACCTCCTCACCCAGACCCACTAGGCACCTGGACTGAGGGTGAGCCAGAGGCTGACTCACCACACTTGCCAGGGTGCTGCCAGCCTGGGCAGGATTGGCTGTCACCACTCCTCACACCACTGCAAGACACAGGCACCTGACTCCAAGCCTCCAGGAGCCTGTTCCCAGGCCCTGCAGGAGAAGGAGGGTGACAGCTGGACATGGTTGGTGGCTGGGAAGGGGAAGTGAGGCAGGGCCTGGGGAGGTGGAAAGGCAGATCCTCTTAACCAAGGCCCCAAGCCCCCAGCACAGGTTCCACTGCCCCAGTGGATGCATTTACAAAACAAGAGCAAATGTAAAATTATTAAGAATTTCAAGATGCCTAACCCAACACTGTAAATCAACTATTACTTCAATTGAAAAAGACAGAAAGAGGGGGTTCCCACGTAGCTCAGTGGAAATGAATCTGACTAGTATCCATGAGGATGCAGGTTCAATCCCTGGCCTCGATCAGTGGGATAAGAATCCAGCGTTGCTGTGAGCTGTGTTATAGGCGGGCAGCTATAGCTCCAATTTGACCCCTAGCCTGGGAACCTTCCAATGCTGTAGGTGCAGCCCTAAAAAGACAAAAAAAAAAAAAAAGATAGAAAGAAAGGGTGAACTTCAGGATACTGACAGCAAAGCATTAAACCAACCATAGAACCCTTCTGAGCCCAGAGCCCTGTGTGACTACACAGGCCATGTGTCCAGGAAATCAGCCCTGCCTGATTCTCTGCTACAACACAAAAATGTTTTAAAAAGGAGGTCAGTTTATAGCTTTCCATGAAGCTTCCTTAAACTATGCTTTTAATGGAAATGGAAAAAATAACACAGAATTTCTCTAAAAACTATGTTCTTCCAAATACAATGAAATATCTTTTTTTTTTTTTTTTTTTTTTTTGCCTTATAAGGTTGCACCGGCAGCATATGGAGATTCCCAGGCTAGGGGTCGAATCGGAGCTACAGCTGCCAGCCTACACCACAGCCACAGCAACTCAGGATCTGAGCCACGTCTGTGACCTACACCACAGCTCATGGAAACGCCAGATCCTTAACCCACTGAGCAAGGCCAGGAATCAAACCTACAATCTCATCGTTCCTAGTCAGATTCGTTTTCGCTGCACCACAAAAGGAACGCCAATACAATGAAATCTTGATGATACTGGTGCCAAAGAATTAAACTAATTCAGGCCTATGGAAAGGATGGGAGCAGGGCTGTGACCAGGCTGCTTCAACTCCTCCAACACTGTGGAAAGAGGCATTATATTTCACAGGTCATTATTTGACAGGCATTATATTTCACAGGTCATTATGGCTCATTTAAACTGGAGTTTTAAGAAGATGGTCATATTATATATTCCAAAATCACGTGACAATAAACATTCCAAATACACTTTGAATGAATGAACAAATATAGAAACACTGACTAAATACTTAGTCACTTTATTTTTTTTCCATTTAGGGAAATAAAATTCCTACTTACTTAATAGCCACACACAGACAATTTAAAAATTATTCCCCACAAAATGAGCTCTATTTCAGAGTAGATCAGATTATACCAGAAGTTCTAAAATAACCTTGACACTTTAAGATAGATATTGTCAAATAAGTTCTTTAAAAATAAATCATATTAAGGGAGTTCCCGTCGTGGAGCAGTGGTTAATGAATCCAACTAGAAACCATGAGGTTGCGGGTTCGATCCCTGGCCTTGCTCAGTGGGTTAAGGATCCGGCGTTGCCGTGAGCTGTGGGGTAGGTTGCAGATATGGCTCAGATCCTGCATTGCTGTTGCTCTGGCGCAGGCTGGTGGCTACGGCGCCGATTAGACCCCTAGCCTGGGAACCTCCATATGCCGCGGAAAGCGGCCCTAGAAAAGACAAAAAAAAAAATCATATTAACCATTCTGCAGTGGTTGAGACTACTCTAATATCTTGTTCAGATACTAATGATCAGCACTATGACATGATGTTTACTATCTTTCTCTCTCTCTCTTTTGGGGGGCTGCACCCTCGGCAGGTGGGAATCAATCCTTAACCTGCTGTGCTACACGGGGACTTCCATTCATCTGTTTTTTAAAAAGCTGTCAAGTAACCTAGAGTACCTGCTGGCTTACAGCATAAGTTACAGTCACCAAGACCAATGCTTATAATGGTCCATGGATGAGTGCTGGTCTGAACTACTTATCACCAGTTCACAACAAGATAACTAAAGACACTGAGAGTATTTAGAAATGTTTACAGCAAATTTGAAAGGGGAATTTTATGTCTGATAGATTTACAATATAAAATACAAATATAAAATCACGTCTGCTTCTTTTTTCCGTTTTTAGTAATTCTGGACTGGAGATACATACATGATAACAGATTCCTACTGGCATCTTTACTTCCATTTAAGGTATGAAATTTACATTGTGTAGAAGCTCTTAACTACAGAAAAATCTATTGAAAAGGCTGCCAGAGTTATCTGTCCCTAAACCAGTGACAGGTAGGAAAATTGACATTTAACAACTCTACCCTCTGGTGCAGGGGCCCATTTTTGTATACTTATGTATATTTTTATTTTATTTTATTTTATTTTTGTCATATTTTTGTCTTTTTAGGGCTGCACCCCAGGCACATGGAAGTTACCAGGCTAGGGGTCCAACCAGAGCTGTAGCCACCAGCCTACAATAAACCACGGCCACAGCAACACATCTGTGACCTACACCACAGCTCACGACAACACTGGATCTTTAACCCACTGAGCAATCGAACCCACATTCTCATGGATGCTAGTCGGGTTCGTTAACTGCTGAGCCACGACGGGAACACCCTTACAGATATTTTAAAACAGTGTTAATGAGTACTTTTCACACTGGTTTTATGCCAGTGATTCTAAATAGACCCAGATGAAAATGTCTTGGTTATTTTTACAAGAATTTGAGAAAGTATTATACAGACAAAAAGGAGAAATGGAAAAAAGTGCTTCATGAAACCCAAACTAGAAATGATGGAAGAACAACGTCAGTGTGTTACTCTCTCAGTGTGGTTCTGTGATGTGAAGATATGTGCAGTGCGATCGGCTTGTGTGGAAACAGATACCAGCAATACAGTTATGACCACTTCTTAATGTTTCTAAATATTTTAAGTTAATTTCTATAATGGATGCCCCCATTAATACTACTTAATGGTTTAAACCAATCACATATTTTAAAACTGCCCCTAATCAGCTCTAAAAGAAATTCCTTCATCATGGAAATTGTGAGTTTGGATACATAAAATATTTGAAGCATGACACCCAAAATAACAAAATAAAGACCAGAAATTCTACCATGTTTTCCAAACCAGTAAAGTCACAGAGTCCTTTTGCAATGGTGTTTTAGTTGCCAAAACTCCAAGTCCTAGGTGAGGCCTGGATACGATCAAGTTTCACGCAACATTAACTATATCATCATAACTGTTTTTTTCTGAAGTCAGAGTTAACAACCCATGGCACAGTGGAGTTGAGAGGTGAAAATATACCTCTTCCTTTTTTTTTTTTTTTTTTTTTTGGCCACGGATCAAACCCATATCATACCAGCAACTCATGCCACAGCAGTGATAACATTGGATCCTTAATTCACTGAGCCAACAGGGAATTCCAACTCTTCATTTCTAATATTAGGATATAAATGGGCATCCTATGCCCATTTATGTTTTCAATTATAAAATCAAAATATAAAATATTCCAAATGTATCCTGCTAGTACATCATGGATTTAAAATGTCCCAAATGTAAACAGCAACAATTTTTTTTTTAACAATTTAAAAAATACCACAAAGACGAGTTCCCTTCTGACACAGGACCTGGCACTGCCACTGCAGTGGCACAAGTTGCTGCAGTGGTTGCAGGTAGATTCTTGGCCCAAGAATTTCCACATGCCACAGGCGTGGCCCAAAAAAAAGATAAAAAGCAAATGACAAACTAGGAGAAATATTTGTAACTCATATCACTGACAAATGGCTGAGTTTCTCAATAAACTAAGATTTCCTACAAATCAATAAAAAAGCCAACATCCCAGTAGAAAAGTAGACAAAGGATGTAACAGTTCACAAAAATGAAATACAAATAAGTGACTTTCTGTACACAAAAGATCCTCAACCTTACCCATAATTGTTATTATAAGTTATCCATATGTCATAATAATTATGCATTATAATTATCCAAAACATAATCTTACCCAGAATAAGAGAAACATGAAATACCATCCTTTCTTTAATATATTGTCAAAAAGCATTAACTAATTGTATTGGTGCAGTTAAGGGTAAACTGTACATTCTCACATACTACTTTTAGGGATATAAAGTGGCACTGCCTCTATAGAGACAATATGGTAATTTTAATAAAATTAGAAATATATACCAAAAAAGTTATTATTGGGTCAAAAGAAGAAACTGAATTTGGATGGCATACATTTGAGAAATGTACTTATTGTATACATGATCAATTTATTGAAGTTGATCATTTCTTATGGCTATATAACAGAATATCCTTATTTTGAGAAAATACCCTCTTACACTGTGAGTGGGAATGTACACTGGTGCAACCACTATGGAAAATAGTATGGAGGTCCCTCAAAAAACTAAAAACAGAACAACCATACAATCCAGCAATCCCATTCCTGGGCATCTATCCACAGAAAACCATTCAAAAAGATAAACGCACCCCAATGTTCACTGGAAAACTATTTACAATAGCCAAGACTTCAAAGCACACTAAATGTCCATCAACAGAGGATTGCATAAAGAAGATATGGTACATATATACAATGGAATATTACTCAGCCATAAAAAATGGAATGAAATAATGCTATGCTGCAGCAACATGGATGGACCTAAAAACTATCATACTAAATGAAGTCAGACAGTGAAAGACAAACATCATATGATATCATCTATATGTGGAATCTAAAAACAAACACAAAAAAAGGATACAAATGAACTTATTTGCAGAACAGAAACAGACTCTCAAGACTTTGAACAACTTAAGGTTACCAAAGGGACAGGCAGGGGCCAGGGGGAGAGCTGGAATGAGGGTTTGGGATTGGCATATGCACACAGAAGTATATGGAATAATTGGCCAAGGGAGACCTGCTGTATAGCACAAAGAACTCTACCCAGTATTCTGTGATAACCTATGTGGGAAAGAATCTGAGAGAGAATGGATATGTGTATACATACAACTGGGTCACTTTCGTGTACAGCAGAAATTATCACAGCCTTATAAATTAACTATTCCT
The DNA here is from genome assembly GCF_054392235.1 of Sus scrofa. Lineage (NCBI taxonomy): Eukaryota > Metazoa > Chordata > Mammalia > Artiodactyla > Suidae > Sus > Sus scrofa. Next base: position 77,202,414 of record NC_139383.1, on the reverse strand, counting down.
CAATAAAACCTTTAAAAAGCATTTAAAGGAAAAGGGCTATAATATATTCAACTTACACTTAAATGGTTGAGAAAAATATGTTTTCTTGAATCCATGCATGTACATGCATATGCACACACACAGAGAACAAGAGAGAAAGAAGAGAGCAAATGATAAAGCAAATGAAGAAAAAAATGTTAGGTGATAAAGGGTTTACAGATATTCTTTATACTATTCTTACTCTTGTGACTTTTTTGCTAAATAAAGTTTTTAAAAGTGTGAAAAAGTACACATACCCTTTGACCCAGAACCTTCCCTTTTAGGATGTATCTACAAGTCTACCAACATATGTTACTAATTTATATGGAGAAAAAAATATTAATTATAACATTATTTGAAAAAGAAAAACAATGAAACCACCTATGGTCCATCAAAGGGGCCCAGTTAATAACTGGATATCCATACAGTGGAATGTTGTAGAAGACTGGCTACTCGTCTCCTGTGCTTACTGAGCACTTGAAAACTAAATTTACACCTGATAATGCAATTCGGTTATTAGAAAATCATTAAGTACGTTTGGAAGTCTTTATGTATGTGAATCTACTATTTCCAACTGGACATTTTAAGAAATCTAAGCATAAGATCAGTTGCTGTGGAGCACAGGGAACTAGATCCAGTCACTTGTGATGGAACATGATTGAGGATAATGTGAGAAAAAGATTATATATATAATCTGTGGTCACTGTGCTGTATAGTGGAAATCAACAGAACACTGTAAATGAACTATAATGGAAAAAATAAAAATCATTTTTAAAAAATTAAAAAATAGTAAAAAATAAACATTGAACCCCCCCAAAATAATAAATACAAGATCAGTACCAAGATAGCCTCCAAATTGAAATGTGTTATAAATGTAAAACATATGAATTTCAAAGACTTAATATGAAAAAAGAATGCAAAATTTAAGTTTTTACACTGATTATATACTAAAATAACAGCATGGTGGTATACGAAGTTACATAAAACACAGTATTCAAATTAATTTAACCTGTTACTGTCTACTTTGTAAAACATGGCTACTACAAGATGATTTACATACATGGCTTATATTTCTATTGGCAGTACTGCTATAGAACAGCGGTCCACAACTGTCACCTGCAGATCAAATCTGCCCACTGTTTCTGTACAGCCCACAAACTAAAAATAACTTCACATTTTAAAAAAAATTATTTTATTTTAGTAGAGTTGATTTACTATGCTGTGTTAGGCTTTCACATTTTTAAATAGCTAAGAAAAACCAAAAGAATAGTACGCCATAAATGAAAATTATATAAAAGTCAAATGTCAGAGACCAACAGTTTTACAGAAACACAGTCACACCCATCATTTACATGTTATGTGTGGCTGCTTCTGTGCTACAACGGCAGAACTGAGATGCTGTGGAGACCATGTGGCCTGCACTAAAATATTTACCACAAGGTCCTCTACTAAGACCATGTGCCACCTCTTGCTACAGATGGTGAAAAAAAATGAAACATCTCCATGTGGTCTGTCTGAGCCCATCTTTAAATACGAAATTTAGTTTGGGCACTGGGAACTATGACTGGTCACTTATGATGGAGCATGATAATGTAAGAAAAAAGAATGTACACATGTATGTGTAACTGGGTCACCATGCTGTACAGTAGAAAAAAAATAAATTAAAAAAAGAATATAAAAAAAGTAAATAAATATGAAATTTAGTTTGGAAAGCAACACTGGATATTTACAACTGCTACCCTATTTACTTTTAAATAGTATCCGAGGGGATCTATTTGTGTCGCAGGAATATTAAGTTCAACCCTCTTATCAGAACTCCTTGCTGATTTAGCCCAGATGATAAGGTCTGATAAGACGTGGCATGCCAAGGACAGTTAGCCCATTCAATCCCTTGATCCTGGCTACACTGAACTCACTTGGCTTCAGAGTCACAGCAAAGTCCCACTCCAGCCTCAGCAGGACTCACTTCAGTAACAGTGCTTGCCTTGGGTCCTGCTCCTGTTTTGATGATTCTCTTTCCTGGCCTTGTCTTCCTGGGCTCTGCAGTTGTCTTCTGAATGGGGGTGAGGACACCACCTTGGTCAGACCTGAGCCCGCCTCTCTCGTTGTGTCGGGCAGGAAAGGGAAGTAAAAAGGTGCTTAACTGTGTTGAGCCCTTCAGTTTCCTTCCTAGTGGTCCCTGGTTGGCAAACACCACCTGAGATGGTTCACCTCTGGGTGCCAGAGAGGATGGAGTGAATGAATGAAGAGGTGTAAAGCTACCACAAATTTCCTGAAATTCACTTTCCCGGATGTACTATGCCTTTTACTATTTGCATCAGCTTTTTCCATTATATTTCCTAAAAATCGAGTAGACTGTCAACAAGAAGCCCTACAAGGGCAATAGTCTGAGTAATAAAATTCATAGGTAAATGCTGCATCTTGAGGCGGCAAGATGCATTCATGTTATTATTTACATCTCTTGAATGGTGTTGCATATTTTTTCGTGTTATTGCATTTCTTCTTTGGTGAATTGGCTGTTGATATCTTTCACCTATTTTTGTTTGTTGGGGGGTGGTAGTCTTTGCAAAAGCTATAACTTAGGATGATAATATCATACCCAATGTTCTGTCCATCCTCAAAAAGTGGCCCCTAAAATGTCAATAATTTGGCTCTGCTCTCTTTCCTTTTCCCTCCTTCTCTCCCTGCGGTACAAGAGAAAGGGCACTAGATTTGGAGCTCTAACCATCGCTGGGACTTATCTACTTACCTATAAAGTGAAGAGCCTGGATTAAGTGGTCAGCACAAGGCCTTCGATGTCTAAAAAGTCTCTCGGTCTGTTAGTCTTTTTCTATTCCCTCCTCAGTCATCACTAGCTTCATTCTACTCTGTGACAGTAAGATAAGATAATTTAACTGTGAGCTAATTACAGAACTTTTTTTTTTTTTTTTTTTTTTGGTGGCCATAAATCAGTGGTGATGTAAAAAGCAAAAACAAGGAGGAGAGAGAAAAGAAATGGTCCTTCCTGTCCTGAGGAGTTTCGGTTTCTAATTTTAAATGATAAAATTAGTTAAGATTCTACCATCTCAGGGTCAGACTTTGGCTCTGTCAAGGATGTTAACGGCATTATTGCAAACAAATAGCTTCAAAGCAAATAACCAAATATTGACTAAAGCAGACACAGTCCAAAATTTTGGTTTATTTGGTCGTGCAAAAGAATACGCTGGTCACATCGACTTTGATCCTCCCACTTCTTGTACCAATCCTCTTATTCTGATTTCCTCACAACTGCCCTCAGCCAACTTACTTCTAAAAGACAAAATTTAGGAGTTCCCGTCGTGGCGCAGTGGTTAATGAATCTGACTAGGAACCATGAGGTTGCAGGTTCGATCCCTGGCCTTGCTCAGTGGGTTAACGATCCGGCGTTGCTGTGAGCTGTGGTGTAGGTTGCAGACGCGGCTCGGATCCTGCGTTACTGTGGCTCTGGCGTAGGCCGGTGGCTACAGCTCCGATTCAACCCCTAGCCTGGGAACCTCCATATGCCGCGGGAGCGGCCCAAGAAATAGCAACAATAACAACAACAACAACAACAACAAAAAAGACAAAAAGACAAAAAAAAAAAAAAAAAAAAAAATAAAAGACAAAATTTAAATAATCAATTCGGGCATTGCTAAAGCGATCTTGGTTTAGAATGTTTTATCATCAAAGAGGCCACTACTTTGCATTTCGTAGCATCCTCCATCCTAACATCTGCCATTTCCTTAGAGAGAAAGTTAAATCTTCCCTTAAAAGATCTAGCTTCCCCCCAAAAATATAGTACAATTTTTTTTTAAACGGTGAGGGGAGAAATCCACTCAAAATTCTACCATTCCAATACAACGACAGCTTGTTTCTTCATACTCCCTACTCCCTTCATCTTTGTTCACGTTCATACACATTTTTAGAGTCATCATTATGTGATACATCCTGCTCTTTTCACCATCAAACACTTTCCATGTTGCTATATATAGGTCATTATCATTATCAGTTGTGATATGATTCATAAAGTAGATAAAAGTAAATGATTTTAACATCATCTCTATTTGAGGGTATGTGTCTCCAAAGTTTTTCTTTTTTACAGTAATGATGTAGTGAAGATCTTCATGCATAAAGCTTTTTCTTTCTAATGAATCATTAGGTGAGATCCTAGGGAATGAGATTCTGGGTCAAACAGTATGACTGCGTATATATATATATATTTTTTTTGGGGGGGTGGGGGGGTCACGCCTATGGCATACGCATGTTCCTGGGCCAGGGATCAAACCTGAGCCACAGCCATAACCAGAGCCACAGCAATACAATGCTAGATCCTTAACCCACTGAGCCAGAGGGAACTTCCCATATTTGGCATTTTCTTACAGATTTTGCCAAAATGGGTTTTTCAATCAAACCGTAAGGACTATTAAACACCTAAGTGTGACAGTAAAAATATTATGGATATGGAAAATATGCCTTTTTCATGATTGTAGGAGGTGATGGGTCTAAAGGTAGTGTGATCAGTATCTTCTTCAGCCCTTGATTCCTCAATGCTTGGGGCATAATAAGCAAACATCCTACTACAGTCCTTTCAACTGGTGATAGAAGGGCAAAACATTCTTTAGGTTTCAGTGAAAGCATTTTAAAGAGAGTCTGTAAGCTTCGTGACCTTATTTTATTTTTCTGTCTTTAACATGATTTATTTCATCATACATTTCTATAATTTATTTTGTAATAATGGCTATGTTTAGCAATCGGCTCACAAAATTCCTGAAAATTTAACAACCAGCTCCTGTGAGCTGGCATGAGACTGCTCCAGCACACCAGTGAGTATAGCCATATGGGCACAGAGAAAATTGGATTCACTGTTTATAGTACATACCAGAATAAATTCCAAATGGATCAGAAACACAAATGTGAAAATAAGATAAAACTGTGCAAGTCCTAAGGAAGACATGGATGAATTCCTCTATAAAAGGGAGTGGGGAAAACTTTCACCACCTTATTTTAAAGGTGTCTCTTTTTGGATCTCTAGGTGGGATGGTATTTATTTTTGTTCAACTTGTACAATAATTCTTTTTCTCAAGACCTCACTCTTCTCTAGACATATGACTAAAAAAGAAAGAATAAGGGAGCAAACAAAAAAATGGCTTCAAGGAGTTCCCCTCGTGGCACAGTGGTTAATGAATCCGACTAGGAACGAGGAGGTTGCAGGTTTGATCCCTGCCCTTGCTCAGTGGGTTAAGGATCTGGCATTGCCTTGAGCTGTGGTGTAGGTCACAGACATGGCTCAGATGCTGCATTGCTGTGGCTCTGGCGTAGGCCGGTGGCTACAGCTCCAATTGGACCCCTAGCCTGGGGAACCTCCATATGCCATGGGAGTGGCCCAAGAAATGGCAAAAAGACAAAAAAAAAAAAAAGGCTTCAAAGAAACAAATAATGGAAACATTTTCTTACTACTAATAAACTGCAAGAAATAATGCCAGCCAATTCTATTCACCCTGTAACATCTTTGTCATTAACAACTTTCCCCTTTTTATCATTACTAAGACAATATCTGATACATCTTTTAGTTCATATACAAAAATGGAAATGTAGAAAGCTCTCTGCCTTCCAACAACAACCCAAAAAAACTGCTGTGTAATGAGAGCTACAGGGAAAAGTCTCAAAGAACACAAAATCAAATACAGTCATTTCTCAGTATCTGCAGGGTGACTGGTTCCAGGACCGCTTTGTTTGTTTGTTTTTTGGGGGTTTTTTTATCCTTTTAGGGATGCGCCTGTGGCATATGGAGGTTCCCAGGCTAGGGGTCCAATGGGAGCCAACAGCACAGCCATAGCAATGCAGGATCCAAGCCACGTCTGCGACCTACACCACAGCTCACAGCAACACCAGATCTTTAATCCACTGAGAGAGGCCAGGGATAAAACCCGAAACTTCATGGTTACTAGCTGGGTTCGTTAACCACTGAGCTACGATGGGAACTCCCAATCTTCCCATATACTTTAAATCATCTCTAGATAACTTATCTAATGCAACATAAATGCCATGTAAATAGTTGTAAATACTATGTAAATAATTGCCAGGCATGTGGAAATGCAAGCTTTGCTTTTTGGAAATTTCTGCAATTTTTTTTCCAAATATTTTGATCCACAGTTGGTTGAATCCATGAATGCAGAACCACCGATATGGAGGGCCAACTACACTATACTAGAAAACAAAATAGGACCCACTATATATAGGCTTTTGCAACTTGCTTTTTTTTGGTTTTTTTGTCTTTTTACAGCCGCATTGCGGCATATGGAGGTTCCCAGGCTAGGGGTCCACTTGGAGCTGTAGCTGCCGGTCTACACGGGATCCTTAACCCACTGAGTGAGGCCAGGCATGGAACCTGTGTTTTCATGGATGCTATTGGGGTCGCTAATTATTGAGCCGTGACAGGAACTCTGCAATTTGCTTTCTTTGTAGCTTCCAAACATATACTTTTTGGAGTTCCCGTCGTGGCTCAGTGGTTAAGGAACCCGACTAGCATCCATGAGAATGCGGGTTCGATGCCTGGCCTCCATCAGTGGGTTAAGGATCCAGCGTTGCCATAAGCTGTGGTGTAGGTCGCAGACACGGCTCAGATCCTGAGTTGCTGTGGCTGTGGCCTAGGCTTATGGCTATAGCTCCGATTTGACCCCTAGCCTGGGAACCTTCATATGCCCTGGGTGTGGCCCCAAAAAGACAAAAAATAAATAAACATATACTTTTAATTATGAAATATTTACAGCATTTAGAAAATTATAGGAACTCACCAAACAGCTTTATCTAAACATAACTAAAGTAAATTATAGAATTGAAACCCCTGTGTGTGCTGTGTCCTTGTGTGGCCCCATATCTATTCCCCTCTCTCCCTTCACAGAGGTAAACCATATCCTCAATTGGCTATATATAATTTCTATGCCTGCTTTTATGTTTTTATTACATAAGTATTTTTAATAAAATATATTTACCTTATTCAATCCTAAAATGCATACCTTTTTCCTTTTATAACATCTCTAAAATTGGAATGCATCTTACACTCCAAACTAAAGCATCACATCACAAATTAATCTGCATTACACATGCATGCTGTGGGTGCAGCCAAAAAATACAAAACAAGCAATACTGTTCATTATTGGGGGGTTTGGGGGGGGGGTTGTGCTGTGCCCACTTCAGGCAGGAGTTCTTAGGCTAGGGATCACGAATCCAAGTCACAGCAGGGACAACATCGAATCCTTAAACACTGGGCTAACTGGGAATTCCACATCAACAGTGTTTGAGATTTCTGTAAAATGCAATAATATTTTTTCCAAGTTTGTTTATTTATTTTTGTCTTTTTAGGGCCGCACCCATGGCATATGGATGTTCCCAGGCTACGGGTCAAATTGGAGCTGTAGCCGCTGGCCTACATCACAGCCATAGCAATGCGGGATACGAGCCACCTCTGCAACCTACACCACAGCTAACGGCAATGCCAGATACTTAACCCACTGAGCGAGGCCAGGGATCAAACCTCCATCCTCACGGATGCTAGTCAGATTTGTTTCCACTGCGCCACGATGGGGACTCCCCATGTTTTTTTAAATGAAATGTAAACAGTATCATAAACACTCTACAATTTTGTATTTCATCTAATACGATGTTCTTGAGATTTACAAATGTTCTTATATGTATGCAACATCTTTAAATGTTCTTAATTCACCATTACATATCACAGAATTAAGAGTTCTCTAGGTAAAGAGCAAATCCTATGCTAGCTAGTAGAAATGCTGTTTCTATTAGCTGGTAACCATTACTGTTCAAATGTGTGTGCCTGGCTAACATAAAGAAAAAGAGTGACAAGGAAGGAAGGAAAGAAAGAAGATAAACAGAAGCAGCTTCCTTGAGATGTAAGCAGGAAGACAGCAGGCATCTGCATAATCAAACATGATTCAGGAATAAAAATGGTGACAGGAGGAACTGTCCCCTGGAAATCTGTGCTACTCCCAAGTCCAGCTGGAGATGCAGCCCGCTCCTGTCAGCCAAGCAGGCACTAAGACCCCAGACCCCGTATGTACATAGCCAACTCCTCTCACCCACTCCAAGGGGGTCTCCCACCAGATCAGAACCAGATAGCCACAGGGATGGCGGCATTTACAGAACATAGACTGCAGCCCCAGTCTGTTTCCTCTGCTTCTGCTCCTTCCTGCCCCTTCATCCCACCTCTTCTCCCTACTCCCCTCTCTGCTCATTCATGTTCCTCTTTCCTATTACTTTACTTGAGGAAGTCCAATGACCTATGTCCAAAGTCGTTTCTCTGCTCTGTCTCTGTCGCTCTCTTTCACACACACACACACTCAGTGAAAAGCCATAGGCCATAATAATCACTCAGTACTAGATTGTGCTGATGGGACATAAGAAAATTTCCATTACAGGTTCCTGAAGCCAAACTCCAGTTTTAGCTTATTGAGAATTTTTTTTTAATAATTTTTTTTATTTTCCCACTGTACAGCGAGGGGGTCAGGTTATCCTTACGTGTATACATTACAATTACATTTTTCCCCCACCCTTTCTTCTGTTGCAACATGAGTATCTAGACAAAGTTCTCAATGCTATTCAGCAGGATCTCCTTGTAAATCTATTCTAAGTTGTGTCTGATAAGCCCAAGCTCCCGATCCCTCCCACTCCCATCAGGCAACCACAAGTCTCTTCTCCAAGTCCATGATTTTCTTTTCTGAGATGTTCAGTTTTTAAAAGGTAGGGAAATAACAGAACGAGAGTCCCTAATAGCTTTTCTTTTCTCTTTCCATATAATACAAAAATACTTTGATGGCAGCAGATCATATTTCTAAAAAGAGCCTCAGGGAGTTCCTGTTGTGGCACAGTGGAAACGAACTGACTAGTATCCATGAGGATTCAGTTCTGATCCCTGGCCTTGTTTAGCAGGTTGGGGATCCAGCATTGCTGTGGCTGTTGTGTAGGAGGGCAGCTGTAGCTCTGATTCAACCCCTAGTCTGGGAACCTCCATATGCTGTGGGTGTGGCCCTAAAAAACAAACAAAATACAAGAATGAAAGAGTCCAGTAGGGTTTCACATACACTCTTACCTTTCAGAATCAGAGGATATAATGTAATGACTCTTATAAGGATGTATTACATTGCTAATTAACTCTTTTTTTTTTTTTTTTTTCAGATGCACCTGAGGCACATGGGAGTTCCCAGGCCAGGGAACGAATGGGAGCCACAGCTGCAACCTATACCACAGCTGCGGCAACAACAGATCCTCAACTACTGTGCCACAGTGGAATCTCCACTAATTAACTCTTATACATGTATTATGCCCCTCTATTCCCTTTTAACCTTAGTATGTGATACTACTTTATTTAATGGCAGCTAACAGAGAAAGGCCCATATTTATGCATATTTCTAAAATAAAAGTATTACTAAATTTATTAGTGCATCTTTAAAAGAAAAACAGGGAGTTTCCGTTGTGGCACAGTGGAAACGAATCTGACTAGTATCCATGAGGACGTGGGTTCGATCCGTGGTCTTGCTCAGTGAGTTAAGGATCTGACACTGTCGTGAACTGTGGTATAGGTCACAGACAAGGCTCAGATCCTGCTGTCGCTGTGGCTGTGGCTGTAGCCTTGCCAGCAAATGTAGCTCTGATTCGACCCCTAGCCTGGGAATCTCCATATGCTGCAAGTGCAGCCCTAAAAAGGAAAAAATAAAAAATAAAGAAAAGAAAAATAGAATTCCTAAATTAATTAATAAGCTATATATTTTTATCTTTAACAAAGGTAATATTTTAAATTCTAGAGTATTTTATTTAACATAGGGTAATAGAACTAAATGCCCCAAACATTTTCCTGGTTTTCTTTCTTCAAAATATTCTACAAGCCATAAAATCTGCAGGTGTTCTGGCGTTTCAGAGCATTCTACAACTAAAGTTCTTGTTACCTACTGACATACTTGAAGTGTATTTGAACATAAATTATTGGAACATTCTTTCAACTTTCAAATTTGATTAATGTACTTTCTGTCAAGTTATCCTAATTAACCTACAGCCTTCAAGCTTTGGGACTATTGCTGCCAATTCTGTACAACCATTTGTTCAATGCACAGTCTGCTCTAATGCCCTCTGAGGTGAAATTATGCATATAAACTCTTTTTGATTTTTACTCATTAACTAGACATCGGAATGTGCCATGCAGTATAATCTGTATTAATGTGTGAATACAAATTTTGCCTACTTCATATGAAGCATTCAGAAGCAACTTATTAAACAAATATATTTTCTGACTAAAGGACTTCCACTGGTTCAAAAAATTCACTGAACGTCAAGCAATGTGCCAAGCATGCTGCTGGGCAGTGCAGACATACCGTACATAAGGCATAGAGTCTCCACACTCATGGGCCTCTGCATCTAGGAAGGAAGACACACTGACAAATAATTACAACTAAACAGTAGGAAATCTAATACCACAATGTGTGCCTTGCACAGCACCTGCCCAAGTTAAGCTCAGTACCTATCTCATCAATACATCAATTTCAAAAATCCAAAAAGTCTACCCAGTAAAGAACTCTGTTGAGGAGTTACCGTCATGGCACAGTGGTTAACGAATCTGACTAGGAACCATGAGGTTGCTGGTTCAATCCCTGACCTTGCTCAGTGGGTTAAGGATCCGGCATTGCCATAAGCTGTGGTGTAGGGCGCAGATTCGGCTCAGATCCCGTGTTGCTGTGGCTCTGGTGTAGGCCGGCGGCTACAGCTCTGATTCGACCCCTAGCCTGGGAATCTCCATATGCTGCAGGAGCAGCCCTAGAAAAGGCAAAAAGACCAAAAAAAAAAAAAAAAAAAGAACTCTGTTGAATTTATAAATCAGGAGTGATACAAAGGGTGGAAGAGATGACAAATCATGCTTCAAATTAAAATTGTGATATAAGAGTTTCCGTCATGGCTCAGTGGTTAACGAATCTGACTAGGAACCATGAGATTGCGAGTTCAATCCCTCCCTCGGTGGGTTAATGATCTGGCGTTGCCCTGAGTGATGGTGTAGGTCACAGATGTAGCTAGGATCCCATGTTGCTGTGGCTGTGGTGTAGGCTGGCAGCTACAGCTCCAATTGGACCCCTAGCCTGGGAACCTCCATATGATGCAGGTACGGCCCTGGAAAAAGACAAAAAAAAAAAATTGTGATATAGTGGTGATGGGCGCACAACACTGTGAATGTACTTAATTAAGGCCGCTGAAGTGTATACACTCCAAAATGGTTAAAATGGTAGATTTTAAGTTATATATTTTACCACAATAAAAATTTGCATTAAGTTGTTAAATGTTTAAACAACTTTACCAAAGACTTAAATAAAGCACACGAGTACTTCCACATTTCACAATGGTGCATCAAAGGCGGGGAGAAGAGGAAGCCACCAGCACACAGCTGAAAGCCGACAGAAAATGTGAAACTACTTTGCTGTTCCAACCTTACCGAATTGTGCAGTTCACCCTCCCTGCCCACACAGCCTGTAGAGTACAGCTGAGAAGGGGGAGGCAAATGCCACAACCTTAGAAACGGGTTTCACTACAAATTCACGGTTTCCAAGCTTGGGTCAGTTCTCAGAATTGCTCGCAATCATATTCCTTATCAATTATCAGCTCCCAAACTTTTGCCACGCTCTCAAATCTGCTACTCAATCCCGCATGCAACGCATAACACGAAACCTCTCCTCCTCGTCGTGGGAAGCAAAGGGCCCCTCAACGTCTTGATCCTCACTCACCAACCCTGCCTCCATCTGCTCTGGTCCTCATCTTCCCCTTTCCGGGTCCTCAACAGGTGATACCTCTGGCAAAAACCTCCTCCACCTCCACCACCACCACCACCAGCAGCTGAGCTCTGGATTCCCGACCTTGACCTGCTCACCAACATTACTCTACCAATTAGCCACTCGGTAACTTGACCTTCTCCCTCTCCACAGGCTCCTTCTCCTCCAGCTAGACCTGTACTTTAAAAAATTAATTGTTGGAGTTCCCGTTGCAGCTCAGTGGTAATGAACCTGACTAGTATCCATGAGGACGCAGGTTCAATTTCTGGTCTCACTCAGTGGGTTAAGGATCCACTGCTGTGAACTGTGGTATAGGTCGCAGATACGGTTCAGATCCTGTGTTGCTGTGGCTGTGGCATAAGACAGCAGCTGTAGCTCCAATTTGACCCCTAGCCTGGGAACTTCCATAGGCTGAGGGCGAGGCCCTAAAAAGGCAAAAAAATAAAATTAAAAAATTGCAAACCCCCCCAATCCTAAATCCTATTCTAGTGCCACTCTATTTCTCCCCTTCCTCACTTCTTAGCCGGCATCCCTGTCCCTACCCTCATCAATGCTCCACAGACTGTCAGGCCCTATTGCCTGCACACCAGGCCCCTGAGCACACTCTGGCTGAAGTCATCAGTGATTTCCTGCTGACTTATTTTAATGGACCCTCTTCAGTCTTTTTCAAAAATAGAAAAATCAGATTTAAAAAAAAAAAAAATGGAGTTCCCATTGTGGCTCAGTGGTTAACGAATCCGACTAGGAACCATGAGGTTGCGGGTTCGGTCCCTGCCCTTGCTCAGTGGGTTAACGATCCAGCGTTGCGTGAGCTGTGCTGTAGATTGCAAACGAGGCTCGGATCCGCAGTTGACGTGGCTCTGGCATAGGCTGGCAGCTACAGCTCCGATTCAACCCCTAGCCTGGGAACCTCCGTATGCCAAGGGAGCGGCTCAAGAAATGGCAAAAAGACAAAAAAAAGAAAGAAAGAAAGAAAGAAAGAAAGAAAGAAAGAAAGAAAGAAAGAAAGAAAGAAAGAAAGAAAGAAAGAAAGAAAGAAAGAAAGAAAAATCTCGGCCATATCTGACTCTCTTGACTGGCAGTATCACCATTCACCCCCCCAAAAAAAACCTGTCTTTCCAGAGTCCTCACACTATTTCACCTCCTCATTCAGTCACAACTTTTTTTAACTAAGAAAAGAAATACATAGTATTAGTGTTCTGTTCATTTTTTTTTTTTTTTTTTTGGTCTTTTCTAGGGCCGCACCCGTGGCATTTGGAAGTTCCCATGCTAGGGGTCCAATCAGAGCTGTAGCTGCCAGCCTATGCCAGAGCCACAGCAACACAGGATCTGAGCTACGTCTGCAACCTGCACCACAGCTCTTGGCAACGCCGGATCCTTAACCCATTGATCGAGGCCAGGGATCGAACCCACAACCTCATGGTTCCTAGTCGGATTCGTTATCACTAAGCCACAATGGGAACGCCTGTCCTGTTAAATTTGAAAATACAGATAAGCATATAAAATAAAATTAAAGTTAAAATAAGGCGCACAAGGAATGAAAACATACGTCTAAAGACTTGGGCACAAACGTTCATAGCAGCACCTCTCATAGCTGGCAAAAGCTGGAAACCTAAATGTCTATCAACAGGTGAATGGGTAAAAAAAAAACAACTGTGGAACAGGCGTACAAAGGAATACTATTTTACAGTCGTCCCTTAGTACCTGAGAGGGGTTGGTTCTAGGATGCCAGTGGTTACCAAAATCTACAGATGCTCAAGTCCCTTACATAAAATGACATAATAAAATGCTATCACTTACATGTGGCATCTAATATATGGCACAAATGAACCTATCTACAGAAAAGAAATAAACTCGTGGACTTGGAGAAGAGACTTGTGGTTGCCAAGGGAGAGGGAGTGGGATGGACTGGGCGTTTGGGGTTAGTAGATATAAACTATTGCATTTGGAGTGAATAAACAATGAGGTTTTGCTGTATAGCACAGGGAACTATATCCAATCATTTGTGATGGAAAATGATGGAAGATAATATAAGAAAAAGAATGTGTATATATGTATAACTGGGTCACTCTGCTGTACAGTAGAAATTGACAGAACACTGTAAATCAACTATAATTTTTAAAAATTAAGAAGTTCCCATTGTGACTCAGCGGTAATGAACCTGACTAGCAGCCATGAGGACTCGGGTTTGATCCCTGCGCCTGAGCAGTAGGTTAAGGATCCAGCGTTGCTGTGGTGTAGGCCGGCAGCTCCAGTTCCTAGGCTGGTAACTTCCATATGCCATGAGTACAGCCCTGAAAAAAAAAAAAAAAAAAAAATTTACCTAATCCTAATAATCTGAATATACCTATACACAGGTTGCAAGCCTAAACCTGCTAAGGCAGCTTTGTTAATCCTTGGCTGGGGTAAGCCTATGAATGCCTACCTGACAACCACAAGATAGTGTATTAACAATGTATGTTCCCTGTGGTTCCACACAAAGCTTCCAGAGTTACAGGATGATCGTGCTATAATAATACAGAAGAGAGATGGTGGATGGCAACTAGTTTCCATTCACTTATTATTAGTCTTAGAAAAGCTAATTGATTTTGACAGTTCTACTAACTCACTGACTTGCTTTTCAAAAAATTAAGGATATTTCCAGCTAAATAGAGTAATTATCCAAAGATTAGTGACCAATGATTAATTTATCCTCTTAAGTGACCATAAATAATAAGGATTACATTGCCTTGACATTTTTCCATAACCCATTCTCAGTTGCCACCAGACACCTAAAGTCATCATGAGGAATTAGAGAAAAAAGACTGATTAATTGGATTAAGCATTACTTTTATCCAATTTTTTACCAAAAAGAATAACAGTTTGCCGCCCCCCCCCCCTTTGGCTTTAAGTGTCTCAATATTTGTTTTCTAACTGATTAAGCTACAAAAAATAATCACCTATACAAACTAATTATAATAGCATACACATAACAAATGAACACTAAATTACAGAAAACAGTGTATTTTGAAGACATTACCAAAAAAACCTACATTGTTCTTTTGTAATTCCTGACCTTTGTTATCAGCATCTGTCTGATGTGTTGGCATAAGATTTAAAAGACTATATGGCTTCTGTCTCTCAGTCTCTGAGGAAAAAGTGCTTTAGATAGACTTCCCTTTTCCTACCCTCCCCGTGATTATTGGACATCAAATTGACTTGTCAGCAGGCCAGTACTTTGGCTCACCCCAGCAAGCACAAGAGCAGACAAACTCGGTCAAAATCCTGCATTAAACCCTGACATGTGCTCTTATACAGACCTTGTAAATGAAGCCAAATGGTATATTAGAAGGTGAAACAGTTACTAGAAGGGTAGGGGTGCCTTGGCTTACAAAATAAAGCAGATACCCTCTTTTTTATTTTTTTGCCTTTTTTTTTTTAGGGCATCTGTGACATATGGAAGTTCCCAGGCTAGGGGTCGAATTGGAGCTTCAGCTGCCAGCCTATGCCACAGCCACAGCAATGTGGGATCTGAGCCACATCTGCAACCTATACCACAAGCTCAGATCCTTAACCCACTAAGTGAGGCCAGAAACCAAACCTGTGTCCTCACAGATGCTAGTCGGGTTCATTACCGCTGAGCCACAACAGGAACTCCCTCTTGTTGCACAACCATCAATTCCCTTTCACCCACCCCCTGCTTCTACTGCTTCTTCCTCCAGGGTCACTGCACTTCCAGCACCTGCAGCGGGGCTTCAATCACAAGAGAGCAATGCAAGATCTGAATTCTGAGCGATTATGGCAGAGCACATGAGTCAACACACACACCCACATACAGGCACCGCGCCAACCTACTCAACAACGAGAGTGTTCTATGTGTAGTGTTTTGCACGACCAAAGCACTTTGACATTCCATTAACTTACTTGAGTCCCATTGCTATGCTGTGCAACAGGAAGCCAAGGTAAAACACACCTGCGTGTGGCCAGGCAGTCAGTGTTCAACTGAATGGGGGCTGACTCCATTCCCGGCCAGTCAGCACCACAAAGCGACATCTCCTCCTCGCCATCAAATCTCAGATGGCACAGTCAAGTCCTGTTTCTTAAGAAGCTGTAAACTATTCAACCCTAGTCAACAGTGAACTTAAATTTCACTTATTTTGGTTTTCTAGTAGCTTTCCTAGACAATTTTTTAATAAAGAATGAGCCTGCACTTAAGAGTTAGCTATTTTTGTTATGGATTGTGAGTGAAGTGGCTGACTTAGTTCCTAAACTCTGATCTACAAGATAACATCTTCTTGTTGAACGAGTTTTTTACCACTGTCAATACATTACATTTAAATTAGAAATACATAAATTAATTGAAACAATTCTAAGCTATTCTCACAGGCTCTTAGTCCAGAACATCTTGAAAATAAGACTTACTGGCTTCATTAATTACATCATGAATGCAAGAAAGGGTAAATACCAATACTCTCAGAGGTCATGTAAAACTAAAGAGGGGATAAAATTAAGTCTTAGGACTAAGTTTTGGAAATACTTAAGACAATGACAGTACAAAATACAATCTGACCTTTGGAAAGTTGCAAATCTGAATCAGAGAAATCTAAATTCTGGAAAGATTTTTTTTTTTTAAATGAAGTTTTGTTTTGTTTTGTTTTGTTTTGCTTTTTAGGGCCGCACTTACGGCATATGTAAGTTCCCAGGCTAGGGGTCAAATCTGAGCTACAGCTGCTGGCCTATACCACAACCACAGCAACGCGGGATCCGAGCTTGTCTGTGACCTACACCACAGCTCATGACAATGCAGATCCCCGACCCACTGAGAGAGGCCAGGGATCGAACCCACAATCCTCATGGATCCTAGTCGGGTTTGCTACCACTGAGCCACAACAGGAACTCCCTGTTATTTTTAAATAAGATGATTTCAATGGAAACCAACCTAGGAGCAGCCCCTGGGGCTTCTTGAGACAGAAGTTCTATTATTACATCCCCTTCCTCTTACAGACATGGGCTCTTTCCAAAGTTCTACCTCTGGCTTCAGCTTCTCTCTGAGGCTCCAGGTTGACATGTCTGGTTATCTCCTTGACATCATCCCCTGATGTCCTGCTGGCATTTAACACTCGTATGTCTGACATCTGAGTCAGCCTCTCCCCAGCAACTCCACCTCCATCACCCCTGTCAGCAGCACCATCCAGGACTAGCCACATCACTTGGAGGGCCCAGTATACAACGAAAATGTGGGGTTCCTGGTCCAAAAATTATTCATACTCGGTCTCCAGGCATGGACACTGTCTCTGTTTCCATGTCACCGTCCACACTCATCACTCGCCGGGCTTCCCTCAGTCTGTCCTTTGAAATGTCGTCCATCTACCCCTTCCTTCCTTTTGAGGTGATGCTGCACCTCAAATCCACCCCAGCTCTCAGCCAGACCTCCATGACTGGTATTCCTCCTCTTTCCCTCTACAACCCAGGCACAAGTTTTGAGGTGAAAAAAAAGTGTGACTTTTTTCCCAAAATCCTTGATATCTCCCGATTGCCTATTAAATCACATCCAGGCACTCAAACCTTCCATCCCCCATTCTGATCCAGCGTCATCTTCTGGGGACTTTTCTCTCCAAATTCTGGGCTCTAGCCAAACCAAACCCCTTCTCATTGACTTAATGAGCCCAGTATATAGTGGTGTATAAAGAACCTAGGTCCCGGAGTTCCCTTCATGGCTCAGTGGTTAACGAATCTGACTAGGGACCACAAGGTTGCGGGTTCGATCCCTGGCCTTGCTCAGTGGGTTAAGCATCCGGCATTGCCGTGAGCTGCGGTGTGGGTTACAAATGCGACTCAGATCCCACGTTGCTGTGGCTGTGGTATATATAGGCCGGCAGCTGCAGCTCCGATTAGACCCCTAGCCCGGGAACCTCCATATGAAGTGGGTGTGGCCCTAAAAAGCAAATAATAATAATTTTAAACACACAGACACCCAAAAGAATTAATTAAAGATATTTCAACAGAATTAGCTGGGTCCAAAGCAGGAAGAGGCAAGTTAAGATGTGGCAAGGTGAGACAGGGCTGCTCTTTCAGACTTGAGCCTCTAAAGGACGAGACGTCACCTGAAGGGGTCCCTAAGTCCTCATGGCCAAGTCTCCAGAGGGTTAATTCCCACTCCCGCACCCAACACCTGGACTGAGAGAGCAGCGGAAAGGGAACGAGGGCATGCCCCACCTGCCAAGGTGTGTCAGGTGAGATTCCAAGGATGAGGTAAGCTCAGGCCTTTCTAGGCTTCCCATCTGTGGTAACGAAGTTTTACTCTAATGTATGCACTGGTATGTGTCCTTTTGTTTTCCAGATGTCATACATGATCTCCAAGCCATTTGCGGCTACTAAAGGGCTCCAAGCCTGGGAAAACACACTCCCCAAGCAAGGAATTATAATTTAAATCTAATCTTTAAAAATAACATGGGCAATTATCAAATTAGCAAATATTATATAAAAATAAGATCTAACATTGGTAGGGTTTTCAGGAAGCCAGTATATTGCTGGTACGCAGTAAAAGGACTTGAGTTCTCTAAAAAACACTCTGACAATGTGTAACAAGTGTTATAAAGTTGTTCATACCCTTTGAACCAGTAATTTCACTTTTGGACATATACCCCATGGAAGCAATCCAAAAGAGGAAAAAAAAAATTGTTCAAATATATACAGACATGGAGTTCCCGTGGTGGCTCAGTGGTTAACGAATCTCACTAGCATCCATGAGGACACAGGTTTGATCCCTAGCCTCACTCAGTGGGTTAAGGATCCAGCATTGCTGTGGACTGTGTAGACAGAAGCTACAGCTCCCATCTGACCCCCAGCCTGGGAACCTCCATATGCTGTGGGTGCAGCCCTAAAAAGACAATATATATAGACATGGAGTTCCCACTGTGGCACAGTGGTTAAAGGACCCAGCATTGCCAAAGCTGAAGCATAGGTTGCAGCTATGGCTGAAATTCAATTCCTGGCCCCGAAACTTCCATATGCTGCAACTGCAGCCATTAAAAAAAAAACTTTTTTTGAGCTTCCACCACAGCTCAGTGTTAAGCAACCCAACTACTATTCAGGAGGACATGGGTTCAATCCCTGGCCTCACTTAGTGGGTTAAGGATCCAGCATTGCTGTGAGCTGTGGTGTAGGTCGAAGACATGGCTCGGATCTGGCTGTGGCTATGGTGTAGGGTAGTTGCTGTGGCTGTGGTATAGGCTGGCAGCAGCGGCTCTGATTCAACCCCTAGCCTGGGAACTTCCATATGCTGCAAGTGTGGCACTAAAAAGACAAAATATATAAATAAAGGAAAAGGGTTAGTACCACGTTGTAAATCAACTACACTCTAATAAAATTAAATTTAAAAAATACGGAGTTCCCGTTGTGGCGTAGTGGTTAACGAATCCGACTAGAAACCATGAGGTTGCAGGTTCGATCCCTGATCTTGCTCAGTGGGTTAAGGATCTGGTGTTGCCATTGAGCTGTGGCGTAGGCTGCAGATGCATCTCGGATCCCACGTTGCTGTGGCTCTGGTGTAGGCCAGTGGCTACTGCTCCGATTTGACCCCTAGCCTGGGAACCTCCATGTGCCGAGGGAACAGCCCTAGAAAAAAAAAAAAAAAAGGCAAAAAAAAAAAAAAATTTAAACAATACAGTAAAAGAGTTAAAGTTTGGTATTCCTTGGTTTTGCTGAAAAAGGGTGTTTGAAAGCAGTATATTCTTTCAGGAAGGCTTTTTTTTTTTTTTTTTGGTCTTTTTGTCTTTTTGGGGCCACATCTGCGGCACATGGAGGTTCCCAGGCTAGGGGTTGAGTCAGAGCTATAGCTGCCGGCCTACACCACAGCCACAGCAACACCAGATCCGAGCCGAATCTTTGACCTACACCACAGCTCACAGCAACACCGGATCCTCAACCCACTGAGTGAGGCCAGGGATCGAATCCGAAACCTCATGGTTCCTAGTCAGATTCATTAACCATTGAGCAACGACGGGAACTCCATGTAGCCACTTTTTTTAATGGGCTTTTTTTTTTTTTTTTGGTCTTTTTAGGGCCACACCCAAGGCACATGGAGGTTCTCAGACTAGAGATCAAATCGGAACTGTAGCCACAGGCATCCTCACGGACGCTAGTCAGATTCATTTCCACTGAGCCACAACAGGAACTCCTGTAACCATTTTTTTATATATCCAGGCAAAGACTTTTTTTTTTCGGGTGGCAACACAGTATGCCTTCAAAATTTTTTTTCTGGTGGCCAGCAACAAAATGTGGGGAAATGTTCTATTTGCCTTGATCCCATACAAGGAGCCTGTGTATCAGAAACACGTTAAGAACCACCAAACAAGAGGATTTTAGATTAGAAATCATTTATCACTCTGAGGTTAATGTTCCCCACACATCACACAAATGCAAATATTCATCTATTATTTCTTCTGACTCTTCTCTAGCCCCCGCAAAGAGAAATATCAATGAGAATTTAATGTGCATTGTCTGGCTAGGGCTCGGGTATAATTAGCATTGCATGATCTAGCTCTTAACTGTCAATCGGATGTTAAACATCTCCATTTTGATCCAAAACAAAATGTGGCCAAATAATCTCATTTAAAATCAGGACCAGGGAGTTCCTGTCATGGCTCAGTGGTTAAGAAACCTGACTAGCATCCATGAGGACTCGGGTTCTTTAACCCCTTGCTCAGTGTGTTAAAGGGGGTTCTTCAACCCCTTGACAGTGGGTTAAAGATCCAGCGTTGCCGTGAGCTGTGGTGCAGGTCGCAGATGCAGCTTGGTTCCTGCATTGCTGTGCCTGTGGTGTAGGTCAGCAGCTAAGCTCTGACTCGACCCCTAGCCTGGGAACCTCCATGTGCCACTGGTGCAGCCCTAAGTAAATAACAACAACAATGATGACAACAACAACAACTGCAGAAAAGTAAATAAATAAAGTAAAATAAAATTTTAAAAAATGAGGACCACTGCAGGCAAAAAATAAAAAATAAAAATAAAATCAGGACCCTGGGAATTCCCTCGTGGCCTAGTGTTAAGGACTCGGTGTTGTCACTGCTAGGGGTTGGGTTATTACTGTTGCTCAAGTTTGATCCCTGGCCCGGGGAAAGTCTGCATGCTATGGGTGAGGCCAAATAAATAAATAAAATCAGGTCCCTTTACCAGGTCCAGCCCATTCCATAATGATATTTTTCTCTGATAAGAAAGAGAAAAAAAACCTAACACCTACAACAAAAACTGCATACATCTATCATTTATCCCTATAAAACTGCTTATCAGGGCAAGTTTACTATTACCGTCATTAAAGTTAATACTTCTAATGCTAACAGTTTTTGCTTTTTAGGGCTGTACCTGTGGCATATGGAAGTTCCCAGGCTAGGGGTCCAATCGGAGCTGTAGCCACCGGCCTACACCACAGCCACAGCAATGCTGGATCAGAGCCGCATCTGCGACCTACACCACAGCTCACAGCAACGCCGGATCCTTAACCCACTGAGCAGGGCCAGAGATCAAACCTGCAACCTCATGGTTCCTAGTCAGATTCATTTCCACTTTGCCACAATGGGAACTCCTGCTAATGGTTATTTTTAATATTAATATTTTTACTATTATAAATGCAACACTTGTTCAACATAGAAAAGCTAGAAGCTACAGAAAAACCAACAGAAATTAAGGAATCCAAAAAAACCTGGAAGGTAACTTTAGAGTTGGGGGTGTTGTACAGCTGAAGTTCAAGTATTCCATTACCATAGGGCAACAATGGCAACTTTCTGCCTCCATTCACGCTAAAACATCAATTAACTTTGTGGAATGTTGCTGTTTAAACAACCATTGACAAATGTGAATCCTTTGAGATGCTGCCATTTCAAACTGGAATGTGAAGTCAAAACAAGTAAAAAGGGTAATTAAGCAAGATGAAAAGGTTTTCACTATTAACAACAGTCACCAGACTAACCCACTTGACTTGGCATTAGTATCTATCTACCCAGAAAAGTCAATAAATATCTCCGTTTAATGAGTAGTGGTTTTCTACTTTTATGAAACGGATGTCAGAACTGGTTTTTGGATCCAATCTAAGTCCATCACAAGACTAAATGTGACTGAACACAGGCAGAACACTGCTGGTGCAATTCACTCGTTAGCAAAAAATGGGTAATTAGCTAGACTGCAGACCAATGCATCTTTCTGAGTTTTATCCACTAATTTAAACACTGACCTTTCCTTCAGATTTAACTATTTAATGGTAGAAAAGCATACTTTTTTTTTTTTTTTTTTTTTTTTGTCTTTTCTAGGTCCTGGGAATCTCCATACGCCACCGCATATGGAGATTCCCAGGCTAGGGGTCTACTCAGAACTGTAGCCGCTGGCCTATGCCACAGCCACAGCAACTCGTGATCTAAGCAGTGTCTGGGACCTACACCACAGCTCAAGGCAACGTCGGATCCTTAACCCACTGAGCGAGGCCAAGGATCGAGCCTGCAACCTCATGGTTCCTCTCATTAACCACTGAGCCACAATGGGAACTCCAGAAAAGAATACCTTGAATTGAATTTAAAATGCCAGGCAATGATTCTCAAGTGAGAGGGAGAAGGAAGGCAGCACGGTTTCCCCTAAGAGGATCATATCAGAAGTTCTAGAGAGGCACATTTAATTTTTAAAAGTATATTCAGGAGTTCCCATCGCGATGCAGCAGAGATGAATCTGACTAGGAATCATGAGGTTTCAGGTTCAATCCCTGGCCTCACTCAGTGGGTTAAGGATCTGGCGTTGCCATGAGCTGTGGTATAGGTCCCAAACACAGCTCATATCTGGCTGTGGCTGTGGTGTAGGCTGGCAGCTACAGATCTGATTGGACCCCTAGCCTGGGAACCTCCATATGCTATGGATGCGGCCCTGAAAAGTTAAAACACCAAAAAAAAAGTGCATTCAGTATTTTAATTTTGTAGTTTGTGAGGACTGCTTGGGGAGAGGCAGGTTTGGCTGCATTCACCCACACCATGTAAAATTTCCCGGGATTGAACCTGAGCCATAGCAGTGATGCGAAATCCTTAACTGCTGGGCCACCAGGGAACTCCTACAATTTTGTATTTAAAATTTTTTAAAAAAGAGCTTAATTATTTCCATAATATCACTAAAAGTAAAGTGGCAAAATCTTAGCTGGTGGGTAAATACTGAAGCATGGCTTTATCTTTGGAGTATTAGGGACTCTCACTCAAAAGTTAAACTACCCTTGGAGATGTACATTAAATTTTCAAGGGCTATGAGAGTTTTATGTCCATTGAGAGGGAATAAAGAGGGTTAGAAACACGGCTTGGGTCCACATACATTTCAAGTCATTTCATGCATATCCCCATAATTAAAAATTAGCGAAATGAAACTAATACATTTGGAGTGGATAAGCAATATATCCTGCTGTACAGCACAGGGAAGTATATCTAATCACTTGTGATGGAATATGATGGAGGATAATGTGAGAAAAAGAATGGAGATATATGTACAACTTTGCTGTATGGCAGAAATTGATAGAACATGGTAAATCAACTATAGTAAATATATTTTTTTCAAAATAAAAATGAAAAATATAAATGTTAAAATGCAAAAAAAAGAAAAAGTGAAATGAAGAGACTTCCAACTTGGGAATAAGACAAGTCACTGCCTCAGTCTCCGAGCTCTAGTTCCTCCAGGCAAGGTTGGGAGTTCTCTTGCTGTTAATGAAGATAACTTAGCTAAGAAGGTCTGATCACGAACATACAGGGATGACTAAGAGCCCCACTTTCCCCTATCACTCCAGTCCTGCTTCTGCGCAGCCCCTGAGGGTAGAAGGCTGGAGTCCTGGAGTTG
The DNA here is from genome assembly GCF_054392235.1 of Sus scrofa. Classification (NCBI taxonomy): domain Eukaryota; kingdom Metazoa; phylum Chordata; class Mammalia; order Artiodactyla; family Suidae; genus Sus; species Sus scrofa. The sequence continues at coordinate 77,178,745 of NC_139383.1, read as the reverse complement.
CTCCTTCTGAATCCTACCAATAAAAACACACACAGTTTCTGTGTAGGTGGCACCAGGCTACACTGGTGCTCAGAGCCGTGGCGAACAGACTGTTTGGGGTTTGGTTTGTTTTTCTTAAGGCTTATTTGTTACACTTCACTATGAGATCAGATCTCTAGTTGGGTTGTGCTAACTTTACTACATGGAATTCGATTCCAACAACGACTTTACAGGATTTCTGATAACTTGGGTAGGAGACACTGTTAAGGTTCTAGAGAACATGTAGGTGAATGTGCCGAAAATAATTTCAAGGGGGACGAAGGTAGGATTCTACATCTCAACCCAACTTTAGTAGCCCAGCTAAAAAGATGCTCTTAAATTCAACTTAAGGGATCAAAACACTGATATCATGTGGCCCAGCCCTTAACTGTGCAAGTTACAACTTCATTATCTATATAAATGGAGATAATTATACTACTCTAAAAAATAAAACTGAGTAATGTATATGAAAACTCTTTCTCTCATTTTTTTTCTCCTTTTTTTTTTTTTCTTTTTAGGGCTGCACCCACGGCATATGGAAACTCCCAGGCTAGGGGTCAAATCGGAGCTGCAGCTGCTGGCCTAACACCACAGCCACAGCAAAGCTGATCTGAGCCACCATCCAAGCCGTGTCTGAGACCTACACCACAGATCACAGCAACTCCAGATCCTTAACCCCCTCTTTCTTTATGATAAACTGACTATGCAAATTATCACTTAAATACAGGTTATCTTAAAAGTGCCTTTCACAGAATGCTGGATTAGGGTGGGCTGAAATTAGGTTCTCTGTCTTCCATTCTAAGCTTAATTCGTAACTCATTTGAATCATGCTACCCCCAAAACATTCCATGTGCATCAAAAAATGTAACAGTTGTATAAAAGCATTATTTATCCCACAGTTGTGTTAAAAGGAATAAAATGGCTAACCCTTTCATCAAGGGTTCCAAGGACCAAAAACCACAATGAAGAAAGGAGTGGCACAACTAAAGACACAGAGGCGGAGTTCCCGTCGTGGGTTAAGGATCCGGTGGTGCGGTGAGCTGTGGTGTAAGTTGCAGATGCGGCTCGGATCCTGAGTTGCTGTGTGAGTTGCTGTGTCTCTGGCATAGGCCAGTGGCTACAGCTCCAATTCGACCCCTAGCCTGGGAACCTCCATGTGCTAAGGGAGCAGCCCTAGAAAAGACAAATAGACCAAAAAAAAAAAAAAAAAAAAAAAAAAAAAAAAAAAAACAGACACAGAGGCAAGGAGTTCGCTGCTGGCTTGGCCGGTTAAGGATGCAACCTTGTCACTGGTGTGGCATACCTGGCCCCAGAATTTTCTCATGTCACAATCACACCAAGAAAGGATGAAGGAAGAGAAAGAAAGAAAAGCAAGGAAGGGGAGTTCCCGTCGTGGCGCAGTGGTTAACGAATCCGACTAGGAACCATGAGGTTGCGGATTCAATCCCTGCCCTTGCTCAGTGGGTTAATGATCCGGCATTGCCGTGAGCTGTGGTGTAGGTCGCAGGTGCGGCTTGGATCCCGAGTTGCTGTGGCTCTGGCGTAGGCTGGCGGCTACAGCTCCGATTAGACCCCTAGCCTGGGAACCTCCATATGCCTCGGGAGCGGCCCAAGAAATGGCAAAACGACAAAAAAAAAAAAAAAAAAAAGCAAGGAAGGGAGAGGACAGAGAGAGAGAAAGAAAGAGAGAAAGAGGCAAAAGACATCAGGACAGATTCAGGAAAGCCAAGACCTTTGGCTAGGCTAGAGAATAAAGAGCAAGAAGGAGAGAAAAGTGAGACGCAAGGCTAGAGTGTCAGGCAAGGGTCAGGGCTCAAAAGCTTTTGGTTTTCCTAGAACTAAAGGGTATCACTGATGGCTTTGCAACAAAAAATGATACGGTCCAGTGTTTTAGAAAAATCACTCAGGTGTATAACTGAGGACAGGTAGACCGGTTAATGGGTTATGACAATCACTGAGGCCAAAGGTAATGAAGCATGAATTTAGGCACAGCAGAGGAAGAGAAGGGGACTGATTTATGAGGCATTAAGGAGGTAAACACAAAAGGACTTGGTCTGATTTAATAAAACAGGAAAGAAAAGGGGAGAAATAAATCAAGATGGATTCGCAGTTTCTGATGTGAGCAACCTGAGACGTTACGCACTAAAAGAATTCAGAAGAAAGGCATGTCTGTTTTTGATGGCAGGTGAACACTAGATGAGATGGATAAGAAGTGAGTTCATTTTATTTTACGTTTATTTATTTTTTGGCTGTGGCATGTGGAAGTTACCGTACCAGGGATCAAACCAGAGCCAGAGCAGTGACCTGAGCCACTGCAGTGACCAGACCGGATCCTTCAATCACCGCACCACAAGAGAACTCCAGAAATGAAGTCATTTTAGTGGAGTATGATATACCTGTGCATGCAAAGGGAACTCTTAATATAGGTCGTGAACACAAAAAAGAAATTTGTGAATAATAACCCTAAGATAGTGGCTGGAGCCACGAGGCCTATGAGACACACAGAGAAGTCAGGAAAAAGCAAAACAAGTACATGGCCCGGGATGAAGCCTCGAGGAATTAAAGGGGTTCAACGAGGACCCATATACAATGATCCGCAAATCTAGAGCACAGAGTACAGTTTATTGCAAAAGATACTTCAAAACCACTCCTGAAATACAGACTTATTTTTGACTGATTTGGTTCTGTTAGCAGTTAATTTTATTGATAAAAATCCCACGAGAAAACACCACCGGAATACTCACATCACTGTATTCAATCAAAATTCAGTATACACATTTACAATGCTCTGAATTCAGAAACATTCTGGAAATGAAGTAGGAAGTGCTCACACTTCACTAATTCTTTCTTTTTTTTTTTTTTTTTTTGGTCTTTTTAGGGCCATACCTGTGGCAAATGGAGGTTGCCAGGTTAGGGGTCCAATCGGAGCTGCAACCACCAGCCTACACCACAGCCACAGCAACTCAGGATCCAAGCTGCGTCTGTGACCTACACCACAGCTCATAGCAACACCAGATCCTTAACCCACAGATCAAGGCCAGGGATCAAACCCAAGTCCTCATGGATGCTAGTCAGGTTCCCTAACTGCTGAGCCACAACAGGAACTCCTCATTTCTTTATTATTCCAAAATCCTGGAACTATTTTTGTGGTCTAACGACTTTTTTTTTTTTTGCTTTTCAGGGCCGCACCTGTGGCGTATGTAAGTTTCCAGGCTAGGGGTTGAATTGGAGCTGTAGCCATGTCTGTGACCCACACCACAGCTCATGGCAATGCAGGATCCTTAACCCACTGAGCGAAGCCAGGGATCAGACCTGTATCTTCATGGATCCTCGTCGGGTTTGTTACTGCTCAGCCATGATGAGAACTCCTAACACTTTATTTTAACCAACAGTTTAGGTGAATTCACATGGAGTATAAAGTTGGATGGTTTAAGATGGAAGATAGTGAAGGAAATTCAACATTCTAACAGCAGCCATAAGTGAGTTCTCTTAGCTTCTCAACCTCTTTTTGAGTGCAAATTAAGAGTCATGTATTTCTTGGGGCGTTCCCATCGTGGCTCAGTGGTTAAAGAGTCAGACCAGGAACCATGAGGTTGCAGGTTCGATCCCTGCCCTTGCTCAGTGGGTTAAGGATCCTGTGTTGCCGTGAGCTGTCATGTAGGTCACAGATGCAGCTCAGATCCCAAGTTGCCGTGGCTCTGGTGTGGGCCAGCAGCTACAGCTCCGATTAGACCTCTAGCCTGGGAACCTCCATATGCCACGGGTGTAGCCCTAAAAATGGTAAAAAGACAAAAAAAAAAAAAAAGTCATGTATTTCTTCCTATAAAATTGGATTGTCATGATCATTGTACAACTATAAATGTAATAAATTCATCGAGTAATTAAAAAAATTAAAATGTGAAAAAAAAAGTCATGTATTTCTTATGGCGAAAGATGTATAGTGGAGGACCAAGAATCAGATAATTCATTCACTGTAACCATCTTTTTAATTTTTTTTTAACTTTTTAGGGCCCCACCCACAGCATATGGAAGTTTCCAGGCTAGGGGTCAAATTGGAGCTGCAGCTGCCAGCCTACACCACAGCCACAGCAACATGGAAGCCAAGCCAAGTCTAAGACCTACAACACAGCTCACTGCAATGCTGGATCCTTAAGCCACTGAGCAAGGCCAGGGATCGAACCCGCATCCTCATGGATCCTAGTCAGGTTCGTTTCCACTGCACCACAATGGGAACTCCCTATAATGATCTAAGCAAAGCACCATTACTAAAACCTTCCCTATGATATAGAAATGGTTAGTTATGCAGGCAGCTTTCCCCACCAAAAAGAAAGCCCTTAGCTTAAAAGCCAGACATAGCAATTCAGTTCTGAAAAGAGGCAAAACATCCTATAAGTTCAGGGGGAGCATACAACAGCCATATGTAAATAAAAGCATAATGACATTATGCAAATACAAAAACTTAAAAAAAAAAAAAAAACTTCAGGAGGAACTAACTGACAAAGTTTTAGAGGGGCTGATAAAACTATATTGAGAGGTGTTGAAAGATGCATACATCCCTAAATGCCACTTGGTGATTATAATTATCTAACCAGCAATCCACCTCCATACAGAGAAGGCAGAGCTGCACTAGAGATTGTAACCAAAGAGCGTCCCTTTGGGGACCTTTTTGATAGCCCACTTTCCTTTGAAACTACTGAATTTTTAATACCTTGATTTGTACTTGAAATATCCAAAAGAGGAAGATAATATGCAGTGGATCCCAAATTTATTTAACCACAGGCCTCTACTTTCAAGAAATTCTGTTAAAGAGCAAATTTTGGGAATTACTGGAAGAAGTAGGGGTCTTCTTGACCAAGCCTCTGGACCACAAAGACATAATTTCTTCAAAAGAAAACCATGACCATAAATATTGATTCCGAAAACACACCTGTTTTAAATGAATATTTTTAAAATGTCAATATACCATTAAAACATCTGTTTTTCTTTTTCTAGGCAGAAAGCAGGTAAGTAAACTAGATTAATATCCTAGTACCATCCGAGAGAATGTTCATGGCATGGCATCAGGAAGCTAAAAAGAACCTTAGACTCTTTATCAGTTCCATGAAGAAACTAAAAATAGGTTTTCCTATATCCAGCAAAGTTAAAGTTGCCATTTCTAAGGGAAAACAATTTCCAGTTAACGGTAGTATCTGTTGAATTTTCTCCAAAGTATCTGACTTCCCTCTACCCAGGCAAGCAGAAGGCACCTATGAAAAGATAAAAAGGTAACTGAAAAGAGACAGCTCAAGCTCAGCTTGTTCCCCGTGACCAACCTTACTAACACAGCAGCACGTGCAAAGCTTATCTCTGAGTGCCCTGTCACCAGCAGCCAGGATAACCTAATGGGAGGTAATGCACGCAACATTTTTCATTGGTTCTAATGCCTAAATTCAGCTTGCTTCCCCTTTCCAAAGTCTTAATTTCACAAAGGGAGATCCGTGGCCACACAGAAAGAGGCCATCAAATGCCTTTCCCAGCCTCCACCATTCTCCAGAATTTCCTTAGAATTTCAGCCTTTAAGAATAAAGACTGAGTCCCGGTATATTTCAAAGGGAAGTACTCTGTCTGTTTACTTGTACCCCACAGCAGACCAAAAGACCTTGTCTCTCTCAGTTTCCACCTCCGGTGCCCAGCACAGAGGGTGTCAGAGGTAAATATTTGCAGAATGAATGGGGAGTAACATTAAGATGTGTAAACTCACACATAGCTTCGTGTGAATGATTTCCTTCAGGCCCTTTCCTGAGAAACTGTGGGTGGATCACCAGTTACATAGGAAGAGGTAAGAGAGCCCTGAAGAGAAATAAGCCTGAGAAGGCTCCTCTTCAATTTTGCCTGGAAATATTTTCCTGCTGTGGATCAGTCTTAAGGAGCCTGGTTCTTCACCAGACTTTTGCTTGAATGCCATATGAAATTATCTTGTTTCTCCACAAACATCTCCCTATACATCAAAAATCTATGTCAATGAAACATTAATAATTGGCCACTGTGTACTGACGGCAAAATAAGACCAAGAAACAGGGACTGTAATCCTTCAGACCTCTTTTCTAACCCCCGAATTCCTGGTATAATACTTAATTTCTAACACCTGAATTAATAAAAGAACGTTTGATTCGCAGAATGTTATCTAGCCAATGCCAGAGAATCAAACATTAAAGACCTAGCTTCTGGAGTCAGATAAACCTGAGGTTGGGCCCTGGCTCCACTGCTTACTTAATCTCTGTAAGCCTGAATTTCCACATCTGAAAAGAAAGATTAAATAAAGCCTATCTCATGGAGTTGCAATTAAGATTTAAAATAGGAATGCAGTGTTCCCGGTGTGGCACAGCAGGTTAAGGAGTTGGTGTTGTCTCTGCGGTGGCATCAGTTCAATGGTGCAGTGGGTTAAAGGATTCGGCATTGCTGCAGCTGCAACACAGTTTCCAGCTGTAGCTCGGATTCAGCCTCTAGCCTAGGAATTTTCATATGCCGTGGGTTCAGCCATTTAAAAAAGAAAAAAAAAAAAAAAAAGGAATGCATGTAAAGTGCTTAGCACTGGGCCTGGCACATAGGAAGTTCCCAAGAAATGTGAACCATCATTTGGAAACCTAGGTTCCCGTTCCATCCCCACCTCCCTGTGTATCTTGGCTACAAACAAATGGAGACAATTAACAGCCTTCTAATGCCAGGATTATCAGTCACAAACAAGGTAACAGAAAAATGAACCTCGACTTTGAAAAATAAAAGTTTTAAAAATTCCAGATAGAGGAGTTCCCATTGTGGCTCAGTGGAAATGAATCTGACTAATATTCATGGGGACACAGGTTTGATTCCCGGCCTTGTTCAGTGGGTTAAGGATCTCGTGTTGCCATGAGTTGTGGTGTAAGTCACAGATGCGGCTCAGAACTGGCGTGGCTGTGGCGTAGGCCAGGAGCTACAGCTCAGATTCAACCCCTAGCCTGGGAACCCCCATATGCTGTGGGTGCAGCCGTAAAAAAAAAAAAAAAGACCAAAAAAAAAATTCCAGATACTTTTTGCATTGTACTAGAAGTTTGCATACATCTAATCACAGATGACTCAGCATGAGAACAACAAAATAAAAAAGTCTGAAGTCAAACTTTAAAGCCGGTATTCTCAAATGCTTCAGTACCTGTTGTAGATGATGGACTTTATATGAAACATGGGGGGGTGGAGTGTGGAGGGAGTGTGGGTGTGCATGGCACGAAGAGAGAAAGAGATGGAGGGAGGGAAAGAGGCAGAAAGGAGAGGGAGAAATCTCAGCATTAACTAGCTTTATTGTGTTAGCATTTTTTTCACAGGTGGGGTTAAATCTGTTTTCTTCCTCAGACCTTACAACGTTTATGTTGTACATGTTTCACATATTGACCATGTACAAGCCAAGGCCTGTTGTCCCATCTAGCTGCTGCATTTCAGGGCCACTCCAGGTGTGCAGAAATTAAAGAGCACCCAGAGCAGAGGCTGGTTTTCAGCTACTGCTGACCCGAGCTGTGCAGCTCTGTGCAAGGGCATAACCATACGTGGCAGTCGTGCAGACGAGCACAAAGATCTTGAGTATCTGACCGGCACACCTGTATGCCTGTTTACGTGACACACAGCCACACATACACAAACATGACTGAAAGCTGTCAAGGATTTGAGTAAACAGAGAAAGACATTTATCAAAACTGAAAATATGAAGTTTCAAAAAGTTCAAGAGAGGAGGGCCCCGTGGCTTCCTCCCCTACAGCTACCCAGATTTGGGATACTGTAGTAGTGCAAACCTAGGGGATGGGAGAGAGGCAGAGGCTTCGAGACTGAGACACTCTGATGCCTGGCAAAGATACGATCTCTCTCCAGCAGGTGCTCACTCTCTCTCAAAAAGTTAGAAAGGAGGAAAAAAAAAAAGAACTCCACAGTCACCAATGAAACTACTCACAAGAGTTTGAAAAACCAGTGGTAAACAAAAGATTGTTGGAATTCCGGTCGTGGTGCAGCAGAATGGAATCTGACTAGGAACCATGAGGTTTCAGGTTTGACCCCTGGCCTCGCTCAGTGGGTTAAGGATTTAACGTTGCCATGAGTTGTGGTGTAGGTCGAAGACGTGGCTCAGATCTGCTGTGGCTGTGGTGTAGGCCAGCAGCTGTAGCTGCAACTGGACCCCTAGCCTGGGAACCTCCACGTGCCGCGAGTTCGGCCCTAAAAAGCGAAAAACAAACAAACAAAAAAGATTGTTTTGTCTTGGTGTTTTGACTGCATTAAAAGTCTGTATTCCAAGGCAAGAGTATGCTAAATGCTGAAGGAACTAGTCTTAAAATGTTGACTCTGTGAATTCTGCCTCCTTGAGCTTTTCCCTCCCAGATACTACTCATAAAGACACAAAATTATTTTTGTTTACTACTGCATATGCAAATCTATCCAGCTAAACTTTACAACGGTTGTTACCTAGGCAAGTACATGATACTACATTTTGAGTACTTCTGTACCTAGCCCTGTGACCTGCATAACACGACAGCTTCAAAGCTATTTAAGGAACAGAAATTCTTGGAGTTCCTGTCATGGCTTATCAGGTTACGAACCCGATTAGTATCCCTGAGGATGCGGGTTCGATCCCTGCCCTCGATCAGTGAGTGAACGATCCGGTGTTGCCATGAGCTGTGCTGTAGGTTGCAGACCCGGCTCGGATCCCACATTGCTGTGGTTGTGGCGAAGGCCAGCAGGTGAAGCTCCGATTCAATTCCTAGCCTGGGAACTTCCATATGCCATAGGTGCAGCCCTAAAGGAAAAAAAAAAAAAAAAAAGGGGGGGAGAACAAAAATTCCAGATTAAATATCGTACCTGATTCACATGCCAAGGAGACAATGTACAAGAATATGCATGGCAGCATTAGCTATAGCAAAATTTGGAATGCTTATTAAAGGAAGAATGCATAAATTATAATATATCCATGCAATGGAAAACTACAAGTTAAAATGTAAATTTAAGCTACCAGCTCAAACTGAGATATTACAGGGATAGATCACAAACACCATGTAGAAGAAAAACACTTGTAGAAGAAAACAAGCTGCATAATGATACATACAGTATATTACTCAATATATAAGGCTTTAAAACTCCCAATATACCTCTCCCTTAGAATCTAACAGTCTTGCATCAATTTTTCTATGCACACCAAAGACTTAAGGAAAATTTACTCTAAAAATAATTGAAAATTTAAAAAAAAAGACTATTAACCATATAAAGATCCACAAATGGCAGGGAGGGAAGCCTGATATAGTAATGGAAATCATGTAGCCCTTTTAAGTCTCAAGATGTGTGTTTTATCTCCATTCTGGCCTCACTAAGACACTATATTACACTAAGCTTTGCTTTTCTCACCTAAATGGGGTTGACAACGCCTGCCTTGCAGGGTGAAGTGAAATAATGAATGAGTTACACAGAAGGTCTTGGACTTGGTAGGTCAAATAGTAACCCCCTACAAGGAAAAAAATGTTGAGTCTGTACCTTTTTCATCTAGCTTGGTATATGACAACCCTTCACCTTCCTCTTCCCAGTCCCGGATCTGGCTGCCTCCCATGGTTTCTATATTTAGCAAAGTGACACCCCCCCTTCCCCCAACCTCTACCTCCCTCCAAAAAAAGCCACCAAGAAACCGTGGTTCCTTCTGGGCTCCCTTCGGAATTCCAGTGACCTTGGAATACCTAATTCATCTCGCCAACCCTGCCTCCCCCCAACACTCACAGTCCTCCGTAGTGCCGGGGTCAAATGAACAAAAACCCAACTGTCACGGTCACGAAGGAGACCGTGAAAATGACGGAGCGGTGTAATAGGGTTTGGAAGTGTACCTTTGTTTTCAAAAATTAAAGTCTACCGCAGACTCTTAACCCCTATTCTGCAGCGAGGAAAGCAGGAAGATCTAGGCAAGTAAGTTTTGCGACTTGTTTCCAAATATTTTCCCTCCATCTGGATTCAATACAAAGACCGGCGCACTGAGGCCCCTGGAGCTGCAGGCTGCTTTTGCTATTAGACAGACCCACCTCCCACACCCTCAGCACCCAGGAACCCACCGAGGCGCACACGGCGGTGCTGACGCTCACTCAGCACGCGGAATACGCGGGATGCGCAGGGGTCCCCGCGCTCGCCCCCACCCCGGGGCTGGCTGCGGCCGGCGCTGTGCCTCACCTGTCTTGAAGACCATCTTGTCATCGTCCTTGGACCCGAAGGTCTTCAGCATAGACACGAAGAGCACCCCGCAGGCGTTCTGGAAACCGAACACCGACCCGTTGCACCACATGGCTGCCAGCATCACCACCCAGCCCCAGCCGCCCTCAGGGGGTTCAGGGGGCTCGGCGCCCGCCGGCCCCACCAGCTCTACCTCCACCTTCTCCGCCGCCACTGCCTCCGGGCCGTCCAAGGGTCCCGAGCCAGGCAACGGAGCGGCCCCCAGGGGCGCGGGGCCGGCCGGCTGCGCCTCGCTCGTTCCCCGCGCAGCGGCGGGCTCCTCCTGGGAGCGCACCATGGCCCGAAGCGGCCCCCTTGGGCGCCGGGGAAAGCGAGGGGCACGAGTTCCCGGCGAACTCGCGGAGGAGCCGCCGACTTGGGCTGGCGGGCTAGTGAGGCCGAGGCAAGGGCAGTGGAGCCCCCGGTGGGCGGGCGGCGCAGGGATTAAACTCAGGCCTCCCAGGCTACCGCCCCGCACCCGGACTGAACAGGCAGCCCGGCCGCCGGCTCTTAAAGACGCCCCCCGCCCCGCCGCCTGGGGGCGTGGCCGGCGGCGGGACCTGCCCCGGAATCTCCAGATGATTGGGCTTCCTGAGAGCGCAGGGGGCCCACCCCCCGCCCACCGCGCGCGGACCAGGTGCCTGCGGGTGGCTGAATCTGCGCGCGCGCCTGCGAGAGGTCCTCCTCCTAGAGGGGGTCACAGATGTCTAGGTCACGCCGCCACAAAGTGTTAACGGAAGGGGCGCGTCTCCTCCTAGGTGCAGGTTGGGTGGGTCATGGGGACCACACTACCGAACTTCTTTAGCCTCAGCTCACTGACAGCCTCACGACCAAACATCGTCTCTTTGTTTTCTTTTTGTTTTGTTTCTTGGCATTAACCTCTTATTACTAATCATAATATATAAGATACGTCATGCCACCTGCTTACTTAAAAAGAAGTCGGAAAGATCGGAGGCCTTATCTAATTTCTCCTGGATTCGTATATGATTTGCCGTGAATATTTGGCATGTTGAACGGGCTCATTTTGAAAGACAGACTGGTCTTCCAGTAACAAATACCAAGTTCTTCAAATAACACACGTTTTTGACAGACAGCTAGAAAACATTAAACTGCAGCACAATTGTTTGCACTTTAAACAAAAGCTAACACCTGTATTCAACTCCTCTGTCTCCCTGAAGCATGGAGCAAAAACATATGTAAAAGAAAGAAGAGTAACTAGTTATGCGGTGTTGAGTACAATTCTTTCTCAGTTACTCGGATTCTTCACTTCAAAGTCAAAATATGCTAGTTACCATACTTTATGACGGAGTACACAAATGAGTGTGAGTGATCATATTTGTCTCTGCCCATTCAAAACACTGGTAGGAAGAAGTTCTGAGAAAGGAACATGTATTCCTTCAAAACAGTAAAGAAGAGCTTCTGCAGCAAATAGCTTTTGAGCTGAGTGCTGAATCATACAGGGAACTTCAGTGGACAAAGATAGGGGAAGAGCATTCTAGGTAGCGAGAATAGCACAAGCTAAGGGAAAGCAGTTTGCTTGAGGAACAGGGAGCAAAGCTCAAGAATAATATATCTAAGGGATGGGGTTAGAATGGTAAACTAAAGAACAGTCTTATACGGAGTTCTCGTCATGGCTCAGTGGTTAACGAACCTGACTAGCATCCATGAGGACATGGGTTCGATCCCTGGCCTTGCTCAGCTGGTTAAGGATCCGGCGTTGCCGTGAGCTGTGGTGTAGGTCGCAGATTCAGCTCGGATCCCGCGTCACTGTGGTTCTGGTGTAGGCCAGCAGCTCCAGCTCCGATTAGACCCCTAGCCTGGAAACTTCCATAGGCCCCAGGAGTGACCCTAGAAAAGGCAAAAAGACAAAAAAAAAAAAAAAAATCTTCCTGATTGCTCACAAAGCCACACATCTACCATGTTTCCTCCCAGTCTTTTTTTTTTTTTCCAAAAAAAAAAGGTTTATTTTTTTAAATAAAACAGAATCACAGTGTTGTTGACTGAATTGTGTACCTTCCCCCAATAAAAACCTGTGTTGAAGCCCTGAGCCCTGGTACCTTAGAATGTGACTGTATTTGGAGAGAGGACCAAGGTAATTAAGTTAGAATGAGGCCATCAGAGTGGGCCCTCATCCAATCTGACTGGTGTCCTTACAGGAGGAGGTTAGGACACAGAGAGAGAGAGACCAGGGAAAGGCTGGGTGAGGGCAAAAGAGGAAGGCAGCCATCTGCAAGCCAAGGAGAGAGGCCTCAGAAGAAACCAAACCAACCTGCTGGCATCTTGTTGTTGGACTTCCAGCCTCCAGAACTGTGAGAAATAAATTTCTACTATTCGAGCCACCTAGCCTGTGATATTTTGTTATGGCAGCCATAGCAAACACATATACAGCTGAGCATAATTTTGTATCCTGAATTTTTTCATTTAACCCATCATATCATAAACAACTTCCCAGGTTATCAGTGTTCAAAAACATGTCTATTTGGTCTTTTTGTTTTTAGGGCTGCACCTGCGGCCTATGGAGTTTCCCAGGCTAGGGGTCCAATCGGAGCTGGAGCTGCCGGCCTACACCAGAGCCACAGCAACACCGAATCCGAGCCGAGTCTGCAACATACACCACAGCTCATGGCAACACTGGATCCTTAACCCACTGAGCGAGGCCAGGGATCGAACCTGAAACCTCACGGTTCCTAGTCGGTTTCCACTGCGCCACGACGGGAACTCCAAAAAAACATGTTTAGTGTCTATAAAGAATTCAGCTATAGATTTCCTATCACTGCACATATAGTTTATTTCGGCTTTTTCACCATTGTATATAATAATACAAAAAACATCCTTACATAAAAATCTTTATCAGCATCTCCAATAATTTTTTAGGATAAATTTATTTATTTATTTATTTATTTTGCCATTTTCTTGGGCCGCTCCCGCGGCATATGGAGGTTCCCAGGCTAGGGGTTGAATCGGAGCTGTAGCCACCAGCCTATGCCACAGCCACAGCAACTCGGGATCCAAGCCGCATCTGCGACCTACACCACAGCTCACGGCAACGCCGGATCGTTAACCCACTGAGCGAGGCCAGGGATCTAACCCTCAACCTCACGGTTCCTAGTCGGATTCGTTAACCGCTGTGCCACAACGGGAACTCCTAGGATAAATTTCTAAATGTAAGTTTACTAACTAGAAGCATATGATTATTTTAAGGCATTAAATACAATGATAAATTTTAAAGCAACTTTATCAGTTTTACTCCCACCAGCATTGTGTAAGAAGCCCCATATTGGAGTTCCCGTCGTGGCGCAGTGGTTAACGAATCCGACTAGGAACCATGAGGTTGCGGGTTTGGTCCCTGCCCTTGCTCAGTGGGTTAACGATCCGGCATTGCCTTGAGCTGTGGTGTAAGTCGCAGATGCGGCTCGGATCCCGAGTTGCTGTGTCTCTGGTGTAGGCCAGTGGCTACAGCTCCGATTCGACCCCTAGCCTGGGAACCTCCATATGCCACGGGAGCGGCCCAAAGAAATAGCAAAAAGACAAAAAAAAAAGAAGCCCCATATTAGTGCATCTCAGCAAGTACGGAATAATATGTTTGAGGGAGGGGGGTTGCATCCATGGCATGTATAAATTCCAGGCCAGGGATCAAACCTTCACCACAGCAGTGACAATGCCTAGTCCTTAACCCACTAGGCAACCAGGAAACTCCATAATAGGGTATAAATACTGCTGATTTAGGATTAAAATGAAAACTCATTGTTATTTTTGAAGCCTTTGGTTATAAGTGACAAAGATTGTATTCATCAGTCATCTGTATATCTTTTTTATAAATGGTCTCTTGGAGTTCCTACTGTGGCTCAACGGGTTAAGAAACCAACTAGTATCCATGAGGATTTGGGTTCAATCCCTGGCCTCACTCAGTGGGTTGAGGATCCAGTGTTGCCATGAGCTGTGGGAGTAAGCTGCAGACACTGCTTGGATCCCGAGTTGCTATGGCCGTGGTATAGGCCTGCAGCTACAGCTGCAGTTCAACCCCTAGCCCAGGAACTTCCATGAGCTGCAGGTGCAGCCCTGAAGAACAAAATAAAATAAAAGGTCTCATGATAGTCATTCTCTATGTTTTCCAACGATCTTATTGGTGTTTATTGAAGTTTCTCATATAGGTCCCATGCATTTCTCATTAGGATTATTTTCAGGCATTTCACTTTCATTCTGTTGCTGATGATTTGTTGCCACTGCTTCTGTGCATGATTTTTTTCTTCCATAAGAACTTCTAACTGGTTATTGCCAATACAGAAAAATAACAAAAACTCTTTCATGACTTTAGAGCTTATGTTAGATCTAATCCTACATCTTAAATGGATATGAGTTAACTATGTGTACATATTTACCCCCTGTACATTTCTAATTGAACGTAATTCCAACATTTTCTTTCTTTCTTTCTTTTTGGAGTTTCTGATGTAGCAAAATGGGATGGGCAGCGACTCTGCAGTGCCAGGATGCAGGGTCAATCCACGGCTGGCACAGTAGGTTAAAGGATCCAGCGTTGCCGCAGCTGCAGCATGGGTCACAACTGCAGCTCAGATCTAATCCCTGGCCTGGGAACTTCATATGCCACGGGGATGGCCAAAAAAACCAAAAACAAAACAGTGCCTGACATACAGAAAGCACTTGATTACCTATTAATAATTACTAATAAAAATGGAAACATCCAACATGTCCATTAATTGAAGAATAAATTGTGGTCCGACCCTTCACAAGCTGCGGACCCATGGCCCTGAGACAGTTGAAAACATGAAGTAGGACAAGAACCAGAAGCTGCCTGTGACCTGTGCCTCCCTGTGGAGAGGCTGTGGCATTACTCATGCTGGGGAAAAAAAAAAAATCCTTAGTTGTAAATATACCTTGGAATTACGTGATAGTACCTCTGGAGAAGGGATCTTATTATTTTGTTCAACGACTTGCTTAAAATCCAGAGTCTCTTCTAAAGCATCACCACAAAACCAAGGGGTCTATGATATATGAGAAATTGTGTCCATGTATAAAAAAGCCCATGATGTCACAGAATGCTCTGTTTAACAATGTCCCTCATGCTTACACCTCAGCCCCTCCTCACCTTATGAGGGGCTGTGCTCATCGTGGGTTCATTACAAAGACTGGCTGCTGGGGCTGAGGCTGTGGGATGGCATTATGAAAACATCTTCTCCCAAATCACCATGGAGGTGAATCCCTAAGGAGTGCCTTCTGCAGACACACAGAAACCTAAAACACCAAGCATAAAGAACCACAGGGATGGAGTTCCTGTCATGGCACAGTGGTTAACGAATCTGACTAGGAACCGTGCGGTTGCAGGTTCGATCCCTGACCTTGCTCAGTGGGTTAAGAATCTGGTGTTGCCGTGAGCTGTGGTGTAGGTCGCAGACATGGCTCAGATCCCACGTTGCTGTGGCGAAGGCCACGGGCTATAGCTCTGATTAGACCCCTAGCCTGGGAACTTCCATATGCCGAGGGAGCGGCCCTAGGAAAGGCAAAAAGACAAAAACAAAAAAACACAGGAATCTTGAGGTTTTTTAATATTTTTGCTATGACCCACAGTGTGAAACACATTGATGTCACAACCTGGTACATACACAATCTCACACACAAATTGGGACAAAATTTAACAAAGCAATGTTTTACAATACTAAGTACAACAGCACATTCTGATCTATTTAACTTCACTGAGGGGCGGGGAGAACCTACTGGTGAAAACTCGAAATGGATTTTGTAGATTTTACGACCTCCTAAGGAATTTTGATTTGAGGTTTGAAAAACGCTAATCTTGTCCAATGCTCCCGTCTTACAAATGAAGAAACAGATCCTGGGAAAAAGGAAATGGCTCTGTTTGGACTATTCCACGAAGACACACATCTACATGACAGTGACGAGGTGCCAGGCCTCCTGGTCCTCATCGTAGCCTTTAGAGAGACATAATATTTCCTATCGTAATTTCAGGAGCAAGATTCCAGTCCTCTATCAAACAGGGGATGAAGGCCACCCCCCCCTCACCTTTCCTGGATGCCCCCCATTTTTTTGTGGCTGCAAGGATAGGGGGCCCCTGCAAGCTCTTCTCCTGAAGACCTAACATCCCAGTGACACCAGAGAGACCCTTCTGGGGTTATACAGATGTCTATTTCCCCTCTAGCCCCCCCCCCTTTTTTAAGGGCCATACCTGCACCATATAGACATTCCCAAGTAGAATCTGAGCTGCAGCTGCCGGCCACAGCCATAGCCTACGCCACAGCCACAGCCACAGCCGCGCAGGATCTGAGCCACATCTACGACCTACACCACAGCTCAAGGCAACACCGGATCCTTAACTCACTGAGCGAGGCCAGGGATTGAACCTGTGTCCTCTGGGATCCTAGTCAGATTTGTTTCAGATGTGCCACAATGGGAACTCCCCTGCTTCCTTTGAATTAGATGACCCTGGGAAGGGTCATCTGAGAGCCTGGCCTCAGAAAGTTAAGATAAAGGATAGTTCCCTCTATGGGGAGAGCTAGGATATAGCAAGAATTCTGCAGAGAACTGGTCCATGACTAACTCTGGTTGATCAAGGTTTGTGTGGGACAATTTGGCACTGTTGATAGAGAAACTATACCCCAAAGCTAGTTGTGATGGACTTCAGAGAAGCACATCAGCACCTATTTAGCCTCAGGCAATAGTTTTCTCTGCTCTCATGCCTTAAGGCCATTTCGTCTCCTGGCTCTATGCCTCTTTGCGTATCTCGCATAAGGGGTCTTTAAAGGGTGTATATTTTTCAATCAATAATTCCTGATGATATGGGCATGATTTTATATACAGTATTTAAAGGAGTCAGGAAAAAAATACAGAAACAAAATCCAGAGTGGTTTTTTTGTTGTTGGTTTTTCCACAGGCCATACTTCTTTTTTTTTTTTTTTTTTTTTTTTAATGGCCACACCCATGGCATATGGAAGTTCCTGGGCCAGGGATTGAATCTGAGCCACAGCTCCAGCAATGCCAGACCCTTTAACCCTCTGCACCGGGCCAGGGATTGAACCCTCACCTCCGAAGCGGCGCAAGGCTCTTCAGTCAGATTCTTAACCCACTGCAGCACAGGAACTCCACAGGCCAAACTCCACAGGTTCAAACTTTTGAACAACAGGAGGAAGAAGGCTGTCCAGATATAAAGGAAGGGGAAATGGTTAAAGATAGGCAAGTTGATTACAGGCCAGGAAAAGCTAATAGATTGGGAGGATTTTACTTATCTCTTCCTAGAGCAAGAATGTACAAACTCCAGGAAGTTTAATCTCTTCTCCTGTTTTTTTGTTTTTTTTGGTTTTTTTGGTTTTTTTTTGTTTGTTTGTTTTTTGTTTTGCTTTTGCCACCTACACCACACACAGGTCCCGGCAACACCAGGTCCTTAACCCACTGAGAGAGGCCAGGGGTCGAACCCACATCCTCATGGATCCTAGTCAGGTTTGTTAACAACTGAGCCACAAAAGGAACTCCTCCACAATACTTCTCTTAGTTCTTCTCTCTTCTCCCCACCCATTTTCCCCGGCCCATCCCCATCCCACTCTCAAACAACTGGATTTAAGACCAAGGTATAGAATTTGAGATAAAGATTCAAGGACAGGAAGCAATACTGCAAAACTGGTAGGTTAGAGCTGAGACCAGTTAATGCTAGAGAAAGCACTGTCTTACTTACCTGTCTCTGCTCAGAACCCCAGTGTAGCTCCTGCCTGGCACTAGGTAGGTGTTTCACATATGCTTACAGAATAAATAATTGACAGATACAATGTGAGAACAAGCAGCAGGTATATAGAAAATCAGCTTTGACTGTGGATTCCACACTCCAGGAATCCATTCAAGAGACCAGGAAGTACAATCAGCAGAGAAGACTAAGCTAGACTCAGAATTCATAGATAGTTGCAAGTCAGAATCAAGAACGGCAGAGAGGGAGTTCCCATTGTGGCTCGGCGGAAATGAATCTGACTAGTATCCATGAGAACGAAGATTCGATCCCTGGCATCGATCAGTGGGTTAAGGATCCCGCGCTGCAATGAGCTATGGTGTGGGTCGCAGATGCGGCTTGGATCCTGCATTGCTGTGGCTGTGGTTCAAGCCCTAGCCTGGGAACCTCCATATGCCTTGGGTGCTGCCCTAAAAAGACAAAAAAAAAAACAACCCGGCAGAGAACAGGCTTTCCCTGGGTAACACAAAAATATGACCCATGACAGCAGATTGGCTCAGTATCAGTATTTTAAAAAAAAAAAATGCAAGTTTTCAGGGGGGAAAAAAAAACCCTCAAGGAGTTCTGCTGTGGCGCAATGGGATTGCCAGCATCTTGGGAGGGCTGAGAGGCAGGTTCGATCCCTGGCCCAGCACAGCAGGTTAAGGATCCTGTGTTGCCACAGCTGCAGCATAGGTCAGATCTGATCCCTGGCCAGAGAACTCCGTATCAACTCTATAGGCCTCAGGGTGACCAAAAAGAAGGAAACAAAAAGCAAAAAACCTCCTTCCCCATCAGAGCTACCCAAAGGCAGAATGGATGGCCTCATTAAAGAATAAGCTCTTGAGAGTTCCTGTTGTGGTTCAGTGAGTTTCGAAACTGACTAGTATCCATGAGGGTGAGGGTTCAATCCCGGGCCTCCCTCAGTGGGTTAAGGATCTGGCATTGCTGTGGCTGTGGTGTAAGCTGGCAGCTGCAGTTCCGATTTGATCCCTAGCTTGGGAACTTCCATATGCCTCAGCTTTGGCCCTAAAAAGAATATACATACATACATAAAATAACGGCTAAG
This sequence comes from Sus scrofa, assembly GCF_054392235.1. Lineage (NCBI taxonomy): Eukaryota > Metazoa > Chordata > Mammalia > Artiodactyla > Suidae > Sus > Sus scrofa. Next base: position 77,159,702 of record NC_139383.1, on the reverse strand, counting down.
GTATTCATTTTTTTAAAAAAAGAATAAGCTCTTCCTTATCTTGGGCGTATTCAAGCAGAGGCTGAGCACACGCTGAAAAACACACAGGTAGTTAACAACAAACAATGAGGTCCTACTCTATAGTAGCACAGGAAACTATATCCAGTCTCTTGGGATAGACCATGATGGAAGATAATACGTAAATGGGAAGAGGAGTACCCGTCGTGGCGCAGCAGAAATGAATCTGACTAGGAATCATGAGGTTGAGGGTTCGATCCCTGGCCTCGCTCAGTGGGTTAAGGATCTGGCATTGCCATGAGCTGTGGTGTAGGCCACAGATGCAACTCAGATCTGGCTTTGCTGTGGCTGTGGTGTAGGCCTGCGGCTACAGCTCCAATTGGACCCCTAGCCTGGGAATCTCCATATGCTGTGTGTGTGGCCCTAAAAAGACAAAAATAACAAAATAACAAAATAAAAAATAAAATAAAAGGGGAAGAAAGGGACTGGGTCACTAGGCTGTAGAGCAGAAATTGACACAACATCGGACTTGATGGTCTTTGAAACTCCTTCAAATTCTAAGGAACTCTGACCCCTCTGATTGGTTTTCAGCTACTGGGTGAGAAATTCTGGGGAGCATGGGTGAAGTAGGAGAAGTATCTGCAGCATTTTGAGCAAGATCGGCTGGAAACTCAAAAATGTGGCAGGATCAGCCATTCCTGTTGTGGTGCAGCAGAAAAGAATCCGACTAGGATCCATGAGAATGTGAGTTCCATCCCTGGCCTCGCTCAGTGGGTTAAGGATTCAGTGTTGCCTTGAGCTGCAGTATAGGCCAGCAGCGGCAGCTTCTATTGGCCCCCTAGCTTGGGAACCTCCATATGCTGATAATTTGGCCCTAAAAAGCAAAAAAAAAAAAAAAATTACAAAGCTTTTGAAATACAAAAGTGGAAAAGATCTGACCACTCAGAGCAAAAAGAGTTTCTTCTTCTACCACCTATTCATCCACTACCCCCTCAAGAATCTAATAAAAATAATAGCACTTTTTTTTTTTTTTTTTTTTTTTTTTGCTTTTTAAGGCCACACCTAAGGCATATGGAGGTTCCCAGGCTAGGGGTCAAATCAGACCTGCAGATACTGGCCTATGCCACAGTCACAGCAAGGTGGGATCCGAGGCTCATCTGTGACCTACACCACAGCTCACGGCAACACCGGATCCCAGACCCACTGACTGAGGCCAGGGATCGAACCTGCATCCTCATGGATACTGGTCAGGTTTGTTTACACTGCACCACAACAGGAACTCCCTAGAACTATTTTTAAATGAAGATGGTATTATTTTCCTGTTAGGTCCTATAACAAATTAACACGATTTTACTGGCCTAAAACAGCACAAACTGGAGTTCCCACCATGGCACAATGGGTTAAGAATCCAATAGCAGCAACTTGGGTTGCTGTGGAGGTGTAGGTTCAATCCCTCGCCCAGCACAGTGAGTTAAAAGATTTTCATTGCTAAAGCTGTACTGTAGGTTGCAGCTACAGTTTGGATTCAGTCCCTGGCCCAGGAATTTCCCTGGGCTGCAGGTGCAGCCATAAAATAAAAATAAATAAAATTAAAGAAATAAAACAACACAAATTGGTTCTCATACAGTGCTGAAGTCAGAAGTCTGAAATGAGTCTTACTGGGCTAAAATTAAGATGTCACCAGGCTGGTTCCTTCTGGAGGCTTCAAGGGAAAAACCTGTTCCTTGTCCCTTCCAGTTTCTAGAGGCTACTTTCTTTAGCTCACAGCTACAGCGCTCCCATTTTTTGGCTTCTATGATCATCTCTTCTTTCCTGACTCTGATACCCCCTGACTCCTCTTACAAGGACCCTTGTGACTACTTTCGGCCCATCCAGGTAATCCAGGAAAAGCTCCTCATCTCACATTTTCAAAGTCCTTTTTATAATGTAAGGTAACACATTTTCAGAGTCTGAAGATTGGGACATGGACTTCTTTGGAAAACTATTACTTTGGCTACCATAAGGATAGTAAGCCTTGGCTTTTTACAGTTAGAGATGTGATGTGGAGTTTCTGTTGTGGCGCAGTGGAAACAAATCCGATTAAGAACCATGAGGTTGCAGGTTTGATCCCTGGCCTTGTTCCGTGGGTTAAGGATCTGGAGCTGTCGTGAACTGTGGTGTAGGTTGCAGATGTGCTTCAGATCCTGTGTTGCTGTAGCTATGGTGTAGGCCTGCAGCGGAGCTCTGATTTGACCTCTAGCTTGGGAACTTTCATATGCCACAAGTGTGGCCCTAAAAACCAAAAACAAAAAAACCACCCCTCTGAAAATTCCCTGGTAGCTCAACAGGTGAAGGATCTGGAATTGTCACTGCTGTGGCTCAGGTTCAATCCCTAGTCCCAGGAATTTCTGTATGCTGCAGGACCCATCAAAAAATAAAAAGATAGAGTTCCCGTCGTGGCGCAGTGGTTAACGAATCCGACTAGGAACCATGAGGTTGCGGGTTCGGTCCCTGCCCTTGCTCAGTGGGTTAATGATCCAGCGTTGCCGTGAGCTGTGGTGTAGGTTGCAGACGCGGCTCAGATCCCGCGTTGCTGTGGCTCTGGCGTAAGCCGGTGGCTACAGCTCCGATTAGACCCCTAGCCTGGGAACCTCCATATGCCGCGGAAGTGGCCCAAACAAATGGCAAAAAGACTAAATAAATAAATAAATAAATAAAAAGATAAAAATATAACATCTCTGAACTCATGTGCGTGCAACATCCTAGACTTTTCTCTCAAATATTTGAAACTATGATTAAATTACATTCATTCATTTATTCAATAGATATTCACCAGGCTGATTCCTAGCAAACTTGATTCTTGATTCTATTCTGCAGGAGGTCCTGTTGTGGCACAGCGGAAAGAAATCTGACAAGGGTCCATGAGAATGCAGGTTCGATCCCTGGCCTCACTCAGTGGGTTAAGGATCTGGTGTTGCTGTGAGCTGTGGTGTAGGTCGAAGATGTGGCTCAGATCCTTTGTTGCTATGGCTGTGGTCTAGGCTGGCAGCTACAGCTCGGATTCGACCCCTAACCTGGGAACCTCCATATGCCAGGGGTGCGGCCCTAAAAAGCAAAAAAAAAAGACTACTCTACAGATTAAGAGGAACACTTCAATATTTCTAGCCAGCAAATAATTCAATAAACATTTATGAGGACTAAACACAGGAAATAAAGAACTCAAGCTTTCTGACCTCAAGTAATACAATACAAATATAATGCATATGAAACATGACTTAACATCAGGGCTTTTTTTTTTTTTCAAAGTTTTCATCTTCCTTTGAATTTATAATTTATAAAATAATTGTCACCCTCCACCCTTATCCCTTTCTAGGTGCTGCTTCTTCTAGTACAGGAATATGAAAGCAGAAGTTTTGATTTTAGGTTCTGAGTAATTTTCCTATTAAAAATATTATAATCCCATTTTTTGAATTTTTATTTTTCATTGAAGTGTAGCTGATTTACAACTTTGTGTCTGTTTCAGGTGTACAGCAAAGTGAATCACTTATACGTATACATGTAACTATTCTTTTTCAGATTCTTTTCCCATATAGGTTAGTACAGAATATTGAATAGAGTTCCCTGTGCCATATAGAGTAGGTCCTTGTTGATTATCTATTTTATATATAGTAGTAAGTGTGTATGCTAATCCCAATACAATAACATTTTTTAATTTTAAAATGTATGTGATTTTTCCCTCTAGGATGGGATTTTGAGTAGGTTTTTTTTCTCTTTTGCATTTAGCTACATTTTCTAGTTTTTCACTAAGAAATATTTATTTATCATATAATGAAATATATGCAAATGTTTTGGTTGTTTCTTTTTTTTGTTAAGCCACACCTATGGCATGCAGCAGTCCCTGGGCCAGGGATGGAACCCGCATACTCATAGAGACAATGTCTTTAGCCTACTCAGCCACAATGGGAACTCGTGTGAAAATGTTTTGATGTAAAATAGATCCTTACCACTTAGGATGAATCAACCTTCAGTATAATTTTTCCGTTGGAAAAGTTCGATGCATTCTACTCAGTTTCCACACTAGTAGTACATGTCTGTACCACCTGATAGCTTCAAGTAATAATTATAGTCATAAAGCATTTATGAGATTGTAGGATTAAGTTTTGACTCCTCTTCAACTCATTCTGGAGCTTGGGGACTTGTTAAACTTCTCTGTACTGTGGTTTCTGGCCACATTTCACTCTGGGATTTCTTTCCCTGACCTGGCACAAATTAAGAGGGATAAGGGCCTTTAATGGTCAAATAACCTTTGAATACTTTCTATTCATTATATTTATATCCATTAATGGTCAGTTTAGGATATTAAAAAATGGAGGGAGTGAATTGGGCACAATTATTGTAAATCGAAACTAGCAAGTTTCAAAACCTGACAAGCTAATTGATTCCCAAATTAGATCCTAACTCCTCATTGTAGCTTCCTGAAGGTCAGCCGGGAAACACACAGCTAACGTAAGCACCCATGTAAGGTTATAATTTAACCAGTGGCTCCCATTTGAAATGACCACATTCCTACACAGGAAAGGAAATGTTTATTCAACAGTTTTATCTGTTTTCTTCCATGGGATTTGAAGGAATTTACAATGTATTATTCTAACTCCAGCTCCTTTCTTGAACAAACCTCAGGATGAGCCCCATTCACAAATAAAGCCTATCAAAGGTAGCGGTGTGACAATATGGTTATGCACCTTTACTCAACCCCAGAGAGATTAAGTCACCCCAGTCACAGGGTTACTGGAAAAGAAGGCTTGAGAACATTAAGTTCCCTGTGTCTGGAATAATCAAGAAGCCCTGTTTAATGTTTACTGAATCACACAGATCTCCTCTTTAGTTTTCAGCCCTGACAGTCTCCAGTTTTCACATACGATAATTTGTTGGGTCAGACCCTCTCCTTATTCATTCATTCCACAGCCATCTTTGAGCACCTGCTCCACACCAAGCACCGTATTAAGTGTTGGAAGAATAACGGATGTATTGCCATGCTAAGCCATCTGCAAGCCCTTTTCACCAGCACCGTATCATTTGACCATGTGATGTGAGCTATTTTCAATGGGAACTGAGACTCAGTCATCCTTGCATCATCTCGGACTTCGTTTGGTGCCTGATTTTTTTTTTTTTTTTTCTTGCCTTAAAAAAGTTTTTTTCCTCTCTCTCTCTCTCTTTTTTTTGTCCAAATCCACGGCATATGGAAGTTCCCAGGCTAGGGGTCAAAGAGGAGCTGCAGCTGCCAGCCTATACTACAGCTCACAGCAACGCTGGATCCCTAACCCACTGAGCGAGATCAGGGATCGAACCCAAGTCCTCACAGATACTAATCGGGCTTGTTACCACTGGACCACGATGGGAACTCCCTGGTGCCTGCTTAATGCACCAAATGTCTGTAGAACAAAGGCATAAATGTAGGAGACACTGAGTAAGGGACGTATAAAACCTCATATCCCTGGTTTATGAACTTTTTGTTTTCATGGGATTATCAAACATTCGTTCACTTTTCTCAACTCTTTTTTCCCTTGAAAAAACTTTCTGGTCTCCTCTCATTCCCTTCTCTCCTAATGATGCTCAGAGGCAGCACCTCAGCTCCCCAGAAGTCTCTAAACCTTCTGCCTCTGTCCATTGGCTGGGGCCCTTGCCATTGGCTGCTAGCACTCTTTGGGTGAGGGGACACTGTGGGTCAGCCCCACTCTGGCCTCTTTTTGAATCTAACCAACTCTTTGTGAAGAGTGTAGCAATTGGATGAAGATGCAAACGTTGTGCTCTCATTACTGTTATAGAATCATTTTACCTGGGATAAAAGTCTGTGTAACTAGGTTTTCCTTGTTAGATTAGAAATCAAAAAAGCCACACGTCAAGAAATCTGGAAAACAGTGGTGGAAACCATGGCTAAGCTGATGTGTACTAACTGCTCAGGGTGAGGGCAACAGGCAAAATCAGATGGTGTTCAGAGACTGCTGATTGATAACTAATTGATAATTCAAGCAGTTATCTACTGGCCTCCCAAACAGAAAAATGCACTTTAAAAAAAAAAAAATGTGCCTTCCAGGAGTTCTCCCTGTGGCTCAGTAGCAACAAACCCAACTAGTATTCATGAGGATGCAGGTTTGATCCCTGACATTGCTCAGCAAGTTAAGGATCTGGCATTGCCGTGAGCTGTGGTGTAGGTCAAAGATGAGGCTTGGATCCCATGTTACTATGGCTGTGGTGTAGGCTGGCAGCTGCAGCTCTGATTCACCTCCTGGCCTGGGAACTTCCATATGCCACAAGTGAGGCCCTATTAAATAAATAAATAAATACCTTCCAGAACAACCAAAAAGTTTAAAACCTTTCAGAGCATCACTCTGAAAACAGTCCTGAGGAGATATAAGACTCCAAGAAAATTGGACCACCTTTCCTACCTGAAGTGACAGTGGTCCAGTTCCCTCCTGCACATAGTCAACAATTATTTATTGAACATCTATTTGTCAGGTACTCTTTAAGATACAGTGGTTTAAAAAAAAAAGACAAGACAAGGAGGAGTTCCTGTATGGCGCAGCAGGTTAAGGATCCAGGGTGGCTTGGAGCCAATCCCTGGCCTAGGAACTTCCATATGCCTTGGGTACGGCAAAAAAGAGAAAACAAACAAGCAGGGAGTTCCCTGGTGGTCTCGTGGTCAGGATTCTGTGCTTTCACTGTTTCAGCCCAGGTTCAATCCCTGGTCTAGGAACTGAGATTCCACATCAACCTGCTTCACACTGTGCCCCACCCCTCCAAAAAAACAGACAGTGATACCGCTGGGTGGTTAGAGAAGGAGAAACACTTCAATTCAGCCAGCCCTGAGAGATGAGCAGGAATAGCACATATAGAGCTTCTACAACAAAGTGTTCTGGACTGCTCCCACACCAGAGAGGGGGAGGTTTTGAAATGAGATCCTGAAGGCAGGAGGCAGAGGGAGAAGGGCCTGACCTCAGAGGAGGCAGTGGGGTTTATTTTGAGGACGCTGGAGAATCATGAGAGCAGGGGAGAGGAAGGTTCTGATGGGTTTTCTCTCTGCCACATACGTGGCAAGAACAGTGTTAAGGGGGAAGTTCCCATAGTGGTGCAGCAGAAACGAATCCGACTAGGAACCATGAGGTTGCAGGTTCAATCCCTGGCCTCACTCAGTGGGTGAAGGATCCAGCATTGCCGTGAGCTGTGGTGTAGGTCGGAGACACGGCTTGGATCCCACGTTGCTGAGGCTGTGGTGTAGGCTGGCAGCTGTAGCTCCGATTCGACCCCTAGCCTAGGAACCTCCATATGCCCTAGGTGTGGCCCTAGAAAAGATGGAAAAAAAAAAAAAAAAAAGAACAGTGTTAAGGTAAAATGGCCACCTCAAGGGGGAACACAATTGTTCCCGTCCACCCCGGGGCCTCATGTGTGTGGACATGCAGAGGATGAGCTACGTCAGTCCATGTCTTGTTACTTTACTAAGCACTTCCCTTTTAAGAAAGATGGTACCAAGTGTTACCTAAATCACCACATTATATCATCACGAAAACGTTAGGTCTAAACCAGCTGCAATCCTTTGACAAAAGACTTCAAAGGCCTCCCTGTCCCAGGCACCTGCAGGGCTGTGCCCTGCGGAGACGACCCTCCAATAACATGGCAGGAAGAGCGCCAGGATGAGAGTCTTTCACCACCAAGGCAAATCAATGCGTTTGTAGATGTGGATCAGGAGGAAACGTGTATTCCTCCTTTCAGCACAGATTTATGGCCATTAGAGATATGAAAGCAGAACATAGCACCTGTCCTTAGTCAAGCAGGAGGGAATGGAGTAAGAGCCCCTGTCTGTTGCTCTCCTTTTAACCCCTCACTCTCCAGCTCCACCCCTTCTGGATTTCTGTGGTGGATAATGCAAGAGAGCTGGGGGCAAGACACAGGGGAGAGTGTCCGAAACACACCCCAGAAGCATTAGGCATGAGATCAGGTACAAACTGAGACGGAGGTTGAGCTCTGGAGAGAAGAAGACTGGTGGCAGGTAGTGGCCACAAGCATGGGCCCTGGCATCTTCCAGGCCGGGCTTTGGGGGCATGTTCTGTCCCTGACCAGCAGTGTGACTCCAGGCAAGAGTCTTAACCACTTTATTTTATTTTATTTTATTTTATTTTATTTTATTTTATTTTTTTGTCTTTTGTCTTTATAGGGCCGCACCCACAGCATATGGAAGTTTCCAGGCTAGGGGTCGAATCGGAACTGTTGCTGCCAGCCTACGCCACAGCCACAGCAACTCAGGATCTGAGCCACATCTTCGACCTATACCACAGCTCACGACAATGCCGGATCCTTAACCCACTGAGCGAGGCCAGAGATCGAACCCACAATCTCATGGTTCCTAGCCAGATTTGTTTCTGCTGCGCCAAGACAGGAACTCCAAGACTTAACCACTTTAAATCTTACTTTCTCATCTGTAAAAGGAGGGGAAATAGTACCCACCTCACTGGGTTGCTATAAGGACTGGAGGAAGTGGTGTGCAAAGCGCCTGGCTCAGAGCCTGACACACTGGAAGTGTATATTTGTTTTTATTTTAATTTTTAGGGCCATACATGCAGCATATGGAAGTGCCCTGGCTAGGGGTCAAATCAGAGCTGAAGCTGCTGTCCTACACCACAGCCACAGCAACTGGGGATCCTTAACCCACTGAGCAAGGCCAGGGATCTAACCTGCATCCTCATGGATATTAGTCGGGTTCTTAACCCACTGAGCCAAAACGGGAACTCCTGACACATTGTAAGTGTTAAAAAAATTGGTGGCTTTTCTTGCCCTAGAGACTAACAGAGGAGGCTGGATGTGGAAGGGAGAGAGGTGGTCCCACCACTGTGCCGTGGAGGTACAAGAGCAGGGATGGGCTGGCAGAGCCTGGGCCCCCCCAGGCCACATGTGAAAGTCAGGCCTCCTCTGCCATCCTGTGCACACATAAGCCTCAGGTCAGAAGGGAAGTAAGCAGGGTACCAGCACCATCACAAGAGCCAGCCTCCAGGTCCCCTCGCCTCCTGTTCCTGCCCAGACTGCCACTGGCTGCTGCTCGCTGAAAGGAGTGGCAGGGCTGCGTCCACAGGGAGGAGACCCTGGGAGACTCTTTACTGGTCCTGTTAAGGTGCTGTCTCCCTCAGCCCAGGTGGTCCACTCCATTCACCCAGCTGCACCAAGGAAAGCGGATGACTTTACTGGCCTGGAGAAACCCAATGTGGCCCAGAACCTCCTGAATGTACAGTCTTCACACTGTGTTTACAGATCACAGCCAAGGCTGCTCCTGCTTCTCTGCTGGGTGAGGACCCACCCCTAATGCTGTGTTATGTTTGACTCTGACAGCAATTTGTTGTTGTTTTTCTTTATGATTTCTAAGTATAACTCCTCAGTCTACATTCCTGGCACAGAAACAAAGAGCTGGTTAAAGCTAATACCTTGTGCTAATGGAGCCTGGAGATCAAAGCCAGAGGATCAGGGTGGGCAACTCTTCCAAGAGCCTGAAAGTCGTTTTCCTTTCAGCACCATCTCCACGCTCTGGTTCCCTCCGTTTGCGCAGATGATTCTTAGATGTAACAGAATCTTCTGTCTCCACTTGCAGCCTGATGCCAAGTGAAAATTCATGCCTAGTTATCAACTCTTGACAAAGAATAGAGTTAAGTAGGATGAAAATTAAGAACAGAAGCAAATCAAAGCTTAGGTGTTTTATTATGCATACCGCCACCCACAGAGCCCAGCTCTGCTGATTGAGAGATTAGAGGGAAAAGGCTGGAGGGAAAGAACCAGCTTGGATCCCGTGTGGCTGTGGCTGTGGCTGTGGTGTAGGCTGGCAGCGGTCTGATTTGACCCCTAGTCTGGAAACTTCCATATGCTGCAAGTACAGGCTTTAAAAATAAAATAAGATAAAAAGTAAGAAATAGAAAGAAAGAAAAAAATCCACTCAATATTTTGAGGATCTACTGTGTACTTACTAGGCATTGAGCAGGAGAGCTCTGGGAATAAAAAAAACAAAAACAAAAACAAAACTATATAATCTCTGTCTTGCTTAGTGTAAGGTAAGGATTAGGACCTGTACTAAGAACAGAGAGGAGGGAGTTGCAGATACTGCCTTGGGGAAGTTGGGACGGCTTCAGGGAGAAGGTGATAATTCAAGTAATCCTGCAGGACTAGGAGTAGAAAACTGCCAAGTATTAGAAATAGCATGCACTAAAGTACAGAGCCGTAAAGAACATATTCTGTTCAAAGGACGTTAAGAAGCTGAAGTCTGGAGTTCCCGTCACGGCTCAGTGGTTAATGAATCTGAGTAGGAACGATGAAGTTGCTGGTTTGAATCCTGGCCCCGCACAGTAGATGAAGGATCCAGCATTGCCATGAGCTGTGGTGTAGGTTACAGACGCGGCTCAGATCCTGTGTTGCTGTGGCTGTGGCGTAGGCCAGCAGCTACAGCTCCAATTAGACCCCTAGCCTGGGAACCTCCATATGCAGAGGGTGCAGCCCTAGAAATGGCAAAAAGACAAAAAAAAAAAAAAAAGAAGAAGAAGAAGAAGAAGCTGAAGTCTGGGAGTTCTTGTTGTGGCTCAGCGGGTTAAGAATCCAGCTAGCATCCATGAGGATGTAGGTTTAATCCCTGGTCTCCTTGATGGGTTAAGGATCCAGTGTTGCTGCAAACTGCATCATAGGTAGCAGTTGTGGCTTGGATCTGGTGTTGCCTGTGGCTGTGGTGTTGTAGGCCAGCAGCTGCAGCTCTGATTTGATCCTTAGCCTGGGAACTTCCATATACCACAGGTGTGGCCCTAAAAATAAAAGAAGAAGCTAAAGTCCGGTGTAATTTAGGGAGTGGCAGGGGATATAGTCAGAAAGGCAGGCTGGCAATACACTATGAAGAACCTTTCCAACCACACAAGAAATGTGGAGAAAATGGAATGGAACTCTGCTGGGAGTTTCAAGTAGGAGAGCTGTTGGGTGCTAAAGGGTGGGAGACTAAGGATGGAGGGTGGTAGGTGAGGGTCTGGAGAGAAGGGGAGAACTGGCAGAAGAGAGGGAAGAAGTCAGGGTGAGCTGCCAAGATCCCTGGCTGGGCAACTGGGTGGGTGGTAATGCTATTAACAGAGATGAGAAGTACAAGGTAGCCAGCTGGTTTGGCAGGGGAACCTCCCATCCACTCCAAACCTGTTTAATGCACCTTGGAGCACTCCGCAAGAACCCCAGAGGCAGCTGAGAACACAAGCCTGTGGAACAGGAGGCAGGGGCTCTGGAACGAGCAGGGACAGGCCACTGGAGGAGATGCACCTACAGTGGGGCATCAAAATGGACACCAGTGGACAGTCTAGGAGTGAAGTGTGATATTAGGAGCCACCAACCAGAAAGAATCTAGAAGAGTCAGTGATGCAAGAGGTTGGAACATAGGAGACGGAGAGAGAGCATCGAGGAACAGGTATATCCAGCCAGGGACACCCTAACTCTCCCACCCTCACACACATCTGTGATGAAAGAGAAGAAAATCTGTTAGGAGGAAGGCAGCTGAAATCCTTCCTTTCCTTTCTTTTTTTTTTTTTTTTTTGGTCTTTTTGGGGCTGTACCTGTGGCATATGGGAGCTCCCAGGCTAGGGGTTGAATCAGAGCTGTAGCCACTGGCCTACCCCACAGCCACAGCAATGTCAAATCTGAGCTGTGTCTGTGGCCTACACCACAGCTCAAAGCAATGCCAGATCCTTAATCCACTGAGCGAGGCCAGGGATCAAACCCACATCCTCATGGATACTAGTCAGATTCTCCAACCACTGAGCCACAACAGGAACTCCTCCCTTTCCTTTCTTTCTTGGACTATGCCCACTGCTTCTTGGCCTCGTCTCTAGTCCAAAGCTACCCTTACAGCCAGAAGGGAAGTCAAGATCCCAAGTCAAGGGGAATAGACAGGTTAGTCTTTTCCTGGGAAGGAAAAGCAATGTATCCTCTTTGCTATAAGGTTTATTTTTTTCACCACTCTGAAATAAAAGATCCAATAAAAAAAAATTTGGAGGAGTTCCCATTGTGGCTCAGCGGAAACGAATCTGACTGAGCACCAGGGTTGGATCCCTGGCCTTGCTCATTGGGTTAAGGATCCGGTGTTGCAGTGAACTGTGGTGTGGGTTGCAGATGTGGCTTGGATCCCACGTTGCTGTGGTATAGGCCGGCAGCTGTAGCTCTGGTTCAGTCCCTAGCCTGGGAACCTCCATATGCCGTGGATGCAGACCTGAAATATAAATAAATAAATAAAAATAAAATAAAATGAAATTGTGGAGTTCCCGTCACGGCAAATGCAGAAACAAATCTGACTAGGAACCATGAGTTTGCAGGTTCGATCCCTGACCTCGCTCAGTAGGTTAAGGATCTGACATTGCCTTGAGCTTCAGTGTGGGTCATAGACACGGCTCGGATCTGGTGTTGCTGTGGCTGTGGTGTAGGCCAGCAACTGTAGCTCCATAGACCCCTAGCCTGGGAACCTCCATATGCCATGGGTGTGGCCCTAAAAAGAAAAGAAAAAGAAAAAAAAAAGACATTATAAGCTATGTTATTATGTATGTTTCATAAATATCACTTTTGGTGGCTGCATAAATTACTTTGGAAATAATAATTTATTTGAATCAGTTATAACATGTACATGGTAGGTGGCTCAGTGGGTTAGGGATCCAGCATTGTCACTGCTGTGGCACAGGTTTGATCCATGGCCTGGGAACTTTTGCATGCTACAGGTGTGGCAAAAAAAAAAAAAAAAAAAAAAACATGTACATGGTAAAAAATTCAAAATGTGGAGTTCCTGAGTGGCTCAGTGGAAATGAATCTGAGTAGCATCCATGAGGACGCGGATTCCATCCCTGGCCTTGCTCAATGGGTTAAGGATCTGGCATTGCTGTGAGCTATGGTGTAGGTCACAGACTCAGCTCAAAGGCCACATTGCTGTGTCTGTAGCGCAGGCCAACTGCTACAGCTCCCATTTAACCTCTAGCCTGGGTACCTCCATATGCCATGGGTATAGCCCTAAAAAAAGACAAACAAACAAAAATTCAAAATGCAAGAAGGATATACATGAAACACAAGTCTCTCCTATCCCTATCTCCCAACTACCCAGTTCTCCTTAAACATAATGCTGGTTCCAGGCTGTTATGTATTCTTCCAGAGATAGTCTATGTATATGCCAATATGCATATAAATTACAATAATACATTATAATACATCTATATATTTGCATATAAATGCAAATAAATATTCTTCCTTCTTCTCCCTGCAAAGGTAGCATATTATACACACTGCCTGCACTTTGTTGTTTCACCTCTCAGTGTATCTTGGAGCCTGTTCCAGATTGCCAAATGAAAGCTGACCGGTTATTTTGATTGGAAAAGCAATTTCTTAGCAGGCAACAAATGGCGGCTCTCCCAGGAGCAGCAGGACCCTCCCTTGAGCCAAGGGGACAGGCAGAAAGTGGCCTGCCAGCCAGACCTACCCTGTGAGCCAAGAATGTCAAGTCTGATATCTCCATTTCCCGCCCACAGAGTGGGGACACTCAGAAGCCCAGGAAGCAGGAGAGTTTCTGGTAAATAAATGGAGGCAGGAAGCACATAGCAAACCATACTGGAAGACTGAAGCTGGCTCTAGAACTAAGGTTGTCTTTTGTCTCCCATTCCCAGGCTTTTGCAGGTCCACATATTCTAGGAGACTCCCCCAGACCTCTCGAGCCTTCAGTCTCTCCAGTGCCTCAGAGGCAGATGGGCTGCTCCATGGATGGTGAGACAACCTTGCCCACAAACATCCCTCTGTCTCCTGCAATGGCACTTTTCTCTTAGTTTTCTTGAAATTTCCCAGTTTGAGGAGGAGCCTTCTGCCCCTAGCTCTAGCCTGCTAGAGGTTTAGGGAGACTAGCCTTACTAAACCAACTGGTCCATGCACTGACTATTCAGAAAGGCACCAAAAATCAGAGGTTTAATATGATAATAATAAAAGTCCTAAAAAAGAGGGAGATCTTGACGAGAAATGTGGACAGGGGCCTGAAGTATTGGTTAGAAACAAGATTTTCCTGGAGTTCCCGTCATGGCGCAGCGGAAACGAATCCTAATAGGAACCATGAAGTTGCAGGATCGATCCCTGGCCTTGCTCAGTGGGTTAAGGATCTGGCGTTGCTGTGAGCTGTGATGTAGGTTGCAGATGCAGCTTGGATCCTGTGTTTCTGTGGCTGTGGTGTAAGCTGGTGGCTACAGCTCTGATTAGACCCCTCAACTGGGAACCTCCATATGCCACGAGTGTGCCCTAAAAGGACAAAAGACAAAAAAACAAAAAAAAAAAGATTTTCCTGTTTCCTGAGCTTTTTTTCTCTTTTTTCTTTTCTTTTTCTTTTCAAACTATGGTCCTTGACTCATCAGTGAATCATGAAAGCAAATTTAGTGACTGGTGGATGTGATCAGGAGCTTTTTTAAAACAGTGGAATAGAATGGAAAATACTGAAGTTTGTGCACATATTTCAAGGACTGCTTTGTGAAATTCCTTTTTCTGTTATATCTCAAGTGGCATGAGTTTCGGTGATGATATAAAATATATTTATTACTGTGGCTTAAGACACAAAGTTGGAAACAAATGACTTCACAGGAAGGAGTGATGAATGTACTCTTGAGGAGCCAGGGGGAAATACCTCAAAAGTACAAACCTAGCCTGAGCAGTTTCTCTGAAAATGTTTACTGAGGCTGTGCATGCTCCAGGAGTTTAAGGGAAGGCCAAATAAAGTAAACCAGGCTCAATGGCCCTAATAAGTGAGGGGAAATTCTTAGGATCAAGTGTGAGGGCTGCTCAGAAAATGTATGTTGTATCTGGTATCCATTCACTTTGCTCCAAGGCCTTTGCTGATGTTCTAAAGCAGGTCCTCATCATTTCTGGTCTGGACTCTGATAAAAGCCTCTAAGCTGGTATTCCTTCCTCTGCGCTAGCCCTCTGTACCAGACAATAGTGTATTCAGCTGTAACAGAAAATTCTACCTCAGTGGTTTAAATAAGTAGTGATTTATTATTTTTATTTACTTATGTATGTATTTATTTATTTATTTCTTGGGCCGCTCCTGCGGCACATGGGAGGCTCCCAGGCTAGGGGTCCAACCTGAGCCACAGCCTCCAGCCCACACCAGAGCCACAGCAACGCGGGATCCGAGCTGTGTCCACGACCCACACCACAGCTCATGGCAACGCCAGATCATCAACCCACTGAGCAAGGCCAGGGATCAAACCTACAACCTCATGGTTCCCAGTCGGATTCGTTAACCACTGTGCCACAACGGGAACTCCCTAAGTAGTGATTTATTATCCACATGTAACAAAAGGCCTGGACACAGATGGACCAGAGCTTATATAGCAGCTCAAGGGTATGATCTGAAAACCAACTCCTATCTACCTGCTCTGCATCCTTAGCATGAAAATGTCATCCTCATGGTTGCAAGATGGCTGCTGCAATTCCAGACATTGTATCCTTTTCCCAGATAAGAAAAAACGTAAAGGCTATAGGACGGAGGAACTTACCTTTTTATCAGTAAAACAATAACCTTCCTTATGATTACTGAAGTCTGTCCAGGCAGTAGATATCCAAATCTTATTAGACACTTATACTGTCACATGGCCTCCCAAAGGGTTCCCTGTGCCAAAGGAACCAGTCGATTTGCCTTTGTGACTGAACTCATCTATGTCTGGAACAAAAAACAGGGTTTTGTTAGTAAAAATTTGATGTCTAGAAGCATTGACTACATCTCCTTTAACACAGTCCTTGCTTCAGATCTTTCAATGGTTTTCTATTGCTCTCAAGAGTAAATCTGAAATCTGAAAATTTGTTGCTATGGACTGAATTGGGTCCCATGCCAAATGCATATATTCTCATGCCTAAGATATAAACTAAGGCATATAAAAAACTTTAAGGATTTCAGAGTTCCCACGGTGGCACAGTGGGTTAAGAACCTGGCTGCAGCAACTTGGATCACTGGGCAGATCAGGTTTGATCCCTGGCCTGGTGCAGTGGATTAAAGGATCCGGTGTTGCCATAGCTCTGTCATAGGTTGCAGCTCAGCTAGGATTTAATCTCTGGCCCAGGTACTTTCATATACCACTGGTGTGGCCCTAAAAAATGTTTCTTTTCTTTTCTCTCTTTATTTTCTTTGCTTTTTAGGGCCTCACCTGTGGCATATGGAGGTTCCCAGGCTAGGGGTCGAATCAGAGCTGTAACTTCTGGCCTACACCTCAGCCACAGCAACTCAGGATCCGGGCTGCATCTGTGACTGTGAGCTGCATTGCAACTCATGGCAATGCTGGATTCTTAACCCACTGAGCAAGGCCAGGGATCAAACCTGAGTCTTCATGGATGCTAGACAGATTCATTTCCGCTGCGCCATGATAGAAACTCCAAAAGTTTCTTTTAAATAAAAACTTTAACAATTTCCGTGGTGGCATAGCAGGTCAAGGATCAGGTGTTGTCGCTGCTGTGGCACACATTCAATCCCTGGCCTGTGAACTTCCACATGCCCTGGTCTCAGCCAAAAAATAAAAAAATAAAAATAAATAAAAACTTTTAAGTTTCTTTAAGCACAAATCAATTAGAACTATGCAACTGCCAATCTAGCAGATGGAAAGGGACTCTGGGAGCTATGCAAAATGAAAGAGTTTTATAGCCAGAGGGGAACAAGAACAAGGAAGTTACACTGGCAAAAAGCAGGCTTGTTGTGGCAAGGTCACTTTCCCTTAGGGGACGGCTGGGGTGTCTCAGGCAGAAGACACCACTAGTGGTGATCAGGTGATTCCTGATGGACTGGTTTAAGATTCTATTTCTGGAAGGGGCTGAAACTGTAATTAAGTCTCCATTTGGTGACACGGGGCTTAGTATAAACAAAGTATAAGCAACTCCATGCAGGGCCTGTTGTCTTGTGTTTGGTTGGTTGGTTGGTTTTTATTTTATTTTTTTGCTTTTTAGGGCTGAACCTGGGGCATATGGAGGTTCCCGGGCTAGGGGTCGAATCGGAGCTGTTGCTGCTGGCCTACACCACAGCCACAGTAATGCCAGATCCGAGCTGCATCTGTGAACTACACCACAGCTCACCGCAACGCCAGATCCCTAACCCACTGAGTGAGGTGAGGGATCGAACCCGCAACCTCATGTTTCCTGGTTGGATTCATTTCCGCTGTGCCACAACAGGAACTCCCTTTTTTTTTTTTTTAAATACCCCAATACTTCAGAACTGGGCCTTCAAAAAGGTAATTAAGTTAAACTGCCTTTAGGGTGGGCCCAAATCACACCTGACTAATGTCCTTATAAAAGGACATTAATCTTATAAGAGATTAGGACATAGGGACTCCAGGGATGCTGGACACAGAGGAAAGCCCACATGAAGACATAGTGAGAAGGCAGCCCCCTGCCAACAAAGGAGAGAGCCCTCAGGAGAAACCAAACTGCCAGCATCTTGATCTTGGTCTTCCAGCCTCCATTTCTCCACTGTAGGAAGTTACTTTCTCTTATTTAAGCCACTTACTCTATGCCATTTTTTCTTGGTAACTTGAGATATTGTGATTTATAATAAGAAATATATATTTGTTTTTCTTCCCCTTCCAGGCACAGGGCTCCTAAAACCTTTGGAATTTTCAAAGTGAGGAGAGCAATAAAGGTGGCTTTTGTTACGTTAATGAGGTGAATTTTGGAGAGCTCCTAGGTAACCTAAGGATCCAGGCTGGTTGCCAGGGGAACCAGCCACAGGGATTAGAAGATTGGAAATTTCAGTTCTCCAAAGAAGGGAGAGGGGCTGGAGATGAGTTCAGTCATCAGTGGCCAACGAGTTAATTAGTTTTGCCTATGGAATGAAGCCTCCACAAAAACCCAAAAGGACCAATTCAGTGAGCTTCTGGGTTGGTGAACACATGGAGATGCAGGGAGAGTGCTGCTCCCAGAGAGGATGGAAGCTCCTCGCCCCTCCCACACGCCTTGCCCTGAGCCGCTCTTCCATCTGGCTATTCTTGAGTTATAAACTTTTCTAATAAAGCAGTGATCTAGTAAATAAACGCTTTTTTTTTTTTTTTTTTTTTTTTTTTGTCTTTTCTATGGCTGCACCCATGGCATAGGAGGTTCCCAGGCTAGGGGTCTAATTGGAGCTGTAGCTGCCAGCCTACACCACAGCCACAGCAACATGGGATCCAAGCCATGTCTGTGACATAGACCACAACTCATAGCAATGCCGGATCCTTAACCCACTGAGCGAGGCCAGGGATTGAACCTACAACCTCATGATTCCTAGTCGGATTTGTTAACCACTGCACCACGACGGGAACTCCAGTAAAATCTTTCTCAGTGTTCTGTGAGTTGTCCTAGCAAATTAAGTGAACCCAGGGGGATGAGGGAAGCATCTTGTGGGACTGAGCCCTTAACCTCTGGGATCTGACCCTCTCTCCAGGTAGACTGTGTCAGAATTGAGTTGAGTGTTTCATGGGAGAGAAAACAAATATATAGAAACAAACCCCAAATAACCTAGGCTCTAGCAAATTCACACAGTTGCTTAAAAGAACTGAGCAGGATCTGGATCCCCACTAGCCCTGGGCACCCTCTGATGCCATGTCCCCTTGCCCACCGCCTTCCAGGCAGGCCCCCTTCTTTAGTTACTAGAACAGGTGAGCCCTGTTCCAGGCTCAGGACCTTCGCATGCAAAAATATTCTAATTCTTCCATCTTTGTAAAAGCAGATTTTAGAAGCTCATATTTGTTTATCTTATACAGTACAAAAAGGATTACACCATGAAGAAACAGGATTGATCCCAGGAATGCAAGATTGGTTTAACATTCCAAGTCAATGTAATACACCACAGTAATAGAATAAAGACCAAACACCATAGGACAATCACAATAGATGCAAAAAAAGCATTTAACAAGATTCAAGACACATTTATGATAAAAAGAAACACTCAACAAAATAGGAATAGAAGGAAATTTCTTCAACCTGATATAAAACATCTACCAAAAACATACAGCTAACATCGTACTTAATGGTAAAGATTGGCAACTTTTCCAAGATGAGAAGCAAGACCAGGATGTCTGCTCTCCCCATTTCCATTCAGTATTGTTCAGGACATTCTAGCCAGGGCAATTAGGTAACAATAAGAAACAGAAGGTGGGAGTTCCCATCGTGGCTCTGCAGTAACGAACCTGACTAGGATCCATGAGGATGCAGGTTCGATCCCTGGCCTCGCTAAATGGGTTAAGAATCTGGCATCACCGTGAGGTGTGGTATAAGTTGCAGATGCAGCTTGGACCTTGCGTTGCTGTGGCTGTGGCTTAGGCCAGCAGCTGTAGCTGATGTGACCCCTAGCCTGGGAAATTTCATGTACTGCGAGTATGGTCCTAAAAAGACAAAAAAAAAAAAAAATCACAGCTGACTTCTTTGCAGAAACTGGCAAGCTGATGATTTTAAAAGTCATGTAAAAATTTGAATATACATATACACACATATCTATGTATATATATGAATGACTGGGTCACTTTGCTGTACTGTAGAAAATTAACAGAACACGATAACCCAACATAATGGAAAAAATAAAATCATTAATAAAAATTCAAGAGATCCAGAATAGCCAGACCAATCTTGAAAGAGAACAAAGTTTTAGGACTCACATTTCTCCATTTCAAAATTCACTACAAAGCTACAATAATCAAGGCAGTATAGTACTGGCATAAGGGCAGGCATATAGGTCAATGGAAGAGAATTAAGAGTTCAGAATTAAACCCTTATATTTACTGTAAATTGATTTTGACTAGGGTGCAAAACTTTTCCATTGGGAAAGAATGGTCTTTTCAATAAATTGTGCATGGGCACTGGATATCCACATACAAAAGAAGGAATTTGGGCCTCCCTCCCTCACATTATACAAAAAATAACTCAAAATCAAAAACCAAAAATTAAGAGCTAAAACTATAAAACTCTTCGAAGAAAACATAGGAGTAAGTCTTGGTGACATTGGAAGAGACAATGGTTTCTCAGGATGACACCAAAACACAATCAACAAAAGAAAAAATTGATAAATTGGACTACATCAAAATTTAAAATTTTCATGCTTCGAAGGACATCACCAAAAAAGTGAAAAGACAATTCCCAGGACAGGAGAAAATATTTATAGGTCATAGATCTCATAGGAGACTTGTATCTAGGATATATAAAGAACCCATAAAACTCAGTAATAAAAGACAAATTATTCAATTGTAAAATAAAGAAAGGATCTGAATAGACATTTCTCCAAGGAAGAATTACAAATAGCCGATAAGCACATGAAAAGATGTTTAACATCACTGGTCATCAGGAAAATGCAAATCAAACCACAATGAGAAGCAAATCTGCCCGGAAACAGTTTATGACAACATGTTATTTGCTGGAAAAGAAGTATTTCCTTTTGCTGACAGGCAAAATAAATTCAATAGCATGCAAAAAAACAAAAACACACAATGAGATACCATTTAACAGACATTAGGAAAGTGGAAAACAACAAGTGTTGGTGAGAATGCAGAGAAATTAGAACATAGAACTACCACATGATTCATTTATTCCACTCCTAATTATGTACCCAAAGAATTAAAAACAGGTATTCCTACAATCTGGGATGTAAACAGGAATGCAAAAACGAATACGTGTACATGAATATTCCTAGGGTCATTGTTCACAATAGCCAAATCATGAAAATCATCCTAATGTCCATCAACAGAAGAATGGGTAAATTGGAGTTCCCTTGTGACACAGCATTGTCATTGCACTTGGGTCACCACTGTGACATGGGTTCAATGCCTGGCCCAGGAAGTTCCACATGCTGCAGACACTGCCCAAAAAAAAAAAAAAAAAAAAAAAAAAAAAGCAAATGAGTGAGAAAGAGAGAGAGAGAAGAATGGATAAATAAAATATGGAATTTCCATACAGTAGAATATTATTTGCCAATTTATTTATTATCTTTTTTTCTTTTTTTTTTTTTTTTTTTGGCTTTTTGCCATTTCTTGGGCTGCTCTCATGGCATATGGAGGTTCCCAGTTTAGGGGTGGAACCGGAGCTGTAGCCACCGGCCTACGCCAGAGCCACAGCAATGACAGATGCGAGTCCGTTCTGCAACCTACACCACAGCTCATGGCAACGCCGGATCCTTAACCCACTGAGCAAGGCCAGGGATTGAACCTGCAACCTCATGGTTTCTAGTCAGATTTGTTAACTACTGAGCCATGATGGGAACTCCCAATTTAAAAATTATTGAATTACTGATACATTGAACAAAATGCATGAATCTTGAAAACATCCTGCAAAGTGAAAAATGCTAGTCACAAAAGATTCCATATTGTATTGTTTCATTGTATGAATGTCCAATTTGGCAAATCCATGAGCATATAGATTAGTTGTCTTGGTCTGGGGAAGGAGAGTGGAATTGGAGGAAGATGGCTAAGGGGAGGAATGTTTCCTTTGAGATAATGAAAATGTTATACAATTGGGGAGTTCCCATCATGACTCAGTGGAAACGAATCTGACTAGCATCCATGAGGACGCAGGTTCGATACCAGGGCCTCACTCAGTAGGTTAAGGATCTGGCGTTGCTGTGAGCTGTGGTGTAGGTTGCAGATGTGGCTCAGATCCTGGGTTGCTGGGGCTGTGGTGTAGGTTGGTGGCTACAGCTCCAACTCCACCCCTAGCCTCCATGTGCTACAAGTGTGGCCCTACAATGACAACAAAAAATTTTTTTAATTTATATATATATATATATATAAAATTTTATATATATATATAAAATTGTAGTCATAGTTGCATAAGCCATTGAATCATACATTTGAAATGAATGAATTATATAGTTATATGAGTTATATCTCAACAAAGCCATTTAAAAAATTAACAGTGAGTATTTTTTAAAAAAGCAAACTACTTTCTTGGAAGAAACTACTATTTCTGGTATTGAGACTAAAGAGACTGAGACAGGTGTTCAGAGGATCATCCTATAAGATGTGGTAAATGGAAGTCCCAGTGATATCCTTCAAAAAATGCAACAACCGGACTTCCCGTGTGGCTCACAACAAAAAATGCGACAACCTAAGGATGTTCTTAGAATACCCTTTAACACAAATTAGTGCACTAAAGAAAATGTAATTCCCTGCCATCTGGCTTAATCCAAGAAATTGCTCTGGAGAAAAGGACAGACTGCACATCTTTCAGGAGAATTGCCATAATCATTTCTTTAAGCCTGCTTTTTTCTTTTTTCTTTCCTTCCCTTCTTATAAATACAATGCATGGTTGTTGAGGAAACTAGACACAAATGAAAAGAGAAAATCAAAATTTCCCATAATTTTATCATCTAGAAATGATTGCTGTTAGCTTTTGAAGTTGGAGATAAACAGTATTGGAAAAAATTATTTAAAAGAAATCCACAGAGTTCCCATCGTGGCTCGGCAATTAACAAACCCAACTAGGGTAAAACAAGTGAGTCATACCACATTCCCTAGAGGGGACAGGACCACATTCCCTAGAGGGGACAGGACCACAGCTTATAGAGCCCCACTTAGGGAGTGTTATCTTACTCCTGGCCTTTAGGCAAAGAACTGCCAAGAAATCTCCCTCCTGATGACTCTAAAATACACTGCTCATTCATATAAGAAATTGATGATTAACGATCTGATTTATTGGATTTATATGCCACAAAGTCATATAGTACTAAAAATATGCCTGCACTCTCACCTGACAATTACAGAGGCTGGACATGGAAGGACGATGGTGGTTTCTCACAGCAGTGGGATGATTTTCTTCTCTGTCCTCCTCTTCCTTTCCCTCCTTCTTCTGTTCCTTTATTGTTCTTAAGTTTGCAAAATAATTATGATAAGTAATTATGTAATTTTGTCTTCTAATACATTTGCCAGTTATCTGAGTTAATACTTTGGCAGATAATTAATTTCAAATCACTATTATTGTGTTTTAATTTTATTTATTTAAAAAAAATTTGGAGTTTCTGTTATGGCACAGTGGTTGACGAATCCGACTAGGAGCCATGAGGCTGCGGGTTTGATCCCTGGCCTCGCTCAGTGGGTTAAGTTTCCAGTGTTGCCACGAGCTGTGGTGTAGGTCGCAGAACATGGCTCAGATCTTTCATTGCTGTGGCTCTGGTGTAGACTGGTGTCTACAGCTCTGATGGGACCCCTAGCCTGGGAACCTCCATATGCCACAGGAAGTGGCCCTAAAAAAGACAAAAAGACAAAATAAATAAATAAATAAATAAATTTACGGCTGCACCCATGGCATATGGAAGTTCCTGGGCCAGGGATTGAATCTGAGCTACAGTTGGCATGGCATAGCTGCAGTAAGGCGAGATCATTTAACCCACTGTATCCGGTCACGTATGGACCCAAGATGCTGTAGCAGGGTTTTTAACTCACTGCTCCATAGTGGGAACTCCCACTACTATTATTTTTAAATGCACAGATGTAGTAGGTAAATGCTAAGGATGATCCCTATTGTTAATAACATGTTCTCACATCTCCTTGTACACTAACCAGAGATGTTGCTACTTAACTGAAAGGAGATAAAGCATCCCTCCTTTCCTGGCCTCTCCAGGAATACTTGAACCCCAGAATTAGTGCCTATTGTTAAGCCTGGAATTAGTAGAAAAACAAATCTTTTTAATCAATTGCTTTACAAATTAGTGTAAATTACTGCATTTGGTTTTTGAGCTGGATTTATATCTGCTCAATAATTCACTCTGAGAGAGCAAAATCCAGGTCCATCTAGTTGTAGCTACAATTCAAATTATAAGGAGGAGTTCCCGTCGTGGTGCAGTGGTTAACGAATCCGACTGGGAAACATGAGGTTGCGGGTTTGATCCTCTGGCCTTGCTAATTGGGTTAAGGATCTGGCATTGCAATGAGCTGTGGTGTAGGTTGCAGACTCGGTTCAGATCCAGCGTTGCTGTGGCTCTGATGCAGGCCGGTGACTACAGTTCTGATTTGACCCCTAGCCTGGGAGCCTCCATATGCTGGGGGAAGTGGCCCTAGAAAAGGCAAAAAGACAAACAAACAAACAAAAAACAAATTAGTAAGGAAAGGTCTTAACAGCAACGAAAAGAAATAAAGGCGTTCCCATTGTGGCTCAGTGCTTAACTAATCCGACCAGGAACCATGAGGGTGCAGGTTCAATCCCTGGCTTCACTGAGTGGGTTAAGGATCTGGTGTTGCCGTGAGCTGTGGTGTAGGTCACAGATGTGGCTTGGATCTGACGTTGCTGTGCCATAGGCTGACAGCTACACCTCCATACGCCAAGGGTTCGGCCCTAGAAAAGACCAAAAAAAAAAAAAAAAAAAAAAAAAGAAATGAAAAAGAAAACCAAACCCTAACCCTAACCCCTAACCCTAAACCCCTAACCCTAAACCCCAACCTCAACAAAAACAAAGAACTTAAAACTTGGCTCTTTTCTTACCCTCAATTGTCCCACTATGAAAAGTTTCGACTTAACCCAAATTGTTCTCCATCTAATGTCCTCTCATTCACTGGTAATAGCTATCTATGCCTATAAAATGTCACAGGGGAGCTCCCTGGTGGTCTGGAGGTTCAGATTCAGGACTTTCATTGCTGTGGTCCAGGTTCAATCCCTGGTCTGGGAACTGAAATCTCACACCCAGCTGTTGCATTCCAAAGCTAAAAAAATAAGTAAAATGAAACAAAAGAATTCCATAGATTAAATGCAATCCCTTTTCCTCCTGATTGTTTTTTGAACATCTGGAGACAACTATTACGTCTCTCTTTTTTTTTTTTCTTTTTATGGCCATATCAAAGTTCCCAGGCTAGGGGTCAAATCAGAGCTGCAGCTGCTGGCCTACACCACAGCCACAGCCACAGCCACACCAGATCTGAGCTACATCTGTGACCTACACTGCAGCTTGCAGCAACACCAGATCCTTAACCCACTGAGCAAACCTGCATCCTCTTGAACACTATTTTGGGTTCTTAACCTGCTGAGCCACAATAAGAACTCCTATTATGTCCTTATTAGGTCAAACTCCTTTCTTTCTCAAGGACTTCACTCTTAAAAGTTCCCAGTTCCTGGAATATACTCCCTCAAATCTTCATACGCTGCCTCCTCCCAACATTCGGGACTTAGCTCAACTCCTATGTCACCTTACAGAGAGGTTTCCTTAGCATTCTAGTTAAGATAGACCCTTCTTAGTCATTCTCCATCAACTCTGATCATCCTTTTATCATTTATCACTTCCTAAACTCATCCATTCATTTACATGCTATCACAGTCTCTTTCCTTCCTAGAACGTGAGTCTGGGAACCTGTCTCTCTCGTTCATACAGATCCTAGCAGAAATGAGTATTGAATAGGACCCAGCCATTCCATTCCTAGGTATTGACCCAAAAGAAATGAAAGCATTTGTCCACACAAAAAAAATTTGTAATATGAATGTACAACCTAGCAGCATTTTCCCTAATAGCCCCAAACTGGAAATAACCCAAATATCCATAGTCAGATGAAGAGATATACAAAATGTGGTATATCCATTCAATAACAAACTAAAGAGATGAAGCAAGATGTGCAAACCTCAGAAACTTCAGGCTGAATCCAAGAGGCCAGTCACAAGAGTTCTGCTCTTCTATTCCCTTTATATAAAACTCAAGAAAATATTAATCTATAGTGACAAAGCAGATGAGTGGTTGCCTAGGGCTTGGGGTGGAGGGAGAATGGACTACAAAAAGGCATGAGGAATCTTTTCGGAGTAATCAAAATGTCCCCATCTCTATTGTGCCAGTGCTTTCATGAGTTTATTATAAATGTCAACTCACCAAATCATATACTTTATTTTTTGGCCAATCTTGCACCATGCTGAAGTTCCTGGGCCAGGGATCAAACCTAAGGCACAGCAGTGACAACACTGGATCCTTAACAGTAGGCCATTGGGGAACTCCCCCTTTTTTCCATATAATTTAAATGTATGTACTTTATTGTACATAAACTGTATTCCATTTAAGCTGGAAAAAACATTTTGTTCAGTGAATGCCTTTTTCCCTTGGTAAATCATCTCCACCTGGTCTGGCAAGGTTTGGAGATGTTTCAGCACCCTCATCACCATCTTTTGAATGCAGTCCAGATAGTTCAAGTTCCTCCAAGGGTGTGCCCAGACCTGGAAGCAATATTGCAGATGTGGTTTGAGCAGATTAGAGCACAATGGTTCTCTTTTACTCCACTTTTTATTGCTGTGTATTTATACCAGGCTTTGCTGTTTTCAGACTTTGTCTACCTCATGTCTTCCGTTTCAGTCAGCCTGAATGTTCTGTCTGTGCAGCTTAAATTCCTGTGGACCTTTCTGGAGGTCTGCTCACAAGGATAATTGACATTGGGTTGGTATCCTGGGTCATTTCCCAGCTGTAGAACTACATATCCATTATCCTAAGTGTTCATATTTTCCCCTCCCGGTATTCATTTAAGTTTTTCCTTTTGGCTTCAGTCCACCTTCCAAGTCTGCCAAAGTATTTTACATCTATGTTTTCTAATATTATCACTGCTTTGTGTCATCTACAAATTTAACAAAGTGTCCTGTCTTCATTCTAGTGGAAGGTAAAATAGTTTAAGGAACAAAGCAGCACCCTGAGGCTTGCCAATAGATTCCCATTGTCAAACACTATGGATTTATTCATCACTCATCAACACTCTTGGGGTACACTGGTTCTTCAAATTGCTTTGAATTGGCCTAGCTGCTTTTTTAGTTACATCACATTTCTCCATTTGATTCACAAGACTATCGAGAGACTCAGAAAGTCTTGTTGGGAATTCCTTAGAGTAGGAATTACAAGATAGGGGTTCTAGGTCCAACTTTACTTCTTTCAGCTGCGTATGATCAGACTGTTTTTCTTTTTTTAAAAATGGCTGCAACCATGGCATATGAAAGATCCTTGGCCAGGGACTGAGTCCAAGCAACAGCTGCAACTTCCACTGCACCTGTGGCAACACTGGATCTTTTAACCCACTGCACCATGGCAGGAACCCCAGTATTTCTTTCTTGATCTTGGTGATTATAACAGCACATACACTTTGTAAAAATTCACTGCATTTAATCATTTGAACACTACCCTATTTGTGAGTATTAGTTTAAATTGTTTTATTTTAAAAAGTTTACTTTCCTTCAATCAGGACATCAAATAATATAAAAAGATCATATTCTTGTTTTAAGAACCTGTATGTTTTAAAGTGTCAAGAAATACAGCAGAACCATGAGGTTGTAGGTTCGATCCCTGGCCTTGCTCAGTGAATTAAGGATCTGGCCTTGCCGTGAGCTGTGGTGTAGGTTACAGACACGGCTTGGATCCCGCGTTGCTGTGGCTCTGGTGTAGGCCGGTGGCTACAGTTCCAATTAGACCCCTAGCCTGGGAACCTCCATCTGCCACGGGAAGCGGCCCTAGAAAAGGCAAAAAGACAAAAAAAAAAAAAAAAAAAGAAATACAGCAAAAACGTTAAGAGTGGTATTCTGGATGGTGAGATTACACATACTTATTTCCTTCTCTGCAACTTCTTCAATAATCAAAAAAATGACTTTGTTTTCTATAATTGGGAAAATATCAAAATTGTATTTTAAAGAAAATGCTTTCTAAACTGTAAACATATACAATGAAAGGTATTGTTCCAGTGCAATGGCTGAAACATAAGAATTCTTGATAAATGTGGAGTGAATGACTATTCCCATGTCGACCAGGCAAGTACTTTCAAAAAAGCAATGGGATCAGACACTCTTGGCTCCCAGGGAACTCACGCTGGCTCCTAGCAATGACTACCTTCATTTCTAAAAGGTCACAAACCACCTACACAATGCTTCTTCCCAAAATATTGCCAGGACAATATCTAGAAGATAACAATCTCTGCCTCACTCTGCTTCCTCACATCTCCTTCAAGATTAGCTGATGGAGTTCCCTGGCAGCCTAGAATGTTAAGGATCCAGTGCTGTCACTGCTGTGGCACAGTTTGATTCCTGGCCTGGGAATGTCTGCATGCCCAGATGTGGCCATTTAAAAAAAAAAAAGATTAGCTGATTATCCTTTTCTGGGATTGGGACTCCTAGTCACTTCAATCAACCTAGTACTTTCCATACCACATCTCACCCACCTTGAGGGTAGGGTAGGACTACTCTGGAGCCCTTCCTGGTCAACTTCTTCCATTTAATTTTTTTGGCTGCACCTTCGGCATGTGAAAATTTCTTGCTCCAAGTCCATTTGCAGCTCCCTACCACCCACAGGCCAAGGACTGAACCTGCACCACAGCAGTAACCAGAGCCACGGCAGTGACAATGCCAGATTCTTAACCCACTAGGCCACAAGGGAACTCAACTTCTTCCATTTTTAAAACTATTTCTAGTCACTTGTGATGGAGCATGATGGAGGATAATGGGAGAAAAGGAATGTATATATGTATGTGTAACTGGGTCACTTTGCTGTACAGCAGAAAATTGACACAACACTGTAAACCAGCTATAATGGAAAAAATAAAAATCATTTAAAGAAAGAAAGTTTCTGTGAATCCATTCATGGCCTCACCTGAGAGTGGTAGGGAGAAATGGCTAAAATTATATATGTTCCCTGGTGGCCTAGCAGGTAAGGATTCAGCATTGTCACTTCTGTGGATCTGGGTTTCATCCTTGGCCCTGGAACTTCCGGGCATTGTGAAAAAACAAGCAAACAAACAAAACCTATGATGAAAGGAAGGAGAGATCAGAAGCTAGATGATCAGATGATTGCAAAGGGACTTGGAGCAAGTCTCCCCCCTCCTATTTATTTATTTATTTATCTTTTTAGGGCCACACCCGTGGCATATGGAAGTTCCCAGGCTAGGGGTCAAATCAGAGCTGCAAACGGAATTGCAAGTCTCCCCCCTCCTATTTGTCTTTTTTGGGCCATACCCGAGGCATATGGAAGTTCCCAGGGTAGGGGTCAAATTGGAGCTGCAGCCGCTGGCCTACACCACAGCCACAGCAATGCAGGATCCGAGCCACAGCTTAAGGCAATGCTGGATCCTTAACCCACTAAGCGAGGTCAGGGACTGAACCTGCGTCCTCATGGATACTAGTCAGATTCATTCTCACTGAGCCATGATGGCAACTTCAGGACACAGTGCTTTTACTGCTGTGGCCCAGCTTCACCCCTGGTCTGGGAACTGAGATCCCAAGTCAAGGACTGTGCATCCACCACTTCGGATGCTCCTTTCTTGATGCCCCTTCTCCCCAGCCACTGTCCATCTATTTGCAGAAGAAAAAAGCTCAAGGACAAATGGAAATTAAAATGCACTTCTCACAAAAAGTTAATATAAATGGTGAATCACAAATTTGGGATTATTCAACAACTACCACAAAAAGCGTTTTGAGGAGTTCCCATTGTGGCACAGTGGTTGACAAAGCTGACTAGGAACCATGAGGTTGCAGGTTCGATCCCTGCCCTTGCTCAGTGGGTTAAGGATCCGGCGTTGCCGTGAGCTGTGGTGTAGGTTGCAGATTCGGCTCGGATCCCACATTGCTGTGGCTCTGGCGCAGGCAGGCAGCTACAGCTCCGATTAGACTCCTAAGCCTGGGAACCTCCACATGCTGTGGCAGTGGCCCTAGAAAAGGCAAAAAGACCAAAAAAAAAAAAAGGTGTTTTGAGTTAAATTTCTGTAATACTATATAATACTTCTCTTATTTGATGCAAATACTTTAGACACTATTATCAGAGATAAAAATTACATAGGAAACAGAAGGCTGTATTACCAAATCTCAAACAAGAGGGTTACGGATTAAAACAAACCAAAAAACACCTCTAAGAAACTGTCTCTTCTGCAGGGAATGTGGCTATCTTTAAGACTGGTTGAATTGCTGGAGTAGGTCTTCTTGGTGGAGAGGGGTCAAGGTATATGTTGATGGACAAAGGGAACGAAAAACGACCATCAAACCGACAGACAGTATCTTGAGACCAAAAAATGAGGCAGGCCACCCCCCATAATCAATGAATCAGCTCATTGCATGGCAGTTTACTCACAGGGTGGGACAGGGTGGGTGGGTGACATCCAGAAGCATTCACTGCCACCATTGGGACAATTTTATAGTTACCCTAGAGTGTGGGGGTACGTGCTTGGAACTGGGAAGTGCATTCCTAAATCAAGATTTATGAATGGGTAACTAACCTCATGGGCGCCAGAAATACGTCAGTGAAGGTCTTCATTATTGTTTGGAGACTAATAGGGCACAAAGGCCACCTGGCCTAACAATCATTAAACAACATCTATTAACTACAAAGCCCTTGACACCAGAGGAGATTTACTACCCTAGGATGGGTCAGCTGAAGGACAGGAGGAACCGAATGGGCCCAAGATGGCATGGGGTTATGATGCTAACTGCCCAGTGTGGCAGGGTCCTTCCCGTACGTAGCTGGTGAAGACCCACTGCTTTGCCTCCTTCCTAAATCACTACCTCCATTAGCATTACCTGGACCAGGCAGAGGTCAGGCCCTGGGGAAGGACTGTGCACCCACCACTTCGGATGCTCCTTTCTTGACGCCCCTTCTCCCCAACCATTGTCCATCTATATGCAGAAGGCAGGATATGAATCATTTTAACTTAGCCCTTTATCCCATTTAGCCATAAAATACAAATACCTGCTTCAGATCTAAAACTGCAGTCTTTGTTTTAAGTGAACAATCAGGCAACAGTGTGAGTGACAACAGCTCCCTCATTTTTATAGGGACGAGGAGAATATTAGGCATTTGGAAAGGCTTAGGGAGAGGGAGGGCCAAAGAATGGGTTTACAAGAGAAGAGAAAGGATGCAGGAAGCAAAATTGAGGTTCCAGCTTTTGTTTCATGTCAACAAACTCACATAAACACACGTACACATAGGCATGGAGGGGCTCCTTGACAAAGAACTGAAAACAAAGGCATTTGTTTTTCTGTGTATAAGGGAGCTTCTCTGCCAGGGAGTTAGTTAATCAAGGAAACTAAATTCTAAACTTATGGCAAATAAGTTGGTATTTCTAGGAGGAAGAAATAGAAGGTGTTTTCCCATTTTCCTAGGCACAAGGTCAGGCTTCAAGAAAATGTCAAAATGGTTGGAACCATGAGGTTGCGGGTTAGGTCCCTGCCCTTGCTCAGTGGGTTAACGATCCGGCGTTGCCGTGAGCTGTGGTGTAGGTTGCAGATTCGGCTCGGATCCCGCGTTGCTGTGGCTCTGGCGTAGGCCGGTGGCTACAGCTCCGATTCAACCCCTAGCCTGGGATCCTCTATATGCCGCGGGAGCGGCCCAAGAAATAGTAACAACAACAACAACAACAACAAAAAACGACAAAAAGACAAAAAAAAAAAAAAAAAGAAAGAAATATGATCAGGTAGTAGACACCCCTCTTAGAGACCTATGTTTTAAGACAGAGCTTAAAATCTCAAAATGAGATTAGAGAACAGGTAGAATTACAGGCAAAATAACAGGAAAGTCAAAAATAAAATTCAGGCTATAGGTGTCTGTTTGGAGCTGGGGTCAACTTTCCAGGCAGCTCATACTAAGCATGTAGTTACCTTGGACCATTTCTACTCTCCAGGACTCTCCTCCCTTTATCTAAAACTTAGTCCAAAATTCTCTAAAATACCACTGGTTATTCTGGAGATCACTCCTCACTCACCTACCAAATGAGACAGAGGACCCTGTTGGGGGGTGGGGAGAGGGAAATATCACATCACAGGAAGAAAACAGCGTATCAGAATGTAGTATCTCAAGTAGGAGGCTAACTTCCAACCTAATACTAGAATGTTACTGTTCATAATATATATAATATATAGTTGAGATGAAATCATCAAGTTATAAAAATATATAAAATCTTGTAAGAAATCACCACTTGATAATTCTCATTAGGTAAAGGCTAAAAATAAAAATGCAGTTATTGGTGAAGTTCCATCAATTCTTTTTAATTCTCTTTGCTTTTTTCTCCTGGTCCTCTGTTATCCTTTCTGCAGGTCGCTTCTTCAGCCCCTTCATTTTCCTGGTTTGTAGTTTGCTTAGGTCTTGCTTCTGCATATGAATCCTTCCATAAGTTGTACCAAAAGTATCATGAGAGATATTTTTCTTTTTCTTTGGCTATGAAACAAGAATATATATATTATTTAATGGTGTCCACCATTATGATCTAGTAAAAATCTAGCGTTCAACTCTCATATTAACAATTTCCATCAGTACACATCCCTTCAACGATGTGGGGTCTAGAGCCCTACATCCCTTTCTTCTCAAACTTAAGTACATACAAAGCACTTGGGGATCTTGTTAAAATGTAAATTCTAATTCAGTAAGATTAAGGTGGGACCTGAGATCCAGCATGTCTAACAATGCCCAGGAAAACTGAGAAGCAACGCTACAGAGTACATTAACCATTGTCATGCACCAAGAGAACTTCCTGTGTTCGGCTTAAGGAATTGTGACTATCATTTCAATCTTTACTGGCATTCCAGAGATGCTATTTCGAGTTACTTTAAAAAACCATTCAAAAGTCAAAACACATTTTACGCAAGTACAGGTTATATATATATCTTATGCTTGAAATCCCATCTTCACGATGCCCAAAATGATTCCCATTTTTGCTGAAAATGGGCAGTCTTGGCTACCAGAAAGCTCTCAGCAACACTTGATGTTTGGTTTCTATGATTTTACTATCCTTTATGGTTGGTTTATTTGCTTCTTTCTCCTCTCCTTGTCTCTGAGAGTCTAATTTTATCTATTTTATTGATCACTTTATGTATATTCTTTAATGTAATATGCCACAAATCCTTTCTGTAAAGAAGAGTGAAATATACAAATAAACATGGGACCAATCTCCAAGTCATGTACCTTGAGGGCTTTAGGCATTTTCATAGATAACTTATACAGATCATCTGACGCAAGGTGTGTCCTCCTCAGAACCAGATCCAATGAGGGTCCCATCTCTTCCAATTCAATCCGTGGTGTTCTGCAGCCAGATTTCTTCAGCAGTAACCTTTATGAAATAGCAAAAAAGAAATGTTGCTTTGGGAGTTCCCGTTGTGGCACAGTGGTTAACGAATCGGACTAGGAACCATGAGGTTGCAGGTTCAATCTCTGGCCTTGCTCAGTGGGTTAAGGATCCGGCGTTGCCATGAGCTGTGGTACAGGGTGCGGACACAGCTTGGACTCTGGTGTGGCTGTGGCTGTGGTGTAGGCCGGTGGCTACAGCTCCGATTAGACCCCTAGCCTGGGATCCTCCATATGCCGAGGGTGCAGCCCTAGAAAAGACAAAAAGACAAAAAAAAAAAAAAGAAATGTTGCTTTGACTTTGATAAAAGTTCCATTCCCTACCCCCTCCCAAATTTGTGTTCTAGAGGATTACAGTTCCATAAAATAAAAAAATGTTTAGAAAGGCTAAGATTATTACAATTTTTATATATTTAGGCCAAGTATATTCTTTGCTTCACTCATTTTTAAAAACCAAAGTATACAATATTGTTGAGAAACAGCAAGTGAGACAGATCTTGTATGAAATAGGATCCTTCCCTGGCCTCGCTCAGTGGGTGGGTTAAGGATCCCAAGCTGCTGAGGCTGTGGTATAGGCCAGCAGCTACAGCTCCAATTGGACCCTTAGCCTGGGAACTTCTATCACTTAAAATGCTAATTTTCAGCTAAAAGAAAACTTGTCAATCCAGAACATTTAGTTCATGGCATGCCTGAAAGAGTCAGATAACGCAAGTACCTTTTCATTTATGGAAGTGTCCTCCTAACAAAGTAATCTTTTGAGAGATGTGTAAAATTAAGATTATTTCCAAGTAACTACATATAACTACATATGTTGCTATTTATTGAAGCATTAAATTACAGTGAAAAATGTCTGTGTGGATGATCTGATCTTAATCACATCACTGAGGATGTTTACTATTCTAGTTCTACTTGTCAGAAATAAAAGGAAACTTTCTCCAATTTTCAGTTCTCTGCATATGATTTCTGGTGATAGGGCTGTCATCTTTTCTCTTTATTAATAGCTTTAAACAGTGAATTTTGACTCTAAAATCATCAATTGTTAATCCTTTAAAAGACATGTTACATGTATAACTGAATTCACTTTGTTGTACAGCAGAAATTATCACAAAATTGTAAATCAACTAATTAAATAAAACTTATAAAAAAATCTGTTTACTCTAAGGAGAAATGTCTTAATAGGGAATTTATAAAGGATTTTTGGGGTCATGCCAAGGAAAATGAAGAGACTATTAGACATCAACTCTAAAAAAAAAAAAACAAAAATTAAAACCAATTCCTTTACCCTCATCCCATCATACACACTACATTTTTCTTTTTTGGCTGCACCCGAGGCATAAGGAAGCTTCTAGGCCAGGGATCAAATCCAACATGCATCTGTGATCTGTACCATAGCTGTGGCAACACCAGATTCTTAACCCACTGCACCACAAGAACTCCTCCCTTTTTTTTTTGGTTTTTTAAAAATTTTTTACAGCCACACCTGCAGCAGCATATGGAAGTTCCTGGGCCAGGGTTTGAATCCAAGCCACAGCTGCAACAACACTGGATCCTTTAACCCACTGTGCTGGGCGAGGATCAAACCAGCACCTCTCTATCCACCCCACCTGCTGCAGTTGAATTCTTAACCCACTGTACCACGGTGGGAACTCCATACACTGCACTTAAAATAAAAAACAAACAAACAGACATTTCTTGGCATTCCCGTTGTGGCTCAGCAGAAATGAATCTGACTAGAATCCATGAGGACACAGGTTTAATCCCTGGTCTTGCTCAATGGGTTAAGGATCCAGTGTTGCCATGAGCTGTGGTATAGGTCACAGATGCGACTCGGATCCTGAATTGCTGTGGCTGTGGTACAGGCCGGCAGCTGTAGCTCCGATTCAACCCCTAGCTTGGGAACCTCCATATGCTGTGAGTGCAGTTCTAAAAAGCAAAAAAAAAAAAAAAAGACAGACATTTCAATTGCAAGCCTTAGTAATGCCAGTCAAGTATCTACTGCCTAGAACCTTTACAACCCATGCTTCATCTCCACCTCAGATCCTAACCTCAAGCTTTGTTTCCCTATAAGCTCTAAATCAAAGGTGACATTCAGTTCTGCAAGACTGCATGGAATAAGATGCAGGGACACAGAAAATTCTGTTCCTTCCCTCTCATTTAGATATGTTAATTGGTTACTTGTATATATGTATATTTAAATATGATTTCCCTATTTCCTTCTTTCTTTTTGCAGGTAAGGGGGTGCCATGCCCAAGGCATGTGAAGTTCCTGCGCCAGGAATCAAACCCAAGCCACAGCAGCGACAACACTGAGTCCTTAACTGCTAGGCCACCGGAAACTTCTGGTTTGCCTATTTCTTGAGAAAGATTGGCATTACCACTCTTGTTTAAATTGTAATTTCCTTATTTTTCTTCCTTCGATGTCCCTCTCTTTTCTTGGCATTGTTTTCATTACTTAAACTCCTTGCATAGAATGCTGTGTTTGCTTTTCAAGATATGCTAATACTTCTTGTTCTGCATATTTCACCCCATAAAACCTAACCAATGCCATAGCAGAGGCATAGGTGATAGTTACTAAAGATTTTGTTTTATGTTAATAGCTGTGGTATCTACAGTGAACAAAACTCTCCAAGGAGTTAATTACTATAGAATATACAGAAGATGTCAGTAATGCTTTTATTTCCCCAACAAGTCAGGTCAAGGTTATAGTAATGTAATTCCATGTTCAGAGGTCCTTTTAAGTTCAAAACCATTTAATAAGCCTTACTGATCTTTACAAATTAATAAGTGTCAGTATTAATGATTACTTTTTATCAACTCCCTAAGGGCTGGCTCGAAGAGGGCAGGCATTCTCTCAGGCTGTGAGAATGCCTGAGGTCAGGCTCTCTTCTCTGGCATAGTCCCACCTCTGCCTGCACGCCTCTCCCTCTCAGGAGAGAGCACTGTCTATCACAGGGGGACCTCGCAATTACCTCGATGGTATCACCACACTTTGCAAAGGAAAAACAGAGGCCCTGACTTGCCTGCGTCACGTGGTGAAGCCTGGCATAGAGCGCTAGACTCAGAGGTGACACTCATTCCTGGGACCACCTCTTCCTTCCCCTCCCCAGCACAGCACAGGCCCCTGGAGGCTAAGCTAATTCACAGGCATGGCATGTCATTAGGCTTTGTTTGTGTTTTAATTTTATTAGAATATAGTTGACTTACAAAGTTGTGTTAGTTTCAGGTGTAGAGCAAAGTAAATCAGTTATACATAAACACATATCCATTTCTTTCTAAGATTCTTTTTCCATACAGGTTAGTACACAATACTCAGTAGATTACCCTGTGCTGTACACACAGCACCTATTTTACATACAGTAATGTATATATTGTTACCTACTTTACATATAGTAGTGTATATATATTAATCCCAACCCACTATTTTGTCCCTCCCTACCCTCCATGTTTTCGCCTTTGGTAAACCTAAGTTTGGTTTTGATATTTTTTTTTTTTTTGCTTTTTAGGGCTGTACCTGTGGCATACAGGCATATGGAAGTTCCCAGGCTAAGGGCTGAATCAGAGCTGCAGCTGCTGGCCTACACCACAGTCAGAGCAACACTGGATCCTTAACCCAATGAACAAGGCCAGGGACTGAATCCACATACGCAGGGATACCAGTCAGGTTCATAACCTGCTGAGCCACAACAGGAACAGGGGTTTTGAGATTTTTGAGGCTGTTTCTGTTTTTTAAGTTCTATTGTACCATTTCTATTAGATTCCGCATATTAGCGATCTCATATGATATTTGTCTTTCACTGTCTGACTTGCTTCACTTAGTATTGTAATTTCTAGGTCCATCCATGTTGCTCCATTATTAAGGTTTTTAATTAAGACAAAATAAGCTTGTTAGGATTTGTATTTATACTGTGATGAAGGTAGGGATAGAAGGCCTGGGCTGGAAAAAGAAGGTAAATGAATCTAACCACTGAATTCTCTTATTCCTTTCAGATTTAGACTCCAGGTGTTGAGATTTGCTTTAGCTGGCCTAAGAGTTGTGGCTGGCACTCTAAATCCAGTCAAGAAAAACAAGGAGGTATTGCATAAAGGTAGGGCGGGTCAAGACTAAGTGTTTTAAGCTCAGAAGGAGTGCAGCATTTGAAGCTCCAGGGCTCTGGAAAAGCAGAGTTTCAAAGGCAGAAGTTAGCAGAGGAGTGACAGACTTGAAGATCAGCTTAGAGCTAGTTTGTCACTGCTTTTTTGCAAACTTTGCAAACAAACTTTTGTCCAGACACCAATTCTAAGCTTTAGCTCTCTAAAAGTCACACTTAAGTGCTAAGCCTGAGGATTATAAAAACATGCTAAGAAAGGTACTTACTTATAGCTTCGAAAGTAAATCTTCCCATTCAGTGCAGTGAAGTGCAGAACATAGTCTAAACCAGCCAGGCGGATATTTGGTACTGTGGGGCCTCTGAAGAAATCTAAAAGCACATATTAGCTTATTAAAAACAACAACAACAACAACACACCTTTAAAATTCAATTACAAATTAGCTGCATTCTAAATGCAACTCTTTGGATATTATCTAAAAATTGTAAGCAGCAGAGTTTCCTGGCAGCTAGGCGGATTAAGGATTTAAGGATCGATCCACTTGGCACAGGTCACAACTGCAGCTTGGATTCAATCTCTGGTCCAGGAACTTTCGTATGCTGCGGGTGTGGCTAAATAAATGAATAAAAGCATGTTAAAAAAAAAAAAAAAGGTAAGTAGCACAAAACTGATCCCTGAAAAATCTCCAGCAGTCACTCTCCTCTATCATTTAATCTTATGATAGTATTTCTTACTGAGCCATACAACTTTTTTTTTTTTTTTTTTTTTTTTGCCTTTTCTAGGGCCGTCCCCACGGCACATGGAGGGTCCCAGGCAAGGGGTCCAATCGGAGCCATAGCCACCGGCCTATGCCAGAGCCACAGCAAGGCCAGATCGGAGCTGCGTCTGCCACCCACACCACAGGTCACGGCAATGCCGGATCCTCAACCCACTGAGCAAGGCCAGGGATTGAACCCGCGCCCTCATGGTTCCCAGTCGGATCCGTTAACCACTGCGCCATGACAGGAACTCCACAATTTTTTAGTTTTGAAGCTCTTCCTCTAAGCTAATGCTCAGAAGAGTACATCATGTTTACTGTGGATATTAACTTTTTAGAAAATGTAAAACAAGGCATAAATTTTTAATCTATTAAGATAGGTAGGTTAAAATGGCAAATTTCTAGAAAAATGGTGTTCAAACTTTTGACTACTGAATCAAACTAGCTTTTGTTATACAGTGGAGGCCAATTAGGAAAATTCTAACAAGAAATCGCAATTATGTGAGCAAAGAAAAGCAGTCTAAAGTGTCAAAGCCAGAAAAGAAACATCAAGATCAATGAGTAGATGGTTTTCCCAAAAAGAGTAATCATACTTGGGTGGCACAGGAGATAACTGTAAATTACATACAGGCAGATAAAATCTACAATGCATTATTTATGTCATCGTTATACCACTTTCTATTCAGAGTAGGGACAAAGTTTCTTTTAAAAGAGAGGAGTTGATTTTTTTCTTAAAATAATTTTATGATTTTTTCCATTTTAATTGATTTACAGTGTTCTGTCAATTTCTACTGTACAGCAAAGTGACCCAGTCATACATATATACATATTTTTTTTCCCTCACATTATCCTCCATCGTGTTTCATCACAAGTGACTGGATATAGTTTCCTATGCTTTACAGCAGGATCTCACTGCTTATCCACTCCAAATGCAATAGTTTGCATCTACTAACCCCAAACTCCCAGTCCATCCCATTCCTGCCCCCTCTCCCTTGGCAACCACAAGTCTGTTCTCCAAGTGAGTTTCTTTTCCATGGAAAGGTTCATCTGTGCTGTATATTAGATTCCAGATATAAGTGATATCATATGGTATTTGTCTTTCTCTTTCTGACTTACTTTACTTTGTATGAGAGTCTCTAGTTCCATCCATGTTGCTGCAGAGAGGAGTCAATTTAAAGAAAAATCTCCAATTGACAATTCTCTGGATGCTACACGAACATGGCTCAAGTTATGAGGGGGGCACATGAATGAAAGACATTTGAAAAACAATCAAGTTTGGTCACCTCATTTATAAGATAAGAAGACTGAACCTAGAGGAGGCTAAATGGAAACACACAAATAAACTTAGCTAAGAAAATGGGATGTATAAAAGGATATCCAACTTAACAACTTAGGAAGAGCTGCCTTAAGACAGGTGATGTCACAAAGAGGAAATATCTTCATTCTGTCCCAATTTGTAACTAACATTTTTCTTCCTTTTCTTCCTTCCCATCAGCTCATAATGGGACTTTTTTCCATGTGTATGGACATAAACATCTTTTTTCATTTGCTTTTTCTTTTCTGTGGACAACTAAAAGAAAATCACGAGTTCCCTTGTGGTTCAGTGGGTCAAGGATCTAGTGTCACCACAGGGGCTTGGGTCACATGCTGTGTCGGGGGTTTGATACCTGGCTTGGGAACTTCCACATGCTGTGAGTGTGGAAAAAAAAAAATCACTGCACTAATGTACACTAAACAGACACAAGTGTGCATGCACATGTAGGCAACACCCTTCTCTATTATTTCAAACAAATATCCCTCAGGATATTTTTATAAACCAATTGTACACTTCTCAAAGCTATTTATTTATTTACTTACTTATTTAGTTGTCTTTTTAGGGCTGCACCTACGGCATATGGAAGTTCCCAGGCTAAGGGTCAAATTGGAGTTAACAGCTGCCAGCCTATACCACAGCTCAAGGCAATGCTGGATCCTCAACCCACTGATCGAGGCTAGGGATCAAACCTAAGTCCCCATGGATGCCAGTTAGATTCATTTCTGCTGAGCCATGGCGGGAACTCCCCTTCAAGATATGTGAATCTAAACTCTGGTCGTAATTAATGAAGAACTTTCCCACAATTTTACCAAAATCTGACTCTCCTTCAGTCCCCAAGTTAGTAAAACCCCACTCACTGTTGTGGCAGCATTACTGAAGTCAGAATTCTGGAGAACAAGATATGTACACTCTGGTTACCCCTGAAATTGGGCTTTTGTAATGCAAACCTTAAAGGCATGTGCCTTTTACCTACTTTTTTTTTTTTTTTTTTTTTGCTTTTTAAGGCCGTACTTGAAGCATATGGAGGTTCCCAGGCTAAGGGTCTAATCAGAGTTGCAGCCACCGGCCTACACCACAGTCACAGCAATGCAAGATCCGATCCATGTCTGTGAACTCTACTACAGCTCATGGCAACACGAGATCCTTAACCCACTGAGCAAGGCCAGGGATCAAACCCACATCCTCATAGATACTTGTCTGACTCATTATCGACTGAGCCATGATGGGAACTCCCATACACTTTTAAGAAAGAAAAAACAAAACGAACAAAAAGAATGAAATGAGGTAGAAAGTTTTAAGAACACTGATCCTTACCTGACACTATACACAAAAATTAACTCGAAATGGATCATAAAATCTAAACCTAAGATCAAAAATTACAAGATTTCAGAAATATGTTTTATATATATATGATATATATATCATATATATATATATATATATGATATATATATATGAGAAAAATCTTTGTAATCTCAGGATAAGCAAGGGTTTCTTAAACAAAACACTGTAAAAAAAAAATACCATTAAAGAAAAAAAAATGGATAAAGTAGACAGGAAAATTTAAAACTTTTGCTCTTTAGGAGTTCCCGTCGTGGCTCAGTGGAAACAAATCTGACTAGGATCCATGAGGACGCTGGTTCGATCCCTGGCCTTGTTCAGGGGGTTAAGGATCTGGCATTGCTGTGGCTGTGGCATAGGCTGGCACGTGTAGCTCCAATTTGACCCCTAGCCTGGGAATCTCCATAGGCTGCAGGTACAGCCCTAAAAAGCAAAAAATAAACAAAAAAAAGTTCTGCTCTTTAAAAGACTAAACTGTTTGCAGGTGACATGATAAAATCCTAAAGATGCCACCAAAAAACTACTAGAGTTTATCAATGAATTCAGTAAAGTTGTAGGATGCATTGTTACATTTCTACATACTAATATCACATTATTAGTAAAGAGAAATTAAGCAAACAGTCCCATTTAAAACTGCATCAAAAAGAATAAAATACCTAGGAATACACTGACCTAGGGAAGTTAAAGACCTATACATCTGAAACTTACATAATATTGTAATTCAACTACAATACCTCAATGAAAAAAAAAAAATTTTGAAAAGACATCATTAAGAGTTCCCATTGTGGTTCACAGGGTTAAGAACCTGACATAGCATCTGTGAAGACACAGGTTTGATCCCTGGTCTCACCCAGTGGGTTAACGATCCAGTGTTGCCACAAGCTGCAGCACAGGTCACAGATGCAACCAGGATCCAGTGTTGCCATGGCTGTGATGCAGGCCACAGATGAAGCTCCTATTTGACCCCTAGCCAGGGAATTTCCATACACCGTAGGTGTGGCTATAAAAAAGAAAAACCAAAAACGAAAACCAAAAACAACATAAAAGCAAGCCATGGACTGGGAAGAAGTATTCAAAGACTATACAGCAGACAGACCAAAGACTGACTGACCGATTTACACACACACACACACACACACACACACACACTCTACCTTAGTATTCAACAAGACGACAAATAACTCAATTAAAAAATCAGACTAAGATTCAAAAAGAGAATTTACCAAAGATATATAAATGGCTGGAGTTCCTGTCGTGGCGCAGTGGTTAGCAAATCTGACTGGGAACCATGAGGTTGCGGGTTCGGTCCCTGCCCTTGCTCAGTGGGTTGACGATCTGGCGTTGCGGTGAGCTGTGGTGTGGGTCGCAGACGCGGTTCGGATCCCGCATTGCTGTGGCTCTGGCGTAGGCCGGCAGCTACAGCTCCGATTTGACCCCTAGCCTGGGAATCTCCATATGCCACGGGAGCGGCCCAAGAAATGGCAAAAAGACAAAATAAATAAATAAAAAGACAAAAAAAAAAAAAAAAAAAAAGATATATAAATGGCTAATGAGCACATGGAAATATGTTCAATATCAACAGTCACCAGAATATGTCAATTAAAATTGCAATGCCACCACTCCTCTATTTTGTAGATTTGACTTTGGAAGCACATTACTATCACTATACAACACCCATTAAAGAAAATAAAGTTAAAAAGAATGGCCTACCAAGTATTGGTAAGGAGGTGGAGCACCTGGGACTTCCCTGGTCAGTGTATTTCCTAGGGTGGGAAGGCAAAATGGTACAACCATGTTGGAGAACATTTGGTAGTTCCTTCCTTTTTTTTTTCAGCCACCCTAAGGCACATGGAGTTCCGAGGCCAGAAATCAGATCTACACCGCAGCTGGCAACCTAAGTCACAGCTGAGGCAATGCTGGATCCTTAACCCATGTGCCAAGCCAGGGATGGAACCTGCATCCCAGCGCTCCCAAGACACCACTGATCCCATTGTGCCACAGCAGGAATTCTGGCAGTTTCTTGAAAAGCTAAACATACACTATAAAATGACTCAGTCATTCTTATTCCAAGGTATTTACCCCAAAGAAATGAAAACAAAGGTCCCCACAAAAATTTGTATATAAATGTTCATAGCACCTCTATTGCTAATAGTCAAAAGCTGGAACCAGTCTAAATGTCCATGACAGATGAAGGTGTAAACAAACTGTAGAATGGCTATAAATGGAATACTGCTCAGCAATAAAAAGAAATAAAGGCTTGATACATACAACAATGCGGATGAATCTCAAACTGAGTGAAAGAAGGCCAAGAAATGTACATACTCTATGGGAGTTCCCGTCATGGTGCAGTGGTTAACGAATCTGACTAGGAACCATGAGGTTGCGGGTTCGGTCCCTGCCCTTGCTCAGTGGGTTAAGGATCTGGCGTTGCCGTGAGCTGTGGTGTAGGTTGCAGACGCGGCTCGGATCCCGTGTTGCTGTGGCTCTGGCGTAGGCCGGTGGCTACAGCTCCGATTCAACCCCTAGCTTGGGAATCTCCATATGCCCCGGGAGCGGCCCAAGAAATAGCAACAACAACGACAAAAGACAAAAGACACAAAAAAAAAAAAAAAAAGAAAGAAAAGTACATACTCTATGATTCCATTTATCTAAAATTCTAGAAAATGCAGGAGTTCCCATCGTGGCACAGTGGTTAACGAATCCAACTAGGAATCATGAGGTTGCGGGTTCGATCCCTGGCCTTGTTCAGTGGGTTAAGGATCCAGCGTTGCCGTAAGCTGTGGTGTGGGTCACAGACGCGGCTTGGATCCTGCATTGCTGTGGCTCTGGCGTAGGCCAGTGGCTACAGCTCCGATTTGATCCCTAGCCTGGGAACCTCCATATGCTGCAGGTGTGGCCCTAAAAAGCAAAAAAAAAAAAAAAAAGTTTTTGCACAGCAAAAGAAACCCTAAACAAAAGGAAAACACAACTCACAGAATGGGAGAAAATCTTTGCAAATGAAATGACTGACAACGGCTTAATCTCCAAAATATATAAACACCTCCTACAGCTCAATACCAAAAATACAAACAACCCCATCAAAAAATGGGCAGAAAATATCTAAACAGATAATTTCCCGAAGACATATGGATGGCCAAAAAACACACGAAAAGATGTTCAACATCACTAAATATGAGAGAAATGCAAATCAAAACCACTATGAGGTACCACCTTACACCAGCCAGAATGGCCGTCATCAAAAAGTCTTCAAACAATAGATTCTGGAGAGGCCGTGGAGAAAAGGGAACCCTCTTACACTGTTGGTGGGAATGTAAATTGGTGCAACTGCTATGGAAAGCAGTACAGAGATTCCTCAGAAAACTACAAATAGAATTACCATTTGATCCAGCAATCCCACTCCTGGGCATCTATCTAGAGAAAACCATGACTCGAAAAGATACATGTACTGCTTGTTCACTGCAGCAATATATACAATAGCTAAGACATGCAAGCAACCTAAATGTCCACTGACGGAGGAGTGGATAAAGAAAATGTGGTACATGAACACAATGGAATGTTACTGAGCCATATAAAGGAATGAAATAACAGCATTTGCAGCAACATGGATGGACCTAGAAATTATCACGCTAAGTGAAGTTAGACAGTGAGACATCAACCTCATATGCCATAACGTACATATGGAATCTAAAGGATACAATGAACTTCTTTGCAGAACAGATACTTACTCACAGACTTTGAGATACTTATCGTTACCAAAGGAGACAGTTTGGGGATGGGGATGTGCTGGATGTTTGGGATGGAAATGCTGTAAAATTGGGTTGTGATGATCATTGTACAACTATAAATATGTTAAAATTCATTAGGTTAAAAAAAAAAAGAAAATACTGGAGTTCCTGTTGTGGCTCAGTGGTTAATGAATCTGACTACGAATCATGAGGTTGCTGTTTTGATCCTTGACCTCATTCAGTGGGTTAAGGATCCGGCGTTGCCATGAGCTGCGATGCAGGTCGCAGATGTGGCTCAGATCCCGAGTTGCTGTGGCTCTGGCGTAGGCCAGTGCCCACAGCTCCGATTCGACCCCTAGCCTGGGTGCATATGCCAAGGGTACACCCTGGGTCCATATGCCAAGGATGCAGCCCTAGAAAAGACAAAAGGAGCAAAAAAATAAAGAGAAGAAAATATCCTTGGAGTTCCCATCGTGATGCAGTGGAAACGAATCCGACTAGAAACCATGAGGTTGCAGGTTCGATCCCTGGCCTTGCTTAGTGGGTTAACGATCCTGCATTGCGGTGATCTGTGGTGTAGGTCTTAAGACGTGGCTCGGATCCCACGTTGCTCTGGCTCTGGCATAGGCTGGCAGTTACAGCT
The DNA here is from genome assembly GCF_054392235.1 of Sus scrofa. Classification (NCBI taxonomy): domain Eukaryota; kingdom Metazoa; phylum Chordata; class Mammalia; order Artiodactyla; family Suidae; genus Sus; species Sus scrofa. The sequence goes on along the minus strand of NC_139383.1, from coordinate 77,114,820 downwards.
CCGATTAAACCCCTAGCCTGGGAACCTCCATATGCCATGGGTGAGGCCCTAGAAAAGCCAAAATAAAATATTGTTCTAAATTTGAGTTAGGAATTTCGGTATGAACTCAGGATATATTTTATCTTAACAAACTTCATAGTTCTGTCCACTAAAAAAGCTCAAAAACAACGGCCAACCCAGAAATAATCCATAGTATACAGAGTATGATTTCAAAAATAATTTCTCACTTAACAAGATGCAAGGTTCCTTATAGAAATAGCTGACTCCAGGACTGGGGCAATTAAAGTATAAGAGGAGTCTAAAACAACAAGGGGGTGATGGCTTAAAATATACTGAAACTCAGCATTGTCACAAAGACTGATCCTAAACTGGGCAGAAATGATGGCTGAGGTAAAAAGGGAGATATTTTGAGAATAGGGATAAGGACCAAAACCTGGTTAAAGAGAAATAAGGAGGTGAAAGAGGTGGAAGATAAACTGGTTATAGTTAGAAGGAAAAAGCCCCCGTTTGGACATTTTTTTCAATGCATCAATTCTAAGCAAAAATAACACCTCAAGTATGACTGTGTCCATGAAAATAGATTGGGAAAGGGCACAGAAGGTTAACCAGGGTGTTGATGAGAAAGACTAGGGGATTTGGTGTCAGAGAACAGATCAGATCCTGATTTTGCACTTACTACCTCTTCACTGTGGACAATTAAGTTACCTGGTCTCAATTTCTTCATCTACAACATAGCAATAATATTACCATAAGAATGTAAAGTTTGTTTAACCTCTAGTGTGGCTATCCTTGGAAATGAGGACTCCAAGGAAGTCATTAAGGTTAAATGAGGTATGTGATAAGGATAGGGCCTGATCCCAAAGGACTAGTGTTCTTTTTTTTTTTTTTTTTTGTCTTTTTTGTTGTTGTTGCTATTTCTTGGGCCGCTCCCGCGGCATTATTGTTGTTGTTGCTATTTCTTGGGCCGCTCCCGTGGCATATGGAGGTACCGAGGCTAGGGGTTGAATCGGAGCTGTAGCCACTGGCCTACGTCAGAGCCACAGCAACGCGGGATCTGAGCCGCGTCTGCAACCTACACCACAGCTCACGGCAACGCCGGATCGTTAACCCACTAAGCAAGGGCAGGGATCGAACCCGCAACCTCATGGTTCCTAGTCGGATTCGTTAACCACTGCGCCACGACGGGAACTCCAGGACTAGTTTTCTTACAAGAAGAGACACCAGAAAACTTAAACCCCTCTTTCCTCTTTCTCTCTCTCTTCCTCCCTATCTCATCTATAAGGAAAAGCTTTGTGAGCACATAGCAAGAAGCCAGAGTCCTCACCAGAAACTTGGACTTCCAGAACTGTGAGAAAAAAAATTTCTGTAGCTTATAAGCCACCCAGTCTATGGTATATTGTTATAGGCAGCCTAAGCAGACTAATATACCTGCAGAGCTGTACAAAGGATTAAATGTAATAAATTACCTGACCTAATCTATAGAGGTTATTTTCATTATTATATATATTCAATTGGAATAACAAATTTGGGGAGCTCCCTTTGGGGCACAGCAGAAATGAATCTGACTAGTATCCATGAGGACGTGGGTTCAATCCCTGGCCTCGTGTTCAGTGGGTTAAAGATCCGGCATTGCTGTGGTGTGGGTCGAAGACATGGCTCGGCTCAGATCCTGCATTGTTGTGGCTGTGTAGGCTGGCAGTCGTAGCTCCAATTTGACCACTGGCCTGGGAACTTCCATATGCCATGGGTGAGGCCCTAAAAAGCAAAAAAAAAAAAAAGAATTAGGAAACGAGAAAGGTTAAGAAAATTAAATTAATAAACATGAATGTAAATATGACCACTGATAAGAGACAAAAGGCAGTGAATTAAAAAAAAAAAAAAAAAAAAAAATCACCCAGTTAGGTAAACTTAAGGTAGGCCTTAAAGGCACACTTAATAAAAGTAACCTATTACTTGATTCACTATCTTTTCTTCTTCCCACCCCCCGCCCTCATGGCAAGGCCAGAGATTGAATCCTCGTCCTCATGGATGCTAGTCGGGTTGGTTAATCACTGAGCCATGAAGGGATCACACTATCATCTTTCCATGCAAGAAATAGTATACTTTTTATGGTTAAAAAGTAACCATAAAAATTAGGAGGAACTGAATCAAAACATACTGACTGGTTTTCAATAAAGAAAGGTAGAGCTTGCTAAGATTAACTACAAATCTATATATTTAAGAGAGCCAAAGAGAAGCAAAATTGAGACTGAACAAAATAGATACCTGGCATGAAAATACTTTTCTTTCTGGCCAATTGCAAAAAGGAAAACAAATTTTCCTAACAGGAAAAAAAGCCCTTGATAAAATTCTCTTTACTTACTGTTCTACTTTATTTGAACACACAACACAAACCAAGATGTCTGCAACTTTCTTACTTCCTGTATATATTAAAAACTCAACTCTGCTTAGTGTGAGAATCTCATTCCATCCCTCTGCCTTTTGTTCTTTCCCTATTCCTTTTTGTTTTTCATTCCCTCCCATTCATCACTACATTATGTAGTTATTCCTGCCATCTAGTGGATGCAGAAGATACTAAGAAAAATACATTTAAACAAAAGCCAACGAAGCTCTATTTCAACAAATTATAAGTACTGCCCTCAACAATAATAATTACACGGAAGAACAAAGGGGAAAAGGAAGCAAAGTTTCTGCATGGCACAGTAGGGTAAAGATGTGGCATTGCCAAAGCTGTGGTGCAGGTGGAAACTGTAGCAAGGGTTTGAAGTTTCATACACCCTGGCCATGACAAAACAACGACAACAACAACAAAAAAAACCCTGGTAAATTCACTATCAATCTCAAAGACAATAATTATACCTTGTATACTGGATTTTTAAGGTAACTTGTGAACACACAGAAAGGAATGTAGTCATTACATAAAACATTACAAATGAGTGTAGTTCACTAAGAATCAGTCACCTGTAAAACAACCTTACAAAGTTAGCACGAGAATGAAGCAATATACAGAAAGTACCTAGTATGCTTGGCATTGAGGCTGATGATGATAATGAAATGAAAGGAGCTGAGGAAGTCATTGAGGGCTTTCTAGGAGAGAAACTTAGGCTGATATTTGCAACAATGGAAGAAATCAGAAACAAGAATGATTTAGTAAAGACAATAGGAATGTGCTTAACATTTTCAATAAATCACTTTTTTAATGGAAAAGAGAAGAAAGAAACTGGAGATCAAGAAAGTAATTTACATGGAGTTATAGTGTACAATGCCTTGTACAACAAACTAAGAACTAAGGGGTTTTTGGAGTTGGAAGTGGATAATGTATAATAATTTTAAAAATTTAACTTTTCAATTTTCTAAATTTAATTTAATAATGCTCATGATCAGGAGATGGCTACCAGCATTTAATAAAGTGTAAAATGTACACAAACAGGAGTTCCCGTCGTGGCGCAGTGATTAGCGAATCCGACTAGGAACCATGAGGTTGCGGGTTCGGTCCCTGCCCTTGCTCAGTGGGTTAAGGATCCGGCGTTGCCTTGAGCTGTGGTGTAGGTTGCAGACGCGGCTCGGATCCTGCGTTGCTGTGGCTCTGGCTTAGGCTGGGGGCTACAGCTCCGATTCGACCCCTAGCCTGGGAACCTCCATGTGCCTCGGGAGCGGCCCAAAGAAATAGCAAAAAAAGACAAAAAAAAAAAAAAAAATGTACACAAACAGGCTGGTACCAAGTTAGCATACCATCAAAAAGTTAATTATACCATATATAGGGTATAACATCCCTTTAACCCTCCTCTGCTGCTAGTGGGGAATAAAGAAAATAAAGGAAAAAAGCGATCAAAAAGAAAATCTGTATATCTAGAGTGAAATGGCAAACTATTACCACCATTAACAACTCTTAGAAGGCCTACTTGAGCTTTCCTGTGGATAAGTATTAAAATACTTACTGGGGGAGGGAGTGGGATGGACTGGGAATCTGGGATTAATAGATACAAACTATTGCCTTTGGAGTGGATAAGCAATGAGATCCTGTTGGGTAGCACTGGGAACTTTATCTAGTCACTTACGATGGAGCATGATAATGCGAGAAAAAAGAATGTATACATGTATGTGTGACTAGGTCGCTTTGCTGTACCGTAGAAGACGGACAGAACACTGTAAACCAGCTACAATGGAAAAAAATAAAAATCATAAAAATAAAAAAAAAATTTTAATTAAAAAAAAAACCACTTACCAATAAGAAGACTTTTCAGCCTTCTGTAGTCTTCTGTTACATCAAAATCATCACCTGCGAATATTAACATGGGCTTTGTTCCCTCGGGACATTTACTATTCTGGGAAATTAAAAAAAAGTAATTATATAATTATCAAGTCTAAACTATTTATATGTTGATTTTAAAGTAGTCAACACTTAAGTTTTCCTGCAGTGCAGCAGGATAAGGATCCAGCATTGTCAATGCCTGGGTCACAGCTTTGGTGAGGGTTTGCTCCCTGGCCCAGAAACTTCCACATGCCCTGGGCATGGTCCCCCCCCAAAAAAAAAGAAAGAAAAAAAAAGTGGTCAATACTTATACTTAGTGATTCATTTTCATATTTTCTTACCTGTCCTAAAACTATGTCTACAAATACTGATTCTAGACTTAAAACCAGGGTGAGGATTTTTTTCATTTACAGTTTTTTTTTTTTTTTCTTTTTATGGCCATACCCATTGCATATGGAAATTTGTGGGTTAAGGGTCAAATCAGAGTTGCAGCTGCAAGCCTACACCATAGCCCTGGCAAAACTGGATCCAAGCCACATTTGCAACAATCCTTAACCCACCGAGCAAGACCAAGAATTGAACCTGCATCCTCACAGAGACAACATCAGGTTGAGTCAAAACACAACTCCTAATTTACAGATTTTTACATTAAAAAATAATTTTTTGTTTCACTCCCTCAAAGTGCCAATAAGTGATCAAAGAATGATGTAAGGTACTTTTAAAAATCATTTTCTATGCAAATAAAATAAAAGCTAATTAAGTTTGCTGCAAAACAGGAGTTCCTATCATGGTGCAGGGGAAACAAATCTGACTAGGAACCATGAGGTTGCGGGTTCAATCCCTGGCCTTGCTCAGTGGGTTAAGGATCTGGCGTTGCCAGGGGCTGTGGTGTAGGTCACAGACGCAGCTTGGATCTGGTGTTGCTGTGGCTGTGGTGTAGACCGGTGGCAACAGCTCCGATTAGATCCCTAGCCTGGAAACCTCCATATGCCGCAGGTGCAGCCCTAAGAAGACAAAAAGACAAAAAAATAAAAGTTTGCCGCAAAATAAACATAGCCACTTAATAGCCAACACCCCAGAGTCAAAGTGAATTTAATTTGTAACAATGTGCCCTTCCTACTGTGTCACATAAATAGTATTTTTACTTTTATTTTTTAAATTTTTTTTTCTTTTTTTTTTTAGGGCCACACTGCATCATAGGCAAGTTCCCAGGCCAGGCATAGAATCAGAGCTGCAGCTGCTGGCCTACACCACAGACCCAGCAGCACCAGATCCGAGCTGCATCTGTGACCTACAACGCGGCTCACAGCAACCCCAGATCCTTAATCCACTGATCGAGGCCAGGTGTCAAACCCACATCCTCATGGACAGTTGGGTTCGTTATCCCTGAGCCACAACGGCAACTCCATAAATAGTATTTTTAAATGAAAGCTAAACTAGGGTTCTCCTGTGGCAAAGCGGGTTAAAAATCTGGTGTTGTCATTGAAGCAGCTTGGGGTAGCTGCTGTGGCACAGATTCAACCCCTGTCCCAGGAACTTCCAGATTCTGTGGGTGCAGCCAAGAAATAACAAACAAATAAATAAAAGCTAAACTAAATTACCAACTAAGCATTCATATGGGAAGCAATATAATGTTATACAACCTATAGCAAGTATGGACAACCCTTACCCAGCAGGACTGAAGCTCTTACTATAAAAAGTATTGTGTCTAGTTCTGGATTTTCAACACCAAGAAGAATGAGAAAGTTTGTTTTACCAAAGTGAAAGAAGAAAAAATCAAACAGAAAAAATCCTTTAAGTGAAGGATTAATTTATGGAGGAAGAAGAATGACTATTGGTTTGAGCTTCCCACTGATTCTAATACCTCTGCTCTGACAAGCAATCAAGTAGTATCCAAATCTGGGGCAGAGAGTGGGGTAGAAAGGACAATACACACCTTCTGCCCTTGGACCAGAGGTCATCTGCTGCTTCCCTGTTCACCAAGACCACTGGGTGTCACTCTCTATTTCCATACATGAAAGCTAAACTGCCTATGCTTAGGAGATGGGCCCAAGATCTGTCTCTCTGTCTAAGGACCTGAATAGACCTTCTAGATGCAATGACCTCTGTGTTCCATCTGTGCCCACCTGACCCTCCTACTGGTCCAGGAGGGCTAGTCAGGTATACAGTAAGTAAGAAAAAGTGAGGCCACATCAACTGTAACCTTGGCTTTCCAACCATCCTAACCACAAAGCATAGTAATAAAAAATAGTTCAAGGAGTTCTCACTATGGTGCAGTGAGTTAGGATCTGTTGCCACGCCTGCGGCCTAGATCGCCTTCCAGCTCAGATTCAATCCCTTCAATCCCTGGCCTGGGAACTTCCATATGCCATAGGTGCAAACTAAAAAAAAAGTTTAAGACCGAATATAAACATCATAAAAATATAACAAATACATAACTAAACAAGTTATTATAAGAGATAGTACCTACCACAGAGATCTCTAATATTTTTTCACCATGTGAAAACCCTGAACCACAAGAAACTACAGTGGATGAGCTTCATTCTAATAGTCTGAAAAGCACTACAAATTCAAAATACTATATACTGTGATAAGAGTACACTAAAAATACTATAATTGTGTGAATTAACTTTTTTTTTAAGTATGTACTTTTTATTTTTTTTTATTTCTTTTTGTCTTTTTGCCATTTCTTGGGCCGCTCCCATGGCATATGGAGGTTCCCAGGCTAGGGGTCAAAGCAGAGCTGTAGCCGCTGGCCTACACCACAGCCACAGCAATGCGGGATCCGAGCCGCGTCTGCAACCTACATCACAGCTCACAGCAACGCCAGATCCTTAACCTACTTAGCAAGGCAGGGATCAAACCTGTAACCCTATGGTTCCTAGTCAGATTCGTTAACCACTGAGCCACGACGGGAACTCCTGAATTAACCTTTTGAATTAAGTTTTTTTAAACAAAGAAAAGAGGAGGTAACTCAATGTATTCCATCTTTCCTAAAATAAAATCAACTAACCTTAAATATTAAATAGATATAACAACATCAAGTGAGATATTGTATGAGAAAATGCTTATCAGTGGAGATAATACATTGAAAGATGTTTTGGAAAGAGTATCAACTGTGATGCTTTATTATGGATGCCACCATTTTATTACAGTCTCTCTTTGGGACTGTGTACAAATCCCAAGAGATGAGCAGTACCACTGCTGCTAGCCTGGCGACCAGTGGGTGTGAGCACTCGCTGGTGCCTGCATGCCAACCCTCTGCTCTTTCTACTTCCCTTCCAACAAGATGAAATACTCCATCCCTGTGTAGCTTCTAAACTAGACCACACGGGATTCCCGTTATGGCACAGTGGAAAGGAATCTGACTAGTATCCATGAGGATGCGGGTTCCATGCTTGGCCTCGCCAGGAGGCTGGAGATCCAGTGTTGCTATGAGCTGCAGTGTGGGTTGTAGACGAGGCTCAGATCTGGCATGGCTGTGGCTTTGGTGTAGGTTGGTAGCTGTAGCTGAGTTATCACAGCACCTATTTTATGGAACCTCAGAGTGCTCATTTTTATGATCAGTATCTTACCTTAATATCTTTTAGAGAGACAAACTTCTCAACACCTAATTCAATCATATCCAGCACATGGTAGTCATACATACGACCTAGAAGAAAATAACATTTTCTTTTAACCATTTATTTGTTTTCCCAAATAGCCACTTTATATTCATTCACTTATCTGCATGTTCACAATGGCCCAATATCTGCCTTTTTTCTTTCTCCTTATTCCTCCCAAACACATCCCTTCTTTCCTAAATTTTCAATTCTACCTAAATTGTTGCAACCTTAGCTCTGGAAAGGATCTCAGAGATCATTTAGTCAAACTCCCTTATTTTATTTATTTATTTGTTTTTGGTTGTGCCCTCTGAACAGGAGAATTCCTAAGCCAGGGATCAAACCTGTGCCACAGCAGTAACCAGAGCCACAGCAGTGACAATCCCAGATCCTTAACCCTCTGAGCCACCAGGGAACTCCCAAACTGCCTTATTTTGTAGAGGAGTAAATAAAGGCCCACAGAGGGTAGAGGGCTTGCCTAAACCAGTGAGGGTGCCAGCCCAAGTCTCATACACAATACAGGGCAAGAGTCCATTCCAAATGTACTCATTACACAGGTATTTAATAGAAGTGGGTTAATTTATGTGGGTCAGTACGCTACCTTTCTTCCTAATATGATATAGGATATGTATGTTTTATATTCAAACAATTTCTACAACTTAAGGCAGGGTGATATTTACATGCCCATTTTTACCTGCAGAATGGTAGATTAAAAAATTTTTATTCAGGGAGTTCCCGTCGTGGCGCAGTGGTTAATGAATCTGACTAGGAACCATGAGGTTGCGGGTTCGGTCCCTGCCCTTGCTCAGTGGGTTAACGATCCGGCGTTGCCGTGAGCTGTGGTGTAGGTTGCAGACGCGGCTCGGATCCCACGTTGCTGTGGCTCTGGCGTAGGCCAGTGGCTACAGCTCCGATTCGACCCCTAGCCTGGGAACCTCCATATGCCGCGGGAGCGGCCCAAGAAATAGCAACAACAACAACAACAACAAAAAGACAAAAAAAAAAAAAAAAAAAAATTTTATTCAAACTCAGAAGGAAAATAAAAAACTAGTGCTTACTAGTTACTCCAGAATCCTCCATATTATCAATTAATCTGGCTACAGAACTCACTCTATAAATAAAGGTATTAAAAAGTTAATGATATTTACCTATTACTAGGTTATTTGGCCGCTTCTTATTATGGGATCCAAACATGAATAAAGAACAATCTGACTTCTTTGAAAAAAATTCCTGTAAAAGAAATCCCATCAATCAATGCATAAATAATTAGCCTAAAGACTCCACACAAAAAGCAAGGTAGCAGGATATAAGAGTAACATATAGAAGTCAGTTGTATTTCTTTATGGTAATAATGAGATATCAGAAAAAGAGAGTTAAAATTTTCCCCTTAAAATCACATTAAAAAAAAAAAATACTGGAGTTCCCGTCAAGGTGCAGTGGTTAATGAATCTGACTAGGAACAATGAGGTTGTGGGTTCGATTCCTGCCCTTGCTCAATGTGTTAACGATCCGGTGTTGCTGTGAGCTGTGGTGTAGGTTGCAGACACGGCTTGGATCCTGCGTTGCTGTGGCTCTGGCGTAGGCCGGCAGCTACAGCTCCGATTCAACCCCTAGCCTGGGAACCTCCATATGCCACGGGAGCGGCCCAAGAAATGGCAAAAAGACAAAAAAAAAAAAATACTTAGGGGAAGCTCCCGTCGTGGCTCAGTGGTTAACGAATCTTGACTAGGAACCATGAGGTTGCGGGTTCGATCCCTGGCCTTGCTCAGGGGGTTGGGGATCCGGAGTTGCCATGAGCTGTGGTGTAGGCCACAGACTCGGCTCAAATCCTGAGTTGCTGAGGCTTTGGCATAGGCCAGTGGCTACAGCTCCAATTAGACCCGTAGCCTGGGAACCTCCATATGCCACAGGTGTGGCCCTAGAAGAGACCAAAAAAAAAAAAAAAAAAAAAAAAATACTTAGGAATAAACCTGACCAACAAGGTGAAAGACTTATATGCTGAGAACTCTAAAACGTTGATAAAGAAAAGAGATGACAGAGTTCCCATTGTGGCTCAGTGGTTAATGAATCCGACTAGGAACCATGAGGTTATGGGTTCGATCCTTGGCCTTGCTCAGTGGGTTAAGGATCTGGCGTTGCCATTAGCTGTGAAACGCAAAAAGACAAAAAAGAGAAACAAAAACAAAACAAAAAACCAAGTGGTGATTGAGAGAAATGAAAAGATATCCCATGCTCTTGGATTGGAAAAATTAATACTGTTAAAAATGGCCACACTTTCCAAAGCATTCTACAGATTTAATGTAATCCCTATCAAATTACTCATAACATTTTTCACAGAACTAAAACAAATAATCCTAAAATTTATGAAACCATAAAAGACCCAGAATTGCCAAAGCGACCCTGAGGAAAAAGAACAAAGCTGGAGGCAAAACCTTCACAGACTTCAGACAATACTACAAAGTTACAATAACCAAAACAGCCTGGGGGAGTTCACATTGCTGGTCAGTGGTAATAAATCTGACTAGTATCCATGAGGACGTGGGTTCAATTCCTGGACTGGCTCAGAGGGTTAAGGATTCGGCATTGCCATGAGTTGTGGTGTAGGTCGCAGGTGCAGCTCAGATCCTGTTTGCTATGGCTGTGGTGTAAGCTGGCAGCTACAGCTACAATTTGACCTCAGCCTAGGAACTTCCACATGCTGTGGGTGCAGCCCTAAAAAGACCAAAAAAAAAAAAAAAAAAAAAACCCAACAAAACAAAACAAAAACCCAGCATGTTACTAGCACAAAAACAGACACATAGATCAACAAAACACAATAGAGGAGTTCCCGTCGTGGCGCAGTGGTTAACGAATCCGACTAGGAATCATGAGGTTGCGGGTTCGATCCCTGCCCTTCCTCAGTGGGTTAACGATCTGGCGTTGCTGTGAGCTGTGGTGTAGATTGCAGACTCGACTCGGATCCCGTGTTGCTGTGGCTCTGGCGTAGGCCAGTGGCTACAGCTCCGATTGGACCCCTAGCCTGGGAACCTCCATACGCCACGGGAGAGGCCCAAGAAATAGCAAAAAGACAAAAAAAAAAAAAAAAAACCACAATAGAAAACTCAGAAATAAACCCAAACACCTATGGTCAATTAATCTTTGACAAAGAAGGCAAGAATATACAATGAAGAAAATACAGTCTCTGCACTCCTTTTCATTACAAACTTCATCAACTCCATCTCAGCTGTGACTGGTTCCATACTGCATGCTAAGCCCGCACTGACTGACAGACTTACAATGTTCCTACGAGGAAGAGCTACCTCCTCCACTTGACTCTCAAAAGTGGTGACTTCCATTATAGATTCGGGAGGAGTGGAAATAGTTATGGGGTTCCAATCCCAGACAGCTCCTTTTATACTGATGCCTACACTTTACAGCCCACATACTTGGATTCACTTAATTGAGATTCTCAATCAAAGCACAAAAAGTAGATTGAATCCATTCTAGGAAAAGCTTCCTAAGGTTAATGACAATAATTTAAGGAACACTTGAAGCAACCATAATCCTCAATTTTTCTTGACTGCAAGACCTCCTGAGGTGTGGGCCCCTAGTTTGGTTATCATTTATTCCAGGGTTTAAGCAGAAGAAAACAGGGGAAAACAACTACCTACTTGCTTCTCCACTGCCTGCGTAGAGGTTACTAAGCCAAAAAGTCCAAGAATTCTGGTTCTGCCATTTACTATGGAATCTGCTCCACCTTTTCGAGAATTAGTTTTATCATGCATAAGTCAAAAGACAATTAACATCTCCTTCAAAAATCTGCAACGGCCTTGTGAGACATCATTTGTGAAAATAACTTATACTGTGTCTGGCACAAAGTAGGTGTTCAAAAAAAAAAAAATGTCTTTTCTGGAGTTCCTGTCGTGGTGCAGTGGTTAACGAATCCGACTAGGAACCATGAGGGTTCGGGTTCGATCCCTGCCCTTGCTCAGTGGGTTAACGATCTGGCGTTGCCATGAACTGTGGTGTAGGTGGCAGACGTGGCTCGGATCCCTCGTTGCTGTGGCTCTGGCGTGGGCTGGTGGCTACAGCTCCAATTAGATCCCTAGCCTGGGAACCTCCATTTGCCGTGGGAGCGGCCTAAGAAATGGCAAAAAGACCAAAAAAAAAAAAAAAAAGTCTTTTCTATGTCCAAATTGATAAAAATCCTTCCTTTAAAGACATTTTTTTACAGTCACATGTTAGCACCCCAAAGCTTTCCATGAACTACTTTTCACATGTATTTAGTACTCATTTCTGTCATCCTTTTCTGTCAAGTCCACTTTTGTTAAAATTCTAGAGCAAGGGTAGTCAAATTAACTGCAAACAGGCAGATAATATTTTTGGCTTTTTATATGCTTAAAAAAACAAAACAAAACAAAAACCCTGAAACATGTAAAAACCATTCTTAGCTCAGGTGCATCACAAAAACAGGGATTTAACCCATCGGAGATAATATCTGCTTATGCTTGTTCTAAAGCACAGTTATAAGATGGTAGTAAAAGCAATGTGCTTTTGGCAGATGGATAGTCAGGAGGAGGAATTCAACCTAATTTCCAACATCGCCCCTGTTTCCACAGCCATTTTAAGCTCTAGTGGTCTGAGATTTACAACAGCCAACGAAATACCTCCCCTCCCTGGAACTGGGAAATCAGAGAGGAAATACCATATCGACACTAGACGGGAAAAAAAAAAAAGTACCAAATGTTGCTACAGATTCTACAATATAACACTGCCACAAAGTGGTCACTCAACTAAATGCATCATAGTACCACAAAACAAAACCAGGCCCTGATCAAGTCTTGTATGGGAGAGACAGAATTCTTTGTTAGCGCCTATTATTTTCACTTTCATGACCAATTTAACAAATGACTGAAAACCCAAGAACGCACTAAAAGTAATTTTATTAAAAAACTGAATGTTTATCTTGACAATACTTTTTTTAAAATCTTTTCTTTTAAATTCACTAACTAGGAGTTCCTGTTGTAGCACAGCAGAAACGAATCCAGCTTGTATCCCTGAGGATACAGGTTTGATCCCTGGCCTCACTCAGTGGGTTAAGGATCCAGTGTGACCTGCAGTGAGGTCTCAGACACGGCTCTGATCGGGCATGGCTGTGGCATAGGCTGGCAGCTACAGTTCCAATTTGATTCCTAGCCTGGGAATCTCCATATGCCCTGAGTGTGGCCCTAAAAAGAAGAAGAAAAAAAAAAAAAGCAATAGAGTTCCTGTCAGGAGAACATAATTACATTCGGATTTTTAATTTTATTTTATTTTTGGTCTTTTTCTCGGTCTTTTTGCCTTTTTCTAGGGCCACTCCCACGGCATATGGAGGTTCCCAGGCTAGGGGTCGAATCAGAGCTGTAGCCGCCAGCCTACGCCAGAGCCACAGCAACGCAGGATCCGAGCCACATCTGCGTCTGCAACCTACGCCACAGCTCACGGCAACGCCAGATCCTTAACCCACTCAGCAAGGCCAGGGACTGAACCCGAAACCTCATGTTCCTAGTTGGATTCATTAACCACTGCGCCACAATGGGAACTCCGTTCTTTGGTCTTTTTAGGGACGTACCCACGGCATATGGAGGTTCCCAGGCCAGGGGTCCAATCAGAGGTGTAGCTGTCGGCCTACACCACAGCAACACCAGATCCAAGCCGCGTCTGCAACCTACACCACAGCTGACGGCAGTGGGTCCTTAACCCACTGAGCGAGGCCAGGGGGATCAAACCCGCAACCTCATGGTTCCTAGTCAGATTCGTTTCCGCTGCGCCACCACGAGAACTCCATACTCTGATTTTTTAAAAGTTAATTTAGGAGTTCCCATTATGGCTCAGCAGTAATGAATCCGACAAGTAACCATGAGGATTCGGGATTGATCCCTGGTCTCACTCAGTGGGTTAAGGATCCAGCATTGTGGCTCTGGCGTAGGCCGGTGGCTACAGCTGCGATTCAACCCCTAGCCTGGGGACCTCCATATGCCGCGGGAGCGGCCCAAGAAATAGCAACAACAACAACAACAAGAAGACAAAAGACAAAAAAAAAAAAAAAAGGATCCAGCATTGCCACAAGCTGCAGCATGGGTCGCAAATGCAGCTCAGATACCAAGCTGCTATGGCTGTGACACAGCAGCTCTGACTTGACCCCTAGTCTGGGAGACTTCATAGGCCTCAGGGGCAGTCCTAATAAATAAATGAAAGTCAATTGAATAGTTTAACCCACATACTCCCTTAAGATTTTCTTCAGTAAGAAACCAGTGACACATTAATTTAAAAAAAAAAAAACAACTAATAACATCACATACTCTAAGTCCATAAGTCCATTCATCATTCACCATTTACTATATACTACCTTTTATCCTCTGATTTCATTCCCTAGCCTTTTTCATTTAGTTTTGATTACCAATACAGGAATTTGATTCACTCTAGTAAAGCAACTGACAATTGTTAGTAATAATGCAGGTAATGTTCCTTGTTCTAAAAATACTTGAAAAAAATAAAAGTGAAAAATTTTTTTTCTTTTTACAGCTGCACCTGGAGCATATGGACATTCCTAGGATAGGGGTCCAATGAGAGCTACAGCTGCAGGTCTATACCATCTGCCAGAGAACCATCAGATCTGAGCCGAATCCGCAACCTACACCACAGGTTGCTGGCAACACTGGATCCTTAACTCACTGAGCAAGGCCAGGGATTGAACCCAGACATTATGTTGGGTTCTTAACCCGTTAAGCCACAACAGGAACTCCAAAAGTCAAATTTTTTAAAAAATCAAACTTGCTTTATAAAAATAGATCCATAACAAGATTTCTTTTGACAATCCATTACTTATACACATAAAATGTAATTTAATTTTTTTTTCTTTTTTTGGTTGCACCCTCAGCATGAAGACGTTCCCAGGCCAGAGATCAAACCCAAGCTACAGCAGCAACCAGAGCCACTGCAATGACAATGCCAGATCCTTAACCCGATGAGCCAGAGAACTGCATAATGTAAGTTTTAAAAATTCTATCAATATACTTGCAAGCAATGAATAAACACTATTCATAGTGAAATGTAAGATCTATAGTCATTTTTTTTTTTTTGTCCTTTTGCCATTTCTTGGGCCACTCCTGCGGCACATGGAGGCTCCCAGACCAGGGGTCCAGTCGGAGCTGCAGCCACCAGCCCATGCCAGAGCCACAGCAACGCGGGATCCGAGCCGCATCTGCAACCCACACCACAGCTCACGGCAACGCCAGATCCTTTAACCCACTGAGCAAGGCCAGGGACCAAACCCGCAACCTCATGGTTCCTAGTCGGATTCACTAACCACTGCGCCACAATGGGAACTCCTATAGTCATTTTTTTGAAAGCATGGAAGTTTTATTTCCTCTGAATTTTATTATATTGAAATCCCCTCACACAGGCTAATCTGTAATTCAAAAATCATAAATTAGGAGTACTATTAAATTAATTAGTTTGAATAATCACTTATATGCCCTCTTCAATCAGAAAGATTCTTGAGTTCCCACTGTGGCTCAGTGGTTAAGAAATCCGACTAGAAACCATGAGGTTGTAGGTTTGATCCCTGGCCTCACTCAGTGGGTTAAGGATCTGGTGTTGCCGTGACCTATGGTGTAGCTTGCAGACGTGGCTCGGATCTGGCGTTGCTATGGCTCTGGTGTAGGCTGGAGGCAACAGCCCCAATTTGACCCCTAGCCTGGGAACCTCCATATGCCTTGAGAGCGGCCCAAGAAATGGCAAAAAGACAAAAAAAAAAAAAAAAAAAAAAAAAAAAGATTCTTGTACTTACCAATGATGTCTGGTCCTCAAACGGTCTTGTAATATTTTTCCTAATATTAAAAGAGACATTAATTTTAATAAATAATATGCCAATTACCATAAAGTAACATGTTAAAGCTAATTTTACATTCAGATAATCAAAAAAAAGCTGGAAGAATATCTATGTATTTATTCAAATATTTAGTGCTTAGTGTATGCATGACACTGTTCAAGGGGCTAGGACACTACAATAATATGTGAAACAAGACCTTTGCTTTCAAGGAGCTTACATTCTAGCAGGAAAACAAACAATTTCAAAATTTAAGAACTGCTGTGACAAAAATAAAATAGGGTATTGTGTTAGAGTAAGGAGTGGAAAATCATTATTTGATCTTAGACTTGATAAATGAAGAGTTAGCCAGGGGAAAGTTTTGAGGTTAAGAGTATTCTAAGAAGAGGGAACAGAATAAGCCAAGATTCTGAGACGGAAACAAGCTTAGACTATTCAAGAAACAGAAAGATGACAAATGTCAATGGAGCTTAGGAAGCAAAGGGTTAATATGGTGGGGTATGAGGTCAAAGATGTAGACCTGGGAGTTCTCTTGTGACGCAGTGGACTGAGGATCTGGCACTGTCACTACAGCAGCTCAGGTCACTGCTGTGGTGTGGGTTCGATCCCTGGCCCAGGAACTTCCACATGCTGTGAGCATGACCAAAAAAAACCCAAAAAGATGTAGACAAGGCCCAGATTACATAGGGCTTCAAGGTAAGGAATGTAGTTATTAAAACAGTAACGGAAGCACTGGGGGCTTTTAGACAAGGGTGACATGACTGGATTCAGATGTTCTTTTTACAGGACTTCTCTGTCTGTTATGTGAAAATGGAATGTAGCACACCAAGAGTAAAGGGGTTAGGTTAGTGAGGAGCTATCACAGTAACCCAGGAAAGAAAGAAAAAAAGGTGGGTTGGACCAGGAATGGCAATGGTCAAGTTGGAGAAACAGTGGGTAGAGAAATGCAGAATACTATCTTACAAACAAAAGGGAGAGAAACAGGATCTTAAATATTTTTTGGCCACATCTATGGCATTCATACGTTCCCAGGCCAGGGACTGAACCCCCGCCAAAGCAGCCACATGAGCCACATTAGTGACAACTGCTGGATTCTTAATCGTTGTGCCACCAGGCATAAGACAATTCTGGTAAGAAAAATAAAAAACTGGAGTTCCCGTCGTGGCGCAGTGGTTAACGAATCTGACTAGGAACCATGAGGTTGCGGGTTCGGTCTCTGGCCCTGTTCAGTGGGTTAACGATCCGGCGTGGCCGTGAGCTGTGGTGTAGGTTGCAGACGCGGCTCAGAACCCGTGTTGCGTGGCTCTGGCGTAGGCCAGTGGCTACAGATCCAATTCGACCCCTAGCCTGGGAACCTCCATATGCCGCGGGAGCGGCCCAAAGAAATAGCAAAAAAAAAAAAAAGACAAAATAAATAAATAAATAAGTAAAAATAAAAAACTAATGATGGTGTTCTGGTGAGAGAATTTATATTTTCACTATTTTTGGATTTTTTTTGTCATATATATAAAATATCTATAAATTCATAAAAATCATGAATTGTTTTAAAGAGAAATCAGGGAATTCCCTAGTGGCTCAACAGCTGAAGGATCTGGCATTGTCACAGCTGCAGTAAGGGTTCAATCCCTGGCCCGTGAACTTCCACACGCTGCAGGTGAGGCCAAAGAGAATATATAAATAAATAAATTCCTATTTAAGGAACAGTTAATTTTAATATAACCATTTAATAGGCATTATACTGGTACTAAAAACAATATTTAAAAGACCACCTTTCAATAGGAAAATGCCTCTAGTACAATGAAAAAAGCACAAAAGAATTGTCAGGATAATGGAACTGTTTCTGTACCATGACTTCAGTGGCAGACACAACTCAATGCATTTGTCAAAACCCATAAAAGTGCACAACACAAACAGTAAATTTTCCTTATGTAAGCAACAACCAGAATGTGGTATAAAACACAAAACAAAATACAAACTGTAATAAATGACTTTAACTATAATATAAATGAATTTACACAATCACTTGAAGGGGCAAAAAACCCTAATCTGGAAGTTCCCTTACGGCACAGCAGTTTAAGGATCTGGCATTGCTGCAGCTGTGGCACAGGCTGCAACTGCAGCATGGGTTCAGTCCCTGGCCTAGGAACTTCCACATGCTGTAAGAGTGGCAAAAACAAAAGAATACCTAATCTGATTTACAATGGAAAACAGTACTTTTACCAGATGTTGCGAGGTTAAAGATAAAAAAAAATGTATACAAATTCCAAGCTCTAGGTATAACTGCTTCTTGTAGGGTTAGAAATTCTCAAACTATACTAGAATTATAGTAAATATAACGAAAGCCAGGTTTCTTACTGTCAGCGGAAAGAAGTTCCAAAGAAGAAAAGAAGAAAGGCTGGAATGAAGTCTGTAGTACTGAATTGGATTCAGAAGCATTAGTATGAATGTGTAATTTTTTAGGAAGTATCATTATCAACTCAGTTTTTGGGTTTTTTTTTTACTCATGTTTTATTTAGTATCCATGTTACTACATATCTATACCAAATAATTATATAAAAGCATTACAAAAACAGCAAAGAGTCATTTCCAAATGAATTAAAGATCAATATAAATCTTCAGTAACTTTCAAAATTGAACAGAGAAACAGAACTCAAACCTAATTCCATTTTTCTGGCTGCCTATTTTAAGATCACTGCAATATCTCTGGCAGACAGGTAAATATTCAGCCACAGCCTTCTCATAAAGCAATACCATCTACCCTTTATCAGTTTTTTTAAATACAGAGATAAACATGAATACATATGTGCATGCATTGGTTAATATACATAATATGTATTTTCTTTTTCTTTGCTTTTTAGGACCCCAGGTGTACCATATAGAAGTTCCAAGGCTAGGGGTCTAATCGGAGCTGTAGCTGCCAACCTACGTCACAGCTATAACAATGCAGGGTCCTTAACCCACTGAGAGAGGCCAGGGATTGAACCTGCGTCCTCATGGATACTAGTCAGGTTCATGACCACTGGGCCATGATGGGAACTCTCATAATATGTATTTTTAACTTGTGTCTGCTGAGGAGAAATTTTCTTTTTTTTGCTACTCCAGTAGCAATGGAGCATACTCAGTTCTGGTTCTTAAGTATCAGTCTCCCAGAGCTGCAGCAATGAACAAGAGATGAGCCTGGAGCATCTTGTGGTGCCAGAAAAGAGGTGGCTCAAACAAAGGAGGCATGTCGAAAAGGCGGCACATAAGCCAGCCTAAAAGAGATCCCAATGGCCAAACACAGAACAATTTATGCAACAAAATAAATAATGACAGCACTGGATTATAACCCAAAAGAACATAGTTAATATCTGTAAGTCCACACTGACATAAATAATTAAACAAAAAGAAGGAACAAATTTTCCTTATAGAATTTCAATTAATATAGAGGTGGGGGGGAGTTCTCTTGTGGCACGATGGGAACAAATCCTGGGGAATCTGACCAGGAACCATGAGGTTGCGGGTTCGATCCCTGGCCTCGCTCAGTGGGTTAAGGATTCGATGACACCGTGAGTTGTGGTGTAGGTTGCAGATGTGGCTCGGATCCCCTGCTGCTGTGGCTGTGGCGTAGGCAAGCAGCTACAGTTCCGATTAGACCCCTAGCCTGGGAACTTCCATAGGGATATTTTACAAAATTACTGACGAGTACTCAAGGTCATCAAAAAGCAAGGAAAGACTGAGGAATTTTCGCAAATTGGAGGAGACTAAGGAGACTTGACAACTAAATGTAATGTGGGATCCTGGAAGAAAAGAGGGTATTAATGGAAAAACTAGCACAAACCAAATCAAGACTATAATTTAATTAACATTATTATACCAATGTTCATTTCTTACTTTGGATAATAGTACTATGGTTATGAAGTTATAACATTAAAGAAATGCTGGGAGAAGGGTATATGGAAACACTACTATTTTTGCAACTTTTCTGTAAGTCTATAAATATTTCAAAATAATACATACATGCTATGATTATGACTATGTAAAGATATTCAATACAAAATGATAATAGAAATGGGAAAGTTATTTTAAAATACTGACAGTTATGTATGCAAGGAAATGTATTTTTTTTAAAAACAAAATATTTTTCTAAATCTCCCACAAAGTGGTTTTTGGTTACTTTTATAATGACTTTTTTTTTTTTTTTTTGGTATTTCTAGGGCCAAACCTGTGGCATATGGAGGTTCCCAGGCTAGGGGTCTAAATGGAGCTACAGCTGCCAGCCTACACCACAGCCACAGCAATATGAGCCGAATCTGCGACCTACACCACTGCTCATGGCGACACTGGATCCTTAACCCACTGAGCAAGGCCAGGGATTGAACCCGCAACCTCATGGTTCCTAGTCAGATTCCTTTCCACTCTGCCATGACAGGAATTCTGGTTAATTTTATAATGGAGCAATATAATTTAGTAAGCAAAGTAAAAGAAATCATCACTTACTTTTTATAGAGGACGCCGTATGGTTTCTTCAGTGCATACTGTAAAACATAATTTATAGCTTTCAAAACAAAACTTATTCAGAAAAGCTGAGGTAAAAAAAAGCCCTCTAATGATCATTACACAAGATTACCCTGGTCCCCAAACCCTATAAGATGTCCTCTGCATGGCTTTTTCGGTTTTTTTTTCCGCTCTTTAGAACCACACCTGCACATATGGAGGTTCCCTGGCTAGGGGTCCAATCAGAGCTACAACTGCCAGCCGAAGCCACAGCCACAGCCACGCGAGATCTGAGCCGCATCTGTGACCTACACCGCAGCTCACGGCAACACCAATCCTTAATCCACTGAGGCTAGGGATCAAACCTGAGACCTCATGGTTCCTAGTCAGATTTGTTTCAGCTGCACCACCACGAGAACTCCTGCATGGCTTTCTTTTGATCACTTGTAACACCTTGCAACATAAGCTTAATATCCTAACTTAGACTGGACTTTCCTAATTAACAGTTTCTATGCCCTTTCAATATTCTAATTTAAATGAGCCCCTTCATTTCCTTAAATTCTACCTATTCCATTCTTTCCAGGCAAACTATTTGAGAGTAGAAAGAGCAGAAGAAAACAGAAAAAACAAATCCTATCAGGAAAGGCTGACAGGACTGAAATAATGTTGTGTGGAGGAGGAGAAGAGAACTGAGAAACAATCATGATGATGGCAATCAGAATTCAAGCCAGGAGTTACCGTCGTGGCGCAGTGGTTAATGAAACCGACTAGGAACCATGAGGTTGCGGGTTCGATCCCTGCCCTTGCTCAGTGGGTTAAGGATCCGGCGTTGCCGCGTTGCCGTGAGCTGTGGTGTAGGTTGCAGACATGACTCGGATCCCACGTTGCTGTGGCTCTGGCATAGGCTGGCAGCTACAGCTCCGACTGGACCCCTGGCCTGGGAATCTCCATATGCCGCGGGAGCGGCCCAAGAAATGACAAAAAAAAAAAAAAAAAAAAAAAAAAGAATTCAAGCCAGAGTTTAAACTCAGCCCTAAAAAAAATTCCTGTTAGAAGTTCCTTTACGGCGCAGTGGGTTAAGGATCTGGCAGTGCGCAGCTGTGGCGTGGATTCAATCCCTGGACTGGACATTTCCACATGCTGCAGGCGTAGCCGGGGGGAAAAAAAAATTCCTGCTATTCAACCCTCTTTTCATTTTTTTCTAACTTCTTTTCACCCAGCCACTAATCATCACTTATTACTTGATGGTCAGCATTGACCATAGGGCATAGCAAAGATCCAAGGATTAACCTGCATTACAAAAAGAAGTCAAGGAGTAAAACAATGAAAAATAGGTGAAATGATCACTCATCAACTACCAGAGCTGTGAACAAAGGAAATTCACCAGTTAAAACAACCCCCCCCACACTTTCTAGGGCCATACCTGCGGCATATGGAAATTCCCAGGCTAGGGGTCAGTTCCCAGGCTAGGGGTCCAATTGGAGCTACAGCTGCTGGCCTACACCCACAGTCACAGCAACGCAGAATCTGAGTCATGTCTGCAACCACAGCTCACGGGCAAGGCCAGATCCTTAACCCACTGATCGAGGCCAGGTCAGGGATCAAACCCAAGACTTCATGGTTCCTAGTCAGATTTGCTTCCACTGTGCCAAGACAGGAACTCCAAAAATCTTTTTTTCTTTTCAGGTCTGCGCCCACAGCATATGGAAGTTCCCAGGCTAGGGGTCCAATCAGAGCTATAGCTGCTGACCTACATCACAGCCATAGCAACATGGGATCCGAGCCACATTTACAATCTACACCACAGCTCATGGC
Organism: Sus scrofa; assembly: GCF_054392235.1. Classification (NCBI taxonomy): domain Eukaryota; kingdom Metazoa; phylum Chordata; class Mammalia; order Artiodactyla; family Suidae; genus Sus; species Sus scrofa. Next base: position 77,092,826 of record NC_139383.1, on the reverse strand, counting down.
AACGCCAGATCCCCAACCCACTGAGTGAGGCCAGGGATCGAACCCGCATCCTCATGGTTCCTTGTCATAGCTGTTTCCATGAGCCACAATGGGAAATCCCCAGTAAAATCTTTTCAAGTACTAAAACTTTGAGGATTCTGGACCACTTATTTCCCTGCCTCAGTATAACGAATATTACCCCTTTTCCTGACAACTCCAGAGTCATCAATATGAATGTTAACAATTACATTAATCTGGAATACTGTGCTGCTCTCAGAGGTTACTTAAATATGCAAGGCCAAGGGGGAGAGGGAGGGAGTGGGTGGTTGGGGAGCTCGGCGTTAACAGATACAAACTATAGCCTTTGGAATGGATTAGCAAGGAGATCCTGCTGTGTAGCACTGGGACCTGTCTAGTCACTTATGATGGAGTATGATAATGTGAGAAAATAGAATGTGTACATGTATGTGTAACTGGGTCACCATGCTGTACAGTAGGAAAAAAAAAACCTGTATTGGGGAAATAACTATTAAAAAAATAGTAATAATTACAACAAAAAAATATGCAAGGCCATTGTACTGACAGGAACCTGGAAGGACAGGGTCATTATCCCATTACGTAATGACATTTGGAAAAAACAAAAAGGATGAGCATATATCAAATATCCAGGTATATGAACTGACTAGCATGTTTAACAAGTACAGAACGTTTAATCAAGTTTAAAACTCTATTCAGTTATTTACTTAATTTATCTGCTGTACTCAAGGCCTAAATATGCAACTACCTAACCAGATTTCTCCACATACTACGCCTTTCATTCAGTGATTAAACATTTATTGAGCACCCACTACATGCCAAACACTAGGTAAGATACAAGGCTACAGAAGTAGGAAAAAACCAAAGAGGTAGAAAAAACCAGAGCTTTTATCTTTATCACTAAAATTAAATGTCCTAAAATGAACACACCGCTTTTCCCTCCAAACCGGCTTCTCATGACACATTTTCTAACTGGCATTACTGCTCATCAGACATCCAAGCCAGAAACCTGCTAGGTCATATTTCTCATACACCCTTCATCTCTCATTTTCACTGCCACCAGACCCAGATGCTCTTTACCTGCTGCCAGCAACAGCTGAGTTGCCTACATTTGCTCTCAGTTTTTTCTAGTCCAACCAATTGGAAGGACTGACTCCCTCTCTCACTTCGGACCTTTCAATGGTTCCTTAGAGCTTTCAGATCACAGATGAAGCTCTGGGTTAACATCTGATCCCTGCCCCTTCCAGCTTCTTCTGGCTGACTCTCCTTTAGCCATGCCCAATACTTGTGTTTCCCAAATGCCCCACGCTCCTTCACACTTCCTTCTGCACATGGTTTGTCCTTAACTCGGAAGCCAGTCTTTTTCTCTTCCTCCCTCCTTCCTCTTCCAGCTCCTCCTTCAAAACAAAGTTTAAGTGTCATCTCTAGGAAGGCCATCCAGTATATGGCAACCCCCATGGGATTTCCCAACCTACCCTGTGTGTATCTCCAACACAGCACTTCATTCACAATGCTGGAATCCTTAATTGTCTGTCTGCCTCACTAAGCCCGATGAAGGGAGAGATTTGTGGCATGTGGAAGTTTCCAGGCTAGGGGTCCAATCGGAGCTGTAGCCGCCGGTCTATACCACAGCCATAGCAATGCCAGATCTGAGCTACGTCTGCGACCTACACCACAGCCCATGGCAACGCCAGATCCTTAACCCACTGAGCAAGGCCAGGGGTTGAACCTGCATCCTCATGGATGCTAGTCGGGTTCGTTAAGCGCTGTGCCATGACAGGAATTCCATTTTTTAGATGGTAATATACAATTATCTCATTTTACAAATTAGGTATTTTCCTTAAATGTGAGTAAATCAAATTCTAGTAATTGAAATCAGCTGAAATTTACTAAGGGAACTGGCTGCTGTAAGGAAAACCAGTAGTGAGTGCCTTGGCAAGGCAAATAACCTCCAACTTTAGCTTTTCTCTAGCTAGCAGTTCTTAAGGCAAGCCAAATTTATCTTATGTATTTCTCAGGCAGCCCAACTAGTACGCTAAAAATTTCCTAAAATAATTTCAACACCATTTAAAGAATAAGTATACATACATACCACATCTCTAAGAACTTGTGTCACTGTTGAATTTGCATTTCCTCCTTTTATCAGCATAGCATTTTTAATATTTTCACTGAGTTTTGGTTCTCTCTTCTCCAGGAATCTCTTGGCTCTTTTTGTTTTGGGCTTTCTGTAAAGAAAATCACAATTCATGACAACTTAAAACACTTCCCTCATATTACAAAATGTTGACTTATGTGCAAATCCTAAAAAAAAAAAAAAAAAAATCAGCAAAGAACGTGAGTTCCTGTTGTGGCTCAAAGGTAACAAACCCAACTACTATCCATGAGGATTTGGGTTTGATCCCTGCCCTCACTCAGTGGGTTAGGGACCCCATGTTGCTGTGGCTGTGGTATAGGCCAGCAGCAACAGCTCCAACTGAACCCCTAGCCTGGGAACCTCCATATGCTGCTTGTGGGGCCCTAAAACACACACACACACAAATCAACAAAGATATTACATAACATGTATCAGTTAGGATTCCACCACTCAACAAAATCTCACTTTTTAAGGAGACATTAGTGAAAGATACTCAGATATTAACTGTTATATAGGTGTCAATTTTATTATCTTTTGGTCTTTTAAAAAAGAACAACAACAACAAAAAAAAGACTTCCTTTTTTTTTTTTTTTTTGTCTTCTTGCTATTTCTTGGGCCGCTCCCGCGGCATATGGAGGTTCCCAGGCTAGGGGTTGAATCGGAGCTGTAGCCACCGGCCTACGCCAGAGCAACAGCAACGCAGGATCCGAGCCGATCCGAGCCGCGTCTGCAACCTACACCACAGCTCACGGCAACGCGGCAACGCCGGATCCTTAACCCACTGAGCAAGGGCAGGGACCGAACCCGCAACCTCATGGTTCCTAGTCGGATTCATTAACCACTGCGCCACGACAGGAACTCCCTCTAAACCTTTTAAAAAAAATTTTTTTTTAAAAGGGGAGTCCACATGGTGGCACAGAGGTAACAAATCCAACTAGTACCCATAAGGACATGGGTTCGATCCCTGCCCTCACTCAGTGGGTTAAGGATCTGGCTGTGAGCCATGGATGTGGGTCGAAGACTCACCTCAGACACCACCCCCCTGCCCCCAGTTGCTGTGGCCGAGCTGTAGGCTGACAGCTACAGCTCCAATTCAACCCCTAGCCTGGTAACTTCCATATGCCTCAGGTACAGCCCTAAAAAGCAAAAAAGTAAAAAAAAAAAAAAAAAAAAAGAAAGAAAGAAAGAAAGAGGAGGAGTTCTGCTGGGGCCCAGGTTCAATCCCTGGTCTGGCAGCTGAGATCTCACATCAAGCCATTGCATGCCACAGCCAAAAAAAACTGCAAAGCAGTAATACTCACTTAAATCCTTTTTTTTGGTGGTCAGGGTGGGGTGGGTGGGGGCACAGCAGCAGTTTAATGTGGAATCTCTGTTCCCAGACCAGGGATTGAACCCTGGCCCCAGCAGCGAAAGCACTAAGGCCTAACCACTAGCGAACCCCCACTATTGCTACTTTTACTCCATTATTTTTTCTTTAATCTTAAAGCAGTCAAAACAGTACTCTACAGGAATTCCCTCTGGTGCATAGGGTTAAGGATCCGGCATTGCCACTGCACCAGCTTGGGTTGCTGCTGTGGCTCCAGGTTTGATCCCTGGCACAGGAACTTTCACATGACGCAGGCACAGCAAAACAAAACAAAACAAAAAAAACAACAACAAAAAGTACTCTTCACCCTAATACAAAGAACTGCACACCAACTGCTAATCAACCAGTAAGCAGCTACTAAACATAAGGAGGCAACTTACTGCTTATTGTTCCTCCAGGTTTAAACCACAACACCTGCCACTGTCCCACTCCAACATCACGCCTAAGCAAGTCAAACATTATTGTCCTCAAATGGGAAAAATAATGATTGACACTTTTATAGAGTCAGTCTATTTAGGCTTAATCTTTTACAGGTGAAGCAACTGAGGCTCAAGAGGTAACGTGCCCAGTCACAGAGCTTTGAAAGAAGGCCAATCTACAAAAGGAGCTACATTAAAAAAAACCCATCAAGGAGTTCCCGTTGTGGCTCAGTGGTTAACAAACCTGACTAGTAACCATGAGGTTGCTGGTTCAATCGCTGGCCTTGCTCAGTGGGTTAAGGATCTGGCGTTGCCATGGGCTGTGGTGTAGGTGGCAGACGCAGCTTGGATCCCACCTTGCTATAGCTCTAGCGTAGGCCGACAGCTACAGCTCAGATTGGACCCCTAGCCTGGGACGGCCCTAGAAAAGACAAAAAATAAATAAATAAAAAACCCATTGAGAGCAATCACTATGCAAAACATGAAGGGAACCAGCTTAAAAAAAAAAAAAAAAAAACCATTAAGGGGAAACAACTCCATTTTCTCCAAAAAAAAAATATATACACACACTTACCTTACCATGCAGAGTTTAAAAATTCTCCTCCAGATAAAATGTCAAGGACATACAGTTTCTAATCATTTACTAGTTGATAAAGATACATATTTTTCCGTCAAATCAAGAGAGATTTATGCGTCTACATGGCAATAAAAGTGCTATAAGCTCTGTATTCCATGTGATTTACTTCTCACCAGTAAGTAAGGTAAATAACACTCTGTACATTTTACTACTGTTTGTCCCCCAATGAGACAGTAATCTAGTCTTATTCATCTGTGTAGCCCTCATACCTGGAGGAATATACAGCAGATACACAAAAATCTCTGAATTAATGACCAAAAGAAAAATTTGTCCTTTTGATTACATGTTGGTCTGTTTTCGATTTTTAGGGCCGCACCTGCGGCATATGAAGTTCCCAGGCTAGGGGTCAAACTGGAGCTGCAGGTGCTAGCCCATGCCACAGCCACGCAGGATCCGAGCTGCGTCGGCGACATACCTAAGCCGCAGCTCACCTCAAGGCCGGATCCTTAACCCACTGAGCGAGGCCAGGGATGGAAACCACATTCTTATGGGTAACAGTCTGGTTGGTTACCGCTGAGCCAGGATGGGAACCCCCTGATTACATGTTAACCCAGGTTACACGCAAGAAAAGCATGGCAAGTAACAGCAGAACTATTTGAGAGATGGATTACTATTTCCTGAAGGAATTTAAAATAGACATTCAAGAATAACTAAGAACTGTACAAGTTTGGGAGAAAGAGAAAAAGCTAATGATGGAAGTTCCTTGGTGGCCTAGTGGTTAAAGACTCCGCTGTTGTCACTGCTGTAGCTCGGGTTCGATACAGGGCCCCGATGCGGGGCTAAACGGAAAAAAAAGAAAAAGCTAATGAGAATGTCTACTTGCTGAAGCAAAGGCTTTGTATACATTCTTGCAAATAATCCTCAGTTTCCTGAAGTACGACTATTATGAACACTATTTTATAGAGCAACTGAGACTTAGGGAGATTAAAAGGACCAGACACAAAGCTTTACGGTGGACACGCCTGGACTGTCGCCTAAATCTGTCAGATTCTGCGGCCTGTGTTCGGAACCCCTCCCTCTACCACTTTCCTCACACTTCTGTGGAAGCCAAGACATTTCCAATTGGCTACCACACAAGCGTCCAATGCCCCCGTACCACCTCCACCCAGCGGCTCCCACTCGTGGACTTTCCGGCTCTTCGTCTCCCTGCAGCATCCACAGAGGGAGCGCCAGGCTAATGCATAGATCCGCCCGGACCGGAACGGTTCTAAGGCAAGTGTGCGGCCAGGAAGAGCTGGAGACAGAGGCTCTACCACTCCGTTCTGCTACAGGAACCCCCTGCCCAACGTTACCCAGGGAAGGGGCCTAACGCACTTACACAACTCGATCCAAAGCGTCCATCGCTACCGCAACAAGAAACAGATGAATGCACGTGTACCGCTCACTACAATGCCGGGCTTTGGCAAGGGCGGAACTGGCGGATCCGCGGAACCGGAACTTGTGCGCTACGTCACTTCCTGGGGCCGCCCCGCCACGGAAGCCTAGAGACACTAGCGGCCGTTTTTGATGAAATCGCGCTCTGTTACCTTGGTTACAGGTTCCTGCCTGGGTTTTTTTCTGGAAGTACCTCTAGGAGCTTGATGAACACACCTGTATGTATAGCGGACTCATCTATTCAAGGACCAGGTGTTAGTGATCTGGGAATCCCCTCGGGATGCTAGAAAGGTTGATGTCAATAGATACATTATACTAAAGTTATCAGTGAAATGCGCTTTTTCTTTTTTTTTTTTTTTTTTATTTTGCTTTTTAGGGCCGCACCTGTGGCATATGGAGGTTCCCAGGCTAGGGTTCAAATCGGAGCTGCAGCCGCCAGCCTATACCACAGCCACAGAAACGGAGGATCCAAGCCTCGTCTGCGACCTACACCACAGCTCACTACCACCCCTGCTCCTTAAACTCTGAGCCAAGCCAGGTATCCAACCCGCAACCTCATAGTTACTAGTCTGGTAGGTCAACCACTGAGCCAAGATGGGAATTCCTAAAATGTGCACTACTGACATAAATGCAATACCAGTAAAGCAGAGTTTATAACAGTGCCTGGCACGTAAGAGGTGTCCATAATATAACAGCTCTTAATCGTTATTTTTCCCCAAAATTGCAAATTGCTGTATACTTCACTTACTATAAGTTATCCCTGTAAAGTGTACAATTTAGTGTCTTTAGTGTATTTACAAAGATGTACATCCATCACCACTATCTAATTACAGAACATTTTATATCACCTATCTCCTAACCTAGTAGCACTCAGCCATTTCCACTCTTTTTTTTTTTTTTGCCCCTTCTACAGAATGTAAAAGTTTAGGGACCAGGGAACCCCCCCCCCCCACATCCTGGGGCAAGTGAAGTGACCCAAAAGCATCCACCTGATCCATAGCAGTGACTTAGCCCACTGGGCCACCAGGGAATTCTCCCACTTTCCGCTCTTACCTCCCCTGAGCTATGTCTGGGTAGATGTACCTATTGAGAACACAGCATATAAATGAATTTATACAATATGTGTCCTTTTGTGTCTGGCTTATTTCACTTACTGTGTTCATATATGTTCACATGTTTTCATACAGGGTCATATGTGTTGATGCATGTATCAGTACTTAATTCTCAGTACACTTTTTTTTTTGGCTGCACCTGTGGCATATGGAATTTCTCAGGCCAGGAATCAAATCCAAGCCACAGCTGCAACTTATACTGCAGGTGCAGTTAATTCTTAATCCACTGAACCACAGCAGGAACTCCTCAGTGCATTCTTTATGTAGGACAAAATAATTGTCAATTCTATAGATACGTAATGTTTATCCATTCAAAAATGTTTCCACCTTTTTATTATGGATTATGCTGCTTTCAATATCCATGTACAGGGTTTTTGTTTAGATTTTCTCCAATTCTATAGAAGTAGAACTGCATATGGTAAGCCCCATTATGGGTGACATTTTGAGGAACTGCCAAACTATTTTCTGCCTGCATCATTTTACAGTTCCATTAGCAATGTAACAGGGTTTGGAATTGTTTTTTTTTTTTTTTTGTCTTTTTGCTATTTCTTGGGCCGCTCCTGCGGCATATGGAGGTTCTCAGGCTAGGAGCCAGAGCCACAGCAACGCAGGATCCGAGCCGCATCTGCAACCTACACCACAGCTCACGGCAACGCCAGATCGTTAACCCACTGAACAAGGGCAGGGACCAAACCCGCAACCTCATGGTTCCTAGTCGGATTCATTAACCACTGCGCCACGACGGGAACTCCATGGAATTGGTTTTTCTCTTGCTACTGTAACAAATTATCACAAGTTTACTGGTGTAAGATAACACATGTATTATGTTAGCATTCTAGAAGCCAGAAGCCTGAAATTAGTTTTTCAAATATAAAATTAAGATATCAGTAGAGCTACATTCTCTCCAGAAATTCCAGGGAGAATCTGTTTCTTTACCTTCCAACTTGGAGATGCTGTTTGCATTCCTTGGTATTCCTCCATCTTCAAAAAGCATCATTTGAACTTTTTCTCTGACTCTAAGACCTTTTACTCCATCATATAAAACCCTTGGGATTACATGTGGCTCACCTGGTTAATTCACAATAATACCACCTATCTCAAGATCCTTAATCATTTAACAAATTCCCTCTGGCCAAGGTACTCACAGATCCCTGAGTTTAGAACACAGGCATCTTTTGGGAGGTAGCATTATTCTATCAACCACAGCTTCCAACTTCTCCATTCCTCTCCAAAATTTGCTCTTGTTTTTTCATTAAGCCATTGGAGCAGGTGTGAAGTAGTAACTGGTAGTTTTCATTTGCATTTCCCTGATGACAAAGGATTTTGAGGTTAGGCTCTGGTTAGTTTTTCTTGAGGGCAGACCTTGTTAAAAACAGAGTGCTCTGGGAATTCTTTGGTAGCCTAGCGGTTAAGGATGTGGTTTTTTCACTGCTGTGGCTCAGGTTCAACCCTGGCCTGGGGAAATTCTACATGCCATAATCACCCCCCCCAAAAAAAAACCCAGAATGCTCTGGCATAACTCTAGCATATTTCAAAATGGTTCCTTTCTGGAAACACAAGGAAATTTTTCTGCATCATTCACTGTGAGAACCTAGTTGGAGGTAAAATTCATGAGTGTGAACGAGGATCCCCAATGGCTATGTTCTCCCGGAGTTTTTAACTCTCAGTGTTGTCCCCCTTGAACCTCCAGCAATTCATTGATTACAGTTCAGATTTTCCTAGCCCAGCACTGGTTCTCAGAGAGGTTTGTGCTTATGGGGTTTTTGTAATGCTCTGTATTCACCCGTCTCTCCGATTTTGGAGGCAGAGATTTGCCCTGTGACCTCACTTCTCTGATAGGTCCAAGAAGAGATGTTGATTTTTCAGTTCACCTTTTTGCTTGTTAGGATGGAGCAGCTACTTCTAGCTTCTTAGTGCCAGACCAGAAACCACAAGTCTCTGTGATAACACAGTGGATTCTTGAAAAGAAGGTTAGGGTGACAACCCCTCCAAATCCGCATATAATTTTACAGTTGGCCCTCTGTATCTGTGGTTCTGCATCTGAAGATTCAACCCATCAGAAACAGCATAGTACATATTAACTGAAAAAAGTCCGTACATGTGGACCTGCACAGTTCAAACCCTACAGTTCAAGGATCAGCTGTATTTTACTGCATGCCAGACATTGAATTTTACCCTGTTGGGTGCTAGATATATTAAAAATGTTCTTATGTTGTTCTGGGATACAATTGACTTTAAAAACAGTTAAATCCTTTCAGTTCTTGCTTTTAACCTTGGTTAGGTGGGGGCGAGATCCTCAGTTAAGCTAATTTTGCTCCACTATTGAGGCAAACCCTTCTGAAAACTCTATTCATGCCTCATCAATTATGTGGGTTTCCACTCTGGCTGGGAACTGTAAGCTCCAGGGATTGTTCAGATGGCTTCCCCCCCCACCCCACCCCCAGTGGTTTTCTGACACACATGTGATCAGTATTCTGAAGACTCCAGGAAGACTTTACAGATCACTGAATTTCTCTCTGCACACCCTCCCCCTCCAATATGCTGATCTGCAAACCAGGCTCCTTAGTCTCCCTAGACTCTCAGTTCCATCTCAAATGAGAGAACACTGAACCCCATCTGGACACCTCCTCGAAAACACTCTCTAGGCAGTATGATGGGGAGGGCAATCATAGGGCTCACCTCACTTGTTTCCCAGGACAACTGATGCATCAAAGTGTATAATGACAGTGTGGCAGACAAAATAATGTCCCCCTAAATGTCTATGTCCTAATCTCCAGAACCTGTGAATGTTACCGTATATGTAAAAGGGATTTTGCAGGTTGATTATGTTAAAGGTCTTTAAATAAGATTAACCTGGATTTTCTGGGTGGGCCAAATCTAATTACAAGGGACTTTTTAAGAGGGAAGGATGTGAGTCAGAAGATGCAATGACAGAAGCAGGTTAGAGTGAGGAGAGATTAACTGCTCTGAAGATGCTGTGCTGTTGGCTTTGAATATGGAAGAAGCCTTAAGCCAAGGAATACAGGCAGCCTCTAGAAGCTGGAAGAGACAAGAAAATGGATTCTCCCCTGGAATCTCCAAAGGGACACAACCATACCAACATCCTGATTTTATCCCCATAAAACTTTATCTTGACATTTGACTCCCAGAACTGTATGTATTTATGTTGTTTTAAGCCACTAAGTTTGTACTGTTTTGTCACAGCAGCAATAGGAAACTAATACAATCATGAGTGGGAAACAAGAGTTTTCTAGAGTCGCAGCGTAGGTCCCAACTGTGCCTCGGATCTGATCCCTGGCTCAGAAACTCCAAACGCTACAGGATGGCCAAAAAGGAAAAAAAAATATAAAATAAAAAATTACAAGTTGCTGCTATATTGGGAGTTCCTCTCATGACTCAATGGTAACAAACCAATCAGTATCCATGAGGATGTGGGTTTAAACCCTGGCCTTGTTCAGTGGGTTAAGGATCCGTTGTTGCTGTGAGCTGTGGTGTAGTTTGCAGACGCAGCTCAGATCTGGCGTTACTGTGGCTCTGGCGTAAGTTAGCAGCTATAGCTCTGATTAGACCCCTAGCCTGGGAACCTCCATATGCCACAGGTGCTAAAAAGACAAAAAGACCCCAAAAAAAAAAAAAAAAAAAAAGCTGCTGTTTGAACCGAGTAGCACATACTGTTGTCAATAGTTTCACTATGCCAGCCATATGTCAATGAATTTGTTATGATCAGCAATGTAGTACATAATGAACAAAATGGATTGATTTTCCAACTTTTTTTTTTTTAATCATTTTAGGGCCACACCCTCAGCATATGGAAGTTCCCAGGCTAGGGGTTGAATCTGAGCTGCAGCTGCTGCCTACGCCACAGCCACAACACTGGATCTGAGCCTCATCTGTGACCTACACCACAGCTCAAGGCAATGCCAGATGCTTAACCCACTGAGCAAGGCCAGTGATCAAACCCACGTCCTCATGGATACTTGTTGGACTCCTTACTGCTGAGTCACAGCAGGAACTCCCTCCAACATCTTTTATAATAGCTTTAAGGAATAATTCTCCTTGATGTACTTTAGCAAAATGATCCTTTTAAGTAGAACATCATTATTTGTATGCAAAATTCACTCACTGCATTCACAGTGTCAGAAGTAGCATTTAGTGTGACTATTATACAGAGACTGTGATTCTAGGATTCATTCACTACGTTAATTCTAGTAAGTTAGTAAGGCACATAAATGCTGGAGGAATTAATATATTAAGTTCTAATCTTCTAAAAAAATAAAATTTTGGAGTTCACACTGTGGCACGGCAGGTTAAGTATCTGGTGTTGCAGCAGCTCTGACTTGGTCACAGCTGTGTCTGGGATTCAATCCCTGGCCCAGGATCTTCCATATGCCACAGGTCCAACCAAAAAAAAAAAAAAAAAAAAAAAAGATTTTATTTTAATAATTCCAAATTTATACTTAACTCTAAAAGAAACTAAAACACATCATGTTCTCTTTAGAGATTATACTGACCTCATCAATCTAAGAACAACATCACAGTCTAGATGAGCTTATTTTGCAAGATTACAGATCTCAAGAATCTTGCCTTCTACTTCTTTTTTTTTTTTTTTTTTTTGGTCTTTTTGCTATTTCTTGGGCTGCTCTCACGGCATATGGACGTTCCCAGGCTAGGGGTCGAGTCGGAGCTGTAGCCACCAGCCTACGCCAGAGCCACAGCAACGCGGGATCCGAGCCGCGTCTGCGACCTACACCACAGCTCACGGCAACGCCGGATCGTTAATCCACTGAGCAAGGGCAGGGATCGAACCTGCAACCTCATGGTTCCTAGTCGGATTCGTTAACCACTGCGCCACCACGGGAACTTCCCTTCTACTTCTTTATATTTTTCAAAATGTATATCAACTAGGATTAAGTGTGGCTATTACAGAAGCTGAAACCAGAGAGAAGTTATCCCCCCAATAGAAGCCAGAGGTAGGCAGTTGCCAGGCCCTCTCTGCCTGAACAGCAGCAGTAGTCCCAGGTTTGGAGTAACATTCACAAGATCCAACTGGCCTCACACTATGCTCTATACTCACTTAACTTAATAGGAAACAGCAGCATGAGGCTTGTGTCATAGGAGTAATTATTCTACCTGTCCAAGTGTCAGCTCAGGTGTGAGGAAATAAGACCATTTGGGTGGGCGCAGAAGCCACACTACCTTAGGAGCTTCCTGCCCCCTAAGAACCGATTTCTCTCTCTTTTTATTTATTTACTTTTTTTGCTTTTTTTTAGGGCCTCACCCTCAGCATATGGAAGTTCCCCGGCTAGGGGTCGAACCGGAGCTGCAGCTGCGGGCCTACATCACAGCCACACCAGATCCAAGCAGCGTCTGTGACCTACATCACAGATCACGGCAATGCCAGATCCTTAACACAGAGCAAAGCTAGGGATCAAACCGGTATCCTCTTGGATACTAGTCGGGTTCTTAATCCACTGAGCCACAACGGAACTCCGGGGAGTCATTTCTAATCATGAATACTACCTGGCATCATAGCTGACATTCTATAATTACCTTGTCCAGTAGATTTCTAGAGAAGACAGTGCTGAAAGGAACACCTGAGGCCATTTTACCCCTGAGAAAGTTTTATTAACCCTCTTTATTCACAGCAGTCCAGAGCAGCAATAATAGTACCAGGATTCAATTGTCCACCTTATTTTCAAGCCATTCATTGTTTCTATTTCCAGGGTTACTTCATAATTTAAGAAGCCTGCTAGAGCTCTAGCCACTACATCCTTGTTCCAGCAGGAAGAAAAAGATGAGCTGGTCCATTTCCCTTTATGCCTTAAATGTTAAGGACCAATCACTCAACACTTCTAATTCCATGTCACTGGCCAGAATTTAGTCATACAGCAGCTTTCACATACACAAGGAAAGCTGAGCACATTGCTAACCTGAGTAACTTCTGGTATTCTGTTACAAAGAAGGAAGACCAGATATTGGGTCGGGTAATTAGCAATCTCTCCACATACATATGGTAAAAAACAAAACAAAGCAAAACTTTGGATTAAACAAAAGCTGAATCTAAAATCATATGAAAATTGGAAAGACAGGAGTCCCTGTCATGGCTTCAGCGGTAACGAATCTGTCTAGTAGCCAGAAGGATGCGAGTTCCATCCCTGGCCTTGCTCAGCAGGTTAAGGATCCGGCATTGCCATGAGCTGTGGTGTAGGTCACAGGTGCAGCTTGGATCCCACATTGCTGCGGCTGTGGTGCAGGCCGGCAGCTACAGCTCTGACCTGACCCCTAGCCTGGGAACTTCCATATGCCATAGGTGTGGCCCTAAAAACACACACACACACAGAAATTGGAAAGACATTCATGCTTATGATTTAGAAATAGTTTTAATCAGGGTAAGTTATTTTCCAATGAAATAGGAAAAAGTTACAAAATTTATTGAAGGAAAAAATTCCTCATCTTAGAACATTAATCCTCTGTCACAACAAATTTACATCTGCAACACTTGTGAGACACAATTAATGTGAGGTGTTTTAACTAATTAGAACCAGGTGAAACCATATGCAATTGCTGGGTTTTGTAGTCAGAAACAAATAATGGCAATTTCATACAGTTCAACGTGTATCAAAGTTTGTAATTTACTTAATAATAGAATAACTGTTACTTACAGCTGAATTCCAATAATCTTTCTTCCGTGGGAAAGGAGTGAAATTAGAGCTGGAATATTAGGAATTCCACTTTTATCCTTAAGCATGTCTGAATTTTTTCTGTTCTCAGAAGTAACACTGACTTTGGTAGACTGGAAAATGGGCCCCCAAGATTTTCATGCCATAATTCTCAGTTTTATGCCTGCTTAAATTACATGGCAAAAGGGACTTTACAGATGGAATTAAGGTTATAAACCTTAAAATAAAGAAGTTATCCACATGTGCCCTATGTAATCAAATGGACCTTTACAAGTAGGTAGAAGGGTCCATTCACGAGAGGATGATGGAAGAAGCAGAAGAGATTCAAAGAGTGAGAGGGACTTGACCATTGCTGGTTTTGAAGAGAAGGGGACCACAAGTCAAGGAAGGCAGGCCACCTCTCGAAGTCGAGGAATGGCTCTAGCCAACAGCAAGGATGTGGGACCTTGATTCTTCCACTGCAAAAAACCGAATTCCGACAACTGAATGAGCAAGGAAATGGGAGTCTCCTACTCGACCTCCAGCCTCCAGAAAAGGAAATCCTGCAAATACCTTGACTTTAGCCCATCAAGCTGAGACAGGTGAAACCCATGTTAGACAGCTGACCTGCAAAACTATAAGACAATACACTTACGTAGTTTTAAGCCACTAAGTCTGTGGTAATTTGTGATGGTTTCAACAGAAACTTACACACTCACCTTAGTTAAACCTCCAATTTAAAGGACTCATCACAGAAGGGTCCCTATAATCATTTACACCGTATTTTTTTAAAAATTCATATCTGGTCCCTAAATTCTAATAGATTAAACTATGCTATAATTGGAAATGTGTGTATTGCCAACAGAAATAATAAAATTGTGAACAGCTGAAAGCTACAAAGCCTATTATATAAAACCCCTAAAAAGTTCACGACTAGTTATTATGAGAAACATTTCACCTAGGAGTCATTTCTAAGGCTGTATCTTGAGTTTCCATAAAAACAGAGCCTTCTGTCTCAGAGGGTATATCAGTAAGAGCACCAGAATCCTCTATTTCCAAGTTCGGTGGGTCCCCGTGTTCATAACTCAGGTTTGAATTATCTTTCATTTGAATCTCTTGTTCTTCCAACTCCAAAGGTTTATCTGGGTCTGGAGCTACAACTTCCTCATCTTCATTATCATGCAGAAAATTACAAATCATGTTGGGTCTACACGAGTAAACATTCTCCTTGATTTGTAGCCACTCCACACCACCTGATGGGAAGAAAAGAAACATGAAAAAGGAATGTGAGTTACTTAAATATAGTTTCAATTTAAATGTTCATTCCATATTTATAAAAATAGCAACACAACAATGGGAGGAAACAGTATGTACACATGTATGTGTAACTTGGTCCCCATGCTGTACAGTGGAAAAAAATATATATATTAAATAATATATTTATAAAAATAAAACCTCAGAGTTCCTGTCGTGGCTCAGTAGCTAAAGAATCCGACTAGGAACCATGAGGTTTCGGGTTTGATCCCTGGCCTTGCTCAGTGGGTTAAGGATCTGGCGTTGCCGTGAGCTGTGGCATAGGTCACAGATGTGGCTCAGATCCCTTGCTGCTGTGGCTGTGGCGTAGGCCAGCAGCAACAGCTCTGATTAGACCCCTAGTCTGGGAACCTCCATATGCTGTGGGTGCAGCCCTAGAGAGGCAAAAAGACAAAAAAAAAAAAAAAAAAAATTAAAAAATTAAAAAAAAAAAACCTCAACATAAAAGAACATGGTGCCTGTACCTACTGATAAATATGCACATAATTTCCATCTTCCATGGAGAACTCAGGAAGCCTATAGGGTATGCAGCATCAAAACCACTTAAGTATCGAGTTCCCGCTGTGGTGCCAACAGGATCATCGTCATCTTGGAAGCACTGGGACACAGGTTCAATCCCCCATCCAACACAGTGGGTTAAGGATCCCGCATTGCTGCAACTGCAGCTTAGGTCACAAGTGGGACTTAGATGTGATCCCTGGCCCAGGAACTCCATATGCTGAGGGGCAGCCAAAAAAAAAAGGAAAAAAAAAAAAGAAATCCCAGTAGGAGTTCCCTGGCGGTGCAGCAGGTTAAGGACCTAGTGTCGTTACTGCAGTGGCTTGGGTTGCTGCTGTGGCTTGCGTTCAGTACCTGGCCCAGGAACTTCTACATGCTGCAGGCAAGGCCAGAAAACAAACAAACAAAAAAACTACTATGAGTAAACAACTTCAGTTATTATTCCAAACTATTTTTCCAGAGTCCAATTCCCAACTCATTCTCAGAGATAACTGAGCTCCCACTGCCATCTCTTGGCTTTAAAAAAATTTAGCCACTTTCCTGCAGCTTGTTCCTTACCCCATTTTTTTTTCTTTTTAGGGCTGCACCCACAGCATATTGAGGTTCCCAGGCTAGGGGTCTAATCAGAACTACAGCTGCTGGCCGACACCACAGTCACAGCAACGCCAGATCTGAGCCATGTCTGTGACCTACATCACAGCTTACGGCAATGCCGGATCCTTAACCCACTGAGCAAAGCCAGGGATCGAACCCACAGCCTCATGATTCCTAGTCAGATTTGTTTCTACTGCACCACAGCGGGAACTCCATTGCCCAATCAGTTTTCATAAGACAATAGATGATACTACTCTATTATCTTGTGAGTTAGACTTAGATATTATTTTGAGTTGGAAAATCCAACTGTGAAATAAGACAACTCTCAAAAAAAAAAAACAAAAAAAAACCTTGAAAAAAATTTTTGTTCTTTTCCTCACAGCCCTTTCCCCTCAATAAACTCACATAATTAAGAAATGCTCCAATAATAGTAGCTATTTTTTCTTTTATCTGTATGACCCTTCCAGCCAAGCATTTTCAATGGATCCTCAGTTTCTTTTTTTTTTTTTCCTTTTTAGGGCTACACCTGCAGCACATGGAGGTTCCCTGGCTAGGGACAGAATCAGAGCTGCAGCTGCTGGTCTATGCCACAGCCAAGCAGCACCAGATCCAAGTCACAGCTTGTGGCAACACAGGATCCCCAACCCACTGAGCAAGGCCAGGGATCAAACCCGCATCCCCATGGGTACCAGTCAGGTTCTTAACCCACTGAACCACATGGGAACTCCTGTATCCTCAATTTCTATAGCAAGCCCAAGCTGTTTACTCTCATCTTCAAAATTCCATTAGATATCCCTAAGATACCCCAACCCATCCTGCCCATCCCTGTACAAGTATCCATATGCTCCTATCCCCCATCATAAACTAAGTCTTCTGCCCTATTTGTTGAAACGTGGTTACTGCTGATGTCTTTTCTCGTGTTACTACTATAAATTCTCCTTCTTCCAAAAATTTATTATGGAGATCCTCCGTCGTGGCTCAGCAGTATCAAACCCGACTAGTATCCATGAGGATGCAGGTTTGATCCCTGGCCTCACTCAGTGGCTTAAGAGTCCAATTCAATCCCTAGCCTGGGAACTTCCATATGCCTCGGGTATAGCCCTAAAAAGGCAAAAAGAAAAAAAAATTTTTTGATTAGTATTTCCCCACTGGTTCAGCTTCAACTACTGACTTCCTACTTTTTTCCCTGCAATTGGACTTCCCATGTGGCTCACAATATATTTTTTCCTGCAATTAACGTCATTCTCCTAGTCACCAAATTCAAAACCTTAAAGCCATCATGAAGCCTACTCTGTAATTTAGCACAATACCTGTCACATAATGGATACATGAAATAAGTTGAGTGAAATGGGTGTCATCATAGTCATCCATGTTTGTTTCAATGTGATTTACTTAAGAGTACAAGTTCTCCAAGTTCCCTTGTGGTACAGTGGGTTAAGGGCCTGGTGTTGTCACTGCAGCTATTTGGTCACTGCTGTGGGTTCTATCCCTGGCCTGGGAACTTCCACATGCCACTAATGTGGCCAAAAAAAGGGCTTTGAGTTCCTAGAAAGTAAGGACCACATCTTCTATTTTGCCCTGCATCTTCCAATGTGTGGCAGCCAGCCTCCAAGACGGTCCCCAACAATCCTCACCTTACATGCAGGCCCCTGTGTCATCCCCTTCCACGTGGAATAGAATATGAAAGAATGTGATTTTTTTGGGGGGGGGGACTGCACCCAAGGCATGTGGAAGTTCCTGGGCCAGGGCTCGAACTCATGCCACAGCCGTGACCCAAGCCACAGCAGTGAAAACACCAGATCCCACTGTGCCACAAGGGAACTCCAGACAGAATGAGGTTCTAAGGCGAGTTCATAAAAGACATTGTGGGGTCTACCTTGTTCCCAAGGATCACCTCATCTGGGAAAGCCTGCTGCCATGTCAGGAGACACTCCAATAGTACTATGGGGAGGCAAAGATGTGAGGCCTCCTGCTAACAGCCTGCACAAACTCACCAACCGTGAGAGTGAGCCATCTTACAATGATGTGAGATGCATCCAGCCTTACTCAAGCCTTCAGATGACTGCAACCCAGCCAAGATACTGATTGCAACCTCACGAGAGACTCCAGCCAGAACTACCTAGCTAAGCTGCTCCCAAATTTCTGCTTCATAGAAACTGTGTAAGATGCTGTTCTGTTGTTGTTGTTTTAAGCCATTAAGTTTAGGAGTAACTTTTAATGCAGCAATGGATAACCAATACAGCCTTGAATAGTTGGTTACTATTTATTTGATTAAAATAGACATGCATATATCTTCACAAAGATCTATTAGATTATTAAGTACTATATGAGAAGAAATTCTATAACTTCCTTTAAAAACTCTATCTAGGAGTTCCCGTCATGAATCTGACTAGGAACCATGAGGTTGTGGGTTCAATCCCTGGTCTCGCTCAACGGGTTAAAGATCCGGTGTTGCTGTGAGCTGTAGTGTAGGTGGCAGATGAGGCTTGGATCCCACATTGCTGTGGCTGTGGCGTAGGCCAACGGCTACAGCTCTGATTAGACCCCTAGTCTAGGAACCTCCAGATGCTGCGGGTGTGGCCCTAGAAAGACAAAAAGACAAAAAAATTTAAAAATTAAAAAAATGAAAACAATATCTAAATGATAGCTAAGCAATCTTATCTGGATCTGCCTTTCAAGTTCATTCTAGAACTTTAAGTGCCTCCTTCTTCCTATTATTTTCAGAGTGCCTCAAAAAGGGATAGTTGTGGAATATATAAAAGACTTGGTATACAGTGATGTGTACTTGATATAACCAATTTCTATAAAATTAATGTACCTTCAAATATTTATTCCTTAAAATACAATAAATCAAGCCATGAATATTCATCAATAGAGTCTTATTTAAATATGCCTTTGAGCAATAAGTCATTTTTTTTTTAAAGTGGGCAAACACCTTTATTCCAACCATGTCCCAAATTCCCTAGGGTAGATGAAAAAGCAAGGTGTGGTCAGCAATAAGCTTTTAAATCATCAAATGATTGTTTGTTCATCTCCACAAACACATGTATGCTATGGGTGCAAAAAGCACTGTCCTCAAGTCTCTAGTGTGGGATGACCAGTACCTAGAAAGGCTAAATGGATGCCTATTAAGAACTAGACTCAGGAGTTCCCACTGTGGTGCAGCGGAAACAATCCGACTAGTAACCATAACGTTGCAGGTTTGATCCCTGGCCTCGCTCCGTGGGTTAAGGATCCAACGTTGCCAAGAGCTGGGGTACAGGTTACAGACAAAGCTCGGATCCCGCATGGCTGTCACTGTGGCTATGGCACAGGCCAGCAACTACAGCTCCAATTTGACCCCTAGCTTGGGAACCTCCATATGCCCCATGTGCTGCCCTAAAAAGAAGAAGAAAGAAAAAAAAAAGGACTAGACTCAGGGGAATTTCGTGGCGGTCTAGTGGTTAGTACTCAGCACTTTCACCACTGTGGCCTGGGTTCAATCCCTGGTCTGGGAACTCAGATCCCATATCAAGCTGCTGTACACCACAGCCAAAAAGAAGAACTAGACTCAGAACTAACAACTTGGCGTCCCCCTCATGGCTCAATGGAAACGAATCTGACTAGCATCCATGAGGACGCAGGTTTGATCACTGGCCTTGCTCAGTGGGTTAATGATCCAGCATTGCCATGAGCTGTGGTGTGCGTCACAGATGCGGCTCAGATCCCTCATTGCTGTGGCTGTGGTGTAGGCCAGCAGTTACAGCTCTGATTTGACCCCTAGCCTGGGAACCTCCATATGCTGCAGGTTTGGCCCTAAAAAAAAAGAACTAACAACTGTGGTCCTGGAGTCCCTCATATCAAGCCAGCTTGGTTGTGAACATCTGGGAAAGGTTACTATATCTGCAAAAGGTTAGGAGATCCTGTGGGGTTACTCCTTGGGAATCCAGAACTGCTATCATCATTTCTTCTGCACTTACAAAGCAGTTTTACTGAAAGTGAGAGAGAGAAAGTGGTGGGGTGGGGGGTTTGCCAAATTCACCAAGAGCTGGAAATCACATCAGGTTTCCTGACAAACTCCTCACAGTCGTTGGCAATGCAAAGCAGGTATTTTATATGTCTCCAGCGCCCTCTGCTGTGTAAGAATTAAACTAAATTTTAAATTGTACTTTTCAAGGGGCATCCTCAATTTTAACATACCTAACCCATCACATAGTTAACACTACAAAGTACAAAGAATGTCTGGGCAGCAACGTGCCATTTTCAAAGCCAATATTAAATCACCTATTTTCAGGGAAGTGAACTAACCTTTGTGTTCTTCTCCTTCCTTCTTTTCTGTCAGAAGAGTTCTTGTCATGCTGAGCTTCTTCATTGTGTGGCATTTATATTTTAGCACTGTTTTATTATTGCCTTCTGCATCTACTAGAGTATAAAATGAGCATAATTATTATACTGCTTGATGTCATCAAATAACAGTAAGCCTCAATGATTCCAGTTTATTTATTTTTTTTATTTTTTAGTCTTTTTTTTTTTTTTTTTTTTTTGCTATTTCTTTGGGCCGCTCCCACGGCATATGGAGGTTCCCAGGCTAGGGGTTTAATCGGAGCTGTAGCCGCCAGCCTATGCCAGAGCCACAGCAACGCGGGATCCAGGCCTCGTCTGCAACCTACACCACAGCTCACGGCAACGCCGGATCATTAACCCACTGAGCAAGGGCAGGGACCAAACCCGCAACCTCATGGTTCCTAGTCGGATTCGTTAACCACTGCGCCACGACGGGAACTCCTGATTCCAGTTTAAAGTACTTCCTGTCAAGAAAGTGTAGTAAGTTCATGAGTTAACTCATTCCAGGAGTTCCCGTCGTGGTGCAGTGGAAATGAATCTGTCTAGTATCCATGAGGATGTGGGTTTGATCCCTGGCCTTGCTCAGTGGGTTAAGATCTGGCATTGCCATGAGCTGTGGTGTAGGTTGCAGACACGGCTCGGATCCTCTGTTGCTGTGGCTGTGGTGTGGGCCAGAAGCTCCAATTCCACCCCTAGTCCGGAAACTCGCCGATGCCGTGTGTGCAGCCCTAAAAAAAAAAAAAAAAGACAAAAAAGAAAAAAAGAAAAACAGAATTCCCGCTGTGGCTCTGTGGTTAACGAATCCGACTAGGAACCATGAGGTTGCAGGTTCTATCCCTGGCCTTGCTCAGTCGGTTAAGGATCCAGCATTGCCGTGAGCTGTGGTGTAGGCTGCAGATGCGGCTCGGATCCTACATTGCTGTGTCTCTGGTGTAGGCCAGTGGCTACAGCTCCGATTGGACCCCTAGCCTGGGAACCTCCATATGCCACAGGAACGGCCCTAGAAAAGGCAAAAAGACAAAAAAAAAAAAAAAAAAAAAGAAAGAAAGAAAGAAAAGAAAAGAAAAAACTCATTCCTCCTGCTCCAAGTGACAGATAAAATATATAACTTAAGGCACAAGTGAACTCAAAAACAACAAATGTCTCTCCAGGAAAACAGAAACATAAAACTGAGTGACATTAAATCTATGGGCCTGTTAGGTTCCAGCCCTGAGGTAGGAAAAGTGGAGCCAGGAATTTGACCTTACAAGATAATGAGGTCTAAAATTCTACAACTCCAGGAGTTCCCGTCATGGTGCAGTGGAAACGAATCTGACTAGGAACCGTGAGGTTGCAGGTTCGACCCTGGCTTCACTCAGTGGGTTAAGGATCCAGCGTTGCCGTGAGCTGTGGTGTAGGTCGCAGACGTGGTTCGGATCCCGCGTTGCTATGGCTGTGGTGTAGGCCAGTGGCTACAGCTCCAATTGGACCCCTAGCCTGGGAACTTCCATATGCCGTGGGTGTGGCCCTAAAAAGAAAAAAAATAATAAATAAAATAAAATTCTACTACTCCAGGAGTTCCTGTCATGGCGCAGCAGAAACAAATCTGACTAGGAACCATGAGGTTTTGGGTTTGATCCCTGGCCTCATCCAGTGGGTTAAGGATCTAGCATTGCCAAGAGCTGTGGCGTAGGTTGCAGACATGGCTTGGATCTGGCATGGCTGTGGCTGTGGTGTAGGCCGGCAGCTGTAGCTCCGATTCGACCCCTGGCCTGGGAACCTCCATGTGCTATGGTTGCGGCCCTAAAAAGCAAAATAAAGTAAAATTCTACTACTTTGAAAGACCAGGGAGTTCTCTTGTGGCTCAGCCAGTTAAGTCCCCAGTATTGTTACTGCAGTGGGCTCAGGTCATTGCTGTGGTGTGAGTTCGATTCCTGGCCCCAGAACTTCTATGTGTCACTGACGCAGGGGTTGGGGGAGACACATGGAGTGAGGACTAAGTCATGAAGAGAAAAAAAGTGCTGCCAACCAGATGCCTGGGGTCATGGCTTTATAAAAACTGGTATAGGTAGGAGGGAGGTTGAGGCTCTGAGCTAAGGACGTGAAGCACACTGAAAACTCCATAGCCTGCCACTGCGCAGATAACTGATTCTACACTTTAGAAAGCCCCACAGTGATATCTATTCAGTTGAACCACATGAAATTGTTGATATTCAGCCCAAATTGATAATTTCATATGGTTGAATCTAGTACAGATGCTCATCCATCTAGCAATTCCGTTGCTAAGTGTACACCTGAGAGACATTTTTACATTATGCACAAAGAGACATAAAAACATTCATGGGTGCATTTTTGTCTGAATTAATAAGCATAATTAAGAAAATGGGCTCTGGGAGTTCCTATCGTGGCTCAGCAGAAATGAACCCGACTGGGAACCATGAGGTTGCAGATTCAATCCCTGGCCTCGCTTAGTGGATTAAGGATCTAGCGTTGCCATAAGCTGCAGTGTAGGTTGCAGACGCAGTTCAGATCTGGCGTTGCTGTGGCTGTGGTGTAGGCCGGCAGCTACAGCTCTGATTCGACCCCTGGCCTGGGAATCTCCATATGCCACAGGTGCAGCCCTAAAAAAAAAAGGAAAAAAAAGAAAATGGGCTCTGGAGCAAACCACCTGGGTTCAAATCCCGGCTTGGCTTCTTATTTCATGTTCGACATTGGGAATCTTATTTACCTTTTCATGCTTCAGTTTCTTCAAATATAAAATGGAAGTAACAGTGATAGCTGCTTCACAGACTTGTGGAGAGGATTCAATGAGTTAATACGTGTAGCATCGGAACAGTGCCTGACATACAGAAGGCACTCAATACATTTTAGTAGTTACTAATAATTACTGATAAAAATGGAAGCAACCAACATGTCCATTAATTGGAGAATAAACTATTACATAATCATAAAAAGAATACTAAACAACAGGGAAAAGAGAATTACATATACCAACATGTACAAATCTCAAAACTTAGCTCTAATTGAAGAAAGATATAGAATGTGTATGTATAATATGCTAATATTTATATTAAGTTTGAAAATATACTATTTATTAGTTATGGTTACAAACATATGTAATATGTATTTATATGTAATATAAAATCAGGTATAGGAAAGAAAAACACCAAAAACACCAAATTTAGGAAAGTGATTACTACTGAAGACAGAAGGAAGGGAATAAGTGTGGACAGGGGTGTACAAGGGCCTCAAATGTATCTGGAATGTTTGTTTGTTTTTGTCCTTTTTAAGGCGGCACCCTAGACATATGGAGGTTCCCAGGCTAGGGGTCGAATCGGAGCTACAGCTGCTGGCCTATGCCACAGCCATAGCCACACCATATCCAAGCTGAGTCTGTGACCTACACCACAGCTCACAGCAATACTGGATCCTTAACCCACTGGGTGAGGCCAGTGATCGAACCTGCATCCTCATGGATCTTAGTCGGGTTTGTTAACTGCTGAGTCAAGAAGGGAATTCCTGGAATGTTTTTAAATTACCTAATAAAAAGACAGGATTTCATACAGCTGGACAATGGATACACGAGATATCTAATTTATTTTTAATTTAATTTTTTCCTTTTTTGGGCTGCACCCCCAGCATACAGAAACTCCTAGGCTAGGGGTTGAATTGGAGCTGCAGCTGCCAGCCTATGCCACAGCAATGTCAGATCCAAGCCTTGTTGGGTTCATTACCACTGAGCCACAATGGGAACTCCAAGACATCTAACTTTAATACCTATTATACATAAGTATGTTTGAAATATTTCATAGCAAAAAGAGTTGAGGAGTTCCCATCATGGCTCAGTGGTTAACAAACCCGACTAGGAAGAGGTTTTGGGTTTGATCCCTGGCCTCACTCAGTGGGTTAAGGATCTGGCTTTGCCATGAGCTGTGGTATAGGTTGCAGATGTGGCTTGGATCCTGAGTTGCTGTGGCTCTGGCGTAGGCCAGCGGCTACAGCTCTGATTAGACCTCTAGCCTGGTAACCTCCATGTGCTGTGGGTGCGGCCCTAAAAAGACAAAAGACAAAAAAAAAAAAAGTTGAGTCAGTACAGGAATCACTTACCATGTTCAACATTTTCTTCAAATATAACACAGGTCCCAAGGGTGTCTGCAGAAAAATGTTAAGGCAACTTGTTAAGAAATAAGAGCTACTTTCTCCAAAAGGCATTAGGGAAAAAAAAAGGAGTTTCAGCTCTCTGACATCCTCCTACCTTCATATTCCCCAGCAAAGACATAGCCATCCACCTGCAGAATGGGCCTCTCAGTATTAATTCCCTACAATAGAAAATAAGATCATAAAAAAAAAATCATTAGAAAAAGCATTTGGGGGTGGCGGAGATAGGTGAAAGGGTAAAAAAGGGCTCAAAAGAACTTCCAACTATGAAATAAGTCCTAGGATGTTTTAAGAACATTATGGTGCCTATAGTTAATAATGCTATATATTTGAAAGTCAGTAAGCAAGTTCTCACAAAAAGAAAAAATTTGGGGAGTTCGAGCTGTGGCTCCGCAGTAACAAACACAACTAGTATCTGTGAGGCTGTGGGTTCCATCCCTGGTCTTGTTCAATAGGTTAAGGTTCTGGTGTTGCCATAAGCTGTGGTGTATATGTCACAGATACAGCCCGGATCTGACACTGCTGTGGCTGTGGCTGTGGCTTAGGCTGGCAGTTGTAGCTCCAATTCCCGCTCCTAGCTTGGGAACTTCCATATGCCTCAGGTGAGGGCCGAAAAAGAAAAAAAGAAAAAAAAAAAAAAATTGTAACTATGTGTTGTAATGGCTGTTAGCTAGACATAGTGGTCATCATTTCACAATATGTACAAATATTGAAAAAGTGTACAGCTGAAACTAGTATAATGTTAAATGTTGGTTATTTCTCAGTTTAAGATAAAAGATGCTGTATATCTGAAATTAACACAACATTGTAAATCAACTACACTGCAATAAATTCTTTTAAAAATAAAAAGAAGGGAGTTCCCATTGTGGCAGAGCAGAAACAAATCCGACTAGCATCCATGAGGATGTGGGTTTGATCCCTGGCCCCACTCAGTGGGTTAAGGATTTGATGTGGCTGTGATGTAGGCCGGCAGCTGCAGCTCCAATTCATCCCCAAGTCCAGGAACCTCCATATGTCACAGGTGCTGCTGTTAAAAAAAAAACAAAAAAAAACAAAAGCCCCCCCCCATCTAAATTTTTCACTCTCTCCAGCCACATATGTAGACACCCAGGCAATCAGCGTCTATCTTCTCCCATCTGCTCCCCGTAACCCCTAAGCCCGTACTTCTGTGATTGTCTTCACTGTTCACTGCCTTTGTTCGGGGAATGAATTCTATCAATCTTAAGGGGTGGTTATACTTCACCATTCATTCTTTTAAATTTAAGGAAATCTACACCCCCCCCCCCAATTCTACAAGACTCACCAAAATCTTGCATTTATGTTCAACTTTCGAGAGAAAGTCTGAATCAATAATTCCTGATAATTCCACCAGAACCAACTGCTCCTGGTGGAAAAAAGAGAGGTTAACTCTCTAGCTCGCGAGGGTGCAGGAGGAGGCGGTTAACAAGAGAAGCCAAACGACCCCAGCGCCACCACCCCTTTGTGAAATCGAGGTCCTGCTTTCAACCAGAGGAAACCGGCGACGGTACCTAGGATAACTTCCCTCTTTCCCTTCCAACCGCCGTGCCGCTCGCAGGGCGCCGCGAGCCCAGGGTCACGATCCCGCCCGGGGACCCTCCCCCCTTCGCCGGCCGCGCCCGGACTCTCAGCCACGCGGCCGCTGCCGCTGCACTCACGGCCTCCTCTTCGTCCTCGTCCCCATCGCCTCTCTGCGGTTCCTTGGCCGCCGCCATACCGCCGCTCCTCTGCACCGCCTCCCAGCCGCCGGCCCCGCCCGCCTGGGCCTCCATCTTGAGTACGGGCAGCAGCTCCCGCCCCGCTGCGGCTCCAGCCGCGCCCACCGCCCCTGCCAGGACGCGAGATGGCGGCTCCCAGGCCCACGTGGAGCCCCTCCTTTCTCTCCTAAGAGCAGGAGCCGGTCCCGATCCCGTGTCCGAGGAAACTCTCGGGCTCCTGGCCCAGATGGAATGAGAGCAGTAGAGAGGCACAGGGGATAAAGGAGATGCTGGCATGGTGCACCGTGGACCAGGTGCAGCCTCCAGTGCTTGGAAAGAAATTCTTTTTTTTAAAATTTATTTCTGTTTTCTAAGAAATTCTTAATATCCTGAGAGCTAACTCAGGCTAATTAATATTCTAAATATCGTGTGAGCTAATTCAGGATAATTCCTGTAAGGAAAAGAGAGGTGGTTACAGAAAAAAAATGAGACGGTCTCAACAGAACCAGATTGCCTTTAATCAGCAAGGAGGGGCAGCAGTCGGGTTGGAGGCCAGACTGTTGCGCCAGGGTCTTGGGGCTTTCAGAATATATAGGGGAGTTTAGAAGCCCTGTTTTTTGTCAAGGTTATTTTTATCAGTTACAGTTTAGCAAGTGTGGTCGTTGACTCGGGAATGTGTGTCGGTCGCCGTCAGGAACTGGTCGTGCCTGGAGCCAGTAGTTCTCAGTATCTCCTCCTGGGCGACCTGGGCTTCCCTTTACTTCTTAGCCTCGGAACTTCCCATATGCCACATGCCATAGTTGCGGCCCTAAAAATAAAAAATAAACAAATAATCTTTATCTAAGACAGGATGGTGTCTGTCCAAAGAGCATGAGCTTTGAGGGTCTGATGTTTGTCCATTTCTACTGCATTATGACCAGCAAGGCATGCAGCAACTTGGTTATTGTGAGAATTAAATGAGATTATTCAAATAAAATAGATTTAGCCCAGTATTAGACACTTAATGTGCATTTAATCTATTATTGGGGTAGTATACAAAAATTTAGGGTATTAGGACTTTTAAAAAACATTTTCCAAGAATTCTTGTTGTGGTACATTGGGTTAAGGTTCTTGTCTCTGCAGCAGCTGGGGTTCCTGCTGAGGCGCAGTTCAGTCCCGGGTCCAGGAACTTCCACATGCTGCTGGGCAGCCCAAAAAAAGAAAAGAGTTCTTTTTTTTTTTTTTTTTTTTGGTCTTTTCTAGGGCACACCTGTGGCATGTGGAGGTTCCCAGGCTAGGGGTCAAATCAGGGTTGTAGCTGCCGGCCTATGCCAGAGCCATAGCAAGGTCTTCGACTTATACCACAGGTCACAGCAACAAGGCCAGGGATCAAACCCACAACCTCATGCTTCCTAGTCAGATTCGTTAATCACTGAGCCACGATGGGAACGCCAGAAAAATGTTCCAAGTAATGAAGATCTGCTGCTAAATTATAAGTAACAAAATAGGGGAAGATTTCCAAGTCAGATTAGAAAGAGCCATGGGAGAGACAAATTACATGGTTTTCTACAGCCACTGTTAGAGCTAATAGAGAAAAATCTATACAATTTGGTGGGAGGACCAATTGATTTTTAATTGTAGTTAATAAGAGGAATCTTATTTTAAAAAATCAGAAATACAGTGTCTGAGAAACATAAATAGGGTGTCATGCTCAGTATTCAAAAGCTCGCCACAAGGAGGAGACAAATGAATTAAAAATTGTTTATTCTGCTCTTTTTTTTCCTTTAGAACACATTTTATAAATTAAGTGCCTATATGAAACATACACTTAGTAGCAGAAGTCTAGCAAAAGAACCTTTAGTATTAACGTTTTGTCTTAAAAACATTTCACACTTAAATAATTGTTTATAGTCCATTGAATTCTGTTTTTTAAAATCCATCTCTTACTCTGCTTTAAACTAAATGCGGAGTTCCCATCGTGGCACAGTGGTTAACGAATCCATCTAGGAACCATGAGGTTGCGGGTTGGATTCCTGGCCTTGCTGAGTGGGTTAAGGACCCAGTGTTACTGTGAGCTGTGGTGTAGGTCGCAGACTTGGCTCAGATCCCGTGTTGCTATGGCTCTGGCAGGCCGGCGGCTACAGCTCCAATTAGACCCCTAGCCTGGGAACCTCCATAAGCCGAAGGAAGCGGCCCTGGAAAAGGCAAAAAGACAAAAACAAACAAACAAAACCCAAAAAACTAAATGCTAGACCAGCGACCCTCAAACTTCAACTGCATGAGATTCACAATGGACAGCTTGTTAAAGCCCCGATTGGGAGTTCCCTGGTGGCTCATCAGGTTAAGGATCTAGCATTGTCACTGCTGCGGTAAGAGTTCGATCCCTGGCCTGGAACTTCTTCGTGTCGTAGGCACAGCCAAAACAAAAAACAAACAAACAAAAGCCTAGATTGCTCAGCCAGAGATTCTGATTCAGCAGGTCTGGTATAGGACCAGATGTAAAATAGGCATTTCTAACAAATTCCCAGGTGATATTGATGCTTCTGTTCCGGGGAACACATTTGAGAACCACTATGCTAGCTAGATGGCTATGGAAGAAGCCTCTTGCTAGTTAAATATTGGGAGTTCCTTTCTTGGCTCAGTGGTTAACAAACCTGACTAAAATCCACGAGGATATGGGTTCGATCCCCAGCCTCGCTCAGTGGGTTAAGGATCCTGCGTCATTGTGCCTGTGGTGTTGGCCAGCAGCTGTAGCTTTGTTGCTGTCCCTAGCCTGGGAACTTCCATATGCTGTAGGTGCTGCCCTAAAAAGCAAAAAATACATATATCTATATATATATATATATATATAGAGAGAGAGAGAGAGGGAACATACTAACCAAAGCATTTTCAGTTTGCACACAAGTAACTTAGTATCAGAAATAAAACTGGAATGTTCATTTTTGGAGGACTTTGATTTCAAAATAAACCAGTTCACACTTAATTTAGTAGCAGCGTGGCACTATTGGAAGCTACTGGAGTGTGTTTCAGGCAGTGAAGTAAAATGGCACCTCCATATGGAAAGACTGAGGGAGTGAGACCAGGTGGGATCTCTGGGGATTCTTCTCAAACCACGACACAGGCACCCCATATGAAGCTCTTGATAAATGTAGAAAATGTTCCCAAAGCAGCTCTTTGGTTCACAGACAACTAACTAGAAGTTTCCTATGATGTTAAAGCAAAAATAGGTGGAGGAAGATGCAAAATCTGCCTTTTTGTTTGTTTTTGTTTTTAGGGCCACATCTGTGGCGTATGGAAGCTCCCAGGGTAGGGGTCGAATTGGAGCTGTAGCTGCCAGCCTGCACCACAGCCACAGCAACGCCAGATCCTTAACCCACTGAACGAGGCCAGGAATTGAACCCACATTCTCACTGACATTATGTCGGAGTCTTAACTGGCTGAGTGAGGCTTTAAAAAAAAAATTTCTGGTCCTAAGGGCTTTCAGATGGGGGGACTTCTCAAGGGAAGGGGTAAGAGATCATCATAGAAAGGAAGCATGAGTGTTGAAAAACAAGCATTTAAATATTACTGACTTAAAAGGGAAAAGTTTTGGAGTTCCCATCGTGGCTCAGTGGTAACAAACCTGAATAGTATCCAGTAGGACGTGGGTTTGTTAACCAGATTGAACTGCAGCTCCAATTTGACCCCTTGCCTGGGAACTTCCATATGCCGCAGGTGCAGCCCTAAAGAGGAAAAAAAAAAAAAAAAAAAAAAAAAGGCCACAGGACTTGGGCGACTGTCTAGATGAAGAGGCCGTTAAGGAATTTATCCAATTTATTTATTTATTTATTTATTTATTTATTTGTCTTTTTTTGCTATTTCTTGGGCTGCTCCCACGGCATATGGAGGTTCCCAGGCTAGGGGTCGAGTCGGAGCTGTAGCCACCAGCCTACGCCAGAGCCACAGCAACTCGGGATCCGAGCCACGTCTGCAACCTACACCACAGCTCATGGCAATGCCGGATCCTAAACCCACTGAGCAAGGGCAGGGACCGAACCCGCAACCTCATGGTTCCTAGTCGGATTCGTTAACCACTGCGCCACGACGGGAACTCCTTATCCAATTTATGAGCCTGAGAGTCAGTTCAGAAGTGTTGTATCTGCAACATGCAGGACAGCCCCAACTGCCCTGTCCAAACAGATACGAGGGTGACCAACCAGGCTAGTGGTTCTTATGTGTAGTCCCTAGACCCTTGCGGTCAGCATTACCTGGGATTCTGTTACAAACGCGAATTCTCAGGCTTTCCGTTGGTGGCTCAGTGGTTAGCAAACCGGACTAGCATCCATGAGGACTCGGGTTCGAACCCTGGCCCCGTTCAGTGGGTTAAGGATCTGGCATGGCTGTGAGCAGTGGTGTAGGTTGGTGGCTACAGCTCCGATTGGACCCCTAGCCTGGGAATCTCTACAGGCTGTGGGTGTGGCCCTAAAAAGACAGAACCCGCCCCTCACCCCAAACAAAAGGCAAATTCTCAGACCCTACCCCAGACTACGAAGTCACACACGCTGGAAATGAGGCCTGACAATCTGTCATTGAACAGGCTCTCCCGGTGATTCTGACGCAGGTGAAAATTGAGTGCAGCCAGATTTTTTTTTTTTTTTTTTTCTTTTAAGAAT
The DNA here is from genome assembly GCF_054392235.1 of Sus scrofa. Classification (NCBI taxonomy): domain Eukaryota; kingdom Metazoa; phylum Chordata; class Mammalia; order Artiodactyla; family Suidae; genus Sus; species Sus scrofa. The sequence continues at coordinate 77,061,898 of NC_139383.1, read as the reverse complement.
TTGAAATGGAAGATACCATGAGGATCAGTCTGTTGATCATGGCAGTAGAAGCTGACAGCCGGTCAGAGAGAGACGAGTAAGCTGGAATTATGAGTAAGCAGAGCTATAACTAAATGAGGTGGTTGGCTGGTAGTCATAGGACCGAGAGGAAGGGTGACACCCCATGGTTGGGGAATACTGCGTTCCTGAGGCAAACGAGAGTGACAAGTTCACCCAGTCTCTAGGTGAGCATGGAATCTCTCCAGGTCCATGTCCATTTTGGTTCCCAATTGAAGCCCAAGCACATTGCTATTCTTAGATACCTATGATATTCTTATCTCCTTTATTGTCACATGAAACCTTAAAATAGATAGGCTTCCCATTACTGAGTGAGTCTATGTTCCTAAAACAAAAAGCGGATGGACCTCTAAGGTAGATGGAGCAAAAGTTTCATAAAAAGAATTCTTTAAAAAAAAATACACTCGTGTTTTTCCTTTTTAAAAATAAATTTTACCATCCTATTTTTAGGTGTACAGTTCAGTAGTTAAGTATATTCACGTTGTTGTACAATCATTCTCCAGAACTTTTTTCTTCTTGCAAGGAATTGCCTTTTAAAGAATGAATTCTTGATGAAATCTATTTTAATGCTATAACCTTTCCACTTGAACAACTGAGCAACTGCCAAAGTTAACCATCAGGTCTGATGCTCAGGTTCATATTTGGAGGTTTTTGTTTGTTTGTGCTTCTCTTATTGGCCTCCTTATTCAGGCAATACTTAGAAAAGGTACTGTTGGGAGTTCCTGCCGTGGCGCAGTGGAAACAAATCCGACTAGGAACCATGAGGTTGCAGGTTCGATCCCTGGCCTTGATCAGTGGGTTAAGGATCTGGCACTTCCGTGAGCTGTGGTGTAGGTCACAGATGTGGCTGGGATCTGACATTGTTGTGGCTGTGGTATAGGCCGGCAGCTACAACTTGGATTAGACCCCTAGCCTGGGAACCTCCATATGCCGCTGGTGCGGCCCTAAAAGGACAAAAGACAAAATAAAGATAGAAAGAAAAGGTACTATTGGGAATTCCCTGGTGGTGCAGTGGGTTAAGGATCCAGTGTTGTCAGTGCTGTGGCTTGACTCAATGCTGGGGCTCGGGTTCCATCCCTGGCCCAGGAACTTTCACATGTCGTGGGCGTGAACAAAATAAGAGAAAAAATACCATTACTTTTTCAGCTGGAATGTGCCTTGACCTCTTCTCGCATCCTCTCATTTCTTTCAGCTATTGCCCTAATCTGAGTCTAAACTTCCCACTCTCTGGAGTTCCCGGAGTTCCCCCGTCGTGGCACATCAGAAACAAATCTGACTGTTACCCATGAGGACACAGGTTCGATCCCTGCCCTTGCTCAGTGGGTTAAAGATCTGGCGTTGCCATGAGCTGTGGTGTAGGTCACAGACCTGGCTTGGATCCCACGTTGCTGTGGCTGTGGTTTAGGCCGGCAGCTGTAGAACCGATTCAACCCCTAGCCTGGGAACCTCCATATGCTGCAAGTGCAGCCCTAAACAGCAAAAAAAAAAAAAAAAAAAAAAGAAAAAGAAAAAAAAGTTTCAAGAAAGGAAGTCAAAGTTCTAAGAATAAAACTGTTATAGTTATACTTAGGGTGTTACAAATGTTTTAGTTTGTTATGACAGTTTGACCCCTATCAGAATGTACCATACCTTATCAAACCTCACACTCTTCCTTTCACCCACCAGCTACCACTTTTGTTTTAACCAAGCCAATCTTCGAAAATGCTACATCCTCCTTTTTTTTTTTTTTTTTTTTTTTTTTGCCACTGGGCCTTTACTAATGTCATTTGTTCTGCCAGGCTGACTTTTGCTCCTTCTCAGTCCCTGCCTATTGCTTCTCTTACTCCAAGAAACTTGTCCTGACTGACCTTCTCCAATTTAACAGTCATTGATTCAACTCACATTTTCTGAGCACTTAGTATGTATGTGCCAGGCCCACCAGTTCCTGTTGTGGCACAGCGGAAATGAATCCGACTAGTGTCCATGAGGATTTGGGTTTGATCCCTGGCCTCGCTCAGTGGGCCAGGGATCTGGCGTTGCTGTGAGCTGTGGTGTAGGTCACAGACCTGGCTTGGATCCCACGTTGCTGTGGCTGTGGGATAGGCCAGCAGCTTCAGTTCTGATTCAACCCCTAGCCTGGGAACTTCCATATGCCATGGGTGTGGCCCTTAAAAAAAATAAATAAATAAAGTGCCAGGCCTTCCCTCTAATTTTCCTATGAATTTCTGTGCGCAGCTGTTAAATTTATTAAGCAAAAAGAACTTGAGACTGAAATGGCTCTAATACTGTAGCAGCCCAAGTAAGCAATTTAGAGATCTAAGCCTGTAAATGCTTCAAGGTTATGACATTTAAACCTAAGAACAATCACAGACAGCCAACTAGGCTTTAAACTATAGCCAATCAATAAATTCCTTACTTTGCTTCCCGGTCTTCTCTATTAAAGTTGCTGCCTAGATCCCATGGATGAAGCTCCACTAACCATTTCTGGTTTTGCACTGCCCAATTGGAATCGATTTTTGCTCAGATAAATTCTTAAAAATGTTTAATATGCCTCATTTTATCTTTAAGTCACATTGCTCACGTCTGCTTTGTATTTGTTAGTTCATGTATGTGTATTTTTTCCTCAGATTGATTTCAAGGAGTTCCCATTGTGGCTCAGTAGTAAGGAACCCAACTAGTATCCATAAAGATTCGGGTTTGATCCCTGACCTCGCTCAGTGGGTTAAGGATCCGGTGTTGCCATGAGTTGTGGTGTAAGTCACGGAAGTAGCTTGGATCCCACGTTGCTGTGGCTGTGGTGTAGGCTGGCGGCTACAGCTCCGATTTGACCCCTGGCCTGGGATCCTCTGTATGCTGTGGGTTTGGCCCTAAAAAGAAAAAAAAAAAAATTGATTTCAAGTGCCTTGCGTTAAATTTTTTTTTTTTTTTTGGCTTCTTTGCAGAGTTGTGAATTCATTAAGATTATTGAATGAATGCATGGATAGATTAATTAAATAATGTGAAACTGGTTTAACTCAGAGGAATCTGAGGGAAATACTTAACTAAAAAGTCTTAACTAGATTAAAAAGTCTAAGTCCAAACAGCCACAGCCACAACTGGGGATCTGAGCTGCATTTGCAACCTACACCACAGCTCACAGCTCAGCAGGATCCTCAACCCACTGAGCAAGACCAGGGATTGAACCTGCATCCTCAAGGATACTAGTCAGGTTTGTTACCGCTGAGCCACAACAGTAACTCCACAACAGCTCTGAGGGTTATGATGTAGATGATTCAACTGAGTGACCTATCTCTGTACTGTGCTCTCCTCCTTGAGTGTTTTTTACTGGAATCACTCATTTCTGAACCTAACTCATTCACTGTTTACATTATTTCTTCTCCATAGAAGTGACTTGACTTCAGTGACTGACATATGTTAAGTCCTCCAAAGTAATGAATATGTGTTGTGTTAGCTTTTGCAATAAAAGTAAAAGTTCTTTCATTGCAGAAACCCAGTTTTTTGTTTTTTCTTTTTAGGGCCACACCTGCAAGCATATGGAAGTTCTGAGGCTAGGGGTCAAATCGGAGCTGCAGTTGCTAGCCTATGCCACAGCACGGTAACACCAGCTCCTTAACCCACTGATCGAGGCCAGGGATCAAACCCTCCTCCTCATGGATACTAGTTGGATTTGTAACCTGCTGAGCCACAATGGGAATTCCTGGGAACCCAGTATTTGAAGTAGTTTCACACAGGCAGATTTTTTTTTTTTTTTGGCCCCATCCTTGGCATGTGGAAGTTCCCAGGGCCAGGGATCAAACCCAAGCCAAAGCAGTGACAATGCTGGATCTTTAACCTGCTATGCCACAAAGGAACTCTCTCTCTTACACACACACAGACACACACACAGACACACAGTCATACACACACACAGTAGAATTAATACAATTCTGAATTTATAGTGGGTGCTTAATAAATGTTTCTGAGTGGCTGAATAAATTGCAAAGAAAAATATTTTACCTTTAAAAGAAAGAGTCTTCTTTCCCTAAGTCTGTGTTTTTCAGTGTGGTACTGGACTCCCTGTATTAGAATCTTGAGATGCTTGTTAACAGCAGAAATTCTTTAGCCACAGACCTACTGGCATCAGAATCTTATGAGGGCAAGGTTGAATAGGTGGGTGTAAGGACCAAAAATCTGTACTTTTAACAAGTGCCTCAAGCGATTCTGATGCACTTGCACCATTGCCCTAAGTACAAGGTAGGACAAACAAGTCCCAGGAAGGCACTTGCTAATTGCTCAGCAATGAAGAGCATGGACCTTGAAGCCAGACTGCCTGAGTTTATCACAAAATGTATGATCTGGGCATGCTCTTTAACTGCCCTGTGACTCAGTTTCCTCATCTACAAAATAGAAAGAACAGTATAATTATCTCAGAAAGGTAAGGATTAAATGAGTCAATATATGTAAGGTGCTTGGAAGAGAGCCTGTCTATATAAGCACTCTGTGTGTTTGCCATGATCAGAAAAGGATGCACTTTCCAGCAAAATGGTATACATTTCTGTATAGAGCCTCTCCAATTGTAGAAGACCTAACCTGCAGAGTTTGTCTTTTTTTTTTTTTTTTTTTTTTTTGCCTTTTGTACGGCCGCTCCCATGGCATATGGAGGTTCCCAGGCTAGGGGTCGAATCGGAGCTGTAGCTGCTGGTCTGCACCAGAGCCACAGCAGCTCGGGATCCGAGCCATGTCTGGGACCTACACCTCAGCTCACGGCAACGCCGGATCCTTAACCCACTGAGCAAGGCCAGGGATCGAACCTGCAACCTCATGGTTCCTAGTCGGATTCGTTAACCACTGCGCCACGACAGGAATTCCGAGTTTGTCCTTTTTTTCCTTTCTCCTTTTCTGTTTTAGAGGAGTAGACACTTCAAGCTATGATATTGCCTTACTGCAGGGCAAACCTGCACAAAGAAAGCTTAGATCTTTCACCACATGCTGCTGAGCCAGAGATCAGTACTCAGTCTTCAGGACAGCTTACCCGTAATTAAAATCAAATAAAAAGGGCAGGAATTCAAATGAGTCCAACGTATTTTCTCACTTACCAGAAAGTGTTTGGATAGCTACAGAGGGTAACAAAACAGAAAGCCTATTGTAGCCACAACTCTCCAGCCAAGTCATCTCCTGTCCCGTCTCAGTGGAGATCACTTTGCCCATGGGGCCTCTTCTTCCTTCCTACTCTTATCTCCAGGACGTCTGCTAGCCTCTGGTAGATGGAAAACATTCCCAAGACTGAACCAGAGAGTTTATAACTCTCCCTCATAGCGTAAGATGAGCTTTGGCAACTGATCACTCGAGGCTGAATCCTTGATGGCAGGTGTGCCTGGGAAATTTAGGGCAGTTTTTCTACAATGGGCTCCTTGTTGGTGTTGACTCCAGACTGGATATGATTTTTTTTTTTTTTTTTTTTTTGCTTTTTAGGGCCCCACCCAAGCATGTGGAAGTCACCAGGCTAGGGGTAGGATTGGAGGTACAGCTGCCGGCCTATACCGCAGCCACAGCAACGTAAGATCTGACCCTTGTCTGCAACCTACACCACAGCTCATGGCAATGCCAGATCCTTAACCCACTGAGCGAGACCAGGGATTGAACCTGCATCCTCATGGATTCTAGGGGGGTTGTTTAACTGCTGAGCCACGAAGGGAAATCCCCAGATTGGATATGATTAATGGAATCATTTTTTTAATAACTATTTTTTTATTAAAGTATAGTTGATTTACAACATTGTGCCACCAAACATTGTGTATACCAAAGTGACCCGGTCATATCAGAATGGACTCTTGGAGTTCCTGGCATGGTGCAGTGGAAACAAATCCAACTAGGAACCATGAGGTTGTGGATTCGATCCCTGGCCTCGCTCAGTGGGTTAAGGACCTGGTGTTGCCGTGAGCTCTGGTATAGGTCACAGACTCAGCTCGAATCTGGTGTTGCTGGAACCTCCATATGCCTTGGGAAAAAACAAAAAACAAGAAAACAATGGATTTTTAAAATTAGACTTTCTTCTTCTTTTTTTTTTTGTCTTTTCAAGGGCTGCACCCGCAGCATATGGAGGTTCCCAGCCTAGGGGTCTAATCGGAGCTATAGCCGCCAGCCTACACCAGAGCCACAACCACTCCAGATCTGAGCCGTGACTACAACCTACACCACAGCTCACAACAATGCCAGATCCTTAACCCACTGAGTGAGGCCAGGGATTGAACTCGCAACCTCATGGTTCCTAGTTGGATTTGTTTCTGCTGCGCCATGATGGGAACTCCAGGATAATTTTTTAATGAATCAATTCTTTTAAAAATTATTGCATTGTAATATATGAAGTACATCTCAATTAGTTTTTTTTTTCTTCTTAGGGCCGCACCCATGGCATATGGAAGTTCCCAGGCTAGGTGCGGAATCGGAGCTGTATCTTCGGCCTATACCACAGCTCTCGGCAATGCTGGATCCTTAACCCACTGAGCAAGGCCAGAGATTGAAACTTCGTCCTCATGGATGCTGGTCAGATTCATTTCCACTGAGCCACAATGGGAATTCCTGAATTGTATCTCAATTAAAAAAATGATTCTAAGAGTTCCCACTGTGGCTCAGGATCGGATGTTGTGTCTGTAAGGATTCAATCCCTGGCCTCTAATTTTCCATCGCTCACCAAAAGTAAGTTTTCCTTCCATGAAATTTAATTCTACTTAAAGTGTTTTTTAAAAAAATATTTATATATAGGGAGTTCTCAGCAGCTACAGCTCTGATTGGACCCCTTGCCTGGGAACCTCCATATGCCGTTGGTGCAGCTATAAAAAGACAAAAAAAACATATTATATATAGAAAAGTTGGAGTTCCCGTTGTGGTGCAGAGGAAACAAATCCAACTAGGAACCTTGAAGTTGCGGGTTCGATCCCTGGCCTTGCTCAGTAGGTTAAGGATCCGGTGTTGCCGTGAGCTGTGGTGTAGGTTGCAGATGCAGCTTGGATCTGGCGTAGCTGTGGCTGTGGCATAGGCCAGGGGCTACAGCTTCAATTGGACCCCTAGCCTGGGAGCCTCCGTATGCTGCAGGTGCAGCTGTAAAAAGGACGAAAGACAACACACACAAAAAAAAAAGAAAAAGAAAAAGAAAAGTTGCAAGAATATTACAAGATCCCTAGGATAGTCTTCACCTTAAAACCATTATATATAAATACATATAGTCTACTTCTTTATTTCTTTTTTTATAATGATTTTTATTTTTTCCATTATACCTGGTTTATAGTGTTGTGTCAATTTTCTACAGTATAGCAAGGTAACCCAGTCACACATACATGTATACATTCTATTTTCTCACATTATCATTCTCCATCATAAGTGACTAGATATATTTCCCAGTGCTATATAGCAGGTACTTCTTTATTTCTATTTATTTATATACTTTTTCTTCCCCTGAGAAATTTAAGAGTAAGTTGCAAGCACAATGCCTTTCTAACCTTAATTCTTAACTGGAAAAAGTGTACCGCACCCAGGAACTATAGAGTAATCCAGTATCGGTCTTTTCAGCAACACCCACTCAGGCAGATTATAATCAATGTTGATAGCATCACTTTCAAATTCTAGCATCGTCTAACTTGAACAATGGTAGATAAAAATCCAACTGTAAGAATAATTAATAGTCTTTGCTCAATAGACATTAACTAAAAATTATGTTGGTGCCTTAATGAATAAAAGAATAAAACATATCCATATGTTGCTCATTTGAGAGTTGTTGAGCTTAACAAAGATTTATGTTATTTCCCCCTGTATTTTCCTCTTATACACTGAACCATTTTCTTTCAGGGTGAGAAGAGGATTTAAAATAAAATTGCAGATGGAGGGAGTTCCCGTCATGACTCAGTGATTAAAGAATCCAACTAAGTAAGAATGATGACGTTTGGGGTTCGATCCCTGGCCTCACTCAGTGGGTTAAGGATCCCACGTTGCTGTGAGCTGTGTTGTAGGTTGCAGACTCGACTCGGATCTGACATTGCTGTGGCTGTGGTGTAAGCCACTGGCTGTCTCTCCTATTTGACCCCTAGCCTGGGAACCTCCATATGCTGCAGTTGCAGCCCTAAAATAAATAAATAAATAAATAAATAAATAATACATATAAATTTCTTTCCAGTGCTGTCTTTTTCAAACAAAGCACTCTTTTTTTTTTTTTTTTTTTTTTTTTTGGTCTTTTTGCTATTTCTTTGGGCCGCTCCCACGGCATATGGAGGTTCCCAGGCTAGGGGTCGAATGGGAGCTATAGCCACCGGCCTACGCCAGAGCCACAGCAACGCGGGATCCGAGCCGCGTCTGCAAACTACACCACAGCTCACGGCAACGCCGGATCGTTAACCCACTGAGCAAGGGACCAAACCCGCAACCTCATGGTTCCTAGTCGGATTCACTAACCACTGAGCCACGACGGGAACTCCCAAACAAAGCACTCTTGGGTAGAAAATCACTGCATAGATCAGCATAATAAGAGAGCAAAATGGCCAAGGTCATCTCTATGAGGAAGAAAGTTTTATAGCAGCAAATTGCTGGCAACAGTTTAGACCCTTATTCCCGGTTTTAAGCCAAACCTTTGGAACATAATTGTTTCTTTTTTTTTTTTTCTTTTTTGCTTTTTAGGGCTGCACCTGCAGCAAATGGAAGTTTCCAGGCTGGGGTTTGAATTGGAGCTGCAGCTGCCAGCCTATACCAAAGCCACAGCAACCCGGGATCCCAGACGGCTCTGTGACCTACACCACAGTTCACATAACCCACTGAGTAAGGCCAGGGATCGAACCGCATCCTCACGGATACTAGTCAGGTTTGTTACTGCTGAGTCACAATGGGAACCTCCTATTTCTCATATTTAAGAGGACAGGGAGTTCCTGTTGTGGCACATCGGAAATGAATCTGACTGGTATCCATGAGGTTGCAGACTTGATCCCTGGACTTGCTCAGTGGGTCTGGGATCCCGAATTGCTGTGGCTGTGGCGTACGCTAGCAGCTGCAGCTTTGATTTGACTTCTAGCTTGGGAATGTCCATACGTTGCAGGTGTGGCCCTAAAAAGCAAAAAAAAAAAAAAAAAAAAAAAAAAAGGGGGCAAATTTGTGAAAGTTGTCTAAATCTTGGTTAGAACCTCATCATCCTGTGTGCTCCCTAATGTGAAACTGGCCTCTTACTCGATGAATACAACCTGACTTACTGTTTTAGTAGCATCCAATATTTTGAGTGTACTGCCATCTTTCTGGTACCAATGAGGCTTTGGTTAATTAAGGTCTGGTTGATTAATTAGGAAAAATACTTTATAATATAAACACAAGTAAAATGCACTTTATGGAGTTCCCTTGTGGCGCAGCATGTTAAGAATCCATTGTTGTCACTACAGCAACTCTGCTGCTTGCTGCGTCATGGATTTGATCCCTGGTCCGGGAACTTTCACAAGTGGAGGGTGTGGCCCAACAAAAAAACAAACAAAAATGCACTTTATTTTTGTTGTGCTGATACCAAAGGTAAAAAAACCAGCTAAACTTATTGCCTTTTCTAGAAGTGCAGTGTCACTGAATATTTATTAAGCTTCCTTGGTATGTGATAATCTTTTTTTTTTTCTGCACCTATGGCATATGTAGTTCCCAGGGTAGGGACTGAACCCATGCCTCAGCATCGAGTGGGGCTGCTGTAGTGACAAAACTGGATCCTCCACCCAATGCACCTTAGCAGGATCTCCCATGATACTCTTTTATGTATCTGTTCATGTGGAAATACATTTAAAAGTTGATGATGCAATGTGATTTGATTGCACTGTGACTGAGGAGGCTGTGATTTTTCCACAAAGATAATGTTTCTTTTCATACTTTGAATGACACCAGGACAGCAACTAGTTAAGGATAAGAGCTAACAACATTAAACAAAAATTTTCCAGTGTTTTTAAAAAAAGAACATGATTAAGTAGTTGTCACGGTATCTTCCTCATTTTGTTATGCCTCATTCTTTGATTAAAATGACATCTTTACTATAAGCACTAAACATTGCTAAGTATCATCTTGACTGGATTTGCTCATGCTGTGTTTCTAAGTTTACTTTCTCAGGGTTAACTCATACACCTGTTTGGGGAGGTTTTTTGTTTTTTTTTTTTAAGGAGGGAGGTGGCTTACTTTAGTGTCACAGAATTTCCATAATGATTTGCCACATGATTTTCCATTATCTTTTTTTTTTTTTTTTTTGGCTTTTTGTCTTTTCTAGGGCCGCACCTATGTCACATGGAGGTTCCCAGGCTCTGGGTCTAATTGGAGATGTAGCCGCTGGCCTACACCACAGCCACAGCAATGTCAGATCCGAGCCGAGTCTGTGACCTACAACACAGCTCACAGCAACTCAGGATCCTTAACCCACTGAACGAGGCCAGGGATCGAACCCAAAACATCACCGTTCTTAGTTGGATTCGTTAACCACTGAGCCACGATGGGAACTCCCTCCATCTGCAAGTCTTTAGGGTAAGTTGGGAACACATATGGGCATCACCTATGGCTTTTCATAAGTCTCTGATAATTTTATTTTTTTGTTGATTTTAATTTTATTTGATCATTCACGTGCCAATCACAAACATCCTGGTTGCACTGAAATAATTTTGGATGAAATAATTTATTTACTTTTTGTCTTTTTAGGGCTGCACCTGTGGCATATGGAGGTTCCCAGGCTAGGGATCTAATTGGAGCTGTAACTGCTGCCCTACACCACAGTAATGGCAACGCCAGATCCAAGCCACGTCTTCGACCTACACCACAGCCCATGGCAACACCGGATCCTTAACTCACTGAGTGAGTGAGATTGAACCCACATTCTCATGGATACCCGTCAGATTTATTTCTGCTGAGCCACAATGGGAACTCTCTCTGATAACTTTAGATATACTTTAGGAAGAAGAAAAAAATCTTTTATTTACATTATGCTAAATTAACAGTACCTATTTATCTTTCATAAACTTGTGTTCCATGAAACACTGCCCAGTATCTGATAAGCAATAAGTAGGGGACTATGTGTTACTTATTACTGTGTCTTTTGGTGTTGAGCATAAAACAGTACATGTTGTAGGAGACTGATACACTTTTGATGAATTGAAACAATTCATTGCAAAATTCTAGTTTGCAGATAAAAACTCAGTACATAAGGGCAAGAAAGGATTGACTTGGAATTCCCATTATGGCTCATCATCAGTAACGAACCCAACCAGTATCCATGAGGATGTGGGTTTGACCCCTGGTCCTGCTCAGTGGGTTAAAGAATCCAGAGCGTTGGCATGAGCTGCAGTGTAGGTTGCAGAGGAAGCTTGACTCCCAAGTTGCTCATGACTTTTTTTTTTTTTTTTTGCTTTTTAGGGCCAAACTTGAGGCATATGGAAGTTCCCAGACTAGGTGTTGAATAGGAACTGCAGCTGCTGGCCACAGCCACAGTCACACCAGATCTGAGCTACGTCTGTGACCTACACCACAGCTCATGGCAACAGTGGAGCCTTAACCCACTGAGCGAAGCCAGGGATGATACACACAACCTCATGCTTCCTAGTCAGATTCCTTTCCGATGCGCCACTATGGGAATTTCAAGATTTGCTTTTTCTGGGCATTTCTGTCATGGCTCAGTGGAAATGAATCCAACTAGTATCCATGAGGATGTAGGGTTAAAGATCTGATGTTGCTGTGGGCTGTGGTGTAAATCACAGACAGCTCAGATCCTGCGCAGGCGTAGGCTGGCAACTGCATCTCCTATTCAACCCCTAGCCTGGGAACTTGCAGGTGCGGCCCTAAAAAGCAAAAAAAAAAAAAAAAAAAAAAAAAAAGATTTGCTTTTTTTATGCTCATTATTTGACCCTTTTTCTTTCTTTATTTTTTATTTTATTTTAATTTTATTTTTTGTCTTTTTAGGGCTGTACCCACAGCATATGGAGGGTCCCAGGCTAGGTGCTGAATCAGAGTTGTAGCTGCTGGCCTACACCACAGCCACAGCAACACCAGATCCAAGCCATGTTTGTGATATATACCACAGGTCACAACAAGACTGGTCCTTAACCCACTGAGTAAGGCCAGGGATCGTCGTGCATCCTCATGGATACTAGTTAGATTTATCGTCTCTGAACCATGACAGGAACTTCCTGTTTTTCATTTTTTAAAGTTTCATTGAGGAGTTCCTGTCATGGCTCAGTGGTTAACAAACCCGGCTGGCATCCATGAGGATGTGAGTCGATCCCTGGCCTTGCTCAATGGGTTAAGGATCCAGCATTGCTGTGAGCTGTGGTGTAGGTTGCAGACTCAGCTCGGATCCCACATTGCTATGGTTGTGGTGTAGGCCAGCAGCTATAGCTCTGATTCGACCCCTAGCCTGGGAACTTCCATATGCCCCGAGTGCAGCCCTAAAAAGACAGAAAAATTAAAATAAAAGTAAAAATAAAATTTCATTGAAGTATAGTTGATTTACAAGTTTGTAATAATTTCTGCGGTACAATAAAATGATTCATCCATTCTCTTTCAGATTATTTTCCTACAGAGATTATCACAGAATACTGGATAGAATTCTCTGTGCTATTTGGCAGATCCCCGTTGGCCAATTATTCTATATACCACAGTATGCATATGCCAATCCCAAACCCCCCCTGGTCCATCCCTCCTCCACCTGTCCCCTTTGGTAACCATAACTTTTTCAAAGACTGTGAGTCTGTTTCTGTTCTGCAAATAAATATATTTGTATTCTTTTTTTTTTGTCTTTTTGCCTTTTCCAGGGCCACACCTGTGGCATAAGGAGGTTCCCAGGCTAGGGGTCGAATCAGAGCTGTAGCCACTGGCCTGTATACCACAACCACAGCAACATGGGATTCGAGCCACATCTGTGACCTACACCACAGCTCACGGCAACGCCAGATCCTTAACCCACTGAGCAAGGCCAGGGATCGAACCCACAAGCTCATGGTTCCTAGTCGGATTCGTTAACCACTGAGCCATGATGGGAACTCCTGTGTCCTTTTTTTTTAAGATTCCGCATATAAGTGATATCATACGATGTTTGTCTTTCACTATCCGACTAGTTTCACTTAGTATAATCTCTAGTTGCATCCATGTTGCTGCAAATGGCATTATTTCATTCTTTTTCATGGCTGAGTAACAGTCCATTGCAGACACGTACCACTTCTTCTTTATCCATTCATCTGTTGATGGACATTTAGGTTGTTTCCATGCCTTGGCTATTGTAAATAGCACTGCAATGAACATAGGGGTGTATGTAACTTTTCGAATTACAGAACATTTGACCTTTTCTTCAGGTCAGGTTTATCCTTCCCTACGAAGCACTCACTGGTTGCCACAGACTTCGATGATGGCTGCTGCTGCTGCTTTTTTTTTTTTTTTAATGATTTTTATTTTTTCCATTATAGCCATTGTTTACATTGTTCTGTCAATTTTCCACTGCACAGCAAGGTGACCCAGTCACACACATATATATTGCTTCTTATTTTTTTACACCACGCAGGTGGCTGAGCATATTGGGTCTCTATCACATTAGATTTTCTGTTTATCACAGGTAAGAAGAGCTCAATGTCACCTTGTATACTGTAGGCATGGCACTGTCACAACATAGGTACTAAATCAATATTTGATGATGCTCACACTGATCGTAAAGATCAATAGTAAATTATTTACTGTTAAGGGTTCAGATCAGTTGCTTATAGCAAACCTCAAATATTTTACTTACCTGTTTTTTTTAGGAGGAAAAGTGCTTTGGGGGTGACAGCTTTGCTCCAGTGTTCCAGTGCAGGCCTCCCTTCCAGACCCCTGCAGACTGGCTCAGCTTGTACCCAGCCACAGCCTTCTCAATTTGTATTGTCTTAGTTTTTCTGGAATCCCAGGGATGTGGAGGAGGATCAAATATTTAAAAAAAAGAAAGTCCAAGTGTTTTTTCATGAGTTAATTGTGAACATATTGTACAAAGGATAACAAAAGAATAGACATTATAGACATTGCAGGAGTTTATAATCTAATGGGACAGGAGTTCCCGTCGTGGCACGGTGGTTAACGAATCCGACTAGGAACCATGAGGTTGTGGGTTTGATCCCTGGCCTCTCAGTGGTTTAAGGATCTGGCGTTGCCGTGAGCTGTGGTGTCGTTTGCAGACGCGGTTCGGATCCCTTGCTGCTGTGGCTCTGGCGTAGGCCAGTGGCTACAGCTCTGATTAGACCCCTTGCCTGGGAATCTCCATATGCCGAGGGAGCAGCCCTAGAAAAAGCAAAAAGACCAAAAAAAAAAAAAAAATCTAATGGGACAATGTGGATACACACAACTGAAAATATGTAGGAATAGATAACACAATAACACAAACTATATATCACGTATGAACAACTGTATCTCCATACTCAGAACCAGAAATAGTCAAGGAAGACCTGATAGAAGGAGAGAGGCAGGAAGAGGGGAGAGGAAGGAAGGAAGAAAAGGCAAGATGGGAAGGGGTCCTAGGATGGAGAGACGAGGCTATGTGGAGCTCTGGGGTGGGTGTGGATGACCTCTCTGTGGTATAGATGGCCAGCTGGGTCATGAGAGTGGCCCTTACACTCCACAGCAGGTTAAGAGACTGGCTGAGTAAGGAGGAAGAGGTAAACTGAAAAGGAACCAGAAGCCTCGCTATAAAAGATGGACAGTTTCTATGAGGGGCTGCTTGCAGGTTTGCGATATATCCCGAACAGCAATTGAGGAAGATGAATTGTGCTATAATAATAATAATAGCCAACATGTATTGAACACTTGCCATATGCCGGATGCATGTATGTATGTGTTTCTGTATTAGCCCATTTTATCTTACAACAGCACTGTGAAGGAGACACTGACATCTCTATCGTCTAGGCAAGGATACCAAGGTAAGTATCTATTCAAGTGCTTCTGAATAGCAAGGAGACTGGACTATGAACTTAAGTGGACTGACTCTGACCCATTATGTGCCACAGCCTCTCTATTCCTGCAGAACTCTTCATCTACATGGCAATGAGGAGATTCCTGAGAAGGTTGTAGTAGTCTGAGGCATATAGTGATCAGACCCCAAGTTTAGATTGTGATCATAGAAAAACAAGGAAGAGATGAAACTGAGAAAAATTCCTATTGGAGAATCAATCAGACTTGCTAGATATATTTGAAAATGCAGAAGAGGAGTTCCCGTTGTGGCTCAGTGGGTTAGGAACCTGATGTGGTCTCTGTGAGGATATGGGTTCGATCCCTGGCCTTGCTCAGTGGGTTAAGGATCCAGTGTTGACAGGAATTGTGATGTAGATTGCAGACGTGACTGGCATCCGGCATTGCCGTGGCCGTGGCATAGGCTGGTGGCTGCAGATCTGATTTGACCCCTAGCCTGGGAACTTTTATAGGCTGCACTTATGGCTGTAAAAAGAAAATGCAGAAGAGAGAGACTAGGAAGGTAAGGGTGTTTGTGTCTATATGATTTTATTCCAAAAAGGTTTCTCGAGCACTTACTGTATGCCAGAAACTGTTACATGCTATGACAGAAAGAGTGACCCAGACAGGCAAAGACTTTGCATTTATGGAGCAAGATGGTGTTATTAGTTAAAAAAAAAGTTACATATGCATAGACTAAGTCTAGAAGGAACACAACAAATTGGTAACACTGGTTGTTTATGAGGAACAAGATGGAAGCAGGGGCAGAGGTAGAAGGGGAACCAGTGTTACTCTTAATGGATTTTAACATGTGACCTGTTATCTATTCAAAAATCACAATTATTTTTTGAAAACTGAGATAATAAGGCTGTATATGTACTAAGACATATATGTGTAGGTGTGTGTGTATCTATTTGCCTGTGTGTTCATAGACTTTCTGGCATTTCATCTAAACAACTAGCAAAACTGGACACCTCTGGGAGGGAAACTGGGCAGGTGGGGAATAGAGGTAGGAGAGTGACTTCACTCTACAGTCTTCTGTATCATTTGTATTTTTATGAATTTGGTTATTGCGGGACTTCAAGGTTTCTCCAAGGAGATAAAATTCAAAAAGCTTCTGGCTGAGATAAGAATTGCCAGGCCCTTATCAGCCCACCTGTCTCACTGTAGTTGTTACAATGTTCCTAAGAACCTCTCCACCCCAACAACTTGGCCTACTCCTTCCCACCACCCCATTACACAAAAGGTGTGTAGCCCACTCCTTACTACACCCCACTACACAAAAGGTGTGTAGCCCACCCCTTACCCCGCCCCTAGAGGGGTAACATATGCCCCCAACCAACCAGCAGATGTAGCCAAAGACCCCATCCTTCCCCCACCAACCATTAAGTGTATCAGAAGACCCCATTCATCCCCAACCAATCAGCAAATGTATCAGAAGACCCCATTCTTCTCCAACCAATCAGCAAGTGTACCAGAAGACCCCCATTCTTCCTCAGCCAATCAGCAAGTGTATCAAAAGACCGCATTCTTTCCCAACCAATCAGCACGTCAACAGGTGTATGGAAAGACCACTCCTCAAATTCCTTTGTCTTTGGGCTATAAAAACAGATGTGACCATGCTCCCGGGGTGGGCTCTCCCAGATTATCAGGAAGTTGACCCGCTGTGTTAACAGTGCCTCTTGCCTCAATAAACTTGTCTTTTCTACACGTTGGTTTAAATCCGGAAAATTCTTTTTCCACAACAGTTACTGATTATATTATCCATGTATAAATATTAATTTAAAAATTGAGTTTGCTAGTGTTCTCTTATGGCTCAGTGGGTTAAGGATCTGGCATTGTCACTGCTGTGGCTCTGACTATAGCTGTGGCATGGGTTTGATCCCTGGCCCAGGAACTTCTCCATGCCACAGACGCCTCAGCAAAAAAATAAAAATGAATTTTGAAAATAGTAAGCAGAAACCTAGGAATAGAGGTTTTATATACAAAGTTGCACAGGTTTTTAACATTTTTTGTATGCTAGTGTGCTTTCACCAAGTTGTAACTTTTACTAAACTTAACATTCAAAGAAAAAGTGGGTGTATGTGTGCACATTTGGTGTAGGGCAAGCAGCAAAAACATTGGTGTTGTCAAAATAAGGGAATTGAAATATTTTGGCCTTTGGCTAATGTGGGAGAAACTTCTCAGCTATCAAAATTCTCTAGATAAGTGTTCAAAGAACGCCTAAGGCAGTTTCACTTCATACAATAGAAACACTGTTGAAACAGGTTCAGCTGGTGGCCAACCTCCACCCATAGGCTTCAGGGTTTTTGTGTTTTCTTGTAAGAACTAAGCCTGACATGACAGCCTGTACTGGGCTTTCAATCTGAATTGATCCACTGAGTCACAAACACAGTTTGGATCATGAAACCCCTGATTCTTTCACAGAAGTTGTGATAGGGATGCAGTAAGATAGTTTCACAGGTAGTTACGGAAGTTCCATTAAGGCACCATAGACAGAGAGGGAACCCCAGGGGACTTTGGGAGACCAGCGCTAAGTTAATAATTGCTCAGGAGGGCCATCAGAATGAGGCAGGCTTGCTTGACTAGTGGAGGCATGAGATATACCTCAGGTCGTTAGGTGAGGGATGGGGTGAAGGCTGCATTCAGGTTCAGACCAAGGGCTGGAGTTTAATGCCCACCCTTCTGCTGATTGGAATAAGCACCATGACACTCCTAGTTTGAACTTAGAGTCAAATACTCTCTGACATGATACTAAGGAGGAGTGACAACTCAAAGAGGCAGAGGCAGTCTTTTTCCACCCCCATGCCCCTTGGATTATATAACTGTAGCCCACCTAATCCTTGGGCAGAGTTTCCTTGCCTGGCCACTTGCATCTCTCACAGGCATCCTATCCTATCACTTTGTCTCTCGCTGAATTCCTTCTGTGTTGAAGCACAAAGAAACTGAGCCTCAGTAAGTCCAGACACTGGGTGAGTGATCTTAAATTGAAAAGAGTGGGTTCAAGTCCCAATCTGGGTTTAGGCTGGATTTGAGTCCTGGCATAAGGGCTCTGGCTAGGTTCAAGTCATAAATGCTGTCAGTTTCAGCAGGATAGCCATTTTTTTTTTTTTTTTTGCTTTTTAGGGCCACACCTGCAGCATATGTATGTTCCCAGGTTAGGGGTCAAATTGGAGCTGCAGCTGCCGGCCTACATCACAGCCACAGCAACTCGGGATCCCAGCCCAGTGTGCAAATTACACCACAGCTCATGGCAACGCTGGATCCTTAACCCACTGAGCAAGGCCAGGGATCGAACCCGAGTCCTCATGGATACTAGTCAGGTTCTTAACCTGCTGAGCCACAATGAGAATTTCCAACTTTCAGGGTTTTAAAACAGTTTAATTGAACTATAATTGACAAAAATTTGCACATATTAACAAGTGTTCAGCATGATATATTTTAGTATGTGTATAGCTATCCACCACAATCAAGATAATAAACACATCCGTCACCTCTAAAAATTTCTTCCTGCTTTTTTGTAATCCTCCCGTCCTGTCACTCCAGACCTTCTCCCCTCCCTAGACAACCACTCATGTGCTTTCTGTCACTATAGAAGACTTGGCGTTTTGTAGAATTTTATATAAATGAAATCATACAGGATGTATTTTTTCTTCTTACACTCAGCATAGTTACTTAGAGATTTATCTATGTTGTAAGTACCAAGAATTCTTTTTCATTCAAATATTTAAGATTATAAGTCCACACTCATTCTAACAAATACCACAGAGATCTTGCGTATTCGTTACCCAGTTTCCCCCAGTGTTAACATTTTGTAAAACTGTAGTACCCTATAGCAACCGGGATACTGGCATTGACACAACCTACCAATCTTATAGTCTTTTTGAATGTGTACATTTAGTTCTAAATAGTTTTGTTTTTGTTTTATGGCCGCACCCTTTGCTTATGGAAATTCTGGGGCCTGAGGATTGAATCCAAGCTGCATCTGCTACCTACATCGCAGCTGTAGCAATGGCAGATACTTAACATAGCTAAGGATATATTTCACATCTCTGGGTAAATATATAAGAATGGAATGGCTGATTGATGTGCTAGCTGGATTCTTAGCTTTTAAAGAAACTGACAAAATTTTTCAAAGTGGCTGTACCCACCAGCAGTGTTTGGAAATTCTAGTGGCTACACATTCTCTCCAACACTCCAACCTTTTTTAAAAGTCAGCTTGGAGGAGTTCCCACTGTGGCATACTGAGTTAAGGATCTGGCTGCAGCTGTAGTGTAGGTTGATGCTGTGGCTCTGATTCAGTCCTGGGTCAGGAACTTCCATAGGCTGCAGGTGCAGCCGAAAAAAAGAAAAAAAAAAAAACCTCAGCTTTGAGATATAATCTACATACCATACAATTTACCCATTTATTTAAAGTATACAATTACATTGTCCTTAGTGTATTCACTGGGAGGGGCCGTCTGTCACCACAGTCAATTTTAGGACATTTTCCTCACCCCTGAAAGAGCCCCCCACATCACAATGAGGTCACTCCTCATTCTCTCTCCAACCCTTAACACAAATCCTATGTAACCATACTGACATACTATCTGTCTCTATGGACTTGCCTTTGTCTGGACATTTTATGTAAATGGATTTGTACAATATTTGGACTTTGGTGACTAGTATCTTACAGACATGATAGCATTTTCAAGGTTCGTTCATGTTGCAGCACATATCCATACTTCACTCCTGCTTATCCCACAAATCCACTCACCAATGGATGGACATTTGGGTTAATTCTACATTGCAGCCATTTAATTCATTCAACTCATTCATTTTGGCTGTGCCTGAAGCACATGGAAGTTCCCAGGCCAGGGACTGAACCAAGCCACAGCATCGACCAGAGCCACTGCAGTGACAATATGGGATCCTTAACCTGCTGCACCACAGTGGAACCCCTGCAGCCTTTAATTTTTATTGTCTTTTTTTAAAATGGCTGAAACCACGGCATATGAAAGTTCCCAGGCTAGGGTTGAGTTGGAGCGGCAGATGCCAGCCCTCGCCACAGCCAAAGTAACTCAGGATCTGAGCCATATCTGGGACCTCCACCGCAGCTCTTGGCAATGCCGGATCCTTAATCTACTGAATGAGGCCAGGGATCGAACCTGCATCTTCATGGATACTAGTTGGGAACTACTTTTTTCCCACCTTTCTTTGTTTTTGCCCTGCAGACTATTAAATTGAAGCCATTCTTAAGTATGTAGTGATACTTCATGGTGATTAATTTTAATTTTTTTTGGTCTTTTTTTCCTTTTAGGGCCACATCCATGGCATACGGAGGTTCCCAGGCTAGAGGTCTAATTGGAGCTGTAGACGTTGGCCCACGCCAGAGACACAACAACGTGGGATCTGAGCAGTGTCTGTGATCTACGCCACAGCTCACGGCAACACCGGATCCTCAACCCACTGAGCAAGGCCAGGGATCGAACCTGCAACCTCATGGTTCCTAGTTGGATTCGTTAACCACCGAGCCATGATGGGAACTCCTATTTTTTTTATTTTTGTCTTTTTAAGGCTGCACCCG
The DNA here is from genome assembly GCF_054392235.1 of Sus scrofa. Taxonomy (NCBI): domain Eukaryota; kingdom Metazoa; phylum Chordata; class Mammalia; order Artiodactyla; family Suidae; genus Sus; species Sus scrofa. Next base: position 77,041,377 of record NC_139383.1, on the reverse strand, counting down.
GGGGGCATGTGGAGGTTCCCAAGCTAGGGAACCTACAGCTGCTGGCCTACACCACAGCCATAGCAACTCGGGATCTGAACCGCATCTGCGACCTATAATGCAGCTCACCGCAACGCCAGATCCTTAACCGGCCAACAGAGGCCAGGGATCGAACCCAAGACCTCATGGATGCTAGTCGGGTTCATTAACCGCTAAGCCACAATGGGAATTCCTGAAGCAACAACTTTTATTAGGTTCTACAATGGTAATTATTTGAAATGGGATGATCTACCAGCACTTGAATGTGTTTTGAATGAACAATCTCATGAATGAGTGAGCTCTGTTACAGGGCATAGCATTTGCTCCCAAAGGCATTTGGATCCGTTTTCTTTATGAGGGTGGCATGACTTTGACAAAGATGGGAAAATGACCTTCATGTCCTGTCTCCCCTCCCCTGTTCCCCAGTTTCTACACTGCAAAAGTACCTAGAGCTCTATCAGCACTGCAAAATGTCTGCTGACTCATATCAGCCACAAACTGTTACCAGTTTGTAACCAGATAAGTACAGAAACTGAGGGCAAGTGTTTTAAGAGTTTTTATAATATTTGGCAGAGTAACTTTGCCAGCTGAATTAATTTTTTAAAACCAGGCTGTATCTGTAAAAAATTCATTGTCATAGAAATTGACTTATTGCAGTTTACAGAGTCATCAGTCTTTGACAGACTAGAAATAAAAACTGGTCCTGGAGTTCCCGTCGTGGCTCAGCAGTGAATGAATCCAACTAGAAACCACGAGGTTGTGGGTTTGATCTCTGGCTTTGCTCAGTGGGTTAAGGATCCGGCATTGCTGTAAGCTCTGGCATAGGTCGCAGAAGTAGCTTGGACTCGAGTTGCTTGGCTCTGGCGTAGGCTGGCAGCAACAGATCCGATTAGACTCCTACCCTGGGAATCTCCATATGCCGTGGGAGTGGCCCTAGAAAAGGCAAAAAGACAAAAAAACAAAAACAAAACTGGTCCTTTGGGTCAAAATTTAACACTGTTCTAGGAGACCCTATAGGCCGAGTGCAATAGAAAAAAGCCTAGTGATTCCTGTGTCAGACCAGCCTTGTCTTTCTAAATGTGTGGATTCCACTGGCCTGTCTCTGAACCTACCTGTTCTTACTGTAACCCTGGCCTCTGACCTATTTCTGCATCAGAGGGAGCTGACTTCTAAACTCACACTACTGGACTTCCCTTCCAGGCTCAGTGGTTAACGAACTTGACTAGGATCCAGGAAGATGTGGTTTTGATCCCCCATCTTGCTCAGTGGGTTAAGGATTGGTGTTGCCATAAGCTGTGATGTAGGTTGCAGATGTGGCTCGGATCCTGAGGTGCTGTGGCTTTGGCATGGGCCGGCAGTTGTAGCTCCAGTTGGACCCCTAGCCTGGGAATTTCCATATGCTGCAAGTGCAGCCCTAAAAAGCAAAAAAAAAAAAAAAAAAAAAGAAAAGAAAAAATCACACTACTGTCCCTGCATGGTGTAGATTATGGTAGGTGGCTCAACTTTTCTGCTAGATATTATTTACTATAGTTCTATAATTTGCTTTTCTCAGTTAACATGTTATAAGAGTGTTATCATGCCAATAGAGACTTTAGAGTTTTTTTTTTTTCTTGATAGACTTAGTTTTGATAGCATCAATGTATGTTTCTTTTTTTTCCTTTCTTGTCTGATACATGGCATATGGGGTTCCCAGACCAGGGATCAGATCTGAGCTGGAGTTGCAACCTACACCATGGCTGTGGCGAAACTGATCCTTTAACCTATTGTGCCAGGCCAGGGATCAAACCTGTGTCCCAGCACTCCAGTTGCTACAAACCCATTGTGCCACAGGGGAACTCTAGCTTCAACATATGTCAATGTATGATTATCTAACCAATCCCCTTTAGGCCCAGGTTTGCTCTACCAATGGTAGCAATTCTTTCAAATTATAAGTAAATACATTTAAGAAGTTAGCATAAAAGGTTATTTTATTTTTTTTAGGGCCACACCCATGGCATATGGAAATTCCTAGGCTAGGGGTGGAATCAGATCCATAGCTGCCAGCCTAGGCCACAGCCACAGCAATGCAGGATCCGAGCCGCATCTGTGACCTACATCATAGCTCACAGCAAGCTGGACCCTTACTCCACTGAACAAGGCCAGGGATTAAACCCAAGACCTCATGGATACTGGTCAGGTCTGTTAACCGCTGAGCCATGATGGGAACTCCTGTGTCTCACTTTCTAACTTCACTTAGAATAACTTCTAAGTCCATCCATGTTGCTGTGAATGCCATTCTTTCATTCCTTCTTATGGCTAATATTCCATCAAGTGTATGTTCTACATCCTCTTTATCCACTCCTCTGTCAATGAACATTTAGGTGGCTTCCATGTCTTGGCTGTTGTATATAATGTTGCAATGAGCATTGGGGTACATGTATCCTTGTTTGTCTTTTCAGGGGTGCACCTGTAGCATATCAAAGTTCCCAGGCTAGGGGTTGGAGCTGTAGCTGCTGGCCTACACCACAGCCACAGTAATGCTGGATCCGTAACTCAGGGATCAATAGGATAGAACCTGCATTCTCATGGATGCTAGTCAGATTCATTTCTGCTGAGCCACAAAAACTCCACATGTATCTTTTTGAGTCATGGTTTTCTCTGGATAGATACCCAGGAGTGGGATTGCTAGATCATATGGTATTTTTAGTTTTTTTTGAGGAATCTCCATACTGGTTGTACCAATTTACTTTTCCACAATGGTTGTACCAATTTACTTTTCCCACCAACAGTGTAAGAAAGTTCCCTTTTCTCCACACCCTCTCTAGCACTAATGGTTTGTAGACTTTTTGACGATGGCATAAAAGGCTATTCTTTATGAAAGTGCCCATAATCTCACAGTCCAAGCATAGCAATTCTGGATTCTTTTACCCACTCTTTGGTTCATTAAACTCAACATATCCAAAATCAGACCTATTACCCTCTAGCCTAATCTTCCTCCCTTCTCCTGAATTGTCAGTAGAACAAAGCCAGAAAACTAGGTGTTCTACTTACCTCTTTAAGGTGTCATGTTTAGCATTTTGTTTCTTTGACTTCAAGGTATGAATTGTAACATTTCCTTTTTCTTTCTTTCGCACCGGTGGCATATGGAGGTTACCAGGCTAGGGGTTGAATTGGAGTTGTAGCAGCCAGCCTACGCTATAGCCACAGCAAACCGGAATCCGAGCCGCGTCTGCAACTTACACCACAGCTGATGGCAACGCCTGATCCTTAACCCACTGAGGACAGAGACGGTTTCTAGTCAGATTCGTTTCCGCTGTGCCACAACAGGAACTCGAGTTGTGATGTTTCTTACCTCTCCGGTTGCAGGAGTCTTAACTGGTGGCTTGACATCAGTCTAACTTTCTGCAATCCATTTTAAAGCTCCCCTCAGGATTCTTTTTGGCTCCCAAATTAGATTTCTTCAAGATTCTATGAAGAAATTTTCCTTATTATACAGATATCTTGAGCTGAAAAAATTCTAGAGAGTCAGCTCTAAGCCACCAGTAGCTAGTACTCCCAATAAGGGAATTAACGTGATTGGTCCTGGGGGCAGGCGCTGATGGGGAAAAGAAATCCAAATTTAGCACCAAAGTATCCACTGGGAATTTTTCTACCATCTTAAGCACATTCCCTCTTTCCTCCATACTCAGTACCTCCACCTAAATAGATTCTTGCTATTTCTAGAGCAAGCAATTTACCTTGATCTGTTTGAAAAAAGATCTGCTTAAAATGGTACATTCTGGAGGTCCTGCTATGGCATAGTGGGTTAATGATCTGGCTTGTCTCTGTGGAGGTGCCAGTTTGACCCGCAGTCTGGCACAGTGGACTAAGGGACCCAGTGTTGCCACAGTTGCAGCATAGGTTACACCTCTGGCTCGGAGTCCATCCCTGGCCTGCTAATTTCCATATGCTATGGATGTGGCCAAAAAAGAAAAAAAAAATGCTACATCCTTACCCCTCCACCCGCCCCCCCCCAGCCCCCATTTTGGCTGTACCCAAGGCAGGCCAAAAGTCCCCAGGCCAGGGACTAAACTGGCATCACAGCAGTAACCACGCCAATCTTTAACCTGATGAGCCACCAGGAAACTCCCATCCTTGTTATTTAGTATATTCCCACAGCTATTAGATCAAAGACCATCTCTTCCAACCTCCCTGGAGTAAGAGGCAGATTTCCCTATGGTCCTGCAGCATGTATCTACCACATCATTGTCTATTTCCACAATTAGAATGAGATCCTAGGAAGGGGAGTGATTATGTCTTACTCATTTTTATATTCTCAGCATCTAGCACTATGTCCTGCATTCAACTGATACCCAGTATTATTATTTTTTAAATAGGGAGTTGTCTATTTGTGGCCATGCCACCTACGATGAGCCACTGCAGTGGTGCCAGATCCTTAACCTGCTGAACCACCAGGAAACTCCATGAGTACTAAGTTTAACTTACCAAACACTCATGTTGTTTTACCTTATATATTGGGTACATTTCCTTAAAAGTTTCTTGTCTTTTTTTTTTAAAGGGTCGCACCCAAGGCATATGGAGGTTCCCAGGCTAGGGGTCGAATTGGAGCTGTAGCTGCTGGCCTACATCACAGCCACAACAATGCCAGACCCAAGCCACATCTGCAATCTACACCACAGCTCACAGCAACACCAGATCCTTAGGAACCCAATGAGCGAGGCGAGGGATCGAACCCGCAACCTCATGGTTCCTACTTGGAGTCATTAACTACTGGGCCACGACAGGAACTCTGTACATTTCCTTAAAAGTTTTAATATAATTGCATGGACATTATGACCAGATCACTAACAAGCACCCTAAACTTTTGACATTAAATTGTTTCTAAGTGATTTTATATGACTACATAACTCAAGTTGAAAATGCATTGGCGGGAGGTCCTGTTGTGGCTCAGTGGTTAATGAATCCAACTAGGAACCATGAGGCTGTGGGTTCGACCCCTGGCCTTGCTCAGTGGGTTAAGGATCCGGTGTTGCTGTGAGCTGTGGTGTAGGTTGCAGACACGGCTCGGGTCCCAAGTTGCTGTGGCTGTAGTGTAGGCCGGCAGCTATAGCTCCCCGGCAGCTGTATCTCTGATTAGACCCCTAGCCTGGGAACCTCCATGTGCCGTGGGAGCAGCGCTAGAAAAGACAGAAGGAAAAAAAAAAAAAAAGGATTGCCAGTTTCCCTGTGGTACACTGCAGTGGCTTGGGTTTGTTTCCTGGCCCAGAAACTTCTACATGTCATGGGCATGGCCAAAGAAAGGAGATGCAGGGAGTTTCCGATGTGGCTCAGCAGGTTAAGAATCTGACTAGTAACCATGAGGATGTGGGTTTGATCCGTGGCATCACTCAAAGGGTTGCTGTGAGCTGTGGTGCAAGTCACAGATGCAGCTCATATTCAACCCCTGGCCTGGGAACATATGCTGCAGACACGGCCCAATAAAGATATAGGCAGATTATCCTAGTAATGATTTTCCAGGCTACCATCACTGAGTCAGTATGTATTTCCATAAACGCTTCACCAACATTCCATTTCTTTTTTTTTTGTTTGTTTAGGGCCACACCCATGGCACATGGAGGTTCCCAGGCTAGGGGTTGAGTGGAGCTGCAGCTGCTGGCTTACACCACAACCACAGCAACACTGAGCAAGGCAGGGATCATTCCTGCGTCCTCATGGATGCTACTCAGATTTGTTAACTGCTGAGCCACGATGAGAACTCCCTATTTCTCCTTATTTTGCAGGCTTTGAATCCCTGAAAAATAACGAGGGCTGGTTGGGAGATATGTGAATAGGAGATACCATGAGCCTGCATGGAGCACCAGGGTGAAGGACAATAAAGGGCTAACTTCAAGGATTCACCCCGATCTCCCCTAAATACTAAAATGCTAAAACTGAAGTCAAAAGAAGGAAACCTTTTGACTATCAAGGATGGGAATTAATTCTTGAACTGTAAATAAAATAGGTGAAATAACTGAATTCTCAAGTTTTGGTAAGTATAAAAAAGGAGACTTATTTGGAAAAGGTTTAGCTGAGAGACTGCATGGTGAATAAGAGAATGAGTGGGAAAGTGAATCCGGACCCATCATTTCTACTCGTGCAACCCTGAGCAAGTTAAACAGGACAGTGTTTTGGGAACCTGTTTATAACTGAATCTCCACCCCACCCCCCTACAGAAATAGTGTCTTTACACAACAAAGGAGACAAACCATATGGTCTTTTTTTTTTTTTTTTTTGGCTGAGCCCTCAACAAGTGGAAGTTCCTAGGCCAGGGATGGAACCCATGCCACAGCAGCAACCCGAGCCATTGCAGACACCAGATCCTTAACCTACTGTGCCACTGGAGAACTCCCATATGGCTACTTCAATGGATCCAAGAAAGAGGTGGGGGGAACCTGCCAAATTCAATACCCAGTCATGAGCAAAACAGAGCAAACTATAAACAGAGGTAGACTGTGTAAAACCATCTAGGCATCTACATAAACCAACAGCATTCTTAATGGATTACTGCATGTTTTCTTCCCAAAGTTGGGATAAGTAAGCCCTTAATTGAGGACCAGGGTTAGGCTAAGGCAAGACCCTAGGTAGCGAAATGCAAGGACACAGTCACTCCCAGATCCTTAACCCACAAATCGAGGCCAGGGATTGAACCTGCAACCTCATGTTTCCTAGAGGGATTTGTTTCCCCTGCGCCACGATGAAAACATCCTCAACAGGCTTATATTTATATAGAAATATAAAGTACATGAATAGTTAAAGCAGTAAGTAGACCTACACCTACATGGTCAACTAAATTTTTAAAAAGGCACCAAGGCAATTCAGTGGAAAAAGCACAAATAGTTCTCTGTGATCATATGAATAAAAATCAACCTTTAATGCTACACATTACCTCATGCCACAATGAGATGGATCACAGCTGTAAAAGCCAAAAATTACAAGGCTTTTACAAGAAAACAATACCACCATCACAATGTGAAGGAAGCCCGATTCAGACAGAAATGATCCCACTTAAACAGTTGATAAATTGGACACCGTGGCCCAGGTCACAGCTTCGGCTTAGATTTGATCCCTGGCCCAGGAACTTCCATATGCCACGGGTGTGGCCAAAAAAAGGAAAGAAAAAATTGATTAAAAAATTTGATAAACTTTTATTTGGCACATTTAGGAGCTAGACTAGGATAAAATACTTGCTAAACACTAAAGAAAGAAACTGTATCCAAAGTAAAGTTTTATATCTCATTAATAAAAAGAGCCAAACTCATTTGCCAAAAATTGGGAGCCAACAAAATGTTAAGAGGAGAATAGCTAAACAAATTGTGGTATATTCATGGGATGGAGTACTACTCAGCAGACAGACAGACCTGGTTAAACCTCTCCAAACTTTTATACTACTGCTCATTACTGTATGCCAAACTCACCTGTTCCTGTATAAGAATTTGGTGTTATAGGTATAGCACACATATATAACATCTTGCTTTTAGATCAAATGTTTTTGTTGTTGGTTTTTGGATTTTGTATGTATTTTTAATATTTTTCATTATAGTTGATTCACTTATCAACCCTTTTTTACTCAAATTTTGGACAATTTTTTCCCATTTTTGGCGGCCCTGTGGCATACTGAGTTTCCAGGCCAGGGATCAGATTTGAGCCGCAGTGGTGACCTAAGCCACAGTTGTGGCATCGCCGGGTCCTTAATCCACTGTGCCTGGCCTGAGTTGCTGTGGCTGTGGTGTAGGCCAGCAGCTGCAGCTCTGATTTGACCCCTAGCCTGGGAACTTACATATGCCATGGGAGCGGACCTAAAAAGACAAAACCAAAATAAATAAATAAAAGTACATCAACAGAAAACTTTCTGAATGTCACTAGACAATGAATTAAGCAAACTTTTATTGAAGCTTAAATTGTGGTACAGAAATACATTTCAACTGATTTAAGTCCAACACCATGAAGAGAGAAATTATGGCACCAAAATTTTCCCTCCTCTATCATACATACTAGGATTAATTTAAATTACTATTCAATCTATAGTTTTCATTTTTCTAGGCTTTGTTCCGTACAAATTTGTGCAGTTTTTCAACCTTAAATAGAAATCTTAAATCTATTGGGGGGGAAAAAAATCAGACCTCAAGCCAACAAATGTCATCAAATCTACTGGGACGCTGTTCAAGAACAAAATCCACTTTTGAGCATTGGTCCTCATAATAGCACCAAAACATTAGGTACTGTGTGCTAATTACAGAATCAGACTGACCCATTGATTGAAAGCTTCTTCAATGAAACTTTGAATCAACAACGTGCTTAAAATAAAGTCAAGTGTTCCAACCACTTGATTTCAAACCAAGTAGATTTTATGTTCAAAAACACTAAAAAAAAGTGTCATTTATAAATACGGAAGGAACAAAAACATCACTGCATCAATCCAGAGAGAATTAAAAATTTTGTTTGAGGACAAAAAGAAATACAAAATTAAATCAACTTTGTTCTTTTCTCAGCTGCCTAAATATCAGTGTTTTGCAAATATATCTAAAAGATGCCAACTCTTTTCAGTCTGTATTTCTAGTCATTTTCCCATTGACCATTTTGGAATTTTGTTATGTCTGCTTCACTGAGTATGTCTGAATAACCCGAACAGTTCTCATTCTAGGCAGTTTCACTTGCTCTCATGAAACCACAGTGAAAAGAACACCAGTAAGAGGAACTCTTAGACTATCACATGCATCGAAGTCACAAGACGGCAAAGACATTGATTTTGCTTTGAACCAAAGTTTATGGCATATCATTAATAGAAATTAGTGGAAATGGCTGCAAAAATAAAGTTAACGTGAATCATCTGAGCTTATCTGATTTGTTGAATCCAACACAACCTTTATCTTAAAACTCCTAATAAATACAGTATATTGATAATAATTCTTTTACACTACCACTTAGCCAGTTAGTAAAGGCATGGTACTCCTGAGAAGGTAATCTCATTTAATGGGGTGGGCATGAGAGCTACAGAATGGCATGTGATTTCTATTCAGTTCTGCCAATATTCCCTAGCATCAATCTATGTCTTCTTTCCTCATTGATATGACCTTATTTTTGTTACTTTCTCCAAAAGAGCTCATTCTTATGAAAAGGCCAAACTCCCCTGACCTTAAAAGAAAATGAAGCCCAGGCTCTATCCCCTCCTCCCCCCTCTGGGGTATAAGAATAGCATAAACCCACAGTGTAATAGTGTATTGCTTTACTGAGGGGGTGTGGTTGGGAGGGGAGATACCATGGAGAGGAACGAATCAATTAAAATAATACAAGTTTAGGAAGCAATGTTAAAATAGTAACGCACAAAATGGATAACTGCAATCATTAGAGGACTTGACTTGTGGAAGGAAAACTTTAACTGCTGTTGCAAAAACATCTGTATGAAGTAGAAATTGGTTCTGATAACATTAGTAGAGTATGTTCTAGAAAGTGGAGGTAAGGTGGATGTAAAATCCTGGCAGCAATTTTATAGAACAGTCCCAGATGGCTAGGCTGAGGCCAACACCTAATGAGGACGAAAGCCTTGTCTGTGGGGAATTTTGGATGAAACCTGGAGAAATATTACACTGTGCGTAAACCAAATTGAATTGTTTTCACAAGTGTTGTAAAGTTTCATACAGTAAAAGGTTTTTTCTACATGCACTTCAATTTCACAGCAAGAGTGGCATAGGATACCTAAACACAGAAGAGAGCATTCATGCAAGATATCTAACTCCTTGATATAATAATGCATACAATTCAAAATGATTACACTATCATTACATCTAGGGCTTTCTGCAACTACAAGGTGGTGGTTATGGAAAGCATGGCCCCTGGTATCAGTATCTAAAAAGCAGCCACCACCTTCTTCTATGTGTGTTCTCTTTTTGCGTTTTTTCTTCATTTTTCTTAATCAACTCTGCTGTTGTTGCTGCTTCTTAGCAAAACTGGTAAAAACAAAATTGTAATCATTGAACATAGCACTCTGGCAATCAAGACGTTTAAAACCTTCAATCTTCTGGGGTGAAGAAAGCACGGTGCGACATTTAGAACTCTGGGGAAAAAATTAAATTAACCATTAGTGCTCCCAATTTGCAGAAGTATTCTCAAACAGAGTAATCAGGCAATAAATATTTGAGGCTACTATCTTAGTCACTAAAATATTTTTTCTTTCCTTTTTTTTCTTTTGTATTTTTAGGGCCACACCTGCAGCATATGGACGTTGCCAGGCTAGAAGGTGAATTGGAGCTGTAGCCATTGGCCTACACCACAGCCAGAGCAATGCGGGATCCGAACTGCGTCTACGACCTACCCCACGGCTCATGGCAACACCAAATCCTTTACCCACTGAGGAGGGCCAGGGATCAAACCTGCGTCCTCATGGATACTAGTCAGATTCATTTTCCTTGAGACACGATGAGAACTCCCTACTTTTATTTTTTTTTTGCTTTTTAGGACAGCACCTGCTGCATATGGAAGTTCCCAGCCATGGGTCTAATTGGAGCTACAGCTGGTGGCCTCCACCACAACCACAGCAATTTGGGATGGGAGCCTCGTTAGCAAACTACACTACAGCTCACGGCAACGCTAGATCCCTGACCCACTCACTGGGGCCAGGGATCAAACCTGAGTCCTCATGGATACTGGTGGGATTTGTTTCCACTGTGCCACAATGGGAGCCCCCCACTAAAATATTTTATCTGTGTCTTCTTATTGGCTAGATGAAATGACACCGTATGTCCCCCAGCACCATCGCCCCAAGGCCTGTCAACAGGGAAAATAAACAGGACAAGAGGAGCCCCTGAACTGGGTTAGACATAAAACAAGAACCAAGAGAAGTCTAATGAAACACACACAAAGCTTCTCCATCTACCAAAAACCTCAATTAGTAGTACCTCTGGATAACTGACTGATTATGCGCCATATCAAAATACACTGTATGACACATGTCACTATCCTTACGTTCCTAAGATTTTACTGTAGGTAATAAAACACATTACCTGATTTACAAACAGGGTGGTCACAAATTTTCCTGGCTTGAAGACTTCCACCACTTTCCTGATCAGGTCATCATAGGAGGTCTGACTTAAGTTTGTTTCAAAGCTAACATAAGAAAATTCTGGTTCTGGAGTGATGTGAATAGTCCAATAAGTTCCCTTAGAGAAAGAGTTCTGGGTTAATAACGGAAAGGGTACACTCAAATATTTAAATTATTAAGCAAGACATTAGTACTTACATCCGATTTCATTCCATTCATCGAATACCCACAAGGATTGAACAGTGTGGCATCAATGACAGAACCTGGTATCAGGTCACGAATTCCACTCTCCTAGAAAAAAAGCAAAAGACTGAATCATAAATTTGAAAAATAAACAGGGAATAAGTTAGAACATTTAGTCACCAAGCAAAAGGCAGCATTAGTATTGAGAATGCTTACACGAGTGACATCCTTTGCAGTAACACCATCTTTCATGTAGAACTGGTCCATAACTGCTGGGTCAAGCTCACTCATCAGAATTTCCAAGGTTTGATCTGGCTGATTGATTACTCGACTCTCTGGGAAATCCAGAGTATACAAGTACCTATAACAAAAATACAAAATTATTTCTAAAAAATGACAAGCAGAAATTTAAAGAAAATCTTAGAACAAAACATTGATGAAATTGTGTCCAACATACCAACAGTCAGAATTCATACGTCCCATACAATATGCTGCTCCATCTGTTTAAGGAGAATGTAAAATAAATTTAACAGATCCATCTGATGGCACATAGGCAGGATCCCCCGCGCACCTTTTAAATAAAATCTTACTGATGTCATTTAGAGATGCACTTAAGCCAGTGAGTCTGTCTAAACAGTGCTGAGAAACCTATGGTTTACTTCTCCCCTAAAACTCCACAAGGAAATGGAATTTGGTCACCCATTTATCTACTCTCCCAAGTAAATACAAGTTATTTTACATAATACATTCTTTCTTCCATGGTGTCTTCAAAACATTCAACACAGTAAATAAATAGCCTAGTACAGTTTCATATTAGTAGAGAGATAAGAATTGAACGATAGAAATCTGATCTTTCTTTGAAAATCATCCATGAGTTGACTTTATACCAAGTTATTAAAATAATCTAAGGCTGGAGTTCCTTTGTGGTGCAACACGTTAAAGGACTGGCCGTCACTGTGGCAGCTCTGGGTTGGAGAAAGTTCAATCCCTGGTCAGGCAACTTCCACATGCCACAGGTGAGGGGACAAAAAAAAAAAATCTTAGGTTTTCAGCCTCATCTAGGATATAAGGGAATTAGATGAGAAAACTTTTAGTTCCCTGTCCTTGGAAGCTCAAAAAGGAAGATCTATAAATAAATGTTTAGTAAATGGATGGAAGAAAATCTCGCCAATTTAGTTGAAGGGACAGCATGATCTATGCTTATTTTTCTAGATGAAGGGATCACAGCCATCATAACCACTAAGCTAGATGCAGGTGATCAGTTCTCTGATTTTCCCCCAATCATTTCAACAACACTTAACACACATATTCTAAAATTTTTAATAAGCTATGCTGAGACATTTATCTTAAATATATAATGGGCTACACTTGATACACAGGAATACATATATGTGCACATGTATAAAAAATCTTTCTTTGAAATGATATATCCTCTAACTTTAAGAAAGGATTCAATTCTATTTCAACTTACTTGGGAAAATTGCATTAAGAAACTCTATTTCTTCCTGGAAATTCCGGTGTGGGTACCCTTGGTGAGAAGGCTTCATGAAATTCTTACGAGAATAAAAGAAGCTCTAAAAAAGACAGATAACTTCATATACAGAATTCTATCACCTTTCCGAAGACTATCAACTATTTCCTATATATACACATCTAAACCAAAACTATCTCTACCAACACTTTCCCCAATGACACTTAACATAGTGTTTTTTCTTTAATATACTTAAAAGATGTGTAGTAACTTGCTGGCAAACAAAAAGTGAAGGTCCACTGTGTCAAAGAGCAGGGTTTCAGACAATACCAATGACTTAATGTTATATAGAGCACAAGTTGTTTTTTTAGTTGTGGATGAAGAGTCTCAACAGAATGTAGACTGTGCCAGTGAATTTCTAGAAACTACAAAATGCCCGATCTACTGATGATTGGTCATAACAACCTGTAAAGACAAAGTACAATATTTCTAGAGCTGAAATTCCTAATCTGTTTTAAAACAGGCACATAAGCAAAAATTCTGTGGGAGAACACAAAACTGTGCATATTTAGTTTTGCAACAGTGATCCAAAAGTTAAGAACATACTGCAAAATCTGTATGTCTTTGAGGAATCAACAATTAACAAAAACTATTTTAGGTCCTAATAACAGCTACCCTTTCCTTAGTTAAGTAAAATATTAAAATTTAACACCTGCTTATCAGAACAATTATGCCCTAAGTATAACTCTTGAATGCCATCAGAATGAAACTATTGCTCTTTAACATAATCGATTCTTTATTATGATGACCGGATAATTTTTCTTGTTTTCTCTTTTTAAGTGTTTCCAACCCCCGTAGTAATAATACTAAAGTATTAACTATTGAAATGTTTGTTTTTTTCTTTCTCCCACTTGAGTTTTATCTCAACTCATCCTCTGGCTCCTCCATATTTTCTGCCATTCATGAGCAGCAGCAGGCACTCTTCCTCCCACAGCGAGTGCCCTTACCCATTACAACGGAAGAAGTACACAAATTTATTTACCAGGCACATTACTGAACACTAACATTTATGCCAACACTCCTAAAAGGATAAATAATGCTTTTTGATTACTTACTTGAATTGAGTCAAACCCACTGTAATCCCTAGCAAGTTTCAACAGGGGAACCAGTGCTTTCAGCAAGAGGGTGGTACCACATGTCTTCAAAATGAAACGTCTCTTGGAGACAAACATGCTACTCTCACTGCAATTAAAAAAAAAAAAAAAAAGTCAAAACATTGTAACAATGGTTATGTACTACTGAGATGCTTCATCTATTACTAGGCTATTGTGTACAATGTAAATGTGGGGCTAGTAATTTTAAATGTTACGGTCTCAAGAAAGCAAGTAATGTACCGTAGTATTCTTCCTATTACATAAAAATCAGTGTAAGGTTCTAGAATCCCACAAAAATAGAACTTGACTTAGGTAAAAAGCATATTAGCTCATTACACAAACCCTCTTTTACTAGCCAACTTTTCCTCTTACCTAACCTATCCTGGGACATTTACTAAGTTCATACTCTACCTCATCTTGGACCGCCCACTCTCACATGTATTTCTGTAACCATCTCATTACTTTTCACTAGATAATAAGCTCCATGAGGAAAGGAATGTTTGTTCTTACTCACCATTATATCCCTAGGGCCTGGAACATAATACGCATTTGAAACATCTGTATTTGCCAAACACAAGCTTAGAAAAAGCAGGCGCCTCATGCACTTTGTTCAATACAGTAGCCCCGAGGCCCATTATAAGAATTCAGTAAGTTAACCCTGTACTTATAAAAAAGGTTATATGGCTTTCTTCTCTTATATACAGCAATTTTATTTGTATGGTGAAGCTAATTTTCATTTTGCCAGAAGTTCTAAGTGGTATAAACTAATAAAAAAAGAAAAAAAAAGGTATAAACTAGTAAGGAAGACCTGTATCAGAGACTGAGGACAAAGCAACAGTGACATTTAACAAACTCTCCTTTACAGATGCTTCCTGCTGACTTTAAGGAGGTAATTAATAATGACAAGCATCCCAAAGAGCTATTAGGTAAGACTTCCAAAACCAACTACCCTACTACCTAGGGACACCTAAGTAAACATTTCATTTTACATATTTTTCAAGACAAGGTAAAAACAATTATAGAACCAAGATCCAGACTGAAATCTGTTAGCCAACGCTTGTTTTATAGGACTCACCTGAGTACATAAGCTTCCTGCTTGTCAGTTTTTGTCACACTTATGATTGAACATTGCACATCCTTCAAAAGTATGTCCCATTCGGATCTATTATTTAACCGAAAAGAGGATAATTAATTCACAACAGTGCTTGCATACTCTCAAAAATTACAAAGCTCCTAACTTAAAAGTTCCCCAAGATTTAAGACCACAGACTTTTTTTTTTTAGTACCACATCCACAGCATATGGAGTTTTCAGGCTAGGGGTTTAACTGGAGCTACAGTTGCTGCTGGCCCACACCAAAGCTCACAGCAATGCCTGGACTCCTGACCCACTGAGCGAGGCCAGGGATCGAATCCACACATGCATGGTTTCTAGTTGTATAAGCTTCCGCTGAGCGACGAAGAAGATATTGGCCCAATCAATGGGCAATTGGATGACCAGTCGGAAGGCAGAAGCTCTTTTGCCCATGTGGCACATGGAGGTTCCCAGGCTAGGGGTCTAAATGGAGCTACAGCTGCCAGCCTACACCACAGCCACAGAAACGCTGGATCCTTAACCCACTGAGCACTGCTAGGGATCAAACCTGTGCCCTCATGGATGCTAGTCAGATTGGTTTCCACTAACCCATGACGGGAATTCCCACCAAGCAACTTAAAAAAAAAAAGCTAACAATTACTTTTTTTAAAAAGGTGCTAAAAGTTTATATGAAGAAGAAAATACACATTAGACTGCCATGTTTTTGCAGTTTGTTTCAAATTTTTAAAAATGGTTCAATTTGTTGTCTAGCAAAGGAAAAACAATTGCAATTAACACCTAGTTCTGAGTAACACAAACGTATAGATTGCTTTAATCCTCTTGTTTAGGTAACAAGGCTTTCGTATTTCTATAAAATGCTTACAACATTCCAGCACTCATAATATTTCAATTCCACAAATAACATGCATTCGTGCAAAAAGGGAAATATGGCCAGACCTAAAGGAAAATATGGGGCTCTTATTGAATCTATTACTTTTCTGCTTTGTGAGGTTTTCTACAATCACCCCTGGGCTTGCTTTAATAAACCCACTTCACATGACTGATAAGAATAAATCACAAAGTGCACACAGAATTTACCTACTAGACAATAATTTAAATACTGAATATGGGAGTTCCCATTGTGGCTCAGCAACATGAGGACGCAGGAATGATCCCTGGCCTTGCTCAGTGGGGTTAAGGATCTGGTGTTGCTGTGAGCTGTGGTGTAGGTTACAGATACGGCTCATATCCTGTGTTGCTATGGTTGTGGTGTAGGCTGGCAGCTGCAGCTCCACTTGACCCCTAGCCTGGGAACCTCCATATGCCGTGGTGCAGCCCAAAAAAGCAAAAAAACAAAGCTGAATATGAAGGCAAATAGCAAAAATACCCACTATAAATATTAGAAGCAGCAAATACAAGTCTAGAGCACAGGGATCTCTTTAGAGATCTAATTCAGACCTTCTTTCAATAATGCTATAGGCAAAAACGTTGTTACCCACTGACTTCCCAACTAGAATTTACCACTCTTACCACTCTCTTCTATCTGCCGAATACTTTTTTTTTTTTTTTTTTTGCTTTTTTAAAGGGCTGCACCTGTGGCATATGGAAGTTCCTAGGCTAGGGGTCGAATTGGAGCTACAGCTGCTGGCCTACACCACAGCCACAGCAATGCAGGATCTGAGCACGTGTCTTCAACCTACACCACAGCTCATGGCAACACCAGATCCTCAACCCACTGAGAGAGGCCCAGGACTGAACCCACAACCTCACAGTTCCTAGTCAGATTAATTTCCACTGTGCCACGATGGGAACTCCTCCGCTGGACACTTTAATCATTCCTTCTCAGTTCTAGTCACTATTTATATTGACTCCCCCTTCCCAGTTTTATTCAGATTTAATCAACATACATCACTGCACAAGTTTAAGGTGCACAGCACAATGGTTTCGCTTCTTCTGTATACTGCAAAGTGACTCCTGCAATGCTTAGTTATTAGCTTATCAAATAGGTACCAAAAAAAAAAAAAAAAAAAGCACTCTAGACTGCCCTTAGATTTATTTACTCCTTTCTTTTTTTGGTTGCCCCAGGGCATATGGAATTTCAGGGCCAGGGATGAAACCTGCATCCCAGTGCTCCAGAGACACCACTGAGGCTGATTACAATCCCACTGCACCACAGGCGAACTCCAGGATTTATTCTTTTTTTTTTTTTTTTTTTTTTGTCTTTTGTCTTTTTGTCTTTTGTTGTTGTTGTTGTTGCTATTTCTTGGGCCGCTCCCTCGGCATATGGAGGTTCCCAGGCTAGGGGTTGAATCGGAGCTGTAGCCACCGGCCTACACCAGAGCCACAGCAACGCGGGATCTGAGCCGCGTCTGCAACCTACACCACAGCTCACGGCAACGCCGGATCGTTAACCCACTGAGCAAGGGCAGGGATCGAACCTGCAACCTCATGGTTCCTAGTCGGATTCGTTAACCACTGCGCCACGACGGGAACTCCTGGATTTATTCTCTTAACAGTTTTCACATCATAAAGCAGTGTTAACTACAGGATGTTAAGACTTTTAAACATTCCCCCCAAACGTCTTTCAGCATTTCTTTTTAAGTGTTCCTTGGCCAAAAAGAGGGTGCTAAGCCTTAATCAGAAGTTCTGTGCACACAGATGGGGCTTGTTTAATGGAGCCTCTATCTAGGCTGTTTCACTGGTAAACTCCTTTTGTGTTTTCTCTTGCCTGGAGCACACATTAAGATTTCTGTTAAATAAATAAATTAATTAAATAAAATTAGGAATTCCTGATGTGGTGCAGCAGAAATGAATCCGACTAGGAACCATGAGGTTTCGGGTTCGATCCCTGGCTTTGATCAGTGGGTTAAGGATCTGGTGTTGCTGTGGCACAGGCCGGCAGCTGTAGCTCCGACTAGTCCCCTAGCCTGGGAACCTCCATATGCTGCAAGTGCGGCCCTCAAAAGCAAAAAAAAAAAAAAAAAAAGAAAGAAAAGATTCTGTTAAGCAAGACAGAGTAAAGGCCTAGGGATCCCACACTCAACATAAGCTTTTATTCTGTTTTCAGCCTCAATGATACCTGCTTCCCTGTTTCATATAAATCCTGTTTTACTCTCTCCAAAGAATAAAACTATTATCTAATATTCAGATCTCCTGTCATCTCCCTTCTCATCTGACACATTTTATGATAAAGACACAATCAGAAGAATAATTGAAACAGAAAGAGTGTACTGACAGATACATAGATAAACTAAACCTATCCCTATGTTCTGTACTTCAGCCACACTGAGTTTTCCCACAAACATGTTCTCTCTTCCCAGAAATAGGGCACCATAAAATTGATCATCCAAATCAAGCCACTTCAGAGTGAATGAGAACCTTATAATTATGCAGAGACAATAGCTATAAACTTTGTTCTGGGTACTGCTGGAATGGATTTCACCCTACCCAGAACCTGTCCCCACCTTCCTTCTTCCACCTAAGTCACCCCACTACCCCCTACCAGATCAAACCTGCCATTAAAAAGGTCTCAAAACTCAAAAGGCTTATCTAAGTGTTTTAGTTGTGTGGCTATTTTGGTATTCATGTTTTAATTCCACTAGAATCATTCCATGTAACTACTCAATAAGAAATGAATTTTATGGTTTCTAGCCTCGGTGCCTAACTCACTTCACAGCAGGCCCTCAAATATTTGCTGAATCTCAGTAATTCTTCTGATTAGATCTTATAAACTTGCTAGAAAATCAAATAGCTTTCAATTAAAAAAAATCCAAATTGTTACATGATCCTTTACTGTTTTGTCACCATAATAGTTCGGGTATTTACAGAGTGGCTGAGTTCTTGAAAAGATAAAAAACAAAAGATTCATTGAGCAGAGTTATTCTGTTAACGAACTACAGATATAGTAGTATATTCCACTTGAAATGCTATCTCATTTTTTTGGCTGCATCCAAAAAATCCAAGTTCCTGGGCCAGGTATCAAATCTGAGTGACTTAACACCACAACCACGGCAAAAATGGATTCCTTAACCTGCTGCACTACAGCAGGAACTCCTGAAACCCTACCTTATTTTAATCTACACAAACAAAGGCTACTCATTTCACTGCCCACTATCTTAGCTGTTACAGAACTCATTCGTTTTAACCTACCTAGACATGGTTACTTTCTAAAATATTTTTTTTCTGCAACCCACTCCTCTTTCTGGGAATCTAACACACGATGTCAGATTTTGAGGAGCTTCCTGATGGCATAGCAGTTAAGGATTTGGTGTTGTCACTGCTGTTGCTCGGGTTCGATCCCTGACCAGGGAACTTCTGCATGCCATGCTGGCCAAAAAAACCAAAAAAACCCGTTTGGTTCGTCCCACCAGGATCTGTTCATTTTCAGTCTCAATCTTCCTACTGATCTACCTTCAGGTTAACCCACTCTTCTGTCATTTTAATTCAAGACTATCCAGGAAACTTTTAACTCCAGCAGTTCTTTTTAATTGTTTTTTATAGCATTTTTAAAATTACTCAATTACATTTATAGTTGTACAATGATCATAACCAAATTTTGTAACCTTTCTTTTATTACTCAATGAATTTATTACATTTGTAGTTGTACAATGATCATCACAATCTAATTTTATAGGATTTCCATCCAACAATCCCAGCGCATCCCCCTGTCCCCCAACCTGTCTTATTTGGAAACCATAAGTTTTTCAAAGTCTGTGAGTCAGTATCTGTTCTGCGAAGAAATTCATTGTGTCCTTTTTTTAGATTCCACATGTAAGTGACAGCATTTGATGTTGGTGTCTCACTGTCTGACTTCACTTAGCATGATAATTTCTAGGTTCATCCATGTTGCTGCAAATGCTAGTTCTTTTCTTTCAATGGCTGAGTAATACTGCATTGTGTGTATGTACCACATCTTCTTTATTCACTCCTGTCGATGGACATTTAGGTTTTTTCCATGTCTTGGCTATTGTATATAGTGCTGCAATGAACATTGGCGTACACGTTTTAATTGGGTTTTTTTGTTTTGCTTTTCCTGTACCCACAGTATAAAGAAGTTCCCAGGCCAGGGACTAAACCCGCACCACAGCAGTGACCAGACCCATAGCAATGACAACACTGGATCTGCAAC
The DNA here is from genome assembly GCF_054392235.1 of Sus scrofa. Classification (NCBI taxonomy): domain Eukaryota; kingdom Metazoa; phylum Chordata; class Mammalia; order Artiodactyla; family Suidae; genus Sus; species Sus scrofa. The sequence continues at coordinate 77,021,297 of NC_139383.1, read as the reverse complement.
TGGCTGAGCCACCAGAGAACTCCAGTCTTCTCATTTTTACACAACTTCTATAGGTTACAGAAGTTATGAAAGCCATTTCAGAGTTATGAAAGCCATTGCTATGATATTCAGATCTTTCCTGCTATGTGCCATCCAGTGGCCAGTCTGGGAGGTGATCTGTCAGTTTTCAAAGCCTTTCATATGCTGTTTAGCATCAGATCCATATACAAATAGCTAAGGAGTGTTCATATAAGTTATTAAGGGATTACTTTCTTCACCTTTCCCATAATCTCCATGATAACCTCTGGCTCAATGGGGTGTGGAGAGATGGGTAAAGAGGACCCATTTCTTGGTACTGTGGCTAGAAAGCCAAGGCTTTAAGTTTCTCCACTCTGCACAAGTTACTATAGGATTGCCTGAGCTGTGGCAGGGAGAATATGAAAAAAGCAAAGCACTACAAAAACAAGAAAGGGGTTTTCCACATTTTCTCTAACCCAAAGGGGCCCACTTCCTTTCCTTCCTTGCATACCAGAAAAAGAAGACCTCTCTTAGAGCTCTGTTTGTGTGCAGTTCTGGGTTTCTGGCAGCTTGAGTCCACCTCAGGAGACACCAGAGGGGACAAAAAAAACACCAACAAAAACCAAGAAACAGAAACTCCTGGCTATTTCAGTAATATTTTGAGTTCTGGCTTCCTTCTCCAATGTACCTAACATTTACTGATTTTCAGAGTCTTCAGAGCTGCTCCAAGCATTCTGTCCAGGGTCTTAGCGATAGTGTATGCTGTTTCCATCATGATGAAAAAGAGAATGCTCTTGTACTCATTCATCATTGTTATAAATTCTGCAACCAAACTCTTCCTCACCTAATAGAAACATAGGTGGATGGTCTGTATCAGCCAGGTGATTACAGAAACAACCTTAGGAGAAGAGAACTGCTGTCTCAAAAAAGAATAAATCAAGGAGCAGGAAAGATGGGACAGACATGGAACTGAAGAAGTCAATACAATGTTATCCACGAGCATATAGAACACTGCTTACTCTATTTTGAACCTTTCTCAGAGTTAGAACTTCCCAGTTCTGAACTTCATGTCTTAACAGTCCTGTAAAAAGAGCTCTGTTTAGCCTCTCTGAATCTCGACTTACTTCCTCATTCTCCTCCTTTCTCCTGACTAGGACAAACTGCCATCACGCTCCACAAAGCCCAGGCTGGAATATGGCGGGTCTGCCACTTTAAAAAATATTCTCCTATTTAAAGTTTTCTTAGTCTGTGGTCTAATAAGCATGAAACCGGACCCTTACCTTATACCATACAACTCAAAATGGATTAAAGATTTAAATTAAGATGGGAAACTATAAAACTCCTTGAAGAAATCATAGGGGAAAGCTTTAGGACATTGGATTTGGCAATGCTTTCTTGGATATTACCCAATAAGCACAGGCAACAAAGACAAAAACAGGAAAATGAGACTACACCAAACTTAATAACTTGTGTATCACAGGAAAATACTCAACAGAGTGAAAAGACAACATGTATCTGATAAGAGGGAACATCCAGAACATATAAGAAACAAAAACATATAACCTAATTAAATAGTGGGCAAAGAACTTAAATAGACAGCTCTCCTCCAAAGATATATATATGAATGGCCAACAAGCATGTAAACAGAAGCTCAAAATTGATAAAACACTGTAAATCAACTGTAACTAAAAAAATTAAAGATGCTCAACACACCACTAATCATAAAAAAAATGCCGGAGTTCCCATCGTGGCTCAGTGGTTAACGAATCTGACTAGGAACCATGAGGTTGTGGGTTCGATCCCTGGCCTCGCTCATTGGGTTAAGCATCCGGTGTTGCCATGACCTGTGGTGTAGGTTGAAGATGCAGCTTGGATCCCGCGTTGCTGTGGCTATAGTGTAGGCCAGCGGCTACAGCTCTGATTAGACCCCTAGCTTGGGAACCTCCATATGCTGTGGATACGGCCCGCAAAAGACAAAAAAAAAAAAAAGAAAGAAAGAAAAAAAAGAAAGAACAAGTGTTGGCAAGAATGTAGAGAAATTTTAACACAGTGTACTACTGGCAAAAATATAAAATGGCGCAGCCAGTATGGCAAACAGTATGGACATTCCTTAAAAATTACCACAGGAAGCAGCAATCCCACTCCTGGGTATATACACAAAATCATTCAAAACAGGATCTGAAGAGATATTTGTACATCCATGTTCATTGTTATTTACAACTGTCAAGAGAAGGAAGCAACCCAAATGTCCATCAAGGGATTAATGGATAGACAATGTAATGTATACATATGATGGATTATGTGGCCTTATAGGATATAAGTATAGGATAGGATTTTCTATCACATACTTCAATGTGGATGAATCTAAGGATTTTATGCTTAGTGAAATAAGCCAGCCACAAAAGGATGAACACTGTAGGTTTTTACTTATATGAGGTACCCATACACTCATACAAAGCAGCTAAAGTAGTCAAAATCAAAGAAAGGTGATCACTAAGGGCTAGGCAAAGAGAAGAGAGGAAATTAGTGTTTAATGGAGAGTAACATTATATTCAGACCTTAAAACCTTACTCAACGTGGTAGTAGTAGTCTGTGTCAAACCCATCCTAAAACATCAGATTATTCTTTAGCAAAGTCTAGGCTGACCAGGAGTTAAATTCTGAGAATGCCTTTGTATGGTGGTTAATTCAGATATCCAGAAAAATAAGCTTTCATCTTTTGTTCAAAGGAATCAACCAGACTGTACTGTTAACTACAAACACAGTACTAAGTTCTCCGCCTCAAACTTTTAGTCATTGCTACTTTCAATGTGTACTTCTCAAAATTTGAGTGAAGGAGAGAAAAGACTAGCAGAACATGCCACTAGTCCTACATGTCTTTTCCAACATTAACCTTACAGGTGTTAAAAAAAAAAAAAAAAAAAATCACCTCTAAACTTCCCACAATTACCATGTATTCTCTTCACCTTCCAACAATACAATTTCCTGTATCAATCCACCTCATTACGAAGAATAGCTCAGGTCTATGATGAATTCTTTTTTTTTTTTAAACATTTATTTATTTATTTATTTAGTCTTTTTTTTTTTTTGCCATTTTCTTGGGCCGCTCCCACGGCATATGGAGGTTCCCAGGCTAGGGGTCGAATCGGAGCTGTAGCCGCCAGCCTATGCCAGAGCCACAGCAACGAGGGATCCGAACCGCGTCTGCAACCTATATATACCACAGCTCACAGCAACGCAGGATCCTTAACCCACTGAGCAAGGGCAGGGATGGAACCTGCAACCTCATGGTTCCTAGTCGGATTCGTTAACCACTGAGCCACGAGGGGAACTCCTATGATGAATTCTAAAGCAAAAAGAAAAGACAATTTTAGAGTCCTGAAAGATCGGACTATCTTTCCTTACCAAAATTTCTTATTTTCTACAGACTGTTTCCCCATACCTGCCATTCTCATTAAAAAGGCTTTTGTTTGGGTCCAAAATTTTAGTGCAGCAACTCTAAGACATTATGCACGTAGACAAAAATGGCCTATTTCTATTCAACATCATTTGAAACTTGAAACATTTAGCAGAGAAAACTGCAAGTTAAACCTAATATATTATACCTTCTTTCACATTTCAATTTTAAATACGGTGTGAAATAAGTCCGTTTTAGATCATCTGTCCTTTCTTCAGTTAGATGTCTAGACTACTGCTTTTCTCCAACATATTGTTAACTAGTATTATTTAACTGAAGCCATACCAGACAAGATTTACTTTCTTAAAACCAGGAGTTCCCATCCTGGTGCAGCAGAAATGAATCTGACTAGGAACCATGGGGGTGTGGGTTTGATCCCTGGCCTCGCTCAGTTTGGTTAAGGATCCAGCATTGCTGTGAGCTGTGGTATAGGCTGGCAAGTGTAGCTCCAAATAGACCCCTAGCCTGGGAACCTCCACATGCTACAAGTGCGGCCCTAAAAAGACAAAAAATGACAAATAAAATAAAATAAAATCCGAAACCAACAACCCAATCGAAAATGGGCAAAAGACCTGAATAGACATTTCTCCAAAGAAGGGATACAGATGGCCAACAAGCACATGAAAAAATGCTCAACATCCCTGATTATTAGAGAAATGCAAATCAAAACTACCATGAGATACCACCTCACACCAGTCAGAATGGCCAACATTAATAAGTCCACACATAACAAATACTGGAGAGGGTATGGAGAAAAGAAAAGGGTACCCTCCTGCACTGTTGGTAGGCATGTAAATTGGTACCACTATGGAAAACAGTATGGAGGTACCTTAGAAAACTACCATATGACCCAGCAGTCCCACTCTTGGGCACATATCTGGACAAAACTTTCCTTGAAAAAGACACATGCACCCCCTATGTTCACTGCAGCACTATTCACAATAGCCAAGACATGGAAACAACCTAAATATCCATCGACAGATGAATGGATTAAGAAGATGTAGTATATATACACAATGGACTACTACTCAGCCATAAAAAAGAACAAAGTAATGCCATTTGCCACAACATGAATGGAACTAGAGACTCTCATACTAAGTGAAGTCAGGAAGAGAAAGACAAATACCATATGGTATCACTTATATCTGGGATTAATAGATGCAAACTATTGCCTTTGCAATAGATAAGCAATGAGATCCTGTTGTATAGCACTGGGAACTATATCTAGTCACTTACGATGGAGCATGATGGAGGATAATGTGAGAAAAAGAATGTAAATATGTATGTGTGACTGGGTCACTTTGCTATACAGTAGAAAATTGACAGAACACTGTAAACCAACTATAATGGAAAAAAGAAAAAAATTATTTAAAGTTAAAAAAAAAAACAAGCTTGGTGGCCTAGAACCTGGCATTGCCTCTGCTGTGAAGCAGGTTTGATTCTGGCCTGGGAACTTCTGCATGCTGCCTATGTGGCTAAAAACAAATGTGCCCCTTTTGTCTCCCTTGAGAAATTAGTAAAAGACTCCAAGTATCACGTAATTTGTTCAGATTACACTGAAGGTAAATTCCACTAAATGGTGTACAGGAGTGGGAAATGTTTAAAAGAAAGGGGGTTCCAGCTTGACTTGAAGTTAAAGTTTGGAAAGCTAAGCCAAGTGCATTCTATTCCCTCATACCATATTAAAAAAAAAAAATCAATTCCAAATGGATTGCAGATCCAAATATGATAAGTAAAAACAAAATTTAGAAGGGAAAAAAAGAACATCTTCATTACCTCTGAAAAAGCAAAGATATCTTAATCTTAAATAAGAGAGAAATTACTATTAAAGGTGAAAATACTGGTAAATTGGACCACATTAAAATTATAAACTTCTGGGAGTTCCTGTTGAGGCTCAGGAGGTTAAGAACTCAACTAGTATCCATGAGGATGTGGGTTTGACCCCTGGCCTCACTCAGTGGGTTAAGGATCCAATGACATTATGAGCTGTGGTGTAGGCCAGCAGCTACAGCTCTGAATGGATACCTCGCCTGGGAACTTCCGTATGCCACAGGTGCGGCCTTACCAAAAAACAAAACAAAACTTCTGGAGTTTCTGCTGTGGCCCGGTAGGTTAAGAATACAATGGCAGTGGCTCCAGTTGCTGTAGAGGTAAATAGGGGTTTGATCCCTGGCCTGGGAACTTGCAAATGCTGCATGCAGCCATTAAAAAAAAAAAACAAAGAGCTTCAGTTTATAAAGCTATCATTAAAAAAACAAAAGAGGGAGAATCCGACTAGGAACCATGAGGTGGCGGGTTCGGTCCCTGCCCTTGCTCAGTGGGTTAACGATCTGGCGTTGCCGTGAGCTGTGGTGTAGGTTGCAGACGCGGCTCGGATCCCGCGTTGCTGTGGCTCTGGTGTAGGCCGGTGGCTACAGCTCCGATTCAACCCCTAGCCTGGGAACCTCCATATGCTGTGGGAGCGGCTCAAGAAATAGCTAAAAAGACAAAGGAAATCATAAAGGGCATAAAATATTTGTAATACACATTTTGGACAGAGAATCCATTCATAAAATATAAAGAACTCCTACAAACTGAAAAGTCATCCAAAAATGAAAACAGGCAGACCTAAGCAAGTATTTCACACAAGATAGCCAAATGGTGAATAAAGATAGATGAAAGGATGCTCATCTCCATTAGTCTGAAGAGAAATAGACTACTATATACTCAGAATAGCTAAAATTAAAATATAAGTAAGTAAAATACACGTACTGATGAAGATAAAGAACTGGAACCCTTATGCTAAATATATACGCATACCCTACAATCCCATTCCTAAGTGTATGCATTTCTAGCAGGAAAGCATACATATTGCTCACTACAATACTTACAATAGCATCCACATCAATATATACTAGCAAACTGGAAATTACTCAAATACCCATATTAACAGTAAAATTGGATAAAATTTAGTATGTGGACACAGCATCAAAAATGAACTAGGAAACCTCAAACACAATGTTGACCAAAGGAGGCATAATACATACTAAATGATTCTGTGTCACACAAAAATGGGGGAAAACTAATCTATGCTATATGTTAAGAAGTCAGGATAGTGGTTTCCTTAGGTGGAGAGGGGGATAGGTTTTAACTGGAAAGAGGTATACAGGGGCCTGCTGGCTAGTTACATTCCTTAGATTTGAGTGCTGGTTACATGAATGTGATCAATTTGTGAAAATTCAGGATATAATTATGATTTTGTTATGCACCGATAAAAAGTTCAAAAAACCCAAAATATCTGTATTCACAAGATAAGTTGTTTTCCTTATACATTTTTCCTATTATGTTGTTTTCTTTGACAGATTACCACTTTCTCCAGTTCTTCCAGAATATTTCCTTCAAAATGGCCCTATGGTTTTTCTTTTGGTTCATGTCTTTGGAATAGTTTTCATGTTACAAGTTCTTTAAACCCCACAATGCTTCCAATTAAGTACTTTTTGATACCTGATGACAGCAGAAGCTTTTCAATTTCAGCAGCTTTTCAAACTCTCCAAATTCATATTCACTGTTGTTACTATACAAAGAATCTGGGGGCATATATTATTCTAAGTTGATTTAGTACAGACGCTAAGTGCTAGGTTTACATACACTGAAGGGAGGGCTTTTATGACAGCAATCACAATGTGGTTTGCAGCAATAATACAACACACATACCAACAATGACTCGACTGATTAACATTTCTATGAGTAAGGCAATTCAGTCACTACAACTTGAGAAGCATTGAAAAGCTAAGTTACTACGCTGAAATGATCAAACTCTTTACTGGAGGCACACACCCATTTATTTTGTGTTATACAGAACTTCCAAGTTCTATCCATCTTTTCATTTACTGTTTTATCTACAAGATTTTTTTAATGGCTGCATCTGTTGTTAAAATTTTTTTTAATTTTAACTTGCAGCTATGGCAATGCCAGATCCTTAACCCAATGCACCTAGCGGGGAGATGAACCTGTGTTGCCACAGAGATAATATCAGATCCCTAACCAGGTGCACCACAGCAGGAAGTCCTACAAGATTTCTGACACACACGTGTACCTGGGAAACTATCACAAGACAGTGACCACACGCTTCTAAAAAAAAGTCCCTCATGCCTCTCTGTAATCCCATTCTTCTCCTTTACTCCCATCCTCAGGCAACCACTGATCTGCCTGTCAGATTAGTATACATTTTCTCGTTTTACTGACATAAAATCTTACAGTACTTCCTAGAGGGGCTTATTATTATTTTTTCTCCAGCATATCTCAATTTTTTATCACTTAGTATTCCATTGTATGAATATATCATAATTTGTTTATCCATTTACCTATTAAGAGAGATCTGTTCTCAATTTGCGGACCATCACAAAATAAAGCTGTTACGAAATTCATGTAAAAGTCTTTGTGTGGACACATTTCCTGTTCACTTGGGCACATATATGAGTGGACTAGACTGGCTGGCTCATAACAGATATATTAACTTACTAACCATTTTCCAAAGTCCATACACTATTTTCCAAAGTCCATACACTATTTTCCATTTCCACCTGCAGTGCATTGCATGAAAACTCTGATTCCTTCAGAGCTTATCAGGGTCTGATATCAAAATTATACAAACACCAAAAGGAACTGTGAAGTGTGTTCCCCATTTACTATTAGAATGTATGAAAATGGGCTATAATTACTTTTCCCTTGAATGTTAGAACACTCAAATGTAACCATCTGGACCTAGATTTTCCTTTATGGGATGATTAAAGATTAATTCAATTTGTATAATGATTTACATAGAACTATTAAAATTTTCAACTTCTTGCATTCAATGTGGAAAGGCATTTTTCTACAAACTTCCCCGTAATATCCTTGTTGTCTTTTAAATGTCTTTAGCATCTGTAGTGATGCCCTTTTGGGACATCTTAACCCTTTCTGCATTCTTAGGAAGTAGAGTAGTTAGCTATGTTTTCTTTATAAACAATGTAGTTAATTTTACTCCAGTCTGTTAATGTCTTAACAAAAGTCATGAAATTATGACTTTGGTCTATTTGCATTTTAGTGGAATTACTGAGGATGTGAGGCCAGGGCTTAGGAAGGATTTTTCTGGTTTCCAAATATTTATATCAATAAATAAGAACAAAGCTACCAAAGACTGATTATTCCATGGAAGAATTAAAGTTTAACTTCACTAAGCACTCTAAAACTCGACATCTCCCGTACTTGAATAAACACCTATCAAACTGCTAGGGCAACTTTTAATGTCAAGCAACCCTTTGGACTACAATCTTAGCAGATTTTCCTTTCCTCTCCATCCTGGTTTGCTTTTAAAAAAGGAAAAAAAAAAAAAAGTTCCCCCCTTAAAGGCAAAGAATCAAAGATAAAGATGTTAACACTTACAGAGTGGTTACTATGTGTCAGTTTTTAAGTACTATATACGAATTAACCCACACAACTAATACAATATATTAATACATGCATTAATTAAGAAAAATATAAGTACTAATCCTCACAATTACCCTATGAGGTAGGTACCATTACCGTCTATTTTAAAAATGAGGAAACATCGAACAGCTAGCTATGAGATGTTTGAATTAAATCTATACATCCCATAGGCCATGCACTAACCATTTCAAGATGACTGATAATCCTTCTTTGGTTTCTGAAGCCTGCACCCCACCTCCTCAGAGACCAGAAGCCAGTAATTCCTGCTGGGCAGGCCATTGATTTTAGGTGACTTAACAGGCATATATAGTTTTCCAGGTACTTTTTTTTACTTCCTAGTAAGTAACCTAACCAGTTAAATCTTTGCCTGACAAGTAAAAATGTTCCTCGAAAGTTAGTTACCAATGGACCTTTCTCTCGGTTAAATCCACCAGATGTTCTTACTTGCTTTATTTATAACAGCTGAAACGTGGTAGTAAACTCACAATATTTAACGAATTTTAGTGTCTACAAAGCTTATGGCCCTAAATCACGATTTCAACAAAACGGAATATTCTGTCCTTGAAGGTTTAACTTTTGCTACTATTTTAAGCTCCACAATGAAGCAGTTTCAGCTGATGAATATACAAAAAAATGGCTCTCAATCATCTAACTGAAGAAAGCAAGTTGCACCCTATAAGCTCTTCTCCTTCTCCTTGATTCAGCGAAGTCAACCAAAAAAAGCCTAAGCTTAAATTTTCTCATTTCTGCAGGGACGAAAAACCCATTTCCCTTTATTAAGAACATGTACTTACAAATAAAACTGACATATTTAAAGAGCTAGAAGAGAAAAATTATTCATTTTATAAGACAGTTCTTACTCATTAGTTCTTCCTGACAATATTTTCTAGATAATCCTAACATAAGCATTTAACCAAAGGCGTATCACCAACACCAGGGAGTTTTCCCCATCCGTAAAATGGAAGAAACACCAAGCTTTGCCATATTTATAAGTAACTGCTTTCTATGATAAACATATGAAGTGCTGAGAGCAGAGGGCTATATTAAGGTAATTTAGGTGTCGCACAAAGGTTGAAAAATGAAACCTGTCACATTTTAGCTAACGCGATGCCTTCCTACAGGAGAATCCTTCAAGACAGACTGCCCTAAAGTCCCGGCAGCACGTGTCCGCCTGGATTCTTCTCCAGTCGCTTTTTGTCAGAGACGGCGGAGAGCGCAGCCAACATTCCTGAAACGCCCATTGGCCCACACCCTGGGGCCAGGCTCCCGGTCGGGCCCAGGAGCTCATTGGTCGTTGCCTCTCAATGAAGCGGCCGCGCCGGTTCCTCCGCCTCTCGGCCACACTCGCTGCACTTGTGCTCGGAGGAGCCTAGAAAGGCGACGGGTGCCTAGCGGAACCAGCGCTGCGGAGAGCGGGCCCAGGCACCTTCCGGGTCGCCTATACCCTCGTCTGCGCCAGGACCGAGACCACTGCAAGACCGCTCTTTTTCTGCGCGACAGTTCAGCTCTCTCGCGTGACTGCCCGGGTGGGAGGCTGAGGCCTCAGATTCCTTTGCAGGCTCAGGCATTAAAGGTATTATGCCCGAGCTCGGACGGGCCTTTAGTTGGTAAATGTACGCAAGCCTTACTCCACCCGGCATCTCGCGCGGACCCCAGTGACTCGGTAGCAGGCTACACAATCCAAGGTCGAGACTCGGAAGTAAGCCTCGGTGGGCTCCCCGGCCGTCTCCAGAGGCCGCCCCGATAAGGCTTGGTGCAGAGCGCGTTAGGGCGGCGGTGGGGCCCAGCCACTGCGACACCACTGCTCCCGCCCAATCCCCGCCGGCCGGGCGCCACATGCTGCCAGCGCCGACCGCGGGCGGGAGGCCTGCTCGCCAGCCCCTCTGCCCGGGCAGGCCCCCTCCTCCCGCCTCAAGCGGAGAGAAAGAGTCCGACTCCCGATCAGCCCCCTCCCTCCTCTGTTCCCGACCCGCTCCCTCCCTCTTCCACTCCAGAGGCGGGCACGCCCGAATTAGCGCCTGACTAAGCCCGCCGAGCCACACCTGCCTGGAGGGAGCACGCGCCCACCCCCCGGCGCCAGGCACCCCACCCCGGGCCCCGACAACCTACTCCGGGGCGGGTGGGGGGGAAGTCGGGAGGCGAGGGCAGCCAAAGCACCCCGAGCGGCGCTGCACGCCGTCCCGCACGCCGCGCCGGGGACGTTACCTGAGCACGCGGCGGCGCCGGCCTCCTCCCCTCCCCCCGGGCAGCGCCCGGCCGGGCAACGGTGGCGGGAGAAGCCGGCTCGGGCTCCGCGTGGACCTGGCCTCTCCCCCCGGCGCCGGGGCCCAGGCCAAGGCCACAAAACGACCCCCGCCCACGGACCTGCCCCCACCAGAAGGCTGCGGGAATCCAGCCCCCGCCCCCTCTCTGCCTAGGGCTACTGCCTTCCAGGCGGCGACAGACCCCATACCCGACAGTGGGCGAGAGCCCCGAGCACCCACCTTGGGATGGTGCGAAGATCCCCAGATCCTTGATTTGCGTCGGGCTGCTGCCTGGAGAACCAAACCTCCAGCAGCTTCTCGGTCCCTTCGAAAAAATGTGCAGCTTCCATCACCGTGAGACTAGCGAACAACCAACAACCACAGAAAATCAACTAAATTAAATCTCTTCTCCCGCCGCTGCCGCCGCCGCTGCGGATTGTTCCAGCTGTGTTACTAAAGTTCAGGTTCCTTTTTTTGCTATAATTTTATATTAACTTTTTTAAAAAAAGGGCTAATAAAATTTTCCCGGCTTTTTTTTTTGTGTGTGTGAGCGAAAGTTGAACGTGAGTCTGTTGGAAATAGAGGCAGATACAGCTCAGTCTCTTGTAGTCCGCTGTTTCCCCGTTAGAGAGAGTAGAGCGAGCGCTAGCTAATGTCGCCGGCCATACTGTGGGAGCGAGGGCGCTGCGTGAGTCGGGAATTTATATACTCCGTCTACCCCCAGAGGCCAGGAAGTGACGTAACGTCCCTCCCCCGCGGCTCATAGCTCCAGTCTCCTGTCAATCACCAGCCGCCCATTTGCGGCTGGCTAGCCGCCCGCCTGCGAGGAGCGCGGGGAGCGGCCCGTGTCCCTGCGGTTCGATTTCGGGGTGGCCCCTGGGCGGGAGACGGTACTCTGTTGTCCGGCTGGGGACTAGGAATCGGGGGTCGAATGTGGAGAGAGTGGCAGAGCGGGGACGGAGTGAGGAAAGGCTGCGTAGCGCTGCGTAAAACAACTGGCTAGCGGGGAACATGGGTGGGTCCTCTGGAGGGTTGGCGGGGTTCGGCGGGGGCGGTGGCCACTGCTGGGATGGCGTGGTGGTTTTGATCCTGTGCACTTCGCCGCGATCGCTGAGGTACTCAGCCATTCTCTAAAGTGTACTTCCCTAAGGCCACCGAAGCCAGGCGTTAAAACTCCACGTTTGTCCGTGACGCACATGTTGCCAAGGGTCGAATTAGAAGGCGCTTTAATTCTGCTCACGCTTTTGCTGATGTGCGAACGAACGCAGTTCTCTTACCGTTTTACACAATAGCCAGAAGCGCTGTCTCCCTATTCAAAAAGGGAAAAGCAACGTGGCGCCCAGCCTTGAAGGACTCCGGCTCTACCTACCTCCCACCATGTGGCTCGCCAAGCCTCGGAGTTGGCGGAGCACAGTAGCTGCCGTGAAGCACTGGCAACTCCGTGCTCAATTAGGTCAACTGGTGGGAATTTCTTCTGCAAAACTATTTCTAGAACCTGATTTATTAAATATAACCTGAAATTGTTTGCATCAAAAGGAGGGGAAAGGAGTTATTATTGCTTGGAGCAATACGGGGGTAAAGGAGGAAAAAAGGAATTATGGAATTATATGAAGTCATCTGTTAGAAACATGAAAATTGTGACGCACTATAAGATTTAAAGAATCAATAAAAATAATAAGTATAATCTGAAATTGCACGGATATTAACAGGGATTCAGGGCTATCACTAGTCGTGATCACTAGACTCATGAATCTATAGTTTCAATAATCAAGTAAAGTGTAAAAATTGTGAAGTCGTAGTCAAACTGTATAACGAGGTGGCAAAATTGTGGAAACAAAGTTGTGACTTTTATTCTGAAATATGGTAAAAACAATCTGACATAAAAATCACCATTGTTACAAGACAAAAGACTCACCGTCCTTAGAGAATTTCCTCAGCTACAAGTGAAATAAGACAACGTTGTTATGTGTGAAAAACTTAATGAAGTAGTTTGGGTTTGTACTCTAGATTCCCTGCAGGGTAGTACTTGTTTTACAACAACATGAATTTGTTCATATTTCTCCGTCAAACTTTGCTGTTGAAAGAAGCTATGTTATGCAGTGGGTACATATGCTACTCTTGCCATGTTTTTAAAAGCATCCAACTCAAACTGGGGATTGGGACAAAAGATAATGAATGTTGCTTATTATAATAATTCAAAGAATGTGGTGGTTATACTTGGAATAAAGATAAAAGAAGTATTTATGTGTTTTACAAGCTATTCAGTTATTTGATGGTTGCTTATTGAAATGAAGAATCAGTCTACTAAACCACCTCAAACACTAATTGTGGTATAAACATAATTTGGCTTGTAATTGCTTATAATTAGTTGCTTTTCAATTACTATTATGCTTTTTCCCAATGCAATTTAAGTGAATATAAAAGTGCCAAGAATCTTGGCAAGGTAAGTCTTTGTTAATTAGATATAGGATAATTGAAACAGTGTCTACCAACTGGACTGATCCTTTGTAAAATACACTATTTTTCTTAAGTATCATTTCTATCTTGAAGCTCAAAGTCTCTTGTACTAATTACCAAGTTGGTCAGTTAATCTTACTTAAATATTTCACTGAACTTAATATGTCCAAAACATATTTATTATTCCTTTATCATCAACCCCATTTCTATCAGTGGAAATTTTCCCCACTTAAAAAAAATTCTTATTGAACATTTTTTGCTTTGTAAATAAAGGACTACCTTAAGGACCTAAAGGATACTCATTCCTTAGACCTTAAGGCACCTCTCCTTATTCTCTTTGGTAATCCTTGCTACTGAGATCTACCCAAATTTTAAAAAATCCTTGGGAGCTCCCATGTGGCTCAGTGGGTTAAGGGCGTGGTGGTGTCACTGCAGTGGCTCAGGTCACTGCTGTGACTCAGGTTCAATCCCTGACCCAGGAACTTATGAATGCCAAGGCTGTGGCCAAAAAAGAAAAATAATCCTAAATAAATAACTTATGAATGCCAAGGCTGTGGCCAAAAAAGAAAAATAATCCTAAATAAATAATCCTTACTTGACCCCGCTTCTACCTTCAGCTACACTCAACTTTTCTGCTCTCCACAGCAAAACTTCCTAACAGACATAAAGACATATCTAGGAGTTCCCGTCGTGGCGCAGTGGTTAACGAATCCGACTAGGAACCATGAGGTTGCGGGTTCGGTCCCTGCCCTTGCTCAGTGGGTTAACGACCCGGCGTTGCCTTGAGCTGTGGTGTAGGTTGCAGGCGCGGCTCGGATCGCGTGTTGCTGTGGCTCTGGCGTAGGCAGCTACAGACAGCTCCGATTGGACCCCTAGTCTGGGAAGCTCCATGTGCCGCGGGAACGGCCCAAAGAAATAGCAAAAAGACAAAAAAAAAAAAAAAAAAAAAAAAAAAAAGACGTATCTATACTTTCTTTTTCTTTCTTTCTTCTTTTCTTTCTTCCTTTCTTTTATTTTTTTAAGATTTTGGTGTGTGAGTGTGTGTTTCAGCCAAGCCCATGGCATGTAGAAGTTCCCAGGCCAGGGGATCCAACCTGTGACACAGTAGTGACAATGCCGGATCCTTAATCTGCTGAGCCACCAGGAACTCCAACATACTTACATTTTTGATCTTCATTTCCTTATCTCTTCTTTCTTATTTTTTTGTCTTTTTTGGGCCGCACCTGAGGCATATGGAGGTTCCCAGGCTAGGGGTCTAATCGGAGCTGTAGCTGCCTATACCACAGCCGCAGCAATATCAGATCCAAACCGTGTCTGTGACCTACACCACAGCTCACGGCAATGTGGGATCCTTAACCCTCTGAGCGAGGCCAGGGATGAGCCCGAAACTTCATGGTTCCTAGGAGGATTCGTTACCACTGCGCCACTATGGGAACTCCCCTTATCTCTTCTTTAAATCCTTGAAATGGATATTTCTCAAGGCCCACATCTTGTCAAAGCCAGTGGTTTGAAGAATGGTGTCGATCTCGTCTTTCAGTAGTTGTAATACAATTAACTACACCTTCCTTCTTAAAGCAATTCTCCAGCCTTTTGTGACACCTCTATTTTGGTTTTCCTTCAACATCTGTATGTTCTATCCAAAGGTGCAGTACCCTTGACTTCCCCTTTGCCCTCTTCTCTGTGTGCACTTTCTGAGTGACTGACTTCATCTGGTCCATGGCTTTATGACACATTCATACACTAGTGAGTTTCAAATCGATTATCTCCAGCCCAGACATATCCTTTGAATTCCAGACCTCTGGGATACTTACTTATCTCACATTTCTGCATGAATGTCTAATAAGCATACTGAAGTTAACATGACTAAAAGAGAGCTATTCCTTTTCACAGTAAAACCTGCCTTCTTCAGGACTTCCCGTCTTGATGCGGCAAAAATGAATGACTAGGAACCATGAGGCCGAGGGTTCAATCCCTGGCCTTGCTCAGTGAAGGATCCGGCATTGCTGTGAGCTGTGGTATAGGTCACAGACAAGGCTGGGATGTGGTGCTGCTGTGGCTGTGGTGTAGGCTGGCAGCTGTAGCTCCAACTGGACCCCTAGTCTGCGAACTTCCATATGCTGCGGGTGCAGCCCCAGAAAGCAAACAACAACAACAACAACAAAAACAAACAAAAAACCACACAAAAACAACAAACCTGCCTCCTTCAGACAAAACCAAAACTCCCAGCTTTCCTCCATGCAAGTTCCTGAGCTGATGGATCTGCCTCTGCTCTTGCCTCCTTATGGTTCACCCCTCATGCAGCAACCATCTCATTAAATAGCAGTCACTCAAACCCAAAGTTATCCTTAATTCTACTCTTGCCTGCACTTTGGCCCCCTCACATGATTTACCACAGAGCAGCCAAAGTGAATTTTTCATCCAATTATGATACCTCTTATTTTAATATTTAAAAATTATCCAATGGTTTCCCATAATGCTTATAATAAAAATAACTTAGCCTTGAAAACCCCTATGTAATCTAGTCCCAGGCTAATTTTCAAGGCTCATTCATCTCTACCATTCATTCCCTGGGCCCCAGCCATACTGACTTTTCTCCTTTTAATTTCTTTTCCTTTGACTGAAATGCTCTTTCTCCTCTTCTTTGCATGGCTTGTACATTCTTGGCACTTAGGTCTTAGCTTAAATGTTGTCTCATCTGAGAGGTCACCTGTAGTAGGAGGGCGTAGGCTAAGAACTATAACAAAGAGGTCTCCAAATATAGTAACTTAAAATATATTAAAGTTTATTTCTCTCTCACATAATAGTCCAAAGGTAGGCAGGTGGTGAGTGGGCAGCTCTGCTGCATGGAATAGTTCAGGGACCCAGGTTCTTTCTAGCCTGTTCTTGCCAGGGAGTGCAATCTTCATTCACATGATTGAAGCTGGTCTATATCTACCTACATTCCGGCCTGGGAAAGGGGGAGAAAGAGAAAGTGGAGAAGAAACCAATCTCCTTTTGAAAACAAGGCCTGGAAATTGTAACATCAGTTCTGCTCGTTTAGTTACGTGTTCACATCTAGTTGCAAGGGAGGCTGGGAAATATGGTTGCTACCTGGGTAGCTAGTTGCCTGGTCAAAACTTGGAGGATTCTAGGAGTTCTCTTGTGGTGCAGCAGGTTAAGGATCCAGTATTGTCACCATAGTGGCTTGGGTGGCTACTGTGGCATGGGTTGACGCCTGGCCAGAGAAATTCCACATGCTGTGGGTGTGGCCAAAAAAGAAAAAAAGAAAAAAAAAAAAACAAAAACAACCTAGGGGGATTCTATTTTTATTTTTATTATTTTTTTTTTATCTTTTAGGGCCGCATCCATGGCATATGGAACTTCCCAGCTACAGGTCAGACTGGAGCTGTAGCTGCTGGCCTACACCACAGCCACAGCGATGTGGGATCTGAGCTCGTCTGTGAGCTACACCACAGCTCACAGCAGTGCCAGATCATTAATCCACTGAGTGAGTCCAGGGATCAAACCTGCGTCCTCATGGATACTAGTTTAGTTCATTACTGCTGAGCCACCATGGGAACTCCAGAGGGATTCTATTACTAAAAGGAAGGAAGGAGAAAATGGATGCAGGGGACAATCTACAGTCCTGCCACACCTTTTCTTACCATCTAATCTACAGTAGCCAGCTAGTCACTCCCTAACATACCATTCTGCTTAAATTATCTGCACAATTCTTTTCATTCTCTTGTTTCTACTTGTTTGTTGATTCTCAACTCCCTCCTACCAGCAATTATATTTTAAGCTCCATAAAGCTTGTTTGTCCTTGCTCAATACTGTGTATCATTGACCTCCCCCCCACCAAAGTGTTTGGCATAAGGTTAGCGTTCAATTAGTATTAGTTGAATAAATGAATTTTTAAGTGCCTTTCTAATAGATCCTACTCCTTCAAACTAAGCTTATCTGCCAACTTTCCCTCAAAGCACCCCCCAATTCCTTGCACTATTCAAAACTCATTAATTTTTTTTTTTTGGTCTTTTTAGGGCCACACCTGCAGCATATGGAAGTTATGGAAGTCCCCAGGCTAGGGATCAAATCTGAGCTACAGCTGCCAGCCTACACCATAGCTACAGGAACACCCAATCCGAGCCGTGTCTGTCACCTACACCACAGCTCATGGCAACGGTGGATCCTTACCCCACTGAGCGAGGCCGGGGATAGAACCCACATTTTCATGGTTCCTAGTCGGGTTCATTACCACTGAGCCAACATGACAACTCCAAAACTCATTACATTTCTAATACTACAATTCCACATCACATTCTTTTTTTTTTTTTTTTTTTTTCCCTTTTACAGCCTTGCCCTCGGCCTATACAAAATCCCAGGCTAAGGACTGAATCAGAGCTGCAGCTGCCAGCCTATGCCACAGCCAGAGCAACACCAGATCCTTAACCCACTGATCAAAGCCAGGGATTGAACCCACATCCTTATAAGACTACTTCAGGTCCTTAACCCTCTGAGCCATAATGGGAACTCTCTAACATTACATCCTGTAGGACAACACTCCAACAAACATTATGTTAGTTATTAATTGCTGTATAACAAATTACACAGGTGACTTAACACACATTTATTATCTTGTGATTTATGTAGGTCAGAAGTTTGCATGTGGCTTAGTTGATCCTCTGCTTCAGGGTGTCTCACAAAGTACTGGTCCGTGCTAAGGTCCCATCTCAAGGTTGGACAAAGAAAGGATCTGCTTCCAAGCTCACATCGTTGTTGGCAGAATTCAGTTCCTTGCAAGCTGTTGGACCGAGGGCCTCAGTTCCCTGCCATGTGGGCCTACATAGATCAGCTCACAATATAACAGCTTGCTTCATCAGGGCCAGAAACACAGAGAACCACAAACAGAGTCTATTAGTAAGACAAAAGCTACAATCTAATCTAACATAATTGGAATTTCCACTGTGGTACAGTGGGTTAGTGATCTGGCTCCTCTCTATGGTGTTGCCAGTTCGATCCCTGACCTGGCGCAGTCGGTTAAGGATTGGACATTGGTGCAGTTGCGTTGTAGGGAGCCTGCAACTGCAGCTCAGATCTGATCCCTGGCCTGGGAACTCTGTGGGGCGGCCAAAAATAGAAAATAAAAATACTCTAATCTAATCACACAAACAGCATCCTGTCGCCTTTGCCATAGTCTATTGGCTAAGAAGGTTAGAAGAAGGTCACAGATTCTGCCCATCCCGAAGGGGAGTGGATCCCACAAGGGCATGAATGCTGTAAGTGGGAGATCACTGAGGGCCAGTTTAGAACATGCCCATCAAATCACTACCTTTTGGGAAGTCCAAGAGCATCTGTAATTGAGACCACATATAATTTACCACTCAATAGCTTCGCTGTTGGTTTAATCTGCCAACTACATTGGCATACCCATATTTTTAAAATTTTGATAATCCTCATCTCAAAACAAGGCACACACGTAAGTGTTCATATACTTTTTATTCCATTTAAAGTGACTGATGGAGTTCCTATTGTGGCTCAGTGGTAATGAATCGGACTAGCATCCATGAGGATGTGGGTTTGAGCCCTGGTCTTGCCCAGTGGCTTAAGGATCCGGTGTTGCCATGAGCTGTGGTGTAGGTCACAGGCACAGCTCGGATCTGGCGATGCTGTGTCTGTGGTGTAGGTGGGCAGCTGTAGCTCTGATTGGACCCCTAGCCTGGGAACCTCCATATGCCACTGGTGCGGCCCTAAAAAAAGATTAAAAAAAATAAAATAAAATAAAGTGACTGGGTGGTGTGTTGAAGCTCACTACTTCCTGTTTGTTAAGTTTTCAGAACTTTTAAGAGCCAGATGACATCCTGTTCGAGCTCAAAATTGGCCATGCGGGAGTATTTACTATCAGGACATCAGTAAACTCTACAGTCAAAGCTCTCCATACCCTCCAAGAGGCAGTTGTTAAACACTTACCTGTATACCACTGGCTGTCACAAATCTGTCACTTAGATGGTTTTGAAAACATGGTTTTCTCTAACGTTAATATGAGTTCCACCATCCATGGCTCTTATGGGGCTTCGCTTGGTATTGCAAGTAATGAAAGTGATTCGGAAACTCTAGGTAAGATACGGTATTATTACTGCAAAATACAGAAGCAAAAGTACTGAGGAAAGGAACAACACTGCAGTGCCTCAGATGTTTTATATTAAATTGTGAAACAAAAGTGTCCAGATATAGTCTGTCCCCAAAGCTGTTTGACTTCTTTAAGGTGACTAATGGGTAAGAGGAGATTTGCCAAAGTCGAAATGCAGTTTTATTTGGAATGACTCCCCTTTATGTTTTGTATTGTATTCAACTTATTAGACTCAGGGGAAAGACAAGTAACAGAAAAAAATGAAATGACTAAGAGAGAATAAGAAACTCAGGATATAACAAATTTAGTGATGGTTAAAGATGAATTAAATATTTAACAGCAGACCTAAAGTTAAAAGTAAGAAAAGACAGGGATTCCTTGGTGGTTCAATGGGTTAAGGATCTGGCATTGTCACTGCTGTGGTATGAGTTTGATCCCTGGCCCAGGAGCTTCCACATGCCAAGGGTAAGGCCATTAAAAAAAAAAAAAAAAAAAACACACAATGACCTTAATGGAAATGGACAAAGCTATTTATAAACAGTGTAGTTGACCAGAGTCGTTGCAAAATATGCTCACATAATTTTCTACTCATTTTCATCAGTAATTATTCAGTGAGTAAAGAATTTTTAATGTGCTGTTTGCAAATTTCATGTGGTTCACAAACAAGTTCATTGTTCCATTTTTTAAAGATTCAAGCAGATAACCTCTTTGAAGTTTTTTTAAATTTTTTTTCTTTTGAGACTTTTTAAAACTGTTTTTTGAGCTCTATCTTCTATTTTCTTTATCATGATCTCAACTTGTACTCATTCTGTCATCTAACAGATTAAAAAAGTAATTATTTTGAATATGAACAAAATATAAATTAAATGTAAAAATAATCACAAATTAAATTTTTTTTTTTTTTTTTTTGCTTTTTAGGGCTGAACCCACAGTATATGGAAGTTCTCAGGCTTGGGGTCAAATCAGAGCTGCAGCTGCCAGCCACAGCCACAGCCCCAGCAATGTGGGATCCGAGTTACGTCTGTGACCCACACTACAGCTCATGGCAATGCTGGATCCTTAACCCACTGGGCCAGGGATCCAACCCATATTCTCATGGATACTAGTTGGGTTTGTTATCACTGAGCCACAATGGGAACTCCATGATTAAAATTCTTTTCAAGAAAATCATGGACTTGGAGATGAGACTTGTGGTTGCCTGATGGGAGGGGGAAGGAGTGGGAGGGATCGGGAGCTTGGGTTTATCAGACACAACCTAGAATAGATTTACAAGGAGATCCTGCTGAATAGCATTGAGAACTATGTCTAGATACTCATGTCGCAACAGAAGAAAGGGTGGGGGAAAAAACTGTAACTGCAATGTATACATCTAAGGATAACCTGACCCCCTTGCTGTACAGTGGGAAAAAAAAAAAAATTCTTTTCAGATACTTCGAAAAGCTATTTTCTAAACCGAGTATATAATTACTTGTTAAAACTGAAAACAACGACTATATGAAATATATATATATATTTATTTATTTATTTATATAGGCCACCCTGTGGCATATGGAGCTCCCAGACCAGGGATCAGATTCAAGCTGCAGTCTTGGGACTCAAGCTGCAGTCTCGGGACTCAAGCTGCAGCTGCAGAAACATGGGATCCTTAACCCACTGTGCCAGGCCTGGGATCGAACCTGCATCCTTGTGCTCCCAGCATGCCACCAATTCCATTTCACCACAGCGAGAACTCCATGAATTGTATTTAGTATTAACAACTCTTACATTCCCAATTATAGTTTTTAAATTTAACTTTGGAAAATTTAATGAATCTTTATTACATATTTTTATGAAAATCAAACTATCTGCAATTGTACTATAACATGTCCATTTTGCTAATGTGGAGTCTATAACACACTTCATTTATATTATGTCTATACCTACATATACACAATTCCAAGAATAATACAAAAATATTCAGTATGGCAAAATGTTCCTCAGTCACTGTGTTCAACTATTTGAAATTTCATCCCCATTTGTGAGTGTCTCTGGTGTCCCGAGAGAAGCAAGAGAATGTATACTTGGCACTAGTAAAGAAAGATACTTCATTATGGCAAAGGCTAGTACATTCACAACGAGAGGAAGAATTTGACAAGTTATTTGGTCTTTTATCTGTTTCTGCTCTTCAAATCCTCCCTACATTCCAAAGCAAGTTCTTTCTCTTATATCACCAGCACCATAAACCATGATTGTTGGGGTTTTTTTGGTGGGAGTGGGGGTGGGGGGTAGGGGGACCTGTCACAAGTGAAAATTCTGCATCCAGGTATTGAACCTTGCCACAGTGACAACGCCAGATCTTTAACCTGCTGCACCAAAAAAAGAGAACTCCAAAACATGGCATTTGGATTCAGTTGCTTTTTATATTATAGACGTAGGGTAGGGGAGATAGAGAAATATTTTCTTGGGGTATAATTGGTATTATTTCCAGGAATGGTTGTTTAAGTTTATGAGTCACAATTATACCAGCAAATACCCTGGATTCCAAGTATCTGAGGTGCCCATGATTTATTTAATAAGTATATTTTGGGTATGTCTGTAACATGCAGGATCTGGGCAGGGCCCTTCCAGCTGGGTCTCAGGTACTGGTTCCAGAGTTCATAGAATTGTTGTTTCTGTGGGTCACTTTGCTGTACAGCAGAAATGGACACAACATTGTAAATCAATGATACTCTAACAAAAAATTTAAAAATGAAGAATTGTTGTTTCTGGATTGTGGCCTCTAAAGGCCTTATATAGCTGTGGCTTAAAGTCCAAATTCCCAATTCTCCCCTAGTCTTCTTATGCTGCTGGTAAGCATAAAGTTTCTTAGAGTAGAGGTTTTCAATATTTGGGTCCCACCCAAAAGATTAACCCTAACCCTAACCCTAACCCACTCCATTTCAAAGAACATGTCATATTGAAATTTAAAAGTCTGGAGTTCCTGTCGTGGCTCAGTGGTTAACGAATCCAACTAGGAACCATGAGGTTGCTGGTTCAATCCCTGGCCTCGCTCAGTGGGTTAAGGATCCGGCGTTGCCCTGAGCTGTGGTGTAGTCAGAGATGCTGCTCGGATCTGGGCTTGCTGTGGCTGTGGTGTAGGCCAGCAGCTATAGCTCTGATTGGACCCCTAGCCTGGAAACATCCATATGTCTCAGATGCGGCCCTAAAAAGACAAATAAAATAAAATAAAATAAAATAAAAGTCTGCCTTTTCTGAGGATAAATATTTACAGAGATTCAGTTAGTGTATTTCTTTCTTATGGTAAATTTTAAAGTCAAGTCATATGGGAAATAAGTTCTTTTTAATATGTAATATAAATTCTTAGAAAAAAAAATAAGCCCTATTCTCTTCCTCCCTCTGCCCTCAACCCTAGGTCCAACGCCTAATATCAGAAAGCAGAATCAAGTTTATATCCCAGAGTTTGGAGGCTTCTGCTCTGTAGACACTGAGCAGCTCCAAGTAAAAGAACCATCTACTTACTGACATTTGAGGCTCATTCCAATGAAAAAAATTCAATTTGGTCTTCCTATGGTGAGGCCCACAAGTCCAGAAGACAACAGCTTACAATCTGTGTTGTAGTGCTTCACGCATAAAGACTAATAGTCAAGCCTTCAATGTTTAAAGAGAGATCAAAGTAAATAGAAAAGAAACCAGAGGAAACAAATAATCTAGGAAGTAGAAGTAAAATTCTAAGAAGAAAGACCATAATTATACTCCATAGGGGTAAGAGAAGGTAGTCTATCCATAAAAGTAAAAAAATAAAACAAAAAACCCAGAATGCAATAGAAACAAGAAACATTCAAAAAATAACAATAAAAAAAAGTGCTTGGAAATTTCAAATAGGATAGCTGAGATTAAAACAACGAAGTGGGAGATAAATTTAAAGACATCTCTGAGAAAGTAGGATAAGTCAGAGATGAAAGATAAGAGAGAAAAGATAGGAAAATTAGTTGATCAATCCAAGAGTCTCTATATCCAAATAGTAAGAGTTCTAAAAAGAAAGAAAAGAGAGGAGGTAATTATCAAAGAAACAATATAATAAAAAATTTCAGAACAGAGGGATATTGATTAAAACGGCTCACCTAGTGAATGAGGAAAAAAAAAGACCCAAAACAAGGCACATATTTGTGAAATTTCAGAACACTCTGGATAAAGATTTTTTTAACTTCCAAAAGGAAAAAAAATCATAATAAAAGGATAAAGAATAAGAAAGCACTGAAATTTTCAACAAAATCAAAAGCTTAGACAAGAGCAATACTTTCAAAATTTTGAGAAAAAAGTGTTTTTACCTGAGAACTCTTGTAACGCCTAGTCTCAAGCAGTACCTATGTTCGTTTCTTTCTTCTTTCTCTTTCCTTCTTTCCTTTTTTTCCTTTTTCCTTCTTTCTTTCTTGTCGATTATTTTTTGTTGAGATATAATTAACATATAACATATTATTTTCAGGAGTACAACATAATGATTCAATATTTGTATACATTGGGAAATTATCACCATAATAAGCCTAGTTACTATTTGTTACCATAAATAATTAAATATTTTTTCTTTTTTTTTTTCTTGTGATGAAGACTTTTAAGATTTACTCTTGGCCACTTTCAAATATGTAATACAGTATTATTAGCTATAGCTATAGCTATCATCGGTATTTTAGTACCTAGGTTTTTTTGTTTGTTTGTTTGTCTTTTTGCCTTTTCTAGGGCCACTCCCTTGGCATATGGAGGTTCCCAGGCCAGGGGTCTAATTGGAGCTGCAGCCACTGGCCTACGCCACAGCCACAGCCACAGCAACGCGGGATCTGCGACCTACAGGGCAGCTGATGGCAAGGCCGGATCGTTAAGCCACTGAGCAAGGCCAGGGATCGACCCCGCAACCTCATGGTTCCTAGTGGGATTCGTTAACCACTGCGCTGAGAGGGAACTCCAAGTTTCTTAAAATGTGATTGTTCTGTATTTATCACCTATAGAATGGTATTACAATTGGGGCAATGGAACCAAAACATTAAAGAATTAAGTTCTATTCGTGGCTTATTGTCTTGTACGCCTCTTGTTTGAGAAAGTAACGGAGATAATTAGAGGAATAAACCATCACTATCAGCATGTTCTCTCTCTTAGGATATCTTTATTTGGAGCTTTAGAACAAAAGCTATTCAGGCAACTGGAAACAGATTTTAGTTGGTTACTCAAAGCTTCTTCTCATCCTGGGTGCTAGAAAACTAGTTAGGAAACAAGCAGCTTTGGTACACTCCTTCTCCCATTTTTAATAGATTAAGCTATACCTGCTGCATACCAAAATACTGCCTTGTTTTGGAATAAGGAGAATATGCTGATATAATTAGACTCTTTTATAGTTTGAACTCCCAACTTGAAGAGACTTTAAAAAAACCAACTGAGAAGTTCTGCTGCTGGCACAGTGGGTTAAGAATCTGACTGCAGCAGCCTGATTCACTCCAGAGGTGCAGGTTTGATTCCTGGCCTGGTGCAGTGGGTTAAAGGAGTTCACATTGCCATCGCTGCAGAATAGGTCAAAGCTGCAGCTGGGATTCAATCCCTGGCCCAGGAAGCTTCCATATGCTACAGGTGTGGTCATAAAAAACAAATGAACGAAAAACCCAAACCATAACCTAGATGTGTCAAAGGAAGCAGAAATCATACAGCCCTAGAGAAAGATGGAGGGAATAGTGATCTGACGACTTTGACAATCTCTGTATTTGAGATGCATGAGATTTCCCTCTGAACGTCTAACCCCTCTGCATTTCACTTGAGTTAATTTGGACAGCTACCTTTCGCCTGTAACCAAAGAACACTTGACTCAATGGTTTTTAAAAATTCCTTTTTGGAACCTTACACTTCTACATTTTCACACCTCTCTGTATCCACCTGGATCCTACAGATTTCTTATAATCTGTTTTAAATTGGTTTGGGGCAGGGAAATATCAGGGAATAGAAGACATTTCCTTTGCAATGTCCTACAAGAGAGACTCCTGGATCCTTCTAGTTACAGGGATCCAGAGGTGCTTAAAGGATCACTTTCTTCAAGACTTTTGAAGAAGGGTCTTTAGCAGTTCTGGTGGATACTGAAAGAAACCAGATGATCAACCATCTGATGAATAATGTGTATAATTTGATGCCACTTATTAATTTATAATTATGTCATACTGTAATTTATGAATAAATGTTGTAATAAAGTTATTAAATTTATTATAGTGTTATTATTTCAGTACTCTTCTTGATAAAGCTATTAAATCTTGGTTGTCAGTTTCTTTTTTTTTCTTTGAGGGCCACATCCGAGGCATATGGAAGTTCCCAGGCTAGGGTTGAACCGGAGCTGTAACTGCTGGCCTACACCACAACTACAGCAACATCAGATCTAAGCTGCATCTGCGACCTATACCACAGGTCATGGCAACACCAGGTCCTTAACCCACTGAATGAGGCCAGGGATCGAACCGTGTCCTCATAGATACTAGTCAGATTCGTTTCTGCTGAGCCACGATGGGAACTCCTGGCTGTAGGTTTCTAACCATCGGTTTTTCTGTAGATTTAATACATATAGGTACAATATTTTAAAAACAAATGGACTTTTGAGAAAATTTCCACTTATTTTCTTGATCTTAAGATTCTCAAAAATCTGGGAGAAAAAGGACTTTTTTCAAAAACAAAATGAATTTGATTAAACTATCAATCTAGATAGATTTTATCTGCCAGATAGAGCAGATTCTAAAACAGTAGTGGTGAATTTGCAATGAAGAAAGTTATTGTTTAAAATTATAACCTAAAGGAAATTACCATGTGACACAGCGGGTTAAGGATCTGGCATTGCTGCAGCTGTGGTGCAGGTCACAACTGTGGCTCGGGTTCCATCCCTGGCCCAGGAACTTCCACATGCATTTGGGTGTGGCCAAAAAAAATTTATAACCTAAAGACATTCAGTAAATTAAAGTCTAAAATCTTTCCTTTACATTGACATAATTAATGGGACTGACAATGACACTCTCAGCTCCTCATCACCAGATATTGAACACATGGCTCCACAACACAGTCAAGATATATCCATTTATTTTCTTTTTTTAAAAAAATGCAAAATTACATTTTTTTTTTCATGTGTGGGAACGGAGTTTTCTTCTTGGCCCCTTGCTGAAACTTTAACAGACTGTATGGTATTGAGATCTCTACTTGAGAAAGCCTCTGGTGATAAATTATCAAAACAGAATTTTCAGCCATGCAACTCAGAGAATGTCATAAGCAAATCTAACCTTCGTATGTTTTACAGAACCAGTTTGGTATTGCTTTTTCAAAATTTACAACTGCAGTTGTTAACTTAGCAAAATTTTGTTTTTTGTCTACTGTGTCCTTCACACCATGTGAAAGCCTAAAATTAGGGCCATTCATGTGAGCTGTGGTGTAGGTTGTAGACACGGCTTGGATCTGATGTTGCTGTGGCTGTGGCATAGGTTGGCAGCTATAGCTCTGATTCAACCTAGCCTAGGAACCTCCATAAGTCACAGGTGTGGCCCTAAAAAGTAAAAAAATAAAATAATAAAATTAAATAAAAATAAAATTAAGACCATTCAAAGGACCATACACGGAGTTCCCTTGTGGCACAGCAGGTTAAAGATCTGGCATTGTCACTGCTGTAGTGCAGATTGTATGGCCTCAGAAGTTCCACCTGCCTCAGGCACAGCTAAAAAAATGAATTGATTAAAAAAGAAAAGGAGTTCCCGTTGTGGCGCAGTGGTTAACGAATCCGACTAGGAACCATGAGGTTTCGGGTTTGGTCCCTGCCCTTGCTCAGTGGGTTAAGGATCCGGCGTTGCCCTGAGCTGTGGTGTAGGTTGCAGACGCGGCTCGGATCCCGCGTTGCTGTGGCTCTGGCGTAGGCTCCGATTCAACCCCTAGCCTGGGAACCTCCATATGCCTCGGGAGCGGCCCAAGAAATAGCAACAACAACAACAACAACAAAAAAAAAAAAAAAAAAGAAAAAGAAAAAAGAAAAGAAAAAGCACCATACATAAAATGCATGAAACTAGGGATTTATACATTTCAGGATAAACTCAACTAATGAATTTTATTCCACAGAATGTAAGAATCACAAAAGTTTGAAGTAGGGGAGATGCCATTGCTAAGAATAGTAAAGTATGCACAGTATGTATAGGTAAACATCAGATAATTATGGATACTTTGGTATCTGGTCATATCATAAAGTAGGCATTTCTAAAGCAGCTTCCCCTCTAAATGACTTTCAAAGTCGGAGAGAATAAAACCGAGTTCCTCTTGCGGCTCAGTGGAAATGAACCTGACTAGTATCTATGACAATGCAGGTTCAATCCCTGGCCTCGCTCAGTGGGTTAAGGATCTGGCGTTGCCACAAGCTGTGGTGCAGGTCACAGACACAGCTTGGATCTGGTGTTACTGTGTCATAGGCTATAGCTCTGATTTGACCCCTAGCCTGGGAACTTCCACAAGCCACACCTGCGGCCCTAAAAAACAGCAGCAACAACAAATAATGTACATTTACTTAAAAATTGGTCACACTATTTACAATCCATTAAATCCTTATGAAAGTGGAATAGGCCAAAAGGGAAAATCATCATAATTTTGGATGAAAGGAAATAAGTTATTTCTACCCTTAATTAATTAAAAATGAGAATATTTTGTGTTTATACATGACAATTCTTATCTGCTTTTAATAGTAAAATCTCTTTACTACTTATTTAGTTTCACACCAAAAGAAAATGTGAAACTTTTCCATTCACCTTGATATTTCTACAACCAATTTTATATTTAGCATGGCTTTTACTTAGCCTTAAAAAGAATGTTTTTCCTAAGAAAAAATAATATTTAAGGAGATAATCATCTCAAGTCATCTAATTTTTAAATTGAGGTATAGTTGATTAACAATATTATTACATTATTATATTATTTTCAGGTTTATAGCATAGTGATTTGATATTTGATTTACATAATTATTACTTTAATTTTTCATTGGATATTTTAATTTTTTTTTTTTTTTTTGCCACACTCATGTAAAATAGAAGTTCCCCGGCCAGGGATCAAATCTGAGCTTGCAATGGGGACCTATGCCACAGCTACAGCAGTGCCAGATCCTTAACCCACTCACAGTGGGAACTCCAAAGTTTAATTTTATTTATTTACATATATATGTGCCACACTGTTGGCATTTGTAAATTCTCGGGCCAGGGTTTGAATCCCAGTCAAACCTGTGGTAAATGTCAGATAATATAGTTCAACCCACTATGCCGGCCACAGGGGATTGAATTTATGTCTATGCAGCAACCCAAGCCGCTGCAGTCTTGGATTCTTTTATTTATTTATTTATTTATTTATTATTACTATTTTTTTTTTCCCACTGTACAGCATGGGGACCAAGTTACAAATACATGTATACTTTTTCCTCCCATTGTTGTGTTGCGATGTAAGTATCTAGACATAGTTCTCAATGCTACACAGAAGGATCTCATTGTAAATACATTCCAAGAGCAATAGTTTGTATCCGTTAATCCCAAACTCCCGATCCCTCCCACCACCTCCCTCTCCCCCTGGGCAGCCACAAGTCTATTCTCCAAGTCTATGATTTTCTTTTCTGCGGAAACATTCATTTGTGCTGTATATTAGATTCCAGTTATAAGTGACATCATATGGTATTTGTCTTTCTCTTTCTGACTTATTTCACTCAGAATGAGAGTTTCTATTTCCATCCATATTGCTGCAAATGGCATTATGCCGTTCTTTTATATATACCACAACTTCCTAATCCAAACATCTATCAATAGACATTTAGGTTGTTTCCATGTCTTGGCTATTGTGAATAGTGCTGCAATGAACGTATGGATGCATGTGTCTTTTTCAAGGAAAGTTTTGTCTGGATATATGCCCAAGAGTGGGACTGCTGGGTCATATGGGAGTTCTATGTATAGATTTCTAAGGTACCTCCATACTGTTCTCCATAGCGGTTGTACCAGTTTACATTCCCACCAACAGTGCAGGAGGGTTCGCTTTTCTCCACACCCTCTCCAGCATTTGTTATTTGTGGACTTATTAATGGTGGCCATTCTGATTGGTGTGAGGTGGTATCTCCCGGTAGTTTCGATTTGCATTTCTCTAATAATCAGGGATGTTGAGCATTTTTTTATGTGCTTGTTGGCCATCTGTATATCTTCCTTGGAGAATGGTCTATTCAGGTCTTTTGCCCATTTTTCAGTTGGGTTGTTGGCTTTTTTGCTGTTGAGTTGTATAAGTTACTTGGATATTCTAAAGATTAAGCCCTTATCAGTTGGATCATTTGAAACTATTTTCTCCCTTTCTGTAAGTTGTCTTTTTGTTTTTTGGTTTCCTTTGCCGTGCAAAAGCTTGTCAGTTTGATTAGGTCCCATTGGTTTATTTTTGCTTTTATTTCTGTTGCCTTGGGAGAATGACCTGAGAAAATATTCATGAGGTTGATGTCAGCGAATGCTTTGCCTGTGTTCTCTTCCAGCAGTTTGATGGTGTCTTATCTTAGGTTTAAGTCTTTCAGCCATTTTGAATTTGTTTTTGTGCATGGTGTGAGGGTGTGTTCTAATTTCATTGCTTTGCATGCAGCTGTCCAGGTTTCCCAGCAATGCTTGCTGAAAAGACTTTCTTTTTCCCATTTTATGCTCTTGTCTCCTTTGTCAAAGATTAAGTGACCACAGGTGTCTGGGTTTATTTCTGGGTTCTCTCTTCTGTTCCATTGGTCTGTCTGTTTTGATACCAGTACCACACTGTCTTGATGACTATGGCTTTGTAATATTGCTTGAAGTCTGGGAGAGTTATGCCTCCTGCTTGGTTTTTGTTTCTCAGGATTGTTTTGGCAATTATGGGTCTTTTGTATGGTTTCATATAAACTTTTGGATGGTTTGTTATAGTTCTGTGAAAACTGTCATGGGTAATTTGATAGGGATAGCATTGAATCTGTAGATTGCTTTGGGTAGTATGGCCATTTTTACAATATTAATTTTTCCAACCCAGGAGCATGGAATATCTTCCCATGTTTTTACATCTTCTTTAATTTCCTTGTTTAATGTTTTATAGTTCTCAGCATGTAAGTCCTTTACCTCCTTGGTCAGGTGTATTCCCAGGTATTTGATTTTTTGAGGTGCAATTTTAAAAGGTATTGCATTTTTATATTCCTTTTCTAACATTTCATTGTTAGTATACAGAAATGCGACTTATTTCTGAATGTTAATCTTATATCCTGCTACTTTGCTGAATTTGTTGATCAGTTCAAGTAGTTTTTGGGTTGAGTACTTAGGGTTTTCTATGTATAGTACCATGTCATCTGCATACAGTGACAGTTTTATCTCTTCTCTTCCTATTTGGATGCCTTTTATTTCTTTTGTTTGTCTAATTGCTGTGGCTAGGACTTCCAAAAACTATGTTGAGTAGTAGTGATGAGAGCAGGCATCCCTATCTTGTTCCAGATTTGAGTGAGAAGGCTTTCGATTTTTCTCCATTGAGTATCATATTTTCTGTGGGTTTGTCATAAATGGCTTTGATTATGTTAAGGAATGTTCCCTCTATACATACTTTGGTGAGAGTTTTTATCATGAATGGATGTTGGACTTTCCCCAATGATTTTTCTGCATCTATTGAGATGATTATATGGTTTTTGACTTTTCTTTTGTTAATGTGGTGTATGATGTTGATTGATTTGCATATGTTGAACCATTATTGTGAACCTGGGATGAATCCCACTGGTCATGGTATATGATCTTTTTGATATGTTTTTGGATTTGGTTGGCTAGAATTTTGTTGAGAATTTTTGCGTCTATATTCATCAAAGATATTGGCCGATAGTTTTCTTTTTTGGTGGTATCTTTGGTTTTGGAATTAGGGTGATGGTGGTGTCATAGAATGTCTTTGGGAGTGTTCCTTCTTCTTCAACCTTTTGAAAAAGTTTAAGGAGGATGGGCACCAGATCCTCTTTGTATGTTTGGTAGAATTTATCTGTGAAGCCATCTGGTCCTGGGCTTTTATTTGTAGGGAGTGTTTTTATGATGTATTCGATTTCCTTTCTAGTGATGGGTCTGTTCAGTTGATCTATTTCTCCTTGATTCAGTTTTGGCAGGCTGTAAGTCTCTAGAAAGTTGGCCATTTCTTCCAGATTGTCAAATTTGTTGGCATATAGTTGTTCATAGTGAGGTCGGACTTTTTTTTTTTTTTTTCCTTTTTGCCATTTCTTGGGCTGCTCCCGCAGCATATGGAGGTTCCCAGGGTAGGGGTCTAATCACAGCTGTAGCCACCAGCCTACACCAGAACCACAGCAACACCAGATCCGAGCTGCGTCCACAACCTACATCATAGCTCACGGCAACGCCAGATCCTTAACCCACTG
Source organism: Sus scrofa (assembly GCF_054392235.1). Taxonomy (NCBI): domain Eukaryota; kingdom Metazoa; phylum Chordata; class Mammalia; order Artiodactyla; family Suidae; genus Sus; species Sus scrofa. The sequence continues at coordinate 76,989,205 of NC_139383.1, read as the reverse complement.
AGCAAGGCCAGGGATGGAACCCTCAACCTCATGGTTCCTAGTCAGATTCCTTAACCACTGAGCCACGATGGGAACTCCATGAGGTCGGATTCTTAACCCACTGTGCCACAGCAGGAATTCCTCCAAAGCTTAATTTTTTTTTAAAGAAAGCAATTATGTGAATAAAGTGTTGCATTAATTTTAGTCTAGCTTTGTCCAAATAGACCAGTACCGCTGTACGGTTGACCTTTGAACAGTCAGCCCTCTATATCTGCAGTTCTTCATCCATGGATTTGATCAACTGCACTTCGTGTTGAACTGTAGTGTGTACTTAGTGAAAAAAGTCTGTGTATAAGTGGACCCATGCAGTTAAAACCTGTGTTGTTCATGGGTCAAATGTATATACTGGTCAAAGGTATATACTTGACCCACTCAGTTATAATCACGCTCAAGGAATATTTGTTCACTCAGATTTATATTTACACTCAGGGAGTTATACAGAAAGAATGAACGAATCCTTTCTTCTTTGTACTCATTTCTTTTCCTTTTCTTGCATCTTGGTGACCTACATAAAAGTTAACTGTAACTCATTTAAATCCAGATGTCCAATGTGAAATAATGTATTGCTTAACTCAACAGGGCTGTAACCTGAAGTGTGAGAAGGGGAGTGTCAGCGTTTCCCAACAGCAACGTCTTTAGCAATTAAGGTGTGGCATCACAAGTACTGAAGAACTCCATTCCAGTCCAACATGTTTCTGTTCTGCATCTTCCAATGTACAGTAAACTCTCCAATATGTACATTCTAATCCTTAAATAAAGAAAAAAAGAAAGAGAAACAAACAAACACCATCGAAAATCAAAAGTCATCTATGGCTTCTAAAAATTCTTGGACATAATCTATTGGTCACTATATTTTCCTTCATCCCCGCCGAGTTCCACAGTCTTGAAGTAGGTTTCCCAAAAGGAGATGAAAGGGACTATTTGGAAATGTTGCTAAGTAACACACAGGGTACAGCTGTGTGGTGGTCCTAACAGATGACACAGTCTTGAGCCTTGTGCTGGTTCACAATTGTGCCACAACATAATAAAAGAGCCGCAATATTTTGTAGATACAGTGAGGCAAAAGAGAGAATTCCTAACCTCAATTGTTAGTTCCAAAGATCAGGTCGTTTAAGGAAGACAACACCATAACACCTTACACCTGTGATTTGTTCTTGTTTTCCCCAGAACATTTTTCAGTTTTAGGTATCCTCTTTTGGTATTCATGAATTAAATAATTCATTCAATCATTCAGTAACTATTAACTGATTACCTATTATGGCATTGTTACATCAAACTACTAAAATTGAGACCCATATGAACATGTGTGTGATTATATTATTAAACAATGTATTAAAATAAGCTAACATTATTTTTGATAATAGCTCTAATATTTTACATTTTAAATCAGCTCTTCATCACAGACCATAACAAAATCACGCAGTAATTTAAAAAATTTCTGAGTGATAAGATTACATATTTCTGTGAAAGGGATGGTCAAAAAAATTTTCAGCAAAGCTAAGGGCAAATAGGATTCAGAAACCCATTTTCCTCTATACCAGGGTTTCCCAAACACCGCCAGCACCTAGGCCACTCGTCAGATTTGCAAATTATCAGGTCTTTTCCATGGACATCCTAAATCATTGAGTCTTGATTGGGGCCCGGGAATCTCTGTTGCCAACAATCTCCAAGAAACGCCTTTTCATTTGGGGAACTTGGAAAACATTGCCTTTCACCAGAAAGAATGAAGAAAACCTGTTTTAACTATAGTTGCGCATGAAAATGTAGGATGACATTTAGCTTTGTGTTATGACATCCAATAAATACATTTGAGCTTGTTTTTCTTTTACTGTATTTTAGGGCCGCACCTGGGGCATATGGAGGTTCCCAGGCTAGGAGTCGAATCAGAGCCTACACCACAGCCATAGCAATGCCAGATCTCAGCTGCGTCTGTGACCTACACCACAGCTCATGGCAACACCTCATCCTTAACCCACTGAGTGAGGCCAGGGATCAAACCTACATCCTCATGGATACTAGTCAGATTCATTTCCACTGAGTCACGACAGGAACTCCTTGAGCTTGTTTTTCTAATAAACTATTTGTTAAGAGAAATACTACAAAATTAAGCACAATATAAAATAAAAAAACTATCAGGATTTATGGCTCATATAATTTGCACACAAAATGATAGGTACTGTAGCCTTTGACTTCAAATCCCAGCTCTGCTACTTCCCAGATAAGTGACCTTGTGCACATTACTCCTCAGCTTCCTCATCTGCAAATGGAGATTGTCTTGGTAGTAACTTCCTAGAGAGTCCTTTTGAAGATTAAATAAGATAATTAAAATAAAGCCTTCCAGTATATAAAATGAGTAATTATTTGTTGGGCATCTTATTAAATCTTGTATTAATTAACTGAAAGAATTAATACACGTCAGGCCCTTAGAAGGGTGCATGGTACATAGTAAGCTATTACTACATAAATTAGTATTGAGACAGTAATGACTATCGACGTTTTCAATCCATTTTCATACAAATATCCTTTCATTTGTTCCTTCCATTAGCCCTGTGAGGTAGATGTTATTAGCCCTTTTTTATTAAGGTGGAAGTTGAGCCTTAGAGAAATAAAACATTTAATCAACACGTCACGATTTATGACTTGAGCCCTACTTAGAACGCTAAATTTGCAGGGCTTTGTGATGTGGACCTCTTTCTTTTGTCATACTAGGGCCTGGACACAAGGAATACTTCATAACTGTTTGCTGGATTGAATTTTTTTTTTTTTCTTTTTGTCTTTTGAGGGCCGCACTTGCAGCACATGGAGGTTCTCAAGCTAGAAATCTAACTGGAGCTGCACCTGTCGGCCTGCACCACAGCCACAGCAAGGCCAAAACTGAGCTGTGTCTTCAACCTACACCACAGCTCATGGCAACACCGGATCCTTAACCCACTAAGTGAGGCTAGGGATCGAACCTCATGGTTCCTAGTCATATTCCTTTCCACTGAGCCACGACGGGAGCTCCCAGTTTGAAAGTTAAATTCAGGATCACAAGTCAGAGCTTCTGTTTTGTAAAGTTTTGCCCCATATTTTTCTGTCCCATCTTCCTTGCTCTAACACTCATAGGATCCATTCCCACCAGTTTCCCTGTTTCCTATTAATACACATTTACATATCTCTTTGGAACAGAAAAGCACTTTTCTCCTTAGGACCCCCTGGAGCCAGGAAAGGCAGGTAGGGCTGGGCCTTCAGCAGGTTGGGCATCCCCTGGCAAGGTTACTGCCTTAGACAAGGTTTTATAGGATTTTTAAACAAGGGAAATGGTTTCCTCGGGCAGGGAAGGAGATTCTATTTTCACCTGCAAGGGAAGTTCAAGGAAATTTGAAGGTATAAGATTCCCAGTTTTGTTTGAGTCCATCCAAATATCCCCAACTCAAGACTCAAGAGCTTCCCTCCTTCCTAATTTATATCTTAATCTTAACATAAAAGAGCTGGTGAGGTTGTGTCTTCTGTTGTAATTCTGTTTTCTGCAAAATTAAATTGGGGCTTGTCTGCCAGGCAGCTGCCAGATCGATTCTCTTAAGGTTATTATAGCATTTATAGAATTTGTCTGGTTCTCTTCTTATTCCTTGAGCTCAGAGCTCAACACACTGACATTCTTATTCTTACTGATATTCTTTTATTCTCCAGTACAACTAGAAGAAATCCCAGCTCTCAATTTTTGTGTCCATCTTTCTTATCATACTAGGCTAGCCCATACTTGAAGTCTCAAAGCCATGCCTTTTTCAGACACTTTGTCCCAAACAAACAGATCGTTTTAAGGAATCACGATGTCAGCCCATCCTGTAATGCTTAGTTTTCTGTGTTATTTTGGCTAGACTATAGCACTTAGTTATTTAATCAAACACTAACCCTGATGTTACTATTAGGAATCTTGTAGGTTGGATGAGATTAAATTTCTGTAGCTTTTTTTTTTTTTTTTTTTTTTTTTTTTTTGCTTTTTAGGGCCACACAAGCAGCATAATGGAAGTTCCCCAGGCTAGAGCTCGAATTGGAGCTACACTGCTGGCCTACACCACAGCCACAGCAATGCCAGATCCGAGCCATGTCTGCGACGTACACCATAGCTCACAGCAACGCCAGATCCCTAACCCACTGAGTGAGGCCAGGGATTGAACCCCCATCCTCATGGACACTAGTCGGATTTGTTTCCACTTTGCCACAATAGGAACTCCCCCCATTTTTTTTTTTTTTTTAAAGATTGCCACAGTTGCACCATATGGAAGTTCCCAGGCCAAGGACTGAATCCAAGCCACAGGTGTGGTAACGCCACATACTTTAACCCACTTCACTGGGTTAGGGATCAAACCCGAGCCTCTGTAGCAACCCAAGCTGCTGCAGTTGGATTCTTAACCTACTGTGCCACAGCAGGAACTCCCTCTATAGTCTTTACTTATTTTTTAAATGAATTTTATTACATTTATAGTTGTACAATGATCATCACAACCCAATTTTATAGCATTTCCATCCCAAATGTGGTCTTTAAGGAGATCATCCTCTATTATTATCAGTTAAATGAGTATTCTCATCCAGTCAGTTGAATGGCCTTAAGAAAACACAAAAGGAAGAAACTCCATCACAGACTTTGAAAAACTTATGGTTTCCAAAGGACACAGGTTGTGGGGTGGAGGGATGGGCTGGGGGCTTGGGATGGAAATGCTATAAAACTGTGTCATGATGATTGTTGTACATCTATAAATGTAATAAAATTCATTGAATTAAAAAAAAAAAAGAAATTCCACCATATGGGCTTCTGTTTCAGTTTCTGCCTGAGTTCCTAGCTTGAGAGCCTGCCCTAGAGAGGTCAGACTTGCCTAGCCAGCCCCCTAAGATTGCTTAAAGTAACAATTCTCTGCAATATACACATCTATATACGTATTAGAGAAACAATACATATGTGTATCTGTTGTATTATATATATAATGGCCTCTTTTTCTCTGGTAGAAGCCCAACTAATACATATGCTATGGATTCAGGACCAGGTACATGATTTGCTTGGCCCAGTGCAAAATGAAAACATGAGAACCCTTGTTCAAAAAGCAGGAAACAAGTGCCTTAATGGTATTAAAATATAAAAATTTTTCCTTTAAAATATTTTATTATTTATAAAGCATAAAGAGGTAATGATATATGAGTCACAACATAAACTTACTAATTACAAAAACTGATTTTTGTGGCATAATTTTTAATAAATATACTTTATTAATGTGACATTTTGAATGATCATAAGATTTTCCTGTCTTGCTTGTCTGCAAATTCATTTGTTAGGTCATCAAAATGTATATTTTTAGCAACCTCATTTTCAATCAATATAATTGAAAGCTACATGAGGTGGTGTTGGCAAATTTTTGATTAATTTTTTTTTCTTTTTTTTTGGCTGCATCCATGGCATGTGGAAGATTTCAGGTCAGGGACTAAAGCTGTACCACAGCAGTGACCCGAGCTGCTGCAGTGACAATGCCAGATCCTTAACCCACTGAGCTACAAGAGAACTCCAATAATTTTAAAATTTGAAAAGGATTTTCCTGCTGATACAACTCTTCCTGGAGCTATTAAGAGTATTTTATAGAGAAAAAGAGTATTATATTGACTATGACAACATTGGATTAAATTTCTGATAAATTATTTTGAAATCTATCTTTTAATCCATATAGAGCTAATAATTCATATGGAACGATTTTTCTAAAAAGACTTAACTCTACATATGCATCAGTTTCATGTAAATCTGAATTTCATTGTAAATGTAAATTTATGTAATGGAATTTAAACATTTTCCCTGACATTTCCTGTAATTGTAAAGGTCATATAAAAAATTGAATGTGGCTTTGTAATTTGTATAAATTCAGGATGACTGTGTATGTCTATTATTGCATCTTTAATTAAGAGGAAAAATTAATTGAAAATTATCCTTTTCCTTAATAATTTGTTCACTTAAAGCTTTGTATGAAAATAATGTTCTTTTCAGTTAAATGTGACAATCTTTTGTGTGTGTGTGTGTGTGTGTGTGTGTGTGTGTGTGTGTGTGTCTTTTTTGCCATTTCTTGGGCTGCTCTCGCGGCATATGGAGGTTTCCAGGTTAGGGGTCCAGTCGGAGCTGTAGCCACCGGCCTACGCCAGAGCCACAGCAACGTGGGATCCGAGCCACGTCTGCAACCTTCACCACAGCTCACGGCAACGCCAGGTCCTTAACCCACTGAGCAAGGTCAGAGATCGAACCCGCAACCTCATGGTTCCTAGTCAGATTCGTTAATCACTGCGCCACAACGGGAACTCCGAATGTGACAATCTTAAATTCAGTTTTTATTTGTAAACCTGTGACTACTAGATTTGCAATACTGAAGCAGTTTTTAAACCTTTGAAATCGTTAAAAAAAAAAAACAAAATTCAACGTAGTAAATGTAAAGATCTAATTGACTTTATTTAATGATTCATTAATTGGGCCACATCCCATCTAGCAAATAGAAAGGTGCACCTTCTGAAAAGCTGTACAAAAAGAAAGGCTTTTTTATAGGCAAGAGGAGGTGGGGAAAGGAAGCTGCTAGAAGAGTGGATGTTTCATGCAAAGTCACCTTCCTATAGGGGATGGATGTTGTCTGTAGGGCAAATTACCTTACTAGTGCTGACCAGGTAATTCAAAAGGCTACATTCATGGGAGAGGCTGAAACTAAGGTTAGGTTATTAAATCTTGGTTTGCTGACATGGGGCTTAGACTCCATTTTGGGCCTGTGGTCTCTTTTTTTTAACAGAGTCTAAACTCACTAAAAAAATTTTAATAACTTTCATATATGTTTTATTATAATATCCATGTGTATGCTTTCATTTTATAATAATTTTAAATGATTTGTTGACAGTATTTATAGCCAGAGTATTGGCAGTTTCTGTCTGGGTATTCAGGCCAGAGAGTTAGTATATGTCAGATGCTGCCACCTCTGCTTTTTGTGCTGCTGCTATCACTATCACCAACACCAATCTGGGACCAGAGCCTGGCCCAGGCATAGGCAAGCGTGACTATCAGACCAATTATTCAACACCCAGGGCGCCTGCTATGCCCACATGCAGACACTCGTCTGCATGTGGTGCTTCCCTCTGTCCCTCTGTGTCTCCTTGCTCAAAGGACTGTTTCACTATCCTATTGAACTTTACTTATAAAATACAAGTTTAGTCCCAGCCAGGGCAATCAGAGAAGAAAATGAAATAAAAGGAATCCAAATTGGAAAGGAAAAAGTAAAACTATCACTGTTTGCGGATGACATAATGCTATACATAGAAAAAATCCTAAAGATGCTACCAGAAAACTGTTAGAGCCCATCAAGGAATTTGGTGAAGTTGCAGGATACAAAATTAATACATAGAAATCGGCTGCATTTCTATATATTAGCAATGAAAGATCAGAAAGAGAAATTAGGGAAACAATTCCATTTCTCATCGCATCATAAAGAATGAAATATCTAGGAATAGGTGTGTCTAAAGAAAAAAAGACCTGTACTCTGAAAACTATAAGGCACTGGTGAAAGAAATCAAAGATGGAGATTCCTCAAAAAACTAAAACTGCCCTGATTCGACCCCTAGCCTGGGAACCTCCATATGCAATGGGTACAGCCCTAAAAAGACAAAAGACAAATAACGAACAAACAAACAAAAAACTACTATGAGGTACCACCTTATACCGCCAGAATGGCCATCATCAAAAAGTCCATAAACAATAAATGCTGGAGAGAGTGTGGAGAAAAGGGAACTGTCTTACACTGTTGGCGGGAATGTAAATTGGGTGCAACCATTATAGAAAACAGTATGGAGATTCCTCAAAAAACTAAAAATAGAATTACCATATAATCCAGCAATCCCATTCCTGGGCATTTAACTGAAGAAAACCATGGCTCAAAAAGATACATGTACTCCAATGTTCATTGCAGCACTATGTAAAATAGCTAAGACATGAAAGCAACCCGAATGTCCATCAACAGAGCAATGGTAAAGATGTGGTACATATATACAATGAAATATTACCCAGCCATAAAAATGAATGAAATAATGGCATTTGCAGCAACATGGAAGGAACTAGAAATTATCATATTAAGTGAAGTTAGTCAGTGAGAGACAAACATCATATGCTATCATTTATATGTGGGATCTACAAAAAGGATATAAATGAATTTAATTGCAGAACCAAAACAGACTCACAGACTATGAAGAATTTATGGTTACCAAAGAAGACAGATGCAGGTGAGGAAGGGGTGGACTAGGGGTTTGGTATTGGCTTGTGATGATGGTTGTACAGCTATAAACACAATAAAATTCACTGAATTATTTTAAGAAAACAAATAACCCCCCAAAAAAACCCACAAGTTCAATGATAAAATTAAGTATGAGGCCTCTCTGAGAGGGAGGCTCAGAGCCCCATGAAGCAGCCCTGTATGGATTACTAGTATACTAATTTTATACTTCATTTATGCTATATTACACAAGCAATCCAACTCCCAAATACCCTTCTTGAGGGTCTGTTTACTGCATAAGGAATATACTGTCAGTGTCTGTGAAAATTGAGTCTTCCAGGAAGCAGATGTCAAGAAGGAATTAGGAGAGTAATAGAGTTACTGGACAGTGAAAGCCTTCAGACTTGGTGATTCCCTTAAAAATCAGGTAGTCTTAATTTAGATATTATAAAAATATTAAACTAATTTAAAAACTTTAAAGAAAATTAAAATAAGGTTTTCAAAATTTTTATTTTATTTATTTTTTTTGTCTTTTTTTTTTTTTTTAATCTTTTTAGGACCGCACCCTTGGCATATGGAGGTTCTCAGGCTAAGGGTCTAACTGGAGCTGTAGCTGCTGGCCTTTGCCACTGCCATAGCAAATGCCAGATCTGAGCCACATCTATGACCTACACCACAGCTCATGGCAACACAAGATCCTTAACCCGCTGAGCGAAGCCAGGGATTGAACCCACAACCTCATGGTTCCCAGTAAGATTCATTTCCGCTGCACCATGACGGGAACTCCAAAAATTTTTTAATTTGTAAGGAGCTTTCAGGTATAAATAGTTATGTTTCAAAGCAAATTTACAGGACTTCCCATCATGGCTCAGGAGTAACAAATCTGACTAGTATTCATGACAGCACGGGTTCCATCCCTGGTCTTGCTCAGTAGGTTAAGGATCTGGTATTGCCGAGAGCTGTGGTGTAGACTGCAGATGTGGTGTGAATCTCGTGTTGCTGTTGTGTAGGCTGTAGCTCTGATTCAAACCCTAGCCTGGAAATTTCCATACGCCATGGGTGCAGCCCTAAAAATGCCAAAAAAAAAAAAAGTAAATTTATCAATGTCAGAACTTCCCATTAAAGTTTTAAAAACCATTTTAAGTTCGAATATAAAAGCGGATAGAGAACTTATGAATTTGAAATGCTTCTGCAAAAATATACAGTGGAAAAAAGACAGTCTGTTCAACAAGTGATGTTGAGAAAGTTAGACAGCTGCATGCAAATCAATGCAGTCAGAACACACCCTCACATCACACATAAAAATAAATTCAAAATGGCTTAAAGACAAATATAAGACATGATGCCATAAAACTTTTAGAAGAGAACAAAGGCAAAACATTCTCTGACATAAATCGTATCAATGTTTTCTTAGGTCAGTCTCCCAAGGCAATATAAATAAAAACAAAAATAAACAAATGGGACCTAATCAAACTTATAAGCTTTGAAAACATAGAGCAAAGGAAACCACAAGCAAAAGGAAAAGATGACTGATGGACTGGGAAAAAATATTTGCAAACAATGAGACTGACAAGGGCTTAATTTCCAAAATACACAAACAGCTCATACAATTCAATAAGAAAAAACAAACAACCTAACTTAAAAAATGGGCCAAAAACCTAGCTAGACATTTCTCCAAAGAAGAAATACAAGTAGTCAATAGGTACATGAAAAGATGCTCAATATTGCTCATTATTAGAGAAATGCAAATCAAAACTATAATGAGGTAACATCTCACACTGGTCAGAATGGCCATTATTAAGAAAAAAAAGTCCACAAATAACAAATGCTAGAGAGAGAGTGTGGAGAAAAGGGAACCCTCTTACATTGTTGGTGGGGATGTAATGTGGTGCAGCTACTATGGAAAAGAGTATGGCGTTTTTCTTAAAAAACTAAAAACAGGAGTTCCCTTGTGGCTCAGATGGTTAAAGACATGGCGTTGTCCCTACTGCTGCTCTGGTGTCAGCTATGGTGTGTGTTTGATTCCTGGCCTGGGAACTTCTGCAATCTGTGGACACAGTGAAAAAATAAAAAATAAAAAAAACACACAAAAAACCTAAAAACAGGGTTACCACACGATCCTGTAATCCCATTCCTGGGCATACATTCAGAGAAAACTATAATTCAAAAATATACCTGCACCCCAATGTTCACAGAAGCACTATTTACAACAGCCAAGACATGGAAGCAATCCAAATGTCCATCAACAGATGACTGGATAAAGAAGATGTGGCCTACACACACACACACACACACACGCACACACACACACTGGAATAATACTCAGCCATAAAAAAGAACATGTAGTAACATGGATGGACCTAGAGACTATCATACTAAGTGAAGTAAACCAGAAAGAGAAAGACAAATATCATATGATACCAATTATCTGTGGAATCTAAAATATGATACACATGAACTTATTTACAATTAGAAACAGACTCACAAACATAGGAAACAAACTCATTAAAACTGAGGGGAAAAGGGGGTGGATGAGGGGTAAATTAGGAGTCTGGGATTATCAGATACAAACTACTATATACAGGATGAATAAATAACAAGGTCTTACTGTATAGGACAGGGAAATCTATTCAATGTCCATAATGGAAAGGAGTATGAAAAAGAATGTATGTACGCATGTGTATAACTGAATCACTTTGCTGTATACCTGAAACTAACACATTGTAAATCAATCACGCTTCAATTTTTAAGAAACGCCTCTGTATTTTGGAGAGCTATCTTCAAAAGGCCATGATAAAAATAGAAAACTATTTTGGGAGATCCTGTTGTGGGCTTAGCAGCTTAGGAATCTGATCAGTATCAATGAAGATGCAGGTTGGATCCCTGGCCTTGCTCAGTGGGTTAAGGATCCTGCGTTGCCATGAGCAGTGGTGTAGGACATTACATATAAACACATAAACCGTATAAACTTTGACATAAACCACAGCAATATCTTCTCAGATCCACCTCCTAGAGTAATGACAATAAAGACAAAAATAAACGGGACTCAAAAGTTTTTGCACAGCAAAGGAAACCCTAAACTGAACAAAAAGACAAGCTACAGAATGGGAGAAAATATTTGCAAATGAAGTGACTGCAAGGGATTAATATCCAAAATTTATAAATACCTCCTGCAGTTCAATAACAAACAACCCCATCCAAAAATGGGCAGAAGATCTTAACAGACAATTCTCTAAAGAAGATGTACAGATGGCCCAAAAACACATGAAAAGATGTTCAATATCACTAATTATTAGACAAATGCAAATCAAAACCACTATGAGGTACCACCTTATACCATCCAGAATGGCCATCATCAAAAAGTCTTCAAACAATAGATTCTGGAGAGGCCGTGGAGAAAAGGGAACCCTCCTACACTGTTGGTGGGATCGTAAACTGGTGCAACCACTGTGGAAATTCCTCAGAAAACTGAAAATAGATTTACCATTTGAACCAGCAATCCCATGCCTGGGCATCTATCCAAAGAAAACCATGACTCGAAAAGATACATGTACTCCATTGTTCATTGCAGCACTATTTGCAATAGCCAAGACAAGGAAACAACCTTAATGTCCACTGACAGAAGAGTAGATAAGGAAGATGTGGTACATAGACACAATGGAATATTACTCAGCCATTAAAAGAAATGAAATAATGGCATTTGCAGCAACATGGATGGACCTAGAAATTATCATGCTAAGTGAAGTCAGTCAGATAGTGAGATACCACCATCATACACTATCACTTAAATGTGGAATCTAAAAAAAGGACACAATGAACTTCTTTGCAGAACAGATACTGACTCTCAGACTTTGAAAAACTTACAGTTTCCAAATGAGACATGTTGGGAGGTGGGGGATGCTCTAGGGGTTTGGGATGGAAATGCTATATAATTGGGTTGTGATGATCGTTGTACAATTATAAATGTAACAAAATTCACTGAGTAAAAAAAAAAAAAAGAAAATAGCAGGGTTCTGAGGAAAATTCATTTTTAACTTGGAAATGTATACCCAGACCCCCACTGCCCCCAAAATCAAATATAAGAATGTGGAAAGCAACCAATCTAATTTTTTTTAATTGAGGAGCTCATTGCCTATCTTGGAAGAAAAAGTCATAAACATGACACACATAAGATAAGTAAAGTACAGAGAAGTCTCACAAGGTGTTACCAGCATGGATGAGGGGCACCCAACTTAGTCTGGGGGAGACAAGGAACACTTCCTGAAAGACGATCCCCAGTTGAGCCTTATACCATGAGGAAACAACTTAATAAATCTCTTCAATAAATTTCCCTGGCCTGCATAAAACTGTGTTAAGAGAACTTTAATCCATATTCAAATTTGACTTCCACATAGCCTATGAACTGGCCATGACTAAAGGTATAAACATTAAAAAATGATCATGACTTTGCTTACTACTTCTATCACATACCCAGTGAACCTGATTTGCAAGATTTGCAGCTCAGTTCTCTGAATGACTAATCCATTGGAAGCTGGGCACACCTACCTTTCCTTTTGACTTGAACAAACTGTTGGAACCATTACTTTATTCTTTCACTGAAGTTCTCTACCTATGTCAATGAACTCAATTTTTTTTTATCTTTTTTTGGCGGAGGTGGGGGGTTGCACTGCACTTGCAGTATGGAGGTTCCCAGGCTCGGGGTCTAATTGGAACTCTAGCTGCTGGCCTATACCACAGCCACAGCAACGCCAGATCCGAGCTGCATCTGTGACCTATACCACAGCTCATGGCAACACTGGATCCTTAACCCACTGAGCGAGGCCAGGGATCGAACCGCAACCTCATGGTTCCTAGTCAGATTTGTTTCCACGGCACCACGACAGGAACTCCCAATGAACTCAATTTTTAATGTTTAGATAAATCTTTTCAAATTCCTTACTGGCATGTGATTAGGCCATATTAATGTCTGGTTGGTTATTTATTTATTTACTTATTTATTTATATTGCTTAAAAGCTAGGGCAGGCTGCATTCTGGTATTAAGGGACAATTCATGCTATATTAGGACTAAGAATTTTTTTTGGAGGGGCTGAGAATTTTAAAGAATTGAAAAGCTGACTGGCAAAGTCATATTTGTAGACTTTTAATTTTCTCTTTTCTATGTTTTCTTGAAATCATAGTAAGCCAAAGAAACAAGATTCTTATGTAGTCTTGCTCCTACTTGGAAAGAATGGAAAAAAAGCCCCCCAGCAATCTCTGAAATAAGCATTATATAAACATTAATATGAAATAAGGATCCATAGTGATACTGATTGATCTTTGTGGCTTTTTTTGTAGCACACTGTAGTTTCAGTAAATTTGAGGACATCCTATATTTTCCTGTGCATGATCTACTAAAAAATTTCAATAAGAAAAGATTTTGTAATCTGTTTACATAGAACACTAGGCTAATTTTGGGGGGAGGTGGGTGTACAACCGCAGCATGTGGAAGTTCCCAGGCCAGGGACTGAATCCGTGCCACAGTTGTGGCCTGTGCTACAGCTGCCACAATGCCAGATCCTTAACCCACTGTGCCACACCAGAATTTCTGTAGGCTAATTTTTAAGGATCAGATTCATTCACCATGATATGTTTTTGTTATCAGAATAGAGAAATTCAGGAGTTCTCCTGTGGCGTCATGGGTTAAGGATCTAGTGTTGCCACTGCAGCAGCTTGGGTTGCTGCTAGCAGGGTCTAGAGTTTGATTTCTGGCCAGGGAACTTCCACATGCCATGGGCATGACCAAAAGAAAAAAAAGAATAGAGAGATTCAGTTAAAAGATGAAGGGGAGTATATTAATAGTATTCTTATAGTTAAACTCTCCTTTATGAAAAGAAAAAAATCTAAATAAGAAAGCCCAGTCTGGGGATGGATGTCAGAGATTCCCTCCCATTCCCCCTGAATAGGGTTCAGTCAAGGACCATTTTCTTCACTTTTCCAGGATGGCCCTTCATTCAGAGACAGAGTCAAAGCTCAGGCACGGTCCTGGATTGAAAAGTGTTCTCCCCGCCCGCCCCCAGTTCATGTCCACCTGGAGTCTGAGTGTGATCCCATTTGGAAATAAGGTCTTTGTAAATGTACATGAGTTATGAAGAGGTGATATTGGGTTAGGTGGGGGCTTAAATCCAATATGACCGATGTCCTTTTAAGAAGAGGGGAATTTGGAGTTCCTGTCATGGCACAGTGGTTAATGAATCTGACTAGGAACGATGAGGTTGCAGGTTCGATCCCTGCCCTTGCTCAGTGGGTTAACGATCCGGTGTTGCTGTGAGCTGTGGTGTAGGTTGCAGAAGCAGCTCGGATCCTGTGTTGCTGTGGCTCTGGTGTAGGCCGGGGGCTACAGCTCCGATTGGACCCCTACCCTGGGAACCTCCATATGCCGTGGGAGCGGCCCAAGAAATGGCAAAAAGACAAAAAAAAAAAAAAAAAAAGGAGGGGAATTTGTGCAGCACTACATACAATAGCCAAGACATGGAAACAACCTAAATGTCCATTGACCGAAGAGTGGATAAGGAAGATGTGGTACATTGTATATTGTATAGTATTCTATACAATACACAATGGAATATTACTCAGCCATTAAAAGGAAAGAAATAGCCAAGACATGGAAACAACCTAAATGTCCACTGACAGAAGAGTGGATAAGGAAGATGTGGTACATTGTATATTGTATAGTATTCTATACAATACACAAGGGAATATTACTCAGCCATTAAAAGGAAAGAAATAACCATTTTTAGCAACATGGATGGACCTAGAAATTATCATGCCTAAGTGAAGTTAGTCAGACAGTGAGACACCACCATCATATGCTATCATTGAAATGTGGAATCTAAAAAAAGGACACAATGAACTTCTTTGCAGAGAGATACTGACTCTCAGACTTTGAAAAATTTATGGTTTCCAAATGAGAGAGGTTGGGGGTGGGGGATGGGCTGGGGGTTTGGGATGAAAATACTATAAAATTGGGTTGTGATGATCATTGTACAACTGTAAATGTAATAAAATTCATTGAGTAACTAAAAACAATTTTGGATGAGCTCACATCCTGCCTCTTATCTTCCCAACATAATTATATCATAATTTTTAATAAAAATCATTAATATTTGCAAAAAAAAAAGAAGAGGGGAATTTGGACACAGACAGATGAAAGAAGACCGTGTGGAGAGAAAGGCAGGGATTATAGTTATGCTGCCATAAGCCAAGGATTACCAGCAGCCACCAGAATATAGGAGAGAAGCACGTAATGGAGATTTCCTCTGAGTCCCTAGAAGGAACCAACCCTCCGTGCACCTTGATTTTAGACTTCTGGCCTCCAGAGCTGTGAGATAATAAATTCCTTTTGTTTTAAACCACTGGGTTTATGGTAATTTTTACAACAGCCCTCGGAAACTGACAGAGACACCAGCAGCTGTTTTTTCACACTCTACCAGCAGCAGCTGGGCATCTCTCCCTTAGTCTGGCCTGCACCCTCATCCAGTAGGGAGGGAGGTCTGATTCTTTTTTTCTTCCTTTTTCCTTTTTGTGGCCACATGTGCAGCATTATGGAAGTTCCCAGGCTAGGGGTCTAGTCGGAGCTGCTGCTGCCAGCCTATGTCACAGCCACAGCAACACCAGATCCAAGCTGAATCTGTGGCCTATGCTGCAGCTTGCTGCAACACCAAATCCTTAACCCACTAAGTGAGGCCAGGGATTGAACCCATAACCTCAGGGATACTAGTCAGGTTCTTAACCTGCTGAGCCACAATGGGAACTCCGAGAGGTCTGATTCTTAATTCCGATGCATTCTATTCCTCTTCTTCAGCTCTCCTGACATTGACTCTGTACTATAGGGACCAGAATCTGTTTCCTCAACAGCCTTTGAGCTTAGACCATCCTTATAAAAAGGAGCTTTGTTCTCAGCCTTTAGATCAATGTTTAAGTAAACTGAATATGCCCTCCAGAAGAATAAGGGTTATTTGCATGACAGCTAATACTCTGAAATCTGATTGGCCAGAGAACTGGTGCTTGTTGAGTAGAAGGAGCAAAGTTAAGGAAGCCTCTTATACATATTGAGATAATGGACATCTCAATGGCAGTGGCAACAACAAATTCTCTGTATTTCATAAGCCTTATGACTCTTCTGTGCACTGAGAAGGGATAACTAGTGACTGCTATCAACCACATATGAAGGAAAAGAAAGCACAGGTGGTAATTTTAACATATAAAAGTAGAGTTTGACACAAAGAGGTTGCAATGTCTCGGGATTATCTGATGTTGATAACTGGCACTAAAAATACTTGGCAGCTCAATCTTTATCCTCTATTGTTTTAGGGACCTGAGGTTAAATCTTATCATTGACTAACTACACAAATTATCCCCCCAGAGCCTCAGTTTTCTCATCTGTAAATTGGAAATACTGCATATCTTCTTCACAGGATGGTTGTAAGGATCATATTAGCTAGTTTATATAAAATGCCTAGGATTTAGTAAATGGTAGATCTCATTTTCACCCCACTTACTTGCCAAAAACACATACCCAAAACTCCTTCCTCAAGCCCCTTGCTCCTACTCCCACTGCTATTTTTTCTCTGTATCTGATCATGCTTTCCACATCAAATAGAGATAAAGAGTTATTACAGATCTTCCTTGATTTATGATACGGTTATGTCTCAATAATCCCATCATAAAATTGAAAACACTGTTAAGTTGAAAGTGCATTTAATATAATAATAACCAACTGAACATCATAGCTTAGCCTGGCCTAACTTAAGTGTGTTCTTTTTTTTTTTTTTGGGTCTTTTTGCCTTTTCTAGGGCCGCACCTGTGGCATATGGAAGTTCCCAGGCTAGGGGTCTAATCGGAGCTGTAGCTGCCAGCCCATGCCACAGCCACAGCAACTCGGGATCCGAGCCATGTCTGCAGCCTACACCACAGCTCACGGCAACGCTGGATCGTTAACCCACTGAGCAAGGGCAGGGATCAAACCCGCAACCTCATGGTTCCTAGTCGGATTCATTAACCACTGCGCCACGATGGGAACTCCCTTAAGTGTGTTCAGAACACTTACATTAGCTTACAGTTGTACAAAATTATCTAACGTAAATCCTACTTTATAACAAAATGTTGACTATCTCATGCAATTTATTGAATATTATACTGAAAATGAAAAACAGGATAGTTTTAAGTTTTGCCTTTTCTTTCTCCACCAGCTCTTTCCCCTCAATATATGAAAATTTCCTTTCTCCTATTAATGATTTCCTTCCTTCTGTGGACTTTATATTTTGTTTGTTCTTTTTCTAGTTCTTTTAGGTGGTAGGTTTGGTAGTTGATATGAGATTTTTTTTTTCTTTTTTGAGGAAAGTCCCTTTCTCCTATTAAAAACAAATAATAAAACTCTGAACCTCTCAAGCATGGTAACTACAATCCTATTTTTCTCAGCCAAGCCTCTATTTTTCTTTTTTCTTTTTGGCTGCACCCACACTGTGTGGAAGCTCTTGGGCCAGAGATCAAATCCGTCCATAGCAGCAACCCAGGCCACTGCATTAACAATGCCCCTGCGCCACAAGAGAACTCCTATTTTTGTTCATTTACATTTTATTTACCTTTTGAAAAGGCAGTATTTCATGGATCAAAATTCAAAAAGGTATACAATACAAATTCTGCCTCCTACCTCTGATTCTCAAGCACAGTTTTCCTTGCCTGAGCAGATAGTCTCTTGTCCTTTTAGAGATAAGGCATGCATACATAAGCAAGTATGTATTTTTTCTTTTGTATAAAAATGTTAGCATACGATAGACACTCCTCTGATTTTTGCTCTTTTTCACTTAAATATATACCTTGGAGGCCTTTCCATTTCAGTGCCTAAACAATTTTCTCAACGTTCAGGTCTTCTGAAAAGGAGACGTCAAGATAGGATGAGACCTGCAAAAGACTTATTGGAAGAAATGCTTTCGAGGAACAGAAAGAAGGGAGCTGAAGGAGTTGTCAGACCATGATGGTGATCTGACCCCTGTGAAGGAGAGAGGGAAGGAAGAAGGGTTGGGTAGGCAGTGATTCAGACAGCAGCATAGTGCTGAGAATGTTTCAGATAGGCTTAAGCCTAGGGAGTTCTTAAGCTAAAGTCACCTGCTTTAGTCAGAGGACCTGCCCTAGTATCCTGCTATATTCAGTCATAGGCTAAGGGCGACCCTTGAGGAGAGTGGCCTCATTGCAAATGCAGTGTAGATTCAGAGTTTAGCAACTGGGGCCTTCCTGCAGGACGAGATCTGAGAGGCATATTTCATAGCTTTCATGTTAATTTTAGGGCTGCATAATAACCCACTGATGGATGTGCCATAATTTATCTATCCAGTTCTCTTCTAATGAACATTTCTGTTGTGGCCCAATCCTTTCCTGGTAGAAACAATACTCAATGAGTAACTTTAAATTATATCATCTTGCACATATAATGCATTCCACATATTGGGCTCCTGGAGATGCAGACCTTGAGATGAGATTAACATGTAAGCAGTTTATTACAGAATTTTGGCTAGCATCACTATCTCTGGAAGGACAAGGAAGAAAATAGGGTGGGGAAGATTGAGGAATAGGTCCGTTATGCATTCTCACTGATGGCCTGAGTCAACCCCACAGGGAGTTCTGAAGACAGGATGACCCATTAGAATTGTCCTGAGTGGAATGAGAGGTGACTGCATTTGTTTTTTTAATTTTAATTTTTTTTTTACTGAAGTATAGTTGATTTACAATATTCTGTTATTTTCTTCTGTACAGCAAAGTGATCCAGTTATACAAATATATACATTATTTTTCATATTCTTTTCCATTATGCTTTATCACAGAATATTGAATATAGTTCACTGTACTATATAGTAGGACCTTGTTGTTTATCTATTCTATATAAAATAGTTTACATCTGCTAACCTGAACTTCCCACTCCATCTGTCTCTCAATTCCCTCCCCCTTGGCAGCCACAAGTCTGCTCTTTATGTCTGTGAATCTGTTTCTGTTTTATAGATACATTGATTTGTGTCATATTTTAGATTCCACATATAAGTAATATCATATGTTGTCTTTCTCTTTCTGACTTCATTTAGTATGAGAATCTCTAGTTCCATCCATGTTGCTGCAAGTGGCATTATTTTGTTTTTTTATGGCTGAGTAGTATTTCAGTGTGTGTGTGTGTGTGTGTGTGTGTGTGGGTGTATAACATCTTTTTTCATTTTTAAAAGTTTTATTGTAGTTAATTTACAATGTTGTGATAATTTCTGGTGCATAACAAAGTCATTCAGTTATACACATATACACATTCTTTCTTTTTCAGATTCTTTCCCCATATAGATTATCACAGAATATTTGATAGTTTCCTGTGCTGGTCCCCCTTGGCCAGTCATTTCATATCCACAATGTGCATATGCCCATTCCAAACCCCTGGTCCATCCCTCTCTCCTACCTGTTCCCTTTGGTAATCATAAGTTGGTTTTCAAAGTCTGTGAGTCTGTTTCTCTTCTGCAAATAAGTTCATTTGTATTCTTTTTAAATTTAATTAATTAATTAATTATTTTTTTTGCTTTTTAAGGCTAGACCCATGGCATGTGGATGTTCCCAGGCTAGGAGTGGAACTGGAGCTATAGCTGCCGGCCTGCACCACAGCCACAGCAATGCCAGATCCGAGCTGCATCTGCGACCTACACCACGGCTCATGGCAATATTGGATTTTTTTTTTTTTTGTTTTTTTGCCTTTTCTAGGGCCGCACCTGTGGCATATGGAGGTTCCCAGGCTAGGGGTCTAATCAGAGCTACAGTTGCCAACCTACGCCATAGCCACAGCAACGTGAGATCCAAGCCGGGTCTGCAACCTACACCACAGCTCACGGCAACGCCAGATCCTTAACCCACTGAGCAAGGCCAGGGATCGAACCTGCAACCTCATGGTTCTTAGTCGGATTCGTTAACCACTGCGCCATGACGGGAACTCCACAATGTCAGATCTTTAACCCGCTGAGCGAGGCCAGGGATTGAACCTGTGTCCTCATGGATATTGGTCAGATTCATTTTTGCTGTGCCACTATGGGAACTCTATCCATCCATTTGTTGGTGGACATTTAGGTTGTTTCCATGTCTTGGCTATTGTGAATAGTGCTGCTATGAACACAGGGGTGCATGTACTTTTTTTTTTTTTCTGTCTGCACTTGTGGCATCTGGAAGCACCCCCAGGGCCAAGGATCGAATCTGAGTCACAGCTGCAACCTATGCCACAGCTGTGGCAACCCTGGATACATAATTCACTGCACTGGGCTGGGGATTGAACCTGAGCCTCTGCAGTTACTTGAGCCACTGCTATCAGATTCTTAACCCACTGTGCCACAGTGGGAACTTCCTGCATGTATCTTTTTGAATTATTGTTTTTTTTTCTGGATATATACCCAGGAGTGGAATTGCAGGATCAAATGATAACTCTATTTTTAGTTTTCTGAGTTACCTCCATACTATGTTCCATAGTGGTTGTACCAACTTACACTCCCACTAACTGTGTAGGTGGGTTCCCTTTCTCCATACCTTGTCCAGCATTTAGTATTTGTAGACTTTTTGATGATGGCCATTCTGACTGGTGTGAAGAGGCACCTCATTGCAGTTTTGATTTACATTTCTCTAATAATGAGCAATGTTGAAAATATTTTCATGTGCTTTTTAGTCACCTATCTTTTTTGGATAAATGTCTATTTAGGTCTTCATTTTTTTCTCTTTGACTGGGTTGTTTTGTTGTTGTTGATTTGTATGAGCTATTTGTGTATCTTGGAAATTAAGCCCCTCTCGGTCACATTGTTTGTAAATATTTTCTCTCAGTCCGTATGTTGTTTTTTGCTTTATTTATGATTTCCTTTGCTATGTAAAAGCTTATAAATTTGATTAGATTCCATTAACTTATTTTTCTTTTTTATTATATGAATTTTATTATATTTATAGTTGCACAGCCATCATAACACCACAGCTGTGGCAACTCCAGAACCTTAACCCACTTTGCCGGGTGGGGGATTGAACCCAGGCTGCTGCTGAGACAACACCAGATCCTTAAAGCACTGTGCCGCAGCAGGAACTCCCCTGTTTGTTTATTTTTGTTTCTATTTCTCTTGCCTTGGGAGTAGAGAACACTGGTATGATTTATGTCAGAGAATGTTTTGCTTATGATCTCTTCTAGGAGTTTTATGGTTTTATGTCTTATGTTTAAGTCTTTAAGCAATTTTGAATTTATTTTTGTGTATGGCAGGAGGGTGTGTTCTAACTTCATTGATTAGCATGTGGCCATCCATCCAATTTTCCCAACACCACTTGCTGAAGAGACTTTTTCCCATTGTCTATTCTTGAGAGATTTGTGCCTTTATATCCCTATATTTATTAGTCATTGGATGTAGATTGCTCTAGGAAAATGATGAGGTGAGGTAGTAACGTGGATCTTTAGCTAAGGTAGTTCCTGGAGAGGGCTGACGGCTGAAAGGCTCTCTGTGGCAGCACTTCCAGCAGCTTGGGGTAACAGTACATCTTTTAGTTCCGAGGCGCCGTCTGGGAAGGCTTATTACAGCATCCACAAGCAGTATAATTGTAGGATACTGTTATATAATTTTAATTGATATTGCCAAGACCAAAATCTAATGTATGTATTGGTACATATTTTGTGAATATATGTTTCCACTGGCAACGCAAGAGAGTGCCTGTTTCCCCCATCCTTGGTAATAAAGGGTGTGGTCAAACTTCCTGATTTTTTTTAAGTCAAGTTTTCATAATCTGTATTTGATTTTTTTTCCCCCACACTCATGGCATATGGAAGTTCCCAGACCAGAGATCAAATCCACTCTGCGGTTGTGGCAATACTGGATCCTTAACCTGCCATACCACAAGGGAACTTCCTATATTTGATTTTTTACTAATACCTTTTTTCATATTCCATTTACTCCAAAGTGCACATTCATTAAGCCCTAGCTCTGCAATGTACTCGCTATCTCAGTTTGCTCATATGTAAAATTAGAATAAAACAACACACCTTTTTTTTTTTTTTTCCTTTTGTCTTTTTAAGGGCCGCACCCACGGCATATGGAGGTTACCAGGCTAGGGGTCTAATCTGAGCTACAGCTGCCAGCCTACACCACAGCTCACGGCAATGCCGGATCCTTAACCCACTGAGTGAGGCCAGGGATCGAACTTGAAACCTACTCAGATTCGTTTCTGCTGCGCCACAACAGGAACTCCATAAACAACATACTTTATAGGGGTATTTTAGGGACATAATGAATGCAAAAGCTCATATTTAAAAATAGCAACCTGGAGTTCCCGTTGTGGCTCAGCAGTAATGAATCCTACTAGTATCCCTGAGGATGTGGGTTCGATTTCTGGCCCCGCTCAGTGAATTAAGGATTTGGTGAGCTGCAGTGTAGGCTGCAGACCCGGCTCAGATCTGGGTCCGTGGCTGTGGTATAGGCCAGCATCTGCAGCACCTATTTGACCCCTAGCCTGGGAACTTCCATATGCCTTGGGTGCAGCCCTTTAAAAAAAAAATTAAATTAAAAAACAGCAACCAACCAAAAAATATTCTCTATACCTCACAATCATACACTGATGATTTCCTAATCTACACATACAGGCCAAATTTCTTATTGGCAGTTAAAAATATTCATCTGCTTGCTTGTTATTTCTAGTTTGATGCCACCTAGGGACTTCAAATGCAACATGTCCCAGCCAAACTTAACATCTTTCTCTTAAAAACTGCTCCTGGAGTTCCCGTCGTGGCTCAGTGGTTAACAAATCCGACTAGGAACCATGAGGTTGCGGGTTCGGTCCCTGGCCTTGCTCAGTGGGTTAAGGATCCAGCGTTGCCGTGAGCTGTGGTGTAGGTTGCAGACTCGGTTCGGATCCCGCATTGCTGTGGCCCTGGTGTAGGCTGGCGGCTACAGCTCCGATTAGACCCCTAGCCTGGGAACCTCCATATGCTGTGGGAGCGGCCCAAGAAATTACAAAAAGACAAAAAAACAACCCCCCCCAAAAAAACCCCCCAACCCCCCCCAAACTGCTCCTATTCCTTTATATCCTATCTTATTATTAAAGCCAAAAACCTTGAAGTCATCTTGGATTATTCTCTATTCCTCAACCCCACACTTAATCACCAGATCCTGTTAAATTTGATTCACAAATATAAATCTGGTATCTGCCTTTTTCTCATAATCAGCACTATGCCTCTGCAGATCCTTGTATTTTACAAGAATTACTGCAATAGCTTCTTTACTGCTCATACCCTCTTGTAATCTATCCCGAACATTGTTGTCAGAAGGATTTTTTTTTTAAATACACAACATTGATTACTTCTTAGCTCAAAAGTCTTCAATGGCTTTCCTTCTTTCTTTCTTTGGCTTTTTAGGTCCATACCCCTGGCATACCGAAGTTCCCAGGCTGGGGGTCAAATTGGAGCTGTAG
Source organism: Sus scrofa (assembly GCF_054392235.1). NCBI lineage: Eukaryota > Metazoa > Chordata > Mammalia > Artiodactyla > Suidae > Sus > Sus scrofa. Next base: position 76,965,436 of record NC_139383.1, on the reverse strand, counting down.
CTGCCAGCCTACACCACAGCCTAAGCAATGCCGGATCCTTAACCCACTGAGTGAAGCCACGTCCTCATGGATATTAGTCAGGTTTGTTATCCCTGAGCCACTATTGGAACTGGCTTTCTACTGACTATAGAATTAGGGAATCTAAAGTTTCTGCTTGATATATATAGGTCTTCTTAATGTGATCTCTGCTTATCTCTCCAGTCTCTTCTTAGCCATCCCTTTCCCTGCCTTAAACTGTAATGTTCAAGCTGGTTGGATTCACCAGAATGTATCAGATTCTCTCCTGACATATGTATGTGCCACTTGCCAGAAATAATTCCCTGTTCCCTGCTTTCCAACTTCTTCAAATAAGAGTCTTTAAATTTTGGCTCAAACCTACCAATTTTTATGATGCCCTCCCTAACTCCTCTGGAAGTCCCCCTACTCTATATTGCTCTTTGTTCCCACAGAGTTTTACTTATTTTTTTAGGCTTTTTTTTTTGGCCTGCACCTGCAGCATATCGAAGTTCCCAGGCTAGGGAGCTACAGCTGCAACCTACACCACAGCTCAGGGCACTGAGGGATCCTTAAACCATTGACCCAGGCCAGGGATTGAACCCACGTCCTCATGGGTACTAGTAGGGTTCCTTACCACTGAGCCACGACGTGAGCTCCCACTTTATTTATTTATCTTCTTCTTCTTTTTTTAAAGGGCTGCATACGGAGGTTCCCAGGCTAGGGGTAGAATTGGAGCTGTAGCCGCAGGCCTACACCGTAGCAACGCAGGATCCAAGCCACATCTGCAACCTACACCACAGCTCACTGCAAGGCTGGATCCTTTACTCACTAAGCGAGGCCAGGGACTGAACCTGCATCCTCATAGATGCTAGTCAGATTCGTTAACCTCAGAGCTGCAAGGGGAACTCCCCACAGTTTATTTTTAATTTGCTTGCATGTTTACTTTAACACGTTTTAATCTCCGGATGGAAAAGACCAATTTTAGCTGGTTATCTGCAGCACTTACCATAGTACCTGGAAATAACAGACACTCAGATACTTCACGATTTACTTCAAGATCTGAGGAAATTTTCCAGGAAACTTACTGTTGTAATAAATAAATGAACCCCCTCCCCATCCAGTTTTCCAAGTTTCTTCCAAAACCTAGCAGGCAAGTCACTCTTAACTTTCCTTACCACATTAGGTAGAATTGACTATTTCCTCCTCTTGTGCTTTCACTGAATGTGGTATGTTAAGTCCTATCATAGCACCAATGATTTTTAAGATTGTATCCCAAGCATCTGATACGTTTTAGGCACGCAATAATGAACCAACATTCACCTTAAGGAGATTTAAACATTCTAGGAAAACGTCACTGTTAGGCATAAACCTTAAGACACTCTTTACAATCCAATACAAATGATTGTTTTTAAATTGCTGCATCCTGCAGGCACTTTAATAGTCCTCAGACAGTTGGCCAAAAGCTTGGCTACGGGAATCACTTATGTTAGGAGAAGACTACGACTAGAGCGCCAAGGATGATTGGCTGCTAGGACCTTTAAGTTACAGGTTTTCAGGCCGACGCCGACGGTAGAACCAGGAAACCGCTAAAAGTTCAGTTTTTGAAATACGGTTTTTGCACCGCAAAGAAAAAAGATTAACCTATCAGAAAGAACCTAGCACATCCAATTACCAATCAAGAGCCGGAAAGAAGCCAAAGCAGGGATACCCACGCACCAACGAGGACGTCATTCTTAAGTCTCCGCCAATGAGCTGTTGCATGCGGGACGGGGCGGGAGGCGGACCAACTGCCACCAAAAACAAACAACAATCTGCAGTACAACTGCTCTCACCACAGTCCTCGTCTAGCAAACCACTGGAGGAAACTCGTGGGCAAAGCCCTTGTTAAATACTTTCCACTCTCCTCCTCTCCTGGGGGCAGTTATAATAGAGTACCTTCCTTACACCAGAAAAAGGACCTTCTTTCCACCAGCTTCCACAGACTCGCAGAAAGCACACTGCAAGTTTGCACTTTCTACCTTCACAGGAACTAGCAGTCCAAAGCTACCTGAGGGGGGAGGGGCGGCCTCAGTGCGCAAGCGTGCATGTCTTGTAGAGGCGGGGCTGTAGCGGCCCAAGGTAACCTGGGTATTGTATTTCATTCTACCGCATCACTCAACTGTTCCTGAGGTTTATGGAACTACATTTCCCAGGAGTCTCCGCGGCCTCGGGGGCGGGAGGGATGGTTCGTTAATGAGCTCGAGGAAGCCGCGGCGCGGCCCACCAGGTTCCAAAACAAGGAAATGAAGGGGGGAGGCGGGACTGAGGGTGCCTGTAGGAGCCGCAGCCGCCGCCGCTGCCGCCGCCGCCGCCGCCGCCGCAGAGGAGGAGGAGGTGGAGGAGGTGGCCGCCGTGGCCGCCGAGGAGTCCCTTGCTGAAGGCGGACTGCCGGGCGGCGGGCGGCGCGCGCGCGCCCCAGAGGCGGTTGTTGGAGAAGTGGAGCGGCGGTCGCGGGGGGGAGGAGGAGGAGGAGGAGGGACTGAGTGGCGGCGGCCCCCGCGTCCCGGTGCCTCTATGGGGAAAGCAGACAATGGATTATGATTTCAAGGCGAAGCTGGCGGCGGAGCGGGAGCGGGTGGAGGATTTGTTTGAGTACGAAGGGTGCAAAGTGGGACGCGGCACCTACGGGCACGTCTACAAGGCGAGGCGAAAAGATGGGTAAGAGCAGGGGCGGGGGGAGTAGGCTCGTTCGGGTCCTCGCCCTGCCCGCGACCGCGCGGGATGGGTGGGTCGGAGCCCGGACGGGCCAAGCCCGGGGGGCGAGGCGGACGTGGTCCCGGGGCCGCGTCCCGAGGCGGACTCTGAGGGACACGGGTTCTGCCCGCTCGCGCGGGCCCCGTCGCGCCCCTCAAACTCCTGCGGCGCAGCCCCGTCGCGGGGTGTCGGTTTCGTCCCGGAGGGCACCCTCCGCGTGCATGGAACTGGCGGCGGGACTCGAGTTGGGACCTCGGTTGGATGTGGAGTTTGTGGGGCTTTGGTCTCCGGGGGAGACGCAGAGGTCTGGGAGAGCCTTGCGGAGGAGTTGCCGCTCTGGCCCTCGGTTGGTGACGGTCGTGGTGGAACTTCCAATCGGCTGAGCGCCTCCCGGGGGCGGAGGTTTGAAACCTCGCCGAGGTCTCCGTCGGGCTGCCGAGTGCCTGGGTCCTCGCCAGCCTCACGGGTCTGAGCCGTTGGGCACCTTTTCCCTGGGGGCGAGCCAGCGCTCTGGCCCCTCCGCGCAGTCCCTTCAGTCCCTGTGGAAAACCCGGCCACTTCTCCACCTCGCTTCGCCCACCTCCGATCTTGCTTTCTCACATTCTCCATTCCGCACCTTCCCTTGAATGTAGACCTTCTGAGAGACCAACCAGGTTTTGCCCGCAGAACTTAAGAGTTCGGTGTGGTAACCCATCCCATCCTCCAGCAGCCTCCCCTTGGGTATTCTTAGGTTCTCCACTCCATCCTCTGCCAAGTGGCTGCGTGCTGCGGTTTATTGGGCACCTAGATTACCCATAACGGAATTCAAGTGGCACGGAGTTGGGCCAGAACCCTTGTTTTCCTTGGACTTGAAAGAAAATCATAGGAAGCCCGTCCTGATTGTTCTCTTAGGAGGGCACAGGGCTCTCCAGTACAGGTGGAACCAGCTCCCTGCCTGAGAAGGGTAGGTTTAAACAAGTCATCACCGCAGGGCCCATCCTGGCAGAAATTCCACTTCCCCAGAGTTAGGGAGCCGGGGAACATCTGCCTGTCCCACTTAGTGTTTGAAGACGATCAAAGTGTGGAAGAGAGGTTTTAGGATCATAGCGAAAAATTGCTGAATGAACAGAGTATCCGTCACCGTGACGTTAGTTAAGATCTGAAGTGCTGCTTATCGTTCTTCCACACTCTGTTGTAATTGATAAGGTTGATTGATGAACTCTAGGACCAAAGTAGGTAGGGGATGTGTACGTGTGTGCACTAATTTTATACAGGGAACGAGAAAGCACAACTTTATAAACTGGTTTATCATAAAGTATGGTGAAAACTGCAAAGTACTTAACATTGTAAAGGGTTGTTATTATTGCATATAATTTTTTCCTCTTGTTATAACTGAACGGGTCCCCTAGAATTCAGTTGTTTGTAAACCTTTCTCATGATTCTTTTAGTTAATTGCCATATGTCCCTGCTTGAGTATCTTGGAATGTGAAGTACTATAATTAAGTTGTATTTTGTTTTTGGAATATCCACTCTCCTTGTTATACTGGTGTCTCTCTGGGAATCTTATCAGATACATTTGGGGAAAGCACATCTAGCTTTACTATTTGGACGTTGACACTGTAAAACAAATCAGAAGTGTTCTTCATCCTCCTCACACTAACTTTGTAATGTACTTGGCCTGGAATTTAAAAAAAATGTACTTTAATTTTGTTGTTAAAATAGCTTTTTTTTAAGGCAGCTTTTGAGAAAAGTTAAAAATTCTACTTATGAATTGTATTTGAATAGCATGAGCTACAACAAAAATCAGATAATTTAAATCCTGCTTCTCTTTGTTCTTTTTGAATATTTTCCCCTCTAATAAAATTCTTGATTTGAATACACTTTTTTTCCTTGAGTGAAATTTGTTTGATTAGAATTAATAAAGCCCTAGTAAAGATCAGTTTGGATATCTTCAAAATATTATGCTTTAAAAAGACTTTTTCAAATCTGAAAGCATTACTTTTTTTTGGCTGTGCTCCTGGCATGTGGAAATTCCTGGGTCAGGGATGGAACCTGTGCCACAGTTTCAACCTGCACCACAGCTGGATCTGGTAACACGGAATCCTTAACCCACTGTGCCACAAGGGACCTTCCTGAAAGCATTACTTTAAATCACTAAATTATGTGTGAGAAAAATCAGTGTAAAGATTTTTGTCTTGAACCAAGAGTTTAGTTGAGATTTGAGGCTTTAAACACCCACATGTCTTGTGGGTGGGTAGCAGGATTAGTTTTATGTTCATTGATACCATTGATTTGAAAGAACAGAAATCTTTTAGTGATGGCTCTAAATTGTGATACACATTTGCATGGTAAAGGATATTACACTCTGATTATGATAATTACAGGTTATCCCTTTCCAGAATTGATTTTGGTTAATTCAGAAAAAATGTATATTGATGTTTGAGGGAGCAAGAGAAATCACAGGAGTACCTTAAAGAGGAACTATTTTGGTGTATATAATGCAGCATATAACCAAAAACTTGTTCAGGTGTCTAAAAGAAACACTGGAAGAAGTAATGTAACATAAAACATAATTAGAAAAGTTTCTGCTTATAGTTTAATACCACAGTTTACAAAACCTTAGAATGCTATTTCCCTTGAAACGTGACTTTAACTTAGGTCATATTAATTATACTACATAAATTTATAACATACTGGAAGTGTAAAATTTACATCTGGGTTTTTTTTGCCTTTAATAAAAATGTTATTTGTTCCATCTTTTTGTTTTGAAGGAAGAGGGTCTTTTGACCCAACTATCTTTTTTTTTTTTCTTTAAATCAGGCTTAAAACTTAATATTGAAGAGAAACTAGACTTTTATTATGAACAAGATTTATAATACAATTTTTCTTTCAATATTAGTAAAAAGTTACATAACAGTATGGTTGCAAATCTCAAGATCATGTTTATCAAGTTTGAAACACTTCTTATTTTGATTGATAAAGGAATATTGTTAAAAAGTTCTTCTGTGAATAAGACTTTCAGACAAACATGATTCCATAGGATAGTGTTATGTCTGAAAACTGTTGTACCCAACAATACTGCTATTCAACTTTGCAGTCATTCATTTAGTCTTTTGAACCACTCCAATACAAGAATGCTCCTTTTTGGAGATGTTTTGAAATACAGTAATTGAAAATGAAATGGCTGACAGAGACATTTTACAGAGTTTCAGTTTTGCCTTAGGGTTTCATGTCTTAATGTGTATAATGAAATTTTTCACAATGTATGTAGTAGGTACATGTAGATACATACAGGTACATAATAGATACATTAGTGTCTGGCTGTTTTTGATGCATTTTTTACATTTGGTTCTAAAGTAGATGATTGTATTTGTGTTTTGGGTAGACTTCCCAAAAATTGAAGATGTATCAGTATAGGAGTTCTTTAGAGGCACAGCAGAGTTGTTGCTACTGTTGTGTGGGTTTGATCCCTGGCCCAGGAACTTCCACATGCCCTGGGTGTGGCCAAGAAAAAAAAAAAGATGTATCATTGGTCATTTTAGAACTTTGAAGAGTTTCAGATCATCTAGTCTAATTTCCTCTTTTTACAAATGAGAAAACCAGAGCTTTTAGAATTTGTCATGTGCATAGTCTTGCAAAGACGAGCCTATAATCCAGATCTCTTGACTCTTGAGTTTTTGCATTTTCTAATGTCTTTTCCTTAATACTTTGGGAGAAAAAACCAAAAAAGACAATATTGCCTCCAGTTTTGACAATTTTATTGGGTAAATTTTTTCCAGGCAAAGCATACTATATATTGAAAATACGGAAAAGGAAAAGTATCACATATGAGGGGCATTTTGAAAAAGTGTAGGCCTTTAGATTCAGTCACATATAGCTGCTTCTCATCTGGTTTCTCTCCATCTTCACTGTCATTACTTTTGGCCATCATCTCTAATTTGCCCAGTAGCCAAACTGGTCTCTGCCATTTGTCTTTCCTCACTGTAATTCAAGATCCAAGTTGCTGCCAGAGTTATTTTCCTACAAAATAAAATCCATCTTATCTCTTCTTGGAAAACTACATTCTCCTGCTCATATGGTTACATCAGATCTTAATTCCTTAATTTGGCATGGAGAGCCATTTGCATTTGGATCCTAAAGTCTTCAGTCTTTAACATCTATGCCTTTACACCTGCCCTTATCTCCCTCTTTCCCCATTGTGTTCAAGCCATATGCTTTTATAGCATTCAACTGCTCAGATTTTCTAGAATTTGCTGGGTCCTTTCCATGTCTCATTTTCTTTTTTCTATGCTCAGCCAGCATGATGTTCTGCCCTTCCTCCTCCCCACCCCCACAGACCTGGGAAACTCCTACTCACACTTCAACACCCAATTCAAATAGCTTTTCTTCTTGAAGCCTGCCCTTAATCACCCAGTGTATTCATCTGTGCTTCTGTCCTTCTTTGTTCTTACGTGTATACTATCACTATGATATTCATCTGCCTTATAAGCTGTTAGTTAAAAATTGGTCATCATCATCATCTTCCCATTTCCAGCACCTTGTACAGGGTTGGGCATGTAATTACACACAAAAATCTTATTAAGTTAAAAAAATTCCTTAAATTGGTAAACATACTTAACTGATGTTTTTAGTAATTGTTTTGAAAACCTGAAATATAGTTACATGAGATAAGCAGTTTAATGTAAATATTTATAAAGTACTAACTAGGTCTAGCGTAATTTTTTTCTCTAAGAAATTTTATGCTTCATTTCAAGGCATTTGATACATTTCTTTTAATAGATTGATGAGTAACATAGGTAATTTTTTTGAGTTATACATTTTTTCTCTTAGATCAGTTCTTTTAAAAGTGCTAGACTGTAGTAATCTGTCTTATGTGCTTTTACTATCTATTTTACAGAGATTTTTATAGAGATTTGTAGAAAATGTCAGTATTGAAATGTATTTTAGGAAAGTGTTTGATATTATAGATTCATGTTAAAAATTAAGTAAACATTGGCTTATGTTTAACTGGTTCTTCATTTATGTACTGTAAACCTTCAAAATTTTATTTTTGAGGCCAAGGGGAAATGTGCTTTTTAATGAAATTTGATTGTCTAAGAGTAGTGGTTGACCAACTTTTTCTGTAAAAAGGCAGCTGCTAAATAGTTTAGGTTTTGTGGGCCATACCGTCTATGTCACAGTTACTTGAATCTGCTGTTGTAATGCCAAAGTATCCACAGACAATTTATAAATGAATACAGATTAAACTGGCTGTGTCGTAATAAAACAAAACAAATCAAAACAAAACAGGTGTGGGCTGTATTTGGCCTACAGGCTATACTTTGCCAACCCTTAGTCTAGAGCAGTAATGTCCAGTAGGACTTTCTGCAGTGATGAAAATGTGTCTGTGCTGTCCACTATGGCAGCCACAAGCAACTATGGCTCAAGAAACAAGGTCAGTATGACTGACCAACTGACTAGTGGCTATGATACTGGACTTTGCAGGTTTAAAGTTTTCTGAACAAGTAGCTTGGCAACACAATTCTCAAATCCATGAATTGACCTTTTAATTAAAAGTATAGGAGTTCCTATTGTGTCTCAGTGGATTAAGAACCCGACAGTGGGGTCTGTGGGGGATGCGGGTTGGATCCCTGGCATTGCTCAGTGGGTTAATGGGTTAAGGATCCTGCGTTGACACAAGCTGAGGTGTAGGTCACACATGCGGCTTGGATCCAGAGTTACTGTGGCATCGGTCCTAGCTGCAGCTCTCATTCAGCCCCTAGCCCAGGAACTTCCACATGCCAGGTGCAGGCATAAAAAGAGAAAGAAAAAAGATAAATGACAGTGTGGACAAATGAAATAGGAAAGTTCATGTTTTTTCTTTCAAGTTGGAGAAAATTTGAGGCTGAAATAGTTTGATGAAACAAACCAATACTCGAACTAACTGAAAAGCTGGCAAATTATACATGGAATCAAGGATATTGACTTTTTTTTTTGGCTGTGCTTGTGGCATGTGGAAGTTTCAGGGACAGGAATCAATCCCACACCATGGCAGTGACCCAAGCCACTGTAGTGACAATGATGGACTCTTAACCTACCCTTAACTTACTGTGCTACAAGATCATTAAAAAAAAGGGTATATGTGTTTAGTAAGTAGTAAGTGCATGTTTATAAAAAAGATTATACAATGTTTTATTGTAAGCCTTCTCTTTCCCAGTTACCCATTTCCCTTTCTAGAAGCAGCTATTCTTGGTTTCACTTTTTAGAGACATTTTCTTGGGAGTATGTATATTTAATAAGTGGAAGTGTGCTGTACAGTTTCTTCTCTATATTTTTAAAATTATAAAAATTTTATATTTATTTATTTGCTTTTTAGGGCTGTATCCATGGCATATGTAGGTTCCCAGGCTAGGGGTCAAATCATAGCTACAGCTGCTGGCCTATGCCACAGCCACAGCAATGCAGAATCTGAGCCGTGTCTGTGACCTACACCACAGCTGACAGCAACACCGGATCCTTAACCCACTGAGCAAGGTCAGGGATTGAACCCGCATCCTCATGGATACTAGTCGAATTCATTTCCTCTGCGCCACAGTGGGAACGCCTCTTCTCTATATTTTTTAACCTTATATATAACTTGACCATTATATATCTTATGTATAGAGATGCCTAGTTCCTTGTAATAGTTTCATTATATTCCATTGTATTGACTTAGATAATTTATATAACTATCCCTCTTGATGGGTGTTTAAGCTGTCTCCAGTCTTTTTCTAGTACATTATGGTGAATAGCCTAGTAGGTACACTATTTTGTGCACATTAATATTGCTGTAAATGAAGTGTCTAGAAGCTGCTTAACTTTGGATGTGATGGCTTGAAGTGATTTGCAAATATGATGAAGCACAAGATATAAATCTCTAAAGACTGGAGATAGGGCTAAGAATAAAGAAGAGAAATATTAAGGCTTAAAAAAATCATTATTAATACATCAAAAATGAGTTCAGAATATTAGTTTGCATAGGAAATTCAGGTTACTGTTTTGGCAGCATGGGAAAGGCATATCTGAGTTTTAGCTAGGAAAGAAGTAGATCAATGGAAAGGATTTTTGGTACAGTGGATTTCAGTATTGGTGAATTAAGAATTTTTACTTTTGTGTAATATATTTTTGAATTAAATATGCTGGATAAAAAATTAATGTGATGTTAAATTGTTATTTGTTTTGCAAAATGCTCAGTAGTGTATGAAGTTTAGACATCAATATAGAAGGCTTGAAGGCAACATATTACAATTTGGAATTTTCTTGGTGGTAAATGATTAAATATTTAACTAATATGTTTTTAAAGATCACTTCTCTTGTGAGGTTGTGACTATATGATTTAGTGCAGCTTTGGATTCTAAAACAAAGGGACAAGACACTTTTTTTTCAAAGAGCATTCTAACATTTTGACCTACTGATATGACTATTTCTTTAAAAACACGTAGTTTTTAAGGTCTAGAGCCGTAAAGAGGTAGCTGATGGAGCTATTTAAAGATTTTTGTCCATTTATAAATAGCTGATAGTCCAACACTTCCTGTAATAGCCATTTTGAGCATGCATTGTGCAGGATAAAAGAGTGTCTCGAGAGAGAGGACAGGATGTAATTCAAGATACAAGTGTGCAGCAGTAGTTTTTTTATTGAGGATTTGAATTCTTATGCAGCAGTGAGTGATGGATCAAAGAGAAATAAAAACCTGTCAAGTCCTCAAATAATTTATGTCCATATGAAACACCTTTAATTTCTAATAGAATAAGTCTTTATTAAGGAAAAACATACACTCCTTATAGAGGCTTTAAATCTGTTGTGTATTTTCTATTTAAAAATATTATTTCAATGAGACTTTGTAGTTGATCTCAGTTACTGAGGTGAATAGGATCAGAATATGGATTTAATTACCAAGTAGGCCAACTAACTTTGTTTTGTTTTGTGACCACAGAGCAAAGCCCTGTCAGGGCACAATGTTTTGCGGATATTTATAGGTATTTATATTTGGACAGAAAGGTGAGTCCATGGCTTCTGGAAAAATAAGCTAAACCTTTTTTTTTGCCTCATAGGTGGGTTAGTTGCATCTTTCTGTAGGAAAGTTATTTTCATTATGATTGTTAGATAAGCTCACCAGTCAAAGAAACAAGCAGTTTGAGGAACAAACTGTCTTACTTTTTTATAAAAGTGAGTTTCCTTTTCCCCTTTCCCTTTTACAATTATATTTGCATTAAGAGAGTTCCCTGCAGGGCTAGTGGTCAGGACTCTGCACTTTCACTGTTGTAGCCCAGGTTCAATTCCTGGTCTGGAAACTGACATCCCACATCAAGCCACTGCATGCTTTGGCTGTGGGGAAAAAGAGTGACTTAAACACTGAGCGAATCTGAATCCTGTAGTTTTGAATTTTGGTACAAATAAAAAAAAGTTGTTTTTTTTTTGGCTGCGCCTATGCCATTAAGAACTTCTGAGGGCCAGGGATTGAACTTGTGCCACACCTGTGACCCAAACCACAGCAGTGAAAACGCTGGATCCTTAACCTGCTGTGCCACCAAGGGAACTCCTAAAAATATTTTTTGACCACCGTTTCTTCTGAAAATTTGTATGTAATTTGAGCTTGTGTAACTTAGAAAGCCAGTTCTATTAATTAATTTCTCAGCAATCTTTTAATCTTTATAGTATATTTGTATCAGAGTGGTAATATTTTTATTTTTATGCTATTAAAATTTATTATTTAAAATAATAGGAGATCCTGTCATGGCTCAGCAAAAACGAATCTTACTAGCATCCACGAGGACGCGGCCTGACTCAGTGGGGTTAGGGATCTGGCGTAACCTTGAGCTATGGTGTAGATCACAGACATGGCTCAGTTCTGGTGTTGCTGTGGCTGTGCTGTAGGTCAGCAGCTATAGCTCCAATTCGACCCATAGCCTGGGAACCTCCATATGCCAAGGGTGCAGCCCTAAAAAGACAAAAAAAGTTGCACATGACTAAAAAAATTTCAACAGTACAGTTGTATATAAGATGACAACTAAAAGCCTTCCTTCTCACTGTCCACTCCCAAGCCCCCTTCACTTCTCAGAGGTACCCAGTATTAACTGTTACTGTTTTAAGTTTTGCTGGTGCTTACCATTCTAACTTTAAGTAACATACATGTAATTCTCTGTCTTGATTTAACTACTTTAGGCAGTTTCTGTTTACTTTCCATTTGAAAAGATGAGAAATTTTTTGAGATCTCACTACCTCCTATTTCCCATTTCCTCTCTCAATCTTCAAATTTATTACCTTTGTTATTTTACTTTTTTTGTGGTTAATATTTTTTATGACTTTATATATATATATATCTATAATTTTTTTTTTTTTGGTCTTTTGTCTTTTTAGGGCCGCACCCACAGCACATGGAGGTTCCTGGGCTAGGGGTGGAATTGGAGCTGTAGCTGCCGCCCTACACCACAGCCATAGCCACAGCCACAGCAATGCCAGATCCGAGCCATGTCTGCGACCTACACCACAGCTCACAGCAACGCCGGATGCTTAACCCACTGAGGAAGGCCAGGGATTGAACCCACAACCTCATGATTCCTAATCAGATTCATTTCTGCTGCTCCAAGACGGGAACTCCTAAACTATAAACTTACATTTCTTTTTCTTGGTTTGTCAATGTAGATATTATTTGCGGTCCTTCTGCTGTGAACGACTACATATTTTTCCTACTCTCTTTCTCCATCTCTCGATTTTTAAAGTAAAATTTTTATGGCTTCCTGTTTTTTTTCTCTTTTTTGGTCTATGGGTTTATTTTTATTTTTTTGTCTTTTTGCCTTTTCTAGGGCTGCTTCCTGCGGCATATGGAGGTTCCCAGGCTAGGGGTCTAATCTGAGCTGTAGCTGCTGGCTTATGCCCCAGCCACAGCAACGTGGGTTCCCAGCCACGTCTGCAACCTATGCCACAGCTCACGGCAATGCCAGATCCTTAACCCACTGAGCAAGGCCAGGGATGGAACCCACAACCTCATGGTTCCTAGTTGGATTCGTTAACTGCTGCGCCACTACGGGAACTCCTGTGGATTGATTTTTAAAAGTGAACACCGGAAACCATTCAACAGCTTTAAAATATTATGATTATGAAATTTATTAATTGCTGAATAAATTAGTATATTGAGATCCATGGAGAAGGAAAGGTATGCTTGTGTGCCAAATAAGTGCTGCTTGAAATAATCTTCCAGATATTAATGCCCAGTCGATCTTCTTAATTTATTTTGCCCTTTCTTCAAGTCTTCTGGGTCATACTCAAATGGCACTTTTTCTTTATATCCCACGTTTGGTTTTTCTTGGATTCTTTTTTGCTGTTGTTGGTTAGTTGAGGATGTCTTTTTAAGTAGTTTTTTCATATAGGCTGTGTAGATTTTCTGAGTTCTTGCATGTCTGATAATGTTTTTGTCCTCATACTTGATTGATAGTTTGGCTGAATATAGAATTCTATATTAAGAATATTTTTCTTCTCAGAACCCAAAACTATTGCTTCATCGCTTTTGGCATTTCTTGTTGCTCATGGGAAGTTTCTTTATTGGAAACTTCTTTTTTTTCCTCTGTGGAATCTCTTAGGAGTTTTCACTTTATTTATGCATTCTAGAGATTTACCAAAGTCTGTCTAGAAAGTGTAGGGTTTTTTTCCCACTTAAATTATCTAGCTTTGTTTCCTGTGTCTTTTACAAATTATTTTTTGAATAGATGATCTGTGAATAAAACTTAAACTTCAGAAGTCGAAAAGTGGTATTCAGGAGCTTTAGTTGCATTGCCTTTATTCCTTTACTCCCCTTTTCCAATCCTGCCAGTTTCTTATGGATTAACGTATAGTTGATTTATAATGTTGTGCCAATTTCTGCTGTACAGCAAAGTGACTCAGTTTCTTATAGATCTTTTAAGTGGGCTCTTTCTTTTGTCTTTGGTTTAGGACAGGTTATTTTATTGATTGATTGATTGATTGATTGATTGTCTTTTTAGGGCTGCACCCACAGTATATGGAAGTTCCAAGGCTGGGGTTGAATTGAGTTGCAGCTGCCAGCCATAGCCACAGCCACATCTGTGACCTACACCACAGCTCACGTCAACACCAGATCCTTAACCCCCCAAGTGAGGCCCAGGATCGAACCCTCGTCCTCATGCATACTAGTTGGATTCCTTCCTGCTGAGCCACAATGGGAACTCTGCTTTCAGCCAGTTATTATTTCCTATTCTTTAGTTCTCCTTCTGCTGCCTCATTTGTTCTCTTATTTTGGGTATGCTTATTAAGAAATGTTGACCTTTGGGAGTTCCTGTTGTGGCTCAGGGTTACAAACCCAACTAGTGTACAATTTAGTGGATTTTAGTACATTCATAGTGTTGTGCAACTGCCACCACTACTTAGTTCCAGAACATTTTCATTACCAGTAAAGGAAACTCCATACCCATTAAGCAGTTACTTCCCAATTTCCCCTTCCCCCAGATCCTGGCAAGCCCTATCTACTTTCTGTTATGAATTTGCCTATTGAGGATATTTCATATAAATGAAATCATATTCCATGTGGTCTTTTTTGTCTGTCATCTTTCACTTGGCATAATGTTTTCAAGGTTCTTCTGTATTGTATTTTTGTGTCAGTACCTTACTGCTTTTTATGGCTGAATAATATACCATTGTATGGTTATACTCCATTTTGTTTATCTTTTCATTAATTGATGGAGATTTGCATTGTTTCTACTTTTTGGCTATTCTGAATAATGCTACTGTGAACATTTATGGACAAGTGTTTGTTTGAATGTATGTTTTTCCTTTTGGAGCGGAATTGCGGTCAGATGGCAATTCTATGTTTAACTTTTTTAGGAACTGACAGATGTTTTCCACGATGGCTGCACTATTTTACATTCCCATCTACGTTATACGAGGGCTCCAATTTCTTTACATCAACAACAGTTTTAAAAAAATACAGCCATTCTAGTGGATATGAAATAGTTATCTCATTGTGATGGGTCCCTCCTCCAGTTTTATTGAGATATAGTTAACATGTAATATTGTATTAGTTTAAAGTTATGTAACATAATGATTTTTGTTTATGTTTATATTGTCAAATGATTACTACAGTAAGTTTAGTTAACAAACATCACTTAATAGTTCATTACACACATTTTTTTATCTTGTGATGAATTTTTTTAAAGATTTATTCTCTTAGAAATTTTCAAATATATAATATAGTATTGTTAATTATAGTTACCACATTACATCTCCAGATATTATTTACCTTAAAACTGGAAATTTATACATTTTGATGACTTTGACCCATTTGTTCCACTCTCTATTCCTGTCCAGGTGAACTCTGGCAATAACCAACCTATTCTCTGTTTCCATGACTTCTGTTTTTATACATTCCACATGTTTAAGTGATATCATACAGTATTTGTCTTTCTCTGACTTATTTCACTTAGCATAGTGCCCTAAAGTTTCATTTATGTTGTTGCAAATAGCAAGATTTCATTCTTTTTTGTCATTAAATAGTAATCCATTGTATATACACCACATTTTCATTTTTTTTCTTTTCTTTTTAAATGATTTTTATTTTTTCCATTATAGTTGGTTTACAGTGTTCTGTCAATTTTCTACCATACAGCAAAGTGACCTAATCCCACATACATTCTTTTTCTCACATTATCCTCCATCATGCTCCATCATAAGTGACTAGATATAGTTCCCAGTGCTACACAGCAGGATCTCCTTGCTTATACATTCCAAAGGTATAGTTTGCATCTATTAATCCCAGATTCCCAGTCCATCCCACTCCCTCCCCCTCCCTTGGCAACCACAAGTCTGTTCTCCAAGTCCATGAGTTTCTTTTCTGTGGAAAGGTTCATTTGTGCCTATATAGTAGATTCCAGATATAAGTGATATCCTATGGTATTTGTCTTTCTCTTTCTGACTTAACTTCACTTAATATGAGAGTCTCTAGTTCGATCCATGTTGCTGCAAATGGCATTATTTTGTTCTTTTTTATGGCTGAGTAGTATTCCATTGTGTATATATACCACATCTTCTTAATCCATTCATTTGCTGATGGACATTTAGGTTGTTTCCATGTCTTGGCTATTGTGAATAGTGCTGCAATGAACATATGGGTACATGTGTCTTTTTCTTTCTTTCTTTTTTAATTACTTAGGCACATTTAATCTTCAAAATTTGATGAACCATTTAAATTACATAGTTTTAAAAATTTTGTAGCTGGAGTACAGATCAGGTTAATTCTCCACTTTTCAATATGTTTCATAATCATATCTATAAAATTAGATTAAATATATTGATTAGTTTAATTTTCTGGGTTTCATGACTGACATCTGGAAGTGTTTTTTTTCAATTACTTGTTTTTTTTTTAAATGTAATGATTTTTTTTTCATTATAGCTGGTTTACAGTGTTCTGTCAGTTTTCTACTGTACAGCATGGTGACCTGGTTACACATACATGTATAGATTCTTTTTTCTCACATTATCATGCTCCATCGTAAATGACTAGATATAGTTCCCAGTGCTACACAGCAGGATCTCCTTGCTTATACATTCCAAAGGCAATAGTCTGCATCTATTAACCCCAAGTTCCCAGTCCATCCCAGTCCCTCCTCCTCCCCCTTGGCAACCATGAGTCCATTCTTCAAGTCCATGATTTTCTTTTCTGTGGAAAGGTTCATTTGTGCCCTATGTTAGATACCAGATATAAGTGTTATCCTATGGTATTTGTCTTTCTCTTACTGACTTACTTCACTTAGTATGAGAGGCTCTAGTTTGATCCATGTTGTTGCAAATGGCATTATTTTGTTCTTTTTTTATGGCTGAGTAGTATTCCATTGTGTATATATACCACATCTTCCTAATCCAGTCATCTGACAATGGACATTTAGGTTGTTTCCATGTCTTGGCTATTGTGAATAGTGCTGCAATGAACATGCGGGTGCATGTGTCTATTTCAAGGAAAGTTTTGTACGGATATATGCCCAAGAGTAGGATTGTTGGGTCATATGGTAGTTCTATGTATAGTTTTCTTTTTTCTTTTTTCTTTTTTTTGTCTTTTCTAGGGTCATACCTGCAGTATGTGGAGGTTCCCAGGCTAGGGTTCTAATCGGAGCTGTAGCTGCTGGCCTACTGCCACAGCCACAGCAAAGGCAGATCCGAGGTGCTTCTGTAACTTACACCACAGCTCATGGCAACACCAGATCCTTAACCCACTGAGCGAGGCCAGGGGTCGAACTTGGACCTCATGGTTCCTGGCTGGATTCATTAACCACTGAGCCACGGCGGGAACTCCCTATGTATAGTTTTCTAAGGTACCTCCATACTGTTTTCCATAGTGGTTGTACCAACTTACATTCCCACTAACATGCAGGAGGGTTCCCTTTTCTCCACACCCTCTCCAGCATTTGTTATTTGTGGACTTATTAATGATGGCCATTCTGACTGGTGTGAGGTGGTACCTCATAGTAGTTTTGATTTGCATTTCTCTAATAATCAGGGATGTTGAGCATTTTTTCCTGTGCTTGTTGGCCATCTGTATATCTTTGGAGAAATGTCTATTTTCAGGTCTTTTGCCCATTTTTCAGTTGGGTTGTTGGCTTTTTTGCTGTTGAGTTGTATAAGTTGTTTGTCTGTTTTAGAGATTAAGCCTTTGTCAGTTGCATCATTTGAAAGTGTTTTCTCCATTTGGTAGGTTGTCTTTTTTTTTTTTTTTTTTGCCGTTTCTTGGGCCGCTGTCACAGCATATGGAGGTTCCTAGGCTAGGGGTCGAATTGGAGCTGTAGCCGCCGGCCGACACCAGAGCCACAGCAACGCAGGATCCGAGCCGCGTCTGCAACCTACACCACAGCTCATGGCAACGCCGGATACTTAACCCACTGAGCAAGGCCAGGGATCGAACCCACCACCTCATGGTTCTTAGTCGGATTTGTTAACCACTGCGCCACGACGGGAACTCCTGTCTTTTTGTCTTTTTTTTTTTTTTTTTATGGTCCCCTTTGCTATGCAAAAGCTTGTCAGTTTGATTAGGTCCCATTGGTTTATTTTTGCTTTTATTTCTGTTGCCTTGGGAGACTGACCTGAGAAAATATTCATGAGGTTGATGTCAGAGAATGTTTTGCCTATGTTCTCTTCTAGGAGTTTGATGGTGTCTTGTCTTATGTTTAAGTCTTTAACGCATTTTGAGTTTATTTTTGTTCATGGTGTGAGGGCCTGTTCCAGTTTCATTGATTTACATGTGGCTGTCCAATTTTCCCAGTACAATTTGCTGAAAAGACTTTTTCCCATTTTATATTCTTCCCTCCTTTGTTGAGGATTAATTGACCCCAGATGTCTGGGTTTATTTCTGGTTTCTCTATTCTGATCCATTGGTGTGTATGTCTGTTTGGTACCAGTACCACATTGTCTTGATTACTGCAGCTTTGTAATATTGCCTGAAGTCTGATAGAGGTATGCCCCCTGCTTGGTTTTTGTTCCTCAGGATTGCTTTGGCAATTATGGGTCTTTTGTGCTTCCACATAAAATTTTGGATTGTTTGTTATAGTTCTGTGAAAACTGTCATGGGTAATTTGATAGGGATTGCATTGAATCTGTAGATTGCTTTGGGTAGTATGGCCATTTTTACAATATTAATTTTTCCAACCCAGGAGCATGGAATATCTTCCCATGTCTTTACATCTTCTTTAATTTCCTTGTTTAATGTTTTATAGTTCTCAGCATGTAAGTCCTTTACCTCCTTGGTCAGGTGTATTCCCAAGTATTTGATTTTTTGGGGATGCAATTTTAAAGGGTATTTTATTTTTGTATTCCTTTTCTAATATTTCATTTTTAGTATACAGAAATGTGGCTGATTTCTGAATGTTCATCTTGTATCCTGCTATTTTGCTGATTTCGTTGATCAGTTTGAGTAGTTTTTGTGTGACGTCCTTAGGTTTTTCTATATATAGTATCATGTCATCTGCATACAGTGACAATTTTACCTCTTCTCTTCCAATTTAGATACCTTTTATTTCTTTTGTTTGTCTAATTGCTGTGGCTAGGACTTGCGATACTATGTTGAATAACAGTGGTGAGAGTGGGCATCCTTGTCTTGTTCCAGATTTTAGCAGGAAAGCTTTCAGCTTTTCTCCATTGAGTATTATATTTTCTGTGGGTTTGTCATAAATGACTTTTATTATGTTAAGTGATGTTCCCTCTATACCCACTTTGGTAAGAGTTTTTATCATGAATGGATGTTGGACTTTGTCCAATGTTTTTTCTGCATCCATTGAGATGATTGTGTGGTTTTTGACTTTTCTTTTGTTAATGTGGTGTATGACATTGATTGATTTGTGTATGCCAAACCATCCTTGTGAACCTGGGATGAATCCCACCTGGTCGTGGTGTGTGACCTTTTTTATATTTTTGTTGGATTTGGTTGGCTAGAATTTTGTTAAGGATTTTTGCATCTATATTCATCAAAGATATTGGCCTGTAATTTTCTTTTTTGGTAGTATCTTTGTCTGGTTTTTGTATTAGGGTGATGGTGGTGCCATAGAATGTCTTTAGGCGTGTTTCTTCTTCAACCTTTTGGAAAAGTTTAAGGAGGATGGGTACAAGTTCCTCTTTGTATGTTTGGTGGAATTTGCCTGTGAAGACATCTGGTACTGGACAAATAAAACAAATAAAAGTGTTTTATTTAGGGAGTATTTTTTTGTATATTCAATTTCATTTCTAGTGATTGGTCTGTTCAGTTCGTCTCTTTCTTCTTGGTTCAGTTTTGGGGGCTGTAAGTCTCTAGGAAGTTGTCCATTTCTTCTAGGTTGTCAAATTTGTTGGCATATAGTTGTTCATTGTATTCTCTTATGGTTTTTTGTATTACTACAGTATCCATTGTGATTTCTCCTTTTTCATTTCTTATTTTGTTTATTTGGGTTTTTTTCTTTCCTCTCCTCCATGAGTTTGGCCAGAGGTTTGTCAATTTTGTTTACCTTTTCAGAGAACCAGCTCTTGGTTTTATTGATTTTTGTATTGTTTTTTGAATCTCTTTTTTTATTTCCTCCCTGATCTTTATGATTTCTTTCCTTCTGCTGACTTTAGGTTTTTGTTCTTCTTTTTCTAATTCATTTAGGTAGTGGGCTGTTGATTTGAGATTTTTATTTTTTTTGAGGAAGGCCTGTATGGCTATGAATTTCCCTCTGAGCACTGTTTTTGCAGCATCCCATAGATTTTGAATGGTTGTGCCTTCATTATCATTTGTCTCGAGGTATTTTTTAATTTCCTTTTTGATTTCCTCATTGGCCCATTGGTCTTGTAGTGGCCTGTTGTTTAGTCTCCATGTAGTTAGTTTTTTCTTATTTCTTTGCCTGTGGTTGATTTCTACTTTCATGCAGTTGTGGTCAGAGAAGTTACTTAAAATAATTTCTATGCTCTTAAATTTGTTGAGTTTAGTTTTGTGCCCCAGTGTGTGGTCAATCCTTGAAAATGTTCCATGTGCACTTGAAAAGAATGTATATTCTTAATTTCTTGGATGTTTTGTCCTGAAAATATCAGTTAAGTCTAATTTTTCTAGTGTGTCATTTAGGATCTCTGTTGCTTTATGGATTTTCTGTTTAGAGGATTTGTCCATTGATGAGAGTGGGGTGTTAAAGTCTCCTACTATGATTGTATTCCCATCAATTTCTCCTTTTATGTCTGTTAGTAATTGTTGTAGGTATCTGGGTGCTCCTATATTAGGGTCATGTATATTGACAATTGTAATATCTTCTTGAATGGATCCTTTTATTATTAAATAGTGCCATTTTTATCATGAAGTAGTGTCCTCACATTTTCTTTATCCTTTCTGCCAGTGGACACTTTGGTTATTTCCATGGCTTGCAATTGTAAATAATGCTGCAATGAACAAGGAGATAGAGAATATCTCTTTGAAATAATGATTTTGTTTCCTTTGGGTATATACCTAGAAGTGGGATTGTTGGATCGTATGGTAGTTCTATTTTAGTTTTTCGAGGAACCTCCGCAATGAAATTATTAGGTATCTCCTTTGACCTAGAGGTGCTATGAAAAGAATCCTAAGCTACTGTGAATGAGCTTGGGATTCTCTGACTTAAGATATGATGAATGTATATCCATATTATTAAATTTCCTTCAAAAACTTGACTTTTAATGGATATCTCTGCTCCTTTATTGTGTGGATATATAATACTTTAGTTAACTCTTTCTAATTATTGAACATTTAAGTTATTTCCAGTGTTTTGATAATATAAATAACACACTAATAGTTATTTTTATATATAAGTCTTGGTCCATATAGCTGATTCTTTGCTTATAACAGAGTCAAAAGTTATAAGTTGTCTTAAGGCTTTTAAAACATATTAATATATATTTGTTACTTACTTTTTTCCTATATGGTTCTATTCGCCACTACTAACAGTGTTTCTGTGCCCCTCTTATCTCAACCTCAGTAGCTTTGAATATTCTTTTTTACAGTTTGATAGGTGAAATGTTTTCTGTCTTAGCCTGATAGGAATTAGAGCTATTTTCTTCATGCTTTGCCTCAAGCTAAGATCAAAGTTTGGCCAGCTTTATAGTACAACTCTCTTTAGCTCCTTAGGGATTGTAGTTCATGGTTGAGATACGTCTCTTTCCATCTCTCTGAGGATTTACTTAATTTATAGTTGGTAAAGATGTTTTGCTTATTAAGAAGCAGCTTTTTTTCTATTGGAAAATTATACATTTATTTAATTTTGGCATCCACATTTTTTCCTACTTTAAAAAAATTTTTTTGCTGCCCTGCAGCATATAGAGTTCCCAGGCCAGGGATCAGATCTGAGTCACAATTGCAACCTACACCACAGCTGTGGCAATGCTGGATCCTTTAACGCATGTGCCAGGCAGGGGATCAAAGCTGAGTTCTGGTGCTGCAGAGACACTGCAGATCCCGTTTTACCACAGTGGGAACTCCCATTTTTCCTACTTTTATGTTGAAGGTCTGTTCAGAAATATTATTCGTTAGTCTATATTTTGCCAGGGAATTAAGTGTCATCTTAATTTCCTACTCTAATTTTTATTGCAATAAAATGAGTTTTTTTTTTTTCAAGGATGTATTGTCTATTATTCTAATGAGTGGCAAAAAGAAAAAAGTTCCATGTTGTGTTTTAGATATAGAAATTGTTAAAGTATTTTTTTAAAATTTCAGACTACTGGACAGGGGAGAGAGATCTAGCTTTCCTTTAAACTCTGAAAAGATCACATGCTAAGGTGTGTTTGTGTGCCATTTTGGTTTCATGGAACTGAAATACCAATCTATAATGGCTTAAAGAAGTAAGGGGTTTATTTTCCTTTCCTATCAAAATGTCCAGAGATGGGGAGTGCAGGGCTAGTGCATGTGCTCAAGAATATTACTAAGTATCCACCCCCTTCCCTCTATCCTATGTGTGGTTATTTGCGGGGGAGGGGGTGTGTGGGGTTCCTTGACATATGGAGTTACTGGGCCATAGATCAGATCCGAGACACAGTTGCAACCAACACTGCAGCTGTGGCAATGCTGGATCCTTAACCCATTGTGCCGGGCTGGGGATGAAACCTGCATCCCAGCATCTCTAGATGTGCTACTGATCCCATTGTGCCACAGCGGGAACATCTATTTTGTGTTTTTTTGCACATGGTTCCAAATAATTGTGGTACTTCTAGGTATTGCTTCTGTTTTCTCTGCAGGAAGTAGAGGAAGAGGCAAAATCTGAAAGGCAAAGGGGCTTTGCCACCTGAGTTTTAAGCAGGTGCTTTCTCTGGGGTAGAGAAAGAAAAAAGAAAAGCAGATTGTGAGTGGCTTTTGGAAAGTCAGTTAATAATAATCTTGCCACACTGTGGAACAGAGAGTTCAGTTTGAGGTGGTGGAAGTGAAAGAAAGCTTTGAGTTATTATTATTATTATTATTATTTGCCATACCTGCAGCATACAGAAGTTCCTGGGCCAGCAGTCAAACCCTAGCCACAGCAGTAAACTGAGCCGCAGTAATGACAATGCTGAGTCTTTAATTGCTATGCCACCAGGGAACTCCCTTTGAGTTAATTTTAAGCTGTTGAAAAACAAAATTCAGTTGAGTAAAATTTAAATATCTTACTGGCTTTTTCAATGATTCATTAATTGAGCAGCATCCAGTCAAGTAGATAAAAAAGATTTTGGAAGAGCCATACAATGTGAAAGACGTTATAGCAGAAGAGAGCAAAAACAAGGAATTTATACTGGCTCAAAAAGTAGATTGATTGTGGCAAGGTCACTTTCCCCTAGGGTTGACTGGGGTCTCCCAGGCAGATGACCTCACTGATGGTGATTCGGTAATTCCTGATGGACTGGTTTTAGATTCCATTTCTGGAAGAGGCTAAAATCGTAATTAAGTCTTGGTTTGTTTCTGTGGGGCTTAGTGTCCAGTGACTTCAATTTAGGCTTGTTGTCTTGTTTTTAATAATTTGCCCTTTCTGATCAAGCCTAACTGAGAGATATGATAAAAATTTAAGGCTTTAGTGCCACTCCCAAGTACTGCTCTGAAGATCATAAAGTTTTTGCTGATTGGTGTTGTATTCAAAGGTCATGACATTGGGTTCCCATTCTTCAGGTCAGTCATTCTTTTTGTTCCTTTTCTGACATTCTGGTCTTAGGGAGATCATTTGCTTGCTGGTTAGTGGCTGCAAACATGCATTTAAAACTTTCAAAAGAATACAGTGCTCCAGGGAGACTACTGTGATTATCATAGGCAAGATACTTCCCAGTATTTATAGTGTACTTTGGACCCATGGTCCCCAAGACCCAAACCAATCAGAATCAAATAAGTGGAAAAAAAAAAAAAAAACCCTATTAAAGAAGTTATTTTCTAAAGACAGCTGGCTTGTTCAGTGATCTTCTTTCTGTAGCTGGGTCTCAATTTGCCCAGAAGTGTCAGTCCAAGTGCAGCAAATGAAATTGTCCATAACATAGACACCTCCTTGCTCAGTTAAAAGATAGTCAAGGGCTATCTTATTATCAGGAACAACCTTGGCCAGAGTCTAGGGATTTTTGTTGGGCAGCTATTGCTTTAGCAGCAGGTTCTGCAACATCATTAGGAGTTAAGTTCTTGATCATAGCCTCATCTGTACTTGTAGCCAAAGGAGTAGGAGTCTCCAGGGGAAGTGAATTTGAATCATGAATGCCTCCTGATAACTTAAAAGTTTAAGGTTTCCATAGATAACGTAGGTATTCTTATTACCTTTGCCCTGTGTCCCTTTCTTTGTACAGGGCCTGTATGCAAGTTTCCGCAGGTCTGGGGTTTTAATGAGAGAGAGGGAAAAGTTAAGGAGTAGGACATGATAGAGGGGGGTAGGTTGTTCCAAAGAAGGTATTGGAAATCAGGGAGAAGTTTATGACAAACAGAACTTTAGCGTCACCAGAATCGTGGCAAATTCAACAGTCATTTGGAAGTTGGATTGCAATGGCCTGGGATATGTAAACAATGACATT
This sequence comes from Sus scrofa, assembly GCF_054392235.1. NCBI lineage: Eukaryota > Metazoa > Chordata > Mammalia > Artiodactyla > Suidae > Sus > Sus scrofa. The sequence goes on along the minus strand of NC_139383.1, from coordinate 76,941,240 downwards.
GTGATTTTGAAGTCTCCAGCATTTGCACAGGCCAAGGTGTCAGGTGGAACTTTCTGCAGTTGTGAAGTATGTATGCAAGGTTTTATACCTTATAATTTGATAGTGGTGTCAGTGGTAAAGACTTCTTGGTAGGATTCTTTCCATGAGTCTCACTTTTGCAAAAGCAATCAAGTAAAAGAATAACTGTCGGTAAATGACAAAAGACTTAAAAATATCCATTGCTAGGAGTTCCCATTGTGGCTCAGTGGAAACGAATCCAACTAGTATCCACGAGGATACGGGTTTGATCTCTGACCTTGCTCAGTGGGTTAAGGATCTGGCATTGCCATGAGCTGTGGTGTAGGTTGCAGACGAGGCTCGGATCCCATGTTGCTGTGGCTGTGGTGTATGTAGGTTGGCAGCTGTAGCTCCGATTTGACCCCTAGTCTGGGAACTTCCATATACTACGGGTGCTGTCCTAAAAAAGTTAAAAAAAAAAGAGAGAGAATCCATTGCTAAAGATCTGATGAGAGTTCATTATTAACAAAGAAATTTTGTTATTTCTGTGACATAAAACATTTTAAGATTGTAACTGGAATTATGACTAGTAACATTCTATCATGGCATATCAGATTTCTAGGAATTTCATGCAATTTCTGAAACATTTATATTGATAGAAAGTTTAGCATTACTTCTTAAGTTGACAGTGCTTCCCATGTAATTTAACATATCAAATAAGCCTAAGTTGTTTAGTGTTTTTTTGGCCAATGTCTGTGGCATGCAGAAATTCCCAAGCCAAGGATTGAGCCCACACCACAGCAGTAACCCTAGCCACAGCAGTGACAATGCTGGATCCTTAACCTGCTGAACCACCAGGGAACTCCAAGCCTAAGTAGTTTAATATTTCTTTTTATAAGGAGAGAGAAAAAATCTTTTGAGATGTTCCAGGGGCCCTCTGGAAAATCCCAAAGTCAGTTGGAGGCCAGAAAGACTTCATTTAGAATTCAATTTGGGAAAGTTTGTCAAAATATCAAAATATTTTGCACATTTGACTAAAAAAGATCACAGATCATTAAGAAACAATAATTAGTTATCCATTTAACCAAAGTGACAAAGATTTCACAACACAGAATACGAACCATTATATGATCATCACTACAATTAAGGATTTCAAAGACAAATACAGAAGATTACATAGTGCTGAGCATAACTTTATAATATTAATAAGACTAGGTTTGCTTAAGGAATCAAAGACCTAATGATGACGATAACATGAAGCATAGGACGTTATTTTGATAAAACGCAAAACTGTTACTTTCTAGGCAGATTGCTTAAAAAGCAATGGAAAACCTTTTACAGCAGCTTATCAAAAGCAGATCCTCAGTCCAAGAAATTTTGCCTTTTTAGCAGATGAAAGAAAATTAAGGTTTAATTTTGTGTAAGTCAATGGATATTGAAGTTTGTTATTTTTGGCTGCACCCACAGTATGTGGAAGTTCCTGGGTCAGGGTTTGAACTCAAGCCACAGCTGTGGCAACCCTGGATCCTTAACCTATTATGCCACATGTGAACTTTCTGAAACTTAATTTTAAAACTCTTATAATAACAATTCAATTTTTATTTTTACTATTTTTTTTAAAACAATTCAGTTATTAGCCAGTTTGACCACACAAGATTCGCATTTACTTCCCCCCCTCCCTCCCTCTCCTTCTCTCTCCCTCAACTTTCTGTGTCCACAGTTTGTCCCTTATTCCCCTTTCCCATTCTGAAATAATCAGCTTTATTTTAGGACAACGTTACTTTCTTTTCTCAACCAAAATACATCTCTGTTTCTCATATGTTTTCTTATCAAAAACACACATCCTATTTTCCTTGTATTTAGAGAGGTTTCTCTTATTATTTCTGGTCTTTTTTTTTTTTTTTTTTTTTTTGTCTTTTTGCCATTTCTTGGGCTGCTCCCTTGGCATGTGGAGGTTCCTAGGCTAGAGGTCGAATCGGAGCTGTAGCCGCCGGCCTACGCCAGAGCCACAGCAACGCAGGATCCAAGCCTGGTCTGCGACTTACACCACAGCAATACCGGATCCTTAACCCACTGAGCAAGGCCTGGGAAAAAAGAATTATCTACCTTACCTTTGCATTCAAAGACTGGGCCATCAGTTCCTAGAAGACCAGGTAGAATATTTGTATCTCAAAGGCACAGAGAAAGAATGGAAGTTCCTCCTAGAATGGCTTTTGTTCCTAAGGCCAGAATTTTAGTAATACTCAGAAACCTTTTGAGATGAATAAGGGAGGTTTAAGGATTACTAAAAAGGCTAAGTATATTTTGAATTTTTCCTTGAGCTGCATTTCTGTCCTCATAAAGACTTAGTTTATAAGATGAGGACAGTTATTTTTTAATTCCTTGAAGAACTGAGTTGCAAGCAAAATGACTTCAGAGCTAACCCACTATCGACTACATTTCCAGTTTGCTTCTTTATGTCAGGGAGAAGATCTTCAACTAAAAAATCAAGATTCCTCTGTTCTAGATCTAGATCTCTTTGTTTTCGGAGTATTTTTCCCCCCTCTGGGTATATAGTTTCATTTTAGCTTAGGGCAGAAGGCCTTAATAAAAGTTCCTGTTGGAGTTCCCATTGTGGCTCAGTGGTAATGAACCCAACTAGTATCTGTGAGGAAACGGGTTCAATCCCTGGCTTTTGTCAGTGGGTTTAGGATCCAGCATTGCGATGAGCTGTGGTGTAGCTTGTAGACGTGGCTCAGATCCCGCATTGCTGTGGCTGTGATGTAGGCCAGCAGCTACTACTCCAATTTGACCCCTAGCCTGGGAATCTCCATAGGCCATGGATGCGGCCCTAAAAATACTCCCCCCCCCCCCGCAATATTTGAATATTATCTTAGAGTTTGGCCAATTTCTGATCACAGAGCTACTTAAAAAGAGTTCCCATCATGGCGCAGTGGAAACAAATCCACTGCGCCATGAGGTTGCAGGTTCGATCCCTGGCTTTGCCCAGTGGGTTAAGGATCCAGTGTTGCTGTGAGCTTGGTGTAGGTTGAAGATGTGGCTGGGATCCCATGTTGCTGTGGCTGTGGTGTAGGGTGGCTGCTATAGTTTCAATTTGACCTCTAGCCTTGGAACCTCCATATGCCTCGGTTGCAGCCCTAAAAAGCAAACAAATAAACAAATACCCACCAAAAAACAAAACAACAACAACAAAAAAGCAAAACAAAGAAAACTTTAACATGTCTTGTCAATTGGGACAAACAGTAAATATTCCTGTCAGTACTGGACAACCTGTTTGACTAAAGAAGCATCTTCAAAGAGGGTGCAAAATATACTACTGTCTCAAGATTCTAAGTCACTCCCAAAGATAGCCTAGATGATGAAAGAAAGACCTAGACATTTCTTATGACACTAAAAGAGACATACAAGAGGGTAATAGCTGTGCCTAACAGAGAAAGGATTAATAACCAATGGGTCTGGATTTGGGAAAGAAGGGCCAATGTGAAATTTTACCTTCCTCTCTTAACTAGGCATGGCTAAAAGATACTGAGGAGAGCTGACTCTGACAAGAATTCTTTTCTCTTTGGCAGCTTCTGCCAGATTTCCCAGGATTCCATCTCTACACTTCAGAGTACGGGTTAGAGTAGAGAGTGTACCTTAGGTATCTACCAGAATTTAGCAAGGTTTTCCATTAATTTTTTTGGCCACACTCATGGTATGTGGAAATTCCTACACCAGGGATTGAACCTGAGCCACAACAGTGTCAACATCAAATCCTTAACTGGTGGGCTGTCAGGGAAATCTGGTTTTCCATTCATTTTAGTTTCCTGTTGGCTGCTTAAGGAACCAGGAAAATCCCTCAATCTTGTCAACCCTGGGAGAGGCCTGTGTGGGGGCCCTTCTTTGAGGATGAATATGAGGGTATCTTTAAGGCCACTAACTTGGGAGACTTGTCTATGGTCTTGTAGTTTCTTCAGAGTCGAAAGATGATTCAGACAGGGGATTAATAGAATGAGTACTCAAGTAAAGTAGGATAGAGGGGAGTAGTAGGAGTCATATGTCAGCCTTGTAGCCGTTTGTGTTATGTACCTCTTTGTGTCTTTAATGTTTCATTAGCATTTTACAATGAATCTTTCAATGAAGCTGTTTTAGAATCTTGAAGCCTTTGGAAGTATTCTGCATTCCATTTAAAATAGGTATCCCATTCTTTTTATTTGCTGTGAGAGTCCTTGCTCTTTTTATTTTGGCTGGGTCCAGGGCATGCGGAATTTCCCAGGCCAGGGATGGAACCTGTGCCACAGCAGTAAATTAACTTGCTATGCCACCAGAGAACTCCTTGGAGTCCTTGCTTTCACCTGCCAGGTTTTTTTTTTGTTTTTTTTTTTTTTTTTTTGCTTTTTAGGGCCACACTTGCGGCATATGGAAGTTCCCAGACTAGGGGTTGAATTGGAGCAACGGCTGCTGGCCTACACCACAGCCACAGTAACGTGGGATCGGAGCTACATCTGCAACCTACTCCACAGCTCACGGCAATGCCGCATCCCCAACTCACTGATCAAGGCCAGGGATTGAACCCGAATCCTCATGGATGCTAGTTGGATTAGTTTCCGTTGAGCCACAATGGGGACTCCACAACTGCAATTCTTAAATGAAAAATCTTGTTTAGTTGGAATGTCTCCCTTAATGGCCATTGTAATTCTAAGTTGTCTTAGGAAGACTTTGCCTTTTTTGTAGATAGTAACAGCTTCCAGGACTCCAGATAAACAAGCAGTTGTGCTAGAAAGTGTTGTGCTCAATCCTTTGAAACCTGAGGCTCCCACTTCTTTAGCTAAGCTTTGGACCTTTTGGAGCCAAATTAATATCTAAGAGGGATGTGCTTCGGGTTGGGGATTGTGTGATGCTTTACAGTCTATCTTGTTGCACAGAAATTTTCTTGAGGTTGTCAATCTAATCCTTTCCACGACCAACTTATTCTAGCATAGGTGTCTTAGAGTTGAGTGCTCTAACAGTTCTTAAGTACCTGACCTGTCTGGTCAATATTGTCACTTTGACTTTTGAGATTCCCATTCACACTAGATCTGTTATTCTTTTACCTCATGTGCATAGTATCAGAAACCAACAGTAACCAAGGAAATGGAACTGTAGATACCCAGTAGTAACCAAGGAGATGGTATTCCAGACTTGCCAAGAGAAGGCCTTAGGTGTTCCTAAGTGGACCCACTTGTAGTTCCTAAGGTAGAACTTTGAGCTGAACCAGTAGATCCTAACAAATGGGCAACGTGGACTAACCAAGGGCTAGGGACTCAGGTTCTGGGTAGAACTGCCTGGCAGCTCAAGCTGACCCCCTAAGCTTTGAACTAGGAAACCAATTAGATTGCAAGCTCAGCGCAAAGAGAATAGAGCTCAGAACTGTGAGGATCTTACCCATGGTCTGTGGGAAGACAGAGGGTTCACAGGTACCAGTGCCTGTGTTTCTCATCCTTGACGTCGTCAGAAGTTTCCTTTGGATCCCGTCACTGCCACCAAAATGTTTAAAAGCAAAATTCAGCTGAGATATTTTAAAGATCTTACTGGATTTGTTCAAAGTGATTTCTGATGGACTGGTTTAAGATTCCATTTCTGGGAGAGGCCAAAATTGTAAGTTAAGTTGATTTGTTGCTGTGGGGCTTAGCATGACTCCATTTTGGGCCTGTTGTCTTATTTTTAACAAAGTGTATCTATCAGCAAAGCACTTAATGATAAAAATTAGTTTCTGAGGTATCACTGCCTCTCACACTATATAAAGATTTTCTGTAATTAACAAAACAAATTTGTAGACCTTCCAGTCCATATAAGTATAAAGGTTAAACATTTAGGAATAAAAATGGGCTTTTAGGTAAAGCCATATGGTGTTAGGAGAATCCTTTTTATAAAAATGGTAGGAAAAAAAAACACAACAAGAGAAATTTGGTGCTTATAAGAGAACAGAAATTAGACATACTAAATTTTATATGTGACCCTTGCTCTATATCAACTAAGCTTTTTGGTCTAGTTTATTGAAGTTGTAAATTCAGTGCCTTTATCAGAAAGATATTTTCCAGTGACAAAGGCCTTTGAATAATCAAAGTACTTCTGGGTTCAAGCGATTTAAATAAGACTTATTCCTTTTTAAAGAACTACTTGAATTTTCCTTTCTCAGAGTGGGATTTTTACTTCTGATCCTAAGTGAATATAAGTGAAAAGCACAACTGTGCTCTAAGGGAATGTTGGAATTCTAAACCCTTATTTCAAATCTGGGCTAATATTCTCTAGTTATGGTATTTTGGTAAAATAATATATATCTCAAAACTCAGCTTCTCAATCAGTAAAATTTGTATGATTATAAATTACTATCTCGTGGTTGCTATGAGGAGTAATTGAATCATGATGCATAAACGTCTCCAGCAAAGTTTTGGTTTATTTTTTCTCCAAAAATATAAGGGGGTTTCCATGATAAATTTTCCTGAAGCTTATATTGGCAAATAAAAATGGTAGTTATTGAGTAAAAATTATAGTCACCTTGTGGCTTTGAGAATAAGGATTAATTTTATTAGTTTCAATAAGAAGACAAAATTTTTCCTTTATCTGCAATTAATTGTTATAAAAATATTATATCAGGAAAGACATACGGGTTCTATAATGGGCTATTTTACTTTAAACTTTCAAAATAGAATCTTAAAAATTTCTTCTCATAAATGAACATGTTTAAGAAAAACTTTAAAATAAGTACACACAGATGGTTAACTTTGAGATGATGGATACATTAACTAACCTTATTGTGATGGTCACTTAATATATACACATAACTCATCACATTGCGCACCTTAAATTTCTGTAATTGTCAAAGCTGGAAAAAATAAAGATAAGCAAAAAGAATTAAAATAATTCAGGAGTTCCTGCTGTGGTGCAGCAGATTAATAATCTGGAGGTGCCAGTTTGATCCTTGGCCAGCCCAGTGGGTTAACTGTGGTGTAGGTTGTAGCTCCAGCTCAGATTCCATGCCTGGCTGAGCAACTTCCATATGCTTTGGGGGCAGCCAAAAAAGAAAAAAAAAAAGAATTAAAGTATTTCATAGATGAACACTACATGTTTTTTGGGCATATGCTTTTATTTTCTCAAGAATGTGACTGTCTTTTATGATTTTTGGTAACTTGGATTTTGTTTTGTTTTGTGTGTGTGTTTGTTTCGGCCACACCCTCAGCATGTAGATGTTCCCTGCCTGGAATTGAACATACGCCATAGCAGCAACTGAGTGACAATGCTGGGTACATGACCTGCTGAGCCACAGAGAAACTCTGGGGATTTTCTATTTAACAATATATAATGGGTATTTTCCCAATTCACTAAATGTTCTTTTTCAGCAGTGGTTTCCCCTCTCTCTCTCTTTCTTTTTTTTTGTCTTTTTAGGGCCTCACCCACGGCATATGGGGGTTCCCAGGCTAGGAGTCCAATCAGACCTGGAGCCTCCAGCCTATGTCACAGCCACAGCTACGCAGGATCCTTACCCACTGAGCAAAGCCAGGGATTGAACCCGTGTCCTCATGGATGCTAGTTGGGTTCGTTAACCGCTCAGCCACAACGGGAACTCCTGCAGTGGTTTTCTTTGAAAGAAAATCTATACCATTCCCATATGCAAACCACCCATCAATAATAACATCAATTATATGCAGTTATCCTTGAAGGTATGGGTTAAAAGTCTGCTTTCTGACCTTCTTTTACCAGAAAGTCACTGTTCTGTATTTTTAATGACTATATTTCACTATATGTATGTGCTATTATTTGTTTAACCAGTTACTTTGTTGATTGATACTGAGGTTGTAACTTTTTATTGTTATAAACAGCACTGTGATCAATAGATATTTAGTTAAAACTTTGTTTTTCTGAGAGAAGGAAATTTATAAAGTGAAAAATTTAAAATGAAAAGGAAAGAGTACATAAGTCAAAATGTGCTTAACAGTATTTGTCTTTAAAATAGAGATCATGATTAGGAAACTTGAAAGTGAGCAGGTATTTCCTGGTATTACTATATTGATCTGCATAGAGTAGGTTTTAAGAACTATGTAATTTAATTCAACACAAAAAAATTTCTTTCCAGATGTACTTATAGGTAGTGATTAAAAACACAGCATGAGGAGTTCCCATTGTGGCTCAGTAGGTCACGAACTGGACTACTATCTATGAGATGCGAGTTTGATCACTGGCCTTGTTCACTCAGTTAAGCATCATGTGTTGCTGTGAGCTGTGGTGTAGGTTGCAGATGCAGCTCTGATCCCGCGTTGTTGTGGCTGTGGCTGTGGCTGGCAGCTGCAGCTGCAATTTTACCCCTAGCCTGGATACTTCTATATGTTGTGGGTGCAGCCCTAAAAAGTAAAAAAAAACCAAAAAACAAAAAACAAAAAAACAAAAAACCCGCAAAAAACCAAAAACCAAAAAGCAGCATAAGCTTTTGGAACTTCATGAAATTGTGTATCTTGGTCAAATTGCTTGCCCTAAAAGAAGTCCAGAAATATTAAATACTTCCCTTAAGATCTCTTAGTATGTTTCAGTTTCTGATGTTATTGGTGTTCTATTCTAACTCCTACTCCAACATTCGTATCTTTAGTAAGATATCTAATATAAAAGTAATGAGAACTATTTGTGGAGTATTCATGATGATTAATGAAGAGACTGATGAAGGCAAATAATTATCAGTTGTCAGAATGCACTTTTCTGTAAACTTTCTAAGATATTGATAAATTTATTGATGTTATGCATTTTTTATCAATAAATATTTATTTAGATCCATCTTAGCAGAAGTTTCAGTCATATTGTAGAATGTATTTACATCATGCTTGTAAATGACTAAAGAATATCATTAGTCATTGATATGACTACCATATTTTATAATTTTGGGTAATTCGTCAGTCGATGGACATTTTGGTTGATTCCACTTTTTGACTATTGTAAATAATGCTGCTGTGAACATTTAATGTGTGTATATATATATATATATATGTGTGTGTGTGTGTGTGTGTGTCTTTTTTGGGCTGCACCTGTGGCATATGGAAGTTCCCAGGCTAGGGGTCAAATTAGAGCTGCAGCCGTAGGCCTGCGCAACAGCTACAGCAACGTGGGATCCAAGCCACAGCAACGTGGCAATGTCGGATCCTTTACCCACTGAGTGGGGCCTGGGATCAAACCCGCATCCGGCATCCTCATGATTACTAGTTGGGTTCATTACCTTGCAACGGGAGCTCCAACCACATGTTTTAAATTGTTGGGTATATACCTAAGAATGGAATTGCTAGATTGTATGTTAACTCTATATTTAACCTTTTGAGGAACTACTAAAGCAGCTGCACCATTTTACATTCCTTCATGCAATGTGTGAGGATTCTAATTTCTTTATATGCTTGTTAGCATTTGATATTGTTTTTGATTTTAGCCATCTTACTGGGTATGAAGTGTTATCTCATGTGGTTTTGATTTGTATTTCCGTAATAACTAGTAGTATCAAGCATCTTTTCATGCTCAATTTTGGCTATTTGTGTATATTCTTTGGCCCATTTTTAAAATTAGATTGTCTTTTTATCCTTGGTTGTTGTTGAGTTGTAAGAGTTCTTTATATATTCTGGATGCTAGGCCCTTATCTGATTTATGATTTGCAAATATTTTCTTTCGTTTTGCGGATTGCCTTTTCACATTCTTGATGGTGTCCTTTGAAGCAGAAAATGTTTTAATTTTAATGATGTCTAGTTTATGTCTTTTATTTTGTTGCATTAGGAAACTCCTGTTTGCTCTAAGATTGCAAAGATTTACTTCTTTGTTTTCTTCCAAGAGTTTTGTAGTTTTAGATCTTTTTTCCATTTTTTTTTCTTTTATTGAAGTATAGTTGATTTACAATGTTGTGTTAATTTCTGCTATACAGTGAAGTAATTCAATTATACTTAAGCACATATCCTTTCTTTTTCAGATTCTTTTCCCATATAGGTTATCAGAGAATATTGAGTAGAGTTCTTTGTGCTAGACAGCAGGTCCCAATTTTAGGTCTCATATTTAGGTCTGATAGTGGTTTTTTTTTTTTTTTTTTTTTTTTTAAAGTAAAGGGACATGTGACAAAGTTCCAGCCTTTTAGGATTTTTAGTAATTTGACTAAATTAAAAATACACAGTGAGAAAAGATAACTAAGTGAGGGAGTTCCTGCAGTGGCTCAGTGGGTTATGAACCCTACTAGTATCCATGAGGATGAGAGTTCGACCCCTGGCCTCTCTCAGTGGGTTAAGGATCCAGTGTTGCCCTGAGCTGTGGTGTAGGCTGGCAGCTGTAGCTCTGATTCGACACCTAGCCTGGGAATGTCCACATGCCAAAGGTGTGGCCCTGAAAAGAAAAAAAAAAAAAGAAAAAAAAAGAAAAGAAAAGACACCTGCCTGTGGCTTAGCACTCAGCCAAAAGCAGCTGTTGCTCTGATTTCCATTATTGTTCCCTTTGTAAAGAAAGTGCATATGTGTGCTATAACTAGGATTAAAAAAAATAACTAAGTGAAAAAAATAATAAGCTCAGAGTTCTGGAGGTGTTTGGGCAAGATAAATTCTAAATGTGTAGAAAGTTTTTTATTTTTTTTAAATATATATACTTTGGGAAGAACTGGAAAGGATTAGAGTGTGAAAAAAAGAAATCTGTAAAAATGGAGAGTGATGTTTCCTTATGAGTTGTGAGGAATAAAGGAGATGATTCTTTTATGCTATAATAATATATGTATTAATCCTACCATTAATTTTTTTTTACTGCTGTTAATTTTTTAATGGGAAATTTTGATGATCGTTGGCTCTTCAATATCTCTATTTCTAGAGTGTCATGAAGTCCTTAACAAATTGTTTCAAACATATCAAAAATCCATATAGCTTCTGTGATCACTATATATTCACTCTCTACATCAGAAGTGAGTAAATTTTTTTTTCTGTAAAGGGCCGGATAGTTTCTATACTTCTCTAACAGGCCAGTAAATATTTTAGGCTTTGGAGGCCATGTGGTCTCTGTTAAAAGTACTCGATTCTGTAGTTGTAGAGAAAAAGCAGCTATAGATAACAGGTTAATGAATGGGCAGGGCAATGTTCCAGTAAAAGTTATTTACAAAAACAGGCTCAGCTGGATTTGGCTTGGGCTGTAGTTTACCATTCCTGGATCCAGGTTAGTGGTTAACAGATGCTTTCTCTATAAATGTGTGTATATGTATATGAAATATATATACATATTTTTTTTTTTTTCTGAACCACTTGAAAGTAAGTTGCAATCGTCGTGGCACTATACCTTTTAATATTTTAGCATGCATCTCCTAAAAATAAACATGTTCTTGGAGTTCCCGTTGTGGCGCAGCGGAAATAAATCCGACTAGGAACCATGAGGTTGTAGGTTCGATCCCTGGCCTCGCTCAGTGGGTTAAGGGTCTGGTGTTGCCATGAACTGTGGTGTAGGTCGCAGACATGGCTCAGGTCTTGCGTGGCTGTGGCTGTGACATAGGCTGGCAGCTGTAGTTCTGATCCGACCCCTAGCCTGGGAACCTCCGTATGCCATGAGTGCAGCCCTAAAAAGCAAAAAAAAAAAAAAAATTCTCTTGTGTAACCATAATACCATAATTACAGCTAAGAACAATGTAATTTTGTTCTTTTTAATAGAATGGAGATTGTATAATATAGTACAGAAATTATGAAAATCCTTAGATTTGCTCCTCAGCCATTGCAGCCTATTGAACTCTTTGTCTTGGTCCCTCTTTATCTTTTTCTTTTTTTTAATTTTCCCACTGTACAGCAAGGGGATCAAGTTATCCTTACATGTGTACATTACAATTACATTTTTTTCCCCCTCCCTTTGTTCTGTTGCAACATGAGTATCTAGACATAGTTCTCAATGCTATTCAGCAGGATCTCCTTGTAAATCTATTCTAGGTTGTGTCTGATAAGCCCAAGCTCCCGATCCCTCCCACTCCCTCCCCCTCCCATCAGGCAGCCACAAGTCTTTTCTCCAAGTCCATGATTTTCTTTTCTGAGGAGATGTTCATTTGTGCTGGATATTAGATTCCAGTTATAAGTGATATCATACGGTATTTGTCTTTGTCTTTCTGGCTCATTTCTATCTTTTTCTTAATTTATTTCTTTAGGTAGAAATCTGTGTTGGGTAACCCTGTTTGCTGGTTTCATTTGGCCCAAGTACACAATCAGATGAAAGGAATATTTTAATTGTTTTTATGTGTTTGGTTTGTATTTTTAAAAATCTGTGTTTTGTTTCTGTATTTTATGTGATTTGAAAGAGAGAATTTTGTGTAATTTATAATCAGAAGACAAGACTTCATTAAGTTACATATAATCTCTGTAATTTTCATTTGGTTGTTTGTACTTGTTTACACCGAAGAAACTGAAGGAAGGTGAAACCAATAATGTGCTTTGAAAAAGTGGCTAGTTTTTGGATTTTCATGCTAAAAGAAGGAGGGAAAGTAATATAAATATTTGTGTTATTGTCAAATTTAACTTTATTGTGCCTTTACGTGACAAGAATTTATAACACTTCAGATAAAGCTGGACCACTCTGAGAAGTTGTGCTGCAAATTTATCCAGGGTCCTTGCCCTACTTTTCTCTTCAGTCCCCTACCCAAATTTAGCACACTGCATTGTGCTGCTTCCCATATCATCTCTTAGGCTGTGGATGCAAAGGGCTGTCTACAGCAATTTCTGCCTGGCTGGAAGGAAAGAATTTAATGTGTTGGTACAACTGTGGGTCTGTAGGCTAGTTAGGAATAATGGGCTGCAAGATGGGATAAATAAGACTTCTTCTTAGATTAATGACATAACTATTAGTGGAGGCAGATTAATTATTAGGAACAGACTCAAGATTATTGTTACATCTCTGTATTCTATGAAGAAACAACAGCAAGTAAATTCAGGATGGCTAGAATAAGTACATGGGATGGAGGTTGGAAATATATTTGAGAAGGCAGAGCCTGATCATTGTGTGCCTGCCTGGCTAAAGAATTCGGCCTTTAACCTGATAGAGAATTGGGGTAATAGATTCCAAATGGAGTAGATTCCAATAGTTTCCCAAATGGAAATAGTAAATTTTTTTTTCTGATTGTAAAAGGAGCACATGCTTGTTATAAAATGCACACGGGCAACACCAAAAAATGTTGACATTCTCTAGAGATAACCACTGCTAATAGTTGATTGTGTAACCTTGTAGAAAGGAATTTCATGATCGGTTTTGCAGCAGTGTGGAGGATGGAGAGGACAAGAGAGGGAGGAGAGTGGAGCAGGAGACTCTTAGGGAGTTCCTGGTGAGAAATGAGGAGAACTTGTTCTTAGTGACAGCTATGGAGATGGGAGAGGGGCAGGGCTGGGGGAAGGTCACAGGCATTTAGGAGGTAGGTGAGATTCAGTGACCAGCTGGATGAGTGGGTGAAGGACACCCCAGAAAAGTGTCCGGGAAGGTCGCTGAGTGGAATGCCCAGAACCTGGGTCCAAATTGTGAGGTCATTGAGGTGGCATAAAAGGAAAAAATAGCAGTTTTACCAACTGCATAATTCCAGAGTGGAAACTGTATCCTTTGTTCTAATTTTCTTCTGGTTTTTCCAGGCTGATTTAGAGAGGGAGTGTAAAAGTAAGAATTCAATTCTGTTTTGATAGATAAGAGCTGTTAAATCTATGTCCTTTTCTTTACTAATTATGTTTCTCTCTTGAATTAGTTGAGGATAGCAAGTTCTTTTAAGGAGTTGCTTCTGTTTTGGTGTATAACTATAGCATTAGCTTTTATAGTTCACAAATTTCCTGTTAGAATCTTTAATTTTTTTATTATTTAAAAATTAAAAATTTTTTTTTCATTTTTGGCCACCCTGCAGCATATGGAGTTCCCTGGCCAGGGATCAGATCTCTGAGTTGCAGTTGTGACCTATGCCATAGCTGCAGGCAACACCAGGTCCTTAACTCACTGTGCCAGGCTGGGGATCGAACCTGTGTCTCTGTGCTCCAGAGATGCTCCTGATCCCATTGTGCCACAGCAGGAATGCCAGAATCTTTAAATTTTTATTCTGAAGAATTGGGATCGGAGTGCAGTGCGAGAGGCACTTGGGCAAGTTGTTGGGAGAGATTCTTTGACCCTGAATCAAGCATTGTTTTGGTGTCTAGTAGTACCTTGCTTTCACCAGGTTCTGCTATGTTCCATTGAGAACAGGCCTATGGAATTCAGTGTGAAACCTCTTTTCTGTGTTGTATAAAAATATGCATAACAGTGCAGTGTTGGCGTGGACTCTTGAGTTCTGGGACACAGTGAAGGATCCTCTCTCTCCAGGTAACTAAAAGATGATTGATTGGTAATGCCTGGAAGTTGTGGAACTAAGCATTTGTTCCTGGATGAGAAAGACTTAAGTTTCTGATGCCAAACTCTGCTTTCAGGTAGTATTAAACATGAACTTTCCTATGCTTAAAATTTTCTCAATTTAAAAATATCCCCAGGAGTTCCTGTCATGGTGTGGTGGAAACGAATCCAACTAGGAACCATGAGGGTGTGGGTTAGATCCCTGGCCTCGCTCAGTGGGTTAAGGATCTGGCGTTGCCATGAGCCGTGGTGTAGGTCACAGACATGGCTTGCATCCTGTGTTGCTGTGGCTGGCAGCTGTAGTGCCTGTTGGACCCCTAGCCTGGGAATCTCCATATGCTGGGGGTGTGGCCCTAAAAAGCAAAAAAAAAAAAAAAAAATCCCCATAGTAGGAAATTTGACGCTTTTTTTGTTGTTCATCTTTGCATTGAACCATCCTCACTATTGGGACACTTTATTCTATCCACCTGAAATCCCCTGTGTCACCATTTCAGGAACTTCTTGTTTAGTTTTATCTATATCCTTTCATGAACCTCTAATAAAGAGTTTCCTTGATATATGCACTGTCATAATAATACATCTCCTTTGAGGTTTGATCTGGGTAAGGATTGTTGAAATACAATAGTCATAGCATTAACTTAATTTTTTTTCCCCTAGAATTACTTTCTTGTTTAGACTCTATTATTACTGTTTTTACTATCCTTTTCATGGATGAAGTTACTCATCTGAGGTCTTATTCAAAATATTATGTAGTGAGAAATAGGCTTTCCCTCATGGACATTGATTGGGATTGTGAAACAGATAAATAGAATTTAGGAGAGACATTGTCCTCCGTGGTGTATTCTCCTACTTAATACTGGTGGAAATTAAAGAAGAGTGTAATAAGAAAGATTTATTCTGAAGTTTTGCTCTTGGTTTTTATTTATGCTTTAAAGCTTATTTCAGAAAGTTTGAATTTTGTTCTATTGGTTGTGCTCTTTAAAGTCAGTTTATTCCTTGTCATTTAAAAAGTGGCTTCCTTGTACCCAGCTAAACTGTTGTGGATCATGATGAAGCATATGGAAGCTATGTAAATTGATGTGTTGTTCGCTAATAATTTTTTCTTGGCCTCCATGTTTTATGTTTATATCTAAAAATTTAAGAGCTAATGTAATGAACATCAGTTGTTAGAGGCAGACTTTTCTGAGCTCAGATCCTAGCTGTTTAACTTTCACAAATTATGAACTTCTTAGCCTTTAAAATGAGGTTAAGAACTATCTCACAAAATTTTTATGAGACTTAATTGAGATAATTAAATATAAAGAATCTGGTACAGTGCTGCACAGTGGGGTCTAAAAGACTCTGGCTCCTCCTTTCTTTGCTAAAAGCACATTGGAGCTCATAAAAAAAATGGAAAATTAAATCTCTTAAAAGTTTCATTTTCCCTTTAAAAATTAAAAAAAAAATTGTAAATGCTGTCTCGTCTAAACGTTGTCATCTCATGGAGATGAGGCACTTGTAATACCTTGGGGCTTTTTCAAAGAGCTCATTATTCTACATTTAACTGCCTAGTACAATGCTTGGCACATAAATGAGCCTTAATACATATTTGTTGTAGGGATGCCTTGCAAAGACAGAAAATATTCTCTGTTGCTTTATTCTCTAGAATACCTCAAAAATTGTACTGAAAAAAAAAAAAAGACCTATTTATCTACTTGGGATCCTTGGTTTGTTTTGGAAGAGAAATGCTGTTTTATATTTAAGGAAATTAAGTATATTCAGTTGGCTTAAAATTCTGATTTCTTCTAATATATTCCTTTATGTCAGAATTTTTGTGTTTTGAAATGAAGGCAACAATGTGCTCTTAAATATTTGAGAACATGAAATTTCCGAAGTGTTTAAGAATGGCTCTTTTGGAGTTCCCCTGTGGCTCAGTGGGTTAAAGATCTGGCATTGTTATTTCATTGGTCTGATTTGCTGCTGTGGCTCAAGTTCCTTCCCTGGCCTGGGAACTTCCACATGCCATGGGCATGGCCAAAAGAAAAAGAAAAAAAGAGTGGCTGTTTCTCTGAACTTCACTATTTGACCCAGCATTTATTGAGCTTGTACTCTAGACTGTGCAAAGGGCAATGGAAAGCCAAAGATTACTGTGGTCTCTGTTCTCAAGGACTTTCACTTTAGTGACAAGGGCAGAGGAGAAAACCAAAATTACCTTTTAACTGGAAGGTACTATAGTATCTGTGTAGAAAAAGGTAATCACATAGGAAGATTGTCTGTTCATATTTGGTGCATAGATGTGCTGTCTGTGCCTGTGTATATGGTGGGTGCATCAGGAAAGCTTTTTGAAGAAGCTGAGACTTGAAGAATGGCTGGCGAAAGGTTTAGCTGGAAAGTATTACAGATTGTTCAAAGGCAGGGTGGGTGAGAAGCCTACACGTGTTTTGTTTTGTTTTGTTTTGTTTGTAGAGTAAGAGAAAAGTTTTGTTTTTTTTTATTATTATTATTTTCCCACTGTACAGCAAGGGGGTCAGGTCATCCTTAGATGTATACATTGCAGTTACAGTTTTTTTCCCCCACCCTTTCTTCTGTTGAGAAAAGTTTTAATACACCATTTGTAGTTAATGATACAACAATATACTTAGAAATCTTTGGGATTTTGACAATGTAGATGGCACAGTTAATAAAACTGATCTAACTGCGTAGATAATATACCATATCTTGAGTGCAAAATACATATTTTCTCTTTCTTTTTAGCATCTCTTAACTTACATAGTTACAAAATTCTTTTTTTTTCTTATAATGAAGACTTTTAAGATCTATTCCCTTAGCAACTTTCAAATATGCAATGCAGTATTATCAACTATAGTCACTATCCTACAAGTGGTTCTTTATGGCTGGAGTTTCAGGCTAAGGTAAGGCTGTAGAAATAACCACAGGCCAAAGAAGTTATGAAAGAGCCTATGTGGCAAGATAACGATTTTTACAATTATGATATGCATTTTAGAAAGATCATATAGCAGCATAAAAGTGAATTATTAATTAGATTTGGGTTTACTTAGAATACAAGGCAAGTGGTCTTAACAAGATAGAGGTATTTTCCTCACTAAAGCCCTGACTTTATGTGGTGGCTTTAGGATCTGAGTTCACAGGGTCTCAAGTTCCTTCTTTCTGCTTTACTGTCCTTTGGCATAGCTTATGTTACCACATGGTCCAAAGTGACTGCAGGAGTGCCATTCATCATGTCCAGGTTACAGACACACACCCAACTAAGTCAGTCCCCTTTACGTAGCTTTCCTAGAAGCTCCATCCAGTCACTTCTATTTCTAGCTCATTCACCAGTCCTAGCAGCAAGAAAGGCTAGAAAGTGGACACTCTTAACTAGGTGCATGGTGCCCGGAATAAAACCAGGGTCTATTACTAAGGAAGAAAGGGAGAATGGGCAGATGGTAGGTAGGCAGTATGTCTGCCTCAAAGGGGATTGAGAATGGTAGTAAGGAGACCAATTTAGTACTACAGCTAAGGGGTAGTATATGTAATCTCTTACAAAAGAGATTTGATTGAAAGTCTTAACATACAAGAATATAACTCATTAGTAACTGAGTAGGGAAGCTGTTCTGCTGGGAAACGTAGAGGATTTAAAGTATTATTTTGATACCATACTCTAAGTTCTTAGAGCAAAAATTGTTTTAATTATTTTAACCTTTGAGTTAAAATTTTTTTCCAATTAAAATTTTAGTAAAATTGGGTATTTCAGTACTAAGGAGGATTAACATTGGTAAGAATGATATTGATAGTAATTACTTAAAAAATGTACGTAGTATACTTTTTGCAGCCATATAACAATATACATTAAAAAGGAATTTACAATAGTTTTCATGGGAGATGAAATAGCAGATAATTTTCTTTTTGTCTTTTATTCCTTCCATTTTGGATGTTATACACTTAGCACTTACTAATTTAAAAAAAATTTTGGTAACATATATACACATAAAATGAAATTTGCCATTTTAATCATTTTAAGTGTACAGTTTAGTGATATTGAATACATTAATATTTTTGTGCTGTCCTTTTCTGCCACCTATCCACAGAACTCTTCACGTTGTAAAACAGATCCTGTACCTATTAAAGGATAACTCCCCATATTCCCCCTTCACCCAGCCCCTGGGAACCACCATCCTACTTTTTATCATAATACCCTCAGGGTTAATCTGTGTCATAGTATGCACAGGCATTTTCTTTTTCAAGGCTGAATAATCTTCCATTGTGCACATAGAGCACTTTTTGTTTATTCATTCATCCATCGATGGAGACTTGGGTGGCTTCCACCTTTTGGCTATTATGAGTGATGCTGCTATCAGCATGAGTGTACACCTATTTCTTTGAGAATCCCTGCTTTTAACTCTTCTATGACCAGAAGTGGAATGGCTGGATAATATAGTAATTCTATTTTTAATTTTTTGAAGAACTACTGTACTGTTTTCTATAGCAACTGTACCATTTTACATACTCACCAACAGTACACGGGAGTTCCAGTTTCTCCACCTTCTTGCCAACCCTTGTTTTACTCCTTTAACAATTTTTTTGATAGTAACCATCCTAATGGGTATGTGGCACTATCTCATTGTGTTGAATTTTTTTTGAAGGTTTAAGAATGTTTGAGTTATGCAGTCACACAGCACAAGTTTTCATAAGTGGAAATAGAATCAATCTTGTTACTCTAACACCAGGATTATTTGAATGTTATTTGGGTATATATTCTTTAGTCTTTTTTAGGTCTTTTTTTTGTTTAAAATTTTTTTAATTTTTTCTTTTGGTTTATATTATGAAGATTTCTCTTTTTTAATATATTTTATACAAAAGTTATTTCAATTTTAATTTTTATAATTGTTTGACTCCTTACATATAGATCAGTGTTTGGTTTATGTGTTTTTGTTTTGTTTTGTTTTTGTTTTTGTTTTTTTTGTCTTTTGTCTTTTTTAGGGCCACACCTGCAGCATGTGGAGGTTCCCAGACTAGGGGTCTAATCAGAGCTGTTGCTGCTGGCCTATGCCAGAGCCAGAGCAATGCCAGATCCAAGCTGCGTCTTCGACCTACACCACAGCTCATGGCAACGCCGGATCCTCAACCCACTGAGCGAGGCCAGGCAACCTCATGGTTCTTAGTTGGATTCATTTCCACTGCACCACCATGGGAACTCCAGTTTATGTGATTTTTAATTCCACAGACTGGCTGATACAGTGACTAAGAGTGTGGCTCTAGAAGTAGACAGGCTGGGTTTGAGGTACAGGTTTGCTACTTCAGGCTGTGTGCGTTTAGGCAAGTTTTCTTTAAGCTCCCTGTGTCTGACTTTCTTCATCTGTAAAGTGAGTTTATTACAGGGCCTATCTCAGAGTTGCGAAAACCAAATGAGTTAGTACCTGTAGAGCTTTAGAATGGTGTCTGGCACATCATACATCCTATAAAAGCTTTTGATGCATTATTGTTTCATTAGGTGGGATCTTGTCTCTTTGGTTTTTAAAAATGTATGTGATATGCAGGTAGTTACTATATCTCAGATTTTTGGCTTAAAATGCCACAAGCACTGCCTTAGAGGAGGATGCAGTTTATAAGGTTGTTGGGAATTAAGAGAAGGTCTATCTGAGGCACATAGTGCTGGGCAAATTCCTAAATTAGTAATATGATATAACCATCTCTTGGGGACTCTGACCTGCTGGCTGCCATTTAGCTGTGTCAACTATTCTAGGCTCTTTTGGCCAGCTCAGCCTTTTTGCTTTGCTTCTTTGGGTTTCTTTCCCTACACAGGTCCCCAAATTTCTTGGCTTGGCACTCTACATTTCCTCTATTTCTTAGTTAACAACTTTGATTAAGTTGTTAATTTATGTCAAGTACACTGATTTAAATTTTTGCAAAATGTAGCATGCTGTGATTATTAATACCACATTTCACTTGATATTCGGTATACATCTGAGAGATGGTGAAGTCCTCCTTGAACAGATGTGGCTGTATGAGAGATTAATGTCATAAAGCAATTAAGTGATTTAGTTGGAACTTGAATTCATGCCCCCTGACTTCAGGGCCTGTGTTTCTTTGTTGACATATTGTCATGTTTTGAGACAATGCTTTGTCCCTTCTTTCCTGATTTTGTGATGATATTTTAAAAGAATTTCTTGATATTGCAAAAAGATAACATGCCACCCTCTTTTAAACTTAATAACTAGTAAATTTTACATGTTCCCTTTTCTCATATACCAGCTGGATTTTGTAGTCTTTAAGCCCTATCATCAGTAAAGAATGAAATGAAATCTGAGCTCTAAATATTTTACCTGATTAAATTCTTAATTTTTTTATGTGAATGTTTTCAGAAAAGCGATCTATGTTTCATGCTTGTATTTATTTTGTACTGTTGGAACAAGGTAGATTTCCCCCATACTGCCTAGCATATGTAGTATCTGGCTCATTTCAACATTGCTGTCAGACTTGAATTAAATCTTGGCACTAGAATATCTTTATAGTTCTACTTTTCCTTTACCCGTCTGTCTTTGTCCTCTTCCAGGTCTGTTTCTAATTGTTTTTCTCGCATATTCCCAACAGTCTCCAGTCCTAAGAAAGAATGTACCCTGAGCTGTAGAGTCTATTACACTTCATTTTGTGAAGTATATTTTTCTTATGTATTCCTTATATATGTATTGGCTCTCTCACATAATTTTTACAATTTAATTGTTATTAGTATTTCTGGTAGTGTAAATCACCTCTGTTGATGAGAATATAAATTAGTTAAGGCTTAACTTGTGTTTTTTCAATATAACTAGCCATGTAATATATAATGAACTCTGAGTATTATCAATATATTGTTGGTTTACTCATCGTCAAATCTAAAATCCGATTTCCTTGGCAGATAAAGACTTGTGATAGGCATTTGGCATTTTATGTTTTGGGCAGTGTAACTTTAAATCTACATAAACTTCTCTGCCTTTTGCCTCTGCTGTGTTCATAGATTCCAGGAGGGCTTCGTGTATGGACCTCAGGCGTTGGAGGTAGCAGACTTTTCAGCAGAAGGTAAAGCAGAGTGTTGCCTTCTGGTGTCATTGTGTGTGTGTGCTGGGGTGGGTATGTGACAGGTGAGAGCTTTTCACAAATGTCATCACAAAATAATTTATAATGATGCATTCCACAAGATGTAAAACCAAGCTAATACTTGAATAATTTTATTCAGCGTTACTAAACCCCATTAAAAAATAGAAAACTCTAAGTATAACTGAAGACTAAATTTCATTCTCTCTGCTGTTAACTAAAGAGTAAGGGTGAAAGGAAAAGAGCGTTAGTGTGATGTATAGTATGTGCTATCTAACTTTCTCAGACCTAGTTTCACTATGATTTCTTCCTGGGAAGTTGGCCAAGTCATTATTCACACGTTGTATTCTTCCTTGCTGCTCCTTCTACTGAAAGATTGCTTCACAGTAAAGAGGCAGCCTAGTCCATGACTCATGACTGGAGGATAGACATTCTTGCTCTGGGTCCCATGTGCCAAAAATGTTAGTTTCCAATATGCTAATTACTTCTCTCTTCAGAACCTGTTAATATGCTGTTCTCTCAAGTTAGCTCTTGTTTCAGGAGAGAAACAAACACATCCCACACGTTTGTAAAATATGTTCTTATAGAGACCTTCTTAATGAGTTATTTTTAAGAAAATAATATGATATACTTTTCCTGGGTAGTGCTTCTTTGATTAAAAAAAATACATTGCCATTTATTTGTTAGATATTATAGATATTACTTTCTATGAATTTTCGAAGCCATTTATGAGCTTTATTCAGATACTTGAGGGTTTTTTTTTTTAAAGACCTATACCAGCTAATAATGTTGTATTCTTAGACATAAAGTTAATAACATGGGTAGTTTTTCAATAGATTCTGAATGGGAATTAGGGGAATGGTTTTTTAATATCTTCTGGAAATTATATTTTTATTGATATCAAGTAAGTGGCTGCACATTATACTGTATATTAAGGATGTAATGTTCTATAAAGTTAGGGTACTATATATTTATTTCTACTCTGTGCCCTACGCAGGATCACCCCATTTTATAATCAATTACGTTTCACTATTTCTTTCACTTTCTTCCTATTCAGAAGAGCTGCTTTTCTTAACTAGGAGAGTTTCAGGGCTGTTTATTGAGGTTAGCTTCAATTTTACCTTTATTTATTTATTTATTTTTGGCTGCCTCTGTGGCCTGCAGAAGTTCCCAGTCCAGGGACTGAACCAGCCCCACAGCTGTAACCAGAGCCACAGCAGTGACAACGCTGGATCCTTAACCTGCTGAGCGTTGAGGGAATGCCGCAGTTTTACCTCTTAATCTCTTTCTTCTTTCTTTTGCTCTTTTCACTGGCTATTTGGAGGATATTTTTCTATTTACCAAGGATAGATTGGAAGTAATTTCTTTTCCTTTTTTTTTTTTTAATGGCCACATCTGTGGCATGTGGAAGCTCCTGGGCCAGGGTTTGAATCAGAGCTGCAGCTGTGGCAACACTGTATCCTTTAACCCATTGTGCTGGGCCAGGGATAAAACCTGTGCCTCTGCAGCCACCTGAGATGCTATAGTCAGATTTTTAACCCACTGTGCCACAGCAGGAACTCCTGGAAGTAATTTCTTGAAGGCCTTCTCATACTTACTTTTTAGGTTAGTTGGCAATTTTCACCACTGTCGAATTATGCAACCTTATATTTGTTTAGCTAATCTGTCTGTGGTGTATTTTATTACCAATTTGAGAATCTCAACAGATTTTCACTAGCATAAAAGATGTAAAGTACTGCTCATATGAGGGCAAAGGAAGACTCTCTTCTCCAGGTCTTCATTCCCCTGACTTCTCTAAAAAGATGTGATAAAATGGGTGGTTATAAACGTAGTTTTTAAAAAATGATTGACTTTATTTTTTAGGTTTACGTTCCAGGTCTTGGGATGGGCCCCCAAGTTGTGGTCCTTGGCTTCACCCAGGAAAGAATTCAAGCGTGAGCTGTAGTAAAGTGAAAGTTTATTTAGAGAGATACACATTCTATAGGCTGAATGCAGACCTCAGAAACCCGGAGCACCCTTGGTTTGTGTGGTGGTTAGTTTTTATGGGCTGGGTAATTTCATACACTAAACAGGTGGGAGGAGTATTCTAACTCTCGTGGAAAAAGGGTGGGGGTCTCTAAGAATTGCATCATGGCCCACTTTTTGGCCTTTTGTAGTCAGCCTTGGAACTATCTTAGCACCTGTGAGCTTGTCATTTACCATGCTAATGTATTACAATGAGTGTCCAATGAGGCTTTAAGGTCTACTGGAAGTTGAGTCTTCTTCCATCTTGGGCCTATTGATTCCAAGCAGTATTTTTCTTGCCCTTAATGGATGTGTCATTGTTTCAATAATTGTGCCCTGCTTCCCCCCTCCCCCCACCCCCCCACCCCGCCCCAATCTCATCTGTGCTCCATCCATTTATCTCTGGCTCCCTTCCTTTGAGCCTCTGGCAAACACTAATCTTTTTTTATCTATATGGTTTTCTCTTTCCAGAATGTCCTAGCTGTAATCATATAAGATGTAGCATTTTCAGTTTAGCTTCTTATACTTAGTAATAAACATTTCAGCTTCTAACATGCCTTTTCATGGCTTGATAGTACATTTCTTTTTAGTGCTGAGTAACATTGCATTGTCTGGATATACCACAGTTAATCTATCCTTTCACCTACTGAAAGACATCTTGGTTGTTTCCAAGTTTTGGCAATTATGAATAAAGTTTCTATAAACATTCATGTGCAGATTTTTGTGTGTACATAAACTTTCAATTCATTTTGGTAAATATGAAGGAGTGCAATTGCTGGATCATATGATAAGAGTATGTTTAGTTTTATAAGAAACTGCCAAATTGTCTTCCAATGTGATTATATTATTTTTGCATTCCCAGAAGCCATGAATGAGCTTTCCTTTTGTTCCAAATCCTTGTCAGCATTAGTGTTGTCAACATTCTGGCTTTTAGCCTTTCCGGTAGGTGTGTAGTGGTAGCTCATTGTTATTATAATTTGCAACTCTCTAATGTCATGTAATATTCAGCATCTTTTCATATATTTGTCATCTGAATATCTTCTTTGTTGAGATCTCTGTCCAGATTTTTTGGCCCATTTTAACTTTTTATTATTTTTTATTTTCATATATAATGCAAGTTTCTTTTCTTTTCTTTTTGGCTGCACCCGTGGTATGCAGAAGTTTCTTGGCCAGGGATCAAACCTGCACCATAGCAGTGACTTGAGCTGCTGTAGTGACAAAGCTGGATCCTTAACCTACTGCATCACAAGGGAACTCCATGCCCATTTTAAAATTGGCTCATTTGTTCTCTTGTTGAGTTTGTAATAATGTTAAATTGTTTATTTTGGATAACAGTCCTTTAACAGATACATGTTTTGCAAATATTTTCTCCCAATCTGCAGCTTATCTTTTTAGTCTTTTAAAAGTGTCTTTTGCAGAGCCAAAGTCGTCTAATTTACCTATTTTTTTAAAAATGGATTGTACTTTAATATTGTATCTAGAATTCATCTTGAACCCAATGTCATCTAGATCTTCTCCCATGCTATCTTCTAGGAGTTTCATAGTTTTGCATTTTACATTTAGTTCTGTGTTCCATTTTGAATTAATTTTTGTAAAGGGTGTAAGGTCCATGTCTAGATTAAGGTTTTTACACGTGGATGTCCAATTTGTTCTAGCATCATATGTTGAAAGACTTTTTCTCTAGTTCTTTGCTTCTTTGTCAAAGATCTTCTAACTGTGTTTATGTGGTTTTATTTCTGGGCTCTCTGTTCTGTTTCATTGATATATTTGCCTATTCTTTTATTTATTTATTTATTTTTTGTCTTTTTGCTATTTCTTTGGGCCACTCCCGCGGCATATGGAGGTTCCCAGGCTAGGGGTCCAATCAGAGCTGTAGCCCCTGGCCTACGCCAGGGCCACAGCAACGCCGGATCCGAGCCGAGTCTGCAACCTACACCACAGCTCACGGCAACGCTGGATCATTAACCCACTGAGCAAGGGCAGGGACGGAACCCGCAACCTCATGGTTCCTAGTCGGATTCGTTAACCACTGCGCCACGACGGGAACTCCCTATTTGCCTATTCTTTAACCAATACTACCCTGTCTTGATCGCTGTAGCTTTGTGGTATCTTGAAATAATGTCAATCTTCTGCCTTTTTCTTCCCCTTCAATATTATATTGGCTATTCTAGGTCTTTTGCTTTTCCATGTCAACTAGAGAGTCACTTTGTCAATGTCCACAAAATAACTGGCTGGGATTTTTGACCAGGATTATATTGACTCTATAGATCAAATTGAGAAGAATTGACATCTTGACAATATTAAGTCATTTTAGCCATATACATGGAATATCTCTCCCTTTATTTAGATTATATTTTGGATTTTTTTTTTTTTTTTTTTTTTTTGTCTCTTTGGCATTTCTTGGGCCACTCCCGCAGCATATGGAGGTTCCCAGGCTAGGGGTCTAATTGGAGCTGTAGCTGCCAGCCTACACCACAGCCACAGCAAAGCAAGATCCGAGCTGGGTCTGCGACCTACACCACAGCTCGCGACAACGCCAGATCCTTAACCCACTGAGCAAGGGCAGGGACCGAACCTGCAACCTCATGGTTCCTAGTCAGATTTGTTAACCACTGCGCCACGATGGGAACTCCATATTTTGAATTTCTTTCATCAGTTTATAGTTTTCCTTGTATAGATCATGTACATGTTTTGTTAGATTTATGTCTTAAGTAATTCATTTTTTTTGGGTGCTATTGTAAATGTTATTTTTAATTTCCAATTCCAACTTTTTATTGCTGGCATATAAGAAAGCCTTTTTTATACTATTTTTTATACTAACCTTGTATTCTGCAACCTTGCTATGATTGTTTATTTGTTCCAGTTGTTTTCTTGTTGATTCTTTGGGAATTTCTCCAAGGACAGTTATGCAAGTACAATTTTATTTCTTCTCAATCTATGTACTTTTTATTTCCTTTCCACATTTTATTGTATTGGTGAGAACTTGCAGTATGATTTTGAATAGGAGTGGTAAGAGCACATATTCTTGCCTTGTTTCTGATCTTATCTGGAAAACCATCTAGTTTCTCTTCAAGATCTATGATAATCTCAATAGATTATCCTAATCAGTAGTATAAAAGATGAAAGGTACTGCTCATATCAGGTCGTAGGAGGACTCCTTCCCCCTCCTCACAGTTCCTTCCCCTCCCCTAAACTTCTTTGAGAAAGATAGGATTAAACTGATGGTTATAAAAATATTTTAAATGATGGGATTCAGGCAGTTTTTCATTTAATACCTTATACTGAGTAACTGTGCACATGATTTAGTTCCTCTACTCGCTTGTGTTCTTGTGTAGGGCAAAGACTATATCTCATTTTAATATTGCAACCCTTGTAGCATCCTGAATGCAGTGCAATAGCATAACTATTCATTGAATGGAAAACTTAATTCTAGACTCTTAATGTACACCTCCATCTTGGGAGTTCCTGCTATAGCTCAGGGGGTTAAGAACCCGACTAGTATCCATGAGGATGTGGATTCAATCCCTGGCCTCGTTCAGGGGGTTAGGCATCTGGCGTTGCCACAAGCTGAAAAATAAAAACATAAAAATAAAACTCCATCTTATTAGAAAAGGCAGGTAATCAGTAACATAAGTCTTCTCTGATCAATTATTCAATCAATAAAATATATGATTATTGGTCGCAAGGTATTGTGATAGCTATAGATATATGCATAATAATGATATCTCTTCTCAGGAGACTTAGCCATTTAGGAAATGTTAATTTCAAATCTCACATTCCATTTTTGCTGAGACGTATTTGCCAATATCTCATTTTCTTAATATTCTAGTTGGAATGTCTACTCATGGACCTCTTTCATAGTCTTTTAAGAAAATTTTATAATTTTGATGTAGGAACTGACACTTATTGAGCCTTTAGTGGGCAGTGGACACTGTGCTAGGCATTTTATATATGTCATCTCATTTATCTTGAAAATTATGCAACGTTAGTGTTATTATTCCCAATTAACAGGTGCAAAAACTAGTAACATGAGGGGATAAGCAACTTATTTGCTGTAATGATTTAGTGTAATAAGTGTCTAATTCCCTACCCTAAGCTCTTTAAATCAAATACTGTGGAAAAGTTGCCTTACAAAGTTGTAAATGATGAATGTCATTTGTGTAGTGTAGAGATGTGCTTGGCAAATGCAGAGAAGGGAGCTTTGACCTCAAGGCTAGAGTGTTCACAAACTTCAGGAAAGCTTGAGCTTGTCTGATGGATAGAAGAATCAGGGAAAGAGAGATCAGGAAGATCAGTCACTGTGGAAAGGACCGAGAACTAAAAACAGCAAGTATCTTGTGATTTGAAAGTATAATATAAAAATTTCTGCTATGGTAGTAAAATGCGATAGAACAAATTTTGTCTGTTATTTTAAACAAGAACGCCTCCATTTTTCTCTTAAAGTAATTTAGACTGGATTTGCTTACGAGGTGTTGAGAATGAAAGAGTAGATCACAGAGCCATTGCATAAGTCCCACATCATCAGTTGCCAAGGACCTCTTTGTCTGCTGCGTTAGAGCCGTCGGTGCAGTAAGTGCAGAGGGAGCCAAGGCCTAGGGGAAGATGGAGGATCAAAGGTATCCTAAAGAAAGGAGTTTTCTAAAAATGAAGTGTATTTTATTTGTCCCTTCCTCATATCTCAGTTGATTAAGTACTCCACAAATAGTCATTAAAATGCTGAAAACTCTGGAGTTGCTTTCAGTGAAGTTGGTGCTTAGTTGGAAAGACCAGAGTAAAGTAAAATAATTAGAAGTCACTAAGCAGTGCTAAGCACCATATAATGTAGTATACACTATTACTACTGTGGGATCTTTTTCCTTAAGTGATGTTCTTCAAGCTTCTGTTCTCTGTGCTACTCGCGTGATTTTAATTTCTACATATTTTCATGTCTCTGTCTCTACCCCACATCTTCCTTCTAAGGTACCCACATGTCTTTTGGACAACTCTAGACATCGCCACGGTCCTCTTCACTTCAACTTAACTAAAACGTCCCCAGTCTGTTCTTTTTAACTCTGTGAATGGCACTGCTATCACCCAGTTATCCAAGCCAGAAAATGAGAATCATTCTTGCTTTACTTTTTCTTGTTTCTTAACCACATGTTCTGTTGATACTGTTTCCTAATTATCTTTCAAATTCATCTACTTCTTTTTAGTTCCTCTGTGGCCAACCCAATTTAGACAGCAGTTATTCTCTCTCTCTCTTTTTTTTTTTTTTTTTGGTCTTTTTATGGGCACTCCTGAGGCATATGAAGGTTTCCAGGCTAGAGGTTAAATCTGAGCTGTAGCTGCTGGCCTACACCACAGCAATAGCAGCGCAGGATCCAAGCCGCATCTGTGACCTACACCACAGCTCACAGTAATGCTGGGTCCTTAACCCACTGAACGAGGCCAGGAATCAAACCTGCATCCTCATGGATGCTAGTCAGATGTGCTTCTGCAGAGCCATGACGGGAACTCCTCATTCAGCTTTAAATTGCTTTCCCCTATTCTAAACCAACTTTACTAAACTTCAGGTACCTAATTTTCTTTTGCTTCTGAGCCCTGACACATGCTATTCCCTTTTTCCAGAAGGGGAATAAGAAAAAACGAAGCTGTAGTGACCAAAAGCACAGACTCTGGGGCTTCCTAGATCCTTGGATCTGCCCTTTAGCTAGCTGTGTGGTCTAGCGTGACCTAACCTCTCTGCTTTCAGTGTCCTCATCTGTGCAAGGGGGAGAGTAATAGTGTTTGCTTCCTAGCATGTTGTGAGGATTAAAAGAGATAATATAATTGAGGCTTTTACAACGATGCCTACCTTAAACTAGGTACTATATAAATGCAACTTATTTTTTTGGCTTTTAAATTTTAATTTATTGTTTCATTTCTATTATTTAAATGTAGCTGTTACTGTAACTTTTTTTTTTTTTAAGGGTTGCATATGGAAGTTCCCAGGCTAGGGGTTGAAATGGAGCTGCAGCTGCCAGCCTATGCCACAGCCACAGCAATATGAGATCTGGACCTACACCATGGCTCACAGCAACACCGGATCCTTAACCCACTGAGCAAGGACAGGGATTGAACCCATATCCTCATGGGTACTAGTTGGGTTCTTAACTTGCAGATCCAGGATGGAAACTCCATATAACTCTTATTATAAATGTGTTTGGTATTGGGTAGCATAAATTTTTATGTTTTGAAAATGATTTAATTATAAAAGAAAAATGCTCTTTTTTTTCCCTGATAAATTATGAGATGATTAGTTCATTACTGTTGGTATCTTTGTGCTTGGATGGGCAACAGCTTTATTTTCCGAACTTCTTATTTTTCAGCTTTTTAGTGATGAGAGTTTGATCTTAGGTGGACCTTTCCATGAAATGGGTCATCCGACAATATTAGGTTTACTTGATTTTTTTTTTTTTTTGTCTTTTTGCCATTTCTTGGGCCGCTCCTGTGGCATATAGAGGTTCCCAGGCTAGGGGTCGAATCAGAGCTGTAGCCACCGGCCTACGCCAGAGCCACAGCAACGCGGGATCCGAGCCGCCTCTGCAACCTACACCACAGCTCACGGCAACGTCGGATCATTAACCCACTGAGCAAGGGCAGGGACCGAACCCGCAACCTCATGGTTCCTAGTCAGATTCGTTAACCACTGCGCCACGATGGGAACTCCTACTTGAATTTTTATACAGACTAATCCAGGTTAACCTCTATGGAAACTTCTGAAAGAAAATTAACTCTTGGTAGCTGACTTTTTACTTTATGATATGTGTCATTTAATTAAAGTTTCAAATGAAGTCCTTTAAAGGATTTCACTTTTTTCAAATGTATTTCAGAGATTGTGGACTATAATGGTTCAAATGGTTTGGATTCTAGCAAGAATACTTACTGTACTATTAAGTAGACTCTGAAACGAAAAACTGTTTAGCTCTCTATTCACAATTCTACTTGCAGCCAACACTTCTTAGAATACTTCTGAAACCAGAGATATATAGGTTTTTTTTTTTTCCCCATACTGACCAATTCCTCAACACCAGCTTTGTATCTATCTTACATTTTAACTCAGTTTTGACACTAACTGCTGATTGTTGATCTAAACCCCACAGGTTAAGGGCGGCACAAGACTGCCCCCGACTTTAGATGCCACTTGCAAGTCGTAGGTCCCCGAGTTGCCCTCAGCTTCTGTTTGATTAGGCTACAAATTAAAGTTCCCTTTACCCCCTCCTAAAGTTCAGTCATTTACTAGAATGACTCATAGAACTCAGGAAAAGAGTTTATTACAAAGGATATATTAAAGGATACAAGTGGTCAGCCAGATGAAGAAGGCATAGGGCTAGGTCTGTGTTTGGAAGGGTCCCAAGCACAGAGGTTCTGTCCCTGTGGGTTGTGCCACCCTCCCACCAAGTGGATGTGTTCTTGTTCACCAAACCAGAAGCTTTCTGAACTCCGTACTTTAGGGATTTTTATGGAGGCTTCATGATGTAGGCATGATTGACTAAATCACTGATCACTGGTAAAATAATTCAAGTCCCATATCGCATTTGCCATTTGTGGGGTAGGGGTGGCAGTGAGGGGGCTGAAAGTTCTAATCACCTGGTTTGTTCCTCTGGCAACCAGTCCCATTCAGTGGTTATCTAGGGACTTTCCAAAAATCCCCTCATTAACATAAATCACCTGTGGTTGAAAGGGGCTTATTATGAATAACAAAAGAGCTTCTTTTACTTTTATCCTTCTGGAGCTTTTCCAGGAACAAAAACCAAATATTATAACAAAAGATGCTCCTATGCTCTAATCACTTAAGAAATTACAAGGATTTTAGGAGCTGTGAGCCAGGAACCCTGGAGGAAGATCCCATAATATATATTTCTTGTTATATCACAATATCACGTTCTCTGTTTCAGACTACTTAAGATCAGCCAGAAAAAAACCATGCAAAACCTTTAATTTTATCAAAGGAAGAGTCCTCAGTTGTTTAAGTTTGGCTGAACTTTCAGTAGTATGGTGAAAAACTTGGATATGTTTAAATTTTAAGTGTTGATTTTGATATCTTGCCGCTTTCTCCCTTGAGTATTTGTTTTTTATTGATACTTATGGTTTGGGATGATTTCACGAAGACTGAAATCTGAATTGTGTGCCTAAAGAAACAGGTTGACAATCTATTTCTTTCTTTCTTTTTTTTTTGCTTTTTAGGGCTGCACCTGCAGCATGGGGAGGTTCCTAGGCTAGGGGTCGAATTGGAGCTGTAGCCACTGGCCTATGCCACAGCCACAGCAACACCAGATCTGAGCCGCGTCTGCGACCTAGACCATGGCTCACGGCAACGCCGGATCCTTAACCCACTGAGTGAGGCCATGGATTGAACCTGTGTCCTCAGATTCGGTTCTGCTGAGCCACAACGGGAACTCCTGATGATCTATTTCTATCTGATCTGACAGTGCTAGACTTGAAAGTGACAAAATGTTTATATTTTTCTCCTTCCCTCCAGAAGCAGGTAGTTCCTTTTGGTGAATTTTTAGATATGAATACTTTTCCAATAAAAATATTGGTGTTTGATCATTACTGTCATTTAAATTTTATTCCCCAGAATATTTTTATCTTTAAAATATATGACTTTAAAAGAAGGTTTTTCTAGATTTTCTGTATGCTAAAAATATTTTTTAATTGATCGAGGCTAATAAACAAGTTTATTTCTATGCCACAAGTGTTTAGTTTCTACTATTTGTGAGGCACTTTGTTAGCCCCTAAAGAATACACAAAAATGAGTAAGATGGTCTCCTTCTTCTTTTGGGGATGGGGAAAAAATGAGTCAATTATAAGTAATTGTAATAACAAAATAGAGTGTGGTACAGTTTTTGAGAAAATTTTGAACAAAATGTTCTACTAATCATGCTTTTGCAAAACATCAACAACTGTCAGATGTAATAAGCTCTTTTCCATTCTTTCCAGTTTGACTTTGCTTCTGCATTTGATGCTTTGGCCCACTTACCTTTCAATACTGTTTTTTTGCTTCTGTATACAGTTTTCTTATTATTTGTCTTTTAACTCTCTAACTGCTGTTTATTAATTACTTCCCTCTTCAATTATTTATTTTATTTTATTTAAATTTTTTTTTCTTTTTTTTTTTCTTTTTAAGACCTGTACTTGTGGCCTATGGAGGTTCCCAGGCTAGGGGTGGAATTGGAGCTGCAGCTGCTGGCTTACACCATAGTCACAGCAACATGGGATCCAAGCTGCATCTGTGACCTACACCACAGCTCATGGCAATGCTGGATGCTTAACTCACTGAGCGAGGCCAGGACTTGAACCTCCATCCTCATGGATACTAGTTGAGTTTGTAACCTGTTAAGCCACAACAGGAAATAACTTATTATTTTTTTTTTTTAACTAGAAAAGTTTTGTAGGAGTTCTCTTGTGGCACAGCAGGGCCCGTGTTGTCACTGCAGTGGCTTGGGTCACTGTTGTGGTATGGGTTTGATTCCTGGCTTGGGAACTTCCACATGCCACAAGTGTGGCAAAAAAGAAAGGGAAAAAAAAGAAGTTTTAAAAAATGGAAAAGTTCAAACTAGAGAACAGTGGATACCCACATATTCTCCAGCTAGATTTAATTATTGTTATCTTTTTTGTATTTTTTTTTCGGTCTCACTCTGTATACATATAAACGTGTTTTTGTTGTCATCCAGCCATTTGGAATTAAGTTGCCATTGTCATGACTTGTACTCCCAAATACTTCTACATCTCCTAAGAATGAGGATATTCTGACCTAATTCTCAGGGCAGAGCCTCCTTGTCTGCCTGCTAGCTTTATTCCAATAAATCTATTTCTTGCTTATCAAAAAAAAAAAAAAGGGGATATTCTCCTGCACAACCATACCATTATCTTACATTTAAGACAGTAAAATAATAATTAAAAAATAAATTAACCACAGTAAAATAATATCATAATATTTAGTCTACATTAAGAATTTCCCAGGTGTCCTCACAGGTGTCAAATAAATTTTTATAGCTTTTTTTTTTTTTTTTTCTTTTCAGCCATGCCTGTGGCATGTAGAAGTTCCTGGGCTAGGGATCAAACCTGTTGTATGGCAGTCACTCAAGCCACTGCAGTGACAGCAGCAGGTCCTTAACTCACTGAGCCACAGAGGAACTCCATAGCTATTTTTATATGTACAATAATCTAGGCAAGGTTTTCATGCATAATACTTGGTTGTTACATGTCTTGAGTACACTCCCTTTTTATGAGTTTTTTTTTTTTTTTCTCCCAAGAAGCCAGACCAGTTTTCTTGTAGTGTCTCGTATCTAGATTTGTCTGTTATCAAGGACCTGGAAGTATTTCTCCTGCGGCCTGTTGAATGAACAGTGGTATTTAGTAGGGAAGGGCTTCCCAGTGGTGTGGCATGGCTACTGTGAATGGATAATTGGTCCTATTATTAATCCTCTTGAGTTCTTTGGCCACTGGTGGAGTTTGGGGCAGTGGAAGTCTCTGAGTCTCTCTCACCTCTGCCCAGGAGCACTGTCAGTTTACTCTGGTGTACAGTATAAATATTAACATGAGGTAGGTGCTGTGATGGAAGAGTATGGGCCACCATCTTCAGTTCTTCTGTGCTCCTCTGTGATCACTTTTACTTCTATGGCTTTAACAGTTGCCTGTGTAATGAAGTTTTCTTTTCTAAACTCCACTCGATTTCCTTTTGTTCATCTTTTGGCTGTCCAGTAGTCACCTCAAAAATCAACATGTCCTAAGTGAATTTATTCTTTACTTGCTAACTGCCTCATTGTCAGTATTCTTTTTATTTTTTAAATTTTTTTTTTGCCGTGGGGAGCATAAAAGGTGTAGTGTAAATAGCCTTGCTTTCACTGAGACAGTACTCTGATTGGAAACCTTAGTCATCTTCAGCTATTTCTCTAGTTCTTTGCTTAGCTTTCTCTTAATTATGTGCACACATATGTGCACACACATTTATTCACTTCTTCAGTGCCTTCAATGTTTCTATATACACTTGGCCACAGTAATTAAGTCCGAATATATATGGTTGGTCTCTTAAATGCATTCCCTTCATTCTTGCCATATTTAGTCTAACTTTGGTCTTCATCAACCCTTCCCAGAACTTTTACAGTGGTCTCCTTACCTCTGGCTCTAAACCCTCTGATCCATCCTGCATGCTATCTGCTTATTGAGAATACATGTTTGATCATGTTTCTCTTACTTGAAAACCTCCAATGGTTTCTCATTATACAGGAAAAATGTTATCTTTTTAGCATACCATACAAGACTATGATAATTCCATCTTTGCTCTTTTTTTTTTTTTTTTAACATTACTTCATCTCGTGTGTCTTAGCTGTATTTGTCTTCTGGTAGTTTCTTGAGTATATTGTGGACTTCATTCTCCAAACTTTGGTCACACATTTCTGGTGTCCTTAAGTCTCTGACCCCTCTTTATTGATTAATGAAATCCTGTTTATCTTTCAAGGTCCACTCAGAATGTTGCCTTTGAAAATAATCTACTTAATAGCCCTCTCTGTCTACTTCTTAAACCAAAACCTACCCCCTCCTATCATTCTTTATCTTATGTACTTTGCACATTCATCTGTTACGATGCTTATCAGATTGTGTCCTTTCTTGTGTGTCTCTCAGTGTAAAGCTTCACAAGGGAAAAAAAGGATCATTCTGATCTTCCTACTGTTCCTAGAGCACATAGCACAGGCTTAGCAAAATTTTTCTGAAAGGAATGTCTGACATTGCTTGTTATAGTACCTTGTGTAGCACATTAAGTTTGACTTGAGATCATGAATTCTCAAAGGAAGATCATATTTTATGTGAAAAAAATGGTTTACACTAAATATTTGCTAATGATTACTTTCTGTGTAATACAGTCCTTACTCATTTATACTTTAAACTTAACACTTTTGATACCTGAAGTCTTAAAGTATTACTACAGAAATATTTGTTTGTTTTTGCCCCAGCAAGTGGTGGTTTGATATAGCATCTGGTTCCCAGACCAGAATCCAGACCAGGGAATTTATTCCCCCAGACCAGGGAATGAACCCAGGCCATAGTGGGGAAAGTGCTGAGTCCTAACCACTGGACTACCAGGGAGTTCCTTAGATATGCTTGTTTGTTTGTTTGTTTTGCTTTTTGGGCTGCACCTGCAGCATATGGAGGTTCCCAGGCTAGGGGTCTAATCAGAGTCACAGCTGCTGGACTACACCAACAGCCTCTCCAAGGCCAGATTCAAGCTTTGCCTTTCATCCACACCACAGCTCATAGCAATGCCAGATCCCCAACCCACTGAGCAAGGCCAGGGGTCAAACCTTCAACCTCATGGTTCCTAGTTGGGCTCATTTCTGCTGTGCCACGACGGGAACTCCCAGATATGTTTGTTTTAAATAAAATTACTTCTGAGCAATAAGACTTTGCCATAATAAGAGTTTCTGGGATTTATTATTAGAGTTTTTAAAATAGTAAATGTTTATCTGAATTAGAATTCTTTCTTTCTTTTTTTTAAAGCTGCACCTGCAGCATGTGGAAATTCCTAGGCCAGGGATCGAACCTGTGCCACAGCAGTGACCTGAGCTGCTGCAGGGACAATGCTGGATCCTTAACCTACTATGGCACAAGAGAACCCTTGAATTAGAATTCTGAATGAAGGAAATATCATAAAATGAGGATTTTTTTTTTAAAGAGAAAGATGTATTAATAAGTCAGTTTTTAAGAAACTAAATAAAAGCAGTCTTTTTATTTTTTTATTCTTTCTTTCTTTCTTTTTTTTTTTTTTTTTTACAGTTGTACCTGCAACCTGCAGCATATGGAAGTTCCCAGACCAGGGGTTGAATTGGAGCTTCAGCTCTGGACTACACCACAGCCATGGCAACACTGGATCCAAGCCACTCTGCAACCTCTGCCACAGCATGTAGCAATGCTGCATCCTTAACCAACTGAACTAGGCCAGAGATCAGACCTGCATCCTCATAGAGACAAGGTCAGGTCCTTAACCTGCTGAGCCACAGCAGGAACTCCTAAAAGCAGTCTTTTTAAAGAATGAAGGCAAAAGATAACTGTCAGATCTCCAGATCACAGGGGAATGAGGGGGACTATTATTGTACTTTGGTGATATATAGAGAATGAGTAGATGGAATATTTGATAGATGAAAGAATAGGGAGGCTACTAGTATTATTTGACATAATTTGTTACTAAGGAGAATTCAAAATAATAACAGTATCCTTGTTATAAGACTTTTTGATATTTCAGAATTATTTTTAAGGGACTGTTATAATTTGAACCAAAAAATCCTGATAATTAAGAATGCTGTGGTGTTGAACTCTTATAGCAAATGAAATCATATGATGTCTGGGTTTTGTTTCAGAATAATCAAGGAAAGAAAAGGCAGTGGAAATAAGGCTGGCCACGTGCTGATAATTTTTGAAACTATGTTAGAGTTATATAGAGTATCACTGTCATTTTGTTTTTTTGTTCATTTTTATAAAATTTCATGATATGTTAAAAATCTTATGGTATTATATAATAAAGGAAAGAGTTCCTAAATAAGGAAATCATTACTCTTAGGCTGAGTGAATACTGAATTCATGATATTGAATAATTCAGAATTACACTAAATTATATTTTTTGTTTTGTTTTTCCAAATTTTTATTCCGTATTGTTTTATTCTTATTTTTCTGTGTGATATGGAAGTCTCTTAATTAGCTAAACCAATTCATCACAAATTAAAGGAAAGTGATAGGACACTGATTTATGGTAACACTCCTTTTTCTTTTTTTCCTTTTGTCTTTTTAGGACCACACCAGTGGCATATGGAGGTTCCCAGGCTAGGGGTCTAATCGGAGCTGTAGCTGCCGGCCCACGCCACAGCCACAGCAATGCCAGATCCTTAACACACTGAGTGAGGGCAGGGATCAAACCCGCAACCTTGTGGTTCCTAGTCGGATTCATTTCCACTGTGCCACGATGGGAGCTCCAATGGTAACATTCTTCTTGAAGAAAACAGTTGTTGACAAACCCACACCTAACATACTCAGTGGTGAAAAGCTGAAAGTATTCTCTCAAAGATCAGGAGCAAGACAAGGATGCCCATTCTTGCCACTTTTATTCAACAAAGTTTTGGAAGTCCTAGCCACAGCAATCATAGAAGAAAAAGAAATAAAAGAAAGCAAAATTGGAAAGGAAGAAGTAAAATTGTTACTCTTGGCAAATGACATGGTACTATATGTAGAAAATATTAAAGATGCTACCAGAAAACTTCTAGAGCTCATCGGTGAATTTGGTAAAGTTGCAGAATACAAAAATAATGTATAGAAATCTGTTGTCTGTCTATATACTAACAATAAAGAAAAGAGAGAATTAAGGAAACAACGCCATTTACCATCACATCAAAAAAATAAAATACCAGGAATAAACCTACCTAAGGAGCCAAAAGACCTACACTCTGAATACTATTAGATACAGATGAAAGATATTGAAGGTGACCACAAACACATGGAAATATACACTGTGTTTCTGGTTTTAAAGGATCAACATTGTTAAAATGACCATATTACCCAAGGCAAGCTACAGAGTCAGTGCAATCCCTATCACATTACTAATGACATTTTTCACAAAACTGGAACAAAAATTTTATTTGTATGGAAAAACAAAAGACCCCCAAAATAGCCAAAACAATCTTGAGAAAGAAGAACAGAGATGGAGGAATCAGGCTTTCTGACTTCAGATGTACTACAAAGCTACAGTCATCAAAACAGTATGGTATTGGTACAAAAACAGATAGATCAATGGTACAAGATAAAAATCCCAGAAATATACCCATGCAGTTAATCAATGACAAAGTTGGCAAGAATATACAATGGAGAAGACAAGTCTCTGCAATAGTGGTGCTGAGAAAACTGGACAGCTTCATGTAATAGAATGAAATTAGAATATTCTTTAATACCAGAGTTCCTCTTGTTGCTCAGCAGTTAAGGACCCAATGTGTCTCTGTGAGGATGAGTTTGATCCCTGGACTCGCTCAGTGGGTTAAGGATCTGACATTGCCAAAGGCTGTGGTGTAGGTCACAGATGTGGCTTGGATCTGATGTTGCCATGGTTGTAGTATAGGCTGGAGCTGCAGCTCTGATGTGACCCTTAGCCTGGGAACTTCCTTATGCCACAGGTGTGGCTGTAAAAATATACCATATACAAAAATAAACTAAAAGTGGATTAAAAACCTCAATGTAAGACTGAACACTACAAAACTCCTAGAGGAAAACAAAGGCAGAATGTTCTGACATAAATTGCAGCAATATCTTTTTTAGATTCGTCTCCTAGAGTAAAAAAATAAAAGCAAAAATAAACAAATGGGACCTAATTAAACATAAAAGCTTTTGCACAGCAAAGGAAACCATAAATAAAACAAAAAGACAACCTATAAAATGGGAGAAAATATTTGCAAATGATGAAACTGACAAGGGATTAATTTCTAAAATATATAGGCAGCTTACAGAACTCAATATCAGAAA
Source organism: Sus scrofa (assembly GCF_054392235.1). Classification (NCBI taxonomy): domain Eukaryota; kingdom Metazoa; phylum Chordata; class Mammalia; order Artiodactyla; family Suidae; genus Sus; species Sus scrofa. The sequence goes on along the minus strand of NC_139383.1, from coordinate 76,902,336 downwards.
AATAACCCAATCAAAAAATGGGCAGAAGACCTAAATATTTCTCCAAAGAAGACATACAGATGGCCAACAGGCACATGAAAAGATGCTCAGCATCCCTAATTATTAGAAAAATGCAAATCAAAACTACAATGAGTTATTACCTCACACCAGTCAGAATGTCCATCGTCAAAGTCTCCAAATAACAAATGCTGGAGAGGGTGTGGAGACAAAACCCCTCTTAAACTTTTGGTGGGAATGTAAATTGGTATTTTTCACTGTGAAAAAGTAGTATAGAAGATCCTTAAAAAATAGAACTACCATATGATCCAGCAGTCCTATACCTGGGCATATATTTGGAAAAGATAAAAACTCTGGAGTTCTGTTGTGGCTCATCAGTAGTGAACCCGAATAGTATCTGTGAAGAAGCGGGTTCAATCCCTGGCCCTGCTCAGTGGGTTGAGGATCTGGTGTTGCTGGGACTGTGGTGTAGGTCAAAGATGCATCTTGGATCTGGCATTGCTGTAGCTGTGACATAGGCCAGCAGCTGCAGCTCCAGTTCAACCCCTAGCCTGGGAACTTCCATATGCTATGGGTGTGGCCCTGAAAAAAAATGAAAACTCTACTTTGAAAAGCATCCCAAAGTTTATTGCAGCACTATTTATGATAGCCAAGGCATGGAAGTAACGTAAATGTCCCTTGACAGATGAATGGTTTAAGAAGATGTGGTACATATACACAATGGAATACTACTCAGTCATCAAAAAAAACCCAAGATAACGGCATTTGCAGCAACATAGATGGAGATAGAGACTCTCATACTAAGTGAAGTAAGTCAGAAGGAGAAAGACAAATACTTTATGATGTCACATATCTGGAATCTAATATACAGCACAAAATGAGCCTATCTACAGAAAGGAAACAAACTCATGGACATGGAGAACAGACTTGTGGTTGCCAAGGGAGAGGGAGAGGGAGTGGGATGGACTGGAATTTTGGGGTTAGTAGATGCAAACTATTGCATTTGGAGTGGATAAGCAATGAGATCCTGGCATATAGTGCAGGAAACTATATCCAGTCACTTTTGATGGAACATGATGGAGGATAATGTAGAAAAAAAAAGAATGTATATTTATGTATAACCTGGTCACATTTATGTACAGCAAAAATTGACAGAACATTGTAAATCAACTATAATTAAAAATGTAAAAAAGATGTATATATGTACAATGGAATACTACTCAGCCATATGAAAGAATGAAACAATGCCATTTGCAGCAACATGGATGGACCTAGGGATTGTCATTGTACTAAGTGAATTAAGGTAGACAGAGAAAGACAAATACTGTGTGGAATTACTTATATGTGGTATCTAAAAAAAAAGATGCAAAGGAACTTATTTACAGAACAGAAACAGTTACAGACATAGAAAACAAACTTATGGTTACCAAAGGGGAAAGGGAGGGGAGGGAAAACTTTGGAATTTAGGATTAACAGATACAAACTACTATATATAAAATAAACAACAAGGACACACTATGTAACACAGGGAACTATATTCAGTATCTGGTAATCTATAATGGAAAAGAATCTGAAAAAGAACATATATACACATATAGGTATATATAATTGAATCACTTTTCTGTACACCTGAAATACTGTAAATCAACTATACTTCAATTTAAAAAAAATATAAAATGCAATTTAAAAAAAGGAAAGCAATTGTTGGCAAGACTCAGGTGTCACACTCTTTGAATAATGTTTTCTTGGTAACACCTCATTATAAAAACAATGATCGTATGGTACCATCTTGAGTACTGTATTTCTGATGATTTCATAACTTTGAGTTCTAAAGGTTTGGAAAGGAAAACTTGAAGAACAAATTCTTAGAATTGTTTGTCTTCCTAAGGGATATGAGAGAAGTGTTTAGAAATTGTTCTTTCTTCTTCTCTTCCTTCTTTCTTTTTCTCCCTCCTTCCTTTCCATGTTACCTCAGCTTCTTTTCTGGGTACCAAAAATTTATCTGTGCTCTAGTTCTTCCAATCCAGTATCACATCTGTAAGCTTGAGTCCTTTAAATCTGAAACTCCTATGGCAGGCCCTCAGTAAACATCTTTTTTTTTTTTTTTTTTGAAGTATAATTGACATACAACATTATATTATTTCAAAGTAGAACATCATGATTCAATATTTGTATGTATTATAAAATGATCACTGCAATAATTCTGGTAACATCTTTACAGCATGTTCTTGAACTTCTCAGATATTTTCATATTTGATCAATTTCTATCTAAAGGAATCATTTACAGGCTAAAGAACCTTCTGAGCTGTCACTTGAATTTTGTTTGCAATTTTATCACCCTCCTTATCAACCAAGCTCAGAACCTCAGAATTATCTTTGATCCAGCCTTTTAAATTTTCATCTGGCCCTGCCAATTCCTCTTTTAAAATAACAATAACCAAGTATTCCTTTTTTTCTCCAGTCTTTTAGCATTTTGTTATGGAGAATGGAAGACTTCATTTCATCTCTGCTTCTGGCTGCTGACCTAGCTTCTTCATCTTCGTGAGGAGGTTATAACAGGGCTGTTGTAAGCTCCTTTTGGAGCTGACATTCTATTATATCTTTCCTTCGGACATTTACATTGCAGTAACCCCATAATTGTTTTTCACACCTATAATCTTAGTCCTTCTTAGTAAGATCTTTATACATAACTTTCATTGCCTTTAGGATAAAATCTTATATATTTCCTGGTCTCCATTTATTCATGTTATCATTCTTCTGGTTAATCGTCATCATTGGCACAATTAGACAAAGTACAAGCTTCACGCATCTTCCTTTACCTGCAGAATCAAATTGGTTACTAAATTCTATCAGTTCTGACTCAGGAATGTCTTTTGAGTCCATATTTGGTCTCTTCTGCTTATTCTAGTATATGTGCTACCGAAATGAGCACTCCTCTGCCTATTCTAATCTAGGCCTTATCTCTTCCCTTCTTGGAATGTTTGAGCAACCTACAGATGTTTGCTCTGCTGTTGGTTTGTAGTTACCCCATTTAGCTTTCTGAGCAAAGATCTGTTATGTACCTTCTCTGTTCTCAAACCCTTTCCCTCCACACTGTTTACATATGATGTAAAAGTTTCTTTGCAGAACTCACTTATTTCCTTCCCTTTACTTTTCTAACCTCATCTCTTTCCCCTTGTCATCATGCCCCCAGCTTCTAGCCATCCTGAATACCAGTGCTCTCGTGCATATACGTCTGTTATTTTTCTCATGCCCTATTTTTGCCTGGAGTTCTCTGACCTCCTCATCCCTTCTCCACCTGAGGAATTCCTCCCTTAAAAGCATCACTATGTAGTTATCATCCTTAAAGCTCTGAGAAGAAATACTAGACTCATCCTTTGCCTTTTATGCATACCTCTTGAGTACAGAAGGAGTCATCAGTCATCTGTTTATATTTCCCACTCACTCAAAGTCCCTTTCCAGGTGGATTGTGAACTCCATGGTGTCTAGTGTAGCTAGCCTCTAAGTTTATTCATCCTCGGTTTGGTACAGTATTGAGATATGTGATATTGACTCTGTGGTTGGTTGTTGTTTGATGTAAAATAAGATAGTAAGGCCCTTCTGTTTTCCTTAGAGACAAAAAGGATTTTAACCCTCTTAGTCTGACAACTAAAATTTTCCTCTTGGCTGCACTTGAGCTTGAATTCCCTCATCTTTTCTTAAAAGATTCTTCTAAATTTTTTGTCTGTCCTAGGTCCTTGGGACCAAAGATGGCCCATGACTGATCTGGACACCTGGTAGTATTATTGATAGGAGCCAAAAAGCCTTGGATCTGTTTAATTATGATGATAACAAGTAGAGTTTTGGCTAAACCTATGCTTGTGCTTACCGGCTGCTGAATGGTGCTTCACCTTGCTAAAGTGACTTGAGGTTGGTCACCAAGTCTGAACATTTTTGAAAGGTATAGACTATTTTTTTTTCATTAAACCAGTTCCTAATAGTTTATTCAAGAAATGTTCCTACTGAACGTACTTCTTTAGACTTGAGAAATTCTTCCCTGAATTACATTTGAATTCTGCCACTAATGGAGTTACCGTTGTGCTTCAGTGGCAACGAATTTGACTAGTATCCATGAGGATGCAGGTTCAATCCCTGGCCTTGCTCAGTGGGTTAAGGATCCGGCATTGCTGTGAGCTGTGATGTAGGTCGCAGATGCCACTTGGATCTGACATGGCTGTGGCTGTGGCATAGGCTAACAGCTACAGCTCCAATTTGACCCCTAGCCTGGGAACTTCCAATATGCCATGGGTGTGGCCCTAAAAAGCAAAAATAAATAAATCAATTCTACCACTGAGCTCAGTTTTCTGCCTGAGATTAAGCTTTTATTTTAGGACAGTGATTTCTACAACTCGCACAAATATGTGCTTCTTATTTTTTCTACTATCTATAGAATTGCTTACATCAAGAATTTTCCAGAACATAGTGTCTCAGATGGAAAATGTAATAGACTCACAGTCTCTGCCAAATTAATTTTTCTATTTTGTTATTACATAGTGTTCCCATTGAACAATTATTTTTCTTTGTGATGAATGCTGGGAGGGAAGTTGGCATGGTTTTGATACATATTACAGACGTATAGGAGAAATGTCTTTAAATTTAAAACATTCTGTATTAAATAAATCCATGTTTATACTATGAATTTACTTTTAATTTGCCTGAATTTATTTAGTAAACTCCTTTATTTTCAGTGTATAGTTGCTCTGTCTGTAGTATCTAATATGCACTACAATTTAGAAAGCAGTTTTCCTGAAGGCTTTGGAATTTCTTTGTCTGTCTGTATTATAATAAATAATGCACTACTTTATTTATTTTTTAACTCATTGAATTTTATTACATTTATAGTTGTGTAACGATCATCACAATCCTGAACCAACAGCCCATCCCCCTTCCCCACCCCCCAACCTGTCTCCTTTGGAAACCATAAGTTTTTCAAAGTCTGTGAGTCAGTATCTCTTCTGCAAAGAAGTTCATTGTATCCTTTTTTTTAGATTCCACATATAACTGATGTTGGTGTATCACTATCTGACTAACTTCACTTAGCATGATAATTTCTAAATCCATCCATGTTGCTGCAAATGCCATTATTTCTTTCCTTTTTATGGCTGGGTAATATTACATTGTGTCCATGGTGTATATGTACCACATCTTCTTTATCCACTCCTCTGTCATGGGTATTTAGGTTGCTTCCATGTCTTGGCTATTGTGTATAGCGCTGCAGTGAACATTAGAGTACACGTATCTTTAAACTACTTTTATTTAGAAATAAAATATTTTAAAGAAAGAACTGAGCTGCCTGTAAAAGCCAGGCTATCATAGCAGTGGAGGCCAGGTTCATTTGCTTTTTAGCCTTGTCATGTAGAAAAACAAATTATACCTTTGTGACACCTAATATCATGTGTGCCTGAAACATATAAGCTGTGGGGTATGAAGTGTCTCACCACTTGGAGGAACTCCCAGAGAGGAGCTCTCACTTGGGATGAGAGCGGTAAAGCTTCTCTGCCTCATGTGCTAGTCATTGAAATATTTGTGGGCGTTGTGGGAAAGGACGAATATTTGGTTTTCATAACTAAGGTATTGGCATGTGACCACAGATCGGCATTGACATAGTACAGTGGTGCGAGTGAGTCCATATGCCTCTGGGATTCTGCCACTTCTTCAGATGGTGAACCTCAGAGGTGCAGCATCATCGCTTATCATCTGACAGTTAATATACAAGAGAAATGGTAATACTACATGTACTTTCTTTCATTCTCAGTGCAAAAGCTGAAGATAACTCTTAAGTTTGCAGATCTTTGAGTGTTTTATTAATTTAGCAGATGGAAGTTATATTTAAGCTTATTAAGTGAAATAATTACTGGGTTTGTGCCCAGATCCTATCCATATAATTCAGAGTATGAGGCCTATGCTTCCGTCTATTCTGCTCAAGCTTTCAAATTCCTTTGACAGCCTGGATGTGAAATTCAGAAGTCATTAATGTGATGTGTTAATTTTGCACTTTTTGACTTCCTGCAAAAATCTTATAGTTTCCATAGCAACAATAACCTATCCAGATTGTGTAATATTCTTTACAGTATTAAAAATAAAACTATGCAATTACATGAGCTTCTGGAGCACTTCATTTAGGGCAACTAGGGATTGAAATATTTCTGTTGAAAACAAAATTATAATTTCATATGAATATTTTGTCAGCGTATATAATTTTAAGAATTTATTCAACTAAATATTTAATAGATACCTGGTAGTTAATTTAATTATTAATTATCTGAAATTTACATCTTAAGCATTATGTTAAGCATCTCAGGGACACATACACACAGACACTTTTAAGGTGGGGGGATATTTGGTTTTAATTACATTCAGTCACCTGCTGCTTGTATTTCTTAGTGGTTTCTGGGTGGTCTGAAAAAAGTCTAGTTTTATGTTTAGAAGGAACAGGATGGAAAAAAAGGATCATTTAAGCTTTCCCTATCTTTGACTTTGTTCTTTAAAACATGCATAAGAGATCACTTTAAAAATACTAAAGTTTGGAGTTCCCGTTGTGGCTTATCAGGTTATGAACCTGACTAGTATACATGAGGACTCGTGTTTGATTCCTGGCCTCGCTCAGTGGGTTAAGAATCCAGCGTTGCTGTTAGCTGTGGTGTAGGTAGGTTGCAGACAGGGCTCAGATCTGGTGTTGCTGTGGCTGAGGCATAGGCCTTCAGCTGCAGCGCCGATTAAACCCCTAGCCTGGGAGCTTCCATATGCTGCAGTTGTGGCCCTAAAAAGGCAAAGAAAACCAATAAAAACAATAGTAAATATTGTGTTAATAGGTGATTTTTCCAAGTGTGAAATTATTTTTTTTCTTTTTTTCTCTAATTTAAAAGACAATATAACATTAGCATTAAAGCTAGTTAACATAGCTTTACATCTTTTTTTTTTTTTTTTTGGTCTTTTTAGGGCCACACCTGTGGTATATGGAGGTTCCCAGGCTAGGGGTCCAGTTGGAGCTGTAGCTGCCAGCCTATGCCACAGCCACAGCAACACGTAATCTGAGCCACGTCTGTGAACTACACCACAGTTCATGGCAATGCCAGATCCTTCGCCCACTGAGCGAGGCCAGGGATGGAACCTGTGTCCTCATGGATACTAGTAGGATTCGTTAACTGCTGAGCCACGATGGGAACTCTACTTTCTACATCTTAACACAAATGTTTTTCTTTTCTTTTCTTTTCTTTTTTGGCTGCGCTCATGGCATGTGAAGGTTCCTCGACAAGGATCAAGCCACAGCAGTGACAACACTGGATTCTTAACCCACTGAGCTACTAGGAAACTCCTGTTTTTCATTTTTTATATTACTTTTGACTATGTATATATACTTTTTATATGTTATAATTTATTTTCTCAGCAGTATATAGTAAACATTTTCAATATTTCTAATCTTCATGATTCTCATTTTAATAATTGCATAACATGAGTTCCCATTGTGGCTCAGTGGGTTAAGGACCTGGGATGTTGTCTCTGTGAGGTGGTGGGTTCTGTCCCTGGCCTTGCTTAGTGGATCTGGCATTGCAACAAGCTGTGGTGTAGATCGCAGATGGAGCTTGGATCCAGTGCTGCTGTGGCTGTGGCATAGGCCTCAGCTACAGCTCCCTTCAGCCCCTGGCCGGAAACTTCCATATACCACAGGTGTGGTTGTAAAAGAAAAAAAACTGCATAACAGCCTGTCCTATTGACATATTTAATTTGTTGTCTCTTTACCAAAATGCTGCTTAATTGTTTCCTGAATGTCATGTATTGGAAGAAAAATGGATATAATTTTTAGACTGTAGGAAAAAGTAACCATAACTTAATCATTTGCCCAAAATGTAGATGATTGTGAAAATATTCAAAATGCATGAAAATGATGTTTTAAAATGCATGTTATGATAACCTCTTAAACACCTTTATCTGCTAGTAAACACGGAATGGGGAAAGTGAGGAATAGGTAAGTAGGACAGATGTGGCATTACTTGGTGTTTAACAAAACCATCTTGACATGTGATAACTTGTTGGAGACTCTAATATGATCAAAAGACAAAACTTGTAGGGCATGGGGTTCCAGTTGTGGCTCAGCAGGTTAAGAACCTGACATAGTGTTCGTGAGAATGTGGCTTTGATCTCTGGCCTTGATCCGTGAGTTAAGCATCCATTGTTGGCACAAGCTGTGGTGTAGGTTGCAGATGCAGCTCAGATCTGGTGTTGCCATGGCTGTGGCATAGGCCTGCAGCTGCAGCTCTGATTCAAGCCCTGGCCCGGGAATCTTCCACATGCTACAGTTGCGGCTGTAAAAAGAAAACAAAAACAAAAACCCCTGGGGCATGGATTATACTCCTCTTGTCAGATTAACCAGTGGTATGAGCCATATTTGTGACATTCAGCTGGGGCTGTGTTGCACTAGCCACTCATCTGATACTATCTTTATGGACTGTATCACCCTAAAAATTGAACCATAAAGTTATTGAACAACTCTCTTCCCTTGGTTAAACACACTGTTAACTATTGTGATTTCCCGGAATTCCTAATTCTACCCCCATTAATTAGTAAAATTGCCGTAACTACTGGGTTTTTTTCCTCGAGTTCTTGAGAATGAGGTGTTGGTGGCTGGAGTTTTGAAGTCTTTCCAAGGCGTTTGGTTGTGGCCTTGGGACTTTTGAAGGTCCCCTGTCCTAGTTGAGAACTAACGTATCTTAGTAGGTTAACATTCTATAAACTTCCCCATCTATTAAGTGGTTCTTATACTATGAAATTATTTTAAACAAATTTACAAGTTTACATCTCTCATTTATTTTTGTAGTTAATGTTTATAACAGAATGCTTTCATTCTGGATAATTAAGACAGTAGAATTATCTTGCAATATGCTTGAGTTTATATTTATGCTTATTTACTTTTTGAAACGTGCTGTGTTTAGTATCCTGTTCTGTTTCGATTTTGCATTTTGTGTTTTGGCTCTGTCTAGTGTTTTCATTATGACATGAATTCCTTTTGGTATTTCACATTTCTGTAATTGAAATATTATCAGAAGTAATAAGCAATGCATGCGTAGTGAGAGTGTTTATGTTTCACCGAGAGACTTGTGCATTTTTATTGTTTTATATTTATAATTTTGAACCTAAAAATAGTGTGTAGAAAAAAATAATTTTTTTTTGTTCATATGCAGAAAAGATGAAAAGGAATATGCATTGAAGCAAATTGAAGGCACAGGAATATCCATGTCAGCTTGTAGAGAGATTGCAGTAAGTGGATATAAATATATTACTTATTTTGTTGTTGATATTGGATGATGCTTGATATTAATATAAAAGCTTTGTTAATGTATACAATGCATGGTTATTTCAAAGATGTTAATTAGTTTAAGGGTATGTAAGATGAGAAAAGCTGCATAAACTTTTTAATTATTTGGAAGTCTTCTTTGAACAATTCTCTTAATGATATTTATTTAGGATTTATAATCTTAGGAATATTGAGCTAAATGACTAATTTAAATTATGATTGAGTATAATTATTAATTTAAATTGGTTATTTAATTAATGTCTATCTTTCCTGTAGTTTTAGAACTGATATATGTCTTTATAGAGAAAAGAATAATACTGTTAGATACTATACATATTAAATACTTTTCTGAAATACATTTTAATGTCGCAGTCTATTAGTTGCTAGAAAAATAAGACCATCATAATAGTAGAATAGTTTCTTTAAAAAAAGAGTTCCTTTTTTTGGTCAATTGAAAATTAAGAAATGATTGTCCATAAGAACACCTAATATTTGGGAGTTCCCTTGTGGCTCAGCAGGTTAAGGATCCAGCCTTGTCACTGTGTGGCTCTGGTTATAGCTGTTTGATCCCTGGCCAGGGAACTTCCACATGCTGTGGGCACAATATAAAAAAAAAAAAAGGGAATACCTTACATTTGCTGAATATTTACCAGGTACCAGACTTGACTGCTTTTAAGTAGTAATTAATTTAATTTTTAGAACAATCATACTTTTAATACCCCCGTTTTACAGATCAGTAATCAGAGGCAAAATCATAATTTTGGCATAGAAGCCTTAATATTATATTACCTTATTTTTAGTTCTTCAGTTTCTTATTTTAGTGTTTTAGTTTTTTATTGGGGTTTTATCATGGTGTCACATCTATTAGTGATTTTTGTCCCTGAATTGTAAGTACATTGTCCCATATCCATTAGGTATTTCTGTCTTTAATTTAGTGATTATTACATATTTTGCCCATAGTTCCATATTTCTGCTTCACTCGCAGGAAAGCACTCCATCATCACTCTTGGTATTAAGAAAAATAATGATGCAAAGAATACATGAGGCAGGATTTCTGTAGACCTCACTGGCTAAACTGGCCGTAAGTCTCACTTTCCTTATTTGCGAAATAAGGAAACTCTAAGGTCCATTGTAGTCATAAATTCTTTGATTTCAGAATGGGAGCTTCTCCAAACAAAACAAAACAAAACAAAAAAAAGGAGTTCCCATCGTGGCTCAGTGGTTAACGAATCCGACTAGGAACCATGAGGTTGCAGGTTCGATCCCTGGCCTTGCTCAGTGGGTTAAGGATCTGGCGTTGCCGTGAGCTGTGGTGTAGGTTGCAGACAGGTTTGGATCCTGAGTTGCTGTGGCTGTGGCATAGGCCGGTGGCTACAGCTCTGATTAGACCCCTACCCTGGGAACCTCCATATGCCTCAGGATCGACCCCAGAAAAGGCAAAAAGACAAAACAAAACAGAATGGGAGCTTCTCACTAGGCTGTACACACTATAAGGGATAGGGACCTTGTCTTTTTATGCATAGTTTCTGGCATACTACCTTGCACAGAGCAGGTGCCCTATAAATGTTTGCTGAATAAATAAATGAATAAACATAACTAAAAAGTTTTATGCGACCCTAAATTTGCTCTAGAACATAAGTTTGGCATTTAAAATTTTCGTTGGGCAGTTTTCCATTAATTATCAGTTGGTGTTTATAAAGTCCTACCAGAATAAACATTTGATAAGTCATTTTTAACTCCCTAAAACTCTTACATATTGTTTCAACCAATATGAACATCAATATATTTTTGCTACTTTGAAGTACTATAATTTAGTATAACGGTAATTCCACTTCCACAAGCTAACAGGGTAAATAGCTGAAATTTAAGATAGCGATTATTAGGAAATGAAAACCCAATTCTAGATGTCCTTTTGAGCAGAGACTTATATCTTCTGAGGAATCCATGAGTTTCCTTTTCTCAACATTTGTGCCAGCATTTGTTATCTCTGTTTTTATGCTAATAGCCATTCTAACAGGTGCGAGGTGACGTTATTATGGTTTTGATTTGCATTTCCTAGATGATTAGTGATGTTGAACCCCTTTGCTTAGACCTGCTAGCCATCTGTATGTCTTCTTTGGAAAAATATCTGTTCAGTCCCTCTGCCCATTTTCACATTGGATGATGATGATGGTTTTTGCTGTTGAGTTGTATGCATTCTTAATATATTTTGGATATTAACCACTCATCAGATAGTTTGCAGATATCTTCTCCTGTTCTGTAGGTGGCCTTTTCATTTTAACTGTTTCTTATGCTGTGCAGAATTTGGAAAAGCTTAATTCTTAAAATCATTCAGTCTTAATATTTTTACTGAGGGTTTGTTTTGCCTAATAGAGCTTTAGAAAGTGCAGAGTTTCTGGATTGAAGAAGTTTTTGTCATTACATGAATGATGTAGCCCCAGTGCAATAGGGATTTTGACAGATGTTTAGCATGTATATTATTGCATAGCAGCTAAGTGCATACATCTTGGTGTATTATGTCCACAAATACAGTTTTATAATTATTGCTTTATGTAGTTGCCTTTTAACTTACTAGAAGAAGAAAAAGTTAGAAACAAAGTTGAAAACAAAAACACATTTATGTTGTTTTTTCTATTTACTAATGTTTTTTATTTTTTATGTAGATATGAATTACAGTCTTATAGTCCTTTTATTTTTACTGAAGATCTCCTTTTTGTATTTTTTTTTTTTTTTCTTTTTAGAGCTGCACCTGTGGCATATAGAAGTTCCTAGGCTAGGGGTCTAATAGGAGCTATAGCTGCCAGCCTACACCACAGCCACAGCAACTTGGTGTAGGCCACACAGTTCACGACAATGCCACATCTTTAGCCCACTGAGCGAGGCCAGGGATCAAACCTGCATCCTCATTGTTACTAGCTGGATTTGTTTCCACTGAGCCACGATGGGAACTCCTGTGTGTTTTTTTTTTTTAGTAGTGCAGATCTTCTAGAAATGAATTTTCTCAGGGTTTTTTTTTTTTTTTTTTTTTTTTTTTGTCTTTTGTCTTTTTAGGGTGGCACCCGTGGCATATGGAGGTTCCCAAGCTAGAGGTCTAATCAGAGCTGTAGCTGCCGGCCTACACCACAGCTGCAGCAATACCGGATCCGAGCCGCGTCTGCGACCTATATCACAGCTCGGGGCAACATTGGATCCTTAACCCACTGAATGAGGCCAGGGATCGAATCCACAACCTCATGGTTCCTAGTCGGATTCGTTTCTGCTGTGCCATGACAGGACCTCCCAGTTTTGTCAGTTTTTGATTTGGGAATGTATTAATTCTTCTTTCTTCCCCTTCATTCCCTGTTTCTCTTTTCTTTTCTTTTCTTTTTTTTTTTTTTTTTTGAGGGATGGTATTGCTGGATATAGAATTCTTGAATGATAGTCTTTCACTTTCATGTTATAATACTGCCTTTTGGCTCCCATGGTTTCTAATGAGAAGTCCGCTATTTATCTATGAAAATCTCTTCTATATGAGGGTTTTTTTTTTTTTTTTTGCACCTGTGGCATGTTAAAGTTCCAGGGTCAGGGATCAAACCAGTGCCGCAGCAGAGACTCAGGCCACTGCAGTGACAATGCCAGATCCTTAACCCACGGGATTATCCCACTGCGCCACAAGGGAAATCCCAATGAGGGATTTAAGATTCTTGCTACTTTTAAGATTCTCTTTTTGTCTTTGTCTTTTGAGAGTTTGACTAAGATATGTATAGGTGTGGATCCTTAGAGTTAATTGAGTTTCTTGGATGTACAGATTAATGTTTTTCATCAAATTTGGGAAGTTTGCAGCCATCATTTCTTCAGATAGTCTTTCTGTCCTTTTCTTTCTCTCCTCTCCTGAGACCTCAGTTGTGTGTATGTTTATAGATTTGATGGTGTCCCACAGGTCACTGAGGCTCTGTTCATTTTTCCTAATTCTCTTATTCTATTCATTGCTCAGACAGGATACTTTCAATTGTATACAGATTTACCAATTCTTCTCCTGCCAGCTTATATATGGTGCCAAGCCCTTCTTTAGTAAAATTTTCTTTTAGTTATTGTACTTCTCAATTCCAAAATTGCTATATGGTTCTTTTTCTTTTTCCATTTAAAAGTAGATTTTACTTTTTAGAAAAATATTAAGTTTATAGCAAAATTGAGTGGAAGTTTTAGAAGTTTCCTATATACTCCCACACATACATAGCCTAACCCAGTATCAACATCCTCCACCAGAGTGGTACATCAGTTACAGCTGATGAACCAATGTTGACACTCAAAGACCATAGTTTACATTAGAGTTCACTCTTCGTGTTGTATATTTTATGGGTTTGGACAAATGTATAATGACATGTAGTCACCATTATGGTATCATACAAAGTAGTTCCACTGCCCTAAAAATCCTCTGTGCCCTACCTATTCATCCTGTATCCCCCCCCCCCCCACCTTTGCCCCCTGTAATCACAGATCTTTTTACTGTTTACATAGTTTGGCCTTTTCCAGAATGTCATATAGTTCAAATCATACAGTATGTAGTCTTTTCAGATTGACTTCTTTCATTTAGTAATATGCACTTAAGATTCTTCTATATTTTTCATGACTTGATAGCTCATTTCTTTCTCTTTTATTTCTTTTTTTTATTTTTTAGAAGTTTTATTTAAAAATTTTTTTAAAATTACTTAATAAATTTTATTACATTTATGGGTGTACAATGAAAGTTTTATTGAAGTGTAGTCGATTTACAATGTTGTGGAAATTTCTGCTGTACAACACAGTGATTCAGTTAAACATATACACATACCCATTTTTTTTCAGATGCTTTTCCCGTATAGATTATCACAGAATGTTGGGTAGAGTTTCCAGTGCTTTACAGCAGATCCAGCTCATTTCTTTAAGTGCTGACTAATGTACTACAAATTGTTTATACGTGCCTCTACTAAAGTACGTCTTGATTGCTTCCAAGTTTTGGCAGTTCTGAGTAACACTGCTGTAAACATTGTGTGTAGGCTTTTGTGTGGACATAACTTTTCAGTTCCTTTGGGTAACTATCAAGGAGCACAACTGCTGGACTGTGTAGTAAGAATATGTTTAGTTGTGTAAGAAACTGCCAGACTGTCCTCCAAAATGGCTGTCCCATTTGGCCTTCCCACCACCAATGGCTGAGAGTTCCTGTTGCTACACATCCTCATGAACATTCGTTGTTGTCAGTGTTCTAAAGTTAGCCATTCTAATATGCCTGTAGTGGTATCTCATTGTTTAATTTGAAACTCTGCTTTAGCCTTTAAGTCCTGCTCGTATGGCATTAAGAAGCACAAGATTAGAGCATTTCAGATGTTTCCTGGACATACCCACAGCTTTGCATATGGATATGGTTACAGTCTTTACTAACTCAAATCCATTCTAGAAAGTGCAAACTAATCTGTAGTGGCAGATAGTAAATGAGTGACTGTGAGGATGGAAATAGAAACAGGGATTTACTATAAAGGAACATGAGAAGTCTTTTGGAGATGATGTAAGTCTTCATCCTTGTGATTGTCGTAATGGTTTAATAGACTTGTATCCATAATAATATTCATAAATGTTATGCCCTTATACCTCAGCCAATTTGGGGGGGAAATCAATAAAGGTATATAGGTTAATTAGTGGATCAAAGGTCTGAAAAGAGCTATTTGTAAGAATCATTGGATCACACCAAGTTGCTGTGGCTGTGGTGTAAGCCGACCTCTGCAGCTCTGATTAGACCCCTAGCCTGGGAACCTCCACTTGCCTTTAGAGCAGCCCTAGAAAAGACAAAAAAAAAAAAAAAAAAAAAAAAAAAAAAAAAAAAAAAGAATCATTGTATCACAAGCCCAGCTAGAGGGCATGACCTTGAATAGAATTAAAACACATAGTTTATCCTCTGAAACTGCAGTGACAGAGGAAAGGATGGTGTCTACATATGTCAGTTTGCTAGGAAGATGATGAGGTAGTTACATTATTGTGTGCCTATTTTTTGTGTGTGTAAATGTTAAGGGGTGAGTGTTTTAAGTTATTGATGAAGACTACATGAAAATTTGCTGGTCAAAGATAAGGTTATAGAAGTGCCGTAGTTCCTTAAAGTAGTAGACCAGTTATGGCACCCGTCTGCATGATTGTATGGTTTTTTTCACTAGCAGCCCAGTGTAAGAAGGGAGAGTTTTTCTGGTTGATTTGGTAGAAGGACAGAGAATGTAAGGTAGTTGAGAGTGAGAGAGGTTAGGAGGGACGGATGGGGAGACTCTGACAACACTATAAATCGAAAAGCAGATAGACCTTGTTCTTTGCCTTTTTCCTTCTATATCCCATAAGATTGTCAACCTCCTGGCATTTTCTGGCTCTTATAGATGCACATAGGTAAGAGGCTTTTTAAAAAAAATGTTCATTTTAAAAAAATTACATTTATAGTTACGGAACCATCGTTAGGTAAGGGGCTTCTGATGTGGAAAAAATCAGGAACATTTCACTCATTACTCTAAAATGATGGGGCTCTGACTGCAGGACACCTTCTGAGAGCAGGGTTGGATGATAAGAAGTCAAAGAACTTGTAGTCGTGGAATGAACTAGGAAGGATGTATTTAGGATGGGAAGAACTTTAAGAACTAAAATGCGTTACTATCTCATGTCTCGCTAACAAAGAAAGTCATCTCACATTTTAATTTTATTTTAACCTTATTGATCAGAGATGAATTGTAACTCCATATCTTTGTATGCACTTTATGGTTTACAGTATGCCTTAACACGGACAATTTCTGGGTGATGAACATAGTAGGAACACATGAACGTGAGCATTTTTACACTGAAATTTTAGGCGAGTTCTAATGTTAAGTTTTTTACCTGTGTAGTCATAAGTTTGCTCAGTTACAAATGTGGTAAACACCATTAATTTAGATCACATTAATTTGTTGCCTGATGATGAATTAAAATATGTTTATTATAAAAATTCTCACACATTGTGGAAAAAGAATGTTAAGAGCACCTATTATGCTAAAACTTAGAAATAATCGCTATTCACATTTTGTCTATAGTCTTCTAGACTTTTTTCTTTGCAAAAATACAGAGGATTTTTTTTTCTTACAAGAGTAGGGAGTCCATTAATTTTTATAAAATGTAATTTCATCTGGGGTAATACAAAGGTAAATTTTTAAGTATCAAAATAATAAACATGCTAGGTTCTTTGGGGTATAAGAAAGATTATAACTCCTAAGTACTCTTTAGAAAATTAAGATGCTCAAAAAGAAAATGAAGGCAGATTGAAAAAGGAAAATTAGTCAAGGGAAGTAGGGTGGCGGGCATAGGTTGTTGGGGAGGGACAAGAAAGGGAAACCCTGATTTCATGTTAGAATGCTCTCTTCCTCAATTTTGGTTTGCGTTGCTCAGAAGCCACTTCTTTAGCCACCTCTGCTCAGTTTTGCCCAGGGTATGTATCCACCAGCAGCGCAGCATTGATGCTCCCATGGTGACTAGTGGGGTCAGCTGTAATAGACTGTTACTTGCAGTTTTTTTGCATAGCGCAGAGCAGGCAGGGGGGAGTGGCAGCTGAAAGATTGCTACTATTTTGTTTCCTC
The DNA here is from genome assembly GCF_054392235.1 of Sus scrofa. Taxonomy (NCBI): domain Eukaryota; kingdom Metazoa; phylum Chordata; class Mammalia; order Artiodactyla; family Suidae; genus Sus; species Sus scrofa. The sequence goes on along the minus strand of NC_139383.1, from coordinate 76,885,416 downwards.
TCTTGCCACCATGGTGGTATAGTAAGCTGCTATGTAAGCTTCAGTGGAATCCTTGGAACTCTCCTTTGTATTCAAGGAATAAGCCCTTGTTTTTTGGTTTTGTTTTTTTTTTTTTAATTTGTGAAATGGAAATGATAAAATGTATGTTTACTCTGTGGGTTCCTGAGAACTTTAAAAAAATCAAAGAGCAAGACTCAAATTTTTATTAGTATATTCATTTTTATCAATCTTAAAATTATTTTGTTAAATTTTATGAGTTAAAAGTTGAGAAATATCTGTTTATTCTCCTTAAAATTATATAATTATATCACAGTTGCTTTTATGTTGCACCAAGTGCAAGGTTTTTCTTAAATATGTGTCCAAGTTTACCCTTTGTATCAAAGGGACAAAATCAAAATATGGTATTAAGATTTTTGTGAAAACCTCTAAAGGTAGAAAACATTTTCTTTTTTCAATGGACTTTTAACATGCTCTTCTGTAATAATTATTTTCATAAAAAGTTTGGCATGATTTGGGAGACTAGAACTAAATTAATCACATATGAAATTGCCTTTGGACAAAATCTGTTCTTTGGTGTGATCCTTGTGTTCTCCTTTGAAACAAACAAAAATTTATTTTTGGAATTGAGGACTCAAGTTAGGTTTTTTTTTTCCTCTTTAAAGTGTTTTTTTTTTTTTTTCCTTGCATTGGATAGTGATAGTTACTACTTTTCTCATGAGTATATTTAGTTTCCTTGGCATTTAAATAAATCTATTTTTTGTGACTCTTACAATGAAAAATGAAATCTTGTTTGAATTGAGATGGAGTTTGGGATTATTTTAAGGATAAATCTGGGAAATGGCTACAGGGTCAGCACATAGGAGGAACAGCCATAGGATGAAAAAAAAAATCCATTTAAAAGTTAAAAAGGGGAGTTCCCATCATGGCTCAGTGGTTAATAAATCCGACTAGGAACCATGAGGTTGCAGGTTCAATCCCTGGCCTTGCTCAGTGGGTTAAGGATCTGGCGTTGCTGTGAGCTGTGGTGTAGGTTGCAGACGTGGCTCGGATCCCACGTTGCTGTGGCTCTGGCGTAGGTCAGTGGCTACAGCTCTGATTGGACCCCTAGCCTGGGAACCTCCATATGCCGCAGGATCAGCCCTAGAAAATGCAAAAAGACAAAAAAAAAAAAAAAAAAAAAAGTTAAAAAGGTACAAGGGCCAGGTAAAAGGGTTCAGCCAGCAAAGAGATTTTCCAGTCCTGTGGTATATCTGTCTGCCTTCCTATATACGTTATGAGTTTCTTAAAAGTTATGTGTGTGTGCACACATGCACCTTTTGGAATATATTTCAACTGCTTTATGTTTCCTCGGGGAAGACAAGGGACCAACCTCTGTATTCTCAGAGGTGGATTTAAACATCTATTATTGCCAATTGTAGAAAAGAAAGGGGTGATATAGGTTTCTGGGGTTTTGTCTAAAGGAACAGTTTGAGAGGAGATAATACTGATTTTTTGCTCACCAATTTCTTTCTGTGTGTGTGTGTGTGTGTGTGTGTATTTGTATATGTGTGTGTTACAGTGAGGAAAGATAGATTGGTGTGGTAACATTAGTCATAGATGTAACTGAAAACTCCCCCACTTCTCTCTCAACTCAAGGGGACTAGACTAGTTAGTTGGTTGGAAATAGTGCCTTTAGGCATCTGTGGTTGCTATAGCTGCTTTCTCTCTGCAAAGAATTGGTAGTTTATCATTGAAGATGATAGGCTTTCTGCTGTGTCAGTATGTGCCTTCCTGCTAAGTAAATCAGTGGCATTATTTCAGTTCTCCTAAAAATATAAAAATGATCAATTTCATATTCCTGCTCTAATTAGATTAGATTTAATTGGCTATTAATTCCCTATTTTTAGTGTTATTTATTTTTCTCTTGAATAATATTGAAGCAAAATTGTGCCGGTGATACAATGAAGAATAAAGGACTGAAAATAAATCTGATAATGGTATGCAAAGGACTCAGCTCAGAGGCTGAAAATAAATCCACAGTAAATGGGTATTTTATTGTTATTGACAATAACTTTTTTCCATTTAAATTCTAATAAAAATACAGTTAAAATTGTTATCACTATGGTCAAAGTAAATTATTTTTAAGCATCCATACATTTAATTTTTTAAAGTGCAGTATTATGGAAGATACTAAATTATAAAATACAACATAACTTGGTAATTATAGATTCAAAATACGAGACCTAAGTAGAAAAACAAAGTATTTTTTTTTAATATATCTTAGGTTTCAGATTATAAAATTGGAGAGAATAAGGACTTTGGATTCAGATAGATTTGAGGTTGTATCTGGACTTTATTACTCCTCTGTATCTTGGGCAGGTTGCCATCAGTACCAGGACCAAGTTTTTAGGTAGCTACAGGAATGTAGCTGTTTTCAGGGAGAATCAGTTATATCTGATTTGCTTTGAGGGCTGACATTGCCATGGAAGCAGGCCATGCTGCAGACTACAGGTTGTCCAGATTCTCAGAATCCCTGAGCCTTTTAACTTGTGAATGTTGCAGGTCATTCTAAGTTTCACCTTATAACCAGAGTATCAACTAAATCTCATGAAATGTTTTGACAAAGCACTTCTTTCCAAATATGTTCAAGAATCATCTAAATTCCTAGGAGGGAGGAGTTGCCTGTGAGAGCAGAGAGTCTGACCCTTGCATGTAGGTTAGTGCATCTAAGCTCTTGGGTTAAAATAAGGCTAATTTCCACTTTTATTTTTAGTTCATGTTTCAGATTACTTACTCTGATTTATCTGGATTTGGAGTTAAACATCTTTCTCAGTCTGTGCAATCTCTTTTTCTTCTTTGGCGTAGTAAAAATTATTATCTTATAAGCCAACTCTCAACATATCTTACTTCTGTGAACCTTAGTATCTTCATGTCTAAAATTGGATTAATAGGGGAGTTCCTGTCGTGGCACAGTGATTAACGAATCTGACTAGGAACCATGAGGTTGCAGGTTCGATCCCTGGCCTTGCTCCGTGGGTTAAGGATCCAGCGTTGCTGTGAGCTGTGGTGTAGGTCGCAGATGCAGCTCGGATCCCGAGTTGCTGTGGCTCTGGCGTAGGCCGGTGGCTGCAGCTGCGATTCACCCCCTAGCCTGGGAACCTCCATATGCTGCAGGAGCAAAAAGAAAAGGCAAAAAGACAAAAAAAAAAAAATTGGATTAATAGGGGAGTACCTGTTGTGGTTCAGCAGGTTCATAACCTGACTAGTATCCATGAGGATGCAGGTTCCACCCCTGACTTCACTAAGTGGGTTAATGGTGCAGCTCAGATCTGATGTTGCTGTGGCTATGATGTAGGCTGGCGGTTGCAGCTTCAACCGGACCCCTGGCCTAGGAACTTCCATACGCCTCATGTGTAGCCCTAAAAAGCAAAACAACAACAAGAACAAATTGGATTAGTAGTACCTAACCTCACAGAATTACTGTAAGGGTAAATTAAAGTATGTATGTCTTTTGGCTCATAATCAGTTTCCAGTGAAGTTTAGCCTTTCTCCTTTCTCTTAAGTTGAATTTGTTAGTGCGATGGAAAAGTAAATTGTAGGTGGCCTTAGCTTAGATCAATAATAATATATAGGGGGCCAGTCAATATCTTTAAAAATTCAATCACTTTGTTGTGGTCTTTGAATGCTAAATTGTATTTAAAGTATGCTATAGCAGCAGATACAGTTGTGCCCCTGCCTGAAATATATCAGTTAACAGATATTGATCACGGCTCTTTGGATCACATAGTGTTACTTGCTGAGAGAATACAGAGCAGTATTTTCAGGAAGGTGGAAGTCTCTTAAGTCAGTTGTTTGGAAAGTGAAATGCCTTTTCTGTAGGAAACATTGATATAAATGATGCCTAGGGACTAGTCTATCCCAACAAAACCTATATTTGGCCTAGGGTAACTGAATTATGGTACTCTAGTACTCTAGTACTTAAGGACTACTTACAGCATTGTTTCTATGAAGAAACACCTTCAGAATTAAAATCTTACATGTCAGGATACATCATGCCTTGTCATACTTTTCTAAATATGGAAACAGGCTCTTCAGGTCCAGGTCACTGGCCAGGGGTTCACGGCACTAGAAACTAGGGTAGGGATTAGGGCACATGAGCCATAGTGTCAGTGGTTAGGTGACAGCTAGAATTGGAAATGGAAATTCTCTTATCCAAGCAGTGGGAATTGGGAGCTAGGTCTTTACTTGGGGGAAAAAGAGGAAGGAATGGATAATGGGAGAGTTAAGGCAGGCTGGGAACCTGGGAGGCAGCTGGTAGGACTTCAGGGAGTAACCAAGAGAATGAGGAATGGAAGCACTTGGGCAATCAGTAGCCTTCTTGAGTCAGTAGAAAGAGCTAGTAGACTGGGAAAGCCCACAATTAAGATTTTGGTACAATAACACATTATAGCAAAGAATTATCCATAACTGGGAAAAGGAGTTTAGTTACTTCAAGTACCAACAGATTATCATAATGACATAGTCTTATATATTACTGTTCTCTTACTTTTTTTTTTTTTCAACATTTAACCTGATTTTATTCATGCTTGCCTTGGGATGGGGAATAGATCATTCAGTAAAAACATACAGTAAAAACAAAATATGTCTTATCATGTACAGCTTTTAAACTACAATAATGATGTACCTTAATTACGTCCATGCACACAAGTCTAACAGTTTTCTTTTTTAAATTAACACAATTAAGACTACTAGGAGCATTTTGTATAAAGTAATTCCTAATTTTTCTTTGTAGATAGATCAAGCACCTCCAAAATACAAATTCCTATACACAGTGAGCTCTTTACTTAAAATGAATACTTAAGTAAATTAAGTATGTGGACAGCCTTAGGATAAGCTGACATTATATATTCAGCTAAGCAGGCAACAAACAATAGTGCCAAAAGGAGAAAAGGGTATTTGCAAATAAATTTTAAAAACTGAGTTAATTTTTTATAATTTTTAATAATTAAATACAGAAAATATACTGATTTCCCAAAATAAATAAGATGTGATGTAGTAACACTTCACTGTAAAGAATGCATACCAGAACATTTATAAATTGTGAGTGTATCTTATTTATTTATTTATTTATTTATTTAGTCTTTTTTTTTTTTTGGCCATTTCTTGGGCTGCTCCTGCGGCATATAGATGTTCCCAGGTTAGGGGTCGAATCAGAGCTGTAGCTTCCGGCCTACGCCAGAGCCACAGCAACGCGGGATCCCAGCCGCGTCTGCAACCTACACCACAGCTCACGGCAATGCCGGATCCTTAACCCTCTGAGCAAGGGCAGGGACCGAACCTGCAACCTCATGGTTCTTAGTCGGATTCGTTAACCACTGCGCCACGACGGGAACTCCGAGTGTATCTTATTAAGAATAGTTTACTACAATAAATGTTATAAACGGTGAGTGCATCTTATTAAGAATAGTTTACTACTATAAACGTTATAAATGGTGAGTGCATCTTATTAAGAATAGTTTACTACAATAAACGTTGACTAAATAGAAGTGCATATTGTGAAGCACTATGGGTGGTATATGTTTTGCCACATACTTTTGTTACCTTGAGGTCAATAACATGTGTACCGTTCATTTTCAGTTGCTGCTGGTATCATGTGTTTTTAAGAAATGTGTACAGTATGAAAAATTTGAAAACACTCATGAATGAAAAATGTTTTAGGAAAAAAAATAGATATTTCCATGCAATTATGTACAGTCTCATTGTGTAAATTTTCAAGGCAAAATTTTTGTTTCCTGTAAAATTTTTGTTTCTCATTGTTCTATGAGAGAATGTTTTTTACTTGTCTTAGTGCATTTCTTTTGTCTCCTCCTGCATTGTATTATTTTGCTCTATTCTTTATTTTTGTGTGCAAACAACATGCCAGTTAAAATGAAACCTTCTCACATGTAGAAAAAAAAGTCTGGGTTTTAAAAACCAAGAATAAAATCCTTTCTAAATGACCATCTGAGAGTTCCCATCATGGCACAGCAGAAATGAATCTGAGTAGCAACCATGAGGCTGTGGGTTCGATGCCTGGCCTCACTCAGTGGGTTAAGGATCTGGCGTTGCAGTGGGTTGTGGTGTAGGTCACAGATGTGGCTCGGATCTGGTGTTGCTGTGGTTCTGGCATAGGCCAGCATCTACTGCTCCAATTAGACCCCTAGCCTGGGAACGTCCATGTGCCTTAGGTGCGGCCCTAGAAAAGACAAAAAGACCAAAAAAAACAAAAAACAAAAAAACCCCACTAAACACTAGTAATAAAAAAGACAAAACACATTTCATGAAGAATACAAAGAGAAATGTCTGCTGAGTGTTTTAGTTCAGATGTTTCAGAATGCTGCTGTATGTTTTATGAGGAATCTGGAAGATTTCATAGCAGAAGGTGTTAACGTGGCCTGTATTTACTTAAGTGGTGACCCAGCTGCACTGTGAAACTGTGGGATGCCTATAGATTCAAGTTGCTTATTAAGGTGGAACTCCCCACTGTTGTCCAGAAATCCTTCCTCATTTTCTCTCTCCCCAAGCTTCCCATCTTCTACTGGCTCAGTTTCTAGCATTTCAGTATCTTGTTTCCCGCTAAAGAACTTGTCCAGGTAACTGGTGTAAGTACTTTCCTTTTCAATTTGCTCATCCTTCCTTACCTCATAACGAAACTGATTCATGAGAAAACAGTCCTCTCCACCGCCCTCAAACTGGCTATCCCAAGAAGACCGGTACAAGGCTTCTAACTGAGCCAAATTTGCCGTTCCTTTTTCCTGTTTTTCTCAGCTTACTGACTTCGATATCAAACTTTTCAATTCTAGTTGGGACGCTGAGCTATTCAAGTCATTTAATTTGTCAACAACATCAGTAGGCTCATGTTGTGAACTAAGTTGAATAGTTCCTGCAATAAAGGAATCAAAGTCAAATCCCTGATTCTTTTCCCTTTCTTTTTCAGCCAATTGCTGTAATGCTTCCTCTAGGGCTATCTGGGCTTTAACCAATCCATTCCTTTCACATTTTGACTTGCCTTTCTTATCAGATTTTTCTTTGCTTTGTTCTTTCCAATTGGAAAGATCTATAATAAGCTTGGGTTCATGGTAATGATTAACTTCACTCTCTCTCCAAACTAAGTTATCTAAATAGGATGATGACCTGGTTTTGTAGTTACAAGTATGGCTACACTCCAGATCACAATGTTTGTTTTCATGGTGATCTGGGTATTGCCAACAAGGCTCAGTCAAGTAATTGGTATCAAAAGCAAGATCCTCCAAATACTTTTCACGATCTCCATCCAAATATTTTCAAGGATTGACTTGTACTTCCTCTTCATCAGTGACATCAGACAGAGCTCTTGGGTCAAGTTAAACTTCATCAGTATCAAAGTTGTTATGTATAGGCCATTCATGCTCTGAAAATTGACAATCATGGTACCTTTCCCAGTTATAAATGTGACTCTGAGTTTCATCCATAAGCAAAACATCATCATCTTCAATATGAAAAGGATGAATTGAAATAGGCTTATCCATTGGAAAAGAATAAATGCTCATGTAAGGATGGGAAAGTGCTTCTTCTGCGTCAACCGATCAATGGGGCTAAATGTCAAAATTTGTTCCAGGAAATCCAGTGCTTCTTGACTAATTCCTGGAAGCAGCTGAGTTAAAGGTTTGTGTGGCTCAGTCAGATCATTTCTGATGTAAACTGGAATTACACTGAGAAGCTCCTGACGATCTTCCTCATGCACAACAGGAAAAGATTCTAAAATCAGCAGCATCTGTTCAAGTTCATGTGCACCTGCAAAGAGACTTTTACCAGTCAGCATTTCAGCAAAGATGCAACCTGCAGCCCGCATGTCAATGACTTTAGTATTATTATTAGGAGAAAGTAAAAGACGTGGAGATCTGTACCATTTAGTAACCAATTCCTCAGAAAGACGACCCTTATGGGAATAACGGGGATCCATGATCCATGCAAGACCAAGTTCACCTATCTTCAGCACCAAGTCTTCAGTGTTAATGAAAAGATTAGCTGGTTTGAGATCTCTTGCAGTACATTTGCTGAGTGAATATATTTGAGCCCACGTAGCAGCTGATACATGAAAAGCCTGGCATGTTCTTCCAGTAAAGGGCCCTGTTCCAGCACATTAGCCAAGTCTGTCTCCATGTACTCCCGAACAATGTAAAAACACTGTTCGGTTTGGTAAGAGAGCCCACATCATCTGTTAACTGGCTTACACTAGGACCAAGAATTTCAAACACCTTCACAATGTTATCATGGTCAAGTTCTTCTAATAAATTTCAGGTAGAGCATGTTTGAAACCCTGGGGATCAGTAAGGACTATTTTCTTGATGGCTACTCTTTTGTCACAGTCATTGTTTACAGCAGAAAAAACCAAGCCATTGCCTCCACCACCCAATGGTTTTAAGTCCATATACCTAGCTCCCAGATCAAAACCATGAATGTACATGAGACTTTCAAATTTCTCTGCCATTTTGAAACCCTTACTATTGCCTTTTCCTTTCAATTGTTGAACTTCTGTGAACAGGGAAGAAAACTGGCATCAAAAGGAAAGATCAAAATAATTTTGCTTCCACAGCAAGATGGTTTCTTGATGTTCACTGCATATGCCAACTGGGCCCATTGAGTTCCCCTTAGATTTAAAGCTCAAAAAGCTCTACTCATATTGAGAATTAAAAAGATTGCAGTACTCATAGTTCAAGAAAGGAGCAGCAACACTGCAGACATTTAAAGAAAACAATGAAGAAACTCAAATGGAATGAAATGACATACCATGTACGCACTCAGATTTACTGCGCTGAAGGATTTAACATTTAATGAAAATGTGAATAAATATGCACACAACAGGCTTCTATGAACATTATCCTCACAGTGCAGATATATTCAGTGTTGGACTGGTCCTGAGCAGCATCATTCTAAGGTGCTGGTAAGCACTATTTCCGTTTTGCTTCCTTTCTTCCTTTGCTGCTGTATATTTCAATAGGAAGCCCTGGTGGCTGTTTATTAACAGAAGATGTCTTTCATTAGTGATCAGGTGGCTCCAGCTCACCACAGTCACAATCAAAGCTACTGTCCATCTTACTAGATAGAACAGGACTTCTCCGACTCATCGAGGGAGTGCTGGGCCCACAGACAGCCCCCACTGTCGGCTCAGGTCTCCAGCTGTGCTGGCGGCAGTGGCTTCGAGGTTCTCCCACAGTTCTCTTACTTTGGCCTTATATGACTTCTACTGGTGACATAAGCTGTCACATTTTTAATATAGATCTTTGACTTAAATAATAAGCAAGCAAAAGCCAGTCAGAACAGTGTGAAGTCAAGATGAAGTAGAACTTTAACAGACACAAACTAGACTTAGTAGACCACATTTTGAAAAGATGAGGATTACAGTTCAAAACTAGATCATTGTATTTTATTATGATGGGCATTTATGTAATGGGAATGAGATAAACTGATACAACATAGACATTGGTTTACAAGCTTCTTAGTACACTCAGTAGCTTGGTAATTTCAAAGTTTGAATGGGCTGTTTTTCTTAGAAGAATGTTCTAATTGGAAATTCCACAGTTTGTAGATTTTAGCGATGTTTTGGATATTATAGTATTCAAATACTTGAAGGAAATTAGCATTTCAAACAAAATGACTGCCAAAAGATTACAATTTGCTCCAGATAATGCCAGGTATTCTTGACAGTAAAATAGTATCAGAAAAGAAAAGGGTATTTGAAAATCTTACTTGTAGAGTACTATGTAACTGAGGTTTGGGTACAAGCTGTTTCGTCACCTTTTTGTCCCTATAAGTCAATTCTAATTTAAAAAGAAGCTTTTTCTTTCTTTTGGATTGCCCGACTTTCTGATAATTTTACCACCTTGTGTTTAAATAATCTGATTAATAAGCTTAACTTTATTCGTGGCTTTGATCTTTGGATATTGCTAGCATGGTATTAACTTTATTCCTCCTTAGAATTTTTAAAGTTAGGTTGTTTTAATCCAATAGAAAAGTAGGCTAAAGCGTTAAACAGGAACTTAAAAAAATTGAAATGTTAATGGTCAGTAAATGAAGAAGATGCTCAGTTATGTTAATGATCAGAGAAATGTAAAGTAAAACCACAATAAGATACTTTTTTTGCCCTCCAGATTGGTAACAGTATCGAGTATTTGCAGTGTTGTATAGTACCGGATCTGGCATATAGTATTAGGGGAAATTATAAATTATTTTACTGTATCACTGAGGAAAATACTTTATCTACTGATGTTAAGATACATGTACCTTGTTATGCAATAACTTTCCTAGATATTTGTGCTGTAGCAGTGCTTCTCAGCCACAACTGACCCAGTTCCCAATTTGATTTTAAAAATTTTTATTTATTCTTTTATTTTTTTTGGCTGCACCTGCAGCGTATGCCTTAATTCCTGGCCAAGGACTGAACCTGCGACACAGCAGTGATAATGCCAGATCCACTAGCCACTAGGGAACTCCTCAATCCCCCTTTTATAATAATTAATCTATAGGTTCCTTTGTTGTCCTGAATAGAAATTCAATGATGATATAGCTGATTTATATGCATAATTTTAAAAAAATCAGTGTAATCGCTTACTTTACTATAAAAAGTAACTAGAAGAGTTTCCACTGTGGTGCATCAGGGTAAGGATCCACTGTTGTCTCTGTGGTGGCTTGGGTCTTTGCTGCCGAGGTGCAGATTCAGTCCCTGGCCTGGTGCAGTGGGTTAAGGATCCTGCGTTGCCACTACGTGGCATAGGTCACAGCTGTGGCTTGGTTTCAGTCCCTGGCTTGTGAACTTCAATGTGCCACAAGTGTGGCCAAAAAAAAAAAAAAAGTAAGAACAAAATAATTTTTAATGAAATCACATATTTATAAATATAAGAATCAGGCATTTAAAATTTTATTGAAGTATAGTTGATTTACAGTGTTGTATTCATTTCTTCTGTATAGTGAAGTGATTCAGTTATACATACACACATATCCTTTCCCATATAGGTTATTACAGAATATTGAGATTTCCCTGTGCTGTACAGCAGGTCCCTGTTGATCATCCATTCCATATACCATAGTGTACATATACCATCCCAAGCTCCTAATCCTTCCCTCTCCACTGCCGTTCCCCTTTGATAACTATAGGTTTGTTTTCAAAGTCTGTGAGTCTGTTTCTATTTTGCGAATAAGTTCATTTGCATCATTTTTTTTTTAGATTCCGCATATAAGTGATACCATATGGTTTTTGTCTTTCTCTGACTTATTTTACTTAGTATGATAATCTTTAAGTCCACCTATGTTGCTGCAAATGGCATTGTTTCATTCTTTTTTATGACTAATATTCCGTTGTGTATATGCACCACATCTTCTTTATCCATTCCTTTGTTGATGTCCTTTGATGACATCCATTCCTTTGTTGCTTCCATGTCTTGGAACGTTGTAAATAGTTCTGCCACGAATACTGGAGTGCATGTATCTTTTTGGATTAGGGTTTTCTCCAGATATAAGCGTAGGAGTGGGATTGCTGGATCATATGGCAACTCTATTTTTAGTTTTTTGAGGAACCTGCATACTGTTTTCCATAGTGGCTGTACCAACATACATTCCTACTAACAGTGTAGAGGTTCCCTTTTCACCACATGTGCTGCAGCATGTTATTTGTAGGCTTTTTGATGATCGCCAATCTGACTGGTATGAGGTGATATCTCACTGTAGTTTTGATTAGCATTTCTCTAATAATTAGTGATGTTGAGCATCTTCCTGTGTGTTTTTTAAACCATCTGTATTTATTCTTCAGAGAAGTGTCCATTTAGATCTGTTGCCCATTTTTTGATTGGGTTGTTTTTTTGATATTGAGCTTCATGAGTTGTTCGTTTATTTTGGAGATTGATCCATTGTCGATTACTTCATTTGCAAGTATTTTCTCAGTCTGTGGGTTGTCTTGGTTTTGTTGATAGTTTCTTTTGCTGTGCAAAAGCTTTTAAGTTTAATTAGGTCCCATTTGTTTATTTTTATTTTTATTTTCATTCCTCTGGGATGTGGATCCAAAAAGATATTGCTGTGGTGCATGTCAGAGAGTGCTCTGCCTATGTTTACCTCTAAGAGTTTTGTTGTATCTGGTCTTATGTTAAAGTTTTTAATCCATTTTGATTTTATTTTTCTCTGTATTATTAGAGAATGCTAATTCTCTAATTTCATCCTTTTACATGCAGCTGTCCAGTTTTCTCAGCATCACTTATTGATGAAGAGACTTTTTTCCATTGTGTTTTCTTGTCTCCTCTGCTATAGATTAATTGACCATAGGTACATGGGTTTATTTCTGGGCTTTCTATCCTTTTCCATTGATCTATATATATGTCTTATTTTCGTGCCAGTACCATACTGTTTTGAATAGTGTGGCTTTGTTGTGTTGTCTGAAGTCAGGGATCCTGAGAATCAGACATTTTTATTATAATATCTAAATGCTCATCAGGTCATAGATGCATACCTAATTGTGGAACATGTAGTTGAGTTGATGCTCACTGTGTGGTTTTGGATAATGTTGAGTTACCACTTGTGTGTATATTTGTGTGTGTGTGTATTGTGCTAAATTTATACTGTTCTATATGTAATTTGATGAACTTGTGGACTTCACAATAAAATAAGAGTTCCAGAAAGAAATTCTAATTGTTCTTCAAATTCTTATCTGAATTCAAAACAATGTGAAGCTTATTAGTACACTAAGTAATATTTTTATCCCATCATTTGATTTTCCATTTCACTGCTTTTCCTCCTATTGCTTATCCTATTTATTTTTTCTCTTCTTGTTTCTTCTTTATGTGTTATGTATTTTCTGCCTCTTTTTCTACCATTTGCCGAAAGTAGGTTTATTCCAAGACTATAGCCATTTGTGAGTCCACCAAGAATGTCTGTTCTTGTTTTGCCTGTTTTTCTTCTTCTTCTTCTTCTTCTTTTTTTTTTTTTGTTGTTGTTGTTTGCTTTTTAGGGCCATACCCATGGCATATGGAAGTTCCCTGGCTAGGGGTTGAATTGGAGCTACAGCTGCCGGCCTACACCTCAGCCACAGAAACACCAGATCCCATTTGAGTCTGTGACCTACACCACAGCTCATGGCAATGCCGGATCCCTGACCCACTGTTTGAAGCCAGGCATTGAACCAGCACCCTCATGGTTACTAGTTGGATTCCTTTCCACTGCACCAATGGGAATTCCTGTTTTTTTTTTTTTTCTTATCTGGGACTGTCTTACTATCTATTCAGTTACGCATAGTATGTCTGTTCATACTCAGGTGGTATGTAGGTTCATATTCAGAATTTGCCCAGAAGCATAAGGAAATTTTTTATTATATAAACAATTGCTCAACTAAGTTATTAATTAATAATTGGAAATGCTTTCATTTTTCTCTAAAACAAAGACTAACAAGCCATTGGGCTTTATGGAACTGAGATTCCCACTGTTGTGGTTTTTTTTTTTCCCCCAGATATTAGCATTTTAAAAGTATTTTTAGTATAGATTCACTCTGCCTTCATAAAATTTGGTCAGGGATTGTGTCTGATATAGTTACTCTTGAATCCTTGGAATCTGTCTAGTACTGTGCTTGGAACAAAGTGGGCTCTTAATAAATTATTGAATAAATGCAACAGTTTATTTGAATTTGTTGTTTTAACAATAGTAACAACAATTAAGAACTGAAAAAGTTTTCTCAATACTTGGAATTCCCATCATGGCGCAGTGGTTAACAAGTCTGACTAGGAACCATGAGGTTGCAGGTTTGATCTCTGGCCTTGCTCAGTGGGTTTAGGATCTGGCGTTGCCGTGAGCTGTGGTGTAGGTTGCAGATGCGGCTCGGATCCCGCATTGCTGTGGCTCTGGCGTAGGCTGGCAGCTACAGCTCTGATTTGACCCCCAGCCTGGGAACTCCCATATGCTGTGAGAGCGGCCCAAGAAATGGCAAAAAGACCAAAAAAAAAAAAAAAAAAAGTTTTCTCAATACTAAAAAATTTAAACTTTCTGTTTGGGCAAATTATTATTTGAAATATAATATTAAACATTATGGTCTGTCTTCATTGTCTAAAGTTTTGGATCATTCTGATTCCTGTAACCATGTATGTTTTAATGAATAAATGATAGAAATAATATTTTTATGAATAATTTTTAAATAAGTTGATTTTTCATGAAATATTTGAGTATTTTAAATATAGGCATTGCATTAAGTGCTAAGGAGACAGTAGTGAACAAAAATTTTCCTTCAACAAGGTTATCTGTAGTAGACCGATAAGAAAACACTAATTTCAATACAGTGTAATCAGGGCCAAGACAGAGTGCTGGAGAAGCAGCTGGACCATAGTTGGGAGTCTGGGAGGGCTCCTTGGGCATTTTGTGGTCATACAGGTCTAAGAGGCCAGTAGGAGCTGGCTGGGTGAAGAAGAAGGAGGGAAGTGGGGGAGGGCATGTGGAAACACTTGTAGGCAGGCCCAAAAGTGAGAGAGAGAGCATGTGTCCTCTTAGTTTTATGAACAACTATGGAGGAGTGTGCTGTTTTCACTCTTTTCAGGCCTACCAATGTAATTAATTTTTACAACAGTATGTGAATTTCCGCTGTGATAAGCAACTGAAATTTGGGAGTTTATTTATGCAGCAGCTAGGGTTACCCTCACTAATGTGTAAATAGTAGAGACACTGTCCAAAGTTGAAGCAAAAAATCAGTGTTAAGAATATTTCTATTTTTAGGGCCACACCCACGGCATATGGAGGTTCTCAGGCTAGGGGTCGAATCAGACCCGCAGCTGCTGGCCTATACCACAGCCACAGCAATGTGGGATCCAAGCTGCATCTGCGACCTACACCACAGCTCACAGCAATGCTGGATCCTTAACCCACTGAGCAAGGCCAGGGATCCAACCTGTGTCCTCATGGATGTTAGATTTGTTTCCACTGAGCCACGATGGGAACTCCCAAGAATAATTTTTAAAGTAAATAGTAGATGAACTGAAAATGATCGTCTGAGTATAAGAAGATGGAGAGGGAAGATGAAGATGGGAGTAGCGGTGAGTAAGCTATAGTTTCATCTATTATATCAGAAAAGCAATAATGTTTAAAGTTGGTAAGTCAAGAATTGTGATTTAAATACTTAGAGATATGAAATAATCGGAAGAACCCAAACCAGAAAAGTTAAAAGTAGTTGTATATAGGGAAAGGGAGCGATGGGTTTAAGGATTATTTGCTTATAGTCTCTGCAATATTATTTTTCTTTTAAAATAATATAAATATGTTTATAAAAATCAAACTATATGACAAAATATTGTACATCCACTAGAATGACTAAAATTAAGAGGACTGATTATACCACAGTTGGTAAGTATATGGCCTAACTGGTGTTAGTGGAAGCATAAAATGAAATAGCTACTTTGGTAAAAAGTTTGACAGTTTCTGATGAATTTACACACAAACTTGTTGTATGGTCCCAGCAATTCCATTTCTATGTGTGTGTATATATATATATATCTCCAAGAAAAATAATATATCCAAGAAAACTTGTGAAGAATTGTTCAGAGCAGCTTTATCATAACAGCACCAAAGAGGAAACAATCCAAATGTACATTGATTGCAGAATGGATAAAAATTATATGGTATAAGAAAATTACTACTTTAAAAAAGTAAACTGATGCAGGAGTTCCCATCGTGGCTCAGTGGTTAACGAATCTGACTAGGAACCATGAGGTTGCAGGTTCAATCCCTGGCCTTGCTCAGTGAGTTAAGGATCTGGCGTTGCCATGAGCTGTGGTGTAGGTTGCAAAAGCGGCTCGGATCCTCCGTTGCTATGGCTCTGGCGTAGGCCAGTGGCTATAGCTCCGATTAGACCCCTAGCCTAGGAACCTCCATATGCCGTGAGAGTGGCCCAAGAAATGGCGAAAAAGACAAAAAAAAAAAAAAAAAAAAGTAAACTGATACACATAGTAACGTGGATGAAGCTCAGAAACTTCCTTCCTTCCGTCTTTCCTTCCTTCCATCCATCCTTCCTTTCTTCCTCACAACCATGGCATATGGAAGTTCCCAGGCTAGGGGTCAAATTGGAGCTGCAACTGCTGGCCTACACCACAGCCTCAGCAACACAGGATCTGGCCCACATCTATGACCTACACCACAGCTCAAGACAACACTGGATCCTTAATCCACTGAGCGAGGCCAGGGAGCGAACTTGAGACCTCATGGATACTAGGCAGGTTTGTTACTTCTGAGCCACGTTGGGAACTCATGATTAAATATTTTTTTGCCCTTACTCTTTTTTTTTTCTTTTTGCTTATAGCAGACATTTAAAATGATCAACAAATATTTATTTAGTCTTATAGGCAATGATTTGAGGGAGGCAAATTCAATTAATGGTAAAAAAGGATGAGTTTTGTTTTATTTTTGTCTTTTTAGGGCTGCATCCACAGCATGTGGAGGTTCCCAGGCTAGGGGTCAAATTGGAGCTGTAACTACTGGCCTACACCACAGCCATAGCAATGCCAGATCTGAGCCACGTCTGTGACCTACACCACAACTCACAGCAACGCCAGACCCTTAACCCACTGAGTGAGGCCAGGGATTGAACCTGCGTCCTCCTGGATACTAGTTAGGTTCATTATTACTGAGCCACGATGAGAACTCCCAAGGATGAGTTTTTGTATCTGAAGGACTGAGTTCCTGTCCTGGCCGTGTGACCTTGGGTGAATTACTAATATCTTTTCATCTGTAAAAATAGAGATAATAATATTATTTATCTAATAGGGATTTGGAAGATTAAGTGAGCTAATGTATGGAAAGGTTTAGTATAGTGTCTGGTATAGAAGCTTCATTAAATATTGGATTCTAGGAGTTCCCGTCATGGCTCAGTGGTTAATGAATCCGACTAGGAACCATGAGGTTGCGGGTTCGATCCCTGGCCTTGCTCCGTGGGTTAAGGATCCAGCGTTGCCGTGAGCTGTGGTGTAGGTTGCAGACGCAGCTCGGATCCTGCATTGCTGTGGCTGTGGCCGGCAGCTACAGCTCCCATTAGACCCCTAGGCTGGCAACCTCCACATGCCTTGAGTGCGGCCCTAAAAAGACAAAAAAAAAAAAAAAAAATATATATATATATATATATATATATATATATATATATAGTTGTTTATTACTACAGATAAACTTAAGCCACTTGTTTAAAATATTTTTCTCCAATTACCCTATTAAGGTAAGATTTAAGGGGGGAAAAAACCCACTTAGGCATCTGTAATTAGGTATGGAACATTTTAAGGCCTTACCTCCAATCAATTATTATTTAATTGATTCCTTTTGCCCCATTTTCTCCAGGCTTGAGTTGAAGGAACACCTATGCTTTGATTCTGAGGGCTTTCCAGGGTATGAGTGGGGATGGTCTTTTAATAGTTTTACCTCACATGAGAATCCTTTCCTTTCTTTAACTCTTGGGAGAAGGACCTCATTACGTCTCTTTATTCTTCCTCAAAAGAGCTGGTTTTAATCTGCCTTTGCTAATACTCTCTTGTTGGTGCCTAAAGTATGTCCTAATACTTTCTCTTAAGTATAGAATGAAAAAAGTATAAGAAGCTCTGTTGCAGCATGATTATAATGGTTGTATTGTGAAATACTAGGATTATCATTTCCCACGTCTCTTTCCTTTACCTCATTGTTCTTTAAAGCTACTAGTGTTTTAAAATTATATTAAAACATTGTTCCCATAGCAACACGCTAGCCAATTTCTTATGGCAAATACTACATCTTCTACAAGTTGGGTTGAAAAAGAGAAACGCTTTCTGAAAGAGTTTATTTATAAAATCAGGCCAAGAGAATATGACTTTATTTTTAAAAAAGCATTTTAAAGCAGACTAACAAAGGATTTTACACATTGATGTAAAGTAAGCTTCCTGAGTTTCTTGCTTATGTAAAAGTTCATTTTTGAATTTGTATTAAATCATTTTTCTCCCTCATGATTAAACAGTTTAAATAAAAAGCTTAAACCCTGACAAATTTCAGTTAAATAATTGTATTTAATAGAATAAATTCTATTTATATATAATACCTGTATCCAGAAGTTTATAGGTTGCTTATGAGAGTGTTAGAGCAAGCCCATAATACCCTTGTAATGATGTTCTAACCTCTAACGCTGCATGATGGATTTTGCTCAGGATCTGTTCCTCGGATTTATTTATTCATTTGGTCTCTCAATTTTGTAAAATTGAATGTCAAGATATTTTTACATTTAAATTACACAATTTTTTTTTTTTTTGTCTTTTTCTAGGGCCGCACCTGTGGCAAATGGAGATTCCCAGGCTAGGAGTCTAATCAGAGCCGTAGCCACCAGCCTACAGCAGAGCCACAGCAATGCGGAATCCGAGCCTTGTCTGCGACCTATACCACAGCTCATGGCAACGCTGGATCCTTAACCCACTGAGTGAGGCCAGGGATTGAACCTGCAACCTCATGGTTCCTAGTCGGATTCATTAACTGCTGAGCCACAACAGGAACTCCTTAAATTATATAAATTATATTATCCATTTAAGCTACTTCTTACTATCAGTATTACTGTTATTTTTAGTAATATTCAGTTTTTTCTCACTGTTTAATTCATTATTTTTTCAAGAGGGTTTAGATAAGACATTATATTTATAATTAAACTTATTAATCCCATGCTTTCCTTTTCTGTTTACTTTAGTTTTCTCCCTCTAAACTTGGTTTAAGCTCTATTAACTCAGAGTTTTTGACTTTTTTAAGAAAGGACGAATGAACTAATTCCATATGTTCTTGTTTGACTACCATTCTCTCTGCTTTCCATTCCTTGCTGGAATTTTTGAAAGCTACAGATCCATAAGAAATCCTTTGAAGCTATCATAGATTATATTTATGGAAGTTGTATTTAATGTACTTTAATTACTGGTTCATTCAATAAATTCCAGATGCCGGAGATACAATAGTGAAAAAAAAAAAAAAAACCACGGACAGTAATATTTCCCTTCCAGTGGAGCTTACCTAGTGGATGGATATCAGCTGGAGACTTTTGAATGCTTTTGTGAACACCCTTTGCATTTGCTTTCTTAGCTTTATTCATCTCTATATTCACTGTGCGATCATTTTCAAGACTCTACTGGCTGATACCGTCTCATCTCTGTATAATTTAGAATTCTAGGTGATTGTATATATTTCATTTTCCAGCTGGACGTTTGTATGTTATTACCTCCCGATGTTGCACTATAGTTTCATATTTGATTCAGGCGCAGAAACCAAAAATCAATCTTATCTATCTATATGTCTTCTCTAATCTATGTAGAAAGGGGTCTTTTATATAATAGTTCAAGATTTACTCAACTTGATTTCCAGATCTTGTAATTTTTTTGTTCAAAAAGTTTTTCATATAAAGCTTTTCCAGTTTTACTTTTGCTGCCTTTGTCTAAGCCCTTATCATCTCGCTGTGCCTAAACTTTTGCAATAGTATTCTGTTCTGTTCTTGCCTCTTCCACCCTATCCTAAACATAGCCACTGAATTAATCTTAAACTATAAATATGATTGTATCACTCCTCTGCTCCAAAATGTTTCCAGCTAGAATGAGAACCATACAGTAAAATTTGGGGAGGAAGGGATGGTAGGAAACAAACCTTAGTGTCCCTTGGAGGATCAGTGGGGCAGTGGTCAGTCACACATTTTTACCTCTCAACAGGTTATGTACTTGTTTTGTTGATAGGTGTTTTTCCTTCTCTTTTTCCAGATACTGGAATAGATAAAAGGGATCTTCTGAATAATAGTGCTAGAGAGGTTACCAGTTTTTATTGCCTTGAGTCAACGATTGTACTTTAATAAGATTCCATGACTTTGTTGCCTTTATCATGGTTAGTTTTTGATTATTCCCTTTCGAAACTGGTTTGTTTAGAATGTTGGTATATTTTCTAGCCTCAGCTTTTGCAATAAATTATTACCAACAATTGTAGACTGCATCTAGAAGACATATTAGGAGTTCTTAGACTTTATTAATCATTCTCTCTAAATAAGGGGGAGATAATATTTTTCTAATACCAGCGGGGATAAATATCACAATTTATATGAGCGATTTAGCTAGCACATGAGCCAGCGGCTATGACTTTGTTCATATAATTTCTGTAGGACTTATTTGAGAGTTGAAGTATATAAGACCTTTAATGTCAGTTGTGAAAATCAGGAGTGGCTAGCATAAGTTTAATTTATTTATTTAAAATTTTGGGGAGTTCCCCTTGTGGTGCAGTGGAAATGAATCTGACTAGGAACCATGAGGTTTCGGGTTCAATCCCTGGCCTCACTCAGTGAGTTAAGGATCCAGTGTTGTCTTGAGCTGTGGTGTAGGTTGTAGACATGGGCTGGATCCTGTGTTGCTGTGGCTGTTGCATAGGCCAGCAGCTGTAGCTCTGATTTGGGAACCTCCATATGCCACAGATGTGGCCCTAAAAAGCCAAAAAAAAAAAAAAAAAAAAGAATAAATAAATAAAATAAAATAAGATAAAATAAAATAAAATTTTTGGTGTTTAGACCCACAAGAAAGCCCATATATAGTTTTATCACATTTAGTTTTGTCAATCTTTTATAGGTAGATAGGGAAACTAACTTTGTTTAGGTTAAAAAACATGCAGTTTTAGAAATGGGATTAACTCCCCCTCCACCCCCTGCAGAGATAGCTATTCCAGTTAGTATTGTAACACCTATTCCAAAACTTAGTGGCATTAAAACCCCTTTTCATTATGCACATGGATTCTATGAAGGGGACTCCAGAAAGGCACCATGTGGATGTTTTTTTTTCAGTTGTATGATGGCTGGGCTTTCACTTGGGAAGATGCCTACATGTGGCCTTGCTTCTGGGAGACATGTTGGCCTCAAATTGTCACTTTCATTCACTGTGTTAATGGTTACAAGTGAGTCACATGCACACCCAGAGAGATGTCACCTCTTGCTGGTAATGGCAAATTCTCGAAGAGCATGTGATACTGTTGTGACTATTTTTTGAAAAATGCATTGTGCTACAATAGTCAAGTCTGTTGCTTACCAGTATTTTGTTTGTTTCAAATCCATATTTTATGACTTTAGAGATAAAAGATAAGGAATTCTTTACTTGCATGAATGGAGTTTAGGATTTTAGGAGTCTGTGAACTGAAGGTGAAAACAGCTTAAAAAAAACTTTTTTTGTTTTTGTTTTTCGGTCTTTTTAGGACTGTACCGTGGCATATGGAGGTTCCCAGGCTAGGGGTCAAATTTGGAGCTGTAGCTGTTGGCCTAAGCCACAGCCACAGCCACGCAGGATCCACAACCTACACCACAGTTCACGGCAAAGCTGGGTTCTTAACCCACTGAGTGAAGCCAGGGATTGATCCTGTGTCCTCATAGTTGCTATTCGGGTTTGTTAATGGCTGAGCCACCATGGGAACTCCAAAAAAAGTTTTTAACAATATATATTTTTCTATTACTTTGAAAATTGCCTTTTTAAAGCTTTTTTCCCTGTTGAAATAAAAAACTGTTTAGGTTTTTTTTTTCCTTCCCTACTTTAAATATAGGGTGTCACAGATCATTAGCGTATCCAGTTAGGTTATGTACAGTTTTCATCATTGCTACATGTATAGGAGACTATATCAAACAGTTTCCAATTGGTAAGAATCCATGAAAATTTACTATGTCATCTGTATTCATGCAGAATCTAGTTTAAATGGAAAAAAATTACTGCAATAAAAAAGGAAACGAAGGAAGCACCCGTGTGGCACAGCTGGTTAAGGATCCAACGTTGCTGCAGTTGCAGTGTGGGTTTGATTCCTGGCCCAGGAACTTCCACATGCCACAAGTGTGGCCAAAGAAAGGAACCGAAGGAGTTCCCTCATGGCTTAGCAGGTTAAGGATCTGATATTGTCACTACCGTGGCTCTGGTTACAGCTATGGTGTGGGTTTGATCCCTGGCCCTGGAACTTCTGCATGCTGTAGGCATGGCCAAAAACAAGAAGAAAGGAAATAAACAAACAAACAAACAAACAAAAAAAAAAGGGAAGAAAAAGAAAGTAGGATAAAATTTGTGTCTTTTGGCCTTGGTCTTAAAGATTGAGGGTGCACACATACAGAGCTGTGCTTTTTTAAGGTTCTTGCTACCTGAAGTCAGATGGCTGCAAAGTTGAAGAAACCCCTATGTCTGTCCAGACAGAAAACAAATTGGACAGTGGGAATTGTTTAGACAAGAAGATGGCTTAATTGGAAAAGACCTTAAAATGTGGATTTGCCCCGACACAAAAACCTTAACTGACAAAATCTTAGAAGCTAAAGTAGTGATAAACTGGAGCAGCCTGAGGAAGCCGTCTCAACTCTGGATGGTTTGTGACCAGGAGCAGAACAAAGATGGCCTCTTCTTGAACTGTGGACATTTTTTTTCCTCGTAGTCCCTTAAACAAGGATTTAAAGGAGTCAGCAGTTACACTATTTTCTTTCGGCATGTAACCAAATGAATTCTGATGAAGCTAGCTTCTCTTTTTTGTCCTTAAGAGCATGCTGATGCCATGAAGAATTCTTGTTTTGTGAACTCATTTTGGAAACTGCAAAGACCATTGAGAAGTGAAACAGTGAAAAGTGGCTTGCTATCAAAGCTGATGGAGTACCTGGTAACACATCTGGTTTTGCTGTTTTGGTGAAGGAAGAAGCTCCGTAGGTCTCTATGAATCATTGCTTTTACATTAGCATCAAAGACGCTGCCAAAAATCCTGAAAGAAGTCTTGTCCTGTGTCTTGAAAGTCATGCTTTATCTCAGTTAGGGTCTTGAATCACTGCCTTGTCAAGAGCTTCTTTTGAGAAATGGGAGTGGAATATAAGGTTGTTCTTTATTGCAGAGAAGTTCATTGATTCTCTGAAGAACAAGTCTGAAAGCACTGGGGAATTCTGCTTCCATTTGCTGTTACATCGCTTCATGAATCAGGATTTTCAGAACACTCGAAATCAATCCTTTGGATTGTTAAAGCCACTGGCATGTTAAAAAACATTCTGCTTACTATTTTAGCTCTTTATTCTCAAGGAACAGTAATGCCTTTCTAATTGAAATTGACTTTTGTAGAATTATTATTTAAAAATTATTTTTTATTGAGTACAGTTGATGTACAATATTGCATCCGTTTTCACATGTACAATATAGTGATTCACAGTTTTTAAAGTGAAATTACTTAAAATTCTCTTTTAAATTTAATATCCTTTCTAACCTAAGCATCCTTTTTGAATGGGGAGAATTTAATCTGTTTACATTAATGTGCTTATTTGTATATTTAGATTTATTTCTTGTTCTCCTGTTTTTTATGTCCCATGCTTTGATTCCCGCCCCCCCATCTTTTCTGACGTCTGACGTATTGATTGTGATTTCCTTATTTCCTTTTTTTCTAAACTTCTGATTTGGAAATAACTTATATAACTTATATCCTTTCTAATTTCAAGTTTTTCCAGCTTCTTCCAAGTAGTACAAGGACTTTAGAACTCTAACTCTGCTTTCTCCCTCCTGTTATTTCTCTCTGTTATTTAGTTTTACCTTCTTTTTATTTAACTGCAGCTACCCCTCACCAAACTTTGTGTATTTTTAGTTTCTTTAAAGTCAGGGCTTATTTATATTTAGTTACATAATTCTTCATTTTTGTATATACTCCTTATTGAGGTACATTTTTAGTGTTTGTTTTCATCAAAGGCTTGTTTAACTCTCTCTCTATTTTTTTAGCCTTTGACTGAAAATGTCTGTTTTGCCCTCACTTTTGATATAGAATTTAGCTGGATATGGAATTAGCAGTTAGTTTTTTTGTTTATTTTTGTTTTTGTTTTTAAAGCACTTTGACGATTTCTCCATGGTCCTCTATCCTTGGTTACTGCTAATGTGATGTCCACTGTCAGTGTAAGAGTCCTGCCTTTCTAGGTAATCTGTTTTCTCTCTGAGTTTAAGATTTTCTCTTTGCCTTTGATGTATTCTGCATACTGCACAACACAAGGACCAGGACATACAGCAAACTTATTACTGCTTTGCAGTGGAGAGAGTTTTTCTAATCCTCTTTTCACCAACTTCTTAGTGTTGCTCTTCCTAGACTCTGGACTCTGTGGATGAGGCTCGGTCCAGAGCCTCAGACCTATACCCTAAGACATCCGTCTTCTGTTTGTGAGTGGGAATTTAGAACCTCAGCTCCTAGGGCCTGTATCCAGGTCTCAAATCCCCAGTGGGCTTTACACATCAGTTCATTATTTTGGCTCTGATTCAGTTCTTTTGTTCCTGGCACCTGGGAATCTTCGTTTTTGTCTTTTCACCATTTAAAATGTGTTTAATGGGAAGAATAAAAAAAAATGAGAGTCTTGAAAACAAGAGTTATTTTCTAATAGAATCAAAGCCTTCTGAAACAAGGTGATTTATTTCTCCATCTCAGATTTCCAGACTATTGTAAATGTTAGTTGAAGTATATAATATGTATGGAGCTCTGAGTTCTTATTGGTTGATTGATTGCTTTATTCTGCTCAAGGATTTAAAGTGCTGCTTTGATATATGCGTAGCCTTTGGGAAGTGACACACTTGAGTCCCTGTTTCCTGTTTAACTTGCGGGGTCTTTTCAAAGCTTGTGACCATCCTAGGCATGTCTGACTAAATGTTCTAGAAAGATTATTTAATACTTCTTTAAATGGATCTTTCTGTAGGAAAACTCTTTGCCATGATCTAAGGTCATGGTTCTCACAGTGTGTTTCTTAAATCCTGTGTACCAGCATTACCTGGGATCATCCAGGGCCCACTGTTCCCCAGTCACTCATTAGTTATTCTTTGTCATGATTTTTATTTTATTTTTAATTGACGTATAGTTGATTTACAATGTTGTATTAATTTCCGCTGTACAACAAAGTGATTCAGTTATACATCTATACACTTTTAAAAAGAAGTCTTTTCCATTACGGTTTATCATAGTGCATTGAATGCAGTTCTCTGTGCTAAACACTAGGGCTTTGTTGTTTATTTGTCATGATTTTTAAATTAAAGTTTGATAAAATATTTGAACTCATAGGTGGTCCAGTGATGGATATTTTTTATAAATAGGTTAAGTATGAGTTTTATGGCTTGGTTTATTTTATTTTTTATACAGAGAGAGTTTTTATTAAGTCTTTGGCATAATATCATGTAAAATACTCTGATAAAAATGATAAATATGTTGGTAAATTTGTGATTTCCTTATACTTGAATATTCTTTATTTTAAAAAGATTCTTAAAAGTTAAGTGTTAGATGTGGAATTAAGGAAACATTTTACATCTGTAAATTAATTACCTTATATATTTTTTCATTATCTGCCTGCCCCAAGCTCAGAAGAGAAGTTATAATATTATTTATGTAACACTACTTAATGGTCCCCAGGGATTAAAAACACAATTATCATTGTTACACTTCCTTCTATAGAGAAAATGTGTACTCTCTTAATAAATGTAATGTGCTTTTGTTCATGAAGAATGTCAGTGAATAGTGCCAACTATTTTAGGATGCTAAAATAAAAATATTTACAATCTGAAAATACTTTAAATTATTCTTATGGAAGAAAGATGTTCCATTGTTTTTAGTCTATTACTTAATCATATGAAAATGCTCTGAGAAGCAAACTGCGTGCCATTTCATGGTTCAGAGATTTGATGATAATTTAAATCAAGCTTTTGCAAGGAACAGAACCTAGAAATGAAAGCACCTTTATAAAGACATTAAAGTGTCATTAGACTTTTAATTAATAAATTAAAGCTTACACAGTCCCTCGTATATAAGAATGTTAAAAAAATGTTGGCTGAGTTTAAATGACCAAGTTAATTTTGACCGTGTTAACCTACTAATGTAATGTTGTCTTTCTCAGTGAGTAAGCCACTATACTTTAGATATTGTGAAATCAAAGATGCAATGAGATATCATTTCATATCCAGTAGAATGACAACAATAGCAGTTTTTGTCATTCTAGCGACTATGAATAATAATAATAATAATAATAATATTACAAGGAAAATAACTGCTGGTAAGGATGTGGACCTCATATATTGCCGGTGGGAATGTAAGATAGTGTAGATGCTATGGAAAACATTTTGGGGCTTCTTCAAAAAGTTAAATATGGGGGAGTTCCTGTCGTGGCTTAGTGGTTAACGAATCCAACTAAGAACCATGAGGTTGTGGGTTTGATCCCTGGCCTTGCTCAGTGGGTTAAGGATCCGGCGTTGCCGTGAGCTGTGGTGTAGGTTGCAGACGTGGCTTGAATCCCACGTTGCTGTGGCTCTGGTGTAGGCGGGGGGATACAGCTCTGACTCAACCCCTAGCCTGGGAACCTCCATATGCCGTGAGAGTGGCCCAAGAAAATGGCAAAAAGACAAAAAAAAAAAAAAAAAAAGTTAAATCTGGGAGTTCCCATCGTGGCTCAGTGGGTAAAGAACCCAGCTAGTATCCATGAGGATGCAGGTTTGATTCCTAGCCTCCATCAGAAGGTTAAAGGATCTGGCGTTGTTACAAGCTGCAGCATAGGTCATCGATGGGGCTTGGATCTGGCGTTTCTGTGGCTGTGGTGTAGGCTGGCAGCCTGTAGCTCTGATTTGACTCCTACTAGCCTGGGGACCTCCATATGCTAGGGGTGCAGCCCTAAAAAGATGAAAAAAAAAGAAAAAAAGTTAAACAAAGAATTACCATACCACCTAGTAATTCCTAGGTATAGACCCAAGAGACCTGAAAATAGGTGTTTAAACAAAAACTTACACACAACTATTCTTAGCATAAGAATATGGAAACAACCACATTTTTACCAGCTGATGATGAATAAACAAAATGTGTTCTATCCATATATTGAATATTATTCACCTTTAAAAAGGAGTGACAGGAGTTCCCGTCATGGCGCAGTGGTTAACGAATCCAACTAGGACCCATGAGGTTGCAGGTTCGGCCCCTGGCCTTGCTGAGTGGGTTTAGGATCTGGCGTTGCTGTGAGCTGTGGTGTAGGTTGCAGACGCGGCTGGGATCCTGAATTGCTGTGGCTGTGGCGTAAGCTGGGGGCTACAGCTCTGATTCGACCCCTAGCCTGGGAACCTCCATATGCTGTGGGAGCAGCCCTAGAAAAGGTAAAAAGACAAAAAAAAAAAAAAAAGGAGTGATGTACTGATACTTGCTCCAATATGGATGGACCTTAATAATTAATAACATTAGGTGATTCTATTAATATTATATTATATGATTCTATTAAATGAAATGTCTAGAGTAGGCTAATCCATAGAGATAGAAGGCAGATAATAGTTGTCAGGGGCTGGATTGAGGGAAGAATGAGGAGTAACTGCTTAATGGGTATGGGGTTTCTTCTGGGATGATGAAAATATTCTGGAATTAGATAGTGGTGATGGTTGTACAGCATTATGAATGTACTTGAATTCACTAAATTGGATACTTTAAAAATGATAAAATTTATGGTGTATACATTTTAGCTCACTATAAAAAAGCGTATGCAGTATGATTATAATCCCTCTCTTAGTAAAATATTACAAAAGTAAAAATTTTTAAATCAAAGGAAACTTATAAAAATTACAAAGCATTATGTTTGGTGAAAATACATATGAAGTCAAATTAACCTTCTTTAAAGGTTTCAATTAAAGATATGTATGTTTTGGGCCTCATTCAAAGGAGTTTTGCTAGGTACAAAGGACTGTAGCAAAAAGCACTACAAAGCAGTCTCATGCAGGGTATTGTGCCTAGTACGTTGCTTTTTTTTTTTTTTTTTTTTTTTTTTTTTTTTGTCTTTTTAGGGCTGCACCCACGGCATATGGAGGTTCCTAGGCTAGGGGTCTAATCGGAGCTGTAGCTGCCGGTCTACACAACAACCACAGCAACGTGGGATCTGAGCTGTGTCTGCGTCCTACACCACAGCTCATGGCAATGCTGGATCCTTGACCCGTTGAGCGAGGCCAGGGATCTAAGCCACAACCTCATGGTTCCCAGTTGGGAACTCCAGTACGTTGCTTTTTAACTAGCCGGCTCTCTTCTCAGTCATGAACAGTGTCTCAGCCTTTTACACGTTCCTTGCTGTCTTACCCTAGAACTGCTTGACTTCCTACTGTTGTGATTTTATGCAGTCTTTCTGACATGAAGCTGTCTTCTCCTCGATGGCACTAATCCGGCTCCCTGTCTTTAACTAACCTACTCCTCTAATGACAGTTTCCAGCCAGTCTGAATAAACATCTTGTTTACTCTGCTTTTCCTGGACCTGTTCACTTTTATATTTCATCACCTTTGCTCCTTTGCCTTACCAAGGAGACTTGGATAGCAAGGACCCCCAAGACAGGGAGTAATGCAGAGGGGAGAATGAGAGCTAATAAAGCAAAGGCCCTGTCTTCTTTGTGAAACCCGTTAAAGAGAAATTGTCTGTCGATGTTAGCACTGTGGTTCCATGTATGCCTGCTGTTTCTAAAGATCCAACGTTATTTAATGTTTAATGAGTAGCTTATCTAGTAAATATATGTTTCTAGTCAACATAGACCATGTAGGCTGTCTTGAGAATAGTCATTCTTTTTCAAATTAAGTTCCACAGAATACTAGTAGCTGGAAATATTTCTAGAAGCTATGCTTTGGAAGGGGGAGGATTCCATTTTCAAATATATTTTACCTTAGCCTGTTAAGGGCTCTGAGATGTAATGAAGAAATCTGTTCACTTCATTTCCAAACTTATTTGAGCCCAGAACTTTTTTGGTGGGGGTGAGAAGGGTAGCATAGCTATCAATTTCTTACATAACATCAGTTAGGGAGACACAAATTGGTACAACTGTAGTTAAAAAAAAATTAGCTAATCTTACCAGCTAGTACCAGAACCTACTGGTGGTTCATATCTACTTAACACACTTATATATGTACTGAGTTAACCTGTAAATTCTTCATCAAGATATGTCTTATTTTTTTCTTCTTACTTACAAGTGTCGAATTGTTGTCTTTCAGTGATTTTCTTGCTCCTTCTTACTTAATCATACCAAAAAAAATTTTGAGGGGTGAATAAAGCACTAGGACTTTTCCAGTTTTAATTGATGAGTAAATTTGCTTACCTCTGTTAAAACTGTAGTACATAAGAGTCTATTTGTTGAGTCTGGTATAAAATGTAAGACTTGTATTATTCAAATACCCTTTTGAAATCCAAATCATGTTTTCATTTACTAAGCATTTTTGTCAGGACAAGCCTTTCCATAAAAAAGTAATTAGCCTTGGATGTTGAAGGTATAATTAATAAATAGACACAATTCATTACTTAGTTAATCCTTCCCTACATTCAGTGCTTATTATTAACCTATAAATATGTAGGCACTAATATTGTGGATCACAGTATATCCCTAATAAACCTATAGCAGGTATCATTTCTTCTCTTTTCATTGGGTTTAATTAGTGTAGGATTTTTAGCTTTAAAAAGCTTTAGCTTTTTCTTGTACTTGAATTTCTATTCTCTATAAAATGCCTCTGATCTCTTACATTGCTTTTGAGAACTTTGTAGTTTATAATGTATGCCTCTAATACTCATAAATGATTTTTCGGCTCCTTATAATTGACAGGATAAGATTCGATCAGTTGTGACTTGCCCCTTTTTTGTTTTTTCAGGATGCAGTGCTTGAATCTAATGGGGAAATGAAGTTTGTAGCCTTGTGGATTAGATTCTTCTTGTGCGTTTTAGGGGTATATTATGCATATTTTCATGTAGATCTACTATATCTTTTGACGGATGACCCTGGGTACTGTTCAGAATTGTTTCTATGTGGTTGGCCCCTGATCCTGTATACACGTCAGCCAGGTCTAGCAGTTATATAACATGGTAGTTTCAGAGCTTCTCCCAGATGAGACAAAAGTGATTCCCAGGTGAGTTGCCGAAGAGCCAGGATAGATGGTCCCTCACGAGATAGTCTTGGCACTTAGACACAGCGTGAAGTGAAGGTTTACATGACGAAACTGTTTTTCTTCGAGTTGGCTCTAAGACTAATTTTGTTTGTTTAGACATTAATGTCTTTCTACAGTTTCTGCTTTTTCTAGTCACAAGTATCCTTTCTTCTCAAATGGTGTCTAGCACGTACCTTGCCTTGTTATGTGTGACTACTAGTTGTATGTCATACATTTCGTTGACTGAATTAGAGTGAGTTTGATCATGAAATAAGAATCGATACTGTGATCTTTTTTTGTGATGATGAGTTCTTTAAATCAAAATCCCATTCGTCTGCTTGACAAAACAGTAATACGTAATATGCTACAGATGTATGTCACTAACAGATACATGATTGTGTAAAGAGTCTATCTTTAGTATTAATTTTGGTCAGATTGTGTATATATACATATATATGTATATGTGTATATATAAATACTTATTTATATTTTGATATTACTTCAAGAGTAATGCAGCTTCTTAAAATGGGCTTTCTGGTATGATTATGAATTAGAATTTGAACTATAAATTAGAATTCCTGTTTTTTTTGGTTTTGCTCTTTCATTCGATAATTACATTTGGGCTGCTTTTTATTTTCTTACATAGAAATGGGAAAATAGCACTTTCCTTTCTACCTCAAATAAATTTATTTCCATGAAAAGATACTACATAAAGTCTAGTTGCCATTTGCATAATATATTTGTGACTATTTGCTGTTTCTTGCTTGCTATATTCTGATACTTTACTAAGGCAAACCTTTTCTAGGTACTTATTTCTTAAGTAGTTTTTTTTTTTTTTTTTTTTGTCTTTTTTGTCCTTTTTTTTTTTTAGGGCTGCACCCGTGGTATATGGAGGTTCTCAGGCTAGGGGTCCAACTGCCGGCCTACGCAGCCACAGCAACGCCAGATCTGAGCCTCATCTGCGACCCACACCACAGCCCATGGCAGCACTGGATCCTCAACCCGCTGAGCAAGACCAGGGATCTAACCCACAACCTCATGGCTCCTAGTTGGATTTGCCTCCACTATGCCATGACAGGAACTCCTTAAGTAGATTTTTTTTTCTTTTTAGGCCTGCAGCCATGGCATACGTAAGTTCCCAGGCTAGGGGTAGAAGCCAAGCTGCAGCTACCAGCCTATACCACAGCTCACAGCAACGCCAGATCCTTAACCCACTGAGCAAGCCCAGGTATTGAACCCACATCCTCATGGATCCTAGTCAGGTTCGTAACTTGATGAGCCATAACAGGAACTCCTTTAAATAGACTTCAGGTGGAAAAGTAAAGAGAACCTGTTTAGACATAGTTATTTTTAATTTGTTTTAATATCTATAAACGTTAAAATCTTTAATTTCTGAGTTTAAGGTGGTGATTCATCTTTCACCCTCTTACCAATTTTCTTTTGAAACAAGCAAATAGCAGAATTTGGAACAATTTCTTTTACCCTTGGAAAATTTAAAAAGGATCTCATTCCCAGTGTCATCATATTGAAGAGCTTTGGTAGAGGAAACAGTAAAAGTAAGAACCAAATGAAGGCATACATCAGTCTGCCAGTTACCAGCCAGCATGTTCAAGGGAAATGTGGAAGGTTGGTCAGAAAGCCTGCCCCTCCATATATACTTAGTAACCTGTTCAGGCTGGGAGCTCGGGCTGGAGACAGGAATAGGAACAGCGATGTCAGTAGGAAAATGTCTGTTTCCTAATCTGGGCGGGGCTGTGTTTCCTCAGAGGAAGTGCTGACACTCTAGAGTGCATCCTAAGTGCTGTAGCTGTGGCACAGAGCAGAAGTCACTGTGAAAGGTGGTCCTCAGGAGTAAGTGGATCTAGAGGGGCTTCCTACCCCAGCCAGCTTCAGTTCAAGAGGGGAAGCTGTACCCTATTCAACAATTCAACTGATCTACCAGCACCATCAAACAGAACTCTCTGCACTGAGGGAAATATTTGTGCTGTCCAATATTGTAACCACTAGTCATAAGGCTTTTGAGCACTTAAAATGTAGCTTGGAAATGAATAAGTACCAAAAGCCTTAAAAAAGAACTTGTCTCTTTTGGTTATTTTTTCTTTTTTTTCTTTTTAGGGCTGTACTCATGGCATATGGAAGTTCCTAGGCCTGGGGTTGAATCAAACAGCCACAGCAATTTGGGATCCAAGTCACGTCTGCGACCTACATCACAGCTCAGGGCAATGCTGGATCCTTAACCCACTGAGTGAGGCCAGGGATCGGACCTCCACCCTCATGGATGGTAGTTGGTTTCGTTACCACTGAGCCTCAACAGGAACTCCAATGTTTGGTTATTTTTATCTTAAGGAGTTAACCAGACAAATGTACAAAGCTATTTATCACAGCATTGTTTATAATATTAATATTAAAATGCGTATATAATATTGGAGTAATGTAATAAAGCAGTCTGTTTCATAAGCAGACTGTGGAATACCACTGCAACTATTACAACTGATATAACATCTTATACAACTCAGTAACAAAAAATAACCCAATCAAAAGAAAAAAAATGGGCAGAAGACCTAAGCAGACATTTCTCCGAAGAAGACATACAGATAAGCCAATAGATACATGAAAAGATACTCAGCATTGCTAATTATTAGAGAAATGGTAACCAAAACTGCAATGAGGTACCACTTTACACTGGTCAGAATAGCCATCATCAAAAAGGCTACAAATAATAAATGCTGGAGAGGGTGAGGAGAAAAGGGACCCTCTTACACTGTTGGTGGAAATGTAAATTGGTACAACCTTTATGGAAAACAGTATGGAGGTTCCTCAGCAAACTAAATATAGAACTACTATATGATCCAGCAATCCTATTCCTGGGCATATATCCAATGAAAACTTTAATTCAAAAAGATACACGCTCCTCAATGTTCATAGCAGCACAATTTTTTTTTGGCCACACACACACGGAATTTCCTGAGCCAGGCATCAAACCCGTTGCACAATAGTAACCTGAGCCACTGCAGTGACATCAGATCCTTAACTCATTAAGCCATATGGGAACTCCATAGCAACACTATTTACAATAGCCAAGACATGGAAGCAACTAAATGTCTATCGACAGATGAATGGATAAAGATGTGGTATGTATGTATATAGAGGCGCGTGCACGCATGACGCGCGCGCGCGCACACACACACACACACACACACACACACACTGGAATGGTACTCAGCTATAAAAAAGAATGAAATACTGCCGTTTGCAGCAGTGTGGGTGGACCTAGGGATTATCACACTAAGTGAAGTGAGCCAGAATGAGGAAGACAAATACCATATGATATCACTTATACATGGAATCTAAAATATGACAAAAATGAACTTATTTATGAAACAGAAACAGACTCACAGACATAGAAAAGAAACTTAAGACAAAAAAAAAAAAAAAAAAAAAAAAGGAGTTCCCGTCGTGGCGCAGTGGTTAACGAATCCGACTAGGAACCATGAGGTTGCGGGTTCAGTCCCTGCCCTTGCTCAGTGGGTTAACGATCCGGCGTTGCCGTGAGCTGTGGTGTAGGTTGCAGACGCGGCTCGGATCCCGCGTTGCTGTGGCTCTGGCGTAGGTCAGTGGCTACAGCTCCGATTCAACCCCTAGCCTGGGAACCTCCATATGCCGAGGGAGCGGCCCAAGATATAGCAACAACAACAACAACAACAACAAAAAAAGACAAAAAGACAAAAAAAAAAGAAAAAAGAAACTTGTGGTTACCAAAGGGGAAAGGTGGTGTGGGAGGGATAAATTAGGAGTTTGGGATTAGCAGATACGAATTACCATGTATAAAACAGATAAACAACATGGTGCTATTGTATAGCACAGGGAACAGTATTCAGTATCCTATGATCTAACATGATGGAAAAGAATCTGAAAAAGAATATAAATATGCAAATATTTATACACATATGCAAATACTCATGTGCATATAACTAAATCACTTTGCTGTATACCTGAAACTAACACAATGTGGTAAATCAATTATATTTCAACAAAAGAAAAATACTGCTGATACAGACACTTATTAACAGAAAGGCTGTTTCCAATATGTTAAGTGAATAAAAGCTGGTTAGTGTGCTGCTAAATATTTGAAAATATTATGGCAGTGTATATACACACATACATGGATAGACAGATAGGATCTGGAACTTAGGCATCACAAAGTTTATCTTAATTTCACTCTGCCGCTTATTAGCTGTGTGACTTTGCACAAGTTGCTTAACCTCTAAGCCTTTTTAGTTTTTCCACTATGAGAGAGTAGAAACAGCGCCTATTTCATTGGGTTGTTTTGAAGATTAAATAATGTGGCTGAATTGCTTAGCATGGTTCTTGTATTATACTGTGATAAGATCATAATAAATGGCAGATTTTTTTATGGTCATGATTATTATTTTCATATTTATGTGCATGGGAGAAAGTTTAGAAGATACATAGTGAAATATTAACAAGTTGTCTTTGGTTGGTAGGACTACAAGTATAGATCTATACTTTCTTCTTGGTGCTTTTCTATGTTTTCTGATTCAGATCTTGCAATTGGGCATATATGACTTTTATAATTTAAAAATGTTTAAAACCTTCTATGTGTCTAGGTCATTAACATAAGATAATCCACTTAAGCAGAAATGACTCATGGTAAGTGAGTGAAAGATTGTTGACTTCTAATATAGATTTCATCACTCCCCTTAGACCTGCAACAACCATTTTTGAGGCTATAGAAAATCTTAAAATTAAGACCAATAGAAATATAGTAATGTAACTAAAACACTTTCCTGCTTGTGGAACTACACCTTTAATTGCATTTACATCTGGGAGGAAACATAGAATACACTGAGTAATGTTTTAACTTGCATCCTTCATGATCGAGGCAAAAATAGAACATTTATTTTTATTTGGAAATGGTTCTGTTTTGATATTGCTTATTTCTAGGGTTCAAATTCAGTAGCTCTAATGGTAATGTGGATTATTTGACAAGCTATAGATATTTAGGTAGGGTGGTTCTTCAGTGGATAGTCTTGAATTTTGTATTTCCAAAATTTTTGGCAGCAGTCTTTTATATTTCACTTTGCTTAGAGTCCACATTATATGTCAAGTTCTGTCCTAGGCTCTGGGGAATAAGATCAATGAAAACAGTGGGTTCCAGTCTGGAACAGTGGCAGGTGTCTGGTCAGATGCTATAAAACAATCAGATGTTATAAGTGGAATGATAGAGGTAAGTGGGTACAGTGGGGCATGTCAAAAAACAAACCCTACATACTCAAAAAAACAAAGCAGAAAGATGAGCTTACTGCAAGGCTTCATTTGGGGAACTCAAGTCTATAGGAACAATGAGCTCTGAGTTGCTCACAGACTAATGAATTTTTATGGGCTAAATATGGCAGTTATTTGGCTTTTTCAGCTGGTTGGTTGCCTAGTGGTCTTCTTTCTTACTTTGGATTGTTAGCTGAGTTAGGTGAACAAGGAAGTCCAGGGATGGCTGAACTCTGGAAGTTGGCTGGTGTTCTCTGTCGATTTCTGGTAAGAGCTATAAGTTCCTGAAAGTTTAGGTTAAGTTTTCTTTGTACAACTGGATTGACCATCTCTACTTTATCCCTGGCCTGAGTAACTCTGTTTTAGTTTGGTTATACAGGTACCACTGAAGAGTAGTCAATTGCATTTTTGGGTGTTAGGCAGAGAAGATAAAAAGGGGGCATCAGGAAAAGACATCATAGTTAGGATGCTTGAGATGAATCTGGAAGGTGAGTGTTTGAGTATTTGCAGGTTGGGGTACGTTACTTTCTGGCAGTGAAGGAGCTACGGTATGAGGCAGCATGGTGCATCGGGTAGCCAAGAGGTGGTTTGGTATGGCCTGAGGTAAGATGTAAGCAAAAGGCCAGCCAGTCAGAATGCTGAAAAATCAGGATTCAGTGTTGATATACTCAGGAATATTTTTAGGATAGGAGAAACTGCTGACAAAGTAGCATTATTTTGTTTGATCAGATCTTTGAAAAAAGTGCTCATGGAGTTCCCTTGTGGTACAGTGGGTTAAGGATCTGGTGTCACTGAAGTGGCTTGGGTTTGATTGGCCCAGGAAATTTTGCACGCCATGGGTGCAGCACCCCCCCGCCAGTTGCCCACATTTAATAGATTGGATAGATTTAGAACTGAGGTATGCTGAACCATGGAAGTTTATATGAGATCTTGTTTTTTTTTTTTTTTTTTTTTTTTTTTTTTTTTTTAAGAACTTTGGATCTTACAATATCACTATGCTGACAACCAAAACCATGTTAGTAGTTCCTGATTTAAAAGTACCCTTCCTGGAGTTACTTCTGTGGCACAGCAGGTTAAGGAGCCCACATTGTCTCTGTAGTGCCTCGGGTTTGATCACTGGTCTGGTGCAGTGGATTAAAGATCCAGCATTGCTGCAGCTGTGGTGTAGATCAGCTGCCTCAGAAACTTCCATGAAGGATCTTTTTTTAAAATGATTTTTATTTTTTCCATTATAGTTGATTTACAGTGTTCTGTCAATTTCTACTGTATAGCAAAGTGACCCAGTCATATATATATATGCATACTCTTTTTCTCACATTATCCTCCATCATGTTCCATCACAAGTGACTGGATATAGTTCCCAGTGCTATTCAGCAGGTTCTCATTGCTTATCCACTCCAAATGCAATAGTTTGTGTCTGTTAACCCCAGGCTCCCAGTCCATCCCCTTCCCCCTTGTAACTACAAGCTGCTTTCCAAGTCCATGAGTTTCTTTTCTGTGGAAAGGTTCATTTGTGCTAAGTATAGATTCCAGATATAAGTGATATCACATGGTATTTGTTTTTCTCTTTCTGACTTAATTCACTTAGTGTGAGAGTCTCTAGTTCCATCCCTGGTGCTGCGAATGGCATTATTTTATTCTTTTTTATGGCTGAGTAGTATTCCATCGTGTATATACACCACATCTTCCATGAAAGATCTTTCAGCTCCTCCTTCTTCCTTCCATATTCCCTTAGTTCTGTCCCTTCCTCACCACCTCAGCCTTACCAACCAATGACTTTCACAAGCCCTTGTTGCCACTGTTACAGGGACATCTTTAAAGAATTTGTAAGTTTACAAGTAAAGGAGTGGAGGAAGCTGGGAAAAGATATACTAAAGTAGTTGATTTTACCATACTCACTCGCTCATAAGAAGGCCATTCTGTTCTATATCATAATCCTGTGTTGCTTGATTTGGTTTTTTTCTATTCTTTTTTTAAATCAAATCTTCAACCAATTACATATTCATTTGGGCTGAAGTTAAATAATTTTGGGAAGGGTCATATGTGAAATATGAGCTGATGTTTACTTTTCCTTCCTTCCCTATGGACATTTCTCTCTACATATTTAAAAAAATGTTGAAGTCTCTCCAGTTGTAACAGAGCAAAGCAGCATAAGACCAGCTCTCTGAGCCTTTGGTGCCCTCCATTCACAGCCAAATGGTTTCTCCTCACCATTAACTATCAAGGGCAGCCTAGCTTTTTTTGTAATCTAGTTTTGTTTCCATCTTCAGTTTGGTTCAAAAAGTATTTGTCGAGTGCCCCCCACACAACTGGCCTTGTTGTCCTTGCAGTAAATGACAATGAACAAGACAGGTATGATATCTGTTATCATGGAATGCATCATTTTAGTGGAGAAAACTCTTTGTTTTAAGCTTCCTGAATATGTCCAGTAGAGGTTGACAAATCCAATAGACACCTCGCCCAACACTTGCATCATTATCTGTTCTTCCTTCTGAGAGAACCAAATTCTTCTTGGTTTTTTATAACAGTACATTTCTTTCCTGGGAGAAGACAGCTTCTACTGCCTGAGCACATATTCTGAGTCTCTATTTAATCCTCTTTCTCCTAAATGTTTCTTTTTCAGTCCCTTAAGTCTTTTTTTTTCTTTTTTCTTTTTTCCTCTTGAAAGATGTCTCTGCTAATTGACAATCTCATCTTTTCATTAAGAACACTTCTTGGGCAATCTCATCACTTTGCTGATAACTCCTCAGTTTTACCTCCAGCTGAGCATTCTCTCGTGAGTTCCAGATCCAAATCCAAGATCATCAGTGTGCCCCATAGATATCTCAAACTCATCGGGTCTGATTCTAAAGTTAACATTTCTCTCCACCTCAAAGCTAATGCTTCTTCTTAAATTTGTGCCGTTATCTATTCAGTTGCTTGTACCATCCTGGATCACTTGCCCTCAGCCTATCAGTTACTAAATCCTACTGATTCTGCCCTGCCCTCTTTTTATTTATCTCCTCCTTTCTATCCTTATTGCTGTTACCCATGTCAGGTACGATCTTTCCTCCCTCTCCCTTACGCTTGTTGGTCTCATCACTTCTAGAATTAGTCTTGACCTATGCTCTCCCACTCCTGGGACATATGTAAATTACCTAAACTTATTTAGTCATGGAACCTATGCCCTGAACAACTTTTGACTTCTAAGTTATATGAGAACTTAACAGTGTTAACTAAAAGGATTCACTGATAATGACCGTACTCACATATGGAATGACTAAACCATTTACCAAATACTTAATATAAGTATATATATGAACATTAGGATATGTATAAAAAGATAAATAATACAAGATGTCATTTGTTACATTACAAATGAGGTGGTATAGGGATTTGGAAGAGGGTGAGATGAATGGAAAGGAACAAAGGAAGTAAAAAGCCAGCAAGGGTTATGGAGGATGGGGGGGGTGGATAAAAGGGAGAAAAAGGTAATGTAGGTAAGTAGTAAAGATACATGAAACTGAAGTTAGTGAAATTAAGAAATAAACTAGCTTTCTGTGGAGGCTCTGTCTACATAAAATACATGGTGTGTTTGCCATGATAGTGAAAACAAAGTCTTTTGATTTCCTTCCCCTGAAGTCCTTTAATTTTGCTTAATTTAGTGACTGAACTATGTTTCTTGTCTTGGCTAGTCATTTTTATAGTTATCTGCCCTTATCAAATAGGCGATTGGGCAATAGATTGAGTTTATAACTAGAACAAAGAAATCCCCCCCTTTTTTTGGTGGTGGTAATTTCTCTTCTTTGATGTGCCTCCTGCCTTCCCCCCACAATTTCAGTCCCTTCCATCTACCCCTACAAAAGAAGGTAGTGGAAATAAGGGATTGTTGCATCCTGAGCACCCTGGGCAGTGAGAGAGAAAACAGAAACCAAAACAATCACTGGATGTGACAGAGATGGACAATCGGAAAGTCCGAAGCAGAGTGGGAAAGTGGTAGAGGAAGTGGAGGAAAGGAGAAGTCCTGGAGGTCATCTCCCACTTGTTTTAAGAAGGGTTGGAAGAAAGTCTCAAACATTAGGAAGTACAGGTCCTAAAGAAAGGAGGTGGTGTTTGAGCCTCAAGGAGAAGTAGATCAAGGAAGGGGGGACACCTCTCTCTTTGAAGAATGGGACCCCCCACCTTCAGGGTGGCAGCTTCCCAGGCCAGACATTTTCATCACTGTAGGTAATGTACAGAAAGAAGTCTGCTTCATGGTGTTCCTGGCGTAGCTGACCCATCATGGCACTGGTGGGTGGTAAGACATTGTTGACAAAGAAAAATAAGGCATCCTCAGCTTGGAGATGAATTCGCTTCCAGATCAAGAAGTAGAACTGACCAATTATGAGATCAGAAGGCACCAGGTATTTCTTTTTATCTAGGTCTCCTCTCTGAGGTTTGGGAGCCTCTTCTACTATCACCAGCACCCAGTCTGAGTCTTTCTTTCGGATCTTCTTGCCCTCAGTGCACCCCTTCTCAAATGGATGCTCCTCTTTATACACGAACTTCATCTTCCCAGAAACTGGGTTGGACCAGGCTGGATTGAGGGAACCCCCTCCAAAATCCTTTGATACAACAGCAACAACAACAACAAAAAAACAACTTAAAATACATGCCCTTATGATTATCTGTTGCACGTGTATCTGAGCTGTCTGGCCTTGTGTCTATATTATGAAATTCTGATATAGCTTAGCCTTTTCAAAAATCTGTTATTTTAGTGATCTCTTTATAAATAATCTTAGTTTTTAATTTCAATCTTGCCAATTCCAGAGATTATTAATGTGTATAACTTATAATGGGGGGCTATTCCAAGTATATGTACATAGACTCATTTTTCAGAATTCATTCAAGTCAGTGTATGTTGTGTGTGTCTTACTAATGCACCTTTTTCATCTTTTTAGGGTTTTCTCTGAGTTTTCAGAAATTATATTTTTCTTTATTACTGTTTCAACTATTTTTTTTCAAGTTGATTGTACTAAGGAAGAATTGACATAAAAACTCAGTTTAATATAAAATGATTCTTGGTTTTTAAATGGAAATTGTAAGGTCATTAAGATTTTTCCTGAATGCTCTATTCAGAATACTTTTAACATAATATCCTAGTGTGGTAGTTTCCACATTTTCTGACTGTGATTCACTCTTGCTCTGGTGTTCTCTACTGTTCATAATCTATGATGTGCACTGCTGTGTTTAGTTATTTTCTATTCTAGACCAGTTCAGTGATTTCACCTGGGTAGTGGGGGTGAAGAATGCTGGTTGCAACTCACTCAATTGATTTCATAATCCACTAATGAGTTATAAGTTGCAGTTTGATGACAGTATCTTAGAGTAGATTTTTATGAAAATGAATTTTTAAAAAATACAGAACATTATAATATAAAGATAGCCAATCAAAAATACTCATAATTTGTTCTTCCAGGTAATTCCTCTTGACATTTCAGAAATATGTAAGTGATAAGAATATATAAACAAAATAAGAATTCAAAAAATACAGAAAGACTTAAAATGAAAAATTTGAAACTTCTACTGTTCTTGACCAAATCCTTCTGCACAAAATTATAAATGATTTCTTCCGGCCTTACCATTGTTTTTTTGTTTGTTTGTTTGTTTGTGTTTTGCCTTTGTTTTTGTTTTTTATTACTCAGTGAATTTTATTACATTTATAGTTGTACAATGATCATCACAACCAAATTTTATAGCATTTCCATCCCAAACCACCAGCGCATCCCGCCACCCTCCAACCTGTCTCATTTGGAAACCATAAGTTTTTTAAAGTCTGTGAGTCATTATCTCTTCTGCAAAGAGGGTCATTGTGTCCTGTTTTTAGATTCTACATGCCAGTGAAAGCATTTGATGTTGGTGTCTCATTGTATGACTGACTTCACTTAATGTGATAATTTCTAGGTTCATCCATGTTGCTGCAAATGCTGTTATTTCTTTCCCTTTAATGGCTGAGTAATATTCCATTGGGTATGTGTACCACATCTTCTGGATCCACTCCTCTGTCGATGGACATTTAGGTTGTTTCCATGTCATGGCTACTGTATATAGTGCTGCAATGAACCTTGGTGTACATGTATCTTTTTGAAACATGGTTGTCTCTGGATAGATGCCCAGGAGTGGGATTGCTGGATCAAATGATAATTCTATTTTTAGTTTTCTGAGGAATCTCCATACTGTTTTCCACAGCAGTTGCACCAAACTACATTCCCACCAACAGTGTAATAGGGTTCTCTTTTCTCCACAGCCTCTCTAGCATTTATTGTTTCTAAACTTTTTGATGATGGCCATTCTGGCTGGTATAAGGTGGTACCTCATGGTGGTTTTGATGTGCATTTCTCTAATAATGAGTGATGTTGAACATCTTTTCATGTGTTTTTTGGCCATCTGTATGTCTTCTTTGGAGAATTGTCTGTTTATATCTTCTGCCCATTTTTTGATGGGGTTGTTTGATTTTTGGTATTGAGCTGCAGAAGGTGTTTATAAATTTTGGAGATGAATCCCTTGTCCGTTGCTTCATTTGCATTTGTTTTCTCCCATTCTGTGGGTTGTCTTTTTGTTTTGTCTAGGGTTTCCTTTGCTGTGCAGAAACTTTTAAGTTTAATTAGGTCCCATGTCTTTATTTTTGTTTTTATTGTCATAACTCTAAGAGGTGGATCTGAGAAGATGTTGCTGCCATTTATGTCGGAGAGTGTTTGGCCTATGTTTTCCTCTAAGAGTTTTATAGTGTCTGATCTTATATCTAGGTCTTATATATAAACAGGATTGCTTCCCTAATTTCTCTTTCTGATCTTTCGTTGTTAGTATATAGAAATGCAGTCGATTTCTGTGTATTACTTTGTATCCTGCAACTTTGCCAAATTCATGGATGAGCTCTAACAGTTTTCTGGTAGAGTCTTTAGGATTCTCTAGGTATAGTATCATATCATCTGCCAATAGTGATAGTTTTACTTCTTCCTTTCCAATTTGGATTCCTTTTATTTCTTTTACTTCTCTGATTGCCATGGCTAGGACTTCCAAAACTATGTTAAAGAGTAGTGGCGAGAGTGGACATCCTTGTCTTGTTCCTGATCTCGGTGGGAATTCTTTGAGCTTTTCACCATTGAGAATGATGTTAGCTGTGGGTTTGGCCTTTATTACATTGAGGTAGGTTCCTCTATGCCCACTTTCTAAAGGGTTTTTATCAGAAATGGGTGTTGGATTTTGTCAAAGGCTTTTTCTGTGTCAATTGAGAGGATCATATGGTTTTTATTCTTCAGTTTATTAATGTGGTGTATCACACTGATTGATTTGCTGTTATTGAAGAATCTTTGCATCCCCGGGATAAATCCCACATGATCATGATGTACAATCCTTTTAATATATTGTTGGATTTGGTTTGCTAGTATTTTGTTGAGGATTTTTGCATTGATGTTCATCAGTGAGATTGGCTTGTAATTTTCTTTTTTTGTGATATTTTTGTCTGGCTTTGGTATCAGGGTGATGGTGGCCTCAGAATGAGGTTGGGAGTATTCCTTCTTCTGCAATTTTTTTGGGTAGTTTCAGAAGGAGAGGTGTTAGCTCTTCTCTAACATGTTTGATAGAATTCGCCTGTGAATCTATCTGATCCTGGAATTTTGTTTGTTGGAAGTTTTTTTAATCACAGTTTCAGTTTCAGTACTTATGGTTGGTCCATTCATATTTTTTCTTTCATCTTGGTTTGGTCTTGGAAGATTGTACTTTTCTAAGAATTTGTCCATTTCTTCTAGGTTTTCCATTTTATTGGCATATAGTTGCATGTTATAGTTTCTTATGATCCTTTGTATTTCTGTGATGTCTGTTTTTACTTCTCCTTTTTCATTTCTAATTTTATTGATTTGAGTCCTCTCTCTTTTTTGCTTGATAAGTCTGGCTAAGGGTTTATCAATTTTGTTCATCTTTTCAAAGAACCTGCTTTTTGTTTCATTTATCTTTTCTATGGTTTTCTTCGTTTCTATTTCATTGACTTCTGCTCTGATCTTTATGATTTCTTTCCTTCTGCTAATTTTAGGTCTTGTCTGTTCTCTCTCTAACCAATTTAGATGTAAAGTTAGCTTGTTTATTTGAGCTTTTTCTTGTTTCCTGAGGCGGGCTTGTATTGGTATAAACTTTCCTCTTAGAATGGCTTTTGCTGCATCCCATAGATTTTGGAGTGTTGTATCTCTGTTGTCATTTGCTGCTAGGTATTTTTTAATTTCCTCTTTGATTTCTTCAGTGATCCACTGCTTGTGTAGTAACGTGTTGTTTAGTCTTCTTGTGTTTGTGTTTTTTGGAATTATTTTCTCGATGTTGATTTCCAGTTGTATAGTGTTGTGGTCAGAAAATATGCTTGATGTAATTTTAACTTTCTTAAAGTTGCCGAGACTTAATTTATGGCCCAGAATGTGCTCATCCTAGAGAAGATTCCATGTGCACTTGAGAAGAATGTGTATTCTGCTGCTTTTGACTGGAATGTCCTATAAATATCTATTAAATCCATCTGGTCTAATACTTCATTCAGGGCCTGTGTTTCCTTGTTGATTTTCTGCCTGTATGATCTGTCCATTGCTGTAAGTGGGGTGTTAAAGTCCCCTGCTATTATTGTGTTATTGTGAATTCCTCCTTTTAAGGTTGTTAGCAGTTGCCTTATATATTGAGGTGATCCTATGTTGGGTGCATATATATTTCCAATTGTTACGTCTTCTTGCATTAATTGTTTGATCATTATGTAATGTTCTTCCTTGTTTCTTATAATATTCTTTATTTTAAGATCTATTTTGTCTGATATGAGCATTGCTACTGCAGCTTTCTTTTGATTCCCGTTTGCATGGAATGTTTTCTTCCATCCTCTCACTTTCAATTTGTATGTGTCCCTTGAAGTGAAGTGGGTCTCTTCAAGATAGCACATATATGGATCTTGCTTTTGTATCCATTTAGCCAGTCTATGTCTTTTGGTTGGGGCATTATTCCATTTATATTTAAGGTAATTATTGATATGTATGTTCTTATTGCCATTTTATTAACTGTTTTGGATTTGTTTTTGTTGCTCTTTTTTCTTCTCTTGTTCTTTCCTCTTGTGATTTTTTGACTATCTTTAGTGCTATATTTTAGTTGATTTTTCTTGTTTGTTTGTGTATCAATTATAGATTTTTGGTTTGCAGTTACCCTGAAGTTTTGATATAGGAGTATATATGTGTGTGTGTGTGTGTGTGTGTGTGTGTATGATTGTTTTAAGTTGTTGGTCTCTTATTTTCAAGTGCATCTCCAGTGTCTTGCATTTGTACTCTAGTCATGATTTCTGATTTTGGTAGCATATTCGTACGTGGGTGATTTTCTACCTTTACTGTATATATGCCTTTACTGGTGAGCCTTGTCATTTGCGGTATTTTTGTTTCTGGTTGTGGCGTTTTCTTTTCTACCTAGAGAGGTTCCTTTAATATTTGTTGTAAAGCTGGTTTAGTATTGCCGAATTGTGTTAGCTTTTTCTTATCTG
Source organism: Sus scrofa (assembly GCF_054392235.1). Lineage (NCBI taxonomy): Eukaryota > Metazoa > Chordata > Mammalia > Artiodactyla > Suidae > Sus > Sus scrofa. The sequence goes on along the minus strand of NC_139383.1, from coordinate 76,840,736 downwards.
TGAAGCTTTTGTTTTCTCCATCAAATCTGAGTGAAAGCCTTGCTGGGTAAAGTAATCTTGGTTGGAGGTTTTTTCCTATCATCCCATTAAGTATATCATGCCACTCCCTTCTGGCCTGCAGAATTTCTGCTGAAAAATCTGCTGATAACCTTATTGGGATTCCCTTGTATGTTATTTGTTTCTTTTCCGTAGCTGTTTTCAATATTTTCTCTTTGTCTTTAATTTTGGTCAGTTTGATTAATGTGTGTCTTGGAGTTTTCCTTCTTGGGTTTATTTTATATGGTTTTTGTTGCGCTTCCTGGATTTGAGTGAGTGGTCCCTTTCCCATGTTAAGGAAGTTTTCAGCTATTGTCTCTTTTAATATTTTTTTTCTGTCCCTTACTCTCTCTCTTCTCCTTCTGGGACCCCTATCATATGGATGTTGGTGTATTTAATGTTTGTCCCAGAGTTCTCTTAGACTGTCTTCATTTCTTTTCAATCTTTTTTCTCTTTTCTATTCCACATCAGTGATTTCCACTAGTCTGTCCTCCACCTTGCTTGTCTGTTCTCCTGCCTCCTGTATTCTGCTGTTGGTTGCTTCTAGAGAATTTTTTTTTTTTTTGCAGTTATCATATTTTGAATCCCTGCTTGCTTAAATTTTAAATCTTGTGTTACTTTGCTTAGTGTTTCCTGTAAATTATCAATCTTTGCCTCCAGTTTGTTTCCAATGTCTTGCATCATCTTCAGCATCATCAGTCTAAAGTCTTTTTCCTGGAGGCTGATAATCTCCAGATCACTTTGCTGTTTTTCAGGGTTTTTTTCCTTGTTCCCTTATCTGAGTTATAATGCTTTGCCTTTTCATTTTTTATAGGTTTTTGGTGTGGTCTCCTTTTTGCAGGCAATGCATTTGTAGCCTCTCTTACTTCTGATGTCTGCCCCCCTTGTGGCTGAAGTTTGTACAGGATCTTGCTCTAGGTTTCCTAATAGGAGGTAATGGTGCCTGTCCACTGGTAGGTGGGGATGATTCCTAGCCCTCTGGTGGGTGGGGCTTGTCTGCGGGTGAGATTAGAGGTTGCTGTGTGCCTGGAGGTCTTTAGGCATCCTGTTCACTGATGGGTGGGGCTGTGATCCCACCTGGATTATTTTTTAGCCTCAATGCTGATGGGTGGGACCAGATTTTTCCCAAAATGGCCACCTCTGGAGGAACATACACTGACAAATATTCCTGTGAGCTTTGCCTCCAGTGTGTTTCCCACACAATGAGCCATGTCACCCCCTGTTTTTCCCAGGATATCCTCCAAGAACTGCAGTCAGGTCTGACACAGATTTCTTTGGAGCCTCTGCTTTGCCTTGGGACCCAGTGCACATGAACGCCTGTGTGTACCTTTCAAGAATGGGGTTTCCGTTTTCCCCAGTCCCATGGAATTTATGCACACAAGCCCCAGTTGCCTTCAATGCCATATGCTTTTGGGGCTCTTTCTCCCAGTGCTAGCTCCCCAAGTGTGGGGACCTGATGTGGGGCTCAGAAATCCTGTAGGTGAGTCTCTGTGATAGTTACTTTCCAGGCTGTGGGGCTTCCCACCCAGGAAATATGGGGTTGCTGATATCATGTAATCGCCTCTCCTACCTGTTGATGTGGCCTCCTCTTCGTCTTCTGAAGTAGGATATCTTTTTGAAAGTCCATTTGGTTGAAGGTTGTTCAGCATTTAGTTGTAATTTTGTTGTTTTTATGAGAGAAAGTGAGCTCTAGTCCTTATATTCTGCCATCTAATCCTGTCTTCCTACATCCCTCTCACTGTTGAATGAATCTACCATTGCTTTTTATGCATATACCAGAATATATATCTTTTAAAAATACCAAAAGAGTTCCTTTTGTGGTGCAGAGGAAATGAATCCGACTGTTATCTATGAGGATGCATGTTCGATCCCTGGCCGTGCTCAGTGGGTTAAGGATCCAGCGTTGCTGTGAGCTGTGGTGTAGGTTACAAACGTGGCTTGGATATGGCATTGCTGTGGCTGTGGCATATGCCAGTGGCTACAGCTCCCATTTGACCCCTAGCCTGGAAAATTACATATGCCATGGATGTGGCCCTTGAAAGCAAAACCCAAAAAACAAACAAAAAAAAACCCCCAAAACCAAGAGATGCTATATGTTCTGTTCCATCTTTATCAGTTAATATTATATCTTACTAATCTTACCAAGCCAAAAATACAGATCTATTTTCAGCTTATTGCATTCTTTTTAATGGCTATGTAGCATTTTAGTGTAAGATGAACTTAATTTATTCATCCAGTTTCTTACTGATACCACTTAGATATTATTAAGCTTTTAAAATTTTTCCCAGTCTGTTTGATGAAAAATATGTGTCCATTGCTTCAATTTGCATTATTAAATTAAGTGAAGTAGCCATATTTTCAAGTAACTTTTGGCTATTTAAATTTATATCTATTTTTGTGAAATGTCTTTTCATATTCTCTGCCTATTGTCCTATTGAAGTGTTTTAATTTTTTTTCTTAATGATTTTTGTAAGCTCTATAAATCAAGCAAATTAGCCCTCTAATGGCTTACATTTTCCATGTTTTTTGTTAGCCTTTGTTTAGGATATATTTTCTGTACAATACAGTTTTGTAGTCAAATTAATCTAACTTCCCTGTGGATTTTATTTAAAGGGAGTTTTCTCTAGAGTGGGATTTGTTTTAAGTTTATTGAAGAGTGTGACCAAAACTTATGTTGGAGAAGAACATTTTAAAAATGACGGTCTAGTGAGATTTAACATTTCATATGTATATTTCAAGCAGCCTTACTTTGAGTAGACATTAAATTTCAAAGCTCCAAAATCATTCAACAAAAACTTACTTTAAAGTTAATGTCCTTTTTGCACACATGCACTGCTAAACACAAAATTATGGAAAGTGGAGTTCCCGTCGTGGCTCAGTGGTTAACAAATCTGACTAGGAACCATGAGGTTGTGGGTTCGGTCCCTGGCCTTGCTCAATGGGTTAAGGATCCGGCATTGCCGTGAGCTGTGGTGTAGGTTGCAGATGCGTCTCGGATCTGGTGTTGCTGTGGCTCTGGTATAGGCCAGCAGCTGCAGCTCCGATTGGACCCCTAGCCTGGGAACCTCCATATGCCTCAGCAGTGGCCCAAGAAATGGCAAAAAGACAAAAAAAAAAAAAATTATGGAAAGTTATAGTATTGTGAACTATTTTAATTATTGTAATATAGTGATTTTTAGATTTTTTTATAATCATTGTTTAATGCATCTTCATAAAAGTACATATGTCAAAATACAGCTCTTTTTTAAAAATTAAAGTTAACACTCAGAAGAAATAGAACTTATTGATTAAATTTAATGGATGTTTCATATATAAGAAATAATTTATTTCTTTGTGGAAACTCATCCCTCTCTGTGTTTTCTCATAATGCATATAAAGATCTCTTAGCAGAGTAGGAAGGAAGTAGATTTTCTATTTAATGAAAACAATACAGTAGACATTTCCTGGATTGCATTTTGGTCAGATAGATCATTTAGTAGTTTTCCTTATTACTGTGGTAAAAATTCCTGTGAGGTCTTCAGAAACTATAAATGATTAATTTATTTGAGCCTTGACTTCACTGCATTTATTTTCTCTAGAAGCATGGTGATGTGAAATACACTGAATTACTGGTACTGGTAATTTTGCTGTTAATACTTGATCAAAACCCTTAGCTATAAATTATAAACATTAGTGTAGTTTCTTATAGCATCTGAGGTGGGTTGTCTGACCATTGATAATGCCGGTCATTCTGTAAAGTGGAACATCTAACCATACTAGACAAGTTCCTTCAGAATGCAAAAGCCCTACCTCCCACCCCTCTGCACATCCTTACCAGCACCTTAGCCAATTCTAGGACTTGGGGATGGGGTTTGGGTGGGAGAGAGATCAATTCCAGGGCTATGCCTATTTTTACTAGCGAAAATGTAAACCGTACATTTTAGAAATGTAAGTTATAAGGATTTGGATTAGATGTAAAACCAACTTGAGAGTGCACTGGGATAAGATTTATTATGGGCATCTGAGATAAAACTGCTACTACTTTATTTTGCTGATTTAATTACCAGCTGCATTCTATTTTTCAGACATTAAATTCCTTGAACATTCTTATTTAATTTTGTTTGAAAGTTTCTTGTTGATAAAAGATATGCTATACAGTACAAGAAACTCTACCCAATATTCTGTGATAATATGTATGGGAAAAGAATCTGAAAAAGAATGGATGTGTGTATATGTATAACTGAGTCAATGTGTTGTACATCAGAAATTATCACAACACTGTAAATCCACTAGACTTCATAAAACTTTAAAAAAATGGAAAAAGGATAATTTTGAAAATTTGAAAACAGCAATTTTGAAAACAGTATTCTCTTAAGGTGGGATAAATGCCATCTAACCAATGTGTTTGTAAAACAACTCTTGTACTATCACTTTTGTTTTCTTATTTAACAAAACTTGTTGAATGCCTACTTTGTGCCAAACCCTCTTATGCAAGTAGTTTTATAAATATTCATCTGGAAAGTAGAGAGCTGTGCTCTATTACATATGATAGGAGGATGCCATAGAAAATTTAGGATAAAGTAGGGATTTCATTTGATATTTGTTCCCAGGAAGATGAATAGTGAAGGAGTTCTTAGATTCGGTACAGTCATGACATGATGAGAATATTGGCTAATATGCTTTTCTTGCTGGTTGAGTCTCTGTAATTCTCAGTTCCCTCTTTTCAACTTGCATACTTCGTTAGGAGTATCTTTTATGACTTTCCAGATTAGATTATATCTGCTATATATAACTATTCTGTATTTTTGTTAATAGCCTTATCATACTTACAGTTTTAGAAAGTTTTATAGTTTTGCTTAATCTGCTTCCTCTTTGGTCTCTATTAGGCCATAAACTCCCTGAGGCTCCCTGAAATGTGCTGGGCACTTGTGTTTACTAATGAATTTTGACTTTTTAAAATCATTGCTTACCTGCTGGGTATTTTTAACCAAGTTGCTGCCTCATTCCCATGTCCCAAGGCCAGTCTTTATGGGGGACAATAGGTAATGGCCAGGATCCTGTGCAGTGGCGAGACCTTGAGACCTTGAGACATCATTCATGATGATTGTATGGGGAGTGTCCTGAAAGTGAAGGCCACAACATAGGCCAGTTATGACACCACCTTTATTAGGGCAAAGCTCTCTGGTCCTTAACTTGGATCTTATCTGCCAGCCTCATTTTTGGTTAAAATCTTTATAATACAGTTTTATCTTGACTCTCAGCACCCCCCCCAGATAAATTATTTGTAAGAAAAATAGATTTAGTCTTTGAAGTGGGTCATTTTGAATGTTCCATTTGGGAGTTTCATCTTTGAAACCATTTAAGATTTTAGGATGGGAGAGTTAACATTATTAGACTTTTTTTTTTTTTTTTTTTAAATGGCCACACCCATGGCATGTGGAAGTTCCTGGGCCAGGAACTGAATCCGAGCCACACCTGTGACCTAAGCCAGAGCTGTGGCAGTGCCAGATTCTTTAACCCACTGCCCTGGGTCAAGGATTGAACTTGTGCTTCTGCAGCCACCTGAGCTGCTACAATCAGTTTCTTTCTTTTCTTTTCTTTTTTCTTTTTGCTTTATTAGGACCACACCTGCAACATGTGGAGGTTCCCAGGCTAGGGGTCTAATCAGAGCAACGCCAGATCTAAGCTGCATCTGCCACCTACACCACAGCTCGAGGCAATGCCAGATCTTTAACCCACTGAGCAAGGCCAGGGATTGACTCTGCAACCTCATGGTTCCTAGATGGATTAATTTCTACTGTGCCGTGATGGGAACTCCTGCAGTCAGATTCTTAACCCACTGTGCCAGAGCGGGAACTCCTCAACTTTTTAATTTAGGAAGATAATTTGATGTCAGTGCATGGGATGTATTAGAAATGACAGGCGCTAGATCATCACTCACTAATTCAGCCAGCATTTGAGGAACACCAAATGTGTCTGGCTTGTTACACAGTGGAAATTTAGAGACGGAAGACATAGTTCCTGCATTCTAGAACCTTGCAATCTATTAGGGGAGCCAGATAATCAAACTATGTCATAATTTCATCAGTGGTATGTTAAGAGAAGTAGTACAGTATGGAAGGAAAGACAGAAGAGAGACACCCACTTAGACTAGGAGTTTCAAGAAAGGTTTTTTAGAAGCAGTGATAAAGTCCTTTCTAAAAAGCAAATAGGTATTAGTCAGAAAAGAGGACAGAGAAGATCTTTCCAGGCACAGGCAAGAGCACATGTATAAATACTAGTTAAGGGTTTCTTTTAATTATTGAGGTGAAAATTCATGAGTATATTTAAAAGACAAAGTACATAGCACTTGTTGAGTAACTGGGCACTGATTGGTTTTAAGGTTTTGAACCTGCCTTGGTTATTGGGAAAGAGTGGTATAATTGCAAGAATAGTGGATGCACTAAGAGGTGGAGGTAGGCAAGTGATACTCAGTTTTGGACCTGTGGGTTTTGAGGTACAGTGGGATTTCCATATGGGTGTATGAATGCACAGTTGCGACCTGATGTCAGAGTTTTGGGCTAGAGATTGAGATTTTGGATTCTCCGTAAAAGTAACAGTGAAACCTTAGACACATGGGTAAGATGTCAGGAGAGACTGCAGAACAGAAGGAAACGAGGACTAGAGACAGAGGAAAATAAGATGATACTTCTTTTCCTTTTTAAGGCAGTGTTTATATTAGAGGTTTTTCTTTTTCTTTTTCTTTTTTTTTTTTTTTTTTTTTTTTTTTGTCTTTTGTCTTTTTAGGGCCGCACTCGAGGCATATGGAGGTTCCCAGGCTAAGGATCTAATCAGAGCTGTTGCTGCCGGCCTACACCAAGAGTCACAGCAATGAGGGATCCGAGCCATGTCTGACACCTACACCACAGCTCATGGCAATGCCAGATCCTTAACCCGCTAAGCGAGGCCAGGGATTGAACCCACAACCTCATGGTTCCTAGTTGGATTCGTTTCTGCTGCTCCAAGACGGGAACTCCCCTAAATAAGAGTTTTAAGGGTTTTTTTTTTTCACCCCTCATTTTACTTCAAGGAAATAAAAGGATAAACGAGGAGGAAATATTTGTTAGGAGTTTATATTTATTGAAACTCCAAGATACTAAAAATGTGCCTAGAGTCAAAGATAATTCCGTTTTGGTAATTGTGAAGATAAGGAAGGCTTTCAACAAGGCTTTTTACTGGAAGCAAGAAAAGATTTTCTGATTACCCTCCAATGAATCAGAATGCCCCTGAGAATTCCAGGTAATTTAGGTTTTGCTTGTAAACTATTTTGATTTGCATCTGTTTCATTTTTTATACTTAAAGTTTGTATATTCAGAGTGCCATTGATTTATAAGAACTGTATCTGATTTTTCTCATGTGGAGTATGTTACGTAAAAGATTAAACATTCAACTTTGAAAAGAGCACTTATGCTGTCATAGTTAAGAGGATGTAAGCTTCTTATTTATTACCAATCTCACTTGCTTTCACATCTCTCTCAGACCAAGTACATGTAGTAATAAAATCAAAGAGAAAAGGAAACTAGATCATCTGTTGCAAAGTGGAAAGTGAACTAACTTTCCCGTAGCCATACTATTATTATACAACCTGCTAACAGAGTGTTTCAGGCACTTTGGGAAATAAATGTGATGGCATGCCCCAATCACAGCATGTCTCTCTCCAATGAGGTTCTATGCCTGTAGTGCCTAGCCTTTCTCAGTTAGGTACAGTAATAATAGCTAGTGTTTATCAAAACCTTAAAGAGAAGTTCCTGGCATGGCTCAGTGGTTAATAAACCCAAGTAGTATCCATGAGGATGCAGGTTCCATCCCTGGCCTTGCTCATTGGGTTAAGGATCCAGCGTTGCCGTGTGCGCTGTGGTGTAGATTGCAGAAGCAGCTTGGATCCTGTGTCTCTGTGACAGTGGTGTAGGCTGGCAGCTGTAGCTCCAATTGGACTCCTAGCCCGGGAACCTCCATATCCTGTGGGTAATGCCCTAAAAAACAAACAAACAAACAAAAAACACCCCCCCCCAAAAAAAAAAACTTAAAGCATGCCAGATGTTCTACTTACCACATTTAGTCCTCATAACATTCTTGCCAATAGTGGTGGTTATAAGAGCAATAACTATAGTTTGTCAAGTTTTTAATGTTTTCTAAGCATTGTGATATATAGTTATGTACATTCATTTAATCCTTGCAGAAACTGAGTGTGTTTATCAGTATATTTTTTTTTCCCCCTCTCTAAGCCTCTGAGGAGTTAAGCATCTTGCTCTGCATAGCTGTGGTCAGGGCTTAAACTCAGGTCTCTGAATTCTAAAATCTGTGCTTTTTGTATTATACCTGCTGCCTCACTGTCATTTCCACTGGATGGCAGTGGGGACCACTGACCTCCTTGAAGCTTATGACTGGTACCTAAGCAGTGTTGCTAAAGTAAAATAAAGCAAAAAATTTAGGGCTACCTTGAACCTGGGCTGGTTTACTGTTTTATAGACCCCTCTTCAGAGTATGAGTGCCACCTGCTGGAAGGTTATAATGTATCTATGTGCTTGTAAGGTCCTTCCCTAAAGCTTGTCACAGGAGTGAAAGTGTCAGGTGTCAAAATGCTAATTCTTAAATTTCAGCTTAGGAATGCTGGGGCATTTTGAAGTTAGGTGAATCTCCTGTTTGCTACCAAGTACATTTCCTCATTTATCTTCCTTTTTTTTTTTTTTTTTGTAGGGAGGGGAGGGTTACACATTAAAAAATGTTACACTCAATGAATGCATTCTAAAAATAAAGCTTTCTAAAAATAAAGATCAATGGTCAAATGAATCATTCTGTTACATATTACAGATCAAATGCGAATAAAAAATTGGATTTACTTTGAGATAAGTGAGTTATTGAAGCATAAGAGGACCCTTTCCTTTTAGATACTCTGAAAAAGGAATCTGGAAGCCCTGGGGCATCAGAGACTTGGCGAACAAAAAGTGCGGATGAAACAGGAAGAAAGATGGGTGGATTAAAATACAAACAGATTCTGTAATTGATAGTGTAGCATAAGAGTTCCCAAATGGAGTCAGGATCCTCAATAGTGCTTTAGAGAACAAAGTTTAGGATTACAGCTTTAGATTGTTATATGTTTAGGACAGTGAAAAGCGGACATTTTTTATAGTCACTTATATGCCCTGGAAGGGGAATCAGAAAAAGTCTTTGCATGCCCGTTGCACATTTTTCATTAGGCTCCTTTGGGATCATGTTAGTAATCTGTAAGTATCTGGAAGAGATATTATCTCTTAGTGTGGGGTTTTGACAGGAAAATCATGCTATAGTTAACTGCTCTTTATGTGATTAAGGCATATTTGTAGTTGCATGATGTCATGTTGAACAAATATTTGTGTGACAAGAGATTAAAGTCCATTGCCAAGATGTGATATTGCCAAGAGTTCAGGAAAGTACCAGCGCGATCATCATCTCTTTCTTTTATCCTTTTTCAGATCAAATGTGAAAGAAGCTTCACTAGCACGATAGTATCTTAGCGGGTAGATTTCTGAAGAGAAAGGGCTTGTGTGTGTGTGTCTATGTGTGTGTGTGTAAATTATATGAGTAATGCTCAGTATAGAAAATGCATCAAGTAGAAGAATAGGAAGAAAGAAAAATCACACAATCCCATTCCCTAGAGATAACTATATTAACATTTTGGTATAGTTGCTTTTTTATAAACATTTAATATTTTGCAGCCTTTCATTTATTTTAATTTTTAATATTTTAAGAAGAGAAAAGCATATTGACTTTATTTGATGTTAATTTTTGTGTGACATAGTGGCCTCCCTAGAAAAGAAATGAAGATGCCAAGAAATAAGTCAACCTGATATGCCATTTTTAACCAAGAGCCATAAATTGTAGAGACGTGACAAGACAAAGGGTTTGCAAACTGTGGGAAGGTAAATATGTAGGGGAAACTAATGAAAGATAAGGCCTCTATTAGCATGGTTTGTTTGTGTTGATCCATTGCAGGGCCGACTTTCTGTCTTCTTCATGGTCATAAAACTTCCCTGGGAGAGGGGATTTATGGCAGTCCTCATTTCTCAGAGTTTCTACTTTCAGTCCCATAAGGGAAGCTCCAGGAAGGCTCCTTTCTGCATCTGCTGACTTTCCAATGCCTTCAGCTCCGAATCATTCTTATGCCAAAGTATCATATTTTGGGGTGGCCCATTCTGATCCCCTTCACCCTCCTCCAAAGTAAAAGATGAAATTTAAATCTGAGGGAGGCAAAGAAAGGGGAAATTCTGTATCAACTTGCTTGGTTAGGAAAAAACACAACACATTGTTTTCCTCTCTGATTTTTTTTTTTTTTTTTAAACTGAAGTATAGTTGACCCGCAACACTAATCTTAGTTCCAGGTGAACAACATAGTGATTTGATATTTCTAGACATTGTAAAACCATCATCGCACCCCCTTTCTATATTACATCACAGTATTACAGCATTAAAGCCTAAGTCTTTTCTCATGTATTTAAAAACTCTTGGCTACAGCAGAAATGATCTCAACATTGTAAATCAACTATACTTCAGTAAAACTTTAAAAGATGAAAAGCAACTCTTGGCATCCGTATTTGAGACTGTGATATGTGGCTATACCATAATTTACTCATCAGTTTTTCTTTTCTTTTTTTTTTTAATGAATTTTATTATATTTATAGTTGTACAGCGATCATCACAACCCAGTTTTTCAGCATTTCCATCCCAAACCCCCAGTGCATCCACTCGTCAGTTTTTCTTAATATTGAAGAAAATCGTGCTGTTTATTGTTTTTGTTTGTTTCTTCAGTAAATAGCAATAGAGAAATTTACTTTTTTATTTGTTTGTTTCAGTAAATAGAGAATACATTTTTGTGTATTCTGTGGCATTTGTTTAGGGCCTAGCATATTTGGTTTTGCTAGCCTTGAAAGTAAGCAATGATTTAATTAATCTCTGCTTTAGTTTCTCAAGTGTGGCTCCCTTTGTTCCCTGTTCCTGTGTATCATTTTCTTCAGGATTTTGTAGCATTTATTGCATTTGCATACCTTTCAAGGCACACCCTCATGGTACCTCTTTGCTTTTACAGTTCTGTACCGTTAAATATCTCACCCAGAGCTATTAGGAGCTATGCTTATGCTCTTTACATCAAGCCAGCATGCTAAAAATTTTGCTAGAGTGGTGCTGGTTGAGAGAAAAATTCCTTTTTAAGCCTAAAGTAAATGTAGCTTGTGGAAAGTTAGAGTCCCTAAGATAACTATTTTAGACATAGTCTATTCAATTTATTAAAAAACAAAACAATTTAAAATACCTTTTGAAAGAAGAGCAATGTTTTATAATATTTCAAGCTATTTACTGGTTGATTTTGTAAGAACCAGGTCAGTTCAGTAGATTTTTTTTTGACAGACATTTATTGAGCACTTACTAGTGCTAGGTACCATTTTAAGCACTGGGGATCTAAAAGCAACAGAAATTTTCCCTTCATGGAGCTTATATGTTAATGGAGAGAGACAGACAATAAAAAACATAAAATAAATAAACAATACCGGGTCCACCATTTGTTAAATGAAATCTTGGGAACAGGTGTATTTTGGATACAGTTTCTTTTAATTTTGGAAAGACAGTGTTTTTATATATATTACAAAATATTATAAAACATATATATTATAAAAATATAATATATTACCTAATACCCAGGAGAAATTCTGGTGTAGTAATCAAACTTTTTATTAATATTTATTTCATGATAAAAATGTGAGCATTCACACTCGGTGGGCTAAATAAAGGCAATAGCAGCTTTATGTCAGTGCAAATATTTCTATAAAATGAGTATTAAAGGGTAATTTTCAAAATAGGTAAAATTACGACTGTGATGCAGATATAAAAGAAACACATTTTATTTATCTATTTATTTTTTGGGGGGCCCTCACCCTCGGTATGTGGAGGTTCTCAGGCTAGGGGTCGAATCGGAGCTCAGCTGCCGGCCTACACCACAGCCACAGCAACGCAGAATCTGATCCACGTCTGTGACCTACACCACAGCTCATGGCAATGCCAGATCCTTAACCCACTGAGCAAGGCCAAGGATCGAACCCACAACCTCACGGTCACTAGTGAGACTCGTTTCTGCTGTGCCACAATGGGAATTCCAAAAGGAACACATTTTAAAGATTTTATTTAACTCATTATTTTGTTAATGCATTTTCAACTTTTTTTTTCTTTTGTCTTTTTAGGGCCACACCCACGGCATATGGAAGTTCTCAGGTTAGGGGTCGAATCAGAGCTGCAGCTGCCAGCCTATGGCACAGTCACAGCAACGCCAGATCCGAGCTGCATCTGCGACCTACACCACAGCTCAAGGCAAAGTCAGATTCTTAAGCCAGTGAGCAGGGCCAGGGGTGGAACCCATGTCCTCATGGAAACCATTTGGGTTCATTACCACTGAGCCACAACAGGAACTTCTTATTTAACTTTTTAAGTGAAAGAACCAAGTAGATGTTATAACCCATTCAAAGTAGAATCCATAGGACAGACATATTTATAAATCAGGACTATTAAAATGACATGCAACAAATTCAGGCAAAACTTTCATCTTCTACGATATGAGAGGGAAGTCAACAAACATCTACTGGACAGGACAGAATTTGTTGTAGATAGACAAGAACTATTCTGCATTATTGTCAGTTTCCTATAATGTACAGAGTTGTAAAATAGCTTCCATAGAATCAGAATCAGATGACCTGAAAGGCTCTGCCTTTGACAGTGCATGTTTTCCATTGAAGTGTAAATTTTTTTTCTTACCTGAGTTACTAGAAAGCTTTTGGTTTTCTGAGCTCTCTAGAATGAAAGATAAGGGCTATAGTGCTATTGTATGTTTGATGTGACAGTACTTTGCAGGGGGGGTGGTAATAATTAAATGCAGAGGGGTGATTATAATTTTAAATAGAAGGGCTGGAGAGGACCTGAGGGGGTGACATTGAAGACTGAGTCAAAGTAGATGAGATTTTTTTTTTTTTTTTTTGCCTGAGTAACTGGAATGGTGGAGTTGCTATTAACCGAAATGGGGAGAGAGCAGTTGGGGTAGAGAGCAGGGGAGATGGAGATCACAACCTCAGGACTGGCCTTTAGGGGTTCAAGTAGAGATGCTGAGGCCCTTAGAACCCCTTAGCTGGGGTTCAGGGAATATGTGTGGGCTTGAAATAAACATTTGGGAGTTAATGTGTATAGGTGACATTTAAAGCCTGCAAACTAGATGAGATCACTTAAAAAAGCTCCTTCTATATGCCAGGCATTGTGCTAGTCCATGTAGAGATAAATTAAAAATTGCCTCTGGAGTTCCTCTTGTGGCTTAGCAGGTTAAGAACCCGACTAGTATCTGTGAGGATGTGGGTTTGATCCCTGGCCTCGCTCAATTGATTAAGGATCCAGTGCTGCTACAAGCTGAGGCATAGGTTGCAGAACTGTGGCTTGGTTCTGGCATTGCTGTGGTTGTGGCCTAGGCTGGCAGCTGCAGCTCTGATTGAACCCCTAGCCTGGGAACTTCCATGTGCCCACAGGTGTGGCCCTAAAAAGAAAAAAAAAAAAAATTGCCTCTGTCCTCAAGGAGCTTATGGTCCAGTAGGAGAGGCAGATGTAAACAGTTAAGGCAAAATGAAAGTATACTAACATAAATACACATAAATTACAGATTATTTGGTGAGGTCAAATCTGAATCATCCAGGAGTTCCCTGGTGCTCTAGTGGTTAGGACTTGGTGCTTTCACTGCTGTGTTCCAGGTTCGATCCCTGGTCTGGGAACTAAGATTCCCACATTAAGCCACTGCATGCCAGGGCCAAAAAGAAGAAAAAAAAAAAATCTGAGTCATCCTAAACTCTATCACTCTCAAAGCCACTTGTTCAGTGGCCCCACCGTGAGATGTACAAAAGATAGTCACAGTCTGGTACCTTTTACATCAGCTGGCCTTTTCACTAATCTGCTACACCCAGCATGTTTCCACTGATATTGGAAAAACTCACTGGTGACACGTCGGCATGGCTTACAACTCTCTGCGTTATTTGGCCTTTGTCTTATTTCTTGCTTTGTTCCTTGCTCTGACCATAGTGACAGAGATGATTGGGATTCTGGTAACATCTTTCTGGCATCATCTTTAATAAAACAAGGCCTGTGGAGAATTACTCTCTGGAGCCCTTAAACCACAATTGCCAATCAATAGCCATATCAAAGAATGCATCGAAGCCCATGTTCCCACACTGACTACCTGAGTTAGTATTCTGCCTCACTTGGCTTTGTGTTTTTTTTTTTTTAATCGAAGTATAGCTGATATACAATACTATATAAGTTATAGGTGTGTAATACAGTGGTTCACAATTTTTAAAGATTATTCTCCATTTATATTTATTATAAAACATTGGCTATATTCTCTGTGTTGTGCAATATGTCCTTATAGCTTATTTTATACATAATATTTTGTACCTCTTAACCTCTTACCCCTGTGTTGTCCCTTCTTTCCTCTCCCTACTACTACCCACTTGTTTGTTTTATATATCTGTAAGTCTGCTTCTTTTTTGTTATATTCGCTGGTTTGTTGTATTTTTTAGATTCCACATGTAAGTGATACAGTGTGTTTCTCTGTCTGACTTATTCACTTAGCATAATGCCCTCCAAGTCCGTTCATGTTGCTGTAAATGGCAGAATTTTCTTCTTTTATGGCTGCAGCTTTGTATTTTTGAAATACTACTCTGGCTGTAGAGCGAAAAATGAATTAAGAGAGGGAACAAAACAGACACAGGCAACATTCGATTGCTGTTTCTTAGCCTTAACTTGCCTTCACATTGATATTTAGTGACTTACAAAGACCTGTAGGGCAGAAATGGCTAACAAGTATGCAGGAATGGAAAGTTTATGTTGCTGTAAAATGCAAATTTGAGGATTAGGGGAAATTTTCTAGTAAATGTATGTAGTTGCACACTTTACACTTTTAGCTCCTGTACATTTTATTATAATGTAACCTGAGGAGTTCCTGTTGTGGTACAGTGGAAACAAACTTGACTAGAATCCATGAGGATGTGGGTTTGATCCCTGGCCTTGCTCAGTGGGTTAAGGATTTGGCATTGCCATGAGCTGTGGTGTAGGTTACAGATACGCTCTCATTTGGCATTGCTGTGGCTGTGGTATAGGCTGGCAGCTGCAGCTCCCATTCAACACCCAGCCTGGGTACTTCATATGCCACAGGCGGCCCTAAAAAGCAAATAATAATAACAATAATAATGATAATAGTAATAGTAATAAAATGTAACTTGAATGGCAGTTCCTCAAAAAAACTAAACAGAATTACTATTGGATCCAGCAATTCCACTTTGGAGTATGTAAAATAATTGAAAGCAGGGACTCAAACAGATATGTGTGTATCAGTCTGCAAGGCAGCACTATTCATGCTAGCCAAAAGGTGGAATCCACCCAGATGTCCATGGGGTGATGGAGAAAATGAATGAATAAGCAAAATGTAGTACCTGCATATAATGAAGTATTATTTAGCCTTAAAAAGGAAGGAAATTCTAACACATACTGTAACATGGATGCATTTTTAAGACTTTATAAGTGAAAGAAGCCAGACACAAAGGAACAAATATATTGAACAATTCCATTTATATGCGGTACTTGGAATAGCCAACTTTATAGAGATAGAAACTGGAAATGTGGTTACCAGGGGCTGGGATTGGGAGATGTTGTGTAATGGGCCAAGTGTCAGTTTGTCATGATGAAAATGTCCTTGAGAAAGGATATAGCAATGGTTGTTGCACAATAATGTGAATGTTCTTAATGCCACTGAACTGCACACTTAAAAATGGTTAAAACGGTAAATTTTATGTTAAGCGTATTTTAGTATAAAAAAGTGACCCGGAAATACATGGAACTGTAAGAAAGAACAAGAAAGATGTCTATAGCTAATATTGGACTGATAGCAAGAGACTTCCAAGATAAAGTACTATCTTTTGTGTAAATATTCACATTTGCTTTTATTTGCATAAAAATGCTGGAAAGATTAACAAGCAATTAATAAAAGTTGTTACTTCTAGGAGGCAAGAGGGCCTGTGGTCACTGGGGACAAGACTGGTAGTGAGGCATATCAATGTATATTCTTTTATGTGCTTTTTTTTTTTTTTTTTTTTTTTTTTCTTTTCTAGCCACACCTGTGGTATGTGGAAGCTCCCAGGCCAGGGATCGAACCTGCATCACAGCAATACCCAAGTCACAACAGTGACAACACTGGATCCTTAATCTGATGAGCCAGCAGGGAACTCTGTTCTTTCATGAACCTTTGATTTTTGAACTATGTAAATGTATTTATTCAAAGTAATGTTTAAACATTGGACTTTAGGTAGATTCATTGTAGAGGTAACAGTAATTTGTAGTCACAAAATTGCTAGATGTGACATCCCCTCCCCTGGACAAGTGGGAGGCCTGTGCCAGTGTTTGGTGTTGCAAGAGCCTGGTTTAGATGTAGAAGTGAGTTTCACCTTTCCTTCCACTGCAGGCAGCAAAAAGAACATATTTTTGGTAGATACTTAATAAAATCAAACTCTTCAAGTTCATCAGTACCAAGAGAGAGAGGCAGACAAGTCACTGTGTCTGGAGCAAGGACTAGTACCAGGGTCCAAGTGCTTGAAGGTTGACCATGGCAAGTGGGGTCATCATTAAACACATGATTTGACTGAGCTTGGGAGCTAAAGCATTCAATAACAACAAGCAGGAAACTATCTGGATAGAGCTCTGCATTCCTCCAGAATGCCAGTTTCTCTGATTCCACCATTAATTTGGAGCATATTATGAGTATCATCTGTATCTGAAGCCAGAATCAGGACTGCTTAACCTTTCTTAGGCCAAAATGAGAGAACTGTGAAATCTATCACTGAAAATAGTAAAGAAATGGATAACTGGAAATGGTCTATAAAAGTTCCAGAGATGGAGTTCCCATCGTGGCTCAGTGGAACGAAATATGACTCGCATCCATGAGGATGCAGGCTCAATCCCTGGCCTTGCTCAGTAGGTTGAGGATCAGTCGTTGAGTGAGCTGTGGTGTAAGGTCACAGATGTGGCTCGCATCTGGTGTTGCTATGGCTGTGGCAACCTTATGAAGTACACAGAAGGTGAGCTTAAGTGTAATAAAAATAACTTGATCAAAGCCAGATATTAAAAAAAAAAAGGCTTGGATTCAACTAGATCCTTCCGATTTCAAAATCCTTGCTTTTTCCACTTCAGCTAATAAAGTCCTTGTCTTCAGTTCCCACAACATGGAGGGAAGTCAGACATACAAACAGATCAACAGGGCAGAGAAAAACAAATTGCTTAGCCATTCTAATAACTTTAAATGAGTAGAGCATACCTTGAGTGCCTGTGATGTTAGAGTCATCTGATCCCTGTCTCTGAAACTTTTATTTATTTATTTATTTATTCAGTCTTTTTAGGGCCGCACCCGCAGCATATGGAGGTTCCCAGGCTAGGAATCGAATCAGAGCTGTAGCCACTGGCCTACAACTCAGCCACAGCAACGCCAGATCCGAGCCATGTCTGCGACCCACGCCACAGCTCACAGCAATGCTGGATCCTTAACCCACTGAGCGAGGCCAGGGATCAAACCTGCATCTTCATGGATGCTAGTGAGGTTCGTTACTGCTGAGCTATGACGGGAACTCCAAGAGAAAGATATTTATGTATAATCATCTTGCACATAGAAAGTACTCAATAGGAGATTTGTCCCCTCTCCTTTTTTGTATCTTCCACAGAGCTTTGCATTTAAAAGGTATTTGAAATATTTATCGAATTGAGTATGTTTCTATCTATTAAGTATGAACCCTGCCTGGTTAAGGACAGCCTGAGGCAGGCATATTTATAAGGCTTTCACCTTGAGCAGCTCATGTTATTGTTGCTAAATATTTTATCAAGCAGCTGCTTGTATGTGCCAAGTACTGAGTTTTCACTTGCTGATCTGCTCTATCTTTCCTTCTTATTATCAGAGTTCAGCTTGAAGCTGCTACTTCTTAACGATTTCTTAACTTCTGCAACAGGAACATTTACAGAACCTAATCTCTACACTAATTCTTTTATCAGTGGGTTTGACAGTTGTTCCCTTACACTCACTACTCTTCTAAAAATCCTCAATCTTATGCTCTAGGCATGGATAAGTTAGGGATTTTTAAGTATCTTTCCTTCTTTTTTCAAATGTTTATTGAGCACATATTGTGCTGGAGTCACTATAAACAGTACTCCTGCTTCCCCAGAAGCCCAAATACACATAGAAAAAGGATTGGAAAGGTATGTGCCAAGATGTTGACAGAGCTTGTCTTTTAAGCAGTGGTATTTGGGTGTTTTTGTGTGTTTTTTGTTTCTGTCTTTTTGAGGCCGCACCCATGGCATATGGAGGTTCCCAAGTTAGGGGTCAAATCGGAGATGTAGCCACCAGCCCACGCCACAGCCACAGCAATGTGGGATCTGAGCCATGTCTGCGACCTGTACCACAGCTCATGGCAACGCCAGATCCTTAACCCACTGAGTGAGGCCAGGGATTGAACCTGCATCCTTGTGGATTCTAGTTGGGTTTGTTAACTGCTGAGCCATGACAGGAATGCCTAGATTTTTTTTTTTTAATGTTGCTTATCTAGATTATCTAAATTTTAAAAATTTCCTTTTGAAGTTATAGGATGTGCATCATTCTCCCACTCCTCGCTGACAGGCTGGTGACCTCTCTCTTCCTCTTTCATTTAGCTTTTGCGAGAATTGAAGCATCCTAATGTGATTGCACTGCAGAAGGTGTTCCTTTCTCATAGTGACAGGAAGGTGTGGCTGCTGTTTGATTATGCAGAACATGATCTGTGGGTAAGTCAACACTCACTTTATTTTATATGAAGAAATAAATGTATGCACTTACATATTGCTAAGGCACAGAAAGGAAAACTTGCTATGCTGACCATAGTTCAAAATAAATATACTAAAAGCAAATTTTGATTTAAAAGAATTAGAGCAATAAACATTAACCCCCTCTTTTACTGTGAAGTTAGTATTTGTAACATTCAGAAATTTCACTTCAAAAACATTGTTACTGAGGGGGAGATTATAATTTTATGCAGGAAAAATGGCAATTTACTAATTGTGCATTGAAAGTTCCTTTTTTTTTTGTGTGGTACACACAGTTGTTGAAATTTAACCAGTTATGTACTTGTGAATAGTTTCTGTCTCTAAGTTAAGATCAGTCTCTTGCAGCATTTTGCCATTTAAACCAGCTCCACTAAATAGAATACATACGGTTTTATAACTATTAGGAATGTTTCTATCAATATATAAAAGAAGCCAAAAATTCTAGTTTCACATATTTAAAGTTAGGAATCAGAGCATTTAAACATTTTATCCCAGGATTTGCTAAAAGCAAAAAAATTCAAACAGCAGTAAGTTCAAATTTTGGATAATTATTAATTTTGATTCAATATAATATGGTTTGTCATCTGTATAAATTACAAATCTTTTTAAGAATAACTTTTAGAAACTCATAAATCTTGAAGGAGTTTTCAGAACTTATGTTTATACAGCAGATATTGACAAGAACCTCCTCTTTCATGGATCTTCAGTACCCGTTTTGACATGTTTTGGACAAGGATGGGTTAAAGATAGAGGTGGATGTAGGGGTGTGGGGGCAGGTAGAATTTTTTCTCTTTCATTACAATGTTTTTGTAGTGAAAAACACCCACAATCTAATATATGTACATAAAAATTTGAATATGGTGATTGAATTGTGTTTATTTCAATGAGATTGAATTCCCTGTTTTTCTCTCCCTCCCCCTTTCTAGTGATTTGCTATTTATTTATTTATTTTGCTTTTTTAGGGCCGCACCTACAGCATGTGGAAATTCCCAGGCTAGGGTCTGAATTGGAGCTACTGCTGCCAGCCTACTCCACAGCCACAGCAATACAGGATCTGAGCCGCATCTGCTACCTACACCACAATTCACGGAAACACCACATCCTTAACCCACTGAGCAAGGCCAGGGATTGAACCCTCATCCTCATGGATACCAGTTGGATTGTTTCCTCTGTGCCACAATGAGAACTCCCATGATTTGCTGTTCAGTATTGACTACAAGAATATATTCTAACTTCATTATGTACTAGGAAAAGGCAATTTTCCAATAATTCTAATATACATATAGTCAGTGATGTTACCCAGACACACTAAGTACTAACTTTTATAGAATAGTAAAGATTTACAGTTTTTTTCTTTTTGTTTATTTTTTCTTTCTGTTAGTAGAGAATACAACTAATACTATTTTAGGCAGGTTTTTAAATATCATTGCTTTTTAGTTCTTGGTTTTATTTAATGAAAATCTTAATGGTTTCAGCAAATGTAGGCATTATAACCACATAAATATTGTCACATTCATGCTCAATGCAGATTCTGTTTTGGTTTTATCTTATTATTCAAATTATTTTTTGTGTGTCTCATTATTGGCTTTTAACAAGTAATCTTAAAATGTAGAGAATTTGGAGTTCCCATTGTGGCACAGTGGAAACGAGTCCGACTAGGAACCATGGGGTTGCAGGTTCAATCCCTGGCCTCACTCAGTGGATTAAGGATCTGGTGTTTCCGTGAGCCGTTGTGTAGGTTGCAGATGTAGCTGGGATCTGGTGTTGCTGTGGCTCTGGCGTAGGCAGCCAGCTGTAGCTCCGATTAGACCCTTAGCCTAGGAACCTCCATATGCTGCAAGTGCAGCCCTAAAAAGATAAAAAAGAAAAAGAAAAAAAAAGAATGTAGACAATTTATTGCAACCTTGATTGTGTTTTATTGACACAGGCAAAGACTATATGTTATTATATTTTTTTTAAATTTTCAGCATATTATTAAGTTTCACCGTGCATCAAAAGCAAATAAAAAGCCCATGCAGCTGCCGAGATCTATGGTTAAATCATTACTTTACCAGATTCTTGATGGTATCCATTACCTCCATGCAAATTGGGTGCTTCACAGAGATCTGGTAAGTATGATTCTTTTAAATTGATCAATTTTTTTCCCTTTCTTTTTAAAAATATCTTTTTTTCTTGGTACAATTATGATGAAGGTTAAATATAGAAAAATTTGAAAATGAACAGAAGCAAAAAAGAAGGAAATAAAAATCACCCATAAGCCTATGATCAAAAGATTACCATTATTAACATTTGATGTCTGTTCTTCTACAGCTATAAAGTCTGTAGTTTCAACAAATGATTGGAATAATATTGATGGAACGGTCATGGCAACGAGTACTTTTTGATTCTTTTTGTTTTTGTAATTTTGCTCATCATTAGCAAAAACATTATTAATTAAAGACTGGGTTCCTGGGAGTTCCCATTGTGGCTCAGTGGGTTTAAAACCAGACTAATATCCATGAGGATGCAGGTTCAGTCCCTGGCCTCCCTCAGTGGGTTGAGGATCCAGTGTTGCCTGCAAGCTGCAGCATAGGTTGCAAATGCAGAGCAGGTAGCAGATGCTGCTGGGATCCAGCACTGCTGTGGCTGTGATGTAGGCCAGGCAGCTGTGGCTCTGATTCGACCCCTAGCCTGGGAACTTCCATATGCCACAGGTGGAGCCCTAAAAAAGAAAAAATTGGGGGGGGGAGGAAAAAGCATAAAAGACTGTTCTCATTGTTTTTCAAAACTAAACTGAAATAATGACAATGCATCCAGTAAACAGAATGTTGTTAGTATTAACAACAAGTACATGAATACATCTAATGGGGGAATGTACTTATTAGGCATATTAGCCACAATTAAAATGTTTGATTTTATTTTTTTACTCACTGTACAAATAACATAGGGTTAATGTCAAATTATATGCTATTCATCTTTTCATTGTTAATCCTTTTAGTTCATGTTGATGAATTTTTTTTCTGTTACTTTATTTTTCAGACATTGGGTACTGAGTAGCTTTCATACCCATGAGTTTACAATTGGAAGCTTTATTTTGCAACCCCCTCACTCCCCGCCAAAGTGGTTTCATGATTACTTATTCCTTAGGATTTTCAAGATTCTAGGGATATGGTAGGAATAAATTTAAGTCGATTCCATTTTTTTGTTTAATCAAGGACAAGTATTTATTATAGAAAGGAATGAATATACAAGGAGATCTAGATAGTACTCCTTGCTACCTTGTCAGTCAGGCCTAGTCATTTGGTTTGACCACCTCTTGCTGTGGCACTGAAGTTAAATTGGAGCCAAATGAAAGGGCCCACAAAGATGCATTTACCATTTCAGCAGAAGCAATTCACCTCATAATTTTAAACTATGGTTCTCAAAGCCTTCCACCTGTCCACTTTACCATTCCCATGAATGAGCAGGTTTTTAAATCGTTCCTGGGTACATGAGATCGTTCTAGGTCAAAATCTCCTTCATGAATTGTTTTAGATTTTAATTTGCCATATACTTAATGTAGCTTAAGTGAGTTATACTTTTCATCTTTGAATCATTGATCAGAATCCTTTACTAAAATCTTTAGTAAATTAGTAAATTATTCTCAACTCTTCTCTTTTTTCATAAAATTGTTTATTTTTGTTCTAAATAGCATAGATTAACATATTTTATTTGTGATGTCATCGCCTGGATATCTAGTGGTATTAATACCCAGTATGAACAGGGCTGGGTTTTCTCCCATCTAAATTTACTGCTGCTTTAGTGTCCTCTATTTTGGTTATGGCACTACCCTTCTTCTATTCTCAAACTTTTTTTTTCTTTTTTTTTTTGCTTTTTAGGGCCACATCTGCAGCATATAGAAGTTCCCAAGCTAGGGGTCTAATCAGAGCTGCAGCTTCTGGCCTACACCATAGCCACAGCAATGCCAAATCCAAGTCACATCTGCGACCTACACCACAGCTCACAGCAACACTGGATCCTTAACCCACCGAGCAAAGCCAGGGATCGAACCTGCATCCATGGATTCATTTCTGCTGTGCCATAATGGAATTCCTCACAACTTCTTTTACCCCTTCAGACCCTTATAATTTACATCCAGAACTTGCCTAGTCCTGTCAGTTTCACCTCTAAAATATCTCTGCCATTCATCTGTTTCCATTCCTAGTGCCCCATTCCTAGTTCAGGCCTTTATTATCTTTTTCTGTAGTGCTAGCCTTTTAACTTGTCTCCATGTCAGCAATCACTTTCCCTTCCAGTCCATTCTAAACCTTCTATATAATTACTCATGTCCTGCTCAAGAACTTTAGAATAGTTCCTCATTAATTCCGGACTAAAGCTCTAGGGTTTTTTTGGCTTTGAGTTCTTATCAGGTATAGCTCCAACTGCCTTTAAAATTTTTCTTCTATATCCCTATGATCTTTCCTTACACTGTACGATTGAACTATTACTTGTTTTCTGGATCCTCCTGAGAGTTCCTGCCTCAGTGGCCTTTATTTGTCCTGTCTTAAACCCACCCCTTACCCCATCTCTATGAATTTAAATATTACCTGACATTTGGGACCCGCACAAATGTTAAAACTTATCCTCATATCCATCCCTACTTGGAAATAATCTCTCCTTCTTGTTGGTTGCTGTTGTACTTCATCTTTACTTCTCTTAGGGCAATTATCTATTAGTGCTCTAGTAATTTAAATAGATTTAAACATCATCTAGAACATCAGCTTATTCAGAGAGTAGGGTCTCTGATTCATTTTGGTGTGCTACTGCTCCAGTACACAACAGGTGTTAAGAAAATCTTTCCTTAGTGAATGAATATCAGGAGCAATACTGATTGTTACGGCATGTTTTTGGATCAGGTAACATACGTACTCAGCACACTCCCAAATAAACTTTTATTATTTCTTTCTATTTGCAAAGCATGGAGAGATGAGGACAGAACAAATATGACTGTGTCAAAGACCTTCTTAGGGGTTTGATAGTCTGAGAGAAGAAATATGATCTAGACACAAACAGTTATAAGATAGAATGTGATATGGCAATGTGAGAAGTACAGGCTGAAAGCTTCTCAGGGTTAGAAGAGGTTCTGAGTTGGGGGATAAGGGCGAGTTTCAGAGAGGTGCCATTCAAGCTGGACTTTGAAGGAAGAGCGGAATTTAAATAGGGATGTGAGAGATGAGGGCAACCTAACGGAGCGTTGGATATAAAACTTCTGAGGTGAGAATGTACTTGAATTATCCCATAAAGAGTGTGTAGCTCTGACTGGCTCAGAAATGGCTAAGGTGAATTAGGGTGGTATGAAGGAAGATAGTATGAAGTAGTATGACGCCTGATTGAGGAAGGCCCTACATATCCAGTTAGGGACTTTGTTGGTTAAGTACTAAAAGTTTGTGGGCAACAGAAAAAGTTTGTTTTTTTTCCCCAAATTAAATTATTTTTCTCCATTAAAGCAGCCACTGCTGATTATTATTACCTCATCCGTAGCATGAACACAATATTGAATATGTGTTCTGAATGTGGTTCTGACCTAGTATAATACTGGGTTTATATTTTTCCCACACATTCACCCAATGCCTCTACTCCTTAAGTAAGTAACTCTAATAAGATTTGGAACTTTATGCCAGTAGGAATATCATCTGTGACAGCTTCCTCAGTTCTTTCACTGATCACGAGTCCTGCTGTCTGGACCATACTGTTACATTATTATGGTTTTGCCAAAGTATTTTCAGGAGTAGAAGCCTAAAACTGTATGTTTATTTTATATTCAGTAGTACATATAGAAATATAAAGTATATCAAGTATGAGTCTGGTTAAAAGGAATATGATAGGGACATGTAAAAATTTATTTTTTCTTGTGTAAACCTAAGAATAGAGTTGCAGTTTCAGTCAATGTGTAGGTTTTTTTTTTGTTGTTGTTGTTGTTGTTATTTTTAGCTAGCATTCTACTGTAAGCAAGATCTTGCCCTTCTCTCTTATTTATTTATTTATTTTTTAGGGCCGCACCTGTGGCATATGGAAGTTCGCAGGCTAGGGGTTGCATTGGGGCTGTAGTTGCCGGCCTAAACCACAGGCCCATAGTAACTAGCAACTCCAGATCTGAGCCACATCTGAGACCTCCACCACAAGTCATGGCAACACCAGATCCTAAACCCACTGATTGAGGCCAGGGATGGAACCCTTGTCCTCATGGTTACCAGTGGGGTTTGTTTCTGCTGAGTCACACCAGGAACTCCATTGTTTTTTTGTTTGTTTGTTTGTTTGTTTGTTTGTTTAAATGCTTCATTTCCTATTACTATAAGAAGTCTAGCTTTACACTATTTGTGAGTTACAACTGTTTCACAGTATGTACCGTCTCTGAGTTTCCATTTTGTGTGAGAAACCTAGGAAATTCATACAATTAAAGGTGTTAGAGTAAATATAAACTTGCATGGAATAGTATAACTGAACAAATTTTAAAAAAGCAGTGTTTTGGACTCCACACACAAAAGCATTACATTATCAGTAAGGTTGGTGTTTTTAAATTGTGATTGATTTCATATCTAGAACAGTATTTTAATTATGTCATTTGTATCCAAAATTTAATACAGAAATAGAGAATTTAAATAAAAAATCACCAAGAAAGCTTACTTATATTGAGGAATTGCTTTAAAAGGAAAGGAGAAAAGGATCTAAATATATTCATCTTAGTGGAGAGACAGTGAAATAGAGACATAAATCTATAAATAATTGGGAACTTGTAAACACCAAGGGAGAGAAGCTGTATTTTAATTTTATAGCAGGATATAGCTGAGAGTAAGAAGATGAAATATGGGATGACTCATTTTTATGGGATTGCTATTCTGGTAGATTGGAAGAATGCCAGGATATAGTTTATCTCTTTTTCAAAATTATGAGCTTCTTGAGAGCAAGGTTCATATCTCACTAATTTTTGTATTCCTCACGTTGGCATATTGTTTGTACTCATAAGTTACTTGAATTGAATTTTAGCAAAGCATCTGGCTGTTCCATGTTATTCTTTAGCTAAGGTAGAAATATGTTGGCTAAATGATAGTATTGTTAAGTGGATTTATGGCCTCTTAGTTATAGAATATTGCTACTGGATCAGTGGCATAAACTGAACTGTAAGTTTAACTCTTTTTTACTTTCATGTCTCTGCACCTAGCAGATGGTAAATGCTAAATCTTTATTGAGTAAAGGATTTGAACGAATGCTTCAGGGCCCTCACTCTAGTTCTGTCTTTTAAAAAAGTACTGTGAAAGTCCCATCCCAAAACTCTAAGTTGAGGTTTGAAGGTAATTATTGTTCACAGTAGTGGGTGTGTACAGTGGGTATTTTGACGTCCATAGGCAGAAACGACTAGTCTTTGGTCTATAAACATGGTACATGGAAGTTTTCTGAGATCCAGTTAAGGTAGAAAATAATTTTATATCCAGTAATATTTGGAGATTTGTTTTTAATTAACATGACTTAACATTTTTGGATTGTCAAAAAGTCACTTCTGTTATAGACCTAAAGACTTACTTATTCTATCACAGTTTAATAATAATAAAACTTGTCAATACTTAGCAAGATATGATATAATTCAGTTCATTAAAGAAAATGAGGCAGCTGGAGTTCCCGTTGTGGCGTAGTGGTTAACGAATCCAACTAGGAACCATGAGGTTGCAGGTTCAATCCCTGGCCTTGCTCAGTGGGTTAAGGATCCGGCGTTGCCGTGAGCTGTGGTGTAGGTTGTAGGCACAGCTCAGATCTGGCATTCCTGTGGCTCTGGCGTAGGCCGGCTGCTATAGCTCCAATTAGACCCCTAGCCTGGGAACCTCCATATGCCGAGGGGTGCAGCCCTAGAAAAAGACAAAAAAATAAATAAATTTTTTAATCTGAGATCTCAAAATCTCCCATATTATAACAACTAAGCAAGACTAAAACACTAAAACATTATTAAAATGCCTGCAAAATGCTGGATGATGGCCACAGTAAGATTTTAAGGGTTTCTTTGAAATAAAAACCAGTGAAGCCAGGGATCGAACCTGCAATGTCATGGTTCCTAGTCAGATTCATTTCCGCAGTGCCACAACAGGAACTCCCACAGTTTTCTTCATACCTTGTGTGACAAGGAGCTGCATCAAGTCTTTAATTTTGTCTGTGATAAAGAGGGCCTGATAAGGCAAATGTTTTTATTTCAAAGAAACCCTTAAAATCTTACTGTGGCCATCATCCAGCATTTTGCAGGCATTTTAATAATGTTTTAGTGTTTTAGTCTTGCTTAGTTGTTATAATATGGGAGATTTTGAGATCTCAGATTAAAAAATTTATTTATTTTTTTGTCTTTTTCTAGGGCTGCACCCCTCGGCATATGGAGGTTCCCAGGCTAGGGGTCTAATTGGAGCTATAGCAGCCGGCCTACGCCAGAGCCACAGGAATGCCAGATCTGAGCTGCGCCTGCAACCTACACCATAGCTCACGGCAACACCGGATCCTTAACCCACTGATCCCAAGGCCAGGGATCAAACCCATAACCTCATGGTTCCTAGTCAGATTTGTTAACCACTGAGCCACAACAGGAATGCCAAAAAAATTATTTAATCTTGGTACTTAAGCCTCAGTTTACTCATTTGTAAAATGACAGTAATAAGTACTGTATATGGTTGTTGACTCCATAGTCTTAGCTCCAAAGTTCCTGAATTCTTTCAAATTTCTTTTCTGTAGAAGCTTCTGTACATTCTTCTCAATTCCATCAGCAATCCAACAATGCCCTTTCTTTTAACCACTTTCTTCCCCAGAATTCCTTTAGCCTGATACTCTTTCTAACCCCTTTTGCTTTACAAAGTAGAGCCCTACTATGAATATGAGAAACATGCTTCCTGGTGTTTTTTTTTTTTTTTTTTTTAAAGTAGGCCATGTTTCATCTGGTTTATATTTAAATATTGCTAATACTTGCTGCCAAGCCTTCAGTTTAAAAATATAAAAGTTAAAAAAACTTGCTTACATGAGATCAAAGTTAGAGTTTCACATAACTTTTCATTCTAACGATTCCATCCTAATCAAATGACTATTATTCACTTGATTTATTAACATTCTACTTGAAAGAAGTATTTATTTTAATATGACATAATCATCTTAACTTAGAATGCTGAGCTAACAATGAAAAGTAAAATACGGCCCAGTTATCTTCTAACCTGCAATTTTAGGTGCTTTGGGACAGTTAGAGATCTTATCATGCTCATGTGTCACAATAGGGTTTTTGCTGATGACCTTTGCTTCCTGACTAGTGCCTTAGAGCCATGAGTGGGCCGGCTGCTCATGACTGCAGGCTGCAGGCCGTGGACGGTGGCGATGTCATCCATGTGCAGTGACTCCTGTCCTACTGCCCCTCTGCCCAGGCCTTGTGAAGATGGGCAAGGTAATGTTTCTTACAATGCTCTGGATACTGTGACATACACCTCACAGATGTAAGAAGGTATTATTGAGGTGTTTTCTAGATATGGGCTGTGATTCTTTTGGCATGTCAGTTTTTCCATCGTCCATACACATAGCCCAGTAACTGGAGCTTTCAGCAGAGTCCTGTGCCTCTGTGGGTTTGAGTTGGAGCAAAGTGCTCTACCATCTGTTTAGTAGGTAAGTGATAGACACTAAAAATCACACTTCTAAGCTGGCCAACTTCAAAGCAGACGTGGTTTGACCATAGTGGCCTTTGAGGCCTCGCAAGGTTCAGCTCAGAGACAGGGCTCTTTTGATGATTGCTAACTTTAGCATAGTTTTAGTTCCCTGTACTGACAATACAGGGAACTGCTATATCTAGAAGGCTATTTGCCAAGCTGACTTCAAAGTATCTAAAACGATATATAATCAAGATAAATTCCACAGTGACAGCACTGGCAGAAACTCATTAGAACCAAGGCCCACAGAAGGAGCCCCAGTACTTTGAGGGCTGTGTTTAAATCTGAAGAATCAATTCAGGCATACTATTTTATTAAATTAATTTTATTGAGGTGGATTTTTTTTTTCTTTTTACAGCCATACCTGTGGTGTATGGAAGTTCCCAGGCTAGGGGTCTAATTGGAGCTACAGCTGCCGGCCTATGCCACAGCAATGCTGGATCCTTAACCCAATGAGTGAGGCCAGGGATTGAACTGGCATCCTCACAAACACTATGTCAGGTTCTTAAGGTGCTAAGCCACAGTGGGAACTCCTGAGGTAGAATTTGTATACAATAAGATGCACCCATTTTAATTACTAATTAATGAATTAGGACGAATCTGTATAGCACTATAGGCATTCTATTTGACAGCACCATAGGATGATTTCAAATCTCTAGTGAAAATTATGGTATGTTTATCAAGAAGGGATCTTGGAATTCCCGTATGGCGCAGAGGAAATGAATCCAACTAGGACCCATGAAGTTGCGGGTTCGATCCTTGGCCTTGCTCAATGGGTTAACGATCCAGCATTGCTGTGAGCTGTGGCGTACGCTGGATCCTGTGTTGCTGTCACTGTGGCTGTGGCCGTAGGCTGGCAGCTGTAGCTCCGATTTGACCCCTAGACTGGGAACTTCCATATGCTGCTGGTGCAGCCCTAAAAAGCAAAAATAAAATAAAATAATAAAAAAGAGGGGATCTTGCACCGAGGATTCATTTCTCTGAGAGATTACTTATGATGGTGATTTTGTGCGATCATATTCTTTAGTAAGCACACATCTGGGTAGAAGTCTTCTTTTGGTGAGGGCTGTAGTCAGTTAAGTATGGTTCATTTTCCAGTTGTGCTTTTGTTCTTTTAACCCTGGTTTAGATGCGTCTCTGAGAGAATTGGGTTCTAATCCTGGGTCTGCTACTGTCTGTGGACAGTGAACTTGATTGAGGTTACAGGTTTTTTTGCATTTCCTCATGAATAAAATGAGAGGGCTCAGTGATAACTCCTACCTCTGATATTCTTAATTTATCATGATAAATAAGATTGAATTATTTGATTTGAATATGAATGTCACAAATGTAAACAAAAAACTACTTTTTACCAGTGTTTCTTTGCTGCAGATGCATTGTATTAGTTAATGAACAGGGTAGTATCTGAATGTCTTTGTAGCCTTATTTCCTGGCCTTGCTGTCAATAGGGAATGGATCTTGATTATACTGTTTGTGACCTTGAAGTTAGTTAAATAGCCTTCTAGATACATGTGTTTGTCTGGTATTAAGCTTTTTATAAAGGCTGCTTTTTATTGGTTCTTGTTAGAGAAAAGAAAACCTTATCTCTGCTGTTCAGGCCTGTAACCACTCCTAAAACGCAAAGACAAAGAAGTGCATTGTTAAGTGTTGTGCTGCTCTGGGTTGGCAGGTGCTGTTTACCATGCATACTGAGGTTTAATTAACATAGGTGCCCATTACAGATACTTCTAGAGCATTTTAAGGTAAAATGAATTTAATAATAGCATTTTATATATATATATATATATATATATATATATTTAATGCTTCCCTTTTAAGATAGCCTGCATCTAGTTATAGATACATAATTTCTAACTGGGAAGGCATTTTCGATGAGAAATAGCACTTTAAATAGTGATTAGGTTCTCTGACTACAAAGTCCTGTTTAACTCACAATATACCTAAAGTATGACACTTAGAGAACTATGGAACCTAATGTCCATTTTTCTGGATTTCTGTGGGAGAAGTACTGGCTTATAGACTTAAAATATTTGCTTCGTAAGCATATGTCATACTAATGTGTTCCAGACAGTATGCTGGGCACTGGGAATTCCGGGGTAGCTAAATTATATTCCCTTTCCTCATGAGTGTGCGTTGTGGTGGGGAGGATACACATAAATGGATAAACATAAAGTAATAACGTTTAAAAAGAAATTGCAAGGTATATTCAGGGATCAGCTCTGCATGAGTTACTGAGAGCACAGAAGAATACCTGACTAGTTGGGATGGGTCTCTCTTGGAGGACTTGCACTGAGTTGAATCTGAAAGATGAGGAGAAATTTATAAGGAGGAACTGGGGAATGTGGGTGGGGAGAGCACTCCAGGCAGAGGGGACAGCATGAATAAAGGCGAGGGGTAAGAAACTGCATGCATTTGGGTGTTATTGGGGCAAAGCAAGAAGCAGTGAAAGAAGAGGGAGAGAGAAGTAGGAACTGGATTACAGTGGAACCAGATTACAGCTCCCAACATAGGGATGTGCCGCATTGGTTTGAGGGTGCAGCGATGGCAGCTCTATCAGGCTCAGGTCAGCGGCTGGTTGAGAAATGATGAAGGCCTGAAACAGGTCAGGGGTAATCAAGACAGAGAGGAGGGGAGATAAGAGATCACTCTTTAGGAAGATAATCAGGCCTGAGGATTAATTGGAGTAAAGTGATAAAGGACAGGTGTTCAGACTTCTGCTTTTGTTGACTGAGTGACTGAGAAGGGAATACCAGCAGAAAGAGGCAGTAAACACTCAGCTTGAGCAAGCTGAATTTGAGATTGACTGTGGAGATGCCCAGCACACAGCTCACAGAGAACCTCTAGATATATATGAGTTTAGAGACCGAGAGGTATAGATTTTGCAGTATTCACATGTGGGTGATTGCTGAAACTCTGGAGTAATTAAAATCAGGACTTTAATAAATCTATATTCAGAAGTAAATTCAGCATATTTTCTGGTAAGTGCTTACTCTAGTTTCTTTTAACTTCTTTTAAAATTGAGAACTTGTCTATCAAAGGACCATGAATACTAACCACTGGCCATTTTTATTCATTGATTTATTTGTTTATTCATTTAACAAATAAGATTATATGCCTGGATTTCGGTAGATACATAAATTGGTAACAGATGTATCTTTCCTGCCCTTTAGGAGGTTGCAATCACAATAATCCGATTATATGTCTAAATCCTTTACTTTCAGTGAGATTATTTTAAGGGGTAAAGTTACAGTAGACTGATACTATGGGCAAATGTCTATTTTGTTTGTTAAAAAAGTAGGTATCTTACTCGTGGTTCTTTGCGCTGTTTGTTACAACACAGAATCTTATTTGTTCAAGGCGAACAATGGAGAACAGTGTGAAGAAAGGAACATAAACTGAGGGTTTCTCCTGAGAATGTACTTCTGTATCAAATGTGATGAGAGCTGTGCCAATTCTATATTTAAATAAAAGAATAGTTATAACCATTAATATTAGGCTAGCACTGTTCATTGTTCAGAAACTAGTCTGATTGATACTGGTTTTTTTTTTTTTCCTATTACTCAACATTGTAGACAATTGTGTTTGCGTTTTTCTGTCTTTATTGGTGCTGATGAGAGTCATCTTGTGTGTTTCATATTTTTGTCACAAATGTCCCGGGGTAGAGACTGCAAAACAAATGTAGTAGGATAATTGTATATCTTTAGGCTATTTTTTTATGATGTGCCAATTAACTGAAATAAATTTAACCCTATGGGGGGAAATCGATTCTATGAAAGGAAAAGGTAAATCTAGAATACATGTAAAACATCATGCATGTAGATTCAAGAATTAACTAAATTCTGCTAAAATGAAGATATTTCAAGAATAATTTCCAAGTCATCATATTGTTTATCACATTATTTCCCTGACTTTTGCCTTTAAAAATACAATTTAACTAAAACGAACCCTGCAGCCTTGATTTGTCTATTCGATTTTATTGCTGATAAACTTAAATGTGAGGCATCCAACTCCTGCCATTTCTACTGTTTCTATGGTAACCAAAGTGTGCAAACCCAGCAGTATCACTTTCTTTCACAGCTGGCATTTTGTGTTCACAGTAAGAAGAGGGGTTTTAGTAAAGCATAGTCCGTGTTAATTGGGATGTAACTAGGTCAGAACAATTTTGGTAGCCTTTCTTCCTTCTTTTAGGTTTGTATGTGTGGGTGTGTGTGCATGAGTTGCAGTTTCCTTTGTTTTTTTAAAAGCATCACTTTCACTTAATCACCGTCTAAGTTAGTCTTTTGAAAATTAAGCAATCATAACATCTGCAAACACACCTCATTGGAATCTTGAGGGTTAGATGGAGTTGCTTTGAGACTTGCCCCTAGCTTGGTAGGTTGTTGAGTATTATCCTTAAGCAAAAGGAAATTGAAGGAGTTCTGCCGTGGCACCATGGGTTGAGAATCTGACTGCAGTGGCTTGGATCACAGCTGCAGCCCAGATTTAATCCCTGGCCTGGGAACTTACATATGCCTTGAAGATAAAAATTTTTAAAACAATTTTTTAAAAAAGGAAAGGGAAATCGAAGAGTTCCCTGGTGGTTCAGCAGGTTGAAGATCCAGTATTGACACTGCTGTGGCTTGGGTTGCTGCGTGGCGTGGGTTTGATACCTGGCCTGGGAACTTGCATATGCTCCAGGTGCAGCCAAAAAAAGGGGAAAAAAAGGAAATTGATGTGAAAATGCCTTGAAAAGTTAAATGTATTTTAATGGTGATTATATTATTTATTTTGTTTTTATTTTGAAACATCAAGTATGACCTTAACATTTAACTTACTTGTCCAAAGGGGCAGATAATCCCAGTTAAGAGGTGAACACTAGAAAATGATTCCCTCTGCAATTCTAGATTTTAACTTGACTGCAGGAGCCCTTTTCTGTGGCTCTTGGCCAAGCCCTGGGTTGCTTACTCAGACTATAAAAAGAGTTCATAGTCATAGCTCCCCTAAACCACATCACTGCTTCTGCCCTCATCTCAGGCTCTACATGAAGACCCCACACTTAGAGTTTCCATAGGTTCTAGTATATCATGTCAACAGTGTTCTCTCCTAAATCAGAACTAGCTAATGCTCTTTTCTCTGTCTCCTCATTCCATCGCGGTGCTCATATTCATATTCTGTTTCCATATAGCGTGACTTCTAACGAGAAATAGCTAACAGTGATCCCAGGCCATCTTCCTGCTTTTTTCCCATTCAGCAGCTCATAATCTACTTTCATTTCTACTAGGAAGCAATTTTTGTTCCGTTATCTCTTTGTGTTCTTATATCTTTATTTTTAAAGGATTTAAGCTCAAAATCTAGGAATTGCAAATAATCTAATACAGCATACATAATATGGTTTATTTAATAATTTTACAATTAAAAAAAACTTCATATCCCAGAGACTCCCATTCTCACTAAAGGTTTGAAAGAATGTACTCTAAATCTGCCTTTACCTTTCCCCCATTTATTTGGGTCTCCTTTACTGTGTCTGGCTTCTGTAAGTGCACAGACAGAAATTATTTTTTTCTGAGTCACCAGTGACCTTTCAATTATCCCACAGTTGCCTCTTCTCAGCTTTCATTCTGTTGCAGCGGAAGACCCCTCTTCCTTTTAAAACTCAGTTTCAAGAACCCTATACCATCTATGTTTTCTTATCTTAGAGCTTCGTCAGCTCCTTCATCGGCTCTTTTTCTTCTACCCTTTATTCCTCTCAGCATTATTTTTTCTTATATTAAAAAAATACCATTTCAGGAGTTCCCACTGTGGCTTAGCAGAAACAAACCCAACTAGCGTCCAAGAGGATTCAGGTTTGATCCCTGGCCTCACTCAGTGGGTTAAGGATCTGGCATTGCCATGAGCTGTGGTGTAGGTCACAGACACGGGCTCACATTCTACCCTCGTTGCTATGGAGGTGGTGTACGCTGGCAGCTGTAGCTCCCATTCGACCCCTAGCTTGGGAACTTCCATATGCAAACCGGCAGCCCTTAAAAGCAACAAAAACAAAAACAACAAAACAACCCCCCCCCCAAAAAAAAAACAAACATTATGGACATATGTAATGTGGAAGGAAATGATAAGTCTCTCCAAACCCTACTGTCAGAGATTGGGCAGAATCTATAAATAAATTATGCAATTTGTAAAAATCATGGGTAAGACAGAAAGATAACAAAATGCTGCTAATGCTAGTCATGTAAAACTTAGTCTTTCCAGGCCCCCACATCATTCGATATGATCAGCAACCCCCTCCTTAATCTTTGTCTCAACCCTCCCCTGCCCCTGCTCCACCTCTCCTCTCAGGTGGACTCCAGCCACATTGACCTCTTTGGTCTCTCTCCAGTAAGCCAGCCTGCCAGCTCACGGAGATTTTTCCGGACCCCCCCAAACACCATGATCTTGCTCTGCTGCCATTCTTGTGGCAGCCCTCATCAACTCTTAGAGCATAGGCCAGACAGTGCTCAAGAACCTGTCCAGTTCTGGTACCCAAATAACTTGTGCCCAAAGCAGAACACTGCAAGCAGCAAGCAAGCCATTCCTTGGGTGTTTTTAGAGTCCTCAGCACCTTGTCACTCTTTCTCCCTGATTCCTGCTGTTCTCCCTAGCATGTCTCCAGTTCCCCAGGCAGACTCCTGCATCAGGCCTTTCAACTTGCTCTTCCCTTATTACACACTTTCTTCAGGTTTTACCCCAATGTTACTTCTCAAGGAGGCAGTCCATAAAATAATGCTGAAAATAGGAGTTCCTGTCGTGGTGGCGCAGCACAAATGAATCTGATTAGGAACCATGAGGTTGTGGGTTCAACCCCTGTCCTTGCTCAGTGGGTTAAGGATCCGGCATTGCCCTAAGCTGTGGTATAGGTCTCAGATGTGGCTGGGATCTGGGGTTGCTGTGGCTTTGGCATAGGCCAGCAGCTGTAGCTCCAATTAGACCCTTGACCTGGGAACCTCAATATGCCATGGGTGTGACCCTTTAAAAAGCAAATAAAATAATGCTGAAAATAACATTCCAGCCCCCTCCCAACAGTACCTATCCCCATTTCTTGCTTTTTTTTTTGGTCTTTATCGTCTTCTTAATATATGCTAATATACAAAAGAATATTTGGTATATTTGTATGTACCTTACAAAGCATAATAGTCAAGAACCTGTCACTTAACCCAGTAACTGGAATCTTACCATTATCTTGCTTCTATTTACGTTTTTTCCCTCCTCCTGCCTCCTCCCAAGAGGTAACAAACATCCTGAATTTTAAATCTATTATTTATTTCTTTAAGAAAAAGTAGGTTTATCACATTGTCTATATGCCTAAACAGTACAATTTTTTTTTTTTAGCTTTGCTTGGTTTCAAGCTTTATGAAAATGGCATCCTTCTGTATATAGTTTTCTGAACTTGTTTTTTCACTCAACGTGATGCTTCCAAGATCTGAACTTTTTTTTTTTTTTTTTGTCTTTTTGCTATTTCTTTGGGCCGCTCCCGCGGCATATGGGGGTTCCCAGGCTAGGGGTCGAATCGGAGCTGTAGCCACTGGCCTACACCAGAGCCACAGCAACGCGGGATCTGAGCCGCGTCTGCATCCTACACCACAGCTCACGGCAACGCCGGATCCTTAACCCACTGAGCAAGGGCAGGGACTGAACCCACAACCTCATGGTTCCTAGTCGGATTCGTTAACCACTGCGCCACGACGGGAACTCTGATCTGAACATTTTTTAACCTTTTTCTGTAGTTCAGTGACTTTCATTGTTGTTTTAAAATTCATTGTGTGACTTTACTACAATTAATGTCTCCATTTTTCTATTAGCTAGAAACTTGGGTTGTATCCAGTTTGTTGTTTGTTGCTTTTTTGGGGGGGGTGTTACAAACTGTGCTGCTGTGATCATTTTTTAATGTATCTAAATATGGAATTACTGAGTCAAGGGGTATACAATTGTTCACTTTTGCAAGATGATGCCAAATTATTTTCCAAAGATGTTATACCAATTTACTCTCCTACCAGCAATGTATTGGAGTCTCCGCAACCTACTTCCTACTCAACTGTTCTTAATTTTTACCAGTCTACTAGGTTAAAAATGATATCTCCTTGTGACTCTAATTTGCATTGCCCCCATTATTGATGAGATGTAGCATCTTTTCATATACTTAGTGTTTAAACATATTTCTTCTTTTGTTAAATCCCTGTACATTTTGTCCATTTTCCTCTTAGTTTTTTTTTTTCATATTTGTAGGTGTTCTTTATTCTGGATACTAAATCTTTGTTACTATTATTGATATATGTGGCAAATACTTCTTCCCATTTGTGCTTTGTTCTTTTTATTTTCCTTATCTTTGATGATTGGAAGTTATTTTAATAGCCAAATTTTTTCTTTTATGCTTATTGTTTGTATCTTGTTTAAGAAATTCTTTCTTATCTCAAGGTCAGAAAGATAATCTCCAGTTTTTTTCTCTCCCTCCAGAGTTTTAAAGTTTTGCTCTTCACATTTAATTCCTTAATCCTCCTGAAATTGATACTTATGGTATGAGATGAGGATTCATTCTACTTATTTTTTCCCCATTTGGATAACCAGTTGCGCCAGCACCATTTATTGAGTAGTTTTTTCTTTCTCCGCTGATTTGAAGTTCCTCTTCTCTCAGTATCACTGTTCCATCTGGGTTCTCTGATCTCTCCTGTTGCTCATTTTGTCTATCCCTGTACCAGTACCACATTGTTTTAATTACTATAGCTTTAAATAAATCTTGATATTATGCTTTTGTTTACAAATTTTTTTATTATAGTTGATTTACAATGTTGTACCAATTTCTGCTGTAAAACAACTCACTTATATGTATACGTACATCCTTTTTTACATCCTTTGACATCATGGTCTCTCCCAGGAGACCAGATATCATTCCCTGTGCTATACAGTAGGACCTTGTTGTTTATCCATTCTAAACATAATAGTTTGCATCTATTAGCTCCAAACTCCCAGTCCATCCCACTCGCCCCCACCCCACCCCCTGGCAACCACAAGTGTGTTCTCTGTATCCGTGAGTCTGTTTCATAGATAAGTTCATTTGTCTTATTTTTTTCTTTCTGGGGCCGCACCCACAGCATATGGAGGTTCCCAGGCTAGGGGTTGAATTGGAGCTGCAGCTGCTGGTCTACACCACAGCCACAGCAACACCAGATCCGAGCCACCTCTGCGACCTACACTGCAACCCTACACCACAACTCATGGCAACACTAGATCCTTAACCCACTGAGTGAGGCTGGGGATCAAACCCGCATACTCATGGATACTAGTTGGATTCTTAACCTGCGAGCCACAATGGGTATTTGTCTTTATCTTTCTTTTTCTTTTTCTTTCTTTTTTTTTTTGTCTTTTTACTTTTTTTTCTAGGGCCGCTTCTGCGGTATATGGAGATTCCCAGGCTAGGGGTCTAATCAGAGCCGTAGCCACTGGCCTATGCCAGAGCCACAACAACTCGGGATCCGAGCTGCATATGCAACCTACACCACAGCCACAGCAACACCAGATCCGAGCCACATCTGCGACCTACACTGCAACCCTACACCACAACTCATGGCAACACTAGATCCTTAACCCACTGAGCAAGGCCAGGGATCAAACCCGAAACCTCATGGTTCCTAGTCGGATTCATTAACCACTGCACCACGATGGGAACTCCTGTCTTTATCTTTCTGACTTACTTCACTTAGTATGAGAATCTCTGGTTGCACTTGATATCATGCTTTGAGCCAGATTCCTCTCCTCATCCCTACCCCTAACACTTTGTGAGTATCTTGGCTATTCTTAGCTCTTTGCTCTTCCACATACATTTTTAAAATCAGCTTTTCAAGTTCCACAAGGAAACTCTGATGAGATTTTGATTGAAATTGCATTGAATATACAGACAAGTATGGGGAGAGTTGATGTCTTTACTATATTGAGTCTTATCTATAAACATGAGCTCTTCATTTATTTAGGACTTCTTAATGTCATTTAAGATAAAGTTTCAAGGTGTTCTGTATAAAAACCCTATACATCCTTTGATATATTTATTCCTAGGTACCTGATACTTATTTTTTTTTTTATTGTTGATGCTATGGAAGTGCTGCCTTGGAAAATTATATTTTCTAGCTTTTCTTTTCTTTTCTTTTTTTTTTTTTTTGCTGGTATATAGAAATACAGTTGACTTGTTTATATTGTTTAAGTAGCCAGAAACCTACTAAACTCTCTTACTGTTGCTAAAATTTGTCAGTAAATATTTTGGGCTTTCTATGCAGATAATTATATCATCTGAAAATAACAATAGTTTTGTTTCTGTCTTTCTAATGCATATGCCTTTAATATTGTTTTAGAGCACCAAACTTATAGTACAGTGTTGTTTTTAGATGGTAATAATGGGGCATTATTCTTGATTTTAAGGGGAATGATTCTAATGTTTCCTTCTTAGTTTTTGATACATACCTATTATCAGGTTAAGGAAGTCTTTTGTAGTCTAACTTGCTGTGAGTTTTTATCATGACGGGGTATTAAATTTTATCAGCTGCTTTTTTAGCTTCTATAAAGATAATTATATCATATTTCTTCTTTAATATGTTAATGTAGTGTTGTACTTATATAGATTTTCTTATATTAAGCCATTCTGGAATGCCTGTTTCTGGACTTGGCTTAATGCTATTTTGTTTAGTATTTTTGCATTTGTACTTATGAATGGGGTTGGCTTGAAGTTTTTCGTTCTTATACTTTGTCTAGGTTTGCTACCAAGGTTATACTGGCTTTCTAGAATATGTTGGGAGTATGTCCTCTTTTTATATTCTCTAAATGTTTGAATAAAATTGAAACGATCTTTCATTGAAAATTTGGAGAAGTTGTCTCTTTGATCATCAGTTTTCTTAGTAGGCAGATTTTTACAGTTTCAATTTATTTAGCACTTTTGGGTTTCTGCAGGTTTTCTAATTCATTTGAGTCAATTAGTACATTTTCTTGATTTTGCCTATTTTGTATACATTATTATTTATTATTTATTTATTTAGGCCACACCTGTGGCATATGGAAGTTCCTGGGCTGGGGATCAAATTCAGACCATAGCTGCAACCTATGCCACAGCTGTGGCAATGCCACTGGATCCTTAACCCACTGTGCCAGGCCGCAGAGCAAACCCACGCACCAGCATCAATCTGAGCTGCCTCAGAGATAGCACTAGATCCCTAAGTCCCTGTGCCACAGCAGGAACTCCCACATATTTAAATTAATGGATATAAAGTTCTTCAAAGGGTTCCTTCTAACCTCCATGGAATCCACAGTTATGTTCCTTTTTGTAATTTCTAATATTGTCTATTTGCCCCATCTCTCCTTTTCTTGTAGTTGTCTTAAAGGCTTCATAAATCCTCTCTAGTTCATAGATTATTGCCCTTTCTAAAAAAAAAGTTTTATTGAAGTATAGTTGATTTACAAGGTTGGGATAATTTTTGCTGTACAACAAAGTAACTTAGTCATACATATATAAATATCTATTGTTTTTTAGATTCTTTCCCACATAGATTACCACAGAATACTGGCTAGAGTTCTCTGTGCTATACAGCAGGTCCCTATTGACCAATCATTCCATATACCTCAGTATGCATATGCCAACCCCAAATCCCCATTCCATCCCTCCCACCCCCCAAACTTGTCCCATTTGGTAACCCTAAGTTTTTAAAGTCTTTGAGTCTGTTTCTGTTCTGTAAATAAATTCATTTGTATCCTTTTAAAAATATTCCATATGTAAGTGATATCATATGATTTTGTCTTTCACTAACTTCATTTAGTATGATAGTTTCTAGGTCCATCCATGTTGTTGCTAATGGCATTATTTCATTCTTTTTTATTGCTGAGTAATATTCCATTGTGTGTGTGTGTCTGTGTGTGTGTGTATACCACATCTTCTTTATTCCTACCCTTAATTTTATCTTTTTACTTCTGCTTTCTTTTGGTTTAGTCTATTGAGGTTTTTTTTTTAACCTCTTAACTTAGGCACATAATTATTTTCAGCCTTTCTTCCTAACATAAATGTTTAAGGCTATAAATTTCCCTTGTAAGTACTGCATTAGCTCCATAGGTTTTGATAGGTTGTATTTTCATTATTTCACTTCTGAGTATTTAAATTTTTCTTCATACTTTCTCCTTTATTTCTGAATAATTCAAAGTATTTTTACATTTCCAAATATATGGAGTTTTAAATTTATACTTTTGCAGTTGACTTTTATTTTAATTGTATTTTGATCATAGAACATAATCTGTTTGAAAATAAGGCCTTGCAGTTTCTTGAGACCTGCTTGAATACAACAACATTTGTAGATGCTCCATGTATACTTGAAAAAAAAATGTGTATTCTCCAGTTATTGGGTAAAAGTTGTATAGATGTCTGCTAGATCAGCTTGTTAATTGTGTTCTTTGGGTGGTCTACATCTTAATCTTTTGTCTGCATGACATATCAATAATTGAGAAAAGTTGGAGTTCCCATTGTGGATCAGCAGTAACAAACCCACTTGATATCCATGAGGATGCAGGTTTGATCCCTGGCCTCACTCAGTGGGTTAGGATCTGGCGTTGCCATGAGCTGTGATGTAGATCACAGATGAGGCTCAGATCCTGCATTACTGTGACTGTGGTGTAGGCCCGCAGCTGCAGCTCCGATTCAACCCCTAGCCTGGGAACTTCCGTATGTTGCAGGTGTGGCCCTAAAGAAAAAAAGAAGTCTGTTAACATTGGTCTTTTCCCTCCCTGAAATTATATCAAATACACACACACACACATACACACACACACACACTCACACACATCAAGTACATAGCAAGTTTTTAGGTGTGTTCCCTCTTCCTGATAAATTTAACCTCTGTCATTTAGTGACCATCTCCACTCCTAATAATGCTTTTGTCTTAAAAGATATTTTGTCTACACAACTATAGTTGCTTCTTTTAGCAGTTTGCCTTATGTATCTTTTAATAGCCTTTTATTTTTGGCTTTTATGGTCCTTCTGCTTAGGTGGATCTCTCGTAAGTAGTATACGAATGGATTTTGTTTTTAAGCCAATATGGAAATGATTTGCTTTTAGCAGGAAAATATATGTTTTTAGTCCTTAGGCCTAAGTTAGGAAGTTTTTCCTTCAGGAAGGGTTTCCTTTTGCTTCTGCTGGTTTACTTTAGTCCCCTTGAGTTTCTTGGCTGATTGTCGGGTAATAGGCTCAGATCCCTCACCTTGCTGGTGGCTCAAGGCTCAGCGTTCCCGCTGAAGTGTGTTATTGACATCTGCCCTCAGGCCCATCCTGCCTATCCTTCCTTCTTCAGCCATTATTTGGGGTGGAGCCAGGGGTTGTTGTAGATCTCTTCTCTCTCTTATGAGATCAAGGATCCTTCAGAAATATTTCTTAGGCAGCATGTGGTTGTTCCATAATGGCAAGGTGTTCTGGAGCACCTGCTTAGTCATAATACCAGATGTGGAACTCTCATGTATTCTTGGTTTATTTTTTTCTGCAGTACTTATCAGTATCTGACATACTGCATGTTTGGTATTACTTCAGTAATAGTATACTATATACTTGGTATTTATTATGTTTCTTTTCCCTCTAGAATGTGAGCTCCACGAGGGCAAGGATTTTGCCTGTTTTTGTTTACTACTATATTTCTAGCATCTAAATCACTGCCAGATGCTCAATCAATATTTGAATGGATGACTGGGAACAGTAGAAAAGGTGATGCCAAAAAGCAATGCCAAGTCTTGAACTTTTACCTTGAAATGCCCTTATATGTTCCTCCATGACCATTATCACAAATTAGAGTCCCCTTACTTTTTCCTGGACTCTTGTAGCCCACTTCCAAC
Organism: Sus scrofa; assembly: GCF_054392235.1. Taxonomy (NCBI): domain Eukaryota; kingdom Metazoa; phylum Chordata; class Mammalia; order Artiodactyla; family Suidae; genus Sus; species Sus scrofa. The sequence goes on along the minus strand of NC_139383.1, from coordinate 76,798,275 downwards.
TGGTCTGTTTACTGGGTGGTCCATCTGTCCTATCCAGTTCATCCTTCACAAGGCTACCAGAGTTTTCCCCTAAGTATGGATCTGATTATCTCACTGTCTTGTCTCAGTTTAGCCTACAGAATACATTGTTGTTTCTTTAGTGTGATATTTTATTCCCAACATAGTTCCTAACATTATTTCTACACAGAGCATTCTATGCTCTAGTCATATGAAATTACTTGAAGGCTCTCCCAATACGCCATGTCTGTGGGGGAGGGGGGTTGTAACAATGCTCTTACGTTTTGGGTTCTCTGAGCCTGAAAAGTCATTCTTTTGTTTATGCTTGTCAAAATCTTAGTCATTCTTGGAGCTCCCATTGTGGCGCAGTGGAAGTGAATCCGACTAGGAACCATGAGGTTGCAGGTTCGATCTCTGGCCTCCCTCAGTGGGTTAAGGATCCGGCGTTGCTGTGAGCTGTGGTGTAAGTCACAGACATGGCTTGGATCTGGCGTTGCTGTGGCTGTGGTGTAGGCCGGTGTCTATGGCTCCAATTAGATCCCTAGCCTGGGAACTTCCATATGCTGCGGGTGCAGCCTTAAAAAAGACAAAAAGACAAAATCTTAGTCTTAAATTCATCTAAAGTCATCTCCTTCCTAAAGATTATCCTAATATTCACTGAGACTCATCTTTTCCCAGCTGTTTATTTTGCTGTTTTGGTATTCTATTAAGCTGTCTGTCTGTCTTTCCCTCCTAAATATTAAGTTCCTTGAAGTCAAGGGCTTCATGTTTTTCCTCAAAGTGTGTACAGTGGCTTAAGAATAATGGATCTTTGAAAAATAGTTGTCAAACTTGAATTTTAAGTTTGGTTTTTGTCTGATGCTATTTTCGTTTTTCTGCTATAGCAAACTGATCTTGTGTCCTTTCTTCAATTATCACACTCCAGTGACAATAACTTTCAAATCTAAATCTTCCTATTTCCACCCTCCTGGCTAGTGTGACTAGGGCCTTTCACATTACTCAAACTCAATGTGTCATTGCCTTCTCTTGTTGTTGTCCCTCCCAAATCAGTACCTCTCATAACTTCTCTATCAGAAGGGCACCATTCTTCCAGTCACATAAACTCAAGCCCTTAGTGAAATCTTTATCATCCTTTGTCTTAATCTTCTGCCTTCAACTAGTAGTCCTGTTAATTTCTGCTTTAAAATGTTATTCAGCTTGGAGTTCCCACCGTGGCTCATTGGTTAACGAACCCGACTAGTAACCATGAGGTTTCGGGTTTGATACCTGGCCTTGCTCAATGGGTTAAGGATCCGGCATTGCCATGAACTGTGGTGTAGGTTGCAGACATGGCTTGGATCCTGTGTTGCTGTGGCGGTGGTGCAGGCCTGGTGGCTACAGCTCCAATTGGACTCCTGGTCTGGGAACCTTCATATGCTGTGGTTGCGGCCCAAGAAAAAGATAAAAAGACAAAAAAAAAAAAAATGTTACTCAGCTCCATTAACTTCCTCTCCATTTCAGCTGAGAAGTCCTCAGATGAAGCCCTGAAGCCCTTATTACCTCACATCCCAGTTCTGGTACCTCCCCCTTTCCTATAATCTCACCGCCTGTAATATAAAGGTCAGATTGCTTCACCTGGCATTTAAGACCGCAGGGTCTAAGTTCACTGTACTATCTCCAGCGTGAGCCCTCTGCTTTCTGTCAAGTCAGTCTTACTCTCTGCTACGCTTACCTCATTCATAGCCCTTGTGCTTCTGCTCTGCCATGCTAGCTTGGGTTCATTTTTCAGGATCTGGATAATGGCCATACCTGCTGCCCCCCATCTCCAGTAAACATTTCCCTTAACAATGGAAACTAGTTCATCACTTCCTCCTTTGAACTTTTTTTTTTCTTAGTTATCGTTTTCATTGAATCTTAAAAAAGAGCTGGCAAATTGAAAGAGATCTTAAGAGTAATCTAGTTTAACCTCTAACCCAAGACCTCAGTCCTCTCCATAACTCATAATTAGCTTTCATTTCTAGTATTATACAAAGATTCTAACATTTCTACTTGTACAGTGAGCATCTGGAGGCTAGGAACTTGGTTTACTATGCTTTTATTTTTCCTCTTAATTCTGAGTATGGTTAGCGTGGTTCTTTGTCCCTAGAAGACACCACCAAGGATATACTCGTTGATTGAATAAATGAATCATGATTTTTTTTCTGTAAAGAGTTTACAGAGGAGATTTACTTGGGCAAAAGCCTATTTCCACAGTTTCTCTGTTCCCAAATGTCTACAAATAAGGATGGCTTAAAAGATGGTGGATACATTTGCAGCCTACTCCTTTCTTCATATAGCTGTGTATTAGCCTTGGTTTTAATTTTCCTACATCTTGAAATTATATTTGGAATTTCTCACTTTTGCATGAACTATAGCTGAAAATGTGTATGCATTTTAATGGAGTCTGCTGAATGTTGATCATGTTTTCCTACTGTAGTTTAGAAATATTTAGCAAGGAATATACCATTTGATTCATCTAAATGAAGGTAATTATGTTGTAGTTTGAAATTTTATATAAAATTTTTCAACCACAAAAGCCCTTTGTTGTGGGTGGCAATAGGACCGCTTATAATTTATGCAGGTTTAAAAATTATTAGTACTCATTACTTCTGTGGGGTAAATAGAAATGATAGCTTTAATTCCTTTGTGATTATTTGTATGATATAATTTTGAAAATAAAATGTTTCTATAGCAAAGATGTTTTTGGAAAGTTAGTGCTAACTTCAAGTATGTCAAATGCTTTAACTATGTAGAGGGTATTTGATATTCAATTATAGTTTTGATGAAAATCCAAAAGTGATATTTTCATAAGAACTTTTTTCCATTTTAGAGCATGTCAAAAGAATAAATATAGTAATTTGAATGCTCTATTTTTATTTCTAGAAACCAGCAAATATCCTAGTAATGGGAGAAGGTCCTGAGAGGGGGAGAGTCAAAATAGGTAGGTAATTATTTCTAAAATAATGTACTAAGAAATTGAAGTGCCTGCAAAGATGGTTTCCCTTTTTAATATTCTTAAGTAGTTAATTTTAAAATTACTTCCTCACAATATTTGTAGAAAAGATGTTGGGAAATGTAGAGAGCTTATAAAATCCCTCAGATTTATTCCCCAAATAAGTTTCTGTAATTCTAAGCTTAGGCAAGCAAAAAATTCTTTCCCACACAATACCCCAAGCATGTGTTTAATGCTCTTACTGTCCTGCACAGTTACCCTAAAGATAAATCCCTAAATCTTACTTTTGTCTCAGCTTTACCAGATGTTGTTTCCCTGAATACATCCCTCCCACCCTGATCTGATACATACAGATCTTCACAGATTCCCCCTATCCTCTCCCCCCACCACATGCCCTGTGCCAGATACCAACAAATCTTTTCCAAATGAATATATATATATGTTTCTAGACTCTCTTACTTGCCGGTCTTAGATTAAGCTACTGGCATGAGTCTTATTTCTGTATTTAAATTTTCTTTGCACCCTCGAAGATTCTAAAAGAAACTGGCATCCTTTATACCTATGTCTTATTTGGGGAGAAAATGAGCTATGAAATGCTTTATTCTAATTTCTTATAATAAAGCTTACATTTACTGAATGCTCATTTTAAAGAAAGACTTTAAAATAAATTTCGTTTCATCAACCTGCTTTCTTTGCTATTAGAATATATCATGCTGGAAACGATGCAGAATTGTGCTAATTTAATTTACTACAAATCGTTCGGTCTTGCTTTGACCGAGCATGCCTTGCTGCTTGGTTTTCTACTTCTTCAGTTAGTTACCTAGCCCAGTTCCTAAAAAAAACTGTTCTAAACCGACTCTTCTTTCTTTGAACCTCTACTCTGAGCTTACTGGGATTCACTCATAAAAAAATTTTGATGTTAATTAAGAACCAGGTGGCTAATTTCCTTCCTTTCCTCTTTCCTTCCTCCTCCCTCCCATCATCTTCCTAGACTCCTCACTTGTTCCTGTTTCACTCTTACATTTTTACTTGTAGGCATTTACTGAGTACCTAGTTTTTGTTAAACACCCGTGAAAGGGAAATCAAGTACGGTCCTTGTTTGGGGGACAGTGAAATTGATACTTACATATGTTATCTCATTTGTTTTGCACAACCACCCTCTATGGTAGTTACTGTAGATGAGGAAGGCTGGATTCAGAGAGACTGTGCTTTACTCAGCCTTTCAAAGGAAGGACTTGAGTTCCAAGTCTGGGATCTCTTTCCCATGGCTGCTGAGACATCAGAGCTATCTGGTGTGACCTCAGGGACCACTTTTTTTTTGTCAGCGCAGCTCTGCCTCTGAAACAGTCTCAGAGAAAGAATGACTCTTCCTGCCCAAGTCCTAGCTAGTGCCCTTCCTAGTCTGGCTGTAGTTAAACCCTTCATATTACAGTAGCTCCATTCCCCCCTTCTCAACTTTCTCTTCTTCACCTTCAGACCTTCAGAAAATTTTAACATAAATTTTCTCATATCCATTTTGTTTTCTTTACCATTTTTTTCAGTTTTGTTTTACTGTTGTTCCTCTGCTTCTAAAATGTTTCTCATTGGTTTCACTCACCCTAATTTGTTATTATCTGATATCTAATCCCATCCCTTTATTGAAACCGTTCTCTAAAAGGACACCTATGATTTCTACTTACCAAATCTAGTCGCCCATGTTTCGTCACTGTTTTCTTTTACTGCCTTGTCATTTGTTCTTCTGACCAGTCTGGCCTTGTGACTTTTCCTTTGGCCTATTTGACATTGGCTAATTCTGTTTTTCTATCTTCTGTTTTGGCTGTTACTTCTGTGTTTCATTCATTTTTGTCTCTTATTCCTATTAACCTTTTGTTTCAAGACACTTTAGGCACTGGCTTGAGATACAGCCTGCCTCTACAATTACTTCTTTAGGGAACTGACAAGTTGTGGCCTCAAAACCTTGGGTTCTACAAAAATGATTCTAAGAACTAGATCTTCAAATTCTATTCTCTACCACTAGCTGAAATGTTTATCTCTATTTGAATGTCCTGCTGGCAGTCTATACTCCATTAATTCCAAACCAAATTCATCATCTTCTTATACTTTCCCACCCTTGTGCCAGTCATCACATTTATCCCAGTCACCTTACTCTTCCAAATAGATCTACTACTCCTCAACATAAATTTTGTTTTCTAGCCAGGCCAGTTAATTGCCTTGTTGTTAAGAGTTTTAGGATTGTAATTCTATCCAAAATCAGGGTTAAAATAAGCTATAATAAATAATAAAGGTCTAGTGAGCAATTATTCTAGTTGTTTATTTTTAAAATTTGTTTTAATAGCACATTAAAAAAAAAAAAAGTCAGTCATGCTCCGACATCTATGCTTAACACTTTAGTACAGTTTTTTTTTTTGTTTGTTTTTTGACTGAAAGGAAAAGCACAGTTGAATGAAAAACACATTTCTCTTCCCTGTATGCCTTCCCCTTCCCAGCAACCTAAAGATTTCCAGGCCTTACCTAAAATGCTTACTGCTTTCTTTACTATTCACAGTGATTCATCCTTAAGGATCCAGCTCAAGTCCCACTTCTACAAATGTTTCTCAGACATTGTTCCTGATAAAACCATAAAGGAGACATAACCCCTGCCCTCAAGGGACTTGGAGTCTAGTAGAAACCAGTAGTTACTTTCCTTTAGTCGCTACTGGTTTCTACTTACAGTACTTAGGCTTTTTGTCGACGCCATGTGTTTTCTCATCTCACCTTCATGTCTGCATTGCCTTCCGCTGCTTTTCTATCATTTGAAACTATGGAATTAGCACTCACAGGTCGGGATTTTACTATCCCTATCTGTTGAACTGAACAGTTGCACTCATTCCTAATTTTAGGAGAACAGCTGTTAGGAATGTTTAGGCTTGTTACCCTTTGTCAAAATTAGTAATTATTTGAAAAAAAATGGTTTGAAACTCTTTTAAAGTTCATACAATAGATGGGAATTGTTTTTAAGAATATTTATTGTTGCCTCTGGCCTTGATATAATTTTTCAGTGAATAGATACGCTTGTAGAAAACTAAGAAGGTAGAGAATAAGGGGAGAAATACTGGTTTTAGCCTTTACTTGAAAATGGTATGCTTTTCAGCGGGTGGAAAGGGCATTCATGTTACTTTGCTATCAACAACCATCAGCATCTATTAATACATAAAGCAGTGCTTTGAGATAGGTGGGATATTGGTAGAATGGTTTTGAATATTTTTGTTTATTAGAGGGAAATTTGGTTAAGAAAGTGTAGGCATCAACATAGGCTCTAAAGAAAGAAAATTACTGGAAATTAAAAATGCAATATATATCATAGCATACCGGCTTTAGATTGAATGATTATAGTTGAAACTTTATGCATTGTATAGTATACTAGGGACCCTTACAATCAAAATATACTGTGTATATTATATATTTCAAAGTATACAAGTTTATCATTCTTGTGGTTTTTGCCTTTGTGACATGCAGTTATCATACATATAATCTGTTGGCTATCAGATCCATGGTTAAGAATGTAGCTGATAGATTATAAATTTTTTTTACCAGCTATCCCTGTGACTTTGGGCAAGTCATTGTACTGCTTTGGGTCTTAGACTCTTTATCACAGAAGTGGGGGGAAAGTACTTATTAAACCAGCATCCTGGAGTTCCCATTGTGGCACAGCAGAAACAAATCCTACTAGTATCCATGAGGATGTGAATTCAATTCCTGGCCTCCCTCAGTTGGTCGGGGATCTGGCATTGCCATGAGCTGTGGTGTAGGCTGCAGACGCGGCTCGGATCCCATGGTGCTGTGGCTATGGCGTAGGCCGGGAGCTGCAGCTCCAATTAGACTCCTAGCCTGGGAACCTCCATATGCAGCAGGTGCGGCCCTAGAAAAGACAAAAAAAAAAAAAGAGAGAGAGAGAGAGAGAATTAGTTTCTAGCACCTTATTACAGAAATAATCTTTTTTGCTACTTTTGTATACATCCAATATTTAAATAAGTTAGCTTTGGTATAGACCTTTGTTAAAGGCTGAATTATAGCAAATTCACTTATGTGTTGTATGTATGTTCTTGGAAATATGTATGTGATGTGTTGGTAACATTACAGCAACTGGCTCTCTGGGGTGGGGGGAAGCCCAATTTGTGGCATTTGCTGTTGTCCCCAATATAAATACTCCCCCCATAGCCAGTTTCAAGCCACCAACATGATGTTACAAAACGCTGTGTTGGGAAAACGGGTAGAAAGTGGGTCCATAAGAGCCAACTCTAGCACACACAAAACTAAGACAGAGTCAGATTTTAGATGTATAGGCAAGCAGAAGTCATAATTAATTGTGGAAAGTTTTAGATTATTTTCAATTTTAAAAACATTTAAGAATGTTATTCTATCTCCGAAAGCCAGGAATCTGAAGTCAGATCTGGATTTTAATTCTGCCTCTGTAATTGCTAGTTCTGTGACCTTGGACAAGACAGAATATCTCCAAGCCTCAGTTTCCTCATCAGTAAAATAGGCACAATAATAGTATCTACCTCAGAAGAGGAGATCTGGTCCCTGGTGCAGACCACTGGCTGAAAAGGGAGGAAAAGGAGTTCCTGTTGTGGTGCAGCGGAAATGAATCTGGCTAGGAACCATGAGGTTGTGGGTTCGATCCCTAGCCTTGCTCATGGGTTAAGGATCTGGTGTTGCTGTGAGCTGTGGTGTAAGTCGCAGATGTGGCTTGGATCCTGTGTTGCTGTGGCTGTGGCCCTAAAAAGAAAAGGGAGGAAAAAAATTGCTTTATAAAGTTACTGGCTATGGTCATCAGCCTTGTATGGTTATAGCAGAATGCCAAACTGAGTTCTTATTAATTTATTTTATTTTTTAGCTGACATGGGTTTTGCCAGATTATTCAATTCTCCTCTAAAGCCACTAGCAGATTTGGATCCAGTAGTTGTGACTTTTTGGTATCGGGCTCCAGAACTTTTGCTTGGTGCAAGGCATTATACAAAGGCCATTGGTAAGTTAGTCCAGAACAGTTTAATTATAACTGGTAAGTATTGCATTATCATATCATTATCATATGATATGGCATTGTCATAAATGATAAATGGTATAATAATGTCTTAATAAAAACTGCTTTCTTTTTTTTAGTTTACATTTATTTATTTTAAATGATTTTTATTTCTTCCATCATAGCTGGCTTACAGTGTTCTGTCAATTTTCTACCGTACAGTAAGGTGACCCAGTCATACATACATATATGCATTCTTTTTCTCACGTTATCATCCTCCATCATAAGTGACTAGTTATAGTTCCCAGTGCTATACAGCAGGATCTCATTACATATCCATTCCAAAGGCAATAGTTTGCATCTATTAACCCCTAATTTCTGGTCCATACCACTCTCTTCCCCTCCCCCTTGGCAACTACAAGTCTGTTCTCCAAGTCCACGATTTTCTTTTCTGTGTATAGAAACTACTTTATATCTCTTTGTAAAAGTCTTGCTGTTGTCTGTATTCCCAGATTTTATATTCTGGTAGATTTTGATTTTTAACTGTATAGAAGAATGATTTAAAAAATTTTTTTATTATAATTGATTTACAATGTTCTGTCAATTTCTGCTGTACAGCAAAGTGACCTAGTTATACACATATATACATTCTTTTCCTCACATTATCCTCCATCATATTCCATCACAAGTGACTGGATATAGTTCCTTGTGTTATGCAGCAGGATCTCATTGCTTGTTCACTCTAAATGCAGTAGTTTGCGTCTAACCCCAGACTCTCAGTCCATCCCACTTCCTCCCTCTCCCCCTTGGCAACCACAAGTCTGTTCTCCATGTCCATGAGTTTCTTTCTTTTCTGTAGATAGGTTCATTTGTACCATATATTAGAGTCCAGATATAAATGATATCATATGGTATTTATTTTCTCTTTCTGACTTATTTCACTTAGTATGAGAGTCTCTAGTTCCATCCATGTTGCTGCAAATGGCATTATTTTATTTTTTATTGCTGAGTAGTATTCCATTGTGTGTATGTACCATATCTTCTTAATCCACTCATCTGTCCATGGACATTTAGGTTGTTTCCATGTCTTGGCTATTGTGAATAGTGCTACAGTGAACACAGGTGTGCATGTATCTTTTTCTTTTTTGGGGGGAGACTGACTTTCTTTCTTTTTTGGGGGGGCCATACCTGTGGCTTGTGGAAGTTCCCCGGCTAGGGGTCAAATTGGAGTTGCAGCTGCCGCCCTAGTCCACAGCAGTGCCATATCTGAGCCACGTCTGTGACCTATACCACAGCTCGCGGCAACACCGGATCCTTTAACCCACTGAGCAGGGCCAGGGATTGAACCCTTATCCTCATGGATACTAGTCAGTTTCATACTGAGCCACAACAAGAACTCCGCATGTATCCTTCTCAATGAATATTTTGTCCAGATAAATGCCCAGGAGTGGTACTGCTAGATCATATAGTAGTTCTATATTTAGTTTTCTGAGGTACCTCCATACTGTTTTCCATAGTGGTTGTACCAATTTACAATCCCACCAACAGTGTAAGAGGGTTCCCTTTTCTCCACACCCTCTCCAGCATTTGTTATTCGCAGACTTACTCATGATGACCATTCTGACCTGTGTGAAGTGGTACCTCATTGTACTTTTGATTTGCATTTCTCTATTAGTGATGTTGAGCATTTTTTCATGTGCCTGTTGGCCATCTGTATGTCTTCTTTGGAGAAATGTCTATTCAGGTCTTCTGTCCATCTTTCAATTGGGTTGTTTTGCTGTTGAGTTATGTGAGTTATTTGTGTACTTTGGAGATTAAGCCCTTGTCAGTTGTATCATTTGAAACTATTCTTTCATTCTGTAGGTTGTCTCTCTCTCTCTTTTTTTTTTTTATGGTTTCCTTTGCTGTGCAAAAGCTTTTGAATTTTATTAGGTCCCATTGGTTTATTTTTATTTTTATTTCTATTGGCTTGGGAGACTGAGATAAGAAAACATTTGTATGGTTGATGTCAGAGAATGTTTGCCTATGTTCTCTTCTAGGAGTTTGATGGCGTCTTGTCTTATGTTTAAGTCTTTAAGCCATTTTGAGTTTATTTTTGTGCATGGTGTGAAGGTGTGTTCTAGTGTCATTGATTTACAAACAGCTGTCCAGTTTTGCCAAGACCACTTGCTGAAGAGATTGTCTTTTTCCCATTTTATATTCTTGCCTCCTTTGTTGAAGATACATTGACCATAGCTGTCTAGGTATATTTCTGGGTTCTCTATTCTGTTCCGTTTGTCTTTATGTCTGTTTTGGTACCAGTACCACACTCTCTTGATTACCATGTCTTTGTAATATTGTCTGAAGTCTGGGAAAGTTATGCCTCCTGCTTGTTTTTTCCTCCCTCAGGACTGCTTTGGCACTTCTGGGTCTTTTATGGTTCCATATGGATTGTTTGTTCTAGTTCTCTGAAAAACGTCGTGGGTAATTTGATAGGTATTGCATTGAATCTGTAGATTACTTTGGGTAGTATGGCCATTTTAACAATATTAATTCTTACAATCCAGGAGCATGGAATATCTTTCCATTTCTTTGAATCCTCTTTAATTTCCTTCATTAATGCTTTATAGTTCTCAGCATATGTGTCTTTCACTTCCTTGGTCAGGTTTATTCCTAGGTATTAATTTTGGGGGGTGCAATTTTAAAAGAGATTGTATTTTTATAGTCCTTTTCTAATATTTCAGTGTTAGTATATACAAATGTAACCAATTTCTGAATATTACTTTTGTATCCTGCTACTTTGCTGAATTAGTTGATCAGTTTGAGTAGTTTTTGTGTACAGTCCTTAGGGTTTTATCATGTCATTGCATATAATGACAATTTTACCTCTTCTCTTCCAGTTTGAATACCTTTATTTCCTTTGTCTGATTGCTGTGGCTATGACTTTCAATACTGTGTTGAATAAAAGTGATAAGAGTGGGCATTCTTATTCTAGATTTTATTGGGTGTTATATTGGCTGTGAGTTTATCATAAATGGTTTTTATTATGTTAAGATATCTTCCCTCTGGTAAGAGTTTTTATCATGAATGGATTTTGGATTTTGTCAAATGCTTTTTCTGCATCTATTGAGATGATCATGTGTTTTTTTTTTTTTTTGACTCTTCTTTTGTTAATGTGGTGTATGACGATTGATTTTTGTATACTGAAACATCCTTGTGATCTTGGGATGAATCTCACTCGGTCATGGTGTATAATCTTGTTTCCATGTTATTGGATTTGGTTGGCTAAAATTCAGTTGAGAATTTTTGTGTCTATATTCATCAGATATTGGCCTATAATTTTCTTTGGTGGTATCTTTGGTTTTGATATTAAGGTGATGGTGATTTCATAGATGTCTTTGGGAGTGTTCCTTCTTCTTCAACCTTTTGGAAAAGTTTAAGACAGGTAGAAGTTCTTCTTTGTCTGTTTGGTGGATTTCACCTATGAAGCCATCTGGCCCAGGACTTTAGTTTGTAGGGGGTGTTTTTGTGACATATTTAATTTCATTTCTAGTGATCAGTCTGTTCAAATTATATATTTCTAATTTTTTTTTTTTTGTCTTTTTTTTTTGTTGTTGTTGTTGTTGTTGTTGATGTTATTGTTGCTATTTCTTGGGCCGCTCCCTCGGCATATGGAGGTTCCCAGGCTAGGGGTCGAATTGGAGCTGTAGCCACCGGCCTACGCCAGAGCCACAGCAACACGGGATCCGAGCCGCGTCTGCAGCCTACACCACAGCTCACGGCAACGCCGGATCGTTAACCCACTGAGCAAGGGCAGGGACCGAACCCGCAACCTCATGGTTCCTAGTCGGATTCGTTAACCACTGCGCCACGACGGGAACTCCTATATTACTTCTTGATTCAGTTTTGGTGGGCTATATTTCTCTAGAAAGTTGGCCATTTCTTCCATGTTGTCAAATTTGTTGGCATATAATTGTTCATAGTATTCTCTTGCTTTTTTTTTTTTTTTAATTTCTGCAGTATCCACTGAGGTTTCTATTTTTCATTTCTTAATTTGTTTGAGTTTTTTCTCTCTTATTCTTGGTCAGTCTGGCCAAAAGTTTGTCAATTTTGTTTAGCCTTTCAAAGAACTAGCTCTTGGTTTTATTGATTTTTTTTTCTGTTGTTTTTTGAATCTCTATTTTATTGATTTCTTCTCTGATCATTATGATTTCCTTCCTTCTGCTGATTTTAGATTTTGTTCATTCTTTTTCTAATTCTTTTAGGTAGTTGGTTAAGTTGTTGAGTTGAGATTTTTCTTCTTTTCTGAGGAAGACCTGTATCATTATGAACTTCCTTCTAAGAACTACTTTTGTGTCATCCCATAGGTTTTTTTTTTTTTTTTTTTTTTTTTGTCTTTTTGCTAATTCTTTGGGCCGCACCCACGGCATATGGAGGTTCCCGGGCTAGGGGTCGAATCGGAGCTGTAGCCACCGGCCTACGCCAGAGCCACAGTAACTCGGGATCCGAGCCACGTCTGCAACCTACACCACAGCTCACGGCAACGCCGGATCGTTAACCCACTGAGCAAGGGCAGGGACTGAACCCGCAACCTCATGGTTACTAGTCGGATTCATTAACCACTGCGCCACGATGGGAACTCCTCATCCCATAGGTTTTGAATGGTTGTGTTTTCATTATCATTTGTCTCAAGGTATTTTTGCTTTTTTGGGGGGAGGGGGCAACCCTCATGGGATATGGAAATTTCCCAGGCTAGAGGTCAAATCAGAGCAACTGCTGGCCTACAGCAACGCAGGATTGAAGCTGCTTCTGCAACCTACACCACAGCTCACGGCAATGCCAGATCCCCAACCCCCTGAGTGAGGCCAGGGATCAAACCTACATCCTCATGGATACTAGTCAGGTTTGTTTCCACTGTGCCACAATGGGAACTTCCTGTCTTAAAGTATTTTTTAATTTCTCTTTTGATTTCCTTGTTGACCCATTCAGTTTTTTCTCATTTCTTTTCCTGTGGTTGACTTCTACTTTCATGACTTTGTGGTCAGAGAAGATGCTTGAAATAATTTTTGAACTCCCAAATTTGTTGAGGTTAGTTTTGTGCCCCAGTGTGTGGTCAATCCTTGAGAATGTTCCATGTGCACTTGAAAAGAATGTATTTTTTTGGATGTAATGTCCTGAAAATATCAATTAAGTCTAACTTTTCTATTTTGTCATTTAGGATCTCTGTTGCCTTATTGATTTTCTGTATAAACAATATCTGTTGGTGTGAATGAGGTGTTTACATCTACTGTTATTATATTCCCATCATTTTCTCCTTTTATGTCTGTTAGTATTTGTTGTATGTATTTGGGTGCGCCTATATAGCGGCATATATATATATTGACAAAAGTATCATCCTCTTCTTGAATTGATGCTTTGATCATTAAATAGTGTCCTTATTTGTCTTTATGGGCTTTGTTTTAAAGTCTGTTTTCTTCTGATATGAGTATTGCAACACCTGCTTTCCTGTCTTTTCCATTTGCATGAAATATCTTTTTCCATCCCCTCACTTTCAATTTATATGTGTCCTTTGCCCTAAGGTGACTTCTTGTGTGAAGTGTATTGTAGGCCCTTGTTTTTTTTTAATCCAGTCTGCCACTCTGTGTCTTTTGATTGGAGCATTCAGTCCGTTGACATTTAATTTAAGATAATTATTGATAAATATGTATTTGTTGCCATTTTAACCCATGTTTTCTAGTTGATTTTATGTTTCTCCTTTGTTCCTTTCTTTCAGTTGGATGATTTCCTTTTACTTTATGTTTGTGTCCTCCTCTTTTTAGTTTTTGTGAATGTATGTTTGGTTTTGATTTGTGGTTACCCTGTTTCTCAAGTATGTTAACTGCTTCCTATATCTGCTTGCTTTAGCCTGCTAGTCATATAGGTTCAAACACATTTTTTAAAAAAGAGTCTAGATTTTGTTATTTTCCTTCTCCACATTTTATGATTTTGATGTCTTTTTTTTTTTTTAACATTTTCATGTTTGTCCTTTTGCTGCTGTTCCTTGTGTTTATCAGTAGGTTTTTTTTGTTTGTTTGTTTGTTTTTTGTTTCCTTTTAGATCTGTATACAGGCTTATTTAAGTGATTACTTTCCAATTGTGATTCCCTCCATCCTATATCTTCTTTTTTATTTAGAGGAGTTCTTTCAGTATTTCTTCCAGAATGGGTTTAGTATTGTCTCTCTCTCTTTTTTTTTTTTTTTTTTTGTCTTTTTGCCATTTCTTGGGCCACTCTCGCGGCATATGGAGGTTCCCAGGCTAGAGGTCTAATCGGAGCTGTAGCTGCCAGCCTATGCCAGAGCCACAGCAACGCGGGATCCAAGCTGCGTCTGCAACCTACACTACAGCTCATGGCAACGCTGGATTGTTAACCCACTGAGCAAGGCCAGGGATCGAACCTGCAACCTCATGGTTCCTAGTCAGATTCGTTAACCACTGCGCCACGACGGGAACTCCAGTATTGCTGTACTCTTTCAGTTTTTGTTTGTTGGAGAGATTCTTTATTTTTCCTTCTGTTTTAAATGATATTCTTGCTGGGTAGAGTATTCTAGGCTTCAGATTTTTCCCTTTTAGAACTTGAGTATATCTTGCCACTCTCTTCTGGCCTCTAGTGTTTCGGTAGAGAAATCAGCTGTTAGCCTTATGGAAGTTCCCTTATAATTAACCCTTTTTTTTTTTTTTTTTCCTCTTGCTGCCTTTAGAATCCTCTCCTTATCTTTAACTTTTGCCATTTTTATTATAATGTCTTGGTGTGGGACTGTTTGGGTTCAACTTGTGGGGCCCTCTGTGCTTCCTGCATCTTGATATGTTTCCTTTATATTTGGAAAGTTTTCAGCCATAATTTCTTCAAGCATATTTTCAATCCCCTTTTCTTTTTCTTCTCTTGGGAATCCCTATTATGCCTGTTTTATATTATCCCATAGATCTCTTATTTCACTTTCATGTTTTTTCATTTGGTTTTCTGTCTGCTGTCCTGATTGAGTGATTTCCATTATTCTATCTTCCAAGTCACTATTTCATTCCTCTGCAGTATTAATTCTGCTCTTCAGTGCCTTTTACTCAGCTTATGTCTCTGCAAATGAGTTTTATAATTTTTTTTGGTTCCTCTTTCTATTTTCTGGTTCCTTTCTAAAGTAATGTGCATTACTGTTTATATCTGCTCTTAATTCCTTCATATTCACTCTTAATTCCTTCAGTATTTTCACTTCTTTTTGAACTCTGTGTCTGTTAGACTGCAGAGGTCTGTTTCATTGTTTGCTCCTTTGGGGGAATTCTCCTGTTGTTTTGAATGGTTCCTGAGCTGCTTCATTTTGCTTCTCTTTTTCTTATTCTGTGAGTTTAGGGAAAACAACTACTGTAGTCTTGGAGGGCTATTTATATGTGAGAGTGCCCCTGGGTGTTCTGTGAGGGCTTACTATTTATTTATTTATGTTGGCATAAGGGCTGCTTTTGGTTTGGATGCTTGCAGTCTCTTTCCTCAGTGTGTCCAGGGTATTACCCCTGTGCTACTATATGTGTGTGTGTGCTTCCAAGGAGATAGAGTCATTGGGACGGGATAGTAGCCAATGTCTGGTTGCTGGGCCCTTGACAGTGGTGAGGACCCACAGGGAGACTACTCCTGGTTGCAGGGCCCTGGAAAGTGGCAGTGACCCTCAGGCAGGTGTGGGTGGTGCCCAGAGCATTTGACAGTGGCAGCAGCAGGGCATGTGCATTCCCAGGGGAGTAAGAGCAACAACAGGTGGTGCTTGGTTGCAGTGCCCTCTTCTGTGCCAACCTCTGAGGTGACTGGGGCCGCAGGTGGTGCCTGTTCATGGACCCCTGGTGGTAGTGGGCCATGCCCACTTCTGGAGTCTGAGATGGCTGCTATGGTTTGCCCCTGCTGCCCATAGCCCACACAAGAGGCTCTGTGTTGCCCAAGAGTCTGTGCATGCACAGAAAAAGATATTCCTTTGGTGGTCCACTTCTCTTCCTCTCACCCTCCCCAACAATGAATGATGCCTTGCTTCTGAAGGCCCAGGCCTCTTCCTGGGTTCCATTGGCTATGGTGCTCTATTCCCCAGCTCATGGTGCACTGCTCCCTAGCCCCTCAGGCTGTCTCCACACAGCTAACCCTAGTCTCCTACCTGGAACTGACCCCCAGAGCCAGGTCTTGGCACCCAGCCCCCTCCTGAGTATCTCAGGCTGTGGTGATCAGGGGCAGTAGTACTGATGGTTTGTGAGGCTCTCTCTCTGCTTTGTCCTCCTCAGTCCACCAGATCTGCTTTTCTCTGAGGGTTTGAGGTCTTTCTCTCTCCACTAATCTCCCCATCAGTTAGGTGGCTTCCCAGGGTGTGGGTTCCTTTCCTCTTTCACATCTCCCTTTCAGGAGTGCTGTCCCATCCTGATTCCCCTTTTATTTTTCTTTCTTCTCTCTCTCTCTCTTTGTTCCTTTTTTCCTACCCAGTTATGTGGAGGGTTTTTTGCCCTTTTTGGAGGCTTAAGGTCTTCTGCCAGCGTTCAGTAGATGTTCTCTGTGAATTGTTCTACATGTAGATGAGTTTTTTTTTTTTTTTGATGTGTTTGTGGGAGAAGGTGAGTGCCACATCTTACTCCTTTGCCATCTTGATCCTCACTCTGAGAAGGAGTCTTTTAAAAAAAGAAAGCATTTTCTTTCAGAGGATAGAAGTATCTGATCCAATTTAGTTGCTATAGAAATGGTAACATGCAAATTTTATTTTGTACTCACCTACTATTGATCAGAAAAACTAGACAGAGGTTTAGAAGTGTCTTCTTCGCAAAAAGGGAAACAGAAAAACAGGAGTAGTATAGTATTGGAGAGAGCCCCTTCTATTTGGGGAAAAGTTAGACCTTTCCTAAGCAAGAAGCAATGTGACTAATCTTTTTCTCTTGCCATTACAATTATTATGGCAGTTTCTCCATTAAGGTAGGAAATAGAGCCTGAGTAGATTAGCCGTGCACAGCATCTTGCCATCTCACCAAGTGAAAAAACTGAGTGAGAAAACCTGTTCTAAACACAGTCTCTGTAGGATTTAAAATCCACTTCAGAACAGAGGCAGTAGAGGTTTTTCTAACTGAGGGAGTCAGGAAGAGAGAGCTGTCCTCAAACCGAGGTATTGTTTTAGAGGAGGTACAAAGAGAGGGTAGGGAGGGAGTCAACAATATGATTGATGTGAAGGGCTAGTTCTATCAGGTGCCTAAATTTCCTAAGTGCTTTTCTTTAAGTTTTCCTTTTCTTGAATTTTCTGTTTACTTATATTAGACTAATATCTGTTTTGACTAATTTAACGGCTTTTGTTGAGTTCTGTTTGATTAAAGTTACTTAAAGTATAAAATTATTAAAAGTAGACAAGTAGGAGTTCCCATTGTGGCTCAGTGGAAACGACTCTGACTAGTATCCATGAGGACATGGGTTCAATCCCTGGCCTTGCTCAGTGGGTTGGGGATCTGGCCTTGCTGTGTATGTCACAGACGCTGCTCAGATCCTGATTTGCTGTGGCTGTGGTGTAGGCCAGCAGCTGCAGCTCCAACTGGATCCTTAGCCTGGGAACTTTCATATGCTGCAGGTGCAGCCCTTTAAAAAAAAAAGAGAGAGAGAGAAAGAAAAGAAAAAGACAAGTAAGCACAACCCTTTCTCTGTTAAGCTTTTGAAAAACCTGGTGGCATCTAGAAAACTACAAAGGAAGTTCTTACCTTTGAGAAGATTAGACTCCTGAGTAACCTATTCATGAGTAAAAAGGGAAACAAAAATTAAAACATAGTAATGTTCTCATTCGTCAGGTGGTCTGCTTTCTGCAAAACTCAGATACCAGAACATATTTATACTTCTTTTGTTTAGGGATTAAGACCCTAGCACAGTATGCGGTATTGTAATTTTTCATAAATACTGCCTAAGGATTTTGTTGTATTCATGAGAAAGGCTATGGGTAGCCACAGCACTGTGAGGAAAACCAGTGTGTGTTTGACAATAGAGGAGTGTGAGACTGACCTTCAACCCGTCCCCCCGTCCCCTGGCAGTTGAGCCCACAGTAAAGCCCCTTATCAGAGGCTGCCATGCTATCAGCTCTGGACAGTGGCAATGTCTATGAAGGAAGAACTACAAAAAGCAAATGGAAGGAATGCAGTAGTCCTTAGAATAAGCCCGACTCTATTTACATTCCCGCAAGTGACTGAGGGGTTGTATTTGTGAGACATTTAAGATTTTGTTTGCGTTTCCTGTGATTAGGTCTCTCTGTTGAGAACAGTAAAATCTCCTAGACAATCTCAGAAGGCACCAGAGGCTAGAAGGAGACCAGAAGTGAGCCAGTGCAAAGGGGAGTGTTAGTTGGAAGCCACAGGTGGTGCCTTACAACAGAGTTGATGGTGAGATAACCCAGAGCACAGGGTGGGAGTAGAGGAGGTGATCACAGCAGAAATCTACGTCATCAGGCTCCTGCCGAGCACTGACCTTCTGTGTCTGGAAGGGAGCATCCCAGCAGGAAAAAGCAGGTTCAGCTAAAACCGTTCTTGTTAAACTAAATGGACCCCCACCAAAATCGGTCCCACTCTCAAATTCTCACTCAGCAAATCCATGGTAGCGAGGCCCATGTTTAACACGTACTTCTGGTGATTCTGTGGTATGTGGGCCCCCCATTTGAGAAGCACAGTTTTATGAATATTTTCTGATTAATTGATCCACTGTCGGAAAAAAAAATAGATTTTTTTTTTTGAAATGAAGATAATTGGGTATGAATTGGAAACCAACTGTATTTCTTATTTCCTCAGGGTAAGGAGAATTGAAATTGTATTTTAACCAGTTTGCAACTTAATTGCTGAGTTAAAAAAAAAGGGGGAGAGAGAGATTTACCAATTAAAGATAAAAATATAATCACTAATTTTTAATTTTAGTCAATCCCAATTATCCATTCTGGATAGAAGTTAGGAAAAAAGTTAAGACACAGAAAAAGAATAACCCCCACATTAGTTATCTTACGCTTGAAATATATTCAAGCAGACATAATAAATACACACATATTCACGCATTCTTATGATTCTCCATACCTGGTTTATATTTGAAATGAGTATTATTTCTATTCAGATCATAGAAAAAAGGAGAGTTTGATGACTTGATATTGGTGAAGGTTTATGGAGTGACCTTTAGCGGGGGAGGTTAAGTGTTGGGGGGAGTGGTGGGAGAGAGAGAGAAAAGAACAAGTCATTGATAAAGGATTAAGCTGAGAAATGGGTATAGATGGTGCAGGAGCCGGATGACCATTTAAAATTAGATGCTGGGAGTTCCCATTGTGGCTCAGTGGTGTAGGTTGCAGAAGCGGCTTGGATCCCGAGTTGCTGTGACTGTGGTGTAGGACAGCAGCTTAGCTCTGATTCAGCCTCTAGCCTGGGAACTTCTATATGCCGTAGTTGTGGCCCTACAAAGCAAAAAAGAAGAAGAAGAAAAAAAGTAATAAAATAGAATAAATCAGATGCTAATATGAGGCAGGCCACCCTAGAATTTAACTTTACCTGCTACACTGAGGTTCTCCTAGAAATCTAGGTACTGGCTCCTGTCCTTTGAATAGAGGGCAGACCAGGACCTGGCATGCCCAGCAGTTTGTGGTAATAGTCTCCCTTGACAGCATCTGGCACGAGGAGAGATGAGACTGTCAGAGACGGCCATATCAGGGGCAATAGTGACAATCAACATGATATGCTGAGAAAGAAGAATTAAAAAGTAGACACTGAAAAGTATTGTTATTCCATTCTTTAGTGCTGTGTCTTCTTGTGTCATTAAGAAAAATTAAATTACATTTTATTTTTATTTTATTTTTCATTTTTTTTTTTACTTTTTGCCATTTCTTGGCCTGCTCCCTCGGCATATGGAGGTTCCCAGGCTACGGGTCCAATTGGAGCTGTAGCTGCCAGCCTACACCAGAGCCACAGCAACACGGGATGCGAGCCGCGTCTGTGACCTACACCACAGCTCACAGCAACGCCGGATCCTTAACCCGCTGAGCAAGGCTAGGGATCGAACCCGCAACCTCATGGTTCCTAGTCGGATTCGTTAACCACTGCACCATGACGGGAACTCCCTAAATTACATTTTATATCCTCTTAAGATGGCAAGTAATGGTGTAATAAAAATGGTTATTGAAGGGATATGTTCCCGTTATCCAAAAGGCTAACTTATGTGGAAGGAAACCATCCCTGAGTGGAGTCAGATACAGGAGACATTGCTATATATCTTTTTTTCATTTGTGATTTGTTTCATGAAATGGCATACCAACAGTCATTCCAGCTACTAGATCGCTTGTCTACACAAGTGATGCCCATGTTTAGAAGACTGTTAAACATTGTACTTTTCTCTGCCATGCCACAGTCTGTGTGTTACTCTTTTCAAAAAAATACTCATTAAACAGCATTTAAGTGGGCAAATATGAAGTATTCTCACAAAAATTAATTCACAGGTACATTTAGCAAAGCATTGTAAATATTATAGTCTTAGAATCTAAATTACTGTTTTTCAATAGGTAAATAGAATAATCTATAACTGGTTATTTGAAATAGTTTTTAAAAAAGAAAGCTTTGGAAGATGTCTAACTTTGTCCTAGCAGGTTGGAGGGTTGGAGCAGCATCTAAGTTGAATATGTTCAGATAACATCTATCTCTGCTGATGTCATGCAGTGTCAATATGTACCTGTATTTAGCAGCTTCTAGGAGCTACTCTGTTCAAAAAACTGAAGTTGGTGTCTTTCAGACAAAAGCTGTTTTTCCCAATCATTTCATGTGATCTATACCGTCTAGACTGACAACACAGAAATTCTGCTCTTTCATTATGCATTTGATTACTTTATTTATTTATTTATTTATTATTTTTGTCTTTTTAGGGCCTCACCTGTGGCATATGGAAGTTACCAGGCTAGGGGTTGAACCAGAGCTATAGCTGCTGGCCTACACCACAGCCACAACAATGCAGAATCCGAGCCATGTCTGCAACCTACACCACAACTCACGGCAATGCTGGATCCTCAACCCACTGAGCCAGGCCAGGGATCGAACCTGCATCCTCATAGATACTAGTCAGATTGGGTTCTGCTGAGTCACAACGGGAACTCCGCATTTGATTGCTTTAAGAAATGTATCACCATACCTGATGATAGTACTGTTTTAGTCTATCATATCTTGAGTAATATGCTCTGTATTAGACTATCAATTGAATGCTTTGGCAATTAAATTATTGATAGTGGTTAGAAAGGTTTTAGCCTAAATGTAAATTTATTGCTTGCTAACTTGAGTTTCCCAAGCTTATCTTCATCACAAAATTTACAAGTAAATGTTTATTTTTTTGGCTTTCAATCTGTTATGTGAGGATATAGCTATTTCATGTCATATATATGTTTTCTTAATATACTTATTGTATTTTGTATATTGCTCCACTGAAAAGTTTTTAAAAATTTTTTTTTATTTCAGGGATTCTTTTCTATTCACAGTTGACATACACTATTATATTAGTTTCAGATATACAACATAGTGATTTGATATTTTTATATAAGATAATCACTACAATAAGTCCAGTTACCATCATCACTCTACAAAGTTGTTACAGTTATCATTGACTATATTCCTCATGTGTTCTTTACATCTCTGTAACTTATTTATTTTGTAGCTGGAAATTTGTACCTCTTAATCCTTGTTACCTATTTCGTACACCTCCCCCCACTCACAAAAGTATTTTTATATGTATGTTGTGATTATACCCAGAAATTATAACCAAAGAAACATAATAAATGTGTATAAAAACTTGTTTTTCTTCCTTCATAGATATATGGGCAATAGGTTGCATATTTGCTGAATTGTTGACTTCAGAACCTATTTTTCACTGTCGTCAGGAAGATATAAAAACAAGCAATCCCTTTCATCATGATCAACTAGATCGGATATTTAGTGTCATGGGGTTTCCTGCAGGTAATTTATTTATTTTTTCAAAATAATATTTGAGGAGGCTCAGCAGGTTAAGGATCCAGTGTTATCACTGCTGTGGCTCTGGTTATAGCTGTGGCACAAATTCAATCCCTGGCCGGGGAACTTGTGTATGCTGTGGGGGGAGCCAAAAAAATAAATGAAAAATAGTCATATTTCAAAAACATTATTTTGAAAAGTATATTTTAAGTAGTTTTATGTACATTTGAAAGCTAAAATAACTAGGAAATTTTTTATGAGTAACACATTATTTCCTATAACAATATCCAATATTTTTTTGTAAGATAAAGACTGGGAAGATATTAGAAAGATGCCAGAATACCCTACACTTCAAAAAGACTTTAGAAGAACAACGTAAGTAATATTATATTACATATAAGTAGTATTCAATGGAAATCTTTTAAAAACCAGATTTTGGTTATTATTTAAACTGGAAACTTAGATGTTAGTATATTAGTTATGTTTATGACTTAAAGAAGATATTTCTTTCTTTTTTTTTTTTTTTTTTTTTTTTTGCTATTTCTTGGGCCTCTTCCGCGGCATATGTAGGTTCCCGGGCTAGGGGTCGAATCGGAGCTGTAGCCAACGGCCTACGCCAGAGCCACAGCAACACGGGATCCGAGCCGCGTCTGCAGCCTACACCACAGCTCACGGCAACGCCGGATCGTTAACCCACTGAGCAAGGGCAGGGACCGAACCCGCAACCTCATGGTTCCTAGTCGGATTCGTTAACCACTGCGCCACGACGGGAACTCCTAAAGAAGATATTTCAGATGTGGTTAACATACATTCCAGCCCTGTTATTTAAGTATTTTAAATACTTAAGCTATCGTATTTAAAAATTGTTAAGAATTCTAGGGTCGGAGTTCCCGTTGTGGCGCAGCAGAAACAAATCTGACTAGGAACCATGAGGTTGCAGGTTGGATCCCTGGCCTCATTCAGTGGGTTAAGGACCCAGCGTTGCCATGAGCTGTGGTGTAGGTCACAGACGTGGCTTGGATCTGGCGTTGCTGTGGCTGTGGCATAGGCTGTCAGCTACAGCTCCAATTGGACCCCTAGCCTGGGAACCTCCATATGCCGCAGGTGTGGCCCTAATAAGACAAAAATAAAAAAGTTTAAAAAAAGAATTTTAGGGTCAATAGATAGTTCAAATGCCTGTCTCTTCTGTTGTAGAATAATAAAGGGCTCAGTTCAAGGGTACACAACTATGATTTGTCTTTATCTGAGTAATGATTGGTGACTGAAATGCTGGGCTTGGCAACCAGGATGGGTAGCAGGAAGAAGAACACATGGCCTGGGATCTGAATAAAACAAACTGGTGGGGACTTGAATGATAAGTAGAAATGAGAGGAGTTTGTTATAAATATGCACACCTAGAGGAAAAAGTGGAAGAGGTTTTCTCTTGGGTAACGTAACAGAAAAATTTCATGACAGGATGGCTTGTAGGAACAA
Source organism: Sus scrofa (assembly GCF_054392235.1). Taxonomy (NCBI): domain Eukaryota; kingdom Metazoa; phylum Chordata; class Mammalia; order Artiodactyla; family Suidae; genus Sus; species Sus scrofa. The sequence continues at coordinate 76,774,885 of NC_139383.1, read as the reverse complement.
AAGCAGACATCATAAAGAGAAGCAGAGAAAGGCTCTGATCATTTTGGCCTCTCTTTTACACAGTCTTTGGTAGGGTCCTTGCCTCTATCTATTTGTCTCTTAAAGAGAGCACTGATGTTGCTCAAGGGTCTGTCTTGGGCTCCCTTCTCACTCTAGACATTTCCCCAGGCAGTCTCTGTGATTTTTTTGGCCACATGGGGGCTATTGCTGATAACTCCCAGCTTATATAACTTACTCAGATTTCTTTTCCAAGTTTCAGACCAATTTATCTAACTGCCTTATGGAATCTCAACCTGAATGTCCCATAATACTTCAAAATATGTCCCATAATACTCCTAAATGTCCCAAAATACTTCAAATACTTCAGTGTCCCAAACTGAACTCTTTACTTGCCCTCCCAGCCCTCTCCTCCCACTGAGGACGTGGCTCCATGAGTCACCTAACTGGTCAAGCCGAAGACCTGAGAGATATCCCCGATCCTTCCTCTACCTCACCCTCTTCCATTTTAGCCCCCAGTGTCCAAACAGTTAGTAAATCTAGTCAATCCTTTGTTCTAAATATCCTTTGCATCTTTATTTCTCTCTACCTGCCACTCTTACAGATGACACCACTGCCCTCTCTCACCTGGAAACCTGCAGTGGCCACCTCCATGGTATTTCCATTTGATCATGTCAGTCTTCTGGTTGCTCTTAATTCATCACGGCTCTCAATTCCTTAGTGTGGTTAACAAAGCCATGGCTTCTACATCACCAAATTCATCTCCTAAACCTTGGCCCACTTTGTACTCTATAATGTAGACATCATGAATTTCTTTAAGATCCTCAAAACTTGAGCTTTTCTTGACCTCTGGATTTTACAATATGTTGTTCCCTCAGTCTAGGATGCACTTTCCTCCCACCCATTTCCTGTTTATCCTTTCTGTCCTGATGAGGCCTCCCCTGACCTTCCAGGTCTGTTAGGAGCTCTGCCTGTGCACTCCTATAGCATCCCGTGCTGCCTCCCTCAGCTCTGATCACTTTGCTCTGCAGTTGGCTTTCCCTCGAGAACATGGATTGTGCCCACTTTATAAACCATTGTATGTGTCCCTAGGGCCTGGTACATAGTGCATGCTCATTAGTTACTTGTCAAATGGGTATTGAATGAAAGTGGTTCAAATAATTGAAGATACTCCAATAATATAAAAGATGGAGAAAATTAATGAAACCACTTAACATTTTATTTTAGTAAAGGCTGAAAGAAAAATTTTACCTAAAATGATGGTATTTACAACAACCAGAAATAAAAGGAGAGAAATTTTAAAAGATAAATTTAGTTAGAAAAGTAATGGGGGGGGGGGGGGTCTGTGGTGGTACAGTGGGTTGAGGATCCAGTGTTGTCATTGCTATGGCGCAGGTTCGATCCCTGGCCTGGGAACTTCCACATGCCTTGGGTGTGGCCAAAAAAAAAAAAAAAAAAAGAAAGAAAGAAAGAAAGAAAAGTAATATAAAACTTCCTAAGCAAACAATTTTACCCACATAATAGCAAGCTACTAATACATAAGACAAAAAAGGGATTTGTTAAAAATTAGCTAAATCTAATGCAATACATACAAGTCACTAAAGTAAAATAAAGAAAAAAAATCCAGAAAGTGTTATTTCAAATGAGATAAAAAGTAAAAGAACTGTAACTGCAATGTATACATCTAAGGATGACCTGACCCCCTTGCTGTACAGTGGGAAAATAATAAAAACAAACAAACAAACAAATTATACACACCATGGCTAAACTATGTAATGCAAATAACATACTAGTGATAATAAATGGACTAATGAATGAAAAAAAAAAAGTAAAAGAATAATAATTTGTTTTCACTATATCAGATAAAAAGAAATGAGCCAAAAAAAAAAATTACTCTGTAAGTGAAGTGGGGAGGATAACAATAGAAGTTTCTGTAATCTTTCCAAAATGTCAGCTCTTACTAGCTCATTAGAAGGCAAAATGAAAATAAAAGTAAAAGGAAATAAATAAGTTGACTTTAAAAATTGAATGCTGAATAAACATGATCTGATAAGATGCTTTATAATATATAGAGACTTTGAATTACTTTGAAAACTGTTCAGCTCCTAAACTATAGCAAATCTGGAAGGGAATGATTCAGAAAATGACAAATAATTCATCTTAACTTGAATACTAGGAATAAGAAGAAACAACCACAATGGGAATTGAGTAATAGGATTTCTCAACTTCAAGACATTTTATATTATGATAGAAACAACTAACTTAGAATCTTGAGTTAACCCAGTAATCAGCTGATTCAACATAAAGACCAAAGCCATGTAGAGAGACTCCATTTCTACATAAACTTTAAAGTTTCTTTCCATTGCCAAACTTAATGGCTACCTTGCCAATAAAAATGTTCCTGGTATTGGAGGAAAAAAAATTTTTTTTCACATGTGGCAGAGATTTTTTTTTTTTTTTGGTCTTTTGTCTTTTTGTTGTTGTTGTTGTTGTTGTTATTTCTTGGGCCGCTCCCGCGGCATATGGAGGTTCCCAGGCTAGGGGTCGAATCGGAGCTGTAGCCACCGGCCTACGCCAGAGCCACAGCAACTCGGGATCCGAGCCACGTCTGCAACCTACACCACAGCTTACGGCAACGCCGGATCGTTAACCCACTGAGCAAGGGCAGGGACCGAACCCGCAACCTCATGGTTCCTAGTCGGATTCGTTAACCACTGCGCCATGACGGGAACTCCAGATTTTTTTAATTTAAAAAAAATTTATTTTTTTAATTTAGTCTTTTTAGGGCTGTACCCTTGGCATATGGAGGTTCCCACGCTAGAAGTCAAATTGGAGTTGTAACCACTAGTCTACACCACAGCCACAGCATTGCCAGATCCAGGCTGTGTTTGTGACCTGTACTTCAGCTCATGGCAACGCTGAATCCTTAACCCACTGAGCGAGACCAGGGATTGAACCTGCATCCTCATGGATACTAGTCAGATTCATTCCTGCTGAGTCACAACGGAAACTCCCACAGAGTTTTTTTTTTTTTTTAAATAAAATACCTAATGTTGGCATATTTACTTTATATGCTACTGCTGAGAATGAATGCTTCTCAAACTGTGATGTACCTACAGATCACCTAGAGACCTTGTTAAAAATACAGATTGTGGGAGTTCCCATTGTGGCACAGTGGAAACAAGTCCAACTAGGAACCACGAGGTTGTGGGTTCGATCCCTGGCCTTGCTCAGTGGGTTAAGGATCTGGCATTGCCATGACTGTGGTGTAGGTTGCAGACAAGGCTTGGATCTGGCATTGCTGTGGCTCTGGCATAGGCCAGCAGCTACAGCTCCGATTAGACCCCTAGCCTGGGAACCTCCATATGCCGTGGATGTGGCCCTGAAAAGGACAAAAGACAAAAAAAAAAAAAAAAAGAAGAAAGAAACCAACCCTGCCTTCAACTTGATGATCTCAGATCCTAGACTCCAGAATTGTGAGGAAATAAATTTCTATTAAGAAAAATGCAGATTGTGATCCAGAATCTGGGATAGGGCCTAAGAATCTGCATTCCTGGTGCAGGCTCTCAGGTTCCATGTTGCTGGTCTGAGGGCCAGGTTTGTGTGGCAAGGTTCTCAAGCACAAAAAAGGCTTTTGAAATGTACATATCCTTTGACCTAATAATTCTAAGAATTTATCTGAAGAAAGCAATAAAGCAGCCACACACAGCTAAAATGAGGCACTTAAGGCTTTCACAGAGCTTAACTAACTGCCCAAGATCACACAACTGGTAAATGACTGAGTCAGTGTCTGGTAGGGGGTCTCTGATTCTCACTGCCATGTAGTTCTCTCTCCCTATCATGTTACCAGATTTACCTACAAGGACCTGCATTTTGTAACTTTTGTGAAACAAACATCATTAGTAACAGTAAAAAATATACAGCTACTACAAATAATAAGTTGAAAGACCATTTGGCAAGGAAAAACTTTTATAAAACAACAGTAAATTAAAAAAATTAGGACAATTTATATGGTATGTTTCTAATTTTATAAGAATGAAACAAAAATGCCTCCGTATTTATATCATATATATATCTATGTCTAGAAAAAAAATGCCAAAGGAAAATGATCAGACCCTTGACAGTGTTTTCTTTATTGCTGAATAGCTTGATTAAATGAGTGATTTCAATTTTTTCTTAATATTTTTCTATATTCCCTAAGGGTTTTTTAACCAAAAATATAAACTACTATTTTTTGATCTTTTTATTTGGAAATGTTTTATATATAGGAAAGAATTATATATGCTTGAAATATGTAGCCTATTTAGAACAATAAAATGAATACCCATTTACTCACTCTATACCATATCTGATAGAGAGTATCTACCTAGGAAGGGAATTGCTGAGTCATAAGATATTCATATTTTCACCTCTAGTGGTTAATGCATACTTATTTTCCAAAGTGATTGGAACAATAGAAACGTTTACATGCAGTGTGTAGCAATTATTTCTTCACATATTTACCAACATTTGGTTACCTGTTCTTTTCTCATTGGTAAAATCAACAGCTTAAATTAACACATACCTTACAGGAAAACCATCCTGGCATTTTCCATTAAAAATGTAAATTGTGGAGTTCCTATTGTGGCTCAGCGGTAATGAACCTGACTAGTATCCATGAGGATGCGGGTTCAATCCCTGGCCTCGCTCAGTGGGTTAGGGATCTGGTGTTGCCGTGAGCTGTGGTGTAGGTCACAGATGTGGCTTGGATCCTGCGTGGCTGTGGCTGTGGTGTAGGCCTGCAGCTGCAGCTCTGATTCAAGCCCTAGTCTGGGGAACTTGCATAAGCCACACATGTGGCCCTAAAAAGCCAAAAAAAAAAAAAAAAAAAAAAAAAAAAAAAGAAAAGAAAGTAAATTGTGTGAGTGTTCTCAATAATGTGTGATTGTCATGCCTTTGCAGATACGCCAACAGTAGCCTCATAAAGTACATGGAGAAACACAAGGTCAAGCCTGACAGCAAAGTGTTCCTCTTGGTAGGTGCGCCTCTCCCAGACTGGGAAGTAGGATCCTTAGCACAGCCCTCACCCCACCCCCCCTTACTGTGGGATTGTCCCAGCTTTTCCTCCTCTTTACAAAGAAAAGAAAGAGGAGGATATTGGAGCAAAATTAAGTCTTTTGAGATGTCACCCTTAATTTTTAGCCTTAATTTTTGCTAATGGTTTATCAGCATAAAAATCATTAAATTCTAAAAGGGCTTCAATATTAACGATAAGTGCCAATTTCATGTAAATGTGTGTCTTCTAATGATTTCTGCCAGTTTCACATTAATGTTGCCGTGAGCTGTACAAAATGGTGTTTGATATTAATTCTGTTAGACATTAACACAAAAGTCAAAACATGGACTTGTAAACAAACTTTGCACGTACTATCAATTTCTTACGTATTATTCTAGCTTCAGAAACTCCTCACTATGGATCCAACCAAGAGAATTACCTCAGAGCAGGCTCTGCAGGATCCCTATTTTCAGGAGGACCCCTTGCCGACATTAGAGTATGTATCCTTCCTTTTCTGCGTGCTTGGCTCCGAGGTGAAGATGTTGGATGGTGGCTGAAAGCAAGAGACGCTCTTGTTACTAAAGTATTTTACTTTCTTCGTTAATACTACCTCAGAGAAAAAGTAGTCAAGAGACAGATTCTGTGTTTTGACACAGGCAAAGCTGTAGGGAGGTGTGAATGAAAGCAAGTATTTTAGGAATGACCATTAATCAGTTTTACAGATAAAAACTAAAGCTAAGACAGATGGGACTTTCACAGACGGCTCAGCCAGCACAGTGTACACCAAACCAATGTAGGGAACTGAAATTTAAAAATTCTGTGTTATCTGCTGTGCTGCCAAACCCCTCCATTTCCTCAGCCTTGTTACACCCACATGTATACATTGTGCTTGGATTTATTAGAGGTGCAGCTTTTCCTGAGGGACAAAAAAATTATTTTCATTGTTGAAGCAAATGCACATTTAGTTATTTTCAGTCCTGATGAAGTGTGAATGGAGAAAGTTCTGTGTCTTACATGTCAACTAGCTAATAATCGCAGCTAAGATTTGCCATTGAAAGTGGAACTAGTGTAAAACTTAGACGACAAATTGTCCTTTTCTTATTGCTTAAATTATGTTGAGAGGCCAATACCAGCCACAGATGAAGAGTAGGAAATAAGGGGGGAAAAGTACAATTTTAAATTAACAAGGTCAATGATAAGTGTAGATTTTAGGTCATGACATGATTTTTTTTTTTTAAATGATTTTTAGTGTGTTTGCTGGCTGCCAGATTCCATATCCCAAACGAGAATTCCTTAATGAAGATGAGCCTGAAGAGAAAGGTGACAAGGTATAAACTATACTAAGGGAAGGGTAATCTAATAATTCCTATAAAACTACCTTTTATTTAATTATGTATTTACTTTATTGTAGATGTACTTTGCCATTTGAAAGATTCTTTCACAGATAAATGAAATTCCAGATTTGCTTTATACATATTTTATTCCCTGATTTTTTTTTTTTATGGCCACACCCACGACATACGGAAGTTCCTGGGCCAGGGACTGAATCCAGGTCCTTTAACCCACTGCACCAGGCCTGGGATCGAACCTGTGCCTCCCCAGCAACCTGAGCCACTGCAGTCGGATTCTTAACTCGTTGTGCCACAGTGGGAACTCCCATTCTCTGGTTCTTAATTTTTGCCTTTTTTGTTTGTTTTGTTCGGTGTCATTACCATCACTTTACGCAGGCTGCTTTTAAAGCATCATTCAGTCCTTTGATCGTAACTGACTTCACTCCACACAGCCCTACTTTTCCAAATTGATTGAAAAGACTATTCTAGCTATTTTAATGAGTTGCTGTCTATTTCCTCTGTCCCCGTGGGCCTTCAGTGGGATATCTGTGACTGGTTTGGAGGATTACTATGCAATCTAAATGAACTTTAGAGAATGAGTCCTGTTCAGGGCTCAGCACTTTGACTTTGGAGGATGCTGTATTCCTTGGCCGCTCCATTCTCTGGTCGGTCCAGTCACTATAGTGTCCCACAGAGATCACTCCCCAGTTGCTCATCATATCATATAATGGTAGAGTTAATTTAGTTCCATACCAAGCTTACTTTTTTTTTCCTCTTTATAAGAATCAGCAACAGCAGCAGAACCAACATCAGCAGCCCACAGCCCCTCCACAGCAGGCAGCAGCCCCCCCACAGGCACCCCCACAGCAGCAGAACAGCACCCAGACCAACGGGACGGCAGGAGGGGCTGGGGCCGGGGCCGGGGGTGCCGGGGCAGGGCTGCAGCACAGTCAGGACTCCGGCCTTAATCAGGTGCCTCCAAACAAGAAACCGCGGCTAGGGCCTTCAGGCACAAACTCAGGCGGGCCTGTTATGCCGTCAGATTATCAGGTACCTCCCCAGATTTTATACTCTTTAATGTTCATACTGTTAAAAAGGAAAATTCAACTGAGTAAATTTTAAAGGTCTTATTGGCTTTATTCAGTGATTCATGTATCAGGCAGTATCTCGTCTAGCAAATAGAAAGACTCTCTGAAGAGCCGTAGAAAATGGAAGACTCTTAGAAGCAGAAGGAGGTGGGACAAGGAAGTTATTCTAACAAAGGGCTGATTGTTTTTTTCCTTTGGGGGACTATGGGGCCTGTCAGGTGTATTACTTCACTAGTGCTGACCAGGAAATTGCAGACTAACTGGATATGATTACATTCCTGGGGGAGGCTGAAACTGCAGTCAGGTTAGGAATTAAGTCTCAGTTTGGTGCCGTGGGCTTAGCACAAGTGACTCCATTTGGAGCCTCATGTCTCTTTTTTTAACAATATCTTTTATGAAACAGGAAGTCGGTTTATAATAGATCATTTTAAAATTTACCAGCAAATTAACTCTAAAGTTTGACTATATAAACTGTATAATCCTGTTTCTAGGGCATTATATGAAAATGAAGATTTTTGTCATTTTATGTAATTTTAAGAATTATAGTTTTGTTTCTTGACTTGTTTGTCCTAAAGCTCTGAGGAGGGAAGGTGAGGCAGTCATTTCCTCCTGAAAGAAAATCTCTCATTTCACACTTGCAGGTGCCTTTCAGGTTTGGGTCAGAAAAAGATACTTAGATAAGCAATTGAAAAGGGGAAGGAATGGTGGTTTATTGTGAATGAGGTAAGCAGTGTACTTCAGAAGGATGTGCTGTCACTGAGGAAATAAGCAGTACGTGCCACTGAAATATAGAAGAGAAAGGGACTGAGATTGAGACTTCTCAGGAATAACTGCTAAATCTCACTAGAAATAATTTTGATACTAGAAAATACTTTTTGTTGGAGTTCCCAATGTGGCTCAGCGGAAGCAAATCTGATTGGCATCCATGAGACGAAGGTTCCATCCCTGGCCTCACTCAGTGGGTTAAGGATCCGGCATTGCTGAGAGCTGTGGTGTAGGTGGCAGACGCGGCTCAGATCCCTCATTGCTGTGACTGTGGTGTAGGCCAGCGGCTCCAGCTCCGATTCGACCCCTAGCCTGGGAATCTCCATATGCCGTGGGTGCGGCCCTAAAAAGCAAAAAAGAAAATACTTTTTCTTAAGATTAAAAAGAAAACTATAGTTGTACTACTAATGCAGGAAATATAAAAAGAAACAAAATCTAAGGATTGGTATTTGGAGAGAGGGGTAAGAATACTGGTGAAAACTATAGAGAATCTTGGGGAAAAAGCTTTCAAGGTAATAGCAAGTTAAGAAAAGATCTAAGACGAAGGGGGAATAAAACCAAAGATTAAAAAAAAAAAAAAGAAGGTTTAAAACTATAGTCCCTCAGGGAACTGGTGGAGGAGGAGCACTTAGGAGAGAGATAATAGGAAACAAAACCACAGGCAAGGGAGACATAAACTCACTGATTAGGAACTGGAATCAAGAGAAGCAGTACCAAGAAAGACATAATAAATAGCTGTCTAAATGGGCTTTACATTCTGAATATCTTAACACACTAATGTGTTTTTGTACAACTACTTTGGAAACTTCTCCTGGAAGAGTCTTTGCGAGCAGAGGAGGATATAACAGCACTTTCATTGGTTCCAATTAAACTAATCAAGGCATCAGTTTGATCTACTAAAACAGCTTGCTATTTGTGTAATAATCATGAACATGTTTGAAGTTTACTCTAAACTCGGGTTCCCCCTAACAGTAGTTTATTCCTATTATATGAGCCACAAACCTTTACTATATACTGGCTCATCTTTGTGCGTCTGATTGTGTTATAGTCACTTGATTACAGTTAATTGTGGACAGGTTACTTAACTACTTTATTTATTCCTTTCAAATCCAAGAGTTCTTCAAATGCTTTCCTTTGTCCATACTGAGTTGTCTACTTAAAAATAAAACAGCATGTCTCTGAAATGAGTAGCTAGGTCAGCTAGTTAATTGGAGAGACTAGCAATGAGGGGGTGAGAGTCCCATTGCACCTGTTGGTGACTCTCATTATTGACGTGCTTGCTCTTTATCCAGTATGGAGGAGCTCGCGTGCTGAGTCTAATCTGCTAAAGTCAAAGCAGTTGTAGCCAGCCTGGCAATTGTAGGCCTTGTAAATGGAAAGAACATTTTTTTTCATAATAAAATAAAATGCAGTTAGGATTTGTTATAATTATTTTTGTAATAGTTATTTCCCCAATACAGTTTTTTTTTTTTCTGCTGTGCATCATGGTGACCCAGTTACACATACATGCATACATTCTATTTTCTCACATTATCATGCTCCATCATAAGTGACTAGACATAGTTCCCAGTGCTACACAGCAGGATCTCCTTCCTAATCCATTCCAGTGGCAATAGTTTGCATCTATTAACCCCAAGCTCCCAATCCATCCCACTCCCTCCCCCTGCCAGTTAGGATTTGGAAAGACTTCTTACAACAGTACAACTAAGGAGAGTTATATTATGTAGGAAGGAGTTAAACAGAATTATTTTTAGCCAGGACTATCTTATTGCTCTGTTTTCTTGGACCATCTGTTGCAAGTCCGATTTGGCTGCCTTTTGCGTACTGAGTGGGACAGCCTTGCTGATTTGTCCTTCCTTAAACCGCCAGTGCCACCTCAAGGTCATTTACATTTTTAACTCCAAGTAACAGCTTTTTACGTATGATCTTTCCCACCTTGCTCACAGGAAGAACCAGCTTTCTCGGCATAGCCAAAGTCACTGACTCCAGCTATATTTCTGTTTAACTAGACACCATGTTCTTATTCTGTAGATGAATTTTACGTATTTTTTATATTTGTCCTTGGTACTATGAAGATGAATATTTCATTTAAGGTAATAGAAATACATTGAATTGAAATTCATTTGTCTCAGCCTTCTCTTGAGGGCATTTTCACATATGAAATTTTCAAAATACTAAATATTACCTTAAGTTTCTAAAAACCACTTATTGCTGCCACACCCTACCCAAGCTGGCCTTGCTTTGTCATCAAGGTGGTGCTGCTAATGCCACTCCAGCATCTATCTCTGAAAACTCTTTCCCCTAAAAATTCTTTTTCTTTTCTTTTTTTTTTTTTTTTTGGTCTTTTTAGGGCCTAACCTGCAGCATATGGAGGTTCCCAGGCTAGGGGTCGCATCGGAATTGTAGCTGCCAGCCTACACCACAGCCACAGCAATGCCAGATCCGAGCCACATCTGCGACATACACCACAGCTCATGGTAACGCCGGATCCTGAACCCACTGAGCAAGGCCAAGGATCGAACCTTCGTCCTCTTAGATACCAGTCAGGTTTGCTTCCCCTGAGCCACAACGGGAACTCCAAAAAATTATTCTTAATCACAGTTTTGGTATTAATAATGAGAAAATTAACTACGCATCAGTGTACATTATGAACACCAGCAATTCAGTATGCCAAATGGATTATTCTTGTTTGCAAACCTCAGTTAATGCAAAGAATAACCGGAATGAGTCAGTGTTAAGTTTCCCCTCTACCTTTCGTTGCCAGTGTAGCTTATCTTCTAAAGAAATCCAGCCAAATTTTGTGCGTGCCAGAACATGTGGTTACAGTGGTGGCAGGCTGTGATTTCAGATCAGAAAAATGTTAACAAACTAAATTAGCTGCCAGCTACCATGGATCAGAACTGGGAGCCTCTGATGAGAACGGCTCTTTTCTCCACCTTGTGATTAGCATCTTGAGCTGTTCTCTTCCTCCATCAGTAATTCCCATTTCCCGTTCCCTTCTTCTAGCACTCCGGCTCTCGCCTGAATTACCAAAGCAGCGTTCAGGGATCCTCTCAATCCCAGAGCACACTAGGCTATTCCTCCTCGTCTCAGCAGAGCGCACAGTACCACCCGTCTCACCAGGCCCACCGCTACTGACCAGCCGCAGCCCAGGGCACAGACTCCAGCAATATGATGTCTGCATTGAAGAGAACCAAAAATGCAACTCTGATGCCGCTCAAAACTCAACCGCTTAGGAGGAAGACTGCAGACTGAGCATTTGCAGGACTGACTAATGTCTCTTCTTTATTGACTCAAAGAAGATTTTTGTGAAGTTTCCCCAGCACCCTGCCCCTGCATGTGTTTCGTTGTGACTCCTCTGAGAAAGCGTCTGATCTAATCCCAGCACTTCTGTAACCTTCAGCATTTTTTGGAAGGATTTCCTGGTGCACCTTTCTCATGCTGTAGCAATCACTCTGATTTATCTTTTCAAAGCTCTTTTAATAGGATTTTAATGTTTTAGAAACAGGACTCCAGTGGTGTATAGTTTTATACTTCATGAACTTATCTAGCAACACAGGTAAATATGCACCTTTTAAAGCACTACGTTGTTTCCACAGAATAGAACTCTTTTGCTCATGGAAGTCTTAAATGGGAACTGTTACTGTCCCAAAGAACTTTGCTATGATGTTTTAATTTATCTAGTTTCAGGGAAGGTCTAATAAAAAGACAAGTGGTGGGACAGAAGGAACCTGCAACCAAAAACAGCCTAGATCTTTGCCGTTGCTATGCTGTGTGCTATGAAGAACTACAGTATGTAGTAATTTTTGTAGAAACATTTATATGGAACTTAGTTCCCAGAATCATCTTCTTCTGAATAGTATTCAGTAATTAAGAATTATAATTTTAACCTTCATGTAGCTTAAGTCTACTTTAAAAAGAGTTTCAAGAGCTTTGAAGAAGTCCAGTCCTCTGGTGACCAACACCAGAAAACTGAAGAGAATATTAACTGCACTAGGATTTCTTTAAGGAGTCATGTTGATCAAAGGATGTATTGCTTCCCTTTGAAGGAAAAGCTTTTCGTGTATATTGTACATGAGGTTGGCTTCTCTAAAAGAACTATTGGTTTCTTCACATCTGGGTCAGCTTGAGTAACTTTTTTTTTTACATAATCAAGGGTACTCAAATAGAAGCCTGCCAATTAGTCTGCTTTTAAAATAAAGAGCAGTGTTCTCCAAGTCGTATTTGCATTAGACATAGAGTGACTATTTTTAAAGCATGTTAAAAATTTAGTTTTGTTCATGTTTAAAATATGTATTATGTATGCATAATTTTGCAGTTGTTACTGAAACTTAATTCTATCAAGAATCTTTTCATTGCACTGAATGCTTTCTTTTGCCCCTAGGAGAAACCTTAATAATTGTGCCTCAAAAACTACGGGCAGATAGTATACAACCGTATTAGAAAAAGTGCATATTTGCATTTCCATGATCTATGAATTAGAGGCTGAGTTCTTTCTTAGCCAACGTAAAGAAGCTCCTCAGAGTCACCAGGAAATAAATGTAAAGACTTAGAGCTCCCATTATAATGTACGGGGCAAGAAATATGTTTTCTTCCAAATGCTACTAGCAGCACCAGCCTTGTTTTAAATGTTTTCTTGAGCTAGAAGAAATAGCTGATTGTTGTATATGCAAGTTATATGCATTTTTTTACTCTTCTTTGTGAACTTATCTACCTGGTTATGATACTCTGGGTCCATATACAAGTAAAATAAGATTTTAGAAGCCAGTATACATTTTGCACTATTGATGTGATACTGTAGCCAGCAAGGACCTTTCTGATCTCAGCATAGTCATGCTTATTAATAGCAAAGACTACATAGTGATACTCATCAACACTGAAGATGAAACAGTTGACATGCTCCATTGGAGGGAAATTCTGATGTCTCCATGGTAATTTATACCCCTTCCATGTTTAAAGATGAGAAGTTGCTAGCCCTCTGCATAATGTAGCTACGGGCATGATGTTCTATGCCGTACCCTGAAGCCCGACTGCCATCAGATGCTCTCTACACCCTCACCACCATGCCCAACATCGTGCTGGGTGGACGACACAAAGAGCAAGACATACTTCCTGTCCCTGAAGAGTCTGTGATTGATTCCATGACAGGAAGCTTTCCCAGGATGACAGGCTTAAATGAAACCAGCTTAGACTGTGAAGGTCTGTGTGTTTACCTCTAAACCCACTTGGATAGAGTCATTATTTCAAAGTTTGCTCTATACTGAACCATGGAGAGGTTTCTATGTTTATCTACCTTCAAGAAAGCCAGCAAGTAAATATCACCAACAGGCATGAATATATATTTGAGAAGTTCCCAGCAGCCTTTCGGCAATAATTGGGTGGCCCTTGTAGGCAGAACACACTCAACCAAGGGGTTGTAGGGAATTACAATGAAAATAGAGCTCTGTTCCTGCCCACAGGGGGAGCTTACATTTAGGAAAAGACAAACGCAAATATGTGCATGAACCAAAACATCATCTTTATAAACACCTTTGAGATAAATCCTTGTGATATGTGCTTATATGATCATAGGACTACCCTGCTTTCCTTGTATGCAGTGAATTTTACTGGCAGAATCAATATGGAAGCCGTAAGGGGGTTTTATCAGTTGCAGTGTTGTCCACACAGGCTACAGCCAGAAATCCCTGTTACACACATGGCTGGGTTTCTGGTCACTGCAATGGTACTTTCCTCCTGTGTTCCTGCCTCAGAGTTGGTGATGCCCACTAGTGCCCATTACCCGCTGAAATGATTTTGGTTCATCATTTCCTTTTCCTTGTAAAGGGGAACTAAAGCCTTTAATAGACTTACGGGCCCTAAAACTGTGGAACCCTGAAGGAGAGCTGTGAAGCTTTTTGAGATTAAAATTTACCTTTTTGGTCTCCAATTGACCACCTTCTTTTTAAAAAATGTATCACTGTCATGTGCCCCGAGAATGCAGGGTGGACATCCAAACCAGGGGAGATAATGGAAAGGAAGGAAAGAAAGTGAAGGTTTCCTGTGCACCATATTACAAACCCGTTTTCCGACTGGCTTTCTGATAAGGTGTGTTTGGGAAAAGGGATTCTAGAGTTTCAGGAGAGCCGAGCTCAAGGGTAAGGTAGCCTGGCGGCAGAGCTAATACTATGAGGCTAAAACAATCCTTATGCTGAAGTAGATCCCGCAGTAACATACAAAAACCAAGGACATGTATATTTTTATATCTGTGTGGTTTTAAAACTTTAGTACTTAGACTTTTGGCCTTCTGCACTACTCTTTTGCTCTTGTAAACACAGTTTCTATTGAAGAACAGGAAAGGATGACATTTACCTGTGTTCACTGCCTCGTTCCGTGTGAAGCAACCGCTAGTTGTATGCCTCTAAAATGATGCTGTTTCTCTGCAAAAGAGGAAAGAAAAAAAAAAAAAAAAAAGAGTTGGATAGTAAGACTTGCAGCTTAATCTGCTTTGAATAAGTGTATGTTACAAACTCTACGGTGAAGGAATATTACATACATGAAAGTTACAAATCCTAAACTCTGTGGTATCTTTCTAGGGAATGGAGAAAGGCAGTGAAAAGGCAGCTGGACTAAAGGAGGCTTGAAGGATTCAAGTATAAATAATATTTTATATAAGACATATAGCTGTTTAGGTTTCCTTAATCTTTGAGAATAGTCACAAATATCATAAAGCAAAGTTCATTGTTTTAGGATTTTTTAAAAATGTGTTGTACCTAAGGCCATACTTAACTCTTCTATGCTATCACTGCAAAGGAGTGATATGTATGTATTATATGAAAAAAAAAAAATCCTTAATGCACTGTTATCTCCTAAATATTTAGTAAATTAATACTATTTAATTTTTTTAAAGATTTGTCTGTGTAGACACTAAAAGTATTACACAAAATCTGGACTGAAGATGTCCTTTTTAACAACAATTTAAAGTACTTTTTATATATGTTATGTAGTATATCCTTTCTACACTGCCTAGTTTGTATTTCCCATAATTCCCGTGTGTGAAGTGTGCCTGTCCTTGTCTCTTTTTTCAGTCATTTTCTGCACGCATCCCTCTTTATACGATTATAGACATGACTGTATGCTTTTCACACACTGCCGCGAGGTGTGTGCTCAGAGCTGGCTGCCCCCCAGCGAGGCCCGCTCCCAGGGGTGTGGAATGAGCCGCCGCTTTGAAGCCAAGCGTTTCCTGCTTTTGAGTTGTCCTGACATCTTTCTTGAAATGACTGTTAAAACAAAAATAAATTACATTGCATTTATTTTATATTCTTGGTTGTAATAAAATTTAATTGACTTTGTTTCAGTGTGGATTTTTTTAAGTGTAGGGAAAACCCTTGTCATAAGTTTTGTGTTAACATTCAAGTGCCTTGATGCTTTTCAGATCATACTTGTCCTGCAGAGATGCAAAGTCTCCCTGTGAGTTGCAATGTGTGATTTTATTCAGGATGCTTATGTTGTCACAAAACCACAGAGCAAGGCTTGCAAATACCTCAGAAGCAAAATTACAGCTTATTAAACATCTCTAGGGGAGATATCTTTTTTTTTTTTTTTTAAAGAAAATTAGAATGATGTTTTGGAAAAAAACAAATAGGCAGCATTTTGTGGGTAGAGTGGCATTAGGAGTTTCTCCTTTTATAAGGACTTTCTGTTGTATCTGGCTCCCCCTTCTTATAATTTACTTGATGAATCTTCTATGGTTATCCCAGCAGTTACAGGCATCATGGAGTATAGTGAAGAATGTTTAAGTGACATAAACACAAAATTTGTTTCTATTTAAAACAGATACTGCGCATGTCCACATGCTTCACTGCCTGACACAGATTATGTGTTCAGTACTCTGCTACTCATAGGGCAGAGCTTCTCTTGGAAAACTGTCCTTGACCACAGCTGCCTTTCTAACCACCACCTGGCTAAAAGAAAGTGGATGGCTGTGCAAACCCCGGCCCCCTCCTGGGAAAATAGCTGAAAGTATGTGTCTATCTCCCCAGTCAACTGTAAGCTCCTTGTGGACAGGATCTGGGTTTCATTCCTCCTGCACCCCCAGCATCTGGCAGGATGCCCAACCCAGAGCAGACAATTAATACAGCAAGTAATTAGTGTCACTTTTATACATTGGCCTAGAATTCCTGGATAGGCAGTATTTGTTAGACAGACAGGGATGCCAAGATATTTTTGCTCTATGAATAATGAAAATACTAGAAATAGGCATTTATTTTTTTAATTATTTTTTTATTGTGGAGGTATAGCTGATGTACAGTATTATGTGTTTCAGGTTTACAACATCATGATTCATAATTTCTAAAGGTTATATTCCATTTATAGTTATAAAATATTGGCTATATTCCTAGTGATGTACAGTATACCCTTGTAGCTTATTTATTTGATACATAATAGTTTGTACATCCTAACCCCTACCTCTATCTTGCTTCTCTCCCATCCCCACTCCCCACTGGTAGTCACTAATTTGTTCTCTATATCTGTGAGCCAGTTTCTTTTATCTTATATTCACTAGTTGTTTCCTTTTTTAGATACCACATGTGATACCACACAGTATTTTTCTTTGCCTGTTTTCTCTCTCTAAGCATAATACCTTCCATATCTATCCATGTTGCAAATGGCAAAATTTCATTCCTTATGGTTGAGTACTATTCCACTGTGTATATATACCACATCGTCTCTAGCCATTCATCAGTTGATGGATACCTAGCTTACTTCCATGTCTTGGCTATTGTAAATAATGCACTAAGAACATTGGGTGCATGAATCTTTTTGAATTAGCATTTTCTTTTTCTTTGGATATATATACCCAAGAGTAGAATTGCTGGGTCATATTGCAGCTCTTTTTTTAGTTTTTTTGAGGAGCTCCATACTGTTTGCCACAGTGGCTGCACCAATTTACCTTCCTACCAACAGTGTATAGGGTTCCCTTGGGCATTACTTTCTTAAAATAGATTCATTTCTTTTATTTTTGGCCGCAAAAGTATAATAAAATATCACTCCAAAGGAATAAACAATTCAAATTGCATTTGAATAACAGATTAAGCCAAGTTAGTCATACTTAACATCTTCTGTACAAGCCATCTTTCTTTTGGTCCTCCTAGAGGAGGGTATCTTTTAAAGCCTTGCATAGCATCATTTTATCCAGCAGGCAGTGGAAAACTAGTTTAGACAAGTAACACACAAACATAATAGGAAAATTTGTCCATTCAATCTAAATGAGAGAATTTAATACGGGGAAAGAAATGAAAATATTGACTTAAAACTTTAAAATGTATTCAGCACATTCCTCCTGCCTTTTCACACTTTCTGCTGTTGAGACTTACAGAAAGTGCTGTTTTTGTTTTGTTTTGTTTTTTCACACAAAGATGCTATTACAGACTGGATGTTTGCATCCTCCCCTCAGTTCTTATGTTGAGGTCCTTATCTCCGGTTGGCTGTAATGGAGATGGGATGTTTATTGACATAATTAAGAATTAAATGAGGTTATAAGGGTAGGGCCTTGATCCAACAACATTTGTGTCCTTGTAAGAAGAGACACTAGCGAGTGCAATCCTGCACTCTTTTCTACCCTCTTCCTCTTCCTACTCTTTCTCTCTCCCTTCTTTCTCCCTTCCATTCCCTTCCTCCCCCTGCTCCTCCCCCCATCACCCCTTTTCCTACCGTGTGAAGAGACAGCAAGAAAAGGTAAATATCTGCAAGCCAGGAAGACAGCCTTTACCAGAAACTGAACCCTGCCAGGCTCATCTTAGACTTCCCAGCCTCTAGAACTGTGAGAAAATTAATTTTTCTTTTTAAAGCCATTCAGTCTCTGGTATTTTGTTATAGGAGCTTGAGGAGACCAGTACATATTTTAGACCAAAAAGTGAGGTGCTGCTATAACTAAAACCTAAAAATGTAGAAGGGGCTTTGGAACTGGGTGATGCAGAGAGGCTGGAAGGTTTTTGATGTTCATGCTAGAAATGTAAAAAGTTAAAGGCAGTTTTAGAGGGAACTCATAAGAAAAGAGAGCTGGAGAGAAAGCTTCCATCTTCCTAGAATAAAGAACACAAATAGTCATGAATGCTGGTAGAAATATGGATATTAAAGGCCATTCTGGTGACCTGTCAGATGGAAATGAGAAACAGTTCATTGGACTGAAGAAAAGGCAAACCTTGTTACAAAGTGGCAAAGAACTTGTCTGAGTTGTGCTCTAGTGTCTAGTGGAAGGTAGAATTTTTGAATGATGGGATTGCTCTTAAAAGATCTCTCTTATGGTAGTAGAGAAGATGGAATGGATAGGTCCACCTCACAGAAGGCATACTAGGAAGGAAGAAGACAAACTTTAAACATTTCAGACTTTGCCTTTCTCTGCTCTTGCCCTCTGCATTCAATCTCTTACATGCATTGGTTGATCCTGGGAACTCTCCTTTGAAAGATCTGGGTCCTCCAAGAAAACGCTTCATGTAACAAGTTTTTTCCTTTGGTTGCAAGATTAACTTAAATTATTTGAAGGCTATAAGCCAAAGCAATCCTGAGAAAGAAAAATGGAGCTGGAGGAATCAGGATCTTTCAATTCAGACTATACTACAAAGCTACAGTCATCAAAACAGTATGGTACTGGCAGAAAAACAAATATAGATCTATGGAACAGGATAGAAAGCCCAGAAATAAACCTACACACTTATGATCATTAGTCTATAACAAAGGAGGCAGGAATATACAATGGAGGAAAAACGATCTCTTCAATAAGTGGTTCTGAGAAAACTGGATAGCTACATGTGCAAGAATTAGAACATTCTCTAGCACCATGTACAAAAATTAACTCAAAATGGATTAAAGACCTAAATGTGACACCAGATACTATAAAACTCCTAGAGGAAAACTTAGGCAGGACATTCTTTGACATAAACATCTTTTTGGATCCTTCTTTTAGAATAATAAAAATAACAACAACAACAAAACAAATAGGACCTAAGTAAATTTAAAATATTTTGCATAGTAAAGGAAAACATAAACAAAACAAAAATACAACCCACAGAATGGGAGAAAATAGTTTGCAAATGAAGCAACCAACAAGAGATTAATCTCCAAGATACACAAACAACTCATGCAGCTCAATATAAAAAAGCCAAACAACCCAACTGAAAAATGGGGAGAACTAATCAGACATTTCTCCAAAGAGGGCACACAGATGGCCAACAAGCACAAAAAAGGTGCTCAACATTGCTAATTATTAGAGAAATGCAAGTCACAACTACAGTGAGGTATCACCTCACACCAGTGAGAATGGCCATCATCCAAAAGTCCACAGAGAATAAATGCTGGAGAGGATGTGGAGAAAAGGGAACCTTCCCATATAGTAGGGAGGAGTATAAATTGGTATGGCCACTATGGCAAACAGTATGGAGGTTCCTCAAAAAGCTAAAACTAGAGCTGTCATTTGATCCAGCAATCCCACTCCTGAGCATATATCAGGACAAAAATTTCATTTAAAAACATACATGCATCCGTGTGTTCATTGTAGCACTATTTACTAGCCAAGACATGGAAAGAACCTAAATGTCCATCAACAGATGAATGGATTAAGAAGATATGGTATATATAGCCAATGGAATACTACTCAGCTATAAAAAAAGAACAAAATAATGCCATTTATAGCAACATTGATGGAACTAGAGACTCTCATACTAAGTTAAATAAGTCAGAAAAAGAAAGAGAAATACCATATGACAGCACATATATGTGGAATCTCAAATATGGTACAAACTAACCTATCTATAGACCAAAAACAAACTCATAGACATAGAAAACCGACTTGTGGTTGCCAAGCAGGAGGGGGAGGAAGTGGGATATCAAAAAGATACATGCACCCCGATATTCATAGAAGCACTATTTACAATAGATTTATTTATGAAAGACAATTTTCTTGTGATGTCTTTGTCAGGTTTGGTATCAGGCTTTTCAATGAATTTATTTCGTCTCAGTTGTAATGTAACTCAAGATATGTACTTAGACACGGAATTGCCAAGTCAAAAGGAGGGGGTATTTTAAATTAAGATAAGATTTATTGAGCTAATATTTAGGGAGCACTTCTATATACACTTTTCATATATTAACTCACTTAATTCTCATAAAAACTGTACAAGCTGGGCACTATTCTTGTCCTCATCTTTAATCAAAGAAAAAAAGTGAGACAAAGGTTAAGTGACATATACAAGCCATTCAGCTGATAAGCATGAGAGCTAAGTTCCTCGCCATTTACACCAATGGTTTTCAAAGTGTATTCCCTGGACCAGCAGCCATCGGCAGCATCTGGGAGCTTGTTAGAAATGCAAATTCTCAGATTCCATCCCATACTGCTGTG
The DNA here is from genome assembly GCF_054392235.1 of Sus scrofa. NCBI lineage: Eukaryota > Metazoa > Chordata > Mammalia > Artiodactyla > Suidae > Sus > Sus scrofa. Next base: position 76,754,296 of record NC_139383.1, on the reverse strand, counting down.
TCAGAAACTCTGGGAGTGGTGCTTAGCAATTTGTGTTTTATTGAGCCTCCAGGTGATTCCAATGCATGCTAAAGTTTGGGAACCACTGACTTATACCATATTCTTCTCACACATATTCCTAAATTACCTTCCAAAAGGCTATATTCGTTTACTTCCACCAGTAGTGTATGAGAGTGCCATATCCCCTGGCCTGAACAAAACTCACTATGAGCAATCTTCACATACCAATCTGAAAGACAAAAGAGTAGTATCTTGTCTCCTTACAAAAGTATTTCAATTCTCCTGCCAGTGAGAAATTCAGGTTCTATCCCTTCTGTTCTGCTTAGGCTTCTTCTTTTCTGCATAGCCTTTGGTTCCATTGATCTTCCATTTTGGGGGGTTATTGATCCTAACATTTCTGACCTTGCCAGGCAACCATGTGGTGCTTGGCTTGAGTACTAAATTAATCTCATTCTTTGGAAGAAGCAAATAGGTTATCTTATATAAATACCAAAATCTTACTTTGTTTATTGAGCATGAGATACAGTCTTTGTTAGTGACAATCCTTTACTAAGTTGTATGTTTTTCTTGGACCTATGGGTACCTCTTTGCATCCTGGTGCCAGTGTGCTGAACCTTAGTGAGGGTGTCAGATACTGGAGCAGAGGAGATATGAAGTCACCGCGAGGGACAGCTCCAAAACTGTTTGGGGAGACCTAATCCCCAGTCTTAACATTTTTTTGGAGAAGGAGCACTTTTCTAATGCCCAAAAGCAGAAAAACCTTGATTGACCAAGGGTCCTAGTGAGTTTATTTCATGATGTTTCCCATTATATATTTTCACCACATTGCAGATAAGTCCATAGATATTGAGCCATTTAATACCACTTATGGTCACTAATAATTACTGAGCTGAAATATTCACCTTCACATCAGTTATATCAATGTGGCGTGATGGAAAGAACATTGATATTGGAGACAGACTTAGGCCTGAAACCCCATCTGAGTTGTATGGCCTTGTAAGTTACTGAACCACTCTGATTTTGTGCTATTATCTATAGAATGCACCCCCCCAAAGCATCTACTTCATAGAGTTTAAGGATTAAGTGAGATAATATGTGTTCTCAGCAGAGTGTCTGGACCATAGCAGACTCTCAATAAATGTGGATTCCATTGGTTTTCTCTTTGTTGTGCAATTTCTATGTGCTTGAATGTGTGTTTCCAGTGTGACTAATACATTTAATGCTCTTCATCCATACCCTATGACAGTTAATCTTCAGCAGAGGAGGCAAGAATATACAATGCAGAAAAGGCAGTCTCTTCAGCAAGTGGTGTTGGTATCCCACTTGGACAGCTGCATGTAAATCAATGAAATTAGAATATGCCCATACACCATACACAAAGATAAACTCAAAATGGCTTAAAGGTTTAAATGTAAGTCATGACATCATAAAATTCTTAGAAGATAACATAGGCAAAACATTCTCTGACATATATGGTAACAATGTTTTAAGTCAGTCTCCCAAGACAACAGAAATAAAAGCAAAAATAAACAAGTGAGACCTAATCAAACTTATAAGCTTTTGCACACAAAGGAAACCGTAAACAAAAAGAAAAGACAGCTTATGGACTGGAAGAAAATATTTGCAAATGATGTGACCAACAAGAGCTTCATTTCCAAAATATTTGAAGAGTTCATACAGTTTAATAACAAAATACCAAACAACCCAATCAAAAAATGGGCAGAAGACCTGAAGAGACATTTCTCCAAAGAAGATATACAAATGGCCAATATGCACATTAAAAGATGCTCACCATTGCTCATTATTACAGAAATGCAAATCAAAACTGCAGTAAGGTACCACCTCACACCAGTCAGAATGGCCATTATTAAAAAGTCTAAAACAATAAATGCTGGAGAGGGTGTGGAGAAAAGGAAACCCTCCTACACTGTTGGTGGGGATATACATTGGTACATCCACTGTGGAGAAGAGTTCAGAGACTCCTTAAAAAACTAAATACAGAACTACCATATGATCCAGCAATCCCACTTCTGGGCATATATCTGGAGAAAACCCTAATTTGAAAAGATACATGCACCCCAATGTTCACTGCAGCACTATTTATAATAGCTAAGAAATGGAAATAACCTAAATGTCCATTCCACAGATGATGAAGTAAGAAGATACACATACACACACACCACACACACACACACACAAATATTACTCAGTTATTAAAATGAATGAAATACTGCCATCTGTAGCAACATGGATGGACATAGAGATGATCACAGTAAGTGAAGTCAGTCAGAAAGAGAAAGACAAATACCATATGACATCACTTACATGTGGCATCTAAAATACGACACAAATGAACATATCTACAAAAAAAAACAGACTCAGAGATATGGAGAACAGGCTTGTGGTTACCAAGGGAGAGGGGGTTAGGGGAGGGAAGGATTGGGCGTTTGGGATTAGCAGAGGCAAACTATTACATATAAGATGGATAAACAACAAGGTACTACTACATAGCACAGGGAATTATATTCAATTATCTTGTGATAAACCATAACAGAAAAGAATATGATAAAGAAAATATATGTATAATGGAGTCACTTTGCTGTACAGCAGAAATTAATATAACATTGTAAATCAACTACAATAAAAATTTTTAAAAGTACTCTTTATCTCCTTCATTTGACAATCCTTTTTTTGACAGAAGGTGACATCTACATCTGGGTAGACTACTAGATCAGGACACCACCCTTCATGCAGGAGCATAATTACAAGCAAAAGCCTATGTAATAGGCACCAATGTTCAGCTTCTTTAATGAAACTCTATCAAAAAATGAGGGACTCCTTCATTGTGTTTTGGTAGCATCACCCATCACCTCTTTTTTTCCCTACCTCAACAAGAAGGTCATTAAATTCTGTTTCCATACCATTTATAATAAAGCTGTATAATTATAGCAATAACAGCAAGTATCAATTCTGGACAAGCAATTGCAACATGAAGCAGAAGCCAGAGTACAGAGTTCTTCCGTTTCTCCACTGTGGTTCTCATAAATTACCATTTATACTTCCACCCTGAGTGATCAGATCTCCTAAAGATATGGTCCAGAGAGGTGAAATTTCCTTGGTTATGAATATCTTGTACCATTGATATGTAAGAGTTGGCTAGGGACGAAAATAACTCCTGAGTTGGTCTTTTAGCCCTGAGAGGCTAGGTTTGGAAGATCTGGCTCACTACGAAGAGAAGAGGGAAGAGAGAAAGAGAAAGAGATCCTTTCTCTGTGGTGGCACATCAGTCCCTCTGAGAAGAGGGTGAGCCTGGCAACTCCAGGACTCTGGCCTGTGATGAGTGCCATGCAGAAAGGCCAGATGGAGTGGGAGCAGTCTGGGCCCAAAGTCCTAACCACTAAAACAGAGTTTCCTTCTAAAAAGTCCTGCACTTTGGAGAAACTTCTGGAAGCCTCATACAAATTGAGCATGGCATGGGCAACAAGGCCAAAGGAAAGAGCAGGTCCAAATGAAAAATAGGGGAGGGAGCAGAAGAGCTGGGTCCAGAAAATTCAAAGTAATTTTTCCCCTGACCTATTTGTAGAAACTTATTAAGCTGTTTAAACCACGAGCATTTCAAGTTTACTCATATATCTAAAAACCTTAAAAAAAAAACCACTTTCTTGATGTACCAATGGTTTAAATGGTTCCATACATTTTTCTGTATAAACAAAGAATAGATTTATATTTGCTTCTCCACTCACACCATGTATATAAAAGCTCCTTTGGCATAAACGAGGAGCTTAGCATTGATTGTAATACATGTATGTATATAATTACTTATTTGCAATTCATAGGAACTTGCATGTGAAGAAGATGATCCAAAAGAGAACCACAGGTTAAGCAGGGGCTCCTGCCAACTAAGTTATGTGAACAGTTATTGTATGATTGTTTATAACATGCTCTTTGTTTCTAGTGAGGATTGGACAAAGGAAAATAAGTAAGTTTTTAAGCAGAAATTTAGGGTGTGTCTCATGTAGCCTTAATACTGTCTGGTAACTTTCTTGTAAAATTGCCCTATGTCATTTAGCTATCACATTATCATTTTAACATTTGGACTTGTGTCTTGACACCAACTAGATAGTGCACTTGTTAAAGCAAGGACCATGTTTCTGTTTTTGTTCACCTTTGAATCTTCTGGGGCCTTATACATATCAGGAATGTCCAATTGCATTAAGTGGGCTATGGAAGCACATGGAATAACTTCCTAAGTTGAAATTTTTAAATTGGTTAGTGACCTAAGTGAGACCACCTACCCTTATTACTGGACACTATTACCCATTATGTTGCCATTAAGGCAGTTTAATCCATGTGACTTGGATGGTCTCTTTGGACAGTTCCTGTCCCTGTGTTCTGCAGGAAAACAAAATAATAGAAAGGCTGGATATCTTATCTGGAACTTACTCTGGCCAACAGAATTAACTTTTGTTTGCTCCAAAGGCTAAGGAATGAAAACAATGGATCTAGAATCTAGATCTTTTCACCAGATCTAGTTTTCGCAAACAAGTCAGTCTCCAGCCTGCCCTGGCCACCACACCCTTTCAAAATCAGAGAGGAGGGGAACAAATGAATTCTGCACCATTTTTACGCTTTTTAAAAAAAGTAGGAAAACACGCCAAATTAAAAGTGTCTAAAATTCTTACAAATGTATCTGCATGTAAAGCTAACTTAAAATATTGTTATGAAAATTGAATGAAGATCCAGTATACAACCCAGTGTCTCACAAACATGTTTTATGGAACACTACCTTGTAGATTTTCACAGACAAAAGCTTACACGGTCATCTGAAAAATTCTGGGTCAAATACAAAATAGAGACTTTCTCAGAGCCTCTAATATGCTGGTGACACAGTGACTTTCCAAAAAATAATATAGCGTACACTTTTCCAAGCTTATTTGACCAAAGAACTTCTTTTTCCTGTACCTCTGAAGAATGCTCTATAGAAGACAATTTGGAAATCCCTGGTTGTGACAGACACTGTAGTTGCCCTTTCTACAGCCTTCCCCTACTTCCTTCTTACTGTCAGAAGCCTGATTGGTTCACACCGTCCAGAGTGGCCATCTCCTTCCATGGAGACCAAGTCCCTCCTCAGCTCCAGGGGATGGAGAGTGATTAGACCAAACCCAATACATTTGATCTTATTCCCTTTGCCAAGGCATTGGCTCAAGCTCGAGCATGTAATGCAATTCTGGCCAATAAAATGTGAGGGAAAGAAAATCTTTTTTTGGGGGGGAGTGTTCTGGGAGGACTTGTTTCAAGATTAAAATGATAATCAAGATAACCAAAAGTATCAAATATTTTTAGTGTCACTGAATTAGAAAATTAAACATGTATTCCTTAGCAGCAGTGATAAACTATGATGATAAACAATCATTGAAGTGCTGGGACAATGGAATCCATAACCGACCTAAGAAATCCCTCAGAGCCTTTGAAGAAGCAGAAAATTCACAATAGCTTTGGGTCTCTCTGTGGCTTTGCATTCAGCCTCCCTGTGTGCAAAGGTCTGGCAAGATTCCCCTCCACTGCCCTCCAAGCCCTGGTGAAAGTCCTGTTTGAGTTCTCATCTCTGTGAAACCTCCCTAATGCCTGCAGCCTCCACTAAGAAGACTTTTTAAAGAATTCTTCCTGGATGCTCAGTATGAACCATTTCCTTTGGCATTGAATTGTACTAACTCCCCATTTTCTTTTTATGAGTGAATGTTTCATTTGGGTCCCCTGTTGAATAAAAGTAGTAAAGAGATGGTAGAAGTGATAAGAATATTGTCTAAGTTGATGGTTCTCAACTGTCAGGCCCGATACCACACTTTAATATGAACGATTTTTTTTTGTTTGTTTTTTAGGGCCACTCCTATGGAATATAGAGGTTCCCAGGCTAGGGGTTGAATCCGAGCTACAGCCACCGGCCTACACCACAGCCACAGCCACACAGGATCCGAGGCACATCTTCGACCTACACCACAGCTCACGGCAATGCCAGATCCTTAATCCACTGAGTGAGGCAAGGGATCAAACCCGCAACCTCATGTTTCCTAGTTGGATTCGTTTCCTCTGTGCCACAATGGGAACTCCCTATATGAACTATTTTTTTAATGCCATTTATATGTCATGAAATTCATAGATAAGGTAACTGACCTACACATATAATTTTAAAATATATCAATACAATGCCCTAGCTGTAGTTTGAAAGAGAATAGGAAAGTAACTTATGATAAAGTAATATCGATTTCAACATGTAAATAAATGACTGACATGATTGCATTGCATTAGAAACCACAAACGAATTGAGGAGGAAAGGCAGGCTGATGCAAGATATTGTATTACAACTCAAATACCACGCACTATGGTGCTATTAGTGATGTGACTTTGAGAAATGATGAACAATTTTTGCAGAAGTTTAAAAAAAAAAAAAAGGCCAAAGTACAACTTAGATTTATATGGTAGTCTCATGCCTAGCATGCAGCATATATTAAAAACTATGCAAAAAATACTTTCTGTTTATATGTAAAGTGAGTTCGGTTCTAGGTTCAAATGCTTATAAACCAGTTTTTCACCTAAAGAATGACTGAAAGGATATTCAAACATTGCAAGGGCTGCAGAGCCATTCTCACTGCGGGGCACAGTCTAGCACATTTTAGCGGGCACAGCAGCTCTGGCCCTTGTCCACTGCAGGCCAGCAATATGCCCCACCTCCATCAGTAGGGAACCCCTAAAATCCCCACAAACTCCTAAAAAAGCCCTCTGGGAGGTACTGATTCTAGTGAGATCCACTGAGCTAAACCAAGGCCAGCTAGAGATGGGATTATCACTCAATAATTCAGAATCTTTCTCTCAGCTTCAAAGGCCCTGAGGGCCTGAGTTTACCTCATAATGCCAGTTTACTGGGTCACTGCCATGATTCTCAAAGGGGTGCTGCTAACCAATCAAAGGAGGCAGCAAGTCACGGGGTGGGGTGAGTAGAGGGTGGTCTGCCTGCTTCTTTCTCAAGGGTTTTCCATTTGTTCTATTTACTAGGTGAGTTCCATGTATTCTTCTGTTTGAAGAAAGTGTTCCTCAGTTTTAGGAAGTAAATATTATATGTGTTTTGACAGTTTTGCCCAGATGTATAATTCCTGAGAGGAGGTATGTTGACCTCCTTGCTCCATGCCATAAAGGAATGTCCCAATTTTTTTTTTTTTTTTTTTTTCCTTAGGGCCATACCTGTGACATATGGAGGTTCCCAGGCTAGGGGTCAAATTGGAGATATAGCTGCAGGCCTACGTCACAGCCACAGCAATGCGGGATCCAAGCCTCGTCTGCTGCCTGTGACCTACAGCACAGCTCATGGCAATGCTGGACCCTTAACCTACTGAGTGAGGCCAGGGATCAAATCTGCATCTTTGTAGATACTAGTCAGATTCGTTTCTGCTGAGTCATGACGGGAACTCCTAGTTATTGTTTTAGAGTTCCTACTTCTTTATTGAGACTCCTGTATATTGAGTCACTGTCATCATAGCTTACTTCTTTGAACATATTTATTTATTTATTTGTTTTTTTAGGGCCACACCCATAGCACATGGAGATTCCCAGGCTAGGGGTCTAATCAGAGCTACAGCTGCCAGCCTACACCACAGCAACGCCAGATCCGAGCCGCGCTTGCAACCTAAACCACAGCTCACAGCAACGCCGGATCCTTAACCCACTGAGCAAGGCCAGGGATTGAACCCACAACCTCATGGTTCCTAGTCGGATTCACATCCGCTGTGCCACAAAGGAAACCTCAACTTCTTTGAAAATATTTCAAGTAGCTGCTTTGAAGTCTTTGCTAACTTTTGGGCCCACTTGAGTCAGTGAGCTCTGCTAATTATTCAAACCTGAATCTCATGTCTCAATGTTTAATCAGCGCATTTGATCCCTGTGATCAAAACTTATGGGGAAGCCATGTCACTGTGAGTAGCTACCTTTAAAATTCACCATGAGAAGTCCTTGTCCAAGAGTAGAAACCTCTCAGGCTAAGCCTAGCTTATCACCTCTTGTTCTCCTCTGGGGCTGGAATGGGTTAGGAGAGAGAACTCTAGAGGGAGAAGGAAGTAAGAACTATGGCTGAGCCATATATGTTAGGAACCATAGCCTGGGTCAGCAGTCAGATCTTCTGGAAGAACTGCAATGACAAGCATCCCCAAGGAGGAAAGTGTCCTCTAGCTGGCACGTCTTCCTCTTGAAGGAGACCGATGAGAGGGTATAGTGAGCCTGGACACAGAAGATTCTCTGAATTCAAGCTCAAGAGGCTAAAAACTATGATCCATTTCCACTCAGAACACTTCTGACACAAAATGTGTAGGGTTTTGACACCGAGCCATTCTTCAGTTTTCTGCAGATATAACCTGGGTGTTCTACAATTTAATTCAATTCTGACAGCAACTACCTAGAGTTAGTGAGGTGCCCACAATTTGAGGGTTCAGTCCCATGAGACTGTCCCTACTTCAGAGCCAGCTGTATGATGTCTGGGCTCAGGTTTGATAATATGCTAGAATTGTTGTTTACTATTACCAGTTGATTATATAGGATACAACTCAGGAAGAGCCAAACAGAAAAGATGCACTGAGCAAGCTCTGTTGGCGGGGAGGAGGGGTGGTAGCTGTGCAGCCTCCATACCCTCTCTATGCATGCTATCCTCCCATCCATCACCGTGATGTGTTCCCCAACCCAGAAGCTCTCCAAACCCTGTTCAGAGTTGTGTGTGTGTGTGTGAGTGTTTTTTACAAAGGTTCCATTCTGTAGGCACAATTGATTAAAGCACTGGCAATTGGTAATTAACTCAATTTCCAGGCCCTTTACTCTCCCCAGAGATTGGGAAAATGAGGCTGAAATCATGCCTTGGTCTTTCTGGTGACCTGCACCTATCCCAAAACTATCTAGTGGCCCCCCAGGCCATTTGTTACCTCATACCATATGAAAACACACTCATCACTCTCAAGATTCCAAGTGTCTTAGAGACTCTTGAGACAGGAACCAGGGACAGGAGTGCCCATCGTGGCTCAGCAGAAACAAATCTGACTAGTAACCATGAGGGGACAGGTTCAATCCCTGGCCTTGCTCAGTGGGTTAAGGATCCAGCATTGCTGAGAGCTGTGGTGTAGATCGCAGACTTGGTTTGGATCTGGTGTTGCTGTGGCTATGGCATAAGCTGGTGGCTATAGCTCTGATTCAACCCCTAGCCTGGGAACCTCTATATGCCCAGGGTGCGGCCCTAAAAAGCAAAAAAAAAAAAAAAAGAACCAGGGACTAGGACCAAGTTTGGTAACAAATGATGTTACTATTGTCCCTATCACTCAGAAAACTACAAGGGTTTTAGGAGCTCTGTGACAGAAACTGGGAACGAAAACCAAATACATATTTCCTGCATCACAATATCACACGGACGTATTCATCTCACAGATGGATGCCCTGCAATCCTGTATCCAGCTTAGAAATACTCGACTCCTCAGCCAAGTTCTCATTCCCCAACTATGCTTGTGTCTGTCTGGCTTTCATCTGTCTTGACCTCTGCTTTCCTGTTCTTTCATGGCCGACCCACCCCCAGTCCTACCTGACAACTTTATTTATTTGGACATGGAATAGAGTCCATCTGGGACCTAAAATTTATTTAGACATTGAGTGTATTCCACAGAAGCTCCTGGCCTGAGAGCTACTTATAAATATCTCCTCTTTGATTTATTGACATTTTAACCTTTGTAGAGTAATATTATTTCTCACATTGCCACATCCCACGGGAGCTCATGTAAGCCTCCAGGAGCCAACAACATTCCCATCTGGATGATGAGCTCTGAAGGAGCACAACATAGATTTCGGTGAGGCAGATGTGGGTCCCAGCTCTTCCTGACCTGTTGTGTCTGTGTGATTTCTCTCTCAGAGCGTTGTGTACTGAACTGTGAAATGAGGATCATAATATCTGCTTCAGAGGGTTAAAACAAGGACCAAATGAGATAAGGTCATGGTCAGCATCTGGCTGAGATGTTATTGACAAACATTATTGTCTTTTTCTGTCTCTTCATGGAAGGGGTCATATTGCCTGGAAAACTCCCATGACCTCTAGACCAGTGTCTAGATGTCACCAGTTGCTGAGCAGTAAATATTTGTTAGGGGAGTGACCTGCTGCTGCTCTATTCTCCTGCATTTTGTTGGTGATTTTCACACTGTGCCCAGTGCCATCCTGGGGGTTCTGAGGAGATGCCCAAGGGCCTAGGTGAGGATTGATAAGGGTACAAAGTAGAGGAGGGAGCAGTTGGGTTCCAGGCCCACCCACACATTAGCTCTGCTACTTTGCATTTTAAGTTGGCTTGGGGGAAATATACATACATACATACATACATACATACATACATATATTTAAAGAAGGGATTCTATGGTTTAAAGTTTGAAAATAACTGACTTATACTTTGAATAGCTTAGAGGAGGAATTCAGTTTTGGGGTTTTTTGTTTGTTTGTTTTTTAGGACCACACCCACGGCATATGGAGGTTCCCAGGCTAGGGGTCAAATCAGAGCTGCACCTGCCAGCCTAAGCCACAGCCACAGCCACGCCAGATCCAAGATGTGTCTGCAACCTACACCACAGCTCACAGCAACACCAGATCCTTAACCCACTGAGCGAGGCCAGGGATCAAACCCGTGTCCTCATAGACACTAGTTGGGTTCATTAGCTGCTGAGCCATGACAGGAATTTGGGAATATAGTCTTATGAATGACACAAAGGTCTATATCTTTATTCTCCAAAACATTAGCCATGATAATTAAATTAAAAAATTCAATTCAGTTCCTCAGTTTCACTAACCATATTTCACGTACTCAATAGCCACATATGACTAGTGGCTACTAATTTAGACAGTATAATATTTACATCTCCATCACTGCAGAAAGTTCTGTTAGACAGCACTAATCTATGGTTTATGTTATTTAAATCATAGGACTTGACTGACAGTGGCCATGTACTCTGTGCTATAATATGTTTGTGAGCTTAAAGGGTAAGCTGAGTTGCTTATAGTTGTAGACTCAGGTCCTGATCTTAACTTGCCTACTGGACTGGCTTCAGGTTCCCTCATCTGTCCCAGGGAGGTCTGGGCCACGTGAGAGGTTTCCACCTATTTTATCTCCAAGGGTCCCTTTGATTGTTATTGTGTTCCTTTGGACCCACACTCATGATTTTAAAAAAAACCAAACTGCTTTATTAGGTAATAATTGGCTTACCCTCCCACTTTTGTTAACCAGTGCTATTTATAACGATCAACAAAAATCTCTGATCAGTCTAAGATTACCAGCATTCTTATTTTGAGTTGAAGTAATTCCAGCCCAAAACTTAGAAAAGGGGCATTGTGGCTAGCTTAGCCTTATCTCTGGTAATTGTACAATTTCCATGTGGAGTTTTTTTTAACACTGAAAATAAGGTATGGATGACTCCTGTCTCTGCTACTACTTTCTTCCATCCTTAGGGTTTAAGGAGCCCAAGTTAGGAGTCTTCTGACTATATGATCAATTAAGATTTCTTTGAATTTTTGAAGAGATTATAGGTCCAAGGAGGGAGTGATCCCAAAAGTTCAATTTGGGAATTTAAAGAATCATTGAAAAGAAGCCAAATTATCAAATGCTCAAATCAAAGTAAAAATCTATAGTTAGACTTTGCAGTATAGAATACAGGATGGGCAGTGTGATTGCATTTTAAAAGTATATATTGGGTAAGACTTCTGGGTATGGCAGAATCTTAAGAGGTTGGCAAATTCTCACCCCCCCCCAAAATAAATTATAAAACTGGGCAAAATTATTTTTAAAAAAACCCAACAATTTAAGGGCTTTGGAAAACAACCAAAGGGAAACAACAAATTGAGAAACATTTCATCATGAAAAGCTGCTAAAATTCTATGCAAACATAATGAGAAACTGCGGCCTTCATTCCTGAAGCTGCTCTCTTCCCTGTGCCCCCAGCTTATTTAGCCTAGTAATTTTACCAGGGCAATTCTGGCTATGGTAACCAGTAGCCTCACTATCAGAAGGGGTGGATTTGATTTGGAATGGAAGGTGAAAATCCACACCCTGCAGTGTTGTCAGTAAAAGCAGCAAACTCCACAGGAACTGAAAAGGGAAACTCACAGCTCTGCCAGGATGAATTGCAGTCCTGGTTGAAGTGAGCATCTGACAATCCAGAAATGTAAGAGGGAAATCCTAGAAATGAGAGAGCCATAGAAAAGCTATGTAATCTCTCCACATATCCCTGGCTGACCAGGAAACTATGTGTATATATACAGGGGAGAGTCAAGGATGCTGGAGGAAAATAAAAGTCAAGCAGCCTTGAAAACTGAACTTTGAATGAATTCCTCAACCCCCATACAAATCCATTAGCAGGAATCTTATAAACTTAAGGTGTTTTGAGCACAATCTCTGCCCAATCACTGGCTGACCACTAAACTATGCAAAGTGACAGCTTTCAGCCAGGCTAAAAAGTAAACATAAGAATTTAAAGGAAACAAATGCAAAATCAACTGAGCAGAGACATTAGTGGCCACACACTAGAGACAGATTCTGCTAATTAAGTACAAACAAGTTAATAAAAACCATAATAACTACCTCTGGAAAATAAATTAGAGACCAGAGTTGCTACAGTGTATTATCTAAAATGTCAGGATTTCAACAAAAATTATAAGACAGGTGAAGAAACAGAAAATCTAATTCATACTCCAACATAAGTGTGACCCACACTCAGGGAAAAAAGCAACTGATTCTGAAAATAGCAACTGATTCTGAGTGAGCTCAGAAATTAGATTTAGCAGGCAAAGATTTTAGAGCAGCTATTATAAATATGTTCAAAGCACTAAAAGAAATCATGGTTAAGAATTAAAGGATAGTGATAGTGATTCAATAAATAGAAAATTTCAACAAACAGACATTATGAAAAATAATCTAGTGGAAATTGAGTTGAAATAGATACAGCTGAAATTTAATAATCTATGAGAGGACATTGAAGAAAGAATCAATGAATTTGAACAGAGATCATTAGAAATTATTCAATCTGAAGAACAGAGAGGAAAATGATTAAAGGAAAACAAACTCAGCCTCAGAGACTGGTGGCTTAACAATGAACATATCAATATATAGGTAACTGGAATTCCTGAAGGCTAAAAGAGAGACAAGCAGAAAAATATTTAATGACATTTGGTTGAAAATTTCTCAAAGTTGATGAAAACATTTATCTACCAACCTCAGAATCTCAACAAATGCCAAGGAGAATAAATAAAAAGAGATCCGCATCTAGACACATCATAGTCAAAAGCCAAAGACAGGAGAAAATTTCTTGAAATGAGTTAGAGAAGATGATTCACTGTGTACAAGAGAACAAGATGATTAATGATCAACTTCTTGTCAGAAACCATGAAGGCCAAAAGACGGCAGAATCATATGTTGAAATTGCTGAAAGAAAAAAAATCCTGTCAATCAAGAATTTTATATTTAATAAAACTTTTCTTTAATAATTAAAATGAAATGAAGATATTTCCAGATAGAGACTGAGAACTTGTTGCTAGCTCACCAGCCTTAAAAGAAATACTAAAGGAAGTTCTTCAGGCTGAAAGGAAGTGACACCAGGTGGTAACCTGAATTCAAAGAAAAAAATAAAGAACACAGGAAATGGTAAATATGAAGTACTTATAAATGTATTACTTTTCATCTCTTAATTTCTTTTAAAATCATAATATTTTGTAAAGTTATAATTATAACACTATTTTTAAGCTTATTAGGTATATGTGTAACGTATAAAAGAGCATAAAGGAAGGGCTGAAATGGAGTTATATCGGAGCTAAGTTGGGATTAAATCAGTATGAACTAGATTGTGACAACATAAGAAATACATTTTAATCCCTCGAATAATCATTAATAGATATATTTTAAAAATAGTTTCAAAATCAGCAATAAAGATGTTACATTAAAATATTTGTTTAACACAAAAGAAGACAGTAAAAGGGCAAATAGAACAAAAAAATCTGCAATATATAAGAATTAAACAGTAAATGGTAGACATAATCCAATCCTATCAATAATTACATTGCTAACCATCCAATGAAAAGGCAGATACTCACACAGGACATAAAACACAATCAAATAACATGCTGTCTATAAGAGACAAAATTTAGATTCAAAGATAAAAACAGATGGACAGTGAAAGAATGGAAAAATATTTACTTTGTAAGCAGTAATAATAAGAGAGCTGGAATATCTATATTAATATAAGACATGTAGACTTTAAAACAAAAAATAAACTGGAGATAAAGAGAGGAATTTCATAATGATAAAAAATGTCAAGACATCAGGATCTAATAATTAAGTGTATACAACTTAACAACAGAGCCCCCAAATACACGAAGCAAAAATTGATAGAATTGAAAGAAGAAATTAACAATTTCATAATTATAGTTAGAGATTCCAATACCCAACTTTTGATAATGGACAGAATAACAGGACAGAAAATGAATAGAAGACAAAAACGAATGGTAGGGAAGAATTAAATTGAGCAGAACATACATTTTTTTAAAGTGCACAAGAAATATTCTCCAGATAGATCATATGCTAGGCCATAAGACATCTAAATACATTTAAAATGATTGAAATTATTCAGAAGATGTTCTTTAACCACAATGGAGTTAAAGACCAACAGAAAGAAACATGGGAAATCTCCAGACATTTGAAGGTTAAACAATGCACTTCCAAATGACCCATGGACAAATGAAGAAGTCAAAAAGGAAATTTTAAAATATTATGGGGAGTTCCCATTGTGGCACAGTGGGAAAAAAATCTAACAAGTATCCATGAGGATGTGCGTTTGATCCCCAGCCTCGCTCAGTGGGTCCCGGATGCAGAGTTGCTGTGAGCTGTGGTGTAGGTCACAGAGGCATCTTGGATCCCACACTGCTGTGGCTATGGTATAGGCCAGCAGCTGTATCTCCAATTCAACCCCTAGTCTGGGACTCTCCATATATGGCAAGTGTGGCCCTAAAAAGGAAACAAAACAAAACAAAACAGGTATGTTAAAATTTATAGGATGCAGCTAAAGCTGTGGTTGGTGCAATTTGTAACAATGAATATCTATGTTGAAAAAGAGGAAATATCACAAGTCAATTACATCAATGTTCACATTAAGAAATGAGAACAAGGACAAATGAAATACATAAGCAGAAGAAAGGAAATAACAAAGATTAGTGTAGAAATCAATGCTTTAAAACAAAACCAATACAGAAAATTAATTCAATTAAACCAAAGTATATATTTTGAAGTGATTTTAAAAAATCAAACCTTTAGCTAGACTGAAGAAAAATAAAGAAGACACAAATTATCAAAATCAAGAATGAAAGAGGTGGCATCACTACCAATCTGGTAGAAATTCAAAGGATTTTATGGGAATATCATGAAAGACACAAATTACCAATACTGATTCAAGAAATAGAAATTCTGTACAAATCTATAACATGTAAAGTAACTGAATTTGTAGTTTAAAACTTTAAATAGAGTAAAATCTAGGTCTAAATTATTTCACTGGTATAATAACTATAAATGCAGTATAACCTTTAAAAATTATAAATCACTATACTGTGCATCTGTAACCTACATAGTATTATACATCAACTCTACTTCAACTAAAAAACCTAAACCAAAACTACTAGGTACTGCTCTGGGTGGTGGGAGGAGGGTGCTTTCCAGATGTAATTGAGGTCCCAAATCAGTTGGCTTTATTTTTTTTCTTATTTTTTTTATTTTTGGTCCTTTTGTCTTTTAGGGCTGCACCTGCAGCATATGGAGGTTCCCAGGCTAGGGTTCCAATCAGAGCTGTAGCCACCGGCCTACACCAGAACCACAGCAACGCCAAATCCGAGCCATGTCTGCAACCTACACCACAGCTCACAGCAACGCCAGATCCTTAACCCACTGAGCAAGGCCAGGGATGAAACCCACGTTCTCATAGATGCTAGTCAGGTCTGTTAACCACTGAGCCACAACGGGAACTCCTAAATCAATTGACTTTAAAAAAAAAAAAAAGGAGATATTCTCAGCGGGTTTGATCTAACATACCGGGCCTTAAAAGATGCTAGAATTTCCCTGGTGAGAGAGTTTTAAAACATGAGAGGGATTTGAACTAAGGAAGTATTACAGACTAAAGTGTTTCTCTCCAAAATTTTTATGTTAAAGCCCTAACCCAGTGTAACTGATTTTGGAGGCAGGGGCTAAAAGAAGGCAATAAGGTACCATGAGGTCCTAAGTATGAGGCCTTAATGAGATATAACTCAAGTCTTTATAAGAGGAAGAGACACCAGAGGCTACACCCCTCTCAGCAAGCACACAGAGAAAAGGCCATGTGAGGCCACAGCAGAAAGGCAGACATCTACAAGCAGGGAAGAGAAGATCTCAGCAGCAAACAACCCAGAAGTTACCTTGATCTTGGACTTGAAGAACCAGGACTGTGAGAAAATAAGTTTCTGTTGTTTAAGCAACCCAGTCTGTGAGTTTTGTTGTGACAGCCCTAGCAGATTATTACAGAAAGATTCTCCACTGCAGGCTCTGAAGCCTGAGAGGGTCTTGTGACAAGGAATATGGAAAGTGGCCTCCAGCTGACAACCATCAAGGAAACAGGAAGCTCAATCCTACAGTTGCAAGAAACTGAAGTCTGCCTTAGTCAAGTGAGCTCAGAAGAGAACCTCAAGATCTGGATGAGGACACCTGGATATTTTAGCCCTATAAGAACCTGAGCAGGGAAAGCAGCCAGGCCATGCCCAGATGTTTGCCCTGCAGAACTGTGAGCTCATAAAGGAGTTTTAAATTACATAAACAAACAATTTCACTGGTGAATTCTACTAACATTTAAGGAGGAAATAATACCAATCCTATACAAACTTTTCCAAAATAAAGAAAAGGAAGAAATGCATCTCACCTCAATTTATTATCCTGATACCAAAACTGTGACCAGCAAAGCCCATTAACAATTCCTGGAACATAAAAATAGGATCTGAGTGACAAAGTTTAATCTTTTTTTCCTTTTCCTTTGTGCGTCCTCAGCTTTCACTTGCTCATAAGGTGCAGCACAAGGAGGCCTTGTACCACGCCCTTCAGACCAAGGTTTCTTGTGTGAAAAGGGTGTAAACAACACTTCAGCTTGGTAGGCGTGTGCTGAGATGCTGTGGCCTGCACCGCAATCTGGAGCAGGAACAGCTGTACCGGCCCTGAGAGAACTCCAACCCCTCCCCAGTGACAGTGAGGGGGACTCTATGAAGCGCCCCACCCACAGCCTGTGCTCTGGAGTGCAAGTGCTGTACCTGGCCAATTTTTGATCAAAGGATAAAGCTTTCCTTTGCTTCTGAACCAAACTCAATCTCATTCTACTGGCAAAAAGCACACCAGGTAGAAGGAAGGACACAAGAGGCTTGGAAATAAAACCAGAAAAAGGTATTACAAAAAATAAAGCTATAGACTCAAATTCCTCATGAACATACATGCAGAAGTCCTTAACAAAATGTTAGCAAAACAAATAGTATAAATTAAAAGTTAATACATAACAAACAACACAGTGGGCTTCACTGCGGTAATCCAAATTATGAATAATAGTATCTCTGGATCCTAGGATTATGGGTAGTCTGTTTTCCTATAAATTATCAACAATGAATATGGTTTAGTTTTTCAACGAGAATTTAAACTTTTTTTTTTTTTTTTTTTTTTTTGCTTTTCAGGGCCACAGGGGTGGCATGTGAAAGTTCCCAGGTTCCCAGGCTAGGGGTGGAATCAGAGCTACAGCTGTTGGCCTACACCACAGCCACAGCAAGGCCATCCGAGGCACATCTGCAACCAACACTGCATCTTGCAATAATGCTGCATCCTTAACCCACTGAGTGAGGCCAGGGATCCAACCTGAGTCCTCATGGATACTAGTTGGGTTCATTACCACTGAGCCACAACGGGAACTCCTAAACATTCTTATTTAAAAGAAACACAAACAATTTTTCCTCCAATATTTCCTGGAGTAGACAGTGAGTGGAAGAAACATGGATTTGGGTGAAAGAGTCACAAAGTAAAAACTTTTCTTACTTTCTACAAAGTAAAAGATCAAATGAAAGCAAGAAACAAAAAACAGTACACAGTAAATGTTTATACATGTGATACCCTCTCCTATTTCCTACAAACAAGCAGGGGTCAAGCAGAGTTCTCATCAGAACCAGGGGCTGCTCAGCTCCTCCACCCCCATCCTTCCCTATTTGATGGGGACTTTTGCATGTCAGCATGAATTAGGTTTTGTAATTTGCATGGCACTTAGCTCCTCTTTGAAGGAAAAGTGATGAAGTCATCCAAGTGGCAGTTTTTTTAAAAATGGTACGGCATGTGCAGAAAAGAGAAATTCCTAAATATTAATTCATTCCCTGTTCTTACCTGGGACCTTGAATGCTGTAAGTAAACAGTTGTTCTAGCACTAAATACTGAATTAGGTCATTGGGCTTTTGAGAAGGGTAGCCTCGGCTGATGGGAGACCAGTGCTGGCCAAACTCTGAAAGCACCCCTAGAGATTTTGTTTTATTATTTATAATTTTTATTTTTTGGGCTGTCCCACGGCCTGTGGAGTTTCCAGGCTGGGGATCTGATCTGAGCCACAGTTTTGACTTATGCCGCAGCTGTGACAACACCGGATCCTTTAACCCACTATGCCGGGCCAGGAATCCAACCTGCATCCTGTCACTGCAGAGATGCCGCTAGATTTTAAATTTAACTTTATTTCATTTTATATTTTGTTTTGCAGTTTGCAGAAGGGAATGGTGGTTGATTAAATTAACAGAGCGATTTCTCTCCTTACCAATCTCTTTCCCTGAAGCTCTGGCTCACAGCTCTCATGACAACTTCTCCCTCGGTTTGCTCTGTGGGCAAGACTAAATCCTTTTCTACCTGGGTCCCAAACACTTCCCCACCTATTTGACAATGCCTCAAATGCCTTTAACAAAAAGGCTTTACTTTACTGCAGACAGAAGGTCTAAATTGCTAATAACATTAGGAGAGGAACAACCACGGGCTAATATGCAAACTAAAATGCAAACAACTGATAACTGTTTTTTTTTGTTTTGTTTTTTTTTTTTGTCTTTTTGCCTATTTGCCATTTCTTGGGCCACTCCCACAGCATATGGAGGTTCCCAGGCTAGGGGTCCAATCGGAGCTGTAGCCACGGGGCTACGCCAGAGCCACAGCAACGTGGGATCAGAGCTGCGTCTGCCACCTATGCCACAGCTCAGAGCAACGCCGGATCCTTAACCCACTGAGCAAGGCCAGGGATCGAACCTGCAACCTTATGGTTCCTAGTCGGATTCGTTAACCACTGCGCCACGACGGGAACTCCAACAGAGCTGTTTTAGAGAGCTGACTGCCCAGAGTGCAAGGTCCCTGAAAGGAGGAAAGAAGTCCTACACTTGGAAGCCATCTCTCCACCAGACCTAAAAAGGGTCTCTACTGTTCTTGTCAAAGAGCAACTTTGAGTCCTTGGGGGCTCTGGGCTAAATAACAAATACCCAAGAATTCTATGATGCAATGTGGCTGACTTCATACAAATAATTACCAAATTTGCAACCCTCATTCAGGCTCACAGCAAACAAGGTACCAGGAGCACCACATGCACCTTCCCAATCAAAAGTAGAAGGTGCCAGGTCTGAGTTATCAGGAGCAGTAGTTATATGAAGGATGCCGATACCAGGCAAGGAGCTTCTGCTAAGGCTGGAGGATGGCTGATCGGAAGCAGGCCATGAGACAAGAAATTGAGAGTGAGAGCAGTCTATTTACAGGCAGAGACAAAGGTGTGGGAAGCTCTGGGCTGGGGAAAGGGGAAAGGGTGCAGGGTGGCTGAGAGTGGCCTGGACAGGCAGATGAGGACTGGCCTTAGAGGAGGCTGCAGAAGCTTGCCAAGGGCAGGGCCTGTGTGTCAGCAATTTCCCTAGAGGCTGATTGGGTCAGTGAGGCCCTGACTCCCTTGGAGCTGCCTCTTTCCTGTCCTTTTCCTGTGAACCTGAAATACCACCCCCACACATCTCAGAATCTGCCCTGCTTGGGTTTGGCCATGTCCAGGACACACATGAGGAACTTGAGTGGAAACCCCCTTAAGGCTTGAAGGTCAAGTCTTTCTATTCCCACCTGTGATGCACAGCTCCAGGGTCACTGTTGACAGACGCATGGCTTGTCTGCCACTTTCCTCTGCTTCCCACATCCCTGGTCTTGCACACATGTCTGTTTGCTGGGCTCTGCAGGCTCTTGTTGCATGACTTGGCATCTGGGCCTCACTCTTCAGGCACCCACCTAAAATTTCATCGAAGGCAATGTGATGTGGTGGGTAAGCAGGCAGGCTCTGGTGCCTGATTGCCATTCACTGTGCAGTCATGGGCACCTAAGTGTTTCCTTTCCTGGGGAGAATAACCCAACCTGTCTACCTAAAGTTACGGTAAAATTGAAAGAGTAATACATATAGAGCACTTGCTAATGCCTGGCATGGGGCACAAGGGTTGGCTTTTGCCTTTTTGTTGTTGTTGTTGTTGTTGTTTGCTTTTTAGGGCCATACCCATGGCCTATGGGGTTTCCCGGCCTAGGGGTCCAATCAGAGCTATAGCTGCTGGCCTACACCACAGCCACACCATCTGCAACCTATGCCACAGCTCATGGCAACGCTGGATCCTTAACCCACTGAGCGAGGCCAGGGATCAAACCTGCAACCTCATCGTTCCTACTGAGATTCACTGCCACTGCGCCATGATGGGAACTTGGGCTTTTGCTCATTTATTTGTTCATTCATTCAACACATTTATATTGAGCACCCTCCTGCCACACGCTGCCTTAGGTGATGGAGACACAGGGTAAGTACAAAGAAGCGCTGTCTTTTACCCTCCAGTCTAAATGAGGGATGTTGAGACGCTAATCAAATAATTACACTGTATGGAGTTCCCATCGTGGTGCAGCGGAAATTAATCTGACAAGGAACCACGAAGTTTTGAGTGTGATCCCTGGCCTCGCTCAGTGGGTTAAGGATCCGGCGTTGCCGTGAGCTGTGGTGTAGGTCGAAGACACGGCTGGGATCTGGCGTTGCTGTGGCTCTGGTGTATGCTGGCAGCTATAGCTCCCATTCGACCCCTAGCCTGGGAACCTCCATAGCCGTGAGTGTGGCCCTAAAAAGACAAAAGACAGAAAAAATAATAATTATACTGTAATTACTGCAAATGTATTTCGTATGCACTATAAACTAGGTAAATGTATTATAAATGTGACAGAAAACAGTGCTGCAGAGAGGAGGTGTGTAGCACAGAGTGTGACAAGGAGTCTCTCAGGGAGGGGTGAAATGAGTGAGGAAGGATGAAGGGCACTTCAGTCCCTTGCTCTCACCTCCTCACTCAGCATCTTGAGATAACCACTGGCTACCCCTTGGACTGTGGTTCATGCAAAGAAACCCGTTAGCTTCTTGAACTAAATCAGTGCCCAGGATTAAATCAGGATATTATATAAACAGCAACCACCATAAAGTGTCAGGAAAACACAAATGCGATCTTGGCTCTTCCACCAGCTGTAGGACATGGGACAAAGCTCCATATTCAGCTGGGCCTCAATTAACCAGCTCTGGAGTTAAACCACCACCATACACCCTACTCCCTGAGGTCTGTGGGAGCCCTGTCGCCTGAGGAGACCCTGACTCTGCAGCAGGTGGAGGGAGCCTTGTTGGTTGAGTCCCAAGCAATTACGGGGAATATTTCAGACTCTTTCAGGGCCGTTAAGCCCAAAGTGACGAATCACAACAGAAGTGCTGAGAAGAATATAAAAAAACCAGTGACTACATTAGACATATTCAAAACTGTTCAGACTCTCAACTCAAAAATATGGCTCTATATCTTTGGGAGAATGCACAAGGAAGCAGTAACTGTGATTATCTTTGCGTGGCTGGGAGAAAAATAAGAGTTATTTTCCATTGTCTTCTTTAATACTTTTTGAGCTTCTATCTGTATCATTGAATCAGTCCCATGTTATTTTTATATAATTTGTAATTTATCATTAAAAATGTTAAATGGTGAGATGTTAAAATAGAACACTGTTAAAAGCCAAATTATTGGGTATAAAATATAAGATGCAATGGAGATGTTTTTGTCTTTAAAAAAGCTGTGGTGGAATTCCCACTATGGCGCAGTGGGTTAAGGTGTTGTCTCTGAGGCAGTGCGGGTTTGATCCCCAGCCTGGTGCAGTGGGTTAAGAAGCTGGCATTGCCACAGCTGTGGTGTAGGTCACAGGTGCTGCTTGAATTTGATCCCTGGCCTGGGAACTCCCATATGACACAGGTGCAGCCAAAAAAGGAAAAAAAAAAAAAAAAAAAAAAGCTTTGTCCTTTGGTAACCTTATAAAGCAAATGATTAAAGCAGAAGAGTTCGTTTTCATTTTTTCATTCAACAAACACCTACCATGTGCCACTGTTCTAGATCCTGGAGATATAACGGTGAACAAAACAGACCCTGCTTCAAATTTTCTTTCCTCATGCAGTTTAAATTTTAGAAGACTCAAGTTTTAGTCCTGAATATGTTACAAATTAGTTGTTTTACCTTAGAATCTATAGGCTTACATGTTCCCATTTTTTTTGGCTGCTGGTGGCATATGGAGTTTCCAGGCCAGGGATCAGATTCCACCTGTGCCGCAGCTGTGGCAATGCGGGGTCCTTTAACCCACTGTGACAGACCAGGCACTGAACTTGTGTCCTGGCACTGCCGGGACACAGCTGATCCTGTTGTGCCACAGCTGGAACTCCATGTTCCCATCTTTAAAACTGGCACTATTCAAGTTCTTAGTTTCAACCATGGACTCTGACTCTAAAAGGTCAATAGTATAGAGTAGGGTAGGCGAGGCACTGTACTAGTTTTCCATGGCTGTTAACAAATGACCCCCAATTTAGTAGCTTAAGACAACACAAATTTATTTATTTACAGTCTGAAGGTCAGAAGTCTGACATGGGTCTCACGGGGCTAAAAGCAGGTGTTGGCAGGGCTGCATTCCTTTCTGGATGTTTTAAAGGAGCATCCCTTCTTTTGCCTCTTCCAGCTTTTAGGGGTCATCTGCATTCCTTGACTGGTGCTTCCCTTCCTCCATCCTCAAAGCCAGCAGCAGCAGGTCAAGTTCTTCTCCCGACGAACCCTATTTACCTCCTCTTCTGCCTCTCTCTTCCATATTCAGGGACTCTTGAGATGACACTGGGTCCACCCAGATAATCCAAGAAAATCTTCGTACTTTAAGCTTAGCTGATTGGCAATCTCACTACATTTGTAATCCAAATTCCTTTTTGCCAGGTGACATCATCTATTCACAGATTCTGGAGATTAGGACTTGGACATCTTCGGGATGGGGCATTATTTTGCTTAATACAGATGTTACATAAACAATGTGAGTCAGCCCTTCTCTGACTTTTGAATAAGTCAAACCATTTAAATGAGCAAGCTGTTCTGGTTACCTATTTCTGTGTAACAAATCATCCTCAAACCCAGTGGCTTAAAACAACACAAATCATTGATTTTTCCACCCAAATCTGTCATTTGGACAGGATTTGGTGGGACTCAACTTTGTTCCATGTGGTGTTAGCTGTGGCAGCTCAGCTGGTGCTGTAGGATCCACTTCCGGAGGGTTCACTCAATGATTGGCAAGCTGGAGCTGGCTCTCAGCCAGCAGCTCATCCAGTGCTTTTGGCCTGAGTCTTGCTGCCTCTCTTCTCATGGCTGCTGGGGCTTCCTAACAGCAGGGCAGTTGGGTTCCTGAGAGGCATCAGAGGAAGCTACCAGGCTTCCTCTGACTTCATTTCAGAAGTTCTAGACTGTCATGTGGGCCACATTTTTTTTTTTTTTTTTTTTTTTTGTCTTTTGTCTTTTTTGTTGTTGTTGTTGTTATTGTTGCTATTTCTTGGGCCGCTCCCTCGGCATATGGAGGTTCCCAGGCTAGGGGTCTAATCAGAGCTGTAGCCACCGGCCTACACCAGAGCCACAGCAATGAGGGATCCGAGCCGTGTCTGCAACCTACACCACAGCTCACGGCAACGCTGGATCGTTAACCCACTGAGCA
Organism: Sus scrofa; assembly: GCF_054392235.1. Lineage (NCBI taxonomy): Eukaryota > Metazoa > Chordata > Mammalia > Artiodactyla > Suidae > Sus > Sus scrofa. Next base: position 76,730,159 of record NC_139383.1, on the reverse strand, counting down.
AGGGCAGGGATCGAACCCGCAACCTCATGGTTCCTAGTCGGATTCGTTAACCACTGCGCCACGACGGGAACTCCAGGCCACATTTTTAATAAAATAAAGTGATTGCCTTCTTCACATTTTTAGCCAAGTGAGTCACTAAGGCCCTCTCAGATTCAAGGGGAAGCAAATTAGAGGCACCTCTCAGTGGGAGACATGCCAAAAAATTTGGGACCATCTTTATTTTACGGCACACACAAATAAAAACAAAGGCACAAAAAAAGAGGAAAACCAGAGTACTGTCATATTTTATGTTGATAAACAGGAATATTTAAAAGCAAAACTGAAAATGCTATCATTTATTATATTATCCCATTTGTTTCTTAAAATTAAGTACTTTTCTTCTACCAAAAATGTAGAAAGGAGGCGTTCCCGTCGTGGCTCAGCAGTTAAGGAATCTGACTAGGATCCATGAGGATGTAGGTTTGATCCCTGGCCTTGCTCAGTGGGTTAAGGATCTGGCATTGCCGTGAGCTGAGGTGTAGGTTGCAAATGCGGCTCAGAACCTGCATTGCTGTGGCTGTGGTGTAGGCCGGCAGCTGTAGCTCCGATTCGACCCCTCACCTGGGAACCTCCATAAAAAGCGGGGGGAAAAAAAAAAAAAAAAGGGAAAAAGGTCATAGTCCCAGAAAAATGGCAGTTCTTTAAAACTGAGCAACTTTGCTTAGTGAGAAACTCACTATGTTGTACTTGTTTTTCTCATCTTGGCTTAGGTAGAAAACTAGGTCATGGGTAGGGTATCCAGATGGAAACCACCAGGCCGACGGCATGGGTGCCTCCGTGGTTGAGAGCAGCAGTGCGCTGCCGCCTCCTCGGCCTGGTTTGCAGCCAGACTGTCCACAACCTCATGTCCTGCTGGCTCTGGGGCCTCACTGCCCTGTTCCGTCCAGCCCCCAGGGAGCTGCCAATGGGCAAGTGGGCAGAAGGATCTGTTTGTTGGCTGAGGATTGCCTGGGGGCCTCCACAACAGGGCTTTTTTCCTGGCAGTGTCAGGCTCTCAGGCCTCAGCTTGGGCTTCTTCCAATGTGGCTTTTGCTCTGTGGGCTGGCCTCTTCTGATTCTGCAGGCCTGGACAAGGCAGAAATACAAGCAGCTCGAGGCATGGGAAGCCTGCCCAAGGCCACCGGCATCACCCTGTCTGAGTTTATCAGAGTCCCTGGGGGAGGATTTTGAGCACCAGCCCCCACCCTCTATGAACTCTGACAGCTCTTGGTAGCGCCCACAGGTCCCACAATGGCACTGCTTTTCTGGATCAGCAGAGACCTTTGCTTGATGTTCTGAGACCAAGGGTGCAGAGAGCTCTGAGCCAAGCCAAGACTGTTTTTCTGCCTCACTCACCACAGCCAGACCTAGGAAGCGCACAGGGTCTGGCATCAGTGAGGCAATTCTTCAAAGGAAGGCTGGGGCTGACCTGTAGAAGGAAATCACCTATTTACTTCTAACCACCTATCACCAGCTCCTCAGGTGGTTAGATGGCTGATTTCTTTCTTTCTTTCTTTTTTTGCTTCTTAGGGCCACATCTGTGGCATATGGAGGTTCCTAGGCTAGGGGTCCAATTGGAGATGCAGCTGCTGGCCTACACCACAGCTCACAGCAACACTGGATCCTTAACCCACTGAGCAAGGCCATGGATCGAACCTGCAACCTCATGGTTCCTAGTGAGATTTGTTTTCACTGCACCATGACAGGAACTCCAGATGGCTGATTTCTGTAGCATCTCTGGCCTGCCCAGAGAAGTGTGTCAGAGGAGGCAGGAGACTGCAAGCCAGGGAGACCCATACCTTCTGGGTCTCGGCCTCTCTCCAAGGCCTCAGCAGGTCAGGGAGAGGAAGCCTGGCCCCCTTTACTTCACACTCGGCAGAGTGGGGACATTTCCAAAGTTCTCCACACGGAAGGAGGAGCCAGTGTTTATGTTCACCTTCTCCTTTTAGGTAAATAGAGAAATGACCTCAGATTGGACTTGTGATTGTTGCAGGGCCCAGCAGCAAGGCCAGGTGAGAATCCTGGGACTGGAGATGTAAGAAACGTAACCAATATTCAATTCACAAGTCACTAGGTTTCTGGTACACAATTAGCCCACAACACAGGTTTGTCAAAGTAGGGGAAATAGAAATGGGGTAACAACCACTCCAAGAAGCCCAAGAAGGAGGGATCTCAGCAGAGGCAGCAGTTTCCAGTCCAGCAGCGGGTCCAGGATAATCGTGAGTGGGAAGAAGTCACCCTCTACCCCACAGAGCCTCGGGCAGTGCTCCCCCTGCCCCCCACCCGCTGGGGCTCTCAGCATCAGAGTCAGGTCCTCCAATGAAGAGGCTTTAGACTCTGGGTTTATTGGTCTCTTTTTAAGGAATCCGCCAGTAGGGTGTAAAGGTTATGCCCTGGGGCGGGGGCGGGGGGGGGGGGGGCTCTTATCTCTATCAGTTGCTCCTTCTGTTCCAGGGAAATCTTTCTGCAAATGTTACCAAATACATTCCTTAGTTACCAAGTCACCCTTAGTTTATTCTAAGAGTGTCACTCTAAGACGCTTGCAGTCCTACAGCAGGAATTTTAAAATGACTAACGTGCAAGTTCACGTTGGCTACTGTGAGTCCATTTTGAACTATGGAACAGCAGCTTAAATCCTATGTTTCACACAAGATGAGGAGGAATCATAAAAGTAATCTCATTGTAACACAAAGGTCTTCTTGGAATAAAAGGGCAAACTAGAAACCAGTCATTGTCTATTCACGTGTCTGGGAAAGATGTCTCATTTTTAATGACAGGTGTGGTGAGGGAGTGAGAGCACACCCCCTTGGGTGTCCCCAGCTTGGGACATCAGGGAGTGGGATTAAGGGTCAACCTCCACATCTAGTGATGCCTTTAAGAAGCAGGTCAGCTGAGCACAGGCGGGTACAGAGCCCTCTGTTTGCAATTAGCACAAAGAGCCAATTCAACAGTCCGCAAAGCTCATCCTCCATAATAGTCCTAATTAGAAACATTATACATAAGGAGGGGAAACAATTTACATGGACTCCAGCATGAGCTCATGTCAATAGAGTTGTTTGTTTTTCAACCCTGAGGCTCTAGACGCACACAGTTTCAAAAAAATAATGCATATGTATTTTAAAGCCTGATATTTTCAGACACTCCAGAAAAATACGGCAGCAGCAATATGTTGTGGCAAAAATGACCTCAATCATGACTTTCCTCCCCCTTCCTTCCTTCGCTGTCTGTACTGGTGAGTGTTAGAATTTTGTTAGTAGCTTACTATTTCAAAAAAATAATTTACAACCTGTTCTTTCTGCTCTGTTCTTGCATAACCTTGAAATTTAAACATCTTCTGTCTGCTCTTTGTCTTTTTCCACCAGGCAGACCCTGATGATGTTTCCCTTGCTTACGGAGCAGAAATCAGCATGCGTTTCTGTTTAGCAATGATGCTGCCCGGAGGAACAGTTAAGTCAGCACGTTACTTGTGTTAACAGTGATGTTACTTAACCGTTGCTAGGGGAGCCAGAGAGAAAAGACAAAGAGCATAAACTACAGCATCTTACTGACATTTTGCCATCGTTGCTCTTCTCTCTTCCCTTTGAGCAGGTTTTTGTTTTTGTTTTTAAATTTTCTCTGCATTTTCTCCATCTAGAAGTGGAGGGGAATTCTCCATCCTGGCTTTGGGAAGAGTCACAGGGAACCTTATCAAAACCTCACTCTCAGTTCAATCCCACCCCCTACGCCTCTCCTTTTTTCTGCCTTCTGCTCCCTTTCCCTGACTGACCCACAAAAAAGCTGGTGGATATGTACATAGTCTGTGGGTCCACATTGCCTGAGTTTGAATCCTGGCTCTTGGTCCTGTGATCTTGGGCCACTTGCTCACCCTCTCTGAGCATGTTTCCTCCTCAGTAAGATGGGGGATATGCTGGTTCCCTCCTCACAGTATTGTTTTCAACATTAAATAATTCCAGCATTAAATGGCTTGTTAAAAGCTGAGAATAGAGTAAGAATGGGATAAACCCTGTTTATCTCGTCGTCAATATTCTCATGGTTTTCCAGATTTTCTTGGTGGCTGGTCCTCGGTGAAACTGTGATAATGGAGGTTAGCAGTGTGCCCTGAGCACAAACAGTTCAATAAACTCCATGTGATGAGTCCATTTGTAATTAGCGCCCAAAACTGTGCTGAATATAATGAATTGTTCATGGTTTGGAAAGCACATCAGGACCATCCCATGTTCTGGGTTTCTCCTTTTTTTTTTTTTTTTTCTTTTTGGTCTTTTTAGGGCCAACTCACCGCATATGGAAATTCCCAGGCTAGGGGTCGAATTAGAGCTGCAGCTGCCAGCCCATGCCATAGCCACAGCAATGCCATATCCAAGCCTAGTCTGTGACCTACACCACAGCTCACGCCAATGCCGGATCCTTGACCCACTGAGCAAGGCCAGGGATTGAACCTGTATCCTCATGGATATTAGTCAGATTCTTAACTCACTGAGCCACAACAGGAACTGCCTGGGGCTGCTGTTTTCAGAAGGCCTGGTAGGCATTCTACGGCCCTCTGAAGAGGTGAAGACTAATCAATGGACAGAATGTCACTCCAGCCCAGCTGAACCCTGCTCCCTTCTTCCTGCCCAAATTGGAGCCTTTTCCTGTGGATTGAGATAAAAAGTCTCTGGAGGCATCACCTCAGGGTGTGGGTGCTGTGTGGGACGTATTAAGTAACACCCAGTAAATCTGCCTTGAAGACAATGGTTGAAATTGTTCTTTCAGTTGGATACCAGATATATTTTGCCAGAGGCCCTTCCATGCTATTATCTATGTGAAAACGCTTCACTTTTAGACTCTGCTTAACTCAACAATCCCTGAAAATTTACAAGTTCATAAAAGAAGTTAAAATAATTACCAAGGTATGTACAGATGTCTGTACATGCACATATTGTGTATTTCCCCAGGAGGATCTTGTCCTGGCCCCACCTTCTCCTCTGCCCTGGGAGCCCAGCTTAGCCCAGAGGAAATGCAGGTGTAGGTGAGAGGTTAAAAGGTGCAACTGAGTGGCTCGGATCATTGCCCAGCTCCGAACCAAAGAGCAGTCGCAAGTAACTCCAAGCACCAACACTACACTCACAGTACAAAGACAAGTTCCGTTCCTTTGTGCTGCCTGGAGCCTTTGCCAGATCTTAGGTCACGTTGCCCGGAACCGTGTGGTCCTGCAGTGAAAGGCCCCATTGTGATGACTAATCAACAATGCAAAGCCAAAGTTGCCTCATGCATCAAAACCTGGAACATCCTGACTTTTTACGTGCTGAGAAGTGTGCGCTTAGTATTGTGTTCAAGTAAATGGGGAGGGGGCATTTCCTTTAAAAATACTTAAAGCAAAGTAGATACTTATCTGCTCAGTGTCCAAATTGGGGGGCCTTTTAAATGACCTGAAAAATGGGCTATTGCTTTCATTGTTTCCTTCCTTCTTCTTCCTCCTCCTCTCTGACATTTTGTCTGCCTTTCCAAAAACTTCCTCTCATAGTGACCCCAGGTTCCTGTTGGAATTTCTCACCCTGCTGCATGGATAAACAAGAAAAATAGACTATTATAAGTGCTCTGAAAACATGGACAAAAAGACTTGGAAAAGTTTCTGATACAAAATTCCAGCTGGGTGTAGAGTAGTTTTTGTGAGTAAATGATGCAGCGAGTTGAATGTATATTAAAAATTCCACATAATTAAGGGATGACTACTTAACACTTAAGCACATCATCTTTCAGAGGTGGGCATCTGAGTGCAAGACCAAGATCTTAGCCCTGTCTGGGTGCACCAGTGAACCTGTCTGGTCTCAGTTTCCTCATTTATAAGATGATATGTTGGCTCAGATGAACTTCAGGCTCCCTTGGGAAGTTCCTCTGGGTATGAGCTTAAATCCTAACATTGCTATTTGCCCCTCCCTGGTTCTACAATTCCATAATATCCTTCAATTATTCTAGGAGACTAAGGACAATGACTTGATAGAGAACATTTGGAGGGAAAGTAAGCCTCTACATTGTCAATGTAGATATTGAGATAAGGTGCCATTACTGAAGGTACAATGTTTGCCAAATGTTGAAAGGAGGAGGACAGTGAGACACTAAGAACGACTGACTCTACTCTCTCTTTGACATAAGGAGTCTTGATTTGAAGTTTCCCAAGTTCCTTCTTTTCTCCTAGATGCTTATTTCTTCCAAAACAACTTCCACCTGAAGTCAGGGGACCTGGACCAGTTCAGGCTCTGCCAAAAACTCAGGCTGCTCCCTTTCCCACCTCAGTTTCTTCCCTGGCCAGTGGGAGGTATGGGCTTAGATGATTTCTTTAAAAGCCCAACTAAGAGCTAACATCCATGATTCCAAGAATCCCAGGAATTGCATACTAAAACCAGGGTTTTGAATCAAGTGAAAAACATGACTAAGTATTTGAACCAATAGGGTTTGTTATTTGGAAAGCTGGGCTGGTGATCATGCATGCAGCGTGTATAAGAGGTTATGATTTGGTGGTCAGATGCTGGGCCACAGACAGTACGTAACAGTGGTTCCTGAGAGAGAGGGAAAAAAATGAAGTGAATTTTATGACTGCTCCTATCTTACTGTCTGGAGAGTGTTTCCAGGCCACAGCAGTGGGGAAGGACTATGAGTGGACCCCAGCAGTATTTCCAAATAGATAAGATGGGGCCGGGATCCCAGGAAGACCAGTGAAGCCAGAATTCACGGAATGGAATACTGGAGAGGAGAGAGCTACACAGTGAAAAAAATTTGGACTTCTTTAGAGAGTCTGTTTGAGTCTTCAGATGAATACCCACCAGTGCATGCATATAAGGGAACTGCTTGAGGCCAGGGAAAGATCCACCCAAAAGGGTTAGAAGGAAAAATCCCTAGAGATCACACAGGACAGGGAATAAACTTCATTCCCACCAACCAGAGCTGAAATCCTATAAATTCATGAGGCATTGAGTAGAGTACTCAGTTGTGGGTATTGTCTCAGTTGTGGAGCCTTAGACTAAAGGCTGTTCTGGTCCTTCCATCAAAGCTTAAAGGCAAGTCTTGAAAGGATCAAACTATTTCCAAGTAACTCATAGTGCAATCAAAACAAAACTCAAATGAAAAAAATTAAAGAATATCCAGCATTGAACAAGGTAAAATTCAAACAAGAGTAACATGAGGAAAATTATACAAAGGCACATCATAATCAAACTTCTCAAAACCAGTGATAAAGAAAGAATCAAAAAGTAGAGACAAAAGTTATGACATGAAAAGAACAAAGATAGGATGATATCAGAGTTCTTGTCAGAAACAAAGCAAGTGACAAGACAAGGGAATAGTAATCATTGAAGTACTGAAAGAAAATTATTGTCAACCTAGAATTCTATACCTAGCAAAAATGTCTTTCAAAAAATGAATGTAAAAGAAAGACTTTTTCAGACATACAAAAACTGAAATAATTGATCCCCGGTAGTCCTGTACAATAAGAAATGTTAAAGAAATTTCTCAGGTTCACATAAATCATAGCAATATTTTCTTGGATCAGTCTCCTAAGGCAAAAGAGATAAAAGCAAAAATAAATGGGACTTAATTAAACTTAAAAACTTTTTAACAGCAAAGGAAACCATCAGCAAAATGAAAAGACAATCTATGGAAGGGAGGAAATATTCACAAACGATGAGACTGACAAAGGGTTAATATTCAAAATATACAAAATGCTCATACAACTCACTATCAAAAAACCCCCACAGAACCCAATAAAAAAGTGGGCAGAAGACCTGAATAGATAAATTTCCAAAGAAGACATACTGATGGCTAACAGGCACATGATAAAATGCTCAGCATAATTAATTATTAGAAAAGTGCAAATCAAACCCACAAAGAGGTGTCATCTCACACATGTCAAAATGGCTGTCATCAAAAAGTCTACAAATAACAAATGCTGGAGAGGATGTGGAGAAAAGGGAACTCTCATACACTGTCAGAGTGTAATTTAAATTGGTGCAGCCACTATGAAAAATAGTATGAAGGGTCCTAAAAAACTAAAAATATAACCATCATATGATCCAGCAATCCACTCCTGGGTATAGATCCAGAAAAAACAAAAATGCTAATTTTAAAAGGTACATGCACCTCAGTGTTCATAGAAGCATTATGAATAGCCAAAACATGGAAGCAACCCAAGTGCCCAATCAATAGACGACTTGATTAAGATACAATATAGGCATTCCCTAGTAGGCTAGCAGTTAAGAACTTGGTGAATTTGGCATTGTCACTTCTGTGGCTCAGGTTTGATCCCTGGCCTGGGAACATTCACATGCCATGGGCGTGGTCCAAAAAAAAGAAAGATACGATACATGCATGCATGCACACATGTACACATGCACACACACACAGTGGAATATAACTCAGCCATGAAAAAGAATGAAATGCTGCCATTTGCAGCAGTGTGGATGGACCTACAGAATATTATGCTTAGTGAAATAAACCAGAGAAAGACAAATACTGTGTGATACCGCTTATATGTGTAATCTAAAAAATAATACAAATGTAAAACAGAAATAAACTCACAGATATAGAAAATGAACTTGTGGTTACCAAAGGGAAGAAGGAAGGGGGAGGAACAAATTAGGGGAACAGGATTAACGAATACAAACTACTATATATAAAAAAGATAAGTAACAAGAGAATAGCACTGGGAATTATATCCATTATCTCATAATAAACTATAGTGGAGTATAAGCTGCAAAACTACTGAATCACTATGTTGTGTACCTGAAACGAACACAATATTGTAAATCAACTATATTTCAGTTTAAAAAAGAAAGTCCTGGAGTTCCCTTTGTGGCTCAGAGGTAATGAACCTGACTGGTATCCATGAGGACACGGATTTGATCTCTGGCCTTGCTCAGTGGGTTAAGGACCTGGTATTGCCATGAGCTGCAGTGTAAGTTGCAGACATGGCCTGGATCCTGTGTTGCTGTGGCTGTGGTGTAGGCCAGAAGCTGCAGCTCTGATTCAGCTCCTAGCCTGGAAATTTCCATATGCCATGGGTGAAGCCCCTGCACCAAAAAAGACAAAAAATAAAATAATAAAATAAAAATAGGAAGGAGCAAAATGTCAGAGAAGTAAGACTTCGAGCTCACTTTCTCCCACAAACACATAAAAAAAAAAAAACACCCCACAACTACATGTAGAACGATTCAAACAGAATATCTACTCAATGCTGGCAGAAGAAATTAAACCTCCAAAAAGGGCAAGAAACCCTCTACATAACTGGGTAGAACAAAAGAAAAAAAAAAAAGAGAGAAAGAGAGAGAAGGAATCAGGATATCAGGATGGGACTAACACTCCTGAGAGGGAGTTGTTAAAGTGAAAAGGAACCCACACCCTGGGAAACCCCTAACTGACAGGGAGCTCAGCCAAGACAAAGGGACCTCAAAGTCACTGAGAAAACCACAGCAGCTGGACTGAGGAGGGCCAAAGTGAGAGCTGCGCAGATCATCTGCACCACTGCCCCAGACAGCACACCCCGAGATGCTTGGGTGGGGGACAGGCACTGAGAGTCAGGCTCTGGAGGTCGGTTCCTGGGAGAGGACTAGGGTTTGCTGTGTGGAGACAGTCTGAGGGGCTAAGGAGCAGTGTGCCATGGGCAGAGGAGTGGAATGCCACAGCCGAGGGAACTGGGGAGGAGGTCTGTGCCTGTGGGAGAAGCAAGGTACCTTTGTTGGGGAGGGTGAGAGGAGGAGGAGGGGTGGATCACCATAGGAATCTCTTTCCCTGCACATGAATGGACTCTCAGAGGGTGGGGTGCCTCTGGTGCAGGCTACAGGTAGTGAGAGGCCACTTGCTCAGGCTACAGGAGACTGGGCGCCTCTTGTGTGGGATAAGGGCAGTGGGGGCTAAGTATGACATGGCACCTCTTGTGTGATCTACAGGTGGTGGTGACAAACCATAGCGGTCGTCTCAGAAACCAGAGGGGGCATGGCCTGCCACCACTAGGGGTCTGTGAACAGGCTCCACCTGCAGTCCCAGTCAACTCAGAGGTCAGCAAAAAAGAAGGTACTGTAACTGAACACCACCCATTGTTGCTCTCACTCCCCTGGGAACACACCTGCCCTCCTACTGCCACTGCCAAATGCCCACACATGTCTGATCACTGTCACTTCCCAGGACCCTGAAATTAGGAGCAGCCTGTGTAGCACCTCCTGTGTGGGCTAAGTGGGGGGTGGGGGGGTATGTTGTGCACAGTCTACAGGTGGCAGAGGCAAACTACCACAGTTATCTCTAGGGGTCCATGAACAAGCATCACTTGTGACCCCAATCACCTCAGAGGGCACCACAGAGGAGGGCATGTGACCGAACACCACAATGAGTGTTGTTGCTCTCACTCCCCTGGGAACTCACACACTCTGCCTTTGCCACTGCCAAATGCTCTGGGCACCACATAAACCAGCCTGAGGTTCATTACCACTTCCCAAGGCCCTTCAACAATAAGTAGCCTGAACCACCATCCTGCAGGTCCTTGCTACTTTCAAGAGTCCAGCAACCAGGCACTGATTACTAGCTCTTCCCACTGCCACATTTTCCCTGGAAACACGCTCAGTACCCTATCAAAGGGATAACAGCCTGCTCACATCAAAGAAAGAGACAGCAAGTATCCAAACTCCCATGCCAAAAATAAACAGTAACCCCCACAAAATACAAAGGGGCACTCTTGCATAGGAAGAGCCCTCCAAGACTACAGTAGTTGGTTTCCCTAAACTCACAGAATAAGAAAAATATAAGTGAAAACGAGGAAGCTCAGGAACCATCCCCAGTTAAAAGAACAGGAGAATTCACCTGAAGCAGCAAACAATGAAACAGACCTCTGCAGTCTAATAGACATTGAATTCAAAAGGGAGATAGCAAAAATACTGAAAGAAATAAGGGTGAATATGAAGGAATTAAGAGCAGATATAAACAGTAATGCACATTACTTTAGAAAGGAACTAGAAAATATAAAGAGGAACCAAGAAAAATTAGAAAATTCATTTGCAGAGACACAAACTGAGTTAAAGGCACTAAAGAGCAGAATGAATAATGCAGATGAATGACTTGGAAGATAGAATAATGGAAATCACCCAATCAGGACAGCAGACAGAAAACCAAATGAAAAGACTATGAAAGCAATATAAGAGATATATGGGATAATATAAAGCTGGCCAATATACACATAATAGGAATTATAGAAGGAGAAGAAAAAGAAAAGGGGACTGAAATATATTTAAAGAAATTAAGGCTGAAAACTTTCCAAATCTAAAGGAAAAAGATATCAAGATACAGGAAGCACAGAGGGCCCCAAACAAATTGAACCCAAATAGGCCCATACCAAGACATATTTTAATAAAAATGGTAAAAGTTAAAGAGGGGATTCTAAAGGCAGCAAGAGAAACACAAAGAGTTAATTATAAGGGAACCCCCATAAGGCTATCAGCTGATTTCTCTACAGAAACACTACAGGCCAGAAGAGAGTGGCAAGATATATTTAAAGTTCTAAAATGGAAAAATTTGCAGCCTAGAATACTCTACCCAGCAAGAATACCACTTAAAATAGAAGAAGATATAAAGAATTTCTCCAACAAACTAAAACTGAAAGAATACAGCAATACTAAACTCATTCTAAAAAAAATACTGAAAGGGCTTCTCTAAATAAAAAAGAAGTAAGAAATAGGATGGATGAAATCACAATTGGAAAGTAATCTCTTAAATAAGCCAGTACACAGATCTAAAAGGAAAAAAAAAAAACTACTGTAAAAGTGATGATAAACACAAGGAACAGCAAAAGGATAAACATGAAGATGTTTAAAAAGGACTTCAAAATCATAGAATGTGGGGAAGGAAAGTAAGAAAATCTAGACTCTCTTTTTTAAGAATGTGTTTGAGACAATATGACTATCAGGCTAAAGCAAGCAGATATAGGAAGGGGTTAACATACTTGAAAAACAGGGCAACCACAAATCAAAACCAAACGTTACATTCACAAAAACTAAAAAGAAAAGGACACAAACATAAAAAAATAAAAGGAAATCATCCCACCAAAAAAAAAAAAAAAGACAAAGGAAAACAGAATCAACTGGAAAACAAGGTTTAAAATGGCAATAAATACATATCTATCAGTAATCATCTTAAATGTCAATGGACTGAGTGCTCCAATCAAAAGACACAGAATGGCAGATTGGATAAAAAAGCAAAAACCTACAATCTTCTATTTATAAGAGACTCACCTTAGGGCAAAGGACACATACAAATTGAAAGTGAGGGTTGGGAAAAGCTGTTTCATGCCAATGGATAAGACAGGAAAGCAGGAGTTGCAATACTCATATCAGACAAAATAGACTTTAAAATGAAGGCCATAAAGAAAGACAAAGAAGGACACTATTTAATTACAAGAAGAGGCTATTGCAATATATATGCCCCTAATATAGAAGCACCCAGATACATACAACAGATACTAACAGACATAAAAGGTAAACTGATGGGAATACAATCATAGTAGGAGACTTTAATACCCAAACTCACATCAATGGGAAGATCCTCTAGACAGAAAATCAATAAGGCAACAGAGATCCTAAAATGACACAAGAGAAAAGTTAGACTTGATTGACATTTTCAGGACATTACATTAAAAAAATCAGAATATACATTCTTCTCAAGTACGCATGGAACATTCTCAAGGATCAATCACATACTGGGGCACAAAACTAACCTCAACAAATTTAAGAGTATGGAAATTATCTCAAGTATCTTCTCTGACCACAATGGCATGAAACTAGAAATCAACAACAGGAAAAGAAATGAGAAAAAACTAACTATATGGAGACCAAAAAACATGCTACTAAAAAACCAATGGGTCAATGAGGAAATCAAGAAGGAAATTAAAAAATACCTCAAGACAAATGATAATGAAGACACAACCACCCAAAATCTATGGGATGCCTCAAAAGCGGTGCTCAGAGGGAAATTCATAGCAATACAGGCCTTCCTCAAAAAAGAAGAAAAATCTCAAATTGACGATTTAACCCACCACCTAAATGAACTAGAAGAACAACAAAACCTAAAGTCAGCAGAAGGAAGGAAATCATAATAATCAGAGAGGAAATCAGTAAAATAGAAATTCAAAAAACAATAGAGAAAAAAATCAATAAAACCAAGAGCCGGTTCTTTGCAAGGATAAACAATGACAAACCTCTGGCCAGACTCACCAAGAAGAGGAGAGAAAAAACCCAAATAAACAAAATAAGAAATGAAAAAGGAGCAATATCAACAGATACTGCAGAAATATAAAAAACTATAAGAGAATACTATGAACAACTATATGCCAGCAAATTTGACAACCTAGAAGAAATGGACAACTTTCTAGAGACTTACAGCCTGCCAAAACTGAATCAAGAAGAAATAGATCAATTGAACAGACCCATCACTAGAAAGGAAATTGAATATGTCATAAAAACAATCCCTACAAACACATGCCCAGGACCAGATGGCTTCACAGGCAAATTCTACCGAACATACAAAGAAGAACTTATACCCATACTTCTTAAACTTTTCCAAAAGGTTGAAGAAAAAGGAACACTCCCAAAGACATTCTATGAAGCCAACATCACCCTAATATCAAAACCAAAGATACCACCAAAAAAGAAAATTATAGGCCAATATCTTTGATAAATACAGATGCAAAAATTCTCAACAAAATTTTAGCCATCCAAACCCAACACCATATAAAAAAGATCATATACCATGACCAAATGGAATTCATCCCAGGTTCATAAGGATGGTTCAACAGATGCAAATTAATCAACATCATACACCACATTAACAAAAGTAAAGTCAAAAACCACATGATCATCTCAACAGATGCAGAAAAGGCATTTGACATAGTCCAACATTCATTCATGACCAAAACTCTTACCAAAGTGAGTATAGAGGGAACATCCCTCAACATAATAAAAGCCATTTATGACAAACCCACAGGAAATATAATACTCAATGGAGAAAAGCTGAAAGCTTTCTCACTAAAATCTGGAGCAAGACAAGGACGCCCACTCTTGCCACTTTTATTCAACATAGTATTGGAAGTCCTAGACACAGCAATCAGGCAAACAAAAGAAATACAAGGCATCCAAATTGGAAGAGACAAGGTAAAATTGTCACTGTATGCAGATGACATGACACTATATATAGAAAACCCTAAGGCTGCCACAAAAAAACTACTTGAGCTGATCAACGAAATCAGCAAAATAGCAGGATATGAGATTAACATTCAGAAATTGGTGGCATTTCTGAATGCTAACAACTAAATATTAGAAAAGGAATATAAAAATACAATACCTGGAGTTCTCATAGTGGCACAGCAGAAACGAATCTGACTAGGAACCGTGATGTTGAAGGTTGGATCTCTGGCCTCCCTCAATGGGTTAAGAATCCGGTGCTGCTGTGAGCTGTGGTGTAGGTCACAGACGTGGCTCAGATCCCATATTGCTGTGGCTGTGGTGTAGGCCGACAGCTATAGCTCAGATCAGACCCCTAGCCTGGGAACCTCCATATGCTATGGGTGCGGCACTAAAAAGCTTAAAATAAATAAATAAATAAAAAACCAAACCAAAAAACCTCCCCAAAAAAGAAACAGAAAAACATAATACCTTTTAAAATCACACCCCCAAAAATTAAACCTAGGAATAAACCTGACCAAAGAGGTGAAAGACTTATATGCTGAGAACTATCAAACATTCATCAAGGAAATTAAAGAGAATTCAAAGAAATGGAAAGATATTCCATGTTCCCTGGCTAAGAATTAATATCCTAAAAGTGGCCCCACTACCCAAAGCAATCCCTATCAAATAACCATGACATCTTTCACAGAACTATAACAAACAATCCAAAATTTTATATGGAACCATAAAAGGCCCAGAATTACCAAAGCAATCCTGAGAAACAAACCAAGAAGGGGGCATAACTCTCTTAGACTTCGGGCAATATTACAAAGCCACGGTAATCAAGACAATGTGGTACTGGTACCAAAACAGACATACACACCAATGGATCAGAATAGAGAACCCAGAAATAAACCTAGACACCTGTGGTCAATTAATCTTTGACAACAGTGGCAAGAATATAAAATAGGAAAAAGACAGTCTTTTCAGCAAGCAGTGCTGGGAAAACTGGACAGCTGCATGCAAGTAAATGAAACTGAAACACATCATGCACAAAAATAAACTCAAAATGGCTTAAAGACTTAAATGTAAGACAAGACACCATCAAACTCCTGGAAGAGAACACAGGCAAAACATTCTCTGACATCAATCTTACAAATGTTCTCTTAGGTCAGACTCCCAAGGCAACAGTAATAAAAGCAAAAATAAACCAATGGGACCTAATCAAACTGACAAGCTTTTGCACAGCAAAGGAAACATAAAAAAACCCTAAAATACAACTTACAGAATGGGAGAAAATAGTTCCAAATGATGCAACTGACAAGGGCTTAATCTCTAAAATATACCCACAATTTATACAACTCAACAGCAAAAAAGCCAACATCCCAACTGAAAAATGGGCCAAAGACCTGAATAGACATTTCTCCAAAGAAGATATACAGATGGCCAACAAGCACATGAAAAAATGCTCAACATCACTGATTAGGAGAGAAATGCGAATCAAAACTACTATGAGGTACCACCCCACACCAGTCAGAATGGACATCATTAATAAGTCCGCATATAACAAATGCTGGAGAGAGTGTGGAGAAAAGGGAACCCTCTTGCACTGTTCCTGGGAATGTACATTGGTACAACCACTATGGAAAGCAGTATGGAGGTACCTCAGAAAACTAAAATATAGAACTACCATACAACCCAGCAATCCCACTTTTGGGCATATATCCGGACAAAACTTTCCTTGAAAAAGACACACCTGCATGTTCATTGCAGCATTCTTCACAATAGCCAAGGCATGGAAACAACCTAAATGTCCATTGACAGAGGAATGGAGTAGGAAGGTGTGGTATATATACACAATGGAATACTACTCAGCCATAAAAAAGAACAAAAGAATGCCATTTGTAACAACATGGATGGAACTAGGGACCCTCATACTAAGCGAAGTAAGTCAGAAAGAGAAAGACAAATACCATAGGATATCACTTATATCTGGAATCTAATATAATGCATAAATGAACCTTTCTATAGAAAAGAAACTCATCGGCTTGGAGAACAGACTTGTGGTTGCCAATGGGGAGGGGGAGGGAGTGGGATGGACTGAGAGTCTGGGGTAAATAGATGTAAACTATGGCATTTGGCATGCATAAGCAATGAGATCCTGCTGTATGGCACAGGGAACTATATCTAGTCACTCATGATGGAACATGATGGAGGATAATGTGAGAAAAAGAATGTGTACATTATGTGTGTGACTGGGTCACTTCGCTGTACAGTAGAAATTGACAGAACACTGTAAACCAACTATAATGGAAAAAATAGAAATCATTAAAACAAGAAATAAAAATTAAAAAGAAAGTCCTTCAGGCCAAAGGAAAAATGACACTAGATAAAATTTTGGAATTTTACAAGGGAATGAAGAGTTCTGAAAATGAAATTTTATTTACTTTAAACATATTACAAGCTATTGAGCAGTACTCTTTCTGTTGTGCTGGACTTGGCTACTAGAATTCAAGAGTGAGGACAGAGAAGTTCTCAATGTCTGAGCTGACATGAGCAAGAACCAGAGAACTGAGGCTTCCTAAGAGGAGATAAATGTGCCCTGCTACAACCAGCCATCATCTTAAACCTAATAAGACTTGGAAGGAGAGAAAGACTTAGACTCAGTCTAAGAGTCATTGGAGTATAGGAAATATGGGCAGAGGGATTTCTCCCCATCCTATGGGGATGGGAAATAGGAGTAGCTATACTCTTTCTCTGGTGGGGGTTCTAAGAAAATCATTCATAAAGATAAAGATGTAAGTTAGTTCTCCATTTGGACATTTGATTAGGAAAAGGGTTTTTTAATCTATCAGTACATAATTGGGAGCACAGAAGAGTCTTGGAGGAAGAAAAGAAGACCAGAAGAAGGATTACAAGAGGTACTCTGAATGTACCCAGTATGTGAAGGCTAGGGAATGAGTTCCCTGTGGTTCAAAGGCATGGTCCTTGGAAAGTAGCTGGATTTGTTCCATCTCCATTGCAAGACAGTTCTCCCCTACTCCCCAGGGAGCTTGAGCCAAAAGAGTTTGTAGAGTACACATCCAGTGTCAGGAGCTGAGAGCATGGATGTGTTGAACTTAGATTTTCCATATCCCTGCTCTACAAAAGTCCTTCTAAAGAACCATCATGTATCACCCAGTGGAAGCTAGTCTTTGGATATTTGCCTTCCAGGGGGCATCAGAAGTCAGTCCAGGCTGGTCAGAAAGGCAGTGGCTACTGCCAGGCAAAGCATTGATCTCTAAGTCTTTCTGCCCCTTTCCTGTCCTACCTTGTAGCCCAACACACTAGAGGAACCAGCACTGAGGGCAAAATAGGGACAGGTGCTGTCCTGGAAATAGACTTCCAATCAGTCAGGGCCTGGGTCCAAGCTTACAGTGCAGAGGGTGAGAAGGGGGAGGAAGTGAGAATAGAGTCAAGTTTGGAATTGATATTTTAAATGGCACTGAGACTTAGTATCTGAAAACAACTGGAAAATTATGGATCTGCTGAAGATGCCATTAAGAGATCTACTACCCATTGGAGAAGGTAGACTTGATATCATACATTTGGAAAGATTAAGAAAAGTAAAATGCTTTTATGTCTTGGGAAGGAAAAAATAAATTCAAACCAAAACTATCTTTTCCCCACAGGTACAATTACCTCTGTAAAGATGCTTTTCATCTTCGTGCTCTGGTCCCCAGCAGTGAGTGAGGTGCTAATGAGGCCATGGAAGCACTCAGGAGAGCCCTCTGTCACCACGCTGCTCCTTGGGGAGCTCACTCCCAGCACGCCTGGCCCCTGGGCCGTGGTCTGTTTGCCTGGAAGGGGACCAGGAGAGAGTGATGACCTGGTCCAGCGAGTAAAGCCCTCATGTGTCATGGATCCCTTTTGAGCAGAAGGGTGGTTTCTAGGGCGAAGTTCAGCTTTGTAGTTGCAGTCCAGGTTGGTCCCACAGGAGGGTCACAGGTGGTGCCCCTGCCTGAGGATGTGGTGGGGGCACCCTACCTGGGCTCTCCCGGGAAGAGCTCCTGGCAACAAGTCAGTAGCAGCTGAGCTCTACCCTGGCTGAAACCTAGACACTTTTTCACTCTAAAAGAAATACATGTTTTTTTTGTTTGTTCTTTTGGGTTTTTCTTTGTTTTGTTTTGTTTTTTGTTTTTTGTCTTTTTGCCATTCCTTGGGCTGCTCCTGCAGCATATGGAAGTTCCCAGGCTAGGGGTCTAATCGGAGCTGTAGCTGCTGGCCGATGCCAGAGCCACAGCAACTTGGGACCCGAGCCGCGTCTGCAACCTACACCATGGCTCACGGCAACGCCAGATCCTTAACCCACTGAGCGAGGCCAGGGATTGAACCCGCAACCTCATGGTTCTTAGTCAGATTCATTAACCACTAAGCCACGATGGGAACTCCAAGAAATTCATGTTCTTAGTAGAATAAATTAGAACATACAGGTAAGTGAATGGAAAACTTAAATACCTTCAATGATCTCACCATCAATCACTTACTGTTAACATTTTTTGTGTATCTCCTCTCAGACTGGGTGACTGTATAAAATATGTATATATTCTATAAATATATATACACACGCACACAGAGACAAAATCGATAAATATTGTGCACATACATTGTGGGATATTTATATCATTCATAACTTTCCTTTCTCTTAAATAACGTGCAATGAACACAATTGTACACAGATCTTTGCGCATACTCTTGATAATTTTCTTTGAATAAATTCTGAGAGGAAAGCTGTACCAAGGAGATTGTACATTTTTAATGGCTAGTATAGCAGCTCAGAATATGTCATTCCAAAATATACCACTTTGGCATATTGATTATTTTGAATTAAAGGAACTTGAGAAACAGCTGGTACAAGAAGGACACCCTGACCCTCCTTGGTCCTTCTGAAAGCAGGAGATAAATCTCCAATGTGAAAAGTTCCTTCTCTGATCCTAAGAAGGTAGAAAGCGTTCTTATCACCTGAGATAGGGAATTTAGGGCTGAGAAGGTGTCTGTATCAACACACCTGTCACTTTGTCACCAATTTACTATCCCAAGCTCAAATCCCTCAGTCTTGCTAGTTCTTCACAAATGTATTGTTTCTTTTCCAAAAAGGTGTAAAAGCTTCCTGCTTGGGTTACTTCTTTGAGTCTCATATCTTTGTGGGGCTCCTATTTGTATATACGTTAAAATTATTTTTCTCTTGTTAATCTCTCTTTTATTACAGGGCGTCTCAGCCAGAACCTAGAAGGGTAGAAGGAAAATTATGTTCTTCCCCAACACTAGTACCTGAACTTCTGTGATAGAGGAGTACCTTGATAAGAAGATGGAGGAATAGGAGGAGCTGGACCTCACAGGCTAGTGAAATTCCTCCTGTCTTTTTCTCCTGTTTACCTATATTTCCACCCTTTCCCTCCCCAGGCTTACCTCCTCTTTTTCTCCTCTTTCACTGTTTAATTCCTTCATCCGTTGCCCCTCATGCCATTTCAGTTCTGAACTTTTTTTCCCTCCTGTGCTCAAACCCCCTTCTGTTTTTGGGCTTTGAGCTCTCTCCATTGCTCAGCCTGCCTTCTTTTATGCTGGCTTCCTGATCAACCACCATGTGGTGACAATGTGGCTGCAGCAGCCTCAGCTTCACAGCTTCTGTCAACTGCAGGAAAGAGTGGGGGTCTTTTCTCAGTGGCTCCCATAACTCCTTTGTTATGGACTGACTTTGGGTCACATGCTCACCTCTGAATCAACGACTGTGGCTGGAGAATATGATTAAAATTTTTTTGTTGCTGTTTAAATTTTATGGCTGCACCCATGGCATACGGAAGTTCTTGGGCCAGGGATTGAATCCCAACCACAGCTGCTACCTATACTGCAGCTACTCAGTACTGGATAGTTTAACCCACTGTGCCAGGCTAGGGATCAAACCCATACCTCCACAGAGACCTGATTCTTAACTCACTGTACCATGTTGGGAACTCCAAAAATATGATGTTTTTATTGGCCACACCTGGGCCCTAGAGTTGGGGGGGTGAAGCATCCTAAAAGTGGGGGAGGGGATCTTTTGATGAAAATCAAGTTCTGTTCTGGGAATAGTGGAATTCCACTGGAACATCTCAGGAAATAGTAAAATGCTTCTTGCATTTTATTTTGCTTTTAAATGTAATAAGTGCTGGAGTGATGCCTGAGGCATAACTGAAAAGAATATTAAGTAAATAAGAACATTAAATGGACACAAACCTGAAGAAAAATCTCTCAGGTGCCTTGTAAACACAAAAAGAATTCTACAGGAAGGACAATCTAGTCTTCCTTTTCACTCGAATCTACAGTGTTAAAAAGAATTTTATGGAATTCCTGCTGTGATTCAATGGGATCAACAGTGTCTCTGCAGAACCAGGAATCAGGTTCAATCTCCGGCCTGGCACAGTGAGTTAAGGGATCATGAGTTGTTGAAGCTACATGTAGGTTGCAACTGCAACTTGGATCTGATCACTGGCCTGGGAACTACATATGCTGTGGGGCAGACAAAAACAAAATTTTTCCTTTTTATTATTAATGAAAACTTTTTCAGTGCCAGATCTTGAGCTAGGCTCGTTAAAGATCATTTTTTAAACCCTTACAACTCTGCAAAGAAATCTTAATAATCCCATTTTACAGATGAGGAAATTGAAGCTGAAGTAGGTTAAATAACTTCTTTGAGTGATACAACTAGTAGCTCCTATCAAGTGATTCAAGCCCAGGGTGTATCTACCAGCATATCTTTCTCTAATAAGAAAACATAAAGTTCCCCAAACTTATGTTTGCTTGAATTTCTGAGGCTTTTAGTGCTTCAGAAGCTACAACTTCAGTTTGCTTTTGAACATCTCAATGACTACAGGGATGGAAATAGCGCTAAATAGGGAAGGAATCCAAAAGAAGAGTCTAAAATTTCAGATATTGTATAGACAGAAAGATATGCCACTTGAGTCTTTTCAAATGGGTTAAAGGAAGCCACAGCTAGTTTCCCAAAAGAGCTATTTCCTTTTGGTGTGCCTGGACTGGTGAGGTGTATGTGTGGGCTTCTTAAGAGCATTCTGAGGCCATCTCCTGGTATGGTCAAGGGCTTGGGGACTGGAATACACGAGAAATATGCACCCATCAAAGCACCTTATGGTCAATCTTCTCTGTGCCTCCACTTATTTCTATGGGCTCAAGTTTTCTTTTAATTTTTCTATCACTTCTTTACCATGGTTTGATTTCCTGGAACTTTCAGTCACAAGATTTCAGGTTTGAAATGACAGTGTTTGTTACTCATCTGATACCAGAGCTCCTTTTCTGCTACAGAAATTCAGAGCAGGAAAGTTGATGCTTTCCCTAACAGGTGAATCACCAAGAAAATGTTTGACTTCTCAAAGGGTGATGGTTCCACTCCAAGCTGGCGAATTCCATTAGCAAACAAAGCTCTGCTTTGTAACCCTGACAGATAAGAATAATCTGAAGTGTGTTTTCTGTTTGGTACAGGAAATAAGAGGTGGGTGATTCCACTTTGTGGGATTTGGCAATCTGCTCTTTGGTCAGTATCTCTTATTTTGTTACCCATATTTTAACAGAAAAGAGGTCTTTTAGAAGACTCTAAGACTCATATTTTGAATGGGGAACGGTAAGGAAGAAAGCGTGGAATGCATCCAGAAGATAGACAGTTCATATCTTTGGCTGGAGCAGAGTGTATGTGATGGTTGGAATAGGGTCAGTGACAGTTTAGAGAGGACCTTGAAGGCTTGGCTGAGGAGTTTAGGCTGTGATCTCAAGGTAGTGGGAGCTACTGAGGGTTTTTTGCTGAGATCTGTGTTTGGGGGAGAATGTATTAATAGTGTATAAACTGGAGTGGAAAATGAGAGAGCGGACACAGAGAAACCCAAGAGGGGTCCACTAGAGTCTCCCAGGCTGCAGAAGGGAAGCAAGAGAATGTTGGAAATGAAAAGATGTCACAGGGGTCAGTGCAGTGGTGGAGCAACTGTAGAGATAAAAGTTACAGGGTCAGAATGGATATGGAATGCAAAGATGCTGCCAAGATTTCCGCACTTGGTGGGTGGAAGGGTGGTGGGGCCAGGCAGAGATCTGGGGAGAATATGGGGCAGGGGAAGCACAGGTTTGAAAGACCATGGGACCATGAGTCCCCTTTGGGACATTCTGAGTTTGAGATGTTAATGGGACTTGTAGGTGGAGATCAGAAGACAACATGAAATGTACACCAAGGTCTTGGAGGCTTAAGCTAAGATTTTGGTCCCAGCTTCAGCTTAAATGAGTCATCTGCATTGAGGCATTTGTTGAAGCTGTAACACTGAAGGAGAACATGAGAGTCTTCTGAGGGAGCAAGCAACACTAAGGAGTACCAGGCAGGTCCTTGAAGGATCCTGACTTAGAGAACAGGGGGAGAAGGGGTTAGAGCAGTAGTTGAAAAGGTTGGGGTCTGGGAAGGGATCTGGGAAGCAGAGGGAAGAGTTTTAAGGAGGTAGTCGGTAGCATCCACTTTGGCAAAGGGGCTGAGCACAGAAGCTGGAGATCTTTGAGAGAACCATGACGAGACAGTGGGGAGGAAGTGATTTTTCTTTTGATGAGGCAAACCTGACATGTTTCTACACTGAGTGTGATAATCCACAGGCAGGGAGAGAATGAAGATGGGGGTGGGGTGGGCATGTTGTAGACATATCTTTTAGGGCATCATCTCTCAACCCACTACAAGCCCCTGGAACTATGAAGCCCCCTTATTGGAAAAGATAGTCTTTGCAGATGTGATGAGAGGATCTTGAGTTCATCTAGATTATCCCATGCACACAAATCCAATGACAAGTGCCCTTTTAAGAGACAAAAGAGAAGACACCAAGAGAATAGGAGAAGGTCATGTGAAGAGAGAGGCAGAGATGGCAGTGATGCAGCTACAGCCAAAGAATGACTGGTGTCACCAGAGCTGGAAGAGGCAAGGGGTGCCCCCTAAAACTCCTGGAGGTAGCATGGCCCTGCCCCCAGCTTGATCTCAGACTTTTGACCTCCAGAACTATGAAAGAATACAGAACTGTTGTATTAAGCTACCACATTTGTGGTTATTTGTTATGTAGCCTACAAAACTAATACAGGGGGAGGGGGCTCTGAAGTGGTGGCAAGGGCATCTGGCCACAGTCCGGGGTCCTGAAACAGACCAGGGGCTGGATCTCAGGCATCTTAGTGTTCTGTGGCCAGCCTGGGGCCAGCATAGCTAGGTGTTCGGTGACTTAGTTCAGAAACTTTGGGCTCAAACCAAACAGGACTTCACTTCACAGAAATAATTTTCCTTTGTTTTCATTTTCTCTTTTTTCCACTCAATTTTAGAAAATCAAAGATTTCATAGTACTGATATCTTTCTCATCCACCTTCTACCTTTTCAGCTGTGACAATGGAGCCAGTGGGGTTGCCAGGGGTTTCTAGGGGAAACCTCACCTGGGAGCTTACACTTTGTGCTCATCCACACAGGCCAAGTGACATGGGGGCCTGTGATTGAGCTGGGTGGCAGGTGGCAAAAAGAGAGCTCTGGGAGGCCTAGAGACAGGCCTTCCACTTGTAACTGCTATGCATCTTAGCCTCTGACTTAGACCATCCCACAGTTCCTCCAAACTGCAGGAACAGAGAGGCCCCAGCAACCAGGGAGAGATGGCTGTCCCTTTAGTCAACTCCCCTCTGTTTTTTCTGTTTTTTGGTTTTTTTTTTTGTCTTTTTGCCTTTTCTAGGGCCACTCCCGTGGCATATGGACGTTCCCAGGCTAGGGGTCTAATTGGAGCTACAGCTGCTGGCCTACACCACAGTCACAGCAGCACCAGATCCCAGCCTTGTCTGTGACCTGCACCACAGCTCACAGCAACACCGGATCCTTAACCCACTGAGCAAGGCCAGGGATCAACCCCACAACCTCCTGGTTCCTAGTCGGATTCATTAACCACTGAGCCATGACGGGAACTCCAACACCCCTCTATTTGAATGAGCCATTTATTCCCTGCCCAGCAAACTGACAGATATGGTGGAAAAGCCTTTCTGGGGAGAAGCTGGAAGAAGCTCATATAAAGAACCCAAAGACAGGAAAGACTGTGGCACAGACAGAGTTCAGTGCACATAGTGGATGTCCGGTAAACTCTTTTGTTTTTAGGTCTAGAAAAGAAACTTTACTCTTTTAAATTTAACCCATATGCCACCCTACTTCCCATTGCTTCGTTACAAAACTACCAAAGTAATTAAAAAAAAAATGTTTTTAAAGCATGCACTACTGAAGAGTTTCTGGCTGAGACCTTTGAATCTGTGCCCTTGAGGGCTCCAGGGCAGGCCTCCAGCAGGGTGGTGTAAGACTCACTGTCCTGACGCGGGTGGCAGTTGTTAGAACAGGGACTGTTTCATTTCATTTACTGAGTGAAGCATGCTGTCAGCAGGCAGCAATAGTCACAGGACAAGATGCAACCAAATCTGACCCTGATCCCTCCTGCCCTGATCACAAGCAAGCTCTTCCCTTTTCTGGGAGAAAGACAGGAAACAGACAAGGAGAGCCCCCTTGAAGAGGAATTATGTTGAAGTTGATCTAAAGAGATCTGAGCACTCAGCTGCCCTAAAACTGCCCCAAACACTATTGCTACAAAGCCAAATTCATTATCCAGAGGGGCTGTCTTGGATTCTACCCAAGAGATTTAGTTTTTGAAGAGCCTAAAAGATTCCTGGCCTATCTGTAGGATGAGTGTGAGAGCCAGATTCCAGAGGATTATATTGTCCGTGGATGCTGCAATACCCTGCTTGACAAGAATTTAACAGAAATAAATGATTGTTCAGCTGGAGCTGATGTATCTAAGAGGCAAACCTTTCTTAAACCCTACTAATGTGCAACCTCAGTCCACAACTGGATTCAATTACTGCGTGGAAAGAAAGGCATTTTCTCATAAAGCCGCTCTGTTTCCGTGCCTGGCTGTGAGCTGGGTCAGCCATGACAAAGACAAGCCTGTGCGTTGTTTTTGGTTGTTTTTCTTTTCAAGCTCTTCCACTGGTACTGCCAGGCCCCAAGCTGTTTGGATCAGTTATGTGGGGGCCAGTTTACTTGTTTTGGCTTTTAGCCTTTTTGTCCAGCGTTGATGATAGAAGAGCAAGCGGGTGTCTTATTGACCGGTAGAATTGACGGGCTATGCCGCAGGATTCAGAGGTTGCACCAAGCCCATGTACCCCTTAGGAGCTGCATTTATGGGGAAGGGGCGTGGGAGAGACTGTAGGGGACTTGAGGGGGTCTAGCATAAGTGGGTCTGGGTGTTCCTACTCCCAAATATTAGTAATAATACCTAACATATAGAGTGCTTTATACGTAGTAACCCACTTAATCCTCCCAACAATCCTCTGAAGTACTATCATTATCTGCATTTTACAGATGGGGAAATTGAGGCACAGAGAGGTTTTATAATTTGCCCAAGGTTACACCATTACTAAATGGCTCAGAGCCCAGGCTCTTGGTCACTATAATGTCAAAGAGGCTGTTGCAGAAATTTGAAACCATGATTGGTATTCGTTTAGCTACCTATTTGCAGTATTCTTTTTAAAATTTTTAAATTGTAGCTAATTTACAAGGTGTTAACTTCTGCTGCACAGTAAAGAGATTTGATTATGCATATATATTCTTGATCATATTCTTTTCCATTATGGTTTATCACAGGATAAACAGAATATAGTTCCCTGCGCTATACAGTAGGAGGACCCTGTTGTTTATCTATCCTATATATAATAGTTTGCTTCTGCTAATCCCAAACTCGCAATCCTCTCCCCCTTCCCCAATCTTGGCAACCACGAGTCTGTTCTATCTGTGAGTCTATTTCTGTTCTGTAGATAGGTTCATTTGTGTCATATTTTATATCCTATACATGTGATATCATATGGTATTTGTCTTTCTCTTTCTGACTTTGCTTCCTCTGACAATTTCTAGGTCCATCTGTGTTGCTGCAAATGGCATTATTTAATTCTTTTTTACGGCTGAGTAATATTCCACTGTATATATGTACATCTTCTTTATCCATTCCCCTATGGATGGACATGCAGGTTGTTTCTATTTCTTGGATACTGTAAAACATTTCTTATTTGCAGTATTCTTAATTATTATTTACCTTAATACACTTGAAAGACAATTTTGTATTGTTATACATATGTTTTAAACCATAGGACTGAGGAGACACATGTGGCCCAGTCTGACTTTGCGGCAGATAAGAAATGATTACCATTGAGAGCCATGGCTTTCATAAAATATATTGCACCTAAGGAGGTGAAGTCCAGCCCCCTCAGCTGTCTGATCCTCAGCTCAAGCTTCCTGTGTGAGCTTGGCCCTCTGATAGGAAAATCTGGGACATATGGCCTAGAATGAATATGAGTATAACCCAGCCTTCCTCCATCAGCTTAATTCATTACGACACTTACCATTTTGTTGCCTCCTGGCTCCAATGTCACCCTTCATTTTTTGCTTGTCAGTAATAAAGAAGCAGTTCTTTTTTTTTTTTTTTTTTTTTTTTTTTTTTGTGTGTGTGTGTGACTGTTAGTGTGGTACGTAAGTTTTGTCAGTAGAGGGCCCGGAAAGGACATTGTGAGAGGAAAGGGCTTCTTTTCCTGGTTCCAGTGGGCTTGCTTATCAGGCTCCTGCAGCACACAGAGCTTTCTCTGCAGGGCCAGGTGGCCAGCGCCAGTGGTGCCTTCCTCCAGGCAGCTTCCCTGGACACCTCCCTGTGAATGACTTTGGCTGGAACCCCCATAGAAGGCTTCATGGTAGAATGCCAAAAGTGGGCAAATGGCTTTCCTGGCACCCCATTGCATAGCTTTGCAGTGAATTCTGGAGCATGGTCTCCCAACTGATGGATGGCTTCCTCAGCACTCCAGAGAGCAGGTTCTGCAATGTTTCACCAGTATGGGCCCCTATGAAATTTTCCAACATCCAGAGAGCCGTGGCCATACCCTCTCCAATGTTGTCTATAGCTTAGGCCTGGGAGGAGGCAGCTTCTTCCTGAATGTTGTATTTCAGCCCTTGGAGTGATAACTGCCCCCCATTGTTTGCTTTTTCTCTTTTCTTCAGGGATCTCTTTACCTCTTATTAGCTAAACTCATGTCACTCCAATTGTCTTTTAATAATTTTTATAGTTAATTTTCCTTGTAGAAATTAGTGTATAATTTCTGTCTTCTAATACATTCCCTGTATTTTTTTAGCCTACCATTTAAAATTAAAATGTAGGAGTTCCAACTGTGGCAAAGTGGAGACAAATCTGATTAGTATCCATGAAGACTCGGGTTTGATTCCTGGCCTTGCTCAGTGGGTTAAGGATCTGGTATTTCCGTGAGCTGTGGTGTAGGTTGCAGATGCAGCTCAGATCCCGTGTTGATGTGGCTGAGGGGTAGGCTGGCTGCTGAAGCTCTGATTCGACCCTCTAGCCTGAGAACTTCCATAGGCCATGGGTACAGCCCTAAAAAGCAAAAAAATTAAAAAAAATTTTTAATTAAAAAAATAAAAAAATAAAATGTAGCCTCCTTTAAGAACCATAGAAGAAACAGAAACAACATAAAAACATTTGCACAACAAATTTACTAGTAAACACTAATGCTTAAATAATACATTTACTGATAAGTTAGAAGGCTCTGGATCCTCCTGCAATTCCTAACTCTCTATCTGCATGATTTTGACATAATTGTAACCCCTGTGCATAACTGACTCTGTGCTCTGTTTACCTGTTTGACATTAAACAGTTTGATGTAGTCCCCAGATCCACATGTAGCCATTATCCACACTGTTTTGCACGTAGCATCAGTCACGGTGATGTAAGATTCCATTTTTTCATATGCTAAAGTTTGTTTAGCTAGTTCCTGATTGTTGGAGACTTGGGTTGGTTCCGGCTTTTCTGGATTACAAAAAAAGCATAGCTTGAAGTATTCTTTGTGCAAGTTGCATCAACCTCATCTAATTTCCCCTCTTGTCTCTCCCTTTCTCACTTCTCGAACAGCTGGGCTTATACATTTTCCCACTGGTAGACAACGGGTTATAGGAAAAGGGATGAGAAAGGCAGGGGGGCTGTCTGCCCAAGAAGCAGGATGGAGCTTTTACTAAAGCAAAGGCTTCAAGAAGCAGCAGATTCTACAAAGGAAGTAACTCCTGCCAGGAACAGAACCAGTCTCAGTGGCTAGGGGCAATAGCTGGCTGGAGTGAGGGAATGAAGCATAGGGAAGAAAGTCATGCCTAAGACCAAGGCTGTCTTTTCTTGGGTCTCTCATACTCTAACTTGTGACTAATGCATTAGTCATACTGAGCACGTGAAAACTACACAATATATACTAGAAAAACATTGTAGTTCTCAAGAACAGCCTCAAAATCAGACAATGCTTGAAGTAATTGAGAGTGGGAAGCACAATGTGATTACTGCTCTCTGACATTTTAAACCACCAATAACTCAATTGTTTCCTGAATTCCCAGAGAGTCAGGGAACACGAAAAAACCTCCTTGTCATTCAACTAAATAAATGTTAACCTCATACTTACATTTTTTTCTCCCCTCCCCCCCAAAAAAAGCATTCCTGGTATGGTGCCCTAAAAGGAGCCTAAGCAAAGCACGCATCATATGGTTCATTTTTTTGTTCATACACAATGTTTATCTGAAGATTCTTTCACACTCATTCTTAAAGTAGTTTTGCTGCACATGCATTTTTCTCAGGTGTTTTCTCTTATCACTTTGAAGACACGAGTTTTCTGGTTTCTGGTCTGTATAAAAGGTGTTGGCTGATGACCTAATTGCTTCATTGCAGGTGATTTGCCTTTTTTCTGCTTCTTGCCTTTAGGAACTTCCTTTTTAAGTTTAGGATGCTGCAGTTTTATTACAATGTGTCAGAGTGTACTGGTTTTTGTTTGTTTTGTCTTTTTAGGGCGCCTGTGGCATATGGAAGTTCTAGGCTAGGGGTCGAATTGGAGCTGCACCTGCTGGCCTGACACAGCCACAGCAACATGGGATCGGAGCGGCGTCTGCAACTTACACCACAGCTCAGGGCAACGCTGGATCCTTAACCCACTAAGCAAAGCCAGGGCTTGAACCTGGGTCCTCATGGATACTAGTCTGGTTCGTTAATGCTGAGCCATGATGGGAACTCCTGAGTGTAGATTTTTAAAAAATGTATCCTGCCAGGTAAAAATGACACTTTCTGTATCTGTGTCTGTGTCATATCGCTCACCAGTACTGGACCTTCTTATTCATTATCCCTTTGAATATTGCCTTTTCACACATTCTCTCTAGTCTTTTCTGGGCCTCGTATGATCAGTATATTAAACCTCATTCTATCCTTAACCCCTCTTTCATGTTTTCTATCTTCCAATCTTTCTGTACTCTATTCTGAGTAATTTTTTCAGACACACTAGTTAACTGATTCTCTTTTCAACTGTCTTTCTGTTTAATCTAGCCATTGAATTCCTAATTTCAACAATGATATTTTTCATTTATAATCCTTTATTTGGCTCTTTTCCAAATCTGCCTGGTCATACGCCACAGTCTTATCACACACTTATGATTCTATCCTGGACTTCTTTAAATATTTCATATATAATATTTTAACCTTTGCATTTAATAATTCTAGTACCAAAATCCTGGAAGAATAAATGCATTGTTTGTTGTTTCTGCTTTCTCTTACCTATGGTGGATCGTTTTCTTGCTGTCTGATGATCTTTGATTCTGAGCTCACTTTTCTCCATCTGTGAGAATCCTGGGGGCCGCACTCAGAGTTGTTCACTCCCCTTTCTGACCCAGAGGTTCGATGTCATCCCCTTCAAGGGTCAAGGCTTAAAGGGGGAGACTTGGTTTGGTTTTTGTCCCTTGCAATGGGCCCAGGGCTTCGTTCTCAATTTCATCTTGCACATCCCACCTCCTGCCTGGATTGTAGTTCACTGCTTGTTTCTGTGGACTCTGGAATCTCTCTTTGCTATCTGTAAGCCCAGCAGCACACATTAAAAACCACATCGTATTTAGGGTCTCATTGAATTGTGGCAGGAGGATCTTCAGAGGATGGGTTCTGCTGTAATGCTGGGACTGGGTGTCATGTATTCATAATATTTAGAGCATTGGACATGGTAGAAAGATAGGCACATGCAGAAGGAGACCAAGCCTGCTTTTCAAAATGTTAAGATGAAATAAAGATATAAGAAATAATCAGAGAAAGTTTCAAAGATCTCTTCTCTGCCCTTCTTCACATATATGTATATATGTGTACACAGGCATATATGGATGATATATAAAATTTAAAAGTTAGATATGGGCAAAGAGCTGATACCCAAAGTAAGAATTAGATTTCCTTTAAGGAACCGAAGCTGGTATTCAGAGTGGACTAAACAGCTTTAACAGAGGCACCAAGAGTGAATCAGTAAGACCTTATCTTTGCGTCTCTGTTTATAAACCAGGCCTGGCTTCACTGTTATTTTATCCTTTCAGCTTCATAATTATAAGACTTAGCTAGTAATTTTCATATGAATATCCCTTTTGAAAGTCCCCTATGATTTCCTTATTTACAAGATGGGTGCTCATTAAAGTCCTCCTGGCCTTATCAGGTGGCTTTTATCCATGGACCAGGAATGCATGGACCATGTCATTTGCTCGCCTTGATGATCTTATAGTGAACGGTGCTGAAATCAAGCAGTATCTCAAAGAGGTGCACATTGTTTCTTATTTCTTCATGCAAGGTTAAAGTTTTTGCCTTCCAGTACTGGAAGGTTTTAAGAGGAGTAGTCTCTGGTTTGTTTTTGTTTTTTGCTTTTTAGGGTTGAACCCATGACATATTGGAAGTTCCCAGGCTAAGGGTCAAATCAGAGCCACGGCTGAGGCCTACACCACAGCCATGGCAGCACTGGATCCAAGCCGCATCTGTGACCTACACCACAGCTTGTGGCAACACTGGCTCCTTAACCCACTGAGTGAGGCCAGGGATTGAACCTGCATCCTCCCAGAGACAATGTCGGGTCCTTCACCCGCTGAGCCACAATGGGAACTCCTGGTTTCTGTTTTTATCACTAAAATCCCCTCTGATGTACTTCCCCCTGGGTACAACAAAGTCTGTCTGGCTTGGCCTCCACCCAGATCTGTGTCTCTCTATTGAACATTGTAGTTTTTCTCTATTCTTCAGAACAGAATGATCCAAAACAGGTCCTACTTCTGGGTTGGGTATTAGTCGAAGAAAATCTGGACTCTGAACAAAAACCACATTTAAAAGAGTATGTCTTTTCTTTTATTGGCTTTTGCTCTAAAAAGCAAAGGCTGAAAAACAGCTGTTAGCTGTTTATACAGTATTTTTTATTTAAGTGTTAGACAATAGCTGTTTTCTTCTCCACTTAGAATGGCACATTTTTTCTTGGGCCATTTAAGTCTTCTCTCCGTGTGGCCACAAGTATTGGCATGCACCTCCTCCCCCTCCCTAGGTTTCTGGAGGAGATTAAGGTTTTGTGGGGTTTCCCTCCCCTTTTTTTCTTCAGTTTCTGTTTTTTGTTTGGAGTCAGACTTGGGTTTCTCAGAATAGATGCTGAGTTTGGTGTCAGGTCAGAAACCTGCAGGTCACCTTTTGGGCCAAGTCGACACAGAAACTCTAGGGCAAGTTTCTTTGGGTGCAAAGCATTGCTAGTTTATGGCCAGGTCACATGAACAGAATTAGATATGGACTTTATGATTGTCATCTATCCTTGAGCCCTAAACACTGATGACTGGAGTTCCCATCGTGCTGCAGTGGAAATGAATCTGACTAGGAACCATGAGGTTGTGGGTTCAAGCCCTGGCCTTGCTCAGTGGGTTAAGGATCTGGTGTTGCCTTGAGCTGTGGTGTAGGTTGAAGAGGCAGTTCAGATCTGCGTTGCCATAGCTGTGATGTAGGCTGGCAGCTGTAGCTCTGATTCGATGCCTAGCCTGGGAACTTCCATATGCCGCAGGTAAGGCCCTAAAAAGCAAGAGCAAAAAAGAAAACAAACAAACAAAAAACCCCTAAACATTGATGGATGATTTCCTCTAGTTGTAATTCAGAAGAGAATTCCTGCCAATCCCCACCTCTCTGGACATGCGCTAAGGACATCATCCTTCCTCATCACCCCCACTGTCCAGAGCCAAGCAAGATCAGGAGGGGGAAATCATGTAGAAGAGAGAAAAACACTCCCTGGCCTGCAAAGGGACTCAGACCAAAACGTTTTCTTGCATCCTCACCTCATGCGTTACCATAGCAATTCTTTTTATATAAGACAACGGTAGCAACACCAAGTTACATGTTATTTCACATGTTATTTTCCTGGGCTTTTATTTGCCTGCTTCCTTTCAATCGATTTAGCTTCTTTCAGGTCATCAGCTTGCACTGATTGTATGCAGGGGCATAGCCTAGTCTATGACGTTTGGAAAGGGTAGCATCTTGTACCTCCCTAAGAATAGATAGTTTTTGGATATATCTCTCTGATATCAAACATTTAAATCCTGCCTAATGAACATGGAGCCCCTTCATTTATTCATTCATTACATCATGGGCCAGGCTACCTCTAACCCAGTTTCTAAGACGCAGGAATTCTTACAAAGTGACATTTGAGAAGAATCATTAACTTGTTGAAAAAGATGCATCTGGATAAAAGACAATCTTTGTACTTTTCACTGGGATCCCTAGTATTTGCAAATCTATAATGACACTGCCACTTCCAATAATTAAACAATGTTTGCTCTTATTTAATAAGGAACAATACATTATGATTTTTTTCTTTTAGCATAGTTGGTCCAAATTAGATGATTAGAAAAACTTTTCCCGTGTATATAACTCCAAACACCAGGTTTGTATGACATTATTTCAAAAACAGGATTTGTGATCAATAACATTCCTCTCTGGGGGTTTTAAGTTTTGATATATTAAAGACCCTGAGATGTCTTGTAGCAAAGAAACTTTATTTCCACAGGACAACTCTTAAAGTCTCTCAGTACATCCGCTGGGAAAAACTGGTTCTGATATTACCAGCATCCTCACTTTCTTCTTGGCAGCTCAGGCCTAGGAACCACTGGAGATCCTGATCTCAGCCACTCTGTCCTGCTGCTGCCAGCTCTCCACTGACCTCATCAACTCCCTTCGTTTATGGGGCAGGACTCAAATCAGGAGCGAGTGCCCAATAGTGGGCCCGTCAGACTCCCACTGACTCCCTCAGAGGCTTGACCTAAGAAGGGAGAAGTGCTGATGGTTGACCAAGAATCAGCCCCTCCTCCGTTGCTGTTCTCACCCGCCCTCTTGCTCCCGGGGGGGGGGGGGGGGGCGGCTGCTTCTCTTTTGTGGTACATCTGCTTCCATTATCGGTACTTGTGTGGTTTATCGGCCACCTTGTTCTAGGTGGTAGCTAGAGCCATAAATGGTATGAAGGAGAAAGATGTGGAACCACAGCTATTCTTACAGAAAGGGGCAACCATTCCCCAAATATACGCATAAGGGCATTTACCTTTAGTCACATTAAGGCTGGCACAGAACATGACATCTAAATTGAAATGAGCCTAATAACCATAAAGAAACCCACGTGACTTTGCAAAGGGGGAAAAGCAGACAGCGACTTGGACCACTGCATCACACCACACAGGTGCCAACTTCCTGATGGCAGGGGAATCCATTTAAGTCCAGACATCAGAAAGCTTTATAAAATCTTATGCCAAAGTTCTGCACACTCTCCCACTGGGCATCCAGGTGCAGGTTGGAGGGGGCAGGGGGACAAGGAGGGAGAGGAGAGAACAGGGATATTCTGGCTAGTAATTCACTTGAGCAGGAGTCAGTGCAGTTTCTCACAGAAGAGTGACTTCCATCTGCCACTGAACTCTGCCGGTGTGTATCCTGCTTGCCACGCATGCCACAGATTGCATGCAGTGTTGGGCAACAGGTTTATTTGGTTACATTTATGCCCACATCCACTGTACATGCACACTCTTGGCCAGAAGAAAATTAAAAAGCTAGCAACTGTTTGCATAACAATGATTCCTTTCATAGCTGAGTAAGTTATACATAATATGCTTTCAGCTATTTTGTTACCAATCTTCCTCTGGGAACAAGTGAGGCGGATAAGGTGTTTATGGGCTAGTAAATTTTTTCTACTAATTTGCAAGACTATAATAAAACTCATGAACTTGATGGCCTGCAGGAAACAACAAGACCTGGGAATGTACAGTAATTTGGAGCCAGAAGGCCTCTTTAGGTCTCGTAGGAAATGACTCCCAGAAAGGAGATGAATCACAGTATTACAAACAGAGAAGAATGATGCGAAGTTTGTGCTTAACTGGCCTGGGAAAAGATCTTCTAGAAGGAAAGGGTGGAAATTTCTTGCTTTCAATTATTCTTTCTTTGAAGAATAAAATTAACTCAAATATACAAAAATAATAATCTTCAAATGAAGACAATTACTGGAGCACAGTTTATCCTGCCTTGTGATACTAACTTTTAGGATTGTCAATTGTTTTGTGTAGCATACACAGTCACACTGTGCCCTCTTGTGGCTGAATTATTATTACACTTAGAATTTGGAAGACACCCTGTATTTTATACTGCAACAATCATATCAGGTTCATTTGGAAAAGTTTGTTCAAGGAAAAATCGTTTGCAGAAGGTGGTTGGCAAAAAGATTCACTGTTGGGAATCTTTATATGAGAGCATATACATCTGGGTGGGGCTGTCCTTACACAAGGGGATCAGCAGTTGAAAGAAATCCCAAGGTATTTACAGATGCAAAGAAATACCACAGAGGAAGTTCCCTTTGGGCCCAGTGTGTTAAGGATCAGTGTTGCCACAGCTATGGCACAGGCTGCAGCTGCAGCTCAGATTTGATCCCTGGCCTGGGAATTTCTGCGTGCTGTGGGTGTGGCCAAAAAAAAATACCACAGAAAGCTGAGTTTTAATTTTTCATTGGATGATACAACTTATTCATTTTTAGTAGTTATCCACATCTGTAAATAACAGTGATTACTATCATTTAGCAAATGTGGCAAGCAGTCTGTACACATTATCTCATTGCCTCAAAACTATGAGGTTATATAGGAAACTGAGGCTTGGTGATAATAACTGCTTGTGTTTACGCAACTAGTAAATGGCAGAGAAGGAATTTGAATTAATCTTTCCCTGACTCCATAAGCCCACACACTTTCCATTGTGCCCACTTGATTCTACAGCCAAATTTCAATGGTTAAAAACATTATCCTCTGCCCACTGAATTGCCTTGGGATCTTTGTCGAAAGACAATTGACCATATACATGAGACTCTATTTCTGAACTTTCTGTTCAGTTGCTCTGTATGTCTACCTTTATACCAAGGTACACTGTCTTCATTACTGT
This sequence comes from Sus scrofa, assembly GCF_054392235.1. Classification (NCBI taxonomy): domain Eukaryota; kingdom Metazoa; phylum Chordata; class Mammalia; order Artiodactyla; family Suidae; genus Sus; species Sus scrofa. The sequence goes on along the minus strand of NC_139383.1, from coordinate 76,694,617 downwards.
AGCTATATAATAATTCTTAAGTGGCTGTAGCAATAAAAATAATTCTTAAAATTGCAAGCCCTCCACCTTTTTTTTCCCCAAAGATTTCTAGCTATTCTAGGTGCTCTACATTTCTAGATCACTTTTTAAATTTAATTTTATTCAGGTATAGTTGATTTACAATGTCGTGGTAATTTCAGGTGTACAGCACAGTGATTCAGTTATATGTATATGTATCATATGTATATATATACACATGACTCAGTAACACATAAGTATGTGTATGTATATATTCTTTTTCAGATTCTTTTACCTTGTAGGTTATTACAAAATACTGAGTATAGTTCTATGGGCATTACACAGAATATCCTGTTGGTTATCTATTTGGTATATAGGATTGTGTTTACATTCATCCCTAATTTATTGCCCCTTTCCCCTTTGGTAACCTTAACTTTGTTTTCTATATCTGTGGGTCTGTTTTTGTTTGGTAAATAAGTTCATTTGTATCTACTTTTTTTTTTTAAGAGTCCACATATAAGCAATATCATATATTTGTCTGTCTCTGTCTGGCTTATTTCACTTAGCATGATAATCACTAGGTCTATCCATGTTGCTGCAAATGGCAATATTTCATTCATTTTTATGACTAATATTCTATTGTTTATATGTAGCACATATTTATCTATTCCTCTGTCAGTGGACATTTAGGTTGCTTCCATGACCTGGCTACTGTAAATAATGCTCAGTGAACATTGGGGGGCATATATTTTTTAAAATTTATTATTTATTTATTTATTTATATTTTCTAGGGCCACTACCATGGCATATGGAGGTTCCCAGGCTGGGGTATAATCAGAGCTGTAGCCACCGGCCTATACCACAGCCACAGCAACTCAGATACAAGCCGCGTCTGCAACCTACACCACAGCTCACGGCAAAGCTGGATCCTTAACCCAATGAGTGAGGCCAGGGATCAAACCAAAAACCTCATGTTTCCTAGTTGGATTCATTAACCACTGAGCCACAATGGGAACTCCTTCTTTTTTTATTAAAAAATTGTTTTCTCTTACCCAGCAAGGCTCTCATTCACATTTGAAGGAGAAATCAAAAGCTTCACAGACAAGCAAAAGTTAAGACAATTCAGCAACACTAAACCAGCCTTACAACAAATACTAAAGGAACTTCTCTAGGCATGAAAGAACAAGAGAAGAAGGAAAGAAAAAAGAGCAACAAAAACAAATCCTAAGCAATTAATAAAATGGCAATAACAACATACATATCAATAATTACCTTAAATGTTAATGGACTAAACGCCCCAACCAAAAGACACAGACTGGCTGAATGGATACAAAAACAACACCCATATACATTCTGTCTTCAAGAGACCCACTTCACTTCTAGGGACACATACACATTGAATGTGAGGGGATGGAAGAAAATATTTCATGCAAACGGGGATCAAAAGAAAGCTGGAGTAGCAATACTCATAACAGACAAAACAGACTTTCAAATGAAGAATATTCTAAGGCACAAGGAAGGTCATTACATAATGATCAAAGGATCAATCCAAGAAGAAGACATAACAATTTTAAATATCTATGCACCCAACATAGGTTCACCACAATATATAAGGTAACTGCTAACAACCTTAAAAGGATAAATCAACAATAACACAATCATAGTGGGGGACTTTAACACCCTACTTACAGCAAAGCACAGATCATACAGGCAGAAAACCAATAAGGAAATACAGGCCCTGAATGAAGCATTAAACCAGATGGACTTCATAGATATTTATAGGACACTCCATCCAAAAGCAACAGAATACACATTCTTCTCAAGTGCACATGGAACTTCTCTAAGATTGATCACATCCTGGGCTACAAATCCAACCTCATATCAAGCATCTTTTCCAACCACAACACTATACAACTGGAAATCAACAACAAGGAAAAAACTGCAAAAAACACAAACACGTGGAGACTCAACAACATGCTACTAAACAACCAATAGGTCACTGAAGAAATCAAAGAGGAAATTAAAAAACACCTAGCAGCAAATGACAACAAAGATACGAAACTCCAAAACCTATGGGATGCAGCAAAAGCTGTTCTAAGAGGAAAGTTTATAGCAATACAAGCCCGCCTCAGGAAATGAGAAAAAGCTCAAATAAACAAGCTAACTTTACATCTAAAGCAGCCCTAGGCAGAAGAACAGACAAGACCTAAAGTTAGTAGAAGGAAAGAAATCATAAAGATCAGAGCAGAAGTCAATGAAATAGACACAAAGAAAACCATAGAAGAGATCAATGAAATGAAAAGATCAACAAAATTGATAAACCCTTAGCCAGACTTATCAAGCAAAAAAGAGGACTCAAATCAATAAAATTAGAAATGAAAAAGGAGAAGTAAAAACAGACATCACAGAAATACAAAGGATCATAGGAGACTACCACATGCAACTATATGCCAGTAAAACAGGAAACCGAGAAGAAATGGACAAATTCTTAGAAAAGTACGATCCTCCAAGACTAAACCAAGATGAAATAGAAAAGATGAATGGACCAATTGCAAGAACTGAAATTGAAACTGTGATTAAAAAACTTCCAACAAACAAAAGTCCAGGACCAGAGGGCTTCACAGGCGAATTCTATCAAACATTTAGAGAAGAGCCAACACCTCTCCTTCTGAAACTACTCCAAAAATTGCAGAGGAAGGGATAATACCAAACTCATTCTATGAGGCCACCATCACCCTGATACCAAAACTAGACAAAAGACACCACAAAAAAAGAAAACTACAGGCCAATTTCACTGATGAACATCAATGCAAAAGTCCTCAACAAAATCCTAGCAAACCACATCCAACAATACATTAAAAGGATTGTACATCATGATGAAGTGGAATTTATCCCAGGGATGCCATGGTTCTTCAATATCTGCAAATCAATCAATGTGATACACCACATTAAAAAACTGAAGAATAAAAACCATATAATCCTCTCAATAGACACAGAAAAATCCAACACCCATTTCTGATAAAAAACCCTTCACAAAGTGGGCATAGAGGGAACCTACCTCAACATAATAAAAGCCATATATGACAAACCCACAGCGAATGTCATTCTCAATGGTGAAAAGCTGAAAGAATGCCCACTGAGATCAGGAACAAGACAAGGATGTCAGCCCTTGCCACTACTCTTCAACATAGTTTTGGAAGTCCTAGCCACAGCAATCAGAGAAGTAAAAGAAATAAAAGGAAACCAAATTGGAAAGGAAGAAGTAAAACTATCACTATTTGCAGATGACATGATACTATACCTAGAGAATCCTAAAGACTCCACCAGAAAACTTTTAGAGCTCATCCATGAATTTGGCAAAGTCGCAGGATACAAAATTAATACACAGAAATCGATGGCATTTCTATACACTAACAATGAAAGAGCAGTAAGAGAAATTAGGGAAGCAATCCCATTTACCACCACATCCAAAAGAATAAAATACTTAGGAGTAAACCTACCTAAAGAGACAAAAGACTTGTACTCTGAAAACTGTAAGACAATGATGAAAGAAATCAAAGATGACACAAATAGATGGAAAGATATACCATACTCATGGATTGGAAGAGCTAATATTATAAAAATGACTATACTACCTAAGGCAATATACAGATGCAATGCAATCCCCATCAAATTACCAAGGACAGTTTTCACAGAACTCGAACAAAATATTTTAAAGTTTGTTTGGAAGCACAACAGACCCAGAATAGCCAAAGACATCCTGAAAAAGAAAAATAGAGCTGGAGGAATCAGTCTCCCGAACTTCAGACTATACTACAAAGCAACAATCATCAAAACTGTATGGTACTGGTACCAAGACAGAAATATAGATCAGTGGAACAGGATAGAAAGCCCAGAATTAAACTCACGCTTCTATGCCAACTCATCTATGACAAAGGAGGCAAGAATATACAATGGAGAAAAGACAGCTTGTTCAGTAAGTGGTTCTGGGAAAACTGGACAGCCACATGGAAAAGAATGAAATTAGAACACTCCCTAACACTATACACAAAAATAAACTCAAAATGATTAAAGACCTAGATATAAGACCAGACACTATCAAACTCTTAGAGGAAAACATAGGCCAAACATTCTCTGACATAAACGACAGCAACAGCAACATCTTCTCAGATCCACCTCTTAGAGTATTGACGATAAAAACAAAAATAAACAAATGGGACCTAATCAAACTGAAAGGTTTCTGCACAGCAAAGGAAACCCTAAACAATGCGAAAAGACAACCCACAGAATGGGAGAAAATCTTTGCAAATGAATCAACTGACAATAGATTAATCTCCAATATTTATAAACACCTTCTGCAGCTCAATACCAAAAAAACAAACAACCCCATCAAAAAATGGGCAGATCTAAACAGACAATTCTCCAAAGAAGACATACAGATGGCCAAAAAACACATGAAAAGATGTTCAACATCACTCATTATTAGAGAAATGCAAATCAAAACCACTATGAGGTACCACCTTACACCAGCCAGAATGGCCATCATCCAAAAGTCTACAAACAATAAGTGCTAGAGAGGGTGTGGAGAAAAAGGAACACTAGTACACTGTTGGTGGGATTGTAAATTGGTACAACCACTGTGGAAAGCAGTATGGAGATGCCTCAGAAAACTAAACATAGAACTACCATTTGATCCAGAAATCCCACTCTTGAGCATCTATCCAGAGAAAACCACGACTCAAAAAGACACATGTACTCCCATGTTCATTGCAGCACTATTTTTAATGGCCAAGACATGGAAACAACCTAAATGTCCATCAACAGAGGAGTGGATCCAGAAGATGTGGTACATATACACAATGGAATATTACTCAGCCATTAAAATGAACGAAATACCAGCATTTTTTTGCAACATGGATGGACCTAGAAACTATCATGCTAAGTGAAGTCAGCCATACAATGAGACACCAACATCAAATGCTTTCACTGATATGTGGAATCTGAGAAAAGGACAGACTGAACTTCTTTGCAGAACAGATGCTGACACACAGTCTTTGAAAAACTTATGGTCTCCAGAGGAGACAGTTTGGGGGGTTGGGGGATGTTCCTGGGGTGTGGGATGGAAATCCTGTGAAATCAGATTGTGATGATCATTGTACAACTACAGGTGTGATAAATTCATTGAGTAATAAAAAAATATTTTTTTCTCTGGCTGTGCTTGTGGCATGTGGAAGTTCCTGGTCCAGGTATTGAATCTGCACCATAGCAGTGACCCAAGCTGCTGCAGTGACAATGTCAGATCCTTAATCTGCTGAGCCATGAGAGAACAGATTTTCTCTTTTTTAACATTTATATTACAATTTTTATTTTATATTGGAGTTCAGTTGATTTTCAATGCGTTAGTTTCTTATGTCCAAAAAAGTGATTCAGTTATACACATATCCATTCTTTTTCAGATTCTTTCCCCTTATAGGTTATTACAGAATATTGAGTAGGGTTCCCTGTAGAGCAGGTCTCTGTTGATTTTCTAGTTTACACATGGTAGTTATGTATATGTTAATCACAAACTCCTAATTTATCCCTCCCCCAACCTTTCCCTTTGATAACCATTAGTTTGTTTTTGAAGTCTGAGTGTGTTTCTGTTTTGTAAATATATTCATTTGTATCATGTTTTTTTAAGAATCCACATATAAATGATATCATGATATTTGCCTTTCTCTGACTTCACTTAGTATGGTAGTCTCTAGGTCCATCCATATTGCCGCAAATGGCATTATTTCATTCTATTTTTATGGCTGAGTAATATTCCATTGTAGGAGTTCCCACCATGGTGCAGCGGAAAAAAAACCAACTAGGAACCATGAGGTTGTGGGTTCGATCCCTGGCCTCGCTCAGTGGGTCAAGGATCCAGCGTTGCCATGAGCTGTTGTGTAGGTCGCAGACATGGCTCGGATCTGGCATTGCTGTGGCTCTGGCGTAGGCCTGTGGCAACAGCTCCAATTATACCCCTAGCCTGGGAACCTCAATATGCCACCAGTGTATAAGATGGATCCAAGTAGATATTGCTGAGATTTAGGTCAAAGAGTGTTCTGCCTATATTTCTTCTAGGAGTTTTACAGTGTCCCACCTTACGTCTAGGTCTTTAATCCATTTTGAGTTAATTTTTGTGTTTATGGTGTTAGAGAATGTTCTAATTTCCTTCTTTTACATGTAACCGTCCAGTTTTCCTAGCACCATTTATTGAAGAAACTGTCTTTTCTCCATTATTTATTCTTGCCTTTGTCATAGATTAATTGACCATAGGTGTGTGGGTTTATTTCTGGACTTTCTTTTTATTTCTTAATTTTAATTTAGTTTTTTGGCTGCCTCACAGGATATGGAGTTCCCCAGCCAGGGATCAGATCTGAGCCACACCTGCAGCTTATACTGCAGCTGAGGCAATGCTGGATCCTTTAACCCCCTGTGCCAGGCTGGAGACTGAATCTGAATCTTGGTGATACACAGACAATGCCTATCCTATTGTGCCACTGTGGGAACTCCTTTGGCTTTAAGATTTTTGTTTGCTTTTCACAGCTGCACGCACAGCATATGGAAGTTCCTGGGCCAGGAATTGAATTGGAGCTGCATCTGCCATCTATGCTGCAGCTGTGGCAATGCTGGATCCTTCAATCCACTGTGCTGAGCTGGGGATTGAACCCATCTCTCTGCAGCAACCTTAGCTGCTACAGTTAGATTCTTCACCCACTGCACCACAGTGGGAACTCCTGTTTCTGGGTTTTCTATCCTGTTCCACTGATTTATATTTCTGTTTTTGTGCCAATACTGTACTGTTTTGATGACTATAGCTTTGTAGTATAGGGGGCCTGATTGCTCCAGCTCCATTTTTCTTTTTCAAGATTGCTTTTACTATTCAGAATCCTTTTGTGTTTCCATACAAATTTAAACAAATTTGTTATGGTTCTGTGAAATCTGCCATTGGTAATTTCATAGGGATTTCATTGAATATGTAGAGTGCCTTGGGTAGCATAGTCCTTTTTAACAATATTGGTTCTTCCAATCCAAGAAAATGGTATAAACTTTTCATCTGTTTGTGTCATCTTTAGTTTCGCTCATCTGCATCTGGCAGTTTTTCAGAATACAGGTATTTTGCCTTCTGAGATTTATTCACAGGTATTTTATTCTTTTTGATGCTATGGTAAATGGAATTGTTTCCTTAATTTCTCTTTCTTTTGTTGTTAATGTATAGAAATGCAACAGGAGTTCCAACTGTGGTGCAGTGGGTGAAGAATCTGACTGCAGCAGCTTGGGTTGCTGTAGGAGTGTGTGTTCAATCCTTGGCCCAGTGCAGTGGGTTAAAGCATCTGGTGTTAGTGGCTGTATGTCATAGCCATAGCTCAGATTCAATCCCTTGGCTGGGAACTTCCATATGCTGCAAGTGTGGCCATTAAAAAAAAAGAGAGAGAAAGAAAATGCAACAGATTTCTGTGTATTAATTTTGTATCCTGCAACTTTACCAAATTGATGAGATTAATAGTTTTCTGGCAACACCTTTAGGATTTTCTATGTATAGCATCATATCATCTGCAGACAAGGACAGTTTTACATCTTTTCCAGTGTGGACTCCTTTTATTTCTTTTTCTTTTCTCTTGTGTTTGTATATTTCTTTCTTTTTTTCTTTTTTTATTGCTCAAATGAATTTATCACATCTGTAGTTGTACAATGATCATCACAATCTGATTTCACAGGATTTCCATCCCACACCCCAGGAACATCCCCCAACCCCCCAAACTGTCTCCTCTGGAGACCATAAGTTTTTCAATGTCTGTGAGTCAGCATCTGTTCTGCAAAGAAGTTCGGTCTGTCCTTTTCTCAGATTCCACATGTCAGTGAAAACATTTGATGTTGGTGTCTCATTGTATGGCTGACTTCACTTAGCATGATAGTTTCTAGGTCCATCCGTGTTGCAAAAAATGCTGGTATTTCGTTCATTTTAATGGCTGAGTAATATTCCATTGTGTATATGTACCACATCTTCTGGATCCACTCCTCTGTTGATGGACATTTAGGTTGTTTCCATGTCTTGGCCATTAAAAATAGTGCTGCAATGAACATGGGAGTACATGTGTCTTTTTGAGTCGTGGTTTTCTCTGGATAGATGCCCAGTCTTTTTCTTTTCTGATTGCTGTGGTTAGGACTTCCAAAACTATATTGAATAAAAGTGGTGAAAGTCAGAGTTCCTGTCATGGCTCAGTGGTTAACAAAGCCAACTAGCATCCATGAGGATGCGGGTTCAATTCCTGGCTTCTCTCAGTAGGTTAAGGATTTGGCATTGCTGTTAGCTGTGGTATAGGTCACAGACGCAACTCGGATCACACATTGCTGTGACTGTGGCATAGGCCAGCAGCTACAGCTCTGATTCGACCCCTAGCCTGGGAGTGCATATGCTGAGAGTGCAGCCCTAAAAAAGACAAGACACACAAAAAAAAGTGGTGAGAGTGGATATTTTTGTTGTGCTCCTGATAAGGACATGCTTTCAGTTTTTACTGTTGAGTATTATGTTATCTATGGGTTTGTAATATATGGCCTTTACTATGTTGAGTTAGGTTCCTTCTATGCCCTACTTTCTGTAGAGTTTTTATCATAAATCGATGTTGAATTTTACCAAAAGCTTTTTCTGCATCTATTGAGATGATTGTATGGTTTTTATTCTTCAATTTGTTACTGTGGTGTATCACATTGTTTTGCAATATTAAAGAATCCTTGCATCAGTGGGATAAATCCCTCTTGACCAAGGTGTGTAATCCTTTAATGTATTGCTGCATTCAGTTTGCAAGTATTTTGATGAGGAATTTTGCACTTATATTCATCAGTGATATTGGCCCTTTCCCTCTCTCCTCCTTCTGGGATCCCTATAATGCCAATTCTGGTGTGTTTGACATTGTCCCAGAGATCTCTTAAACTGTTTTCATTTATTTTCATTCTTTTTTTTTATTCTATTCTATGGCAGTGATTTCTGCCTCATTTATTCTGCTATTTATTCCTTCTAGTGTGTTTGTAATTTCAGTTATTGTATTCTTCAACTCTGTTTGTTCTTTATATTTTCTAACCTTTTGTTAAAAAACTTCTTGTAGCTTTTCACTCTGTCCATCCATTCTTTTGCCAAGTTCTTAGATTATCTTTACAATCATTACTCTGAATTCTTTCTCAGGTAGATTGCCTATCTCCCCTTCCCTGGTTGTTCTTCTGGGGTTTTATCTTGTTCAGGTAGATTGCCTATCTCCCTTTCTCTGGTTGTTCTTCTGGGGTTTTATCTTGTTCCTTTGTCTGGAACATACTCCTTTGCTATCTCATTTTGTTTAAATTTCTATTTGTATTTTTATGTATGTAGTAAGTTAGTAACATTTCTTAATCTTGGAGAAGTGGCTCTCTATTGGTGGTGTCCTATGTGTCACAGCAGTACACCCTCCTCTTATCACCCAAGGGCCAGGGTAGGTTCTGATCTATGTTTACAGACTTAGTTCTGTAGGCTCGGATCTGTAGTTTTCTTGCTTCTGGTGTCTGACCCCTGGTGGTTAAAGCTGGTCTAGGGACTCATGCAGGCTTCCTAGCTGGAGCAGTTGGTGCTTCCCCATTGGTGGGTAGAACTGGGTCTTGGCTCTCTGATGGGCATGGCTGTATTGAGACATGTCTAGAGGAGACTGTGGACTCAGGAAGGCTTTGGGCAGCCTGTCTGCTGATGGGTGGGGCTATGATCCTGCCCTGTTGAATGTCTGGCTATTTGTAAGTGTCCTAGCACTGGAGCCTACAGGCTATTGGGTGGGGCCGGGTCTTAGTACTAAGAACTCAAGCAAGATATCTGCCTCCAGCAAGAGTTCATGTAGATGAGCACTCCCCATTATGTCTTCAACCAGCCTTTATAACCCAAGAGAGACACACAGCTGCCTCCTGCCTCCCCAGGAGACCCTCTAAGACCAGCAGGTAGGTCTAGCCCAGGCTCCTGTAAAGTCACTACTTTTCCCATGGGTCCTGGAGTGCATGGACCATGGGTACGCCCTACAAGAGTGGAATCTCTGTTTCCTCCAGTCCTGCAGAGCTTCTACAATCAAGCGCCACTTGTTTTCAAAGCCAAATTCTCTGGGGGCTCTTCTTCCTGATGCAAGACCCCTATGCTGGGGTGCCTGGTATGGGGCTCAGAGCTGTCATTCCGGTTGAAGAACATCTGTGATACAATTATTCTCCAGTTTATGGGTCTCCCACCTGGGTGGCATGGGATTTAATTATATTGCAAGTGTGACCCTCCTACTTTGTTGTGGTTTCTTCTTTATGCCTTTGGATACAGAATATCTTTTTTTGGGGGGGGTAGGTTCCAGTCCATTTTATTGAAGGTTATTTAGCAGTTAGTTGTGATTTTGGTGTGCTCATGAAAGGAGGTGAGCTCAAGGTCTTTCTACTTGTCACCTTGTCCAAAAGTCTCCTCCATATAAACTTTAGAAAGCAGGTTCATCATGATGCAGGCACCCCCCTTTCCTGCCCTGTTGCCCCACACCAAAACCCAGAGCTTTTGTTTTTAGCTTCTGAAGCCCTAAGTTACTTGCCCCTATATACCACAGTTTTCAGGGGATATGTATAAAGCTCTCTGAGAGGTTTTCTGAAAGATTCTTTTACTAGACTTGTGAAAAGGTACCATCACTCCTCACAATGTAGCAGCCACTCTTTCCAAGGAACCCTTTCCATAAGCCTATTCAGTGGAATTCTAGGTGGAGAGTCACTGGACTGTCTTGTGTTTTCAGTGTGAGTTATATCCTTGGCCCCTTGTGTTGAATATCTTCATCTTGTTATGTCTCATAATTTTGTGTGTCTGATAGTTATCATATCTTGGAATCTTAAACTCCCAATTTAACATTTTGTTATACATTTAAATTCAGCTAAATTAAAACATTTAATAATTTCATGTAGCATTTTTAGTTGTTTTGTAAGGAGAGGGTTGTCTGGGGAATTGAGTCTAAAATATGAGAAACAGAAGGCTACAGTTCTTTTTTATCCTGCAATTGCTGCTATGCTCTTCCTCTTATCATTATATTTGCAGATTAATTGTATGGAATATACAAATTGTTTCTCTGCAGTGTAATTGCACCACAGAACACAGAACATTCTTATTTGGAGAAGTGGAAGAAATAGAGAAAGACTTTGCCTTCTGACTATATTGGTGCTCAGAACCCAATAAACCTGAAATTTTCCAAGTCTATTTCAACCCATAAATGTAGCCCTTGTGAGTGCTAACCTCAGCTCCCAGCTGGGCAGTGTTATGCAGCAGCATTTAAGTGGGAGATGAACAATCCCAAACACATGCTGGTTCTGAAGCAGCTTCCTACAAAATGACTGTATAAATCCAGGTGAGTGCTTGTTAAACACACAATCATACACCCACAGAGCTGGGCTGAGAGTATGTAGGCAAGCAATAAGCATGGTGGGCACAGTTTCTTATGATTAGTAACATGACTATCAAAGAAATAAAGGATCTCTCTTTTTTTTTTTTTTAAAGAAAAGGCAGTATTTCTGTTCAAATGTCTTTACATTTTGGGATACATTTTTTTATTAAAAAATGAATACATAACTGATGCAGTATTATATATATATATATATGTATATATATATACCTTGGCTTTGGGCAATATATTTTTTGACTAAATGAATTTTATATTTATAGTGGTACAACAATCATCACAACCCAATTTTACAGCATTTCCATCTAAATGCCCTGCCTATCCCTCCAGCCCCACAACCTGTCTCCTTTGTTAACCATAAGTTTTCCAAAGTCTGTGAGTCAGTATCTGTCCTGCAAAGAGGTTCATTGTATCCTTTTTTAAGATTCTTCATATAAGTGATAGCATATGACATGTGTGTCTCACTGTCTAACTTTATTTAGCATGATAATTTCCAGGCCCATCCATGTTGCTAAAAATGCTGGTATTTCTTTCCTTTTAATGGCTGAGTAATATCCATTGTGTATAATGCACCACATCTTCTTCATCCACTCCTCTGTTGATGGACATTTAGGTTGCTTCCATGTCTTGGATATTGTATACAGAGCTACAGTGAACACTGGAGTACATGTATCTTTTCAAGTCATGGTTTTCTCTGGCAATATTTTTTTTAATAAGCACATAGCATATATCCAAGAGAAAAAATATGAACTAGTAATTTACTTGAGTTTATAAAACTTGCTGATGGGGGTAATGATTAAAACAGTAGCAATAGAAATGTTACATATAATAAAGGTGGCATTTGAATCCGTGGAGGAAAAAAATGGATTAATCAGTAGATGAGGCTGAGATAACTGCCAATCATGTGGAGGACTGTAGTATCCTTAGCTTCTTTATATCAATATAAAAATTTTCAATGAAGTTTTATATGCAAAAGAGAAACACAAACCAACAAATCTTAAAGTGCCAGAATAAATACGTATATATGTGTGTGTCATTGTGTGTGCACACATACATATACTCATGATCAAAATTTTGCAGAACCCAAGAGTATAAAGTAAAAAAACAAATTAAAAGAGAAAATATGTCCATTCTTTTTCAGATTCTTTTCCCTTACAGGCTATTACAGAATATTGAGTAGGGTTCCCTATACAGCAGATCTCTGTTGTTTTTTTACATATAGTAATATGTATATGTTAATCCCAAACTCCTAATTTATCCCTCTCCCCTTCCCCCTAGAGCAACCTTTAAAATAAGCATATACTTTTTAAGGATGCTAGAAAACACTGAGTTACATTTACTACTTCTTAAGTTAATGACAATCTTACTTTACATCAGGCAAGATTTCTTACTTGAGTTAAAGTTCCGTTTCAACAAATACCAGGGACATAGCCAACAGATAAATATTCGAAATAAGTAAGTCCATGGTCAAGGCTTACGTCATTGTGTTGTCCTATAAACACGTTTTACTATTGTTGTAATAGTATTTCTATATAGGATCTTTTGAGTTAATAGTTTAACTCCTAGCTTAAATGTTTCCTTCACATAAACTCCATGTTTTATTCCTCAGAAGACAAAAATTTATTGGTTTACTATGTAGATATTCCATATATATATATATTTAAAGCATATATTTGTATAGCTTTTATTAAGACATTTATATTAGATAAAAGGATCCTTCTATTCATTTTTTCACAATATATCTTGAACATCTTTCAATTTGATACACATTTTTCTACCTACTCTTTATTAATGACTGCCTAGAAGTCTATTGTATACATGTACCATAACCTATTTAATTACTTTCATAAATTGATTTTTTCACATAGCAATATATTTTCGAGGTCTTCCCATATGTCCTGCATGAATCTACCTCATTTGCCCATGTTGCAGAATATTCCACTGTAGGAAGAGGCCACAGTTTATTTATCCATTGACAAGTTGTTTCCAATTTTTCTCTATTACAGACAATAAAATTTCTAGTCCATGTCCCCTTGTAAAAGTTTCTTGAAGGCAACAGTTCTCACATTTTCCAAGGATCATACTAGCTGTTGTGCTGAGAATAGACTTGGGTTAGGGAGCAAGAACAAAAGCAGGGAGACTGGTTGGGAGGCCACTGCAATAGTCCAGATGAGTGGTTAAGTGGCTTAGAGGTGGCAAGGGTTGTAGTGATAAGTGTTTGGAATGAGATACATTTTAGAGGTTAAGGTAACATGATTTTCTGATGCTTAGACATAGCATGTGAGGGGAACAGTCATTCCAAAGTTTGGGGCCTAAACAGCTAAGAGGTTAAAGGCACATGAATTAAGACATTGGTCATTGGAGGATGAGCAGCTTAGGGAGAAGATCAGTATCATGAAATCTGTTTTGGAAATATTAAGGTTAAGTGTCCTTCTGGCTTCCCAGTGGAGATGTCAAGAAACAAAGAGCTCAGGGCCAGAGGTACTGTCTTGGGAGTCATCAGCATAACGATGGTATTCATCAGGATAGTAACTACAACTATGAGACCGAGTGAGTGAGTATATAGAGAGAAGAGATTCAGGACTCTTAGAGCATTCTAACATTAGAAATTGGAAAGAGGGACAAGATCCAGAGAAGGATACTGAGAAGGTATAGCCATTGAGACAGGAAGAAACTAGGGGAATGAGGCAGAATTGACAATGTGGAGTTCACTGATGTGGGCAAAAGCCTGATTGAACTGGTATGAAGAGAGAATGGGAGGAGAAGAATTAAATATTGATTGTAAATCTTTGGAGGAATTTTGCCTTAAAACGGAGCAGGACAACCCAATAGCAAAAAAGCCAGTCAATCAATGGAAAAATGGGCCAAAGACCAGAACAGACATTTCTCCAAAGAAGATATACAGATGGCCAGCAAACACATGAAAAAATGCTCAACATCGCTGATTATAAGAGAAATGCAAATCAAAACTACCACGAGATACCACCTCACACCAGTCAGAATGGCCGTCATTAATAAATCCACAAATAACAAATGCTGGAGGGGCTGTGGAGAAAAGGGAACCCTCCTGCACTGTTGGTGGGAATGTAAACTGGTACAGCCACTATGGAGAACAGTTTGGAGATACCTTAGAAATCTATACATAGAACTTCCATATGACCCCACAATCCCACTCTTGGGCATATATGCAGACAAGAGTTTCCTTGAAAAAGACACATGCACCCGCATGTTCATTGCAGCACTATTCACAATAGCCAGGACATGGAAACAACCCAAATGTCCATCGACAGATGATTGGATTCGGAAGAGGTGGTATATATACACAATGGAATACTACTCAGCCATAAAAAAGAATGACATAATGCCATTTGCAGCAACATGGATGGAACTAGAGAATCTCATACTGAGTGAAATGAGCCAGAAAGACAAAGACAAATACCATATGATATCACTTAGAACTGGAATCTAATATCCAGCACAAATGAACATCTCCTCAGAAAAGAAAATCATGGACTTGGAGAAAAGACTTATGGCTGCCTGATGGGAGGGGGAGGGAGTGGGGGGATCGGGAGCTTGGGCTTATCAGACACAACTTAGAATAGATTTACAAGGAGATCCTGCTGAATAGCATTGAGAACTTTGTGTAGATACTCATGTTGCAACAGAACAAAGGGTGGGGGAAAAATGTAATTGTAATGTATACATGTAAGGATAACTTGATCCCCTTGCTGTACAGTGGGAAAATTAAAAAAAAATTAAAAAAAATAAAAAATAAAAAATAAAAAAAGGGAGCAGGAAAAAAGACAATAGCTTGAAGAGATGTGGAATCAAGTGAGGATGCTAAGATCAAGATATCAAAACCTTCTTATACACAGATGGGAGATCCCAGCTAGACATGGGAATTTGGGAGAGAGAAGAGATAACTGCAGGACTGATGTCCCTGAGTAGGTGAGAAGAAATGGGAACCCAGCACACACATTGCTAGGCTGCCTGAGTTAGAACAGTTTGTTTTTCACAGTGGTGGGAAAGCAGAATATGCAGGGATGAAGGGAGGAGAGAGGTTAAATGTGGTGCTGGGAGTGAAAGTTCTCTACAAATTTTTCTCTACTACAATCTCAGTGCAATACGAAGTAAGAGTCAGCCGAAACTGAGGGCTGGTTGCTTGAAGGCAGTCACAACAGGGTGATTGCAAAGTTTTGCTATAATGGAGGATAGCTGGTCAAACTGCCATTAAAGATAAGTGAATTTTCTTCTCTCTCTCTCTTTTTTTTTTTTTTTTTTTTTTTTTGGTCTTTTCAGGGCTGTGCCCATGGCATATGGAGGTTCCTAGGCTGGGGTCCAATTGGAGCTGTAGCTGCTGAACAATGCCACAGCCACAGAAACACGGGATCTGAGCCGCGTCTGCAACCTACACCATAGCTCATGGCAACACTGGATCCTTAACCCACTGAGCAAGGCCAGAGATTGAACTCGCCACCTCATGGTTCTTAGTTGGATTCATTTCCACTGTGCCATGATGGGAATTCCAAAGATGAGTGAATTTTCAAGTAAAGACCATCATGCCAATTAGCCAGGCACACTGGTAAGCTGTCTTAGAAAACTGAGTAAGTTTAAGAGCAACTGATTGAGGGGAGTCTTTACTGAGCAATTCAGTTACCTTCTGTGGCATTGAATTTATTCAACAAACATTGACTGAGAGCCTGCACCAGCCTAGGAGGTTGAGATGTCAACAGTAGACAAGATTTCTTATGGATTGAGATAGGATTAAGATGGTGGAGTAGAAGGACTAGAGCTCACATTCTCTCATGAAAACAACAAAATTACAACCAACTGCTGCATAACCATCAACAAAATAGACTGGAAACTACCAAAAAAGATATCCTACACCAAAAGACAAAGAAGAAGCTACATCGAGACAGTAGGGGGTTGCTTACATGATATAAGCAACCCTGGGTGGGAACCTACAGACTGGTAAATGACTATATCACAGAGGTTCACCCACGGGAGTGAGGGTTCTAAGCCCCATGTCAGGTTCCCATGCCTGGGGGTCTGGCCCCAGAGCATTGTGCAGGAGCTCCACAGGATTAGGGGAAACAGAGACTCCACTCTTGAAGGGCACACACAGGCTTTCATGTGCACTGGGTTCCAGGGCAAAGGAGAGACTCCATAAGAATCTGGGTCAGACCTACCTATGGATCTTGGAGGATCTCCTGGGGAAACATAGCAGTTGTGGCTCATTGTAGGGGAAGTTTATTGGAGGCAGAGGTCTTGGGAATAGTCATTGACTATTGTTGGAGTTGTCCATTTTGGAAAAATCTGGCCCCACCCACCAGGGCTGAAAAGCCACAGGCCAAACAACAAATGGTGGGGGGATACAGTCCCACCCATAGGCAAACAGGCTGCCTAAATACCTCCTAAGCACACAGCCCCCTCTAATCAAACCCAGAGACAAAGTCCCACCAACCAGAGGGATTAGAACCAGTTCCACCTACCAGTGGGCAGGCACCAGTCCCTTCCAACAGGAAGCCTGCAGCAAGCCCCTGTACCAACTTCAGCCACAAGGGGGCAGACATCAGAACCAAGAGAAGCCACAACCCTATTACCTGCAAAAAGGAGACCACACAAAAATCTATACAAAATGAAAAGGCAGAGAAATATGACCAAGACAAAGAAACAAAAAAAAATTCAGGAGTTCCCACTGTGGCTCAGTGGTAAGGAACCCTAGTACACATGAGGATGCATGTTCAATTGCTAGCCTCACTCAGTGGGTTAAGGATCCAGTGTTGCCATGAGCTGTGGTATAGGTCACAGACTTGGCTTGGATCTGGCGTTGCTGTGGTTGTGGTGTAGGCAGGCCACTATAGCTCCAATTCAACCCCTAGCCTGGGAACTTCCATATGTCACAGGTGCAGCCCTAAAAGCAGGGGAAAAAAGAAAAAGAAAACAAACAAACAAACAGAAAAACAGCTAAGTGATCTGGAGATTTGCAACCTTCATGAAAAAGATTTCAGACTAATGGTAGTAAAGATTATTCAAGATCTTGAAAGTACTAGAGGCAAAGATTGATAAGTTACAAGAAACAGTGAACAAAGAAATAGAAGATTTAAAGATTAAGGAAGCATAGATGCAACATACAATAACTGAAATAAAAAATTCATTAGAAGGAGCCAAAAGCAGAATAGGAGGCAGAGGAACAAATAAGTGAGGTCAAAGAAAGACTGATAGGAATCACTGACACGGAATAGAAAAGAGAAAAAAGACTGAAAAGAAATGAAGACAGTCTAAGAGAACTAGGACAACTTTAAATGCACCAACATCTACATTATAGGGGTGCCAGAAGGAAAAGAGAGAGATTAAAGGGCCAGAGAAAACATTTGAAGAGATAACAGCTGAGAACTTCCCTAACATGGGAAAGAATCACTCACTCAAATCCAGGAAGTACAATGAGTACCATATAAAATAAACCCAAGGAGGAACACCCCAAGACACATATTATAAAACTGATTAAAATTAAAGACAAAGAAAAAATTCATAAACATCTAGGGAAAAGAAGCAAATCACATACAAGGGAACCTCGATAAGATTACTGGTTGATTTTTCAGCAGAAAATCTGCAGGCCAGAAGGGCGTGGCACAATATACTTAAAGTGGTGAAAAGAAAAGAACTAAAACCAAGATTACTTTACCTCATAAAGTTCTCATTCAGATATGAAACAGAAATCAAAAGCTTTACAGACAAGCGAAAGTTAAGAGACACTAAGCCAGCCTTAGAACAAATATGAAAGGAACTTCTCTCCTTTTCTGTGGAAAATAAACGGCCACAACTAGAAACAAGAAAATTACAAATGACAAGGCTCACCAGTAAAGGCATACATATAGTAAAGGTACGAAATCATCCACACACAATACACTACCAAAACTAGAAATCATGAGAAGAGGAGGGCACAAATGCAGGATACCAGCAACTTAAAACAATCTTGTATATATATCGACTCCTACATCAAAACTTCATGGTTACTGCAAACCAAAAAACTACAATAGATACACACACAAATAAGAAAAAATAATCCATGAGCTAAAGGCACTAAAGAACAGAATGAATAATGCAGAGGAATGACTTAGTGACACTTAGTGACTCACGTAGTGACATGGAAGATAGAATAATGGAAATCACCCAATCAGGACAGAAAACCAAATGAAAAAATATGAAAGCAATATAAGAGATATATTGGTTAATATAAAGCTGGCCAATCTATGCATAATAGGAATTCCAGAAGGAGAAGAAAAAGAAAAGAGGATTGAAAATACATTTGAAGAAGTATGTCTGAAAACTTTCCAAATCCAAAGGAAAAAGATATCAAGATACAGGAAGTACAGAAGGCCCCAAACAAGTTGAACCCAAATAGGCCCATGCCAAGACATATTCTAAAAAAAATGGCAAAAGTTAGAGGATTCTAAAGGCAGCAAGACAAACACAAAGTGTTAATTATAAAGGAACCCCCATAACACTATCAGCTGATTTCTCTGCAGAAACACTACAGGCCAGAAAGTAATGGCAGGATATATTTAGGTTCTGAAAGGAGAAATTTTGCAGCCTACAATACTCTATCCAGCAAGAATATCATTTAAAATAGAAGGGGAAATAAAGAATTTCTCCAACAAACAAAAGCTAAAAGAGTACAGCAATACTAAACCCATTCTAAAAGAGCTTCTCTAAATAAAAAAAGAAGTAAGAAGAAATAGGATGGAGGAAACCACAATGGGAAAGCAATTACTCAAATAAGCCAGCATACAGATCTAAAAGAGGGGGAAAAAACTACTGTAAAATCTATGATAAACACAAGGAACAGCAAAAGGATAAACATGAAGATGTTAAAAAATGACTTTAAAATCAGAGCATGTGGGGAAGGAAAGTAAGAAAATATATACTCCTTTTTAAAAATAAAATGTTTGAGCCTACATGGCTATCAGGCTAAAGCAAGCAGATACAGGAAGGGGTTAACATACTTAAAAAATAGGGGAATCACAAATCAAAACCAAACATTACATTCACAAAACTAAAAAGAAAAGTACTTGAGCATAAAATGGAAATCATCCAACCAAAAAAAGAAAGGAGGAAAGGAGAAACAAAGGATCAACTGGAAAACAAGGTTTAAAATGGTATTAATATATAATCTATCAATAATTACCTTAAATGTCAATGGACTGAGTGCTCCAATCAAAAGACACAGAATGGTAGATTGGATAAAAAAGCAAAACCCTACAATTTGCTGTCTACAAGAGACTCACCTTAGGGCAAAGGACACATACAAATTGAAAGTGAGGGGATGGGAAAAGCTATTTCATGCCAATGAAAAAGACAGGAAAGCAGGAGTAGCAATACTCATATCAGACAAAATAGACTTTAAAATAAATGCCAAAAAGAAAGCTAAATAAGGACACTATTTAATGATAAAGGAATTCATTCCAGAAGAGGATATTACAAGCATCAGTATATATGCCCCTAATATAAAGTACTCAGATACCTACAACAAATACTAACAGACATAAAAGGAGAAATTGATGGGAATACAATCATAGTAGGAGACTTTAACACCCCACTCACATCAATGGGAAGATCCTCTAGACAGAAAATCAATAAGGCAACAGAGATCCTAAAATGACACAAGAGAAAAGTTAGACTTGATTGACATTTTCAGGACATTACATTAAAAAAATCAGAATATACATTCCTTTCAAGTACGCATGGAACATTCTCAAGGATCAATCATATACTGGGGCACAAAACTAACCTCAACAAATTTAAGAGTATGGAAATTATCTCAAGTATCTTCTCTGACCACAATGGCATGAAACTAGAAATCAACAACAGGAAAAGAAATGAGAAAAAACTAACTACATGGAGACCAAAAAACATGCTACTAAAAAACCAATGGGTCAATGAGGAAATCAAGAAGGAAATTAAAAAATACCTCAAGACAAATGATAATGAAGACACAACCACCCAAAATCTATGGGATGCCTCAAAAGCAGTGCTCAGAGGGAAATTCATAGCAATACAGGCCTTCCTCAAAAAAGAAGAAAAATCTCAAATTGACGATTTAACCCACCACCTAAATGAACTAGAAGAAGAAGAACAAACAAAACCTAAAGTCAGCAGAAGGAGGAAATCAAAGATCAGAGAGGAAATCGGTAAAATACAAATTCAAAAAGCAATAGAGGGAAAAAAAATCAATAAAACCAAGAGCCGGTTCTTTGAAAAGGTAAACAAAGTTGACAAACCTCTGGCCAGATTAAGAAGAGGAGAGAAAAACCTAAATAAAATAAGAAATGAAAAAGGAAAAATCACAACAAATACTGCAGAAATACAAAAAACTATAAGAGAATACTATGAACAATTGTATGCCAACAAATTTGACAACCTAGAAGAAATGAACAACTTTCTAGAGACTTACAGCCTGCCAAAACTGAATCAAGAAGAAATAGATCAATTGAACAGACCCATCACTAGAAAGGAAATTGAATATGTCATAAAAACAATCCCTACAAACACAAGTCCAGGACCAGATGGCTTCACAGGCAAATTCTACCAAACATACAAAGAAGAACTTACACCCATACTTCTTAAACTTTTCCAAAAGGTTGAAGAAAAAGGAACACTCCCAAAGACATTCTATGAAGCCAACATCACCCTAATATCAAAAGCAGACAAAGATACCACCAAAAAAGAAAATTATAGGCCAATATCTTTGATAAATACAGATGCAAAAATTCTCAACAAAATTTTAGCCATCCAAACCCAACACCATATAAAAAAGATCATATACCATGACCAAATGGAATTCATCCCAGGTTCATAAGGATGGTTCAACAGATGCAAATTAATCAACATCATACACCACATTAACAAAAGTAAAGTCAAAAACCACATGATCATCTGAATAGATGCAGAAAAGGCATCTGACATAGTCCAACATCCATTCATGATCAAAACTCTTAGCAAAGTTGGTATAGAGGGAACATCCCTCAACATAATAAAAGCCATTTATGACAAATCCACAGGAAATATAATACTCAATGGAGAAAAGCTGAAAGCTTTCTCACTAAAATATGGAAAAAGGCAAGGATGCCCACTCTTGCCACTTTTATTCAACATAGTATTGGAAGTCCTAGACACAGCAATCAGGCAAACAAAAGAAATAAAACGCATCCAAATTGGAAGACACGAGGTAAAATCGTCACTGTATGCAAATGACATGATACTATATATAGAAAACCCTAAGGACTCAATCCAAAAACTACTTGAACTGATGAATAAATTCAGCAAAGTAGCAGCATGTAAGCTTAACATTCAGAAATCAGTTGCATTTCTGTGTACTAACAATGAAATGCTAGAAAAGGAATACAAAAATACAATACCTTTTAAAATTGCACCCCAAAAAATAAAATACATGAGGATATACCTAACCGAGGAGGTGAAAGACTTATATTCTGAGAACTATAAAACATTAGTCAAGGAAATTAAAGAAGATGTAAAGACATGGGAAGATATTCCATGCTCCTGGGTTGGAAAAATTAATATTGTAAAAATGGCCATACTACCCAAAGCAATCTACAGATTCAATGCAATCCCTGTCAAATTACCCATGACATTTTTCACAGAACTAGAACAAACATCCAAAAGTTTACATGGAACCACAAAAGACCCAGAATTGCCAAAGCAATCCTGAGGAACAAAAACCAAGCAGGGGGGCAAAACTCTCCCAGACTTCAGACAATATTACAGAGCCACAGTAATCAAGACAGTGTGGTACTGGTGCCAAAACAGACATACAGACCAATGGAACGGAACAGAGAACCCAGAAATAAACCTGGACACCTACAGTCAATGAATCTTTGACAACAGAGGCAAGAATATAAAATAGGAAAAAGACAGTCTTTCAGTAAGTGGGGCTGGGAAACCTGGACAGCTGCATGCAAATCAATGAAACTGGAACACATCCTCACACCATGCACAAAAATAAACTCAAAATGGCTTAAAGACTTAAATGTAAGACAAGACACCATCAAGCTCCTCGAAGAGAACGTAGGCAAAACATTCTCTGACATCAACCTTACAAATGTTTTCTCAGGTCAGGCTCCCAAAGCATCAGAAATAAAAGCAAAAATAAACAAATGGGACCTAATCAAACTGACAAGTTTTGCACAGCAAAGGAAACCATAAACACATAAACACACACACACACACACACACACACACACACACACACACACACCTTACAGAATGGGAGAAAATAGTTTCAAATGATGCAACTGACAAGGGCTTAATCTCTAAAATATACCAACAACTTATACAACTCAACAGCAAAAAAGCCAACAACCCAATTGAAAAAATGGGCAAAAGTGTTCCTTTTGGAACACTTTCGTGGTGCAGTGGAAATGAATCCCACTAGGAACCATGAGTTTTTGGGTTTGATCCCTGGCCTTGCTCAGTTTGTTAAGGGTCCAGCTGTGGTGTAATTCACAGACATGGCTTGGATCTGGCATTGCTGTGGCTCTGGCATAGGCTGGCAGCAACAGCTCCGATGAGACCCCTAGCCTGGGAACCTCCAAATGCTACAGGTGAGGCCCTAAAAAGACAAAAGACAAAAAAAAAAAAAAAGAAAGAAAGACAGAAAGACAAAAAGACAGAAAGAAAGACAAAGAAAGAAAGAAAAATGGGCCAAAGATCAGAGTAGACATTTCTCCAAAGAAGATATACAGATGGCCAACAAGCACATGAAAAAATGCTTAACATCATTGATTAGGAGAGAAATGCAAGTCAGAACTACCATGAGGTACCACCCCACACCAGTCAGAATGGCCATCATTAATAAGTCCACAAATAACAAATGCTGGAGAGGGTGCGGAGAAAAGGGAACCCTCCTGCACTGTTGGTGGGAGTATAAATTGGTACAGATCCTGCTGTATAGCCCTAGAACAATGTCTGATCACTTGTGATGAAGCAAGATAATGTGAGAAAAAAGAATGTATACATGTATGTGTGGCTGTGTCACCTTGCTGTGCAGCAGAAAATTGACAGAACACTGTAATCAGCTATAATGGAAAAAATAAAAGTCATTATGAAAAAGAAAAATCCTTGAATCCATGGGATAAATCCCACTTGATCATGGTGTATGATCCTTTTAATATATTGCTTGATTCAGTTTGCTAGTATTTTGTTGAGGATTTTTACATCTATATTCATCCATGGATGCAAGGATTTTTCTTTTTCTTGCTTATCCATTCCAAAGACAATAGCCCGCATCTATTAACCCCAAGCTCCCAGTCCATCCCACTCCCTCTCCCTCCCCCTTGGCAACCACAATCTATTCTCCAAGTCTATGATTTTCTTTTCTGTGGAAAGGTTCATCTGTGCCATATATTAGATTCCAGATATAAGTGATATCATATGGTATTTGTCTTTCTCTGACTTAACCTTGCTCCATATGAGAGTCTCTAGCTCCATCCATGTTGTTGCAAATGGCATTATTTTGTTCTTTTTTAATGGCTGAGTAGTATTCCATTGTGTATATATACCACCTCTTCCTAATCCAATCATCTGTCGATGGACATTTGGGTTGTTTCCATGTCTTGGCTATTGCAAATAGTGCTGCAATGAACATATGGGTGCATGTGTCTTTTTCAAGGAAAGTTTTGTCTGGATATATGCCCAAGAGTGGGATTGCTGGGTCACATGGTAGTTCTATGTGTAGATTTCTAAGATACCTCCATACTGTTTTCCATGGAGGTTGTACCAATTTATACTCCCACCAACAGTGCAGGAGGGTTCCCTTTTCTCCGCACCCTCTCCAGCATTTGTTATTTGTGGACTTATTAATGATGGCCATTCTGACTGGTGTGGGGTGGTACCTCATGGTAGTTCTGACTTGCATTTCTCTCCTAATCAATGATGTTAAGCATTTTTTCATGTGCTTGTTGGCCATCTGTATATCTTCTTTGGAGAAATGTCTACTCTGATCTTTGGCCCATTTTTCTTTCTTTCTTTGTCTTTCTTTCTTTTTTTTTTTGTCTTTTGTCTTTTTAGGGCCTCACCTGTAGCATTTGGAGGTTCCCAGGCTAGGGGTCTCATCGGAGCTGTTGCTGCCAGCCTATGCCAGAGCCACAGCAATGCCAGATCCAAGCCATGTCTGTGAATTACACCACAGCTGGACCCTTAACAAACTGAGCAAGGCCAGGGATCAAACCCAAAAACTCATGGTTCCTAGTGGGATTCATTTCCACTGCACCACGAAAGTGTTCCAAAAGGAACACTTTTGCCCATTTTTTCAATTGGGTTGTTGGCTTTTTTGCTGTTGAGTTGTATAAGTTGTTGGTATATTTTAGAGATTAAGCCCTTGTCAGTTGCATCATTTGAAACTATTTTCTCCCATTCTGTAAGGTGTGTGTGTGTGTGTGTGTGTGTGTGTGTGTGTGTGTGTTTATGTGTTTATGGTTTCCTTTGCTGTGCAAAACTTGTCAGTTTGATTAGGTCCCATTTGTTTATTTTTGCTTTTATTTCTGATGCTTTGGGAGCCTGACCTGAGAAAACATTTGTAAGGTTGATGTCAGAGAATGTTTTGCCTACGTTCTCTTCGAGGAGCTTGATGGTGTCTTGTCTTACATTTAAGTCTTTAAGCCATTTTGAGTTTATTTTTGTGCATGGTGTGAGGATGTGTTCCAGTTTCATTGATTTGCATGCAGCTGTCCAGGTTTCCCAGCCCCACTTACTGAAAGACTGTCTTTTTCCTATTTTATATTCTTGCCTCTGTTGTCAAAGATTCATTGACTGTAGGTGTCCAGGTTTATTTCTGGGTTCTCTGTTCCGTTCCATTGGTCTGTATGTCTGTTTTGGCACCAGTACCACACTGTCTTGATTACTGTGGCTCTGTAATATTGTCTGAAGTCTGGGAGAGTTTTGCCCCCCTGCTTGGTTTTTGTTCCTCAGGATTGCTTTGGCAATTCTGGGTCTTTTGTGGTTCCATGTAAACTTTTGGATGTTTGTTCTAGTTCTGTGAAAAATGTCATGGGTAATTTGACAGGGATTGCATTGAATCTGTAGATTGCTTTGGGTAGTATGGCCATTTTTACAATATTAATTTTTCCAACCCAGGAGCATGGAATATCTTCCCATGTCTTTACATCTTCTTTAATTTCCTTGACTAATGTTTTATAGTTCTCAGAATATAAGTCTTTCACCTCCTCGGTTAGGTATATCCTCATGTATTTTATTTTTTGGGGTGCAATTTTAAAAGGTATTGTATTTTTGTATTCCTTTTCTAGCATTTCATTGTTAGTACACAGAAATGCAACTGATTTCTGAATGTTAAGCTTACATGCTGTTGCATGGATTTTTCAATGTCCATAAATCTATCTGATACACCACACTAAGAAACTCAAGAATAAAAGCCATATGATCCTCTCAAGAGATACAGAGAAAGCTTTTGACAACATCCAACACCTATTTCTGATAAAAACCCTTCAGAAGGTTGGCACAGATGGAACCTAACTCAACGTAATGAAGGCCATATCAACAAACCCAGAGCTAACATTATTCTCAATGGTAAAAAGCTGAAAGAATTCCTTCTAAGATCTGGAACAAGACAGGGATGTCCACTCTCACCACTTCTATTCAACATAGTTTTGGAAGTCCCAGCAAAGGCTATTAGAGAAGAGGAAGAAATCCAAATTGAAAAGGAAGAAGTAAAACAATCACTGTTTGCAGATGACATAATACTATACCTAGAAAATCCTAAAGACACTATCAGAAAACTGTTAGAGCTCATCAATGAATTTGGTATAGTTGCAGGATATAAAATTAATACACATAAATTGAATGCACTACTATATGTTAACAATGAAAGATCAGAAAGAGAAATTAGGGAAACAATCTCATTTACCATTGCATCAAAAAGAAAAAATACCTAGGAATAAAGGTACCTAAAGAGACAAAGGTCCTATACTCTGAAAACTCTAAGATGCTGATGAAAGAAATCAAAAATGACATAAACAGATGGAAAGATATACCATGCTCTTGGATTGGAAGAATCAATATTGTCAAAATGAATATACTACTCAGAGTTTCCGTCGTGGCTCAGTGGTTAACAAGTCCGACTAGGAACCATGAAGTTGAGGGTTTCATCCCTTGCTCAGTGGGTTTC
Organism: Sus scrofa; assembly: GCF_054392235.1. NCBI lineage: Eukaryota > Metazoa > Chordata > Mammalia > Artiodactyla > Suidae > Sus > Sus scrofa. Next base: position 76,667,977 of record NC_139383.1, on the reverse strand, counting down.
CGTCGTGGCTCAGTGGTTAACAAATCCTACTAGGAACCATGAAGTTGAGGGTTTGAGCCCTTGCTCAGTGGGTTAAGGATCCGGCATTACTGTGAGCTGTGGTGTAAGTTGCAGTCATGGCTTGGATCTGGCGTTGCTGTAGCTCTGGCGTAGGCTGGCGGCTACAGCTCTGATTAGATCCCTAGCCTGGGAACCTCCATATGCCACAGGTGTGGCCCTAAAAAAGACAAAAAGACTAAAAATATATATATACACACACACACATATATACATATACATACATATATATACACATATACATACATATATATATATACACACACACACATGCACACATATATATATATACACACACATACATACATACACACACACATTACTCAAGGCAATCTACAGATTCAGTGCAATCCCTATGATATTACCAATGGCCTTTTTTCACAGACCTAGAACAAAATAAAATTTGTTTGGAAATACAAAAGACCCTGAATAGCTAAAGCAATCTTGAGAAAGAAAAATGGAGCTGGAGGAATCAGGCTTCTAGACTTCAGCCTATACTACAAAGCTGCAGTCATCAAAATAGTATGGTACTAGCAAAAAACCAGGAATATAGATCAATGATACACAATAGAAAGCCCAGAATTAAACCCATGCACCTATGGTCAGCTAATCTATGACAAAGGAGGCAAGAATATACAATGGAGGAAAGACAGTCCCTTCAATAAGTGGTGCTTGAAAAACTGGACAGCTGCATGTAAAAGAATGAAATTAGAACAATCTCTAATACCATACACAAAAGCAAACTCAAAATGGATTAAAGACCTAAATATAAGGCCAGATGTTATAAAACTCTTGGAGGAAAACAGGCTGAACACTCTCTGTCACAATATTTTCTCAGATCCACCTCCTAGAGTAATGACAATAAGAACAAAAATAAACAAATGGGACCTAATTAAACTTAAAATTTTTTGCACAGCAAAGGAAACCCTAAACTAAACAACCTGCAGAATGGGAGAAAACATTTGCAAATGAAGAGACTGACAGGGATTAATCTCCAAAAGACACTTTCTGCAGCTCCAAAAAAAAAAAAAAAGCCTCCATCAAAAAATGGGCAGAAAATCTGGACAATTCTCCAGAGAAAACATGAAGACAGCCAAAATGCACATGAAAAGATAGATGTTCAACATAACTAATTATTAGAGAAATGCAAATCAAAATTAATATGAGGTACCACCTTACACTAGCCAGAATGGCCATCATCAAAAAGACTACAAACAATAAATGCTGAAGAAGGTGTGGGGAAAAGGGAACCTTCTCTCATTGTTGGTGGCAACTACCATGGAAAACATTACGGCAATTCCTCAAAAAGCTAAAAATACATTTACCATATGACATAGCAATCCCATTCCTGGGCATCTATCTGAAGAAAATCATGGCTCAAAGAGATACATGTACCACAATGTTCACTGCAGCACTATATACAATAGCCAAGACATAGAAGAACCTAAATGTCCATGGACAGAAGAATAAAGATGTGGTACATATACACACTGGAATATTACTCAGCCATAAAAAAGGATGAAATAATGGCATTTGTAGCAACATGGATGGACCTAGAAATTATCACGCTATGTGAAGTTAGACAGTGAGACACAAACATCATACACTATCACTTTGTGGAATTTAAAAAAGATACAAGTGAACTTCTTTGCAGAACAGAAACTGACTCTCAGACTTTGAAAAACTTACAGTTACCAAAGCGGACAGATTGCAGGTGAGGGATGGACTGGGGGTTTGGGATGTAAATGTTCTAAAATTAGGTTGTGATGATGGTTGTACAACTATAAATACAATTAAATTCACTGAATTGGAAAAAGATTTCTCATGGATCATATAACCAATGGAGGTATACTTTCCTGTAAGAATAAATCTCAGTTTCATCATCAAATTAAATGGGGACAAAAGGATTGTCTCAGCTATCTGGTGAGAGTAGGTGGAGGGAAGGAAGGTTGTGAGAATTGACTAATACATTGGCAGAGTGATGGAAGGCACACATTTACAACTTGGAACAGACACAAACATCTCCTTAGGCATTACCTAAGTTATGCAGAATTAGTTACTACCCTCTGCCATTAACTGATGGTGTGGTCTTCGACAAGTCCCTTTATTTCATGGGCAAAGTGCATCCTAGATGAGGTGTTCTCTGAGTCCCCAACACCTATATTTCTATTATGCCCAGTAACTAGGGGAGGTGTTTTTTCTTTTCTTTACCAAACTGCTATAATGAACATCTATACTATTTAATGTTAACTATTTTTGTAAGCCTCTCAAGTCATCCTGCCTCTTTCCACTCTGATAGTTTCAGGTAAAACCAAGAAGGTCATCACTGAATAAAACAATTGTAAAAGATATGCTAAAGCTTTGTGTGCTTGAATTTTTCAGCTCTTTAGCTGGAAGTAATAAAATAATGAATCTTATTGGGATTCTGTTCCAGATCAGTCCTGTTCCAAAGCAATTATTGTTTTGGCTTTCTTCTGTTTTTCCAAAGAGAAGTATGCTGAGCTCCCACACTTTCAAAATGACCATTTTTTTCCCCACACTATGGAAAGTTTATGGAATTTTCTATCTCTGATCTATTGTTGTTTTCCCATGGCATATTTATGTCTCGAAGCTACCTTACCTAATGCTCATTACATTTTATGATTTCTGTTTACTTCTTTCAAATGCCTTCCCTTTTTTTTGGCCATACCTCCTGCATGTGGAGATTCCAGGGCCAGGGATTGAACCTGAGCCACAGCAGTGACAATGCTGAATCCTTAACCACTAGGCCACCAAGGAACTCCCAAATGGGTTTTAATACAGTTTTTAGTTAGCTGAACTTTGTTCCATCTTTTTTTCCATCTTTGCACAAGTTGATTATTTCTTTATTCTACTGGAAACAAAGCAGTACTAGGTAATAATGTTAGGCAACTATATCAAAGGAGCCATGTAACAATTTCCCACTAAAGGCTAAATAGTAAACACTTGATAAAGGCAGTAGTAATCTTTTTTTTTTTTTTTTCTTATTAGGACCACACCCATGGCATATGGAGGTTCCTAGGCTAGGGGTTGAATCGGAGCTGCAACTGCTGAACTATGCCACAACCACATCAATGTCAGATCTGAGCTATGTCTGCAACCTACGCCATAGCTCATGGCAACACCGGATGCTTAGCCCGCTGAGCAAGGCCAGGGAAAAAACCCACAGCCTCACGGTTACTAGTCGGATTCATCTCTGCTGTGCTACAACTGGAACGCTGCCGTAATAATCCTTTTGTTTTGTTCTGACCTAACAAATGTTTTTATTTTCCCGTATCCTTCTATTCAATTATATTTATCACACAATGTTAAAAGTAAGTGATTCTAAGTTCCTTCTGCTATTGGAGGTGTGAATGAGAAATATTACCTGCCATGCCAGCAAACAAAGGATGTTGGGCCATCAAGCCACTATAGTCACTTGAGGGTCAGCCCAGAGGGAATGCAAGATGAAGACAAAGGGCCTGGCCAATGCCAAGCCTTCAGCCACTGCAGCCACCCACAGCGGTGCACCCTGAGGGGACTTAGGATGGGAAAGAACAGGATACTGGCCCTAGATTACTAAAGTGCATATCAGAGGAATGATTTCAGTGAGCCCAGATTCTTGCATCTTCTCCTACACAGGAAAGTAATAAATTCATTAACTTGAGGTATCTCGTTTTCTTTAATTAACAGTGGTAATCTTTTAATGTTTGGACTACCTGGTCTTTGTTGCAAAACCCCCTAAATATCATGGCTATTCCCATACCTCTTCCAAGCAGTCCCTCAGACCTATTCTGAGAGGCTACTTCCTGGGCTTCAAGTCCTCAGAAAGTACTCTAAATAAAACATAATTCTCAACTTTTAGTTGTGTTTTTTTTTTTTTTTTTTTTTTTTTTTCCAGTTGACAGAGGGAATTGATGTATGACTGCACAAACGATTCTACATTTTGCAAGCTGGGATAAATCCTCAAGTGCTTTTCTTCTTGAGCCAGGACTCATTCATCCTTAAAGCTTATTATGAGTTTTTTGTGTATCTTTGTATGAATTAGGATTCTATGCTTCGAATAACTCAAAGTAGCTTAAATAATAAAGAGAAATATCACCTTATGTAACAGAAAAGTCCAGAGGTAATTGGCTTTAGGTTAAGGTTTTGAAGTAGGAGACAGATGGGTCCCAGGCTGAGCAATGTAACCTGTTCCCCGTGGACAGATAACTTCAAGATAAAGATAATGGCAGGAGAAAGGAGGATCTGTGCGCTGCTTGAGATAGAGACCATCCTGAAAGACTTAAATATACGACAGGACACCATCAAACTCCTAGAAGAAAACATAGGCAAAACACTCTCTGACATCAACATCATGAATATTTTCTCAGGTCAGTCTCCCAAAGCAATAGAAATTAGAGCAAAAATAAACCCATGGGACCTCATCAAACTGAAAAGCTTTTGCACAGCAAAGGAAACCCAAAAGAAAACAAAAAGACAACTTACAGAATGGGAGAAAATAGTTTCAAATGATGCAACTGACAAGGGCTTAATCTCTAGAATATACAAGCAACTTATACAACTCAACAGCAAAAAAACCAATCAATCAATGGAAAAATGGGCAAAAGACCTGGGTAGACATTTCTCCAAAGAAGATATACAGATGGCCAACAAACACATGAAAAAATGCTCAACATCGCTGATTATAAGAGAAATGCAAATCAAAACTACCATGAGATACCACCTCACACCAGTCAGAATGGCCATCATTAATAAATCCACAAATAACAAGTGCTGGAGGGGCTGTGGAGAAAAGGGAACCCTCCTGCACTGTTGGTGGGAATGTAAACTGGTACAGCCACTATGGAGAACAGTTTGGAGATACCTTAGAAATCTATACATAGAACTTCCATATGACCCCGCAATCCCACTCTTGGGCATCTATCCGGACAAAGCTCTACTTAAAAGAGACACATGCACCCGCATGTTCATTGCAGCACTATTCACAATAGCCAGGACATGGAAACAATCCAAATGTCCATCGACAGAGGATTGGATTCGGAAGATGTGGTATATATACACGATGGAATACTACTCAGCCATAAAAAAGGATGACATAATGCCATTTGCAGCAACATGGATGGAACTAGAGAATCTCATCCTGAGTGAAATGAGCCAGAAAGACAAAGACAAATACCATATGACATCACTTATAACTGGAATCTAATATCCAGCACAAATGAACATCTCCTCAGAAAAGAAAATCAATCATGGACTTGGAGAAGAGACTTGTGGTTGCCTGATGGGAGGGGGAGGGAGTGGGAGGGATCGGGAGCTTGGGCTTATCAGACACAACTTAGAATAGATTTACAAGGAGATCCCGCTGAATAGCATTGAGAACTATGTCTAGATACTCATGTTGCAACAGAAGAAATGGTGGGGGAAAAACTGTAATTGTAACGTATACATGTAAGGATAACCTGACCCCCTTGCTGTACAGTGGGAAAATAAAATTAAAAAAAAAAAAAAAAAAAAAAAAAAAAAAAAGAGATAGAGACCATCTATTTCTCATTCTTGAGGTCAAGGAAACCCCTGAAACGAAAAGGTTCCTTGGGGGTCAGAGAAAGGAGGGGCACCAGACCATAGTACATCCTGTCAACTTCCCAGAAACCCTGGTGGTAGAATCTATCCTGGCTAAAAGACGGGAGGGCCCTCAGTCAGGCCAAATATGGGCTCAAGGACAGACTGAGCAAGATGATTGGCCAGAGGAAGCCTGGAAGGACATCCCCCATACAAGGAATTTAAAGGACCTTCAAACCATGTGTTGCTCTCTTCCTTTCTTGCTCTTTCTCTCTGCAACACCCCACCCCTACTGCCACAAGCCTGCCTGTGCTTTCATCACATGTATCATCTCTCTTAATAACACTTATTTTGCCTCACCACCCTCAGTCTCTTTGCTGAATTCTTTCTTCAAAGGGACAAGTCCTGGAGACCTAGGTCAAATGCTTAGTGTTCAGTGTTCTCACTCCACGGCCACCAGAGAACATTTTGGTCCTACGAACAATGTCATGAGGAGAAAAGGATTTTACAACGTGCCAGAACATTCAGGGAAAATAACTAGGTTAGTTTCCAGATTTTACGAGTTTTTTTTTTTTTTTTTTTTTGTAATGGTAAGCTTTTTGAAGATTGTAAGGTATTGTGATTTCTTTTCTTACTCTAAATAATTTTGTATTCATAATTTTTATTCTCTAAAGCGGTGTCTGCAAACTATAAATTTCAAGCTTCGCAAAACTTGGATCTGTCCCTGCTGAAGAGAAGGTAGAAGGCTGCTCTCAGAACAACATATTTTATGAAAAAGAGAGTAAAAGGACATCGAATAACAAAAACATGACCAATAAGCTTTTAAACTTGTTTTCAAATTTCTTAGCTTTCAATTCTGCTTATTTGAGTCTGATAATTTTTTTTTCTTTTTATAGCTGCTCCTACAGTATACAGAAGTTTCCAGGCTAGAAGTCAAATTGGAGCTGCAGCTGTGGACTACACCACAGCCACAGCCATGCCAGATTGGAGCCTCACCTGTGGCCTATGCTGTAGCTTGAGACAATGTCAGATCCTTAACCCACTGAATGAGGCCATGAATGGAACCCTCATCCTCATGGACACTACGTCAAATTCTTAACTCACTGAGTGACAATGGGAACTCCTGATAATATTTTTATTTGTAATGAAGCTATTTCAAAGTAGGGACTATGTGTTATTGTCCATCTGTGCCTCCAGTGATCAGCAAAGTAATTTGTATATAAAAAAAACCCATATTGACTTACTAATGCTTCTTTCCAGTACACTTTCTTCTATTGTTTAATAATCTTTTTTGGCTTATAAAAGCATTCTTTTTTTGGGGGGGGGGGCTGCAGAAGTTCCTGGGCCAGGGATTGAACCTGAGCCACAGCAGTGACCCAAGCTGCTGTAGTGACAACACTGGATCCTTAACCCAGTGTGCCACAAGTGAACTCCTTCTTTCCAGTACTCTGATTCCAAAATGATTATACTTTCTTTTTATTTGGACATACACAAAGGTCCAAGCCCCATAGCTTAAGCTAGGAGTTAAATTATTAACTCAAAGGATCCTATATAGAAATACTATTATGGCAATAGTAAAACATGTTTTATAGAACAACACAATGACCTAAGCATTGCTCATGGACTTATTTCAAATATTTATCTATTGCCTATGTCCCCCGTATTTGTTGAAATAGAACTTTTATTTATTTATTTATTTATTTATTTATTTTTTGTCTTTTTGCCATTTCTTGGGCTGCTCTAGGCTAGGCATGTGGAGGTTCCCAGGCTAGGGTCGAATCGGAGCTGTAGCTGCCGGCCTACACCAGAGCCACAGCAACACAGGATCCGAGCCGTGTCTGCAACCTACACCACAGCTCACGGCAACGCCGGATCCTCAACCCACTGAGCAAGGCCAGGGATGGAACCTGCAACCTCATGGTTCCTAGTCGGATTCGTTAACCACTGAGCCACAACGGGAACTCCTGAAATAGAACTTTTAACTAAAATGAAAAATCTTGCCTGATGTAAAGTAAGATTGGTATTAAGAAGTATTAAATGTAACTCAGTGTTTTCTAGCACCCTTGAAAAGTATACATTTATTTTAGTAGTTGCTCTACAAAAATGCATTTTAGGAAAGAATTAATGTGAAGCTACTTAGGAGAGAAACATTTGAATTGTACTTCTTACCCTGACCTTTCCAGAAAAGATTTTGGATTCTTGAGTTTTGTTGCTAACTGAAATTCACTCTCACTGAGAAAGCTTGTGAGAATCAATTTGGTCAAGTTTGTAGAGATTGTAGTCATGGGTAGGGAGAGGAGAAGCTCTCACTCCTGCAGAATCTGTGGCTTCTTCTAGAACTTCTTCACTTGTCAGTTATGGGTGACACTTTGACACATTATTAAGCAATCACAGTTTGGGCTTCTTGGGGTCTACTTGGAACAAATCCCAAACAAACATGCATTTATCTTTTGTACTTTGCTGTGTGCTAAGTCATCTCTCTCAGCACAACATATTCATTTGTGAAAACCAGGGTGTCGTTTCAGAACAATCTTTGAGGTCTAAGCACTTGTGACATTCTGTTATTCTAGGATCCTACTCTATATATTCCCTGGCAAATGTTGAAAGGCTTGATTAACATGGGAAGTAGTTCCCTGAAACTCTGGAATCTTCTTCAACTTATTGTAAATATACTGACTTTAAGCTTTTCTGGGAAATTTCTGGGAATGAGTAATATTTTCCAATATTTCTTAGAAGGGAGGAGATGTCTCTTTCCCCTCAGTGGTTATACCACCCCGCCTCAGAAATCATCTTGGATTTGACATATTTATAGAAATGGTTGGAAGGCTTCAGAATCACCTGAAGGTTTACCAAACCCAGCTAGTATAGGGCACAGTGAGAGTGTGCATTTATAACAAGTCCCCAAGTGATGCTGCTGGTGCTGTTTCACAACCAAATGCAGAGAACAATCTTTTATAGCATTCACCCATTTAGTCAATCCTTCACTTGAAGGATGGAGGACATTTAGTGTCTGTCCTCATGTAGGATGAGGTCTAGATATTCTTGTCCCTAAAGACATCTCTTTTTTCCCTTCACTGCCCCCCATCAACTCAGGCTAGGAAACTCAAAGCTACAGTACCAGGCAGTCCAGCCAGATGGTGGGTGCACAATTTCCAATCTCTGGCATGAAGTACGGAGGGGGCCTAGACAATAATTTCTTCTTTTCACCAGTGGTTTGTATTGGGAGACTTCTTATTTAGGTAGACTAGAGCCAGGTGGCACTCCTGACCTTTCATTCAATTAATTCTATAGATTCTTGTTTAATTCCAAAATATGGCATTTCATCCACCTATTTATCTACCTGCCCAGCTATACAGCCATTTATCTAAACAATTCATAAGCACTCTAAAAAACTGAAAAGTAAATGTAAACATAAAATTAAAAGCATCAAAAATTCAATTAGGCCAAGAAAACCACTTCCAAACATTTTTTCCATAACTATAGAAACACAAGGAGTTTCCTGGTGGCTAATGGTTAAGGACTTGGCATTGTTACCACTATAGCTTGGGCTTGGGTCCAATCCCTGGCCCAGGAATTTCTGCATACCATGGGCATGACCAAAAAAAAAGAAACACAAATTACAAACATGAGATTATATTGCTGTGAAACATGCATTGCCATCCATTATGAATATCTTTCCATGTCAATAAATGTATATACTACACATGTAATTTTAATTTTAAAATGATATATTATTGATTATAAAAGTAACAACATCCTAGTATAAAAGCTTCACACAATCAGAAATATATAAAAAAAGAAAATCTTATCCTGATAAAAAAGAATGAAACTGGATGCATAACCCTTCCAGACTTCAGACTATACTACAAAACCACAGTCATCAAAACAGCATGGTATTGGCATACACACAAAAAACCAGACATATTGATCAATGCAACAGAATAGAGAACCCAGAAATAAACCCATGTACCTATGATCAATTAATCTACAACAAAGGATGCAAGAATATACAATGGATAAAAGACAGTCTCTTCAATAAGTGGTGTTGGGAAAGCTGGACAACCTCATGTAAATCAGTGAAAATATAACATTCCCATACATCATACACAAAAATAAACTCGAAATGGCATAAAGACTTTCATATAAGACATGACACCATAAAACTAGAAGAGAACATAGGCAGAACAGTCTCTGACATAAATTGAACTAATGTCTTCTTAGTCTCCCAAGACAACAGAAATAAAAGCAAAAATAAACAAGTAAAACTTAAAAGCTTTTGCACAGCAAAGAAAACCATCAACAAAATGAAAAAGTCAACTTAAAAATGGGAGAAAATATTTGCAAATTATGTGACTGTCAAGGTGTTAATAGCTAAAATATATAGCCCATATAATCCAATATTGAAAAAGGAAACAACCCAATCAAAAAATGGGCATAAAATCTAAGTAGACATTTCTCCAAGGAAGACATACAGATGGTCAAAAATCACATGAAAAGACACTCAATATCACTCATTATTAGAGAAATGCAAATCAATACTACAATGAGGTATCACTTCACACCAGTTAAAATGGCCATCATCAAAAGTCTACAAACAATAAATGCTGGTTAGAGTGCTGGGTAAAAGGGAACCCTCCTACACTATTGGTGGGAATGTAAACTGGCACAACCTCTACAAAAAACAGTATGGAAATTCCCTAAAAACTAAATATAGAACTATCATTTGATAGTAATCCCACTCCTGGGTATATATCCAGATGAAACTCTAATTATAAAAGATACATGCACCCCAATGTTCATTGTAGCACTATTTACAATAGTAAAGACATGGAAACAACCTAAATTTCCATCAACAAAGGAATGGATTAAGACGATATGGTGTGTGTATATATATACAGAGTCGAATATTATTCAGCCCTAAAAATAAGGAAATGTTGCCATTTGCAGCAACATGGATGGATCTAGAGAATATTATGCTTAGTGAAATAATAAGACAAAAACATGCAATATATCATTTATATGTTAATATAAAAAATAATACAAATGAATCTATATACAAAACAGAAACAGACTCACAGACATTTAAAACAAATTTATGGTTATAAAAGGGAGGAAGGGAGGGATAATTTAGGGGTATGGAAACTACTATACACAAAATAGATAAGCAACAAGGATTTACTTTATATCACAGGGAATTATATTCAATGTCTTGTAATAACCTATAATAGAATATAATCTTCGATAAAAATGACTGAATCACTATGCTGTAATATGAAACTAATGCAATATTTTAAATCAACTGTAAAAGAGAAAGTCTCATTTTCCCATACCAAAACATCATTTTCAATAGCTGTATTTTATTACATAGAAAACACCATAACTTAACCATTTCCAGGTGAACATTTAGGCTATAAGTTGCTTTCTCTTTTGCTTCTATTATAAGTAGCACTGTACTGAAAAATTTTGCATATAGACATTGGCACATTTCTATGGTTATTTCCTTATTTTAATGCTATTTTAATATCTTCATGTTTATGAGGGTAATATATGTTTATAAAATTTAGAAATAATAAAAACATTTTTATCTGAGGCAGTTGTGACCAGTATAAAACTGATTAACTGAAAAAGTTAGAAAAGAAGGAATAAAAAAAAAGAGAAGGAATTTTATGAAAGGTTAAGATGACTCTAATAATATTTAAATTGTTTCATAGCATAGAAAGAAACATAATTCAAATGAAGCCAAAATAACATTTATAAAAATATGCAACTATTACACAGGAAAATCATAGAGAGGTCTTATTTATGAGTATCAGTACAACAACAAAAATCCGACATAAATATTAGCAAACAGACTTCAGCAGCATATTAAAAGAATAATAACATTAACAATTAGGAATTTCAGGGATACAAGGACTATTCAATATTTGGAAATCTATTATTATGGTAAGATAAAATTAATATTTTTTTCCAACAGGTACTAAGAAGGCATTTGATAAAATTCAACATCCATTGTTGGTAAAGATGCAGTAAGTTAGCAACAGATGGATACTTTCTTAACAGGGTCAATCACATCTGTCTCAACCTAAAAGCCAGCATTGAGCATTATGGAGAAAGAGCACACATTTCATTAAAATTAAAAGTAGGGCAAATATGTCTAGTAACACTGCAATTATTTAACATTATTCTGTAGGTACTAGCTAATTCAATTAGATAAAAGAGAGAAACTAGAAGTATATACGTATTTTTTAAAAAAACAGTTAACATAATCACTACTTGGAGATGAAGTATGCTCTACACAAAGTCCAAGATAGTGACATGAAAAATGATGTCAAACAATATGGGAAGAAATTTGGCTTGCTATAAAACAAACAAACAAAAAAACCTGACAGAAATAAACAGTCTTTTAAATAAAAAACAATAATCAGTTAGAGGATGTAATGGAAGACTCTATTTACACTGTAACTGAAAAAGTAAATTAAACTTATAATAAATATTGAAGTTCTTTTGGGGGGGGGGCATGCCTACAGCATGTGGAAATTCCCCAGCCAGGGATCAAATCCACACCACAGCAGTAACCAGAGCCACAGAAGTGACAACACTGGACTCTTAACTCACTGAGCCACAAGGGAACTCCTTGAAGTTCTAATTAAAGAAAAATTTAAAACACTACTGACAGATACATAAGAGAAGTGGACAAATGAAAAGGCATGTTCTGCTTTTGAGTAAAAAGACACAACATTGCATATAAATCAATGAAACTAGAACACACCCTCATACCATACACAAGAATAAACTGAAAATGGCTTAAAGACTTAAACTTGAGATATGATACCATAAAACTCCTAGAAGAGAACACAGGCAAAACATTCTCTGACATAAACTGTACAAATGTTTTTGTAGGTCAGTCTCCAAAGGTAATAGAAACAAAAACAAAAATAAACAAATGGGACTTAATCAAACCTAAAAGCTTTTGCACAGCAAAGGAAACCATAAAAAAAAAAATGAAAAAGACAACCTAGGGGATGTGAAAAAACAGTTGCAAACAATGCAATCAATAATGGTTTAATGTCCCAAAATATACAAACAACTCAATAACACAAAACAAACAACCCAGTCAAAAAATGGGCAGAAGAGCTAGATAGAGATTTCTTCAAAGTAGACATATGGATGACCAATAGGCACATGAAAAGATGCTCAACATCACTAATTATTAGAGAAATGCAAATCAAAATCACAATGAGGTACCACTTCATACCGGTCAGAATGGCCACCATTAGTAAGTCTACAAATAACAAATGCTGGAGAGGGTGTGGAGAAAAGGGAACCCTCCTGCAATTGTTGGTGGGAATGCAAATTGTTACAACCACTATGGAGGAAAGTATGGCGGTACTGCAGAAAACTAAATATGGAACGACCATATGATATAGCAATCCCACTCCTGGGCATATATCTGGTAAAAACTACAATTTGAAAAGATACACACACCTGTATGTTCACAGCAATACCATTCACAAGAGCCAAGACATGGAAATAACCTAAATGTCCATGAACAGATGAATGGATTGAGAAGATGTGGTACATATATACAGTGGAATACTACTCAGCCATAAAAAGAACAATACCATTTTCAGCAACATGGATGCAACTAGAGATTCTCATACTAAGTGAAGTCAAAAAGAGACAGACAAATACCATATGATATCACTTACATGTGGAATCTAAAAAATGACACAAATGAATCTCTAGAACAGCAACAGACTCATAGACATAGAGACGAGACTTTTGGTTGCCAACGTGTAGGGAGTGGGATGGACTGGGAGTTTGGGGGTAGTAGATTGAAACTACTAACATTTAGAGTAGATAACCAATGAGATCCTGCTATATAGCACAGGGAACTATATCCAATCACTTCTGATAGAACATATTGGAAGATAATAGGAGAAAAAGAATGTGTGTATGTGAGTGTGTGTGCATGACTGAGTTACTTTGTTATACAGCAGAAATTGAAAAAAACACTGTAAATCAACTATAATTTAATTTTTAAAATTTTAAAAAGATACACACACCCCTATGTTCTTTGCAGCATTATTCACAATAGCCAAGACATGGAAACAACCCAAATGTCCATTGACAGAGGAATGGATTAAAAATATGTGGTACATATATACAGTGGAATACCACTCAGCCATAAAAAAATAAAATAATGCTATTTGCAGCAACATGGATATGACTAGAGATTATCATACTAAGTGAAGAGAAAGAATGTGTGTGTGTATATGTATAACTGGGTCACTTTGTTATACAATAGAAATTGGCACAATATTGTAAATCAATAATAAAAATGTACATTAAAAAAGACAATATCATACTGATGTCAACTTTCCTTACTTTAAGGCAATCTCAGTAAAAACAGTGTAAGGAATTTTTTTGAGACCAATTACAATGCCTCTCAAGTCAATATGTGAAGTAAATGGGCAAGAAGAGCCAGGATAATTATTTTAAAAAGAGAGGGAAACCAACCCAGACATTAAAACATTGTAAAGTCATAACAATTTTTCTTGCATGTGTGTCTTTTTAGGGCCACACCCATGGCATATGGAAGTTCCCAGGCTAGGGGTCCAATCAGAGCTGCAGATGCTGGCCTATGCCACAGCTACAGCAATGCCAGATTCGAGCCACATCTGTAACCTACACCACAGCTCACAGCAAGGGCAGATCCTTAACCCACTGAGCCAGGCCAGGGATTGAACCTGCACCCTCATGGATACTAGTTGGGTTGGTAACCTGCTGAGCGACAACAGGAACTCCAACAATTTAGGAAGTACGGTGTTGACATGTGATAGGCAGCTCAATGGACTAGAGTGGAAAGTCCTGGAACGATCCCCAAAACTTATATATGACATAGTATATGGCACTTGCTGTTGTTCTGCTACATGATAAAGGTACATTTAAACAAGAAGAGAAAAAATAAATTATTCAGTCAATGGCACTGGAACAAACTGGGTGACTGTCTGGAAATAAACTAAGTTAGATCCATACTTCATAGCTTACACCAAATAAATTTCAGATGGGTCAAAGACTTAAATATAAGAAGTAAAGAGAAGTAGGAAAAAGTATGGAGACATTTTCATCTTGGAGTAGGGGGGAAGTTTTCTATGTATGATGAAATCTGGAAGAATTTTTTAAAAGTTTGATAAATTGAGCTACATAAAAATGAAAAAGTTCAATATAACAAAAATTACCATTAAAAAAGTCAAAATTCAAACGACAAACTGGGGGTAAGTTTGCTAGTTTTATCATATATAAAGATTTTTATTTCTCTGTTATAGTAAAGACATACAAATGAGTAAGAAAAATACCTACGACTACAAAAGGATGTGAACTGTTGCAGGAAGACACAAAAGGCTCTTAAATATATGAAACGATACTCTATCTCACTCATAATAGGGAAATGCAAAAAAAAAAAGAAAAACTGTAAAGAATTAACATTTCATATGTCAATTTGGCAAATCTCATAAGTTTGCTAACACACTGTGTTGGCAAGATAAAAATAAACGTTATATTACACCTACTGAATGGAGTGTAAATTGGCACAGAGACTATGAAGAGCAATTTGGTAATACCAATCAAGATTATAGATACAAATACACTTCCACCCAGGAATCATTCTAGGAATTTAGCCAACAGGTATCTCTCATATGTGCAAATGACATATGTGTGAAGTTATTCATTATAGTGCAACTTGTAGTTGTGAAAAATTGGAAACAATCTAAATGTTCAGCAAGAGAAGTTTGGTTAAATGAATCACAGTATATTCATACAACAGAAAAACATTGTGCAACTATTTTAAAAAGATGTAGTGACTTAGATTAGTTTTCAAGATAATGTATGGGGAGTTCCCATTGTGGTTCAGTAGTTAATGAACCCTACTAGTATCCATGAGGATGCGGGTTCTACCCCTCACCTTGCTCAGTGGATTAAGGATCCAGTGTTGCCATGAGCTGTGGTGTAGGTCACAGACTCAGCCCGGATCCTGCATTTCTGTGACTGTGGTGTAGGCCAGCAGCTGTATTCCTGATAAGACCCCTTGATCTGACCTGGGAACTTCCCTATGCCACAGGCACAGCCCTAAAAAAAAAAAAAAAAAAGATAATGTATGGCAGGGTGCAGAACCATTTGAGTGAAGAAAGTAAGGAAACTAATAGAAATATATTTATTTTTGCTTATTTATGCATAAAATCTTTCTGAATGGATCCCCAGTATCTTAGGTTAGTCTGCAACTAGACTAGATGCCATCAAGTAGCTAGCTTAAATAATAGAAATTAATTTTCTCAGAATTCTGGAAAGTGGAAGTCTGGGGTCAGGTTGTTAGTATGGTCAGGTTTTGGTGAGGGCTCTCTTCCTGGCTGTAGATGGCTCCCTTCTCACTGTGTGCTCACATGACCGAGAGAGTAACCTCTCTGATGTCTCCTCTAATGAGGGCACTAATCCCATTATGAGGGCTCTACTCTCATGACCTCATCAAAATCTAATTACCTTCGAAGGGCTCTATCTTTAGATACTATCACATTAGGGGATGGAGGTAGGGATTAAGCCTTCAACATATGAACTTGAGGGGGACACAATTCAATCCCTAGCACTAATAGCAGTTGTCTCTGGGCCCAAGGAGAGAAAGAGGAGGTAGGAGATGGGACTGTAAAGGTGATTTTTTACTATTTGCTCTCTGTACCTCTGTATTTCTTCAACACCAACTGGATGTGCCAAAATTCCATTCAATTCTGACCTTACCTACCTGGAGTTGGTGTCAGATCCCACAAGTTAAGGTCTCAGTCCCACAAGGCTTCCCCCACTTCAGATACCAATTTTGAGTTCTGGGCTACCAGTACTTCTGACCAGCCAGCTAAAATTGGAGGTGCCCACAACTCCCTTCTCAGGTATCATAATTTGCTAAAATGGCTCACAGAACTCAAGAAAACATTTACTGGTTTAGTATAAAAGATGCAAATAAAGAGCCAAATGAAGAGGCAGATAGGCAAGATCCAGAAGGGCCCCAAATGCAAGAGCATCTGTCTCTGTGGGAGTCCTCCATCCTCCCAGTGCCTGGCTGTGCTCACCAGCTCTCCAAACCTTGTTTGGGGATTTTTATGGAGGTTTCATTGCAAGGGTATAACTGTATCAAATCACTGGCCATTGATGATCCGCTCCCCAGGGGTTGGGTGGGGTGGGGTTGAAAGGTTCAACCCTCAAATCAAGGCTTCGTCTTTCTGGAAACCCAAAACTGAAGCTATCCAGAGGCCCTCGAAGAGTCACCTAATTAGCGTGAACTCAGAAATGGATGAAAGGGGATTGCTACACATAACAAAAGACATGCTGTTACTCAGAAAATTCCAAGGGTTTTAGGAGCTCGTGCCAAAAAAGGCATGGAGTGGGACACGAAGAGTAAATATATATTTCCTACACTGTCACAGTACCTTTTGAATTCTGATCTATGTTTACACACACACACAAATTAAAGTATTCAAACATTAGAGAAAAATGTTCAAAACCCTGGGTTAACCAAGTTCACATAACTTGTTAGGGTGAGACCTGGGCCTCAGATTTTCTTACTTCTATTTAAAGATTCTTTACAATGTGTCATGATTATTTTTTCATCTCTTTGAAAATGTTTGCTGATTTGGGGACTTCAGATTCCCAAAAGATTTCTAATTTTCATATTTTAAAAAGGTGAATCCTCCAGACTTGGGATTTAGGGCACTTGTGGAACCTTGACATTAATGTAGTTTTTCTCCAATGATCAGTGCAAGACATCGTATGCAGAGAGACAGCTATTTATATCATGCATATTGAGAAAGAGCTGGAAACCATTCCATCCAAAATTCCTCTCTACTAGTCTGTTCAAAGACCTGAAAGAAATCCTGTTATTGTAAACCTCTCAAGTGAAATGCAAATATTTCTAGGAGAGGCACTCTCATGCTCTGAACAACCATTATTAACTTCTGAAAAAATGAATTTATTAGGTTCCTACTTCCAGGTCAGATTTCAAGGGTATGCTCCTACAGAAATTACATAAAGATAGTAAATTTCGGTAAAAAAGAAACTTGTAAGGATCCGTTTTATCATCTGTAAATTGAATGGGCTGGACCAGCATGTCCTCAAATTTCCTTCCTTCCAGGCTCTGCTGTAGCTAAGAGGTTTTTCTTTTTTCTTTTCTTTTCTTTTTTTTTTTTTTTGTCTTTTTTAGGGCCACACTTGCAGCATATGGAGGTTCCCAGGCTAGGGGTCTAATCAGAGCTACAGCTGCCAGTCTATGCCATAGCAACGTGGGATCTGAACCACCTCTGTGACCTACACCACAGCTCACAGCAGCACCAGATCCATAACCCACTGAGGGAGGCCAGGGATTGAACCCCCAACTCATGGTTCCTAGTTGGATTTGTTAACCACTGAGCCATGACGGGAATGCTCTCTTTTTTTTTTTTTTTTTTTTTTGTCTTAGCTAAGACATTTTTCAAATACTTTATCTCACTTGTCCAATAGAAAAACTAGGATGTATGGGAAAGGGAGGGCAGTTGTTTTTCTTACTTGTCAGATGAGGAAACTGAGGCTCAAAAGAATTGAGTCTCTTGTCCAAGATCATCATCCAAGGAACTTGTTTCACAGGATCACTTAACACCAGGTTCAGTGACCTTTCCACTGCATCATACTCATTCCTTCATCTACTGAGCATCTACCACAAGGTGTGGGGCAGAGATGCAAAAGCAAAAAGATGAGGCTCCTGCCCTCTTGGAGCTGGCAGCCATTGGAGAAGATAAGTACTTAGCTACATTGTCAGTTCCCTGCTGGAGAGACAGAAGGGAGGACGGAGAGCTGGGAGTGGGAATCAGAAAAAACTTAACAGGAGAGGCAAGTGGCTCAAGGTGAACTAGGAAGATAAGTAGGCACTAGGTGTAAAGAGAGGGCCAGCACCCTCAGGAGAAAAAACTTCATCCTTGCAGTAGGACACTTAGGGCACTCCATCAGTTGTCTGCAGCAGACTGGCAGACAGAAACTTTGGGGCAGAGGTGCCTTTTAACCTCTCTGGATAACATCATTTGTCGTTGCCTTATTCAGGTTGGTGCCAGATAGTTGGGGTCATAGGCTGCTTCTAACTGGTGGCTCTGCCATCCCCTTGTGGTTCTTTATTTAAGGAGTTATATTACTACACAATGGAATACTACTCAGCCATAAAAAGAACAAAATAATGCCATTTGCAGAATCATGGATGGAACTAGAGACTGTCATACTAAGTGAAGTAAGTCAGAAAGAGAAAGACAAATACCATAGGATATCGCTTATATGTGGAATCTAATATAGGGCACAAATGAAACTTTCCACAGAAAAGAAAATCATGGACATGGAGAACAGACTTGTGGTTGCCAAGGGGGAGGGGGAGGGAGTGGGATGAATTGGGAATTTGGGGTTAATAGATGCAAACTATTGCCTTTGGAATGGATAAGCAATGAGATCCTGCTGTATAGAACTGGGAACTATGTCTAGTCACTTATGGTGGAGCAGGATAATGTGACAAAAAAGAATTTATACATGCATGTGTAACTGGATCACCTTGCTATACAGTAGAAAATTGACAGAACACTGTAAACCAGCTATAATGGCAAAAATAAAAATTATTATTAAAAAGGGGGTTATATTATGAAAGGAGATGGAAAGTGGTGACATGTAACAGACAATGCCATAACTTCTTCGGTTGTTTCATGTTTAGTTTATTTCCCAGGTCATGGAGTAGGGTTTTCACAAGACTCAGTAACATACCAAAGTTACAGCGATGAAGGACAAGGGCAAGTTTTCATCCTTGCTTAAAAAAAGAAACCCATATGGCTACCACCTGAGCCAGATGGTGCTGTGGGTGAGGGCTCCCTGGAATGGGGACAAGTTGCTACCAGATGGTTTTCAGACACTTCATTGTGCAACCCTCCAATTAACATCCCAGCCCCGTAAGGAACACACTTTGGAAGCAGAATGAGGAAGTCTCTCTCTTCCCTTCCTCAGACTTGCTCCTTATTTTTTGATTACTTGGCTCAGTCTCACTCTGACATAGAGCAGCCTCCCAGGTGTCAGTGGTTCTCCTTCAGCTCATTTACAGACCCGTAAACACGCACAGGCAGACCTCTCGCACCTCACTCCTGAAGTGAGTGAAATCCATCTTCTGCTACACCTTTCACATTTCTAACACAAATACAACACTCAAGGTTCCTCAACGAAACTCTAATTCATTTCATGCTTATAAAAGAGACACAGGTTATTCCAAATCTTTTCCACATTCTACAAATTCTCTGCTCGTTTGCTTTTATGGTATGAGAGGAACATTGCATTCACCTGATTCTTTCTCAACCACACTGCATTTGTTGGTGGATCAATCCCTTTAAAGCTGCTCCAGGTAGATCCCATAGTGGGGGTGCAAGTGAAATGCACCAGAGAAAGACTGTGCTGTGTAGGGTGAGAGAAACTCGCACTGTTCCCAAAAGAGAGTGGGAAGGGAGGGTGAAGATGAAAAGGGGAAGGAGGAAAGAAAGGAGCCTGAGTGGCCATGCCACTATCTACCCAGATATCCATGCTTGTAACCTCAGTGACTTCTCTTCACATTTATGTGCCCTCCCCAGGCAGCCAGTGGCCAAAGCCTGCCATTCTTCCTTCTCTGCCATTTAAGAGAAATCTCCTTCATTCTCTTTCTACTATCACATCTTTAACGTGGATCCTCAACACTGGGCTCAGACTATAACAACTTGCGCCTGGCCAATTTATTAGCTTCTCAGCTGACCTTCCTCCAATCTCTGTCACATCCCCATTATCAGACCAATCTTCCTAAAACATATTTTGTTCACCACACTGGAAAAGCCTTCAGCGGCTCCCCACTGCCCTTTAATTAAAGCCTAAGAGTTTTAGCCTAGAATTCAAGGACCCAAGCATGCGGCCCTAACTTATCTTTTTGGCCTATCTTCATAGCATTAGCTTTTAGTAAGCACTTACCAAGAGCCAAGCGCGCTGTTAAAAGTTGCTAAATGTTATTCGTCCAGTCGGAATCCCTTTCCAGGAAAGGTGTGTGTCTCCTCTTTCGTGAGGTCCTGTCAGGCAGCCACTGATGAGAGCTGAACATGTGATGCAGTTCAGCCAATCAGAGCATTCTTCCACCCCAAGCCATAGGCCAGCCAATCAGAGCATTCCCTGTTTCCATAGGTCATCCAGTCAGAACGTCCTATGCTCCTCAATCTCCAAGCCCAGCTTTCTGAAATTTGACTGGTAGGTGCAGGAGAGAGTAGGTTTCTTTCTTCTGGGTTTGAAATCTACCTGGGGAAGCAGAGACGAGCAGAGAGGAGAGGAGATGGAGAATGAGAGAAGGAGGGGGACCCTGACGATATTTTGTCCTTCTGTCTCTCACCACACAGGAGCCTAGTTCTACATCCGGACTTTTCCCATAACGAGTCAAAAAGCCTGTTCCTTACTTAAGTTTGTTTGAGATAGGTTTGCTGTTGTTATTTACAACTGAAATGGCAACAAGGCACTTCACAGGATTTAACTCATTTGACCCTCATCATGGCCTCATAAAGTAGCACTGTCACTTTCAACCATTCTGATGGGGTAGCGACACCAGAGGGATGTGACTTGCCCGAGTTCTTGCAGCTTTTAACGCAGAGATAGCAGTTACAACCAGGTGTCATACTACAGAGCTTTTCCGATGCATTCCAAGGCACCTCAGGAACCTCCCCCACGCCCCGTATTTCCTGGGTGCTAGGAAGGAGGCTGGGCGCAGCAGACTCCTGCTCTCATCTCATCTGCTGCTGTGCTGCACACTGTAACCTCACACAGGTCCTGACTTTCCACATCTGGATCTTTACTCAGGCTGTTTTCACCACCTGAACAAGCTGCCAACCCCACCTCTGCCTGGTAATACTTCTCTGTCAAATCTGAAATCGTGTCAAATCCTTCTGGAAGCCTTCAAGCTTTCCCTACCCAGAAGCAATTACTCCCTCCTTTGAGTTTTAAAGACTTGGGGTTGAACACGGGGCCAAATGACTATCTTCCATCCAGGCCTTTTATTGCACAGTAACTTGTGGGCATTTCTTTTGGAGCTTAGAGGGACTGGTGGTTTGAGGTCACCAGATTTCCTTTCCAGTTGTTTTTACAACAACTCTGCAAAACACCACCCTTTTTGTAACAAGCCGTTCCAGAGTTGTGGTCATGAAGGATAGCTTTAGAGTAAGAGAGGGCTGGGTTGGAATCTGGCTGTGCAACTCTCAAGCTTAGGCAACCTTAACAGATTGCTTATTCTCTGGGAGTCTCTTTTTTCTTATCTGAATATGGGGATGAGAACAACATTGACCTTAGAGAGTTGTGAGAAGCAAATGAGATAACGACCTTAAGATCTTACTATAGTGTCCGGCTTATAGCATGTATCTTTTTCTCTCTATCTCTCTATCTATCTCTATCTACTGATCTATCGATCTATCGATCTATCTATCTATCTATCTATCTATCTATCTATCTATCTATCTAAGTTTTTATGTACGGGATCATACCTTTGACTTGTGTTGCCCACTCACACAGAGCAGACACAAGTAAAGCACATGTTTATTAAATGAAGGCCCCAGCCAATATCTACTCCCTTAAACCTTCTTCCAGGCTTCTGCAGCAATGGTCAATTGCAGTTGATTGAGGAAACTAAAAAGAATTGGAAGCAGCAGGTTGGGATGGAGGTGGTGGGAAGGAAGAAAGAAGATGGGGGGGGGTCAGAAAATAAAAGCCCCTTTTGGGAGTTCCCATTGTGGCTCAGTGGTAACCCGACAGGTATCCATGAGGATGAGGGTTCAATCCATGGTCTTGCTCAGTGGGTTAAGGATCTGGTGTTGCCGTGAGCTGAGGCATAGTTTGCAGACATGGCTTGAATCTGGTGTTGCTGTGGCTGTGGCACAGGCCAGCAGCTATAGCTCTGATTCAACCCCTAGCCTGGGAACTTCCATATGCCAAGGGTGTGGCCCTAGAAACACACACACACACACACACACACACACACACACAAGAAAGAAAAGCCCCTTTTAAGAAAGAGTATCATAAAAGCAGTGAAGGTAATCATGGTTAGCAAAAAACAGATTTTTGCTCATTAGACCAACCTTCAATTCATCCCTTACTTTATCTTCTTCAGTGGATTTCAGGTGAGGTAGCCAAGGACATAGGCTACACTATCTTTTGGACTTGTGCATTCTTGATTCAATCCTCCTTATATTGCTGCCAGAAGGGGGAGCCCTTCAAGGGCCCAAGAGGGTTGCCTAACATTATTATTATTTTTTTTGTGTGTGCGTGTCTTTTCAGGGCCACACCATGGTATATGGAGGTTCCCAGGCTAGAGGTCTAATCGGAGTTGTAGCCGCTTGCCTATGCCAGAGCCACAGCAATGTGAGATCCAAGCCGCATCTGTGACCTACATCACAGCTCACGGTGACACCGGATCCTTAACCCACTGAGCGAGGCCAGGGATTGAACCTGCAACCTCATGGTTCCTAGTCAGATTCCTTAACCACTGAGCCACGAGGGGAACTCCCTTGCCTAACATTCTTGACTAATACTCAGAAATGAATTGTCTGAGGAGACACATGTGCTGACAAAACAAAAGAATTTATTGGAAAGGGATGCTCAAGTGGAGAGCAGGAGGGTATGGGAACCCAGGAAAACTGCTCTGTCATGTGGGTTGCCATCTCAGGTTTTATGGTAATGGGGTTAGCTTTCTTGGTTGTCTCTAGCCAATCATCTTGCTTGTGTTCATTTTAGATTTGACTCACGGTCCTTCCTGGTTGCACATGTATTTCTCAGCCAAGATGGGTTTCATTGTGAAGGTTTCTGGGTGGTTAGAAGAACATATTATTGGCTGGCATCTCCTCCCTCCTTTTGGCCTCTCCCAAATTCTCTCAGGACCCCCTGTTGTGAGACAACACAAGCAAGTGCATGGCCAAGGTGAATGGTTTTAGTCAACAGTTTCCTAACACTATTAGTGGACACGAGGCAGCTGTGCTTCAGTGGTGACTGCAGCTTCCTGCAGCTCTGGGCTGCAGCTATGGTGGTGTGATCTTGAAACAAATATTCAAGTTGTAGCCCCTAACTCTTCCTCCAGCCCTTCTAACAATATTGAAAAGCATATAATCCTTTTTATTTTATCACTCTCTTCTTGAAATACCTAGAGAGGTTTCTGTTTTCAAGCATTAATTTCTGCTTAATACAGATAACATATTTAAAGCAAGCATATTAAAAATTTGTTTTTAGGAGTTCTGGTTGTGGTGCGGTGGAAACGAATCTGACTAGGAACCATGTGGTTGCATGTTCAGTCCTTGGCCTTGCTTAGTGGATTAGGGATCCAACATTGTCGTGAGCTGTGGTATAGGTTGCAGATCCAGCATTGCTGTGGTTGTGGTGTAGGTCGGCAGCAACAGCTCCAATTAAACCCCTAGCCTGGGAACTTTCATGTGTCGCAAGTGCAGACCTAAAATGCAAAAAAAAAAAAAAAGAATTCACTTAAAAATGTTAGTCAATTTAAAGTTCATTTAAAATATATTTATAAAATTATGATATATATCTATGGCAATTATTATGAAGATGATGATCACCAATGGCTAGATACTAAATTTGGGGAGACACTGATCTTGTTTAATACACTTAAGTGGGTAGGCACTATTGTTACCTTCAAGAGAAAACTTTGAGAGGTTAAATGACCTGCCTAGGGTCACATAGGTGGAAAATGATTGTTCTGACTCCACCTTTTTTAAAACTTAGAGAAGAGACTTGGAACTTCATTCAGTTGTCTTCAAGGATCAGACATCAAACAGCATCTGAGCTGTGTCCTGAAGAATTAATTGATTTGCCAGGTAAATGATGAGGTGGGGAGGGATTTCTAGGTTGAAGGAATAGCATGAGCAAAGAGGTGGTGGTGTGGGTGAGCATCCTTCATCACAGGATCCAACAGAGCCCTGCAATTCTGGAGCAAAAGGACAGGACTGGAAGTGAGGCTTGAGGTAAGCAGGAATCCAGTCCTGGGAGGCCTGGGAGGCCATTCTGAGGAGATGAAACTTAATTCTGAAAGCCAGGGGCTGATGGCATGACCTAGTTAACTGGGGATTTTAGAGCGGTCACTCTGGTATTCTGAGGCATGATGGACGAAGTTGTCCTGTAGAGACCTGGGATAAAGCTCTAGAACTATGGGAGAAGGATGGGCTGGAGGAGGCTGGAGGTGAATGATGAGAACCAAAACCATCTCCCTGTGTACGGTTGACAGTCCCCATCGGACATCATTTTACTATTTCTCTGTCTTCATTAACATGACTTCACTATTGCAGGAAACGCTTGCCAAGAAAGATAAAAGTTACAAATACCTCATGGGTCATTGAAGGAACTTCTCAACTGTATTAAAATGAACATCAAACTTTTTGTTATATATGGAAGTTCCCAGGCTAGGGGTGGAATTGGAGCTGCAGCTACCGGCCTATGCCACAGCCACAGCAACACCAGATCCGAGCTGCATCTGCGACCTACATCGCAGTTCATGGCAATGCTGGATCCCTGACCCACTGAGCAAGGCCAGGGATTGAACCTGCATCCCCATGGATACTAAGTTGGATTCCTTCCTGCTGTACCTGAAAGTCAAACTCTTTAGCTTTTCAGTAGTAAGCTTGAAATGACTACTTACTTCCCTGGACTTTTTAGACCCCTGCCCTCAAAATCCTTACTATCCAGCATTCTGCAATCCTGTACTCTTAATATCACGATACTTTTCCAACTCCATTCAAGCCCTTCTTGGAGAGGCCTGGCTGAAACCAGATTCTAAGTCTTCTTCTGCCTCTGCCCTGCCCTCTCTGGCTGCTTCAGGGACACACTGTGACACTGCTTAGCTTTACCAGCAGTTTGCGTGGTATTTTCTGGGTTGCAATGATGGAGAATCTCTTCAAGAGGGAACATATGGCAAGAAGAGAAGAAGCCCTAGGATAATAAATGCCAGGAATATCATCATTCAAAGGCAGTGGAGCTGCTACAGTATTTTTCTGACAGAGAATTCAATGTTAGAATAAATTTCATGTCGCTTCATTGACCCTGGAAATAGGGCTTTGAGAGACAGTGAGGAGGTAATTTGATCCAAGAGTCTTCAGATGGTTAGGACTCAGTGTTCTTTGCTTATTCCAGATACTATTGTCAGTTAAATGTTGTGAATAATTATATTTTCAACATCTTTATGGTGTTTTTGATGATAGGGAAAGGAATTTGTTATAATAAATTCATAAATAATTTTACTTTATAGTTTGTGATTTTTTTTAACTTGGTTTCAAATTTTTTGCTTCACTACGAATGAGGTCATAAAAATATTATTATTATTATTGTTATTTTTTTGCCTTTTCTAGGGCTGCTCCTGCAGCATATGGAGGTTCCCAGGCTAGGGGTCTAATCAGAGCTGTAGCTGCTGGCCTACACCACAGCCACAGCAACACCGGATCTTTAACCCACTGAGCGAGGCCAGGGATCGAACCCAAAACCTCACGGTTCCTAGTCGGATTGGTTAACCACTGAGCAACAACGGGAACTCCTATTATATTTTCTTCTAAAAATTTTAGCCTCTGGCTTTTCTTCTTTAGGTCTTAAAGTCGTTGCACCCAATTATTGGTTTGAGGTAAAGATCCAATTTTGCTTTTTTTCTATATAAGTAAAAAATTGTCCCAGCACCCTTTACTGAATATATCCCATCCTTTTTTTCTGCATTTATACCTCTGTCATCTATAAAGTTTCTATTTACATGCAGGTTTGTTCTGGGCTCTCTAAATCTGTTATATTAGATTATTTACTTTTCCCTATCCCCATGTCTCTTTATTACCATAGTTTTATGCAATCTGCCCCAATCTTCTACTACTGCTACTCCAAAATAGCTCTTATCAAAGTCACCATGATCTCCATGTTGCCAAATTAAGTGGTCAATTCCAATCCTTATTTTACTGAATCTCCACTTTAAAAAAAATAATTATTTTAAAAGATAAAATCATGACTCACATACAAATATAAAATGGACACGTCCATTATTTTACTTTACTCATTAATCAATGAAGGAACTAATAAGATATTATAATCAGTTCAAAGAAGAATTCAATAAAGCCCATGTATTACAACAATAAAGGGAGTTCCCGTCCTGGCACAGCGGAAATGAATCCGACTAGGAACCATGAGGTTGTGGGTTCGATCCCTGGCCTTACTCAGTGGGTTAAGGATCTGGCGTTGCTGTGAGCTGTGATGTGGGTCACAGATGTGGCTCGGATCCTGAGTTGCTGTGGCTGTGGCCTAGGCCAGCAGCTACAGCTCCGACTGGACCCCCAGCCTGGGAATCTTCATATGCCGTGGTTTCAGCCCCAGAAAAGGCAAAAAGACATAAATAAATAAATAAATAAAATAAAGAATGCTAGAAAAAAGTTATAAATAGACTCAGAACTAGCCTATTCACAGGCAAATTGCATTCTTACCAGTTCCACCAATGCAGTCGGTTGCATTCCACAATTCATTTCCATGGATAATAATCATTGCATTATTATCAGTTTTCAACTTAAAGAGTTATAAAATAACTCAAAGACAATGAAAGATGAAGACAACCCTAAGGGTATACGAGACAGACTTTTTTTGGCTCATTTCCAGGTCTTTCACAATTTTCAAGGTGTTTCAAGAAGGACAATATCTGTTTGTCCTTCTTGAAACATCTTCCCTGGCTTCTGTGCCACCTCGATCTCTTGATGTTCCTCTTACTTTGCTGCTTGCAATATCTCATCTTTTTGATCCTCCTCCTCTTCCCATTTTTCTCTAAGTGTTGGAGTGCCCCAGAGCTCTGCCCTCTCTTCTCTTTTTACACTCTCACTCAGTGGCATCATGTAGTCTAAGAACTGGCAAACTATAGTCCATAGGCCAAATCTTGCCTGCCACCTGTTTCTACAAATAAATTTTATTGGAACATAGTCATGCTCATTCATTCATATACTGTCTACACTTGGCGTCATACTACAATAGCAGACTTAAGTAAATGGTTGTGACAGGCTCCAACGTCATACCATTCCACATCTCTGAAACTGACTAATGTCTAAAGGTCTGATACTCAAGTATTGGCAAAGATGTGGAACAAATTAGAACTTTTAAACTCTCCTGGTTGGAAGACAAATTGGTATAATCACTTTGGAGAGCAATTTGGCAATATTTAATAAAGTTGATATACATGCCTTACAACACAACAACTCCATTCCTAGGTGCATACCTTAGAAAAACTCCAGTCTATGTACTTAGCGTTGATTATAGCAGTAGTGTTGTAGTAAAAATTTGAATGCAGTCTTCATGCCCATCAATTATAAAATGTTTAAGTAAATTGTTCTATGTTAGAACAACAGAGTACTAAATAGCAATGAAAAAGAAATGAACTAGAGCTACTCATATCAATATGCATGTATTTCCCAAACAAATCTGCAGAGGAAAAAATCAAGTTGCAGAATACATGCACATACCTAGATTTTTATGATAAAAAAATCTTTTTTTATCATACATTTTTTGTTAGATTTATCCTTAAGTATTTATATTTTTAGTGCTATTACAAATTATTTTAAAAATAATTTAATTTCCAAATTTTCATTGCTAGTGTATAGACATACAATTGATTGTTGTATTTTTCGTTTGTTTTTGTCTTTTTAGGGCTGCACCCATGGCATATGGAGGTTCCCAGGCTAGTGGTCCAATCGGAGCTGTAGCTGACTGCCCACACCATAGCCATAGCAATGCCAGATCCAAGCCAGGTCTGCAACCTACACCATAGCTCATGGCAACACAGGATCCTTAACCTACTGAGCAAGGCCAGGGATCAAACCCGTGGATGCTAGTCGTCTTCGCTAACCCCTGAGCCACGACGGGAACTCCTGACTGTTGTATATTAATCTTGTATCATACAACTTTGCCAAAGTCATTTATTCTAACAATTTTTTTGGGAGGGTAAACTCCTTCAGATTTTCTACATAGATTATCATATCATCTGGGAATACAGACAGTTTTACTTCTTTCTTTCCAATCTGAAGACTTTACTTTTTCTTGCCCGAACCCCCAGGACAAAGCTGAATAATGGTAGTGAGAGTGGGCATCCTTATCTTATTCCTGATCTTAGGGCAAGATAGTCTTTCAACATTAAGTATACTATTAGCTATAGGTGTTTTGTTGATGCCCTTCATCAGATTGAGGAAATTCCCTTCTGCGATACTGTGATATAATAAGAAATGCATATTCCATCTTCATTCTCAATTTCTGGCACAAAACTCCTAAACCCTGTTAAGTTCCTGAGTGACAGGGGTGATAGGAGAATTTTTGTTTTCATATTCGGTCTTAACTCCCTGACACACAATCTTCTAAGACCCTTAGAATCTCCAGAGTGATAAGGGTATCTTTCTGCTACAGCAATGAAATGACTTCTAGCTGGAGGACTTTAGATAGCTTCAAAACGGGGGCTGGTTTCCAGAAAGACCAAGGCAGGCCTTAGAGGGTTGGAACTTTCATTCCCCTATTCTGACCTCCAGGGAGGGGAGAGGAGCTGGAGATTGAGCTGATCACCCATAGCCGGTGATTCAATCAACCAAGCCTGTGTAGAGAGACCTCCATAAAACACCCTGAACTGTGGGATTGGGAGAACAAATGGGGTGCTGGAAAGGTGGCATGCCTTCTGTGCCCCTTCCCCTATACCCTGCCCTGTGAACCTCTTCATCTGTAGCCTTTATAATACCCTTTATGATAAATCGGTAAATGTAAGTAAAGTGTTTTCCTGAGGTCTGGGAGCTGTTCCAGCAAATAATAGAACCGGAGGAGGGGGTCATGGGAACCCCTGATTTGTAGCTAGTTGATTAGAAGTACAAGAGGCCTGGGGCTTGTGATTGGCGTCTGAAGTAGGGGACAGCACTCTGGGACTGAGCCTTTAATTTGTGGGATCTAATGCTAACTCCAAGCAGTTAGTGTTAGAATTGAATTAAATTTAGGTCACTTAGGTATTTGGAGAGTTGGATAATTTGTTGTTGGTATGAGGAACCCCCACTCCTATTTCATGTCAGAAATATTCTATGGGTAGAAACATCGTAATACCTTTTATTCTTAGTTTGTTGGGTGTTTTTTATTGTGAAAGGATGTTGGGTTTTTTGTCAAGTGCTTCTTTTTTAGTTAGTATGGTAAATTTTATTGATCGATTTTCTTGCTTTCTTGGGATAAAACTTACTTGGTCATGACGTATTGTGTTTTATGTAAAGATGCGTTCAATTTGCTAACATTTTGTTAAGAATTGTTTGTGGCTATGTTCATGAGGTGTATTGGTCTATAGTTTTCTTGTCTTTGCCTAGTTCTGGTATCAGGGTAATATTGGCCCATAGAATGAGTCAGAATGAGTTGAGAGGTATTTTCTACTCTTCAGTTTTCTTGAAGTGTGTGTGTGAAAAGTCAGTATGATTTCTTCCTTAAATGTTTGGGCCTGGAGTTAACTTTGCAAAGGTTTTTAACTACACGTTGAATTTCTTTAATAGATATAGGGCTATTCTGGTTATCTATTTTTTTCTTGATTGGGTATTGGTAGTTTGTATTTCAAGGAATTCGTCCATTTTACCTATGTGTCATTTCTATTTGTTGTTATTAGAATAGCAGATAAAAGTTCAACCTTCCCCTTATCTCTTCCAGGTAACTCTCCCTTTGGTGCTTTGAAGCAATAGAGGGTCTTGACTGGTCTCTGTGGTTCCCATCTTTGCCTAGGGTCAGCTCTTGGCAAAGCTACTCCTCACTCCCCCCCCCTCCCCCGCCCGCCACCTGTACCTCCGTAGCATTTCCTACCTTAAATGTCTCTAGTTAGCAGAAATCTACCTAATCAGAGAAATCCATTCCAAACTGTTTATTACTTAATGGAATAATCATTCCAGGAATATTTGTATTTCAAAAGAAAATACGCATAGCAAAAATAAATAAATCTTAGTAGTGTTCTTTTAGGCTCCGTGACAATCAAGGGAGGGAAGAACTTAGGAAGATAGGCTTTCCTCACTTTTTCAAGTCCTTTTCAAAGTACAAGTTTGCTGTACTCACTCTTCTCAACGTTTATTCCTAGGGAGTTCCCTTTGCCCTTTGGTCAACAAAAGATCTTTCACACAACCCCACCAGGTCCTGAGGCTTCTTAGAGTCATCAAAATCCATTCTTTTTGCTCTGCTTTTGTAGAGCCCTGTCCTGGCCCCTCAAACTGTTGGACTTCTCCGAGAAAGCGATATTTGTGCCCAAGAGTGGAGTCCAGAAATGTGAATATAAAACCAAGTCCTGCGGCTGACTCAAGCACGAAAGTTTGAGAGCCATGGTTGCAAGACGCGCGGTTCCAGACCGAACCCGGGTCTCGACATGCCCACCTCTTGGGCTGTCGGGTAACAGCCTTTTTCCAGGCGCTTCCTTCCAGACTGGCGACCAAAACCGACGCGGTGAGTGTCAAGGGTCTGTTGGGGTGGAGGAGAGGGCGCGGGAAGTGGCGGACCTGGGGGTGGGCGCACCGGGAGATCGCAGGCTCCGGGACCCTACAGCGCTGGGCGAGTGGCCGCGGCGACAGGGATTAGGGGATTAGCTCGGAGGGAAGAGAAAGGAACACAACCTGGGTCCGCGTGCGGCTCGAGCATTTTGACGCGCACTGGACGCAGAAGCCTGGGCGGACCCGCGGGCGGGCGGAGGGGGCCGGGTGGTTTGCGGCGGCGGTGCCCGCCGAGCTGGGTTGGGCGGGGCGGGGCGTGGTGCCCACAGCCCCCGGCACTTGGTGAGTTTCGCGCGGTCGTGGTGCACGGCGGCGCCATGGAGGCCGGCAACTTGGAGGTGATTTTTGACCGCGTGGGGCACTTCGGCAGGTAGGGAGCTGGGGTGCGGGCGAGGAGGGAGGACAGTGCGGGGGGAGCGGGAGCCACGTGGGTGGAGGCGCCGGTGGGGTCTGTTTCTTTCCGTTGCGGCTGGGTTCTCGCGCGGCGCTCGCATTCGGAAAACATCTCCACCTCTCCTTTCCCAGAGGAGTAGGGAGGCCAGCGTTCAGCCTTCTACCCTGAGTAGGATTGTGCTCTCGAACTGTGGCGCCGGGACCTCCCCAGAGCGATCAAGGGGCGCCGCGGCTCGCTTCTGGAGTGGCGGGTGCGGGGCTCGCCTGGCGCGCTTACTGCCGGGCAGGTGGAACCTGGGGCGCGCTCTCTGCGGGAGCCAGAGTCGGGAGGTCCGGCTGGAGAGGCTGGGGCACACGAATAGAAGAGTGACTGTTCTTGGCGGCTCGTTCCTGTAATCCGCCAAATGGGCTCCTCTTTCACTTCCCCAGGCAACTGCTGTCTTTCCCCGCCCCGCGGTGGCGTCTCCCGCAGTGCCTAGCAGGTATTGAATTGCCCCAGGAACAACCGTTAGATTTTTTTGCTGTTTTTAGAAACTTAGCAAGTGCCAGCTACACAGCGCTTCATTTGATGCCCAGGGAATCTTGCAGAGGGGGTTGAATACTTACTTCAATCATCAGGAAACTGAGGCTGGTAGCAGCAGGGACCCACAGCTACCTCAAGGTGGGACACAGATTTGACCTTTCTACATTGTCACTCTTTTTTTTTTTTTTTGTACAGTTGTCAAAAATTTTTCATTTGTCAAATTTAAAATATATTCATTCCTTCATTCATTCATGGAGAAACATTCCTCCGTCTGACCTAGAACGTTTTGGGAAGAGAGGCAGCTGGATGAGGGTCCATACAGCATGCTGATCAGAGGTTTGCAGCTCAGTCTGAACTCCAGCCTGCCGTTTACCTCTAATGTGATTCTGGGAGTACTGTGTCTCAGCTTCCTATTCATGAAATGAGAATTAGAATCATTTTTTGTGTGCGTCTGTCTTTTTTTTTTTTTTTTTTTTTTGTCTTTTCTGGGGCCGAACCTGCAGCATATGGAGGGTCCCAGGCTAGGGGTCTAATCGGAACTACAGTTGCCGGCCTACACCAGAGCCACAGCAATGCAGGATCCGAGCCACGTCTGCGACCTGCACCACAGCTCACGGTAATGCCGATGTCGGATCCTTAATCCTCTGAGTGCGGCCAGGGATCGAACCTGAAACCTCATGGTTCCTAGTTGAATTCCTAGTGAACACTGAGCCACTACGGGAAATCCTAGAATCATTTCTGCCTTAGCTCCTTCCAGGCTTGTGTTGAAGAGATGATGTGGTGCTGTTCTCCATCAGTGAAAGTTGCACAAATGTTGGTTATGATTTCCAGTGTCCACAGAAAGGAAGTGGACGAGCAGGCAGAGGAGGGGCAGGAGGCCCCAGCTCTCCCCTCCTTACTTTTGATACCTGCATTTTTGAGTCGTTTTGGCACCTGGCTCGATCATAAGTTCTTGGTACATGTTCCCTTTGTGTACCTTCACTGCAGCTCTGTGAGATTGGTGGCATCACTCTCATTTTATACATGAGAAAGTCAGGCCTTGTGACCAAATCACAAATATATTAGCAGCAGAGAAGAGCTGGATGTCTTCAGATGTCCATTGGCCTCCACAGCCCATGCTCTCAGCCATGGTGTGGTCCTGAGCACAACCCTGGGATCAGCCAAGTTCTTCATGTATTATCTCATCTTATCCTTCTTGAAGCAGAATAATGTAGGGATCACAAGATCAGCTCTGGGGAGGAATATATGAGTTCCAATTGTGGCTTACCAAGTATTAGCTTTATGGTCTTAAGCATTTCACTTACCACTTCCTCATCTGGAAAATGGGGGTAATAATAGTACTACAGATGTTTATTATAAGGACTCCATGTGCAGCCCTCTCATTTCATCCTCACAGTAACCCAATGAGGCAATAGTTACTAATACCATTCTTTCCCCATGTATTTTAGGGGTTAACTGAGATACTTAGGTGCTGTAACAAAGCGATCCCCGGATTGGAAGTCTGTCCCTTTCTGGTAACTGTCCAGGGCAGGATTTTTTTTTTTCCAATTTTGGCCACCCCTGTGCCATCTGTGCTGGGGGGAATCTAAGAACCTAGATCTTTGAGTTATCTTGGGATAGAGGGGGAGATGGTTTAAACTTCAGAGTTGGCATATTGAGCTTGGTGGCTGACTTATATATGGATACAGGTAGTGATTTTTCCCCCAATTTGCATGAATCTTTTAGGCTCTTGTTTTTTTAAAATTACTTTTTAAAAATTATAGTTGATTTACAATGTTGTGCCAATTTCGGCTGTACAGCAGAGTGACCCAGTCATACATATATATACATTCCTTTTCTTATGTTATCTTCCATCATGGTCTGTCCCAAGAGATTAGGACTGTGCTATACAGTAGGTCCTCATTGCTTATTCATTCTGAATGTAGTAATTTTCATCTACTAACCCCAAACTCCCAGTCCATCCCACTCCCTTCCCCTCCCCTTTGGCGACCATGAGCCTGTTCTGTTTTGTAGATAGGTTCATTTGAGCCATATCTTAGATTCCACATGTAAGTGGTATTGTATTTTTTGTATTTCTCCCTCTCTCTCTCTCTCTTTTTTTTTTTTTTTTTTTTTTTTTTGGTCTTTTTAGGGCTGCTCCCACGGCATATGGAGGTTCCCAGGCTATGGGTCGAATTGTAGGTGTAGCTGCCGGCCTACACCACAGCCACAGCAACATGGGATCCAAGCCACGTCTGCGACCAACACCACAGCACACAGCAACACCGGATCCTTAACCCAACGAGCAAGGCCAGGGATTGAACCCGCGTCCTCTTGCATACTAGCTGGGTTCATTAACGGCTGAGCCAAGACAGGAGCTCCTGTCTTTCTCTTTCTGATTTACTGTACTTAGTATGATAATCTCTGGTTGCATCCTAGGCTCTTCTTTTTTGACTTCACCTCATGAACATCATAATAGCTGTAACACTTATATGCACCTACAGTGCTTTATGTGTATCAACTCTTTACATTTCCACAACAACCCATTTTCAGATGAGGAAACTAAGGCACAGAAAGGGTAAAGATTTTGCCCAAAGACTCAGGTGGAAGTAACCAGAGACAAGATTCAAACCTTGGCAGTCTGACTCTGGAGTCCATGCTCTTAACCACAGGGGGATATATCAGTTTTGCTTCATTATACAGAATAATGTAAATCTAGGATTGAAAGTAATTTCTTTCACTTCTCACCCAGATTGCAGGGGTCTGTTTCCTTGGGGGGAGGTGTTCTAATCATCTTTGCTTTTCCATACCTCTGAATTTTCTGTCTGTCGTGTCTGTATGATTCTTTCTTCCATTAGTATTTCTCTCCAGCTGTGTGGTATGTTGTGTTTCTTAAGTCTGTTGTTCTGAAGGGGCCTAGGTTGGGGGATGCCTGATGGACAACAGTCTTTTATAAGGGAGAGTCTGATATGTAAAAAAAACCTAAAGAAGTTTTTTTCAGGAAGTTATAATAAGGCAAAGGGAAATTTGAATTGAAAGGATGCCCAACACCTTCCCAGCACATAGAAAGTATATTTAATGAACTAGTGTAGCTTCTCTGGAGACTCCTAGTGGCTTATTATTCCTGGAGTATAAAGTGAGAGAAGGCTGGTAAGAGGTAAGCTTATAGTTATCCCCAAGAATAATTTTTTTATTTTTTATAATGATTTTTATTTTTTCTATTATAGCTGGTTTACAGTATTCTGTCAATTTTCTACTGTACAGCAAGGTGACCCAGTCACACATGCATGTATACATTATTTTTTCTCGCATTATCATGTTCCATCATAAGTGACTAGATATAGTTCCCAGTGCTACACAGCAGGATCTCATTGCTTATCCACTCCAAAGGCAATAGCCTGCATCTATTAACCTCAAATTCCCAGTCCATCCCACTCCCTCTCTCCCCCACCTTGGAAACTACAATCTATTCTCCAAATCCATGAAGTTCTTTTCTATGGAAAGGTTCATTTGTGCCATGTATTGTATCCCAGATATAAGTGATATCATATGGTATTTGTCTTTCTCTTTCTGACTTATTTCACTCAGTATAAGAGTCTCTAGTTCCTTCTATGTTGCTCCAAATGGCATTATTTTGTTCTTTTTTATGGCTGAGTAGTATTCCATGGTATACATATACCATGTCTTCTTAATTCAATCATCTATCAATGGACATTTGGGTTGTTTCCATGTCTTGGCTATTGTGAATGGTGCTGTAATGAATATGCGGGTGGATGTGTCTTTTTCAAGGAAAGTTTTATCTGGATATATGCCCAAGAGTGGGATTGCTGGGTCATATGGTTGTTCTATGTACAGTTTTCTAAGGTACCTCCATACTGTTTTCCATAGTGATTGCACCAATTTACATACCCACCCACAGTGTAGGAAGGTTTTCTTTTCTCCACACCCTCTCTAGCATTTGTTATTTGTGGCCTTATTAATGATGGCCACTCTGACTGGTGTGAGGTGGTGATTCTTCTTTTGTTAATGTGGTATATGACCTCGATTGATTTGTGTATGTTGAACAATCCTTGTGAACCTGGGATGAATCTCCAGGTGTGTGATATGTTGTATTTGATCTTTTTTATATGTTGTTGGGTTCGGTCATGGTGTGTGATCTTTTTTATATGTTGTTGGATTTGGTTGGCTAAAACTTTGTTGAGAAGTTTTGTGTCTGTATTCATCAAAGATATTGGCCTGTAGTTTTCTTCTTTGGTAGTAACTTTGTCTGGTTTTGGGTGATGTTGGCTTCATAGAATGTCTTTGGGCGTGTTTCTTCTTCAGCCTTTTGGAAAAGTTGAAGGAGGATGGTATAAGTTCCTCTTTGTATGTTTGGTAGAATTTGCCTGTGAAGTCTGGTCTTGGACTTTTGTTTGTTGGCAGTGTTTTTATGACATATTCAATTTCATTTTTAGTGATGGGTCTGTTCAGTTGATCTGTTTCTTCTTGATTCAGTTTTGGCAGGCTGTAAGTCTCTAGAAAGTTGTCCATTTCTTCTAGGTTGTCAAATTTGTTGGCATACAGTTGTTCAAAGTATTCTTTTATGTTTTTTTTATATTTCTGCAGTATCCGTTGTGATTTCTCCTTTTTCATTTCTTATTTTGTTTATTTGGGATTTTTCTCTCTTCTTCTTGGTGAGTCTGGCCAGAGGTTTGTCAATTTTGTTTACCTTTTCAAAGAACCAGCTCTTGGTTTTATTGATTTTTTTCTATTCTTTTTTGAATTTCTATTTTATTGATTTCCTCTCTGATTGTTATGATTTCCTTCCTTCTGCTTACTTTAGGGGTTTTGTTTTGTTCTACATGAATTTTCTAATTCATTTAGGTGGTGGGTTAAGTTTTCAATTTGAGATTTTTCTTCTTTTTTGAGGAAGGCCTGTATTGCTATGAATTTCCCTCTGAGCACTGCTTTTGCAGCATCCCATGGATTTTGAGTGGTTGCATCTTCATTATCTTTTGTCTCGAGGTATTTTTTAATTTCCTTCTTGATTTCCTCATTGACCCATTGGTTTTTTAGTAGCATGTTGTTTAGTCTCCATGTAGTTATTTTTTTTTTCTCATTTCTTTTCCTGTGGTTGATTTCTAGTTTCATGCCATTGTGGCCAGAGAAGATACTTGAAATAATTTCTAAACTCCTAAGTTTGTTGAGGTTAGCTTTGTGCCCCAGTATGTGATTGATCCTTGAGAATGTTCCATCTGCACTTGAGAAGAATGTATATTCTGATATTTGGGATGTAATGTCCTGAAAATGTCAATCAAGTCTAACTTTTCTACTGTGTCATTTAAGATCTCTGTTGCCTTATTGATTTTCTGTCCTGAGGATCTGTCCATTGATGTGAGTGGGGTGTTA
Organism: Sus scrofa; assembly: GCF_054392235.1. Taxonomy (NCBI): domain Eukaryota; kingdom Metazoa; phylum Chordata; class Mammalia; order Artiodactyla; family Suidae; genus Sus; species Sus scrofa. The sequence continues at coordinate 76,630,513 of NC_139383.1, read as the reverse complement.
AAGTCTCCTACTATGATTGTATTCCCATCAATTTCTCCTTTTATGTCTATTAATATTTGTTGTATGTATCTGGGTGCTCCTATATTTGGGGCATATATGTTGACGATTGTAATATCCTCTTCTTGAATGGATCCTTTAACCATTAAATAGTGTCCTTCTTTGTCTTTCTTTCTTTATGGACTTCATTTTAAAGTCTGTTTTGTCTAATGTGAGTATTGCTACTCCTGCTTTCCTGTCTTTTCCATTGGCGTGAAATAGCTTTTCCCATATCCTCACTTTCAATCTGTCTGTGTCCTTTGCCCTAAGGTGAGTCTCTTGTAGACAGCAGATTGTACGTTTTGCATTTTTTTTTGGGGGGGGGGGGTCTTTTCCAGGGCTGCATCCACAGTACCTGGACGTTCCCAGGCTAGGGGTCTAATCAGAGCTGTAGCCACCAGTCTACACCAGAGCCACAGCAATGCAGGATCCAAGCCACGCCTGTGACCTACGCATAGCTCACGGCAACACCAGATCCTTAACCCACAGAGCAAGGCCAGGGATAGAACCTGCAACCTCATAGGTTCCTAGTTGGATTTGTTAACCACTGAGCTGAAACAGGAACTCCTGTTTTTGCTTTTTTATCCAATCTGCCACTCTGTATCTTTTGATTGGAGCATTCAGTCCATTGACATTTAAGGTAATTATTGATAGATATGTATTTATTACCATTTTAAACCTTGTTTTCCAGTTGATTCTGTTTCTGCTTCCTTCCTTTTGTTTTTTGGTCAGATGATTTCCATTTATTTTATTTTATTATTATTATTATTATTTTTGTCTTTTGTCTGTCTGTTGTTGTTGTTGTTGCTATTTCTTGGGCCGCTCCCGCGGCATATGGAGGTTCCCAGGCTAGGGGTTGAATTGGAGCTGTAGCCACCAGCCTAGGCCAGAGCCACAGCAACGCGGGATCCGAGCCGCGTCTGCGACCTACACCACAGCTCACGGCAACGCCGGATCGTTAACCCACTGAGCAAGGGCAGGGACCGAACCCGCAACCTCATGGTTCCTAGTCGGATTCGTTAACCACTGCGCCACGACAGAAACTCCTCCATTTATTTTATGCTTGAGTACTTTTCTTTTTAGTTTTGTGAACGTAATGTTTGGTTTTGATTTGTGGTTGCCCTGTTTTTTAAGTGTGCTAACCCTTTGCTGTATCTGCTTGCTTTATCCTGATAGTCATGTGGGCTCAAACACATTATAAAAAAAAGAGTCTATATTTTCTTACTTTCCTTACCCACATTCTATGATTTTAAAGTCATTTTTTAAACATCTTCATATTTGTCCTTTTGCTGTTCCTTGTGTTTATCATAGATTTTACAGTAGTTTTTTTTTTTTTTTTCTTTTTTCAGTCTGTATGCTGGCTTATTTAAGTGATTGCTTTCCAATTGTGGTTTCCTCGATCCTGTTTCTTCTTACTTCTTTTTTTGTTTAGAGAAGCCCTTTCATATTTCTTTTAGAATGGGTTTAGTATTGCTGTACTCTTTTAGCTTTTGTTTGTTGGAGAAATTCTTTATTTCCCCTTCTATTTTAAATGATATTCTTGCTGGATAGAGTATTGTAGGCTGCAAAATTTCTCATTTCAGAACTTTAAATATATCTTGCCATTCCTTTCTGGCCTGCAGTGTTTCTGCAGCGAAATCAGCTGATAGCCTTACCGGGGTTCCCTTATAATTAATGCTTTGTGTTTCTCTTGCTGCCTTTAGAATCCTCTCTTTAACTTTTGCCATTTTTATTAGAATATGTCTTGGTGTGGGCCTATTTGGGTTCAACTTGTTTGGGACCTTCTGTACTTCCTGTATCTTGATATCTTTTTCCTTTAGATTTGGAAAGTTTTCAGCCGTGACTTCTTCAAATATGTTTTCAATCCTCTTTTCTTTTTCTTCTCCTTCTGGAATTCCTATTATGCATAGATTGGCCAGCTTTATATTATCCCATATATCTCTTATATTGCTTTCATATTGTTTTCATTTGGTTTTCTGTCTGCTGTCCTGATTGGGTGATTTCCATTATTCTATCTTCCAAGTCACTAATTCATTCCTCTGCATTATTCATTCTGCTCTTTAGTGCCTTTAGCTCAGTTGGCATCTCTGCAAGTCAATTTTCTAATTTTTCTATGTTACTCCTTATATTTTCTAGTTCATTTCTAAAGGAATCTGCATTACTGTTCATATCTGCTCTTAATTCCTTGATAGTCAGCCTTAATTCCTTCAGTATTTTCACTGTCTCCCTTTTGAACTCAATGTTTATCAGACTGCAGAAGTCTGTCTCATTGTTTGCTGCTTCAGGAGAATTCTCCTGTTCCTTTAACTGGGAATGGTTCCTGCACTTCTTCACCTTGCTTATGTTTTTCTTTTTCTGTGAGCTTAGGGAAGCCAAACTGTATTCTTGGAGGGCTTCTTCTATGCAAGAGCACTCCTTTGTATTGCATTGTGGGGGATTACTATTATTTTTGGTGTGGGAGTTTGGATATTTGCTGTCTCTTTCTTCAGTGTGAGCAGGCTGTTATCCCCAGGGTGCTGAGTGTGTTTTCAGGGAGGAGGAGGCAATGGGTAGGGCTAGTGGTTAGTGCCTGGTTGCTGGGCTCTTAATAGCAGTAAGAACCTGCAGGAAGGTGGTGCAGCTACTCCTAGTCGAAGGGCCCTGGGAAGTGGTAATGAGCTTTAGGGGGATTTACAAGGTGTCCAGAGCATTTGGCAGTGGCAGCAGGAGGGCGTGTGAGTTCCCAGGGGAGTCAGAGCAACAACAGGTAGTGTACAGTTGCAAAGCCCTCCTCTGAGATGATTGGAGCTGCAAGTGCTGCCTGTTCGGGGACCTCTAGTGGCAGTGGGCCACGCCTGCCTCTGGAGTAAGTGATAACTGTGGTGGTTTGCCCCCACCTGCAGACCACACAAGAAGCACCCTGTCTCACATGGCCCACATAGGAGGTGTTGCACAGGCTGCTCCTAGTTGCAGGACTCTGGGAAGGGACAGTGATCAAGTACCTGGGCACTGCCCAGAGCATTTGGCAGTGGCAGCAGCAGGGCAGTTGTGCTTCCCAGGGAGCAAGAGCAATAACAGGTGGTGTTCCATCACAGTGTCCTCCTCTGTGGTGCCCTCTGAGGTGGTTGGGGCTGCAAGTGATTCTTGTTCAGGGATCCCCAGAAGCAGTGGACCACGCCCACCTTTGGAGTCAGAGATAACTGTGATGATTTGCCCTCACCACCTTCAGACCACACAAGAAGCACCCCTTCCCACTTAGCCCATGCAGGAGATGCTGCACCAGCTGCTCCTAGTTGTAGGGTCTTGGGAAGAGACAGTGATCAAGCATCTGAGCACTGTCCAGAGTGTTTGGCAGTGGCAGCTGCAGGGTAGGTATGCTCCCAGGGGAGTGAGAACAACAACGTGTGGTGCTTGGTTGCAGTGCCCTCCTTGTTTTTTCTTTTTTTGCCAATCCCTGAGGTGACTGAGGCCAAAGGTAAAGCCTACTCACAGGCCCCTAGTGGTGGCAGGGCATGCCTCCCTCTGGCCTCCCAGACGACCTCTGCAGTCTGTCCCTGTCACCTGTAGATCACGCAAGAAGCACCACGTGGCACTTAGCCCACCCCCCCACACACACCCCCTGCTGCCCTTAGCCCACACAAGACCTGGCCACCTGTAGCCTGCACAAGAAGCGCCTGGTCTCCCATAGCCTGAGCAAGTGGCTTCTTGCCACCTGTAGCCTGCACCCAAGGTGCCCCACCCTCCGAGAGGGTGAGCGCTCCTGCGTGTGCAGGGAGATTCCTATGGCAGTCCACCCTCCTTCTCTCGCCCTCCACAACAGTGGCTCTTTGCTTCTCTTGAAGGCCCAGACCTCCTCCCAGGTTCTCTCTGCCATGGCGTTCCACTCACCAGTCATAGCACACCGCTCCCCCGCCCATGGCACACTGCTCCTTAGCCCCTCAGGCAGTCCCCACACAGCCAACCCCATCCTCTCTCCAGGACTGACCTCCGAAGCCTAAGTCTCAGTGCCCAGCCCCCACCTGAGCATCCCAGGCTGTGGTGTCTGGCCGGTGGTACAGATGATCTGTGCGGCTCTCACTCTACTTTGCCCTCCTCAGTCCAGCTGCTGCGCTTTTCTCGGTGACTTTGAGGTCCCTCCAACTCAGCTGATCTTTCCGTCGGTCAGGTGGCTTCCCAAGAGGTGGGTTCCTTTTCTCCTTCACAGCTCCCTCTCAGAAACGCTAGTTCCATCCTGATTCCTTTTCTCACTCTCTCTTTTTTTCTTTTGTTCTACCCAGTTATGTAAGAGTTTCTTGCCCTTTTTGGAGGTTTAAGTTCTTCTGCCATCATTCAATAGATGTTCTGTGCCAGTCGTCTTACATGTAGGTTTTTTTTTTTTTTTTTTTTTTTGTCTTTTCGTCGTTTTGCCTTTTCTAGGGCCGCTGCCACGGCATGTGGAGGTTCCCAGGCTAGGGGTCTAATCGGAGCTGTAGCCACCGGCCTACACCAAAGCCACAGCAACGCGGGATCCAAGCCGCATCTGTGACCTACAACACAGCTCATGGCAATGCCGGATCCTTAACCCACTGAGCAAGGCCAGGGATCAAACCTGTAACCTCATGGTTCCTAGTCGGATTCATTAACCACTGCGCCACAACAGGAACTCCTAGATGTGGTTTTTTGATGTGTTTGTGGGAGAAGGTGAGTGCGACCTCTTACTCCTCCGCCATCTTGATCCCCCCCTCACTGCCACCAGAATATTTTTGATGTCATGTTAAGCAGTTTGGGAATTAGCATCACTCTGAAGCCTGGAAGGTACATTGGACGGGCAGGAATTGGGGCAAGGAGACCAGAGAAGACCCAGAGAAGAACTGTGGTGGGAGATAATGAGGGTCTGGACTAGTGCAGGGGGAGTGTGAGCAGGTAGGATGGGATAGTTTTCACAGGTAGAGTGTGTGAGACCTCCCGGCCCTAAGGCATGAAGAAGTGGGAAGGACCACGAGGGCCCCCATGCCATGCCTCTACCCCATATTTCTAGTTTGTGTGGATAATGGTGCCCTAAACTCAGCAGCAATTACATTCCAGGTGGGGCAGGCTTGGGGCTTGGATACTGAGATCCATGGGAAAATCTCCTGTAAGTTCATTATGGGAATTCCAAGTCAAGACATCCCATAGGCATTCAGGTAAATACATATTGTTCAGGCAAACCGCTTCTTTGTCATTGTGGATTGGGGGGCCAGCCAGGGCTGCAGTCTAGCTGATAGGCACCGTGTGGACAGGCTGGGTGTGCCCATTCCAGTCATGCCTCGGCAAGGGCATTGCTGAACACGTTTTCCTCCCCTGGGTCTGGCAGATGTAAGACTTGTAAACTGATGTATTAACATGTATACAGAAACGTGGACACCGAGTCTACAACCTGCTGAATCATCAAGTGAGCACACATGTGGGACCACTCAGATCACCCTTCTCATGCCTCCGTCCTCTCCCCCAACTGACTACTGTCCTCACATCTAACACCATAGATTAGTTTGCCCGATTCTACACTTTATATAATTGGAGTAAAAAAATCACTCTCTGGAGCTCCCATTGTGGCTCAGCAGAAATGAATCTGACTGGTATCCATGGGGACATGGGTTCGATCCCTGGCCTTGGTCAGTGAGTTAAGGATCTGGTGTTGCCATGAGCTGTGGTGTAGGTTGCAGATGTGGCTCGGATCTGGCATTGCTGTGGCTGTGGTGTAGGTCGGCAGCTACAGCTCCTTTTGGACCCCTAGCCTGGGAACCTCCATATGCCATGGGTGCAGCCCTAAAAAGAAAAAAAAAAAATCACTCTCTGTCTTCCAGTTTCTTTGGTTCAATACTTATGTGTGCGCTTTACCCATATTGTATATGCATTACAGTAGTTTGTTGAGTTTCACTGCTGTGTCCTGTGTGTGTCATGACGTGACTCTTCCACAGTGTATTCATTTACTGTCAACAGACATTTGAATTTTCTCCAAGTTGGGCTTGTATATGACTTTTGAGAGCTCATATACCACTGGGTATTTACCTAGGAGAGGAATTGCTCTGTTGCCCGAGTGTGCGTGCGGTCAGTTGCTGACCAGTTTTGCAAAGTGGTTGTGATAAACCACACCCTCACAGGTTGTTTATGAGCATTCCAGTTGCTCCAAGCAATTGTTAAGTACTTTGTATGTCAAACCTTGTATCAGCATATTGCTTAAACTAGAGAATTTGATTTCTGGGGGGCAGTGTTTCTTATCCATATCAGAATCTCCTAGGAAGCTTTTTAAACTTGGATAGCATTCTGAATTCCATCCCACACCTCCTGAATCACAATCCCCAGGGGTGGGGCAGAGAAGACAGATCCTAGCTTCAGAGGCCTGCCAGGATAGGTGCTGTGTTGGGGGCACTATGTGATTGGAGAATGTGAATACTGACTCTGTAGAGACCTTAAGTGACAACTGTAGGTTCAGACTGGCTTGGGAAGGAGCTGAGGCCAGGAAGGTGGCAATAAATTTGAGAAGCTAGTGGCATCCAAAGATTGGAGCCCTGTACCCTGCAGGCGATGGGATCAGTAGGAGGGACGGAGGAGCTGGGAGGATGAGAGGCCGTGGTCAGGGAGCAGAATGTCAGCTTTTCAACAGTGGAGCCACTCTAGGTGATGACACTACTTAGGTATCAAACCTAAATGCCATCAGGGGCAGGCAGGTAAACTTCAGACAAACAAAATCTGTCAGCTGTTTGGCGGGGGGGCGGGGGGGGGGGCTATGTCATAGTTTGCAGAGTCAAAATTTGTGAGGTGCAGAGAAGTCAAAGAATTATAAAAATAGATGTCACACTTGATTGATGTTATATTTTCAGTCATATTCATAAAGGATTGTTATTATAGGATACCTCTTAGGTCCCAAACAAGGTTTGGTTGCAAGAGGATCAGATGCCCGAGTCTTTATTGCCTCAGCGTCTGGCAGTTAAGATGCTGGCCCACCACAGGCTCCACACTGTAGTGATCTGGGTAGGGTGATTCTCTCTCTGTTCTAGACCCCAGGAGCTTGCCTTCAATGAAAAACTCCACACTGTCCTTTCCCTCTGGCATCTCTCAGGCAGTATTTATAATGTTTACCACAATTTACATAAACCAATCTCCTGCTGGAGGACATTTAAGTTTCCAGTGTGGTTTTGTGTTTACAGTCGTGCTGAAAACTAAGTTTAGACATCAGCTTTGGGGAGAGTGGATATCTTTATGATGTTAAATATTTGCTACTCTAGGGAAGTTGTATTTTATTGCTCTGAAGGGCGGATGGTAATATCAAAAGTAGAGACGCTTAGATTTTTTTTTTTAAAGGAATTCAAAAATCTGAACTGTTTCCATAAGTAAGATTAGCTTTCCACTTTGTTTACATGAGTAATTTGCTAAGGAAAGATTAACCAGTCAGTTTCAGCTAGTCCACAAACTTGGAGGTATGCTGAAATGCTTAAATGAGATAAAGGCCACAAAAGTGCTTGAATTGTAAAGCGTAGTCTAACATAAGATATTCTTAGAGTGTGCACAGTGACCAAAATGGTGCCAGGTAGGTGTTATGTACAGTACAGGCAGCAGGTGTGAAGTATGTGGGAGAGTGGGGAAATGAGGACCTGCCTTGTGTGAGAACAGGCCCTTTTAGAATCTGCCCCATAGATGGGAACCTGAACTAAAGGATTGTCAGAGGACCCTGCGGTGAGAGGGAGCACTAGGACCAGGTTGGGGGGAGGTCTGAAAAGTAGGAATCCTGGTGTATATACACAAGGGAATACTATTCAGCCATAAAAAAGAACAAATTAGTGCCATTTGCAGCAATATGGATGGGACTAGAGACTCCCACAGTAAATGAAGTAAGTCAGAAAGACAAATACCATATGATGTCACTTATATCTGGAATCTAATATAAGATGACATATGTCTCCAGTGCAGTTTTGCCTCAGTGTGCTCTGACAGGACCTATTTTGTACTTCCCATTATGATGATATGATATGACATGATAGTAGGTCCTTCATTGTCTGGGTGGATTCTGTTTTAAATCTAAATAATGAAATCACCTGCCCACAGGGTCTGTTCTGACTCTCAATTCCAGGGGCTTGAAATTTGTGGGGCAGGCTAAATTTTAAATCTTCTACCTGGCTGTCCTATGGACACAGTCATCCTTGTGAGATAATTTTTTAGTTCAGAAAATACATTGCTGTTGATTTGAATCTGTGAATTTGGAGACCCTACATTTATTTTTAAAATTTTGAATAAACTTTAAATTTGGGGATAATTTTTCTTTTTTTTTTTCAATTTTTTTTTCTTTTATGGCCATACCTGTGGCATATGTGGTCACAGCTGCAGGCCTACACCACCACCACAGCAACACTGGATCCTTAGCCCACTGAGCAAGGCCAGGGATTGAACCTGCATCCTCATGGATGCTAGTAAGGTTCTTAACCTGCTGAGCCACAATGGGAACTCCTGGGGATAATTTTAAAGTTACGGAAAAGGTTCAGAGAGAGCAAGGAGGGCTCCTGTGTGACCCTCACTGAGTTTCCTCCATCATTAACACTTTATGTTACCATGGCATATTGTCAAATCTGAGAAACTGGCATTAGTATGTTACTATTAACGGCACTCTAGATTTTATATGGCTTTCAGCAGTTTTTCCATGAATGCCCTCTTCCTGTTCTAGGAGTAAGTCCATGGTACCACACTGCATTTAGTTTGTCATGTTATCTCTGTCTCCTCTGTGGCAGTTTCTCAGTCTTTCCTTGATTTTTTTTTTTTTTCATGACCTTGACAGTCTTTAGGCGCATCGGCCAGGCAACCTGTGGAATGTCCCCAAATCTGGGATTATCTGTTGTTTTTCTTATGATTAGACTGGGGTTATGGTTTTTGGAAAGAAGGCCGCAGAGGTGAGGTGCCTGTTCAACACATCATATGAGGGGATCTGTGATTTCAACACAGCATCTCTGGGAATGTTAACCTTCAACATTTGGTTAGGATAGGGACAGATTTTCCCCCTGTAAAGTTTCCTTTTATCCTACTATATTCTTTGGAAATAAGTCACTAAATGTAGCCCACCCTCATGGGGTAAAGAGTGGGAATTAAGCGCTCTCTCCCATAGGGGTGGAATATCTGTAGGTATTATTTGGAATTGTACTGTGAGAAAGATTTGTCTCTTTTCCCATTTTTCTTTATTCGTTCAATCATTTATTTATATAAGTATGCTGTTGTCAGCATTCTCCAGAGAAACAGAATCAATGAGAGACAGATAGAGATAAAGGTAAGAGGAAATTCATGTAGGAATTGGTTCATACGATCATGGAGGTGAGATGTCCCGCAAGGTGATGTCTGCAAGCTGGAGACCCAGGAAAGCTAGTGCTGTCATTCAGTGCAAAGGCCTGAGAACCACAGGTTGATGGTATAAGTCCCTGTTGGAGCCCTAAAGTCCAAGGACCAGTAGTGCCAATGTAGGGTGGAGAGCAGGAGATGGATGCTACAGCCCAAGCAGAGAGGTGGGATTTGCCCTTCCCCTACCTTTGGTTCTGTTCTGGCCCCCAACAGATTGGGTAATGCCCACCCCCGCTGGTGAGGGCCATCTTCCTTACTCTGTCAAAGGCTAATCCCTGCAGACACCCTCACAGACACACCCCAAGCTGATGTCTTAACAGCTATCTGAGCATCCCTGAGCCCAGTCAAGGTGACATATAAAATTAACTATCATAGTGTGAGATATTCCAAAGTGTTAAAAGGCTATTTTTCAACAGGTGAAAACAATGATGCAAGAGGGTTCACTAGATCTGAGTTCCCTTCTGTAAGACACTGCTGTTAATACATTTGACTCAAAAGCTATCAGTGTGTGTACGGGTGGGCTTCAAATAATTTCAGATGTTGTGAAACTAATTCTCTGTATTAATGTAGATGGTAGGTACATGGCACTTTCACATTGCTGAGCTGCTTCAGGTTTTAGCTTGACATTTGGAAAGGGCTTGCTTTGGCTTAAGGTACACTGAATCCATCTCCCAGCTCTTATTTGTATGCTCTGAGTGAGTTACTACCCTTCCCTGAGCCTCAGTTTCACTCTCTGTAAAATGAAAATAAAAAATATTTTGTGGAATTGTTTGAAAATTATTATTTTACACTTTGGGGTATACTGTGCTACTTATTTTTTGCTCAAATTGTTTCAGCTTTGGCCATTGGGAACTCTTTCAGATTGATTCCTCTGTCCCTTTGTCATGCCTCTATATTTTTCGTATTTTGAGCACTTCCTTACTTTCTGATACTACAAGATGCTCCAGGCCTGTTTTGTCTTGGCCTTAATCAGACATTTTTCCTGGTTCCTTTTATTGGAGAATGGTATTTAGAGACCAAGATCTGGGCACTGGGTGTGCTTGTTGCTTTTGGGTTATCATTGCTTTTATGCTCTCTCAACAGACAGAGCTAGGTTATATGTGTGTGTGTACAAAAAATGTGTGTAAATACATATATTTATGTGTGTGTACAATGTGTATACATGTATATAAATATATGTGTGCACACATGTGCATGTACATATATTATGTATATACACTAATCTATGTATATAGACATATCTGTAATTATTTCTGTGTTTATCCATGTGTATGTATATTAAGCTAAGCATGATGGAGACCCTTGTTATTTGCTTATGTCCTTTTTTAGCCCAGAGGTCAGATATAATAACTTGCTTTTTTTTCTCTTTGCAGATACCAGATATTCCTCTATTTTATGTGTGCCTTCCAGAACATCTCTTGTGGTATCCACTACTTGGCTTCTGTGTTCTTGTCAGTGTCCCCCCAACATGCCTGCAGGCCCCCAGGCAATGTGAGTCAGGTTCTTTTCCAAGATATCTCTGGTGTGAGGTTGGAGGACATCTGGACCCGGTTTTCCGTAGGCCGCGAAGATCGCATCATAGTGCAATTACAGAACGGGGAGATCTGGGAGCTCACGAGCTGTCACAGGTTCCGGAGGGACGACAAGTCGAGTTTGAACCATGATTATAATGGCCATAAGAGTAGCTTTCCTTGCCTGGATGGCTACATCTATGACAAGAGCAAGTGGCGCAGCACCGTGGTGACTGAGTGGGACCTGGTGTGTAACCGAGAATGGTTCGGAAGGCTGATCCAGCCCGTCTTTATGCTTGGAGTTCTGCTGGGAGCGGCAGTCTTCGGCTACCTTTCTGACAGGTAAAATGAGATACTGAGTATTGTTGCATCACTGTAGGGTCCATTTTCCTGTCTGATTTTCTCAGGGGACAGGGCATTATGTTCAAAACTTCAGTCGTTTTCACACTTGCTAGCTAAATACATGCTTCTTTTCTGATATGTTATTTAGGATACGAAATAGCATAGTGGTAAGGGGATGGGTTCTGAAGGTAGTCTCACTGTGTTCTGCCCTTTATGTATGTATGTATTTTTGTCTTTTTAGGGCCATACCCGTGGCATATGAAAGTTTCCAGGCTAGATTTCAAATCAGAGATGCAGCCGCCAGCCTATGCCACAGTCATGGCAATGCCAGATTTGAGCTGCATCTGTGACCTATACCATAGCTCATGGCAATGCCAGATCCTTAACCCACTGAATGAGGCCAGGGATTGAACCTATGTCCTCATGGATACTAGTCAGATTCATTACAGCTGAGACATGATGGGAACTCTTGTTCCATTTATTACCTGTGGGCCCTGGGCGAATTGCCTAACCTGTGTTTCAGAATCTCATTTGTAAGCTGGCAGTGGCAATAATAGCATTCACCTCAGAGGGTTTTTGCAAAATTTATACAGAGAAAGTACCTTGGACATAAAACCACTCAATAGATACTGGTTATTACTTTGGATTTCTTTCTTTAAACAGACCTGCTTTTCAAGAGAAATAGCCTCATCCTAATTGGTAATATCTCTGGAATTGTGAGTTATACCAGCGATATTAAAAAATACACATTAAAATGAATATATAGCTCTTAAAATAAAGCATGGTTCATCTCTGTACGGATGTGGGCCACATTCTAAGTACCTATCCTAAAGCACAGAGAAGAATTTATTTATTTGGTCCCCATAGTTGTGAATTTTATGGTTATATACTGGGTACTGGGAACTTAAAGACAACTGCTTAGGTCAGATGTGCCAGTCTAATGGGGCCAACAAACACATCCAAAGAAAAATTGTAGGGCTTTGTTGTGTCCAGGGCCATACTAGAAGTGAAAACAATGGAGCCCAAAGCTATGGCAGCCTAAAGGGAAGAGTACCTCAGGTACCCTCCTGTTCCCCGACATCTCCTCCAGAAGGTGGCATTCGAATAGTGAAGTTGGAGCAGAAGTGGAGTCCATTTATTATTTGGTGACTGAAGTTATGTTTCTTTTTTTTTTAAATGATTTTTTATTTTTTCCATTATAGTTGCTTTACAGTGTTCTGTCAATCTTCTACTGTACAGCAAAGTGACCCAGTCTCACATACAAATGTACATTCTTTTTCTCACATTATCCTCCATTATGCTCTGTCATAAGTGACTAGATATAGTTCCCAGTACTATACAGCTGGATCTCATTGCCTATCCATTCCAAAGGCCATAGTTTGCATCTGTTAACCCCAAATTCCCAGTCCATCCCTCTCCCTCCCCCTCCCCTGAAGTTATATTTCATTGTTTAAGAATCTTCTGCTTCATAACTGTCTTTCTGGGAAGTGTGGAAATTAGGTTGTCAGTGGGGAGAGGAACAACATAGGAGTTGAGACAAGAGTCCCTGCTGGTACATCTGTCAGTGGAGGAAATGCAAGATGCAAGGTGGCTACAGGAGTAATGGGCTTCAGAGAAGCTTCCTGTCTTTGGCTGGAAGAGGCTTGAACTGACAGAGGAGTCAGAGGGGAGGGAAGGACAAAGGAAGAAGAAGTAATTGGTAGAATCAGGCCTCAGAGAAGGTGGGAAGAGACATGACCCTATATTAAAATTGCAAAATGGTATTTGGAGACAAAAGGGTGTGTCTCTGGAGAGGAGAGAAGAGGAGAAGGCTGAAAACAGATGCAGGTGGTGTTGGCAGGTGGGCAGAGCAGGAAGTTGCAGGGCTTTCTTTTTTTTTTTTTTTTTTGTCTTTTTGCTATTTCTTGGGCCGCTCCCGCGGCATATGGAGGTTCCCAGGCTAGGGGTCGAATCGGAGCTGTAGCCACTGGCCTACACCAGAGCCACAGCAACGTGGGATCCGAGCCGCGTCTGCAACCTACACCACAGCTCACGGCAATGCCGGATCGTTAACCCACTGAGCAAGGGCAGGGACCGAACCCGCAACCTCATGGTTCCTAGTCGGATTCGTTAACCACTGCGCCACCACGGGAACTCCAGGGCTTTCTTTTTGATGGTCTCTTTTCTCTGCAGGAGAGGGCTGCTCATCTGCTAGAGTGAAGACTTTGTGGGTGGTAGAGGGGGTTGATCAGGGATGGGTAAAAAATTGTTTTAAATGGCATTCAGGGCTCAAGTGAGATTGGGGAGCATTTTATGTGTAGGACCAACATTCCCTGCTAGTGTGTGTGAGAGCAGAGAAGGCTGAGGCCATGAAGATGACAGTTTCTGATTTGCCTGCATAACCTCTGCAGCACTGGGCAGGCCTGTTGGTTGGTTGGAACCTCAGTAGTATATTCTTTTGCCTTAAAGTCATCTGTCAGGGACATATCCTTGGGAGAAAATACTTGCAAATCATATATCTAATGAAAGTCTGATATCTAGATTACATAAAGAACCCTTATAACTCAACAGGAAGAAGACAAATAACCCAGTAAAAATGCGCAAATGAGGAGTTCCCGTTGTGGTTCAACAGGTTGTGAACCTGACTAGTATCCATGAGGATGCAGGTTTGATCCCTAGCCTTGCTCAGTGGGTTAAGGATCTGGCCTTGCCATGAGCTGTGGTGTAGGTCATAGACTCGACTCAGAACCCACATTGCTGTGGCTGTGGCATAGGCTGGCAGCTACAGCTCTGATTCGACCCTGAGCCGGGAACATCCATATTCCATGGGTGCGGCCCTTAAAAGAAAAAAAAAATAGGAAAAACAAAAAACAAAACAAAACAAAAGGGCAAATGATAGATATTTTGCCAAAGAATATATGCAAATAGCCAATAAACACATATAAAAATCCTCATCATTAATCATCAGGGAAACATGAACCAATATGACTTCACTAGAATGGCCCGAATCAAAAAGACAACCAGTATTGTCAAGGATGTGGAAAAATTTGTGGGATTGTAAAACTGTGGCACCCACCCTGGAAAACAGTCTGACAGTTCCTCCAAAAGTTAACCATAAAGTTAGCATATGACCTAGCAGTTCCACTCCTAGGCATATGTCCAAGAGAACTGGAAACGTAAGTTTACACAAAATCTTGTTTACTAAAGTACATGGCAGCATCATTCATAATAGCCCAAAAAGCAGAAACAATCCAAATGTCCATCAGCTGATGAATAGATAAACAAAACATGGGATAGCCATGCAGTGTAACATTATTTAGTCATAAAAAGAACTGAAGTACTGATCCATACCACAGCATGGGTAAACCTTCAAAACGTAATGCTTCATAAGCCAGGCTATGTACTTACTGTGTGACTCCGTTTGTATAGAATGTCCTCAGTAGGCAACTCTACAGAGACAGAAAGTAGATTAGTGGCTATCAGGGCTGGAGGGAGCAGAGTATGAGGAATGGTGGCTTCTGGGTGCAGAGTTTCTTTTTGGAGTGATGGAAATGTCTTGGAACTAGGTATTGATGAGAGTTGCACAACTCTGTGAATACACTAAAAGCTACTGAGTTGTATATTAAGAGGTTGGATTTTATGGCATGTGAGTTATATCTCAATTTTTAAAATCTGCAGGTGTATAATTATATTGATTTGCTTTTTAGACAAAGAAATGTCCTTCCTAATTATGAAATCATAGGGCAAGTAAGTAACTTATTCCAGGAGCAGAACATAGCCAGACTTGTGTTTTTAGAGGGTCTTAGTAAGAGCTGTCTCACTCTTGGTGGGCAGAGCCAGCCCGATGGGGAAGATGATCCAGCAGGTCATAGAGCAGGTCCTGACAGGGAAAGGATATATCCTCCCTCCCCTTCCTCTCAATGCCAGGTTCAGAGGTCCCCTGGGGACTACCCAGAGTGATGGTGTGTCTATATTAGCAGCACAGGTAGAGGCCTGTCAACTGAAAAACTGGCCTCTTATAGAAATCATGTGTTAACTCATGACTTGCCCCAAATAAATGAATGAATAACAATCAAATACATAAGCTATTAAAAATATAGGGAACACTCATCTTTCATGAATGAGAGTGGATGTTTAAATTGTTACAGCCATACTTTGCTCTTTCCACTGTATGATTCTTCTTTTTCAGGACTGGAAGGCGAGTTATCTTGTGGACCACAAGCATTGGGGTATTTCTGTGTGGCATAGGAGTGGCATTCACATTTGATTATTACAGCTTCATGATTGCACGCTTTCTTCTTGCTATGGTGAGTTGGGTTTTTTTTTTTTTTAACCTCTTTAATTCTATTGCAGTACTTTTCTGTTAAATCTTAACTCTCTGTCTTGCTCATTTAGAATCTAGTGAGAGAGATCAGGGACTAATCTTTGTTCACTCTCCTGCAGAAATCTTTCTGTAGAATATTAGTGCCTTATGCTCAGAATGGAACTCATTTGAATTGTTGCAGTAAGGCAGAATCTTTTAATTTGACTCTGTGTCTGACATATGATCCACATTCCACAATTACTGACAGCAAGAAGCTGTGAAACACCACTTCTACTTAGCATTGGCCTGGGGATTCTAGCCAATATTATAAGGCAAAAAAGAGAGAGAAGAGACAGGGAGATCGAGGGAGGGAGGAAGACCTAAAGGGAAAGAAAGAAGAAAAAATGTTGTTATTTGTGGTCATTACAAGTAATGGCTGCAGGATTTCCTGTTGTGGCTCAGCAAAAACGAATCTGACTAGTATCCACGAGGACACAGGTTTGATCTCTGGCCTCGCACAGTGGGTTAAGGATCCAGTGTTAGCGTGAGCTGTGGTGTAGGTTGCAGACACAGCTTGGATTTGGCATTGCTGTGGCTATGGTGTAGCCAGGGGCTGCAGCTCCGATTGAACCCCTAGCCTGGGAACCTCCATATGCTGTGGGTGTGGCCCTAAAAAGACAAAACAAAAACAAATAATGGCTGCAAGTTATTTTACTTCTGAGCAATTAGATTGGTCTAATCAGGTCTTGTATGCATGAGCCGGACTGTTAAGGTGTATTGTTAAGAAAACCATTTGTAAAATGTGCAGGAAGAATGAAAACAAGAAAGCCTTTCTGTTATGGGGAGCAGGGGAGCATAATGGAAAAGGCATGACTTTGATTTCCAGCTTTGTGACCTTGGGCAAACACGTTATCCTCTTTGAACCTTAATATCTGGTCTATAAACTGTAGAAAATTATATGTGCTTCAAGTGGGTTGTGACCAGGATTCAGTGAGATTCAGGTAAGCATCCACAATTCAGCACCTGGTGCAGAGTCGGCATTCCTCACAACAGTGACTGTTAGTGGAAGTGGAGAACCGCACTTAGTAAGGCTTCCAGATGGGTTCCAAACTTCCAAACCACAGCAGCAGTGATTCTGTTTGGAGGTCACTGGTCAAGAAAAGCAGAGTGAAGAGCTTGTGCTCTTGCTGAAGGCAGAGAAGTGTACGCATCCTATCTCACCACAGTGGATGATCCCCAAAGGTCTGGAGAGAAGCCAGGAACTTCAGTCTCAGAGGAGGAGGGCACTGCACCCCCTCAGAGGGCAACGTGGTGTGTTCTGTTTTGGAGTCTTCGTCGGTGACTGGGAGGGGTTCCTAGAAAGCCACACAGATGACCAAGGATAGGAGGATGCATTAAGGAAAATTTAGGAGAATTGAAGGTGTCGCATCTTAAAAAAGTATTAATATATTTAGGAATATAGAGAGGGTTTTTTTGTTTGTTTTTGTTTCTGTGTGGGTTTTTTTTTTTTTTTTTTTTTTGTCTTTTTAGGGCTGCACCCATGGCACATGGAGGTTCCCAAGTTAGGGGTAGTATTGGAGCTGCAGCCACCTGCCTACACCACAGCCACAGCAATGTGGGATCCAAGCCGCCTCTGCAACCTACACCACAGCTCATGGCAACGCCAGATCCTTAACCCACTGAGCAAGGCCAGGGATCAAACCCACATCCTCATGGATACTAGTTGGGTTTGTCACTGCTGAACCACAATGGGAACTCCCTATAGAGAGTTTTTAATACAAAAGATAACCAGCAGTCCTGTCCTTATTGAGGAGACAATAAAAGGAAATGGCTCTGTAGAAGTTCCCGCTGTGGTACAATGGGATAGGCGACATCTTGGGAGCCGAGGACGCAGGTTCAATCCCCTACCTGGCACAGTGGGTTAAGGATCTGGAATTACCATAGCTGCAGCTTAGATCTCGACTCTGGCTCATATCTGATCACTGGCAAGGGAACTCCCCATGCCACAGGGCAACCAATAAAGAAAAGAAGGGGAAAAAAAGGAAATGGCCCTTTAGCTGCAGAGCGAGATTTGGTAAGAGACCTTCTGATAGGAATGATAGTACAACAGAGGCACAGGAAGGTATTGAGAGAGCATAGGGCCCTCTTTTGGAAGATTTAAGATCATTCTAAAAATACCTATCTTGGTCTTGTAAAATACTATGAGTTGATTTCCAGAGCCAAGAAAATGAGACAGCCACCCATAGAAATCATCTGTAAAATATGGCCTTAATTTTCTGTGGCTTTTTCCTTTGGTTTTTTTGGAAAATGTATTTGTGATACAATTTTGAGTAGGGAAGATGCAGGCAGATCCATTCACTCAGCCCATTTATTGATCTGCCCATACAGTGTATTGCTAGGTAAACCTGACCAGTCTGTTTCAGGGATCCCACCCTGTAGTGGGAAGGTGAGACATGGATGGGCCAGCTTAACAACTCCATACTGTGCTGATGATGGTGGGGCATCAGTGGAGGGGTCCCATGATGGGGGGTTGGGGATGGATGAGAGAAGAACCTTGCAGGCAGAGGGATCAGCACGTGACAAGGCCCTGAGATGAGAGAAATTCGAAGGTCCAGAGGCCTGGAGAATAGAGAGGAGGTAAAATGCACTGATGAGGCTGAAGGAGGGGGAGATGGTTAGCAGGACCTAATAGGGTGACAAAGAGTTTGCCTGGTTTCCTAAAGGCAGTAGAAATCCACAGAAAGTGTTCAGTGCCTTCAGAGGTAAAGTGGTCATTCTGGCTGCTATGTCGGGGTAGGATCAGGGTAGTCGTGAGGAATAGTGTTCTCAGTGGAGGTTTCAGGTGTGAATGGAGTCACAGAG
Source organism: Sus scrofa (assembly GCF_054392235.1). Lineage (NCBI taxonomy): Eukaryota > Metazoa > Chordata > Mammalia > Artiodactyla > Suidae > Sus > Sus scrofa. Next base: position 76,612,165 of record NC_139383.1, on the reverse strand, counting down.
TCTTCTGAAATTGTTTAGGTAGCTGTGTATGGAGTGTTTGAATCCCATGACAGCAGTAACCAGTAGGACTCGAAAGGGAATGGACTCAGAAAGAATTGGCATTGAAAACAAACAAACAAACATTTTTGGGACTGATGTTATAGCTTACCTTAATGGGGAAATTTGTAGTATTTGAAGGTTTAAATTTACCCAACAACTGGATTCTTCAGTAGAGGAGTCCTCATTATCAGGGTTCATTATCTGAGACTTGCAGTTACAAGGTTGCATGGGGGGAAATAAAAGCTGTTGTCACAGAATATGAAACTGCATGTTCATACAGTCGTCCCCATCAGGCACCTCGCTGCTGAGCACTAGTAGGCCAGCCTCTTTGTTACTCTGATGTAAAGTGAAATTGCAATCTTACAAAAGATGTTTGATTGTAAAAAGTCTTTGAAAGCAGGAGGGGAGGGAGTTCCCATCATGGCTCAACGGTTAATGAACCGGACCAGCATTCATGAGGACGCAGGTTTGATTCCTGGCCTCGATCAGTGGATTAAGGATCTGGCATTGCCATGCACTGTGGTGTAGGTTGCAGGTCCTGTCCAAAACCGTTTGGCAAAGACCAAACATGTTCATGCATGTTTTTGATGGGACCGATTTCAAGGACTTTTTTGGTATGGACCAAATGTTTTATGGATGTTTCTGATGGGGCCAGACGTCCTTCAAGACGGGTTTGTTTTATTGTTGAGTTTTAGGAGTTCTCTGTATATTCTTTTTTTTTTTTTTTTTTTTTTTTTTTTTTTTTTTGGTCTTTTGTCTTTTTTGTTGTTGTTGTTGTTGTTGTTGCTATTTCTTGGGCTGCTCCGGCGGCATATGGAGGTTCCCAGGCTAGGGGTTGAATCGGAGCTGTAGCCACCGGCCTACGCCAGAGCCACAGCAACGCGGGATCCGAGCCGCGTCTGCAACCTACACCACAGCTCACGGCAACGCCGGATCGTTAACCCACTGAGCAAGGGCAGGGACCGAACCCGCAACCTCATGGTTCCTAGTCGGATTCGTTCACCACTGCGCCACGACGGGAACTCCCTCTGTATATTCTTGATATTACTCTCCTATCAGAGGTATGATTTGATTATCTCATTTTGTAAGTTGCCTTTTCACTCTGATGTTCTCTGATGCAGAGACGTTTTTCATTTCCATGAAGCCCAATTTGTCTGTTTCATTGTTGTTGTTGCCTGTCAGAATGAAGCTTCAGTCAGACCTGTTTTTCTTCTCTCTGGTTACCATAAATTTTTTGGTCTCCATTTAAAATTTAGGGTTTACTAACAGGGCTCTCCTCTAGATGGATAAATCAATACACACATTTGCAAGGAACTTAGAAATAAATTCACACTGTGAGGGAAGATTTAAATGAAGCAAAGGGCAATGTCTAACATATCATGTATAGCCATTCAGGTTTTGCCATTGGGATGGACAGGGTGTGAGAAGATGGAAGGACCCATTTGAAGAAGAATGGATTGTCATAAACACCATAGTATAAATGTGTTTCGGGTTTCAGAAAACAATGCTTTGTCATTTTCCTTTTTGTCTGTGTAGATTTGCAGAGAGATCTGACCACTCTCCCTGCTTTGTTTTGCAGGTTGGAAGTGGCTATCTCGTGGTGGTGTTTGTCTATGTGACGGAATTTGTTGGCATGAAGTCCCGGACGTGGGCATCCATCCACTTGCATTCCTTTTTCGCGTTTGGAACCATGGTGGTTGCTCTGACAGGCTACTTTGTCAGGACCTGGTGGATCTATCAGATAATTCTCTCCATGGTGACCGTCCCCTTTGTCCTATGCTGTTGGATGCTCCCAGAGACACCCTTTTGGCTTCTTTCAGAGGGAAGATATGAAGAAGCACAGAAAGTCATTGATAGGATGGCCAAGTGGAATAGGACAAGATCCTTTAAGCTGTCAGAACTTTTATCCCTGGCTGGCAGTGGTCCTGCTGGTACCAAGGCCTCACCAGTTGAGAAGCACAGCTTATCAGATCTCTTTTATGACTGCAGTATTGGAACAAGGACACTTATTGTTTGGCTGATTTGGTTCACGGGGTGTTTTGGGTTCTACTCCTTCTCCTTGAATTCTGTTAATTTGGGAGGCAATGAATATTTAAATTTCTTCCTCATGGGTAAGTGGTTAAATTAGATTTAAATGCATCCCTGAAGTGGTGATGAAATTTCTACCAAGTTTTGAATGTGTTGCTATTGTCTTTTTTTTTCCTACCAGGAACAATACTGCGAACTATATTATTATGGTCTCCTTTAGTGTTCCACATGAATATATTTTCTTTAAAAATTGCAAGCAGGAGTTCCTGTTGTGGCTCAGTGGTTACCGAATCCGACTAGGAACTATGAGGTTGCAGGTTCGATCCCTGGCCTCGCTCAGTGGGTTGAGGATCCGGTGTTGCCGTGAGCTGTGGTGTAGGTGGCGAAGCGGCTCGGATTTGGAGTGGGCCGGCAGCTACAGCTCCGATTCGACCCCCAGCCTGAGAACCTCCATATGCCGTGGGAAGCAGCCCTAGAAAAGGCAAAAAGAACAAAAAAATATGTGTATATTTTGCAATCAGTCAGAGGATTTGAGTCCCTCCTTCTTTTTCTGCCTCTTCTAGATACGGCTTCCCTCCTTTAAGCCTGTCACCATTTCAGAACTTTCATTCAGAGATAACCTCTTTCACATTTGGCTTGTGCCCTCTTAAATCCCCCCCCCCTTTTTTTCTATCTTTTTGCCTTTTCTAGGGCTGCTTCCCACAGCATATGGAGGTTCCCAGGCTAGGGGTCGAATTGGAGCTATTGCTGCTGGCCTACACTAGAGCCACAGCAACTCGGGATCCGAGCCATGTCTGTGACCTACACCACAGCTCATGGCAACACTGGGTCCTCGACCCACTGAGCAAGGCCAGGAATTGAACCCGAGACCTCTTGGTTCCTAGTCGGATTCGTTAACCACTGCGCCATGACGGGAACTCTCTCTTGGATCCCTTTTTATGCATCTCCACACATTTGTGCAGATAAATGTTTTGTGTTTTAACATAAATGAGATTATTCACTATATGCTGTTCTTTGCAAGTTGCGTTCCTTTTAAAATTTAACATATCTTGGAGATCTTTTGGTATCTTTCTACCTTCAAGTGCCCTTAATTTCAGAATTTTAGTCAGTAAAATAACCTAAATACATGCAACTGTAATTTATTTTTGTCATGCTTCTTTCAATTCAGTAGCAGGTTAAAATCACTTCAGACCCTGCTGTGCTAGCTTGAGGTGTGACTTCTAGGGTAAACCAAATTCATAGCAAACATGAGAGAATTTTTCGAAATCTGCCTTTGTCCAGCTAGTCTTAACTCATGGTTATTTCCATGTAGGCTGCTTTATATTATCCCCAGAAAAATTTACTTTAAAAATTTTATATGTAAATATCATCCCTTCTCATTAAAATGCTCGAATGACACATCCGTTTTTGTTTACTATAGCTTAGTAGGAATTATGAGAAAAGATATTTTAAGAGGGGAAAAAAAACTTCTCTCTTTTTTTGAGGCAGATCAACAGGTTTTTAAAAGAGCCCATCTTGACTTCAAACCCATCTATGTGTCCATTTGAGAAAGGATGCGGTATTTCTAGAACAGAGTAGCAAATAGTAGGAGAATCAAGTTGGGGTGGGATGTGGCATGGGGAAGCTTAAGAATGCTGGAGTTTTAGATCTTTATAATATACTTTCTTCATTTTGATGCAGATATAAATTCTCAAGAAACCAGGAAATCTCATAAATATTAAAAAACTGTTTCCAAGACAAATAACATGGTTTTATCATCTCTACTGTCTTTGATTTTTCATGTCATCGTCCTTGCCTGCGGTCCTCTGCCTGACAGGTGCTTCTAGTCAGCACTTCTGAGCTGTGCAATTTTTGAGCAAGTTTTTTTTTTTTTTTTAATTATTCCCATAGGACCTCATTTCCACTCCCTGAACTGTCTCTTACTTGGCTCAAATCTTTTAATAATAGGAAAAGTCTGGATAATAATCTAGGCCTACTCCTATGAGGCTTTTTTGAGAATCATTATTGTATTTGATCTTGAAAAGTACTTGATGGAGTAAAAAAAAAAAAAAAAAAAAAAAAAAGAAAAGAAGAGAAATGTGTTTGGTAAACTCTTAAAAAAAGAGGAGTTCCTGTTGTGGCTCAGCAGGTTAAGGATCCAGTGTTGTCTCTGTGAAGATGTGGGTTCCATCCCTGGTTTTTCTCAGTGGGTTAAAGATTTGGTGATGCTGCAAGTTGCACCGTAGTTTACAGATGTGGCTTGATCTGGCATTGCTGTGGCTGTGGTTGTGGCATAGTCTGGCAGCTGCAGCTCCAATTTGACCCCTAGCCTGGGAACTTCCATAAGCCACAGGTGAGGCAATAAAAATGAAAAAAAAAAAAAAAAAAAAAAAGAAAAGAAAAAAAAAGGAGTAATCGATGTGCCTGCTGTTCTGGCCCACAGACATGGACCTTACACAGGGTCTGTGAAAAGGAGGCATTTTCTCTGGAGTTGTTTATTTGTCTTAATGAAAAGGCAAGGGGACTGTTTCTCCAACAGGGCTCAAAATGTTCATTTTTGCCTTTCCCAGCTTTTTTTTTTTTTTTTTTTTTCTGAGCAGCTATAATGGAGTTTAATTTCTGATGTTCTGCTAAGAATGTTAACTCAGAAAATATGTTTCCACCTCTCCCTGTGAGGTGTTCCTAAAACCGTGGGAGACATGTTGACCCAGACCTGCCTGTGCAGGTGCTTTGAATGGACAGATGCACATCAGTCTGAAAAGGTGCTGGTGGGTAGTGTTCTGAGGTTAAGCAAGCTGCCGAGGGACAAAGGAATAGACCTTTGAATTACATGGATGGTCTAGGCTGATAAATAGTGACAGTTTCTCAGAGGCTATAGTTGGGCTGGCTCAGTTGTGCTAAGATCTTGCTTGCTCCCTGTTTCATTCTGGCTGAGAGATGCAAAGCTTTGTTGTTGTCGTTGTTCTAGATCTAAGATACAAACTTGGGTTCTTCAAAGGAAGGGTTTTGAAGTCAGTTATGGACTTAGGAATTCAGCTGTTTATTTTTTTATTTTTTGGTCTTTTTAGGGCTGCACCTGCAGCACATGAAGTTTCCCAGTCTAGGGGTCAGATCGGAGCTGTAGCCTCAGGCCGATTGCCAGAGCCATAGCAACGCCAGATCCGAGCCGCGTCTGTGACCTACACCACAGCTCATGGCAGCACTGGATCCCTAACCCATTGAGTAAGGCCAGGGATCAAACCAACAACCTCATGGTTCCTGGTGGGATTCATTTCCACTGTGCCACGATGGGAACTCCTGCTCTTTATTTTTTGTTGTGGGGGAGCAAAAAGAGATCCAAGACAAATTCCCTGCCCTGTGGGGGATTCATATTAGGTTTACTTTATGTAAACTCCGGAGTTCCCCAATGGCCTAGTGGTTGCGGATCCAGCGTTGTCACTGCTATGGCGCAGGTTCAATCCCTGGCCTGGGAATTTCTGTGTGCTCTGGATGCAGCCAAAAAAAAAAAAAAAAAAAATCCATCAAGTAGTTATAGCTGATCCTGAATTTTATACTTTAGTTTCTGAGTTTGAAATTAGTGATACAAAAATTTCCCCATGGAGTTCCCGTCGTGGCTCGGTGGTTAACGAATCCAACTAGGAACCATGAAGTTGCAGGTTTGAACCCTGGCCTTGCTCAGTGGGTTAAGCATCCGGCGTTGCCATGAGCTGTGGTGTAGGTTGCAGAGATGGCTAGGATCCTGCGTTGCTGTGGCTCTGGTGTAGGCTGGCGGCTACAGCTCCGATTAGACCCCTAGCCTGGGAACCTCCATATGCCGCGGGAGCGGCCTAAGAAATGGCAAAAAGACAAAAAAAAAAAAAAAAAAAATTCCCCATAGTTCTGCCAAGCAAGAAGCCAAAGATCAGAAATGACCAGCGTTGTCTATTAATTTACATACTTATTCCTTCATCTGGCCTATCCTCCAGGCTTTGTGCTGTGTCCAGGGGAGCTTCCAGCCTAGTTGGGGATGAGATGCCGAGGGCAGGGGATAGGTCATAGGCCATGTCACAGAAAACATCCTCTCTGCTCCTCTGAGTTTAAAAGTTGTAGGGCTTGCTGCCTCTTAGGCAGTTGTTGGATAGTTCTTAGAAACCCCACCGGAAGCAGAAAGAGGGCTGACCATTCCTTTTCGGTGGTGGGTTAGAAGGTAGTGTCCCATTGTTCAGTTGGATGCTATGGCTGATAGCAATGGGTCCTTTTGCTCCATGACAGGTATAGTGGAGATTCCTGCCTACATCTTTGTGTGCGTCGGGATGGATCGTTTGGGGAGAAGATGCATTCTGGGTTTCTCCCTTCTCTCAAGTGCAGTGACCAATGGTGTGATTATGGTGATCCCCCAGGTGAGCTGTTTTATGGGTTTTTGTTTTTTTTTTTTTTTTTTTTTTTTTTTTTTTTAGGGAATGGTTAGTTTTACTATGACACCTTAATGGGACCATTTTTAGCTTATGAAATGGAAGATGAATTAAGACATATGGGTAGAGTTCATACAAACTATTTAAAATGTTTTCTTAAAAAAATCATTCTTTGTTTTATAGAGATTAAAGGAAAAAAAAGAAATGATGGGTTGGGGGAAGCCCATAACCCCACTTCCCAGAAATGGTCAGTGTAGTATTATTATTATTATTATTTTAATGGCTGCACTGGCAGCATATGGGAGCTCCCTGGCCAGGGATTCAATCAGAGCTGCAGCTTCAACCTACACCAAAGCCGTGGCAATGCTGGATCCTTTAACCACTGTGCCTGGCCAGGGAGCGAACTCACACCTTGTCAGCGACCTAGAAATGCTGCAGTTGGATTTTTTTTTTTTTTTTTTTTTTTTTTGTCTTTTTAGGGCCACACCCGGGGCATATGGAGGTTCCCAGGCTAGGGGAATGGGAACTGTAGCTGCTGGCCTACACCACAGCCACAACAACACAGGATCCTTGACCCACTGAGCAAGACCAGGGATCAAACCTGCAACCTCATGGTTCCTAGTTGGTGTTCGCTGCACCACGATGGGAACTCCTACAGTTGGAATCTTAATCCACTGTGCCACAGAAGGAACCAGTATTGTATTTTGTAAACATGATGATCTTGATCGGGGAGAGCAGATCGCAGCCTCCTGTGATGATCATTATCTTAAACCTTTATTCATTCATGAAAGATCTGCCAGCATCTAGTATGTGCCAGGTCTTTTTGGGTGCTGAAGGCATGCAGTAAGTCAAGTTTCTCTGGGCATAATGAAGATGGGTAAAATAGGATGAGGGGTAGAGAATGACTGTGTATGGAGCAAGGAACACACGTACACGATTTCATTTTTTCCAAGGTGACTGAGGATGGTGTGCCTCGCAGAGAAGGTGACATATGATCAGAAACCTGAAGGAGGGAGGGAGCCATGGAGACAGCTGGAAGATATGATGGGTCTCATGTGCAGGACTGTTCCACTTTAAATACTCTTGCTTTTCACTGTGGTAGACTAGTAGTTTCCAATTTCTATAATGCTTAAATCTCCCAAGTAGCTTGTTTTTAAAAATGGAATTTCTCAGTGAAAAACACTGCCATAAACTACCAAGATGGCTTTCATATCCCTATATTTTGTCAAGCTCCAGCCCTAGAATACCTCTTGCACCCAGAAGTGCTCCCTCCCCAAATGTTATTAGAACCTGTATTTTCATTCTCCATTTGCAAAATTTGGTCCCTGTAACAGTACTTGAAAATATTTTATAAAATTTCATTTGGTGATTATATAATTCTTAACCAGTAGTGTCTCCACATTTAGATCCAGGCATTTTAAGTTGTGCATATTGTTTGACCTTTTCATTTAAGCTAACCAGTGCCTTCCTTTTATAGTAACACTTCACTTAGTTATTAGGGTTGCCAAAGCAAATATTTTATATATTGAAATTTCCAGTTGATTGACAACTGATTCATGCCAGTTAAAACAAGGTCTATGTCAATTTGAAGGAGCTTCATTCATACCTTTTATGTTTGTGCTTTTAAGTGGTTTGCAGTTATATTAGTTGAGGTGATGGCAGCTGTTGACCTGTTGAAGACTTAGGGAACCCTAGAACCTTCAAGATCTACAGTGGTTAAGCCCCAGAAGTAAAGAACGACAGGGACATGGCTCATGGGGATTTCTAGAAATAGAGCACTAACCCTTAACCACAAATTTCTCCCCTCTCTTTAAAATTCTCTCCAAATGGTAATGTCAACCCAATATGATTTTAAGTTCCATTAATTCATTCAACAAATATTGTTTACAATAGTGATTCAGGTCACAAGGTGACACTACCTGCTCTAGTAGAGGCAGCCTCAGATCGCAGTGACTTCACATCATAGACATTTATTTCCTGCCCATAGAAAGTTTGGTGTGGGTGTACCTCTTTGGTGGCTGTGGGAACAGTGAGGGGGTATTTGGCTCCATGGAGTCACTCAGAGACCCAGGTTGACAGAGGCACTGCCATCCTTAACACATAAACTCCAAGGTCACCTGGGACTCAACACCCAGCTGGCAGACAGGGGAGGAGAGAAAAGATGGATTGTGGAAGGTCTTTGTGAGCCGTGCTTTGAAGTGGAACACATCAGGGACGGCAGCAGAAACACACCATCTGGGCAGGTCTCATTCTGAAGTGTCTCCTCCCAAATGGCTTTTCTTATTTGGTAATTTGAAATCCCCAAGTCTGGGGGGAGGTGCAGTAAAGCTTTCCTCTAAATTTCATAAAGATGGAAAACTTGGTCAGACCATGTGTAGGGTTTACAAAATAAATTCAAACAGAAACAAAACTTTTTCATTGTTCTGAAAAATACTGGAGAATTAGAAAGTTTTATGTGATAATTTTAAATTATATATATATATATGTATATATATATATATATATTTTTTTTTTTTTTGTCTTTTTGCCATTTCTTGGGCTGCTCCCGCAGCATATGGAGGTTCCCAGGCTAGGGATCCAATCGGAGCTGTAGCCACCAGCCTATGCCAGAGCCACAACAACTCGGGATCCGAGCCACATCTGCAACCTACACCACAGCTCACAGCAGCACCAAATCCTTAACCCACTGAGCGAGGCCAGGGATCGAACCCGGAACCTTATGGTTCCTAGTCGGATTTGTTAACACTGAGCCACTACGGGAACTCCAAGACTTTATATTTTTCTTTAAAAGTATTAAAAATTGACAGAACACTGCAAACCAGTTATGATGGAAAAAATAAAAAATCATTAAAAAAAAAATGACCTGATGACACAATGATGGTCAGCCTTGCTCCTGTTCTTTGTTTGTTTTTTTCTTTTGCAGGATTACCATGTTTGTCTAATGGTGGCAACCATGGCTGGAAAGTTTTCCATAGGGGCAGCCTTTGGCCTCATTTACCTTTACACAGCAGAGCTGTATCCAACCATTGTAAGGTAAGAGTTCCTTATTTTTCTGTTGTTTTCGTGTTCTCTTTCACATATGTGTCATTTCATTATATCTGGCCCTTGAGGATAAATGCTTTTCTTCTGTGGAAGTTGCCGGAAATCCAAGATATGGGACGACACATGAGGGTGATGTTTCTGAATCTGAGGCTTTGTCTGCATGTTATTAGCAAGGATATTAGAGAACTTTTTTTGGAACTCACACTCTCCTATCCTAAAAACATTTAAAATCTCAAAGACAGTTGACTTCCACCAGACTCAAGGCTAATTTTCTCAGGATGTGTGTCTTGATGTCAGTTGTATTAGTTTGTTAGGGTCAAACAAAACACCACGGGCTGGGGGCTTAAGCCACAGAAGTGTATTTTCCCATCATTGTGGAGGCTAGAAGTCTGAGATGGGGACTTTGGCAGGTTTGGTTTCTCCTGGAGCCTCTCTCCTAGGCTTAATAAAAGATATTTATTCACAGAGGAAGCATATTCTTTGTTTTTTACTAAACATTCTATAAGATTTCTTTAAATAACTTTCAAAGAAAAGCACTTTAAGATGTTGCTGGACTTTAAAAAATTGAGATAGAATGTTCCATAGATATAAATCTTTTGGCCTCCCAAATTCCCACTCCATATCTCAAATAAATTCCTGCTCTAGAAGACCGATGTTATCCTCAGTATTAGCCTGAATGAGTGTATGTAGGGGCCTGCATAGCTGATGAAGATTGGTGTACAGGTTGGGGATTTTTTTGGTCTTAAATTGTCTTGAATTATCTGCATGCTTGTATACATCACTGTTTCACAGAATGTGAAAATGAATCATGAACCATTCTTGAAAAAGTAGAATAAAATGATTTCTAAGCATATTAAGCCAACTTGTGTTTTTTAATTTATTCTCTGCTGGGAAGGTGGACAGGGGTTTCAGGCAGCTGTTCCCTCTCTCAGGCAGCTGTTCCTTCATTCTCTGCATCATGGGTGCCCCACTTGTCTTGCCTTCTTGCTGCTGTCTTAATACTCTTGGTTGTTTTCAGGTCACTGGCCGTGGGGAGTGGCAGCATGGTGAGCCGTGTGGGAAGCATCATGGCCCCGTTCTGTGTTTATCTCTCCAGCATTTGGATCTTCATGCCACAGGTGTTCATCAGTTCATAGAACTTTACTGAGATAGCAGAGAGGCAGAGCAGCTAAGTTCTGTTTTTATTTCCTGGGATCCAATTTATAATTCAGTTATGGCGGTTTGTAGAAACCTTATTAACAGCGCACCAGTTAGTAAGTAGTGTGGTGGTTGCGGTTTTCTTTTCTTTTTTATTTATTTATTGTTTTTTGTTTCTGTTTTGTTTTGTTTTTGTTTTTGTTTTTTTAGGGCCACAACCGTGGTATATGGAAGTTCTCAGGCTAGGGGTTGAATAGGAACTGTAGCTGGTGGCCTACACCATAGGCAGAGCAACCCCAGATCTGAGGCATGACCTACACAGCAGCTCATGGCAATCTGGGATCCTTAACCCACTGAGCAAGGCCAGGGATCGAACCCCCATCCTCATGGTTACTACCGGGGTTTCTACCGCTGAGCCACAACAGGAACTTCCTGGTTACTGTTTTCTTGCTGGTTGATTGCCTTCCACTTTCCCATTCCCACCCCCTTATGAGCCATTAATTAATTTCAGCTCTGCCCCTCTCCCCTGAGAGGGTCTCCCCTCAACCATATCATGAAGCCGGGATTGCACAGGGAGAGCTCTGGGCTCTGGGCTCTCAGCCTGCACCCCTCCACCTGGCTCCCATGCCCAACCCTTGCCTCTGTGTTCCCACTGTGTGGCCTGGTCAAGGCCAGTTCTGGAGGCAGCTGCTCCTGGAAGGATCCCGTGGTGTCTGGTGGAGAGGTTAGGGATCTGTGGTTTTCAGCTTCCCCTTCAACTTGAGGGGCCCTTCTCCAGTGAGGCTGCCTGTGTGCTTCCTCCTGTTCCAGTGGTGTGAGCTCTTTGCCTGTGTGTGAAGAGTGAGAGCAGTTTGCCGATTTCCTTGTCGAACTGAGAACTTGGGAAGCCCCATGGAGCTCTGTTACATACCTGGGTCAAGAGGAAGATGGGAGACCTGGAGGAAAGGCTGCAGGCAGGGAGGTGGGGACGGTGGGGGAAGTGGGGGGGGGTTGCCCAAGGTGCTGCAGTGACTTGGGGAGAGCCCTGGATGTGCTGGCCCTCCTCCTCCTCTTCCAGGCTCCCTCTCCCAAACTTCTTGGCCGTAGCTCTCTCTAGGTGGTTCCCTCTTAGTCTCCTCCTCTGCTCTTCCTTCTTCCAATTGCCCCTTAATGAGACTCACTCTTCTTGACCGTCCTGGCCGTCTTTCCCAACCCCTACATGGATAACCTCTCCTGAGTTCTGCCTACTCTTCCAAACTGCAGACCTATCAGCCTCACGGGGTATTCTCCCAGGGCATCTTACAACTTCACTGTGTCCCAGACTCAGATAGTTAGTGACTTATGTTCCCTCTTCTGTCTCCACTCTGGGGTAGGAGCCTGTGTCCTCTAGCATGACACTTTCGCATCATGCTCCTAATTCCCCCTCTCCTCCCAAGCCATGACACGGGATCCTCACCTTCTCTCTCAAAATCGCCCAACTTGCCTGCTTCCCGGTTCAGCTCCTCCTTCACAATCCGTCTCCGCCCTGCACCTCCCCCCCCCACCCCATCAGAATAGTTTTCGGAACCACAGCTCCCATGCATCTGCCCCTCACCTTCAGAATAAAACCCAAACTCTGCCTGATACTCACACCCTCTCCAGGTGGACCCTGGACCATCTTCCCTATTTGGTTTCGGTTCCTCACAGACTTTTTCCTCCTCTCTACGCCCATCCTGTTCTCATTCATTACCCCTCCTCTGCCTGAACACCCCCTGGGTAGAGTGCTTCTTTCCCACCTCTCCCCATCAAATTTCCATGTATCTGTTTTTTTTTTTTTTTTTTTTTAATAAGAAAATGGGACTAGTTTTACACAGTCATTTTGTAGCCATGAAAGTGATGTTAAAACCAGGAAAACAGATAAGGCTCCTTGACTAGAGCAAGACCTCCTCCTGTGGAGAACAGAGGGGGAGGCTTCTGGGATGCAAGCAGTATTTTGTTATGAGTGAACAAGAAAGACCATGATGTGTGTGCTTTATCATTATTTCTTAAACTATGCATTTGTTTTATGCATTTTATTTTATTTATTTATTTTTTGTCTTTTTGGAACCACACCCACAGCATAGGAAATTCCCACACTAGGGGTTGAACCGGAGCTGCAGCTGCCAGCCTACACCACAGCCACAGCAACGCCAGATCCTTTAGCCCACTGAGTGAGCCAGGGATCGAACCTGCATCCTCATTGATGCTAGCTGGATTCTTAACCTGCTGAGCCACAATGGGAACTCCTGTTTTATGCACTTTATTTATTTATTTATTTATTTATTTATTTGTCTTTTTGTCTTTTGTTGTTGTTGTTGTTGTTGCTATTTCTTGGGCCGCTCCCGCGGCATATGGAGGTTCCCAGGCTAGGGGTTGAATCGGAGCTGTAGCCACCAGCCTACGCCAGAGCCACAGCAACGCGGGATCCGAGCCGCGTCTGCAACCTACACCACAGCTCAGGGCAATGCCGGATCCTTAACCCACTGAGCAAGGGCAGGGACCGAACCCGCAACCTCATGGGTCCTAGTCGGATTCGTTAACCACTGCGCCACGACGGGAACTCCCTATTTTTTTTTTTGTTTGTTTGTTTGTTTTGTCTTTTTGCCATTTCTTGGGCCGCTCCCGTGGCATATGGAGGTTCCCAGGCTAGGGGTCTAATCAGAGCTGTAGCCGCCAGCCTACGCCAGAGCCACAACAACTCGGGATCCGAGCCACATCTGCAACCTACACCACAGCTCACAGCAGCGCCAGATCCTTAACCCACTGAGCAAGGGCAGGGATCGAACCTGCAACCTCATGGTTCCTAGTCGGATTCGTTAACCACTGTGCCACAACGGGAACTCCCCTGTTTTATGCACTTTAAAGAAATTATATTTTATAGTAGGTAGATAGACAGATACAGCATTTTTTTCTTTTCATTTTAAGAGGTAAACCAAGAACCATTAGGACTCAGGCTGCTTCAGAAGCTCTAACTCCATCTGGGTCAGAGCCTTGAAGGGCACCCAGAAACATAAGATGCATTAAGGCAGTGATTTCTTCCCAGCACCTCTGTGAAGTCCCTTTCACGGGGTCTTCCCAAGCTTTGTGGAGAGCGATGGCCCTGCCAGGATCTTCTGGAGGAGGCTGTTCTGGAGCTTAATGGCTATGACTTATGTAGCTGGGGAAATGAGACCAGAACTGGACACACTTGCCTCATTCTGTACTGCTCTGCTACACAACTCGTGGAGGCCAAATGTTCTAGGGGTTTAGATGAGGCAGCCCCCAGGAATCTTTTAAGACTCAGAGCAGCCCCCACTTCTTCAAGAAGGCCACCGAGATCCAGTGACCTTTCCTCTCCCTTTCCCAGGTCTGCGTGTCTTTTTACAGGTACCCTTTCCACAGCCCAGCGTCACAGTCTGGCTGTGCTATTTGCATGCATACCTTTGTCCCCCAGTTAAACCATTCCACTCTTGTTGGATAGGGCATTTTGTATATCCCACAACTGGGTCCAGCAAAGCCTTTCTCTCCCCTTGTGTGCCATTCATAATTATAATTCACTTAATATTTTAAATCAAATAGATTGGCTTTTAAAATTTAGCTTTGCCCTAAACAACAACAGTGAAGCCATGGGTGTTATTCTAGTTATATGTTTTTCTAAAATACACTGACAAAATCCTACAATAAAATAAGTTGAGACAACCTAAAAAAAGTCATCTTGCACACACAGGTGGTATGTGCCTGCATTTTCTTTGAGAGTTGTTGGCTTAGCATGGGTCTCATTCATGTCCCAGGAACAGGCCCTCAGGCAAGTTCACTTAATTGGGGGCAGGGTTGGGCCTGGTCTGCACAAGAAGGGGTTTTGGAGCATCCTCCAGTCTTCTTAGGACATGGACTTTTCCAGAAGCATCTTCTTTGTGCCAGCACTTTATGTTCCTCATTAAATAACTAAAAGATAAAAATGGAAAAGATGCTTTTAAAAATAAGCTAAGACACCCAGAAGATATATCAATCTCTAAAGGCAAACTGCTATTAAAAACCACTAAAACCAAATAAAGATTTTTTTTTTTTTAAAAAGGACATCCATAAGCATCCATTATGGACTATGGAGGTGAGAGGGATTTTTTTGTGTGTGTCTTTTTTTTTCTTTTTGTAGGGCCGCACCCGCGTCATATGGAGGTTCCCAGGCTTGGGGTAGAATTGGAGCTACAGCTGCTGGCCTATGCCACAGCCACAGCAACACCAGATCCAACCCGTGTCTGCAACCTATACCACAGCTCATGGCAACGCTGGATCCTTAACCTACTGAGCAAGGCCAGGGATCAAACCCACAACCTCTTGGTTCCTAGTTGGATTCCTTTCCACTGCACCAAGATGGGAACTCCTTAAGAGGGATTTTTAATTTTACTTAAACAGGTATTTAAATAGTGCTTGTTATGTGATAGGCCCTATTTTAAGTACTTTACAAAAAGGCGTCTTCATAGAATGCAGGTACTGTTTTTGCTGTCCCCAGTGCATAGATGTAGAGACTAATGTCCAGAGAGTAATTATTAGTCCAGGGTCACACACCTTAAAACTGACAGAGCTTGGGTTCAAACCCAAATACCGTGCCTTTGGAATAGGTTAAACAAACAAAAAACAAACAGTCCTGAAGGGGATGCAGAGAAATAAAGCCCTCCTCCTCCCTGACCCTGGACCCCTTCTCCAGGACAGCCTCTCTGTCAGCGGGGTCAGTGTATGTTTGTAAAAATATTCTGCGAATGAGCTTCATTTGGATGCACCAGATGTTGCCTGTTACTTTTAATGAGTAAAAATATGTTATTAAATTTCTCATTAAGCTTTTTTATAGATGTCAAACTGCCTAGAAAGCCAGTGTTTTCATTTTGAGGAATAGAAACACTAATCTAGAAGATATGTTTATATTTTCTCTTTTAAAAAGAAGTAAATGAAAATCACTCATTCTGATGCTTTTATTATCAAACATTTATTTTTAGGAATCTAAGAAAAAAGGGGACATCTAATTCATACTGTCTTTGTATTCGTGAACTGATTTGGCCCAGGTTGAGTGTTGACTTTGAACTCACCTCCTTGCTAGGTGATAAGGAGCAGAGATGAAAGAAACAGCATTTGTCCTGAGAGATGTCCAATCTGGGAGGGAAGGCAGAGACCCGAGGGAAGAGGGCTGTAGTAGGGAAATTCTGGGGTTCAGGGGTTATAGGAGAGGGCTACCAACCCAGACTAGTGCCAGAGGGGAGGTTTCCTGGAGGAGGGGGCCTTTGATCTGTGTCCGGAGAGGCCAGTGAGAGTCAGCCAGGTGGAGAAGGAGAGAAGGGAATTCCATGCAGAGGGAGCAGAAAGGCAAAAACTTAGTGGAGAAAAGAAACATGGCCAGTTTGAGTTTGGGTGCAAGCATTATTGCGAACACTCAGGGTGGGTGGTGGGAATCAGAAGATGAGATCAGAACAGAACATTCAGACTAAATGTGGGTTTGGAGAGGGACAGGATGGAAGAGTTGTAACCCCAGGACCTGTGCCCAGTTGGGTATGGTGGAGCGGGGGGCCAGCTGAAGGGATGGAAGGGTTGTTCTCCAGGCTGGAGGGAGCCCAGGAGGAAGACCAAGGTTGAGGTGGGGAAGGACAGTGCACTTGAATTGTGTGTGATGAGTGTGAAGTGCCTGCCTGCTGGCTGGTAAGGCGTCCAGGAGGCAGGTGCCTTTACAGGCCTGGGAGCTCAGGGAGGCAGCTCCCACGGGAGGTGCAGATTTGGAAGTCAACTTCTGAAGAAGTGAGGGAGACTGGAAAGTAGAACCCTGGGGATGGTGGCACTTGAAGTCTGATGGGAAGAGGGGTCCAGGGTGGAGACCAAGGCATAGCAGCCGGGGAGGTGACCAGGACCCCAAAGAAGGAGGGGAAGGTGAGGAAGGTAGGACGGGACAGTGGCAAAGAAGGAGCAGAACAGGAAAACGTCCATCCTGTTTGGCAGCTGCGAATATGGGGCCTGGGAAGAGCAGCTTCTGTGGGAGGTGGGAGTGGGCCATGCTGCAGGGGGCAGGATGGAAGGAGAAGCAGTGACGCCATGGGAGAGGATGGGCTGGGGGCTGGAGTGGGTGTGGGCTGAGGCAGAGGGCCTCTTTTGCTTATTTCAAAAGATATGAGTAGGTGTTCCTGTCGTGGCGCAGTGGTTAACAAATCCGACTAGGAACCATGAGGTTGAGGGTTCGATCCTTGGCCTTGCTCAGTGGGTTAAGGATCCGGCGTTGCCCTGAGCTGTGGTGTAGGTCACAGTCATGGCTCGGATCCCAAGTTGCTGTGGCTATGGTGTAGGCCGACGGCTGCAGCTCCAATTAGACCCCTAGCCTGGGGACCTCTATATGCCTCGGGAGCCCTAGAAAAAGGCAAAAAGACAAAAAAAAAAAAAAAAAAAAAAAAAGACATGAGTAGCATTTATTGTTTTAAGTGCCTTAAATGTGTCCTTTGACTTAGTCCTTTCAGGGCAGGTACTATTATTATTTCCATTTTACAAATAAGGAAGCTGAGGAGCAGAAAAGTTAAGTTGCTTGCCCAAGGCCACATGGGTGGCAAGTCCAAGTTCTGGGCAGAGTGGGTACCAAGATTATCAGAGGCTCAAAACTTTTATTTTTTTAAGGGGAGGGAAAAGATCAAAACTTTGTGAGAAAGGGGGAGGTCTGTTGATGGAGGAAGACACTCCCCAGCCCCTCCACCTCCCACCCACAGGAGGTGGTGAGAGGTGACGAAGGCTCCTCTTGGCCAGGGGGAGGGAGAGGTGGGGTGGAGGAGGTTGTTGTGTTTTGTTTTTTTTTTTGTCTTTTTGCCATTTCTTGGGCCGCTCCCACGGCATATGGAGGTTCCCAGACTAGGGGTCCAATTGGAGCTGTAGCCACCGGCCTACAACACAGCCACAGCCACAGCAACACGGGATCCAAGCCGCATCTGCGACCTACACCACAGCTCATGGCAATGCCAGATCCTTAACCCACTGAGCGAGGCCAGGGATCGAACCCGCAACCTTATGGTTCTTAGTCAGATTCGCTAACCACTGAGCCACGACGGGAACTCCGCTGGGATGTTTGTGGAGGGGTTGGGGGCGCTGGCCGGGATGGCGGGAGATCAGACCTTCTGCTTAGAGTGAGAGGGAGGATGGAGGACTCTGAGTTTGTTCAGTGCCTGCCTAGTGTTGCTAAAGAGAATAGTCAGTTAAAAAAAAGACAGTCCAGTCCTGTCTTGGATCCTCCATTTGATTCTTCTTCTTGTTTAGACTTACTGTTTTTCAGACCCTGACAGGCTCTTCTGGGGTTTCAACGTCCTTTGCAATGTCACCTTTAAATTCTTCTGCTGTTTTAAGGCTTACTTTGTATTTCTAAGTAATTTCTAATTACTTGCCATATTTCTAAGAAGTAAGTCATCAGTGTCTGCAAAACAAAGAAAAGAGCTGTCTTCCCAGGTCACCCCTTTTATTGATGTGGCATCATGTCACATCACAGTTGCAATGTGTCTCAGAGGCTGTAGAAGCACCAAGGATACAGATATATGAGAAAAACCTTGCTTTAATCTATTTTTAGGGGCTTTTCCCAGGCAGTACTTTTTGCTGAAGGAGTTTATCTCTAAGGACAAAATTTTTACAGACCATGTAGAGATTTAGTTCTAAAGTCTATTGAAAATCTTTGTAATGATCAACAGAGAAAAGATATGCAGACTTTACTTTTTAACGTGATTTGCATTTTTAAAAGCAAACATCATGGTGCTAGTCTGAAGATTGCCTTTTATGTTTCAAAACCTGGAAAGTAAAGAAATTCTGAATATTGATAGGAAATCACTTGGAAACCTCCCCCCCCCCCAAGTAGCAGTTAGTTTCCATTGCCTCTGTTTTGTTTCCCCCTAAATTCTATAGATTTTGGTTCATTGAAGCAGTCATTCCTGCATGGGGGTATTCAGCCATTCATTCCCCACCATTTATCGAATACTGATAGCATGTTGATAATTGAGGCAGGGGCAAGGTTGGCTAAGACAGTCTCTGACCCTCAAGTCCACTTCCAAGGCTCTTAGTTTCCCCACAAGACTCTGGAGTCTGGGAATACAGGAGGACAGGGATTTTTTTTTTTCTCTGTGTACCTCCTAGAACAGTGCTTACTTGTGTAATAATGTGAGAGGTAACTGGTATTTATTGAGTAAGTGCTCCTCAGTGGTTAATAAATGATCAGATTAAGCCTAGTCAGTGATGGTGGATAATGTGAGAAAAAGAATATGTGTGTGTGTGTGTGTGTGTGTGTGTGTGTGTGTGTGTGTGTGTGTGACTGAGTCACCTTGCTGTACAGCAGAAATTGACAGAACAATTTTTGTAAATCAACCATAATTTTAAAAAATCTTAGGAGTTCCCGTTGTGGCTCAGCAGAAATGAATCTGACTAGTATCCATGAGGATGCAGGTTCCATCCTTGGCCTCACTCAGTGGGTTAAGGATCCGGTGTTGCCATGAGCTGTGGTGTAGGTCACAGATGCTGTTTGGATCCCACGTTGCTGTGGCTGTGGTGTATGTAGGCCAGAGGCTACAACTTGATTCGTCCCCTAGCCTGGGAACTTCCATACACCGAGGGTGTGGCCCTAAAAAAGACCAAAAAAAAAAAAAAAAATCTTAAAAAAACCCAGCCCAGCATAAGTAACCCAAAAGGTCTCACTGAAGAATAAAAATGAAAATTATGTCCAGTTCCATTCTATTGCCCTCTGAAAAAGGTTCAGAAATGATTATTCTCCGAAGGGTACATTTCTTTCTCAATGTGTCATTTATTATTTTTTTTTAATTCCTTCTAGTTGCTTGTTGGAACTTTTGCCTTCATGAGTGGAATACTAACATTCATGCTTCCAGAAACCCTCCGGAAGCCTCTGGCAACTACTTGGAAAGAGACTGAAAAACAGAGCAGTTCAGACAAATGAAGTCCCACAACCAAAAATACGGCATTGAAAAATATCGAAGTGATTAACTCTGGGCGTTCTGGTCTTAAGAAATAACCATGGCTGGTGTGCTGTCTAGCACGTGAAATATTAATGCCTTTGTATTAGAGGAACATTATTCTCATCTCCTGCATGTCGTGTATATGTGTCTTTTTTTAAATTTTGTAAAAGGGTTTTGAAAAAATTGTTTTGTAAAAGTAGAAGAAATAAAAAACAAGATGAGAATTCTCATTTTTTACATTGCTTTCTTATTGTCACAACATATTTTTCCCTGTTTGTTCTTCTGTGTTTGACTCTTGCAGGCCTGAGGGACAGCTGCACACCCACTTCAGTGCCAGGACCCCCTTCTCCTAACACCGGGACTTTTGACTGGGAAGAGGGGGCATGTGAGAGTGTGTTTCTTTTGACAAAGCCACTTAAAGATTCTGTTTCTGACATTCCTTCCCCATTAGGAGAAATACAGCTCTAATTCAGGTCTTATAGAGAAATGCCCCTACGGAGTTCCCACCTTGGCACAGTGGGTTTAAGTATCCAACTGCAGCAGCTCAGTTTGCTGCGGAGGTGTGCGTTTGGATCCCTAGCCCTGGTGCAGTAGGTTAAAGGAGCTATTGCTGCAGCTGTGGCTCAGATGCAGTCCCTGGCCTGGGAACTTCCATGTGCTGCAGGTGGGGGCATAAAATAAAACAAAAAAACAACCAAAAAAGTCTGTCTAACCATAAGAACTATAGCTACCAAAAAAAGATATCTTGCTTTCCAGCATGCCGAGGGCTTGAATGTGTAGACCAATGGCTTGTGTTTGTAAGGGACATATATCTGCTAGGGGTCAGGAGTGAGTTTTCTAGCCTGATATTCTTTTTTTTTTGGTCTTTTTTTAGGGCCACACTCAATGGCATGTGGAGGTTCCCAGGCTAGGGGTCATATCCAAGCTACAGCTGCTGGCCACAGCCACAGCCACAGCAACGCCAAATCCAAGCTGCGTCTTTGACCTACACCACGGCTCACGGAAGTGCCAGATTGTTAATCCACTGAGCAAGGCCAGGGATCGAACCCCCAACCTCATGGTTCCTAGTCGGATTCATTTCCGCTGTGCCATGATGGGAAGTCTAGTCTGATATTCTTATTTTTCATAAATGTGAAATTCTCTCTATAAGCCTCCTTGCCAGTACACAGAAGCTATGGGTGTTTTAGTGTACTGTACTGCAAACTTAAAATTTGCAGATCATCTAAGAAATTGATGTCTGGGTCTGCTCACAATGTAGATAGATAGATAGATAGATAGATAGATAGATAGATAGATAGATAGATAGATATAAATTCAAAGTATTCTTGCCTTTTAAAAAATAATTTTTAGAAAGATTTTACTTTTCTTAAGTAATAAATTTTGTTTCCTCAGCTTTACTTTTGCTCTGGAAATTTAGCTGTTGGATATGTCTTATGCCCAGTATATTAGAATCGATGATGCATTAGTGTTCTCTGCAGAGGCAAGTGAAAGAAAGATTAAGATAGTTATAGAGATACTGGAGTTGAAAAAGCATTGCTATGGTGAAAAAAGGGGATTTGACCTGAATTATTTAGACTTTTTTATATTAATTCAGTTCCCTGGCTAATTGCTCAATTCCACTTGGCCTTTCCACTTGTAAAATAAAAAATAAAACCAAAAACCTTTCTCCTTTTGTAAAAACAAAATAGAAGAATATGAGAGAAAAGGAGGAAGACATTTCTCTATCCCTTTTCTCATCTCTTATTTTGTCTCTTTTTCTTTAATCCTTCAAACTCAGCCTATTTTTTTTTTTTTTTTTGGTGGTCATTTAGATTTTTCATCTTAGTTAATATTTGAAATTTTCTTGGCTTTCTTTTTATGTTCTGGATTAGTTTGCTAGGCAAAATACCACAGACTGGGGGGCTTAAACTATGGAAACTTATTTCTCACAGGTCTGGAGCCTGAAAGTCCAAGGTCAAGGCAGGTATCACTCTGAGGCCTCTTCTCTTGTAGGCAGCTACCATCTTGCTTTGTACTCAGGCTGGGAGAGAGCATGAGGATTCTGTTGTTTCTTCTTATAAGGGCACTAACCCCATCACACAGGCCCCAATCCTTATCATCTCAACAAATTCTACAAATATTCAATCCATAATATGCATCGTGTGTGTGTGTGTGTGTGTGTGTGTGTGTGTGTGTGTGTGTGTATGCGTGTAAATGACCACATCCAAGGCTTATGGAATTCCCCAGGTCAGGGACTGAATCCAAGCTGTAGTTGCAGTGTTACAGCTGCAGCAATGCCAGATCTTTTAACCCACTAGTGCCAGGCTGGGGTCAAACTTGCGCCTCCACAGTGACCCAAGCTACTACAGTTGGATTCTTAACGCACTGTGCCATAGCAGGAACTCTATGTGTGGTTAGTTTTCTACCACCAACGGTCTAGGCAGCAGAACAGAAACCTCTGAGATATTTCCAACAAGGGGGACTTTAATATAGGGAATTAGTTACAAAGTGTGGGACGGATTGGTGGAATAAAATAGAGAAGAAGTTACCTGGAGATTAGGAAGCCACTGCCATCACTGGGCTGGAAGCCCAAGCCTGCCCTTCCTACTTCTACAACCAATGTGGAAATTACATTTCTGCTGCTGACCAGAAGCCCAGGATGCTACTGAAACTACTGGCCGTGATTTCAGCTTGAACTGAGCTGAGTTTTTAGATTAATTTAGGGAAAAATTACCTTATTTCTGGTATTGAGTCTTCTAACCATTAATGTGAGTTTTCTCTCCATTTACTTGGGTTGACTTTAATACCTTTCAATGAAGTATAATTTTCTCCATGAATTATGCACATTTCTTGTTAGTATTTATTCCTAGGCATATATTTTTATTATAATTAGAAATGTTGTTTCTAATATATTTTCTACTGTTTCTTGCTGGCATAAAGGAAGGTGATGGATTTTTGTATATCACTCTTATATCCAGCAGCCCTGATAAAAAGTGTTTTTAACTCAAAAGGAAAAAATAAACACTTTATTGGGAGAAAAAATGGGCTTTACAGCATAACAACTCACAAATATAAGTCCTACAGTCACCAAATGTACTTTGTTCCTCTAGCATCTTAGTGTTTACAACTTTCTGATTTTATACTTGAAAAAGACTGTTGTAGTGTATATCTAATAGTTGGAAACTAGTCATACATAGACACTAATCTGTCTCTGGTTGTAAACATTTCAAGGAATATTTTACCTCAGCATTGGAAAACTCGGTGAACAACCCATGTATAGGTAGGTAAACTTCAGGCAGGTGACCTTACTATCAGTTCTCTTTAACTGTAGTCCATGCGTCAACTTGATTTTAACAGGCAATGAAGTGTTAAAAGCAGTGGAGGCATAGGGATTAAAAAAGAAAAAAAAAAAAAAAAAGGCTGGCTATAAGCCTTCTCATTTGGGCAAATCGACTTCTCTTTTAATATATATTTTTTAATTTATTATTGTTGATTTACAATGTTGTGTCAATTTCTGCTGTACAGCAAAGTGACCCAGTTACACACACACACACACACACACACACACACACACACACACACACACATATATATTACAGTAAATATTTGATAAGAGTAGTGGAAAGGAGATAGGTCAGCCCCTTAAAACTGAGTACTCAATTGAATACATTCAGAGTAAATTTTTAATATGACCTTACACCAAACAATATAGCTTTTAAGAGAGATTGGGGGCAGGGAGAGAAGAACAGATCCAGCTTTGGAGAGGTGTGAAGTTTATACACTTTTAAAAGCCCGAAAATATTTACTGACCGTTATGCTCAATACAAAGAGTTCATTCTATAAAATGTCATTATGCAAAGGAGGTAGTTAACACCTTCTTATGGATGGTGAAAAGGGGTGTTTTCTTACTTAAGGTTGTGAATGCAGACTGTGAAGCCAGTCTACGGTGGCTTCCCCAACAGAGTGTCTGGGAGTTGTGGATGTTCATGTTTTATCTGAATATGTCACCAGTCAGCAATGGCTGTTCATTTTATCTCTGAAGTCCACACTGCACCTGTATTTACTGACAACTCCTAATTCCCTAAGTGACTTCACTTCCCTCATTTATTTATTCCCTGCCTCTCTGGACCCACCTACCCCATCAGGGACCAAACTTTAGAGATTCTCTTGAATATTCCAACAAGTAAGTCTTGAAAGTCTTATTTTACAAGGAAGAAAGGATTCAGTTATAGACACTCTCCTACCTCTGTGTCCCGAGTTAGAGCTAAACCAATGTATCAGAGACTTGAATGTCCCTGAACACACCCCTTCCCTGTTTCGCTGCCCCAACCTGTAGCCATGCATGGCTGAATCCCTGGTCCCATGACCTTACTTTCTCAATAGCCTCTGAAGAATTCAAGTTCCATTGGCTTGAGGCCCCTTATTTACTGGCAGACTAACACACCCACAAGGCTAACATCATGAGCCCCTGACACCCACAGAGAGCAGTCGGGGGGCTGGTGGGCTGGGAGTCCCTAGCACACTGCACAGGCGAGGCTCTGGGGACCTCCAGAGCCCAAGATAAAAAGATTCTGTTTACACACACAGCTTTCTTCCTTGCTTTCATTTCTAAATATTTCCTTTTCTTCCTGTCAGAGGAAGGCAGAGTCTTGACCTGGGAAGGAAGAAGTCCTCTCAGACATCTTCCATGGCTCCCAATACTTTTCAAATAGAGTCCTCCATCCTCACCAGATTTTTGACACTTTCACCCTCCACTCTCACACAAACCCTATATAGCCACCTACTGTTTCCTCAGCTCTCTTTGAACTATCGCCTCTATGGCTTTGCTCACACCATCCTCCCCCCTGAGGTGCCCCTCCCTCCTCTTCCTTGTCCGTCCAGATCTCACTGATTCTCTGGAGCCTTCCTCACTTCCCATCCTCGCTCCCGAACTTGGGTCCACATGCTCCCCTCTCCTGAGCCCCCAAAGCCTAAGTTGGTGCTGCTTATTAGAGGGCTGCCTTAGTCCACTTTGTTTCCTTTCTCAAGGGAGAAAGCATCATTTTAGCAATACTTAAATCGCTGTCAACCCTGGAGCATGCCTTGGACAGAGGGATTACTCTGTAAATGTTTGTTGATTGACTTTATAGTAAATGCTCATATATGTGTACATATATATAAATGAATGAATTTTACACATTTTAATTCAGCATGTGCTCACAAAAATTTAGTTCATTCCCACTTTTTGAATGGGGAAACTGAAACTCAGAAGTAGGCTGACTTGCTCACGGTAAAACAAACAAGTTTCCAGACACCAAAGTACAGGTTAAGACCTTGTGCCTTAG
The DNA here is from genome assembly GCF_054392235.1 of Sus scrofa. Lineage (NCBI taxonomy): Eukaryota > Metazoa > Chordata > Mammalia > Artiodactyla > Suidae > Sus > Sus scrofa. The sequence goes on along the minus strand of NC_139383.1, from coordinate 76,587,307 downwards.
AATCTAACACTCAGATGGGGCTTTGCCAAGAGACTTTGGGCCCTTTCTTAGACCTTTTTGTTTGTTTGTTTTTGTCTTTTTAGGGCTGCACCTGCAGCATATGGAGGTTCCCAGGCTAGGGGTTTAATTGGAGCTGCAGCCACCAGCCTACGCCAGAGCCACAGCAACGCGGGACCCAAGCTGCATCTGTGATCTACAACACAGCTCACGGCAATGCTGGATCCTTAACCCACTGAGTGAGGCCAGGGATCAGAACTGAAACCTCATGGTTCCTAGCTGGATTCATTTCCGCTGCGCCAGGAAGGGAACTCCCCCTTCCTTAGTCTTTTGGAGGCTCAATTTAGTCATCTATAGAGTGGGGATATTAATAACAGTACCTAGCTTATAGGGTGACTATGTTATATGGTATCATGCATATAGCTGGCACAGGGTTAATGCCATTATTAGTTACAATTGTTACATTATTAGTTACAATGTTATTACCATTATTTTGATACTTCAAACTGCTTCCTTGTAAACAAACTTATTGTAGAGTGTTTACTGCATTGTGGACACTGAGCAAATATTTGAATATGCGGGCTAAAGAATCATTTGGTCCTTATACTAGATTACCTCCTGAGTAATTTTTCCAGCTGCTATCAGGTCATCATCTTAGTGATCAACAATATTATTCTGCCCTCACCACCCTCCACTCCCACCCCCACCAGCTGACCCAGCAGAGCCAGGAACCGAAGGGAGAGGACAGCTCACTCTGGGCAGTCAAATGAGGAAACTAGTGTCTGCTTCTAGGTGGAACTTACTGGAAGTTGGACAGGTTCACCCCTATCTTTCCCATGCCTACAAGTCAGCTGGAGAAATTCCAGATCTGTGGCAAGACAGAGTGTTTGTAAACTAGAAAGAGAAGGGCTGCTGAGGGTGGACCAGCTCCAGGGAGATCAGTAAAGAGCTGCAGCTCCACAGAGCTTTCCAGATGAGGTCAATCACTCCCTTCTCCAGAGGAATAACTGACAGAGACGCAGGCATGAGGACCAATGGAAATTAAGGTTAGAAGAACTGTCCTTAATAAATTCCCCAATGGGAAGCAGTTTTGTTTCTCCTGCCTCTCAGGGAACTAGACCAGCCTCTCACTGGGAAAACAAGAGTTGGTGCCAGAGCCTTCTGTGGGTGCCAAGGCTGCGTTCTCAAAGACAGGTACTTGAATCCTCCTGCTTTGGGCTCAGGGGTGGTTCTGAGCCTACTCTGGGAATTTAGGAGCGTGTCCTAGTGGGATCAAGTGACAGTGGTTCACAGGTCTCCAGGCCAGACAGTACTCACCTTGCTGGGTCACTTTTCTCTTCCCCGATAGCTGGATATTCTCAGCCACAGATTCCTTTCTCTCTCAACTTATTAGAGCTATTTTGAGAAAGTTGCTGGGGAGGGGAGGCCATTGTGAAATAAGAAAGTCATAAGGGGATAGGTGCCTGCTTTCTACGTGGCAGGGGACAGGCACAAGGCTGCGCTCCTCAGGGTGGCCACCCTCCACTGATCTGCCCCTTGTCCTGCACCCTTCACTTCGCTTCTCTCCCGCCTGGCAATCCTGCTCCTTCTCAGCTAGCCAGCCCACTGGGGAGCAGTCAGATAAACTTACGGCTGAGGAAATGTTTGTACGGCTTGAGAAATAGAAATAACAGACACAAAATCACAGTGGAGGACATTAAAGTATCTTTGTGCCGGAGACCATCAGAGCTGGAAGAGAGCCCTGGCAGCCGACCCTGTCACCCTTGCCCTGTGCACAGCAGAGGGAACCGCCTGCCCCCTCCTGAGGAAAAGTGAATTTTACGGGCAGGTGGCCATGATTTTTACCACATGACCTGATGCTCTGGCTGCCGCTGATTGGACAGGGAAGAGCAACTGTGCCAAGGGCAGCTTTACAGCCTGCCTTACCCCAATAAGCTGGCCTGGTGCTGGAGCTTTGTTCAGAAGGCAAAGTGATGACCAACTGGACCAATTGCATTTTCTCCATCTGGAGTTTCTACTTGAGACCTATTAAGGAAAGGTTAACAGCAGGGACTGAAGATAAGCAGGGACAGAATAGGGAACAGGGAAGCTGAGAGTGGACAGGGCTCAGGGGGTTCCTGCTGCTTGGAGGTGAGGCAGTAGAAAGGCATCGAGCCTTCGTCAACCCTCTGCTTCCCATCTTGGGTTCTAGTCTCAGGATGCCCAGCCCAGGCCTCTGAATATCTGTCCCCTGCATTTCCATATGAAGTCTTAGAAGAACCCCTCCTTATATGACAACCTCAGTGGGTCTCTCTTATTTACCATCCACAGGCGCTAATAAAGAATTCATCTGGCTTGGGAGTTCTCATTATGGCTCAGTGGGTTATGAACCTGACTAGTATCTATAAGGATGTGGGTTCGATCCTTGGCCTCATTCAGTGAGTTAAGGATCCATGAGCATGGCCGTGAGCTGTGGAGTAGGTCACAGATGCAGCTCTTATCCCATGTTGCTGTGGCTGTGGCTGTGCTGTAGGTCAGCAGCTGCAGCTTCTACTCAACCCCCAGCCTGGGAACTTCCATATGCCACACCTGTGGCCCTGAAAAGCCAAAAAAAAAAAAAAAAAAAAAAAAAAAAGAATTCATCTAGCTTGGTTTACAGATGAGGGAGTTGAGGCAAGGAGACTGGGAGTCACTGCCCAGGGTATAGAATTAGAACTTGAGCCCACGAAGAAAGCCACATTCCTTATCTGGAAAGTCTGCTCTCAAAGGGTGAGGTTTCAGGACAGGGGTAGAGGGGGTGTGTGTGGGGGGAGTCAGGGGGAGGATGGAGGGAAGGTTTTCACCCATTAGAGTGGGGAGCAGGAAAAGAGATGCCGAGTCTGGTTGCTCAGACTTTGTGTCACATTTTTATAATTAAAAACTAGTTTGTGATCAGTAAGAGCTGGGTTCTAAATTGCCTATGGGTCATGCCCTTCAGTGGCTGCTCCTCAGGAGGTTTCTGGAAGCAGCTCTGCTGCTCTGTTCATCCAGCTTACTTCATCAAACTTCCCTGGGCTGTGCCCATAGGGAAAGTGGTTTAGGAATGAGTAGAAATCTCCCTTCAAATGCAGACCTACTCACCTGGCCTATGTTCTAAAGGCAACTCCAGGCTGGTTTATGCTGATGTCTCAACTCCATGGAGATTTTTTTGCCTTTACTCTGACATTTAATGGGAAGAGAACTTAGAGGGAGCTCTCTCTCTTTTTTCCCCCTCCTTTTTTAGGGCCTCACCCGTGGCATATGGAAGTTCCCAGGCTAGGGGTCGAATCTGAGCAGCAGCTGTCGGCCTACACCATAGCCACAGTAATGACAGATCTGAGCCACATCTGTGACCTACACCACAGCTCATGGCAATGCTGGATCCTTAACCCACTTAGCAAGACCAGTGATTGAACCTGCATCTTCATGGACGCTATGTCCAGTTTGTAACCTCTGAGCCACAACGGGAACTCCAGGAGCTGTCTTTATCTCAAGAAATGCTGGCAGGAAAGGTCATGTTTGGAGAGGCTACAAATCCAAGGAAATAACTCTCAGGGTCAGACTTTGTCCTGGATGGAATAATCTTTAAAACAAAGTATGTAGCTCACACTTTGCTTCCTCACAGGCCCATGGATACAGTACGGATTGCAGTTGTGGGGGCCGGTGTGATGGGGCTCTCCACTGCTGTGTGCATTTTCAAATTGGTACCAGGATGCTCCATTACAGTCATTTCAGACAAGTTCACTCCTGAGACTACAAGTGATGTGGCAGCCGGGATGCTTATTCCTCCTGTTTATCCAGGTGAGAGGGATTTTTGCTCCTCTGTCAGCTATGATAGATGTTAGAATGGTATTGTGGGAATTCTGTTGACAAAGACAACTGGATGTGAATATAAGTACAAGGTGAACCTTTAACATCTTGTTGGTTCATCTGTTAGGAAAGGCTTAATTATGCTACAGGACAAAAAGAACCTCCAAATCTTAGCAGCTTAAAAGCAAAGGTTTGTTTTTGCTCATGCCATATGTTGATTGAGCATCAGCAAGTTTACGGTTCATCACCCAGGGACCTAAGCTGATGAAGCAGCCACAGTCCTGAATGTGGTCAGTACCTGTAGCTGGGGGGTGAGAGCTCTGGGGGGCAGAGTGGGGGTGGGGTCTTGCCTTGGTAATGAAAGCCTCTGGCTAGGAAGCAACAGTCATCACTTCTGATGACAGCTCATTGGCCAGTGCTAATTACACGCTCCCACCCCTCAGGAGGCCAGGAAGTACAATTTTTTTGTTTGTTTGTTTTTAGGGCCCCACCCTTGGCATATGGAAGTTCCCAGGCTAGGAGTCGAATCAGAGCTGTAGCTGCCGGTCTACACCACAGCCACAGCAATGTGGGATCCCAGCCACGTCTGTGGCATACAGCTCATGGCAATGCTGGATCCTTAACCCACTGAGCGAGGCCAGGAATCAAACCCACATCCTCCTGGATACTAGTCGGATTCGTTACAGCTGAGCCACAACAGGATCTCCAGGAAGTGCAATTTTATAAGGCTCCCAGAAGGCAGAAAGCCAGAGTATTTGATAAATAGCCCTAATGGCTACTACAGTTGGTAACTCTACTCACTTCTAAGCCAATTTAAAAACCATTTGTCCATGGGGTTAATAAATGCAAACTGTTGCATTTGGAATGGAAAAGCAATGAGATCCTGCTGTATAGCACTGGGAACTGTATCTAGTCTCTTATGATGGAGCATGATAATGTGAGAAAAAGAATGTATACATGTATATGTAACTGAGTCACCTTGCTGTACAGTAGAAAATTGATAGAACACTGTAAACCAGCTATAATGGAAAAAATAAAAATCATTATAAATGAAGAAAATGAAATAAAATAAAAACCATTAGTATATGGCAATCCCATCGTGACTCAGTGGTTAAGGAACCTGACTAGTAATCACGAGGATACAGGTTCGATCCCTGGCCTCGCTCAGTGTGTGAAGGATCCAGTGTTGCCATGAGCTGTGGTATAGGTCACAGACACGGCTCGGATCCTGAGTTGCTGTGGCTGTGGTGTAGGCTGGCGGCTGCAGCTCCGATTCTACCACTAGCCTGGGAACCTCCATATGCCAAGGGTGTGGCCCTAAAAAGACAGAAGACAAAAAAACCCTGAAAAACAAAAAACCATTAGTACATATTCAGGCCTAAAAATGCATTGATTTTCAAATGCATCCTTTCCATTCTGTATTCTTCATATGAAATGGAGGAGGAGGAAGTAGCATTAAATAGGAAACAAAATCACTTTGCAACTAGTGAAATATATACTCACTATCTCCTCTCCCTCATTTCCACTCTCTTTACTCCCCTTTTAGTTTTTATTTTTGTATCAAAGTTATACATGCACATAATTTAAGCAGCCAAATGGTTATAAATTATTACCAAAAAAAACCCCAGCAGTCTGGATGAACATTGCCCTGTCCCTTTAATCTGGAAACTCATGTTCTCGGTTCAAGATGCAATCTTTGAGTTAATTGCTGACTCTTACCTCCTGCTGTCCCTGCCTCTCTTTCTGGAATGGCTGTAATTCGGGGCCTCTTGGCTTTTTTCCCTTCCTTTTTTTTTTTTTTTTTTTTTTTTTGTCTTTTTCTAGGGCCACACCTGTGGCATATGCAGGTTCCCAGGCTAGGGGTCTAATCGGAGCTGTAGCCACCAGCCTGCACTACAGCCACAGCAACGCCAGATCCGAGCCAGCCGTGTCTGTGACCTATACCACAGCTCATGGCAATGCCAGATCCCTAACCCACTGAGCAAGGCCAGGGATCGAACCTGAAACTTCATGGTTCCTAGTCGGATTCGTTAACCACTGTGCCACGACGGGGACTCCTCCCCTTCCTATTTCTATCTCTTTTTATTTTACTTTCTGGGAGGTTTTCTCCACATTATACCTTGCTGCTGTTGTATTTATTATTTCTAGTATAGCATTTTTAATATTCCAAAGCTCTTTTTTTTTGTTCTCTTTAATTTCCCTTGCTACCACACACTCTTTGTGTTCTATAGTTGCAATATCTTATCTTTCTAAAAGCATCGGTAGTAGTTTTAGAAGTTTCTTTGCCCTGCATTGTTTCTGTTGTCTCCAAGTTGTGTTGCTTTTTGTTTGATGTGCTCATTTTTCAGGTTATAGGTTTTCCTTGACCATGTGGTATCTTTACCTGTCTGTTGACAATTAAGAGCAGGATGCTAAACAGCTGATGGGAATTTCCGAGCCCTTGTGTAGTACTTGTTTCCTCGAGACTCACGGGAGTGAGGTGGGAGTGCTATTTGGTTGGGGAAACTCTGATGTCCTTATGTTTGTCTTTGGTGATTCATGGTCTGTGGAGAAGAGGCTGAGGTGGGTGAAGACCTGGCTAGCAGCATCTAGAAGGAGGGGGAGAAGAGGTCTGGGGTCTCAGCAACCAGTTGCCTGTGTTTCCTTTACAGTCTTGTTTTTACTATGATATCCCTGCCTTGCCTGTGCGTGGTGTTTCCTGTCCAGGGACCCCGTGTTTCACTTAGAGAATAAACCCATCTCTCTCTCTCTCTTTTTTTTTTTTTTTTTTGTCTTTCTGTCTTTACCAGGGCAACACCCGCAGCACATGGAGGTTCCCAGGCTAGGGGTCTAATCAGAGCTATAGCCACCAGCCTATACCACAGCCACAGCGACACAGGATCCCTAACCCACTGATCAAGGCCAGGGATCGAACCTGCAACCTCATGGTTCCTAGTCAGATTCATTAACCACTGAGCCATGCCAGGAACTCCAGAATAAACCCGTCTTCTGCCAGGGTGGGAGCAGGGGAGGGCAGTGGCCTTGGCATCACCGTCTAGGAAATTTGCTTTGTCTTCATCAGTGATGCTGGTGTACTTCCTGGGAGCTGCCTTGTAGGAAGCAAGCACAGGAGGCTGGTATGTTTGCAGGATGCACATTCACACGGGACACCTTTCTTGTGACCAGAGTCCTTGTGTCCATCTTTCAGGTGTACCCTTGCCTACATCAGGCCTGGGTGAGTGGTGAGGAGGCTGCCTGGTAGTCATGGAATCACCTTCAAAGACGGAAGCTCACCTGAGAGCTCACTCAGGCCACTGAGGGCCTGGCTCACCCTTTGGCTGGGTGGCTGGGGCCCCCAGATCAGAGTCTTTCTCTTTGGTGCTCCTGGATAGACTTTGGTTTTCTCTTTGGGCTTTTTTTCAGACCAACCTCAATTGTGAAAGTCTTCTGTTCTTATAAATGTCCCTACTACATGGGGACAATACTGTCCTGGGGTGGTTGTGAGGATTAAATGAGTTAATACATGTAAAGCATTTAGAACAGGGCCTGGGATGTAGGAAGTTCTATGTCAGCATTTGCTATTGTTATTACTGCTACTGTGGCTAGTTTTCTTTTACACAGCACTTGAGCATGAATTAGGTTACCAGGCTTGCTTCACCCACCGCTGAATTGGAATTAGGGGATGGCTTTTGCAGTGTGTGAGTAGCAGTTGCTATTTGTTTCTTAAGGTTTGGAATGGGAACAGGGAGATGCATTTCGATACAGCCTCATCCACTGGCTTAGACTGTTTCCATATAACCCATGTAAAGTCAAACTTAGTTTTCTTGGCAGCTGATTATTTATTTCCTCATTTCTAAACCAGTAGACCCAGCCTGCATTTTTGAGACTGTGTTGAGTTCACATGGGGACATGTTTGAGGACAACAGCACAGACACACTATTAAAGAAATATTTATTGCCTCCTGAAAAGCAAATTGCTTTAAAACCTGCTACCGGAGTTCCTGCTGTGGCGCAGCAGAAACGAATCTGACTAGGAACCATGAGGTTGCGAGATCCGGCATTGCTGTGGCCCTGGAGTTAGGCTGGCGGCAACAGCTCTGATTAGACCCCTAGCCTGGGAATCTCCATATGCCAGAAGACAGAAGACAAAGACATAAAACAAAGACAGAAGACAAAGAAATAAAAATAAAACCTGCTACCTAAATGACAGAAGACAAAGAAATAAAAATAAAACCTGCTACCTAAATGCCCTCATTCACCTGAAAGCAGGATGCCTCCAGGGGCCTTTTCATCTCTAGTGAACTCCAAGGACATGTCTCCAAGCAGAGCTGACCCAGGATCTTCTCTGCTCATCTCCCCCATCTCCTCTGCAGCTCCCCAAACAGTAATCCCTCAGGATTACTGTTCCCTAGTCCCTGGCCTGGACTCTCTCTCATGACCCTCCCCCAGGGATCGGATGGCCAAATACTTCATCCACAGTTGGATTTGTCTATGCCTCTGGGCTATGCTTGTTCTCTCTGCCTACACTGGACACTATTATTTTGGGGCTTGAACCCTGACCCTTATTTCCTGCCTGGCAGTCCTGGAACCCTTCCAGAACTGTCTGGGTCCAATCTTTTATGCTCTGGTAGGGATGCCTGGGGGGAAGGGAGATCTGGTCACAGGATTCTGACAGAGAGGTGGTGATGGGCATGGTCCCTGCACATCCCTGGTAACCCCAGGAATGCTGCTTGGAGCTGGTCCAGATCCCATGGAGTGGAGGGGGATGGAGGTGATGCAGCCTTGGGTGGGCTGTAGGGAGCTCAGTTCCACAATGCAGGCCTTGTTTCCTTGTATCAGGAGGGTCAACAACCTGGGCTTCCTGCTGATGCACAGTCTGTTCTCTGATCTGATTGACCCGGGCTCTGCAGATCTTCCCTTGACTCCTGTCATGTTTTCAGCCCCAGGAAAGAGGCCCTGGATTATTTCTCCTATCTCAGGTATCTCAACTATGGCCAGCTGGATGCCTCAGCCATGAACTTGGCTTAGATTGATTGCGGGCATTTCAAGGGCCTCTGGAATAGTCTAGTGCAAAAGACCCCTTTCCAGGTGACCCATATGTTAGATTTTGCCCTCATTGGTTGAATCGTTGATTAATCATTATTCGAACTCACAAAACTCTGGTCACTGACAGGTCCTCCACCGCAATGTGGTACTTTATCTAATTATTCCTCCCTGCTTCCTTGGTTTTCCCCAGATTCTAGGCAGGAGCTTCCCTGAAGCACAGTCATTGTCATCACTTTCCTTTCTGTTCTGCTTTGCTTTTCTCCACAATCAGACACACCCATTCACAAGCAGAAGCAGTGGTTTAAAGACACCTTTGATCACCTGTTTGCAATCGCCAATTCTGCAGAAGCCAAAGATGCTGGCGTTCTCCTGGTGTCTGGGTAAGAAAGGAAATTTGAAATTATTTTAGAATTTAGAATGATCTTAACAGACTTTAGAGTTCAAGAGAAAATAGTACCTAGTACCTACTGTGAGCAGAGGGCTGAACAAGATATGAGATGATTTAGTATATTTCAGGCTTTACAGCAAAGAACTCAAGAAAGACAAGTTATAGTGTTGGACTTTTAAACAATAAACAACCATTATAGTTTCTCAACGCAAATGCTATTTTGAGTTTTCTCAGGGATTATGCAGTGATTTATAAATACAGGTAAAAAAATATAGTAAACACTGAGTTTGTGTTATATGAGGATGATGAGGCTGAAGGAAAGCAGATAGGTGTGATATTGGAATGTGTGCAAAGGCCCCAGGCATAGGCACATCTTATTTATTTGGTGCCCTGGGAGAATAAGCTGCTTCAAAAAAGTAAATTTCATAGGTCACTAAAGTTATCTCTTAAAGTGTCATTTGGGAGAAATTTTTTTCTTTTTATTAAAGTATAGTTGATTTACAATGTGTTAATTTCTGCTGTACAGCAAAGTGACCCAGTGACACATAATACATTCTTTTTCTCATATTATCCTCCATCATGTTCTATCACAAGAAATTGGATATAGTTGGGAAAAAATATTTCTGAAATGCTTAGCATACTTTTTTATTTCATTTATTATTATTTTTCAATGAATTTCATTACATTTATAGTTGTACAGTGACCATCACAACCCAATTTTATAGCATTTCCATCCCAAACCCCCAGCACATGCCCCTACCCTCGAATCTGTCTCCTTTGGAAACCATAAGTTTTTCAAAGTCTGTAAGTCAGTATCTATTCTGCAGAGAAGTTCATTGCGTCCTTTTTTTAGATTCCCCATGTAAGTGATAGCATTTGATGTTGGTGTCTCACTGTCTGACTGACTTCACTTAACATAATAAGTTCTAGGTCCATCCATGTTGCTGCAAATGCCATTATGTCTTTCCTTTTAATGACCAAATAATATTCCATTGTGTACATGTACCACATCTTCTTTATCCACTCCTCTGTCAATGGACATTTAGGTTGTTTCCATGTCTTGGCTATTGTATATACTGCTGCAATGAACATTGAAGTATGTGTGTCTTTTTGAGTCATGGTTTTCACTGGACAGATGCCCAGGAGTGGAATTGCTGGATCAATGTTAAATCTATTTTTACTTTTCTGAGGAACCTCCATACTGTTTTCCAGGTTAGCACACTTCTATTTGATTTTTAACATCTGATTTCAGAAGAAATGCAAAATAAAAGAGTTTAAAATAAATCCTACTAAACATTTCTAACACAAACTGGCACTTAGAATATGACAAAAATCTCTCTATATTTTCTTTCTTTCTTTCTTTCTTTCTTTTTGGTATTTTTAGAGCTGCACCTGCAGCTTATGGAGGTTCCTAGCCTAGGGGTCGAATCAGAGCTGTAGCCGCTGGCCTATACCACAGCCATAACAACACCAGATCTGAGCCATGTCTGCAACCTACACCACAGCTCACAGCAACACCGGATCCATAACCCACTGAGCAAGACCAGGGATTGAACCTGCTTCCTCATGGATGCTAGTCAGATTAGTTTCCACTGAGCCACGATGGGCACTCCTTTCCATATTTTCTTAAACAGGGATCACTATAAGCGTTCTGTTACTTTTAATTTATGATATAACACATATATTTTCTGTGTTATCCTATGTGCTAACACAACCAGGAGCTATAGCCTTCTGAAGAAGAGAGGGATGTCCGCCTTTTCTAAGTTCTCAAAACCACTGCATCTTTTGTTTAAAAAAAAATTATCCCATCTCATCTTTAGAGGTCATGTTATCAGCTAACATTATCTGCTGGTGAATATACCTGCATCTAAGGCAGATTTTTACCCTTTTCCTCTTCTTGGCCTCCCTCACGATCACAAATACCAAAAGATGTTGGCATCACTGGTTTCCCAAAGTCCCTATCTAAAGGAGTAACATTACTTCTCTACTTTCTGAAGATGGATTAAAACTGTAACTACTGTCTCCAGAGCCAGCTGAAAAGCCACATAGAAACATTGTTCTTTGGTCACACATTGTTTTTGTCTAAACCCAATATTGACACAACCTTATTCACAAACATTGGTTCTAAGCAATTTTTGGAAACAGCTGTGTGCGAGATTCAAATATTCTTTCAAGAGCAAGGCTTTGCCACCATTGAGGATATTAAAAATAATGTACTATAAGCTATTCTTAAAAAGTCACTCATTTTCCTCATGTGAATTATTTTTATCCCACTTGCTTCCAAAAAGGATCTGAATCAGTCTAGTGACGATAAGGTCATAAATGTCCTGTGTACCTTGGCATAAGTGTAAGCCTTATTCATCTCTTCATTTCTTCAAAACAAATCACTCAGCATTCACCAGTATCAGTCACTTTTCTAGGAATTAGGGAAATATAAATGAGCAACTTACTATGTATTGCTTGGCAAATGCTCTATATATATATATATTTTTTTTTTAGTATTTTAATGATTTTTATTTTTTCATTATACTTGGTTTACACTGTTCTTTCAATTTTCTGCTGTACAGCAAAATGAGCCAGTCACACATACATATAGATATGCATTCTTTTTCTCACATTATCCTCCACCATGCTCCATCAATAAATATTTGTTTAGTGAAGACAGACATGGTCTTGCCTGCCTGTAGCTTATGTCCTGTAGGGAATGTCCTAAAGTTAATGAGCTACAAATAAGGTGTGAGTCATGGAGGGATAAACATGCTCTGGGAAGTTAGGAGAAGCCACCCAGGGAAAAGTGATGTTTCACTGGAGACCAACTGTAATAGTGTAGCTTAGTCTGCTGACCTTATACAAGTGAAGGGGGCAGCATTCCAGGTAGAACCAATAGTACACGCATAGACCTGAATCTAGGGTGACTACAGCATGTGGGCAGGACTGAAAAAAGTCTAGGGTAAGGGGAAGCCATTGAAGGATTTTACACAGTGAAATAATTGATCATATTTTCATTTCAAAAACATTCTATCTGCAGTGTGGAGAACAAATTTGTAGAAAGAGATGAGGGTGGGATATGTTAGGTGTTGATGCTCATGGGATAGATTAGAGAATAGATGGCTTTGAGAAATTCTTTCAGAGATTTGATGGGACTTGATAATTGATGGCATGTAGAGGGTGAGAGAGGAGAGATGGATGATTACTGGATTTCTGGAGTTAGCCCTGGGTGGCAGAGGAAAGAGGTAGTGAAAGAGAAGTGGGCATGGCATAAAAGTTTGAGACATGGAGTTCCGTCATGGCGCAGTGGTTAACGAATCCAACTGGGAACCATGAGGTTGCGGGTTCGATCCCTGCCCTTGCTCAGTGGGTTAACAATCCGGCGTTGCCGTGAGCTGTGGTGTAGGTCGCAGATGCAGCTTGGATCCCACGTTGTTGTGGCTCTGGCGTAGGCTGGCTCCTACAACTCCGATTCGACCCCTAGCCTGGGAACCTCCACATGCCACGGGAGCGGCTCAAGAAATGGCAAAAAGACCAAAAAAAAAGTTTGAGGCATGGAGGTAGACCTATCCAGTAGGAGTAGGCAGCATGGATCTGGATCTGGTTTTGGAGCGTAGGAGAGAGAAGAGGGCTGGAGATGTAGCCTTCTGAGTGTTTGGCCTATAGATGACGGTAAAGACAGGGGAGAGGGCAATCTAGCCCAGGGAAAGTGTGCAGAATGAGACAGCAAGAGGGCCAGGGTAGAGACCTGCAACTGCAACAAACAATATACCTTCCCCAGGAACTGAGTTCAATGAATTGCTTGGAGATATAAATTCCTGTATGTTAATGACCATATAATTAGCAACCAAGTGCATCACTCAAATGATTTTCCTTGCTATTTTAGAGCAGCCATGCTTTATAGCATTTATTCCTGTTGATGAAAAGAACCCAATACCTAAAAATCCAAACATACACCTATCAGCTCTTGGGAGGATGATTATAGGTTTCTTGTTAACAACCTCATCACCCTCAACCATAACTGAATAACAGAGCTTCTCCCGACCACTCCTGGCTTCTCTTATCAAGAATTAATGTGATGATCTACAGCTTAACTCATAATTCACGCCCCTGTCTCCTGTACCCCCACCAGCGCTTGTTCCAACTTAGATATTTTGTTCAGAATTGAGGCTGACCTTTAAACTTCGGATGGTTTGCTTACAGTTTATATAAAGCATTATCAAAACAGAAAAAAATTCCTTAAAAATGCATCATTAGGTGTTCCTGTTGTGGCTCAGCACATCTTCTCTGTGAGGATGCAGGATTGACCCCTGGCCTTGCTCAGCGGGTTAAGGATCTTGCGTTGCCGTGAGCTGTAGTGTAGGAGACTGGCAGCTGCAGCTCTGATTTGACCCTTAGCCTGGGAACTTACATATGCCATAGGTGCAGCCCTAAAAAAGAAAAAGAATGCATCATTATAAGTAAATGAAGAAAATATGGGCAAGAGCTTTTTAGAATTAAATTCAATCTTTAAAAGACATGCAACTTTTAAAATGTCTCATTCCAACCACCTCCCCAACACATTTAAAATTTACTACCGAGTAATCTGAGCCCAAAAGAGAATAGCAGAATAGATTTTTTTTTTCTCCTCTGTGTGGGTATATAGCAAGTGTGCTTTTTTTTTTTTTTTGGCTTTTTAGGATTGCACCCAAGACATGTGGAGGTTCCCAGGCTAGGGGTCTAATTGGAGTTGTAGCTGCCCCCCTGCACCACAACCACAGCAACACGTCTGCAATTTTCACCACAGCTCATGGCAATGTGGATCCTTAACCCAATGAGCAAGGCCAGGGCAACCTCATGTCTCCTAGTTGGATTCATTTCCACTGCACCACGGCAGGAACTCCACAAGTGTGCCTTTTTAACCGCTTTAGAAATTGTTGCATGGGATTCACTACGAGTTTCACAATATCTCAGGAAAATTTTCTATTTATTGTGTTTGAGTTGGCAGATATTTCAGAGCGCTCCTACTGAAGAAGTGCCATTCTGGGCTGATGTGGTGCTGGGATTTCGAAAGATGACTAAGAATGAGCTGAAGAAATTCCCCCAGCATGTGTGTGGTCAGGCTTTTACAACCCTGAAGTGTGAAGGCCCTACCTACCTCCCCTGGTTGGAGAAAAGGTTGGTTGAAGTGGCTCTTCGCTTTCTTTGTCTGTCAGAGCTGTAAATAACTTCATAGCGTCTCATAAAATAGATACTGAACATTCTCTTCGGTCCTTCAGAGCTCTTGTGCACTCTGTCTCATTGCTCATAAATGGCTGGGGCTTTGCAAAGCAATGAAGACACTACCTGTATCACAAAGAGTGTCACACCCAAGTGAGTAACACGTCCATCTGCTGCTTCCACTTTGCAGCTTGGAGCACAATTTGGTCCCTCTCTGTCAGTAAGACCTCCTTAATGAAATAGTTTCTTAGTTTCCACATTGGTAAAGTGAGACATTTGGAGGATACGCTTCCAGCTATAAAATGATATGATTGACTCTTGTTCTTTGGGCGAGAGAATATTAGGCTTATTATAAATGATTTTTGAAATATTTTCCTCATTAGTATAAAGAAAATAACTCCATTATTTTGTTTTAAACAAGAACTCTAAAACAGAGGACTTATCTAAATTAGGTAATTGCTTCCTCACCAAGTTCAGCCCCCAATTTCATGAACTTGCATTTTGGCTTGGTTTTTAGGACTTTCTGTTTCCAGTTGGTTAGGAAACACATCAAAAGCAATAAATCTCTCTTGAGTTTTGTCTGGAGATTGCATGCATGTTGAGGGTTGTGAAACTTTGGCCCTTTTAATCCCCAAATCAGTGTATTTGGTAGATGAATAGAAACAGTGCAAATTATTGTTTAAATGTTGGACAAGTGACTTGAGCTAACCAGTGGCAACGACTTGGTCCCATATGTGGGATAATTAGTTGATATAGTTAATTAATTCCATAATTCTTCGTTGAACTTCTATGTATATCTGGACCATGCTAGAAGCTTGTCAAAAAGGAAGGAAAAATATGATCATTTTTCTTAAGGAATTCGTAGTCTATTGGCGGTTATGGTGTATGTGTGTGTGTATTGATATACATATTAATTAACAATTACAGGAGTTCCCGTCATGGCTCAGTGGTTAATGAACCCGACTAAGAACCACGAGGTTGCGGGTTCGATCCCTGACCTTGCTTAGTGGGTTAAGGATCCAGCGTTGCTGTGAGCTGTGGTGTGGGTCACAGACACGGCTCGGATCTGGCATTGCTGTGGCTCTGGCATAGGCCGGCAGCTATAGCTCCGATTAGACCCTTAGCCTGGGAACCTCTATGTTGCAGGAGCAGCCTAGAAAAGGCAAAAAGACAAAAAATAAAAAATTAAAAAATTAAAAAAGTAAACAATTATAGTAACATGTACTGTGGAGGTTAAATACAGACGTAAGAGGATGGAATGGGAGCACAGAGGAGGGAGTCTAAGTCTGGCAGACATGTGTTCAGGGGCATCATGATATATTTTTGTAGCTTTATAAGCACTTGTCTCACTTTTACCTCTTAGCAATTTATCCGGGACATTTTTCTTTTTTGAGTTCCAGTTTCATAAAACCCACAGTTTCATGCCTTGTTCACTGGACCACAAACCTCTGTGTGTATGCTAAATTTAAACCACTGTTATATCAGCTGATAAATGAACACTTGAGACATCATATGATGGAGTTACCCATCAGCCAACATTCCAGTCTCAGGGCATCACCATCTTTTCTGAGTGGCAAGCTTATGTCGTGCTGCCTTTTTCTCCTTATATCATAAAAATGCCTGGAAAAAGAACATGGAAAGTGCTAATGCTATTGATCGTTGAGGTATCATATATTTTATCTTAAAATTCAAATAGGTGGAAATTATTAGGCAACGCCAAAGTGGCAGAGCTTGATACACATATTTTACTCAGGCTGCCCTCAGTCATTTTCACATGAAAAACATACATTATCTGAGCAATTTGTACTGCCTGCTTCTCAAGTATCACCTTCTAGCAAACAGGCCCCTTATTTCCATAATAATCTTATTTTCAGGCCTAATCTCTAACTGTGGGATGAAGGCCTGGAAAAAATCCCTATACCCTCTCATTAGTTGGGAGCCTGCTGTCAGCATTTTACTTTACTTAAAATAACCCTGAGCAAGTGGTACTTTGTGCCAGTGGGAGCCACCTCCTGACTGCAATACCATCGGGCCTGATGACCAGCCAGCGAGGGTTCGTGCCTTGGAGCATCTGCTTCCTGTCAGGTTTTATGGGACAGAGTCAAGAAGAAGAGGCCTGAGGGGCTGCTCATGTCCTCAGAGAGTCCTGGGGAGGTCTTTTTAGGTCCGTTTGTTGGATATCCACGTCCACCATAAGAGTGGGTGGGGACCCGAGTGACTCAGGCAGACAGTACACACAGTCTACTGCAGGGAAGCCAAGAGGAGACCCTTGTCCTAGCAGCGCCCCTTGCAGGACCCCCCTTGTCCTAGCAGCGCCCCCTGCAGGACTCCTAGGACTGTGACACTTCATGTCTCCTGCCCCCGGGCGGGGCCAGCACGTATAGCGTGTGGGGAAGGGCTCTTCTCTGTTAAGATTAGATGTCCTTAAAAAAATAAATAAATAAATAAATAAATAATAAGTTGGTTAATAATGAAAAAAAAAAATTAGCTGTCCTCCCTTCCTTCAGGGCCTGCCATCTGACCGGAAGGCCCATGTGGAGGAGGAAGAGGTTCACACGTCCTTTTCCTCCTGAAGAAGGCTTTATAGAGCTGGGACTCCTCTAAGCCCAAAGCAGGCCTCTCGGGTTAAAGATTTCAGGCCAGGTGGGAGGCGGGGCAGTGTCTTGGTGAGGGCATGGCACCCCTGGGGCTCACTCTGTAGGCTACCACCCACTCTCCACCACGGGGAGGACCAGCTGGGGAGCCACACAATCCCTGCTTGTTCCTCACACCCAGGCTCTGTTATGCCACCTCCTACTCCCCTTCTACACAGTGTGAGTGTTCAGCCTACAGTGTTCTGACTCAAAACGAGCATCTCACTCTCCAAGCCAGGCAACAAGGCCTTCAATCTGAGTTCCATCTTTCTGAAATAATGTTCATTTCCAGGAGATTAAAAAAAAAAAAGTTTTTAACCACAAGTTAGACTGTTAGCATTTTTCAAAGAACAGAAGGAATCATCCCCCAGTTTATTAATTATATCCAAAATACCCTCATCCCCCTCTCAAAAAAAAAAAAAAAAAGAAAAGAACATATCTGATAATACTCAGAACAAACAAACAGACAAAACCCTTTGAGGTTTAATCAGCTGTGCAGATCATGTTTTATATCTTTGGCCAATGGAGTCATATTCTGCTGCTTTGTACTTGTCCTTCCAGGAAATGAATCATAGAGCCAGTAAGTCAACTGAACCTGTCTCTTCTCCAGGCATCTTACCTAAATAAATAATCTGAACAAGAGTAGGCTTGTCCTGCCTTGGGTGACATGCAGACTGCTGGGTGCCTGTTTTGGTGCTGGGGGCCCTATAATTTTGGTGCCCTGCATTATTCTGTGGCCCTGATAAGGCCCCAGACTGACCATAGGACTGACCACACTGAGCTTCTCTCCCTGCACTTTTCTTCCCACTCATCTAATAAGTCCTCTCAGTTACTTTCCCTGGGAGAGTCCCAGTCTCTCATCTCCTATAGCTTCTGTTCTGCTGCTTGGCCTGACTCACAGAAGTGCCTATGCCGCTTCCTTGGTGGCTGGACAGAAAGGTGGATTGTGCATCAGGCATGTGACGGTTTGTCCCTGCCTTACAAATGTCCAACTTGCAAAGGTCCCTGCCTTTGCACAGCAGAGCTCCTGCTCCCCCATGCCCAATCCACCCTGTGCCCACTGGAGAGTCCCTCCTCCTTGCAGAGTCTGCCCTGGCCCCGAACCAGAGGAGCAATGGGCAAATGCTGGCCTCAGGCAAAGGTCTAATGTGAGTGCCCCTTTTCTCCCTGGTTATGCAAGGACAAGGTGAGAGGGCACTGGCCAGGAAGGTGGAAAATGAGGGTGTTTGTTTTTTTCTGATGATGGTAAGGTTAGTAGGGAATAGATGGAGGCTGGTTGTGGTGCAATGGCTCTAAGACAATTGCAGAGGGAGCATGGCTACTCCCCTCTGGACCACTCTGCCCATAGAACCCCCAGGCCTCATCCACACCTCCTTCCCCAAAGCAATTAGAAGCTGCTCTGCTCCTGAACACGGCTTAGACTGACTAACACAAATTTGTGGAAAGGACAAAGCAGAGATGGATCTTCTGAGAAGAGGGAAATGGAATGCAACTTATTTTATTAGAATATGCATTGCAATGGAATGAAGGAGCACTATGGTCATTCTATGAGGTAATATTGTTGAGTTAAAATTATATATATATATATAGAGAGAGAATTACATAGATATATATTTAGCTGCTATGTAAACTTAAAATGCATTAAAAATTCTGACAATGAGAAGCTATTTTAGGTATAACTATATTTAAGTGTCACTAGGAATAAATGGTAGATTTCCCCCCCTGAATCTACATGCATAGCATTATTTGCCAACTAAGATTTTCAATTAGTTTTCTTCTTTTTTTTTTTCTTCTCATTTTCAGACAAATAGACTGGAAATAGCTAACTTTTTTTTTTTTTTTTTTTTTTTTTTTTTTTTTTTTAGGGCTGCACCTGCAGCATATGGAGGTTCCCAGGCTAGGGGTCAAATTGGAGCTGCAGCTGTTGGCCTACATACCACAGCTCATGGCAACGCCAGATCCATAACCCAGTGAGCGAGGCCAGGGATCAGACCTGCAGCCTCATGGTTCCTGGTGGGATTCGTTTCTGCTGCGCCACAGTGGGAACTCTGCAAGGATTAATTTTTTAAATTGACTATGTCTGTTATTACGTACATACTACGCAATAATTTGACCACATCTAATAAGTTCTTTATGTAAAGTATCATGGAGAGCCTGCTCTCCCCTCTAGGTCCTTGACCACCATCCTGTCCTGGCTGTCCTTGCATCTCTCCACATCTTTAAAAATGGCATCCTACCTCTTCCCTGTTTCTCTCCTCACACAGTGATGTAAAACATCAATGCTGTTTTCTTCATTCCTACAAGCTTTAAACTGTAGATGCGTCCCACAGTCACTGGTCTTTCCTGGAGTCAGAGTGGAACTGGGTTGGGCTCCATGCAGAGGTTGAGAGAGACATTGGATCCCTAGTTCTGACCCCCAGACATCACCCCAGCCCTGCTCAGGCCCCAATCTCCTCCCTTCTTCCTGAACCCGTCCCCTGGCCCTCACCCTCTGACTAGGACATGCCAGCCAGTCTGAGAAGCCAGTTGAGGAAGGGCAGTGTGCCATCCCCTCCCCCTCCACTCTCCTTGGCTGGGACACAGATTT
This sequence comes from Sus scrofa, assembly GCF_054392235.1. NCBI lineage: Eukaryota > Metazoa > Chordata > Mammalia > Artiodactyla > Suidae > Sus > Sus scrofa. The sequence continues at coordinate 76,567,684 of NC_139383.1, read as the reverse complement.
TCTAAAAGCAGTCTGCTCTGTGGGAAAGCCTCTTCACACAGTCACCTTATGTTATCACCCCAACGTTGTCTTAGATCCTTAGAAGAGATTTTTTTTTTTTTGCTTTATATTTATATAACCCAGGGACCTATTTGGATAATATTCCCAGAAAAAAGGTACCAGCTGTTAAAAATGTTAACAATGGAGTGCTAACATGTCTGACTTAGCTGGAAAGAAGTGACTTAGATTTTTTTTTTTTTTTGTCTTTTGTCTTTATAGGGCTGCACCTGCAGCATATGGAGGTTCTCAGGCTAGGGGTCTAATTGGAGCTGTTGCTGCCGGCCTACACCACAGCCACAGCAATGCCAGATCCTTAACCCACTGAGTGAGGCCAGGGATTGAACCCACAACCTTGTGGTTCCTAGTTGGATTTGTTTCTGCTGCGCCATGATGGAAACTCCTCACTTAGACATTGTGAATGACAAAACGAAAAATTTTTTTCCAGCTTCTACTCATTAGGTTCCCCACACAATTAGGGTCTAAATTCCCATCAGCACATTCCAGGCATGCTTGGGTTTCAGGGCGGTATCTTGGCTCTGCTGCCCTCCTCGTTCTGTCTCCGCTGGGCTGCACCCCCTTTCTGTACTGCCATCTACTCCAAGGTCCATTCCTCCCTCCTGTAACTCCTGCCACCCAGGAGCTGTCAGACAGCTCACCAGAGACCTGCCTTTCCCCTGCACTTTGCCCCCACCTTACACCAGAACCCGTTCCTCCCCATTTAGGACTGGTGGGATTCTCTCTCACGAGGTGTGGGCTGTGGCAGGTAGTGGGAGGTGGGGTGCAGGAATTGTCTCCAGTCTCCAGAGAAGGGAGGGGGAAAGAGGACTCTCCTTTGCCCCTTGGAGGTGGAGTGTGTAACTGTGTGTGTGTAAAAAGTGCAAATCCCCATCCTTCTCAGGGGCATGGCTGGCTCAGTCTCCCTCCTTTACTAAAACTCTCAGTGAGTTGAAGGAAGCAGACTGAAGACAACACCAACACCCCCCCCGCCCCCCACAGTGTTTATTCATCAGGCTGATATAGTCCTGCAGAGGGCTGACTCTTAGACCTGGTAAAAATATTCACTCTCCAGTTTTAAGGTCATGACCAGAGGACAGGGGGATGGGGCTCTTTAGTGGACACAGCTTCTGAGTCACTCCATCCCCATTTTCTCATGGGAGATTGGAGCACCAGTGTTCTCACTGTCCAGGATGAGGTCTTGCTCAGTTGTGGAAAGCCGCAAGAGGAAAGTCGCCATGCTTTTTATACCCCAGCCATGTCACTAAAAACCTCCAGAAGAACTACCTCATATGGTCATAAAGGCAACTTATAGGCATCTGGTCAGCCAGTTAAACATCCAGCTTCCAGGTACAGTTTTCTCCTGAGCTTCCTAATGCTGTCCTGGTGCATTGTCTACAGGGTGTACAACAATGACTGGGGATGACCGGTGCCTGGGCACGCTCAGTAAGTTTCCTCCTGGGGTAAGAGGCCTGGGAGGGAGCCAGTAGCCCATCACTATGATAATTTAAGAAGTCTCTAGGCAAGCAGTGGACTTTCATCAATAGCTTCATCAGCAGAGCACCCTTGAAATGGAAAAGAAGGACTTTTGCTTTTATTGAGTTCTTATATACTTGCTGTAAAAACCATGTGAGCTTGGCAGTCTTATCCCTACAGTTAGAGCTGAGGAGACAAGCTCAATGAGTTTGAGAAATTCACTTAAATCCTAAGGCTAGTAAATTCCCTTATGTCTCTGAATCAGAAAAATTCTAATTAGGATGGTTGGAACACACAACACAATGTTTAAAGATTAACACATGGAATCCACAATCTATGAAGAGCAAAGCCAAGATAATGTTCAAATAATGATTAATTAGAAACATTTAAAACAATCCAAATACCACGCTTAGAGGCTATAAAACATAATTAAACCTAAGTGATACATGGGTGTTGGGGGCAGGCATATGAGATACTGGGTCTTGCATTTTACAGTAGCATAGCATATCCCTGAATCCTTTTTTTTTCCTCTCATAAATTTTTTTTAATTGAACAACTGTAATGCGTTGTGCACTGTTCCAGACTATTTCCAGATGTTGTCTCATTTCTTATTTGCAAGGAGCCTAGGAGATCAGTATTATTATCTCTGAATTATAGACGGAGGATTAAAGTTTAGAGAACTTGAGTCAGTTGACCAAGGTCAGATGATTGGTACAGGGCAGGGCCCCCCATACTCTTTTAAACAGTCTTTGTATTAACTCTTTTCAAGATTATAAACACTGCAACAGATGGTCAATATTAACACAAAATTCCATTTTACTTTTCTTCTATGCTAGTGTTAGAAAAAAAACCTTACATAGTTATTTTACCTTTAAGAACACCCATCTTTTATCCTAACATTTATTATATATTTTATTATTTTAAAATTGTTATTTTAAAAGTTATTTATAATATGTTTTAATAACATACTTTAAGCTCCCAACCTATTTATTCCACTAAAAGAGCTGAAGACTTGTGGCTATAAAATGGGCTACATTAAATATTTTTAACTTCTGTGAATTATTTTACTTAGAAAAAGCACCAACCAGGCAGTAGCTTCAGCTTCATTCTCTTTCAATCACTTTTGGTTACACCAGGAAGGAATCCATTGACTTTATAGGTCCTGATCAGCCTTAACGTGGGGATGGTAGCCAGAATCTTTGTTTTGCTTTCCTCTTCTTAGGTAAACAGCACATTGCCTTCCATGGATTTTCAGAATAACAGGCAAAGTTGCAGAGATTAAAAGTGCCACCACTTAGAATTTGGGTTCTGTTATTTGGAGCATTGGTGCTTTAAGTGACAGCTTGTGTGTAACAGTCCGTGAACTACCTGTTCACATGGTCTCAGAGCAAGGGGAAGCCTTTGAATTCTCTTGGCCTAGCATTGCTTGGCACACACAGTTCCGGCCCTTAGAAAATGTTTGTTGAATAATAAATGACTCTGATCTAGAGGTTTCAAGTGGTTCTTGCTTGGTGGAGATACCTCAGAGGTGGGGGTAGGGGGTGGGGCGCAGAAACTGAGAGGATGTAGACCTGCCCAGGCTGCCCCCCACCCCTCAATGGCAGCTTACCCTTCAGCCAGATGACAATAAGCTGGAGAGCCAGGGATATAATCCTGTGCTGTTCTTTTACAGAATAGCCATCTGAGATGTTGTGGTCAGGGAAGATGATGCAGTTAAAAGTAGCAATGGGCTTTTTTCATTCTCATCAACTTGCAGCATTTTCTAGAAATGGGTACCAGGGTCAGAGGAGAGCCACCTTCTCACTGATCTTAATACAAGGCTCAGTTGAACATCTCAATGAGGGAGTAGGTATAGAAAACTAAAATTTCTTCAAAGCATTCTTCCTTGCTAGGATAAAATCAATTGTCACACCAAACTGTTGTTTAGCATTTTCTCAGACACCTCTTATTTATGTCCTGGAAATTTCTGTCTTATGCTTCTCTTTAGCATGAAACCTGTCTTTTTTTTTTAAATTGAAGTATAATTGATTTACAATGTTATGCTAATTTCTGCTGTTAATATTAATCACAGCAATGTGATTTCAGTTATACATATATACATGTTCTTTTTCATATTCTCTTTTATGAATATAGTTCCCTGTGCTATACAATAAGACTTTGTTGTTTATCCATTCTGTATTTACTAGTTTGCATCTGCTAACTCTGCACTCCTATTTTTTCCCTCCCCCACCCACCCTCAACCTTGGCAACCATGATTCTGTTACATCTGTAAGCCTTTATCTCTTTATCTGGCATTAAAGCCAAATGGTGCTCAGAGCTGCTGGCATGACCACTGCTGCTTTCTCAGGCATGGGTAGGGTACTAGCACTCTGCATTTCTGGTGTCAGCCCTTCCAAGATTCTCCTTAGAACAGGCTTAAAATGTGGCAGTTGTAAAGAGATGATGCCAGTGTGGTGCTGCTCCATATCTGCCAGTGTTCTCCAGAGAAACAAATAGAAAAAAAAATGATATCTAAAGAGATTTATTTTAAGGAATTGGTTCACACTGTCATGGAGGCTGACAAGTCCTGAGAGCTGCAGGGTGAGTTGGCAAGCTGGAGGCCCAAGAGAGCCAATGGTGTAGTTCCAGTCTGAAGGCTGGCACGCTGCAGACCCAGGAAGAGCCAATGTTTTAGTTTGAGTCTGAAGACAGGAAAAAGCCCATGTCCCAGTTTGAAGGCAGTCCGGCAGGAGGAGGATCAGCCTTTTTTTTCTATTTAGACCTTTGGCTGGTTGCATGAGGCCCACGTGAAGGAGGGCAATCGACTTTACAATTTAAGCATTTTTTTTTTTTTTTTTTACAATTTAAAATTGTATCCAAAAGTACCTTCACAGAAACACCCAGAATAAAGTTTTGCTAAATATCTGGGTGCCCCATGGCCCAGTTAAGCCACGATATAGAATTCATCCTCATCTACCCAAACCAGGATTTCATATTGTCTTTAGTAGTGACCAACATTTATGTCAAGTCCACTAGGTACTGGGCACTGAGCTGGGTCATAGGTGTAGTAAGAAGCATAAGACATAGTCTCTTCCCTTGAGAAATGTATCATTTATTGCATCGGCCCCCTAGAATTTGTTGTGCTCCTATCTTGTCAAGCATCATCACACCCACCATTTCATTTGAACTTCATAGTCATCTCTGAAGCAGGCAAGAGAGGGGTCATCTCCATGACACAGATGAGGAAACTGAGGGTCAGAGAAATGAGATGAGTTGGCCAAGACCCCAAAGCTAAAGCGAGGTGACTGAGACCTAAACCCATGCACTCCAATTCTACCTCACCTCTCATTTGGAACTTACTTCGTCTTGCCAAGTATTTACCCTTCTGTCTCCCAGCTCCTTTGTCAGTCTTGGGGAAGAATTCAATGCCTCTAAGCAGGACCTTGCATGTAGGCATTCAACCTGCATCTGCTGTACAGAGTTGCTGACAGTCTTTCTTACATCACGTTTCCTATATTCTACAAGTGAGCTATGAATAAGATTATAGGACCTGGGAGTTATTGTTTAATAGGTACATATTTCAGTTTTGCCAGATGAAAAAAGTTCTGGAGATGGATGATAGCAGTGGTTACGCAAAAATGTGAATGTGTACAACTTAATGCCATTGAACTGTATGCTTTAAAATGGTCCAAATGGTATTATTTGTGTTAAGTGTATTTTACTACTATTAGAAAAAGATTACAGGACCTAGATTAGACATTTCATTATTAATGTATTTGGTTTGAAAAATTATTACCAATTACAACTATTATGTAGTCCCTTGACTGCAAATATTTTGTGTTCCTCTCATGCTGACATCCCTGTAGTAGACATGGGGGGGGGGGTTCAGATGAGCCCTGTTCCAACCACCTTGTTAGGGAAACCAGAGTGATACAAAAGAACACACAAGAATTAATAAAATAAAACAAAGTGTCCAAGGCAGTAAATTTAAGGGCTAAATAAATGGTATAAAAAAATGGTTGGGTATTTAAAATACCAGGTTAACCTGATATCTGTTTAGCATCTAGAATGACATAGGAACTCCATTAAACGTAAGTGAAGCATATAGTTTGCTTTGTTTTGATTTTTTTTTCTTTTTAGGACCACACCCACAGCATATGGAAGTTCTTAGGCTGGGCGTCCAATCAGAGCTGCAGCTTCCAGTCTACACCACAGCAACAGCAACACGAGATCCAAGCCACATCTGTCACTTCGACCTACACCACAGCTCACGGCAACACCAGATCCTTAACCCACTGAGTGAGGCCAGGGATCCAATCCGAATCCTCATGGATTTACTACTGCTATGTCACAACAGAAACTCCCTGTTTTGAATTTTTGAAATAGGCTTTTTTTTTAGGTTCAACTTTCAGGATCCCGGGTTTCCAAGGATATGAGGCAATCAGTTAGAATCTGGCCTGCTTGGGCCCAGGGAGCTCTGGAGGTATTTGCTCATTGAAGGTTACCTCGGTTTTGTCTTTGACTTCCTGTCTGTCACTTCTGTAAGGAGTGGAGCAGGAAGCTGCTAAGACTCACCCTATGGTCTCTCCTTCTCCTCCACAGGGTGAAAGGAAGTGGGGGCCTGGTACTCACCCGACGAGTAGAAGACCTGTGGGAGCTTCACCCATCTTTCAACATTGTCGTCAACTGCTCAGGCCTTGGAAGCAAGCAGCTTGTAGGAGACATGGAGATTTTCCCTGTGAGGGGCCAAGTGCTCAAAGTACAGGCTCCCTGGGTGAAGCACTTTATCCGAGATGGGAGTGGGCTGACTTATATTTACCCTGGTATAGCCAACGTCACCCTGGGTGGAACTAGACAAAAAGGAGACTGGAATCTGTCCCCAAATGCAGAAATCAGCAAACAGATTCTTTCCCGATGCTGCGCCCTCGAGCCCTCTCTCCGTGGAGCCTGTGACATAAGGGAGAAGGTGGGCTTGAGGCCCTCTAGGCCAGGCGTGCGGTTGGAGAAAGAGCTCTTGGTCCAGGGCAGTCAGAGGCTGCCTGTGGTCCATAACTATGGTCACGGAAGTGGGGGCATTGCCATGCACTGGGGCACTGCTCTGGAGGCTGCCAGGCTGGTGAGCGAGTGTGTCCAAGCCCTCAGGACCCCTGCTCCCAAATCAAAGCTGTAGATGACATGAAACAACAGCAGATGGCCCCAGAATATTAATCAGCATATCATTTAAGCAGCAGAAGAGATTCAAATAACTTTCCCACTGAGGGAAAGTTTAATTAAACATGACTTTGTTTTCAAAATTAGAATGGATGCGATATGTATCAATAAACTTGACTAGTACTAATCTAATTTAGTACCAGACTCAAGTGTAGTACTAATGACATAGGGCATTAAGCTCTATTTTTGTTAAAAATACTTTTTATAAAGTAAGATTTCTTTTATATCTCATGTCTAAGGGTCTATGCTAATTCCCACGGATGAAGGATTCTGACATTTTTTTGGGCTGATACATCCATAGGAGGAGATAATATATGGAAAGCACTTCACTCACTGTCAGTTGCAGAGCTGCCCATGAGGCTCATAAGTTATAGTCAAGTGAACACTATAATCATTTGAAATTACACCTTTGATCATAAAATTCATGCTTGTTCTGTTTAGTGGAAGACAAAGCATGATTGCTGCTAGTACTAGTGGTACCCTCTACTTCCTCTCAGCTGGTACTGATGGCAGAAGACAGGGATGATGTGGTCTACGGATGCAGCATCAACTCAGTAGCTGTCTGGGGTCAATCACCTAAGGGTCATGCTTTCCATTACCACAAATGATTGAGAGCTGGCTCACTGGATGGTTGATTTTGCCTAAGCATTTTTGAAGATTGAATAGCATGTGCAGCCAAAGAGCTAATTTGCTAATTAAGATGGAACAATCACTCTGAATGAAATATAACCAAAGAGTTTTCTGCAAGTTGTTAAAAAGTACTGGGGAGGCGTGGAAATGGGTCTCATGATAAAATGAGCCTGGGAATTGCTGAATTAATAAATCTAATCTGGTTTTTTGACTTAAGCTTTGATCTATGTGTATTATGAATACTCAGGAGGGTTTTTAGCTGAGTGAATGGTGAAAGGAGACGCTTCATTCATTAAGGTAAGGAAGGTTGGGAGAAATATATGTAATCCTAATTTTTTTTTGTCTTTTTGTCTTTTCTAGGGCCCCTCTCACAGCATATGGAGATTCCCAGGCTAGGAGTCTAATCGGATCTGTAGCCACTGGCCTACGCCAGAGCCATAGCAACGCGGGATCCTACACCACAGCTCACAGCAACACCGGATCCTTAACCCACTGAACAAGACCTCATGGTTCTCATTCGGATTCGTTAACCACTGCACCACGATGGGAACTCCATGTAATCCTAATTTTAATTTTGGGGGGCTGTGGCTTATGTTTTGTAATAATAAGTTTTATTTTAGACACCTTAGGGGGAAGTTATGGGGTTGGCAAAGAGAATGGGAAAGTGAAAGCCTCTAGGACAGCTCCATTCTTGCCATTTTGTTCATTGAATTCTTGCATACAATTTGTTTGAAGAGAGCATTGTGCTGGGCGAGAGAAAGATGGAGAGAAGGGCATGTATGCCAGTGTACCAGAAGATCTACATCATCCTTCAAAGTATTAAATTTCCCAAGTGAAATCAACGGTGGAGTCTTTTCTATGGAATTCCACCAGGGGGTGTTGTTGTATTGAATTCAGATAAATTGGTACACTTGAAAATTTAGAACTAGCTAGAAATAAAAATTGGATAGCAGGTGTGTGGATTATGTGGGGGATTCTTTTGAGGTTTTGGAGTTTCTGTGCCTAAAATGCACTTGTTTTGAATTCTGTTTAAATTTTTTTGAGACATGTGCAAGCTCAGGTAGACTGAAAATACACACATATACACATGCCCATCCACACACTCACACATGTATTCATTACACATGATCTGTGAGGAATAATATGTTATGATAAAATGGCATTTTGAAGAGGGGGAATACGTTTTTAATGGTTAAAAATGAAAATGGCTGCCCAGAATAGTTGTATTTCAGGCATTTTTACAACAGTTTTAAGTATACACAGTTGTTCCTTATGCCCATGGGTTAGATCCTGCAGCATTTGCATTTCCTGTAGGTAGGTTCATACTCTGTATGACTATTGCCTATTTGGAATGGTGTAAGCGATTACTCTAGTTTAACTCTGCATTTTACGTATCTAAAGCCCAACATTATAAGACTGAAAGATTAGAGGTTTCTTGAGAAAGTGGTCATGGCTGCATGCCCGAATTTCATTTTCACTAACTGCTAAATATTTGCTCCATGTCTCTTATAGATTTATTAATTTTGGTCAGTAGCTGCCAACCTGAGTTGCATATTAAAGTCACCTGGGAAGATTTGAAAAAAACTACTGATACCTGGCCCACCTCTATTCAATGAGCATCTTTGGGGATTGGATGGGGCTCTGGCATCAGTATTTACTTATAACCTGCAGAGTTCTAACCCATAGCTGAGGCTGAGAGTCACGTGTGTTGTTTTGCTCCTCGACTCCACGGGATTCTGCCACTACTGCAACCACTCACTGCCCCTCCTTTTCCAGCCATCTTGGGGCACTGAGTTAAGAGGGAGTGGTTCACATAAGAAGGTATGTTCTGGAGTTCCTGTCATGGCGCAGTGGTTAACAAATCCGACTAGGAACCATGAGGTTTCGGGTTCAATCCCTGGCCTCGCTCAGTGGGTTAAGGATCTGGCGTTGCCGTGAGCTGTGGTGTAGGTTGCAGACGTGGCTCGGTTCCCGCGTTGCTGTGGCTGTGGTGTTGGCCGGCAGCTCCAGCTCCAGTTAGACCCCTAGCCTGGGAACCTCCATATGCTGAGGGAGCAGCCTAGAAAAGGCAAGAAGACAAAAAAAAAAAAAAAAAGAAGAAGAAGAAGAAGTTATGTTCTTAGGCACTCCTGGGCCAAGTGGTAGAAATTAACTGTCCCCCAAAGTGGCTCTCTAGAAATGCTGGGAGCCACCTGTATGTCAGCTGCCCAGAGATGGCTGCCTGTTTGAAAGAAGACAGACTGATTACGAAAATAGACAATGGCCAAACTACATGTAGAAGAACTCTGATCTGGTCTATTGCAACCTGTCCAGAAAACTAACCTCTTATTTATAAGAACCAGTGAGGGAGCCAATCTGCTATGGATCAGATTTGTAAGAAGCTAAATTTCTATCTCTAGGAACAATTCAGAAACTAAACAATAATTTCTGCAACACTTGGCCCCAAATGGCCAGTACTTGATTAATAACTGACGTCTGACTTAAGACAAGTTTTTTCTTAGTTTTTGCCCAAAAATTTTTTTCCTAATTTTTGTCCAACCTAAAACCAACCAGAGAAAGTCAAATACGCATCTAAGTCAATCACACAGGACACCCCACTTCTTAATGGCCTGCCAACAGCTTCCCCAGGCCCAAAGCCTCCAATTAGGGCACCCTTTCTTCACGATAAAGCTTTTCCACTCTTCTGCCTGCCTTGGCGTGCTGGGGGCTGATTCCCTTGCTATAGCAAGCTCTGGATAAATAGCCATTGATGTTCTCATTGGCTGGTCTGTTTTTTTTTTTTTTTTAATTTCCACAGACTTCCTGTTTTTGTAAGTTGAAGTCTTTGTCGATCTATGCTAAGGCCTGAGAATGGACTACTTAATCCCCCCCCCCTCATTTTCTATTACAGAAATCTTTTTCTGAACATGGAGAGCAACCCCTTTCCTTCTTAAATCCCTGCTTTCAAGTGCCTGACATTTGTGGCTGAGCTGGGACCTGCTGTGCCTGTGACCCAGAGGGATGTGGCAGATTAGAACATCTTGGCATTGCAGGTGCCATGCTCTTTAGCAGGCAGGAGTCATGTACAGACTTCTAGGATTCTATTTGCTCAGGAAGAAAAGAAGTCAAACTAAAAGGCCACACCCAGTAGGACATGATTTTACAAAAGAAAGGCTCTTTCTTAAAAATGACATATATTCTTCCTTGATTGAATAGATGCATTCAAATCAATTGATATTTGAACCATCTTTCTCCAGCAATCCATTAAGAGCTTTTAGAGAAAAGGAAGAGAATGATCATGGGACCTGTGTCCTCTGGGAGTTGTAGTTCTGGGAAACCTGTTTCAGGACTCTCATAACTTGTCAGATATTTGAAATGAATGTAGCACTTAACAGTATTTTTTTTTTCTTGATTCCTCTCATCTTTCTTCTTGAGGGTGTGAATGATGGAGACACATTTGAAACCCGTTTCTTTTGTGTATCATTCACTTAGAAAAAGCTGATTGAGATATTTAAGTGGTCTTTTTCCTCCTTGAAAAATCTCTGTAGTTTTCCACCAGGCCTGGGGGTTTTATTATCCTAAGTTACTTTGCTGCCTATAAATCATAGCACTAGGTAGCTAAAGGAAATGAGTTAACCAGATCCCTGAAAAAAAAAAAAAATGTAACCAATGTTTCCTCAGTTATTAGCAAAACAATTGACTTCCATCTAGGCAGGGCACATGCAGACCTGGCCTGTAGCCATGTTACCCACAATTTCACCACCTAGAGCCTAAATTTCTCTTGAATGATAATTTTTACTCTGATTTGTGTTCTAAGATATCAGTCCACCCCCAGATTTTTCATGCATCCTAGTACTTCTCTTCCATACAGACGCAAGTAGTCCTTCAGTGGAACTTAGCTATTGTAGTGAATGCCCAACAGTTTGCCTGCTCTGCCCAGGTGCCCTTTCCTGGGAAAGCTGCTCAGACTTCGAGTTTATTGTTTGGGCAATATCCCCAGTATCCTGCTTTTCTGACCGCAGTTACTGGATCAGAGGAAACTATCAGTTAGGTTTAGCTTCAACTGCAAGTAACAGGAACTCCCCCAAGTAGTTGCTTAAACCAGATAGGCATTTCTCTCTCACATAGTAGAAGCCCAGATTTAGGCAGTTCTGGGCTGGAGTGGAGACTTCATCAATGGTCCAGGCTCTTCCTGCTCATACTCTGCTATCTCCAGGGTGTGGCTCAAAGAAACTTTCTAGAAGAATCACAAATACTTTTGCTTAAATCTTATTGCATAGGCCCACACTAGATTCGAAGGAAGCCAGGAATGTATTCTTTTGACTTGGTTGGCAAGGCGAAAGTCAAGGTTATAGCAGGCTCTTCTAAAAGGATTTAATTGTGAATTGGGTTAGGCTGGTCAGGTTCTGCAGAATTTGCACTAAAGGGATTCTGGCTGTTTCCTGATACTGGCAGGCCCTGGAGACATGTAGACTTAGGCCAACAGCCCAGGTTGTTCAGGTTTATGTAGAGGAAGCCTGGCAGGAGAGAGGGGGCAAGGAGGAAGCCCAATGGGCCATGTGCTCCTGGGGAAGCATCAAGAATGACCCAGGTCCTGACCTAGTTCCACTTCTCATGAAGTCTGACTGGACCATCAATTCTGCATTCCTTAGAAACCTCACATTTTTAAAAATGGCTTTTCAAAATTTATTGTATTAAGAAGAGTAAGGGAACAGGAGCTGAAGAGTATCAGAGATTCCCCCCAAAAGAAGCTATTTTTCTACAGTAATTAAGGATACGTTTTATAACTATGAGAGTAAAATCTTAATATCACAGGGCAAATACATCATTTGGTGACATCTAGCTTTTACATAAAAATCTTGTCCTTTCTTTTCCTAAATGGGGAATATTTCATGTATCCTTATGTCCTAGGATAGACAAAGTAAAAACTACCCAAAGTTCTTATGTTCTTACATTTGTGCTACCTCCTGAATATATTACCTGTCCCTGGTAAAGATCCTGTTGTAAACATAGTAATGCACGTTTTGTCCTTTAAGTAGTAGAATTGAATTATGCTCAATTTGTAGGACTATATGAGTAATGTCTGGATTTAAATTCCTGTCCATGGATTCTGTGGGAAAACATTTTACCATAATCCCCCTTTCTCCTTGAGCCCATTAAGTAGATTCTCTCCTTTCAACCAAAAACTTTAGTTTAAGTCTGCTTATAAAAAATGAGTGGGTCCCTGGAGTTCCTGTTGTGGCTCAGCGATAATGAACCTGACTAATATCCATGAGGAGGCGGGTTTGATCCCTGGCCCTGCTCAGTTGGTTAAAGATACAGTGTTGCCACGAGCTGTGGTGTAGCCTGGCAACTGTGGCTTTGATCGGACCCCTAGCCTGGAAGTTTGATATGCTATGGGTACAGCCCTAAGATGGAAAAAAAAAAGAAAAGTGGATCCCTATGATAAGAAAACGGATTTCAACTACCACTAGAACAAAGGCAGCCAAATGCTTCTTTAAAGGGTCCAATAGTAAGTATTTTAGGCTTTGCTGGCCATATAGTCTGCAACTGCTTACCTCAACTCTGTCTCTGTAGCCTGAGGGCAGTCAGGTAATATGTAAACAATGTTCATGGCTGTGCTCCAATAAAACTTTATTTATACAAAGAGGCAAAGGGCCAGACTTGACCAAAAGGATAGTTTGCCCTACCGTAAACAATAAGCACCATTTGGGCAGGGACATATCTGATTTGCTTAGCAGTTTATACTCAGCTCCAAACACCAAGTTTGTTACTTGTCAAACATTTGTTGAATAATTGGGTGAGGAAATTATCAAGGTGATATCAATGGACAGATTATTCCATCTTAAATTTGAAAAAACTAGTAAATCTCTCTTGTTGACTTTCTGCCTGACTTTCCTTAAAAACTATGAAAATCTACTACTAAAATACCTCAGTTTGAGAATACCATGGAGAATACATTTATGGCCTGGGTTCTCAGGTGGCTGAATTCTCTAACCAGCTAGAAGGAATAGGATAAAGAAAATTTTCTTAAGAGCAAAGCCTTCATGTCAGTTCCCCCATCTCACTGCCCATCTCACTGGCATTATTGTACTAAGCTGGACCATGATGGAGGGTAAGGCTGCACTCTGATAAGGGAGTAGCTGAAAGCTGTCCTTTCTCTGCTTTTGTGACCTCTGAAGTCTTCAGATCTGATGTGCCTGGGATTTTGTTCTTAGAGGAGAGAAACCAGATAAAAGAAAAAGTGTGGACCTGTGTCAGGAAATATATCCAGAAAGATCTCTGGTGAGCTGAACGCCTTGTCTCAGCTCAGCCCTTCCCATGTTGACTCCTGCATTCTGCTGTCCATCTAAACCAATAGCACTTTTTAAAAACAATCCTTTTTTTTTTTTTTTTTCCCTCCGCAGCTGTACCTGAGCTCCTGAACTAGGGGTCAAATTGGAGCTACAGCTTGGGCCTACACCACGGCCATGGCACCATGAGATCTGAGCCACAGCTTGTGGCAATGCCAGATCCTTAACCCACTGAGGAGCAACAGGAACTCCTCAATAGCAGTGTTTTTGTTTTGTTTTTTGCCACACCCTTGGCATATGGAAGTTCCCAGGCTAGGGATCGAATAGGAGCTGCAACTGCCGGCCTATACCACAGCCACAGCAACACTAGATCTGAGCTGCATCTTTGACCTACGCCACACCTCAAGGCATTGGCTTCAGCCAATCTTATTGAAGCCTAATGGTGTGAGGGACAGCCACCCTCCTCTAAGTCCTGGGACATTTAAAATGGGAGAATTGAAACAGCTCAAATGCTGAAGGAAGGAGGCACTAGAGTGGGAGAAATTGAAGATCTAACCACAGAGTTAATTGACGTACAAGATCCCTGGGGAAGGTAGGGGAAGGGATGGTAGAGAGAGTGATTTCATGGAGACAGAAGGAAGGCCAGCCAAAGGGGATGTGCCTACTGGTACATTGGATGGGGCGGGTAAAGACTGCTCAGTCCTCATCTGATGACCTTCATTTTTCCCTGTAAAACAGGAGCAGAGTCTTTTGCTGATAATGAGTGAGGAGCTGCAGGACAGGGAAGAAGCTTGAAGAGAGGGTTGGAGTTTTAAAACAGGCAGATGGAAGAAATCTGACCAGGGTTGCATGAGACAGATCACTAAGTGAGGCTTGGACTTGGGTGACCCTGAACTGGTGGTGCCCCAAATCTGCTAAATTTATTAATTAGTTAATCCAAGGCATATATTTATTAAATGCCTGTGGTGTGCTAGGCACTGCTCCCAAACTCAGGGCAGCAGTGGTCAATGAGACAAAGGTCTTGTCTTCATGAAGCTTAGATTCACTTGGAGGAGGCAGAGTACATATCCTTATGTTCAGAGCTATTAAGGGCTATGAAGAAAAACTTGTTTTAAAAAATAGGGAGGGAGTTCCCTACATGGTGTCTGTGAGGATGCGGGTTTGATTCCTGTCCTTGCTCAGTGGGTTAAGAATCTGGTGTTGCCACAAGCTGTGGTGTAGTTTGCAGATGTGACTTGGATCTGGTGTTGCTGTGGCTATAATGTAAGCTGGCAGCTGTATCTCTGATTCGCCCCCCTGGCCTGGGAACTTTCATATGCTGTAGGCGTGGCTGTTAAAAAAAAAAGGAGGATCAAAGGCTATTTTATTTTATTTATTAAAAATTTTCTTGGAGTTCCCGTCGTGGCGCAGTGGTTAACGACTCTGACTAGGAACCATGAGGTTGCGGGTTCGATCCCTGCCCTTGCTCAGTGGGTTAATGATCCGGCATGGCCATGAGCTGTGGTGTAGGTCACAGACGGGGCTCGGATCCTACATTGCTGTGGCTCTGGCATAGGCCGGCAGCTACAGCTCCGATTAGACCCCTAGCCTGGGAACCTCCATATGCTGCGGGAGTAGCCCTAGAAAAGGCAAAAAGACAAAAAAAAAAAAAAAAAAAAAAAAAAAAAGGAGAGTGGGAGGAGATTGGGTCAGATACCATGTAGACCCAGTTCAGATGTGGAGCCATGGCAAGGATTTGGATTTCGTACAGTGGGAAGTTTTTTTTTTTTTTTTTTTTTTTTTTTTTTGTGGTGCAATGGGAAGCTTTCAGAAACTTGGCACAAAGGAATGACATGATCTAGTATTACTTCAGTTGTGCCACCCATGGCCTGTTAGGAAAGTGTAGACTCCGGGTCCATTCTTAGACCAAATAATAAAGCTTTCCTTTGCTTTGAACTGAACTCTGTCTCTTTCTACTGGCTCAAGCTACGCTGGGCAGGAGGACACTTACTAGGGCCTGACTTGAAAAGGCCAGAAACAGGTCCAAGAATCAAGGGGTAGAAATGGGAGTGGCACTTCTCACTATTACCCCTAGTGGCCTTTGAGCAAAATTTTTGCTTCTTGTTCCCACAACCTTATGCTCTGCTGTCTGAGAGGTCTTAGTTCCAGTGTGAGGTAATGCTTCCACTAGGAGCTACAAAGGTGATTCCATTGAACTGGAAGCAAAGACTGCCGCCTGCTCCAAATCAACAAGCAAAGAGTGGAGTTAGGGTGTTGGCTGGAGTGATCCGACTACCTTGGGGAAGGTGGACTACTGCTTTGCAGAGGAGGTAAGGGATACAGGAGGTCCCTTAGGGCATGTCTTAGTATCACCACACCCAGTGATTAAGGCTAATGGAAAACTACTACAACCCAATCCAGGCAGAACTCTAATGGTCCAGACCCTTCAAGATGGAAGGTTTGTGTCACCCAATCAGGTAAAGGACCACAACCAGCTGAGATGCTTGGTGAAGGTAGAGGAAGTACCGAATAAATAGTGGAAGAGGTGCTTATAAATACCAGCTATGACCATGTGGCTAGGTAACGGAAACAAGGACTATAATTATTATGAGTATTGCTCTTTATTTCGTTATGAATATGTTTTGAGTTTATGTATGTGTGTTATCTGCAGCACAGTAATTAATGTTTACAGTTGTGATTTGGAGTTATTGATGAAAAATAAATTGCATTTAGCTTTTTTTTTCTTAGGGTGTCACCCGCAGCATATGGAGGTTACCAGGCTAGGGTTGAATCGGAGCTACAGCTCCTGGCCTACATTACAGCTATAGCCATGCCAGAGTCCGATTTACACCACAGCTCAAGGCAAGCGGGATCCTTAACTCACTGAGTGAGGCCAGGGATCGAACCAGCAACCTCATGGTTCCTAGGTGGATTCGTTTCTGCTGTACCACGACGGGAACTCCCTGCCTTTTTTTTTTTAAACTAGGCTGGGAAAAGTGGAAAACACTTGAAAAAATATTTCACAGAGAATAGTTAAAAGAAATGTTTTAATACACTGGTCTTCAGTTTTAGTAGTTTAATAGATTCAGTTTAATAGATTGGTCTTCAGTTTTAATGCAACTTTGCTAGTCAGGAATACAATGTCGTAGATTAGTTAACAACTTTTTTTTTTTTTTTTTGCTTTTTAGGGCCGCACTTGCGGCATATGGAAGTTCCCAGGCTAGGGGTCAAATCAGAGCTACAGCTGCCGGCCTACACCGCAGCCACAGCAACGTGAGAGCCGAGCTGCACCTGCGGTCTATATATCACAGCTCATGGCAATGCCGGATCCCTAACCCACTGAGTGAGGCCAGGGATCCAACCTGCATCCTCGTGGATACTAGTCGGATTCATTTCTGCCTCGCACCACAGCAGGAACTCCTAACAACACTTTTGAGTCAGGCCCCAAAAGTTTTCTTCCACTGGCTGTCACTGAAGCCAATAGAATGAGACTGAGTTCCATTCCAAAGCAAAGGAAAGCTTTCTTCTCTAATCAAAGAATGAAACGGCACGAACTCTAGAGCATATACCGTGTCTCAGAAAGGCTGAGACACGTGTAGGCAGGGCTGCTTTATAGGGTCCTCGTCGAAAGGGGAGGGGTTGGAATTCTCGCGAGGTCGGCACAGCTCGCGATTGCATTGCCTGCTGGGGCAGGTCTCTGAACACGGCCAGTCGACACCGCAGCCAGCTTGCCTCTCAAGTTCAGGTGTCTGTGTGCTGCCTGCTGAGTTGAGCTGTCCTTTTCACACTAGGAAATCAGGTCTGAAGTCCTGGGTGTGAGGTGTCTGCACATGGGACCCTACGAGCAAGTGAAACTAAACTAAGCACAAAGGAAAAAAAAAAAAGGTTAGACTTGATTTTATTACCTGTATTCTATTTTTATTTCCTGGGTATCGTTATGGGGCTTTGCTGGTGACAGATTCTGTGAATTGATCAAAACTTATTTCGACATCCTGATAATGTGCTTTTCCGTGATGTAGCATAGTAAAAGTTAAAAACTACATTTCCTAGACTCTCTTACAGCTAGGGTTCCGCATGTGCTTTAGATTCCTTTGGATTTGTGCATTTGCATGAAACTTGGATTTGGAACTGAATTAAATGTGGAAAAACGTAGGGCCAGAAACAACCACTCTCGCTGGAGCAGATGGTGGCAGAGGCCTCATGGTTCACTACCAGCCACTTTCTGTGCATCTGCTTTCCCAGCAATGGCAGAGGTAGTTGGGAGTTGTTCTCAGTAGCTCAGTGAGTTCCTGTTCCTGTCCTTTCCCATGATTTAGGAAGCCACTTGGAAATAAACGCTTTTCTGCTTACATTACCTCCATTGTAGCATCTGTTGTCTACAACTGCATGCTGCATACCAACCGAGAAGCCATCACCATCATCTCCACCACCCAGTTCTTAGTGCTTGGAACCAGACAGTGCGGTAATCAGGGTTAGGGTAGCCTGGAGATAGACTAGGTAGTGCCCAAGTCAGATCAGTTCAGGGGATGCCCTCTGTTCCTTGAGTTTACTGTCCTCATATTTCACCTGGAGTTCCCATCGTGCTGCAGCAGAAATGAATCTGACTAGGAACCGTGGGGTTGTGGGTTTGATCCCTGGCCTTGCTCAGTGGGTTAAGGATCCCTCCTTGCCATTTGCTGTGGTGTAGGTCACAGACTTGGCTTGGATCTGGCGTGACTGTGGTGTAAGCCGGCATCTACAGCTCCGATTAGACCTATAGCCTGGGAACCTCCATATGCTTCGGGTGTGGCCTTAAAAAGACAGAACAACAACAACAACAAAAAATTCACCTGAAATTCCACTCTTAGGATTTCAGTTCTTTAAGGTCTTTCCCCCACTTCTCTGAACTCTTCCTATGTGCATCACACCTGTGTCAAGCCATCTCTTATTATGTATAGTGATTTTTTAACAGTAGTGCCATTTTTTTCCTCTGCTCTGTTCACTGGGGATAGGTTGGGGGAGTGAATATATATCAAGGATGGGGAGGGAAGGTATATAACAGTCAAAAGTAGAGGCATCCAAAGTAAAAATACTTAGGAAGGCTGAGCTCCTGAAGCAGATACTATTTTTTTAATGATTTTTATTTTTTTCCATTATAGTTGGTTAGCAGACACTATTGATTCACACCTTAATGTGAATGCGCTGTTGGTCTCAATTGAGAGTTGGTTTTGATTATGTAGAGTTGGAGCTGGGGTCAGTTGTAGAGTAAAAGGTGGAAATGTTTATCAGGTCTCTGCTGGAATTGGAAGTGTTTGCTGCCTAGGGGGCTGGTGTACAGAGCAAGGCGGTATTGAAGGTACATTTGCTGAGGGTAGGTCATGCCTTTATCCATTAGAGCTTAAGTGAAAGAATACTATATGCTGATATGGACAGATGTGATGAGGGTGTGGAAACAATGGGCAATGCATTTGCTGTTCTTATACTTGGAAGTGGACAAAGGAAAATGTGTTTAGAGGAAAGGCAGGGAGGGAGTAATGGGAGTATTTTCACTCTGAGACAAGGTAGAACTATTGGGATTTCTCTTCGGACTAATCCAGGAAGGGTTTGGAAGGAGTGGTGCAATTTTTTTCTTTTTGTCAGCTAAATACTTCTGGGCTTCAAGTGGAATGATTTTAAAGAGCTTTTGAGAGGCAAGGTAACTGACTGCTTGGTCAGCAGAATCCTGAGCGTTTAATGGGAGAAGGCTGTGGGAAGGGATCATTATGACCACTTTTAAGTTCCAATGAACAAGTTTATCCACAAAGCATTTCTCCAGTCTTTCCTAGGAGAATTAGAAACATTTCCACGTATATCTAATTTTAATCTTTCCAACATCCTTGCGAGGTAGGTAAGAAATATTTTTACACTTTTTTAAAAAAAATCATAAAATTTCATGACAAGTAGTTTCCAAAGAAACCATGTGGGGCCAAAGTGTGAGGCAAGCCCCAGCAGTCAGTCTTCTGAGAGCAGAGCTATTTTTCTTATTGCTGAGGCATCTCGTTCTGTGTGTCCTTTCTTCCTTCTGTCCTGATTTTTTGGCTATTGATGGCCTTCAATGTAGGAAGGAAGGGCTTAGCATTGACTTGTAAAAGATTCAGAAGTGCGTTAATTATGAAGGCTTTCCTCTGGTTCCGAGAGCAGACTATATATAGAATATGCTTCCCTTTTTCTTTCTTTTTTATTTTTTTTTGTCAGACACTTAGAGAGGTTTCAGAATTACAGAAAATTTCTCTGGTACATGAAGCTGTTGAACCTTAGGAGCTGTCTTTTATTCAGCAATTCAAAAAGCCTTTCCTGGAACATGAACTGCTAATGAAAGGCAGAATTAAAAAAAAAAAAGATATGACTAATCATTATCTTCCTACCTTCTGTTATTGTAGAAATAATTCTATTGATCTGCCCTGCTAAATTTTACCCCAGTTGGTAACAAAGACTTAATATCTAACTAACATCGGTGGATGAATAATAGACGAAGAGCCAATTTATCCTGGGATGTTAAAACCCAAAAGATAATGGAACCTCTCCTCTTTGTTTAACATGGGATTTGAAACAAGCTACATAGAAATAGTTGTATTTCATTAGAGCATGGTGGTCAACAAGAGAGAGAGATCTCTGTGTTAAAGGACGGGGTATAGTTTCTCTATTTTAAAGGCAGATTGGGAGTTCCTGTTGTGGCTCAGTAGTAATGAACCCGACTAGTATCCATGAAGATGTGGGTTCAATCCCTGGCCTCACTCAGTGGGTTAAGGCTCTGGCGTTACTGTGAGCTGTGGTGTAGGTTGCATACACAGCTCGGATCTAGCGTTGCTGTGGCTGTGGCATAGGCCAGCAGCTGCAGCTCTGATTCGAGCACTAGTCTGAGAACTTACATATGCCACAGGTATGGCCCTAAAAAGACAAAAAAACAAAACAACACAACAAATAAAAAAATGCAGACTGTGGATTTAATTTTCATCTGTATTTATATTTGATTTATACCTCCTCTTCATTATTTAATTTCACTGTTAAAAAAGCTTAGGACTGAAGGACTCTTATGAAATCAACACCCTTTCTTTTTTAAAGCAGAATTAGACAAAATGAAGGATTTGATTGGTCATTTAGATAGATGTCCCTTCTGACTACTTCCCCTTTTATGCTGAAATTGAATGCTGGTGTACGATTGTGTGGCTTGCAAAGTATTTTCATTATTGTCCACCAAATTTAGGAAGGCTCTAATCTAATAAATATACAAAATCAGGGTTCTTTTAAAACTTCACCAGTGTTGCTTTTATGGGCTTCAAGAAAGCCACGTGAGATGTACTGTGAGGCTGCAGCAAAAGTGAATCTGTTCTGAAATAATTATGCTGCACTGTTTTCTAATTTTGTGTGAGGAAATTGCATAGTTGGACAATGACCCCTTTATTTTCTTAGATCTCTGTGTTCAAACTTTATAAACTTCTA
This sequence comes from Sus scrofa, assembly GCF_054392235.1. Lineage (NCBI taxonomy): Eukaryota > Metazoa > Chordata > Mammalia > Artiodactyla > Suidae > Sus > Sus scrofa. Next base: position 76,546,646 of record NC_139383.1, on the reverse strand, counting down.
TACATTTCAGGGAGCATGATTTACACAGTAAAGAAATAGGTCTGTTTCAGTCTTGGGCAATAAGGAGAAGTAGAGAAAGACCTAGGAAAGGGTTCTCCTTTTGCACTTAGAATTTTACATTCAGAAGATGTGGAATCAAGCCTTTTCACTGTCAACATATATGATGTTTTGTGTTTAACGTTTGGCACTGTTTTCACTTTGAAGTACACAGGTGGGGATTTGGGGGAGGCACAATCAGCATTCTTAGGGTCTGTGAAGGTCTTAATCATGCTCTAGCATACCAGTGTCTTCTGCTCAAAAACCATCAATAACTCCCCATTGCCCATTAACTAAAATCCTAGCTGTTCAGCTTGCTATTTTCCAAACCTGCCCAGGACCTTCCTCCCTCTAGGATAAGGCGGTAGTGTTCTTTTTCGGCAGGGGGAATTAGAACGAACAAAGGTCCAGAGGCAGAAAGGCAGAATGGGTGTTTGTGGAATAGCCAATGAGGTTACCTGGCTGGAATGTGGAGGGCCTGAAGGTTGGGCTCATTTTTACCAAGTCTAGCCTCATAGGGTACTTCAGACCTCAGCTACACTCATTTTACTGGGCTTTCTCCATGTCAGAGATGGTTGCAGCAGGGAGGCAAAAATGAATAATTCACCATCCACATCCCCATCCCTGCATCTGCTGTGGGACTTAAGCTGGTAAACAAGCACGGCAGAGGCAGTTAAGTGCTGTGATACCTGATGGGCCAGAGTTAGGGCAATAATGGGAATTTGTTTCCTGTTTTTTACATACTATTTCCCCACATTAAAGACCAAATTAAAACCCCACAAAGACATTAAAATAAGAACTGCATCTATTAAAAACCCATTCCAGTGATCTCATACTTTGTGGTCGAAGCAGCTAATGGTAGCTACACACCCTTAATATCAGCAAGACGTGAAACTCTCATCCCCACTGTCTGGCATTCAGTTTTTTCTTTTCTCTGCTGCCCTTGGTGTTGGGAACTATTTCTCCTGCATTCTCTCCTAGCAACAGCAAAATTCTTTCAGATAGCATTTGTCTCCCTCTCTGAGCACCCTGGGAGTCACTGAGGAAGGGGGAGGGTGGGAGGAGGGTATAGCTCCTGGTCTTTGGCTTTCCCCTGGGAGGGAGCTGCTCTCTGGAAAATCTCAGCACTGTGAAAATCTCTGCTGCCCTGTGAACTTTCCTGAAGGAGCTGTTGGGGAATATGTGCTCTGCGATTGGTTTTGTATCTGATTGATGGTGTGAACTCAGTCAGTGATCAGGGCTGTCGCTGTTCTGAGGGGTGGGTGAGAAGGAGTCAGAGGTGATGGGGCTGGCACAGTATGAAAAGCATGCTTTAAACAGAAAGTATAAAGGTGAGAACAGTGAACATGCTGAGAAAGGTAAAGAAGAAGAGTGGTCTGGTCCATGGCACACCAAACCACAGGAATCAGAAATAAAGGGACTACACAGCAGATTTGGCACAATATTATAAATGACCTAATTTAAAAAACAAACAAACAAAAAAACCTAAAAAAAAAAAAAAAAGAAATAAAAGGAAGAGGGAGTTCCCTGGTGGCTCAGTGGGTTAAGAGCCTGTTTTGTTTGTTACTGTTTTGGCTCTAGTTGCTGCTGTGATACAGATTTGATCCCTGGCCCAGGAACTTCCAATGCTGCGGGTGCAGCCAAGAAAAGAGGACATGGTTTAGAACACTGTAGGTCAAAGTGGGAAGGAAGAGACTCGCTAGTTACATTGGATCAATGTGCTTTCCCAGAAATAATGGAAACCTAGTAATGATTCTGAAGGAAAAGACTGTGGGCTGGGTAGTAACACCAGAACCGGAGGCACAGTTTTCATTTCCCCTCTTATGCCAGTCAAGTCAAGACCCAGTAACTTCAAGTCCCAAACAACAATCTAATCTGAAGGCAAAAGGAATATAAACTAGTGCCAAACTAAAACCAATGTACTTTATGACTTACTGTGAATGACAATGATGCATTATACATATCAGCACTTACTGTGGGCCAGGCACACTACTGTACTAAATCCACTAACTCATTTATTCATCACAACAACCATTTGAAGAGGTTACTGTTATTATCTCTATTTTATAGATGAGGGAACTTAGGCAGAGAGAAATAAAGTTAACTCATGCAGGGCTACACTGCTGGGGAGTAGTTTCAGAGAAGCCAAGCTTAGGCTAGGCTCCTCTGCTTCCTCTGTTCTTTTGGTTTTGTTGAGGAGAAATTTCTTCCCCTACCCTGTCTGTTCTGGAACGAAAGGGGAAGGAGCTGGGGTCACTCACAGGAACACAGTATGGGCAGAGCTGCTCCTTGCTTCCTCAAAGGAAGGCTTTTGGCTTGGTTTCCTTAACTTGACTTCTCCAGTCCCTCTCTCTTGAACTCCCTGGAGTCCTTTAGTGAGCAGAAGGGCATTGTGTCTCAGTGAGGGCTTTGCTGATTTCCAGGTGCTATTACCTTACTTTGAGGAAGCAAGGAGTAGCTCTGCCCACACGATGTTCCTGTGGGCGACCCCAGCTCCTTCCCCTTTCATTCCGGAGCAGACAGGGGAAGAAACTTCTCCACATACTGCCTTCACCTTCCTGTCAGGTATCACAAGGGAGAAAAGAATAGCTGCCAAGGGAGCTCCTGAACTTTGAATATGAGGATCCCTAAAAGTTTGTTACTAACTGTGCTTAGAGGATTGAAGGAGAACATTTGCACTCATGGATAATGGAGCCCTTGTAATAACTGCTTCCTGCATTCTGCATTCCTGCATCTTTCTCCCCACCCCACCCCCCCCCCCCCCCCCCCCCGCCACCCACCGCAAACGCAAACCTTCGCCATGGCTGGGGGAGCTCCATGTCAACACTTCTCAAAGTTTTTTATTTTGTATTTTACGGCTGCATGGGGTGGGGGAGCATATGGATGTTCCTGGGCCAGGGATTGAATGTGAGCCACAGCTGCAACCTACACTTCAGCTGTGGCAGTGCCGGATCCTTTAACCCACTGCACCAGGTTGGATAGAACCCTCACCTCTGCGGTGACCCAAGCTGCTGCAGTCAGGTTCTTAACCCATTGCACCACAGTGGGAACTCCAGGACTTCTAAAAGTTTGATCTTAGACCGTCAGAAACTTGTTAAATGAAAGATCTGGGGGGACTCACCTCTGACTTAATCTCTGGAGGTGGGGCTTCCGAATCTACATTTAGATAACTCCCAGGTGGTTCTCATGCACTCTTAATTTTGAGAGCCTCTGCATTTGGATCTGAAAATAGTATAGTTCCTCTCCTATCTCTAGGGCTAGAGCAGTGATGTGATGAAAAAGCAAAATGGCTTTTGACCTCAGGATTTTTAATATATTCACATGCTAAGTTGAAATGACAGAGCCCTGAGATGTTTGCCTTTAGGCATGCTGTATTTCACTTTATCCTGTCAGTTCCATCGCGATCTTTTCCGACCTTAAAAGGTTTTTTAAGCCCTTGACTTTGGGAAAGTTTGAACCAGGAATTTTTTGACTTCAAAGTGATCTGTAGTGGGGAGATTATTTCTGGCATGTGTCATAATGATAGGATGAGTTGAGGGTGAGGGAGGGGAAATATGCTCCATAGGTGGTCCTATGAAACAGGCAATGTTTGATCATTCTTAACCTAAGCTGCTTTATTGTCATGAAAATCCAGGAATTTCTCATCATGGGACTTTATGTCTGTAAATAAACCTATTTAACAATGCTTCAGATGTTTTTTCAGAACCCAAGAAGTGTGTGTGTATGTGTGTGTGTGATGTACCTTTTATGAACTTTCTGTCCAGGCTTAGAGCTATCAGCCCTCATAGTTTTCACCCTGGCCATGTACTGCTCTCCCAACACCCACATCTTTCTTTTTTCCCAGTGGCTTGTGTGAAACATTCCCTGATTCTTCTTAGTTCCTTGAGGGGAAAAAGGGAACCAGGTTGAAAAGATTACCTGTGAGCCATCCCTCATAGCTTTGAGTATGATTCTTTATTGGTTAGGGTAGATGAGTACCAGGGTCTGCTGGAAGAATGTCTTACCTTGGGTCTGATTTCAGCAGGATTGGGTGTGATGTCTGTTGTTTGTCAATAATTCTAGAGGTATGATTGAGGCCCGTTCCGCAAAAGGCATCACAGGGTTACAAGAGGTGGGACCCCATCCTATGCCTGTGTAGAGGAAGGATAAAGCAAGTCCACAAATGCTTGAGTAAGACAAACACCAAGAACAAGAGAACACAATGTTAGGCGGTCCAAAAGAGGAAGGAAAGAGCTCTTTCCCAAGCTGACCAGGGCATGGAGCCATTCTCCAGGCATTTTCCATAAGACTAGCCCAGAGCTGGTTTTCTTAGGTTGTAGACTAGGCAGCGATGTGATTTTAGGCAGGGCTCCCAGCCCCAAATGGTGGTTCCAGTGTCTGTCATTCTTTATAAGTTTTTCTTTTAGGTTTTGAAAGCTTTCATCTTGATGAGTTCTTCCTTCAGCATGGATACTTCTGAAGGGGCCTTAAGTCATGTTGAACTAGTATCTTAATATTTAGCTACATCCTTAGGGTGGGGAGGAGGAAATTGACAGTCCAGTGAACACAATCCCATCTAAGATGGAGCTTGAGATGGGAATTTGAGGGGAAATCAAGTGTGGTTCAAGTATAGTGATAGAAGTAGAAGGGAAACTAAAAATAAACTGATTAGTTCACCTTGGAGGCTGGCTCAAGCTATCATTGAGGTTTCCCACAGATAGCAAAAGAGTATTTGATAGGCTTTAAATGGGATTAATATGGTCTTTTTGATGGACTGAAAAATTAATAATAGCCCTTCACAGCAAAAGACTTTCGATTTTGCTTTAACTTAGCAATTCTACTCTAAAGAATTTAACATGATGCAATAATTATGAATACACACAGATTTGATTCATTTTTTTCACTCTTTAATTCAACAATTATTTATTGAGCACATTCTACATGCCAGGTACAGTTCTAGGAACTGAGATTATAGCAATGATCCAAGCAGACAGAGGCTCTGACCTCATGGAGTTTTACATTCTAGTTGGAAGAGACAGATAATAAACAAGGCATGGTGTTATCACATCTCCCGGGCCATTTTCTTTTCTTTTTTTTTTTTTTTTTTTTGTCTTTCGTCCTTTTTAGGGCTGCACCCGTGGCATATGGAGGTTCCCAGGCTAGGGGTTTAATTGGAGCTGTAGCCACTGGCCTATGCCACAGCCACAGCAATGCCAGATCTGAGCTGCGTCTACGACCTACACCACAGCTCATAGCAACGCCGGATCCTTCACCCACTGAGCGAGGCCATGGATTGAACCTGCAACCTCATGGTTCCTAGTTGGATTCATTTCTGCTGTGCCACAACGGGAACTCCTCCTGGGCCATTTTCAACCTACATCTTATTAGATCTCTCAGTTTTTTTCTTGCAGAAATACTCTCTTCGCTTAGTTTCTGGGACACAACATTCTCGTACTTTACTGCCTGTCTATCTCCAAATCCTTTGTTGGATCCTCCTCATCTTCCAGACCTTAAAGTGGTCAACCCCAGAGCTAAGCCTTCAAAAATTTCTTCCTTCCCTCTCTCAACATCAATATGTTGATGATCCAAATTTATATTTCCAGTCTGCACTGCTCCCCTGAATTCCAGTCTTTTATATCCAACTTCCTACTTGAAATTTCCACACTCTAAACTTAACATGACCACCAAAATCAAACCCTTGATTTTTCACCTCAAACTGCTCTTACTTGAGTTTTTCCCTTCTTAGTTAGTGGCAACTTCATTCTTCTAATTACTCAGGAAAAACCTTGGGATCATCCTTGACTTCTTTTCTTCACAGTCTATCTCTGACCCATCGGATTTAACTACAAAGATGTCCATCACAGTATTGTTCATAAAACGTAAATTTGAAAATGATCTAATCATTCAACAATGAAAGACTGGGTAAATTTTGGTACATGCAGCCATAAAGTGAAGTTGCATGTTAGTAGGTTAATATTCAGTGGCATTTTTATTATGGAACATTTCAAACATACTCAAGTAATAGAGAGCTGTGTATTCCCATCACCCAACTACAGCAATTATCAACTCACAGCCTTCTTGCTACATTTGTACTCCCTTTTACCTCTTATATACCCTCTGGATTGTTTTTAAGCAAATCCCAGATATCATAGTATTTAATATTTGATAAATTATATATTTAAATGTGATTTAATAATATGTTAAATAATAATTTTATTATTTAACATGTAAATTATATAATTAATTATGTTACAAAAGCAGTTTATAAAGAAATACACATAGTATGATTTCACTTTTGTAAACTGAAATATATATGTATATTGTATACACAGGAAAAAATCTGACAGTTATATCTGAATTGTGATATTATGACTAAATGTTAATATCTTCTTTTGCTTGTGTATATTTTCCACAATGAATTACATTGAGAAAAAAGAATGGGAGTGGAGGAAGATATTGATGCCAGCACCATTCCTTTCTAAATTAATTCAGGTTGGGTACTTCACATTGTGAAACAGAAATAACCCCCTAGTGGAGGTGAGGATCCTTGTCTGTCAGCTTCTGTTTTCTCTCTGGGCAGTCTCTAATTAAAAGTTGCTGCATTAATATCCATGGCTACTGTAGGATTTCTCAACTTTGGCTCTATGGACATTTCAGGCTGGGTAATTCTATATTGTCGAAAGATGTCCTTTGCATTGGAAGATGTTTTGCACCATCCTTGGTCTCTTCATTAAATGCCAGTAACATCCTCCCTCAACCTTCATCTGTTGTAACAACCAAAATGTCTTCAGAATTGCAGATGGTCCTTTGGGAGGCAAAATTACTCCTGCTTGAGAATCACAGCACTGCAGCATGTGTGCATGTAAATATGTGTGGTGACTAGGAGATTAGCAGTAAAAATGTTCTGTTTCACTCATTTTGCTGGCTGAAACCTCAAGGAGGATGTAATTTGTGATCTGATAGAAGCTGCTTTTGTGGTTTACTGACCCATACATTTAATTAACCAACCTATAACTCAGTGGTCAATGATTATCTGCATTTTGGAAACATATCCAGAAATGACCAAGACAAGTACAAGTCTGTAGGAAAAGCAAAGGTCATGAATGAAAGACTGCTTGTCAGCCCTGATAGTGATTAGTTTGATTTGCTCCTCCAGCCTACCAACTGACCCATTTCCCAGTCTGTTAACTTCCATATCACATGGAAATACTATGTGGAAATTAAAAATGGGATATTGCTTCCTAGAAAATTAATGATGCTACATACATATAAATAGTTCCTTTTTTATTAGTAATGAAAACCTAGAAATAGTTGCAAAAGATAAGGGGAAAGGGCATTTACATGTTAAATTTTATTTGGATCGCCCCCCCCCTTAATGGAAACATTATTAGAGAAACACAGAAATAAGGGAAAATATGAGCTCATCTTGCCCATTATCTTTAAGAGCCACACTGTTCTGTGTTCCCCCTCTCTATCCCCAGTCCAGAGTCTCATTAAATATCCCTATTTTAATAATACAGGATACCCTATAAAGAGTAGGTCACAGATGAGTAGAGGGTATAAATTAATGGTACCATAATCTTCAAAAGATGACTTCTTTAGTTAGTGGCTTTGTGTTGGTGGAATAAAAATTAAAACTTTTGGCAAAGCCTTTATCAGACATTGGTGATCCAGGTTTATTGAGCACAGTACAAATCATATTTTATTTATTTATTTATTTTGTCTTTTTGCCATTTCTTGGGCCGCTCCCATGGCATATGGAGGTTCCCAGGCCACGCGTCCAATTGGAGCTGCAGCCACCAGCCTATGCCAGAGCCACAGCAATGTGCGATCCAAGCCATGTCTGCAACCTACACCACAGCTCATGGCAATGCTGGATTGTTAACCCACTGAGCAAGGGCAGGGATCGAACCCGCAATCTCATGGTTCCTAGTCGGATTCGTTAACCACTGCGCCACGACGGGAACTCCAAATCATATTTTAAATAACTTCACACAATTAAATGACTTAATAGGATATTGAGTCTTAGTGGTTGCAACTGCTGGGTACCCCTAATCCAGAGAATACTATATAAGATAATTATCATATACATCTCCTTATACTTTCTTAGGTTTACCTACCTTGGAATCAATGCTGACATTTTATTTTTCATAACATCCAGGATTCTTTTTAATGGTAAATAATAAAAATAATTACTATTACCTGAGTAACTTCTGTGAACCAGGTATTGTTTAGGTACTGAACAAAGAATATTTTATGCAATCTTTGGAGTCCCCCCAGATGCATAGGTCTGTTTACCCATGAGAAAACTGAGGCTCAGGGAAGTTAAGTACTTTATCCAAAGTCTCATAGCTTCTGAAAGGCAGGAGCCTGATTCAGCCAAGTCTGACACCACAGTTCAAGTCTGATACCAGAGCTCATGTTGTTTAAGTAGTCACAAGATGTGAAGTTTTCTCTGAGTTTGTGTCAGAAAAAATGTACTTGTTTGGATTCTTTAAAACAGAGCCTATCTGCAATAGCCAGAGGGCTATATCTGAGAAAAAAAAAAGTCAATCTTAATGATACACTCAGGGGCCTGAAGACCTAGGGTGCCCAGGGAATGGACTAGATTGGGTTGAAAAGTTTTGTTACATGTAGAGAAATAGCCCAAGTAATTTGTGCAGTGACAAAGATTAAACTGAGTCTTTCTTAAGCCAGGGGGGCTTTAGAAAGGAGGGCTTCTTATGGGAAATTCCTGAAATTCAAACGTGCTCGCAGGGTGGGGGTGGGAGGGGACGACAGGAGTAGTGGTGGGGGTGCCATATTTGTTCTCTATTGTCCTTGTTGTAGGCTGTCAAGGGGAGAGGATATATCTCACAGAGAAGCATGGAAAATGCAAGCATAGAGTCTGAAAAAAATGTGGCCACAGCTAAAGATAACAAACCCAAATTCAATCCCAAACCTCAAATGGATTGTGAGAAAGAATTCTACTAACAATTGAAAATGGAGCAGCCAACACTGGACTTCAGGCTGTGAGCTTTCAGCCTTATTAATTAAGGTCAGGGTGGTGATGGAAATACCAGCTGGGGAGCATTTTGCCGAAAGATAAATTTGTCCCTCTGTATCTCTGCAAGACAGCAGGGAGGTGTGTGTTTGGAGCTAAATTAATTTGATTTACATCATGCCATGGTAACTTCTGTTCTCTCTCTCTGCTGTCAGATGTCTTAGCTGGCTTTCACCCCCTCCTCCTTCACCCCCACACATTTCATAACACGAGGAGAAACACGGGTTGGCTTCAGGCAGAATTTAGAAATGGAATAACTTTAATTTGATTATTCTGCATCCACTGCCATTCTCTCCTCCCCCTTTCCCTTCTTTCTTGAGGGAGAGAAGTTGTAAACCTGAGCATAAGTGAGATGTATTTTTATAATGTGCTTAATGGCACAAACTGCTTGACAATCAGAACTTGTTCCTTGTAGCAAAACCTGGCAGCTCACCTATCTTCCTCCTGTTCTTCAATAACTCTAATGCTAGAAAATGAAATTATGGCGCAGGATCCTGTTAGGAATGTGCTTTTTCTGGCCATGTAGCTCTCAGGCTCCGGAAGCCAGGCTGGAGGGCGCCTCCTCCAGGACCCTATAAGTGGGGTTGGGCCCGGGGTCTGGCTTAGCCGAGCCACCCGGGCATCCTTGGACCTCGCCTAGCCCGCCGCCCCTCGCCTCTGCCAGCCACGAGCTCTCGGCCGGGCTGGATAAGGTTATGAGGCTTCCTTGGACGGAGGAAGGGAGGCGGGTCCGAGCCCGCGCCCCGGCCGAGGGGGAGTTGCCACAATTGGCAGCTCTGGCCCTGGCCACATCCCTGTTGCGGGTCGGAGAGCGCGGGCGGCCGAGCGCAGCCGGTGCTGGGCTGTCATGGCGTGGCAGAGGCCGCCGCGGAGGGGCTGCGGCTCCCTGCAGCGGTGTCTGCTCGGCGCCGCGCTGCTGCTCGGCCTGCGGCTCTGCGCGGAGCTGCGGCGTGCAAGTCTCAGGCCCCCGGCCAGCAGTGCTCCGCCAGGCCGGGCCCCACGGCCCCCCCGGCCGCACCTGCCGCCGGCGCCCGGGCTGCAGCGTGGCGCCAGCTGGAGGCAGGTGACCTACGTGCGCAGCGGGCGCCGAGCGCCGCCGGGGGGCGGTGGGAGCGGGACACCGAAGCCCTGCTGTGCCCCACACGGGAGTCCCCGCCGCAAGGTCAGTGGCAAAAGATGTAGTCTTGGAGTCTTGGGCCTTAGGCCCTCATCCTCCTCCTGGTCCTCGCTGCAGAGCGCTTCTCTCCGGCCCCGCAGGCTGCCTCTTCAAAAAGGTCTTGCACTTCCTCTCTTAGCCCAGCGCTCTTTTAGGCAGCGCCACTGGTAGCATCCTTCAACGCCCAGATGCAGTGAAGTGGGACTGAGCTGAGTTCATTCAGTATTCAACCAGTATTTGCTGAGCGTCCACTGTGTGCCAGTCATGCGGGCATCCATCAGGAAAGGACCAACCACCTCTGCTCTCATGGAACTTGCATTTTAATGGAGGGAGGGCATGAGAGATGGGCAAGGCAAGGAAAAGGAAAGAGTTGTGTTTTTGTTTTTATTTTGTGCTTCTCCTAGTTTTCCTTGAGGCCTGCACAAAGCTGGGTGGGTATCCGTTGTGCATTGCTTTTCCACGCTATACATTGACCCTGGTGATGAAAATCCGCTCAGCTGAACTGAATTCCACCGCAGACGTTGGCAGGGTGATCGGTCAGGGGGAGGGGGAGGCGGGTGAGAAGTTGAATCCCCAGCACCACTTAATAGGAAGTGAATTGGAACTTAGAGGACTGAAGTAATACCCTGGGCTTGTCTTACAACACCAACAGTGTTGATCTTCCTACCTTATTAACTTCTTGGCTCACACTTCATTGAGTAGTTATTTTATTCAATTTTAACCTCTGATTGTTAAGCCTCTGGCCTCCTATCCTTCTCTTGGAGCTCAGTGATTTACTTGATACTTGGGAGTGAAAAGATGAAGAACTGCAGGTATGAACTAGCCTGTCTTTATAACTCATCAGCCTTAACCACATCCTCTGCTGGCAACTTCTTTCTGTTGCCTGGTTTTCCTCTTTTCTTTTAAACATTCCCCCCCCCATCTTTCCCACCACCCCACCTGTTGGGGAGAAAGAAAACTCTTCACTGGACTCACCTGCTTTCTTTAGCTTCTAACCTTCTTTTCACTGTCACACCCACAAATTTCTGACACTCTTTTTCTTTCCCTCACTTCCTCTTCCTCCTCAAGCTTTGTCCTCTGTCTTTCCACACCACTGCTGTCCCTGTCTAGGCCATCATTGTTATCTTCCTGGATGGATAGATAGATTGATAGATAGGTAAATAGATAGATCTATATGGATCTATATCTGTATCTAAAGCCTCATTTCCTATGAACGTCTTAATTTGCTCTTCTAGAAAAAGGCAGCTGCTTCTTTCTTTGTGCTTCTAATGCACTTTCCATGCTGCCATGTTTTGCTAAAGGATTTTTAACACACTTTTGCCAAAAACTTACCAGGCCCCCAGTGTTACTGCATCAGTGCTGGGCACAAAATGAGCTCAAAGTCTAGTGGGGGAGGCACACAGCACAGACATCCAGTAATGTGACCAATGTTGTAATTAAGGTCTTGCTTGAACTATGCCTGGGGAGTAAAGAAAAGCTAGCCTGGAGGGAACATTTGGCCTAGGACTTGATATTGCTTAGGAGTTCATGTCTTTTGTCCCTCTGGGTGTCGGCAAATGTTCTGTCCTTGACACCCTCAACTCTACCACTTGTCCTTTCAGCCTTTATTGTTTCTCTTTCACCTGTCCAAGAATTACTCCTAAATCTTAGTCTCCATTTCAGACAACAGAGTAGATAACTACAAATGCAAAGGTTTGGAATGCATAGACTCAGAGGGCTACTGGAGGGCAAGTTCACAGTCACTTCCTTTAGGAGGCTACTACAGTGATTCCTATGAGAGATAGTGATGGCTTAGGATGGTAGAATTGACCGTGTGAGAAGTGGTCTGATATTGGATATATTTTGAAGGAAATTGAGGGAGGAAGAGTTTTGTCGTTGTTTATGTTTTGTGGGAGGTGAGTGGAAATCAGGAATTTTGTTTTAAACATCTTGAGTTTCAGATATCTTTTGGGTATCCAGGTGGAAATATCAAATTGGCAGTTGAGTGTGGAGTTAGGGGGAATGCCCAGGCTAAAGATAGAGATGTGGGAATCATCAGTGTACAAGTGACCCTGAAAAGCTATGAGACTGCAGGAGATAATCTGCGCAGCGAGGGTGGCTAACAAAGGCAGAGATCTGAGTCTGAGCCCTGTGGCTCAGTTTTATTAAAGTTTAACTGGAAAAAAAAAAAAAAGGAAATATTTGCATAGTCTCGCATGTCATAAGCATTCAGTAATGGTAGCTTTAATTTTCATCAGTCTGTCCCAAGTCTTTAGCCTCAGCCATTTCCTAAATGTTGTTGTAACCTGGTTCCATTCCTTTGGTTTATGCTTGCTTTCTTTCTTTTTTTTTTTTTTTTTGTCTTTTTGCCATTTCTTGGGCTGCTCCCGCAACATTTGGAAGTTCCCAGGCTAGGAGTCTAATAGGAGATGTAGCCACTGGCCTACACCAGAGCCACAGCAACGTGGGATCCGAGCTGTGTCTGCAACCTACACCACAGCTCACGGCAACGCCGGATCCTTAACCCACTGGGCAAGGCCAGGGATCAAACCCGCAACCTCATGGCTCCTAGTCAGATTCATTAACCACTGAGCCACCACGGGAACTCACTATGCTGATTCTTTTACTCCATCCTTCTTTCCTATGATTCATGGCCTTTCCATCCTTGAACATTCAGGTCAAGGATCATCTTCTGGACATCTTTCTTCATCATTCCTACTTCCTTGTTGATCATTTGCCAGTTTGGGAGACAACAGAAGTGCATTCTGATTTGTGAGTTGCTTTGCATATGTTGGGACCTGTTTCAGATTGACTATTTTGTCTGTACAGTTGTTTGTGATGGAAGGGATTGCATTTTCCAAAGTGACCTGTAGTAAATGCTTACTCCCAAGACACCAATAAGTTGAGGGAAAAAAAAAAAAAAGTTTCTTTCTCTTTCAACCTGTTATGTATAACTCTAAAGGTCTTTGGTTAAAAATATGTAAGAATTGAGTGAAAATAGCAATTAAAAATTACTATTTTTAAAATATTGTTTTAGTTCTTAGCCTCTTAAAGAAAAAAAAAAATTCCCAGATTTCCTTTTCCCTAGTTATTTAGTTAGTTATTTTCTTATTTTCAGGATATACATTCTAACTTTCCCAAATTCCTAGATAGTAGGAATCTTGAATTTGTTGCATTTTCCCAATATTTACAGTTGAATTAAAATGTTCCTCAAAACTGGAAAGACCAGTTATCTAATATTTTCTCTCACTTCTGGGAACAGAGCTCAATGTCCCTTATTTCTGTGTCAAGTCTTGTTCTTCCTTAGCCTGCCATCAAGACAAGATGAAATATAAGCTGAAGGCACAGTTAAATAATTTATATAATTAAAGTTTAGATGTTATGTCTTAAACTCCTTGGATCTTAATTTTATTTAAATTTTGTTTGTTGAGAGTAAATATAAACAATGTTATTTAGGTTCTTGGTTACTTTGCCCTAGGCACCTACCAGATGGGTGAAGGAGAAAAAGTTCCATTCTATTTTGAGGATGGCTTTCTGGGTGGATGAAAACCTGCATGAAATAATTGGGTTGCCGAGTGTTTCTTGTCAACGTGCTTCCTTTGCAGGTGTTCGAGGCCCCAAAATTCAGCAATTATATTGCCACTTTAATCATAGCTTATACTTCTCTTAAAGAAAATAATCTATTATAAAAAAAGAGAAGTGAAGTGTAGCCCTTCTATAATTCTTTTCCTCTTTTTTCATCCTCTTCTTTCACCAAGCCATGCAAAAAATAGCTCTAAATATAAAATCTTCTTTCACATCAGGGGTTCAAATCTTACAGCATTGTGAAATGAGGGCAGATGAGATGTGATGTGTAAATACTGCCCTATGTGATTAGGACTCCCCTGGAACCAACCCAGACATTTTTGTATATTACAGAGGCTTTAAGCATACAAATATCACTGTAATTACTTTTCATTCCTTTCCTTTCTCTCTGTTTTCTGTCTGTGTTTCTATCTGGTTTTTCTTCTTTAAACAGACATTTACTGTGATTACATGGGTGAAGTTCTCCTGGGGAGGGCATTAATAGAGGACTAAGATATGGTCTGCATGATTTATGCTTCTTTCTACAATCTTGGGTAGATGTTTCTTTTACAAGTTGGCAGTCCACTTAAAAGACAAATATATGTCTCACTTGCACAGGATATGTCTTGTTGACAAAAACATTAATCAGTAGTCAGTCTAAGAAAGAAATGGAAACTTTTATTCGTACCAGACTGAAGATTATAACCCAGGAGGAAGCTCTGAGAACTGTTCTAAGGAGGTAAAGAGGGGAGGCCAGTATATAAGTGATTTTAGAGAAGGGGTTCGTGCAATCAAGCAAACCCTTGGTGGAGGGTTACTATTATTCAGGATGTAAGTTAGTGGTTTTAGTGCTTTTCTAAGTATAGGAAGATGTAAGAAACTGGATTCATGACTTTTCCACTGAACATATCTACCCGAAGGTCTATTCTACCAGTTTTCTCACAGAATGCCTCATTCTGGTTTTGCCCTCAATTCCTTTCAGGGTGTATTGTAGGTCAGCAACTGAGATGGCTCATGACTTGATTCTCATAGAACTGGATGTTGGGCAACATTCTTTTTTTTTTTTTTTAGTTGAATATTTATATAAATTTTTTATTAAAGTACAGTTGATTTACAGTGTTCTTCAATTTCTGTTGTACCACAAAGTGATCCAGTCACACACAGTTCCCTGTGCTGTACAGTAGGGCCCCATTGCCCACCCATTCCAAATATAACAGTTTGTATTCAAAAACCCAGAACTGCCTGCCCCCTGAGAACTACAAGTCTGCTCTCCTTGGCCATGATCTGTTTCTGTTTTATAGGTAGGATCATCTGTGCCATATTTTAGATTCCACAAATAAGTGATATTGTATAATATTTGTCTTTTTCTTTGTGGCTTACTTCACTTACTATGAGAACATCTAGTTCCATCCATGTTGCTGCAAATGGGATTAGTTTGTCTTTTTTATGGCTGAGTAGTATTCCATTGTGCATATGTACCACATCTTCTTAATCTATTCATTTGTCTATGTACATTTAGGTTGTTTCCATGTCTTAGCTATTGTGAATAGTGCTGTGATGAACATAGGGGTGCATGTATCTTTTTCAATGAAAATTTTGTCTGGATGTATGCCCAGGAGTGGGATTGCTGGATCATATGGTAATTCTATATTTAGTTTCCTGAGGTATCTCCATAGTGTTTTCCATAGTTGTTGTACCAATTTACATTCCCACCAATAATATAGGAGGGTACCCTTTTCTCCACACCCTCTCCAGCATTTGTTATTTGTTGACTTGTTAATGATGGCCACTCTGACTGGTGTGAGGTGGTACCTCACTGTAGTTTTGATTTGCACTTCTCTAATAATTAGTGATGTTGAACATGTTTTGTGTACCTGTTGACCTTCCGTATGTCGTCTTCTTTGGAGAAGTGTCTATTTAGATCTGCCCATTTTTCTTTTCTTTCTTTTTCTTTTCTTTCTTTTTTTTGTCTTTTCCAGGGCCGTACCTGCTGCATATGGAGGTTCCCAGGCTAGGGGTCTAATTGGAGCTGTAGCAGCCGGCCTACGCCAGAGCCACAGCAACGCGAGATCCAAGCTGTGTCTGAGGCCTACACCACAGCTCATGGCATCACAGGATCCTCAACCCACTGAGTGAGGCCAGGGATCGAATCCACAACCTCATGGTTCCTAGACAGATTTGTTAACCACTGAACCACGATGGGAATTCCCTGCCCATTTTTCTGTTGGGCTGTTTTTTTTTGTTGTTGTTGAGTTGTATGGGTTGTTTGTATATTTTGGAGATTAGCCCTTGGCTGTTGCATTGTTTGCAAAGATTTTTCCCATTCTATGGGCTGTCTTTTTTATTTTTTAATGGTTTCCTTTGCTGTGCAAAAGCTTTTGTATTGAATTAGGTCCCATTGGTTTGTGTCTTTTTTGTCATTATTCTAGGAGTCAGATCAAACAAGATGTTGGTGTGATTTATGCTAAAGAGCATTCTGCCTGTTTTCCTCTAGGAGTTTTATAGTATCTCACCTTATATTTAGGTCTTTAATCCATTTTGAGTTTATTTTTGTGTATTGTGTTAGATAGTGGTTTTGTTTGTTTTTGCTTTTTGTGTTTTGCTTTTTAGGGCCACATTCACAGCTTATGGAGGTTTCCAGGCTAGGGGTCTAATCAGAGCTCCAGCTGCTGGCCTGTGCCACAACTGCAGCAACACTGGATCCTTAACCCACTGAGCAAGGCCAGGGATTGAACCTGCAACCTCATGGTTCCTAGTCAGGTTACTGCTGTGCCATGACAGGAACTCTGATAGTGTTCTAATTTCATTCTTTTACATGTACTTTCTAGTTTTCCCACTACCATCTATTGAAAAGACTATCTTCCTTCCACTGTATGTTCTTACTTCCTTTGTTATAGATTAGTTGACCATAAGTGCTTGGGTTTATTTCTGGGCTTTCTATCCTGTTGCATTGATTTATATTTTTGTTTTTGTACCAGTACCATATTCTTTTGATAACTGTAGCTTTGTAGTATTGTCTGAAGTCAGGAAGCCTGATTCCTCCATTTCTATTTTTCTTTTTCAATATTGCTTAGGTTGTTCAGGGTCTCTTGTATTTCCATACAAATTTTAAAATATTCTGTTCTAGTTCTGTGAAGAGTGTCCTTGGTAATTTGATAGGGATTGCATTGAATCTGTAGATTGCCTTGGGTATTATGGTCATTTTGATGATACTAATTCTTCTAATCCAAGAGCATGGTATATCTTTCCATCTGTTTGTGTCATCATTAATTTCTTTCATCAGGGTCTTATAGTTTTCAAAGTAGGGGTCTTTTGTCTCTTTAGGTAGGTTTATTCCTAGGTATTTTATTCTTTTTGATGTGATGGTAAAAGGGATGGGTTCTCTGATTTCTCTTTCTGATCTTTCATTGTTAGTATATAGAAATGCAATCAATTTGTGTATAAATTTTTATATACTGCAACTTTGCCAAATTCATTGATGAATTCTAACAGTTTTCTTGTAGTGTCTTTATTTTGCAATCCCCTCCTTTTCAATCTTAATTTTGACCAAAGTTTGGTAGGCATTTCATGACCAATTGTCACACAGTGCTAGGAATGCTTATTCCCAGGTCAGGTGAGGATTTCATTGATAGTGTGCTCAATGTGCTATTTCTGGACTAGGCCCCATTAACATTAGTCCAAAGCCTCTGGACCACCTGTCTTACTAGTCTGTTATGATCTGAAAAATTCTCCACTCTTGTTGCTTCTTATATCTAGAGTTATACTATTATAGTCTTTGATCTTATAGGACTGTGTATTTGGTCAGTTGTTTCAAGTTGCTTAATCATTATTTTTATTGGAGGCTCAGTCACACATTTGGTAGTGGAAGAAATAATCTCGTAAAATAGGCAAAATACAAATAATGTAGCTAGTGATATTAATAAAGTCATAGGTAAGTATTTTTAGTTAAGAACTTCTATTAGGTGAGGCCCAGTATCTCCCCAGGTCATCTCACCCAGTCTGTTCTGCACCTGTCACTATCTTTTAGGGAAATGATATATTGGCATTGTACATGAAGTTCACCAAAGAGTCTTCACGTACAGGCTGAGTGGTGGGTCACTGTGACCCATACTGGATTGAGGAAGGAAGGTCACTTTCTAAGGAGGGACATGGCTGGCTCCAGAAGAAGAAAACTTGATCATTATGGTGAAGCATGTATCTCTGCCATTGGGGAGGCCTGGGTATTGCACACTGGAGATGCACACTGCACATTGGAGTGGAGGGAGGGGGTCCAAATGAGCAGAGAAAATTTTTTTTGTTTGAATTTTTGTCTTACCTTAAAATATGAATTTTATTTCATCAGTCCTTGTACGGAGCCAAGCTTCCTGAAGAAAATTTTTTCTCTCTTATCAGAGATATTTTACTTGACATTTAATATGTTGGATAGAAAAGTGACTTCTGAGTCACAAAGCTGCAGAACCCAGCAATATGCTGGCTTGGTTTGTTAGTTACAGATCCTTTGGAACAATATGTCAGGGGAAAAAAAAGTGCTGTATCCTCTTCTTCTGAAAAACCATATGGCAAGATTTGGTCTGTCTTCATCACCTCTTGTCATCCTCTTAGTTTTCTACTTCTGTAATGATCAGCAAGAAGAAAGAGGAAAAATGGCTGAGCATGCCTCTTGATATATCCAACTGTCTTATACATTCTTACTCTTTACAAAATACTTAAAGGTAGGTTTAAACTGCCTGTGAAATGTGGCCCAGCAGTAGTTTCCAGCTACATAGGTTTCTGCTGTATCCCTATACTTCTGTCCTTCAGGAGCAATATTCATCAATCCTCTCACACTATCCTCAGGAGGCAAAGCATTTTCGATTTAAACAAAGTCCTGGAGGGTAATTGAATGCACTCCAGCAATATGTGGGTGTGAAATAGCAGTTGCTTAGTTTCACAAAGAAAAGCATGTTCTGATGAAAATTTTGATGTGCCTTAGATGGAGAATAGGCTTCTGCACTCCTTCTAAACCCTGCAGTTCCTCAGCATTCTGTGGGCAAAGGAAGTGCTAATGGAGGCGCTTTTGTTTTCCAATTGGTGGTAGACATTTTAGTTTTTTTGTGTGCAGTTTGTCCAGTCCATTTTCTCCAAGGAATAGAAAGCCTTATCAGTTTTCTCAAATTGGATTTCCTTTTTGGTCTGTAAAGAGAACCAGAGTTGTATATTTAAACCGGAGATTGTCAAGAGTGGTAGACGTTTGATTTTTTCCATCTGTGCTCTGACACCTTGGGAATCCTTGTGCTTCTAAGGAGTTTGGCTTTTTATTCTGTGATTCAAAGAAAGTAACAGGAGACTGCTTCATTTGCCGTGAGATTCACACTAAGGCAGTATCTACCACCATGGATAAGCTTCTCTTAAAAGCAGCCCTTGAGTTCTCTTAGATACCTCACATCAATACCATTAATAGCCTGTGGAGTTTTCTATTAAAACAGGGTGGGAAATTTTGCTGTCCAAGAAGCATTTTTATCCCACTCAAATGATTGAAGCAAAATTGAATTTTATGAGCCTTCTTGTCTTGGACCATATGTAATTCAAACTAATAGCAAGGTGGCTTATTAGCTTATGGTACAAAGAGGTAAATTTGGCCCATGAAGGATTTTGTTTGAGCCACACAATGTTTTAAGTATCTGAACATAACTATCCTCAGATGTGGCAAATGTGTCCAGTTGAGTCCAGCTCAGCACTGTCTCCCTTTATATTATCTGTCTGATCTCTGAAGGCATTTGTAGTTGCAACCCCTGAGCCAGATGTCAAAATTAGCAATCGTTTTTCCCAAAAAGTGACAAGTGAAGTTAATGCTGCTAAGCTCAGTGGTAGCCTGGCACACCAATACTAGGCATACAGAAGCTGAGTCCCTTAAGTCATCTCTGGTTAAGAGAGTTGAGTTACCTAAATCGGGGATTAGCTTTTGGGGATGCTAAGGTTAGAGGGGAGTGTACTTAGTTAATACAATGTTCTTTTGGTTATAAACAAGAAAAATGGACTCTGGCCTAGCTTAACCTAAAAAGCAAAAACAAAACAAAAAAAAAAACAAAAAAAAAAAAACAAAAAAAAAAAAGAGAGAGAATGAAATTTATTGGGAAAACTTGGGAATTTATCATTGAATTGGAGAAAGACTTCATTGATCATCATATTGAGGAGAGAAGGAATAGGGCTACTCTGAAAATCCCAGCTTTCCAAGTCCCTTGGCCTTCTCCCTCCAGTGCTGCCATAATAAGATTCATTTCCCTTCACTCCAGGGCTTGGTCTCCAAGATATTCACCCTGCATCAGCCAGCACTCACCACAGGCCACAGACACCCAAGAGCCTCTCACCCTGTCTAGGGAGCCATTCTTAGAGAAAGGAGAAACTCTCTAAGTTATTCCAAGAAACTTTCTCTAGGTTATGCCAAGTCTTTGGCATTCCTAAACTATTGTGTGATTTTTGCACAGTGTTGCCCTTAGATTTTTGCTTTTCTCATATTTTATTCTTTCAACTAGTCCTGAGCACCTAAAAAAAAGTGTAGGTCTTTTTTCTGTAAATAATCCCAGAGTTTAGCATCTGTGACTCTATGCATGTATGTTTTTTTATGGATTAACTATTTCTCTATTTAGAACTATTAAAGATAACCTTACCTTCTGAGTGGCACTTGGCTTTAAGTTGGTACTTTGTGCATACTGATGATTTTTTATTCAGTTGGGTATATGCAAACAAGATCTGTACCTATGCACTATTTTTCTTTTTAAGTAAAAAGTTATTTGTAAGGACTTTTGTGGAGAAGGTAAATATAAGCAGTATTCAGCCCATAATCCCCATGAGGGTTACCTGAGTTAGAGTCTTATGTTCTTTGATTTTTTTCCTTTTAATTCAGAGAGTTACTCTACAAAAAAGATCTGAAGAATCTTCAGAGCATCTGAATATTTACAGCCCCCTTTCCAACTGGCTAGTTTGGGATTCCTTAATATATGGTTACTTCTATATTAGGACTCTCTGGGTTGCAATTGACCAAACCCAAGTAAAACTAGTAAAAACAGGAATTCATTGGAAGGATACTTGGGTAGAACTGAAGAAAGAGTTGCAGAAACCAAGGTTGCTCTCGGAAATTAATTATGGACTAAAATGAGTTATAGATGTTTAGTTATCCATATAACCCATTACCAAAGATGTAAATGGTATTTATCATTCTTTTTTGGCCACACCTTTGAATTCCCTTCCTGTGTTTGAGGAATTCTCCACCTTTTAAAGAAAAAAAAGCAAAAATAAATAAATAAATTTCCTTGGCCCTAAAGGGTGTTTGTGTGACCAAGGCTTCACTATTCAGATACTCCTGTATGAGGACTTGGATTGTACCTCAAAGACTTGAAGAAGCAATCTTTAGCACAAGGACCACAGAGCCCCAGATTCTAGCGGAGGCAGCCGTTGGCTAGGGTGGAGGTGAAGTGAGCTGTGGTATCTGTGCCCCATGGTAGGGCAGTTCAGTCTACACTGGCGGTGGTGTTCCTCTTGCCCTTGAGATTCTGTAAGCTAATAAATCTTTAATCAATTCCTTTTCTACTTAACTAGCCAAAGTGTTTTCTATTGTTTACAGTTAAGAACCTTGACAGATCAATAAATTAGAGCTGGCAGTTTGGGAAGTTACAACTGTAGCTTTTTCTTCAATTTTACTTGGTCTATTTAATTCAGATTTTGGAACATGATGATTGGGGTCTGAGTGAACTATGGGCTAAGGGACCTTTCCCTGACAAGATAATAACATTTAGCTCCAGGTTCTAAATCACACAAATCTAACATCACTAGAGACACTCAGCCCTTTTTCATGGCACTGTTTGTCTGCGGTATTGGGCAGGAGAGGCCAGTTTATGCTGTGATCACAAACAACTCTCAAATCTCAAGGCTCTTACTAAGAAAGGTTTGTTTCTAGCTTATGCTGCATATCCATCACTGGTTGGCAGGGTTGGGGTGCGACTCTGTGCTGTCTTTATCCTCTCTCTCTGGACCCCTCTCGTAGAGGGGTGGGTGCTCTGGAGGGTCTTGTGAGGTACTATTAGATGCCCTGGCCAGAAGCCAGATGCAGTACTCCTGCTTGTGATCCAATGGCCAGAGGGCAGCTGGGCCCTACTCAGTGCAGGAGGCCAGAGGTCTGCCATGTGCCTGGAAGTCAGGAAATGTTTGGTGAGCAGCACTTATGGTCGCCCCAGTATGATGACCCTTCAATCATCCGTATCTAAATGGACATGGTCTAGGTCATGTTTCATGCTCGCCGTTTCAAATGTCTTGCTGAATTCGCACATTTGGCAGTACTGAATAAAGCATGGGAGGCTCTTTTCAGGGGACGTAGATCTAAAATGAAGCAGACATCTGAATTTAGCAGAACAGTGAAATAAAACAAGATGCAATTTATATCTTATAAACAGTGCTGTGGTGTGTGTTGGGGTTTGTTAAGTATAGTGATTCCCATTGACATTGTTTATGTTAGATTCTTTATGCAGAGCAGTGACGGTATGATGCAGGTCTTTTTTCTGGGGGGAAAAAACAGCAAGTTATAAAGCCATGACTGTACATGAACTGAAGGCCTCTGATGAGATGAATCAAACTCCATGTTTAAATGCAGCTTCATGGCCATCACTTACTCATTTTTAGTTAGAGCTAGATGAAAGACTTCCAAGCGTATTTTCAGAATCTGGCCACAAATCAGAGACAAATTTCATGTTGTAAAGTGTTTGCTATTGTGCACAATATAAGTATTTTTAGTTGATTTTTTGTCTACTTTGAGTGGAGCACAGCAAATCAATTAAAAATCCTGATTAGGGAGTTCCCGTCATGGCTCAGCAGTAATGAACCTGACTAGTATCCATGAGGATGCAGGTTCCATCCCTGGCCTCGCTCACTGGGTTAAGGATCCAGCGTTGCCATGAGCTGTGTTGTAGGTCACAGACATGGCTCAAATCCTCTGTTGCTGTGGCTGTGGTGTATGCCGCCAGCTATGGCTCTGATTTGATTCCTAGACTGGGAACTTCCACATGTCACAGGTGTGGCCCTGAAGAGACACACACAAAAATCCTAATTAGCAAAACACATGCCCATTGAGTGCAGAGCAATTTGGTCACATGTGGAAGAAGGCCTCTTCATTCACCAGTTTTGGGGGTAGAATCTGGAGAAGCCAAGTATCTAGTAAGGTCCTAGGAGACCTATTTATGTGGATTTGAAAATGTCATGAAAATATTATGATGCAGCCTTGCCTCTAATATGGGCTTGTAATTTTGCACTTGAGGGCAGAAGTTTAAATTCTGCTCCCCTACTTCCTGAATGTAGACAAGTGGCATAACTGGTTTTAACCTGTTTCCTCCTCTGTAAAAAAAAGTAGTAGTACTTAACTCATGAAGATTAAAGGAGAGTGTTGAGGTGCAAACACCTGGCCTGTGGAAATAGTTCCATGAATGAAGATTGTCTCTGTTGAGCTTTATATCGCTGGCTGTGATACTGGGCCCTGACCATCAAGAGGTTTGGGCACCTGTGTCTGTGTAAAGCACAATCTTCATTGGAATTTTTTGTTTATTTGTTTGTCTGTCTTTTGGCCTTTTCTAGGCATATGGAGGTTCCCAGGCTAGGGGTCAAATCAGAGCTGCAGTTGCTGGCCTATGCCAGAGCCACAGCAATGTGGGATCCGAGCCGCATCTTCGACCTACACCATAGCTCACGGCAACGCCGGATCCCCAACCCACTGAGCAAGGCCAGGGATTGAACCTGCAACCTCATGGTTCCTAGTCAGATTCGTTAACCACTGCACCACAACGTTAACTCCTTCATTGGAATTTTTAATGCTTCCTTTATCATTCTTGAAATTTAAAGCATACATAATATGCTTAGCCATCAGAGGTGCCAGGTATATTTTTTATATTAAATAAAAGCCAGAAGTAAATATAAAATTTTTATTAGCACTTTTATTATAAATTTAATCCTCATATCACTCATTGATTGTAAGATTATTAAGGCTTACCTGTTCATTTCAGTTTGTGCATTTTTTTCTCTCAAAACCAATTACAAATATCTTTTAAAACATTGCTATTAAATAATTTTGGTTATTGTTATGGTTGACTGTATAAAATGTGTTTCCAAGCATTTGAAATACAAATTTCACTCAAAAGAATGTTTACAAATCACCTATTAACTGCCAGTTACTGTAACTCTGCTACTGTTTTAGTTCGGGGAGGCCAGTGGAGTAATTATGAGTTAAAGAGCTAATTGCTAAACAGTTTTTCTGGTTCTGTCTTCCACATTTTAGTCTAATAACTATTGCATATTATTATGCTTGGTACCGTATATGCATTTTGAAGACAAACTCAATTTAACCAACACAATAAACTAAATCTAAGTACTGCATGTAGTATTATGCAGAATATAGGCTTTCAGAAGCTTACAATTTAAGAGGGTGGTAGGAGGGGGGCCACTGTGCTAGGGGAGTTGCCTATAGACATTTGTCTTCTCTCTTATGAAGTACCTACTTAATACCCTTGAATTTGTCTCTCTGCTCACAAAGTCTAAAATATTTACTATCTGACTATCTACAGAAAGCATTTGCCATCCCCTGCTGTGGAAGTAGCCTTAGGGTCACCTAACTGTGACTGTTTCAGGTGGGGGTGACCACTGACCTGCAGGGGCCCCAATCCAGTGCATGAGACTTCTATGCTAGAGTTTTGCCACCTGCAGCATGGGAAGAATTGTCCTAGGCTTCCAACAGGGATACCGAGAACATGTTTGGTTCTCTCTAGCCATTCATGGGAATGTCATCATAAAGTCGGCAAGGTCTTTGTTTTGAGGCTATTGCCATGTAGTGAATGTTAAAGTGGTTCAAATCCTGATGTTTGCTTACTACTTCCTGTTACCCACATTTTCTAACACACATATAGATTTGTTGAAATTATGACAGACGACCCCCTCTTTTTCAGCTTCTAGATTCACGCTTTATTTAATACTTAAATTAAAATGGTTTGAGCATGTGCTGTTAGAGGTCTGGTTCCTTTCCTCCCCTCAAAGCTCTGATAATATCCGGGGCTTATATTTTCTGATCACTCTCCTAGCTCAGTATTTCACCTCTGGCACTGCGTTTTCCTGTCTGTTCTGCACTGACCACTTCTTTTATCACCCATAACACAGGCATTACCAAAGGTCTCAGGATAATAGAGGGAAATGTCAATGAAGTTCAAATCAAAAATCAACTTAAAATTGATTAAAGATTTCTTACCCACTGGCAATTTCTTACTGGCTGTCTCTTCTTCCTAGGCTCCTATACCATTGATCTTGCCTTCTTTTATCTATACACCGGTCCCTTTCTTCCATTTTCAAGCCTTCAAACCATCACTCCCCACCCTATTTGCTTGAGCTTACAGCAAACAGATCCCAAATGCATGTCATTTTCTTACTCAGGCAATTTAGTTTTCTCTTCTCCTTCTAGGCTTGGCATAGAGATGAATTATGCCACTCTGGCAGGAAGGCAGAATTAGTTGCAATCAGTGTTTGTTTTTAAAAATCATGTTTCTTACATCCTCTTTACTATTAGGCAATCCATATAATGTGCTCAGCACAGTGCCTTGGATGTATGTTGTAAGCACTCATTACATGTTGATTGTGCCAATGTGGGTCCAGTGCTGGTCCCCCCATCCTCATGATGGCTACTGCTGCTTTATGACAGAGGGTAAATACATTATTAGTGACATTTTGGCAACAATAATGTATTGCTTCATGCAGAACCTCCTTTTTTCTTTATATGTGTCTTCATTACTTCCTTTGGATTTGGGGAATCTCTGGCAAGCTCTTTCCTTCTGTTTGCCATGGAAATTAGTTTACACAGAGGGTAGTAACATGAACTTTAGGGTTTAAGAGTGCCCGGAAATGACCCCAAAGTGGCACAGCTAGGTCTATACCCAAGACAATTGAAAACATGTGAATAATGTAAATGAATGTTTATAGCAGCACTATTCATAATAGCTATAAGTTGAAAGCAACCCAAATGTCCATCAAATGATGAATGCATCCACAGAATATCGTGTATCAGTATCATAGGATATTATTCAGCTATAAAAAGTATGAGGTCACGTTACATGCTACAGTGTGGATGACCCTTGAAACAGTATGTATGCTAAGTGAGAGGAAACAGTCGCAAAAGGCTGCATTTTTTTTTTTTTTTTGCTCCATTTTAATGAAATAACCAGAATAGGCAAATCTATAGGGACAGGAATAGATGAGTGGCTGCTAAGGGCTGGTGGAAGAGGGGAATGGGCAATGACTGCTACCGGGAATGTTTTTCTTTTCTTTTCTGGCTGCCTCCGTGGCATATGGAATTTCCTGGGCCAGGAATTGGATATGAGCCAGAGCTGCAACTATGCCACAGTTGCAGCAACACTGGGTCCTTAACCTGTATCCTCAACCCACTGCGTTAGGCTAGGGATCGAACTCGTGCCTTCACAGAGACAAGACAAATCATTGACCCACTGAGCCACAGTGAGAACTCCCTGTTTTTCTTTCCTTTTCTTTCTTTTTTCTTTTTTTTTTCTGTCTTTTTAGGGCTGCACCCTCAACATATGGAGGTTCCCAGGCTAGGGGTCCAATCAGAGCTGTAGCCACTGGCCTATGCCACAGCTACGCGGGATCCCAGCCACATCTGCAACCTGTACCACAGCTCATGGCAGCACCATGAGCTGTGGTATAGGTTGTACATCCTTAACCCACTGAACAAAGCCAGGGATCAAACTCATGTCCTCATGGTTGCTAGTTGGGTTTGTTAACTGCTGAACCACAATGGGAACTCCCGGTTTTATTTTCTTTTTGAGATCATGAAAATATTCTGGAATTAGTGGCGATGGTTGTTTAATCTATGCATATGTTAAAAGCCACATAATTGTTTGCTTTAAAATGGTAAATTTTGGAGTTCCCGTCGTGGCGCAGTGGTTAACGAATCCGACTAGGAACCATGAGGTTGCGGGTTCGGTCCCTGCCCTTGCTCAGTGGGTTAAGGATCCGGCGTTGCCGTGAGCTGTGGTGTAGGTTGCAGACGCGGCTCGGATCCCACGTTGCTGTGGCTCTGGTGTAGGCCGGTGGCTACAGCTCCGATTCAACCCCTAGCCTGGGAACCTCCATATGCCGCGGGAGCGGCCCAAGAAATAGCAACAACAACAACAACAACAACAACAACAAAAAGACAAAAGACAAAAAAGACAAAAAAAAAAAGTGGTAAATTTTATCATGTGTGAATTATATCTCAGATAAAAAAAAATGTTCAGAAGCCCATGGAGTGAATGGCAGGTGTGAAACCACATGCTTTGAACATGCTTTGCTCTGTCCAGATGAAGATAAATTGACCGTGAGAGAGCCCTGGGACCCCAGCCTGATGGTGCTCGCTAATGGGCATGAGCGGACTCAACAGAAAGCTGGAGTCCACATGCTTGCTTCTCTAGGAAGTACCTGGCTTGACCTCTCAGGAGTGGTCACTTGGCTACTGGTGAACTGCTTGATGCTCACTCTCCCATCAGTTTCCCAGGCCTGGCAGATGCATTGTGGAATCAGACACATGCAACTCCACATTGAGAACCCAGCAACTGGCTGTTTGCCCGATAAGGGGGATGCCCAAGCTGCCATTGCTCCGAACTTGCTGGCCCCCAGTGCCATTTTTTTTGCGTAGAGCACTGACCCAGAGCACCAGGGGTTTGTCAAAAGAGGTGGCTAGATACTGGTCAGCCCATTGCACCTTTACTATGAGTGAGTTCTTTTGCTTAGCTACCTTGGCTCTTTCTTCTTTCTCACCTTCATGTTTACCCACATGACCCTTGTCACCTTATTCATAATGACTTTTGTTCAGGGAACATCCTGTACAATTTGGAGAGCATTTTTGTTAAAGGGAACAGCAGTTATACCAATATCTTGCTTTTGTACAACTCCTCCCAGCTTACAATGGCTTGCTCTGATGTTATGGTTCTCATAGTGGCTCTATGTGTGAAGTGGATGTTATTTCCATTCCACCAAGAAAAAAAATCTGTTTAAACAATTGATTCAAGGTAAATAGAGATTATAACCCAGCTTGGCTGAGTGAGTTAGTATTGTTTCTATGCTATACAATGGCTACCTACCTCCATGCTGAAATCTGGGTCTCAGTTGATTACTGTTAAGGTTAAGTTTGATATAAAGGCTTCCCATTGGATATTTTCCAAGTCAAATAATATATTTTAATGCTTACTTTCAGCTATTTTGTCAGGTTGGAATTTCAAGCATGCCTTATATTGCTTAAGAACAAATTTGAACTGATTATATAATTATGATAGGGAATGTTCTTTTGAATAGTGAATATTCATTTTGTACAGAAATAGTAAAAAAATGGCTTATTTAACTAATGCGCACTTAGAGGACATTAACCTCAGTCAGAAGCAGACAGCTACGTCGGTTTTGAAACTGTAGTGCTTGAATTTATTTGGGTACCCCGGATACAGAGAATTGTTTTGGAAAATCTGAGTGCCTAGGCCTTCTTCCTGGATAGGGAATGTTCTTATTTATAAAACCAAACCACTAGCATAGATTGGAGCCTGTTTAACACATACAACATTGTATCCTTCCTTGTTATGGTGATGTATCCAGACAAGGAACAGGGAAAAAAAAAAAAAGAAGAGTACTATCTCTATGTATAATTTGTTATTTTAAAAATATAGGCAAGCCAGGTTTTGGAATGAGGGTGATGGTGGCCTCATAGAATGTCTTTGGGAGTATTCCTTCTTCTTCAACCTTTTGAAAGAGTTTAAGGAGGATGGGCACCAATTCCTCTTTATATGTTTGATAGAATTCACCTGTGAAGCCATCTGGTCCTGGGCTTTTATTTGTAGGGAGTGATTTTATGACCTCTTCAAAAAAGAAAACTATCGCCCAATATCATTGATGAATATAGATGCAAAACTTCTCAACAAAATCTTAGCCAACCGAATCCAACAACATATCAAAAAAATTATACACCATGACCAGGTTGGGTTCATCCCAGGTTCACAAGGATGGTTCAACATACGCAAATCAATCAACATCATACACCACATTAACAAAAAAAAAGTCAAAAATCATATGATCATCTCAATAGATGCAGAAAAAGCATTTGACAAAGTTCAACATCCATTCATGATCAAGACCCTCGCCAAAGTGGGTATAGAGGGAACATTCCTGAATATAATCAAAGCCATTTATGATAAACCCATAGCAAATATAATCCTCAATGGGGAAAAACTGAAAGCCTTCTCACTCAAATCTGGAACAAGACAGGGATGCCCACTCTCACCACTGCTCTTCAACATAGTTTTGGAAGTCTTAGCCACAGCAATTAGACAAACAAAAGAAATCAAAGGCATCCATATAGGAAGAGAAGAGATCAAACTGTCACTGTATGCAGATGACATGATTCTATACCTAGAAAACCCTAAGGACTCAACCCCAAAACTCCTTGAACTGATTAATAAATTCAGCAAAGTGGCAGGATATAAGATTAACATTCAGAAGTCAGTTGCATTTCTGTATACCAGCAATGAAGCATTAGAAAAGGAATACAAAAATACGATACCTTTTAAAATTGTACCTCACAAAATCAAATACCTCGGAATACACCTAACCAAAGAGGTAAAGGACCTATATGCCGAGAACTATAAAACCTTAATCAAAGAAATCAAAGAAGATGTAAAAAAATGGAAAGATATTCCATGTTCATGGATTGGAAAAATCAATATTGTGAAAATGGCCATCCTACCCAAAGCAATCTACAGATTCAATGCAATCCCTATCAAATTACCCATGACATTTTTCACAGAACTAGAACAAACAATCCAAACATTTATATGGAACCACAAAAGACCCAGAATCGCCAAAGCAATCCTGAGAAACAAAAACCAAGCAGGAGGCATCACTCTCCCAGACTTCAAGAAATACTACAAAGCCACAGTCATCAAAACAGTGTGGTACTGGTATCAAAACAGACAGACAGACCAATGGAACAGAATAGAGAATCTGGAAA
Organism: Sus scrofa; assembly: GCF_054392235.1. NCBI lineage: Eukaryota > Metazoa > Chordata > Mammalia > Artiodactyla > Suidae > Sus > Sus scrofa. The sequence goes on along the minus strand of NC_139383.1, from coordinate 76,516,847 downwards.
TTAACCCTGACACCTATGGTCAATTAATCTTTGACAAGGGAGGCAAGAACATCAAATGGGAAAAGGAAAGTCTATTCAGCAAGCATTGCTGGGAAACCTGGACAGCTGTATGCAAAGCAATGAAACTAGAACACACCCTCACACCATGCACAAAAATAAACTCCAAATGGCTGAAAGACTTAAATATACGACAGGACACCATCAAACTCCTAGAAGAAAACATAGGCAAAACACTCTCTGACATCAACATCATGAATATTTTCTCAGGTCAGTCTCCCAAAGCAATAGAAACTAGAGCAAAAATAAACCCATGGGACCTCATCAAACTGAAAAGCTTTTGCACAGCAAAGGAAACCAAAAAGAAAACAAAAAGACAACTTACAGAATGGGAGAAAATAGTTTCAAATGATGCAACTGACAAGGGCTTAATCTCTAGAATATACAAGCAACTTATACAACTCAACAGCAAAAAAACCAATCAATCAATGGAAAAATGGGCAAAAGACCTGAATAGACATTTCTCCAAGGAAGATATACAGATGGCCAACAAACACATGAAAAAATGCTCAACATCGCTGATTATAAGAGAAATGCAAATCAAAACTACCATGAGATACCACCTCACACCAGTCAGAATGGCCATCATTAATAAATCCACAAATAACAAGTGCTGGAGGGGCTGTGGAGAAAAGGGAACCCTCCTGCACTGTTGGTGGGAATGTAAACTGGTACAGCCACTATGGAGAACAGTTTGGAGATACCTTAGAAATCTATACATAGAACTTCCATATGACCCTGCAATCCCACTCTTGGGCATCTATCCGGACAAAGCTCTACTTAAAAGAGACACATGCACCCGCATGTTCATTGCAGCACTATTCACAATAGCCAGGACATGGAAACAATCCAAATGTCCATCGACAGAGGATTGGATTCGGAAGATGTGGTATATATACACGATGGAATACTACTCAGCCATAAAAAAGGATGACATCATGCCATTTGCAGCAACATGGATGGAACTAGAGAATCTCATACTGAGTGAAATGAGCCAGAAAGACAAAGACAAATACCATATGACATCACTTATAACTGGAATCTAATATCCAGCACAAATGAACATCTCCTCAGAAAAGAAAATCAATCATGGACTTGGAGAAGAGACTTGTGGTTGCCTGATGGGAGGGGGAGGGAGTGGGAGGGATCGGGAGCTTGGGCTTATCAGTCACAACGTAGAATAGATTTACAAGGAGATCCCGCTGAATAGCATTGAGAACTATGTCTAGATACTCATGTTGCAACAGAAGAAATGGTGGGGGAAAAACTGTAATTGTAATTTATACATGTAAGGATAACCTGACCCCCTTGCTGTACAGTGGGAAAATAAAATTTAATTTAAAAAAAAAAAAAAAAAAAAAAAAAAAAAAAAAAATAAAAATATAGGCAAGCCAGGATGCTGATAATTAAAATAAAGTCACATGTATTTGGTCAAGTCATTAATTTAATAGGAAAAACAGATCAAAAGTGCTCTTAAGGCTTAAAAAAAAAAAACGTTTTAATAAGAAAACCATATAGGGGTGGGAGAAATAGAGTAAGAAATTGGAAATTTAATTTTCTGTGTCTTTATCTGAGGAGTTGTTAGATTATAGTTATTTTGAAACCCAAAATTTTCAATTTAAAAATAGAAGTGAAGAAATAGGAACAGATTGGAGTTTGGAAGGAAAAAAACATTAGCGCAAAAAAAAAAAAAAAATGTAACAGGAAGACTCTGTACAGGGAATCCTTGTGTTCAGCTTCTTCTCAAATTTCCTCTGGACTGTGTCGACAACTAGGGTGGCGAAGGCTTGAACTGAGTTCAGTATAGTGATTCTTCACATTTTTTTGAGCTATGAAAATTTGATGAAGACAATTAGATGAAAGCTATGGATAAGCATTCAAGAATACTGAACATCTGTTTGCATACACTTCATTGACAGTTGATTTCAGGGGGTTCTTGGGCTTCACAAAAATTCTTAATCCAAGAGTGGATCAGAATCACTCATAGGGGTTTTTAGAATACAGGTATATCAGCCTCCTCTACCCCAGGCCTCCTGGGAGGGACAGTTCCCTCCCTTAAGGAGGCATAAGTGCTGGGTTAAGACATGTTGAGTTATGACTGGGATGGTTGATTCCTAAGGTTGGGGTAAATGTTTCAATAACCAGTGTTCACCTCTAAGTGAGAGGTGTCCCTGTGTGATGCGCTTTTGTGGGCTGGAATTGCCTCACTGCTGGCTGGGCTGAGCCCCCAGAGGTGGAGCCCAAAGTCCTGGCCACAGCACATGGGGTTGGGACCAGCCCAGGCCTGGCCTGGTGCTGGGACATGGTGCTGAGATGTGCAATTCTACTGATGGCCTGTTCTGTTTGCCTTGGTCTCAAGTTACAGCTTGGAGGAGAGCCATGTTTTATTTTCAAAATAGTAGCCAGTGGTTTCTCTCTGCTGTTGATTTTTATGTCATTTCATTTGTAAATAAGTGCTTGTCTATGCTGTAAAAAATGTTGAATGCCAAAAAAAATTTTTTAAGACAGAAAAATTCATAGCTTCTTGAGAAGCATATGTTTATTAAAAAGAAATTTATGGGTTATCTCTTCCAGCCTTCTACTTTGTCCACAGTCCTGCTTTATGTTTATGTTTTGCCAGCTGTGCACCGACATTAGTCTAGCATCTAAGTTAATTGGTAACATTACACTCTAACTATGCATTTGTAGAATCTCTACAATCATATAATGAGCAAGTGGGCTCATATCCATAGTCACCAATTCATGGTAATTGGTCAGTTATATAGAAGGTGGTTAAAATAGAGTATTGCAAAAAAGTATACACACAGTCTGTTTTAACTTAAAACATATGGAAGTGCATTTGTTTGCCATTCCTGTGTTTGAGGATGGCCCCTTGCTGGAGTTCTCGTCTTTTCTTGCAAAAACCCATCTGAACTGCATCACCCACCATTTCCAGTTTTAGTTTCTTCAAAGTAGAGCAAGAATTTGACACTTGTGAAGTAATGTGAGTGCAGAACACCTCTGGATTTTAGTGATTTTGTTATTCTTTTTTTACAGTTACTTCACCCATGCCAAATGCAATAATATTTAAAAATAGTGCCCAGCTTTTCTCGAGTTGGGTTTTTATAAAAAAGTGAACCCGTTTTCTTTCTGTGGACAGATTTCATCATTTTACCTAAATTTTGATTAAATTATATAATTCCAGTAAGTTGTACAACTGATATAAACTGGTCTTGGAACAAACCAAATGACTCCTGGTAAAAATATGACTACATTCGTAGCAGCAGGAGTGCACAGGTAGAGAAAATAGTCAGTGTCAGTACATCTGACAAGGTTGAGTGCTTCTGCTATAGTATATGTCAAAGAAAATCAGAATTGTGCACTATATTCTGAAGCGTTTTGGAGTTTCTTTATCTATAAAAAAAATTCCTGCAGTGAGGAATGCATTTATTTTTTTACCTTTAAGAGGATCTTCACAGCATTGTTGTACAGATTGAATGATTAGAACTAGATCAGGGCACTTAGGATCAGAAGGTCAGTCTCTACAAGGCTTTGTGAGCTCAACCTCCCATGGCAAACAGAGTTTTTACCTCTACCTGAGCAATGATTTTTTTTCTGCATTTAACAAAATTTACAGTAACAAATATTTATAGTTTCAAGGTCACATGCCAACAGTCTTTGGAATTATGAAAACAAATTTTCAGTTTTATAGAAAAGCTCTGTCTCTTAAATAGACTTCAATCAAATCTGACTTTATGATTTTAGGATATAGAATATGTACAGTTTAAATTTTATAACTGGTATGTAAATATTTATTAACTTCTTAATCTGTCAAAACAAATGTTAATTTTGAATAAAATATCACGTTCTCAACAATGCTTTTTTTTTTTTTTTTTTTTTTTTTTTTGCCTCTTTCTAGGGCCACTCCAGCGGCATATGGAGGTTCCCAGGCTAGGGGTCTAATTAGAGCTGTAGCCGCTGGCCTTAGCCACAACCATAGGAACACAGGATCTGAGCCATGTCTGTGACCTACACCACAGCTCACGGCAACACTGGGTCCTTAACCCACTAAGCAAGGCCAGGGATCGAACCTGCAACCTCATGGTTCCTAGTCAGATTCGTTAACCACTGAGTCATGATGGGAACTCCAACAATGCTTTCTTAATGTTTCTCTCAGGATTCCTGCTACACTGCTTGCCATCTCTAGTTTCATTTTAATTTGAACCAAAGACATTTAAGGTTGATAATAATTTATTTCCATTTAAATAAAGGTATATTATTTAGCTAGATTAAGGTATTATTATAAAGCCCTACTTCTTCCAAAGTAATAACAGAATTGTTCTCAATCCCAAGAATTCTGTCATGTTCTTTTCTCCCTGGTATTTAAATCGATGTAAAAATGTCCCTTGCAATCATTTCCGTGGGGGACTGTAAAAGAAGTAAAACACATGGTGTCCTCACAAGGCTTGTAGTCTGGTTTGAGTAATAAAACTGACACACTTGAAACAGCCTACACCAGGCATCTAATGAGGTATTAGACAAGAAGTACAAGCAATCATTGCCAAAACACACGGTGTGTATAGTTTATTTTGTGCATAGTAGAGGTTTGAGTGGTTAAGAAATCTGGGGGAAATATGTGGGACTAAAACTGGACCTTGAAGAATAAGTGGAATTTGAACTGACTAGGGAGTTAAGGGAGAGAATCCTAGGTAGGAGGAAAGAGGCTTGACCTGGCATGTTAGAGGCAGGATGCTCTCAGGAAACAGAACAGAGAATAGAATCTGTTTTTAAATCACTGTCCGTATGGTCTTTATCTGAGCACTTACTTCCTAACTTCCCGGAGTCTTTTCTTGGCAATGAATTTTCTCTGGTTACACGTCTTTTCTTTCCTTATGTGAAAACCTCCATAAGACCCATGGCCTGTTGTAGCCTACCATTCGATCATTGATGGCAAGGCATTGGGAAGGCTCTGTGGGGATGCATGTATTCATAACAATGATTACCATATTTTACCCAGTGCCTTTTAGGAAGCTGTATCTGTCAGGATAGGCTAGTTTATGCAGCAGAAACAAACATCCTCAAAATTTCAGTAGGTTAAAAGAACTCATGCTATATTTCCAGTGTGGATTGGTGGGGGTAAGAGGCAAGATCTGATCTTCCTGCTGTCAGTCAGGGACCAGGCGGACCTTGCCTCAACTTATGTATACTGTTGCCATTCGTCACAAAAGCCTGAATCTTTCCCCTGCCCAGCACTCTGACACTTTCCAATACTCCTCTCTCTCTCTCTCTCTCTCTCTCTCTCTCTCTCTCTCTATATATATATATATATATATATATATACACACATATATATATATGTTTTTATTTTTATAGCTGCATCTGCAGCATCTGGAATTTCTTAGGCCAGGGATTGAATCCAAGCTGCAACTGCAGCCTCTGCTGCAGCTCTGGCAATGCTAGATCCTTTACCCCACCCTCCCAGGCTAGGGGTCGAACCCACACCTCCACAGCATCCAGAGCTGTTGCAGTCGGATTCTCTAATCCTCCTTTTAACGCATTGTCGATTCATCATCCATGACATTTTTAGAACCCCTGGTTAATTTTTTTTTACTGCATTCCACATCTTATGGATAAGTAATTTCAAAAATTTTTTTCTCATTACATCAGTGAGTATATCAGTGCAAGACAGCCCTTGTGGTTTTTACCTTAGAAGCCCTTCTAGGTTGCTCTGAGGCATATAATGTCTATCTTAGCAGGAAAACAAGATATGGGGAAGATAAAACTCTGGGCCCTGGGATGAAGGCAGCATGGCATAGCAGAGCAAGGATGGAACTGCCTCCTAGAGGTCTGGGTCTGAGTCACAGCCCTGCCTCTGCCTACTTCTGTCATTTTGAAACTTCGCTGAGCTTCACTTTCTTCAATTATAATACACAGGAGTTGGTCTGGATCACTCTTGAGGTCTTTTTTTTTTTTTTTAATAATGGATACACATTTTTTAAAAAAAAAATTTGTTTGTTTACTTTTTAGGGCTGCACCTGTGGCATATGGAAGTTCCCAGGCTAGGGGTTAAATCAGAGCTGCAGCTGCCAGTCTGTGCCATAGCTACAGCAATGCTGGATCCTTAATCCATAATCCACTGAGCGAGGCCAAGGATTGAACCTGCATCCTTATGGATACTAGTTGGGTTCTTAACCTGCTGAACCACAGTAGGAACTCCTTAAGGCCTTTTTGGTATAATGATACTCTACTTTTTGAGAGAAATAAAATTTAAACCTAGACATAGTTTCTGTCTTCTGAACTCTAAGCTGTTTGTTTTTAAAGCTCTTCCTTGTGGATGGAAGTTTATTTTTCTCTAATGCAAGGAATGTTCATCCTCCTTTCTCATAGAATTTAGAAATATGGTCAACATTTTTTATCAGCTTAGCTCTGCTAAATTTATTGGCATGATCTGTCCCCTTTACTCTTGTTATTTCCCGTCTGAAATGGGGGAAGAGGACTGGGCCAAGGTCAGATGACATTTTGGCAGCTTCATTTCTAACCTTGGAGAGTCCCACTCTTGTTCAGCAAAGAACTCTGAGTCCAGAGAGCTATATACCTGGTAATAATTGACCTCCAAAAGGGTCTGCTTCCTTCAGCAATTCTTCATGTTCCTGAAAAGGGCCATTTAGTGATAAAGATTGCAGATCACTCCTTCCATTTAGGTTTGAAGCTTAAGTGCTTTTGGTTCCCTTGTTGTCCAGCCAACTCCCTCTGCCTTGTTTTTACACCCTGGCAGCCTCCCACTGATGAAAAAGAAACATTTATTGGGCTGCTTCTACTTGTCAGGCACCATGACTTACAGTGCACTCAGACAGAAAAATGTTCTATAAATATAGAATCATGTGAGGAATGTCCAAGAACCAGAGTCTTATCTCTAATTGTCAGTAGGATTCACTCAGGTTACCGGATATTATATCACAATCAAAAGAGCCAGGGAGGGGCAATATGGGCAGTATGGAACATGGAAATACAAAGATGGCAGGAGTTAGTAAATAATGAGTGGACATATACTTAACACTGAGAAACACATACATATATTCCCACATATATACATACAGTCATAGTTGTGTGCAACTAATGGTTTATATTCGGTAGGATGTGACAGCTTCATCAGGAAATTGATGATACCCTTAAACCATGGAGTGTGGTTTTTCTGGGGTTCCAACCCCACATTGCTCTTGCCCTCCCACCCACCTTGGCTGTCCTATTCATGGAGACTTCCCCAGCACTATCCAGTGTCTGTGGTTGATATCCAGGCACGGCTTTGTGTCTCATCCATGTGTTGTGCCACATGCAGGTGTTGTTCCCCGTGTCAGCCTGTGAAGTGGTTGTTGGATGCTGAAGCTCTGCGTCTCAGATGCTCCTGTGGTCTCTGGGATGTGTTCTTTTTGCCAGGACCCCTGTCCCCCTGCACTTGGTGATTCTGGGTGACACATTTAAATTCTTTTTGATAACAAAAATGATGTCTTGCTTAGACTCTAGAACTGAAACACATCCCTACGAAACTGCTTGACAGCTCTGAGCTTTACCACGGATAGGCTTCCTGCTCAATGTTGTGCCACAGAGCCTTGTTAGGGGCCAAGGCTGAGAGGCTAACAGGGCATCTTTATGGATGTGGCTGGCAGCCTCAGGATCACAGTGAGGGGACCCATGGGGAGACTGGTGGTTTGGCATAAGTTTTGAGGACTCATGTGGGCTGAGAGCCACCAGAGAGTCCTGGATACCACTTATGGACAACTCTAGGTCCCAGATAAACTTGTGGGGAGAATGGAGATGGTTGTGCAGGTATTGAGGGAGCAATGCACTTTCCTGTCATGCCCCCCCCACCACTTCCTGTTTCCTCCTCCCTCCTTTTTGTCTTCTCCCCACCCTCCGCTAACTCCATGTCTCCTCTGGCTTTGCAGCTAATGTTTGGGGAGTTGGTAAATGTTTGAGGGATGTTAACTGGCTGGAGTTTTCAAACTGAAGTAATTCCATGACCTCATAGCAGAGTGGTGCTGATTCAGATGTTAAGTTTCTAAGATTGAGTCCCAGGAAGTCTGAGCACCTTATATGTTTAGAATAGGGTGTGTGTATGTCTGGAGGTGTGTGTGGGGTGGCGGGGGTTGGGGGGCAGTAGAGAGATAGAGCACGCAAGAGTGGAAGGGAAGGGGAGGGAGAGGGGGGAGAATCCTTTAAAATGTGATAAATGCTATTTCTACATTCCTATTTGCTTTTTTAGGCAAACATTCTTATATAATCTTTCTCTTATAAGACAAATGAAACTCCTCCTTTCTTTTCTTGGTTGATGTGTAACCCTAGTGAGATCTATGATTTGACATTTGAGTGCCTACTATGTACGGAAATGCTTTGGAGTATCTACATCATGAAAACAAATGAAAACCTCTGCCTTTCACTGGATCTACTCCAGGAATTTGGCGTCTCTTTCTATTGTCTATGATAAAACCTTAAAATTACATATATATGTTTTATTCTCTTCGCCATCCCCCTGTGTTTCAATCTCACCCAGACTTGAACTGTTTTGCCACACACAGAAAACGTAATGAATTAAAGAGGTAATTTTAAGACCAGAACCCAACTCAAATTTGGCATTTCTTTCTAACTTACTGGGATAATTTAGAGAATAAATCTAGAGCTGAGCATTTATTCCTCCTTGTGCTTTTATTTTTTATTTTATTAAAAAAATTTCTTCCTAAAAGTTATCAGGGCCTGCTTGAATAATAGTGCATTTTTTCTTCATCAGGGTTGATTTCTGGTTCCCTTGCCTTGAAGCCTACACTCTGTGTAATGATACAAAGGTGGCAGATTGATGGGGAAAGGATTCAGAATGTGCCCTGGATTTGGGCTTCAGCCTGTGTGCTGTCTGCTGCCAGAGACATGGAGCAGATGGACTTGGAGAGGTGGGGCTAGGCCTTAATAGGGAGGAGGTCTTAGAGTAAGAAACTCCTTAAGGGCTGGGCTGACTCTGTAATTCCCACCTAGCCGTTTAGACCCTGGCCCACTATTAAGTCTATCACAAGATCAGTAGAGACAGCATTTTTGTTGTTGTTGTCTTTATTTTTCTGCAGTTTGTGATGTGTGTGGGTGTGGATTTCTTTGTGTCTTTCTGTTAGGTATTTGCTGAGCTTCTTGAACATTTACGTTTGTGTCTATTGTCCAATAGCCATTCTATCTTTAAATCTTTTTTCTGCACTGCATCCTTTTCTCTTCCTCCTCTGGGATTCCCAAGACTGAATGTTAGACCTCTTGCTATTGTCCACAGGTCCCTGAGGCTCTTTTCATTTGTTTTTTCAAATCATTTTTCTCTTTGTTGTTCAAGTTGGATATTCTCTGTTGATCTGTGTTAAAGTTCACTGACTTTTTCTTGTGTCATATTCATCTTGCTCTTGAGTCCATCTACTCAGATTTTTATTTTGGTTTATTTGGACATTTCAGGTCTAAAGGTCCACTTGGCTCTTTATATATCCAGTTTCTTTGCTGAGACTTTCTGTCTTTCCATTGGTTTCAAGAGTGTACACTCTTATGTCTTGGAGTATTTCTGTAATAGTTGCCTTTAAGTTTTTGTCAGATAATTCCAACATCTGTGCCATGCCTGCACTGGCATTTATCAATTTTCTTTTTTCCACACCAATTGAGATTTTCTTGATTCTTCGTATGCTGAATAGTTTTGGGTTATACTCTGGGCATTTTGTATTAAATATTATAGATAATGTATTAAATGGTATAATAACTGTATTAAATACTATAGATAATGTCCGCATATTTGTTTTTATAGGCAGTTGACCTGGTTGGGTGCAGGCCTCGAGCTCCAGCCAGCTTTCTATGTGTTGTAATTTTAATTTCAGTTCTTTTTTTCAAAATCTTTTCAGTGTTTTTCAGATCTGTCCCATGTGCATGACACCCAGTGGCCAGCCTGGGAGCTGGTGGACATCTGTCTGTTAGCTCAGTGCTATCCAGGATCAGATGCACCTGCATACTAGGTTTCTGTAGCAGATTGTTTCCAGGACGTCTAGCAATGCTCAAGCCTCTTATACAGTGACATACTGCATTCGGCCGTTTGTATCGCCTGGGTTCTGCATCCATGGCCAAATGTCTTATCCAGTTCTCTGCAGTTTCTGAACCTCTGGCTAGAAAGGTTAGGTTTTAGTTACCCCTGTTCTGCCTGTGTTTTACAACACCCTTCCTATGACTATGACCAAGTCCAAGGCCAAGCTGCCCAATAAGAGAGAAATACTCAGCGGGGTGTCACTTTACCCTTTTGGGGCCACAACCTTCAAATCGAAGAAGAAACTCTTTCTTCAGAGTTTTGGGTGCCTGTAGACTCCTGTTGTGGCTTCCACCACTGCAGAGGGATTACCTGGGAGCTGGAAGGCTAGAATGGAGGAGAGGAAATACAAGGATGGGCTGGGGGAAAATGTGGACCCCCCTGCTTTCTCTGAACTTTGGAAGACCCCTGCCCTTCTTAGCCTGAACTCGGGGCTCCTCTTGGAGCTCTCAGTCTGCGTGGATGCCCACCTCCAGTGTGAAGCTGCCTTGGAGGGTGGGGGGCCCAAGGGGAAATACCAGAAGAAAAACGGTGGTGACCTTACTGCCGATTCCTGGTACTTTGAATTCTGGTCTTCTTCCCCAATCTGTCTGCTAATATTTACTTTTCAGATTCCTCGAATAGCTGCTCAGTACATTCTGTCCAGGCTTTATTGCTGTGTTCAGTGCCAGACACACAGTGAGGGTGTTCTTACCCATGTTACCCAGAACTGAAACAGACGTTTTTGTTGTTTTGTTTTTTGTCTCTCTCTTTTTTTTTTTTTTTTTTCCTCTTCTTTTTAGGGCCACACCTATGACATATGGAAGTTCCCAGGCTAGGGATGGAATCAGAGCTACAGCTGCTGGCCTACACCACAGCTATGCCAATCGCGGAATCTGAGCCACGTCTGCAACCTACACCACAGCTCATAGCAGCGCCGGATCCCCAACCCAGTGAGTGAGGCCACGGATTGAATCTGCATTCTCGTGGATTCTAGTTGGTTTCGTTTCTGCTGTGCCACAAAGGGAACTCCGAAACAGATTTTTTTTAAATTAAATTTTTACATGGGGTACCTCAATTTTAAATGTCACCGTAAAGTGTATAACTGACCCTTGTTCTTACTGCAGCAGAGCTGATTCTGAGAGAAAGGCCAGTTACATGAGGTTGTGGGGAGAGACATGTGAGCTGCCATCCCAGAGACTCTTGGAGCCCCTGGTCACACTTAGACAAAATCCTAAAAACTATGAATATCTCAGGGCATTATGGAAAGGCAGGCTGAAGCTCACACGCTCTGCCCTGTGCCTGGATTCATGCTCTGCCCAGGCACCATTTTTTTCCTCCCCCTTCTCCTTTTAAAAAGGAACAAACAACCTACTTCAATCATTGTTTCCTGCCCACTAACAGATGCTCTTAATTAGCACAAAATTGCAGCAAAATTGCTAAATAAATATATTTTGCTTGTTTTGGGTTTGTTTCTCCCATAAAGCTTAGGCTTCCCCATCAACTCATCGCACATGCTCAGCGTATTTTTTAGTTTGAGTCAAGGACTCCCAACCTTATTCTTTTCCATGGGCACAACTGTAACGCAGAGAATCAATTGTTAGCCATTTCTCCTAACAGAAAATTGCCGGTTTTAAAGCCTTTCAAGAGCTTACTAGCTGTAGGAATGTGCATTTAGGAGTATTAAAACTTTATAAAAATATCCCAGATGCTCTACCGATTATCATCACAATCAAGAAACTGATCATTTAAATCACTCATCATGCAGTTTTATCCCCAGAGATGTGCAGCATTGAAACACAGAGGAATGGACCATAAGACTTTTTCTTTAGGTTTATTATATATATATATATATATATATTTTTTTTTTTTTTTGGTCTTTTTGCCTTTTCTAGGGCTGCTCCCGCGGCATAGGAGGTTCCCAGGCTAGGGGTCTAATTGGAGCTGTAGCTGCCAGCCACAGCCACAGCCACAGCAACGCAGGATCCGAGCTGCATCTGCAACCTTCACCACAGCTCACGGCAACGCTGGATCCTTAACCCACTGAGCAAGGCCAGGGATCGAACCCGCCACCTCATGGTTCCTAGTCGGATTCGTTAACCACTGAGTCATGATGGGAACTCCCTATATTTGGTTTTTATTTTAAAAGAAGTTTTAAAAAATGCTTATACAAACCTTGCTTGTATAGCAGATAGTGGCACTGTTGTTAGTTTGACAGTTTCTGTGTGGCCTACCTAAGGTTATTCATGGGCATGGGGGAAATGGCCTGTGAAGAAGGAAGCTGTTCTTCCAAATTTCAAGGCAAAAAAAAGCTTTTGCACAAGACAGAATTGATGACTTTCTTTAAAGGTCCTGGGTGGGTCTGTCTGTGTGTATGTGTATATGTATACACACATATGTATATGTGTGTGTGTGAATATATATATATATAACATATTCAGTGCAACCAGTTTTGCTTGGGGCTTATGGTCTTGAATTAATATATTTCTATTATGTGTATACGTGTAGGCTGGTAGGCAAAAGAGTATTTGAAAAGATTGCTTTATTTTTTGCATTATCTTTTAATAGTAAAACCTTGGAATTCAGTTTCTTTGGCTTGAAAGAATCATTTTCTTTTTTCAAGAAACGAATTTGATTCTGAAGTCATAAATTATAAAAATATGTGAAAGCCTCATGGCTGTGCTTGCTGTAGGCTTTTCGAGCCAGATCCATTATCTCTGTACACCGGTTTGGACTGACTCTGTGATCACTTTTTATCCTTTGGGGAGAGACTCTCAGATGTCTGCAGAATAGCCCCTCTGAACAATATGAATTAACTGTGCGTAGAATCCTTTGCTGTCCTTAACATTAATTTTGGGGAATTTTTTTCTGTGTAATCAAAACATTTCTCCTAATTAGAAGCAGCCCTTTTCAATGCACATTTCCTGGAGAAAATGCCAGATAAATCCTTCACAGACAAAAGGGGGGAGTGCTGCTTACTTTCCTCAGAAATCCAGGACCCTGTCTTCTGTGGGATGCCAGCATGTTTTGGGGGAGGGGCTCCATTGTATGAGTGGTCTGGTGGTTTAAGTAATGGGCAAGACCACCGACTGCAAAGTACACTTCTTTGTGGCAGCCCATTCTTTAGGCTCGGGAACACACAGACCAGCCCCCACCACCTTCTGCTTAAACTCCTTTGCCTCTCTGTAGACCACATGGGCAACAGGCAGAACTGGGAATCCACGTTCCCACCTTCTGGGAATGATGGGGGTAGCTTTATTCTAGCCACTTGATATTTAAAGTACACAGATAATAGTGTATTGGCATTTAGGGAATTGTTTGGAGTAAAATAATGATAAAATTGTTTTTTTTTTTTAATTTTTTTTTTTTTTTTTTTTGCCTTGTTAAAATACCAACCATTGTTGTTTTAAGGTGTTCAGAGAATTCTGTTTGTGGGATTTTTGAAGGACAAATATTGATGCTTGCACTAGAGAATTAAGACAAATGATAATTGAAAGAGATGATAAAAGCTAGTGGTTTCCTCGGGGAAATAGTCACGAACTGCTGTCAGACTGATTCCAATGAGAACATTACTTTATGTGAAATGTTTTTTAAACAGCTCAGCCAAAGCGTTAAGCCCAAGTACGGCTGAGGGCATCTCACTGCCGTATGTTTCTCTCCTGTCCCCACCTGAGATCCCTCAACTTAGATTATTCACTGTTCCAGCTGTCAAGCATGTAGCTTTGTTGGGGTCAACACTCTTGGAACGGAGAAATAATTAGATCACAAGATGGATACTGCTTGTGGATTCTTAAGATAATTCTATAGTTTTATTATGTTGAGTCACCATATGGATTCATTATTATTGATCTGTGATGTTACTTTTGTATGTTAGCCCAGGTTAAGTGCTTCTACTGTATTTATGGTATCTTTTTGATGAAACTTTTGGGCTTCTCACAGTGGAGACTGCTTCCTGTAAGATACACTTGTATTTTCTGGCATTTATTTCGGAGTGACACCTGGGGCCTTTCTCTCTCTGTGACCTGATTGTGCCCTATAAAGATTTCTTTGAGAGCCCTTGCTGAACTTGATTGCATTTATTTGTTTACACAGCTGTGTCCTATGTTAAATTGTAACCCAGAGCCTGGCATGTGAGATGCAAAAGGCCACTGAATGAATGAATGATTCCTGGTCAAGTCTCAATATCTCCTTGAAAGGATGCTGTGGAAGGGAACTTCCAGTGGCCTCTCCAGATCCACTCTCCATCCTACTCCTACTGCTCTGCATCCCAGAAGGCTGATCTGTGTTAACCAACCACAGCCTCCCTCTTCTGTAGCTTCTCCTTGGGTTCGACAGTCATGGTGGGGATATAAGAGGACTGGATATGATATGATTAATTGTGTTCCTCTATTAAACACTTTCTCCATATGGTTTTCCTCTCTGGGTTCCACAAACTCCTCTGCTTCCTTGCTTCTTCAGGCTCAGGGTTTGTGAGGATTCTCTGTTGCTACCAGCTATAGGGGTTGCCTTACTCCTCATTGCTTTCCTAAACCCTGTCTGCACCTTTGTAAATCGTTTCTCTACACAAGTCTTCCCACCATATCCTGCTAGGACCTGACTGATATTTGCCCAAGTTACCCAGATGACAAAGTTGTTTGTTACCTAGATATTATAATCTATGTCTTTTGCGTTATTTCAAGTAAACACTCTCTTCTAAGCCAGTCTACATCCAAATTAGAATCAAACAGAGCAGGGGTCAGCAAACTACAGTCTTACAGGCCAAATCCAGCCTGCTGGCTCTTTTTGTAAATGGAGTTTTATTGGAACGCAGCCCTGACCATTTGTTTACTTATTGTCTTTGGCTGCTTTTGAGCTACAACAGGCCGTGAAGAATTGCAACAGAAACTGTAAGGCCTGTAAAGCCTAAAATATTTGCTGTTTGACCTCTTATAGAAAAAGTTTACAGATCCCTGATTTAGAGGAAAACCATAATGTGGGAACTTTTTCATTTTCATCAAGAGGCTCCTGGGCCAGATGCTGTGGTACTTGTCAGGGCCCCACAACAGTGACATGGAAGTTTTAAACCCCAGGTCTGGACAAGCTTGCATATAGCATTGTTTTGCTGTACTGACAGCAGTGGCAACCTGGAAAGGCACTTCCTTGCCATTAGACGCAAAATGAATGTGACCAAGCAAAACTAAGAGGCATCTGGACTTGAATGTGCCTATAATTTATGATTTCATAATTAAATAATTTCCAGAAAAGAACAGCTTCCTCTGTTTCAACATTTCCCTGTCAAACTTATTTTGTATTTATCTGTCTCCGCCACTAGACTGTGAGTGCCTCCCAGGAGGCTCTAGGTTTTATTCATTTGTGTGCTGACCATTGCCTGGCACAGAGTGGCTGATGCTTGATAAAAAATTATTTGATTGAATGGTAGTCAACAGCTAATTTTGAGAAGGAAAAGGGAAGTAGGGGGTAGAAGGCTTTAACTGGGAGGATATATTACTTAATGTTCTCAGGCTCTCTCTGACTAGAGTCTGCCCACTCAACCTTCATAGAACAAGAACAGCTATATGAAGAGCCTGTTTCCCCAGAAAAGGTGCCCCTCAGGGCAGGCTGGCTACATAATTTGCAGGGCTCAGTGCAGAATAATAATGTGGAGGCTTCTGTTAAAACATTATTAAGAGTTTCAAGACAGTGTCAGCACTGAGTCAAACACAGGCCTAAGAATGTGCAGGTTTCATGCTCATGACCCTGGCCCCACCTTTAGGATTCCTGAGGAAAAGGTGGCCCATGGGAAATCAGTGTGGGTTCTTTGGTCCAGAGGACTGCAGGGCACTCGGCCATTGTAACGTCATGCAGAACTGTCAGGTACTAAGACTGTGGGCTCTTGGGACTTGGTGCAGTGATATGTGTCTCCTAATGCTTAATCTGCTTTATCCCTTGTAAATTGTTGGCATTTCTCTCGGACCCTCACGCCAGAGTGCACTCCTCTTCCCCAAACCCACACACCTGGCTTTACACTGGCTAACCTGCTTGCCTCCCACTCCTTACTTTCAGTTTAACCCCAAGTCACCTGGACCGCCCCATTTAGGGGCTGTCCTCTCTCTCTCTCCCTCTCCCTCCCTCCCTCTCCCCCCCCCGCCCCCGTCTCTCTCTCTCTCGTGCCTGAGGGCTAACCTGTTTCGATGTTTCTTTTTGGGTGACAGTTCTTGCCATCATACCTGTCTTCATCTGTTCTGGCTGCTATAACAAAATACCATGGACTGGGTAGCTTATAAACAAGAGAAGTTTATTGCTTGCAGTTCTGGATGCTGGAAGTCCAAGGTCAGTGTGCCAGTATGGTTGGGTTCTAGTGAAGGCCCTCATTTGGGCTGGACATGGCTGTCTTCTTGCTGTGTCCTCACATGGTGGTAAGGTCTAGGGAGCTATGTGGGGTCTCTTTTAAAAGAGCACTTATCCCATTTATGAAGGCTCTACCCTCATGATCTAAGCACATCCCAAAGGCCCTTCTTCCTGATATCATTACATTGGGTGATAGGATTTCAACATAGGAATTTGGGGTGGACCACTGCAATACCTGACTGGAGAATACTGTGTACATGAATAGTCCCTTTGTTTCATTCCCAGAACCCTCCCCTGCCCCTTCCTCACCATAAAGTGGGGTTTAGGGACCCATCCTAACTACTCTGCAGGAACCCCTGAGCCTTGACACTCAGAGTCTTTCCTGACTCTAGATGTTCACCCTGCTAGCTGCTGGGGATTCTCCCTGCCTGGGTCCTCACCCTTCCCCATCCTACACCCTGAGCTCTACTCTGCCCTTGGGATCACAGTGAGCTTCAGGGATGTTTAAGGTGGTGACAACTCTAGGTGAGAAATGAGCTCTAGCAAAGATTTCATGACTAGTGTTTCTTTTGATGGGAGAGATCCCCATTTTTGTTTCTTCTAGATTGCCACTGCTTTCCTCCAACCCTTCATCTTCCACCCTGGCTCCAGAGGGGGCTTAGGGTTCATCTCTGATCACTAGCCTCCTAGGAGCTCTTCCTGTCCTCTGCTGAAAGGTGGAGGTTTTACAGCAGTGCTAAAAGGACACCTTTGCCAGCCATGGTGCTGCCTGGTCCAAGGTCAGTCAGCAGGTGCATGGTCCAGAGGCCAGGTGCACTATAGTCTGGAACACTGAGTGATGCCCCACACTGTCCCCTTGCACTGGTGGGGGAAGGTGCCCAAGCCCTCCAAGGATTGAGGAGTTATGGTGTCATGACAACAAAACTGGCCCTAATGAGGCATTTATATCTGAAGCTCTAATCCTTGGAAGCTGTAATAATCAGGAAGGTTTTCTCTACAATAGGGAGTGGTCCAAGGTAATATAAAGCTGCAGTTGAGAGAGCCTGGTGGGGTCAAGTGGAGTTTTCCTTTGACCAGAAGCTCGAGACAGACATCCTCTATGGCCTTTGCAGTCTCCTGTTTAACCTGGTAGCTGGGCTTTCCCAGGCCTCATTTGTCTCTCTGTGACTGATGTGGCCTTAATGACAATAGCTTCAAACCAGCTCTGTTCCACCTGTGTGCAGCTGTATTTGTTTTGCAGGAGGCTAGCAGCCTTGCCTTGCTGATGCTCCGCATCCTCCCACCCCCACCACCAGCTCCTGATCCCTTATACACTGACCTATGTTTTCTCCCCACAGGGTCCCCGGTGGCATATAGATCTCCAGCCTTGGGCAGGCCCTGCTCGGTCCCTGGATGAAGAAGCCTTGAGGTTCCTGAGATACATCAGCACCATTCAGGTTGTGTTTCAGGCACAAGTGGATTTGGAGACTCTGTAAAATATGCTAATTGTCCCCTTTAAAGGATTTGTCAGTGAGAGGCTGGGGAGGTTCTCAGTGCCTCCTGTTAGGGACTTGATGGGCAGTTTTTGAGGTCTTGCTGCATAAATACATCCACTCGCTTAGAAGCAGGTAAAAGATGCCTTCCATCTGCTTCAGCATCTCATCTCTTCCAGGAGTATCATCATCCTGAGATGTTTTCATGATTCATGTCGATATGTTTTAGAGATTCACTTTAGAAAACTGCTTTGGAAAACCATTTGAATCAATAGCTTTGTGCATGTGAGTAGGCCGGCCAGTGTGTCACAAACCAAAGCCATCATCTGGAAGTTCAAGTTCCATTTCATCTTTGGAGCAATCTGCCTTTTCGCTTTTCTGCCACAGAAACTTGGCAGTCAGGGATGTGTCAGGCCAGAGAGCAGAGGAGACTTTGCAGGCAGTGGGAAGAGAAGCTAATGAATCCGAAGGCTCTCTATTCTTAGGGAACTTTAAATCATTACTGAGTACCAGCCTTCATTAGTGACTTAACACGTTGTGGCAGCTCCTGCCCAGTGCCCCCAGCAGACAGAGACCGTCCATTAACGAGTGTCTGTGGCTCTTGACACATTAATCAGGAGGTTCCATTCTCAAGTAGCTTCATCCTGGGGAAAGAAAGACGGAAAAGGAAATCAAGGCCTGAGGGAAACTTCTCTCTGAACTGAGAGGTGCTAGTAAATTAGGAACTCAGACTGCCTGGGAAGCTGCAGCCTGGGAAGCTGTGTTGTGGGACTGGAGTGGCAACTAAGATCCCTGGTTATTTTGCTTTCCCTTCAGTCTACTGGCTCTTGGCATTCCCGCTTCCCTTCTAAATCCTACTGGCAGCCAAGCCCATTTTTCATCCATGAGAGAGCACTGATTTCTAGAATTTTAGAAGGCTAGTGTAGGGGTAAAAGAAAGTCCCATTTCTCATGTAATGCAGTCAGACAACCAGGGATTTTAATATTTGTCACCTAGACATGGAAGTAAAAGCTTGTCGAATTCATCATGAGTAATGGGATGATAAATTGGTCCCCGGGCTTTACAAAATTTCATCTTATTTTGCTGCTGCAAATTAATTTGGTGGACTTATACATACTTAATTAAAATACTGAAATCGTAGTTTTATAGTTTGGTTTTACATGAAGAATAAGAAGCTAGATGTCTTACCTGGCACTTGAAGAAGCCCTTAAAAGCCCCAGAGGAAAATGAGAGGTGTTAAATTTGTAGGTTGAATTTGAGAATTGTGGGCCTCATCCCCCCCAAATAAATTAACCATGTGAAAGCCTCCAAATTCCATCTTATATGTATTTCAGCTTAATGAAATACATATAACTGTAACTTGTAAAATATTAACTTAGAAGTTCTTGAGGCATGAAAGGGTCATTTCAAGCCCCTCTTGGAGTTTTCCCAGGCTGAGAGGAAAAAAAATTCTTAGAAAAAAATCATCCTGTGATGTAGTCTGATGTTGTGACCCTGGGCAATTTATTTTCCTGCTCTGGCTCTGGCTGTTCTGATCTTGAAAAGGAAGAGATTGTATCAAATTATTTCTAAGGTCCCTCGCAGTTCTGTGAGCTTGTACTGTGTTAAGAGGAGAGTAGAATTGTTATTAACCAAGTATTTCTGAGCACTTACCATGGGCCAGAAAATGTGCTAGGCCTTGGGGATACAGTCTTTGCCCTCAGGTGGCTAACAAACTAGTTGGGAAGTTAGGTAAATGGACATGTAATTATTATTCAGCTTGATGAGTGTAAGAATAGAAACTTGGTTGTTGATGCTCACAAGATTTTTTTTGTCCTCTAGAAAGAATGAGATCAAGTTCCAGACCTCATGATGGTTTTGTAATCAGAGGTCGTTTTACCCAACTTAAGTCCTGTGCTTTTGTGTGCTTCTGAGTCACTAGGCCAGCAGGTAGGAGTTTATCAGAGATAACACTAACTGGTTCTTAGTCAGCATTCCACTAACCATTGCTCCCGCCCCCCTCTCTAGCTAATGCAGTGCCTTTGGATTGCTCTGGGGGCTTACGCCTCATTTAGAACTCATCTTGACAATAAAAGCCTACAAAACTGGCAGAATATGAGAGTGACTATTACCTAAAATTTTCAGTTAGCAGTAGTGAGTCATAATGGGCAAGAGAAAAAAAAACAAACCTCTCTTGGTACTTAAGTAAATTCCACCTCCATCCTCTTATGCTGCTTTGAAGAAAAAAAAAAAAAAATGCCCATGGTCAAGTTTGTACCTAAATGCCTAGCATTTGATATGTTCACCACTGATTTATTCATTCCTCAATTCAGTAGGCCTTTGTTGAGTACTTGCTCTGTGGATGACACTGTGCTAGGCACTGGCTGGGATGTCAAACCTGAATTAATATCCCCACACACTGGTAAACAGCTAGGGTGCAAGAGAGCTGTGTGATCTCTAATAGGGGGAACAGATGGCTGGGTAAGCTTCCATAGGCCGAGAGAGCTTGAGAACAGAAGCACAGAGCACCAGACAGTGTGACATTGATGGAAGTGGAGATGATGCCCCTGGACTTGTACATCCTGGCGACCTTGATGGCATGATTGGGGACCTACATTTTTTCAGTGAGGCACCAGAGAATATGGTATTTTGGTAGAGTGGGCAGAACATCAAGTTCAGATTTACTAGGTATTGCTTTCTTTTTTTTTTTGTCTTTTTGCTATTTCTTGGGCCGCTCCTGCGGCATATGGAGGTTCCCAGGCTAGGGGTCCAATCGGAGCTGTAGCCACCGGCCTACACCAGAGCCACAGCAACGCGGGATCCGAGCCGCGTCTGCAACCTACACCACAGCTCACGGCAACACCAGATCCTTAACCCACTGAGCAAGGGCAGGGATCGAACCCGCAACCTCATGGTTCCTAGTCAGATTCGTTAACCACTGCGCCACGACGGGAACTCCAGGTATTGCTTTCTAATGTCAAAGGCCATGGTTACATCTTTGAGTTTTGCAGTAGATGATACACTGTTGCTGACAAGAAACAGTTAAATCATAGACACAGTGCTCTGTTCTAAAGGCAGCCTCCAGATCCAGCTTCTTAAGGCAGCCCCCAAACCGTATGCCTTCAGGAAGCATGGCTTGCAATACAAAATTAGTCTACCCAATGGTTTCTGTTTTAAAAAGGAAAGAATGTTTTAAAATCAGCCTATCTATCTAATCATCTACCCATCTATTTGTAAGAATAACGTAAGAACCTAGGGATCCAGAGATCCAGATTTTACAAATTTATAATAGTAGTTTCTATTATATTTATTGCCACACACACACATACTAGGTTAAAAGCAACAAAAATATAACTCTTTCCTTGATATTTCACCTTTCAAAATAATGGATTACGTTAACATAAGTGTGATTATTGAAGTGGTTCTCGCCAAAAGTCCCTGAATTTTAAGGGTTCCCTTTGCCAGATTCTATTTATGGGTTGGCAGAAATGCTATTCAGGCTTTTGGGATATAAAATGAACTGAAAATAAATTAGGTCCCTTCAAGTTAAATAACTAAAAATCATCTCAGGAAACAGTTTTTTTCCTGGAGTCTATTTTCCTTTGTCCAGGCTTAATTCTCTTCATATGGCTAAAATTACAAAGGGAATTAGAGAGAATGAGAGAAAAGGCATAATTACCTGAGTAAGAGCATAGCTAGGAGTTACTGCCCTCACTGGTTTTGCTTGCAAGAGAGTTTATTGAAGCCCTGGCCATAAATCTTAATAAGAAAGTTTGAAAAATCAATATTTAATTAATTTTTAGGAGCTGAATTTTACTCATTACTCCTAGTAATTTTCAAAAGCTAATGTCTATAAATGAGATGGTTAATAAATGGTTAAAATGGAAAAACTTCTGTGTTATATTTTTGAGGTAGGAGAGGAAAGGGGAACATTAGTGGAGATTGGATGGAAAAGAATGTTTTTCCAGCAGGATATGTGCAAGATGAAATCTGTAGAAGAAGAAAAAATGCTTAAAGTGCCGTCTTTAATAGAAGAAAACCTCATTCCCCCAGATTCATAAAGGAGGAACAGCTGAACCTCAGAACTCTGAAGCCTGACCATTACTACTTAACTGACTCTTGGGTGCCTCTGGCTAATTGTAGGGGCCAATTAATCAGAGACCCCCAAGAGTCAGGTAAGTAGCCCTTTGTTAAGGGTGAGTTTGCAGGAGCTGCTGTTTCCGGTTGAAAGGTGCTGGCCCAAGTGTAGCCTCTTCCCTTAATTTGCTAAGGCACAGATGAGGCTAAGCTAGAATATTTCAGTGGGGCTTTACAACAGGCTGTCAGGAAACTCACAGGACCACCTGGATAAGAATAAACTCCACCTGGGGGAGCCTATTAAAATGCATGTTCCCATGTATCAGCCTAAGATTCTGCTTTTACAGATATGGAGTGGGATGTAAGAATTTGCATTTTTAAGTCCTCCCACATCCATCAGAATGCAGGTGGGCCACACTTTGAGAAACATGGTGGGAGAGGCTAGAGTTAGGTTTAAATGGTGTTGGGAGGGTATATGAGCACCTTGAATGTCCATCTCCTGGTCTGTCTCTTGGAAGTTCTTAGAGAGTTCATACAAAGAAACAATAGCAAATGGGAATCATTATACCACTTTAATAAAAATACCTGAGGAAGCTGCCCCAGAACAAATGACTCAGGCTTAGGAGGTCCAGGCATGTCTTTGGGGACCACTGAACTTCCCTGGTTTAACTAACTGCCTGCAGGAAGCAAGGCATGGAACCGAGTGCCAGTGAAGGTTTAAGGCACTATAATCTGCCTACTAGTAAAAATAAACATGATGAACATCAAGCTTTGACTAATTAGATTGGCAGCTTCCCCTTTGGGTGGATGAGTGGGGACAGGAGGTGGGAAGGCAGAGGAATAATTTCCATGTATCTGTGGGAGAATAGTAGGAAATGAACTATACAAATTAACGTGTTGATAAATGTGTTCTGTACTAGTTGCCTGAGAAAAGATTCAGTTCCATTTTCTATTATGATTTTTTCCTTTAAACTGTGGTTGTGGATAGAGAAGTAGAAAGATACTGGGTTGAGGATTTCAACAAAAAATTAATCAATGTTCAATCTGAGAAAGGTGTGGAAAATTGTATTCAAACCAAACCGGGGATCATAAGCTGGGGGATGATCTCTCAGAGAGCTCTGAGGATTATTCTGAGTAGGTAAGTGGGGGAGGCTGGCAGATGCATGATTTTGACAGAGAGGTATATGCAATCAAGCACACATCTTGATAGAAATTTACTATTAAGAACAAGGAATAGATAATCTTAATGGTTTTAGTGCTTTTCTAAGTATGGGAAGATGCAAGAAACTGGATTCATATATTTTCTCTTGAAAATATCTAACTATCTGAAGCTCTATTCTTCCAGTTTTTCCAGAGTACAAAGTATCTCATCCTGATCTTTGCCCCAAATTCCTTTCAGGGTGTGTTGTAGATCAGCAACTGTAGTGGCTGATGACTTGATTCTTATAGAACTGGATGGTGGGCAACATTTTACCATCCTTTCCCTTTCAGTCTTAACGTTGACCAGGATTTGGGAGACACTTCGTGGTCAGTTTGTCCCACGGCACTAGGCATTCCCAGATCAGGTGAGGACTGGGTTGATAGGCGACTCACTGTGCTGTTACTGTTAAGAGTGGCCCAAATCTTCTGGACCACCTGTCTTACTAGTCTGTCATGGTCCAGGAAATGTTTCCTCTTTTGCTTCTTCCCGTGTCCAGAGTCAAACTATTACAATCATTGATCTTATAGGACTATAGATTTGGTCAACTGTTTCAAGTCACCTAATCATCATTAATTTTTTTGGAGGCTCCATCACACCTTTGGTAGTGCAAGAAACAATAATCTTGTAAAATAGACAGAGTGCAAGTAAAATAGCTAAAAACATTAATAAGGTCATGAGTAAATATTTAAGCTAAGAACTGTTAATTGAGGCCCAGTATCTCTCCAGTCATCTGACCCAGTCTATTCTGTACTAGTCACTGCCTTTAAGGGAAATAAGATATTGGCATTGTGCATAAAACTCACCAATGAGTCTGCATGTATAAGGCAAGTAGTGGGTCATAAAATTTTATGTTTAAATTTTTCTTGCCTTAACATTTGAATTTTTCTTTCATCAAAAGAAAAGAATAAATACATATTCAGGGTTTCACTTTTTAAGCTTTCCTATAAAATGTCCAAATTCTAGCAGAAGTCTCTCTCACAGTCACTGATAGATAGTGCTAGGATGATTTTGCCAGGCCAGCCCTATTATAGCAAGAATAAGGGAGATGCTGGCTCTATGTAATATGCTCTTTTCAGATTAACACTTTGGAAAATCACTTAAATAAAAGGGTTGGGCAAGCCTAGAGTATCATTTTTAAGGAGAAAATTGTTCGCTTTTATGTTTTCCAATGAATTAAAGCAACGGACCTCAAAACAGCCTTTGTATCTGGCGCGATCTGTTGTCTGTGTGCGACAGCAAGAGCTGCTGCATGATTCATGGAGCATCATGATGACTGTGAGGGTTTTGTGGGATTAGAGGGAAATACTGCTGCTCAGTAAGATAAATACCTTGGCCACAGAACTTGTTTTCTTTGGTTCCACCAGCCTCAGCTGTGCACACTGTGCCAGCCTCAAACACAAGTCAGAATTCCACACAAAGTATATTTGCTTAATGCGCATTTGAAATCAGAAACTTGCTTCCTTCCTTGTTCTCTTTGGTTTTCTCGTCCTTGTTCTCTTTGGTTTTCTCGTCTAATTTTGAAGAATGAGTTAAGAGAGGTGCTTTGGCTAGCTCAGGAAGAAACTCCTTCCTGACCTGGACTCTTGCCCTTCCCCCCACGAGAAGCTCATTAGAAGAGTGTATCACAAAGAATACTGTCTTACTAGTAAGAACGATGTATTAGTCTCAATTGACCCCTGACAAGCTGTTTACCTTGGTTAACACATGCTACCTTTTTGGACCATGGTGACCTCACCTGCCTGTGATAAGGAATAGATATCTCCTGTCCTTCTAAGATCTATGCCTATGGTCATATCTCACAACTTCTAATAGGAATACTGTGGGTAACAGACCTCTGTGGTTGGGAAGCACTGCTCTTCCTCTTTGGAACACCCTTCTTGGTCTCAGCCTCACAGCCTCAACTTCTGTTCCTCCTCTAAGACTAATGCATCTCTGCCAGCCTTTCCTGACTCCTTCTCTCTGCCATCCTTGTTCCTGATTTTTTTCTCTCCTGTGCACTCTGCGCATAAAGCTATAGCAGTTCTTAACTTCCCTTCAAACCTGCCTCTAGTCTCCACGAGGTTACTTATAATCCAGAATTTGGAATTCCTCCAAATGTTTTACGGCAGCCTTGTGTTTCCCTGGGGAGGGGGTAGTTAGCTGTAGAGAAGCCCGTAACTCTCCTGTTATGGTTTTCAGGGACTGGGAAAGCAGTAAGTTTCTACCTGCCATTTATCATCCAGTGCTTTAAATTATTCACCTTGATTTCCAATCCTTACAGATTGCATGTGATCACATGAGCACAGACAGCCTGGCTACTGACTCCAGCCCTACAAAAAAGCCCTGGTCAGTCTGTCTTGATGACAGGTTTGGCTTAGCTCATCAAATCCATAGCAAGCAGTGCCGCCTCTATTCTTTAGGGTAAGTACATTTTTACAGTAGAAAACAAAAGATGCTTCTGCTGGCAGTCAAGGCTTTTTCAGCAATACAAATTATGAATGGTTGCAAGGAATAACAGGTGCTATGCTTCTTCTCCTGCCATCGTTTCAGACTCATCTGTCATTTAATTGTGGGTTAGTAAGTTGACAAGTTCCATTTTCAGCATGATGATGATCCACTTGGTAAAGCCAATGATTCCAAGCTAGAATTAGAGCAGTCTTATTAGAAACATTAAAATATTTTGAATGTACCTAGGAAAAAAAAAAAGAACAGTGAGTATATTAGAAATGTTATACAGTTATGATGAATGACCCAAGACAAATGGCCACTGTTGGAGCCTTCCTTATGTTTTATGCCAATAGTAAACTTGTGTACACTTTTACACTAAAAAAGGAGGAAACTTTTTTGTAGAAGCAGTGAGATTTTGTTAAAAGTGTCAGAAATATTGATACTCAGTTATTCAGGCTGAAAATGACCTAAATGTACAAATTTATTTATTTATTTATTTATTTGCTTTTTATGGCCTCATGTGTGGCATATGGAAGTTCCCAGGCTAGGGTTCAAATCAGAGCTGCAGCTGCCAGCTTATGCCACAGCTCACAGCAACACTGGATCCTTAATCCAAGGCCAGGGATCCAACCCACATCCTCATGGATACTAGTGAGGTTTGTTAGTACTGAGCCACAATGGGAATTCCTATATAAACAGACTTAGAGAGCTTTTTGTAAAAGGGTGAATATAAGATAATGAATGAGACTATTTCACCAAATATACCAGTATTCATATGAAGAGTCCTGAAAACTTATAAATTATATATGTCTCAAAAAAAGGCAGGAGAGAGTTATTCTTGTTTGAAATACCCTGTTGTGTTGACTCTGTAGAAACTGTGTGGTTAGGTTCTCAGGCAAATCCTTGGAGTCCTTTACAAAATACCAGTGACCCTCACAAGTTTCATCTGCTTCTCCCACGACAATGCTTTCATCTCCTCAATGATTTACATTCAGGCTCATGAGTGACAAGTACCAACCAGAATCCTAGATGATATTTGGGTGGGTGATGTGCATGCTTACCTAAAGTTGCTGATGCATAGAGGATCCCCATTGCTGTCAAACTTAACCAAACAAGAATTCTTAGTTATAGTTATAGTCCTCCAGGATTTTTTTTTTAAAAAACGAAAGTTTCAAATAAGAGTTTCGTGATAATGGAAACATTCTTCTCTGGGTTAAATGAAGAGCCATGGTGTATATCAGTGGATATATAGTACACACTCATATATATTTGCTGCATAAGCAATTGCTTGAGGTAAAGAGACTAAAGAGGGAAGCTGGTTCTACCATGGTTTAAACTAGGAGGCTGAAGATTAGGAAATGAATTGCTCAACCAATCAATTAAAACAGAGCTCTTTTTTTTTTTTTTTTTTTTAAAGGAACCCACCAGCTATGCTGCCAGATTGGAGGAAGAATGGGAAGTTGTGACAGTAGTGTTTATTTTATATCATATTAAAAATGTATGAAAGTAGGTCATAAAAATAATTGCATGGTACTACATGCAAATTAGAGATCTCAGCTTGGTCCTATTTTCTTGCCCCAAACTGCCTTTATGTTTTGCTTAATATTTTACACCCTGGAATAATTTCATTTAAAGCATATTACTGAGTGAAACAAAACTGGGAGAGCTGTTTTGGGGGAAATTTTTCAGGTTCCTTTTTGCTTTCTTTATACTTTAGAGCCATTAGATAAAGCAGTTCTACTGCAAGATTTCAGATTATTACATGTAAAATGGTGATTTCTTTTTTGCATTTAAATGTTCGCTTTTCAAAATCAACTTTGTAAAGAGCAGATTTGGAAGAGTTGAATTCTACTGGGAAAAGGAATGAATAGATTTTAAGGGCCATCATTTGATTCAAAACCTTACAACGCTTAATTGAAAACTGAGAACTAAAGAAAATATTTCTTATGCCCTAAAAAAAGGATGCTTTGGGTAGTGAATGTTTATGTCAATGGTACTGTTACTCAGGATTGAGAATCCTCTTGGGTGAATTGCTTTCTTCAGAGGCAGGTAAATAGCTGACTGACAACATCTGGACTGATGCTGAGGGAAGAAAGACCCAGGCCAGAATTGGTGGTCCTGAAATGAGGTGCAGGCATTTGGGAGTATTGGGATAGGCAGAGAGGGTAGCTGACAAGTGGATCTTGGGGCCCCTCCGTCCAAGGGCCAGGGCTATGGCAGCAGCAAGACCATACCACTGCTATGCCCAGCCATTCCTGTCCTAACTGAGCATGACGAAGGTAACTACAACTGGGGGTGAGCTTCTGGGAGTGAGAGGAAGAAGAGATCTGAGGATATATGGATCAGAAGGCAGAGGCTGAATGTCCTCCTTCTGATCTGTGTCCTACCTTTCTTCCATACCCAAGAAATGAAGCTGGTTATCACTTCTGCCTTCTCTCTGATGTCTGAAATTTCTTTACTAGAAGTCAGAGCTTTTTATTCTGCCGTTAATGTAAAAGACATTTTTTTTTTCTAGGAGAGTGCACTCTGGGTAAAAGTTCAGATGAAAATTAAAAGCAGATCCCGTTTAGTTTTGAAAAGCAGTAGAATAGAGCAATTAAAATAGGGGAAGGCAATGAAAAGGAAGGTTATGTTACAGAGAGGGGGAAGAGAAGTGAGGAGAGGCTGTGGGTTCACATGAGAATGCTGTCTACTGCACGACTTCAGACGGGGCCTGCCCTGCAAGTCTTTTGCTCTGTGAAGTGGAGAGCTGATGGGGTGGGATGAGGGTGGTAGCTAAAGTGAATTAGGAAAAAAAAAATCACCTTTTTATCCTTCCTGCTAAAGATTATATTTAGGGGTAGAAGTGGAAGTAGAAGACTTGAGAAGGAATAATATATTGGTAAATCTTTTTCATCTCTTCTTTAGTTCTCTGGTATGTTGTACCATTTGGTTTCAAGGCATAAATTCTCAGCATAAGACAGAAGAAAATTTAATACATGATACATGGTTAGGCAACAAGAGCCAATATCTTATATAGAAAATCTGGGACGTCTGGTTGCCCTGAGCATTTCAAGAGGAATGAATGAGCTCTAGAGCCAAAATTTTGTCTTTAAATAGTTTAATTAGCACAACAGTTTATATTCTGTATGAATGAGGAGTCAGAAAATCATGGACCCAAGGACCTGTTTTAGAAAATTTTTTTTCCTAATCATCCTCCTCTTGAAATTTTAATGCTATAGGTACACTGTGTATCTATTGATGTATGTCTAATCTATGCTTTAGATGTAAAAACAGGAAGTCCTTTTTTGACGCTTAAAAGTCAATTTCTGGGAGTTCCTATGGTGGCATAACAGGATAGGCAGCATCTTGAGAGCTCTGGGATGCAGGTTGGATCCTTGGTCCAGCTCAGTGTGTTAAAGATGCAGCGTTGCTGCAGCTGTGGCTTAGGGGGCAACTGAGGCTCAGATCTGATCCCTGGCCTATATGCCATGGGGTGGCCAAAAAAGAAAAAAAAAGGAATCAATTTTTGCCTCTTAGGGATGATATTATCCCTGTTGAGGATATATGTTTTAGATGAAATTTTGGCATTTTATGCAATGATATTTAATAATAATTAATAATTGTAAAATATTATTATCTACTATTCAGTGTCATTTATGCTTTGGAAAATCTAGTTCTTCCCAGTTGGCAGTTCACAGATCTGGGTAATTATTTGGCCAGATTCTCTAGTTCCTGCTGGAATGAGGAATGGACAGCTGAAACTCCTGAGGAAAACACTAATTTGTCTTCTTCCAGCATTAGTGTCTTCAGTGATGAGAGTTGAAAACGTTCCCTATATCTGCCCCAATTTTTTTATTTTTTAAAACAGCTTTGTTGAAATATAATTCGTATGCCACACAACTTACCCATTTAAAAGGCATAATTCAGTGGTTTCTAGTCACCATAGTAAATTTTAGAACATTTTCATCACTCCAAGAAAGAAGCCCTGAACCAAGTAGCAGTCATTTCCAATTCTCTCCAACCCTCTTCTTCCTCTTCCTTCTCCAGTCCTAGGAAAGCACAAATCTATTCTCTGCCTCTGTAGATTGACCTATTCTGGACATTTCAGAGAAATGGAAGCATGCAGTATGTGCCTGTTTTTGACTGGCTTTTTCTGTTTAGCATAATGCTTTCAGGGTTCCTCCATGCTGTAACATGTAACAACATTTTATTCCTTTTTACGCCAAATAATATTCCATTGTATGGATATACCACATTTTATTTATCCACTCATCAGTTGATGGACATTTGGGTTGTTTCCACTGTTTGGTTCCTGTGAATAATATTGCTGTGCACGTTCATGTACAAGTTCTTGTGTGGACATATGTTTTCACTTTTCTTGGTTATATACATTTTATGATCCCACCAGCAGTGTATGAAGATTCCAGTTTCTCCTCTCTGTCATCAACGCTTACTATTACTAGTCTTTTTTTTTTTAATTATTATTATTATAGCCATCCTAGTGGATGTGAAGTGGTATCTCATTATGGTTTTCTTTGTTTCTCCCAGTTGGCTAGTGACCTTGAGCATCTCTTCATGTGTAGGACAGAAAGGACAGTCACATTAATACTCTTAGGAATATTCTTAAAAGAATAACCAAGGACTTGAAATAGTGCCACATCCATCCTTTCTACCTTTGAGTAGCTTTGAAGAGCATGCAGTTGCCAGCACTGTAGCTAGTCCAAGGAGCACCTTTATACAACTTAAGAAAGGCGTCTCCTCCCTCAAGAACCTTTACTGCCATCTGCTGGATAATTATCATTGTGGTGACTATGATGTGAGTGGTGCCCCCTAGAGTTGTTTAGTGTACAGCCTACACAGCCACATGTAAGGGATCCTGGTTGTTGCTCTCTGAGACATCAGGAGAGGAGGGCCACGATGGTTCCTCTGTTATTCTATTACCTTTGGAAATTTAGTCCTAAAATCCTCCCCCTTCCTGTTACTTCAACAAATCTGTCAGATTTGATGGCCCTTCTATGCTGAAGAGATTGTTGTGATCTCAAACCCATGCATTACTGGAGTTCCCATTGTGGCGCAGTGGTTAATGAATCTGACTAGGAACCACGAGGTTGTGGGTTCGATCCCTGGCCTTGCTCAGTGGGTTAAGGATCTGGCGTTGCCATGAGCTGTGGTGTAGGTCACAGACACGGCTCGGGTCTCGAGTTGCTGTGGTTGTGGTATACTCTGGCGGCTACAGCTCTGATTAGACATCTAGCCTGGGAACCTCGAGTGTGGCCCTAAAAAGATGAAAAGACAAAAACAAACAAAAAAACCGCATACATTACTATATACAGCATAATATTTATTAGCATGAGTTATATAATTTTATCTTTCCCCCATGTAGAGGTGTAGGTTAGTATTCATGAAGGTTTATACCTTTGAATATACCTATTAACTGCTTAACTATTTCAGAAATGAGTTGTAGCAGGAATTGGTAGTGTTCTCCAATAGTCATTCTTCCATTCTTCTTTGGTAACAAAACTCCTGAGTTTATCAGGGCAGCCTTCCCTGCAGCTATAAACGGCCATATGACTAGCTTTGAGCAATGTAATATAAGTGCAAGTGACGTGTGCAGTTTCTAGGCCATGCCCCTAGGAGGAGAAGATGTGATGTTTACTTCCCCTTTTACTTTTCCTGATGGCTGGAATGCAGATGTGATGACAGGAACTTGAATAACTATTTCAGACCTTGAGGTAAAAGCCATATGATCTGTGTTTTATATGTATAGCCCATCCCATGCCATGTTGGATATTGTACTATATATTCTAGGAATTCCAGACCCTACGTAACAGCTTTCTTTCCCTTAGGGCAGCATTATGTGGATTTGTCTATCATCACTCATCTATTTACTCAGCACTGGGGATTCAGAAATAAGCAAGATTGACACAGCCCTTTTCTTAATGGAGCTTTATTGTCTAGTAGTTGACAGTTCCCCAGATTCCCAAGATCACAAATATTCCTTCCATGATCCTGTGTCCCATGCTTATTTAAAGTGAGGTAGAGTGTAAAGAACACATGCTTTGGTACTACCTGGATTGGATTTGAGTCCTGATTTTAACCACTTTGGGCCACTTTTTGCAACATGTGTGTTTATTACCTTTGTTCTTCCTCTTTTTACATCTACCACAACCTTGACTAATTTAAACTAAGCTTGAAGAAGTCCTTGTTTTTTTTTTTTTTTTGCTTTTTAGGGCCGCACCTACAGCATATGGAGGTTCTCAGGCTAGGGGCTGAATCAGAGCTATAGCTGCTGGCCTACACCACAGCCACAGCAATGCAGGATCCTTAATCAGCTGAGCAGAGGCCAGGGATCAAACCTGCAATCTCATGATTCCTAGTTGGATTCTTTTCTGCTGTGCCATGACAGAAAATCCCCATTTTTAATAAATGAAAATAAGAATTCAAATATTGACTAAATAATTGTAGCTTATTACTCTCCAAATCAGGACATACTATATATTTAGATTAAGTGGATTTTATTTAGTAAAAGTAACTTAACAAAAAATTACAAATTTTACCATCTAATGATTAACATATATGTGTATTTGTATATACTTATAATATTTCTAATAGAGAGCACTTGTACATGTGCACAAGATTTCTGAAAGAATACACAAAAAACTGCTGATTATTTCTGGAAATTGATGGCTAAAATTCTAGTGGTAGGAAGTATTTACTTTTCATTTTCATCATTCATTTCAAGTTACTTTACAACTTGAACTTTTTCTAAGTTTATTGGTTTTAATTAAAAGAAATTGAAAACATATTAATATATAATAAAGTACTAAGAATACTAGTTACACAACTGTGTGTGGTTAATTCTTAATTTTTTTGAGGCCTTGATTAAAATACACACATGTTTTATATTGGAAAATCTTTTTTTGAAACAATATTTTGAAAATCCAGAGACAAATTTCTATGCTCTAGAAAATTTATCTACAAATTATATTTAATGAGCACTTTTTTGGGCTAGTGTTTTGTTCTTTTAGTAAAGCTACAAAACTGCCATTTTTCCATTGGGTGATCTATGATAATATGAGTTTGCTCTTCTAAGTTTCCAGATTCAATTAAATGAAAAAATTCCTTGGTATAGGTGAACTCTATATAACATTCTTATCTATATGGAAACAAATCTGTCTATTGAAAAATGCTTTATAGTGTCTACTGCAACTCTTGGATTTAGATTTAATGCCAGGTTTATCAGTTAGCTATTGCTGTGTAATAAGTCACTCTAGAACTCAGTAGTTTAAAACTATTATTTATTATTGCTTACATGTCTGCACATCAGCTGGGTTTTAGTTGATTTAGGCCAGGCTTGGCCGAGAGACTTCTCAGGCTGAGGTGGCTGAGGGCAGCTCTGTGTTTCGTAGAAGGCCGGTGAATTGGCTGGGGCACCTCTGCTCACTGTCTTTTGTTTTCCTGAGGCCAGCAAGCTGTCCAGGGTAGGTTTTTATCACAATGATGGTACAAGAGAGTGAACTGAAGCATTAGAAGCATAGTATCAGGACTGGTATCATGTCCCTTCCTTCCAAAAAGCAAGTCACATAGCCATGCCAAAAAATCAGGGGGCAGGAAAGGACACTCTATTCATGATGAATGTGGTAGTAGTGTGGATATTGGGGTGAAGAGTTAGGACAAGTGAGTCAGTCTGCAACACCAGATTAGATAAGTAACAAATTGGAAAGCTTAGATAGAGATTTCAGGGGCCCAAGCTGGGTGGGTTCAATAGGAGATTAAAAATAGAAAACAGGATCTTTTAGATATAAAGAATGGGAGTGAGTTTGTGAGAAGAGTGCTGAATCTTTTTCTAGTCAAAAATGTCAAGAGGTTTATATCTGAGAGATAGCAGAGGGCTGATATGACATGAGTCCAGTGAGAATAAAGCAATGTAGTGGGGAGTGAAGGGAAAGAGTAAGGCAAATAGGGAGTTTCCATCATGGCTCAGCAGTTAATGAACCCAACTAGGATCCATGAGGATGTGTGTTCGATCCCAGGCCTCACTCAGTGGGTTAAGGATCCATGAGCTGTGGTATAGGTCACAGACATGGCTAGGATCCTGTGTTGCTGTGGCTGCGGTGTGAGCCAGCAGCTCTAGCTCTGATTTGACCCCTAGCCCGTGTGCTGCAGGTGTGGCCCTAAAAAGCAACAGCAAAAAAAAAAAAAAAAAGAAGGCACATAGAGTATTAAGCATGTCTTGGTGTGGAATTCCTGTTGTGGCTTGGTGGGTTACGAGCCTGACTAGTTTCCATGAGGATGCAGGTTTGATACCTGGCCTTGCTCCGTGGGTTAAGGATCTGGCATTGCCTTGAGCTGTGGTTCAGGGCACAGACATGGCTCAGATCCTAAGTTGCTGTGGCTGTGGTTTAGGCCGGCAGCTGCAGCTCTGACTCAGTCCCTAGCTTGGGAAATTTCATATGCCACAGGTGTGGCCTAAAAAATAAATTAATTCATTAAAAAAATTTTTTTAAAAAGAATGTCTTGGTGAAAGATCTCTGTTCTGAGGACTTATTTTAGTTAACTAAATTGTTAACTAAATGAGCTTGTATGTTTCCAAATTATAAAATAGTCTTAACTAGTAGAGTCTAGAAGATTAAAACGCTATTTCTGCACTGGGTTCAGGTTTGGCCAGTGCATTATAGATACTCTGCAGGATTTTGTTATCTTCAATCACATCTAATTATAGTATTTTGGGCAAGTCATAATTGCCATTTAAAAAATCATCCTCTCTCAGTTAATTTCATGTTTTTCATTCAAAATTATGCTTCAGTCAGTTACAAACCTTACATAACCAAGTAAGGAATATTTCTGAGTCTATTAAAAATTCATAGGTATATGAATGTTCCATGTGTTACCTGTGTACTTAAGTAAAATTAATTCATGATTTCTTCCCTCAGTTGATGTGAATTTAAGTGATATACCTCTTTTTCTGCTTGAGTACCAGATGTAATAGAACTGCATACATCTACCTTTTTTTTTTTAACTGTACTATTTAAAATTTACTCTATTTCCAAGAAAACAGATGTTGTCTTTAAGTCAAACTGCATACACAGCACTGTGGCCTTTACAAGGGAGATAACTTATTACCTCATTAGTAGAATGCACCTCTCCCTAAGGATCCTGGGACTTATATTTTTGACATATTCTGAGCAAATCTCTTAAGATGACTATATAGTCTTTTTGTTTCATTGCTACTATAGTTTATATCTTTAAAAAATCATTTTGATGTGCTTTTACATGTTTGAACATGTGATTCTCTGATCCTCATTTAGCACATAATTTCTCTACTTTCATTTACCCAGAAGCTGTTAGGATTAATGCTTTTTTATGAAGGAAGGTTTATTGAATGTGTACAGCTAGTAGTGTAGTAAAACAAGAGAAGGCTTGATATGACTAAGAAAATTGGCCCTGGCAGTGTCATTTTTGTTACTTCAATACTTTTGCTCTATTATATTTTTTGGTTGTTGATTCCCATCCACTTTCTTTACAGGCTGGGAAGTGATGATACCCGTTTTGAGGTTGGCATGGCCAATGATGGATGTGAAGTGCATCGTTTTGATCCTAGTGTTAAATCAGCTCACGTTCTGGAAAACGAGCGTCTTTGGTATCACCGCTTGTCCATCAACTGGCGGGACCCCCACCCAGCTGTTGCTGCCCAAAAACCGTACAGCAGCACCAGAAAACTGAGGACCATTTTGAATGAATTTGGACATCACAAGGTCAGATTTTTCATTTGATTTCATATTTAAAGTGAACAAACTCATAAGCTTTTTTTTAAAAACACACAGCCCAAGGATTGGATAGGCGAAGGCCCAGTTTTATCTGTACTGATTAATTATTTATAGAGTCAGCTCTGTAGATTAAAAAGTTTAGACAAAGATACAGATATTTACATTGATTTCACGATTTTAGTTATTGTCTACTCTACTCCACTCCTATTTTGACCAAGACTGGGCAAGGAGACTAAGAAACTGACTTTTGGCATGGGCTCAAGAGTACCATTTCCGTTTGGCAGTTGATTTTAAATTTCCAGATAGAGCAAACTGCTGATGTCAGCTTCAAATATAAAAAGTAATGAGCCAGATTTATGATTAATAAGAGATTACTTGTGTATCATGTTTCTTACTGCTGTGACAGTGATTTTTGATTCTGTCAGGCTCTTAAAGGTCAGAAAATGTGTATAGCTTTGATTAAAATGTACTTTGTAAAATTAAATGAATATATGTTTATTAGAACTGATCTAATTATGTCAAAAGATGTCAAATCTCTACACATATTTTATTGTGAATGGATAGTAAAAGGAAACTCAGTCTTTGAACGGTGTTTTTTTTTTTAGTGTAGACATGGCTAATAGCATTCTTTAGGCAGATACTTGTGTTTGATTGCCAATTCTTCTTGAACTTGGCTTATCATGGCCTATTATTCCCAATCAGAGATGGCATGTAATTTAAGACATGCCGGAATGGGTGTTTCCGAGATACAATGTACATGGAACTCAATTTTAAACTTGAGTTGACTGCTTAGTCTTTAATACAGACTTTTCCTCTCCATTGTTTTTTTTTCCTCTCCCACCCTCCTCTTTCTCCTGCCCATCCCCCTCCTCTTCTTTCTCTTAAAAAAACAAACAAACAAACTCAAAACAGAAAACAAAAACTTCCTTTAATTGGTCAGCAGAAACTTATTCAAGAACTTCAAAGAACTTGCTATTCTTTTAACATGTGTTTTAAATTTTATCTTTGTATTTTGGTTTGCCATTGAGAGTAACTAGCACTTAATATTTAGGAGCCTTAATGAAACACATATAGGGTTTGGGGGTTTAAAATCTTTGAAACAGAATCCAGATAAGTGGGAGCATTTTTCAGAACTTTATTTTGTTTTCACTGCTTGTTACCTTCATGGACATGTCTTTTGTAGCTGAAACTGTAGGCTTTACTCTCTAACATGTCAACTCTAGATTAAAGAGCTAACTACTGATTCTTTGTGTTCATTTAGGAGTCTTGCTGATCCTTCTTAATGCTCTTGACATCCTAGCCCTATCCACCTCCACTCTTCAAAGAAAAGATGGAGTAGAGCAAAGAGGTGAAACACAAAGCCATTTTGCTTTTTTTTCTGTAATATTTTAGCCAAAGATTTGGTAAATGTGAGGATAAAATGAGACTTTGAAAAATGACTGTGGATATAATTTATCAAAGCCACATTTCATATGAAAAAAAGTTTTCAGATAATCAGGCACCTGAATTGTGCTTGTTGAACTCTATGGAAGCTGCAGTGGGCAATCCTTCGTGCTGTAGATTAAGTTACAACACTGTTCCTGAGGCAGCAGCAATGTTTACAGTGATAACTAAAAGGGATAAGTGTTTCAAAAGATTTTTTTAATATTCCTAAGGCTATTGTTTTTATTGAAAACACTGATAATGACACTTAAAAATGATTGAGAGAGCAATTTTATGTTACGGGTATTTTACCACAATTTAAAAAAGTAGATGAAAAAAAATCTCATTAATAATGAAAGCGATCTGGTTCAGAATTGCCAGGTATGTATTGGCCCCTTAAAAAAAAAGTCCCTTGTTGAAAATTTAAACAATGCTGATGTTCTTTCATGGAGATGTTTTTGGGAGAATACTTTAAAACAAAAACAACAAAAACTAAAGCCACTGGTAAGTGATTGCTTCCATTAGGAACATGTTTCTAGGAGCTGTGTGGTGCCAGATAAAAGGAAACCTTGTTTCTGGCCTACAGCAGGCAAGGTCTGTTTTCATTTCTCTGCATGTATACAGACCCTGGTAAATAGGATGTAGCTTTGGTAGGGAAAACAAATAGGAACAAAAACACTGAAAAATGTCAGTGCTTTTGCCTTGCCTCTTTCACTCACTTTTAATGAAAGTCCATAGAAACCAAAAAGGTTTCTATTGTTTTGTTTTCACTTGATGAATTTAAAATATCTCATATAGTTTTGCAGTGTTTCTCATGTTAAGAAATTATTTTTCTTCTCTTTAGCCATACCTAGATTCTAGCCACTCAGGAAAAAAACGTAGGCAAAAATAAAAGGCAGAATTCTGAGGGGGTGACAGTAAGATCACATGGTTTTCATACTGCTTTTAAAACTCTTTGGTAATTTTAACTTCAAACTGTAAATCAAAACTAAATAAATAAATAAACATTCCTAAAGCATCAAGTGAGAGTAGCTGCATCAGCAAAAGCATGTGCATTGGAAGCCCAGTCTGTCAGGGAATAAAATCACCTGGATTCAGCATTATTTGAAATGATTAACTGTCTTCTCTTGGCTGAAGTGCTTGTTGCTATAACTATGAATAAGAATTTTTCCAGAATGTGACTAGAAATATCGAATCTGAAATTTCTGCTCATATTAATTGTAATGGATCCTTTTTTCTAAAGACTTTATTGAACAGTATCCTAAATGACCCAGGCTGGCTAATGAGAAATTATTATTATTATCCCTGTAAGCTCATTGCTCTGGGTTTGAGGCATGGATCCTCTTGTTGGTTTTTGGCATTGGGTGCAAATTATTTAACCTTTCTGGCACTTAGTTTGATTGCCGGTAAAATGAGGACAATGATACCACCTAAATGGATTGTTTCTGAGAATTAGATCAGAGAGCACAGTGTGAAAGCCTCCAGCAGGATGCATGGCATGAATTTGTCATTTGATTTTAAATTCCAAGAATTTTTATTAACAATTTCAGTAAATTTTTTACTAAATTGTATAGGAACATCTTTTTCTCTCTTTCCTTGTTTTCAGGGAAAATATATCAAAGACTTTTCTGAAAATTGTTAACTGCACCTAATTCTAGTCCAGAATTTTTAATGAAAACTTTGTGTGAAATTGAAGAGAATCGGTACCTTAGACTTAGGCTTAGAAGAACTATTATTTCTTGCTGCCTCAAGGCACTGAACAGCTTTGCTGGCGACTGTATAGAAAGTAAATACTTTGTTGTATAGAAATGAAATAAGCTGCTGAGAATTAATGTAGGGAAGATATAGACCATGGGGTTGGGGCTACCAGTCAGGGGACCTAAGTGGAGCTGGATTTCCTGGGGGTTGTGGGTTCTTCCTCACCTGGAGACTTGCCCCTGAGGCTGAGTGTCCATTTGGACCCTAAAAGGAATACCACTTGCTGCTTCTTTGGGCAGAGAGCCCACCATTAACTATAAAACTTCTGTTCTGTTGTGTGATTGCTGCTATGTTTAAGAAAATATGAGCTTTGAAATTAAACTATGAGAACATTCCTTCTTCTTCTTGCTTATGAAGTTTGCAAATATAAACAATATGTTGATACTGCCATACATTGAAATGCTTCCTAAGAATACTATTCATGCTTTGCTAATGGAAGTAGAAAGTGATAGACTCTTTCAGAAAGAACATTCCACTGTTCCACTATTTTGTCACTTTTTATTTCTAGAAATCCTCTTTGCCCTAAATTCTATTTTGCCTGCTATTAGTTTTCCCATACCAGCTTTTGGGGGCACTAGTTTTTTATATGAAATGCTCTTCTAGAGTTCTTTATTTTCATATTTTTTGGATATAGTTTTAGTTTATGTATAGCCTGTAGGAGTGTCATATTTGGTATATGTCTGGATTATGTTTTTACATCTAATCTTTAAACAGGTGTGTTTAATTCACATGTTTATTGCGATTACTGGAATATTAGGATAAATTTCACTTCTTTCTAATTGGGCTTTTTTTTGGTTTTTTAGTACTTGGCAAAGCTTGTTTTTTTATTCTTCATGGTTACCCTTAGATTTTAAATGTATAGAATTAACTGTAAAATTTTAAAACAACATGTAAAATTATTTGGTACTTCTATATTCCTCCTAAACACAACAAAGATCATAGCAAGTTAACTACCTATTGAACTTGGGCCCCACATTGCTATTATCAGGAATTTTAGTTGAGATAATTGTAGATATATATGTAGTTGTAAATAATAGTACAGAGATTCCATATATCCTTTCCCCAGTGGCATCATATAGTATGTTGTCACAGCTGGATACTGACAGTGATACAGTTCACATTTCTAACACCATGAGGATCATGTTACCTTTTCATAGTCACACCTACCTTCTTTATCCTCACCTCTTTCCCTAGCTCCCGATAATTACTTATCTCTTTGCCATTTCTATAACTTTGTCATTTTAGGAATGTGATATAAATGAAACTGTACAGTGTATAATCACCTTTGTTGTTTAACAGAGATCCTAAGATAATAGTGAACACAATTAGAAAAGAGAAGGAATTTTAAGTGTAAAATTTAGGAAGAAGGAGGTAATATTTTTATTGTATCTATTATTATTATTTGAGCACTCATTGGCAGATAATCTGAGTGGATACTGGAAAACTCAGAATCTGATGAAAAATTATCAAACAATTAGAGAATTTAATGAGTTGTCTGAGTGCAGTGTACAAAAATTAAAAACCTACACTTTTATCAATAGCCAGTTAGAATATATAAAGAGAAGACATATTTACAAAAGCAACCAAAAAAAAGTTAAAAATAAACTTAAGATATGTGCAAGGTCCATAAGAAGGAAATTTTAATTAT
This sequence comes from Sus scrofa, assembly GCF_054392235.1. Classification (NCBI taxonomy): domain Eukaryota; kingdom Metazoa; phylum Chordata; class Mammalia; order Artiodactyla; family Suidae; genus Sus; species Sus scrofa. Next base: position 76,476,688 of record NC_139383.1, on the reverse strand, counting down.
TCTAGAATTTAAAGGAAGATTTGAACAAACTCAGAAACCATGGCATGTTCTTGGATAGAAGGACTCATCATAATGATTTAATCTTTCTTATGTTAATCTGTTCATTTAACATGATCCCAGTAAAATTACCAGTAGGATTTTTTTTTTAGAATGAGATGAGCTGATTCTAGAGTTCATATTGAATTAATGAGTAAAAATATCCAATCAAATTATGGCATTGAAGAGTAGTAAAGGAAGTTGACTAGCTTTATGAGATATTAAAATCCTTAGAAAATTAAAGTTCTTATAAATCTATGATAATTTTTTAAATGGTGCACTTATATTAATATATAAATAGGTTAATGAACAGAATAAACAGTCCAGAAGTAGATCCAAATATGTGCAGATTTGATATTCAATAAAGGTGTTATCTCAAATTAGTGGGAAAAAATAGGCATTTCAGTAAAAGCTATGTGGACAACTGGTAGGCATGTTTAAAAATAAATAATTTTGATCCATGATTGATGCCCCTTAACCAAAAAATTCAAACCAATCAAATAATAAATATTTTAAAATAGTTTTTAAAATGGCTACTATAAAAATACTAGGGAAAGGAGTTCCCTTCATGGCTCAGTCGTTAACGAATCTGACCAGGAACCATGAGGTTTTGGATTCGATCCCTGGCCTTGCTCAGTGGATTAAGGATCTAGTGTTGCTGTGAGCTGTGGTGTAGGTCGCAGACGCGGCTTGGATCTAGCATTGCTGTGGCTCTGGCATAGGCTGTCTGCTACAGCTCCGATGAGACCCCTAGCCTGGGAACCTCCACACGCCGCGGGAGTGGCCCTAGAAAAGGCAAAAAGACCAAAAAAAAAAAAAAAAAAAAAACCACTAGAGAAAAAACTATACAGAATTCAAAAAATAATACTGGGTCATATGGTAGTTCTAGTTTTAGTTTTTTGGGAAACTACCATAGTCCACAGAGGTTGTACCAATTTACATTCCTACCAACAGTGTACCAGAGCTCCTTTTTCTTTACACCCTCTCTAGCATTTATGTGTTCTTTTTGATGACAGCCATTCTGATAGGTATGAGATGATAGCTCATTGTGGTTTTGATTTGCGTTTCCGTGATGATTAGTAATGTTGAGCATCTTTTCATGTGCCCTTTGGCCATCTGCATTTCCTCTTTGGAAAAATGTCTATTCTGGTCTTCCACCCATTTTTTAATTGGATTGTTTGTTTTTTGATGTTGAGCTGTGTGGTGAAGATGTGGAGTAACTGGAACTCTCAAACATTTCTGGCAGGAAGGCAATTTCTTTGCAAACGAGTTTGGCAGTTTCTTTCCAAGTTGTTACATTTACTAATTGTCCCAGCAAGCCCACTTCCCAGGTAATATGCGTATGTCCACAAAGAGACTTGTATCTGAATGTTCATAACAGCTTTATTCATTATCACCCCAGTGATAATGAATAACTCCAGTGTCCATCAACAGGTGAATAGCTAAAGCAGTTATGGTGTGAATATACCATATACAATGTACTATATATACCATTCCATCCATATATGATGGAATACCATTCAGCAGTGAAAAGGAACAAGTTCAGTAATACATCAACATGAACAAATCTCACAGGCTTCATATTGAATGAAAGAAGCCAGACACAAAAGATAATGTATTGTATGTGAAGAAGTAAAATTACTGTACATTGATAAAAGTCAGATCAATAGTCCCTGAAGCATGTGGTGGTGGAATGGAGTAAATTAACTGAAATGGTCACAGGGGAACATTTTGGGGCCTTGGTTGTTACATGGGTGTATACATCTGTCAAAAGTCATTGACTTATATACTTAAAATGTATGAGTGTTGTTGTATATAAATTATACCTAAATAAGCCATATTGCAGAAGAATGTATATAGATTTTTACCATCCACATTCCTGTTTTTGTATGTATAGAATCTTTCTGAAAACACACACAAGAAATTGGTGATACTGATTGACTCCAGGGGGAATAACTGGATGGCTGAGGAAGGACTCTGCATTCTGTACCTTTTGAATGTTATACTTTCCGAATATTTTAAAAATTAAAATATTTTCATTCCTTCCCCTCCATTTCCTTTATTCTCTACTTCTGAAGTTCCTGTTAGATGTATTTTGGAACCTCTGAACCAAGGAGAATCTCTGTCTTCTAATTGATTTTTCATGTTTTAAAATATTAATCTCTGTCCTACTTTTGGGTGAATTCTTCAGTTCTGGCTTCCAGTTCCTTAATTTCCTTTTTAACTATGTCTAGTCTAGAGTTTATACCATTTGTTGATTTTTTTAAACTATAATTATTGTATTTTTCACTTGCAAGATTTTTAATTGGTATTTTTCCCATCCATCTGTTCTTTTTTAGTTTTATATCAAAGTATATTGCTGTTGCTTCTTTGTTAAAGTAGGTATTATTCTTACCAATTGCTGTGAGTACACTAATCATACTTATTTTAAACATTTGTCAGACTATTCAAAAATTAATTTAATCTTAGAATTAAGTAATGTCCCCATTATTGCTTTGGTTGGCTGTTTCTCATCGTTTGATTTCTGTGTGTATCTTGGATTTTTATTTGTTAGCTCATTTTCAGTGGAAGGTTTTTGATTTGTCTACTTTTTTTCTTTCCTTTTTGGTTCCACCATTCTCTGCCTAGTGATTTCACAACAGCCTTCAGGGCCTGGTCTTATATAAACATTTGGGGACTTTGGCTTCTCCCAGTGAGTGTTCGTAGTTTATTTAGGGTTCCTTCCTGATCCCTGGGTACTCCCCTCCAGCCTGTGGCTTTAATCAATGAATGTGGCTTGGCTGCACTCTCACAATAGCACTTTCAGTTCCTGTTCCCTAAAGATGCACCCCCAGGACCACTTCTACCTGCTTTAGGTGAGGAACCCAGCATGTCTTGGCTTCAGTCCTGCTCACCTCTCTAGGTTCTGGTTCATGGAGATGTTCATCTTGTTTTTGAGCCCTGCTTTGATCTTTTTGCCGCCCACCCCCACCTTTTCATTCTCTTTTTTGCTTTGTGTTTGGCACGATGAGGAGGGTGTGTATCTTGCCTTCGCACTTTTCTTTAAATTGGCTTTAAATTGATTCACCTTTCTTCCTTAGAATTATCTGCAGAAATAATACCCATGGACTTGTGAATCAACTGCCCAGTTGTTTGTTTTCCAGTGTACCTTACAAATACCTTAACAAATGAAAGATTTTGAAATGCTTGTTTAACTTGCCCCAAATCATATTCTATACCAATATTGCTCATAGGTACTGTGCATGTGAACCACCTAGGGAATCTAATGAAAATGTAGATGTTGATTTAGGAGGTTTGGACTGGGGCCCAAGACTCTGCATTTCTAGCAAGCTTCTAGGCAATGCTAATGTTGCTGGTTGGGGACTATACGTTGTGTAGCAAGTTCTGTATCACAGTTTGAGAAACATAGCAGCAGAGGATACTAATAGTAATTGTCAATGCTGGAACTTGAACCTAAGTGGTTTTCACTCCAGAAGCCCAGCAGTGGGCCACTTTGTCCTCTCCTAATGTCCTCCCCTCTAGCCTGAGTCCTTACCAAGGGTGGAGTGAGGCATCTGTGCTGTGCTCGAGGTCATTTTTCCATTCTTATGTAACCAATTGCACCAGATTTGTGTACTAGACTTGCTGCTTTTCTAGGACAAGGTTTTTCTCAGGAGGAAAACCCCTTTATAAAAATGTCTCCTGGTTGTCTGCCATACCAATGCAAGGCCCAGACACTCCTGAGTCCTAGATAACTAATGGCTTTACCCTCCAGCTGGATCTCTGCTTCTAAAACCTGTGTTTCCAATTCAACTGCATGTGCAAGACCAGAGACTCTTTATTGTATTAAGGCATATCCCAACTCCCTAGTGGGGTGCTCAGGAAATAGATACTTGTCCACCTGACTTTCTCCCTGGTACCTTTCTAAATAAAACCTACATGATATCAAAATTTGAATACTTTACTTTTTCCTACAACCTACCATGGAATTAATCAGCAATAGCTTGAACATCTAGAGGCCTTAGTTACTGATACGTCAGAAGAACATTTGGGTGGAAATCTACATAGAAACAAGATATGCTGTGATAGAGGTAGAAGTTCAGGTGATTCTTTTAGGCCCGTTGGAATCTTCTATTTAGACTTGTTTATGGTCCTTTTTCAAAGAGAGGTGCGTATCTTTCTGTATATCTGAAGGCGACTTCATCTTGCAGAATTGCTATTTAATCACAATGGTGCTGTGTCTCTGTGAAATAAGCCAGTGGCACTTTAAGAGTAATGAGTCATTCATGGTACTGAATTGCAGTTTGAAAAGGCAGAGACATCTTTCTGCCTCTATCAATCTGCAGTGGAGCCTAAGGACATGAGTTGAGAACATGAGTTGAGAACTTGTACACTGAACTTTTGAGGAAAGGAGTTTTAGCTTTTTACCCTATTCACTCATCTGTAATGGTGAGATTTGCTGTGAAACAAAATGTCTTGGCTCTTCTTAATGATTTTCAAACCATTCAGTGTATCCAAATTGAGCTGTAGTCTTTGTTTCCTTCTATGTGTTTTCCCCTTGGTTTTCCTTGGCCAATAGCCGTGATTTGAAAGGTTGAATGAGAACAGTGCTCTGGAGTCCAGAGCCCCGCTCCCACCTGTTCAGCCTAGGGGTTCTCAGATTTCAGTGTTAGAATTCAGAACGTCAGACAACAAACCAAAAGTAATAGCGACACACTACAGTCAAAGTATCCAATCACTTACGGAGCTTGATTCAAATGTCAAAGCCAGGACCAACCTCAGGGATTCTTATTTAGCAGTCTGGCATGGAGCTCAGGAACCTGCATTTTTAACCAACCACACCCGACTCTACCTCAGATGATATGAAGATCACCCTTTGAGGAGGCTCCATGTGTAGAGAGGACTTCAGTGGATCAACCTTCCATTTGCAAATCCCTCATTCTTTTAAATAGGACGGAGGTCCACAGCCTGGCCGTCAGCTTCTGCAGCCTTCCCTCCCTGGCTCCTTACCAAGTCTCTGTGTCCTCTGTGCCTCAGTTTTCCCTATTGGAAGGTGAGCATTGTGAATCCCTGCCATTTGAGAAGGTTGTACAGGGAAATAAACTCATGCAGATGAGAAATATGAAAGAGGAGTTTTCATGGGACCAGAACTGTGACTTTATTTTATAGAGCATTGTGACTGACTCTTGCTTCTTTGAGATTTTCAAAGGGGCCTGGTATTAATACCAAAGAGGAAGATTTCACATATGGAGGAAATTAGCCTCCAGGGATCTGGCATTTGTTTTTCTTCATTGCTGTGTAGCAGGGGTGGGCGTATTTGTCTGAGAATCTTGCCATTTTGACCAACTTTTGGGAATGAGGGCAAGTGAATCCTGAAGGAAGAGATGGGGGCTCTAAACTCCAGGTGCCCGAAAAGGTTTCCTTTTCTGTGACTTCCTTCCTAAACTGTGGGTTGTAGAGGGATGTTATGTTCAGTACTGCGCAGCTCAGAATCACAGGGTCAGGCAGCTCTGCAAGTTCTTTTATGTATGTTAAAAGATGCTCAATGCCTTTTGACAGTAAGAGCTCCAAGAACTTGCTATGTATGGTATTAGTGAATCCTCTGAGGGAGAGATTCCTGAACAAATCTGTGAGGTCACAGCCGGGCTGTGCTGACCATTTCTGCCTCAGCAACTCAGCCATGCCAGCCTCTGAGGTTGTTACCCACGCATAAGAAACCACCCAGGAAGCAGGCTCTAGGTGCTTGGAGAAAGGTGGTCACAGTTTCACTTGGAGGTAAAACCTGGTTTAATTTTCAGCTGGTGAAAATATCAGGAAAGGAAGATTTCATTTGCCACTTTTTAGTTAAAAGCATAAGGACCTTTAAAAAAAAAAAAAACCACAAATTTCCTGGCATGGAGTAGCATTCAACAGTTTTGCAATTAAAATGATAATGAAACATTTCTTATAAGAATTTCTCTTTAAAATCATTGCGATGGGTTCACAGCACACCATTAGAAGGAATTATGTAAAGCAGCCTCTCTGTTCCAAGTTTTATTTTAAGATTTAATTTATTCCAGATTCTGCAGGAAAAAACTGTTCATGTGACAAGCCTGCTAACAGATGTCAATTTAGTTTTATAGCACATGCCTGCACTTCAGAGTCAGAAAGTGGAGATTATACTTTTTTCCTGCTGTTTATTACATGACACGGCTTCATAACACTACGCCCCAGAGGAGAGCTGATTAATAACCTATGGGCAAGCAACTTATCACCTGCTTTCATCCTCTGTAGTGTTGAGTGTAAGCTTTATTTCACATTACCCTTTTGGATTAAGAGAGGTGATGGAAAAAGCAAAGGTGACAAAAAAATGGATTTTTCTGTTTTAATATCATGTAGGTCAGAAGACAAATTATACTGTAGTAAAGAGAAATAAGAGAAAAAATAAGAATCATTCAAATAGATAGAACTAAATCTATATAAACAGTTTTTGTGGTGTTGGTCAGTAAAACAAAGTAATTCTAAATGAAAAATATGTCAAAACCAACCATAACAAGAACTCTTCATTTCTTCATATTCACAGGGCCCATTTCTCAATGTTCACATGGTATGGTAATTATTGGTTTTTATGTTACACTTCTGTTCACATTCCCATCTGTCCAGTCCATCAAATTGATTTATCCATTCCTTCATTCTTCTATCTGTTCAATAAATATTTATTAAGCATCTTCTATATGCAAGGACCTGTGCTTAAATAATACAGATACAGGGATAAGTAAGTCTCCTTTTAATTAAAAATGTTTTAAATTGCAGTAAAATATGCATAAGAGAAAACTTACTATCTTAACCATTTTTGAATGTATAGCTAAGTAATGCTAAGTATATTCACATCATTGTGCATCCAATCTCTAGGACATTTTCATCTTGCAAAACTGAAACTCTGTACTCATTAAACACTAATTTCCCTCTTCCCCTAGCCCTTGGCCACCACTATTCTACTTTCTGTTTCAATGCATTTGACTCTTCTAGGTGCCTCATATAAATGGAATCACACAGTATTGTTCTTCTGTGACTGACTTATTTCTCTTAGTATAATGTCCTCAAGGTTCATCCATGCTGTAGCATGTGACAGGATATCCTTCCTTTTAAAAGTTGACTGCTATTCCCTTATGTGTATATACCACAGTTTTCTTTATCCACTTATCTGTCAGTGGACAGCTGGGTTGCTTCCACCACCTCTTGTCTCTTGCCTATTTGTTTATCCACTTATCTGTCAGTGGACAATTGGGTTGCTTCCACGTTCACAATGAGGGTGCACATATCTTTTCAAGACCCTAGCCTCCAGGTCTTTTGGCTGTATACCCAGAAATTAAATTGCTGAATCCTGTGGTTATTCTATTTTTATTTTATTTTTTTTTGGAGAAGCTGCCATACAGTTCCTCATAGTGGCTGCACCATTTTACATTTGCATAAACAAGTCTCTTAAGATTTAACACATATCTAAAAAGACAGAAATGTGAGCCTGTAATGAGTGCCACAAGAAAAAGTGCAATGTGCTATGGAGAATGTTTAACGGAGAAGTCCAGTCTAACATGCCATTTATTTTTGTATTCCAGATGCCTTGTCCATTGGGGGAACTTAAGTGTTTGGTGGGTGGGTGAGTAGCCCATTGAGACCTTTGGTGATCAGGTCCTTTTCCTTGGTTTCTTTCCTGCCATTCAGCTGCCCTCCATTCTACAGGAATGGTAGGGGAGGGTAGGGAAAGCATTTGTTAATAGATGACTAGCTTTTCCTTGGTTGCCTCTACTGATCTTGGGTGAGATTATGGAAGACATGTTCCCAATAATGTCCTTTCTCTTATTCTGTGTATTGCCTAATATTCAGAGGTGTTTCCACCAGAAATGTCCCTGCTTCTTTTTTGGGGGAGAAAAAAGAAAGCTGCCTGTTGGATGTAAGATGAAAATGTAGGGAGTTCACGTCGTGGCTCAGTGGTTAACAAATCTGACTGGGAACTATGAGGTTGTGGGTTCGATCCCTGGCCTCGCTCAGTGGGTTAAGTATCCGGCATTGCCATGAGCTGTGGTGTAGGTCACAGACGTGGCTTGGATCTGGCACTGCTGTGGCTGTGGCTCTGGCATAGGCCGGCTGCTCCAGCTCCAATTAGACCCCTAGCCTGGGAACCTCCATATGCCGTGGGAGCGGCCCTAGAAAAGACAAAAAAAGAAAAAAAAAAGATGAAAATGTGGTGATGTTAGGGAGTCATGGGGTATTCAGGGAGAAAATGTTCTTTCTATTCTTAGAACACTGCCTCTATTCCCTAAAGAATTTTGTTCTATAAAGATAGCAAAAGGGCCTCTCACTCATTTTCTCATTCCAGTAACATTTTGCTCATTTCTCTGCTGTTTATAGGTATTTAAAATTGAAATTTACTCTTGAGATTTTTTAAAGGGAATTTCAGATGTTTAAATACATAGGCATTATATTTGGAGACTCAAACCTCTTGTTCCTGGTTTTATAAAAGAAATCTGTTTATCTAATCCCCAAACCAGTGAAAGACATGGTTATTATTCTGTCCAGTTTTTAATTTTGCTAGCAATTGAGGCAAAGAAAGAAGCTGGCCCCAAAAATATTTGGCATAGCTCATTCCTTAAAACTTTTATTGGACTTGCTGTTGCCACAGCATTATTATTTTGATGAGCTGGAGAGATCCAGTTATCTGTCTGAAATGAGTCCTGAGGGTTTCCTACAGTTGCTCTGACCATGATATTGGCATAGGGCAACAATGCCGATCATATTTCCGACTGCTGGTTTGTGGGAAGTTAGGAAGTGTTGGTTCATGTTGTCCAGTTGAGGGTTATAGGCTCACAGCCAAAAAGACCCTAATGCCAACCTTTTCTTGTGTTAAAAACACAAGTAAATTAAGCCCTTTTATGCCGTGTTTTATTTTTCGGTAAAATGGGGATGATAGTACTTTTTGTGTGAGATTAAAGCCAAAGGTCTGTAAAGAATCTAACACACAGTGCCTGGCCAGTTGCTTCCTAGATGGGAGCTGTTTATTAAATAATTATTGAATTGAGCTGATTTAAATTATTTTGGATCAATATTCAAATACTTGGAAAGGAGTATTATGGTATGGACCGTTTGGTATGTTTTATTGCTCTTACACTTTCTTAATGACAGTGGGTAATTTTTGTAGGTCAACAATTTACTGCAGAAAACATTAGAGAGTCAGTATTCCGGGCTGGATTTTGGAAGTATTTAGAACAGCAACAATGTGAATCTGATGTCCGTATACCCTTTCAATGGCCTTGGGATCAATATTTCTGCAGTGACAGTAATAAATATAATTGGTATGCGTTTCAAATAGCTCACTTGCTTCATGGCATTGGTAGAAATCTTATAATCCTGTCATTTTTCCCATGTCCATCTCTTGGGTATAAGCCCCACAGGCTTATTGCGTATACTGTTGTGGTGGTGAATATTGATGTTTTTGAAGGTATTTTGTATAGCAGTAACTCTTTTATACTTGCTACTACATTTGCCTTATGACCTTGGATTTCCTCTAGGTTGATCTTTCTCTCTCTGAAACCCTCTGTTAGATAATTCTGACTCCTTTTTGGAGACCTATCAAATAATAGCACCAACTCTTGGCTGAACTAAGTGCTCAGGAATATTCTGAAAACTTAAGTTTTCTGACTAAATGAGAGAGGTGTGGTTGCCTACCTCTGTCTTTATTGCTCCATTGCTGTGTTACTTACTGTGTTAAGCATAAACACCTTATCCAATGTGCAAGGTCTCAATTCAGTTTCCAACTTCTTTATTTTCCTCCACTTTCCTATTGACATTCTATGATTTAACCTAATTAGACAGTTTTACTTTTAACTTTCCCCAGATTCCTCACCCCATGTAGCTTCAGCCACAATTCCTTTTATCATTAATATTTTCTCTATATCTGAATAAGTCAATATTTTGCCTATCTTTTAAGGCCTATTCCAAATGCTGTTTTATCCACAAAGCTGATCTTAAAACCATTTATCTTAGTATTTCCTAATTATATGAATGACATATGTTCATTGTAGAAAATTTAGATAACAGAGAACACAGTAAGTAAAAGGATGACAATTAAAATCACTTTTAATTTGGAATTCCCTAGTGGCTTGATAGGTTAAGGATCTAGCAGGTCTCTGCTGTGGTTTGATCCCTGGCCTGGGGACATCCGCATGTCATGGGTGTGGCCAAAAAAAATAAAATAAAATAAATAAAATCACCTTTATTCTACTACTAGGATAACTTCTATTAATATAGAAGTTATTATACATGTATTAAAATATATATAAATATATATTATATGGTATATATAATTATATAGAATAGTTATATAATTAATATATATTAATATTTATTAATTATTACATATAGTAGAGTTTAATATATATATATAATTTCTCCTTTCAGAATTTTCCTCCCTATGATAAATATATTTTAACAAAATTAAAGTGGGATTAAACTGTATATGCTATTTTATAATCTGCTCTTTTGATACTGACTTTATTTTTCTGGAGCAGTTTTAGGTTCACAGCAACGTTCAGAGGAAGGTACAGAGATTTTCCATATACTCTCTGCCCCTGTACATGCATAGCTTCCCCCATTATCATTATCCCCCAGCAGCATAGTACATTTGTTACAACTGAGGAACCTACATTTTATGATCACCCAAAGTCCACAGTTAATGTTATGATTCGCTCTTGGTGTTGTACATTCTATGGGTTTGGACAAATGTATAATGACGTGTATCCATCATTATGGTGTCATACAGAGTATTTTCACTACCCCAAAAATCTTCTGTCTTTACCAATTTATCACTCTTGTTACCCTCTTGCTCCAAATTTCTGGCAACCACTAATATTTTAACTGTCTCCATAGTTTTGCCTTTTCTAGAACATTATATAGTTGGAGTCATACAGCCTTTTCAGGTTGGCTTCTTTCACTTGGTAATTTATATATAATGTTCTTCCATGTCTTTTCATGACTCAATAGCTCTTTCTTTTTATTTATTTTAAAAAAATTGATCATTTTTAGCTCATTCTTTCTAGCATTGAGGAATATTCCAATAATAGTATATATCACAATTTATTTATCTAGTCACCTACTGAAGGACATCTTGATTGCTTCCAAGTTCTGGCAATTATGAATACAGCTGTTGTAAACATCCATTTCTTGGCTTTTGTGTGGACATAAGTTTTCAACTCCTTTAGATCCTATGGCAAAAATATGGTCAACATTGAGTAAAACTGACAAACTGTCTTCTAAAGTGTATGTACCATACCATTATGCATTCCCACCAGCAGTGAATATGAGTTTCTGTTTTTGTCTTTTTAAGGCTTCACCCATAGCATACGGAAGTTCCCAGGCTAAGGGTCAAGTTGCAGCTGTAGCTGCTGGCCTATACCACAGCCACAGCAATGCAGGACCTGAGCTGTGTCTGTGACCTACACCACAGCTCATGGCAATGCCAGATCCTTAACTCACTGAGCGAGGCCAGGGATTGAACTTGCATCCTCATGGGTACTAGTCAGGTTTGTTACCACTGAGCATGATGGAAACTTCTGAATATGAGTTTCCCTTGCTCCACGTCCTTGCTAACATTTGGTGTTTTCAGTGTTGCAGATTTTCATCATTCTAATAGGTGCATAGTGGTATGTCATTGTTTTAACTTGCATTTCTCTGATGTCATATGATGTAGAGCATCTTTTCATATATTTATTTGCCATTTGTGTATATTCTTTGGTGAAGTGTCTGTTTGAGGTCTTTGGCTCATTTTTCAATCTGGTTGTCTTGTTGAATTTTTAGAGTTCTGTCTGTATTTTAGAGATTGTACTTTATCATATGTGGTCTTTGAAAATATTTTCCCCAGTCTATCACTTATCTTCTCATTCTTGAGGCATCTTACTTCATAGAACAGGAGTTTTTAATTTTAATGAAGTCCAGCTTATCAATTATTTCTTTAATGGTGTTATATCTAAAAAGTCGTTATTAAATCCAAAGTCATCTAGATGTTCTCCTGTGTTATCATCTAGGAGTTTTATACACTTAAGTCTGTTATCTATTTTGAGTTAATTTTTGTGAAAGGTTTAAGGTCTATATCTAGAGGCATTTTTTTGCATGTGTATGTATATCCAGTTATTCTACCATAATTTGTTGTTGAAAGACTTTTTTTTTTTTTTTTCCCTGTAATGCTGGCCTTTACTCCTATGTCACAGATCAGTTGACTCTATTAATGAGTCCATTTCTGGACTCTCTGCTCTGTTCCATTTATCTATACTTTTGCCAGTACTACACTGTCTTGGTTACTGTAGCTTTAGAGTAAGCCTTGAAGTCAAACAGTGTATAGTGTTAGTCGTCCAACTTTGCTGTACTCTTTCAATATGCATGGGCTATTCTGGGTCTTTTGCCTCTCCAAGAGCATTTTGTTGATAGCCACAAAATAACTTGCTGAGGTTTTGGTTGGGATTTATTGAATCAATAGATAAAACTGGTAGAAACTGACATCTGACAATATTGAATCTTCCTAACCATGAATACAGAATATCTCTACATTTGTATAGTTTTTATTTGATTCAATTCATCAGAGTTTTATAATTTTCCTCATACAGATCATGTGCATATTTTCTTGTATTTATACTTGAATTTTATTTTGGGGGTACTAATGTAAATGGTATTGTTTTAAATTTCAAATTTCACTTGTTTGTTGCTGATATTAAGGAAAACAATTGAGTTTTGTATATTTACCTTGTATCTTGCACCCATGCTAAAATTGCTTATTTGTTCCAAGATTTTTTTTTTTTTGGTCAATTCTTTAGGATTTTTTACATAGGTGATTATGTCATCTGTAAATAGCTTTATTTTTTCCTCCCTAATCAGTATAGTTTTTATTTTCTTGTTTTGTTACATTAGCTAGAACTTCCAGTAAAACTTTTCAATTTTTCCTATTGAAAAGGAGTGGTGAGGGAACATCCTTGCCTTGTACATGACCTTAGTGGGAAAGCTTTGAGTTTCTCACCATTTAAGTGTGACATCAGTTGTAGCTTTTTTAAAATATTCATTATCAAATTGAAATTTCCCTCTCTTCCTAGTCTATTGAATGTTTTTATCGTGAATGGTATTGGGTTTTGTCAAATGCTTTTTCTGAATCTATTGATATGATCATGTGATTTTTCTTTTTCGGACAGTTAACATGACGGATTACATTAATTGAGTTTCAGTGTTGAACCAGCCTTACATACCTGGGATAAATTCCACTTGGCCATGGTGTAAATTCTTTTTATATATTATTGGATTTGATTTGCTAGTATTTTTGAGGATTTTTTGCATCTATGAGAGATATTGGTCTATAGTTTTTTTTTTCTTTCTTGTAATACCTTTGTCTAGTTTTGGTATTAGGGTAATGCTGTCCTCATAGAATAGGCTAGGATGTATTCCCTCTACTTCTATCTTCTGAAAGAGATTGTAGAAAATTGGTATAATTTCTTCCTTAAATAATTGGTAGAATTGGTGAACACATGTGGGCCTGTTTTGGAAGTTTACTAATTATTGATTCAGTTTCTTTAATAAATATAGGCCTATTCAGATAGTCTGTTTCTGCTTGTGTGAATTTGTGTAGATTGTGTCTTTCAGTGAATTGGTCTGTCTCATCTTGGTTATCAAATTTGTGGACATACAGTTATTCATAGAATTCTTTTATTATTCTTTTCATGTCCATAGGATTTGGAATGATGTCTCCTATTTTATTTCTGATATTGCTTAATTATGTCTTCTTTCTTTTTTGCTTAATTAGCCTGTCTTATCAATTTTACTGATCTTTTCAAAGAAACAGCTTTTGGTTTCACTGATTTTTCTTTGTCGATTTCACGGCTTAGGTCACAGATATGGCTTAGATCTGGTGCTGCTGTGGCTGTGGTGTAGGCCAGTAGCTGAAGCTCCAATTCAACCCCTAGCTCAGGGACTTCCATATGCCACAGGTGTGACCCTAAAAAGGAAAAAAAAAAAAAAAGTAAGCATAAGAAAGGAAATACTAGGAATTAGAATTGAATAGCTAGGGGTGGAATTGGAGCTGCTAACCTATACCACAGCCACAGCGACACCAGATCTGAGCCTATCTGTGACCTAAGCCACAGCTTGCAGCAATGCTGGATCCTCAGCCTACTGAGTGAAGCCAGAGATCAAACCTTCATCCTTGTGGATACTAGTCAGATTCTTAACCCACCTGACTTACAATGGAAACTCCCTCTTCTGCTTACTTTGAATTTAATTTGCTCTTTTTATAGTTTCCTATGGTGAAAATTTAAATAATAATAATTATTATTATTCATCTTTTTGCCTTTTCTAGGGCCGATCCTGTGGCATATTGAGGTTCCCAGGCTAGGGGCTAATCGGAGCTGTAGCTGCCGACCTACGCCAGAGGCACAGCAACGCAGAATCGGAGCCATATCTGCGACCTACACCACAGCTCACATCAACGCCATATTGCTAACCCACTGAACAAGGCCAGGGATCGAACCTGCAACCTCATGGTTCCTAGTCAGATTCGTTAACCACTGAGCCATGATGGGAACTCCGAAATTTAAATTATTGATATTAGATCTTTCTGCTCCAGTATACACATTTCATGATATAAATTTTATTTTAAGCACAGTTTACTCTACTTCCTACAAATTTTGGTAAGTTGTGTTTTTATTTTCATTTAATTCAAAATAATAAAAAAACTTCTCCCAAGATTTCTTTTTTGACCCATGTGTTATTTAGAAGTGTGCTCTTTAATCTCCAAGTACTTAGGGATTTTCCAACTATCTTTCTGTTATTGATTTCTAGTTTAGTGCCATTGTGGTCTGAGAATAGACATTATATCATTTATATTTTTAAAAATATTTTAAGGTGTGTTTTCTGGCCCAGAATGTGATCTAGCTTCACGAATGTTCCATGCAAGATTGAGAAGGTACAATCTACTGTTGTTGAATGAAGTAGTCTATAGATGGCAATTACATCCAGGTGATGGATGGTGTTGTTGAGTTCAAATGTCTTTTACTGATTTTTGGCCTGGTGGATCTATCCATTTCTTTTTTTTTAAATTTATTTTTTATTGTTATTTCCCCCAACACACTTTTTTTTTCCACTGTACAGCATGGGGACCCAGTTATACATACACGTATACATAATTTTTTCTCCCATTGTCATGCTCCATTGTAAGTATCTAGACATAGTTCTCAGTGCTACACAGCAAGATCTCGTTGCTAATCCATTCCAAAGGCAATAGTTTGCATCTGTTAACCCCAAGCTTCCAATCCCCCCCACTCCCTCCGCTCCCCCCAGGCAACCACAAGTCTGTTCTCCAAGTCCATGATTCTCTTTTCTGTGGAAAGGTTCATTTGCGCCATATGATAGATACCAGATATGAGTGGTATCATATGGTATTTGTCTTTCTCTTTCTGACTTACTTCACTCAGTACCAAGAGTCTCTAGGTCCATCCATGTTGCTGCAAATGGCATCATTCCATTCTTTTTTATGGCTGAGTACTATTCCATTGTGTACATGTACCACATCTTCCTAATCCAGTCGTCTGTCGGTGGACAATTAGGTTGTTTCCATGTCTTGGCTACTGTGAATAGAGCTGCAATGAACATGCAGGTGCATGTGTCTTTTTCAAGGAAAGTTTTGTCTGGATATATGCCCAAGAGTGGGACTGCTGGGTCATATGGGAGTTCTATGTGTAGATTTCTGAGATACATCCATACTGCTCTCCATAGGGGCTGTACCAGCTTACATTCCCACCAACAGTGCAAGAGGGTTCCCTTTTCTCCACACCCCCTCCAGCACGTGTTATTTGTGGACTTATTGATGATGGCCATTCTGACTGGCGTGAGGTGGTATCTCATGGTAGTTTTGATTTGCATTTCTCTAATAATCAGCGATGTTGAGCAGCTTTTCATGTGCCTGTTGGCCATCTGTATATCTTCCTTGGAGAACGGTCTGTTCAGGTCTTTTGCCCATTTTTCCATTGGGTGGTTGGCTTTTTTGCTGTTGCGTTGTATAAGTTGCTTGTATATTCTAGAGATTAAGCCCTTGTCCGTTGCATCATTTGAAACTATTTTCTCCCACCCTGTAAGTTGTCTTTTTATTTTCTTTTTGGTTTCCTTTTGCTGTGTAAAAGCTTGTCAGTTTGATTAGGTCCCATTGGTTTATTTTTGCTTTTATTTCTGTTGCTTTGGGAGAATGACCTGAGAAAATATTCATAAGGTTGATATCAGAGAATGATTTGCCTATGTTCTCTTCCAGGAGATTGATGATGTGTCTTAGGTTTAAGTCTTTCAGCCATTTTGAGTTTATTTTTGTGCATGGTGTGAGGGTGTTAGCTGTCCAGGTTTCCCAGCAATGCTTGCTGAATAGACTTTCTTTTTCCCATTTTATGTTCTTGCCTCCCTTGTCAAAGATTAATTGACCATAGGTGTCAGGGTTTATTTCTGGGTTCTCTATTCTATTCCATTGGTCTGTCTGTCTGTTTTGATACCAGTACCACACTGTTTTGATGACTGTGGCTTTGTAATATTGCCTGAAGTCTGGGAGAGTTATGCCTCCTGCTTGGTTTTTGTTTCTCAGGATTGCTTTGGTGATTCTGGGTCTTTTGTGGTTCCATATAAATGTTTGGATTGTTTGTTCTAGTTCTGTGAAAACTGTCATGGGTAATTTGATAGGGATTGCATTGAATCTGTAGATTGCTTTGGGTAGTATGGCCATTTTTACAATTTTAATTTTTCCAGCCCACGTGCATGGAATATCTTTCCATTTCTTTACATCTTCTTTAATTTCCTTGATTAATGTTTTATATTTCTTGGTGTATAGGTACTTTGCCTCCTTGGTCAGGTGTATTCTCAGGTATTTGATTTTTTGGGGTGCAATTTTAAAAGATAATGTGTTTTTGTATTCCTTTTCTAAAGTTTCATTGTTAGTATACAGAAATGAGACTGATTTCTGAATGTTAATCTTATATCCTACTATTTTGCTGAATTTGTTGATCAGTGCATGTAGTTTTTGGGTTGAGTCCTTAGGGTTTTCTATATACAGTATCATGTCATCTGCATACAGTGACAGTTTTATCTCTTCTCTTCCTGTTTGGATGCCTTGTATTTCTTTTGTTTGTCTGATTGCTGTGGCTGGATCTATCCATTTCTGATAGAGGGATGTTGAAGTCTTCACCTATGGTAGTGGATTCCTCTATTTCTCTTTTCACTTCTATTTGCTTTTACCTTATATAGTTGGACATTTTGCTGTTAGGTACATACATGTTAAGAATTGCTATATATTCTTGGAGAGTTCAGTTTTTTTTTCTCCCTGCTTAGGCGAATGGCTAGAGTGGGCTGGAGTTGGGTATTTCCCTCTCCCCAGATCAGTTAGGCTGTAAGAATATCCCAGCAGTTTAGGCTCAGTCTAACTAGTTTCTCCTCAGGGCAGGTCTTGTTACAAAAAACAGCATGCTCTGGCGCATTTCAAAATGGTTCCTTTTCCTTTACCCTGCGAGAAGCCTAAGAGGACTTTTCTCTGTATTTACAGTGGGTGGGAATAAGGGCATAGTTCTAGAGATAAATCTCACAATAGTGGGAAGACTTCCCCATGTCTGGGTCTTCCTGCGATTTTTAACTCTTACACTTACTCACATGGAACCTCTAGCAATTTGTCAATTATAGTCCAGGTTTTCCTGTCCCAGCAGTTATTCCTGTTGTGGTTACCAGCCTGAGTCACTGCTCTGTAAGCCACGGCTCCCTGTATTTTTCCTGAATTTTCTGCCTCTCCAATCTTGGGGCAGCAATTTGACCTGTATTTTCTCCTCTCTTATGAATCTAAGAAGAGTTGTTGATTTTTCAGTCTTCCTTTTCTTTTCTTTTTTTTTTTTTTTTGTCTTTTTACCTTTTCTAGGGCTGATCCTGTGGCATATGGAGGTTTCCAGGCTAGGGGTCTAACTGGAGCTGCAGCCGCCGGACTATGCCAGAGCCACAGAAACAGATCCGAGCCACGTCTGCGACCTATACCACAGCTCACGGCAATGCCAGATCCTTAACCCACTGAGCAAGGCCAGGGATCAACCTCATGGTTCCTAGTCAGGTTTGTTAACCACTGCGCCATGACAGGAACTCCGATTTTTCAGTCTTTTGAGATTTTTTTACTTGTTGTTAGGATAGAGTAGCAATTTATATGTGGGACTGGGAACCAGACTTTCAACTTCTTTTTTTTTTTTTTTTTTTTGTATTTAACAAAATATCTTGAACATTTTTTATATGTTATTAAAATTTCACCTAGATGTATTGCAGCATTGCTTGTAACAGCGAAATTGTTCAAACAGTATAATTGTCCTTTAATAGGGCACTAAATAAGTGAAATATAATTAAAATCTATACAATTGCATTCTCTGTGACTGTTTAAAAACATGCTATAAAACTATATTTTGCTAATATAGAAAGAGATCCCAGATAAAATATTAAAGCCCTCCCCCCAAAAAGAGCCAAACAGTGGGTATAGTGTGTCCCACTATTTGAATAAAAGTAAAGAAGTGTACATATATATGTATGTGTGTGTACTTTAAAACAGTCTTGTCTTAGGTAAAGGTACTGGGGATTCTGTGGTGGGAGAAAGACATTTCACTGTCCTTTTGAAGAGTGTGAACATTGTTTTTTACCATGTGTATTTTGTACTTTTTCTCTAACATCTAATGGAATACCTATCTGCATATGTAAGTTTTAAGAGCTGCATATATTCTCGTGAATAGATATATTATAGTTTATTTAACCACTCTCAAAATGTTAGACATGTAGATTATTTCTAGTTTTTAACTACTAAAACTGTGCACTATTAAGGCTTTTCATACACATCGCTAAATTACCCTCAAGAGAGTTTGTACCATTTTACTTTACTGAGATTCTTACAGTGAATATGATTACTTACCTCTTTGAATTTCCGCAAAGATTTATCTGCATGTCTTTTATAGAATGTGGTTAGTTCTTGTCTCATAATTACTTAGATTCTTAGCATATCTTTGTGCTGCATTTTGTGTCTCTGTAATACACTATGAGATTCCTGAGATAGTGACTTTATCCTTTTGAGTGCCTGGCCTCTGTGAAATGTGCATCAAATAAACAGAGGTGCAGTGAAATGAGTTAGTTTCACACTGTTGGTGAGCATCTTTCTAAAATGATGATAGTGATGCTGGATGAGCATCTTGAGCTTGAAGCCCTCTCTATAGACCACTATATTCTTTGTGGGACATCATGAAATACCAATTTCTGTAATTTAATGATTTGACTTAGGGATAATTTTATCAGGAGAAAACACAACTACTCATATGTATGTAACATAAACTCACAACAAAGACCACATGTAACCAAGCTGTAGGACTAAGCAGAATTAATCACTGATTGCCACCTTTCATTCTCTTGGCCCTTAGTGGCAGACAATTGGCAGAAGTATGGAGATTTAAGAAACACTGATGAGCCTTGTCATGTGGGAAATTACCTTGATGCAATGTAGCCTCCAAATATACTATAGGTAAGTTATCCCATGGGTTATGGATAGTAAGATGTTTGAATCACTTAGTTTATTGAATCAATTAAAAACATACAGTGAGAAGTAGGGGGAAAGAGATGGAGTAGGTTTATGAACTTAGGATTGGGTACCAGTGAGGTAGAAGGACCACACTGAATGAGTGCTGGTCAGTTGGTCAGTCTCTGTCCCCCTCCCCCTCCTCCATCTTCTCCTCTCTCCTCTCCCTTCTCATTCCTCTCCCCCTTCTCCTGCACCCTCTCCTATCTCATCTGCCTTGCCTGCTGATGGTGTGGTTATAAGGAACAAACTTGAGGTTTGGAGCAAGAAGGTTCAATTGGAGAGATACAGCGACAGGTTTGTCTGGTCACAGTTGTAAGCTCACCAATGAATTTATTAGCAGATGTGGATTTTATCTGTCAGAGTATCTGTGGAGACAGCATGGGTGTAGCCAAAGGTGACCAATTTAAGACCTCATAAATACTGAGTGATTCATATACAACATGTATGTGTAATGTTCAGTGACAATTTTAATACCTCATTATATTTAATGTTTAGTGACAATTTTAGTGTTTACTCAGCATTTCTGTCCCTTTCTATGTTCAGCACAGGCATTATTTATGCCTAATGTCTCATAAGTTACTTATCTGTACTTAACACATCTTACAGGTTTCACCTATCCTATTTGATTTCTCATTTTTGAAACAGAATTGAATATTTTCAAATAAAACAACAAATGCACATTACTAGTTTAAAATTTAAAATTGATTTTAAAAACTATGTTGATTAACTTAGTTTTCACCATGAATCCACTTCAGCTCTTAAGTGTTCAAATACCTTCATCCAGCATTCCACCTGAGCCTGAAACAGTCATTAATAGGCTGTAGTTAATAACAAAACAGAGTGAGCCAAGTGAGGTATTTGATAATCCTGTAAAGTCATTCTGAACTTCACTCTCGTGGTACAGTAATTAATTTGTTGTAGTAGAATGGATAAGCAGTGAGGTCCTACTGCATAGCACAGGTAACTAAATCCAATCTCTTGGAATAGAGCATGATGGATGTATGAAAGGGAATGTATGTATATGTATTACTGAGTCACTTTGCTGTACAGCAGAAATTGGCACAACATTGTAAATAAAATATACTTTAATTTTAAAAAGTAAAAACAAGAAAAAAAAGATAGAACTGGTGTGCACATATTTTAGGACCTTCTCTGGAAATTATTTTCATTTTTTAAAAACAAGATTTCTTTCTTTTTTTTTTTTTTTTTCTCTGTCTTTTTGCCTTTCCTAGGGCTGCTCCCGCAGCATATGGAGGTTCCCAGGCTAGGGGTCCAAACGGAGCTGCAGCCACTGGCCTATGCGAGAGCCACAGCAACGCAGGATCCGAGCCGCGTCTGCAGCCTTCACCACAGCTCACAGCAACACCAGGTCCTCAACCCACTGAGCAAGGCCAGGGATCGAACCCACAACCTCATGGTTCCTAGTTGGATTCGTTAACCACTGCGCCACAACAGGAACTCCAAAAACAAGATTTCTTATATGAATCTGTTCTCTTATCATTCAACTCCTTTAAAATTGATCTGCAGAAAAAATTATTTTCATGTATTTTTAAACTCCATAAGACAGTTTATGACCAACAGGAATTTTTCTCCTGTGGTTAGATTCTGGTTAATTGAGATTTTGCTATTTAGCTGATGACTGTCATTTCCGAGAAGGTTGTACAAGAAGTTATGTGTTTAAGATACAGAGTTTCTGGTCATCAGTACAGGAAAGTCAGGATCTTAAAATTTCATAGAAAATTGAATTTCCCAAATCACAAAACCTCCCTCTTTAGCCATTGGTGTCAGTTTCTTCCTTGATTAGATTTTTAACACAAGCTGTTTGTGTGTGTGTGTTCTTTATTTTTTTTTTGCATTGATTTTTTAAAGTATAGTTGATTTACAGTGTTGTGCCAATTTCTGCTATATAGCAAAGTGACCCAGTTATGCGTATATATACATTCCTTTTCTTATACTATCTTCCGTCATGGTCTATCCCAAGAGATTGGATATAGTTTCCTGTGCTATACAGTAGGTCCTCATTGCTTATCCATTATAAATGTAATAGTTTGCATCTATGAACCCCAAACTCCCAGTCCATCCCACACCCTCCCCCTCCCCCATGGCCACCACAAATCTCTTCTCAATGTCTGTGAGTCTGTAACACAAGCTGTTTTAAAAAGCAAAGTAAAGAGACAAGAGTTTAGTCTCATCTAATATTCTTGTAAAAAGTCATAAAGTGTGGAGAAGCCAAAAGCATGATCAAGGGGCATAAACAGAAGGATTATTCTACTCACTGGAGAGTCTGCTTTCAGAATGCCCTTTGCTCATTTCACAACACAGGGAACTAGAAATGAAAGACCCAGCACACTTAGTGAAATAATTACTTAGGGCTGATAGAGTTACAGGAAGTAAAGGAACAGGGATTTGGCCAGCAGTGTGGTTTTTACATGAAACAAATGTGTGCTAATGTCATTGATGGCACTTTAAATAAGCTTCTCCATGACAGTTATCCAAACTTTTTCCCCTCATGGTTGGGGCTATAACAGCCAAAAGTTGAAGAACATTTATCTTGTACAGAAAGTCAAACATTATACTTTTTGCTTCTTACACATTATGTTATCAAGGATAGTCTTTCGTTAATGCTTAGTGGAATATTTTCTCAGGTCATTCTCCCAAAGCAACAGAAATAAAAGCAAAAATAAACCAATGGGACCTAATCAAACTGACAAGCTTTTACACAGCAAAAGGAAACCAAAAAGAAAATAAAAAGACAACTTACAGGGTGGGAGAAAATAGTTTCAAATGATGCAACGGACAAGGGCTTAATCTCTAGAATATACAAGCAACTTATACAACGCAACAGCAAAAAAGCCAACCACCCAATGGAAAAATGGGCAAAAGACCTGAACAGACCGTTCTCCAAGGAAGATATACAGATGGCCAACAGGCACATGAAAAGCTGCTCAACATCGCTGATTATTAGAGAAATGCAAATCAAAACTACCATGAGATACCACCTCACGCCAGTCAGAATGGCCATCATCAATAAGTCCACAAATAACACGTGCTGGAGGGGGTGTGGAGAAAAGGGAACCCTCTTGCACTGTTGGTGGGAATGTAAGCTGGTACAGCCCCTATGGAGAGCAGTATGGATGTATCTCAGAAATCTACACATAGAACTCCCATATGACCCAGCAGTCCCACTCTTGGGCATATATCCAGACAAAACTTTCCTTGAAAAAGACACATGCACCTGCATGTTCATTGCAGCTCTATTCACAGTAGCCAAGACATGGAAACAACCTAATTGTCCACCGACAGACGACTGGATTAGGAAGATGTGGTACATGTACACAATGGAATAGTACTCAGCCATAAAAAAGAATGGAATGATGCCATTTGCAGCAACATGGATGGACCTAGAGACTCTTGGTACTGAGTGAAGTCAGAAAGAGAAAGACAAATACCATATGATATCACTCATATCTGGTATCTATCATATGGCGCAAATGAACCTTTCCACAGAAAAGAGAATCATGGACTTGGAGAACAGACTTGTGGTTGCCTGGGGGGAGCGGAGGGAGTGGGGGGGATTGGAAGCTTGGGGTTAACAGATGCAAACTATTGCCTTTGGAATGGATTAGCAACGAGATCTTGCTGTGTAGCACTGGGAACTATGTCTAGTCATGGACATAGATAATCATGGAGCATGATAATGTGAGAAAATAGAATGTGTACATGTATGTGTACAGTAGAAAAAAAATTGTATTGGGGAAATAATTTAAAAAATAAAATAAAATTTAAAGAATCCTTAGTAGAAAGTCAGAATAATTTTCCATGACTTTTTTCAGACCAAAATATTCCTATTTATATTTTTTGACATGCTCAGGTAAGTGTGTTTAAGCAAGACAAATTCACTTACTTAGAAGAAGACTGCACGTTCAGCAATCAAAAAGAAGAATAAGATATCATGGATAAGAAAATCTCCTATCTGAGTAGAAGAATGTTAGTGTATTGGAACAGCAAGATACAGGAACTATGGCTTTCTGTAACATTTTCCTGACAAAGATTCCTGTACTGTAACTTAAAATGCACTTTTGAGGGGCTTTTCCATTTAGGGTGGATTTAACAGTCATAGTTATAATATAGGGTAGCAATTTCCAAGAAATTATTGAATAGCAAAGGATAAATGAATCCTGTTCCCTAGGCAACCACATGGAGGGGTATAACATCCCTCAAGCTCCTGAAATGAAGTTTAAAGTTGCTACTATTTTTGGTTTGGCTTCCTCTGAAAATGTTTTTTTATCCCTTGAAATTTTTTTTTTTTTATATAACGAAGTTTGAGCTCTTTCCAACTCTTCTCTCTGTAACATTAGTCTTGTGTGTAACAGCCTCTCCATCCTTTGATCTCAGCATGTATGACTATAAAAGGAATGGCCACCCTGGAAATAAGATCAAATTGGGGATGGAAACTAATATCATGAGAAGCGAAGGTAGAGCAGAGACATTTCCAGCCATTCAGCAGGCTTTCCTAATTTCAGGAAGAAAAAGTGCTCTGGAGTTTTCTGATCCACTCAATCTTTTGAAGATATTTTTAAAAGCTAATATGTTATATGACACTCAGCTTTTTTAGGGGAAAAACATTTTAATGCTGGGATGGGTGCATTTCTGATTTTTTCAGTAGGTTTTTTTGTGTGAATGCCCAGTGTCATCTTTTTGGGCACTTTATCTTCTGTGTGATTCTCCCATTATTGACAGTCTTTCTCATCTGTTACCCTTCTCGCAGCCGTTTTCCTCCTAGCTCTCTTGCCCTAATTCTATTTGTTTTTTTATTGATTTCTCTCCACCAGATCAAAAGTATATACACAGAGTGTGATCTTCTGAGCATTGACCCTGTAAGGATGGTGCGCTGAGAAATCCCAGCAGATGTACCTTGTGTGGGATGTGGTTTCTGACCAGAAAGTGAGGGATCTGGTTTCTGACACCATCTCTTCCATCTTGGGGCTGGTAGGGTCTAGAGACCCAGGGAGTCCAAGGGACTTCAGGAATGCCTTCAGAATATCTCTTTGATACATTCTTCTAGTTAGATTTATTTGAGTTAATTAGCTAATCTTTTAAAAAGGCGTTTCTCTGTGGAAGATTGAGTTTATTCTTGCCTGAGCATCAGCTACTTTCAGTCTTATAACTTATTTATTTCTCGAGTAGGTGTCTCATACTGCTTGGCTAAGGAAGTGGA
Source organism: Sus scrofa (assembly GCF_054392235.1). Taxonomy (NCBI): domain Eukaryota; kingdom Metazoa; phylum Chordata; class Mammalia; order Artiodactyla; family Suidae; genus Sus; species Sus scrofa. Next base: position 76,451,831 of record NC_139383.1, on the reverse strand, counting down.
GGTTGGCTGAGATGGAAAAGTAGGAAATTTTTGTGTATGGCTTGGTGTACCTTCTGTAATAAGGAGCTTTATCCAGCCAGAGGGCATCTGAGAGTGTATGCTGTGGTGTGAAGACAGGAGGTGAGAGAGGAAGGAAGAAGGAGGGTAGAAAGGAGAAATACTTAGGTGTAGATTTCCTTCTTTGCCATTTTGGCTGAGACTGTGAAAGTGCCCACCAGCAGGGCAGGCATAGGTTATTAATGCTTGTTATGTACTAAGCACTCTCAAATATTTCATATTCCATACTACAGATGAAGAGGAGAGCTTGGGTTTTTGCTGCTGCTGTTGACTCTTGCTGGATACTGTTGAACACATTTTAGGTATTTAGTAAACCCTTTCTGAGGGTCTCCTGTAAATCAGAAACTCAACTAGTGAAGGGGAGCAATGATGAGGGTCCTTGCCCTCAAAGGTATCATGGTCTCTAGCGAGACAAACATTTGTGCAAAAATTATCCAGAATGGAGTTCCCGTCGTGGCTCAGTGGTTAATGAATCCTACTAGGAACCATGAGGTTGTGGGTTTGATCCCTGGCCTTGCTCAGTGGGTTAGGGATCCAGCGTTGCCATGAGCTGTGGTGTAGGTTGCAGACATGGCTTGGATCCATGTTGCTGTGGCTCTGGTGTAGGCTGGTGGCTACAGTTCCGATTTGACCCCTAGCCTAGGAACCTCCATATGCTGCGGGAGCGGCCCAAGAAATGGCAAAAAAAAGGCCCCCCCCAAAAAAAATTATCCAGAATGTACTAAGTGCTAATGCAAGAGAGGCAGAAGAGGAGTAGAGCTCCTTTTTTATTGAGGGCTCAGGAAGATGGCACAGAAGCAATGGAAGTTGAATGGGAGGTCGTCAGATGTAGGAGGGAGGGGAAATAGTAAGTGCAAAGGTGGAGGCTTGAGAAAGAGAATCATGAATCGCAAAAAGATAAAAAATTCAGCATGACTAGCACAAAAGGTGATTTGTGGAGAGAGCAAGGACATGGGGCAAAAGAGGAGGCTGGGTCCAGGCTATGAGGGACCTGGTGAGCCCTGTAAAGGAGTTTGGGTTTCATTTTGTGGCTGCAGGAGCCAGTAGAGGCCCTGAAACAAGGGACTTAAGTAGATTTTATATTAGGTAGATAATTCTGGAAACATTATAGAAAGTGGACAGACAGTTCAAGGTGGTGCTCTCTGCAGAGTCATTAGAAATATTGGGCGAGCAAGCATTACAAAGATTGATAAGAGCCAGGGTTGGTGAAAGTGACATCAGTCAGCCATGGCATTTTAGTAATAGCTATCGCATCATTCAGTCTCTGCCAAAATTTGAAATTAGGGCAGGAATAAGGAACTTTTACTTTTGTTTCATACATTTTTCTCCTAGTTGCAGTTTTACAGTCCATGTTTTAATAAGACAAGTTTATTTTGGAAAAAAAAAAGTCAAATCCCATTGAAATAAAATTAAAGCTATAGCACAAAACATTTTAAAGCTCTATTTAATAATTAATTTTAAAAGAAATATGCATTACTAAAACATTTTAAAGTTGCTCTGGGGCTTGCTATGAACAAATTTGAACTGTGTTTTTGTATATGAAGAAAATAGGAATAAGTCACATTGCCCACAAAAAAGGAGAGCTGGTTTTGCACTATCAATAACTTGTTATTTCCTTCAGGGGTCTGGTTAATCTAAATTGTAGATAACTCAAAATAAATGTATAATATTTAACTATGAAGTGTACACTTATAACTGCTTTTGAATGTGGGTTTTGAAATTACCTTATAGATAACTGAGAATTGACTTTTAAAAAATGTATAGACTGTGGAGTTCCTGCTAGGGGACAGTTCTGGGACACAGGTTCAATCATTAGCCTCATTCAGTGGGCTAAGATTGCTGCTGCAGCATAGGTTGCAACTGCAGCTCAGATCTGATCCCTGGCCCAGAAACTCCATATGCTGTGTGGTGGCCAAAAAAAAAAAAAAAAAAAAAAAAAAGAAAGATTATGTAGACTTTTTTTACATAGACAATGAACTCTCTCTTTTAAAATCCTTCCCTATGAATTGTGTTATTTCAGGTTCAAATGTATGTCTAGTTGACAGTTTCCAGCACAGAGATCAAGAAGCACACAACTGATATAGTTCATCATGCTGTTTTTTGAAACAACAAATTAAAGATATGTCTTCTTAACTGAAGATGTTAAGGAGCTGTTTTCAGCATGAATTCATTAGTTAAACCTCCACTTACTAAGAAATTCAATAAAATTTGGCAACTCACTTCAGAAGAACAAAGATGGTGCTGCTCTTCCCCCCCCTCATGAGAAACAGGAGAATTAGAACACATTCATCTCCATTTAGACGTTTATGGAAAACACTAGTATGAAGATCCCTAGTAACTGAAAGAACTTAGACTTGCTAGGTATAGTGTCTTATAAGAGATTTGGCTTTCCAGAAAGTTCACATGTTGTTATTATTCAGGAAAGTAGCCAGTAGTCTGTTATTCTACTTAACATGATTCGCAGCTACCCTTGGTGCCTGAAATATGTCTGCCTGAAACCACCCAGCCCCTGAAAGATAAAGCATCCATTTTAGGGACAGTGTTCACTATGACAGGTTAACAACAGACTGGCCACCAAGCTCTGTGAGTGGTGTATGCACATCAGGGAAGTGGCAGCCTTCTTTCTGTTTCAGCTGAAAAAATGCCATCTGGAAAACTCCTCCAGCTCCAGTAAAATGGCATTGCCTCATGGCTGAAACCTCCCAGGCATCAGTAATTCTTTTAAAGAAGGAAGTTGAGTAAGATGATAGAGAATCCTGGGAACCTCAATCCTGGGAACCTCAATTTAAACATTGTAAAAACAGACACTACTGAAATCAAGCAAGGTGTTGAAATCCTTGGTTGACAACCCATAAAACTTTCCTGATTACCTTCATTTTTCCTGTCCCGAGCCAACACAAGGCTTAAAAAAAAAAAAAAAAAAAAAAAAGAAAAGAAAAAAAAACAAGGCAAAAACTATGATATGTATTTATCTCTTTGATACAATTAGAAGTGTCAAGGTAGATCATCTGCCCAGTGTCCCACATGTCAATTCAGAGCAAACAGAGTGGTAAAGGCATCTTTTCACTTCAACTGTTGGGCAGCTATTGTACTGTTCTTCCTCCTGTGGATCTGAGGAATAAGAAAGGTTTAGGGCAGGTGAAGAGGAGAAATCTCAACCAGAAGTCTTCTACTAGGTACATGGCAGTTGGAGGATTAAGCTTGAGTCTCCTCTTCCTCCTCCACATCCTTTTCCTTTGCTCCTCCTTATCAAACAAATGAGACTCTTATACACTTTGATCTTAATAAATGTTTAAATGACTCCTTCACTTCTCCACGTGAGCTGTGTCCCTTCCTTTCTTTTGAATTTGCTATCTTTCCTGCTTATGCAATTCAGAGATTGTCTGGTGTGTTAAATTAGTAGATGTTGTAAGACATAAAAAAAATACAAATTTCTCACTAAATTCATATCAGCATGAAAATGCAAAGAAAATTCACATAGCTCTGTGGAGAGTAAATTGAGTTGGGTGCATCTTCACTACTATAGAGCAGAAAGACCCAGGACAGCCTACTGAATTATGCCTAAAAGAAGCTTGAGCTGTTTGCAGATATCTCTAGAATGTTCCAGTCAAGCTGTTGAAATGATCTTTGCCTTAAAAAAGGACACCACACATGAATATTAAGCAGATGGCCTTTTAAAGTGAAAAAAAAAAATAAGAAAAAAACCTCCCATTAGAAGCAGATTTCAGAAGTACTGTTTGATCTTGGTTATTTATTTATTTATTTTTACCTCAGTTATTTTCTAAGGTAGATAAAATACTGCAAGAAATATAACCAAAATGTTTCCACTTGGGACTAGGGTTTTGGACAATTTTTTCTTCTTTATAGCTTTTTGTGCCTTCCCAGTTTTTAGCAATTTCATATCTTATTTTTATAAACAGAAACAAACAAACAGCATCCCAAAGTATTGTCCTCTAGGGAATGGAGAGGCCTGAAGTGGATGAAATGTCATATATTTATTTCTTGGTATGTTAGAGCTCAAATAATCATTTTTTGACAATGTAACCCATGACATGGCATTGATTGGACCTGAACCTGAAATTAGGAATTAAAGGGAATACATAATCCGTTTTTCGTGTGGAGGGGATGAATTAATGGGAGGAAAGCCCTCTTTAGCAGAACAGGAGCTTTGTGGTAGTTGTCCCAGCCTCTTCAGATGCAAATGGTGGTTTTCTTCTTATTTTGTATTTATGTTAATTTGTATGGAACTTTAGAAAACACGATGTGTTGAAAGATGTCCCAGCCCCAAGTTAGGTCTTTTGGTTGTGCCAAAGCTATGAAATGAATATAATGAAAATATTACTATTCTAGAAAAAGCACCTGGAACAAAGGAGAGAGGGCACTAGCTAGTTCCAATGATAAAATAAGCTACAACTGCTAAAATGAATGTGCCTTGTCTGAAGGAAAGCCTAATTGCTGCCTTTTACCCCCAAGAATGGCAGCAAGGGGGCCATGCACATGCTCTAAGCTCAGCAAAGATGAATTAGATTAATAAATACTCCGTATTTGTTTTCCTCCTGTCTGTCAGTTTTGCAAAGGGAACTGTAAATCCAGACATTCTCAACAATGTCATGTTTTTTGCTTGGTTTCTTTAATATTGTGATGGTATAAGAACATAGTGTTAAGAATACATTTTTTTTATGATGGCTTTTTTAAAAAAAGTTATTTTAGTATGGCCGATTTGCAATTCTGTGTTAGTTTCAATGTGTAGCAGAGTGATTCAGTTACACATATACATATACCCATACTTTTTCAGATTCTTTTCCCATATAGCTTATTACAGAATATTGAGTAGATTTCCCTGTGCTATACAGTAGGTCCTTGTTAAGTATCTGTTTTATGTGTAGCAGTATATATATGTTAATCCAAACTTCTAATTTATCCCTCACCGCCCCCCCTTCTCCTTTGGTAACTATAACTTTGTTTTCGAAGTCTGTGGATTTGGTTTTGGCTTCATCTTTTACAAGTTGTGTGACCTATCTAGTCCTCAGTTTTCCCCATCTGTAACATGAAGATAATGAAACACTTATTTCATTTGTTTGTTGGGGAATAAATTGGGAGCATTGCATGAAAAGTGCCTAGTGTGCTACTTGACTGGACATATAGCAAGTGCTTAATTAAAGTTGGTTATTACTTTTTTAAAAAGATTACCAGTAGCTGTAAAAGAAAAAGATGTGTTCTGATGAATGGCACAGCTAAAGCAATATTAGGGGAGGGACTTTTAAATAATATCCAGTGAGAACCAATGAAAGGTTATTTCTATATCATTGTTGTAATAATTTCCCTAAGATGAGGGATGTATCTATTCCCTAGAGGATTTCTTTGAGTATTTTATGGGTAATTTGTATATGTGATAGTCAGTACTGATCTTTCTGTGTCTAAAGTTTTTTTTCTCCCCTCACTGTGTGTATTTGCTACATAAATTTAACAGGAGAATCAAAACCAATACTGACTAATATTTTTCTTATAAGTTTTTTAAAAAAACACCTTTCATTTTCCCCCTTATTTTCTAGCATATATCCATACATCTGTTTATGGTTTATTATTATTATTTTTTAATTTTTTTTATTGTTATTTCCCCCAACACACTTTTTTTCCCACAGTACAGCATGAGGACCCAGTTACACATACATGTATACATAATTTTTTCTCCCATTGTCGTGCTGCATTGTAAGTTTCTAGACATAGTTCTCAGTGCTACACAGCAGAATCTTATTGTTAATCCATTCCAAGAGCAATAGTTTGCATCCATTAGCAGCTCTATTCACAATAGCCAAGACATGGAAATAACGCAGATGTCCATTAACAGACGACTGGATTAGGAAGATGTGGTAAATATACACAATGGGCTAGTTCTCAGCCATAAAAAAGGAATGAAATAATGCCATTTGCAGCAACATGGATGGAACTAGAGACTCTCATACTGAGTGAAATAAGTCAGACAGTTAATAAAGACAAATACCATGTGATAGCACTCATATCTGGTATCTAATATATCTAATATATAGCACAAATGAACCTTTCCACAGAAAAGTTTGTTATTATTTAATCTTTTTCTTGGGTTGGGACTTGTATATGTGTCTGGATTATAAGCAGAAGTGATTTTACCTAATTCCGTGTTTGTAGGTTCGTACTCTTTTTCTAAAAGAGGGTCCTCAAATTAAATAAGCTTCAAGTTTCACACAACCAGTTTCTGCCCAAGTTTTAAGTTACTTGTGTTTTGCAGGTGAAAGACTTGACACATTCAACTTAAAACTGCCTATAGTAAAAGTTATTATGGGCACATTATGAAACTAAAGATATCTTTATTTCCTTGTTCCACATGAAGGCTGACTGAATTTTTCTTTGCTTCTTCAAGAAAAAGCATCTGTACTTTCAGTTAAAATATACAAATGTGTAGAATTCAATGGATGGTCAAACTAACAAGTCATATCTGGCTTCTTAAGTATATACTAGAATTTTAAATGCATAGAATAGTAAAAAAAGAGTACTAATTTCATTAATGTGATGCCTCAAACCAAAATTTTCAGGCTAAAAAAAAAATGAATGGATAAGCAATGAGGTTCTACTGTATAGTATAGGGAGCTATATCCAATCTCTTGGGAGACTTTAACTTCTGACAGTCATAGGTTGCTGGTCTGTTTCACTAACAGTAACTGCTTCTTCACAGAAGGCTTCAACTCTAAATAATTTTTTCAACAGGGACACCACTCTTTAATAGCTAAGGATACTGTAATATGTTGAACATATTTAAAATAAAGTTGATTTACATGTGAAAAAAGTTATAGTGGCTTAAATAGTAGGAAAATTTTCTTCCTCTCACATAGGAGAAGTCTAGAGGTAAGTAGTACAAGTCTTATATAGTGACTCCATAGTCATCAAGGATCCAAGCTTCATCCAGCTTTTCTTTCTAGGGTGTCATCCTTCTCCTCATGGAGCTGCTGCAGCTCCAGCTATCACATCCTCACTCCAAATAAAGGGATGGAGTAAGCACAAAGTATAGCCTTTTCCTTTAAGGATACTTAGTGGAAATCCCACATGATACTTTTATCTTATTGGTCAGATTTTAGTCACATGGCTACACAACCATAAGAGAGACTAGGAAATATAGTATTTTATCTGAGCAGCAATGTGATCAGCTAGAAATCAGTGTTTTGTTATTGAGAAAGAAGAAGGAATGGACATGTGGGCAAGTGATATCTCTGCCATGCTACATTTGCCTTTTAAACTAAACAATAGGGTATGTTGCTATCTTTCTCTACTAAGAGAAAAAAGCATTTTATAGGATTTGAATTAGTATTAATGTTCTTAGTGGTGAGCTGGTATTGATCAGAAGTAAATTTAGAAAATGCCAGATTGTGCTTTTCTGTGCACTTCTGGTGTAAAGTGATTCTTGGCAGAGAGGGATATTGAAAGAAGAAAGGACTCATGCTTCTTTCTCAAATATTACAGACTGCTATAATATTTGAGAAAGAAGCACGAGTCCTTAAATCTCCAGAAAAATGAAGCTTAGAGTTGCAGACTTACCTCAAAGTTGTATTAATGTGTGATGAATATTAATGTGTGTGTGTATGTGTATCTAAGACTCAGAGCAGAGGAGTGATGTTTGAGATGTAAAATATCTGCCACTGAGTAATTAATTTGTGATATTGGGCCAATCATTTAGCCTACTAGGCCTCAGTTTTCCTTGTCTAGGAAATGAGGAAGTTGGATCAGATGTTTCACATATTTCAATTTCAACTGGCTCTCATTTTCCATAACCTGGATCTTGGGAGGTCCCTTTAACCAACTTTCATTTATGCATGCATACATGCATCCATCCGTCTGTCTATTCATTTGTTTATCCATCCATCTTTCAACTATTTTTATATTGCTAGCAGTGGGCTAGAAGCTGGAGATTAAAAAATAAATTAATTAATGGCTTCATGTAGTTTATAGTTCAGTCTAGGGCACAGGATTATACCTCTTTTGCCTATTGTTAAATGGGAATGCATTTGAAGAAACTGTTTCCAATTTCATCTGACAATATGTAGAGATGGTTCTTGACTATTAGGTTTGAAATACCTCTATATATTTCCTGCACCAAATTTTAACTCTTTCCCTGAGTCGTCTCCCCCAAGCATGGCTGCTGTGGTGCATTTGTTTTTTTACACTTTTTATTTTTTTTATTTTCCCACTGTACAGCAAGGGGATCAAGAAGGCACATTTTTATATTAGCCCCAACAAGATAATCTTAAGTGGAGGTAGGGTGGGGTAGGCAAAGGGGTTATGGACCTCACTGAGAATGGTGAAAATAGTAACAGCTAACAGCCAACAGAGCACATGCTCTGCTAAGTGCTGTGCATGGTGCCCATGTACCTTTCTCCTTTAACTTCAGGAAAGCCCTATAGTAGGAGTCATTTGAATACACATCTTAAGAAGCTCATCCAGTGTCATCAGCCAGGTCCAGTGATTCTCAAAGTGTGGTCCAGTGGTTTGTAAAGCATCATCCTCAGACCAGTAGCATCACCATCAGCTGAGCTATTGGTAAGAATGCAAACACCCAGGCTCCACTCCAGATCCACTGAATCAGAAGCTATGTGTTCACAAGCAAGCCACTGATTTTTGATGCATGTGCTACTCTGAGCAGCACTGTTCAGTAGAAATTTTTGTGTTGATGGAAATTAAAGCAATGCCTGGTACTGTCCTTGGTCCTGCCTGACTCTGCCCTGGGACAGATCCCTTACCACCACCTCAGTCCTGCCTAAATAAATTACCATACTTTGTTGCTTACTTTTGCATGTCGCCAGTGGCCCTGTTGACTTCTTCACTTGTCACCAGCTCATCCATTTCCTGTCTCTGACCTAGGTTTCTGGGACTACCTGTTATATTCTCTTACCCAGCCGAGAAAATTTTTGCCCAGCAACTTCAGGTTAGCTCCATTGGAGCAGGCTAGAGATCTGGCAAAAAAGTCTTTGTAAACGTTTCCCTTAATTCCTTTAAAATTTATTTACAGAGTTTTGCTCCCTGCAGAGGTCACTTCTGTGAGCTGATTACTATGTAAATTATTTTCTTTCATTATTAGTTCAGAATTGGTCTTACATTAGCTTAAACTGACCCTTCATACTTCTCATAATATGCATATTATGAGAAATGTAACATATTATAATACTTGGGCCTGATTTAGTGTCTTTAAAGTCTTAGACTCTTAAAGAAACTTTTAGTCCTTTTGTTCATTTAAGATAGATTAATTATTCCTACTTTTCTACAAAAACAAGATCCCTTTCTAATGTGTTCAGCTTTTAATTTTGTAGGTACAGATATATCTTGCTTTAAGTAGACAATATATAAAAGCCTGGATTTACTTTATTTTAATCATTAAATAACAACTTTTCATAATTAAACTAAAAGCTAGGAAAAAGTTATATTGATAAAATTATTTTACAATTATGAGTGAATATTGAGCACACACAGAGAATACGGAGAATGAATATAGCTTGATTTGTTGGAGTGGTAAGTAATTGATGATCATTTAATTTTTAAAAATATTTATAAATAACTAGATGAGTGGTCAAATAAATAATAATTTTCAAAATATGAGCCTAATTCAATTTCCACAGTCTTGTTCTATGTTAGGAAGAGGAAGTGCCCTTGTTCTATGTTAGTTGATTGATAAGCTGGATGGTTAAAATTGACATTTTACTGGTGTTATTTACATAGTTTTGGCTCTTAGCCAGGGATTTTGATTAATATAATGATTCATTAGCTTTATAAGGGATGGTAATAGCCAGTTTGAAGCTTTAATACATATTTTCTGGGTGGAAAAAAATCTATATCCTTTTAAAGAATTAATGTAGAATAATAGATAAAGTATTTTTATGAAAATGTTTTATTTTTTATTTTTTTTTGTCTTTTTTAGGGTCACACCTGCAGTATATGGAGGTTCCCAGGCTAGGGGTCCAATCTGAGCTGTAGCTGCTAGCCTATGTCACAGCCACAGAAAGGCAGGATCCAAGCCGCATCTGCAACCTACACCACAGCTCTCAGCAAGGCCCGATCCTTAACCCACTGAGCAAGGCCAGGGCTCGAACCTGCGTCCTCATGGATATTAGGTTTGTTAACCGCTGAGCCATGAGGAGAACTCCTGAAACTTTTTAAATAAAAAGTTACATAAAGACAGTTTAGTATGTACTTAGTTAAAATAGGTTTGCCTTATTTTCTCCTTCTTTAAAGGGTGTGCGGGTTTTTGTCTAATCTAGTGAATCATTTAAACATAAAGGTGGAGGTCTGCTCCAGAGTGTTATGAGGTCTCGGGTAAGAACACATGGGAGTGTTGACTGGGCTGATGTTAGCAGAGGAGCCTCTTGTGGTGCCTCTGCATGGGCTCCCAGCCTTAGTGCAAGAGTAGGGGCAGGAAGGGACTCCTGGTTGGTAAAATTATCAAAGGTGTAAACTGTGCCTGTGTTTTGAACCTACTATTCCATTTCTGCGAGTGTTCTTATTCTAAGGAAAGAATCAAACACACAAATATTTAGCTGCAAGTTTGTTGAACACATTAGTTTGTAACATTATCCAATTGGAAAGAACCTAAATGACTATCAAAAAGGGAATTCGGTTAAGTACATTAAATGGATATAAAAGTCATTTCAAAAACTGAGGTATAGATGGAGGCTTACAAAATTTTTTTTCAAGTAGGAAACCTCTTTTTCAAGCAAAGCTCTGCAAGAGATTGCAAGCATGTAAAAGAGAGAAAAGGTGGAGTTCCCATCGTGGCTCAGTGGTTAACAAATCTGACTAGCATCCATGAGGACGCAGGTTTGATTCCTGGCCTCACTCAGTGAGTTAAGGATCTGGCGTTGCTGTGAGCTGTGGTGTGGGTTGAAGATGCAGTTGAGATCCCACATTGCTGTGGCTGTGGTGTAGGCCAGCAGCTGGAGCTCTGACTTGATCCCTAGCCTGGGAACCTCCATATGTCGTGGGTGCAACCCTAAAAAAAAGAGAAGAAAGAGAGAGAGAGAAAAGGGGAACTGCAGGGGCCTCACTCATCTCCATGCCATTCTTATGAAAGCTCTCAGGAACCCTCTTAGGACATTTTAGATGAGAATTTGGAGGGGAGGAGACAAGATGGTGGAAGAGTAGGGGGATACACTCGCCCTCTCCCACAAACACAGCAAAAAAAACACATCTACAGGATAAATGACTCGCACAGAACAGCAACCAATCGCTGGCAGAAGAACCTAAACTCCAATAACGGCAAGAAGTTCATGACATTACTAGGTAAAACAAGAGAAAAGAGGAGAGTGAGAGAAGGTGAATCCGAGCTGGACGGGCGCTCCCGAAAAAGAACTGCTGAGGAGAAAGGGATCCTGCACCCTGGAAAGTCACCTACTCAGGGGAAAGATCAAACGAACCAGAGGAATCTCCAGATGCAGAGAAGAGTGTAGCAGTAAGTTGGAGTTCTGAAAAGCAGATCGAGAACTGAACGGACCATCTGAACTACGGGTACAGTCACCAAAAATTGAGATGCCTAGGTGGGGGCTGGGCACCGAGACCTCGGCTCTGGAGGTTAGTCCCCGGGAAAGGGCTGGGGGGGGCGGGGTGGAGCAGAGACTGCTTGGAAGGTCTAGAAACTGGTTTGTCAAATCTGACGGGGCAGAGACTGCCTGGGAGACTAGAAAACAAAGTTGTCGCAGAGGAAGGGAGCAATACTCTAGGGGCGGGGAAGTGGAAAACCACATCAGAGGGAACCTGGGAGAAGAGCCTGGTATGCGCCCGTGCTGGGGAGTGGAGAGAAGAAGGGGTGGGTCCCCATAGAATACTCCCCATGCCACAGCAAGCTTACCGGCCTGCTAGCTAGCCGAAAGCTGTGCTTCCCAGTGCATCTCCTCCCCCCACCTCCGCCACCCCCTACGCACTCGACAGACCTGGGGCTGCCTGCCCTCTGGGAGGGCTGGCCTCAACAATTGCCTGAAGCCTACCACCACAGGGGCTGTCCCTGCACAGGCCTGCTTGCCCTTTGGAGGGGCTACACTTCCGCAGAGCAGCACCAAACACCACCAGCCCCCAAGAAAAGGCCTGCAGCCCAGAAAAGCTAGAACAAGCTTAGCCAGGCTGTGAAAAGATCTGCCTAATTCTCAGACAGTCTTTTCGAGTCAGCCTGCCCTGGGGAAGAGCCTCTTGGGTTGGCAGTGGCCCAGCTAGCCGCCCAAGCTCTCAGGGGGGTGCTGAGCTCTGCATAGGACTGCCAACTCCAGGCAGGACCCCCTGCAGCCCAGAAAAGCTACAGCAAGTCTGGCCGGGCTGTGAAAAGATCTGCCTAATTCTCAGTCTTTCCAAGTGAGACTGCCCTGGGAGGAGCCTCCTGACTTTGCAGCGGCCCAGCTAGCCACCCAAGCCCTCAGGGGGTGCCGAACTCTCTCAGATCAGCTGTATAGGACTGCCAGCTCCAGGCAGGACCCCCTGCAGCCCAGAAAAGCTACAACAAACCTGGCTGGGCTGTTAAAAGATCTGCCTAATTCTCAGACAGTCTTTCTGAGTCGGTCTGCCCTGGGGAAGAGCCTCTTGAGTTTTCAGTGGCCCAGCTAGCTTCTCCAGCCCTCGGGGGGAGCCGCACTCTTGCAGAACAGCTGCAAAGGATTGCCAGCTCTCTGCAGGACCCCCTGCAGCCCAGAAAAGCTACAACTAGTTTGGCCAGACTGTGAAAAGATCTGCCTACATTCTCAGGCCGTCCTTCTGAGTTGGGCTGCCCTAGGGAAGAGCCTCTTAGGTTCTCAGTGACCAAGATAGCTTCTACAGCCCTCAGGGGGTGCTGCACCCCTGAGAAACAGCTGCCCAACACCGCCAACCCCCTGCAAGAACCCCACAGCCTAAAAACACCAGAGCAAGCTCTGCCTGACCGAGTGAAATCTGCTACCATCGTGGTGTGGACCTCCCAGTCCTGTCTTCCCTCAGGAAGTCCTCCTTTGCTTCAAAGAGACCCTGTTAGCCCCATCAACACTCCAAAAAAGCCACCCTGCCTCAAAAAAGACTGACCAACAACTCCAACCCTCAGGAAACATTCCACGGCAGTGACAAGGCAAACACTGCCTGGTCACAGAGAGGACAACTCCCTCAGGAAAAAGAAAACAACAAGATGAAGAAGCTGAGAAACCACCCCCAGTCAAACCAACAGGAGAACTCACCTAAAACAGTCAACAATGAAACAGATCTCTGCAGTCAGACAGACCTGGATTTCAAAAGAGAAATAGTGAAAATACTGAAGGAATTAAGAGAAGATATGAACAGTAATGCATATACCCTCAGAAGGGAACTAGAAAATATAAGGAGGAGCCAAGAAAAACTACAACATTCATTTGCAGAGATACAAACTGAACTAAGGGCAGTAAAAACCAGAATGAATAATGCAGAAGAACGAATCAGTGATATGGAAGATAGAATAATGGAAATCACCCAATCAGGTCAGCAGACAGAAAACCAAATCAAAAAACAGTAAAGCAATATAAGGGACCTATGGGATAATATAAAGCGGGCCAATCTACGCATAATAGGAATTCCAGAAGGAGTAGAAAAAGATAAGGGAATGGAAAATATACTTGAAGAAATTATCGCTGGAAACTTCCCAAATCTAAAGGATACTGAGTTCAAGATACAGGAAGCACAGAGGGCCCCAAACAAATTGAACCCAAATAGACCCACACCAAGACACATCATAATAAAAATGGCAAAAGTTAGTGATAAAGAGAGGATCCTAAAGGCAGCAAGAGAAAAGCAGAATGTTACCTACAAGGGAACCCCCAAGGTTATCAGCTGATTTCTCTACAGAAATGCTACAGACCAGGAGGGAATGGCAAGAGATATTTAAAGTGCTCAAAGGAAAAAATATGCAACCTAGAATACTCTATCCAGCAAGAATATCATTTAAAGTAGAAGGGGAAATAAAATTTTTTTCCAACAAACAAAAACTAAAAGAATACAGCAACTCAAAACCCAGGCTAAAAGAAATACTGAAAGGGTTTCTCTAATCCAAAAAGAAAGGAAGGAAAGGGAAGAAAAAAGAAAAAAAAAAAAGAAGAGGAGAAAGAACTAGGACTGAGGAAACTGCAGTCAGAGAGCAGTCACTCAAATAAGCCAGCATACAGATTTAATCATGAACATGCTTCAAACAAAATAAAATTAAAAAGAAAAAAATAAAAAAGAGTCATCAAAATCATAAAATGTGGGCAAGGGATGTTAGGAAATAAATAACCCTTTTTGTTTGTTTATTTGTATGTTTCTCTTCTTAATTTTAATATAGTAATGAAGTGTCTGAATCTACAGGACCATCAGGCTAAAACACACAATTATAGGAAGGGGTTAGTATACTTAAAAAACAGGGCAACCACAAGCCAAAACCAAATATTGCATTTGCAAAAAATGAAAAAAAAAAACACTCAAGCAGATAATAACAGGAGACCATCCAAACCAAAAAAAAAAAAAAAAAAAAAAAAAAAAAGAAAGGAAGAATGGAGAACCATAGAATCAACTGGAACAGGAGGTTCAAAATGGCAATAAATAATCATCTATCAAATATCATCTTAAATGTCAATGGACTGAATGCCCCAATCAAAAGACACAGGGTGGCTGAGTGGATAAAAAGGCAAAAACCTTCAATATGCTGCCTATAAGAAACTCACCTTAGGACAAAGGATACATATAGATTGAAAGTGAAAGGGTGGGGAAAAATATTTCACGCCAATAGACATGACAGAAAAGCAGGAGTCACAACACTCATATCAGACAAAATAGACTTTAAAACAAAAGCCATAAAGAAAGACAAAGAAGGACACTACTTAATGAATAAGGGATCCATCCAAGGAGAGGATGTTACTATGGTCAACATATATGCCCCAAATATAGGAGCACCCACATACATACAACAAATATTAACAGACATAAAGGGAGATATTGATGAGAATACAATCATAGTAGGAGACCTTAATACCCCCCTCACATCAATGGACAGATCCTCTAGACAGAAAACCAATAAAGCAACAGAGATCCTAAAGGAAACAATAGAAAAGTTAGACTTAATTGATATCTTCAGGACACTACATCCAAAAAAAGCAGAAGACACATTCTTCTCAAATGCTCATGGAACATTCTCAAGAATCGACCACATATTGGGACACAAAGCTAACCTCAATAAATTTAGGAGCATAGAAATTATCTCAAGTATCTTCTCTGACTACAATGCCATGAAATTAGAAATCAACCATGGGAAAAGGAAAGAGAAAAAACCTACTACATGGAGACTCAACAACATGCTACTAAAAAACCAATGGGTCAATGAGGAAATCAAGAAGGAAATTAAAAACAACCTTGAAACAAATGCTAATGAAGACACAACCTCTCAAAATCTATGGGATGCTGCGAAAGCAGTGCTCAGAGGGAAATTTATAGCAATCTAGGCCTTTCTCAAAAAAGAAGAAAGATCCCAAATTGACAACTTAACCCTCCACCTAAATGAATTAGAAAAAGAAGAACAAAAAAGTCCTAAAGTCAGCAGAAGGAAGGAAATTATAAAGATCAAAGAAGAAATCAATAAAATAGAGACTCAAAAAACAATAGACAAAATTAATAAAACCAAGAGCTGGTTCTTTGAAAAGGTGAACAAAATTGACAAACCCCTGGCCAGACTCACTAAAAAGAGGAGAGAAAGAACCCAAATAACCAAAATTATAAATGAAAAAGGAGAAATCACAACGGATACAGCAGAAATACAAAAAACCATAAGAGAATACTATGAACAACTATACGGCAACAAGTTTGACAATCTGGAAAAAATGGACAATTTTCTAGAATCCTACAGCCAGCCAAAACTGAATCAAGTAGAAACAGACCAACTGAACAGACCGATCACTAGAAATGAATTTGATGATGTCATAAAAACACTCCCTACAAATAAAAGTCCAGGGCCAGATGGCTTCACAGGTGAATTCTATCAAACATATAAAGAGGAATTGGTGCCCATCCTCCTTAAACTCTTTCAAAAGGTTGAAGAAGAAGGAATACTCCCAAAGACATTCTATGAGGCCACCATCACCCTCATTCCAAAACCAGGCAGAGATACCACCAAAAAAAAAAAAAAACTATTGGCCAATATCATTGATGAATATAGATGCAAAAATTCTCAACAAAATCTTAGCCAACCGAATCCAACAACATATCAAAAAAAATTATACACCATGACCAGGTTGGGTTCATCCCAGGTTCACAAGGATGGTTCAACATACGCAAATCAATCAGCATCATACACCACATTAACAAAAGAAAAGTCAAAATCATATGATCATCTCAATATACGCAGAAAAAGCATTTGACAAAGTCCAACATCCATTCATGATCAAGACCCTCGCCAAAGTGGGTATAGAGGGAACATTCCTGAACATAATCAAAGCCATTTATGATAAACCCACAGCAAATATAATCCTCAATGGGGAAAAACAAAGCCTTCTCAAATCTGGAACAAGACAGGGATGCCCACTCTCACCACTGCTCTTCAACATAGTTTTGGAAGTCCTAGCCACAGCAATTAGACAAACAAAAGAAATAAAAGGCATCCATATAGGAAGAGAAGTGATAAAACTGTCACTGTATGCAGATGACATGATACTATACATAGAAAACCCTAAGGATTCAACCCCAAAACTACTTGAACTGATTAATAAATTCAGCAAAGTAGCAGGATATAAGGTTAACATTCAGAAGTCAGTTGCATTTCTGTATACCAGCAATGAAATATTAGAAAAGGAATACAAAAATACGATACCTTTTAAAATTGCACCGCACAAAATCAAATACCTGGGAATACACCTGACCAAGGAGGTAAAGGACTTATATGCCGAGAACTATAAAACTATAATCAAAGAAATCAAAGAAGATGTAAAGAAATGGAAAGATATTCCATGTTCCTGGATTGGGAAAATCAATATTGTAAAAATGGCCATACTACCCAAAGCAATCTACAAATTCAATGCAATCCCTATCAAATTACCTATGACAGTTTTCACAGAACTAGAACAAACAATCCAAACATTTATATGGAACCACAAAAGACCCAGAATCACCAAAGCAATCCTTAGAAACAAAAACCAAGCAGGAGGCATAACTCTCCCAGACTTCAGGCAATATTACAAAGCCACAGTCATCAAAACAGTGTGGTACTGGTATCAAAACAGACAGACCAACCAATGGAACAGAATAGAGAACCCAGAAATAAACCCTGACACCTATGCTCAATGAATCTTTGACAAGGGAGGCAAGAACATCAAATGGGAAAAAGAAAGTCTATTCAGCAAGCATTGCTGGGAAACCTGGACAGCTGCATGCAAATCAATGAAAGTATAACACACCCTCACACCATGCACAAAAATAAACTCAAAATGGCTGAAAGACTTAAACATATGACAGGACACCATCAAACTCCTAGAAGAAAACATAATCAAATCATTCTCTGACATCAACCTTATGAATATTTTCTCAGGTCAGTCTCCCAAAACAACAGAAATTAGAGCAAAAATAACCCCTTGGACCTCATCAAACTGAAAAGCTTTTGCACAGCAAAGGAAACCCAAAAGAAAACAAAAAGACAACTTACAGAATGGGAGAAAATAGTTTCAAATGATGCAATGGACAAGGGCTTAATCTCTAGAATTTACAAACAGCTTACAACAACCCAACAGCAAAAAAGCCAGTCAGACAATGGAAAAATGGGCAAAAGACCTGAATAGACATTTCTCCAAAGAAGATATACAGATGGCCAGCAAACACATGAAAAAATACTCAACATCATTGATTATAAGAGAAATGCAAATCAAAACTACTGTGAGATACCACCTCACACCAGTCAGAATGGCCATCATTAATAAATCGACAAATAACACGTGCTGGAGGGGGTGTGGAGAAAAGGGAACCCTCTTGCACTGTTGGTGGGAATGTAAACTGGTACAGCCACTAGGGAGAACAGTTTGGAGATACCTTAGAAATCTATACATAAAACTTCCATATGACCCTGCAATCCCACTCTTGGGCATATATCTGGACAAAACTCGACTTAAAAGAGACACATGCACCCGCATGTTCCTTGCAGCACTATTCACAATAGCCAGGACATGGAAGCAACCCAAATGTCCATCAACAGATGATTGGATTCGGAAGAAGTGGTATATATACACAATGGAATACTACTCAGCCATAAAAAAGAATGACATAATGTCATTTGCAGCAACATGGATGGAACTAGAGACTCTCATACTGAGTGAAACAAGTCAGAAAGACAAAGACAAATACCATATGATATCACTTCTAACTGGAATCTAATATCCAGCACAAATGAACATCTCCTCAGAAAAGAAAATCATGGACTTGGAGAAAAGGCTTGTGGCTGCCTGATGGGAGGGGGAGGGAGTGGGAGGGATGGGGAGCTTGGGCTTATCAGACACAGCTTGGAATAGATTTACAAGGAGATCCTGCTGAGTAGCATTGAGAACTTTGTCTAGATATTCATGTTGCAACAGAACAAATGGTGGGGAAAAAATATGTAATTGTGATGTATACATGTAAGGATAACCTGACCCCCTTGCTGTACAGTGGGAAAATTAAAAAAAAAAAGAAAAGAAAAGAAATACTGCAGTTTAAAAAAAAAATTGTTGGCCTGGAAAGATATTTATGACCTGTTACATTAAAAAGTAAATTTCAAAACTGTAATTTTATAAACAGCATGTGTATTTGAATTATGCTCATGTTTGCTATAATCTGTGTGTTGTGTGTGTGTGTTTTTGGCAAAGAAAAATGTTTAGCAGGAAATACACCAGGTGTTCAAGAGTTACCTGTTTTTAAACTCTAAGATCATGGGTATCTTAATTCCTTTTCTTTTTGCCTCTGTAACTTTAATTTTTAAATAATTACTATGTATTGGCTTTTTAACTGGAAAATGTTTTTGGTTAAATACACATTAATTTCTGGAAATGACTGCATTGGAATATATAGTATTTGACACAATACAAGTAACCGCTAGCTTTTCCAGAAGTTTTGCATAAACAGCATTTGCTCTCTGTTCTAGTTATCTCCTGCTACATAATGGGTTACCCTCAAAACTTGTTTCTTTCTTTCTTTCTTTCTTTCTTTCTTTCTTTCTTTCTTTCTTTCTTTCTTTCTTTCTTTCTTTCTTTCTTTCTTTCCTTTTCTTTTCTTTTCTTTTCTTTTCTTTTTTCTTTTCTTTCTTTTCTTTCTTTCTTTCTTCTTTTTTAGGGCCACACCCATGGCATATGGAAGTTCCCAGGCTAGGGGTCAAATCAGAGCTGTAGCTGGCAGCCTATGTCACAGCCACAGCAGCTTTGGATCTGAGCGGTGTCTGCGACCTACATCACAGCTCATGGCAACCTCAGATCCTTTACCCACTGAATGAGGCCAGGGATTGGACCTGCATCCTCATGGATGCTAGTCAGATTTGTTTCCACTAAGACACAATGGGACTCCAAAACTTAAGTTTCTTAAAACAACAGCAAATGATCATTTTATTATCTCTCTCAGTTTCTGGAGGTCAGTGTTTGGGAAGGGATTTTTCGGGTGGTTCTGGCTCAGGCTGTCTCATGGGATTGCAGTCAGATGATGGCTGGAGAAGCTGGAGTTGGCCCAGCATCACTCTCTTCACATTGATTCATTCTTTTTGTGTGGTCTCTCCCCTGCGAGGGCTAATTTGTATTCATAGCATGGTGTTCTCAGGCACCTGGACATCATGCATGGTGGCTGTAGTTTTCAAGAGAGAGGATACCAGTGAACAAAGGAGAAGATGTGTCACCTTTTATGGCCTGGGCCTGGATGTCACCCAGAGTCACTTCTATCATACTTAAATAGTCACTAGTCACAACCCATCAAGATTCAAGGGGAGGATCACAGGACAGGATACATAATTTGTGGGGCCCTTGTTCAAAATGTATTAAGAATCCAAGTCAGCAACAACAGAGCATTAAACCAAATGTGGAGCCCTTCTAAAGTGCAGGGTCTGGAGTAAGTATGCAGGTTGCACCCTAGAAAGCACCGCTGGGGAGGGAACATCAATCTCATCTCTTGATGGGAAGAGGGCCAAGGGCATATTGTAGAAAAGCATGTGATATGGGAGTTACTGGTTAGACCATCTTTGGAAAATAAAATCTGCCACAGGGTCTGTGACTCACCTTCAATTAATTAGGTGGCTCACATTTTTACTACCCATACCTGTAGTTAGCTGTTAACTATGAGGAGGAACTGCTGGCTCCCTCAAGCAGCCAGGCTGCCTTAGCAGTAACAGGGAGGTTAAAGTTCTTTATGGAGAGATGCTGGTTGCCTCTATGTAGAGTACAGCAAAAGTACCTGTTTTCTATCTGTTATGAACTGACTGTGTCCCCCCAAAATTCACTGAAGCACTAACCTCCAATATGACTCTGTTTGGTGATAAAGCCTTTAAGTAGGCTTTAAGGTTAAATGTAGTCAAAAGAGTAGACCCTAATCCAATAGAACTGGCATCCTTACAAGAAGAGGAAGAGATCACAGGAGTGCTCACACAGAGGGAAGGCCATGTGAGGACAGTGAGGAAGCAGCCATCAGCAAGCCAGGGAGAGAGGTCTCAGGAAAACCAAACCTGCTGATGCTCTGATCTTGGGCTTCCAGGCTCCAGAACTGTGAGATAACCAGTATGTGTTGTTAAGCCACTCAGTCTGTGGATTTTGTTATATCAGCCCTAGTAGACTAATATATACCCAAGACTTATACATATTTATTTGTTCTTTTCAGAATTCTTTATTAGTCATCTTTAATCCATTAGATATCCCAGGTTCTCTGTCAATGGCTAAAGAAAGCCAGATCTAATAGAAAATGCTATTTATTTTTTAAGGCTGCACTATGGTTTGCAGAAGTTCCTTGGCTAGCGATTGAATCTGAGCTGCAGTTGCAGCAACGCTTGATCCTTTAACACTCTGCACTGGGCTAGGGATTGAACTCATACCTCTGCAGTGACCTGAGCCACTTCAGTTGGATTCTTAACCCACTGCACTATGGAGGGAACTCCAAAAATGCTATGTTTTGATTAATATCCCTTCTTTAATAATATTCTAATGAATAAAGGCTTTATTATTCATTTTTCTCAGGGTGTTGCTTGTGTCCAGTTAAGGCTCGTGTCTATGGTAATACCATAGTTCATTCATGGATTTGTATATCAAATAATATTTTTTCAATCATTGAGGTCAATTATGTACAGACATGGCCATGAACAATGACCATCTCAAGCTTTCTTTTTTTTATTACTCAAATAAATTTATCACATCTGTAGTTATATAATGATCATAGCAATCCAATTTCCATCCCATAAACCAAGCACATCCCCCAACAACCCAAACTGTCTCCTCCGGAGACCATAAGTTTTTCAAAGTCTCTGTGAGTCACCATCTGTTCTTCAAGGAAGTTCAGTCTGTCCTTTTTTCAGATACAACATGTCAGTGAAAGCATTCGATGTTGGTGTCTCATTGTATGGTTGACCTCACTTAGTATGATAATTTCTAGGTCCATCCATGTTGCTAAAAATGCTGGTGTTTTATTCCTTTTAATGGCTGAGTAATACTCCACTGTGTATATGTACCACATCTTCTTGATCCACTCCTCTGTCAGTGGACATTTAGGTTGTTTCTATGTCTTGGCTATTGCAAATAGTGCTGCAACGAACATCGGAGTACATGTGTCTTTGCGAGTCGTGGTTTTCTCTGGATAGATGCCCAGGAGTGGGATTGCTGGATCAAATGGGGTTCTATGTTTAGTTTTCTGAGGACTCTCCATACTGTTTTCCACAGTGGTTGCAGCAATTTACATTCCCACCAACAGTGTACTAGGGTTCCTTTTTTTCCACACCCTTTTCAGCACTTATTGTCTTTTGGATGATGGCCATTCTGGCTGGTGTAAGGTGGTACCTCATAGTGGTTTTGATTTGCATTTCTCCAATAATGAGTGATGTTTAACATCTTTTCATGTGTTTTTTGGCCATCTGTATGTCTTCTTTGGAGAATTGTCTGTTTAGATCTTCTGCCCATTTTTGGATGGGGTTGTTTGTTTTTTTGGTATTGAGCTGCAGAAGGTGTTTATAAATTTTGGAAATTAATCCCTTGTCGGTCGATTCACTTGCAAAGATTTTCTTCCATTCTGTGGGTTGGCTTTTTGTGTTATTTAGGGTTTCCTTTGCTGTGCAGAAACTTTTCAGTTTGATTAGGTCCCCTTTGTTTATTTTTATTTTTATTGTCAGTACTTTAAGAGGTGGATCTGAGAAGATGTTGCTGTCATTTATATCAGAGAGTGGCCTATGTTTTCCTCTAAGAGTTTGATAGTGTCTGGTCTTATATCTAGGTCTTTAATCCATTTTGAGTTTATTTTTGTGTATGGTGTTAGGAAGTGTTCTAATTTCATTCTTTTCCATGTGGCTGTCCAGTTTTCCCAGAACCACTTACTGAACAAGCTGTCTTTTCTCCATTGTATATTCTTGCCTCCTTTGTCATAGATGAGTTGGCATAGGAGCGTGAGTTTAATTCTGGGCTTTCTATCCTGTTCCACTGATCTATATTTCTGTCTTGGTACCAGTACCATACAGTTTTGATGATTGTTGCTTTGTAGTATAGTCTGAAGTTCGGGAGACTGATTCCTCCAGCTCCATTTTTCTTTTTCAGGATGTCTTTGGCTATTCTGGGTCTGTTGTGCTTCCAAACAAACTTTAAAATATTTTGTTCGAGTTCTGTGAAAACTGTCCTTGGTAATTTGATGGGGATTGCATTGAATCTGTATATTGCCTTAGGTAGTATAGTCATTTTTATAATATTAGCTCTTCCAATCCATGAGTATGGTATATCTTTCCATCTATTTGTGTCATCTTTGATTTCTTTCATCAGTGTCTTATAGTTTTCAGAGTACAGGTCTTTTGTCTCTTTAGGTAAGTTTACTCCTAAGTATTTTATTCTTTTGGATGCAATGATAAACATGATTGCTTCCCCAATTTCTCTCTCTGCTCTTTCATTGTTAGTGTATAGAAATGCCATCAATTTCTTTGTATTAATTTTGTATCCTGCAACTTTGCCAAATTCATGGATGAGCTCTAAAAGTTTTCTGGTGGAGTCTTTAGGATTCTCTAGGTATAGTATCATGTCATCTGCAAATAGTGATAGTTTTACTTCTTCCTTTCCAATTTGGTTTCCTTTTATTTCTTTTACTTCTCTGATTGCCGTGGCTAGGACTTCCAAAACTATGTTGAAGAGTAGTGGCGAGGGCTGACATCCTTGTCTTGTTCCTGATCTCAGCGGGCATTCTTTCAGCTTTTCACCATTGAGAATGATGTTAGCTCTGGGTTTGTCATATATGGCCTTTATCATGTTGAAGTAGGTTCCTGTTATGTCCACTTTCTGAAGGGTTTTGATCAGGAATGGTGTTGGATTTTGTCAAAGGCTTTTTCTGTGTCTATTGAGAGGATCATATGGTTTTTATTCTTCAGTTTGTTAATGTGTATCACACTGATGGATTTGCGGATAATGAAGAACCCTTGCATCCCTGGGATAAATTCCACTTCATCATGATGTACAATCCTTTTAAATGTATTGTTGGATGTGGTTTGCTAGGATTTTGTTGAGGACTTTTGCATCGATGTTCATCGGTGAAATTGGCCTGTAGTTTTCTTTTTTTGTGGTGTCTTTTGTCTAATTTTGGTATCAGGGTGATGGTGGCCTCATAGAATGAGTTTGGTGTTATCCCTTCCTCTGCAATTTTTTAGAATAGTTTCAGAAGGATATGTGTTAGTTCTCTAAATGTGTGATAGAATTTGCCTGTGAGGCCGTCTGGTCTTGGACTTTTGTTTGTTGGAAGTTTTTTAATCACAGTTTCAATTTCAGTTCTTGCGATTGGTCCATTCATCTTTTCTATTTCATCTTGGTTTAGTCTTGGAGGATCGTACTTTTCTAAGAATTTGTCCATTTCTTCTCGGTTTCCCGTTTTACTGGCATATAGTTGCATGTGGTAGTCTCCTATGATCCTTTGTATTTCTGTGATGTCTGTTTTTACTTCTCCTTTTTCATTTCTAATTTTATTGATTTGAGTCCTCTCTCTTTTTTTCTTGGCACGTC
Source organism: Sus scrofa (assembly GCF_054392235.1). NCBI lineage: Eukaryota > Metazoa > Chordata > Mammalia > Artiodactyla > Suidae > Sus > Sus scrofa. Next base: position 76,427,595 of record NC_139383.1, on the reverse strand, counting down.
TGGCTAAAGGTTTATCAATTTTGTTGATCTTTTCAAAGAACCAGCTTTTCATTTCATTAATCTCTTCTATGGTTTTCTTTGTGTCTATTTCATTGACTTCTGCTCTGATCTTTATGATTTCTTTCCTTCTACTAACTTTAGGTCTTGTCTGTTCTTCTGCCTAGGGCTGCTTTAGATGTAAAGTTAGCTTGTTTATTTGAGCTTTTTCTCATTTCCTGAGGCGGGCTTGTATTGCTATAAATTTTCCTCTTAGAATGGCTTTTGCTGCATCCCATAGGTTTTGGAGTGTCGTATCTTTGTTGTCATTTGTTGCTAGGTATTTTTTAATTTCCTCTTTGATTTCTTCAGTGACCTATTGGTTGTTTAGTAGCATGTTGTTGAGTCTCCACGTGTTTGTGTTTTTTGCAGTTTTTTTCTTGTTGTTGATTTCCAGTTGTATAGTGTTGTGGTTGGAAAAGATGCTTGATATGATTTCAATTTTCTTAAAGTTACCGAGGTTGGATTTGTAGCCCAGGATGTGATCAATCTTAGAGAATGTTCCATGTCCACTTGAGAAGAATGTGTATTCTGTTGCTTTTGGATGGAGTGTCCTATAAATATCTATGACGTCTATCTGGTTTAATGCTTCATTCAGGGCCTGTATTTCCTTATTGGTTTTCTGCCTGTATGATCTGTGCTTTGCTGTAAGTGGGGTGTTAAAGTCCCCCACTATGATTGTGTTATTGTCGATTTATCCTTTTAAGGTTGTTAGCAGTTACCTTATATATTGTGGTGAACCTATGTTGGGTGCAAAGATATTTATAATTGTTACATCTTCTTCTTGGATTGATCCTTTGATCATTATGTAATGACCTTCTTTGTCCCTTAAAATATTCTTCATTTTAAAGTCTCTTTTGTCTGATATGAGTATTGCTACTCCAGCTTTCTTTTGATCCCCGTTTGCATGAAATATTTTCTTCCATCCCCTCACGTTCAATTTGTATGTGTCCCTAGAAGCGAAGTGGGTCTCTTGAAGACAGAATGTATATGGGTGTTGTTTTTGTATCCATTCAGCCAGTCTGTGTCTTTTGGTTGGGGCGTTTAGTCCATTAACATTTAAGGTAATTATTGATATGTATGTTGTTATTGCCATTTTATTAATTGCTTTAGATTTGTTTTTGTTGCTCTTTTTTCTTTCCTTCTTCTCTTGTTCTTTCATGCCTAGAGAAGTTCCTTTAGTATTTGTTGTAAGGCTGGTTTAGTGTTGCTGAATTCTCTCAGTTTTTGCTTATCTGTAACGGTTTTGATTTTTCCTTCAAACCTGAACAAGAGACTTGCTGGGTAAAGTAATCTTGGTTGGAGGTTTTTTCCTTTCATCACGTTAAGTATGTCATGGCACTCCCTTCTGGCCTGCAGAGTTTCTGCTGAAAAATCTGCCAATAATCTTTTGGGGTTCCCTTTTATGTTACTTGTTTCTTTTCCCTAGCTGCTTTCAAGATTTTCTCTGTCTTTAATTTTGGTCAGTTTGATTAGTATGTGTCTCGGGGTATTCCTCCTTGGGTTTATTTTATATGGTACTCGTTATGCTTCCTGGATTTGAGTGGTTGGTTCCTTTCCCATGTTAGGGAATTTTTCAGCTATTATCTCTTTGACTATTTTTTCTGTCCTTTTCTCTCTCTCTTCTCCTTCTGGCACCCCTATAATACAGATGTTGGTGTGTTTAAGATTGTCCCAGAGTTCTCTGAGACTCTTTTCATTTGTTTTCAATGTTTTTTCTCTTTTCTGCTTTGCATCCATAATTTCCACTAATCTGTCCTCCACCTCGTTTATTCGTTCTTCTGCCTCCTGTATTCTGCTGTTAGCTGCCTCTAGTGAATGTTTTATTTGTTATTATAATTTGCATCTCTTCTTGTTTAAGTTTTATATCTTGTATCTCTTTGGTCAGTGTTTCCTGTACGTTATTCATCTTTGCCTCTAGTTTATTTCCAACGTCTTGCATCATCTTCAGCATCAACAGTCTAAAGTCTTTTTCCTGGAGGCTGAGAATCTCCTCATAGCTTAGCTGATTTTCTGGGATTTTTCCTTTCTCCCCCATCTGAGTTATAGTTCTCTGTCTTTTCATTTTTATAGGTGTTTGGTGTGGTGACCTTTTTACAGAGAATAGAGTTTTAACCTCTCTTACTTCTGGTGTCTGCCCCCCTTGTGGCTGAAGTCCATATGGGGGCTTGATGTAGGCTTCTTGATGGGAGGGGCTGATGCCTGCCCACTGGTAGGTGGAGCTGATTCTAATCCCTCTGGTGGGTGGGGCTTAGTCTCTGGATGTGATTAGAGGCAGCTGTGTGCCTGAGGGGTCTTTAGGTAGCCTGTTTACTGAGGGGCGGGGCTGTGATCCCACCTGGATTGTTGCTTGCCCTGGGGCTTCTCAGCAGCTGACTGATGGGTGGGGCCAGATTTTCCCAAAATGGCCACCTCCAGAGAAAGGCATGTTGCTGAATATTCCCAAGAGCTTTGCTTTCAATGTCCGTCCCTCACACTAAGCCACATTCACCCCTGTTTTCCCAGGATGTTCTCCAAGAACTGCAGTCAGGTTTGACCCAGATTCCTATGGAGACTTTGCTTTGCCCTGGGACCCAGTGCATGTGAATGTCCGTGTGCGCCTTTTAAGAATGGGGTCTCCGTTTCCCCCAGTCCTGTGGAGCTCCTGCACACAAGCCCCACTGGCCTTCAATGCCAGATGCTCCAGGGGCTCTTTGTTCCAGTGCCAGATCCCCACACATGAGAGTTTGATGTGGGGCTCAGAGCTCTCACTCCTGTAAGTGAGTCTCTGTGAACCAGTTAGTTTCCAGTCTGTGGGGCTTCCCACCTGGGAGGTATGGGTTTGTTTATATCGTGAAATCACCCTTCCTACCTCTTGATGTGGCCTCTTGATCTTCTGGAGGATATCTTTTTCAAGGTTTCTGGTCCATTTGGGTAGAGATTGCTCAGGCCTTAGTTGTGAATTTTGTTGTATTTAGGAGAGAAGTTGAGCTCCAGTCCTTCTATTCTGTATTCTTAATCCCATCTCGCCATCTCAAGCTTTCTGTGTATGCCACTCTCCCCCCTCAAGAGTGGGCTCTATTTCATCCTCCCTTGAATCTGGGATAGTCTTGTGGTTAGCTTTAATCAGTAGAATGCAGCAGAAGTGATCCTGGTGAATCCCAGACCCAGGCCTTTAAAGATTTGCAGCATCCGTTTTTGCCCTTTAGGAAGTCAGCAGACATATAATAAAATCTGCCTATCCCCCCTTGAAGGAGAAAAGGCTAAGATGGGGAGCTACAGTCATGAGGATGTTGAGTGCCTAAAGCAGCCCCAGAGGAGGGAGAGAGATGGCCTAGGGAATGGGAGGGTGCCAAAGACCAGCTGTATCTGCTGGGCCTGGTTGTGTGGCTGAGAATGTACCAGGCATGAAATTCAGGGGTTTCTTGATGATGGTTTTAATTGGCTTTGGAGGCTTGTTTATCTGCCTTGGGTTTGACACTTAACGAGATTGGAGCTGTCAGTGTTAGACAATATAGAGACTGGCAGGATAACATCCATAATTGGATTCATAACAGGACACTTCCCCTAGGCACTGGCCCTGTGAAATTGGCTCCTGAGTACTTACTGCCTTGCCAAAGCTCTGTAGCAGTAGTTACTTCAGATGCTGTTGTGGGTTGAATTGTTATCTCCTCAAAATACAGTGTTGAAATCCTAACCCCTAGTATCTCAGAATTTTATCTTAACTGGAAATAGGGTCATAGTCAAGGCAGATGTACTTTGTTTAAATGAAGTCATATGGTATAGTTTGAGCTCCTAATCAAATATGATTGGTGTCCTTATAAAGAAAAGAAATTTGGACACACACACAGGAATAACACCATGTAAAAATGAAGGCGTACCTCAGACTGATGGAGAAGCCACGGAATGTCAGAGATTGCAAGCAAACCACCAGGAGCTAACAGAGGCGATGAAACAGATTCTCCTTCATAGCTCTCAGAAAGACCAATACGGTTGGACACCTGGATTTCGGCCTCCAGAACTGTGAGGCAATAAGTTTCTGTTGTTGAAGCTGCACAATCTGTGGGACATTGTTACAGCAGCCCTAGCAAACTAATACCTATACTGGTGCTCCTTAACCCCCTTTCCTCTCATTTCTGTACTTCTAGGTGAATGAACACAGGATAAAATTGTGTCCATGAAGAGGAAGCTGCTGGATGGTCTCATATCTTAATTCAGTTAAAATTCTCATTTCCTTAAAAAGTTCTATATAGGGTGATTTATTGTATATTTCAGGCACAAGGACAAGAAGATAACTTTTGATGGGAAGACCACTTTAATACCTCTGAAGTCATACCAAATAGGTCATTTTGTCCGCTTTCTTTGAGACCCAAGAATATGTCTTCAGTTATTCCAGAGTTTACAGAGAGTTAACACTTAATTGCTTTCCTCAAGAAACCTAATTTAACCTAACTGTATTAGGATTGGCACTTGATTATTCCGATATAATAATTTGCATGATTTTTAGTGCCATAATTGTTGAAAGCTGATGTTAGAATCTTAAAAGTGGCATATCTTATTCAGAGATGTTTAGTGCCTTATAATAACAATAATATTGGGTGCATTATGCAGTAATAATGGAAATTACACTTGCAAAATAGTTGTGGTAATAGAACATTCTGAAATGCAAGAAATAAATGAACCATACTGGAAGGGAAAACCATGTTTTATTCACAGCCTTTGGCTGTCTGTGCTCTAAGGCTGGAAGATAGAAAAGAGCTATGTTCTCCTTGGTGCTGTACTACTCCTGGGCTGCATGATTTAGATCAACCTTATAATTCTGATTGAAGTGGAGAATTTTCAGTCACTGGATTCAAAAAGAGGTGGAGGAGAGTGGTCGTGTTTGAAATACTTTTTGCTCTTTAGATAGGATGGCATTTTGTACATGAAAATTGGATTTCTAAAGAAGGCATGTATTTGCTATGATTTAGCCTAATAATTTGGTTTTATTCCAGTTGCTCATAACTTCTGCTGGATAGCTTATTTAAAAAATACATTTGGAAAATATGTTATGCATGTTCCTCTGTACTTCACCAATACAGTGTTTAACTCAATTTCAGGCTAACTTTACCCTATCTCTCTAATATGTGGTATCCTTCTACTGATCACATTCAACATATGTAAAAAATGAATCTATAAGAAACCTAAGAAATTCTTGACTATTTGAATTGACACCACAAATGTTGATTTTGAGTTTTGGATATTTTCTGTACTGGTTAGAACATTTTGTGAAGTTTTAATTAAATATTTCTTTTGGCAGCTTAATTACTCTAATTCAGGAAAATTCTGATTAAAACTTCAAAGATTAAACAAAGCCATGGGAGTGCCAGGGCAGCAGAAATGAAAAAAGAGTGAATTAACTCTATTGTGTCCGCGTCACAAGAATTATTTCAGCCTTGTGTATGTTCACATGGAACCTGCCTTTGCTCAGTTCCTCTTAGAAAGTGGTTTGTTTTTATTTTTACTTTTTCCCTTTGATTTTAGAACCATTGAACCAACAAACTGGTTTATAGGTATCTAGCCTTTTCTAAGCCCTCTTGATATTCTTAGGATTTTTATTCTCATATTTCCGTGATGGACCAGGAGGTGGTATCCGAGGCAAGAGAGGGAAAGCATCTGCAGGTGTCGTGAAAAATGGAAAAATGGAAAAGCCCATTTTTTTGGAACAGCTATGTCTAAATTCTATGCATCTCCTTCAGTCACCTCTGAAATCACACAGGGAATTTTACCATTGCACTGAGAGCCTCATGTCTCAATCGCAAGTGAGAAACTCATCGAATAGAGAGGCACCGAGAGAGAGGAAAGGCTGGGGGGGATTGGTCTTGGTGCTTACCCATCCTTCTGAGCAGTCAAAGATATTCCACTTTCATGGGCAGAATGTTGGTAACTTCATTGTCAGCTTCTTGAGGAGCTGTTTAGTGTTTTGCTGTTACCACCTGGGACTACAGGCGTTGCTCTATTGCAGTGATTCCCTCCATCCTATTTACTGAAGCTTGTGTCTTGATGTGCCAGCCTTCCTTTGTGTGGTCACATTGTCCCCTTTCATTTCCCCCTCCATTCCCTGGCATCAGAAAAGTCATTTTTACCAAATCCTTGCCTACCTATAGGGCTTTTTGCTGATATTATCTATATAGAAAGTGATTCTTTAAGCTGCAAAGTGCTCTGCTTTCCAATGTAAAATGGTGATGCTGATAACAATGCTTATACTCACGGACCTTTATACCCTCTCCAATAGCACCTTATTGTCACCAAAAGCCCTTTAGGAGCTCTGAGTTACCATTCTCCCTCTTGTGGTTTATGGGGAGACAACATCACGTCGTGGTTAAGAACATGGGCCATGTATGTAGACTCAGTTCAGATTTCACCACCGTCTCTCTAGCTGTGTGACTGGGGATAGGTTACTCTCTGAGCCTGGATTCCTCAAATTTAATAGGGATATCAGCCTTGCAGAATTGTCGAGAGGAATAAATTAATATTGTAAGGTTAAGTAGTGAGCATAGTGCCAGGCACATAGAAACACTCAGTAAGTAATTATCTTTCATTGCTTTCTGGAGGTGTTTGGTATTCTGTTATTCTAATAAATGTTGTGCAAAGCTAGCAGAAGGGAGCTGGTTCTCATAACTTAATTAACTGCAAAACCTTTCTCCTGTCCTACTCTTCTTGCTATATTCCATCTCACCTGGTATGTGAAATTGTATTCATTAAACAGAGAATAGTGTTGCTTTTTTGATTAAATGTTTTTAGTAAAAATGTTTATAATACTGTACTGATGTATACTTTTTAAAGAAATCATAGGATAATGATAATTTTTTTTTAACAAGTTCAGTGTTCAGATACTGAGAACTCTTTTCCTGGCTTCCAGTCCTGATGAAGCTGGAGAAGGATAAGGTTTTTGAGGTGGCCCCTGCAGGCAGGGGCCCTCTGTCAGTCCCCCCCCCAAAGGCCCCCATTCTGCCAGGACATGACTGGCTTCCCCTGAACAGCATATAGATTGCTGGGGAGAGGCTTTGAGCACAGAGCTTCATGATACACATGTTCCAGCATCTCCTTCTTGGACATCCATTCACACTGGATAGAGAGTGAAAGGGCCCATCATGATTTCTGACTGGTTATCTCATTTGTATGTTGATATTTGGTGTAGAGTGAGGTTAGAAATTCATAAATGGCCATTTGGAAAAGACTTCTAACTCTAAAATTTGAAAAGTTTTGCTTTCAAATTGGGAGGTAGCCATACAGCAATGTTCCTGATATCAAGATGGTACTTTTAACAATGTTTATTGACTCTGCTAATCTCATTCCATCATTTTGTTACAGATTGACATTCTCAAAGCAGATCTGGAAAGCGCAGAATGGAAAGTTTTGGAAAATCTTATTCTGGAAGATGTCCTCGAACAAATTGGACAGCTCATCTTCGAGATCCATCTCCACTGGCCCGGGTTTGAGGTCAGTGGCAGCGACAGCAGTGTTGTGCGGTTCTGGTACAGCCTCCTCAAAGAGTTAGAACTACAGGATTTCAGGCTTTTTCACAGTTACAAAGATTTATCTAAACCTCAGATATTCCTGAGGAAAAATATTTTCAATGCTAGTAGCTGTTATACTCTGAGTTGGGTGAATACAAGATGGAAATAGGTTACAGAATCTCACCAAGAATTCAAGGAAATGTTTGCAGCATGGAACATGTCCATGATTCTAGTTATTAGTTTACTTGTCCAGTCTCCCATTAGTTTGAGCCCTGCTGGAGGCAGGGATTGTGTTATTGGCATTGTAGTAGGTATAGCCTGGTGCCCAACACATGCTAGGGGCATAGTTAAAACTTATTGAGGGGTCGGACAAAGGAGCACCATCGAAGTTAGCATCCATGGAATTCCCATCATGGAGCAAAGGTAATGAACCCACCTAGGATCCATGAGATGTGGGTTTGATCCCGGGTCTCAATCATTGGGTTAAGGATCCAGTGTTGCTCTGAGCTTTGGTGTAGGTTGCAGACGTGCTCAGATTCCATGTTGCTGTGGCTGTGGTGTTGGCCAGCAGCTGCAGCTCCGATTTGACCCCTAGCCTGGGAACTTCCATATGCTGCAGGTGAGGCCCTAAAAGTCAACCTCCATCTGCCCAAACCCAGGCTCTATGCCTGTTTGCCTCTGATGACTGAAGATGCTTGTCCTCCTTCATTTCAACTTGGAAGATAATCCCCCACTTATCTCAGCTTTTCCTTAAAATTCATTATATATTTATAATCCTTGAATTCATCACCATGAAAGCAAAATTATATAACATTTCCATTTTTACTGAGTTGATGAGATCCTTAAGTCTGTACCCTACACTTTAAAATAGGGCCTTTCAGAGTTCCCGTCGTGGCTCAGTGGTTAACGAATCCGACTAAGAACCATGAGGTTGCAGGTTCGATCCCTGGCCTTGCTCAGTGGGTCAAGGATTCGGCATTGCCATGAGCTGTGGTATAGGTTGCAGACGTGGCTCAGATCCCATGTTGCTGTGGCTCTGGCGTAGGCCGGAGGCTACAGCTCCGGTTAGACCTCTAGCCTGGGAACCTCCATATGCCACGGGAAGTGGTCCTAGAAAAGGCAAAAAGGAAAAATAATAATAATAAAATAGGGCCTTTCACTTGTTGTTAACTCACCTCTTTCAAGATTTTTCTTATTAACCATGGTAATGATGCTTTTTACAACCTTGTAGATTTCAGTTCCCCCTCAGCCTCTGGTGAGGCCATGCTGTTGCTTTATAAGAACCACCTGGTTTCTGGAAACTCAGACACACCAAATTCTGTCACAGAGTTTAAAGACTAGACTATCAAAATCTTCAACTCAGGATTCTTTTCGTACTCAGCCTTAAATCCCTTTGTTCCTGTGAAACCAAGCACAAAGCAGAATTGGGATGTCTTCAAACCTGATTTCTCTGTCACAGACTTGCCTATGCTGCCATGCTGTCAGATCTTTTTTTTTTTTTTTTAAATACATTATCTCCAATATTGATTTTTTTTCTTCTCTGCCAGTCGGCATTCATTGTAAGCCTGAGGCCTGAGGGCTGGAGTCTCTCTTTCCGGGATGGTTACAGTGTATTTCAATAGTACCAATCATTTTGCATTTTTTTGGACAATTAAACAGAGAATGCATATTCTCAATAGTTCAAATGATCTCTATCGTTTCTGTTTACAGGTTTAGACATTGTTCCAGACAAATGATTTTCAAAAATCCTATTTCAAATAATTTAATTAAGCAGTAGCAAAATGAACCAAATTATTACCTTATTACATGTTAAGTGTATCTTCTGGCATTTTTTTTTAACATCCTGAGAGAGTGGAAAAAAATACATACACACTGTTCATTTAAGAAATTTGGGGAGAGCGTAGAGTACTGATTACTACTAGCCTTGATTCCTTATCCCCATGTTTTGCCTCCTTTACCCCAGACATTCTCTGGGTTGGCTTTTTGTTTCTTACATTGGTTTGAAAATACCATTCCTCAGATGAGAAACCAAAATATAGTTGAATTAGATGATCTCACTAACTTGGGTTAAAAGGAAGTAAGACTTTGTGAATCAGAAGTGATTTTTTTAAAAAAATATTAATGAGGTTTTTATATTAAAACTTATGGGGAGTTCTCATTATGGTTCAGTAGTAGTGAACCCAGATAGTATCCATGAGGATGTGGGTTCAATCACTGGCCTTGCTCAGTGGGTTAAGGATCCAGCATTGCCATGAGCTTTGCTGTAGGTCACAGATACATCTCAGTTTTGGCATTGCTGTGGCTGTGGTGTAGGCCAGCAGCTGCAGCTCAGGTTGGACCCCTAGCCTGGGAACTTCCATGTGCCCAGGTGCAACCCTAGAAAAGGAAAAAACAAAAGCAAAAATTTATGGTACACTAATAAAAGTCATTGAGGTGAGAGGACCAGCTTGAATAAGTTTGATTTGAAATGGCAGTTTAGTTGTTTTCAGTGTTCTTATGGACAAAAAGTCCATAAAGCTCTAAAGTGGTTTGTACTGTTGGTTTGCATGTTATAGCCTCCAAAACAAAGTTAACTTTAGTCCTGTTCCTGTTTGCCTTATATCATAAATTATTTTTCATTTTTAATAAAAATTTTATACACTAAAGGATATACAGTAGTATACAATATCCTTTTAGTACATTAAGCCTTTTCATCCTCCTCATAGGCCAAATTATGAAGTACACTAATCCCAAGTGTCTAGTATGATCAGGTTTTAGGTATGTTTACACTCATACCAAGATTTTTAACTCATGGGATTGAAGATTAATGGAATTACTGCAAAGCCCGTTTGTACAGGGCAAGTTACCATTTATTTCAGATTGGTAAGGCAAAACATCAACTTCATTACACTACACACACACACACACACACACACACACACACACACACACACATGTACATACATATATATCTGAAGGAAGAGGATGTACTGTTAGGAAAAAAATAAAGACAAACTCAAAATAAATCACAAACACACCCACCCACACCCACCTACTAAGCAGCCTGTTCAATAGTTATTTGTACTCATTTTATGCTTTTTTATAAGACTGTCCTTCATTCCCTTCATGGATAGTTTGAAATTTGTGGTGAATATTCTGACTGTTGCTATGGTTTCCCTGCCTCTAGAATTATTATGCTTATTGTGTGGGCCAGGGTTTCTTAACCTCAACACTATTTTCATCTGGGGCTGGATAACTCTTTGTTGGGGGAGGGAGGGCCAGTCTGTGCATTTTAGGATATTTAGCAGCATGCCTGGCCCTCCCCACTAGATGCCAGGAGCACCTTCCCTTCTCCCCCTTAGTTATAACAACCAGCTATGTCTCTAAACAGTGCCACATATCCCCTAAGGGGCAAAAATCACTGTGGAGAACTACTGGTGGAGGCCGTGCAGAAGGATCTAGACTATCACAGCACTATTGTTTGGGGGGATCCTGCTTGTGCTGAGCAGGCAAGACAACAACCATCACCACAATAACCACCACAAAAGCAATACAAACAACAAAATGAAAACAAACAAAATGGGGAGCTGCTATTTATTGAGAGCTTACTATGTGCCCAATACTGTGCACAGACTATTCCTAATTCTCCAAACAATCCTATAAGGAAGTGTAATTTTTCCCAATTATAGGTAAAGAAACTCTGAGAGGTTATATAGCTTATTCAGTTTATTCCAGTGGTGGAGCAGGAATCCACATCTCAGCCTGTCAGATCCCAAAGCTCATGTGGTTTTCTTCTACAGTGCTGTTTCAATAGCCTTTGACAAATATAAAGACGTATTTTTGCTTCCCTATTAGTGAATGGTAAGAAAAGCCTACAAATATACTAAGACCAGACCTGCAAATCTCTTAAGAGTTGGGATCATTTTTGTAGTATGCAGGTTTAATTTAAACAATCTACTTAATTAAAATCTACTTAATTAAAGTATCTGGAAGTGACTCTTGGCCCTGGCTGGTCCTAATAAGTTGCACTTTTTCCTGGATTTTAGAAAGGGCCCAGTCACTTGGAAGTGTACTGTGAATTTCCTTTGTTTCAAACTCACCTTTGACCTGCAGATATATGAACTCAGATGTGAATATCTGTGACATACGTTTCTTAATTAACTCCTACCAGAGCAATGCTCATAAATGAATCTGAAAACACAAATTTAATGATGTTCTTATCAGGTGATTAAAAAAAGTGTTCTTTTCTTATCTGAAAGACACATGAGGATATAAGAGATTCAGAGGTCAACCTTTTAGCACAAAGTCTGTGTCACAATTTGAGATTACAGTCAAAGAAGAACAATTTTCCCTTTCAGCCTTTTCTTAGAGTATTGTATTTGATGCAGTTATAATAGGTTATCATATAAATATTTGTAACTATTTGATACATTCAAATGAAGTGAGCCAGGAAGAAGGTAAGCTGACTTCTGTTAGAATGGACTGAAGGCCCACTGGTATTTTACATCATGGTAGAGAACAAAAGTAAATTCATGAATTTACAGTGCTGAGTCCAAATCAGTGACTCATGAAAGCAGTTCTGCTTTGGCTGTAAGATTTTAGTATATAGCAAATACAAGTACAAGATTTTTGCATTTCCTAAGTATTACATGTTTACATTTTGCAAAGCTTGGATTAATACCAGGGAGCCAGCCTCATCATCATATTTTTCCAGATAAAAAAGGAAGGCCTCATTTAAACAAATTATTCTACAATGGTACCTACAAGCTGTAATTATATAATTCTCTTCTTTTGGAGATAAATTTGTTTGCCTTTCAAGCAATAGCATTTCTTTTTGTATTAGCCAGTTGCTAGTTTTTTTGTGAATTCAATACATTTAATCTTATGCTAAAATGTCTTTTTTCTTACATTTAAAGAGGTAGCTGAACTTTACTTATAACATGAAATCATAACCCTAAAGATACAATATATTCATAAACTGCCTAAGTTTATAAATTATTGAAATTCTTTAATTATATTTCTGTCCTTAAAATAAATCAAGCAGTCTTAATGTTGTCATATTTTATATTTATCACTATGTGGAGAAAAGCTAGTTCTCAATAAACATTAAAACTATTGCTTTGTAAAACTGGCAACTTCATATTCTCATATGAAATATTTTGTTTTTCTTAGTGATTGGTTTTGTGCAATAAGATTGCCTGAAATAATAAGAGATTTTTTCCCTCTAAATTCGAATTATAATCTAGACTTTTAAAAAACTGATATATATTTTTTTCCTTAAAAAATTTTATTATAGTTGATTTACAGTGTTCTGTCAATGTCTGCTATATAGCAAAGTAACCCAATTATACATACATATATATATATACACACACACATACTTTTTTCACATTATCTTTCCTCATGTTCCATCACAAGTAATCAGATATAGTTCCTTGGGCTATACAGCAGATAGACTGTTGGTATTTTTCTACTCGTAAACCCAGCTCCTTCACTAAATCAACTCCCTCCTCTTTTCCCCCCTCCTTCTTCAGATTTTTTAGTATGTTCAATGTATTCTTTTTTTTTTAATCTTCTTTATGCCTGCAGCATATGAAGTTCCCAGGCTAGGGTTCAAATCAGAGCTGTAGCTGCTGGCCTACTCCACAGCCACAGCAATGCCAGATCCAAGCCGTGTCTATGACCTACACCAAAGCTCATAGCAACACCAGATCCTTAACCCACTGAGCGAGGCCGGGGATCAAACCAGCATCCTCATGGGTATTAGTCGGGTTCGTTACCACTGAGCCATGATGGGAACTCCTAGATTATTTTAATAGAGAAACCCAGTATACATAGGACAGAAATGCAATCAATATGCACCAGGGAGCTAAGCTGGTACAAGACTGTGGTCTTGAGTCCCTCAGTGGTTCTCCTCCACTGTAGCTCCTCCCACAGGACCCCTAGACTTCCCCAAGATCAAGCATTTATTGCACAGCATAATAGGCAGCCTCTGGGACCCTGACCCTGCACTCTGGTTAGCTTCTATTCTAACTGCTCTATATTGTGCATTACCAATCATTGCATTTTTGATGTTACCCCTAGGTGGGTATATATTAAAAAATAGAAGTCCAAGTGGTTTCTATAACCTTAATGAGAAACCGCAGTTGTTTATCAATAAAAAAATCATGTATCCGAGTTTCCTAGTGGCTCAGCAGATTAAGGATCTGGTGGTGTTACTGCTGTAGCTCAAGTTGCTGCTGTGGCACAGGTTCGATCCTAGCTTGGGAACTTCTACATGCCACAGGTACAGTAAAAAAAACAAAACAAAACAAAACAAAAAGCTATCAGTTATTTTACAAAAAAATATTATTTCTCAAGGATTGATGTCACAACAAACATTGTTTCCTCAGGGACCACCTTATTGAAGGCCCCCAGCTCTGTCTCCCTACCATGCCTTCTATTCTCCCTAGCGTCACACTCCTTTTACTTTAATGTATCTTCTTGTAAGTGGCTTCCCCAGCAGACTATAAGCTCCATGAAGGTAAGGGCCATATCTGTAGCCTCAGTGCCTACCATGGAGTCTGCTAGGTAAAAAGTGTTCTATAAGTACTTGTGATGTGAATATGAAGAAGGCTATTTCATGTAGGATTTTTCAGTGAAATTATTTCATCATCATTTGTTATTGAAGCTTTTTCTGGCATTAAAAGTATCTTTGGGATTTAGGTGGACCACTGTCTCTCATTTTGGTTAATTTAATTTTAGGCACAATCTATCCTTTTCTTGATATGATTATTATAATACTTGTAATAGTTCTTTTCCCTGATCAAAGAATGCTAACCTGAAGATCTTTCTTGAACTTAGGGACTGGAGAGCTATATAATAATTGAATTGAATAAATATAATAATAATTTAGGCTCAGTTATCATTAGAAGATACCCTAAGGTATTAAGCCCCAGTCTTCCTTTTCATTCCTCATTGTCTTTTTTTTTTTTTTTTTTTAAACGATGCCCAGAAAACATACTTTTTAGGGTCATTGTACCATGATTCATAATTGCATGGAAAATATTTTTTAGTTTATGAAAGAAAGAAGTTATGATGATGTAAGGCTACTTCTGTCAAGGTTAGGGGCTGGTATTTCTACAAATATGACTAAAATCACATTGTTTTTCTAGGACAAAACAAGATAGTTTTTCCAAGAGTGAAAACAAAGAGAGAGAGGTTATTATGTTCTCTAGGTTATTTGACTGAAGTCTGACCAAGAAAAGTCCTTTGGGCACAGTTATGGAAAAGTGATCCCTAACTCTAAGGAAAGAGGCCATGAGAATGTCTTTAGCTACAGGTTCTGTTTTACTAAGGGATGAAATGATCACAGTCTTTAAGACTACCTCAGAGAGGGCAAGCTGGAAGCTACAAAGAATACCACACAAACCTGACAGTTTTTAAAATACACAATTAAGTGGCATTATGTAGGCGAGACAGGATGGCAGGATGAAGGGAGAATTCTGTTACTGCTGCTAACTGGCTGTGTGATATCTAGCAAGTTATTACCTTTATTAGACCTATTTTCTTATCTTAGGTTAGAATATTTGATTTCTAAAGTTTCTACCAGCGTGAAAATTCCCATTTTTCCAAGATTTTTGGAGTTAGAGAAGGCTTAGATGGTGGTTGGATAATTTCTTGATTGGTGTGCTATAAAGGGAATTCTTAGGATAAATGCAGAAGAATCCAAATGATGTGCTTGTTCAGAAGAAGAGGCCCAGATATAAGATGAACCCATGATGATGGCTCTCCAGTTATCAAATGAAGTGCCCTTAGGAAAAGTACCTTTCTGGATAACACACTTCAGATCACAAGGTTCTAAAAATCAGAACGCTTCAGACTGCACTTGTTTACGCTTCTGTGTTTTTAGACTGCCCTAATAAAGTGGAAATATCCAAAGATACTAGATTAAGTATATATATTTATGGTGATCCTTCTGTAGGTATATGTGTGTGAATATATATGTATCCGTTTATGTATGTATGCATGTACATATGTATGTATATATGTGCATGTATACATATATGAATGCCCAAGAAAGAAAATCTTCAGACAGAGAAAGTCCGGAGGAACCCTAGAACCAGAGAGCTGGAGAAGGAACCTACCCTGCAATGGTCCTAGGAGTTCTGTCTACCAGTGATGGTCAGGGGCCTAGAGCACTAGGGACAAGGCCTGTTACGTTGAAGGAAAGGGTGGAACTGATATACCTATAGCAGTGGACCCTTGGAGGGCCACCATCTCAGTGGAAGAGGGTCCTAAAAAAATCCACCCTCCTCCCCCACAAGCACAAGGAAGTCTATCTTTGCAGTAGCTCTGGGAGGAAATGAATGTTTCTGATGAGAATTTGAAACCTCCAGCCTGTTTAAAGAGTTGAATTTATAATCCCATGGTGAAGAAATCCATGAGATGAAAAATTAAGATAAAAACCTGGTTCTAGGGGGTGATACCTCAGGGATACATGGCAGAAGCAAATGTAAAACTGCTCACAGGAACTCTTCAACTTGGACTACAAAGGGTTTCCTCTAAAAAACAAGACCCATGGAAGATGAACTTCTAAAAATTTAGAGATGACAAGGAAATGGCCTACCATGAGATAGAGTTAACAGACACAATAAACACTGGGCTTTGCTGCCCAAGAATTTGAGATAACAGAATAACAATCTTAGAAGTATAACATGAATTTTTTAAAGTGATTAAAGGCATAAAAAACTACGTAGAACCCATAAGAAAATAAGACATATGAAGAACAGGTAGACATAAAAAATACAAATAGACCTAGTCATTGGAAGTAGTCAGTGGAATGAGTCAAAAGAAAAGTAGTCATTGGAATGAGTTCAATGAATTAAACAGCAGATTAGATACAGCTAGAAGAGATTGAAAGTGAACTAGAAGATAAACCTGAGGAAACTACCCAAAAGGTAGCACAGAAAAATATGAACATTTATATCCTTTAAATGAGATATATCTTATAGATAGTTTGAACCTTTAGATGCCTTTCAGAAGATGAAACATAATATCTGAGCTACCGTGTGTAAAAAGTGCTACTAGAACCAAATGGACGATATGGCAGCCATCAGCCACAGTTGCTACTGAGGACCTATCATGTGGCTAGTGTGACTGAGGAGATGAATTTTAAATTATATTCACTTTTAGCTCATTTAAAAACTTGTACTTGATTCAATTATTAGAAAACTCTTCGGTCTGTTTGGAACAGCGTGGGCATGTAAATCTATTTTGTATGAAACAGATAAAATATTTGATGAAAATTTAGTGTCTGAATTGAGAGGTGTTGTTAAATGTAAAATACAGATTTCAAAGATTTAGTAAGAGAAAAGTAAAATGTTAATTTTTAAAATAATTGTTGAAATAATATTCAGTATATATTATAAAAATATGTTAAAATTAATATTCCCTTTTCAATGTGGCCATTAGAAAATTAAAAATTAAGTATATGGCTCACATATTTCTTTTAGACAGCACTTAGTAGAACACATATTTAAATAAAAAATGTTTGAGGAGTTCCCACAGTGGCATAGTGGGTTAAGAATCCAACTGCTGCAGCTCAGGTCATTGCGGAGGTGCAGATTTGGTCTCCAGCATGGTGGGTTAAGGGTCCAGCATTGCCACGGCTCTGGCTTAGATCGCAGCTGTAGCTTGGATTCAGTCCCTGGCCCAGGAATTTCCATATCCTGCAGATGTGGCCATAAAAAAAAAATTGAGATTTGAGTTAGTCCCTTAGATCTCAAAAGCTGAAGGTGGGAGAGTAAGATGGTGGGAAGCTGAAAAATTCATCTGAAGACAGTTATTGCTACTATAGGAGCTGTTCAAGCAGAGGAGTTATCACTTTGTCACTAAAAATAAAGCCACTCTAAGGACTCTGGTTGCAAGTTGTAGCTTCTTAAAATTTCAGGCTTTAGGTTGAGAAAATTATATCTACAATTATTAAAGTGATTATGAACATGGAAGGTATACAGATAAATATGTAAAATGTATATATGTATATTCACACACATATAAATACCTATACAAACATACACACATACATGCACACATGTGTATATATTTTGGTTAGTTAAACATCTGGGTTTACATGGACTAAACAGTATAATTTCTGAAATACTCAGACTCTACTTCACTAATTCTCATTCTTAGTGTGCATATCATCTGGGGACCTTGCTAAAAGTGCTGACTTTGACCCAGCAAGTGAATATGTATTTTAAAAATTGCAATATTTAACTGGTTCATCCATTTTTTTGAATAAAGTATAGTCGATTTACAGTGTTGTGTCAATTTCTACTGCACAGCAGTTCGACTCAGTCATATATGAATTTGTTGATCAGTTCAGGTAGTTTTTGTGTGGAGTCTCTGAGGTTTTCTATATGTAGTATCATGTCATGTCATCTTCATATAGTCATAGTTTTACTTCTTCCCTTCCAATTTGGATACCCTTCTTCCCTTCCTCCCTCTCTTCTTCCCTTCCTTCCTTCTTCCCTCCCTCTTTCCCTCCTTTTAAAAAAAGATATTATTTTCTATCATGGTCTATCCTCAGAGACTGGATATAGCTTCCTGTGCTAAACAGTAGGACCTTATTATCTATACATTCTGAATGTAATAGTTTGCAACTATTAACCCCAAACCCCCAGTCCATCCCCCCTTCCTCCCTCTTAGCAACCACAAGTCTGTTCTCTATAAGTCTGTTTCTACTTTTGTAGATAGGTTCCTTTGTGCCATATTTTAGATTCCACATCTAAGTGATAGCATATGATATTTGTCCTGCTCTTTCTGACCTACCTTAGTATGAGAATCTCTAGTTGCATCCATGTTGATAACAAATGCCATTATTTCATTATTTTAATGGCTGAGTAGTAGTCCACTGTATATATGTATCACATCTTCTTAATCCATCTTTTGATGGACATTTAGATTGCTTCCATGTCTTGGCTATTGTGAATAGCGCTGTGATGAAAATAGGGGTGCGTCTATCTTTTCGAATTATAGTTTTGTCCAGATATATGCCCAAGAGTAGGATTGCTGGATCATATGGTAGTTCTATTTTTAGTTACCTGAGGAACCTCTATACTGTTTTCCATAGTGATTATACCAATTTACATTCCTGCCAACAGTGTAGGAGAGTTCCCTTCTGTCCACACCCTCTCCAGTGTTTGGTATTTGCAGACTTATTAATGATGGCCATTCTGACTGGTGTGAGGTGGTACCTCATTAGAATTTTGATCTGCATTTCTCTAATAACTTGTGATGTTGAGCATCTTTTTACGTGTCTAGTGGCCATCTGTATATCTTTTTTGGTTGTTTTTTTGCTGTTTAGTTGTATGAGTTGTTTATACATTTTGGAGAGTAAGCCCTTGTTGGTTGCATCATTTGCAGCTGTTTTCTCCCATTCCATACATTGTCTTTTTTTTTTATGATTTCCTTTGCTGTGCAAAAGCTTATAAGTTTGATTAGGTCCAATTTGTTTGTTTGTTTTTCTATTGCCTTGGGAGCTTGGCCTAAGAAAACATGTGTGTGGTTTATGTCAGAGAATATTTTGCCTATGTTCTCTTCTAGGAGTTATATGTTGTCATGTCTTATGTCTAAGCCATTTTGAATTTATTTTTGTGTGTGGGGTGAGGGTGTGTTCTAATTTCATTAATTTGCATTCAGCTGTCCAGTTTTCCCAGCATCACTTGGTGAAGAGATTTTCTTTTTCCCATTTTATATTTTGCCTCCTTTGTTGAAGATTAGTTGACTATAGGTGTCTGGGTTTATTTATGGGCTTTCTATTCTGTTCCATTGATCCATATGTCTGTTTTTGTACCAGTACCACACTGTCTTCATTCTTGTACCTTTTCCTGAAGTCTGGGAGAGTTATGCCTCCTGCCTTTTTTTTTTTTTTTTCCCCCTGAGGATTGCTTTGGCAATTCTGGGTCTTATATCGTTCCACATACATTTTTGGATTTTTTGTTTTAGTTCTGTGAAAAATGTTACGAGTAATGATAGGAATCATATTAGATCTATAGGTTGCTTTGGGTAGTATGGCCATTTCAACAATATTAATTCTTCCAATCCAGGAGCATGAGGTATCTTTCCATTTCTTTGAATCCTCTTCAGTTTCCTTGATTAATGTTTCATAGTTCTTAGCATATAAGTCTTTCACCTCTTTGATCAGGTTTATCCCTGGATATTTTTTTTTTGGTGTGATTTTTTAAAAGTTTTGTTTTTAATAATGTTTTTCTCATAGTTCATTGCTAGTATACAGAAAGGCAACCGATTTCTGAGTATTAATCTTGTATCCTGCTACGTTGCTGAATTTGTTGATCAGTTCAGGTAGTTTTTGTGTGGAGTCTCTGGGGTTTTCTATATGTAGTATCATGTCGTGTCATCTTCATATAGTCATAGTTTTACTTCTTCCCTTCCAATTTGGATACCCTTCTTCCCTTCCTCCCTCTCTTCTTCCCTTCCTTCCTTCTTCCCTCCCTCTTTCCCTCCTTTTAAAAAAAGATATTATTTTCTATCATGGTCTATCCTCAGAGACTGGATATAGCTTCCTGTGCTAAACAGTAGGACCTTATTATCTATACATTCTGAATGTAATAGTTTGCAACTATTAACCCCAAACCCCCAGTCCATCCCCCCTTCCTCCCTCTTAGCAACCACAAGTCTGTTCTCTATAAGTCTGTTTCTACTTTTGTAGATAGGTTCCTTTGTGCCATATTTTAGATTCCACATCTAAGTGATAGCATATGATATTTGTCCTGCTCTTTCTGACCTACCTTAGTATGAGAATCTCTAGTTGCATCCATGTTGATAACAAATGCCATTATTTCATTATTTTAATGGCTGAGTAGTAGTCCACTGTATATATGTATCACATCTTCTTAATCCATCTTTTGATGGACATTTAGATTGCTTCCATGTCTTGGCTATTGTGAATAGCGCTGTGATGAAAATAGGGGTGCGTCTATCTTTTCGAATTATAGTTTTGTCCAGATATATGCCCAAGAGTAGGATTGCTGGATCATATGGTAGTTCTATTTTTAGTTACCTGAGGAACCTCTATACTGTTTTCCATAGTGATTATACCAATTTACATTCCTGCCAACAGTGTAGGAGAGTTCCCTTCTGTCCACACCCTCTCCAGTGTTTGGTATTTGCAGACTTATTAATGATGGCCATTCTGACTGGTGTGAGGTGGTACCTCATTAGAATTTTGATCTGCATTTCTCTAATAACTTGTGATGTTGAGCATCTTTTTACGTGTCTAGTGGCCATCTGTATATCTTTTTTGGTTGTTTTTTTGCTGTTTAGTTGTATGAGTTGTTTATACATTTTGGAGAGTAAGCCCTTGTTGGTTGCATCATTTGCAGCTGTTTTCTCCCATTCCATACATTGTCTTTTTTTTTTATGATTTCCTTTGCTGTGCAAAAGCTTATAAGTTTGATTAGGTCCAATTTGTTTGTTTGTTTTTCTATTGCCTTGGGAGCTTGGCCTAAGAAAACATGTGTGTGGTTTATGTCAGAGAATATTTTGCCTATGTTCTCTTCTAGGAGTTATATGTTGTCATGTCTTATGTCTAAGCCATTTTGAATTTATTTTTGTGTGTGGGGTGAGGGTGTGTTCTAATTTCATTAATTTGCATTCAGCTGTCCAGTTTTCCCAGCATCACTTGGTGAAGAGATTTTCTTTTTCCCATTTTATATTTTGCCTCCTTTGTTGAAGATTAGTTGACTATAGGTGTCTGGGTTTATTTATGGGCTTTCTATTCTGTTCCATTGATCCATATGTCTGTTTTTGTACCAGTACCACACTGTCTTCATTCTTGTACCTTTTCCTGAAGTCTGGGAGAGTTATGCCTCCTGCCTTTTTTTTTTTTTTTTCCCCCTGAGGATTGCTTTGGCAATTCTGGGTCTTATATCGTTCCACATACATTTTTGGATTTTTTGTTTTAGTTCTGTGAAAAATGTTACGAGTAATGATAGGAATCATATTAGATCTATAGGTTGCTTTGGGTAGTATGGCCATTTCAACAATATTAATTCTTCCAATCCAGGAGCATGAGGTATCTTTCCATTTCTTTGAATCCTCTTCAGTTTCCTTGATTAATGTTTCATAGTTCTTAGCATATAAGTCTTTCACCTCTTTGATCAGGTTTATCCCTGGATATTTTTTTTTTGGTGTGATTTTTTAAAAGTTTTGTTTTTAATAATGTTTTTCTCATAGTTCATTGCTAGTATACAGAAAGGCAACCGATTTCTGAGTATTAATCTTGTATCCTGCTACGTTGCTGAATTTGTTGATCAGTTCAGGTAGTTTTTGTGTGGAGTCTCTGGGGTTTTCTATATGTAGTATCATGTCGTGTCATCTTCATATAGTCATAGTTTTACTTCTTCCCTTCCAATTTGGATACCCTTCTTCCCTTCCTCCCTCTCTTCTTCCCTTCCTTCCTTCTTCCCTCCCTCTTTCCCTCCCTCACTCATTACCCTCCTTTCTTTCTTTCTTTTCTCTTTGCTTAGCTTTCTTTTTGCCTGATTGCTCTGGCCAGGACTTCCAGTACTATGTTGAATAAAAGTGGTGAGAGTGAGCATCCTTGTCTTGTTCCAGATTTTAGTAGGAAGGCTTTCAGCTTTTCTCTGTTGAGTATTATATTGGCTGTGAGTTTGTCATAAATGACTTTTATTATGTTGAGATATATTCTTTCTAAACCCCCTTTAGTAAGAGTTTTTATCATGAATAGATGTTAAATTTTGTCAAATGATTTTCTGCATCTATTGAGATTATCATGTGGTTTTTTACTTTTCTTTTGTTAATGTGGTATATGACATTGATTGATTTGCCTATGTTGAACCATCCTTGTGAACTTGGGATGAATCCTACTTGGGTGTGGTATATGATCTTTTTTATATGTTTTTGGATTCGGTTCGCTAAAATTTTGTGGAGAATTTTTACACCTATATTCATCAAAGATGTTGGCCTGTAATTTTCTCTTTGAGTAATTCTTTGTCTGGTTTTGGTGATGGCGGCATCATAGAATATCTTTGGGAATATTCTTTGTTCTTCAACCTTTTGGGACAGTTTAAAAAGTATGAGTATAAGTTCCGTATATGGTTGGTAAAATTTGCCTGTGGAGCCATCTGGTCCTGGATTTTTGTTTATAGGGAGTTTTTAAAATTACACAAATTCTTAAATTTTTTTTTTTTTTTTTTTTTTTTTTTTTTGCTTTTTAGGGCCACACTAGTGGCAGATGGAGATTCCCAGGCTAGGGGTCCAATTGGAGCTACAGCTGCTGGCCTATGCCACAGTCACAGCAACATCAGATCCAGGCTGCATCTGCTACCTACACCACAGCTCACGGCAATGTTAGATCCTTAACCCACTGAGCAAGGCCAGGGATTGAACCCACAACGACATGGTTCCTAGTTGGATTCATTTCCACTCTGCCACGACAGGAACTCCTATATTCTTTTTCTCATATTATTTTCTATCGTAAATGATTGGCTATAGTTTCCTGTGCTATACAGCAGGACTTCATTGCTTATCCATTCTAAATGTGACAGTTCGTAACTATTAATCCCAAACTCCCAGTCCATCCCAACTCCTTCCCCCTTGGCAGTCACAATTCTGCTCTCCATAAATGTGAGTCTGTTTCTGTTCTGTAGATAGGTTCATCTGTGCCATATTTTAGATTTCACATATAAGTGATAGCATACATATTTCAATTCTAGGCATTGGTCTGTTTAAATTATCTATTTCTTCCTGATTCAGTTTTGGTGAGTTTTATGTTTCTATTAAGTTGTCCTTTTCTTGTAGATTGTCAAATTTGTTGACATATAATTGTTTATATTCTCTTATGTTTTTGTTTTTTTTTGTAGTTTTGTAGTATCAGTTGAAATTTCTCCTTTTTATTTTGTTTACCTTTTCAAGAACCAGCTCTTGTTTTTATTGATTTTTTTCTATTTTTAAAAATCTCTATTTTGTTTATTTCCTCTCTGAACTTTATTATTTCCTTTTTTCTGATAGCTAGGTTTTGCTTGTTCTTCTTTTTCTAATTCTTTTAGGTGGTAGGTTAGGTTGTTGATTTAGAAGGCCTGTATCACTATGAACTTCCTTGTGGCATCCCATAGATTTTGTATGGTTTTGTTTTGTCCTTTGTCTGAGGGTTTTTTTTTTTTTTTTTTAATTTCCTTTTTGATCTCCTCATTGACCTATTGGTTGTTTAGTCTGCAGGTAGTCAGTTTTTCCTCATTACCTGTGGTTGATTTCTAGTTTCATGCCATTGTGGTCAAAGAAGGTGCTTGAAATAATTTCTATACTCTTAAAATTTGTTGAGGTTGATTTCGTGCCCCAGTATGCAGTCAATTCTAGAGAATGTTCCATGTGGACTTGAAAAGAAGGTATATTTTGGTTATTTTGGATGTAATGTCCTGAAAATAGTAAGTGTAACTGTTCTATTGAATTATTTAGGATCTCTCTTGCTTTACTGATTTTCTATATAGAGGATCTGTCCATTGATGTGAGTTGGATGTTATTCTTGTATTCCCACCAATTTCTCCTTTTATGTCTGTATTTATGTATTTGGGTGCTCCTGTATTAGGTGCATATATGTTGATGAAAGAAATATCCTCTTCTTGAATTGATCCTTTTTTCATTAGTGTGCGTCTCTATCTTTCCTTATGGCCTTTGTTTTAAAATGTTTTGTCTGATATGAGTATCGAGACCCCCACTTTCCTGTCATTTTCATTTGCATGAAGTATCTTTTTCCAACCCCACTTTCAATCTGTGTGTGTTCTTTACCCTAAGGTGGTTATCTTGTAAGCAGCACATTGTAGGCTCTTGTTTTTTATCCAGTGTCACACTATGCTTTTGATTGAAGCATTCAGTTCATTCATTTAAGGTAATTATTGATAAACATATATTTATTGCCATTTTAAACCTTGTTTTCCAGATGATTGTTTCTCCTTTGTTCTTTTTTAGTGGGTTGATGATTCCTTTAATTTTATGCTTGTATCATCTTTGTTTTTTTGTGAATCTATTGTTTGATTTTGATTTGTGGTTGCTCTGTTTTTCAAGTATGTTAAACCCTCATTTTACTTACCCATTGATCAAGTAAATATTTGAAAACAAGAATTTTGAGCCATGTCCTGTGACAGAATCTTCTTCCCATTGGATCTTTTCTTCTCTTTAGGTCCCTTAGTACTTGCCTTGTTTATACTGTATTTCACTAATTACTTTATGACCCACTAAGAATGCTATCAGTTACACTATGCCACATCATTAATTTTAAAACATAGCTCTCTTTCAGAGATGTCACAATGTGAAAAACATGCATCTTTGATGAAATACAGCATCAGTGTTCCCTAGGTCTCACTTTGAGTCTCAAAGTTAGTACTGCTGATGGATTTTTTGACCTGGAGGGCACATCATACAGCCCTTCTCTATATCTGAATTACGGCTCCCCCAACCAACTTCTACTTTCTGAATTCTGTTTCTTAGTTAAGTGACATCATCTCCAGGTGATTCTGATGCAGCTGGTTCTTAGCCCACACTCTGAGAAATAGTATTCTCCAAGGAGAGTCTCTATACTTGTTGCTAGTTTTGTAGTCCTGACAGCTACCATGCAAGGTTTGCTAATTCACTGTTTTCTTCCAGGTAACATAAACATGCTAAGTACATCATCCAGCCTCACAATGCATCCTCAAAAATCACTCTATACTTTTCTATTAGATAAGTGTCTGTTTGATGCTACTGCCTGTTCCTTATCTTAAAACTGGCTCCTTATTATTTAGGACAGAATATTCCCAGCTTGTGCTTCAACATTTAAACATTCATTCAATTAAATATTTCACTAATGAATCTATTTTATTCTAACTTTTAGAAAGGAAATCTGTCCTGAATGTGACAAAAGGGTTGCAGTGAGGAAAAGGAGCTAGATGGTAACCAGTTAATTCCAGTCACAACATGATCTTGGGGCTTTTTTATGCTGGATAAGAACCCCATTCATTTGTGTACTCTAAAATGGATGTAATCATGACTCAGTGCCATCACAGACTGTATTAAACAATCTGTGTGCTCTGAGGGCACTGCCCTATATTTTTGTCAATTATTTATAATAAACCCATTCATATACCATATTCACCTCAAAAGCATCATTTCTCCCCTTCAAAATGACCCATTTAAATTCTGCAAATGGTTTAATTTGGGTGTCTTAAGAGAGCTAAGACTTAAAGGAGACTAAGAACAAAAATTTTGATAACACTTTCTACAAAAAATGCTTTATTTAAAAATACGATATTTTTAAAAAAGAGACAGTTTTTCTATACAGTTCCTTAGTTTAGAAACAGTTAAAAATACAATAAAATAAGCCCAGATTTAGAAATTATGATTTGTAACGTACACAATACTGGTGCTGAACAAGACAGTTCAAATGTATGATTAATTCTTTTTGTCCCATCATATTTCCATAATTCACATTTGTTAAAACCAGTGGCTGGGACTAAAGAAAAGTTCTTATCTGAATTCCTTCCTCTTTAGGAAATGGCAGCCACCCTTCCCATAAGATAAAGAAATAGAAACAGCAGCAGCTAGGCAGTGTATCCTTATTCCTCTTACTGCCTGTGCATCCAAAAATACATCTCTACTACTTTAATTTTCTTTTTCTATTTTCTTCCTTGAAATTTATTTATATGTGGCTATAGCCTGGTCATTTATACCAGGCCTTTTAAGATTTTAATGTTTAAAAAGGGAAGTTCTGGAGTTCCCTGGTGGCCTAGCAGGTTAAGGATCTGGCATTTTCACAGTTGTGGTGCTGTTTTGATCCCTGGCCTGGGAACTTCTGCATGCCACAGGCAAGGCTGGGAAAAAAAGTTCTAAAGGCAAGGAGCATGAACTGCTCTTGATAGCAGAGGACTCAGAGCTAATGTCCCTAGGAAATCAACATTTACCATGATTTTGGTCTCCCAGTCAGCACTCTGAGCAGCTATGAACCAGTTTTTTACAGCATGATATTAAAATATTTCATACCATAGTCAAACAACTGATAGATTTGTAATAAAACAGAAAAAAGCCTTTTCAAAGTAAAGTGCTGTTAGCTACTATATTCAAAAGGCTATTTTGATTTCACAATCTAAAGTTTAAAAAAAATTTTTTAAAACCAATCCCAGTTCCTGCTTCTCAAACTGGGAATGCTAGCCATCTTCCTGGAGTGTCGATTTTACCCAGATTTGGAAAGAAGCTCAAAATTTTTCTGTTCTTAAAACAGTCTGTAGAATAATATTCACAAACAAAATCAGACTAATTTCAAAGATAAAACCTACAACTTCAAAGAAATTACAAGCTGACCTTTTGAACTATGCCCTCATATCCAATCTCCTATAAGGAGTACTTCAGTAGTAACATCTGTGCTGTGAAGCAACGACCTGGGAGACCCTGATTTCTCAGAGTATAGCCAGGTCCATACTGGATAGTAAGTACAAATATAATTCAAGGTCTTGATTCATTCTCTTGAGTTTCATCTTCAAAAAATAATGTAATTCTCTGATTATATAGTTCTGTCTATACTGACTAAGAAGAAAGTCAAGGAAAGAACTCTGGACTGATTTTTATTTTACAGTGTTTAATAATTAGAGGAATGCTGCAGTCAGAGAAGATTGCTGGCTTACAACTAAACGGACACAACATATGTCATTAAAAAATAGTGGAACGCCTGAATCCAAAAGATTAAAACTTGACCCACTGAAAATAATGGCAACAGTAACTGTGGGTAGTTTTATCCTTCTTTCAGATTCACATTAAATTATATCAGCTCCAAAGGGATTCTTTCAGTAAGGAAAGGAGAGACCCAAACTGTCTGCCAACAACTACTTATCAAATATAAAGTCAATGGTTATTCTCTGTATAAATAACATGTATAAAGAACAAAATGAAGTTGCTGATGAAATTACATGAGTCAAATTTACAAAGTTTTTTTTTTTTTTTTTAAACAATGAGTCAACGTCATAGGGCCATGTAAGAAAATCATAATTTGTAAATCATGTTGTCTCCCAACACACTTAATAATTAAATATAGTTAAATATGATATTGGATCAAAAATGATCCTAGATAGTTTAATGATTAATCCCATTAATCCCACAATTTAATGAGACCGTCCCAACCACAAGTTATGACTTTAGATGTTTCATGAGGATGCCACACTGCACCTATACACACTTTATCATGAGCTTTAAATCTACTGTAGAGTTTTGTGGTCTTCCAGTCCCAGATATTTAATTTTCCATTTCCATCTCCTGAAATCACATAGCTGCAATGAGAAAAAAAATAAATTCAAATTATTCAAACACCTTAAACTGGTAAAGTGGATGAGAACAGAGAAAGAGTTTTATCTTTTTTACCTTAATATAGAAAAATCAGTATGAATATACAGTACTCAGAATAATAAGGTAGAGTATAAAACAGTCTATAGTTTAAACTACCAAAAAACCTCCCCACTGAGTGACCCATCTAAGAGTGAAAAATTATTTTTAACTTGGAAAATTGGGAGATACAGGGGCCATAGTGAATGTGTATCACAGCCATTCTCTAGACAGTCACAAACATCGTGGGGGAACCAATTTCACACAGTCAACAAACACATGTAGACTCATTCAACACCTTCATAATTATTTGGCTCCAATAGCTTCTGAATATGTCTAAGACTGACTAAGAAGTAGGAGTCTAAGTCCTAATAATCAGGCTAAACATACAAAGTTATAGGGATTTTTGAATTACTGATATGCATATATTTTAGCTAACAATAAGGGAATGGATGAAGAGTTTCATTCTTAAAAATGCTCTAGGTTTCACAAGTTGAGTGTGGCCTAGAAATATTCAGAAGCTGGATTAGAGGATTCAAGACAGAAAGGCTGTAGTGAAGCTGTTAACTTCAACCCCACAATACAAGATTAATTCTTCTGGTGCTCATTCAATCACAGCAATATAGTGATTACAGAGTAGCCTTGCTTGGAAAAGCAGAGAGAAAGTAAACCACTGCCTACATAGATGGTGAAAGTAAACCATTGCCTACACAGATGGTGATTCACTATGTGGTTAAAGGGCATGGAACTAAACAAAATAAGGAGATACACTAAAGAACTTAAAAAGGCCAAAGGTAGCCATCTTAACTTGTTCTTGCCTTTTATCTGGCATTTTGACAGTCTGCACAGTTCTCATACAATTACATATGTAAAAGTGATTTGGACAGCAGTAGTTCACATCATCATCTTGGAATATAAGAATATATGAGAAGTTTAACTTACCTCATATCTGGTGAAAAGTCCACTTGACATGCATAGCCTGCTACCATATGGCCCTTAAAAATTTTTTTCTTATTTAATCTAAATCTGTTCTGTGCTCCAAAAATTAAAATCTGGTTGTCCATTGATTGGCATGCTAGCCATTTCCCTGTAAATTCAATAAATAAGACATTTTAAAAGAAGACTGAAAATTTAAAAAAATTTCAAATATGCTGAGTCATTAATATTTTGTCCCCAACTACTTTATAATAGGAAAATAAATTTACCATACCGAGCCATTAATATTGTCCCCAACTACTTTATAATAATAGGAAAATAAATGTACCATACCACCTATAATGTGTTACAAATTTGTTGCTGGTGGGAGACGGCTGTACATAAACTGATGAATTCTGCTCATACAATCTTATGGTATCGATCACTTTTCTAAAAAAGCTTTTTTTTAGGATATACAAAAACTCTGATTTTAGTGTTCATAAAGCTAAACTAAATTTTAGGAAATGAAATTAATCTGTACTAAGTACAGACAGTAGAACCATGGAGAGAGAGAGAAACCTATTTATGGTTGTTTTTATGGCCGTGCCTGCGGCATATGGAAGTTTCTGGGTCAGGGATCAAATCCGCGCCACAGCAGTGTCCTGAGCCACTGCAGTGGCAACACTGGATGCTTATCCTGCTGTGCCACAAGGGAACTCCAAGAGACTTATTTATGTTAGTTATGGACAGACAAAAGAGGGACTGTAGGTGAGGAAATCAAGGATTATTAGATAAAACTGTACAAAAAAAAGTATGATTAAAAAAAATTCGAATAACTGATGTTGTGGGTCATACTGCTTTTATCTACCGGGAATTCACCAAAGCCTTAACTGCAGTATCTTTGCATCTTATACATTTGTAGACATGACTGACTAAGGGAATGATCCTAACAGCGCTCAGTCTGGGTGGGTAAAGGGCCGTGTTCAAGGTGGGCACATTATTTGTAATGTGTGGTTTAAAATACACTCTATGATTAAGGTTCTGGCGTTGCTGTGAGCTGTGGTGTAGGTCACAGATGTGGCTTGTATCTGGTGTTGCTGTGGCTGTGGCACAGCATAGTGGCTGTAGCTCTGATTCAACCCCTAGCCTGGGAACCTCCACATGCTGTGGGTGTGGCCCTAAAAAGACAAAAGATGATTAAAAAAAAATACACTCTATGAAATGTAGGTGCCCAGTGACAAATGTGACTGTATACAATATGGTGATTGTGAGAAAAGCACCTAGTGAGGTTGGTCCTCCCACAAAAATCATAGGGCATTTGACAAGTGATACTGATTTGCCTGTGGAAGGGCAAACTCTTGCCCTCTCTCTCTTCCTTGCTCTGTACTCCAGTAGCTCTGTTTGTTGATAATGGCTTTAATGACAATGCTGCCCAAACATCAGCTCCTCCACTTTAATACCTTCATGGAGAGCTAGAATTATTATCAGTATATTTGTAGGACTTGTACTTAAAAGGCAATGGATTAATGAATAGAAATAAATATATGAATAAAAATAAATAGGCTTGTCTTTTTTATTTTTGTCAGAGAAAATCACCTCCATGCAATTGCTAAGTGTTTTCATTATGAGGAACCAGATCAAAATTTCCTATTCTCTAAGGAGGTCCTGTCATGGTGCAGCAGAAACGAATCTGACTAAGAACCATGAGGTTGCTGGTTTGGTCCCTGGCCTTGCTCAATGGGTTAAGGATCCTGCGTTGCTGTGGCTGTGGTGTAGGCCAGCAGCTTAGCTCCAATTAGACCCCTAGCCTGGGAACCTCCATATGCTACAGGTATGGCCCTAAAAAGCAAAATAGGTAAATAAATAAAAAACAAACAAAAAAACAAAATTTCCTATTCTCTGAAAGAAAAGGAGCTCACAATGAATCACTAAATGAGCTGTTGAACATGATTTTGTTGTAGAGAATTATTAAAAAAAAAAGCAACAACCCTAGTTTTCAGATGGAAATCCTTAGATGCTCGGTCAGAGTTATAAAAAAACAAGAGAATGAGGTGATTCACAAATGACAACCAGTGATTATTTCTAATAATGAAAAGATTTCCTTATACAAGTATGGCACTGTGACAGACTTTCCCTAAGAGAGAATGGCCAAGGCTCTTCTGAATGCAGAAACCACACTGTGTCTTCAAAGTTCATTTAAAAACTCTGTATCTATTAACTTACCATTTGGAGACAAAGTCACTGCAGGCATAGAGTGCATACTAGGTTCTGCTATATACTTGAAATCCACAGGAATATCCCTAAAAATTAAAAATGCGTATCACAATAAGTAATTTTTAAAAGTACCTTTTTTTGGAGTTCCCGCTGTGGTGCAATTGGTTAAGGATCTGGCATTGTTTCTGTGGTGGCTTGGGTTTGATCCCTGGTCTGGTGCAGTGGGTCAGGGATCTGGTGTTGCCACATCTGAAGCTCAGATTTAGTCCCTGGCCAGGAACTTCCATATGTCCTGGGTATGGAGAAGGGAGGAAAAAAAAGGTAGAAAAAAGTACCTTTTTTTTTTTGGTCACACCCTAGCATATGTAAGTTCCCAGAACAGGAATTGATCTATGCACAGCTGCAGTAACACTGGATCCTTAACCCACTGCATCAGGCCAGGGATCGAACCCACATCTCAGCAGTGACCTGAGCCACCTCAGAGACAATGCTGGATCCTTAACCCACTGTTCCACAGCAGGAATTCCTTTTTTTTTTTTTTTTTTAAAGTAACTTTAGAAGAAGAATCTCTGAAACAAAAGAGATGCTCTTGAAATTATATATTTAATAAACCTTTCCTGAAACCTCTTAGAGGAAAGAAAATCACAAAGTGACATTCTATAGCTTATTATAAATCTTTTTACTTTACAAATAACTTTCCATGATAATTACAAGTGTCAGTGATTTAGTTTTCTATCTCTATTTGATTTAAACTCTGACTTTTATGTTTTAAAAAAAATCTATCACCACAAGTCCTTTAATAATGAACTCATCTAAAAATGTACCATGGTAGGCAGAAGCAAGATGTCTGAGGCAAGCCTTCAGGGAAATGTTCTTATTTTACCTGCCAGTCAACCTTAACTTGTTACTCTGCAAGCAGGTAAGAGTGCTAAAGAGACTTCAGAAATGCAAGTAGATGGTAGGCAAATCTGTACATGGATCTGCAAGCACGCCGAGCTCATCCAGAAACAAGGGAGCAGTGCTTGGTGCCTGGACATCTTCTATTTTCAGCTTACATGTAAAGTATTCCAAGTGTGTATGGTGGAGGAGAAAAGGCATTAAAAAAATTCTTTTGTGAGTGATGCAAAGGGTAAAATAAAAATCCACATCTAATAACCCCTAAATCTAGAACCACCCAAAGTTCTAAGTGTCTTGTTTTTAATATTCTCCTTGATGAAAAATTTTTTAGTAATTCTGAAGGATTTTGGTCTTGTTGCTTTTCATGAGACCTAAGAAATGTTTCTTAGATGTGGGAAATGTAATATGATGAATAATACAGACTATAAAGCATCAATTTCAACCCACAGTTCAAGTTCAAAGACTTGAATTGGAAAACAACAATAACAACAATAATTTGCCTTAAAGTAAGAATTTTCTCTATCCATCTATCTGTCAACCCCGAAGAAGCAAATGATTGGAAAAAACTTCTGCAGAGTCTTGATTAGAGGAAAACGTTTTCAGGTGTAACCTGGGGAAAAGTATCATTTATCAAAACTCCAACCATTTACCCCTCTAAGGTACCAGTGAGAAATGACATTCACAATAACCCAAATGTTCCGAGAAGACCCTCAATCTTAAAAAGGTTCAACTGTATTTTTCCCTCCTCACATTTATTATTAGTGGATATTAATTTTATAACATGAATTAAAACATAAAAACATTTTCTAAATTAAATGAACCATAGGTTTATGTTCACATCAATCAATGTTTTACTAAAAGTAAGCAAAAAAATTTAAACAGATTCCTCATTTCAACGACTCTTGGTACAATGAGCTCTAGAACACGAAAAGAATCTGAATACCCTATGAACTTCATAATTGTTAGTAAAAATGTCTGCTAGGCATAGTTCTATTTAATAAACAATACTATTTTCTAATTAGAAACTGTGAATCAGTATAATAAGCTAGTAACTTATGTTACAAATAATCTTAAGTCTGGAAATAAAATCATCAAAAAGTAAAAACCCTAAGAAAAATCTATGAAATTTTAAAGATAAAAGACAGTAATGTCAACCTCTGTAAAATTTTCTTAAAAAGGCCTTTGGGAGAAAACAGCCTATGATATCTCATGAATTTAGGTAACTGGAATACCATAGGTTGCTCAATATCTAATTAAAATCTTGTATTCTCCTTCAAAACTCCATATAGTCTTAGTTTGTTAAGATTGTTTACGAAAATCAAGTTTCTTTTGGATGAACCTGGAGGGTGGGTGTTAGGCTAAGTTAAATAAGTCAGACAGAGGTCAGGGGATGGGTAGGGAATTAGGGAAGGCAAGTAAAAGGGTACAGACTTTTAGTTGGAAGATGAATAAGGGCTGAGGTTCTAGTATATTATTATATATATATATTAATCAACACTCTATTGCATAACTGAAATTTGCTAAGAGAGTAGAACCTAAATGTTCTCACCAAACAATAAAGTAAATACATTAACGGATGGATATGTTAATTAAC
Organism: Sus scrofa; assembly: GCF_054392235.1. Taxonomy (NCBI): domain Eukaryota; kingdom Metazoa; phylum Chordata; class Mammalia; order Artiodactyla; family Suidae; genus Sus; species Sus scrofa. Next base: position 76,394,118 of record NC_139383.1, on the reverse strand, counting down.
TCAATGTAAAAGGGTTAATTAATTCTTTCACACTGTATATGTGTGTCAAATCATGTTGTACACTTTAAATACACTGCAATTTTTATTTGTTAATTATACCTCAATAAAATTTGGGGTGGGGGGAGAAAAAAGGAAAAAAAATGCTTTAGAATCAGTTTGATCTGAGTTTGAATTCTGGCCCTTGTCTCATGGAACCTTGGGCAAATTATTTAACCTACACAGTTTCCTTACCTATAAAACAGGGACTGTAAGATTACTTTATCCATTAGATGAAATAACAGTTCACGTAACATGCTTAGTGTGCTGCCAGCACACAGAAAAAGCTCCACGAATGTAACATCATGAATAATTATGGTAATAATAATTGCCTTAGATATTCAGTACATATTACATGCCTGGCACTGTGCTGGTGCTGGGGACAAAGGAGATGATGACTAACAGTCCTTTTTTTCATAGTTAAGAATTTGTCAGGACACAACATTGTAAATCAACTGTACTTCAATAAAAAAATTTTTTTTAATTGAATGGGATTGGTAAATGCACACTGAGGTATACCGACTGGCCAACAGGGACCTGCTGTATAGCACAAGGGATTCTACCCTAATATTCTGTGATAATCTATATGGGAAACAAATCTGAAAAAGAATGGATGTGTGTATGTGTATAACTGACTCACTTTATTGTACAGCAGTGCAGAAATTATCACAGCATTGTAAATCAATTATACTTCAATAACAGTTAAATTAAAAAAAAAGGAAGAACTTGGAGTTCCTGCTGTGGTGCACTGGGTTAAGTAAGCTCCAGTGTTGCTGCAGCTGTGGCGTAGGTGGCAGCTGTCACTCAGATTTGATCTTTGGAGTGTCCATATGCCACAGGTGTGGCCAAAAAAGAAAAAAAAAGCACTCATTAGGGAAGATGAACAAATAATAAGTACTGAAAAGCTGTGCAAAGCAAAGGGTTGTGTAGGATGTTGGAGAAGAGGCACCTAATTTCATGTTAGGATTGGTTAGGAAGGCTCCAATAGCAAGTGAGAATTAAACTGAACTGTACAGCATGTCCTCATTTATAATGAAACAGTACTAGGACTCTTAGAAGTATTTCTTAACCTCTGAGAAGGAAAAAAGAAAAGAAACACACTAATATTACCCTTTAATCAAAACATTTTGTTGACGAATGCTCTAATTCAAAAAAACACACGGGTGTTCTAAAGTCCTGCAATGGGTGCATCATTTAAATATTTACCAATTTCTTTTATACTGCTCCACATTTTAAAATGGAGCTGAAATATCATCTAAAGATAGAAACATCTGAAAGTTTAAGTATAATCAAACTGTTAAAGTATATAAATGAAACAAAACGGCTATAAGTATCCCAAACTCTCTATAGTTTGTTGTGCAAATGGTCTAAGGTGGCTCATATAACACCTGACGTCCATATCAAGTTCTCTGCATTATCTGAAGTAAGAAGTAAGATCTGAAGTAAGATATTAAGTTATAAGAAAGCCTCAGATCATGGACCTTAAGATTGATGTTAAGACAACACATAAAATAATAGTCAACACTCCATTAACTGGGGGTAATTTGGAGGGGTACACTATGGTGCGTATGAGAGAAAACTACAGTTAAATTCCACTAAATCTTCAATTATCCAAATTGTCCTGACAATGGTTAAGGACCCGCTCAGCTGCTCAGATAGACTCAGTTTCAGGGGGATCTTCCTGCCTATATGTCAAGGCTTCTTACTTTCTAAAGCAGAACAACTTCTTGGGGTGGGAAGACATTTTCCAGTCCCTGAAAGGCTGTAACTACAGTTGAGCTGTGCTTCATAACTGACTATAAAAACAAGTTGAGTTCCAACCAAAATTCATTTTAACAAAAAGATTATTATGCATTGCTTTGCAAATCAGTTATAAAACATGATTTATGATACTAGGGAACTTTAGTAGTTCTTGACTTTAGAAAAGTGGTTTTCTTTTTTTTTTTTCCTCTAGGAAAGCAAAATTAACCAATATATTCTGATTATACTCTACAAATAAAATATTTATTTTTTACCATTTGCTATGAACAGCAGGATACAAGGGTGATAACATGGGGAAATTTTCAGTATTGAATATGTAAAATGCAGACATTTAAAGAATTGAGAGATTTTAAAATTTGGATTGGTTCTAAGGCGTGGATCTTAGGCTTAATCCCTAACTTAACCAATGCAATTTATACTTTGTGATCCCTACTTCTTGTCAGTTATTTTGCAAGATGAACAAGATACCTAAAGAATGTGAGACAGTCCTATACAAACTTCACTGCAAGAAAAGTGACTTCAAAATACATATTCCTGGAGTTCCCATCGTGGCGCAGTGGTTAACGAATCCGACTGGGAACCATGAGGTTGCGGGTTCGGTCCCTGCCCTTGCTCCGTGGGTTAACGATCCGGCGTTGCCGCGAGCTGTGGTGTAGGTTGCAGACGCAGCTCGGATCCCGCGTTGCTGTGGCTCTGGCGTAGGCCAGTGACTACAGCTCCGATTCGACCCCTAGCCTGGGAACCTCCATATGCCGCCGGAGCGGCCCAAAGAAATAGCAAAAAGACAAAAACAAAACAAAACAAAACATATTCCTTAGGTAGATTATTCAAAGACTATGAAAAGTAGCATGTTTAAATTTTTATTTTCATTTTCTGGATGCTTGAATAGTTAAGACAGTTTGACAAGCCAGAGATCACAGCTGTGAAAATATTGACATGGTGGCCTATCATCAGGCTTTTGTCTTTGGCTACAAATTTTTTTTTTTTTTTTTTTTTCTCATTTTTGGATGCCCCAAGGCATATTGAGCTCCCAGACCAGGGGTCAGATCTGAGCTGCAGTTGCAACTTAAGCTATAGCTGTGGCAATGCCTGACCCTTAACCCGCTGTGCTGGGCTGGGAATCGAACCTGTGTCCCAGTGCTCCCAATTTGACATTGATCCTGATGTGCTACAGTGAGAGCTCCTTTGGCTACAAAATTTTATTTTATTTTATTTTATTATTATTATTATTTGTCTTTTTTGCCATTTTCTTGGGCCACAGCACATGGAGGTTACCAGGCTAGGGGTTGAATCGGAGCTGTAGCCACCGGCCTACGCCAGAGCCACAGCAACGCAGGATCTGAGCCGCGTCTGCGACCTACACCACAGCTCATAGCAACACCGGATCCCTAACCCACTGAGCAAGGCCAGGGACGGAAGCCGCAACCTCATGGTTCCTAGTCGGATTCGTTAACCGCTGAGCCACAACGGGAACTCCAGCTACAAAATTTTAAATTGTTTGCTTTATATAAATCAAATTTTCTATTGATAAAAAACTCACCATTCCCAAACTCTTAAGCTCTTATCATCAGATGTGCTCACAAATCTCCTGTTTTCATCGACAAAGACAATGGTGTTGACAGCACCCAAATGCCGATCATATTCTTGCACAATTTCTCCACTTCGAATGTCCCACTGTATATCAAACAAGAAAAGGCAAGATAGAATTGGAGCAGATTTATGAAAACAAAGATCATAATTATGGAAAGTGGAGAAGGAAAAAAATCTCCAACATGTTTTTTATAAATTTACTGATCTGCTAAGAATAGAGCATCAGCAGTCCCTAAAAGTAGCAGATATTAAATAAGTTAATATTTCTTATTTCATTACCTGACACAACATAAAGCTCAGGAATCTTTCTTTTCTTTTTTTTTTTTTGGCTGCACATGTGGCATATGTGAGTTCCTGGACCAGGGATCAAATCTGAGCCACAGCTGTGACCTATGCCACAGCTATGGCAACACCTGATCCTTAACCCACTGTGCTAGGCTGGGGATGGAATCTGTGCCTCAGTAGCAACCTGAGCCACTGCAGAGACAAAGCCAGATCCTTAACCTACTGTGTCACAGTGGGAACTCCAGAGCTCAGGAATCTTAATAAAAATATTGTGAAAACACTTACCTGCACAATCTTTTTATCAGACATCCCAGCCACAAAAAGGTTTTGTTTATCTTCATCAGGATTAAATTTGACACAATAGGGTACTTTTCGGTTTGTAAATCTTGATATGCACTGTCCTAAAACCAAAGACCCAAGTAAAAGTAGGTAAAATAAATCTGACCACTTAACAACAACCCAGGATTAAGATTTAGAGGATGGTTGCTTAATAAATTTTGAGGAAGGGCAACCTGCTTATCTTTATTGTAAACTACATTGTTCCCTTTCATGGGATTTTTTTAAGGATCAAAAATAATTTTTTCAAAAGCAAAACTGTACCGGAGTTCCAGTCGTGGCTCAGTGGTTAGCTAACCCAACAAGCATCCATGAGGACACAGGTTCAATACCTGGCCTTGCTCAGTGGGTTAAGGATCTGGCATTGCCGTGACCTGTGGTGTAGGTCACAGATGAGGCTCGGATCCCGGGTGGCTGAGGCTGTGGCCAGTGGTACAGCTCTGATTGGACCCCTGGACTGGGAACTTCCCTATGCCATGGGTAGGGCCCCAAAAAGAAAAAAAAAAGCAAAGTTGTACCCTCAACTGCAGATTTGATAAAGCTCTCCAGGTGATTAAAATAGGTAGCCAGAGTTGAGGACTGCTGCCAAAGTGGTTAAGCATTAGAAAGACTTTGGAGTAAACTCAATTCGGCCACTTGCTAGTGTGACCCTAGAAAAGTTATCTTGGTAAGCCTGGGTTTCTTCATCTATAACAACAGAAGTACTTTTCTCATAGGGATATTTTAAGGATTGAACGAAATGCTGCATATAAGCACAAAGTACCACTTTTCATTCAAAGCCTGGTAAAAAGTTAGTGGTCAATAAATATTAGCTATTATCTTTACCCTTAAAACTTAGTAAGATGAAAGACAGTTGTCTAATTATATAAAAGGATACTAGCCATAATGTACTGATTTAATTAATATGTTTGGGAAATATAAAATCAATCTGCCCATGGAAGTCGAGACTTACATTTTAACCAGCTAGGGCAATTAAATTTAATTCTGTTTGTCAGACATTTACTGTGCTTCTGTTATGTGCAATGCAGTGTACCAGGTGATAGAGGGGAACAAAAAGATCAATTAAATAGTCTATGAAAAATTTCAGATTTCCTTGTCTATCAATATATTTGCTTTATAAATATCATAATGAAAGAGCTACTTACATTGCTGAATTTTAACTCTACAATCATTTTGTTATACTAGCTGATATGAAAATTAGCAATTAGAGAAGGTACTGTTTTGCCACAGAAGACCCTCATATTGTTTCATTTAAAAATGCTGACTTAAAAGATAAATATGGTATAAGTGAGCTCTTACCTGTTTCAGTGTCCCAGAGCTTAAGATACCTATCATAAGCTGCGCTGAGGAACTGTGTTCCTGCAGTATTAAAGCAGATGTCCCTAACAGCTTTACTGTGACCTAAAGGCAGAGACAATACAAATAAAGGTGAGGTGAAGTATTTTCTCTTGAAACACAAGCACCAGAAGAGAAACAAGAATTAAACAGTGTTTTTCAAGCCATGCTGTGAGACAAAATCACTGGAACCATACCCCCTGATTTACTGACTCAGAATATGTTATGTGTGGGTTTGGGAATGTAGGTGGGTTTTTCTTCTCTCTTTGAAAAGCTCCTCAGGTGATTATGATGCATAACATTTAGGTAAGATCCAAGAGAAAAGATCTAACTTTTTTTTTTTTTTTTAAGTCTGTCACGGCACTTTCTTAATATGTAATACCTACAGCTGATGACTAAACAGCCAAGAATTTAAGGAAACATAATAGGCCAATTATTGCCAATAAAAGAGAAATGACTGGTGACATTTTGAAGCTTTGCTCTGAGATTACTTGCCAAGCTGGAAGTGAAAATAAAGTGACCTAAACCTGAAGTTCATGAAAGCTGTAGCTTTTGTTCAATAATTGTGTATTTCTGTGATCACATTACCAAATTTCACAGGAATGGATTCAGAATCTCAGAGACTAAACCTTTTTGAAAATAAACATTAACTTCTATTTGGTTTTAAAATAGCATTTTGACAATAAATTAATTTTAAAGTGCTCTGCTTGGAAATCAATCTTGCCAGACTAATCAACTCTTTTGAAAGTTATGGGGCAAATAAAATGTGGCTAAATGAAAGCAGGAACTTTCCTATTTTTTTTTACCATCCCATGAACCAAGACTGCCAAGTACACTTGCACAAGATGTGCCTGACACAAACTGTCAGCTGAACATAGGAGCCTGAACCACCAGCACTGATGAACTCTAGTCAGGCAGGATGTGCCATGGCAATTACGCATTCTCTCCTACAACACAAGTCCCAGTCAGAGCTGCTATCATCTTTCTAAGTAGGAAATTTTTAGTTTTCCACTGAAAAATTGTCTGCCAAGGTAGGAGAGACAGATGGGGACCAAATCCCCCACGCTGCAGGAGACATTTTGTTCCCTTTACCCTGCAGAGAGCCTTCCTACCAGTCTTCCTTTAGGCTGCCCCAGCATCTTGAGCAGCATTTATTTGTGCAGTGAGGCCCGAAAATCATAACAAAGAACTGCAGAAGGGACTCCCACTTAAGTCTAAAAACAGAGCCACTACAATTCACCACAGATACCGTTTTTCAATGCAGTACAGTTAGATTTGGAAACATAACCAGCTTTCACACAAAAACTGACAAAGACAATAAACTATTATTTACCAGTAAGGCCTGCCTACCACAGAGCTGGCCTCTCTTTGGCCTTCTTTCCTTCAAGGAGTTCTCTCAACTGTATCTTTTGATCTGCTTTTGTTGCCAACTCCCAAACTGTCTTCAAAGCTCAAGGTCTTGGCTAATTGCTTAGTGGACATTTTTACTGCAATGTCCCAAAGGCAGCTCAAATTCAATGAGTCTGAAACCTCATTATCTTCCTATAATGAATGGCACCACCATTCATCCAGCCACCTGGGAGTCACTCTAGATTCCTGCCTCACTCTTATCACTTCCTTCCAAGTTTCAAAGTCCCATTGGTTTTTTCCCTTCCCTTCCGTCTCTACGGCTTTAGTTTAGGCTCTTAATATCTAATCCAGACCAATGAAGTAACCTTGTAATTCATTTTCCAGATTCCTGGGCTGCCCCACCAAAGCATCCTCCATACTGCCATTGCGAACTGTGTAAACTTCAAATCTGATAATGTTGCTTTCCTCCAAGAGCTGTTCAGTGGCTACTTTACCTAGGCCCTCAGGAAAATCTAAAGGTCCTGCACATTCTGTCCCCTTTCTACACCGTTTCTCTACTTTCACCCCTCATTGTATCCCATATGCTAAGAATTCTGAAATATAAGTGGTTCCCCCAAAGTGACATGCTTTCTTATACCACCTTTCCTTAATTTTTGTTGTTCTCTCTTCCTAGATCTCTTTCTTTGTCTACATTGGGAGACATACTCCTTCCTTCAAGACTCAGTTCAAGTCTATGAAAGCTTTTCTTCCTACTTCAGGGTGGTATTACTACTGTCAATGATATTATCTTAGTTAAAAAAGTTTTTCCAAACAGATTTACAGCCAGAGAGAAAAGAAGTATTACCAATAAATGTTCGCAGACAGCGCCTGTCTCCATAAACCTCCCATAGCTGGAGAAAAAAAACAACACATAGAAACGTTAAATTTAATAGACTTTGATAAAATGACAACTTCCAATCAAAAACAACAGTCCTGGGTCATTTATATGTGTGTGCAGGGAATTTAATCAAAGGCACGTCATTAAACATATCCCTTGACACTGCTAGTCTGTGTTGCACTATTTGGACTATACATAAATACATATATACACACACATTTTAAAACTAAACTCTGAAATAAAGAGAACTTGGAGCTTATATAGGTGTTTTTCATTTTCTTTCCTGTATTTGATATATTTTCTATGCTGAAAAATTTCTACTTACATAAAACTAAGAACTACTTTTAAAAGAATAAAATGTTATTAAAATTGTCATGTTTGTAACTTTTTGGTACTGAGAGTTTTTTTTTTTTTAACTTTCCTGAAGTATTAATTATTATAAAAGCTGTTATGAAAATGATGACCTAGACTAAAATGTTCCAGACTCATAATTCTCATCACATCTGAAGTGATTTAATACAATATCTTGCCTGCCTCAAATGCAATCCTTGACAATGTTGCTAGTGTTCTAAAATAGAAAGCATTTCCTGGCCACCCTGTACCAACAGGATCAAGTCTCAGTTCCCACAGCACACCAGGAAAGGACTTCCAGGACTCGATCCCCTGTGAGTGATGGTGGTCAGCCTGTGCCTCTCAGGTTTTAGCATCCAGCAACCACAAAACTGTGGTTTCAGCACACACCATGGGATTCATTCTGTTCACTCCTCTCAGACATACCCTCCTTCCTAGGCCCAGCCCCCTCCCTTTACTTAGTTACCTTCCTATTGAGGTACGCCTCCCCTCTGAAACGAGAACACCTTGCACTTGCCTCTACAACATCGTAATGAAGTGATCACCTTAGTAATTTTTCATCCTCAGCCCCTTGCACATAATAGATAAATGTTTACAGAGGTGAACTAAATTGAATTCTATGCTTTTTTAATTGGTTGGCTAGAAGATCTTAATTTCAGTTAACGTAGTCTGTGTAGAGTGAAAGTTAAAGGAAATAAGAGTTTTAACTCCAAACTCCAAACTGTTGTCCCGTCATTTTAAGCCACTAAGTAGAGGCAAATGTCTAAAGGGTTGTTATCCAAAAAAGCTGCCTTTATATATTGGTATTAACCATGAATTATTTACAAAGAATAAAATTTTCATCAGTCAACCTTTCAAGCTTCCAGAGCATCATAGGGTTGATATTTATTGACCACTATAATGATCTGGACGCGGAACACACAAAAAATATAAAAACTATCCTCCATATTTAAGTTTTTAAAAGGCTTTCCCATATTCAAGTTGACATGTATCGGCAACTGAGCTTTTCCTACCACACAATTTACAGCTGAACATTAGCTAAATGTGGAGCTTCTCAAGGCTATAAAAAGTGGGAGAAGAGGCTGGGAGCAATTCTGCTACTAACATTTAGGAGACAAAGAGTGAATTATATTATCTACTCTTTAAAAATGGGAATTCTATCACAGGTTCTCTCTACCTCTATGGTGCTGAAGAACAAATGAACTCAGTGACATATCCAAAAACCTCTATAAAAATGCATTACTAGTGATTAAATATTTGTGTCTAAAGCTGAAGTGATTGATTATGTTCTAATCGACTATCTAAGCTTACAAAGAGCCTAGCCAGTTGGACCACAAAGCCATATCTGAATCAACATGTTGGAAGCAGTTCATAAATTGCTGCATAGAAAGGGCCTAAGAGAAAATAATTAGCCTCTAATTGCCTAACAAACCCAGATTTATTTATAATTAGCCAAATAGATTTAACCAAAGCACTAGCTTTGTAGCACTCCTACTCTGTTACTGAAAACCCACCTTAATTTTACAGTCCATGGAACAAGACAGCAACAAATGGCCGGAGAGAGGAAACAATCTGACTGCACTGACACCCTGTAAAAGGTATTACAATTATCAATTAGAAGCATTTGAAATATCAGCTAAAATCAAACGAAGGGAAAGGTGGTATATTTTTAAGCCACCTAAATTTACTATTTTTCTTCATTCCAAAAATTATGCCCCAATATAATAATAATAATAACCTTTAGTACTGACTTCCTAACCCAAGGGAATTCTTAGTCCATCATTTTGCTAATGCCCTCACTCCTCTTCCTTCTTTTGCTCAGGCGTTTGCTCAGTCCGTTTGCTCTTTGCTAGGAGCAGGAAGTTACCAGTTATAATAGTGCAGATAACAAAGAATATCAGTATCAAAGTTTTCAAGTATCTTGTCTCTGCATTAGCTTAAACATTACTATAATTTATAAACCAGGGAGCATCTAATCTTCTTTGAAGTGTGGTAATCCCAAGAGCTAAGGCAAAATAATGGAGGCTTTACTGCTAGAACCAGCCCATTACTCACTGATTTGGTGCCCAAGAGGAAGCAGACTATGGTGGGAACTTGGAGGGAAAAGTCTAGGCCACTGTAAGAGGACAGGACACTGAATTATGAATGCTCATGTCATGGCCCATCCAGATGACCTTGAAGACTGAGCACTTATTTGTGACTCATATGTGTGAGTACGTCCAGAGTCTGACTCTGGTTTATTTTCAATTTGACTTCTCTGTTCTATCTTGACTTCCTTACATCTTTCCTAGAAATACTGAATGTCCCACATCAATAGCTAAAATTTATGTTGGCTTTACTAATATATATTACAACAAACAAAAACTACTAATATGTTTACCTTGGTGTGTCCAGACCACACATGAATTTGTTTTTTGGGAAGATAACATTTCTCAGGTGGCACAGTTGACCTCAGATTAACACCAACATCCTGAGGTATGTGAAGATAGGATCTGCCTTGATAGTCATACATTTCTTTAACTGAAACAAGAAGGCAAAAAAAAAAAAGCTGTGAACAAATATAATTCCTAGTTATGAAATCTATATTCTTAAAATAATAAGAATTTTATTCATTGGGAATATTAAGGTTTAGGTAATAATATTGATGATGTTAAGACCAAGAGTCAGCTAAAATTTAGCTGCCTGAAATCATCACTGTTGTTTACAATTAGAGGTAGTATTTTGGAATTCCTAAATATCCAGACACTATCAGACCTTTAAACAAGATCTTACTTCCTTTACTCAGTTATACATTTTAGTGGTATATACAAAAGACTCCACTGTTGTATAATTGCAGAGAGGAGAAAAGACAATTCTTGGGCCTTGTGAGTCATTGGCAAAGAATCAGAAGCAAAACAGAATAAGGAGGAAGTTAAAACAAAAAAATATCAAATATCCTTTTCCCTGCTTTCCTCATTTATGCCCTTCCAGGTTCCTTTTCCATTCTGTTTTCTACTTTCAACCCAGATTTTTCAATAAAGTTACCTGTGAGAATTAAATGACATAGTATATATAAAGCATTTAGTAGCATGCTGAACAGAGTAAGTACTCAATAAATGTTGGCTGTTATATTATTATGACTGCAAGCACCACAATACTAAAACTTGAAAAACCAAATATATTTGATAAGTGATATAAACCTATATATTTGAAATGATATAACATTAGAATAATCAATACTATCAGAACTGAGTTATTTTTCATAGTTTGTTAATCACTACATAATTTCCCCAGTATAACTAGATACTAATGAACCAGGTAGATTTTAAAATATTTTAAATTTATCTTGGTGAATATGTATTGCCTTCTAAAATCAAAGTAAGGATAAGAATCTTAATCTCTAGTCTACGTACATGAAACAATGTATTCTTTTAAAGTACAATTTAGTAACACTTATGAACTGTGACAATAACTGGAGAATATCTGGCTTGGGTTAAAAACAAAAGGTTAAAATGACTGGTTATACACCAAAAAGAGTCAACTTTATCTTAGGAAAGAACAGATTGTTAGCCATAATCTTCTTTATCTACTTTCAAAAAAAAATTCATTAGCACTTCAAAAAATCATCTGTGGCTATCTCTGTTTTATTAGAACACAGAAGAGTTTGCTGTAATTTCTTTGGGATGAAAACTGTCCAATATAATTCTTAAAATAATGAATTCTAGTAGCTGATTAGTAAAGGCACTTGATATATGAACAGAGAACAGAGTAATTACCTGAAAGTTTATCATAAAAATGAAGAGGGATAAAAAATACATTACCATGTAAGATAGTCTTTTCCTCCCCAGGTTTCTCTTCTTCCTGTTTGCCTTTTTTCTGCCTCTTTGCTGTGATTTCATCCAATTCTTTTTGTTCTTCCTAAGGAAATTAAGAAATGAACTTTAAAATGGATGTTCTATGGAGTTCCTATTGCAGTACAGTGGGTTAAGTATCTGGTTACAGCAGCTCAGGTTACTATGGAGGCATGCGTTTGATCCTTGGCATTGCTGCAGCTGCAGCATAGTCACAGCTGTGGCTCAGATACAATCCCTGGCCCAGGAATTTCCATATGTTGCAGGTGTGGCCATAAAAAAAATTAAATAAAAAAATAAAATAAAATGGATGTTCTAAAACCCCTCATGGCCAACAACAGTCAAATTCTTTACAGTGAGGTACACTTTTTGGTGAAACAATATCTGCAAGTATGTCTCCCAGGATAACAATCTCAGCTATTCTTTGGCAAATCACAAAATACCATTACACAAACAGTGGGTACTAGTTAATCTTTAAAACTCATTTTATATAAAACTCATCCTTCTGGAGCACTCAAAAAGTGATTTAATATATTATGCTAATTATTCAAGAGAAAAGATGAGGCAATTAAACAATCTAGTACCAGAAAGGACAGTGAATTTTAGTTCACAATGTTGTTCTTCAGTAAACAGCTTTCATGTAGTCATGAGGATATAAGCAAGGGCTACAGATTTGTGGTACAACTTTTATGGGAGGAGCAATGAAAGGAAGGTGTGAAAGTAAATAAATAGCAACATATGTACATTACTGAGATAGATGGATGTGAGATATAAGCCTAAGCTTCATGACTAAACTTCGGGAGGATAGGATTTTCTTAATCTTGTCCACTGCTATATGCCTAAGACCTAAAACAGTGACTGGCTCATAAGAGGCAGTAGGGTTTAGGAGGCGGAGAGAGGCAAGGCAGAATTTTATAGTTTTATTTTATAAACTTCATAATATTATTAAAAATATATATATACTTTGTTAAAATTTTAAAATAAATTAATAAAACTTATCAATTCTAAAATCAAAGAAAGAAAGGCTGATTCTGTAATTACTATCTGAATATCTGGTATCAGAAAAGGAGCTACCATGGCACCTTAACAGCATTATCAAGGTAATTTTTTTATTAAAAATTATTCAATATTATATTCTAATTAAAAAGTATGAAAGAAAATAAAACAGAAAAATATAAACAAAAATTATTCCAAAGAAAAACAAAGGAATCTTACTGTATTTTCTCAATCAACCAAGGCAGAGAAATTCTGATGAATCATTTGGTACTCTAAAGAAACCTCAAGTTTATTAGTATAGATGCCCTTCATAGACCCAGCATACACCTGAATTGGCAATGAAAATCATCAAAGCTTACTTCTGAAGGTTTGGCTACATCTTTTTCATCCACATATTTTGCCCATGGTCCCAAGAAACCATCAATATTAGATGCATCATTTTCTTTGAATTTTTTCCTCTTTTCTATTTTCTTCTGACCAGTTTCAAAAACAGTTAAACCTGAATTAAAAAACAAAAAGCAGAGATCACAAATATGGGTATTTTCTAAAGAAATAACAATATATAAAATAAAACCTGTATGAATCCAGATATACTGACTCATGCTATACAAAAAAAGACAACTTTCTGGGCAAAGGAGCTTTCTACTACTACAATATTTTGCAAATCCTAATACATGTGAAGAAAAGACCCAGCTATGTAATCCTGCAGTGGTACACAATATTTTTAATTAATCATAGATCTTTATCAGATTTTAACTACTTTTTGAAACATGGCAATTTAATATTGCTAAATAATGATAAAGTTACCTCTGAGAGCAAGAATAAATTAAGCTTTCTCTTTTAAAAGCTGAATTGGATTAAATTATACTAAGTAATTAGTAACTCTTTCTTTGCTTCACTCGTAATGCAACAATATAAATTATACAAGGTTTCACAAAAATCTGGTGTTTTTTCCAAATTATCTCAATCTAAACTTGACCTCTAATATCATAAATCTTAATAGTAAGAAGAAAAGAGGATGTTTCTGGTCAAGATTCTGATTTGATCAGTAGGAAGTGGCATGCTGTGTGTAGTCATTAAATTGGAAAAAGAAAGGTTTATGGGCATCATAGTCCCAAGGAAACTGTTAACAGACATAAGATGTGGCTTATAGAAGTCTAACAAAGAAAAAAGCTTACCTATATGATTTCAAATCAATTTCCTTTAGGCTGTGTGTTATAACAAAAACTTGTTAAAATCCTATTTTAACAACCTCGCTCAAAAACCAAAGGCAGCTTGATTATGTAGGCTCTAGAACTACTAAGTGCCCTCCTACAAACAGCATATTCTTTTTCTAACGAGAATTTTATGGGTGAGATTCCAACTGGCTGATGAGCTTTGTGACAAGTTAGTATTTAGAGTATGATGCTTTGTCTTATAATAAGTACAAAATGAATACGAGCACAAAGATATGTTTTAACACATAATTCAAACTCAGTCTTCAAAGCAACTCTTCAAAGACATGCACAGTATTTTTTTCTGTTCTATTAAAATGAACTTTGACATTGGCAGTGTTGAGAATGAAAATACTAAAATTAGCTATACATAATTTTAATTTCTTAAATGATTTCTACAAGGTTGGCACTATGCCCCCAACTCATTATCCACCCCACACCAATGCCAAAATAGGTTTGACAATCTCCCTTACAAGGTTGCATACCTAGAAGTGGCAAAAGCAGCTCTAAACTAATAGTTCTATACACTGCTCTAAACTATTATCACCCTATTGTCTCAACTGAAAAAAAAAAAAAAATCGAGAGCTAAATTAAATACTAGTTTTTTTCCTACTGTCTAAAGTCAATCTACAGGACAGTAAGTATAGGTATATATATTTGATATTAAATATTTCAAATAAATTACCTTGATTTTTTTCAGCTTCTTCTACAGAACCAATATACTTAGTAGATACCTGATGATTATCTAATGAAGGGTCCAATGCATAACCTGAAGTAAAAAAGTACAAAGCACTGACTCCATTTTTGCCATTTACAATTCATTTTAATTCTATACACATTTATTCATTTTATACTTTCCTTTCCAGATGTTTAAAATGGTCTCTTTAACATAGGACCAGTCCTTCTTTCCTGAGCTATGTTTCTATTTAGAATAATTAACCCAAATCCCAGGCTGGATGATGAATGACATCAGTAGAAGAGATGAATCTAGCATATTGACATTATATTGCTAAGGGCTTCTTAGACCAAAATATCAAACTTGACTCTTCAGTTTTCTAAGAGCTTAAACATATATGTACATCATGCATTCAGAAGTTTAGAGGAGTTCTTATCACGGCTCAGTGGAAACGAATCTGACTAGCATCCATGAGGATGTGGGTTCCATCCCTGGTCTCGCTTAGTGGGTTAAGGATCCAGCGTTGCCATCAGCTGTGGTGTAGGTCGCAGATGCAAATTTGACCCCCTAGCCTGGGAACCTCCATATGCCATGGGTGGTGCAACACCCCCCCCAAAAAAAAACAAAGAAAAAAAAATTTAGAATTTTTTGTTTTTTAGGTAACATGGCTTAGTTTATCAAATTATATAAACTATTAAGTATTTTTAAAAAACAGGGTAAGAAGAATTACATAAAATTTAGCTATTATTTTGAAAATGCCATACTCGTTGAAGATAGTCTTCTCTCCCAATTTAAAAACAGTATATTTCTACTTCATAAATCATTATTTATATTTCTTTGGTAAGAGAAGTTAGGCTATCCATAAGCACATGGATATACTCCTTCAACTAGAGTATGATACAAATGTGGTCTTCAGTGGTTTGTAGGAACTTTGGCTAAATCTATATTAACTCAAATCAGCTGGGGGTGCTAGCATGATAAATGTTTGGTAAAAATCAGTTTTAGGAGTTCCCGTCGTGGCGCAGTGGTTAACGAATCCGACTAGGAACCATGAGGTTGCGGGTTCGGTCCCTGCCCTTGCTCAGTGGGTTAACGATCGGGCGTTGCCGTGAGCTGTGGTGTAGGTTGCAGACGCGGCTCGGATCCCGCGTTGCTGTGGTTCTGGCGTAGGCCGGTGGCTACAGCTCCGATTCAACCCCTAGCCTGGGAACATCCATATGCCGCGGGAGCGGCCCAAGAAATAGCAACAACAACAACAACAACAACAACAACAAAAAAATCAGTTTTAATAATAATCCAGCATATTCACAAAAGAGAGTTAGATCATTAATTACTCTATAGCCTACAACCCACGTGAACAATCATGAAATACTACATAAATAAAAGTATCTGCTCATTTTTTTTAAAGTGTACATCCTAGTAGATATAGTTAATATTTTAATTTTCAGCCAAAGAGTAAAAGGAACTTCTTCTGAGAAACGGAAAAAGATTTATCATCAAACATACTTTTAAAACAAACTAAGCATGTAGGTGCTCAGCTCACCCTCATGAAGTACTAGCATAGAACCAACCACGTGAGTATTTGCTCATCTGCAAAAGTTTCTTTTTTTTTTTTAGTATTAAAACATGTTCTTAGCCTAAGGGGAGTTTGATGGCAGAAAGCAGCTTTGGAGTAGAATCTCTGAAATCACAGGTTCAAATTCCTTAAGTTATTTTGTCTTCCATCTCTTTGATGTACAGAATAGTGTGCTACAAAAGATTTTTTTAAATGAGCCTTTTTAAGGCTCATATAAAATCTAAACCAACACACCCTAAATCAACCCCCCCACCCCATTTCGGGAGTTCCTGTCGTGGCTCAGAGGAAACAAATTTGACTGGCATTCATGAGGACACACGTTCGATCCCTGGCCTCTCTCAGTGGGTTAAGGATCTGGCGCTGCTGTGAGCTGTGGTGTAGATCACAGACGCAGCTTGGATCTGGCATGGCTATGGCTGTGGTGTAGGCTGGTGGCTTCAGCTCTGATTGGACCCCTAGCCTGGGAACCTCCATATGCTGCGGGTGCAGCCATAAAGAGACGGAAAAAAAAAAAAAAATCTCAAACATAAAAACTTATCTAGAATATAAGATTCTATCTTGAAGGAGATTTACGTCTATATAATGGCACTGCATTATGTGTTTGGAGAGATGGTATAAGAAGCAGAGAGGGAAGGGAGATTGCTGGTCCTTCTTGTGGTCTCTGTGAGCACCAGTTCCCAGCTTATCTGGCCATAGTCTTCTTCAGGGGAATTTATATTCTCCTCCATCTCCACATCCTTTGTGCTAAAATCTTTACTGCTAATGTCACCACTACCACTACTGCTTCCCACTCCAGGTAATTAGGGGATGACAGTATTTTTCCTTTACAAATAAGAGATGTTAAACATTTATCTATTTGTCTGTCCTGCAAGAAGTCAGCCAGTGACAGAACAAGATATAACCCTAACAACACAAAATTGTAATTCAAGTAGTTTTCTACTAACCTATGTCTCAAATAAGTGAATATATCCACATTTCAGTTTTCATCTACCTTTATGAAGTTTATTTTTCATTTTATCTTTTTAATGGAATTAATGTCTATTTTCTTTGTAGTCTTATTTGAAATGGCGCTAATAATAACAATTTTATTAGATCCTTAAGATCAGTAATATTAATATTTCAATAGGTAAATGAGAAGAGATTATAAACAACTGGCAAAAAAAATGGTTACAAGTATATGGAAAAACCATCAAACCTCACTAGTAGTCCAAAAGGATAAAATTAAAGAGATATATTTTGATTATCACATAAATCATATGGATCTTGAGTGAAGAGAAAATATGATTTTTACATATGGTAGTGGCAGTTTAAGTTGGGATTCTTTTGGAAAACAATCTGACAATATATAACAAGAGTTTTAAAAACATTTACATTCTCAGACATACTTTTGGGGAATTATATTACAAAAATGAAAAAAAAAACAAAACCACAAGTTTTATGAACAAAGATATTCACCAGCACATTTTAAAAAGAATTTTACTGCAGTTTAACATATACATCATCATATTTTTAAAAATGAAAACTAGAAACTTGAATCTAAATGACATAAGGAATTTTTATATAAATTATGACATCTTCATTCAGCAAAGTATTTTTTAAAAATCATTTTAAAAAGTTAAGAGCTAATAATTAAGAATATTGGAATTAAAATTCAGTTAAAAATGACTATAGTTCTATTTCCCACTTCCACAGACTGGTATAGAGAAATTTCTGGGTAAAAAGAGAACAAAGGGAAAGAATGGTCACTGAGAAGCTCCAAGTAAGACCAGGAAGGGAGCAGACCAGGAACCTAAGAGGAAAAGGGAGTAAAAAAAAAAAATTTACATAGCTTAAGTCTCCTTTATTTTATTTTAAAGGAGACTTAAGCTGTCTAAATTATCCCTTAAGGCCCTTCCTTTTGAAGTCTTAACAAGCAAAGTCTTTGAAAAGTCTGTTTTATTATAAGCTAGAATATAATAAATTCATGATGCAATAGAGTTGATTTTTATGTACTACACTTATACTTTAGATTTACATGGGATCCCTTCTATAACCAATGGGTACAATGCATTCATAACCATTTTATTGGACTGGAAGTGTCATTGAACTCCAGTGAATCTTTTAGATTTTAGAGACAGATATACAGTCCTTGCTACGACTTTTGGCACCTCGCCATGGTGGAATATGATTTAATATATGACAGTTGTTTTACAAGCAGTTTCCAAGAATATACTGTGGATAAATAACTAAGAAGATTATCTGTACTAAACCTCTAAACTACTTCACAGTGAATCAGTTTCTACCACTCACTAAAAACTAGAAAAAGTAATTTTCCAACATTAGAATAATTATGTAAGTTGTGATATAACCTATCAATGGAAATTACATAGCCCTTTCTTTCTTTCTTTTTTTTTTAAATCTTTTTAGGGCTGCACCCACAGCACAGGGAAGTTCCCAGGCTAGGGGTCAAATTGGAGCTGCAGCTACCAGCTTACACTACAGCCACAGTAACCCAGGGTCTGAGCCACATCCATGACCTACATCACAGCTCACAGCAAGGCCAGATCCTTAACCCACTGAGTGAGGCCAGGGATCGAACCCACATCCTCATGGATACTAGTAGGGTTGGTTACCACTGAGCTATGATGGGAACTCCAGTTACACTGCTTTTTAAAATAGCTTTATTATAGGGAAATCTACTCCATAGGTTGTAATAACCTATATGGGAAAAGAGAATGGATATATAGGGAATTCCCTTACAGTGAAGGGGGTTAAGGTTCCAGCATTGTCAATGCAGTGGCTCAAGTTGCTGATGTGGTGCAGGTTAGATCCCTGGCCTGGGAACTTCTATGTACTGCAAGTGCAGCCAAAAAAAACAAAAAAACAAAAACAAAAACATACACACACACATACACACACACACACACACACACACTGAAAAATGCTTCTGAGAGAATATTAAAGAAAAAAGTTGGGAGTTCCCGTCGTGGTGCAGTGGTTAACGAATCCGACTAGGAACCAGGAGGTTGCGGGTTCGGTCCCTGCCCTTGCTCAGTGGGTTAAGGATCCGGCGTTGCCATGAGCTGTGGTGTAGGTTGCAGACGCGGCTCGGATCCCGCATTTCTGTGGCTCTGGCGTAGGTTGGCGGCTACAGCTCCGATTAGACCCCTAGCCTGGGAACCTCCATATGCCGTGGAAGCGGCCCAAGAAATAGCAAAAAATAAATAAATAAAAAATAAAATAAAATAGATCCTTCTCTTAAAAAAAAAAAAAGTTGCAAAATTTTCAGTTTAGAAGGATTATAGTTCTGTAATACAAATATGTAGAGTAAAAAAGACTTGGAGGAATAAAGTTCACAATACTAAAAGTAGATATTTTAGTATTGTGGGTTATAGGTAAGCTTTTTCTTCTCTTTCCTAAATGTTTGCAATATTTGTTATTTTTTAGTGAAAGTAAATGCTATTAAAAAGCATCATTGAATACATAATATTCCACATTATACTACTTTCTTAAATTTTTTGTTCCTATTTTATAACAATAGAAGTTAATAGCAGATAGGACAGAAAAATTTGTTTAGAACTTTAAAAAAATTCTGTAAGAAATAAAGAGAGGAGGTATTAGAATTCTAACTGCAAAGAAAATGAGACAATGTTGCTGATATCCATTTTTTTTTTTTTTTTTTTTTAAGGGCTGCACCTGTGGCATATGGAAGTTCTCAGGCTAGGGGTCCAATTGGAGCTACAGCTGCTGGCCTACACCACAGCTACAGCAATGCCAGACCTGAGCCACGTCTGCAACCTACACCATAGCTTGTGGCAACGCAGGATCCTTAACTCACTGAGCGAGGTCAGGGATCAAATCCACATCCTCAGGGTTACTAGTTCCACTGAGCCACAATGGGAACTCCAGCTATTTAAAAATGTGATTATTAAATATGTTCCAAGAAAATTCAAATTTTTCTTTTTCAATTACTTTTTCGGGAAAGAAACATCAGCACAAGTAATTCATAAAGAAAATCACAACTACAACAGGCTAAATACATTATCAGTTACTTTGCTCACCCAGCCTACCAAAAAGCTCTTCAAAGCAGAAGGTGATCAGTGTGTCTGTCAGCCTACAGATGTGGATTATAGGAAGAGAAAGGAAAGGCACCACCAAATATGGACAAATCTGATACAAGTGACCAAGACCTCTGACCTGAGGAACCATCAACAGAGACATTATAAAGACCATTTTCTTTTAGAGGGAATTCCCAGCTTTGTATGCATATTTCTGAAATCCCACCATTGATAGGATGTAATCATTTTACACAATAATTTTACACAATGAATTTGGAGCCATTCTATTTCTTCATGTCCCTCAGTGATCAACAGAAAACTTTTCAAAGACAAAATCTGAGAAGCAGAATAAAGTCAATTAGTTTATAAAATTAAAAGTGTAACCTTTTAACACTATCCTGCTGTTTACCAACTTTCACTACAATCTGCATACAACACACATTCAATAACATGTTCATTAAAAAGTACAATAGAGAATATTCTGTTTTTAAGACTATAGAATACTTCTAGTACTCAGGAATCAGAGCAGGTTAATAATGACAGAAAAACATAGTTTACCTTCCATTTGTATAAATATCCATAGATTTACATAAGAAAACACACTACTGTTTTTTTTTTTTCTTTTTCTTTCTTTCTTTTTTTTTTTTTTTTTTTGTCTTTTTGCTATTTCTTGGGCCGCTCCCATGGCATATGGAGGTTCCCAGGCTAGGGGTCTAATCAGAGCTGTAGCCAACGGCCTACGCCAGAGCCACAGCAATGCGGGATCCGAGCTGCGTCTGCAACCTACACCACAGCTCATGGCCTCGCGGGATGGTTAACCCACTGAGCAAGGCCAGGGACCGAACTTGTAAGCTCATGGTTCCTAGTCAGATTCGTTAACCACTGCACCATGACGGGAACTCCCACACTACTGTTTTAAGTAATCCAGGTTAATAAATTTAAAAAGTCAGAAAATAAAATACATTATTACACCCATATACAATGCCCCTTCTGATAAAGTCTAACTTGAAACTCTCATATCACCTTACCATATGTGGCAAAAGTTCTTCTTTGCTGTTCAAACATAAAGTCATTGATGTGAGCTGGTTCAGCATATCCAGAAAGCATATTTCTAGGGGCAGCCATTTGCTGCGTCCTAAAGGGGTTTTCCGGTCCAAACTGCAATGTTATAAGAGAAAAAAACAAACATTCTCAGTGTATAAAGCTAGACTAGTAAAATTATTGCACAATATGGTTTCAACTGTAATCATCAGGGACTGATTAACCTATTAGTGAACATGCTTACCTCATATAGACTAAACACATGGCTGATTAGCCTGTTTATCAGCCACTAGAATAGGAAAGCAACTAGTTCACCCAAGTCTATGTATAGCTATTTAAATTTAAATTAATTAAAATAAAATATTCAGTTCCTCAATCACACTAGCCACATTTTGAGAATTCAATAGCCATATACAATTATTGGATACTGTATTTTCATCATTGCAGGAAATTCTGTTTGACAATATTGCTCTAGATAATTGAGACTCACTATAATTTTGTCTAAACTAGGATTTGGGGGATTTTTGGTGACTTCTTTTTAATCAGTAATGCCACCATGATATAACTGAAAAAATACACGTTTCTCTGCTACTAGAATTTGGGCTCCTCAAAGGTGGAGACTTAGAATCCTCAATACTTTCATAATGCCTGGCAAATAAAAAGCACTAATTAAGGAAAGGTTAATCAGAATCTCACTGGGGACAGAAGACAGGAAAATAGACAATAAAAGTAAAGTGCCTGAAAAAGTCCCCAAGAAAAAAACATTACAAACATAAACAAAATCTCTTCACTCTGAAAAGTCACACTATGAAAGTCTTTCACAAAATAGTACCATTATTTTACAATGCTCTGAGTTTCTGGAATGGCTTTCCAAATGTTATTCAATTTGATCTATACAAACATTCTAGAAACTTAAGATATTCTTGTTCTCATGTTAGAAATGAAGGAAAAAGCCAAGATGACAAATTTTACTTGCCTAGAATCAATAATTAATGCCATTACAAAAGGAATCGGGAAAATCTATTTTCTTTTTGGCTTTAGAAGAAAGAATAAAATGAACTTCCCATTTTGGAAACTGTGGAATATTTTTATTTAAATTCTCGAAGATCTACTGTCATGATGAAGTATTTTGACATTAGAACAACTTAGGTGACTACTATTAGAAACCACCTTTTCTATATTTCCAGAGCCATAAATATAAATTAACCAGAATGCTGTCTTCTCTACATATCAACATTATACTAGGCAAAAAAATCAGAATATAAATGTTAGATCTGCCTTACAATTTTTCTGCTCTAAAATACATTACTATATATTCCTTTCTATTGACAGCTTCCATTTCTAGGTTTAAAATGATTCAATCTTAAAATATCTTAATATATCTTAAAATTTACATATAAAGTTTTCATTACTATTTATTCTAAATTATAATAAAGGATAGTATAAGACTTTGCAACCCATATTAGTTCTTCCTGTGCTGATGAATGGAAATGTAGGGGGAAAAAAATATCTAGACTGCTGAATATTGGAAGTTACAATTAACTTCACTCAATCTTGAAATTTATTACAAAAACAAGAACATCCATTAAAATAAAGATAATAAAATGACCTAAGTTTCCTAGATGCTCTAAATGCTACAGTCAATTATCATCTATAAAGCAGCATGTGATATTTCTAGGGGAAAAAAATTCTGAAATGATAAAAATCTCCATTGCCCATACTGTTACCCTTATCACATATAATAAATTACAATCTTTATGCTTATACTTTACAATTTAAAAAAGGAAAGTACAATTTCCATAGTCTAATTTCATTAAGATTTTACAAAAAGAGAACAATTTTTCTACAGGCCAAACATATCAAACTGGTTCCATCTTTTAAAGAAAAATTCTCAATTTTAAGAACTTTGATTTCCATAAGAATATAGATCCATATATTACAGTGAAGTATACCTTATACATGGTGCTATTCTAATGCAGTCTAAAAATTTAGAGGTGCTTATGTTTTACTGATACTTAAACTGAGACAAAGAAAAAAATCTTCCACTGATATAGAAGCTGCCTGGGGGATAGCATGCTTCTACCTTAACTTTCTGGTTACTGGCGGCTACCGGAGCAGACCTCAAAGACAATAAATGTCAACAGAGGAGGCAGAGAATGTAATTCAGTTAGGACTCAGCTCTCACTAATTACTCAAAAAATGTCTCCCAGATGCTCCTGGTCTGTGTGAATATGTAACTCTTAATTCTGGGGTAGCCATTAAAAAACAAAATAACATATATAAAAACACATAGGGCACAGTCTTTAAGGCATCAGCCTGCTGTGGACCCCTTTGCCTGGCAAAGCAATAAAGCTCTTTTTCTACCTTACGCCCCCCCCCCGCCACCAAAAAACCTCCACGAAACTGATTTCTAAATAGTTCTTTTCAATTTCTGGTAGTAAATTAAGTTTAAGTGTATATTTGTTTTAAAAATACATATTCAAGTTAATTAGGTGTGATGAGTACTTAATAGTTTTTAGCTAAGACAATACTGAAGTACACCATCGTCGATTACAATTATCTCCCATATATAATACATATTTGAGTATTAATTTAGATCACTGCACCAAATAAGTAACCTGACATCTTTCATCCAAGTGAAGTGGCAATTTAACAGTAAACTTGGGAGGAAAGCATTAAAAAAATTTTTTTATTAAAGTATAGTTGATTCACAATGTTGTCAATTTCTGCTGTACAGCAAAGTGACCCAGTCATACATATATATATACACATTCTTTTCCTCATATTATCTCCCATCATGTTCTATCACAAGTAACTGGATATAGTTCCCTCTGCTTTACAGCAGGACCTCACTGCTAATCCATTTAAATGTTGCATCTACCAACCCCAAACTCCCAGTCCATCCCACTCCCTCCCCTCTATCCTTTGGCAACCCCAAGTCTGTGAGAAGAGTTTTTTGTTTGTTTGTTTTTCGCCAAGCTTGCAACATGCAGAAATTCCTGGGCCAGGGATGGAACCCACTCCACAGCAGTGACAACACTGGTTCTTTAACCTGCTGAGCCACCAGGGAACTCCAGGTAGGAGAGATTCTTTTTCTTTTTTTAAACAGGATCCAGTTCAAAGTTGTTATTCTACATTAATTCATATTATTATTACTATTATGTTCATACGTATAAATGAGTATATGTTGTACTGGAAACCACAATCACAAGAGGAAGAAGTTGCTGTGCACATGTGTGCTGAGGGCACATGATTTGATTTTATTTTTAGTTTTTATTTTTTTAATTAAAGCACAGTTGATTTACAGTGTTTCCTCAATTTCCGTTGTACAGCAAAGTTACACAGTCACACCCAGTTCCCTATGCTGTACAGTAGGAGCCCGTTGCCCATCCATTCCAAATGTTAGTTTGTACCTACCAACATTTTTAATTTAAGACACTGATTGACAAATCTAAGAGATCCATGTATTGTAAGGCACTGGTTCTGAAGTCTTTAGCAGGTAGAGAGTACTTGAAGGTCAATGCCTAGCAGTATATCATATTGTAGGAATTAAATTTAAATGGATAAGAACTGACTATATGAAATATAACCATAAGTTCACATATGGGGAAAAAAAACCCGGGTTACTGAACAAATAATCATATTAGATTGCTGGTAAGTTTTTCATTAATATTTATTGCAGCAATCAATATATAAGATACTTATAAATTTTTAGCGTAAAAGAGTATTTTTAATTATAAAAAATAATTACTATTTTCTACAATTTTGGAAATGATCATCACAATTCAATTTTGTTGGCAGAATGCGTCAATCTTGTAAGATATAAGCATAGTTTAAGTATTCCTATAGTGTATTATATTAGTATTTCTATACCCTAGGGGGTCAGTTTCCTCATCTATAAAATAAAAGAGTTGATCTCTATTATTTCTACAGTTCATTCTAACATTAATATTTATAATAGACCTTATGGACAGATTTTAAACAGTAACTGGCATATCTTCTCTAAACTTTTATATTTTTTCTATTTCCAAAAGTAATATTACTTTAAGAAGTCTGCAAATCTCTCTGAGGCTTGTGGGCTTTAAATGAGTCTAGAGAAGCTAACAAATAAACTGTTCTCTAAGTAGATCCAAAAGGATTGAGTGAGATGAAGAAAATCACTAGACTAAAACAATAGCCATTATGTCTTTAGGTTCTATCTGTAATTTGAGAAAGCTTATCTGGGTAACTAGGTAGACCAACTAGGAAAAAGTCTTTGGTTAGGCAGAAGAAATAATAATTTATAAAATAAAATAGGCAACTCATTAACCTACTGAACTGATAAAGTAAAAAGCATAGGAAGGTAAGCTATAAATTACACAATAGCCTTCAAAATGGTCTTCGAGTTTCAGAGTGATTGTCAAGAATGATCTGGATTCAAATCCCCAAATATGTCACTTGGCAGGCAATATAATCTGACAACTGATTTCCTCACTATAAAGTAGTGATAAAAAAGTCTTTACTTCACAGGGTTTGTGAGGGCTGAATACAAAGCCCTGAGTGTGGTTGGCACAGTAGTAATAAATGCAAGTTTTGTTTCATTAGTCTCTATCCCTGTTGTTTTCTATCACACAAATTACCAAATTAATCTCCAAAAAAATTCAGCTTTGATTATGCCACTCCCTCATTAAAGGACCTTAGAAATCTATTTATTATCTATTAAAATAAAGACCAAACTTTTTGCCTTGGCCACTACACTTTGCGTAATACTTTTTATACAAAGTACTATTCAAGTTTTACCCTGTTCTCCTCTAGTGATAGTGACTAAAACATTCCTGTTTTTTAGATCTTTTATGATTCTTGCTGTTCCCTCCTGCCTGGGATCTCTCCTCATAAAGGCCTAGCCACCAATGCCATTAATATTAATATAAATAACAATAAAAGCTATCATTTATTAAACGCTTACTCTGTGCCAGAGTTTCTGAAGCACATCACATATTATCTATTTTTCCTTATGACTTGGTAAAGTAGAAATCATCTTCATTTTATCTATGAAAAAAAAACCTAATATAATCCAAAGTCACAGAAGAGATAATAAGTGGTCTATTTAATCCCACCTCTTGTATTCTTAACCTGGAGTGTACTGTTCACTTCAAATACTATTACTTTCATGGAATGTTTTAGCTTTACAACCAGATGCAATCACTTCTTAAACTTGACTAGTGCTTTGAAGGCACTATAGGAAACAGTCTGGTCTCTATGTTTAAGAAAAAAAAAAAGCAAAAACATAGCATATCCTCTCTGGTAAACATTAGCTTAAAGAGAGTGATGATATCTTATTTCTACGACGGATCCTCAAAATACGGAAACTTGAATTTCATCTAGCAAAGTTCCAGGTAATACCTTTCCAGACTTTGCCATACAGACAGTAGTCATAAAGTTCAAAATTAATAATCTGTTGTGTCGCAGACCATTCATGTGACAACCAGGAAAAACTGTCATTTTTCTCTGCTTTTCAGTCTCATAACTCTTAAACTATTGACAACAAGCAATGAAGTGTTCCTAACATAAACTAGTTTATATATTTAATGTAAGGCTCCCTAACATGGGATAAAAAAGAACAGAAAATTAAAGGACTAATAATCCCCCAAAGAGGATGATAAATTTACTGCTTTGGCAAGAACACCACAATTTTTTTTGACCTTCTGAATTTTTCTTGGAAGTTTTGAAAACTAATTTCACAGCAATTAGTTATGCACATGATTTAAAAATTTTAAGATAAACAAATTTCACAGAAAATACACTGACAAAGGAATGTCATTCACCATGCCATTTCCAAATTTTCTCATTTTCTGAATTCAGTGGCTGAAATTGAAGTTCTTTACATTAAAAAAAATTATGCAGCATATATAGTATACTATACATCTTTAATGTGCAGCATATATAGTATACTATATATCTTTAATGCACCAGCTAAAACAATGTTGAGGGATATAAAAGTCTATAGTTTGGCAGGTTATAAGGATTTAAGCAATAGTGGAATAAAATAAAAAATGTGCCAGAGTCTCAGAGCATGAGAATGAGATTTCTGCTTACTATACACTCAGAGAACAGCTAGAGCACTACCTAAACACTAGCGCTGACATCCTTGTCTGTGCTACGGATTTCCACTGCCATATTTTAAGTGACCATGGTAACCTAAGCAGGCAAATTATAGGAAAGAGCCTTATGACTTTGATATATCAAAAAGAAGACAATGATAATATGCTAAAAAATGAAAAGAATTAAGAAGTACTTCTTTCTCCATCAGGATGCAATAAGATTTAGATTCTCATCTCCATCTTTAAAGTGCTCTAGAAGATTCTGCTACTGAAACATAATTTTTTTAAACAATGACCTTTTTCTGGCATCTATATTTTGTCAATCAAGCATTATTTTTCCCTTTTTAAAGGCAAAATATCCAGAAATCAAATCTTTTCTACAAAGATTTTTCCTAAAATGGACAGCTTTCACTGTTTGGTTTTTTTTCTCTTCTTCATCTCTTTTAATGCTTCTGTCACTATTTATCATTATCAGAAAAAAGAATCCATTAGATGTCTGACTCAGAGCAAGCAATAAAGAGTGTGACTATTTTTGAGCAGTGACCACATCAGGATGGCACTCTCCTTAGTATTTAACACAGCAGGATTTGTAACTAGATATTTCACAATATATTATGCATTAATGAGTTAATAAGTAAAAATTTTATCCCTTATGGTTAATTTGTAATTTGTAATACTCCCTGAGAGGAAGATGTTAACTAAGTTCACATCTAAGAATCAGATATTTTAGAATTTCTTTCCTTTTTCAAAAGGCATAGTTCTGTGCTATAAGACAGCTGTATGTTGGTGGATAAACAGTACTGGATTTTTAAAAGTATTCTCACAAAAGTGTGGTATTTAAATATTTGGAGACTAGAAGGATATATTTTCCTTTTTCTTTTTTTTAACAGATAAAATTTACATACAACAGAATACATTTTCAAGAAGTTTAAATAGTATACTTCTGTTAGAAAATTTTGAAAAATTGACCAACTGTTTATCTACCTACATATGATTTAAATACTTTAACAAAAGACACCTTTAAATATAATACATTTTCTTACCTCAGGAGCAAACATGGTCTCATAGGTAGGATTATACTGAACCTCTTTGACAGCAGGGTCAAGGTGAACTCCAGTCTCCAAATCTTCCTAAAAGAAAACCAAATGAATATTAAAGATTTGACAAGGGAGTTTCTCCATCATGACGCGACGGAAATGAATCCGACTAGCAACCATGAGGTTGCGGGTTCCATCCCTGGCCTTGCTCAGTGGGTTGAGGATCCGGCATTGCCATGACTGTGGTGTAGGTTGTAGACACAGCTCGGATGTAGGCCGCAGCTACAGATCTGATTAGACCCCTAGCCTGGGAACCTCCATATGCTGTGGGTGCAGTCCTAGAAAAGGCAAAAAGACAAAAAAAAAAAAAAAAAAAAAAAAAAAAGACCTAATCTTCTGGTTCTAAATTTAGGAGAAGCACTCTTTCTTTATTCAGCAAACTTTATTAGATAAGTGCCCAGATGGATGGTGTTAGGGACTGCACAGGAAACAAAAGGAGAGTAGGACCCAGTCTTCCAAGTCTAAAGTTTTATAATCTATGCCAATGTTTCAACCTTATTAAATTCTTCCCCCAATTTAATTAATGTAAAAATCTCATTTCCACTAGAGAATCACTGGTAGTCTACCTTCTGTGTAACCCCACCACTTAATAAATATGTATAACAGTGTTCTAGCCTGGACCTCTCTCCTGAACTCTAAAATTTCTACATCTGCACAACTCCACATGTTTTCTCTTAGGACGTCAAACAGACATTTCAAAGTTAATATATCCAAGAAGGGAACTTCTGATCTCCCCTCCAATGACTTCTTCTAGCCTTCTCTAAATTAAGCACAATTCCCCTCTTAATTTACTCAACTGAAAACTGCCAGCGTTAGCCATGACTCTTCTTTCTTTCACATTGTAAATCCAATCCATCAACAAATCCTCTACCTTATATGCACACTCAGAGTTCAACTAGTTCTCAAGTCCTCTTTCACTATCACCTCAGACCACAGCTGGATTACTGTAATAGCCTCTAATCGGTCTTTGTGCTTCTGCCCTCATCCACCCACAGCCATAATCCATACAGAGGCCAGTGTGAGTCTTTTAAAATATTAGTCTGATTATATTACTCCTTTACTCTAAACTCTCTGGAAACTAGCTTCCCCACACAGGGTAAAGCCTAAAAAAAGGCCTACAGGGCTCATTACCAAGTTGTTCTCAGAAAGTATAGTTCCCTAGGGTAGTTTTGCAGGGCATTTTTGTCTTCCTATATGGTCCTGCCTAAGCATTTACTATTAAAAACATGTTATTGGTACACATTTAATTTATACATCAAACACATTATAAATAAATTTTCTTTAGGGTACTCAAGTTATATTTTGAAAATTTTAAGGAAGTTATAGATCATCTAAGATTTATATTTATGTAAAGCTGGAATTACAAAATTGCTATTATGAAATGAAGCAGTTTGAATCTAACTGGTTGAGAATTCACCCTCCATAATTTGTCCCCTACCCCTACCAATTTCTGTCTTTGCCCAGCACTGAGTCTGTGCTCACTCTAATCCAGCCTCACTGGCTCATTTGTTATTCCTGGAATTCACCCAAAGACAATCCTTCCTCAGGACTCTGTACTTACTGTTCCCTCTTCTTGGAATGTCTTTTCTCTGGATATCCACGTGACTGTTCTCTCCTTCCTTTCAGGTCTCTGTGCAGTTTTTCTACTTTCTCCTTACCTTGCTTTCTTTTTCTCCATTATATTTATTATCACCTGATATATATTTATTGTCTACCTCCCTCTATTAAAGTATAAGCTACAGAAGTTGGATTCTGAATGCAGAAATATGTCCTTAACCCCAAGAATTATCCCTCTCATACCGCCATCCTTATTCTGTTGGCTTGTTACTGATATAGGATACATCTGTCAACATAATGCAAAGATAATGCAAAGTAATATTGCAAATTTTGAAAAACAGGTGGGATACCATGAAGTTGACTGTGATGCTAATGAAGAAGCAATGCCACCAACAAGGGAAGATCTGGTGGAGTTAGATCACCTAATGACCAAAGATCAGAAAACCAACAAGAAAACTAATAATATAGGCATTATTGTCCTAAAACTTTGTCAAAAACACCCTCATCAAAGCAGGCAACTTAGTTTCTCTACTTTTCAAAGATAAGAGTCCCTCAGGTATGAGTCTCCTAATTGTCCTTTTCTTGTTTTAAGATTGTCCATATCTTTATCTTATCCTTCTCATGACTTTAATTTCTACCCCCAATTTTTATCTGTAGCCTTGACTACACCTGGCTTCTGTGTCCACATTATCTAATGGTCTGCTGAAATCCATTACATGGTTATTCCACAGCATCAAAAACTTTGCTATGTCCAAAACAGAAGACATCACTCCCTCCTGACTCTGTCACACACTGTCTTACTGATTCTACCACTGAAATATTTCTCTAGCAACCCTACTCCCACCTTTCCTTCTCTACCATTCCAGTTCAGACCTCATCATATATTACCTGATCTATTACAATATGCCCTTATCTGGTTTCATGTAGACCCATTTTTGTGGTATTACACTAATAGCCAATTTTTTAAAGTATCATGCACTTTCATGCTTTCTATGCTGTTGGCAATGTTATTTTGTTTCCAATGCATTTCCTTTTATTATCTGATGATATGTCATCTTTTTCTTTTCCCTAATACTTTCCCTCCTCTTGGCTCAGGAAAAATGCTTTTTCATCCACAATCCTAAGAGATGCTGTACATAACTCCTAATAGCAATATTCTAAATGTGATATATTACTTGTTGCACATGACTTTTACTTACATTTTATATCCTTACTGCCTAGTAGCAGGCAGAGCATTAAGTTCATGTTCAAGAAATATTTGTTAAATTAAATTGAAGAAATGTTAAATCAATACAGAAGTTAGAGAATGAAGGCCATCTGAAGATCATTGAATTAGGCAATTATGTCACAAAAAACCTTTGCCAGGGCAATTTTGGTAGTGGGGTGAAATATGGAAAACTAGTTGCAATGGCCAGAGGAATAACAGGGTTTTTTGCTCTTTCAAGACATTTGGCAGTAAAGAAGAGATGATGTTCCAGACTGAATGACTTTCAGGGTAAAATTAGGTTTTTTTGTTTGTTTTGTTTTGTTTTTCCTTTTCAAAGAAAAGGCTAAGCCAAAAATTCAGTCAATAATAAGCTACAGCTGGAGTTCCCGTCGTGGCGCAGAGGTTAACGAATCCGACTAGAAACTATGAGGTTGCGGGTTCGGTCCCTGGCCTTGCTCAGTGGGTTAATGATCCGGCGTTGCTGTGAGCTGTGGTGTAGGTTGCAGACGCAGCTCGGATCCTGCGTTGCTATGGCTCTAGCTTAGGCTGGTGGCTACAGCTCCGATTCGACCCCTAGCCTGGGAACCTCCATATGCCGCGGGAGCGGCCCAAAGAAATAGCAAAAAGACAAAAAAAAAAAAAAAAAAATAATAATAATAATAATAATAAGCTACAGGAAGGAGCAAATAAGGAGAAATGTATGATAAGAATGAATGGGTAATCAAAAAGATACAGACATGGAGAACAGACTTGTGGTTGCCAAGGGGGAGGGGGAGAGAGTGGGATGGATTGGGAATTTGAGGTTAATAGATGCAAACTATTGCATTTGGAATGGATAACCAATGAGGTCCTGATGTATAGCACTGGGAACTGTCTAGTCACTTATGATGGAACATGATAATATGAGAAAAAAGAAAAAAAAGAAAAGAAAGAGATATGGTCAATCTGGAAGAGGTGGGAGGAAAGATAATCCAGGACACAGCCAATTAGCCTCTTAAAAGAGGACAGCCCTCTCTGAGATGAATCAGAGATGATGAAAAGGAGAATGACTGATGGGTGATAGATATTTGGAGTTGGAGGGAGATGTTGGGAGTCACTACTGATCTTTTAATTTTCTTAGTGTAGTTAGGAACACATGTCTTCACAGAGCAAGGGTGGTACTCAAGTTCATTTATTAATTCAATAAATACAGACTGTGTGCCTACTATGTGCTAGGCACTGTTGCACACCTATAGAAATAGACAAATCTCCCTGCCTTTGTAGAGCTTATATTTTAAAGGGGGAGAGAGACAATAACCAATATAATAAATGAGAGAATTTGCTGGAAGAGGGGAGGTGCTATGAAAAGAAGCATTTAACAACATCAGTGCCAGACCAGGGTAGACGCATTACCTCACATAATCCTTACAACACTTCTGTGAAGTATTACCAAGATTAAGTCATTTACCCCAAGCCACCAAAAGAATAAATGAGAAAGAGAAAAAGTTAAAGTAGCCACAGTGAGTAATGTCAAAAAGACCCAATTAGCAGCAAATAAAAAAAAATACTGGCAGAGTACTGGTCAGGGTTCTTGGCTGCAAGCAGCTGAAACCCTCACAGGCTGATTAAATGGCACTGAATCCTTCTAAGTTTTTCTCAGAATTGCCAAGAAGGGTGGAGAATCAGCTTGGGGGAATAGACACAAATAAAAGGTGAGTATTGGAGTTCCTGCTGTGGCGCAGTGGGTCAAGGATCTAGCATTGCCTCTGTGGTGGTCTGATCCCCAGCCCTGCACACTCGTTTAAGGATTCAGTGTTGCCACAGCTGTGGTGTAGGCTGTAGATGTGGCTTGGATTCAGTCCCTAGCCTGGGATCTTCCATATGCCACGAGTGCAGCCAAAAAAAAAAAAAAAAAAAAAAGAAAAGAAAAAGAAAAAGATGAGTATACAGATGGAATCATCCTCTAAAATCAGTCATATTTCAGACCCAGTCAGTGAGGACAGAAGTTCACCAACACTGAACATCATTACTAAACTATCAGGGGTGCCACCGGCTGCTGTTGTCAAGACTTTTGGCCCAAGGAACTAGATGGTGCTGGTCACCACTGCCACTTAAAATATTCTCTTTCTTTGCTTCTTTGTGGATTAGCTTTAGATTAGATTAGGTGGGTATAGGAGTTCCCATTGTGGCTCAGTGGGTTAAGAACCTGACATAGTGACCATGAGGATGCAGGTTCAATCCCTGGTCTCGCTCAGTGGTTTAAAGTTGAGAGATATTGTTCTCATTAAGACTATTGAGGAAGGGGGCTCAAATACTAGGCCACTTAATTATATGATACATATATATTACACTAGAAAGCACACCTGAATGTTAATTAGAGAGAGTATCTACCTAGGACTAAGGAGCAAAACCCAATACCACAAAGTTAAAAGTTTACATACAAATGGCTTAAAGTACATAAAAACTAAACTAACTACTTTTCTAATATTCAATTTCTAATGATAATCTGCTTAAAATAATAAGAGGTTTAGCCACATTCACACCTTACCAATTGATTTTTTTAGAATACAGTTGCTAGAACCACTTTATAATTTATCAGATCTTTCTGATTAAGGGTATTTTAAATATTCTAAATTTGAATTATTTTGAACAGAATACCACAAGACATCAAGTTTTAAATGCAAAATATAATTTAAAAAGAACTACTCTTAAAAAGCAACAGTGGCAACAAACAAATACATAAATCAGTCCCAGTCTCTGGCTCCTGCTAAAATTATAGAACAAACTGAACAGTTCTTCAGGAAATGAAGAATTATTAATTTTACATTTAATTAGAAAAACCTGGACAATACCACAACCTTGTTTTAATGCCCATGAGGGTTCAATAACAGGCATGCAACTGAAATTAAAAGAGAATTACAAAGGATTTCTATTCAGCTTTAATTATCCATAAAAATTAAAGTGCAATAAATGAAGAGCACCCTATGCATCAGGTAAGTTTAAATAGGTTATCTGGGAGTTCCCGTCATGGCACAGTGATTAATGAATCCGACTAGGAACCATGAGGTTGAGGGTTCGATCCCTGGCCTCGCTCAATGGGTTAAGGATCTGGTGTTGCTGTGAGCAGTGGTGAGGGTCACAAACGCGGCTCAGATCCCATGCTGCTGTGGCTCTGGCATAGGCTGGTGGCTACAGCTCTGATTAGACCCCTAGCCTGGGAACCTCCATATGCCGCAGGTGTGGCCCTGGAAAAGACAAAAAAAAAAAAAAAGATTTTCTCTTGTTGATTCAAAGCTATTGAGAATGAAATTAAATAATATTTATTTTTTAGTTCATTTCACATTTTTTTTTTTTTTTTTTTTTTTGGTCTTCTTGCCATTTTCTTGGGCCGCTCTCCCGGCATATGGAGGTTCCCAGGCTAGAGGTCGAATCGGAGCTGTAGCCACCAGCCTAAGCCAGAGCCACAGCAACACGGGATCCGAGCCGCGTCTGCAACCTACACCACAGCTTAGGGCAATGCCGGATCCTTAACCCACTGAGCAAGGGCAGGGATCGAACCTGCAACCTCATGGTTCCTAGTCGGATTCGTTAACCACTGCGCCATGACAGGAACTCCTCATTCCACATTTCTTACTGTTATACAAGTAAGAAAGTATATGTAAAAGTACTTTGTAAACTATAAAGCAGGATATCAATATTAACCATTATTATAAACTATCAATTTATGGTATAGGTGTTTCCCAGAAAGTGGAAATGAACAGACTTCCTAAAATGGGAGTATAAGTGGCTGAGTTAAAAAAACAGAAATTCATATAAAGATATCTTTTGAGTTTGACCCTTAACACAGAGAAAAAAAGACTGTAATAAAAGACAAAGATGAATATTATGTAATCATAAAGGGGTCAATCCAGCAAAAAGATATAACATTTGAAATAACTATGCACCCAACATAGAAGCACCTAAATATAAAAAGCAAATATTACAGACCAAAAGGGGAGAAACTGACAGCAATACAGTAATAGTAGAGGACTTTAATATCCCATTTATATCAATGGATAGATCAACATCCCATCCAAGAGCAGCAGAATATACATTCTTTTCAAATGCATATGGGGCTTTCTCCAGGATAGAGCATATGTTAGACCACAGAACAAGTCTTAATAAGTTTAAGAATACTGAAATTACATCAAGCATCTTTCCCTGCCAAAATAGTATAAAACTAGAAATCAATTACAAGAAGAAAGCTAGGAAAAAATCACAAATATGTGGAGACTAAACACATGCTACTGACCAACCAATGGGTCAATGAAGAAGTCAAAGAAGAAATTTTTAAAAAATCTTTGAGACAAATGAAAATGGAAGTACAACATACCAAAATATATGGGATGCAACAAAAGCAGTTCTAAGAGGGAAGTCAGAGATACAGAATTACCTCAAAAAACAAGAATAAACTCAAATAATCTAACTTTACACCCAAAGGAACTAGAAAAGAAGAACAAATAAAGCCCAAAGTTTGTAGTAGGAAGGAAATAACAAAGATCAAAAAGGAAATAAATGAAATAGACTAAAAAGACAACAGAAAGAAAAAACAAGAGCTGGTTCCTTGAAAAGATAAACAATATTGATTAAGTTTTAACTAGATTCACTAAGAAAAAAGAAAGAGAATGAAATAAGATTAAAAATGAGAGAAATTACAAGTGATACCAGAGGTATAAAGGATCATAAGAGACTATTGGGAAAACTATATGCCAACAAATGGGACAACCTAGAAGAAATGGTTAAATTCCTAGAAACATACAGTCTTCTGAGACTGAGTCATAAAGAAATTGGAATCTGACTGACCAATTACTAGTAAGGAGATTGAATCGGTAGTCAAAAAACTCCCAAAGAACAAAACTTTAGGACCAGATGGCTTCACTTGTGCATTCTACCAAACATGGAAAGATTTTTAATACCTACCCTTCTCAAACTCTCACATAAAACTGAAGAAGAGAAAATGCTTTGGAACTTATTTTATAAAGCCAGCATTACCCTGATAACAAAACCAGATGACACCACAAAAAAAGGAAATTACAGACCAATATTCCTGATAAACTTAGATGCAAACATCCTCAACAAAATATCAACAAACCAAATTCAACGATATAATAAAAGGATCATACACCATGATCAAGAAGGATTTATTCCAGGGATATAAGAAGGATTCAACATCTGCAAATTGATGAACATGATATATACCACATTAACAAAATAAAGAAAAAATCATATGATCATCAAAATAGATTCTTAAAAGCATTTCATAAAATTCAATACCCATGCATCATAAAAACTTTCAAAAAAGCAATTTAAAAAAAAAGACAAACTAAAACTGCAAGCATTTGCCACAAGTTAACTGTCACTAAAGGACATGAAGTATGCACTCTAGGCAGAAAGAAAGCAATCTCTTGCATTTGAGATACAATAATCAGCATCATTCTCTACACTCTTGTGAGCTTTTAAATATATATAAAATACACAAGACAACAGCTACAGTAGACGTAGGGGATGTGAATAAAACTGAAGGATTCTAAGGTTCTGGCACTGTTCAGTAAGAGGCTAAAATATTGATTAATTCAGACATTTTGATTCATACTACCTTTGTGCCATTCTACAAGTCTATTATATGTAGTTCACAGTTGTCACTTGGATTTGAGCCTTGGCCTGGGAACTTCCATATGCTGCCAGCACAGGCAAAAAAAATTTTTTTCTATTTTTAAAAATTTTGGCCCATAGGTTACTAAGTACAATTTCATAATTTTCAAATATGGGGATTTTATAGTTACCTTTTGGGGGCTGATTAGCTTAGATGCATTATGGTCAGAGAATATGATGTGATTTAAAATGTACTGAGATTTATTTTACGGTCTAGTACAGGGATTGGCAAACAACAATTACTGAGCCAAGTTTAGCACACAGTCTACTTTTGTACCAACAAGCTAAATAAATATAAGATATTTACATTTTAAAGGGATGTTTAAAAAAAAAGAAGTTCCTGTTGTGGCTTAGGTTAAGGACCAGACATTGTCTTTGTGAGTATGTGGGTTTGATCCCTGGCCTTGATCAGTGGGTTGAGGATCTGGTCACAGATGCAGCTCAGATCTGGTGTTGCTATGGCTGTGGCCTAGACCTTAGCTGTAGCTCCAATCTGACCCCTGGCCCCAGGGAACTTCCATATGCCACAAGTGTAGACATTTAAAAAAAAAGAAAGAAAAGAAAGATGGAAACACACGTAGTAAGATGTGACAAAGACTGTATTTGGCCAGCACAGCTTAAAATATTTATTCTCTAGCCCTTTACCAAAGTTTGTCAACCCTTGGCCTCACATACGGTCAGTTTTTAAAATGTTTTATTAGTGCTTGAAAACAATTTTCTGAATTGAATGCTATGTTCTTTAAATCCTTTAGAAAGTTTACCAATTTTGTTGTTCAAATTTTCTTTATCATTATTGATACCGTTTTGCTTGTTCCATCAATTATCGAAAAAGGTATATTAAAATCTGCTATAAAAATAGATTTGTCAATTTCTCTCATAGTTATAAATTTTTTTGCTTAAATATTTTGGGCTTATGTTATTAGGTGCATGTAAATTTTAAATTGTTATGTACCTCTTTGTGAACTGAAATGTCTATCATTATGATCCTTCTTCTATTTTAGAGTCTATTTTATTGAACCTAATACAACCAATGCCATTTTCTTTTGCTTAGAATTTGCCTGATATATTCTTTTCCCTCTTTTTATTTCTGATCTTTCTGGAGATCTTAGCAACCATGACAAAGCAAGAAAAAAGGGTTAAAAGAAAGATTTAAAAACAATACCGTCAGGTTTGCAACTGATACATTATGTAAGTAGTAAGATCACTCAAAAAATTAAATAACAGGAAAAAAAATTAATTATTTTAATGGCATAAAAATAAAATGCACCTAGAAATATTTGCAACAAAACTTCAAGATATTGATGGAGAAAATTATAAACTTTCACAGAAATCAAAAACTTAAAACATAGATGAATGAACAGATATAACACTGTCTTTATTTTTTTTATTTTATTTTTTTTTGCCTTTTTGCGTTTTCTAGGGCCACACCTGCAGCATATGGAGGTTCCCAGGCTAGGGGTCCAATCAGTGCTGTTGCCGCTGGCCTCCACCAGAGGCACAGCAACGCAGGATCCAAGCCGCATCTGCGACCTACACCACAGCTCATGGCAATGCCAGATCCCTAACCCACTGAGCAAGGCCAGGGATCAAACACGCAACCTCATGGTTCCTTCCTAGTCCGATTCGTTAACCACTAAGCCACGACGGGAACTCCAATATAACACTGTCTTTACATTCATCTCTGATTCAATGCAACCTTAAAGTCTCACTCAGATGTTAGTCGACCTTACAAGTTAATTCTAAATCATATATAAAATTACAGGGGGCAAAAATAGCTAAGATACTTTTGAATAACAACAACAAAAAGTAATGGAGGTACAGTGCCAGAGAGAACAACCTTACTAAAATCAAGCCGTATTATTAAAAATGTTCACAACACACACAAAAATTAATTCCATGGGGATTAATAACTTAAATGTGAAAGGCAAAAATACAGTGCTTTCAAAAGACAAAATGGAAGCATATTTTTATGACTTGGGGAGCAGGAAGGATTTCTCAAGTAATAAACAGGAACTACAATCCATAACAAACCACAAACAAATTTGCAACACACATAACTGACAAAGGATAATACCTAGAGTACATAAGATCTCCTACAAAAGGAGAAATACAACCCAATAGCAACTTCACAAAGAAAAGAAAATCAAGTCACCAATAAAATGTAAAATCTGTCATTAGTGTTCAGGAATACAGATTTAAAACATTGCATAAGTTTAATAGCCAAAATGCTTGCTATTAGTCATAATGCAATTTGTAAAATACAGATGAACATATTTGTATGCTTCACATCTCCTCCCTCGAACATTTTTCGATCACTAAATGTACTAGGTATAAGCTTTTTTACAGCACATTAACAAACTAGTGATGATCAGTATCCCTACTCTCTCATCATAGAACACAGATCACTGGGGGGTTTAACCCCAGCTCTTCTTCTAATGTACCTCTGATACCTTATGCAGTTTCCTCCTGGATTACCTTACTTTTAACTTGAAGTGACTGAACTAAGTGATTTCTAGAGACATCCCCTTAATACCACCCAAACAATGTACATTGATTCTCAACATACATGCTTTCTCAGGACTTTCTTTTTCACTTCCTCTTTCATTTATTTTTCTCACTAAATATATTTCTCTTAATCTTGTGTACAAGGCATTGAAGACATGAAACTAAACGGACACAACAATCTCAGTTCTCTAGGATCTGGTCCAGGCAAAGAGAAAAAAATTGACAAAACACAGCAATGTTGCTAGTGCTATAACTAAGGTGTGGAAAGGGAACTGACACAAGAGGAAAAGTGCACTGAGACTGAAGGTCAATAGAGTTTTGGTGAATGAGGTGAGGGGAGGCACGAGGCAAGGGACTGCCAGGTGGAGAAACCAGTATGGGAAAAATCTTGACAGGAAAAAAGAAAATAAGGCTTAGGGGGCTTTGTAGAAAGTTCAACATGGGAGAATGGCAGGCCTCATACGGTTTCATAAGGAACTTAGAAATTACCCAGCAGGCAACAGGGTGTCTTTGGGCAGGGAAGTGATATAACACTGGAGCTAAGAAAGATCACTCTGAGTGAACTGTGAAGGAAAAAAGTGGCTATGGAACTGGGAGGCAAGAAAGGAAGAAGTAAGAAGACCAGTTAGAAGGTCATTATAATTGTCTTGAAGAAAAATTTTAAGACTCTGGTCAAGAATTTTTAGAAGCTGGAGAGAGGATTAAGATGGTGGAATAGAAGGACTGGAGCTCAACTTCTCTCCTAAAAACAACAAAATTCACAAATAAAGTCTGAGCAATCTCCACCTAAATGGACCAGAAACCTTAAAAAAGATACCCTACTCCAGAAGAAAAAGAGGAGGCCACATCAAGAGGTAGGAGGGGTGATTTCGTGATATAAACAACCCCATACCTCCCGGGTGGGAAGCTCCACAGATGGAAAATTAACTGGTTCACAGAAACTCACCTACAGGAGTGAGAGCTCTGAGGCCCACATCAAACCCTTGCCAAACCCTTGCATACGGGGATCTGGCACTGGAACAAAGAGCCCCTGGAGCATCTGGCATTGAAGGCCAGTGGGGCTTGTGTGCAGGAGCTCCACAGGACTGGGGGAAATGGAGACCCCATTCTTAAAAAGGCGCACACGGACATTCACGTGCACTGGGTCCCAGGGCAAAGCAAAGTCTCCACAGGAATCTGGGTCAAACCTGACTGCAGTTCTTGGAGAACATCCTGGGAAAACAGGGGTGAATGTGGCTTAGTGTGAGGGACGGACATTGAAAGCAAAGCTCTTGGGAATATTCAGCAGCATGCCTTTCTCTGGAGGTAGCCATTTTGGGAACATCTGGCCCCACCCATCAGTCAGCTGCTGAGAAGCCCCAGGGCAAACAACAATCCAGGTGGGATCACAGCCCCGCCCCTCAGTAAACAGGCTACCTAAAGACCTCTCAGGCACACAGCTGCCTCTAATCCCATCCAGAGACTGAGCCCCACCCACCAGAGGGATTAGAATTAGCTCCACCTACCAGTGGGCAGGCATCAG
Source organism: Sus scrofa (assembly GCF_054392235.1). Taxonomy (NCBI): domain Eukaryota; kingdom Metazoa; phylum Chordata; class Mammalia; order Artiodactyla; family Suidae; genus Sus; species Sus scrofa. The sequence continues at coordinate 76,353,189 of NC_139383.1, read as the reverse complement.
CAAGCCCCCATACTGACTTCAGCCACAAGGGGGGCAGACATCAAGCCCCCATATGGCCTTCAGCCACAAGGGGGGCAGACATCAGAAATAAGAGAGGCTACAACTCTATTCTCTGTAAAAAGGTCACCACACCAAACACCTATAAAAATGAAAAGACAGAGAACTATAACTCAGATGATGGAGAAAGGAAAAACCCCAGAAAAACAGCTAAGCCATGAGGAGATTCTCAGCCTCCAGGAAAAAGACTTTAGAATGTTGATGCTGAAGATGATGCAAGACATTGGAAATAAACTGGAGGCAGAGATGGATAACATACAGGAAACACTGAGCAAAGAGATACAAGATATAAAACTTAAACAAGAAGAGATGCAAAATACAATAACTGGAATAAAAAATTCACTAGAAGGAGCTAACAGCAGAATACAGGAGGCAGAAGAATGAATAAATGAGGTGGAGGACAGATTAGTGGAAATTATAGATGCAGAATAGAAAAAAGATTGAAAACAAATGAAGAGAGTCTCAGAACTCTGGGACAACATTAAACGCACAAACATCCTCATTATAGGGGTGCCAGAAGAAGAGAGAGAGAAGGGGACCGAGAAAATAGTCAAAGAGATAATAGCCAAAAACTGCCCTAACATAAGAAAGGAACCACTCACTCAAATTCAGGAAGCACAACGAGTACCATATAAAATAAACCCAAGGAGGAATACACCAAGACACATATTCATCAAACTGACCAAAATTAAAGAGAGAAAATCTTGAAAGCAGCTAGGGAAAAGAAACAACATACAAGGGAACCCCAATAAGGTTATCGGCAGATTTTTCAGCAGAAACTCTGCAGGCCAGAAGGGAGTGGCATGATATACTTAACATGATGAAAGGAAAAAACCTCCAACCAAGATTACTCTATCCAGCAAGGCTCTCATTCAGGTTTGAAGGAGAAATCAAAACCTTCACAGATAAGCAAAAGTTGAGAGAATTCAGCAACACTAAACCAGCCTTACAACAAATACTAAAAGAACTTCTCTAGGCAGAAAAGAAAAGACAGCAACAGGAAACAAAATTCCACAAATGACAAGGCTCACCAGTAAAGGTATATATACAGTAAAGATACAAAATCATCCATGCACAATTATACCACCAAAATCAGAAATCATGAGAAGAGGTGGGTACAAATGCAGGATACTGGAGATGAACTTGCAATTAAGAGATCAACAACTTAAAACAATCTCATATATATATATAGACTCTTACATCAAAACTTCAGAGTAACTGCAGACCAAAAATCTACAATTGATACACAAACAAGGAATCTCTGGAGAAGAAATATATCTCATAGTAAATAAGTGCTTAATCCACCATGAATGGGGTCATATAACATCATTCTTGGAAGGCTGAAGTCCTCTTAGAACTGATTCTGATTTCCTCTCCATCAAAGAATTTATGGTAATTATAACTAAATAATGCCACTGTACAATTAAATAATACAGTTCTACAATTGTATTATTAATAACCATTTCTCTCCATGGTGCAATGTAAGGTCTATAATGTCTTGTTTATCACATCACCTAGAATGGTGTAATGCCTATATTGAAGAATCAATAAGATGTAACAAATTGTGAGGACATATTTATATAGTTACACTGTTTTTTAACCAACTTATGCATTTTATATTTTACTTATTTTCAGAGGGTGTATTATTTTTGTTATTCTTACCAGTTAAGTTATTCTTTTTATTATGCTATATAAAATATTTAATGGTATTTAAGGCTTTCTTCTTTATAAATTTTAGTTGCATAATATACACAATTTTAATACAATGCTAATTTTTAAAGAAAAATTGAAATGTAATAGATAATACTAAATAGTAAAGATGAAAGCCATACAAAATGGGATAAAGTATAGAATAAATTTCCTATTTGTCTCAGCATATTTTCCATTCCACTTCTCCAGAGGGAGTCACTTAATCTGTTTCTTAAGATCCTTGATATAACAGTCTGTGTGAATGTAACTGTGTTTAAATATATGTATTTTATTCTGTAAAAAAAATAAAATAAAATTTCCAAAAAAAAAAAAAAAGAATTTTTAGAAGCTGAAAAATCAGAGAAAAACATGTCTCACTGGTAGCATTTTTTAGCCAAAAGAAATGTGGCATGGAGAAGTTTTTGTTTTTTGTTTGTTTGGTCTTTTCAGGGCCACACCCGTGGCATATGGAGGTTCCCAGGCTGGGGGTCGAAATAGGAGCCGTAGCCACTGGCCTACACCACAGCCATAACAATGCCAGATCTGAGCCACATATGCGACTTACACCACAGCTCCTGACAATGCCTATCCTTAACCCACTGAGGAAGGCCAGGGATTGAACCTGTGTCCTCATGGATACTAGTCAGATTCATTTCCGCTGAGACATGATGGGAACTCCAGAGGAGTTTTGATAGAATGGAAAGATCTGGAAGACAGATCTGACTCTGACTTATTAGCTCTGTGGTCTTGGATAATTCTTAACCCTTTTATCAGTTTCCCCTTTGATTAAATGGATACAGTAAAGTTTGTCTATTTCTAGACTCAAATGAGAACGTATGTTTAATGAGAAGCAAATATCATATGATATCACTTATATGTGGAATCTAAAAAAAGGTACAAATAAACTTATTTGCAGAACAAAAAAAAAAAAAAAAAGAAAAATTATAAGACTGAATGGTGGCAGCAGAAGAGGAAAGAGAAATTTGATAAATATTGCATCAAAATGAATAGGACCCATTACCCAATAGCAGGTGGGTGTTCAGAGAGAAAGAAGAGTCAAGAATCACTCCTGAGAGAAGTACGGAAGAATGAAGTAAGGCTGTGTCAGTAAAAATGGAGAGGGAGGAGTTGATTTGAGAGAAATCAATGAAGCAGAAAAGTTAGAACCAGTTGAATGACTAGCTTCAGGGAAGCTAGAAGAAGGAAGAGAAGAGGAAGACCCCTTTGTTCTTGGCTTTACTAATGGATGAGTTGTGGGATCATTAATCAAAATGGAAAAAACACATGAAGTAGATCCTAAGGGAAGGAGAATGTTAATTTTTTAGCACATTGAATCGGAGGTGCCTGGGAGCTACCCTGAAAGAGAAGGTCAATAGTTCTAAAGCTAGCAAGGAGTCTAGAATTGGATGAGGATAGTGTGCCTGGCACATGCTTTCTGATAAGTCTTTAATAACATGAACTAGGTACTAGTGTTATCCCTACCTTACAGGTGAGAAAAAACTTAGACACAGAGCACTTAAGTAATTTATCCAAGGTCCCTATCTGGGTAACTGCTGAAGCAGGATTTGAATATTGGCAGTCTTGATTCCAGAGCCTGTGCAAACCACTTCACAGTGTTGACATATGAGTCACCAGAAGCATCGCAGGTTGAAGGCCTGGAGAATATGAGGGGTACAAAGGGGCAGAAGGACAGTCGCTCAGGAAACAGATACTGAAAGGGAGGGCAGAAGATCAGGGGATTAGAAGACTGAGGATGTCCCCATAGAAGCGAAAGGGAGAGAAAATTTCAAAGAAGAGCTAGTAATAGTGTCACATGATATGGACATTCAAGTCAGACAACAGAACTTGACAATTGGAAGGCCAGTGACATTACTCAGGGACAGTAAGTTTCCCAAGAGGCTAGGGCTAGGCTGCACAGAGTTTAGGAGAAAATGTGTAAAGTGAGCGAGCTCCAAAAAAACCAAGCTGTCAAAGAATGAAGACTCAGGAGGTTGCTGGAGTGGTGTAAATTTAGGGATTTTGTTTTGCTATAAAGTAGGAGGATTTTAAGGTTTTTTTCAATACTCAATGTCCTTTAATAAGGAGTAAAATCCATATTTAGCTCACTAGAAACCTGTAAAAGACGTAAGTTATAACACTAGAGTTGGGAACACCTTAAATACAAAGGAATTTTTTCACACTGCTTCTCTTCACCACATCCTGCGTTCCTGATACCCCCATTAGGGTCTTCTGGGCCTATACTGCCAAGTGGTGGATGCTCTCCTCCAGCTCTACATACACCGACCTTTCCTCAGTTCTCCGAATACATTAAGCTCGTTGCCATTTCAAGGCTTGCTGTTTGTTTCCTCTGACAGGAAACTCTTTCCTTATTTTGCACTTGGCTGCCTCATTCTTGTTCTTCAAAGTCACTTTTCCAAGAGGACTTCCCTGACCAATCTATGGAAGTCATACTCCTACCTTATTCTCCATCACAAATTCTATTCATGGCACTCTATTTTTTTCCCTTCACAGTACTCAATCCAATCTGTAACCACTTAATCTACTCAGATTTTATTGGCTGTCTCTTGCACTAAAATGTATATACATCATGATGGCAAAGATGCTGTCCTCTGTGTCTTCAGCCCTTAGAACAGTTCCCGGCAAATAACATGTGTTAAACAAATATTTGCTAAGGGAAATATAACCCAATTTCTCCCTCTATCACCTTACTCAATTGGGATCATGCACACTGTTTCTTAAACCCAATGCCTTTTCTCACAGTCTTGACTTATATAGGCACTTTTATTAGATACCAGGCTCTCTGCTACAAGGTTTATTTGTATTATTTCACTTACTCGTCATAATAATCCTCTCATATAGATAGATGCTTTTAAAATTGTATCTCCATTGTGGTGAAGAAACAGAGGAGATTGTATAACTTGCCCAAGTTCACACAAGAGATGGAGCCTGGATCAGAACCTAGTTCCGACTTCAAAAACAAAACAAAGCCAGGTCACCGGTCACTATAACCAAGGACACATTCCCTAGTTTGGGAAGTCCTGATTTAGCTCTGTTTATGTTCTGAGGTTACGCCTACCCTATCCAGGCCACATCCTAATCCATAAATTTCAAATTTCACTTCTTCTCCCCACTTGCTTTCTGACGGCGGGAGGCAAGAGCAGGGAGTGGGGGACTGTCTTCAACTTCTAACTCCAGGCTTCTCCTGAGGAAGAGGCGAGTAGGGATAAGAGACTCAAGGGGTAGCAACTTACCCGTAAGGGCTGGGTGAGAACTGAGGAAGGTAATCTCAGGAATAACAAGCGACTTTCAGATTTTGGAACAAAACCGACAGTTCCCGCCCCGCATCAGTAGCCAAAACGCTTACCTTAACTGCCACCTCCGGAGCGGAGTCCACGGCTACCGCCAGAGAGGGCTTGGCCGAAGGCGATTTAGTCAAGTGCATGAGGGAGTCCGCGGCTGGCAGTGAACACCTTCCGCCCTCACTGTCCGAGTCCGATTCGGACCCTGAACCCGAACCATAGGAAGCGGCCAGAGCTGCAATCGCAGCCGACATGACGGCAACAGATACTCGGTGGAGTCCAGGCCCTGACGGAAGAAGGAGCAGCTTCAGGTCCTGATTGCCACGACACACATTATTTATTTCCTTTCCTAAAAAATCCTTTATGATACTTTAAAACAATCAATAAATAGGTTAATTAGTATTTGAACAAGCACAACAAAACTTGGAACTTGGGAGCATTTACTTAGGGAACTAGAGAGGGTTATAATGGCTTATAACTTTCAGGACCTATGTGGCGAAAAACTACGAGTTCCGACATACCTACTGGCCTCCAAGAGCTACACTCCCGGCGTGCAGCGCGGCAGGAAATGGGAGAGGCAGGGTGGGAACTGTAGTTTGGAGTGAGGGGGCGGGGCAGGGCGGGCAGGCCTTTCTTTGACCCCGCCCCTGAATGGTTGGTTCATTCCATTGGCTATCATCTTCCCTCATTCCCCGACCAAGCACTGTTCTCTCCGTCCCCCTCCCCCAAACTGAGGATTGGGTAATACCATAAAGCCTCAGGAAAGGGGGGGGGGGAGAGACCGATATTCATTCCCTCCACTGATGGGTGAGTAGGTGGGGGTTGAGTTTCCCACCACAGCTGCACCTGGGACTGGGCGGGAGCTGAAGAGGAAAGTGAGAATCTTAAGTGGGAAGACCTTGACTGCCCGGGAATAGCTCCGGGTGGGAAAGATGGGGGATTAGGTGGCGAGAGTCCAGCGGATCCCCCCTGCTTCAGGTGCGGGTCCCCGCGTCCGGTTGTGGAGCGTCGCGCGCGGGGAGGGGGTGGGTGGGGGGCGGCGGCGGTTCGCGGTGTTGTTCGCTCTCGCGTCGAGCACACCGTGGGTCCGGCGGCCGGCGGGCGTCGCAGGCAGCGTTTTCCGTGGCCCGGTGCTTCGGCCGCTGCCCATAGCTGGTTCCATCCCGGAGCCTGACGCTCCTATAGGCTCTAGGTGGAGTCCTGGGAGCTCAGGCGGACCGGCGGCGCCGCCGAAGCATGAAGAAGGGGTAAGGCAAGAGCCCCTCAGGATTTCTTGGTGAGCGCGAGTCTCTCAGGAATTGTTTTTTTGAGGGGACAGGGTGCTGGGAGAGGAACTCTTCCTCACTGGTCAGGGCGGAGAGAGGTGTGCGTGGAGCGCTAGCCTGGCAAAGGTTACGGGGATGGGCGCGCCTCCCCCCGCGACGGCCTCCACCCCCGTTCGCGGGGTTCCCGAGCTACGGCCGCCCACCCGCCAGCCCGGCTGGGTACCGAGGGACACCGCGGCTGGCGGGCGCGCCCGGGTCTCGGTTGCGGGGACCTCCATGAGGCAGCTCTAGTCGGAGAGACTGCGGGTCTTACCTGAGGTGCCCCCGCGGCCCGCCCGGTTGCCTTCTCGCTCTGGGGGAGGCTGCGGTGCCGGGTGTCCGAGAAGCCGCGGTTGCTTTACGTGCCCCAGGCTCGGTAAAGCCAGCTGGTGCGTTTGCGTGTTTGCGCCGCGCGTCCGTGTCTAAAAGACACTACATAACGGTAATGCAAGCGAGGGGATCCGTTTCTCCACTGGAAGACGAGGCGAAGCGGGGCTATTGCTTCTGATGCCTGCTGTTGGGGAGGGGGTGGTGGTGCGTTGAGCGGAGTTAGGGAGCTGCTCACCCAGCGCCGTTGTCGGCAGGACTCGCCCATTGTGCCACTCGGATAATTATTCAACTCTGCAGCATCCATTGCACCTTTCCCATTTTTCTCTTCCCCTTGCTGTAGCATGCCCCCTAGCTTCGGTACTCTGACGCCTTCTCTCACTCACACTTGCGGATGATGAACTGGAATAATGGTGAAAAGAAAGCACATCTGACCTGAACATTCACTACCTGTCTGGTAGCAGATTAATTAACTAATCCCCAGCTAGACTAGATACTTTAATACGACTCAGTCTAATCCTGTCCTTCCTATGTAAAGTGTGCCTAGGATTCTATTTTCATTTTTTCCTTGGTGTTAGATTCACATAGTAGTAGTTAAGTCTTATATCTGTTGGGTAATTGATGTAATTGATTGACTGGTTTTTCATCCCGTCTAATGTTCTTAAATTTAATTTGTATTGGAGGTAACATTTTTCTAATTGTTGCTAGCACTGTATCGTAATTACAGATGCAGTCTCAATCTTTGAACTCTCATGAACAGTTTTTCCCTTATACTTTAAGTTTCTGTTAGGAAAAGTGTATTTTTTTAGTGTCTGATATTTGGTATAATATTTCTCGCTTTGAATAAGGAAAGTTGTGTATTTCTTTATTTTTCAGTAACGGAATATTTCATTGCTGATCCTAGTCTTCAGTTGAATGAAGTATTTAGTATTTAAGATAGGATTTTAACTGCCATAACGACATATCCTAAGTTTATCTAAATTTTGTTTTTCATTTAGTTCTTTTCTTTGCAGTATCATGTATTTAATTACTTGTTATAGAATTTCTTCTCATTTTTCTAATTCTAACCATAAGGATAGGTAGGCTACAATTTTGCGTGATTTACCTGAAAGACGAAATATTTTTTGAAAATGGAAGAAACAACGGTTGGTTATTTCTTATGTTAAAAACTGTTTACATCTCATTATTTAAAAATAAATGGTTCACTATCAAAAATTTTTAAGTGTTTTTCTTTTTGTAATCCTCCATTTCCAGCTTTTCTTGTTTAAGATTGTTGCCATAACCCTCTTTGTAAAAGGGAATTGCAAATAGGCATTGCAGAGGCAGTTGTGTTAAAGTATAGTAATTGTTTTATGGCACTTGGAAGTGGCACACGTATAACTTGATTGTGTAGAATCATTTGCTTGTTAGGAAATGACCTTGCAGTTTACAAAATGGATACCTTTGTGCCTTGGTTTCCTTATATGTAAATGGAAATAAACCCATTTATGCACTAAATAGTATGCATAAATTTAGTAAAGATGTTTTCATGATGTTTTTAAAGAAAACTTAAATACTTTAGCTGATGAATGATGAAAGTATTTCAGTGTAAAGTACAGTGAAAAATGTCATTAGTGTTTTGTGGCATGTTAGAATGGCTAATTTACATTGAATTTTGCTTTGGAGACATGTGGCTGTAAACTGAAAATGTTTCTCATCCATTGAGTTTTTAATAATTGCAAATTTAGTAGGTATAATAGTTAATGTGTGTAACTTATGAAAATGTAAGTATAGTTAATATTGATGAAAAAGTTATGTGACTTGGTAATAAACAAGTAGAATATTGAATTATGTTTGTGAAAAATAAAATCTCCAGAAGACATTAAGGCCTTTTTCATTGAAAAATTTTCAGATGACACAATTAAAAATACATTTTGAATTTATAATACATTGATTTTTGTAGTGTAGTGCAATACATTGAATTTGTAATACATTGAAAATACATTAGGAGTTTCCGTTGTGGTGCAGCAGAAGTGAATCCAACTAGTAACCACTAGGTTGCGGGTTTGATCCCTGGCCTTGCTCAGTGGATTAAGGAGTCGGTGTTGCTGTCACCTGCAGTGTAGTTCACAGATGCGGCTCGGTCGTGTGTTTCTGTGGCTGTGGCATAGGCTGGCAGCTGGAGCTCCGATTCTACTCCCTAGCCTGGGAACCTCCATATGCCACGGGTGCGGGCCCTAAAAAAAAATAAGTAAATAAATAAAAAAGTTAATCATTTGTAAGGTATCATATGGAACTACTTTATTATTCATGTTTGTAAATAACCATATATTCAGAGACAGTGTATTAGTATTGTATAATACTGTATTTATACATTTTACTTTATCGGCAGAATAATTTAAGGTATTTCTAAGTGCTTTTCATTATCACAGTAGATAGTAACTTTTGATTTCCATATTGGAGGATTAACTTAATTAACTTTCATAGCAAAAACTACTGTTAAAAAATATTACTTTTACCACAACAGGGCTTTTAGTTACTTTGTGAGGAAACCTCATATAAATGATAAGACTATTAAAAAGTGTTTAAAATTACTATTTTATAGTTTCATTTTTTGAGAATTAACTTGATTACATTTTTAATGTTTTCTTAAATGACCAACTAAGATTTAGCTGTCATTATTACTTTGATAAATACAATTAGCTCAAGGTTTTTCTAAGCTCCTTGAGGACAGGAGCTGACCCACTGCTTACTAGCATAGTGCTTAGCAAAAATAGGGATTCAAATTTTTTGTTGTTGTTGGACAGATAAAATGAATGAAAACTATCCAGCTGATTTAATATGCCACATGTAGAAATTTTTAAAAGATCTACCAAATAAATTTTTAATTTATAAAGCATATAGCTTGTTTTTGTATTGTCTTTTTAGGGCCGCACCTATGACATATGGAAGTTCCCAGGCCAGGGGTCAAATCAGAGCTGCAGCCACAGCAACACCAGAGCTAAGCTGTGTCTTCTACCTACACCACAGCCCACAGCAACACCAGATCCTTAGCCCACGGAGCAGGGCCATGGATTGAACTTGTGTCCTAATAGATACCAGTCAGGCTTGTTATCCCTGAGCCACAATGAGAACTCCAAGCATATAGCTTTATCTCAAGAGAAAAGAGAAAAATGTATTTAGAGATTCATTTACTTGTTCGAATGTAATTACTTTACCTACACATTTTTTGAACTAGCAGATGCTGTATAATGTGTACATTGTCAACCTTGCATTTATTATGGTAATAACTTTCTTCCTATCTCTTATAGTTCACTTGATGAAAATGTGCATTAAATTCATCTAATTTTTTCCCTAAATTAGATGAATATAGAAATGTGTTTCTTTTTGACTGACTTCAGTTTTCCAGTAAAATATAAGTAGAAAGATACATGTAAATTATAGCCTTGCTAAATGTGCCTGAAAACCTAATTTTTAAAATAAGTGACCTCTGAGGTGGAGATTTTTATAAAATGAAGAATCTTATGTTCTCATTTTATCACATTCAGTTTATAATTTTGAGTCTTTGTGTATTGGTAGTTCCTAACTTAGAATGGGATTGATTATATTTTAAAACTTGTAAAATGGTTTAGAACTTGGAACTTAACTGTCTCAGAAACAATATGCTTCATGGTTAGCTTTGCAGACAACTCACCAGATTTAACCCATAATATACCTGAATTATACGATTAGGCTAAAAATATTAGTTATAAAATTGATAATAATATAAATATTATCATATTATAGGTATTGAAAATACTTATAATACTTTGTACAACAGTCTTGCTGTGGGAAAATCCAAAACTACTTTGAAATGCTAGGAGTATATTTCTCTTGTGGGTCTTTGGTTTTCTTACTTATAAAATGAGAAGGTTGAAGTAGATGACCTCTGAGGTTCCTTTCAGCTACAGATAAAATTCAAAGGTGTTTTGAAGCTAAGTCTAAGCCTTTTTTCTAAGAGTTCATTTTCCCTTTCCAATGTTACTGCTTATATACTTTGTCAGAAAATTTCTCCTTTCTGACTTTCCTTTGAAAATATTACAGTCTTAATATTTTTCTCATCTGCCTATTCTTGGAAGCAAGACTTTTTAAGTTTTTAAATGTTTTTATTATTGTTGTTACAGTTTTTGTTTTTGTTTTTAACTCCCAACACCACCAAGAAGCAGAATTTAGTTGATTTTCTTAGTTTTCCTCTTTTGAGTTTTTTATTGACAGTCTATCAGTAAAGTCAGGGTAGATTTTATTTTTACTTTGAAGAAAGATCATATCCAGTGAACCTTTAGAGAAATTTTTTTAGAAGGCAAAATATTGTAACTAAAGTTGTGAATTAGGTGGATGAAAGTAAGGAGATGGAATATTGCCTGAGAATAGGGTTGTCAGATAATATGTGGAGTAGGCTGTATTTTTATTTGCTAAATCTGGTAGCCTTATCTTGGGTACTGTGGAACTTTGGGCATGGCTAGAGTATGGGTATGGTGTGGTTGGAGGCAGAGTAAGAAAGTGAATTTATGAACCCCTTGAGGACAAGAGGGTTTTGTTGTTGTCTTGGTTGGTTGTTTTGTTTTGCTTTGCTTCATTTTTGTGTTTCTAGTACTTGTTCTTTAAGCTAGACGCATATTTGAGCAGATAGGATTTTGGCAGAATAACAGGTAAGTAATTCTAGTAAGGTGGAAAAATCAAGATGCTGTGAGAAAAGGGGTCATGAAACAAAGCTGTGTTTGTCATATACACTGTTTTGTAGGTTTTTAGGTACTTTCTTATTTGGAGGTTAATAATAATCAAGAATAACAGGTAGCATGGTCTCTTAAGAGGAAAAGAAGTGACATTGCATGTTTGCTATATGTACAAGCTACTATGTAGGTACTGTTATCTCATTTATTTGATATCATAGTCTTATGAGGATTTTATGGAAGAAGGGAGTTAACTAAATTAAAAAAGTTTATTCTGCTCAGCAGAAGCAGAGGTTCTCTGGGGACTACTCTCTTTCCTTCCCCAGTAAGTTACTGCTGAAGCAACTATTTTAATAACATGATAATCGTAATTCTGCCTCCTTGCTATTCTCTCCTTCATCTGCAATTCGACAGTCAATTGTGATTACCACCTGACCCATGCTAAGCCAGTTATTCATTCAGCACATAATTATTGAAGGCCAATTAGGTGCTAGATAGATATAAGGAGAGCAAAACAGGGGTCTTGATTCTCTTAGGGTTAACAGTATGGTAAGAGACGGATTCTCAAGAAATATACACATTTATCAGAAATTGTGATAAGTGCCATAAACGACAAGAATAAGTAACCTAGTTGATCTTGGAAATCAGGGATGATTTCTTTGAGGAAAGATTGGTGGACACCAGTTATGTGAAAAAAGAACGTAAAAAATACGTAGAAAACAGTTTTGAAATGGGAAAGAGCTTGGTACAAGTTCAAGGAACAAAAAAAGACCAGAGTACATAAAGCTCAGCTAAATCGTGAGCAAGAGAGATTGTGGCTTGGTAAGAGCTCATGGAGGTAAACAGGAGCCAGACCATGCAAGGCTACAGAAGTCTTGGTTCAATGAGAGTTATGGATTTTATTTTTAAGGGTATTGGGGAAGGCCATGAAGGATTTTAATTAGGCTAATCACTGGATCAGATCGGTCTTTTAAAAAGATCACTTTGGTTTAGAGGAGGCCAGAGAGATCAATCACAATCTGCCTGTTTCTATAGTTTATTGCTCCAGTTCTAGGCACCTGCATTGAGCCAGACAACTTACTCAGTTTTTGACTCACTCTGGGTCCTAAGTGCCAGAAGTGGAATAATTTGTTTTCCCATCGGTGGCTAAAGCTATAAAATACAAAACTAATAAACTGTTAATGGCCTTGTTTCTTGGCCTGTGAACTGTCTAAGCAGGGACATCTCAAGAAGAGAAAGAAATACAGAGTACTGGCTGTGGTCAAGTGTCTTTGTCCATGGTCCTGAGGTAGAATTTCAGGAAGTACCCTAGTATCTTTGTAATAAGTTGTCATTATTACTTTTACATAAACTAGTTGGAATGCTATTTTGGTACTTGGCAACTGAGTCCTCTCAGATGAAGTAGTTTGTACAAGATCACAGCAAGCTAATAAAAATGGTAGAAGTGGAAGCTGAAGAGAGATTGCAAAGTCCCATTTTTTCCTATTATCCTATGATGCCAAACCACCACTTCTTAAATTAATGTTTCTGAAGGAATTCTAAGGATGTGGGTGTTGGGTGTGATGACAGCTTTGGATGATGATGGCAGCAGTGCTTTATTTTGGGTATGTTTGGCAGCAGTACAGCTTCCTGGCGTTCTTTTCTCTTGAGTACTAGTTACTCAGGTCTACTCTAATAAGTTAACCTTTTTATAGAACTTCATTTGAAAAGAAAAAGCTTATGTGTCAGGGAATGGATTAACTTATTTGATTTCTCCACTGAAAAATATGAAGTCTGTTATGTTTTCATGTTATGCTACAAAAGTAAGCTTTTTTTTTGTTTTCTACTCTTTAATAAGACATCTGTTGTCTTATATCTGGTTTTTGTTGTTGCTGTTATAAATTTTTGTAACAAAACATACAGAAAATGTAGAGATAATGCCAGAGAATTGTGGATAGGTTAAGCAAAATTGGAGGAATAGGGGAAGCATTTTGTATTTTAATATAAAATAAAAATAAGATGAACACCTATTTGTTTTTAAAAAAACACCCAAAAGCTCCATACAATATATCATAATACATGGCTAGAAATTTATCAATTTTGTTGATGTTTTCAAAGAACCCTCTTGTGGTTTCATCAGTTTTCTCTGTTGATTTCTTATTTTCATTTCATTTATTTCTGCTCTATTTTAAAAAATATTTTTCTGATTACTTTAGGTTTATACTGCTCTTCTTTCTCTAGTTTCCTAAGGTGTAAGCTGAGATTATTGATTGTAGATCTTTCATCTTTCTTAATATATGCATTCAGTGCTATAACTTTCCCTTTAAGCACTGCTTTTAATAGATCCTATACATTTTTCTTTTTTCTTTCTTTTTTTTTAGGGCTGCATCCATGGCATACGGAGGTTCCCAGGCTAGGAGTCAAATCAGAGCTACAGCTGCCAGCCTATGACACAGCCACAGCAACGCAGGATCTGAGCTGAGTCTGTAACCTACACCACAGCTCACGTCATCTCAGGATCCTTAACCCACTGAGCAAGGCCATGGATCGAACCCGTAACCTCATGGTTCCTGGTTGGATTCATTTCCACTGCGCCACGACAGGATACTTTTTCAGATCCTATACGTTTTGATGAGTGATATTTTCATTTACTTCAAAATATTTAAAATTTATCTTGAGCCATGTATTATTTAGAGGTGTGGTGTTTAATCTCCAAATAATTAAAGACTTCCAGCTCTCTTTCCAATATTTTCTAGTTCAATTCCATTGTGGTTGAGAGTATAAGTTGTATGTATGCTCTCTATTCTTTTGTGCTTGGGGGAAGGTGTTTTTTTTGCCCAGAATGTTGACTATCTTGGTGAATGATCTGTGTGAGCTTGAGAAAAATGAATATGTATGTGTTCTGTTGTTGTTGGGTGAGGTACTATATAAATGTCATGATGATATTGGTCAGTTCAGTACTATCCTTGCTAAGTTCCTGCTTGTTGGATCTGTCAATTACTGATAGAGGGGTGTTGAAGTCTAACCATAATAGTGAATTCATCCATTTGTCCTTGCAGTTCTATCAGATTTTGCTCCACATATTTTGGTACTCTGTTATCAGGTGTATATACATTAAGGCTTGTTACATCTTCTTGGAGAATTTCTAACCTTATAATTATGTAATGCCCTTCTTTACCCTTGAGATATTCCCCTGTTCACAAGTCTGCTTTCTTTGAGATTATACAGCTACTCCTGCTTTGCTTTTAATCTCTGTACGTCTTTATATTTAAAGTGGGTTCTTGCAGACAATATTTGGTTGGGTCTTCTTTTTTTATTGCTCTCTGATATTCTCCGTCTTTTAATTGGTGTTTTTGAACTATTCACATTTAAAATGTGCTATAGTTGGATGACTACCTACCGTAATTTGTAACTTTCATATTCATTACATTTGTTCTTTTTTAAAAATACTTTTCTCTTTTTTCGCCTTCTTTGGCTTTAATCAAGCATTTTATATGGTTCCATTTTCTCTCCATTCTTAGCATGTCAGTACTTCTTTTTAAAATGTTTTTAGTGCCGTGGAGTTTGCAGTGTACATGTACAACCGAAGTACAAAGCTTTAAATAACACTATGCTACTTCACAGGTAACTCGGTTATAACAGAGTATTCCCAGTTCCTGTCTCCATTCCTGCTGCCATTCATTTCACTTATCCATATGTTATAATTACCCAATACTTTGTGGTTGTTATTACTTTGAACAAACAGTTGTCTGTTAGGATCAGAAAGAAATGAAAAAAATAAAGACTTTATTTTACATTTATTTATTTTCTGTAGCTCCCCCTTTATATAGATCCAAGTTTCTGACCTATGTTGTTTTCCTTCTCTCTGAAGTTCTTTTATCTCGTCTTCTAAGGCATGTTTGCAAATGACAGATTCTTTCAGTTTCCACTTGTCTGAAAAAGTCTTTATTTCTCTTTCACTTTTGAAGAATAATTTCTCTGATTACAGAATTCTAGGTTGATGGGGCTTTTTTTCAGTGCTTTAAATATTTCTCTCCACTCTCTTATTCATGGTTACTGACAAGGAGTCAGTGCAATTCTTATCATTGTTCCTTTCTTGGTAAAATGTTTTTTTGCTCTGGCTTTTTTCAGTATTTTTCTCTGTCTTTAGTTTTTTGCAACTTGAATATTACATGTCTAGGTGTAGTTTTTAGGGGGGTTTTCTACGTTGGTGTTCTCAGAGCTTCATATATTTATGGTTTGGCTCCTGTCATTAATTTTGGAACATTCTCAGGCATTATTACTTCAAGTATTTATTCTAGTCCTTTCTTCTCCTTCTGATGTTTCCCTTATAGGTATGTTATATCTTCTCTAATTGTCCATAGTTTTTCTGTATTCTGTTTTTTATTCTCTTTTCTCTTTGTATTTTATTATACTATTTATTTATTTTTTAGGGCTGCACTCATAGCATATGGAAGTACCTGGGCTAGGAATTGAATCTGAGCCACAGCTGTGACCTGTGCCACACATACAGCAGTGCTGGATCCTTTAACCCACTGTGCCAGGCCAGGGATCAAACCTGTGCCTCCACAGTGACCCCAGGCTGCTGCATTTGGGTTCTTAACACACTGTGCCACAGCAGGAACTCTCTGTTGGCATATTAGTTTAGGAAGTTTCTGTTAATACTTCTTCATGTGCACTGATTCTTTTCTCATTTGTGTCTAGTTTACTGATGATCCCATCAGGCTTTCCTCATTGCTGTTGCAGTGTGGTTTTTTTGTTTTTAATGTTTCTTTTTGATTGGTTCTAAGAGTTTCCATCTCTCTGTTTACATTATCCATCTCTTTTTGCATGTTTTCTCGTTTTTTTCCATTAGAGCCCTTAGTAATCATAGTTATTTTAAACTTCCAGTCTGATGGTACAAAAATCTCTGCCATATCTGAGTCTGGTTTTGATGCTTGCTTCGACTCTTCTGACTGTGTTTTTTTTTTTTTTCTTTTAGCCTGTCTTATATTTTTTTTGAAAGCTAGACATGAAATATTGCATAATAGAAACTGAATTAGAAAGGTCTTTTGTGTGAGTTTTTATATTTATCTGGCTAGAAATTAGGCTGTGTTTGCTGTTTGCTATAGCAGTAGGTGTCAGAGGTTTCAGTTTCCTTTAGTATCCTTGTTTTTGTTTGCTTTGTTGTCTTTGGGTTTCCCTAAAAACACCTTATTACATAGAGGTAGAGCCTTGCCTTTTTGTTGGTGGTGTTTGTTTGTTTGGCATAATCTTGTTATTGTATAGAAGCCCTGTTCATCTGGTGGTAGATGCAGGGGGGTAGGAAGTGGTCTGTAATCCTGTGATAAGATATTACTCTTTTGCAGCGTCTGTGCCCCTGGGCATTCACAAGTGCTTCTCAACTTTCCTTCCCCTTACTATAGGTGTGTCAGTAAAGTTAGAGTGGGAAGAATTTGGGAATTTTCCTTTCCAAGTTGGTTAAACTGGTGAAATCTTTTCCTTTGCTGAATAGGCTTTTATTGTGAAGAACTCTGTTCCTACAGTTATGTAGAAGTTAATCAGGAATTGACTGCATTTAAATCAGAAGACTGAATTTAATTCTTAGTACTTTCATTTTGTTATGTATTTTTGGACCATTTTGCTTCTGACCAGTTCCTTTATTTATAAAAAGTGAATAATGAAAACTATCTTGAAGAGTTGTGTTGAGGATTAAATGATATATTAGAAGCCATTTGTAAACTATAAAGTGTTGTATGAAAGTTAAGTAGTTTAGGTATATCAAATTGTGATATAAACTATGAGTCTCAGTAATCAAGCATCCTGATAATTAAATAGCTTTAGACCAGCCTGCCTGGTACAATATTTTGAAAAATGATACTTTGATTTACTGATAATTCAGAGAAAGGGGGCATATTTGATTCTGAGTGAGATAATAAGTAACAAGTACACTTTGAAAATTTAATTAAGGAAATATGTTGATAGAAGCTGATATAGTATACTGTTAAACTTATGATAGAACCCATACGGGTTTATGAAGATAAGAACTACGAAAATAAACAAAGCCAATTTTAATTTGGTTTTGCAATTATTCATTCAATATATGTTCTAAAACATTTGATAAGATTGTTAATCAGATAGAATTTTGATGTTTCATTTATTGTAGTATTCTTCTCCAAAGTGGCTTCATGATTTTTGAGGTCATGTAGTCTTTAGTGCCTCAGTACTCAAAAATGTGATCTGTGTACCAGTAGTGTCAGCATCATCTTGAGAGCTTTTTAGAAATGCAGACGATGAGGCCTAAGTTTTACCGAATCAGAATCTACTGAATCATTTTAACAAAATCCATGGGTGACTAGTATGCACCTTGTCATTTGAGAAGCTATAACCTAACTATACATAAATCTTGCAATTAAGAATGACCTTTGTCAAAATTTTCAACTGCATAGTGTGTGTCTCTGAATAGCTTGTGATTTAAAGAGGCAAATGCATATTGGGTTAGGTGTAACTTTAATTTTAGTATTATTAGAAATTATGCTAAACAGAGGGATGCAGTAATCTATTTTTAAAATCTTACACACTTCTAACAGAGATGAGGATAGACCGTTGCAAGCCTCATGATCTACGGGTCAACAATGAATTTTTTCTTAAAAAGAAAAACAAAGTTAATTTTTTAAACTTATAAAATGTAATGGTTTCTTCATCTGACTTCACTGGGGAATTGAGAGATTCCGTTTATGTGTCTTCAAAAAAATTATATCTTCTTTTAAAAGTAAATTTGTATTGGAGTTGCCATTGTGGCTCAACAGATTATGAACCTGACTAGTATCCATGAGGATACAGGTTCGATCCCTGGCCTCACTTAGTGGGTTAAGGATCCAGCATTGCCGCTAGCTGTGGTATAAGCGGTAGATGTGACACAGATCTGGCATTGCCGTAGCCGTGGTGTAGACTGGCAACTGCAGCTCGGATTGAACCCCTAGCGTGGGAACTTCCATTTGCTGCAGGTGTGGCCCTAAAAAGAAAAAGTAAATTTGTATTTTAGTTACTTTCCATGGAAACATGGAACGTTCTTAAGCTGTGTTTAAAGAAACTTTGCTTCCTTAAAGTACATGGAACATAATTTAAACTTTTCTTAATGGTAAAGGTTCCCCTGACTCTTACTAAAGCCTTTTATGTATAGATGCTCAGTTAAACTGATGAGTTGACTCATTATGAAGACCTTCTGTTATCGCAGTTTTTTATAATACAGAGACGTTTGTTCTTAAAAGGATATGGGATTATTTATCCATATAACAAATGACCTACATTGCTGGCCTACATTTTTGTGTTTGCTCTTTTGACCTTTCCCCACATTTCTCTGTCAGATTAACAGCTTTCAGTTTATATGCCTGCTTCTAACAGCTTGCCTCTCATTTTTTGCTTCTAACTGCACTAAGAAACCAGGTGAGACTATATATCACAGGAAGGACAAGTCATTTTCAGTCATTCATTCATTAGTAAATTTTTATTGAGCACCTGTTATGTACTAGGCTCTACTAAGTATGAGTAGTATTCAGGGGAGAGCAAAACAAAATCCTTATTCATGTCGTGCATACATTCTCATGGTGGAGATAAGCACCATATCATATAGTCATGAAGTAAATGAAATAAAGCATGTCTTTTAAGGAAAATGTCTATAAAGAATTTAGTTTCATTAGCATTAAAAGAAATGTAAATTTCTTATTTGTAATGTTATGCTAAGTACGGAAAGATGACATTAATGACCTGTCATCAGTTGAACATGAATTTTAATATATATTTCTTGTAATGGGGATGAATATGAGTATTTCAGCTAATTTTAAATTCATTAAACCCACTCATTAAAAGTCTGACCATTCTAGTATGTTAGCTTCTCTTAAACATTATTCAAAAGCAATAAACAAATACCTGCGTAATACATAGATAGTAAATATAACAGATGGCAGTTAAGGTCTGTGAAGAAAATTAAAGTGGGACATAGAGAAAATAATGGGAAGGGCCACTACTTTAAGTAGGGTTGTAAGAGAAAGTGAAGTGAGCAGATTCGTGAGTGAGGTAAAGTGGGATATGTATAATATTTTTTAAAGAAAGAGTACATAAATGTAGTGCATAGACTGTGACCTCCACTTTGCCTAGAATCCTCAGGTGTTTAATTAAGGTATAAATCTTAAGTATTTCTGCCATGTTGAACATGGGAACCAAAAGTATGATTACCATCACACTGAGGATTTTTATGCTGCTTCTGGGAATGAAAGGCAGGCTGAAATATGAGGTTTAGATGACAAAATGTGGGAACTTTTGGAACATTTGAATAGTTTAAAAGAAAAGTGGAATAGAATACAGTGATCAAAAGTAGAGTTCTAAAATTTAAGGCCTAGATTGATTTAAAATAAAGATGTCCTATAAGGAGTCCCGTGGAGAAGCAGAATGGCTTACCATGTGGATGTGTTGCTTTTGACTTAATAATAAAAGCAGTGATAACAGTAGCATCATTTTTTGAGCACCTGTTATGTGCTAGGCACTATTCTAGGCATATGTGATATAATCTTGAGAGCAACCCTGTGAGAAAGTATAATTCTCATTTTTATCAGGTAGAAACTAGCTTTAAGCATAGATTGCTACATAATACTAGCAAAATCTAAATGTCCAATCTTTTATGCTTACTCCTGAAATGGAATTACTTCAAAAATGGAATTATTTTGATTTACTTGTTAGGTGGCAAAATTGTGGGTATGTTTTGGGGAATGGTTCCAGAGTTGAGGCTATGTGTAGAGTAAAAATAGTCTACCAGATTAGTGTACCATCAAAAGAATTAAATGAAAATAGCTCCATTATATCCTTTTGATGAAGATGCATTTTGCACACAATCAAAAGTTTACTGAGTCGATATTGTAGTATAGAAAGTATAAAAAGAACTGGGATATAACAAAACTTTTGACTCCTGACTCAGTATTTGCAGTGTGGAAATTAGGTCAGCCAGAAGAGGATGCTGAAGATGTAATCAGAGAAGATAAAATGTGTTGCATTCTGATAATGACTTCAATTGGGACCAGAGGAGAAAGTAAGGCCTGTGGTCTGAGACAGTTGTCCTTAGATAGAAAAGGAATCTGAAATGCTAGTGAGGTAGAAAGGGAAGTGAAGCCAAAAGTATGTTGATGGTTTTGAAAATAGAGAAGAATGAAAGGATCACAGGATTTGGAAAGGACAAAGAAGTTTTATAATGAGGAATTGGAGGTGTGGGATAGAATATGTAGGTTAGAAAGGGACATTTCAGGGATGGAGATCTTAGAGACGAAACCGTAAGAGTCCTTACAGACACTTGAAGTGCTTAGTAGTGGAAGGGAAGGGACTAATCCTCAGTACCCAGGATTGGAAAGACTGACATTTGAGCCCACAACAGAGATGGGGGGGTATATTTTTAAAAGCCTTGTTCTATTCTGTATGCTTCTGATTTAGCCTTGGGATCAGCAGGCAGTGATCATTTGAGGAGAGAATCTTGGAGGAAGGAAAAGGGTCATGCATTACTTGTGAGTGCTCAGTTATAAATATATTCTCCTTCTTGCTTGTAAAAGTAATTCTTTTTTTCATTGTGATTGAGGCAGCCAACAACTCTGTATGTAATACATAGGAGATCAGTGTTAGTATTTTCATCATATAGTCATGAAGTAAATGAAATAAAGCATGTCTTTTAAGGAAAATGTCTATAAAGAATTTAGTTTCATTAGCATTAAAAGAAATGTAAATTTCTTATTTGTAATGTTATGCTAAGTACAGAAAGATGACATTAATGACCTGTCATCAGTTGAACATGAATTTTAATATATATTTCTTGTAATGGTGATGAATATGAGTATTTCAGCTAATTTTAAATTCATTAAACCCACTCATTAAAAGTCTGACCATTCTAGTATGTTAGCTTCTCTTAAACATCTTTAATAATAAAGCATATGCAAAGCAGTAAAATGATTTTTTTAAGCTTGATACATTTGCATTAAAATAAATTTTTGCAAAAAAAAAAAAAAAAACCAGTCTGATTGTGGGAGGTCATGTTGAAAACAAACTGCTGGTTAAAATAGTATTTACTATAATATTCTTAGGAAATCTTTTTAAGGGTAAAATGAGGTAATTATTTAAAAGGGCTTTTGAAATAAGTTTGTATTAATGCAAGCTGTTTACTGTAATATTATAGGCCCCTGTGGGACTAGGACTATAGGTAAGGTCATGATTTACATTTTTAATGAAATATTTAGTGTGGAATTTAAATGTTTCTAATATAATAAATGACTAGAATAAGAAGTATTTTGGTATTCATCACTTTAGCTTTATTGTTTTTAATTTTTAAGTAACTCTATACCAATAACACAGAACTTTTAAAAATGGTGATTTATTGAAAATTAAATCACTTATTTTTTTAAGTTTTTTTGTACTGTTTGAATTTGTTTTTCAACTGCAGCTGCTCCCCAAATCATAGAATTATCTATAATTGACCTTATTCGAGGATGACAGTAAAGCATATAAGTTTGTAAGATACAGATGTATCTTACTTTAAGGAAATTTAATATGAAATTGCTAATGGAGTAAATATAGATAAAAATAAGAAAAAAAGTCCAAGGACTAAGTCCTAAAATAAGATTTAGAGGTATAGAAGATGAGAAGAGAGTAGGAGGAAAGCCAGGAACTTGAGGTTTCCTGAAAGTCTCATTAAGTAATTTCAAGGAATGAACAACTGTGTTATGCTGTTAAGAGGTTGAGATTAGACCTCAGAATTAACCACTGGATATAGCAGATAACTGACCTTGGACAGAGGGTTTAATACAGTGCTGGAAATGAAAGCTTGAGTGGGACAGATTTAAGTGAGAATTGGAGGAGAGAACTCAGAGAACTAATTCAAGGAATTTTGCCCAAAAGTAAAGTGGAGAAATCAAGGAGTGGGGGATTGAATGGCTACAAGCAAAAATGGGACTAGGAGAATTTTGTTTTTGTTTTTGCTATTGTTGTTGGTTTTTTTTTTTAATAAGATGAATGAAATTACAGCATGTCTTTATGTTGATGACAGTGATCAAATAGAGGAAAAAACAGTGATGCAGAAGAAAGAAGGTATAATTAATCCTTACTGCTTAAATAGGATTTGGGAATTGGCCTGGAAGTTTGCCACCATGTTAAATGGTTTCTGTGGAGAAAATTTTAACTTCAACATAGGCAAATTACAGAGGCCTAGTGACCCAACTTATCTACTATTTTATTTTATTTATTTATGTATTTTTTAAAGTGATACCTCTTTTTTTTTTTTTTTTTTTTTTTTTTGGTCTTTTTGCCATTTCTTGGGCCGCTCTTGCGGCATATGGAGGTTTGTTCCCAGGCTAGGGGTCCAATTGGAGCTGTAGCCACCGGCCTACTCCAGAGCCACAGCAACACGGGATCCGAGCCGCGTCTGCAACCTACGCCACAGTTCACGGCAATGCCAGATCCTTAACCCACGGAGCAAGGCCAGGTATTGAACCCGCAACCTCCTGGTTCCTAGTCGGATTCGTTAACCACTGCGCCACGACGGGAACTCCAACTATTTTATACTTGTAGATTATTTTTAGGAATGGGATGGTAATGTTAAAACCACATACCAGTTTTCCATTGTGATAACTGCATTTATTTTCAAGTCAGGAATAGGATTGTAATGTTTTAAACAGAAGCAAAGCTCAATGATCTACCTGAGCTTGTCTGAATTTGCACTATGTTTTAATCCACTGGTTTTTAAGAATTTTTGCTTGCACATTTTCAGAAAGATTTTTGAAAAATTGTACTCTCTTGCATATTGAAGTTGAGTAGTGTAATATTATACTTAAAACTTAAGTCATGTTTTGTTAATAGGTAATAGAAAATAAGCATTTTATAGCAATGGGAGTATTGACTATATTGGAAAAAATGGTTATTGCTGTTTGATTAAAAGAATTTTTGAGAGCTATATTGGAATGTAATTTACATACAATGAATTGTACAACTAGATAAGTTTTGACTTGTGGATGTCCTTTGAAACCATCTTGACAATCAAAATAATGAGTCCTCCTTCCTCCTCTAATTTCCTGTTCTTCCTCTGTTAATTCCTGCATCCTATCTTTGCTTACTCCTTCCATCAACCCCAACCCTTACCCTAGGCAACCACTAATCTACTTTCTGACACTATAGGTTAGTTTGTATTTTTGTAATGGAAAATCACATACTCTTTTTGTTTGGCTTCTTTACTCAGCATAGATTTTAAGATTCATCTGTATTGTCACATCCATCGTTAATTCATTATTATTATTATTATTATTATGCTGAATACCATTTCATTCTATACACACACTTCCAGTGGATAAGGTATTTGTTATTCCTTCATCTCTTGATGGTCATTTGGGTAGTTTTCAGGTTTCGGATACTACAAATACAGCTACTGTGAGTATTCAGGTAGAAGGCATTGTTTGGACATATGCTTTCATGTCTCTTGAGTAAACACCTAGAAGTAAAATGTCTAAGTCGTATGGTAGGCATATGTTTAATTTTAAAAGAAAGTACTGAAGTGTTTTTCAAAGTCATTACATCATTTTAGAATATTTCTAACAGCAAAGTTGGAGTTGAGTTGCTCCACGTCCTGACCATTTTAATTTTAGCCATTCTAATATGTGTTTAGTGGTATTTCTTTCTGGCTTTAATTTGTGTATCCCTAAAGTGTAATGATTTCGATCTTCTTTTGATATGCCATTTGTATATTTTCTTTTGTGAAACCGAATCCCTGGACATTTAGCTTTGAATTAATTGTTCCCTAATTGAATTTTAAAAGTTCTTTTTCTAGATACACTGTGCTTTATTGGAAATGTGATTTACAAATATTTTCTCTCAACTTATGGATTGTCTTTTTATTCCCTTTTTAACGGTGTCTTTCAAAATGCAGAAGTTAATTTTGATGAATTCCAATTAAAATATTTCTTTTATGGATTGTGCTTTTGGTGTTACATCTAAGAAATCTTTGCTTAACCCAAGGCCACAAAGATTTTCTGTTTTCTTCTAGAAGTCTTATAGTTTCATGTTCTACATTTCATAGGGCTGTGACTCGTTTTTACATGGTATGAGGTAAAGATGAAAGTTCTTTAAATTTTTTAAAAAATACAGATACTCAGTTATTGTAGGACCATTTTTTTAAAAAGCATTCTCTATCAAATTAACTTTGCACTTGTGTAAAAAAAAAATCATTTGACTGTTTGTGTTAGATTATTTTTGGACTCTGTTTTGTTCCACTGGCTATTTCTCTGTCGTCATACCAACACCACACTACTTGGAATAGTGTAGCTTTATAATAAGTGTTGAAGTCAGGTAGTATAAATCCTCCGGTATTGCTTTTCTTTTTCAAAGTGCTATGTATTTCTTCTTGAGTGAGGTTTAGTGGCTGTGTCTTTCCAAGAATTTTTCCATTTCATTTAAGATGTTGGATTTATTGGTATAAGTAGTTTTTTTTTTGTTTTTTTTGTTTTTTTTTAATATTTCCTAACTGTTCTTTTAGTATCTGTAGGATCTGTGGTGAAAGCACTCCTTTCATTCCAGATTGTATTGGCAGTTTGTATTTTCCCCATGTTCTCCCCTACCTGTCTGCTGGCTTATCTGTTTATTGATGTTTGCAAAGCAGCAGCTCTTGATTTCTTTGATTTTTTTTCCCCACATAATTTTTCTGTTTTTTGTTCCATTGATTTCTTCTCTCACCTGTAGTGTTTCCTCTCTTTTGCTTACTTCCATGTTGTTTTATTTTTGTTTGTTTGTTTGTTTTGTTTTTTTAAGGGCGCACCAGGGGCATATGGAGGTTCCCAGGCTAGGGGTCAAATTGAAGCTTCATCCGCTGGCCTACACCCCAGCCACAGCAACACCAGATCCGAGCCGCATCTGCAACCTACACCACAGCTCATGGCAACGCTGGGTCCTTAATCCACCAAATGAGGCCAGAGATCGAACCTATGTCTTCATGGATACTAGTCAGATTCTTTTCTGCTGAGCCATGACGGGAACTCCTACTTTCAGTTTAATCTAAACTATTATTTCTAGTTTCTTGAAGTAAAAGTAGTTGAGGCCATTCAAGACCTTTCTTCTTTTTCAATATAGACATTTAATTGCTCAAATTTTCCCTCTTTAAGCTGCTTCCCTCAAATTTTGATATGTTGTTTTAATTTTCATTCAGTTTAAAATAACTTTTTATTTCTTCTTTGACTTGGGGTTATTCAGACTTCCTAGTTTCCAAAAATTTGAGAATTTTCCAGATATCCTTCTGTTGTTAATTTCTAAAGTAATTAGATTGTGATCAGAAAACATACCTTGTAAGACTTAAATCCTTTAAAATTTATTCTTAGAGACGCAAGTGGTATCTCTTGGTAAATGTTACTTGTATACTGCAATATTTGAAAAAACTGTGTATTCTATTGTTTTGGGATAGGATGTTAGATAAAGTTCAGTTAGGTCAAGTTGGTTGATGGTGTTCTTGAAGACCTCTATATGCTTATTGATTTTCTGTTTACTTGCTGTGTTAGTTATCACAAGAGGTGCTGAAATTTCTGACTACATCTATAGACTTTTCTATATTTTCTTGCACTTCTATTAATTTTTTAATCTATCTTTCATTTTTTAAAGTTTTATGGACGGTATAGTTGATTATAAGGTAATAATTTCTGCTGTACAACAAAGTGATTCAGTTACGCATATACACACATCCATTCTCCTTCAGATTTTTTTCCCACATATATTATCACAGAATATTGAGTAGAGTTCTCTGTTACATACTAGGTCCCCACTGGCCAATCATTCCATATACCACAGTGTAAATCAATTTATTTGTAAAATGCATAAACATTTTAGATTATTATGTCTTCTTGATGAATTGATACCTTTATTAGTATGAATTATTCCCTTTATCTAGTAATATTCTTTCTCTAAAATTGACTTTGTCTGATATTAATATAGTAACTCCAACTTTTTTTCATTAGCATGATCTATCTTTTTCTATCCTTTTATTTTTAATGTATTTGTGTATTAATATTTAAAACAGATTACTTATAGCCAGAATGTGGATGGGTCTTGTTTTTCTAATACAGTCTTATAATCTCTGCCTTTTAATTGGCATCTTCAGATCATTTATGGTTAATGTGATTATTGATAGGGAAGGGTTTAAATCTAGTTTTGCTGTTTGATTTCTTTCTGTCTTAACTGTTTTCAATCTTTTTATCTCTCTTTTTTCTCTTCTTTTAGATTAATTTTTTAATGATTCTATTTTGTCTCATTTGTTGGCTTAATAGCTATAATTCCTTGTGATATTGTAGTGTTTGCTTTAGAGTTTATAGCATACATCTTTAACTGATCATAGTTTACTTTTAGGTAAAATGATGAATTTTTCACAAATCAGTTTGTTCAGCTTTCTAATTATGTCACTGCAGTCATATCACATCATTTCTCAGTTCAAAACTATTTCCACTTGACTGCTCACTTCCTGCAGGATTAAGGACAAACTGTTCATCCTGATAAGCAACATAACCCATTGTATCTGTCTTTAATTTATCTTCCCTTTCTTTTCTCTCACTACTCTTCTACTTTTATTTTATTAGTTCAGTCAAACTGTTCTCTTTCTTCTCCAATATAGTTTCCTGTCTCTGAATTTGTTAGTGCTGTTTTGTGTGCTTCTGAAAAGTTTTGAGAGCAAGTATGTCTGCAAATTACTTTTTGTACCGCTGTCATAATTCTTTGCATCTTTGAAGGCTCTTATCACATATAATCTATTTCATTGACTTTTACCTTATACTCAGCTGGTTATGGTCTTTCCATTCATTATGTTTTTACAATTGTTCTGTGATTTTTTTTAATATCACTGACTTTACACTACCTTTGATTATACAGGTCCAGAATTCTTTATCTGTAGTTTTAAAGTCTACAAAACTCTGAAAACTAGAACTTTCTTAAAAAAACAAAACAAAACAAAAAAAAAGCAAAACTAGTTTGGTGGCTCTGGTGGGCAAAGTAATACCTCCCCACAGGATGTCCATGTTCTAATCCCTAGAGCCTGTGAACATGTTACCTTACTTGGCAAAAGGGACTTTGCAGAGGTGATTAAATTAAAGATTTTACAGTGGGGAGATTAACTTGGATTACCCAGATGGGCTCAATGTAATCTCAAGGGTCCTTCCAAGGGGAAGAGGGAGGCAAGAGAGTCAGAGAAGATGTCATGGCAGAAGTAGAGCTTGGAGTGGTGAGATTGCTGACTCTAAAGATGAAAGAAGTCCAAGAGCCAGGGAATGCAAACAGCCTGTAGAAGTCAGGCAAGGCAAGAACAGATTCTCGCATGAATCCTTTGGAAAGGATACCTTGGCTTTTTAGCCCAGTGAGAGTTCTGACTTCTAGAACTGTAAGATAAATTCATATTGTATAAGATACTACATTTGTAGTAATTTGCTACAGAAGCAGTTGGAAACTAATATAGTTGATAAAACATGACCTGAACAGATGTGAAGCAATTTTTGTCTATATTTATGCCATTTAACAAATATTTATACATTTCTCTATAGAAATAATAGTAGATCATAGGGTGAGTGGTTTCTTAATATACAGTATATATGCTGTATTACCTTTCTACATCTGAGAAATTCTAAATTCTAAAACATTTTTCCCCCAAGGGTCCGCTTTGTGGACCTAAAGTCATTTACACTAAATAATACCTTTTTCCTGCTAAAAGATTGTAATCTATGTGAGGGTAGAAATTGAGACTTATTACTCGTCCTTGTGTCCCAGACTCATTGACTTGTTGACTTAGTATGTGTGAAATAATTTTATTGAATTGACCTTAAATATTTGTGTACACTGTGGGGTGAAGGAGAGAAGACACATATTGGCTCATGATGAGGTACTGTATTGTAAGTGATGTACAAATAGCAGAAGAAAAGACCTGAAGTAATCTGTGAAAGTTCTGCTAAAGAGGTGACTTTTTAGATATAACAATGACTGACATTTGTATAGCACCTACTGTACTAGGTTCTTAATGTGCATTACTAAATCCCCACAAAAATCTTATGATAAAACAGATGCTCAGGGATGTTAAATAACTCAACCCTAAAGGTGAGTAGATTGAGACTGGGTTCATTCTTTAAGATGATGATGGCAAGAAGTAATTGGATAGAAGCCACAGAATAAGATCAGATAATTTGATTTTTTAAGAATTTAAGGAGTTCCCATAATGGCTCAGTGGTATTGAACCTGACTAGTATCCATGGGGACATGGGTTTGATTCCTGGTCTTTCTCAGTGGTTTAAGGATCCGGCATTGTCATGAGCTGTGGTGTAGGTCGCAGACACAGCTTGGATCCCACATTCCTGTGGTAGTATAGGTCAGCAGCTGTAGCTCCAATTTGACCCCTAGCCTGGGAACTTCCAAATGCTGCCAGGTGCAGACCTAAAAAGACAAAAACAAAAACAACCAAACAGAAAAAGAATTTAATCTGTATATTACTGTAGTTGATCAAAAATATAGTTATCTGTTAAATAAAATGTTAACTATTAATCTCTCTGGTTCCTAAGATTTGGAATTATTTTTATTTTCGTGTATGTTATGTGAGTATTTTCCAAGTTTGTTTTAAGAAACAACTGGCAGCAGTAAATGTTATTTCACATGATTAAAAGACCAGGTGTGTTTTTTTCTGAATATAGTTGAGAAAACATTTCATTTGATGCTAACTGCTATTCAGTATAACTTTTTTGAAATTAGTGAGCTATCTAAATTTAGTTTGTTTTACTAATTTATGTGCTATATAGACATGCTATTCCACTTTAACTGGCCTTTACTGACATTCCCTCATTCAGCTGCCTACAAAGAACCATTATTTTAAAATGTTCATGCATAGTTTTTTCTTTTATGCCATAAGCATTGTAATTCTGTCTCTGGTAGTACACAGTACTATGTTTAGAAGTTAGTGTGGGACTCCATTTCTGTATATTTCAGCAACTTGCTATTTAACCTGAGAACTGTTCCTGTAGAGAAAAGAAGAGGTGAGAAAAGCCTATTGCAAAATATTCGCACTAACTATAAAATGATTATCCTAATGTTTCTAAGTAGCAAACTGCTAATTCTGGATACTCTAGGCACATGGGAACTAGATTTTATTTGTTGGACAATTAATAATCTAGGATGGTGGTAACATGTACTTATTTTAGGTAATTTAATTTTCATGTTGAGTGTTGACCCTGGAAACCTTTTCATTTTTATTCCTTGTGTATGGTAAGTTTAGTTTTGTCCATCCTTCTTTCACTGTCTGCTGTTATTGGAGAATAAACCAGTATTGTGCCATACAAAAATTAAATATTGGTTATTTTTAAAAGTATTGAACATTTACTATATAGCAAGTA
The DNA here is from genome assembly GCF_054392235.1 of Sus scrofa. Classification (NCBI taxonomy): domain Eukaryota; kingdom Metazoa; phylum Chordata; class Mammalia; order Artiodactyla; family Suidae; genus Sus; species Sus scrofa. The sequence continues at coordinate 76,323,451 of NC_139383.1, read as the reverse complement.
GTATACTAAGTATTTGTGCAATAATGAATGAAATATAGTTTGTACTCTCATAAAACTTACAGCCTAGTAGGAAAGATACAAGTAGATAAACAAGTATATATTTGTAAGTTTGAAAATGCACTGTGAAGAAATCAAATGGGATATTGTAATAGGGTAAGAAAGGGACCTGTGTAAGAGGAGTTAGGCAGGCCTTTTTGAAAAGGAACCAGTGATGCCAAGAGGGAACAGTGCTACAAAGGCCTTAGAGTGGAAAAGAGCTGGGTTTGAAAAGAAAATGGTGATGTAATGGGCAAAAAAGAGAGAAGGGTTAAAGGTGAGGTTGGAAAGGTAAGCAAGATTTGTCCTTGGTTCCTGGTACAACCTCCTAAATCCTTTGAGTGTCTTTTTATATGCACATGTGATGACTAGTGTCAGGAGGCCCTCTCTTAGTTAGCTTTAGGATGGGGGTCAGAAGGACTAAGCCTTGATTAGAAGAAGCTTGGAACTTTTGGCCTTACTCCTCAACCTCCAAAAAGGGAAAAGTGACTAGAGATTAAGCTAATCTCCAATACCAATTAATTTAATCAACTACACCCATATAGAAAAACCTCCATTAAAAACATTTACACCACAGAGTTTATAGAGCTTCCCCTGATTGGTGAACACATTGAGGTGCTGGGAGGTTGATGTGCCCAGAGAGGACATGGAAGCTCTGCACTGATTTCTCCCCACCCCCAATACCTTGCCCATATATATTTCTACTTGGCTGTTCTTGATTTGTATCTTTTATAACAAACCAGTAATAGTAAGTGCCTTCCTGAGTTCCATGAACTGTTGTAGGAAATTATCAAACTTCATAGGGGGTCATGGGAATCTCAGATTTATAGCCTGTTGGTAATAAGGATGGGAGGCCTAAGATTTGACTGGTGTCTAAAGTGGGGGCAGTCTTGTGGAAGTGAGCAACCAGTGGGGTTGTGTTGACTCCAGGTAATTAATGTCAGAATTGAATTGACTTATAGGACACACAGTTGATGTCCACAGAGGATTGGAGACCTATTTAGTGTAGAAAATCTACACAATTGCCAGAAATGAGGTGTAAGTAAAAGCAGATCATAGTACTTCTGTTCTGCTGAGTCTTTTAAAAAACCTTGCATTCAGATTTGATTATTGATTATGTTAAAGACCAGAACTGTCTGAAGATTCAACAAAGAACTTTTGTACAAGTAAAAGATTCTGTGGTCATGCAAGATAATAGTTCATAAAAGGGAAGGTGGCAGAAATCCAGACTACTGCTGTTCTCTTTCATTCAAATATTGTTCTTTAAAATAAAAGAAAGTCATTCCAATTATAATAAGATGGGTAGCCCTTTATCCTTGGAAGAGTCTTCTTTAAGAAATACAAAATTTTTTCACAGAAAAAATAGACACTTTTGTGTTACTATTTGCTGCGTACCAGACCTTCTGCTAGTCACTTTGTCTTATTTAATCCTCGTAAACAACCAGGCGAAGCAGGTAGTATTAATCCTGGAGCCACAGAGAGGTTCAAGTCCATAGCAAAATTGGTGTCAGAGCCGGATTCAAACTCTGTCTCCTTTGTTGTTAGACTCTGTACTCCTAATCTGTATAGCAGACTGCCTTTTAAGTTTTATAGATTAACTACAACTAGCAATATTTTTGGTAGAAGACAAAGTAAATTAAAATGTTTCAGCTGTTGCTAGGATATGACACTAATATTAGTTTATTATTAAAAAATGTATCTGATACTAAAACTGAAATAGGTTTTATTTTATGTTGGCTTTCTGGTGTCTCTGGTCTTCTTTTTTTTTTTTTTTTTTTTTTTTTTTTTGTCTTTTTTACCATTTCTTGGGCCGCTCCTGCGGCATATGGAGGTTCCCATGCTAGGGGTCCAGTCGGAGCTGTAGCCGCAGTCCTATGCCAGAGCCACAGCAATGCGGAATCCGAGCCACGTCTGCGACCTACACTACAGCTCACGGCAACGCTGGATCCTTAACCCACTGAGCAAGGCCAGGGGTCAAACCCGCAATCTCGTGGTTCCTAGTCGGATTTGTTAACCCACTGAGCCACGACAGAAACTCCTCTGGTCATTTTTTGAGCCTTGCTTTCCATAAAATGAGGAAGCTAACTGTTGTAATAGACATGTTCTCTGTAAAGATTTGTATGTAAATGTAATCTGAGAATGGCATTTGTATTTTTAAAAGTGTGGTCTTAAATCCGTTCAAGGTAAAAGATTTCGGAAGTATTTTGGTCAGAATGAGAATTCAGAATGGGAGAATTATTTGGGGGCATCATTTTTTTTCTCATTAGTAAACTCTCTTCATAGTCTTTTGCCCTAGTTTTCTGTTTCTTTTCACAGACATTCATATGCTTTCCCATTACCCTTATTCCCTGATACTAACCTTCCATTTTGGCTTAATATACTACTGATTTTTCTCATGAATATATATATATTTTTTTGCAGCTACCCTCTTAATTCCCTTTTTAATTCAAGTTGACACTACTGCATACCTACCCTTTCTCTTATAAAAGCTTTTGATTTTTGTTGTACCTTGCTTCCTTTATTGCTAGAATTCATGCCTCTTGGCAAAGAGTCTAAAGAAAGAGGTAGAAGGGGGTACATAAAGACTAGAACATTGTACTCAAACTTTATTGTGCGTCTTAATTACCTGGGTGTCTTGTTAAAAAGCAGGTTCTGATCTGAAGTTACAGGGTAGTACTAAAATTTTGCAGTTCTCGCATGTTCCCACGTGATGCTAATGCTACAGATGCTGGTTTAAGGACCACAGTTTGAATTAGTGCTGCTGTGGAAGGTCTAAGCCAGAAAGTAGTTAGAAAAAAATATATATCACCTTAAAGGAAACTCATTCTTTTCTTTTTTCTTTCTTTCTTTTTTTTTTTTTTGGCTGTACCTGTGGCATGTGGAAGTTGCTGGGCCAGGGAACAGACCTGAGCTGCAGCAACCTGCTGCACCATCAAGGAACTCAAAAGGAGACTCACTCTTAAATGATGATGTTATTATATATAAAAGCCCCCTTTTCCTTTTGGCTGTGTGAGGACATAGTGAAAAGACAGCCTTCTGTGAACCAGGAAGCGGGCCCTCACCAGATGTCTTGATCTCGGACTTCTTATCTTCTAGAACTTTAAGAAATAAATTACTTTGTTTACAGGCCACGTCATCTAAGTTATTACTGTCACAACAGCCTGAACAGTAAGACAGTAGTTTTGAGTAAGAAGAGATGGAGAAGATACAGACATCTTAATAGAATACCTTATTTGTTCTTTAGATCGCTAGAATCCTCTTACGACTTTTTGAAAATTTTGGTAAGATACACATAACCACTTACTGGTTTAACCATTTAAAAAAGTGTTCAATTCTGGAGTTACTGTTGTGGCTCAGCAGTAAGGAACTCGACTAGTATCCATGAGGATGCGGGTTTGATCCCTGGCCCTGCTCAGTGGGTTAAGGATCTAGCGTTGCTGTGAGCTGTGGTGTAGGTTGCAGATTTGGATCGGACGCCTCGTTACTGTGGCTGTGGTGTAGGCCGGCAGGTACAGCTCCAATGCGGCCCTAGCCTGGGATCTTCCATTTGCTGTGGGTGTGGCACTTAAAAAAAAATGTTCAATTCTGTGGCATTAAGTATGTTCACATTTTTCATGATTTTTTAAAATAGTTTTTTTAATAGCAGTTTTAAGTTTGCAGCAAAATTGAACAGAAGGTAGACTTCCCTCATACCCCCTCACTCTACATATGTATGCCTACCTCCAGTATCAACATTCTGCACCCTAGTGGTACATTTGTTACAACCAATGAACCTGCATGCGCATTACTACTATTCAAAGTCCATAGTTTACATTGTGGTTTACTTTTGGTGTTGTATATTCTGTACATGTTGACTAATGTCTGATGGTTGGTATGTATCAGCCGTTTTAGTATCATACAGAATGCCCTAAAAATCCTCTGTGCTCTGCCTCTGCTTCTCTTCCCATTTCTTGAACCCTGGCAACCACTGAATTTTTACTATCTCTGTAGTTTTGCCTTCTCCAGAATGTCATATGGTTGGAATCACACAGTGTATAGTCTTTTCAGATTGACTCCTTTCTCTTAAATACTATGCATTTAAGTTTCCTCCTTGTCTTTTCATGGCTTGATAGCCCATTTCTTTTATGCGCTGAATAGTTTTCCATTGTTTAGTTGTATGTACCATACTTTGTCCTTTTACCTGCTGAAGTACATCTTGATTGCTTCCAGGTTTTGGAAGTTATGAATAAAGTTGCTATAAACATTCATGTGCAAGCGATTCTTTGGACAAAGGGTATCAACTATGGGATTCCTTGGTAAATACCAAGACACTTGATTGCTAGATCACATGGTAAGTGTTTATTATAGTTTTACAGGAAACTGCCACACTGTCTTCCAAATGGCTGTACCCATATGCATCTCACCAGCAATAGCAATGAATGAGATTTCCTGTTGCTCTGCATCCTCGTCAGCATTTCGTATGGTCAGTGTTCTGGATCCTGGCCATTGTCCTAGATATGTAGTGATGTCTCATTGTTTTGATTTGCAGTCTTTAATGATATATGATGTTGAACATCTTTTCATGTGCTTATTTGCTATCTGCATGTCTTCTTTAGTGAAGTGTCTTTAGATCTTTTATCCACTTTTTAATCAAGTTGTTGTTGTTCTTTTTTTTTTTTTTTTTTAGGGCTGCCCCCGCATATGGAGGTTCCCAGGCTAGGGGTCGAATCAGAGCTGTAGCCGCTGGCCTACACCACATCCTCAACAGTGTCAGATCCGAGTCATATCTGCGACCTACACCACAGCTCACAGCAATGCCAGATCCTTAACCCACTGAGCGAGGCCAGGGATCGAACCTGTGTTCTCATGGATGCTAGTCAGATTCGTTTCCGCTGCGCCAGGATGGGAACTCCAAGTTCTTCCTTTTTAAAAAATTCTGTTTTAAGAATTCTTTGTATATTTTGCATAACAGTCCTTGTTCAGTCTTTTGCAAATATTTTCTCCCAGTCTGTTTTTCTCATTCTCTTGATTATATTTTTTGTAGAGCAGAAATTTTTAATTTTAATAAAGTCCAGCTTATCAATATTTTTTCTTTTCTTTTTTTCAGGGCCACACCACCTGCAGCATATGGAGGTTCCAAGACTAGGGGTCAGATCGGAGCTGTAGCCACTGGCCTGTGCCAGCAGCCACAGCAATGCCAGATCCGAGCTGCATCTGCACCACAGTTCACTGCAACGCCGGATCCTTAGCCCACTGAGCGAAACCCAGGATTGAACCTGCATCCTCATGGCTACTAGTCAGATTTGTTTCCACTGAGCCAAGACGGGAACCCCCTCAATTATTTTTTCATGGATCTGGTGTTATATCTAAAAAGTCACTGCCATGTCCAAGGTCATCTAGATTTTCTCCTATATTCTAGAAGCTTTATAGTTCTTCATTTCACATTTTGGTCTGTGATTCTTTTGTGTGTGTGTGTGTGTTTTGTCTTTTTAGGGCCACACCCATGGCACATGGAGGTTCCCAGGCTAGGAGTCCAAACAGAGCTATAGCTGCCGGCGTACTCCACAGCCACAGCAACGCCAGATCCAAGCTGTGTCTGTGACCTATGCCACAGCTCACAGCAGTGCCAGATCCCCAACCCACTGAATGAGGCCAGGGATAAAACCCGCAACCTTATAACCTAGTTGGATTCATTTCCACTGTGCCATGACCAGGAACTCCTGTGATACATTTTGAGTTAATTTTTGTGAAGGGCTTAAGGCCTGGTCTAGATTCACTGTTTTGCACATAGATGTCCAGTTGTTCCAGCAATGTTTGTTGAAATGACTGTCTTTGTTCCATTGAAAGGCATTCCTTGGACATGTTGTAGGTTTGGTTCCAGACCACCCCAAAAAAGTGAATATCACAGTCAGGCGAGTCACATTAATTTTTTTTGTTTCTCAGTGAATATCAAAGTTAGGTGTACACTATACTATAGTCTGTTATGTGTTCAGTAGCACTATGTCTAAAAAACATGTACATACCTTAAAAATACTTTATTTTTAAAAATGCTGTCATCTGACAACACAGTATTGCTGCAAACCTTCAATTTGTAAGAAATGCAGTATCTGTACAGCACAGTAAAATTAGGTATGCCTGTATTGCCTTTGTTCCTTTGTCAAAGACCAGTTGACTATATATGGGTCTATTTCTGGGCACTCCGTTTTGTTCCATTGGTCCATTTGCCTGTGCTTTTGCCAATACCACACTGTCTTGTTTACTATAGTTTTATATTTTATAATATGTCCTAAAGTCAAATAGTGTCAGTCTTCCAACTTTTATTTTTTTCCCTCAACATTGCATTGGCTGTTCTGGGTCTTTCAACTTTCCATATAAGCTTCAGAATCAGTTTGTCAGTTACTACAGTATAAATTGATGGTATTTTGATTGGGATTGGATTGCATTCATAGATCAAGTTGTGAATGGCATCTTGACACTATTGCTTCTTACTGTCTATGAACATGAAATATCACTCCATTTTAGTTATTCTTTGATATTTTTATTTATTATTTATTATTTTTTACTTTTTAGGGCTGCACCCACGGCATATGGAAATTCCCAGGCTAGGAGTCAAATCAGAGCTGTAGCTGGCAGCCTACACCACAGTAATAACACAGGATCTGAGCCACCTTGGTGACCTACACCACAGCCCACTGCAGTGCCGGATCCTTAACCCACTGAGTGAAGCCAGGGATTGAACCTGCGTCCTCATGGATGCTAGTCAGATTCATTACTGCTGAGCCACAACAGAACTCCTCTTTGATATTTTTTTAAATGATTTTTATTTTTTCCATCATAGCTGGTTTACAGTGTTCCATCAATTTTCCACTGTACAAAAATGTGACCCAGTCATATATACATGTTTACATTCTTTTTCTCATATTATTATGCTCCATCATAAGTGACCATATAGAATTCCCAGTGCTATTCAGCAGGATCTCATTGTTTATCTGTTCCAAAGGCAGTAGTTTGCATCTATTAATCCTAAACTCCCACTCCATCCCACTCCCTCCTGCTTCCCTCTCGCCTCACAACCACAAATCTGTTCTCCAAGTCCATGAGTTTCTTTTCTGTGGAAAGGTTCATTTGTGCCTTATATTAAATTCCAGATATAAGTGATATCCCATGGTATTTGTCTTCCTCTTTCTGACTGACTTCACTTTGTATGAGAGTCTCTAGGTCCATCCATGTTGCTGCAAATGGCATTATGTCATTCTTTTTTATGGCTGAGTAGTATTCCAGTGGTATATATACCACATCTTCTTAACCCATTCATCTGTCAGTGGACCTTTAGGTTGTTTCCATGTCTTGGCTTTTGTGAATAGTGCTGCAGTGAACATACGGGTGCATGTGTCTTTTTTAAGAAAAATTTTGTCTGGATATTTGCCCAAGAGTGGGATTGTTGGGTCATATGGTAGTTCTATATTTAGTATTCTAAGTTACCTCCATACTGTTTTCCATAATGGTTGTACTCTCTTAGATATTTTTAAATCAGTTTTTATCATATGGGTCTTGTACATATTTTGTTAAATTTTTACCTAAGTTTTTTGGGTTTTGGGGTGCTAATGTAAATGATGTATTATTATTATTATTATTATCTCTTTTGCCATTTCTTGGGCCACTCCTGTGGCATATGGAGGTTCCCAGGGTAGGGGTCTAATCGGAGCTGTAGCCGCTGGCCTATGCCAGAGCCACAGCAACACAGGATCCAAGCCGCGTCTGTGACCTACACCACAGCTCACGGCAACGCCAGATCATTAACCCACTGAGCAAGGCCAGGGATCGAACCCGCAACCTCATGGTTCCTAGTCGAATTCGTTAACCACTGCACCACGGATGGGAACTCCTAAATGATGTAATATTGATTTAATTTCCATTTGTTTACTGCTGAGTTTTATTTATTACTTTATATCCTTCAGCCTTGATATAATAACTTACTAGTTCTAGGGATTTTTTTGTCAGTTATTTTGGATTTTCTATATAGAGAATCATGTCTTCCATGAAGAAAGACAATTTTATTTCTTCCTTCTCAATCTATACTTCTTCCTTTCTTGTCTTATTGCATTAGCTAAGACTTTGAGTAGGGTGTGGTGATAATGAAACATCCTTACTTTTTTTCTGGTCTTGGCTGGAAAGCATCAGGTTTCTCACCATGAACTACCTTGGTAGCTCTAGGTGACAGCTTAGCTGTTAGATGATCTTTATCAAGTTGAGGAAGTTACCCTCTATTCCTAGTTTGATGGCCATTTTTTTTCTTCCTTTTTTTTCTTTTTATGGCTACCCCCATGGCATATGGAAGTTCCCAGGCAAAGAATTGAATCTGAGCTACAGTTGCAACCTATGCCACAGTTGCAAACTGTGGCAGTGCTGGATCCCACTGCATCAGGCCAGGAATTGAACCCATACCTCCATAGCAACCTGAACCGCCACAGTCAGATCGTAACCCATTCTTTGCATCACAGCAGGAACTCCTTGCTGGCCATTCTGAATTTATCATGAATGGATGTTGGCTTATGTCACATTTTTTTCTGTGTCTGTTAATATAATCATCTGACTTTTCTTCTAACGCCTGTTTCTGTGATGGATTAGTTTGACTCAAACTAGTCTTGTATAACTAGAATGAATTCCACTTGGTCATGGTGTATAATTTTTTTGTATACCTTATTGAATTCATTTTGCTAATTTATAGAGGATTTTAGTGCTGGCGTAGTGCCAGCTTCATAGAGTTAGGAAGTATTCCTTCTGCTTCTACCTTTGTTTTATGACTTTTGAAGCAAGCAGTGTGCTGTCTGCCTGGTACATCTTAGTTTATATTTTGCTTGTTTTGAGAATACTGTACAATGAAAAAGTTAAAATGTGATTGATCAGAATAGACTCTCCCAGAAAAGGAATCATGAAAAAATGGGGGAGTTGGACCAGAATTCCTGTATGTTCTTGGCCCTATCTCCCACCAAAGAAAATAGTTTTCATAAGTAATCATTCTTGATGAATTCAAATTACCTTTACTCTTTAAAACCACTTCTGAAGCTATTTTCTAAAGTGTATTCACTGAAATGCCCAATAAACACTCAGATATGTCAGTGAAACAAAGAATTCTGAATTTCACCACTTGTGCTCTTTTAAAATTTCTTAATAATAAACTTTACATTTATTAAGGTCAGTTGGTGGTCCCCCATTATGTATTTTGTTTTAGACCTCTTTATTTGCTTATGTGTGTAAGCATGAGCAACTGAAGACTACTCATATAGGCTGAGTTCTTGCTGAACTATAGTTCTTCCATAGAGGTATGGTTAAGGTTGGGCAATGGTTTTTGTTGTCATTTAACCAGCTATAGAGGACAAAAGTAACATTGTTCATCATAGTAAATGAGAAATTAGGCATATAGGCAATAAAATAAAACCACTGAAAGGAAGGTTGGGAAAAAAGTAGAATTTAAAAAGAAGAAGGATTTCCCGTTATGGTGCAACGGAAACGAATCCAACTAGGAACCATGAGGTTGCGGGTTCAATCCCTGGCCTTGCTCAGTGGGTTAAGAATCTGGTATTGCCATTAGCTGTGGTGTAGGTCGCAGACCCAGCTTGGATCTGGTGTTGATGTGGCTGTGGCTGTGGTGTAGGCCGGCAGCAATAGCTCCGATTAGACCCCTAGCCTGGGAACCTCTATATGCTGCAGGTGTGGCCCTAAAAAGACAAAAAGACAAAAAAAAAAAAAAAAAAAAAAAAGAGAGAGAGACTTAGGTCTCATTCAGACTGTAGAATTCTAGTTCTTCCAGCATTTTTTCCAGGTACAAAAGAGTTCACAGCTTCTCCTGAAATCTACTTCTGGAACTCAAAAGAATCCCTCTCATTTTTTGCACCAAAGTTACCATTAACTCTTTGCCTGCCATTTCTGCTTTCTCCTGCCCCACCTTAGGCTTTTAAAACAAGCTTATGTATATTATTTATCCAAGAAAAACAAAACGTTTACTTACATACGTACTTGCACAGAATGTTCGTAGTCACTTTTATTTATAATAGTCAAAAAACTGAAAATTACCCAAATGTTCATCAACAGATGAATGGATAAGTTATGGGCTATATTCCTTTCCAGAGGCTTCAGGGAAAAATCAGCTTCCAAGCCCATTCAAATTGGCAGAATCCAGTTCCTTGCAGTTGTAGAACTGAGGTTCTTGTTCTATTCCTGGCTGTCAGCCAAAGGTTGCTCTTAGGACCTAGAGGCTACTGAAGGTCTTTTGCAAGTGGCCTCCATCCTCAAACTAGCAAAGGTGTAGTTAATCTCCTTCATGATTTGAATCTCTGACTTCTGCTATGGCTGAAGAAAATACTCAGTTTTTAAAGGGCTCACGTGATTAGGTTAAGCCCAAGCTTATAATCTTTGTATGTTAAGGCCAGCTGATTAGGAAACATAATTACATCTTCAGAATCTCTTATAACATGTCATATAGTGGTGGAGATCTGGGGACCATCTTCAGATTCTGCCTATCAGCTTATCACATAGGGTGGTATATTGTGCTTCAGTTATATACCTCAATAAAGTGTGTGTGTTTTTTCTAAAAATAAGAAAAGATTGAATAATAATGGTAATTAAGGGATGATTGTGAGACTCAAAAAACATGTAGGTTGATTATTCTCATTGACTCAGCTTAGTATTTGCTTAGTATTTTCATGTCCAAGTCAGGGAATAGAACTAAAATGTTAATACCTTGTGCCTTTTCTGTATTTGTATTTTCTTTCACTTTTAATGAGAGGAAACTAGAAAGTTGAATCAAGTATAATAGAAAAAATATGATTTTGAAAATTTTACAGATTCTTGACTCAAAATTGTGATTAGTGAATATTGTAATTTATGTATGCAAATAAAAATTTAACAATTTAAAGTCCCTATTCAATATTTAAACTTGTACAATAGATAAATTAGTGTAGCTCTGTATTTTTTTCTCCTGTTATTGTTTAGACCAGTCTTGTAGTTTGAGTTTACAGAATGTAGAGAATACTGTTTCTATAGGATGGAAAAGGTTTTGTGTGCTCATCTTTTACTTTCTATAAAGGATTAAATCAAGAATAACACGTTTAATATTTTATTATAATTACTTATTTAATGGACAAATATTTTAGAATTTTTAAAATTTTTATAGACTAGAAACTTTAGAATAAAATGTGGTTTGTTTTGGTTGGATCATCAAAATATTAGTGTACAACACCAGGTGTTAGCAAACAACTGGAATGCTCATCAAGAGCTAGAGGGGGTGTTAATTGGTTCAAGCATTTTGGAAAATGTTTTAGCAATATTTACTAAAGCTGTACATATGTATATATATATATGTATACACTATGACCCTGCAGTTTTACTGCTTCCAGTCATTTCAGATATACTCCATCATAAATAATAAAATCTCTTTAAAATTCTTTAAATGTTTGTGATCCTTTACTCCTTAAGAAGACTCATAGTTCTTTATTGAACATCAGAGTTCAAAATTTTCAATTTGATTACATTTTATCTTTTTGTTCTACTCTGTTCTACTCTGTGTTCCTTTCAGGCATGTTTCCTCCTTATTTTTTGTCTCTTATCCCTGACTTAAAATATTCTGTCTCCTTGCTATTTATCTATCATAGACCTCCTTGTTGTCCAATAGAGCTTTCAGCAGTTAATGGTATAATCTCTAACTATGTGGTCCATTATTGCAGCCACAAGCCACATGTGCCTATTGGGCACTTGAAATGTGGCAACTGTGGCTGAAGAACTGAACTTTATTTATTTTTAATTTAGCTACTTGGGGCTAGAAATTAATATATTGAATAGCATTTATCAATATTCTCTTCCTGACCTCTTTAGCTTATTTCAATTTCATCTTCTCTGCAAGCCTAATAATTTGTGTTACCCAACTTTTTTTTTTTTTTTTTTTTTTTTTTTTGCTTTTTAGGGCCATACCCTTAGCACATGGAAGTTCCCAGGCTGGGGGTCGAATCAGAGCTGCAGGTTCTGGCCCACACCACTGCCACGTCCATGCCAGATGTGAGCCTTGTCTGCAACCTACACCACAGCTCACGGCAATGCTGGATCGTTAACACACTGAACTAGGCCAGGGATTGAACCTGCATCCTCATGGATACTAGTCAGGCTCTTTTCTGCTGAGCCATGACAGGAACTCCTGTGTTACCCAACTTTTAGACCTTAGTCATATGTTAATTTTTATTTATTTTATATATTTTAAATATTTTGGCATATATCTTTGTTTCCTTATTATCTTGTAAGCTTCTGAGTAGTGAAGGTATTTTATTTCTTTTTTTAATCTCTTTCACCACTTTTTTGATCAAAATTTATAATCAGAAAATATTTGTCAAAGGGGCTAGTTACCTGCGAATGGGGAGGGTCTTCAAAAATGTCATTGAAATCTAGGGTATTGGGAAATTTGGAGGTTGATTTGTCAAGAACACAAAATGGAGTTAAAATAAGAGTGGAGCAGTAATTTAAAATCTTGAAATTTAAAATCTAGTATTAACTCATTACTTTTGTCAACTTGGACAAATTTCTTAATTTTTTCATGTAAGTTTGTTCATCTAAAAAAATAAGAGATGAGGAGTCCCCATCATGGCTCAGCAGAAACAAATCTGACTAGCATCCTTGAGGACGCAGATTCAATCCCTGGCCTCATGCAGTAAATTAAGGATCCAGTGTTGCCTTGAGCTGTGGTGGAGGTCGCAGACGTGGCTCAGATCCCACATTGCTGTGGCTATGCCCAGAGGCTATAGCTTTGATTCAACCCCTAGCCTGGGAACATCCACATGCACTAAAAAAAAAAGATATAGTTGGTTTTTAAGTCTCTTCCAACTAAAGATTCTTAGAAGAAACATGCCTTCTTGAATTGAAAACTGTTAACAGTGGGGATTAATGTTGGTATTTGTTTTTTTTATATTTTAAAAAGTTCAAGAGGGGAAAGTACACGTTGAAATGCCTAGGTTTGAATTGTCAGTACATTCCTCTGTAGTACTGAAATACCAAGATGAAAAATTATGTGAAGATCTAATAGGGCTATGAGTGGGCAAAAAATAGGAAATGAGCTTCTTTGTAGCAAACTGTGAATACATGTAAGGGAAAATAAAGTTGTGTTTGAATGATTATGTATTCTAAATGATTAGTTAGAAATCCAGGAATAAGATTTAGGAGAAAGTGTCAACTTGTTTTAGTGAAGGAAAACAGTATCAGAAGTCAGAACTGAGATTATTTTCCCTGCAATGCCAGTAATTAGCTCTGTGACAACAAGTGGTAAGTTTGAAAGGGTATTTACTTCTGCATGCCGTAACATTGTCTCTTGACACCTTCAGGACTAGTCCGTAAACCAAAGAGAGCACTTGTACTCTTTCAAAAGACCTAGGAATAATTTCACTATGCCTTTTATCACTATTTACCTATTCAACTGGCAGAAATACAAGCTTTGTTTTCTGTTATCTTCTGAACGCACATCTTCATACTGCTTTGAACAGCTTCTTGTTTGACATATTTCTCCATCTTTCTCAAATCTTTTTCTTTTTTCTTTTTCTTTTTTTTTTTTTTTTTTTTGGACGCATCTGGGGCGTGCAGAACTTCCCAGGCTAGGAATAAAACTTGAGCCATAGCAGTGACAATGCCAAGTCCTTAACTTCTAGGCCACCAAGGGACTCCCTCCCAAATCTTTCTATTATGCTCCAGAGAGCTTCAGCCTCTGTGACTTGCAGACTTCCCTATGTATGCTTACTTTCATCCTCTTCTCCAAATTTAAACCTTCTATCTCTGCCTTAATTGATAACTGTCTGGTCTTTAAAATTATTTTGTCTGTATCCTCTTGTGAGGGGAGTGCTATATCCATACACATACCACATCTATTGATTGTGGAAAGATAACGGTTTAGCATCTTCACTCTCTCATGCCATTTTTTCTTATTATTCAATGAATTTATTACATTTATAGTTATACAATGATCATCACAATCCAATGTTATAGGATTTCCATCCCATACCCCCAGCATATTCGCCCACCCCCCGAACTGTCTCCTCTGGAAACCGTAAGTTTTTCAGTCTGTGAGTCAGTATCTGTTCTGCAAAGAAGTTCATTCTGTCCTTTTTTCAGATTCTACATGTCAGTGATAGCATTTGATGTTGGTGTCTCATTGTCTAACTGACTTCACTTAACATGATAATTTCTAGGTCCATCCATGTTGCTAAAAGTACTGTTATTTCAATCCTTTTAATGGCTGAGTAATATTCCATTGTGTACATTATATGTACCACATCTTATTGATCCACTCCTCTGTTGATGGACATTTAGGTTGTTTCCAGGTGTTGGCTGTTGTAAATAGTGCTGCAGTGAACATGGGGGTACATGTGTCTTTGTGAGTCATGGTATTCTCTGGATAGATGCCCAGGACTAGGATTGCTGGATCAAATGGTAGTTCTATTTTTAGTTTTCTGAGGAATCTCCATACTGTTTTCCACAGTAGTTCACCAGTTTACATTCCCACCAACAGTGTACTAGGGTTCCTTTTTCTCCACACCCTCTCCAGCACTTACAGTTTTTAGACTTTTTGATGATGGCCATTCTGGCTGGTGTAAGGTGGTACCTCATAGTGGTTTTGATTTGCATGTCTCTAATAATGAGTGATGTTGAACATCTTTTCATGTGTTTTTTGGCCGTCTGTATGTCGTCTTTGGAGAATTATCTGTTTAGATCTTCTGCCCATTTTTCAATGGGGTTGGTTGGTTTTTTGGTATGGAACTGCAGAAGGTGTATCTCTGTGCTCAGTGTTTCCTGTATGTTATCCATCTTTGCCTCCAGTTTATTTCCAATGTCTTGCATCTTCTTCAGCATCAGCAGTCTAAAGTCTTTTTCCTAGAGGCTGAGAATCTCCTCATCACTTAGCTGATTTTCTGGGGTTTTTCCTTTCTCCCCCATCTGAGTTATAGTTCTCTGTCTTTTCATTTTTATAGGTGTTTGGTGTGGTGACCTTTTTACAGAGAATAGAGTTGTAGCCTCTCTTATTTCTGGTGTCTGCCCCCCATGTGGCTGAAGGCCATATGGGGGCTTGATGTAGGCTTCCTGATGGGAGGGGCTGATGCCTGCCCACTGGTAGGTGGAGCTGATTCTAATCCCTCTGGTGGGTGGGGCTCAGTCTCTGGGTGGGATTAGAGGCAGCTGTGTGCCTGAGAGGTCTTTAGGTAGCCTGTTTACTGAGGGGCGGGGCTGTGATCCCACCTGGATTGTTGCTTGCCCTGGGGCTTCTCAGCAGCTGACTGATGGGTGGGGCCAGATTTTCCCAAAATGGCCACCTCGAGAGAAAGGCATGCTGCTGAATATTCCCAAGAGCTTTGCTTTCAATGTCCGTCCCTCACACTAAGCCACATTCACCCCTGTTTTCCCAGGATGTTCTCCAAGAACTGCAGTCAGGTTTGACCCAGATTCCTGTGGAGTCTTTTCTTTGCCCTGGGACCCAGTTCACGTGAATGTCCGTGTGCGCCTTTTTAAGAATGGGGTCTCCGTTTCCCCCAGTCCTGTGGAGCTCCTGCACACAAGCCCCACTGGCCTTCAATGCCAGATGCTCCAGGGGCTCTTTCTCTCAGTGCCAGATCCCCACATGTGAGAATTTGTTGTGGAGCTCAGAGCTCTCACTCCTGTAAGTGAGTCTCTGTGAACCAGTTAGTTTCCAGTCTGTGGGGCTTCCCACCTGGGAGGTATGGGTTTGTTTATATCGTGAAATCGCCCCTCCTACCTCTTGATGTGGCCTCTTGATCTTCTGGAGTAGGATATCTTTTTTAAGGTTTCTGGTCCATTTGGGTGGAGATTGCTCAGCCTTTAGTTGTGAATTTTGTTGTTTTTAGGAGAGAAGTTGAGTTCCAGTCTTTCTATTCCACCATCTTAATCCCATCTCCCCTATATTATGAAATTTTTTGAAAAGAGCATCATATTAAAACCACAGAAAGCAGCAGAAAAATAATCAGCAATAATGAAATTCAATGAAGTCAAGTCTTGGTTCTCTAAAAAGACTAATAAAATCAATAAACCCTCTAATTTAAAAAACATGCAAGTTAATGGATGTAATAAATAAGAGGATATTTTATAATCTTGTAATCATAGGAAAGTCATAATAATTTGATGTCAATAGATTTGAAAATTTAAATGAATTTCTAGAAAATGCAGTTTACCAGAATTAACACAAGAAATAGAGAATTTCAATGATCCTATGACAAAGAAAAAGTTCATAATATTAAGCCTTCTGACAAAGGAAACTTGAGGCTAAGTGGTTTCATTTTTGAACTATACCAAACTTTTAGGAAAAATTATGCATGTATATCTTTACAAATTCTGCCAAAGAATCGTGAAAGGAGAAACATATCTAAACTTGTTATATTAGACCAACATAACCTTAATACAAAGTAAACAAAAACTTCTCAAGGATATTACATGAAAGAAAGATAATGGTATCTTCCATGGCATGTGGAAATTCCTTGGCCAGGGACTGAACCTGCATTACAGCATCAACTTGAGCCATTGCAGTGACAACCCTGGATCCTGAATGAGCTGAACCACAAGAGAACTCCAAAAGGAAGATAATGGATCAATTTCTTTCATGAACATAAATGCAGAAAATTATTAAACAGTAACAATCCAGGAGTTCCCGTCGTGGCGCAGTGGTTAACGAATCCGACTAGGAACCATGAGGTTGCAGGTTCGATCCCTGCCCTTGCTCAGTGGGTTAACGATCTGGCGTTGCCGTGAGCTGTGGTGTAGGTTGCAGACGCGGCTCGGATCCCGCGTTGCTGTGGCTCTGGCGTAGGCCGGTGGCTACAGCTCCGATTCAACCCCTAGCCTGGGAACCTCCATATGCCGCGGGAGCGGCCCAAGAAATAGCAACAATAACAACAACAACAAAAAAGACAAAAGACAAAAAAAAAAAAAAAAAGTAACAATCCAAAACCAAATCTAGCAATATATTAAAAAAGATTTAATCTTTATATTTTGAGGTCAGCTGATTAGCAACCTTAATTCCAACTTCTATCTTAATCTCCCTTTTCCATGTATTATAACATAGTCACAAATTCTGGGGAATAGAACATAAATTGCTTTAAAGGGCCATTATTCTGTCCTGTTACATACATCTCAGCCAAGCTGCATTTATTCCAAGGATGCAGAGTTGTTTAACATAAATCAATCAATGTAGTTTACCACATTAATAATAAAAGAAGTGTATGCAGACGACGTGATACTATATATAGAAAACTCTAAGGACTCAACCCAAAAACTACTCAAACTGATCAACAAATTCAGCAAAGCAGCAGGATACAAGATTAACATTCAGAAATCAGTTGCATTTCTGTATATTAACAATGGAATATTAGAAAGGGAATACAAAAATATAGTACCTTTTAAAATTGCACCCCAAAAAATCAAATACCTGGGGATACACCTGACCAAGTAGGTGAAAGACTTATATGCTGAGAACTATAAGACATTAATCAAGGAAATTAAAGAAGATTCAAGGAAATGGAAAGATATTCCATGCTCCTGGGTTGGAAAAATTAATGTTGTAAAAATGGCCATACTACCCAAAGCAACCTATGGACCTAACATATCTCCTATCATTACCCATGACATTTTTCACAAAATTAGAATAAACAATCCAAAAATTTATATGAAACCACAAAGACCCAGAATTGTCAAAGCAATTCTGAGGAACAAAAACCAAGCAGGGGCCATAACTCTCCCAGATTTCAGGCAATATTACAAAGCTACAGTCATCAAGACAGAGTGGTACTGGTATCAAAACAGAGAGACCAACCAATGGAACAGAATAGAGAACCCAGAAATAAAACAAGACACCTATGGTCAATTAATCATTGACAAAGAAGGCAAGAATATAAAGTGGGAAAAAGACATTTTTTCAGCAAGTGGTGCTGGGAAAACTGGACAGCTGCATGTAAATCAGTGAAACTGGAACACACCCTCACACCATGCACAAAAATAAACTCAAAATGGCTTAAAGACTTAAACATAAGATAAGGCACCATAGAAGAAAACATAGGCAAAACATTCTCTGACATCAACCTTACAAACGTTTTCTCAGGCCAATCTCCCAAAGCAACAGAAATAAAAGCAAACATAAACAATGGAACCTAATCAAACTGAAAAGCTTTTGCACAAGCAAGGAAACAGTAATACACAAAAAGACAACTTACAGAATAGAAGGAAATAGTTTCAAATGATGCAACTGACAAGGCCTTAATATCTAAAATATGCAGACAGCTTATATAACTCAACAGCAAAAAAAGCCAACAACCCAGCTGAAAAATGGGCAAAAAACCTGAATAGACATTTCTCCAAAGAAGATATACAGATGGGCAACAAGCACATGAAAAAATGCTCAACATTACTGATTAGTAGAGAAATGCAAATCAAAACTACTCTGAGATACCATCTCACACCAGTCAGAATGGCCGTCAATAATAAGTCCACAAATAACACATGCTGGAGAGGGTGTGAAGAAAAGGGAACCCTCCTGCACTGTTGGTGGGAATGTAAATTGGTACAACCACTATGGAAAACAGTATGGAGGTAACTTAGAAAACTATACATAGAACTATCATACGACCCAGCAATCCCACTCTTGGGCAAACATCCAGACAAAATTTTTCTTAAAAAAGACACATGCACCCGTATTGCAGCACTATTCACAATAGCCAAGACATGGAAACAACCTAAATGTCCATTGACAGATGAATGGGTTAAGAAGATGTGGTATATATACCACTGGAATACTACTCAGCCATAAAAAAGAATGACATAATGCCATTTGCAGCAACATGGATGGACCTAGAGACTCTCATACAAAGTGAAGTCAGTCAGAAAGAGGAAGACAAATACCATGGGATATCACTTATATCTGGAATTTAATATAAGGCACAAATGAACCTTTCCACAGAAAAGAAACTCATGGACTTGGAGAACAGATTTGTGGTTGTGAAGGGGGCGGGGGAGTGGGATGGAGTGGGAGTTTAGGATTAATAGATGCAAACTACTGCCTTTGGAACAGATAAACAATGAGATTCTGCTGAATAGCACTGGGAACTCTATATGGTCACTTATGATGGAGCATAATAATATGAGAAAAAGAATGTATACATGTATATATGACTGGGTGACTGGGTCACCTTGCTGTACAGTAGAAAACTGACAGAACACTGTAAACCAGCTATGATGGAAAAAATTAAAATCATTGAAAAATAATAATAAAAGAACGAAGTCAAATAATCATAATAGGTATAGCAAAAACATAAAATCGACATTAACTTAAAAAAACTTAGCAATTTAGAATATATAGAATCATCCTTAATCTATTAAAAGATGTCTACAAAACAGCAACAAAACTAAATAACAAAACAAAATAACAATAACAAAAACCCTGTAACAGGCATTTGGTAAAATGTTGAAGCTTTTCCCTTTTGGCTCAGGAAAAAGATGATAATATTCTATTTCTCATTGTATAAAGATTCTAGCTAATGTCATAAGGGGGGAAAAGAAAATTAAAATTAAAGATTAGAAAGTAGATAATCATTTCTCACATATGATAGATTATATACATTTAAAAATCTTAAATAATCATAGGTTAGTGGAGATTAGAAAAGTCTCCGGATATGGGGTCAGTATTAAAAAATTGACTTATTTTCTATATATATGATAAGAAATTTATGCCGTTTCCAGGGTTGTCAAAAATATATGCATACAAATGAACCTAACAGGATGTATGGCTTCTGTTGTAAAGGTTATAAGACATTATTAAGAAGCATTTTAAAATCCTGAAGTAATTGGAAGGATACACTATGTTAATGGATAGGAAGGTGCACTGTTGTGCAAATATCAGTACTTCCTGATATATGTAGCCTCCATTCTGGTCATATTCCCAATAGGGGTGTGTGTGTGTGTGTGTGTGTGTGTGTAATCTGATAATCTGATTCATGATAATCTAACGGAAGTGCAAAGGGCCAAAAATAAACAGCATTTTTGAAGAACAAGGTAGGAGGACTTGGCACTATTGGATATCAAGACTTACTGTGAAGCTACCATTAAGATTAGCTCTAGGTAGACCAGTGGAATACTGAAAGGCCTCAAAATGGATTTAAAAACATATGGAAACTTAGTTTATGACAAGAGTGCCTCTGGAGAACAATGGGGAAGAATAGTCTTTTCAGTGAATGGTGTTGAAATAATATATAAGAAACTTGACTGCTACCTAACACCATTTACAAAAATTGATTCCATGTCAATTATGGACTAAAAATCCAAAGCAAAACAACAAAGTTCAGAGATAATATAGAAGATCATGCTTATGATCTTAGTATATCAAATGATTTAGAAACCTATGCTTTCATACTAAACCTAAAAGAAAAAGACAAATCCAGCCACCTTCTCATAAAAGATGTCAAGAGAGTGAAATAGAAAGTGACACAAGAGAAAATATTTGCATCACATAAAACCTTCAAATGTCTCATATCCAGTGTTACTACAAATAAACCCTAAAACAGCAAATGGTAAATAGAAGGTGGACAAGAACAGTGAATAGGCACTTCTCAAGTGAGAAAAATCCAGGAGATAAATACATGAAAATATGCTTAAACTCTTAGTAATTGTGGAAAACACAAAACTGTAGTAATTCATCAGAATTTACCTACAAGAATAGCTAGAATTTAAAAGCAGTATCAAGGAATTCCCGCTCTGGCCCAGCAGGTTAAGGATCCAGCATTGCTTCTGTAGTGGCAGGGGTTCTATCCTCGGTCCATTGTGTTGGGTAGAGGATCTGACCTTGCTGCAGCTTGGATTCAGTCCCTGGCCTGGGAATCTCCATATGCCATGGGTGCAGCCAAAAGAATGAGAGAGAGTGAGAGAGGAGGAGGGAAGGAGGAAGGAAGAAGAAGAACAAGAAGAGAGAGAGAAATCGGAGTTCCCGACGTGGCGCAGTGGTTAACAATCCGACTGGGAACCATGAGGTTGCAGGTTCAGTCCCTGCCCTTGCTCAGTGGGTTAAGGATCCGGCGTTGCCGTGAGCTGTGGTGTAGGTTGCAGACGCGGCTCGGATCCTGCGTTGCTGTGGCTCTGGCGTAGGCCGGTGGCTACAGCTCCGATTCAACCCCTAGCCTGGGAACCTCCATATGCCGCAGGAGCGGCCCAAGAAATAGCACAAAAAAAAAAAAAGAAAAGAAAGAAATACACAGTATCAAGTGTTGTGAAGATGTGGAGCAGCATTAGCCTCTTAGACTGCTGAAAGGAGTAAATACATTTGTACAGTCACTTTTGGAACAGTTTGACATCATCTCCTAAAGTTCAAGCTGTGCATATCCTTCACCTAGCTGTTCTCCTTAAGTATATTTCCAACAGAAATGTGTACACCAAGACACTTATACATGAATGTTCATGGTAGTGGTATTCATAATAACTTCAAACTAAAAACAACACGTGTACATATATCAGCATTAGAATGGGTAAATAAATTGTGGTTATACAGTGGACTATCATACAGCTTTGAAAATATACATCCTATAGTTACTCAAAGCAACGTGGATGAATGTTACAAATATAATGTTGATTGAAAAGGGCAAGACAATAATAAATAACGTTTATTTATATGAACTTTGAAAATCAATAAAAAGTATAGTGTTTAGAGTTACCTGCTTAAGATGTTTAAGTATAAAAAAAAAAGAAAATGTGTATTGTAAGAGTCATAATAATGGTTAACTTAAGGAGGAAGGAAGCAAGGGTGGTTGGGGAGGAGACCAAAGTGTTTTGTTTATTAAGACCAGGCAATGTTTTATTTCTTTACATTAGCTTACAAGTTTGCTCAAATTATTGAGCTGTGTGTGCAATTTTGTATATCTTTTCTATGTCTTTCATATTTTACTCAAAAAGATTTAAAAATGTGGAAAGAATGCTGAATAAACAGGTCAGAGGATTTCATGCAAAAGTTTGTTTTTAAAGCATGTTGATAATAACACTTAAATGTAATTAGATTTATCCTAAGCTTCCATTTGGCAATGATTAAAATTCAGTAAATAATAAATGTCTTCCTTCAATAACCATTGTTTACCAATAGGTAAGTACAAGCGGTGCTCACTCTGTATGGTAGTATGGGACCCAAAAAATAAGTATACAAGCTAAAACTTTATGAAATGATCTTAATCAGTGGGAAAAAAAATACAGTCAAAACATAAAACTGTCATGTGTCAGTTATAAATGTATAGGGAAATGAAATAAACGCTAAAACAATTTAGTGCCATGTATAGGGAAATGAAATAAATACTAAAACTAACAATTTAGTGCCATTTATTATGAAACATTAGAAACAATTAGAATTATAGTGCTTTATTTCTTTGTAAAAAACCTACCAAGAATAGTTTGAGCAGTGCTTTGCCTTCTTGTATAACTTAGAAAAACAGAGCGAGCAGAGTATACATCTTTTCTGTGCCTTAGCAAATTGTCTTAATCTTTTCTACTAAATTTGGATCAGCTTCTAACATTTTATCCTTTGCACTTGCAATGTCATGAAATATCTCCAAGAATTCCTTTATTGTGAAGTTGTTTTTTGCTATTGCCACTTCTTCTGAGACATCTTCCTTTTTGTCACAACTTCTTTCCTCATTTATGTCAATAATTTCACTAAATTCCTCTGACTGCATACCTAGTGTCTCTCAAACAGTGCAGTGGCCGCATTCCCACAATTAATTGTTTCTTCTGCTATTCCACTTACATTCAACTTGAATTTCACTCCAGTGTTAACCATTTTTCTTTTCTTTGCTACACTTTTATCTTTGTTGGCCATTTCCCTCTTTCAGTTACCATTTTGTAAAATTTCACATGAGTTTATTACTGGGAAGCAAGAAGGTAAACCAGCTACATGCTTTGCTGTCCGTAGGCAAACTGAGTAACAGATGAGAAGTGTCCTGTCACCAACAGACTTAAAAGCAGTGATGTGATTGGTCACTGATCATGATGTGCATCTCTTATTAACATAGTGATTTATGAACTGAAGTGCCAGCAAAGGAGTTTGTATTTATGTAGTTACAGTTAGTATACTGTGGTAGGTGAAATTGGAGCCATGTTGTTGGGAGACTGGTATTTATTTAACTCAACTGTGGAAGCTGAAATTTCTGCATAGGGAAAACCTGGGAGGTGAGGACTGACTGTAATTCAAAGAATTTGAACTATTTGATCAGTTAAATAAAGATTTGGTTGGTTTTGATGAGATTACGGTTGTGGGTCTACCTGGATATTTGATTTCTGAGCTATTGAATGCCTGATACATTTTATGTGAAAATACAAATTTGATACTATTCTTGCAGCTTCTTTAATCCTCTTAGGTACTTCCTTAGAAAGGACCTTTCATACTAACTCTGTAGAACAAAATCCCTTGTAGTAAGTAAAATCAGTGGTTTTAGGAGAATAATGGTGATTATGATTTTGAGTTCACTGTGAAGCAACAAACATTGAAAGTAAGTTTTTGAAAAATTATTTGATATGATGTTGACATTCCAATAACTGAAGGTAAAAAAGGGGTTAAATCAGTTTTGACATATTTAGTCAGGTGACTCTGCTTTCACTAGTCTCATGCTAGCAAATATTTTCTTGTTAAATGTGAAAGATAAGGTCTCTGTGTTGGTTGAAATTGAAAAATATTAATTTATTGTTTGATTTCCTACAGGTGAACTGGCACAGAGGTTGATCTCAAGATGCCATTAGTGAAAAGAAACATCGATCCTAGGCACTTGTGCCACACAGCGCTGCCTAGAGGAATTAAGAATGAACTGGAATGTGTGACCAATATTTCTTTGGCAAACATAATTAGACAGCTAAGTAGCCTGAGTAAGTCTTTTTATATCAATTAAAAATAATACAAACAAGAATGTTATGCTTTAGGATATTAAGATGATATTCTTGTGACTAATTTTGGGGTGGGGAATATTTGATGACAAGAGCACAAAATTATCTTGAAAAATATAATCATTTTAAATAAAATTAATGAGTTTTAGAATCATTTCTTCTTCCCCTGCATGTTTCCACTGGGAAAGGGAAATAAGGACAGAATCTTTAGGAACAGAATCACATTATGGATAAAAATGACTGAGATTGTTTTTGAAATATTGTTTGATCGGAGTTCCCGCTGTGGTGCAACAGGATCGGCAGCATCTCGACAGCACCAGGACACTGGTTCGATCCCTGTCCCAGCACAGTGGGTTAAAGGATCCAGCATTGCTGCAGGTGTGATGTTCGCAACTACAGCTGCAATCTGATCCCTGGCCCAGGACCTCCATATACCGTGGGGTGGCTAAAAAAGAAAAAATAAATTAATGAATAAAATATGGTTTGTTCTATGAAAGGCAAAGGCTAGGATTGTGCTTTTGCTTGCTTGTAATTGCTGTTTACTTTTTTAAAGGTTTCAGCTATTGGTATTTTGGGATATCTTTCTCTTTGTATATATCTTAGTAGCCTAAGGAAATATTTTTATATTATTTAAATATCTAAAAGTGAATGATGTAGAATTAGGCTGAGGATTAGGTTAGTCAAGTGAATTGTCTAAAAGACATTAGGATGTCAGTCAAGTGTCTTGATTTATAGCATGATATGAAAGTAACAAGTAAACCTGGACTCTGGCATATAGAAGTTAAGCAGGTTAGTTAGATAATAAAGGCCTTTTGAAGGTGCAGGTTAGGGGAGGAGAAGAGAGGCAGTATGTTTTCATTGTAAGATTACAGAATTGAGCTAGGTTGAGGAATTATTTCCCATTTATTCTAAATTTAATGTTAGAATTTTTTTAAATCCAGTTTATTTTTTGAGTTGATTAGCATTTATTAGACTATATTTCATTTTAAAGATAAGACAATATGTTCTTGGCCTAGATATCTTATATAAGTACTCATAGATTTATCAGCCATACCCACCCACGTAGATTGACTTTATAAGCAGTATTGGCTCCTCTTTTCTTTTTCTTTTAACTCTTCTCCTTTCTTTTTATAATTGAGTACTTAGCACAAGGTAAAAAGATGTTGTTAATCTCTTGATTTGTTTCAAGTGAGAGCATTGGGACATACACATGTAGCCAGAGAACATAAAAAGTTGTATTTAAAGAGTTCCCACTTTGGCGCAATGGGATTGGCCTCGTCTCTGGAACCCTGGGACACAGGTTCCATCCATAGCCCAGCACAGTGGATTAAGGATCTGGCATAAGTTACAATTGTGGCTTGGATCTGATCCCTGGACCAGGAACTCAATATCCCACAGGATGATCAAAAAAAAAAAAAAGAAAATTTATGTTAGAATGTTCTTGGTGAGAGCACTAAATTCCTACATTGCGTGTGAAATGGTTGTAAAAGTAAATTAAAAGGCTATTTGTTTGAATTTAAGTATATTTCTTGTCCCATTTGGTGGGGTTTTTTTTTTTATGTTGCTAGAAGTGAATCACTAACAATATATTGTTTATATTTTTCTTCCTTGAGAAATTCAGTATGGTGTGTACTTTTGAGACAAGTCAGAAATCCTAGAAAGTTTATTAATATATGATTAACCATATTGTTTAAAGTCATTTGCTAGCACTAATTGGGTTTATTAAAATGTAACATAACATAACTTCATATGAAATTTAGATATACTACATGTATATGGGTGCATGTGTATGTAAATATTAAAATACATGTTAAGAGCACAGAAATTACTAATAAATTTGGTTAAAATATTTCTTTAAATTGAAATGAATATGGACCTAATGTAAGCATCTTGTTTTAGGTATATTTTGAATATAGAATTTAGAACTAATGTAATGATTAAGGGTGTCAGTTTTGCAGTACTAACCCATTTCTCACATAGCCTAAAGGTGAAAATTTAAGGAATTTTTTCAAGTCTGATATAGTCCATATAATCAATACGTCAGCAAGCACATGGTCATGTCACAGCCAAACTCTGAAAATAGAAATAAATTAAATACATTGTAAAAATGTTTAGATGCTTCAGACTTGGAATCAGAGGCTTTTTTCTAAGCAGTTCCTAGAGATTCAGAAAAAAAAGCATAAAATATTGTTACAAGGTATAACAATAGTTTACCTCCCTAAAATTAAGCTCTTTGGCAGCTTTCCCACTTGACATGGTTGAGAACCTAGAATTAAATTTAAAAGGCCTCTAGGTAGCCAGAATAAACAAGCCTAAGCACTGAAGACTATGCACTTAAAATAACCAATTGATCCTTTTTCAGACTTGTTTACTTTTACTTTGATAGTTCAGACAGGTTTGATGATGTTTCCAAACATTTATGCTTCAGAGCATTAAAAGAGGAGATATGGAGGGAGGGAATAGAAGCAGGCATTACTGGAGCCAACCAAAAGAGGTAGTTTATAGCAAAGGAAAAAGGGAAAAAGCAACATTAAAAACTGGAAGGAGGCCATTTAATGTAAAAGCAAGTATTCGTATGTATTTGAATGCAGTTGTTTCTCATAATCAGTTCATGACTATGAGTCCTCAAGAAAAGTTTAAATTATGTTTAAATTTTTTTAAGAAGACAGGGAAGCTTAGAGTAGATTTTATATCTGACTTTACATCAGTAGTTTTACATTGGTTCAGTAGTTAAAATAATAGTTAATGCCTTAAATAATTCTGAATCACTTAGAGAACTAGGCTATTCAAAATGGTTCTAGGTAATTGAGATTTTCACCTTGGTCCTATTGCTAACACCAGAATCCTATAGCACACGGTAATGAAGGTCAACCTCAGGGTTCAGCATGGCTTGGGGCTGTACATTATCCTGACCTCTTCCTTGCAAAAATGTACATCCCAGTTCAGTTGTTTTTCCTAGTAGAACAAAATTCTGTTTTATAATAATTACTGAAAACCTCGAGTTCACTTTGTTTAAATTTCTTCTGTTATATCCAGTTTTTCCCCATCTTATTGCTAGCGTATTTAACAACCATTGTGACTCTAATTACTTGAGAGATCTTTTACCATTTTCTCTTCCCAGGGCCTTTCTAATGCTAAATATAGTCAGTTCATGAATATAGTTCATGCTGCCAAGATGAGCTGATAGAGTGTACTGTACTTCTTGTGCTCAATCATAGAAAATTTGACAGATAGATAGCAAAGTAGATGGGTAGGAGGGTGAATAAATAGATCGGCTTGATAAGACATTACATAATAGATAGACAATGAATGTGGATAACACTGAAGACTTTGCTATGTGATGAAGGTACATGTTTCTTATCCGAAAAGAACATATGCCATTTAGTTGAAGAGTCTAATGTGATGAACACTGAAACCATTCTGTGAGTTTCAAATAGTGAGCATGTGTATAATTAAAATCACGAGTTCTAGTTTACAGGAACTGAGAAAATGGAGATAAGTATAGGTGAAGTCATTAGAGGAGTCTTGCCAAATGAAATTGAATTGAATTGGGCCTTGAAGGAACAAAAGAATTTGGAAGATGGAGAAGAAGGCATTTCAACTTGCATGAAGAAGTAGCCAAATGAAAGGAGGCAAAAATAAATATATCTTTATTATAATCATATTTATAATAAAATATTAATATATTTATAATAAAATATATTAATATATTTATTTATAATAAAATATATTAAAGGGGCATTTAATATTATAAATATTAAAGGGGGATTAAAGGGGCAAATGACATTGGATATGTATGGTGGAATTTGGTTATAGAGAACAATGTTAGATGAGAGGATTTAGGTTTTAACATCAGAGATAATGAAATTTCATAGATTC
The DNA here is from genome assembly GCF_054392235.1 of Sus scrofa. Taxonomy (NCBI): domain Eukaryota; kingdom Metazoa; phylum Chordata; class Mammalia; order Artiodactyla; family Suidae; genus Sus; species Sus scrofa. The sequence continues at coordinate 76,295,626 of NC_139383.1, read as the reverse complement.
TTGAGTAAAGACATAGTATAATGTAAGGTTAGTTGAAATACAGGTACATAACACAATTAGTTTCACATTGCAAAATTCCTTTCACTCACTCTGGGAGGGAAGGAGGAGGTAGACTTGGAAAGTAAGGGATATGAAAAGAGAACAGATGGGGTGTTCATCTTATTCACTGAAGTGTTTTGTCACTTAAAGCTGAGGTGGGAAAGTGTAGAATCTTTTTAAAAAATCTGTTAAAACCCAAGAAACTATAGGCCCTCTTTCCAGAAAAATGCAAATGCATAAAGAATCTGCTTATAATTTCAAGTGATGTACAGATCATAAGTTAAAGATCTGAATATTAAACTGAGTTCTTATAGGGATAAAATTCTTCCATCTCTTTATCCCTAACATTTGATGAATAAATGAAAAACTTTATACTTGCCTTTTCTTCTACCTGGGATGCTTCTCTTAATCTGCGGGAGGAACTCTGGAAGTGTCTCTGATACCATCTCACTCCCAAATGTGGTGCTTCTTTCTTTGTGCTCTGTGGCTCTTACCTCATTTTATAATAAGAGTTGTCTGTTGAGCTCCTATCCTGTATCAGGTACTCTACCACCAACCCCTCTGCTTTTGGTCTTCTTTTCTTATAATTTTTTTTTTGAAGGAGATATCTTTATTCCTATTTTACAGGTGAGGAAATTGATGCCAAGGCCTCAAAGTGAATGGAACAAAGATTTGGATTTGTTTATTAAATCGGTTTTCATGTTTATTTAAACGTTTGTTTCTCCCTCTGTTCAAAAATCATCAGTGTCAGGAGTTCCCACTGTGGCTCAGCAGGTTAAGAATCCAACTGTATCTATGAGGGTTCGATCCCTGGCCTTACTCAGTGGGTTGAAGGATTTGGCATTGCTGCGAGCTGTGGTGTAGGTTGCAGACATGGCTCAGATCTGGCATTGCTGCAGCTGTTGTATAGGCCGGCAGCTGCAGCTCCAAGTAGACCCCTACCCTTGGAACTTCCATATACCAAGGGTGTGGTCCAAAAAAGAAAAAAAAATTATCAGTGTCAGAGACCTTCTTTCAGTCATTTTTATATCTAGCATCTGCTACATTGTCTGGCAAGTAAGACATCCTCAGCCATTCTGGTTTAGAGAATGCATGTAATTGAATGAAAATGTACAAAATTATCCTTTTCTCTTGATTTATTATAAAGATATTAAATTCTAATTTTTTTCCCTAAAGATTATAAAATATTTTAGAACAGGAATTTTATGCTTTATTTTTTGGTTTCTTCAGTAGGAAATATACCTACCAGGTACAGGCTGAGGCCTCAGTAAATGTTTGTTGATTTAACTGATAATATATTGAAGTGCTTTGAAAAAAGACAGCATTGTTGAAATGTAAACTGGTAAGATTAATGGATTTATTTTATTAGTATTTAGTATTCTGTTACAGGAACTGTCTCTAAAAGCTTACTGTTGAGCTACATTTAACTTAGAATGCTTGTGTCTAAAATGTCTTGATTTAGGAAGACCATCAATTTTTTAAATTCAAAGATACAGATAGTGATTGGCTCATCTCTATATTGTGAGTATTCATTTCTTTATATGTTCTAAATACACTTGAACCTTTTTTAATTATAAGTCATCTAAAACTTCTACCTGACTTATTTACTAGATAGAAATTTCTAGTAAAAGGATTTACTAGAGGAGTTCCCTTCACGGCTCAGTGGTTAACGAATCCGACTAGGAACCATGAGGTTGCCTGTTTGATCCCTGGCCTAGCTCAGTGGGTTAAGGATCCGGCATTACCATGAGCTGTGCTGTAGGTTGCAGACGTGGCTCAGATCCCACATTGCTGTGGTTCTGGAGTAGGCCAGAGGGCTACAGCTCTGATGAGACCCCTAGCCTGGGAATCTCCATATGCCACATGTGCAACCCTAGAAAAGACAAAAAGACCAAAAAAAAAAAAAAAAATTTACTAGAAATCTTTTTAGAATGGGATTATTTTGTCTTATTCTTTACAGTAATGGAATGAAAATTTGCATGACTAGAGGAATACAGTGATTTTATATTTATGATTTTTTTTTTTTTTTTTTTTTTTTTAAGAAATTAGAATGAGTTCCCATTGTGGCTCAGGGGTTAGCGAATCTGCCTAGGAACCAGAAAGGTTGCGGGTTGAATCCCTGGCCTCGCTCAGTGGGTTAAGGATCTGGCGTTGCTGTGAGCTGTGGCATAGGTCACAGACGCAGCTTGGATCCCGCGTTGCTATGGCTCTGGTGTAGGCCAGCGGCTACAACTCCAATTGGACCCTGAGCCTGGGAACTCCATGTGCTGCGGGTGTGGCTCTAAAGAAAAAAAAAAGAGAGAAAGAAACTAGAATGAGGTGAACTTCCCATTGTGGCTCAGTGGGTTGGGAGCCCAACACAGTGTCTCTGAGGATGCAGGTTCAATCCCTGGCCTTGCTCAGTGGGTTTCTGATCCATGTAGCTGTGGCATAGGCCTGCAGCTACAGCTGCTTTTCGACCCCTAGACAGGGAACTTTGATATGCTTCAGATGAGGCCCTAAAAAAAAAAAGAAAGAAAGAAAAAGAAAAAATAGAATGAGAGAAAATTTAAAGTATCCCCTGGATAAAACAGGAGAGTATTTCCATTTTAGACACAAGTCACCTACCAGAAAATGGTAGAACTAGTATTTAAAACCATTATTTCCATGACTGGGTCACTTTGCTGTACAACAGAAATTCAAGGAACATTGTAAATCAATTGTACTTTAATTTAAAAAAGAATATATACAAAAAAAAAAATTTTAAAAAAAGGTATTACCCAGGGTGTGTGGTTTTTTCCCACTCTATCACAGTTGGGTTAATTTAGGGTTTAAAGTTAAAACTGGTTTCAAATAATGCCAAATTCATTGAGACAGCACTGTAAAATGTTAAAATTTTGACATTTATCTCTGATCACATTAAATTTTATGATATATGCTTCATTTTTGCTTAGGTAAATATGCTGAAGATATTTTTGGAGAATTATTCAATGAAGCACATAGTTTTTCCTTCAGAGTTAACTCATTACAAGAACGTGTGGACCGTTTATCTGTTAGTGTTACACAGCTTGATCCTAAAGAAGAAGAATGTAAGTTTATTCCTATTGTGTTTTCTTTCACATGTATGTTTTAGGTTAAGAGGGATGAATGTAAGAACAATATTAAACATGAATTTGTTAAAAAAAAACAGTAATGGGGGAAATGTACTTAATATTAATCAAAGAAATAAGTATATACACACAAACACACAAAATACGAATTTAACCATGCAGTACGTGCTCTAGTAGATCAGTGGATTATCTATAAATGCCATTAGTATGAGTCTCTTGGGTTTTCTACTCTTTTTTTCCTTATTTACCTCTTCTTTTTGTATGCTAATAGCGCCTCATTTTTTGATGTAAATTTTTCAACCAGACTTTTCCTCCATTTTCTTTCTTTTCTCCCTTATAATTTATTTTTATACTTTTGTCTTAGAAATAAAAATCATTTGAAAATGTCCTGAAATTCTTAGGTTTACTTCTGTAAGAATGCAGTTCCTTTTAATATGCTTTTGTGTGTATATATTGCTAAATTGCTAAAATCTGACCTTATTATTTAAATGTTAGCTCCCATTTTTATAAACTTTTAAAATAATTATTACCATTATTTTTATTCATTGTATATATATATGTGTGTGTTTGATGTATGTATGTGTGTATATATATATTCTTTTTCAGATTCTTTTCCTTTATAGGTTATTACAAAATATTGAGTATAGTTCCCTGTGCTATACAGTAGGTTCTTGGTGATTATCTATTTTATACCTATGTTAATCCCAACCTCCCACTTTATCCCCATTCTTCTTGAGTAGTCATCAATTTGTTTTCTGTGTCTGTGAGTCTGTTTATGTTTTGTAAATAAGTTCATTTGTATCTTTTTCTTTTTAGATTCCACACGTAAGTGGTATCTTATGATACTTGTCTTTGTCTGACTTACTTCACTTAGTATAATAATCTCTGGGTCCATCCATTTGCTGTAAATGGCATTATTTCATTCTTTTTTATGGCTAATATTCCATTAAATATATAATCTTCTTTATCCGTTCATCTGTCAGTAGACATTTAGGTTGCTTCCATGTCCTGGCTATTGTAAATAGTGCTGCAGTGCACTTTGGGGTGCATGTATCTTTTTGAATTATAGTTTTGTCCAGATATATGTTTGGAGTGGGATTGCAGTATCACATAGTAGCTCTAATTTTAGTTTTTTAAAGGAACCTTCATACTGTTCTCCATAGTAGCTGCACCAGTTTACATTCGCACCAACAATGTTGGAGAGTTTCTTTTTCTCCACACCCTTTCCAGCATTTTTTATTTGTAGACTTTTTGATGATGGACATTCTGACTGGTATGAGGTAATATCTCATTGTAGTTTTGATTTGCACTTCTGTAATAATTAATGATGTTGAGCATCTTTTCATGTGCTGTTTGGCCACCTATATATCTTCTTTGGAGAAATGTCTGTTTAGGTCTCCTGCCCATTTTTTTTTTTTTTTTTTTGTCTTTTGTCTTTTTTTTTGTTGTTGTTGTTGTTGTTGTTGTTGTTGTTGCTATTTCTTGGGCCGCTCCCGCGGCATATGGAGGTTCCCAGGCTAGGGGTTGAATCGGAGCTGTAGCCACCGGCCTACGCCAGAGCCACAGCAACGCGGGATCCAAGCCGCGTCTGCAACCTACACCACAGCTCACGGCAACGCCGGATCGTTAACCCACTGAGCGAGGGCAGGGATCGAACCCGCAACCTCATGGTTCCTAGTCGGATTCGTTAACCACTGCGCCACGACCGGAACTCCTCCTGCCGATTTTTTGATGGAATTGCTAGGTTTTTTTTTTATTTTGAGTTGTATGAGCTGTTTGTATATTTTGGAAATCAATCCCTTGTAGGTAGCACTGTTTGCAAATATTTTCTCCCAGTGTATAGGTTGTCTTTTCATTTTGTTATGGTTTCCATTGCTGTGCAAAAGCTGTTAAGTTTAATTAGGTCGCATTTGTTTATTTTTCTTTTTATTTCCATTACTCTAAGAGACAGATCCCAAAAGATATTGCTGCAATTTATGTCAAAGAGTGTTCTCCTTATGTTTTCCTCTAGAAGTTTCATAGTATCCAGTTTTACATTTACTTAGGTCTTTAATCCATGTTGAGTTTATTTTTGTATATGGTGTTAGAGAATGTTTTAATTTCATTCTTTTATGTGTAGTTGTCCAAGCACACTTATTGGAGAGACTATTTTGTCTCCATTGTGTATGTTCTTGCCTCCTTTGTTGTATTAATTGACCATAGGTGCATGGGTTTATTTCTGGGCTTTTTATCCTGTTCTGTTGATCTCTATGCTGTTTCTATGCCACTACCACACTGTTTTGATGACACTAGCTTTGTAGTATAGTCTAAAGTCAGGGAGCCTGATTACTCCACCTCCCATTTTTCTTTCTCAAGATTACTTTGGCTATTTCAGGGTCTTTTGTGTTTTCATACAAATTTAAAAATTTTGTTCTAGTTCTGTTGTTACTTCTCATTTTAAATAACTATATCCCCCCCCAAAAAAACCAACCCAAAATGCTAGTATATAGGACAAAAATATACTGAGATACTAAACTAGGGATATCAGAGTTTTTTGTTTTTTGTTTTTTTTTTAAAAAACACTTTACAGGCTGTAATAATCATAGAAACTTTAGTGGTAAAACATTTCATGCCCTGGAGTTCCCTTGTGGCTCAGCACTAACAAATCCAACTAGCATCCATGAGGATATGGGTTTGATCCCTGTCCTTGCTCAGTGGATTAAGGATCCAGCATTGCCATGAGCTATGGGTAGGTCAAAGACGTGGCTCAGATCTGGCATTGCTGTGGCTGTGGTGTACGCTGGAAGCTACAGCTCCAATTTCACCCCTAGCCTGGGAACTTCCATATGCTGCAGGTATGGCCCTAAAAAAGCAACACAAACAAACAAAAAACACATTTCAGGCCTTGATAGGATACATTGAATGGTAATGTTTCTCAAATGCCTCTTCCTTTTTTTTTTTTTTAAACAAAAAGAAATGAAACTACTAATAACATAATTTTCTCTTATCTACTTAGAGAATTAGTGTGAATCTCTTACAGCCCTGTCTTAAAAGTATTTTTGTAGGAGTTCCCTGGTGGCTCAGTAAGTTAAGGACCTGGGATTGTCACCACTGTGGCCTGGGTCACTGATGCGGTACAGGTTTGATCCCTGGCATGGGAACTTCAGCATGCCATGGGTATGGCCAAAAATTTTTTTTTTGTAGAATAATATTTTTATTATAAATGCAAGTCATATAATAGATCTAAACTTGAAAAAAATTGAAGGATATCACTGGAAAAAGCAAAAAGAATATAATTATGGATGTTTTAGTTATTGAACCAACTTGTTCTAACTTAACCTAATGCCTGAATAAGGAGAGGTGAAAACTTACTATGCCAGCTTTCTACTGCATGCAGAGATAGAAACTCATAGGTCTGGATATGAGAAAAAAACAAGACAATACTTAAAACAAACAAAAAAAAAAAAACAGCTTTATTGAGATACATTTCATGCACCCTACAATTAACTCATCTAAAGTATATGATTCAATGGCTTTTAGTATTTTCACAGTTATGCAACTCTCACTGCAATCAGTTTTAGAACATTTTCTTAACCCTAAAAAGAAACTCTATATCCAGTAGTACTCACTTCCCATCTCCCATTCTCCCCAGCCTCTAGTAATGACTAACCTACTTTATGTCTCTATGGATTTGCCTATTCTGGACATTTATATTATGTAATTGGAGTCATGCAATATATGATCTTTTATAAATGGCTTCTTTAATTTCTTAGCATAACGTTTTTAATACTGTTTCATTTTGTGGAATGTATTGGCATTTCCCTGATGACTAATGATGTCAATCATCTTTTCATTGCTAATAAGCCATTTAGAGACAAGTCATCAAGAAGGAAAGTGGTGGAGCTAGGACTTAAAACCAGGGTTTAAGTGACTTAATGGCAATTTGTGTATCTTTTTTGGAGAAATATCTGTTTAGATCCTTTTCTCATTTTTAATTGGGATTGTTTTTCTTTTTATTACTGAGTTATGAGAATTCAATATATATTGGGGATCCAAATCCCAAATCCTCTGAGTTGCAGTGATTTTCTCCCATTCTGTGGGATGTTTTTCTTGTTATCCTTTGAAACATTTTTCTGTATATTGGTTATACTTCATGAAGTTCTTTTTTTTCTTTTTACAGCCGCACCTGTGGAAGTACCCGGGTCAGGGGTCAAATCAGAGCTGCAACTGGAGCCTGTGCCACAGCCACAGCAATACTGGATCTGAGCCGCATCTGCACCCTCACAGCAATGCTGGATCCTTAGCCCACTGAGCCAGGCCAGGGATTGAACCTGCGTCCTCACAGAGACTTCCGGTCCTCAACCCACTGAGTCAGAATAAGAAGTCCCATGAAATTCTTGAAATAAAATCATTGTTAATGTTAAAAAAAAATGTTTTGTGGCCATACTTTCTTTTCTTTTTTTTTTTTTTTTTTTTTATTTTCCCACTGTACAGCAACGGGGTCAGGTTATCCTTACATGTGTACATTACAATTACATTTTCTCCCCCACCCTTTCTTCTGTTGCAACATGAGTATCTAGACATAGTTCTCAATGCTACTCATCAGGATCTCCTTGTAAATCTATTCTAAGTTGTGTCCAATAAGCCCAAGCTCCCGATCCCTCCCACTCCCTCCCCCTCCCATCAAGCAGCCACAAGTCTCTTCTCCAAGTCCATGATTTTCTCTTCTGAGGAGATGTTCATTTGTGCTGGATATTAGATTCCAGTTATAAGTGATATCATATGGTATTTGTCTTTGTCTTTCTGGCTAATTTCACTCAGTATGAGAGTCTCTAGTTCCATCCATGTTGCTGCAAATGGCATTATGTCATTCTTTTTTATGGCTGAGTAGTATTCCATTGTGTATATATACCACCTCTTCCGAATCCAATCATCTGTCGATGGATATTTGGATTGTTTCCATGTCCTGGCTATTGTGAATAGTGCTGCAAGGAACATGCGGGTGCACGTGTCTCTTTTAAGTAGAGTTTTGTCCGGATAGATGCCCAAGAGTGGGATTGTGGGGTCATATGGAAGTTCTATGTATAGATTTCTAAGGTATCTCCAAACTGTTCTCCATAGTGGCTGTATCAGTTGACATTCCCACCAACAGTGCAGGAGGGTTCCCTTTTCTCCACAGCCCCTCCAGCACTTGTTATTTGTGGATTTATTAATGATGGCCATTCTGACTGGTGTGAGGTGGTATCTCATGGTAGTTTTGATTTGCATTTCTCTTATACTCAGCGATGTTGAGCATTTTTTCATGTGATTGTTGGCCATCTGTATATCTTCCTTGGAGAACAGTCTATTCAGGTCTTTTGCCCATTTTTCCATTGATTGATTGGTTTTTTTGCTGTTGGGTTGTATAAGTTGTTTATATATTCTAGAGATTAAGCCCTTGTCGGTTGCATCATTTGAAACTATTTTCTCCCATTCAGTAAGTTGTCTTTTTGTTTTCTTTTGGGTTTCCTTTGCTGTGCGAAAGCTTTTCAGTTTGATGAGGTCCCATGGGTTTATTTTTGCTCTAATTTCTATTGCTTTGGGAGACTAACCTGAGAAAATATTCATGATGTTGATGTCAGAGAGTGTTTTGCCTATGTTCTCTTCTAGGAGTTTGATGGTGTCCTGTCGTATATTTAAGTCTTTCAGCCATTGTGAGTTTATTTTTGTGCATGGTGTGAGGGTGTGTTCTAGTTTCATTGCTTTGCATGCAGCTGTCCAGATTTCCCAGCAATGCTTGCTGAATAGACTTTCTTTTTCCCATTTTCTGTTCTTGCCTCCCTTGTCAAAGATTAATTGACCATAGGTGTCAGGGTTTATTTCCGGATTCTCTATTCTGTTCCATTGGTCTGTCTGTCTGTTTTGATACCAGTACCACACTGTCTTGATGACTGTGGCTTTGTAGTATTTCTTGAAGTCTGGGAGAGTTATGCCTCCTGCTTGATTTTTGTTTCTCAGGATTGCTTTGGCGATTCTGGGTCTTTTGTGGTTCCATATAAATGTTTGGATTGTTTGTTCTAGTTCTGTGAAAACTGTCATGGGTAATTTGATAGGGATTGCATTGAATCTGTAGATTGCTTTGGGTAGTATGGTGTGGCCATACTTTCTAATGTGTCTTTTGCATTCAAATTTTCTTTTTAAAATAACTTTAACATGTAAGTTATGAATACATTTCCTCTGATAATATAGAAATACAAGGCAGTTCTTTTATGTAACAGAAATAAAAATTAATAGTTTAAAAATACTATTAAATTTTAACCAATATTTTAGCATTCCCATTAAAATTGAAAATGAAAATACAGATACTAGTAAATAATTTAAGATGTATTTAAATGTTACAAAAATTCTTAGTGTGCCAACAACTATCATCAGAGTTGTTCAGTTTCTTATAGAATTACATGGAACATTGGGGAAGTATTCATAATCTAAAAGTTGAACTACTTAATTTGAAATTGTTTTGGGAATATTGGATAGAGGAATTTTCAAGTTATTTAACCTAGACTTTTTTAACTTAGTGAAAGTTCAAATAAAGTAATATTACATATGCAATAATATAGGGTATAATATCAACATTTTGGGTTTTTACATTATCATTAAATAGTAAGTAACAGTGAGAACTACCAATATAATTTAGAAAATGTTAAAAAACTGAATTTTTAAGCAAATTATAAGTATAATTCAGTTATGTTTACGAATATACTGTGCTGACTTACTGTGTTGTATAACACTAAGTGATATCAGATGTCACTCTTGGCAGCTGGAAGAGGCTTTGTTGTAGTGGTCTGTTAACAAGTAAGAGAAATGATAAATGAGAGGAGCTGAAGATAGAAAAGTGCTTATTACTTTACATGTTCTTTATATCCTGTACCAAGAAAGTTTTGGGAAATTAAACACTGGGTTTCATACTTAGAGTTAATAAGTGGGATAGGATAGGAAGGTGGCAAGAAATCCATTTTGATTGCGGAAAACAGAGACCACTTTTGACAGGAGCCAAAGGAACAGTGCGTGGCATTGTGGCAAAGGGATTAGCCTCAAAGGCAGATAGATCTGTTTTCTTACGTTTAAAAATGGAATAATAATTCCTATCATTAAATTGTAAAGGTTAAGTAAAAATCTGTGAAAGCATTTAGCACCATAGTGTACGTACTCATTAAATATCTCTCATGCTACCTTTTAGTCATAGTGGGAATAAACTCTTCTCCTTTGAATGTTATTTTGGTGTTTTTAAATGTATTACAAGTCAGGTAGCAGTGGAATCGCTGGGAATGCAATCCTGGTGTGGCTATTGCATAGCCAGCCTCATTGTTCTACTTATTTCATAGATCCAAACATTAATGTTGAGTGAATTTTATTTGTTAGGATGAAAGAGATATTATTTTAGGGAGAAAAATAATTTAAGAATTGTTATGATTATATAATACTGACCTCTCATGGTATAGAACATTTATCTGTACTTAAAGCTATGTTAAATATGTAGGAAATCACCTGATTTTTCAATACCGGAAGATCACTGGGTTAAGAATCTAGTATTTTGTTACATTTCTTATTTTAACATGCTACACAGTCCAAAAGAAAATGAGTAAATTATTTTAAATCTTCATATGATAGGGCTGTGCTAGTTACTAGAGACACTGATGTGCAAGGTAGTCTCAGTCTTCAAGAGCTTATGGTTAAATGGAGAGCTTTATAGTACACGATAAAAGATAAGTGAAATAGACACTAATACAGGTTGCCCAGTACTTGAAAATTTCATTGTTTACATTAAGTTTAATTTATAGTATGCATATGATACAGTCTCGATAGCATAGAGAACTAGTGTGTTTAGCTCAGAATGCCACTGATAACTAATTCCTTCAGTTGTATAAGGTGAGTAGAATTAATAAAGGGAGACGGAAAAAAGATTATAGAGAAAAAGAAGAGAATGTATGTTGGTGGGGACTGGGAATGGCAGGTAGAGAAAAGAAGTATGTTTGATGGGAAATGTAGAATATGCTTCAGATGTCATTAGAACCTTCTGATCTTGGAAATCAAAAGTTGCATTAAAACTCATCTGATTGGGAAAACTAAGTACAAAGTGATCTGGGAAATAGTGATAGAGCATTTAAAGTATGGTTCTTAATTCATAAGCCGCTACACACACAACTGTCTGAGCCATACTGACTTTTAAACAAATACAGTATATGAATTTGTCCTTATGTTAAATCATCTTAGTAAAATAAAGTAAAATACATTTTGCATTTTTGTTTTAGTGTCTTTGCAAGATATAACAATGAGAAAAGCTTTCCGAAGTTCTACAATTCAAGATCAGCAGCTTTTTGACCGCAAGACTTTGCCCATTCCGTTACAAGAAACATATGATGTTTGTGAACAGCCTCCACCTCTCAATATACTCACTCCTTACAGGTCAGTAAGCTAAAAAATATAAAGGCCAATTATTTATCTCGGGCTTTAAATTCAAATAACTAGCAGTCTCCATTTAAATGCTAAGTCTCAAACATTTATATTTCACTGGATTCCTGACCGGTGCAGAATCCACGAACTTTAGAAGACTTTCTCTTTATTCACTAGGGTGAGTTCCCAAGGTTCTAACATACAAAAGACAAGGCTTATGAAAGGAGTTGTTTTGACAGGCGTTTTTTTAAAAAAGCCAATGTCAGACATTAATATGAAGGGACAAGTAGTTGTTATTGTCTTTTTAATTTAATTTTCTAATTATAGGGGAAAGAAAAAATAGAGTTTAAAATCCCATCGCATTAATAAAATAAATGCTTTTTCTTGTTCTTGTCTACTTTTGATTTATATGCATTAAATTTTTGTATAATGAATATGTAGTTTCTGTTTAAATTGTTTTAGCATTAGCATTTACCATTCAGCCATTCTGTGGAGTCTTGTACATGAATTGTTAAATGGGTAATTTAAGAAGAATAACACCAGTCCTCAATAAAATGATATTTGGATAGTTATTTGAAATTATTTGTTAGTATTCAAGTCATTGGCTGTAACTCTTACTATTAAAATGACTATTTGGTGGTATTTTTTGGATTTGGTTAAATGATAAGTAAGTAAAAATATTGGCAAAAATCCTGGATAGTTTCTCTGTTCTAAATGATCTTATTGTCCTTTCAGGCATTTATCTTTGGCAGATCATTTGTAATTATTGGAATTTCCCATAGGGCTTCTAGAAAACTTGGTATTAAGCAACAATTAGGGATGAAATTGTCCAGGTGTACTTTATTTATTTATTATGGCCACACCTGTAGCATGTAGAAGTTCCTGGGGCAAGGATCAAACCCATGCCATAGCAGTGACAACACCAGATCCTTAACCTGCTGAGCCATGAGGGAACTCCTGTCCAGGTGTGCTTTAAATTATTAATACCAACTCTGAAAAACTTCTGGTTTTCCATTTTCCTTAGTTTCCTGTCTCATTTATGAGAAATGTTCTATTGGTACATACTCTGATTTATTTTGCCAACGTTTTTACACATGCTATATTTTGTTAATGTAAAAGGAAACGACTTTAGTGAAATTATTTCTATTCTGATTACCTGTTTTACTAATGCATTTTAATTGATTTTGTATTTATTTTAATTGATATTTTAAATTTCAGAGATGATGGTAAAGAAGGTTTGAAGTTTTATACCAATCCTTCATATTTCTTTGATCTGTGGAAAGAAAAAATGTTACAAGATACAGAGGATAAGAGGAAAGAAAAGAGGAAGCAGAAGGTATTACAAGAAATACAAAAAATTGAAGTTAGTTTTCATGTATTGTGTTTTGTTGCATATATGGAAATTTATTAATTCTGTACTTTGAACAGTTTAATTTGGTTCATATAGTTAAATAATGAAGCCTTTTATAAACTACACCAAAAGATCACACATAGTCCGATGGGGAGCAAATGAGCAATTAGGATATTATAATATGGTGTTGCAAGTGCCCTAACAGAGGTATGTATGCATGGAGGGTTTGGATAGCGCAGAATAGCACCTGCTTTAGACGGAGGACAAGGCTAATAAACACTTAAACAAAGCTTATAATGAGTCTCGAAGAACAAATGAAAATTAAGTGGACAAGGAAAGTGAAGGATATTCTGCTAGAAAGGAACAAAGGAATATTTTGCACATGTTGTAGATTCAGTTAATATTTTTTGACTACAGGGCGTATCCCAAATGTTCTAGAAGGGTTATTACATTCTCACAAAATTCCTATTATCTGTTTACTGTGTTGTCATTTTATGCTTTTTAATAAAATTCACTTGGATCTGTTTTATTCCATATTAATGATAACTAGATAACTAGTAATGATAACTAGAAGGAGGGAGCAAAGCTGGATTTAGGCAGATTTATGAAGATAGCAAAATTTATCTTTATTATTCCTGTTTCTCCTTTGGCCATCTCCGCTCTCCCTGCTCTTCCCCATAATGCCTACAAGTAATTATTTTCTACACCAGACAATGTACTAGTGTTGTAGCCAGAGTTTGCAAACTGGTGACTGGTAGCCCAGACTCTGCCTGCAAAGCAGTGTTTTGTTTGACAAACACAGTGGTTTTAATATTTTTGAACTGGCATGTCTCAGATGGATATGCCAGTTTATTAGTTCACTTCAGGCCTCATCTTATATCTGACTCCTCTCTTCATTTTTGCATGCTACCTGCTTGGCTTCTTTGGCATTTGACTTCATTATACCTACCCTATATTTTCTATGCTTTTTCTCCCACAGTTTGAATTACTTTTTGTTTAATTTTTCAAATACCCTAATTTTCTGTTGAGTGACACAATTATTTATTTATTTATTTTGTCTTTTCAGGGCTGCACCCGCAGCATACAGAGATTCCCAGGCTAAGGGTCTAATTGGAGCTACAGCTGATGGCCTATGCCACAGCCAAAGCAACACCAGATCCGAGCCGCGTCTGCAGTCCACACCACAGCTCACAGCAACACCGGATTCTTAACCCACTGAGCAAGGCCAGGGATTGAACCTGCAATCTCATGGTTCCTAGTCTGATTCGTTTCCTCTGTGCCGTGATGGGAACTCCGAGTGACACAATTATTATGGTTCAATTAGATAATTGGATTTTTTTTCTAACTAAATAGTCAGGTTTCAGATAACATAACCTTAGTAAATTTTCAGGTTTTGGCTAGAGGTAGACAGTGCCATTAATGGTAGAAATTTCACTCATTGTAGCAAAAACTAATAGATGTGGGAGAAGAGTTGATTAATCTTTTTTAATCTGAAGGGACTTAATGACCTCAAGAGTTTGTACTTAGACATACTATTTATAGCTTGTACATCAGCCCCAATTAGAGGTTTTAAAAAAATGAGAAATTGGGGTTACAAACTAGCTAATATTTAATTCTGAATGCATAAATCAAATTTCTGTGTTACTTTTACTGTATTATGATGACATTGTCTCTCAATGTTGATATTAGAATTCTATTTTGATTGTTATAACTTCTTTTTAAAGACTTAGCACTTCAGCATTTGGCTTTGTTTCAATACATCTGTTATAGCAGAAAAATCTAGATCGTCCTCATGAACCAGAAAAAGTGCCAAGAGCACCTCATGACAGGCGGAGAGAATGGCAGAAGCTGGCCCAAGGTCCAGAGCTCGCTGAAGATGATGCTAATCTCTTACATAAGCATATTGAAGTTGCTAATGGCCCAGCCTCTCATTTTGAAACAAGGTTTCTTTTCTTTTTTTTGTTTTTTAACAGAATTAATGATAAAACACTGGCTTTATTTCTAGTATCCATATCTCTAAGTCTTAAGTCCTGAACTGTTGAATTGACAGACCCTATTCTATAAGTATTGAGATGATTTTGAAACCGACCACTCAGACCCTACTGAAGTCTGATTTTTGGGCAGGTTATTCTGTAGATGACAAAACTGGACTGTAGTTTTGTCATCTATAGAAAGAGTGGTTAGAATAGATGAACTTCAGTGTTGTTCTAGCTTTCACATGAAGTCTCAACTCCCTCTCAGTTCAGGCAGAGTCTGCTAGAATTTCATAATAAAGTATTGGGGTATGGAATTTTTTTAAGTATTATTGATTCAGTACATATGAAATAGGAATTGAAAAGGAGTGTATTTTGTTCCTTTTTCTTTCCCCTGACTTCCTTTCTGTGCCTCATCTCCCACCTCAGATGTATCAGGACTTTCAAACAAAATTAGTCATTCCTTTTTGCAGAAATATATAAGAGGTTCTTTTCTTTCTCAGTGGTTGGGGGCCCTATCTAACTAACATGCAATCCTAACAAACAGTATCATCTCTCTGTGAAGAAATTTGTATACAGTTGATTATAGTTATTAGTATATATTTTATAGTTATTAATTTTGAATGGGAAAAATTTTCTTTTGTATAATACATGTAAATTATTGGGCCATAAGTGTTGAATATCTTAGCCTATTTTAGGAGTAATATACATAAAAGATATTCTCTATATGCGGTACTAACAGAAACTGAAATAATTGATTTTTTAAAATTAATAATCTATAGATAAACATTTACTTCTAATAACTGTTAAGTGATTGAGGTATTTAGCTGACTCAGTAGTGTACATATAATAATTTCTAACTTGCTTTGTGGCACATCTTTTAAATCCAGCTTTGTCCCCAGCATGCACTAGAGCAGTAAATAATTATAAGTCTTTACATTCTCAAAGTATCTAAAATTTTGCTTAAATCTGATATATGCAAAAATATATCACATGTTATTATGTTAGCTATTTTCTGAGTACCCTAGCACCTTTGAAAATAGCAAAGAGACAAAAGCAGTGTAGTTAGCAATCTCTGCTACGAATATCAGGGAGGTCTTTCTCCCTTGGGCACAGGGGACATTCCAGACATTTGGAAGTCATTTAGGTTTAAGAGAGCAATAGAATGTCCTGGTGGTAGAAAATTCCATTTTTCCTATTCTAGCTCTTTGTCATTATTATCTTATCGTAAAGAAAAAAATTAAATAGAGGCAGATAGCTTTGAACACAATGTGATAGAAGTTATTTTCTTGTTCATAAGATTATAAATGTAATACTTTCACCCTGTGAATTGAATTAGTATTATACTATGAAATAATAAAACAACCGAAGGTCATCATAATAACCTGAATCAGCAAGGAAAGGTTGCATTTTAAGCAGAATTTTGTGTTTAAAAAACAGGCTGAAAGTAATGAATTTGTGAAAGAAGTTTCTTAAAAGGGGTTAAAATATTGGCATTCAAAGGATAAACCTTAAATATATCATGTAGAACACTTTACTTCACCAGTAATTCAAGAAGAATACACTGATATTATATATATATATATTTTTTTTAGACCTCAGACATATGTGGATCATATGGATGGATCTTATTCACTTTCTGCCTTGCCATTTAGTCAGATGAGTGAGCTTCTGACTAGAGCTGAGGAAAGGGTCTTGGTCAGACCACATGAACCACCTCCACCTCCACCAATGCATGGAGCAGGAGATGCAAAACCCATACCCACCTGTATCAGGTATGTCGGGACGAGCGCATGATGTTTTATCTCAGGTGTTGTTAACCTTTTTCTTTAAAGGCCCATATAGTAAATATTTTAGGCTTTGTGATCAGCTGGGCTTTGTCACAAATATTCAACTCTGCCATGGTTGCATGAAAGCAGGTGTGGACTCTACATAAATAAATGCATATGTTTGAGTTTCAACAAAACTTTATTTACAAAAAACAGAGTGGGTCAGATTTGGCCTTTGGGACATAATTTGCCAGCTTCCAATAAAAGCTGACATATTCTTTTGGGAAAATTTAGCCAATAATAATTTAAATATTAAGATGTTTTTTATTATAGCTTTGTTATCAAGCACATGATGTACAATATATTAATAAAAATTAAGGATTTTTGAAATGTGGTTAGGGACTAAAAGATGGTGGGAACCAAAGATGTGATTATAAATGTTAATTCGACATTAGGGGAAATACTTCAAGAATTTGAGATCAAATATGCAATTACTCATAATAATCTTTCAGTAAAGCTATTTTGAAGTTTAATATTGTCAATTGTTACCCATATTATAAATTTTTTAAATAGATATCAGCTTTATAATTTTCAGTTAAAAAAAATCAGTCTTGTATCACTGACTCATTTGATGTTCCATCCTCAGGAAGGAAGAGGTCCATAAATTTCCTTTTTTCGTTTATAATTAGTTGCATTGATCTAACTGAAATGACATATGATGGGTCTTGATAGCTTCAGTATAAGTACAGTTATTGTTTTGGCCACAGGTATTGCTACAAATGTAATATGATAAATGTTGAGTCATTACAAAGAGTCATATCACAGTGTAAAGTTGAGCATTTTGTTTATCAGACTAAGCAGAAATGCTTGAGTGGATATGAAAGTTGCATGAGAGGATGAGACCATAGAATATTACAAATCAAAGCACCACATATTAATTTTCTTAATACTATCCTTTTAATTCTCGTTTCATTCTAAATACTGATGAAGAATTTTTAATTTATAAGAACGTGTCATTACATGACTTTGGTATAATTCCTGATAGCCATTTATATTTTGTGTGGTTATTTTTGTCTCTTTAAATAACTTGCTAGGGTCTCTTTATCATTTCAGTTCTGCTACAGGTTTGATAGAAAATCGTCCTCAGTCACCAGCTACAGGCAGGACACCTGTGTTTGTGAGCCCTACCCCCCCACCTCCTCCACCACCTCTTCCATCTGCCTTGTCAACTTCTTCCTTAAGAGCTTCAATGACTTCAACTCCTCCCCCACCAGTACCTCCCCCACCTCCACCTCCAACCACTGCTTTGCAAGCTCCAGCAGTACCACCACCTCCAGCTCCTCTTCAGATTGCCCCTGGAGTTCTTCACCCAGCTCCTCCTCCAATTGCACCTCCTCTAGTTCAGCCCTCTCCACCGGTAGCTAGAGCCGCCCCAGTATGCGAGACTGTACCAGTTCATCCACTCCCACAAGGAGAAGTCCAGGGGCTGCCTCCACCCCCACCACCGCCTCCTCTGCCTCCACCTGGCATTCGACCATCCTCACCTGTCACAGTTGCAGCTCTTGCTCATCCTCCCTCTGGGCTACATCCAACTCCATCTACTGCCCCAGGTCCCCATGTTCCATTAATGCCTCCATCTCCTCCATCACAAGTTATACCTGCTTCTGAGCCAAAGCGTCATCCGTCAACCCTACCTGTAATCAGTGACGCCAGGAGTGTACTTCTGGAAGCAATACGAAAAGGTAATTTTCTCTGAAGCCCTTAAAGGCATTACTATAGTAGCATTAGAAACTTTCTAAATATTTGAGACAGTAATGTTTTCTTCATTTATAAAATTTTAGATGATCATGTTTTTGCACAAATGGTCTTATAAAATAAAAACTATGTTCAATTTATATTTTAAGTCATTTTCAAGAAAATATATTAATTGTTTTATTTTCATACTTAGTAGGGCTTCTTAAATTGTTTATTGGATGAATGAGAAATTCAAAAGTATCAGACTTAAATGTTATAGGAAATTTTAAGTTAAACTTTACACATTATATTTAATATGTATATTAACTCCTTTAAAGACGATATCTTTTTCAGTGTTAAGGCTGAACACCATTTGGTGTACAAGTGATACTTGCTTACCAGTGCCTTTAAAGGATTAAGGTTTCTCCCTTAGTAACAAAGGAAAGACCTGTTATATTCACTAATTTATTCAGCCAACATTTCCTAAACACCTACTGTATGCCAGGCACTGACAGTATAGAATCAATAATAGTGCCTTTCTCTCAATACTGAGGAGATAAAGCCATAGAAAATATGTTTATCAGTGTTTAATTTATTTGACCATAGAGGTAACAAAAAAAAGAAATATGTCACCTTGGTTAACTCTAGGAGATGGTGAGTAGGGAAACATAGAAAGACCATAGTGACTAGATAACCATAAACTTCTCCTGGGATATGTGGTAGGTTTCACCAAATGATATCACAGGTGATAACATAATAAAAAGAATTAACATCTGTCTAAATATGATTCCTTTAAATTCTTAATAGATTGTGCTTTATTTTCCTGTTAGTATTTCTCATGTGTATTTTATTTTATTAGATTAATAATACCTAATAATATCTGGCATTTTGGTTTACAATGAATGGTTTGGATTTACAATATCAGGTATTCAGCTACGAAAAGTTGAAGAACAGCGTGAACAGGAAGCTAAACATGAACGCATTGAAAATGACGTTGCCACCATCCTGTCTCGCCGTATTGCTGTGGAATATAGTGATTCAGAAGATGATTCAGAATTTGATGAAGTAGATTGGTTGGAGTAAGAAAAAAATGCATTGATAAATATTACAAAACTGAATGCAAATGTCCTTTGTGGTGCTTGTTCTTTGAAAATGTTTGGTCATTCCAGTGTTTTGCTTTCTTTTCCTTAAGGTAAATAACCCTTTTCCTCCATAATTTTTGATTTCTAAGGAAATTACTAGCATACATTTCAAACTAAATGTTTTACAGTGGCTTATCTTTTTTTTTTATTTTTTTCCCTGAAAAGACATAATTTGGTCAAATAAACCACTAAGTATTAAGCATGGACAGCTGTTGTTAGAGTAGCAGATTCAGTTTTTTGATATATCTTAATTGTGCACTTTGTGAATTTTAATTTAAAGAAAGCAACTGAGATTAAAAATCTTGAGGGCAGCTGTATCTATTAATGAGCCTTATTCCATTTCCTGACGTTTTAAAAGAAGAAACACTGCCTTGATTATATGAATACACACAGAAAGTACATTTAGCTTGTAGTATTGAATTCTCTTAAAGGAATGCTTGAATTTTTTTTAATTACTGTTTTATTGTTTTTAAATACTTGCCTTATTTGAATGTTTAGCAGTCCCCTTCCTACTTATATATTGTGTGGTACAATTTTGCTTGCCTATAAGAGTTTAAAAAATTTCCATGTGAAATACTCTTGACATAAACCATGTAACTTACATAACTGTTAAGAATAACAGTCTGATTTAATAAATGGTTCATTTTAAAGGCTCATGGGTGTTTACTCTTTGAATAAAACTATTTCTGATAGTTTATCAAATAATATAGGCTCTAAGTAAATAAAAAATTTAAAAACTTCTTAAGCAGTATAATTTCCTCTTAATTGTGCACATTAATATTGCCTAGTTACTAAGGTTATCATTTTTTTTCCTGAAGTCAAAACATCAGTTTTTTTAAATTTCTTAGGCTGTTAAATTAAAATCCCAACTTGCCCTTTAATTTTAGCACATCTTGACTGCAGTTTAACAACATTTTCAGAACTACATTTTACAATGATAAAATGAATTGTCACTTCGTTCATCAGGTCAGATTCAGGGATGAAGGGGGAGCAGTATCAATATCAGATACTTAGTGTGTAGAAAAGACTAGTTGAGGTTTTGGTAGTTTGACTGTAAGGCTGACTGTAATCGTCCATGCCCCCATCTATCCCTTTTGCAAGGCAATTCTCACTTTCTCCCATCAAGAGGTGGGTTCTGTTCTCACCCCTTTGAATCCAAGTGTCACTAAGACTTGTTCTGGCAAAAAAAACATGTGGCAAAATTAAGCTCAGTCTAGCCTAGTAAGAGTTTAGAAACCTCATGCAGCAAGCTGTCCCAAATGAGGCCAACTTAGACCAACCAGTGACCAGCTTACCTGCTGGCTGACTGTAGACAGATGAGCAACCCTAGCTAAAATTAGCCAAGCCCAGAAGAAATGTTCAGCTGACCCAAAATCAGAAGTAAAAATAAATGTTTATTGTCTTTCACCTAAGTTTTGTGGTGAATTATTTTTCATAGCATTGTGGCTTTAAATAGCTGATTCATGAGGTCATTGGTAACTTGCTAATTTGATTGTTATTTAGACAGCTAACTAATCTGTAATCCTTGTGAAATAATAAGTCCTCTTGTAGCAATACGGTTTGGACATTAAAAAAACATTTCCTAATGGTTCTAATAAAAAGATTTGCTTTGCTCTTTTGGGTAGCCCCACCTAGAAGAAGATATTAGACAGCCATTTGAAGTTTCTTTCTAACCTTACCAAACCATACAATGTTGACTTTAAACTCGAGAAAATATGCCACAATTTAAAGTTTGTCTTTCCAAACGTGCTTATTGTCAAAAGGCCGTAGCTAGTAGATCGTGTTCATAAAGCTCTATTGTGGCCAGATAACTAAACAGAATAATACAGGTGTTGGTACACTTAAGGGTGATACAAAAGGAAATAGTTGAAGATATCTTAACAACAGAAGCCTGTTGTAAAGCCTGGAAGTATATATCCTAAATAGTTTTTGTTTGTTTTTCAGACCATCCCTAGAAGATAAGAAAGTGCCCATAGACTGAAGAGGCCTTATACGTAGTAGTTATTTTAAAATCAGAATAACCTTTCAGTCTAGTATTCAACCTAACTTGCCGAGAGACTTTTGGAACAAATGATATAATAGTCAATTTCAGTACTCTTAAGAAGAAAGAAAATTACTGGGTAATAACTTTTTTTTCTTATTGAATTATTGTTCCACAAGGTCGTGCATTAAGCATGGAGTCAGAAAAAAATCAATTACGTCTTTTGGGGAAATAATTGACTGCACTTGTTTTGGTTGACGTCACCCATTTACCTCCATGTTACCAAATCCAACAAACATTTTTTAGTCCTTAATTTACTTTATCTTCATATTCAGCGTATACTCTACCTCCTTGAAACTGTCAATCCCTCTGGCTCTTTTGGTAACACTGTTCCTTCCCCTTGCCAGTAATGGTGGGACAGAGAAGGGGAGGGAGATACTTAGCGGCAGTGGAAGTTGGGATGTAATTTAGTGGTTTTGGAGAAAAAGCAAATGTGTCTGTAACTTTTCCTAAGTAAGGGATATTTAAGCTACAGATTTATGAGGCTTAAAAAGCTGTAACTTTATCTAACTTACAATCTATTTGGGCAGGTGAGATGTTATAATTTCATCTGAATCATTTCATGTTATAATTATATATTAAAGATAAATAAGAAATATGTCCTGTAAATTATGAAGGGCTACCCTCTATTTCCACTTTTAAACAGTCCTACCTTTCTTTGGCAACCATCTTGCACCCATGTTTTCACGAAGTCTTCTCAGATCACCACAACTACAGTTCATATTCCTTTTCAATTTCTGATTCTTTTATAAGCTTTCGTGAAGTGATTGCTTAAGCCATTTTGCATCACAGTTATTAACTATTTGAGCTGGACAAATTGGTTACTCAGAAGACAGCAGGGGCCTTGTTATAAGCAGGCAACTCAAAGTATCTCTTATTGTTAATAAGTTCAGAAATGTCTCCATTTTTGTTCTATCCACCAAGGCTCTTAAAATCGTATCTTCCTAGACAATGCTCCTACTTAAAAAAATTTCTCCCACTGATCTCAGTAACAGAGTTGACTTAAAACGACTTCTCACTTCATAAAAAGTATGTGTTTATAATGTAAGAAATAGCATAGAATCAATGCTTCTGTCTAAAAGGTGAAAGTTATAAATATTTCTGAAGTCATTTATTAAAGCAGAGAGAAGAATTGATCAAGTATTTTAATTTAAAGGGAATTCTCATGAATGACTTTCAAAACAAAGCTGTGTCTTTGTCATACTACTGCTGGTTTTTGGTTTTTAGTTTTTTCCTTTCACTCTGCTACATTTATCTTGACCCTAGGTTTTTTTTAAATTACCTCCCTAAACTGAAGCAAGCATAAATTATTTAAAGCTCCTAAATAGTTCAGTAAATTCCTTTTGGAATTCATGATCTCTGTGTTATGTACTTAATAAAATAAGTACATGCAAATAAACCAATGCAGAATATTAATCATGCAATATGAGGATTTAAAGATGGCTTTGCTGCATTTGAACTAATGAAACTGAAATATCAAATTATGGTATTTTCTAAATTGTGTCATATAACTGTAATTAATAAAAATCATCTTACTGAAGCCAAACAGAAGGCATAGAAACCTTGTAATACAAAGAATAAGTCTTTTCCTCCCTTTATTCATTGCTGTACTAAGAACAAATTTATGTTCTCCATGACTCGGCTGTAGAATGCATCAGTAATCTCTTTTGCTTTTCGAGCCTGACAACCAGGCTCTGAATAAAGAATGAATACCAGCCTTGAATGAACATTTCAGGCACTTTTTTTTAACAGACTAGTTATCAATACCTTGTTCTCATTATTGTAAGGCCAGCTGCTCTCTTTTTCCTTAGAAGAAAAAATTTTAAGCACAGCTGAGCATGTATTGAAGTCATTTTTCTCAGGATATTTATACTTTGTTTTTTTCTATAATAGATAAATTAGTTTAGTGATAATGATTTTGAATATTTTATAGAGTCTATATGTTTCTTGTGTATGTGTCTGTGTAATACTCAAAGCTTCTTGATAAATTTCTTATTTATTTATCCTGCCCTTAGGCCAGCTGTTTCAATACTACTCTTTTGATATAGGACATTGATGTCTTCAAAAGTAATAAAATTACACCTTTTTGGCCTGGAAACAATATAAAAGACACAAGAGCCATCAGATCATAATCTGTCTTCTGTTGTAACAGCTCCCAATATTGCTTAAAAGTATCTATTTCATTCTTACCTATGAAAGCCATGAAATGTTACACTTCTAATGTTAAAGAAAATCTATAGCAACTATTTTATCTAGACCATACTATATAAAGGCACACATCTATTATTAATGGTTTGTTTTTCTTCTTCCTTTTATATGTATTATATTTGTTTATTCAAAAAAATTTTTGATGTTTGCAGTTATTCTGCTGGGTATTGGGAGCACAACAGTGAATAGACAGAGACCTACTTTCTGAGCATAGAGATAAATGAACAAAGAACAATGAATGTTATGTTAGGGATGCCTCATAGCACAGAAACCAAACCTAGTCTCAGAAGTGGGGAAAGGCCTCCAAAAGGAAACGGTATTTAAAGTTTGAGGTGGCCTAGACAGGTGAATGTTGAAGTGAAGGTTAGACAGTCTCTCAGGCAAAGGAAATAGATGTGTGCACATCTGGAAATGTTTGATGCCAAGCATGCAAGGAGTGGAGTAACTGGAAATGACGTAGAAAGGTAGGCAAGAGCAAACCACGGGAGAGTCTTAGGAACCATATTAAGGAGCTTCCATTGTATTCTGTGGGCAATAAAATTGAGGAAGTGACATCAGAGTAGCATTTTGAAAGATAATTGGCATTTGCAAAGTGGTAAATGAGTTAGAAATAAGAGTAAGAGACCAGTTATTTACAGTAAATGATAGTTTTGGGGGATGATGGTAACAGGGGAGAAAGATGAGATAGATTCAAGAAAGATTTAGGATGTGGGATACACTGGACTTGGCAATTAGAGAGGGAGGAGTCCAAGATAATTTCCAGAGTCCTGGTTTACTGATGCAAGGACCATGAGGAGGAAGAGCATGTTTGGGAGGGTGAGTGATGCAGTTTGCGACATAAAGCAGGAAAGAATACTGACGTAGTTGGAGGGTAGGAATACTCTTACATTTGTAAAAGGAAACTGCCTGCAGGAAGAAGAAAAGGAAGAATGTGTAAACAGATTTGAAAGCCTGGTGCCTAAAAAGTTAAAGTTTCCTTCAATGGCATCTGTTTTCTCTTTGAAATAGATGGCAATACTGCTTAGGGTGATTGGGGAGCAGAAGTATCAACAGTTCTAAGAAAAGTAGAGGTTTGAAGTAGTCATTGTGAAAAATGAGAGAGGGCTTGCCAGGGAAATAGGAAATTGTCAGACAATACTGAAAACATTGTTGGAGTTCCCGTTGTGGCTCAGCACGTTTAGAACCTGTCATAGAGTCCGTGGGGCAGGTTTGATCCCTGGCCTTTCTTAGTGGATTAAGGATCCATTGTTGCCACAAGCTGCAGTGTAGGTCAGGGATGCAGCTTGGATCCGGTGTAGCTGTTGCTGTGATTTGACTCCTAGTCCAGAAGCTTCCATATAAGTGGGTGTGGCCATAAAGAGAAAAAAAAGGAAGGAAGGAAGAAGACAGAAAAGAAAAAGAAAACATGGTTGAGATTGGTGGCCATGAATTTATAGTGGCAACAGTCTGCAGTATGTGATTTTTTTTTTCCCCCAGTCATCTGAAGACAATTGCCAGAGACAATTGGATTTATCCAGAGTTGGGGTTTGACTATATTGCAGAATGAAAGGACTGTTCTAGGGAAGACTGACGGATCTCCTTGGTGATTAAACTCACATGTTGAAGTCCTTCTCATCTAATTTGGCATAATGCTCATTTGCTCATTAAGTATACTCTAGCAGGCTCTCCTGGATTTTCAGATCATGTAGATGAATCTTCTGTCTTTGAGCCTTTGCATTCCACTTCCGCTAGGCTCAACACTATCTTGTTTTTCTTTCTACCTCAGTTTATTATGCAGTTTCTTATTTTAACCCTGGTACACCTGCAGAATTTCTGCTCTATTCCCATTTTAACATGCTCGGCTACCTTTTATTCTGTTATCTCTTAGATCTAGAAATCTTCTAAGGGTTCTGTCAAAGATAATTCTGCCAATGGGGGTTTATAATTCAAAACAAAGCAGCAGCAAGGGGAGGAGGCTTTTTGGAATTTGACTTTTTATCTATCCCTTTCATGTCTAAGTTATCTCTTCTGCCTCATTTACTTCCTTGGCAGGAATCCATTTTCTTTTGAAGACACTCAGCTCAAAAAGTAAATAACCATACGTGATACAATTAGTTTTGTTTCTTAGAACATTTTAAAATGAGGCCATGTTTTTAGATTTGATTCTTTTTCTTTTTTTTTTTCTGCTTTCTAGGGCCACACCCACAACATATGGAGGTTCCCAGGCTAGGGGTCAAATCAGAGCTGCAGCTGCTAGTCAACACCACAGCCACAGCAACACAGGATCTGAGCAGTGTCTGCAACCTACACCACAGCTCACAGCAACCCCAGATCCTTAATCCACTGAGCGAGGCCAGGAATTGAACCCACAACCTCATGGTTCCTGGTCAGATTCGTTTCTGCTATACCACAGAGGGAACTCCTTTAGATTTGATTCTTGAATTGGTTAATTTTCCACAACTCTTTGGCAATAAACTTATTTTTTGCCCTTAGCCAACCACCTCAGAAATGTCTGGCTTAGGGTCTCAGTAAAAGAATCTCAATAAATCATTGTGAAATACTTACCATCATCAATAAAAAAACTCAAAAGATAAGGGCTTACTAAGCAAGTACTAAGCTTTTCATCTTGATATCAAAGACCGGCCCATTCCTTTTGCTTGATTTTATTGTTTCTTTTTTATTGTGAAACACTCATACAGAAAAGTGCATAAAATTTTTGCTCATCAAAAAAAAAAAAAAAAAAAAGAGTTCCCGTCGTGGCGCAGTGGTTAACGAATCTGACTAGGAACCATGAGGTTGCAGGTTCGGTCCCTGCCTTTGCTCAGTGGGTTAACGATCCAGCGTTGCCGTGAGCTGTGGTGTAGGTTGCAGATGCGGCTCGGATCCTGCGTTGCTGTGGCTCTGGTGTAGGCTGGCGGCCACAGCTCTGATTAGACCCCTAGCCTGAGAACCTCCATATGCCACAGGAGCGGCCCAAGAAATGGCAAAAAGACAAAAAAAAAAAATTTTTGCTCAGTAATCTACAACAGTGTAAATACAAATGCAACCAACATCCAGATCAAGAAATAGAATATTATCGTTACACAAAGCCTCTCTCATGCCCCTCCTAATCACCACCTCTTCCCTCAACTCCAACCCCAAGTGTAGCCACTATCCTACTTTATGATAATTGCCTCCTTGCCTCTATCTAGATTTATACCACCTAGACATATTTTTTTCTGTAGTTTCAATGCATTAGAATTCTTTATTGAACCACTACATAAGTCCACACTAGAACAAAAGCATGAAGGTTACATCAAAGTTGTATTCTTTCTAGCAGCAGAATCATTGGGATAGAATATAAGACAAAACAAAACAAAAAAATCTATTTCAAATGGCATCAATTTTTGTTTAAAAAAGTATCCCCAGTAACAGTCTTAGTTGATGGAAGACTATTCTGGAAAAATAGTGAAATACTATAATTATTTCTAATGACAGAAATAATCACAATTTCAAGTTCAACCAACAGGACTGAATAATAGTCATATATTGGTTTTTCGGGTTTTTTTTCTTTTTCTTTTTTTTTTGCTGTGCCAGTGGCATGCAGAAGTTCCTGGGCCAGGGATTGAATCATGCCACAGCCATGACCCAAGCTGCTGCAGTGACAGATCCATTTCCTTAACTTGCTGCACCACAGAACTGTTTTTCTAAACTTTAACAGCCTATTATATTAAACGAGTAGTTTGAAGTTGTTTAATTGCTCCTTTTTTTTGTTCTTGTTGCATGGATAATTTATTCAAATGGACAAAACTTTAAATAAATTTTGTTTTCCTTGTGCATTTGTGAGTGAGGCTACATAGATGTTTGATCTTTTTAAAAATTTTTTCAATCATTTTTATTTTTCCATTATAGTTGGTATACAATGTTCTGTCAGTTTTATACTATACAACGTGACCCAGTCACTCACATATGTATACATTCTTTTTCTCACATTATCCTCCATCATGTTCCATCACAAGTGACTAGATATAGTTCCATGTGCTATATAGCAGGACTTCATTGCTTATCCACTCCCAATGCAATAGTTTGCATCTATTAACCCCAGACTCCCAGTCCATCTATTTTTTAATATAATAGTTTAATTTTGCCTATTTTTTTGAACTTTATATAAATAAACTCTTTAATATGTACTTTTTTGTGTCTAATTTTTCTTAAAATTTTTTTTTTTTATTTTCCCACTGTACAGCAAGGGGGTCAGGTTATCCTTACATGTATACATTACAATTACATTTTTCCCCCACCCTTTCTTCTGTTGCAACATGAGTATCTAGACAAAGTTCTCAATGCTCTTAAAATTTTTTAAAAATTCTATTTAAGTATAGTTGATTTACAATGTTGTGTTAATTTCTGCTATACAGGAAAGTGATCTAATAATGCCAAATGGTTTTCCAAAGAAGTTACACCAATTTATATTCCTTCTAGCAGTCTGAGAATTCCTGTTGCTACTCATCCTTACCAGCTTCTGGTACTATTGTGCTTAATTTTAGCCAATTCTAGTGGGTTCATGGTAGTGTCTCATTACAGTTTAAGTTTTCTTTTCCCTTATTATTAATGAGGTAGAGTGTCTGTCCATGTTTTTATTAGCCATATCTTCTCTTCTGTGATTCATCTTCTCACTTTGATGGTGCTCTTTGAAAATAAGTTACTAATTTTAATGTGGTTTGTTTTACCAGTCTTTTTTATGGTTAATGCTTTTTGCGTCCTATTTAAGAAATATTTCCCTATGCTAAGGTTCTGTGATTTGCCTGTATTGTTTCCTAGAGGCTTTGTTGTTTTACTTTTCACAGTTAAAGCTATCTGGAATTGATCTTTGTGAGCCATGTGTAGTCAGATTAAGTTTTATTTTGTTTTCATATGGATATTCAATCATGCTAGCACTATTTTTTGGAAAGATTGTCCTTTCCCTTCTGTTCTAGAGGACCAACTTATTAAATATATATAAACATAGGCAAAAAACAAATATATATATGTATTTATGTTGATATATGATTGTATGATATGACTGTATAATGATGACAATATAGATACTTTAGTCTATAGACTTTATTCTCTTCTGTTGATCTATCCTTATTACCAATATCACAGTTTTCTCTAATGGTTATAGCCTTATAATAAGTTGATATCCAAGAAGTCAAGCCCTTCTACCTTACTGTTTTTCTTTAAGATTACCTTTACTATTTTTGGCCTTTTTTTCTATGTAAATTTTAGAATCAGATTGGCTGATAACATACTGGACATTTAGATGCAGAAGTAGCTTGATTGGCCTTGCTAAGTGGGAGCCCATTACGTGGTCTTCATTTCTGCCGCCATGGCTACTCTGTTATGTGCCCTCGTACAAATTTTCCTGGCCTTAGCACAGCAGATCTCCATCAATTGAGCATTTAAATGTCTTTAGAACTCTGTGACTAACGAATAGATCTTCAGTCATTCACTCAGTTGTATTTGCTTTTCCACAGTCAGAAATAAGGGCCTTTTTATAAGCTACCAAATCAATATCTCATCCACAGACCTTAAGTGCTTATTAACAGCCCTTGTTTTCTCATCCTCCCTCTGTAGAGCATCATAGCAACTTGGCAGTAACCAGCCAAACCCATTGACTTTTAGACATTGTTCTTCCCATTTCATTGAAATGCCTGAATCATTACACAGGCAAGGCCAATTGCCTCTCCAGGGCATTTTCCCAGATGACCGTTGGTAAAATCTTTAGCAGTTTGGCCACTGCCCTGTGCCGGGGACTACCTATGCCCCACGTACCACTCAGGATGGCATTCCTCTTTGCCTACCAGGTAATGAATAAGCCAGTCTAAAACTCCATTCAACCCCTCGTATTCTTAGACCATTCCCATCGCCACCTAAGTTAGCTTAGGATCCCCTGAGATAAAAATGCCAAGACAGGATTAGATGTGCCAGATATTTATTGGTGGGGAAGGGGGAGGGAGGCCAGAGAAGGCATGTGGAAAGCCTTTGGATGGTAAAAGAAGAGAAGGGAAAAAGGGTGATTGGTTGAAAAATATCTTAGACTGTTGTACTATCCTAAGAAAGTTTTGGCCAGGCCTGTGGGGACTCCTGTTAGAGGAATGGGCCAGTATTACTAATCCTGCTATGCTTAATCATTGGCTAGGAGAAGTGTAAAGTAAGCTTGGCCTTTGCATGAACATAATAGTAGATCCAGAAGGGCAGCAGCTGGGGCCTTAGTCAACTTTGCTTCTACCCACAGGAGATCTGAATGGTGCGTTTTAATGGCTGCCACAGATTGCTTTGTTGCCCTTTTCAAAATCAAATGAGGGTATGAGTGGAGGGTCTACGTGTAGGCTGTCTTCTATTTCATTGGTTTATTTGTGTGTGTTCTGCCAGTGCCACACACCTTTGACTGCTGGTACCTTTTGTAAGTCTTGGAGTCAGTTACTGTAAACTCTCCAATTTGTTCTTTTTCAAAATTGTTTTAGGTATTTTATATTCCCATGTAAATTTTAGCATAAGCTTGGCAATTTGCCCAAAATTTTTTTCTGGGAATTTTGACTAGAATTGCATTCTGTCTATAGCCCAGTTCGAAGAGAATTGACAACAATATTGAGTCCTCTCATGGCTCAGTGGTGAGCCTGGTCTGTCTCTCTAATTCTTGGCAATATTTTGTGGTTTTTCATGTAGAGGTTTTACATGTTTTCTGTTAAATTTATACTGAAAGTATCTTATAGTGTGTCAGTATTTTCGTTTTACTTTCTAGTTGTTTGCAGTTAATACATGAAAGTACAGTTAATTTTGGTATATTTGCTTTATGTCCTTCAAACTTGCCAGCCTCACTTATTAGTTCTAATAGTTTTATAGAATCCATAAAAAGTTCTATGTAAACCATCATATCATTTGTGAATAGAAACAGTGTACTTCTTTTCTGATATGTATACCTTTTATTTCTTTTTCTTGTTATTTTACCATGGCTAGGACTTCCAATGAAGTATTAAATAAGAATGGTAAGAATAGACATCCTTGCTTTGATCCCATTTTTAATGGGAAAGCACTAATTAAGTTTGATGTTACAATTAAGTATGATAGCTGCAGGATTTTTGTAGATGCCTTTCATCAGATTGAGGAAGTTCTCATCCAGTCTAAATCTGCTGAGTTTTCACCTTGATTTGGAGTTACATTTTGTCAGATGCTTTTTTGTATCTATTGAACTCGTGATAAGATTTTTTCCTTTTTCAGTTAATATGATGAATTACACTGGTTGATTTCCAAACCTTAAATCAGCCTTACTAGAATAAGCCTTTGCTTGATCATGATCCTTTTTATAAATTGTTAGATTTGATTTGTGAATGCTTTGTTAAAGACTGTTGTGTCACTGTTCAGGAGGGTTAATAGTTTTCAGTTTTTGGAGTCTTTGTCAGATTTTCATGTAGGTGTTACAATGGCCTTATGAAAGTGTTTCCTTCTCTATTTTCTGAAAGAGTTTGTGTAAGATTGGTTTTTTTTCTTTTGCTGATGTTTGATAAATTTCTCCAATGAAACCATCTGTGCTTAGAGTTTTCTTTATGGAGTGGTTTATTATAAGAGATTTAACTTCTTTAATAGATATTCAGATTTTTAATTATGTCCTTTTCACCTAAATTATTTAATTTATTGGCATAAAGTTGTTCATAATCTGTCTTTTTTATCTTTTTAATGTTTTTATAATCAGTGGTGATATAAGTTTCTTTTTATTTATCTTCCCTGGAATCCAAAGGGCTTCTTGGATCTGTGGCTTGATATATGTTATCAGTTTTGGAACATTCTAAGTCATTTCTTTAAAAAAAGTTCTTCTGGCCTATTTTCTTTCTTTTCCTCCTAGAACATCTCAGTGTCTTCTCTTTGTCTCTTAATCTTTGTTTTCTATTTTCCGTTCTTTGTCTATCTGTGTTTAATCTGGATATTTTCCTGTGACCTCTTTTGTAATTCGCTTAATCTGTGTTTAACCTGCCATTATACCCATTGAATAAGTTCCCAATTTCTGTTATGTAGTTATCATTTCTAGAATTTCTGTTTTTTTCAGTTTTCAGCTTTCTGTCAGAACCTTTAACCTTGTCTCTTATCTCCCTGAAAACTAAAGATAAATGTTAAGATAGTTTTTGTGTCTGATAAATCTAGTATTGAAATAAATCTGGATAAATCAGGTATTCCCTATTTCTAAAGGTTTTCTTTATGTTAGCTTCTCTTCTGGTGTATCTTGTTATTTGTGATTATAGAAATAATTTGAAGCCTTTTTTTTAAAAAACGGTATCTTCTTCCAGAGAGGATTTACTTTTACTCTTATCTGGCCCAGAAATCAGAATAGGATTACTTCATTAAAATTTTAGGAATGGTGATATTTCATAGTTGAATTGTAGCTCTTAAAGAGCCTCTCTCCTAGGGTACCTTTCTCTTACTCCAAAGGGACAGTCCTTAAGGGTCCTAACCTAAAGTGAGGAAGTTCACCCAGCCTTCCTTCATGGCCAATCCCAGCCTCCAGTTCCGATCCTCCTGCACCATGAGGGTGTCAGGACTGTTTATTTTCTCAATAGTCCCCTCAGAAATCACTAAGCTCACCCAAGAGAAAGTAAGTAGACCGTCAAATTTCCCCAGACTTTGGCCTGGCAATTCTTTACTATCTTGTTGTCTCCCAAGTGGTCTCAAGCATATATCTTTAATATTTTGTCCATCTAGGATTTCCCTCAGTAAGAAAGTTGATCCAAATCATCTAATACCCCATTATCAGAAGAGATTGGCCAGTCTAATCTCTTTTTTTTTTCCCTCCTTTAACATTGAAAGGAAATAAATGTGAAGTCCATTTTTGGTACTAATGAAAAGTAAAAATTAATAACCGACATTTTTCCATCTTGAACATGAGTTACATAAAATGCACAATTTCCAAATTTTAACTGACTTCTTTAAGCTCACAATTAAACTGTTTGCTGTGAAACTGCATGCAGCTGCATTTAAAGACACATCAGAATAAAAAAAGAGA
Organism: Sus scrofa; assembly: GCF_054392235.1. Classification (NCBI taxonomy): domain Eukaryota; kingdom Metazoa; phylum Chordata; class Mammalia; order Artiodactyla; family Suidae; genus Sus; species Sus scrofa. The sequence continues at coordinate 76,262,879 of NC_139383.1, read as the reverse complement.
ACTGTGAACCATCCAGGTTATTTTTAACTAACAAAGGGAAGTGTTCAAAAGCGCAGATACAGAAGCTTACATAAGTGGAGACTGCGCATCCCTGGAGTTTTCTGAAGAATGAGGAAAAGCAAATGACAGACAGACCTGTCAGATGGCTCCCAGTTTACTGCTTGGGGACTTATGGGATACTATTTGAAGTTATTCAACTTGTAAAAACTTCATAAATCAAAATTCCCCAGTGGCACTTTACTTTGAAGCATTCTTGCTTAAGGGAGGGCAAATGTGTTTGAAGCATTTATTTATGCTTCCTGGTTCTATTTTAACTTTTCAGGGACTGCAGAGTCTTTGTTGATTACAAATGGTGCTGTAACAGGTATCGCTGATAATACCTCTGCTGGAGGGTAGACACTGTCTTACTCATCATTCTACTCTCAGTTCTTGGTATAATGGGTTCATTGAAATAAAATGTTAGCCGTCTAGAATCTAGAAGTAAATCATTCTAGATAATCCCCCTTTACAGATAATTAAGGGTTAAATGTTTACATATTATAAAGGAAGTATTACTGTTAATACCCATTCCACCCCACCCTCCCACCAACCCTCTGTTGTTTTTGTGCCAGACACTGCCCTCAATAGCTTACACTCTTTTTCTCAGTTAATCCTTCTCACAACAGGATGAGCTGTAAGGACTGGCATTGTCTCCATTTTGCAGAGGAGGGAGCTGACGTTCAGAGAAGTTATGACTTGCCCATGTCTTATAGCTTATAAGGAGTAAAGTCCAGATTTGAATCCAGGTCTGTCTGACTCCAAAGCCTATGTCCTTAATCACTGTTACTACTGAAAGCTACTACAACTTTTTCTACCTTTTTAAAAAGAGTATTCTGGACATTATTTCCATTTTAAAAATGATGCTAATATAGCACTTATCAGAATATATTGTAATTATTTGTTTATATTACTATCTCCTTATATTAGAATGTGAGCATCTTAAGAACTATATCTTGTTCATTTTTGTGTCCACAGCCCTCAGTATATATCCTAGCCTCATAGAAGGCTCAGTAAATATTTGTTAAAATAATGAATTAGCTAGAGTTATTATTTTCAGTATTAGTTGCTGTGAGATGCTAAAAAGCAGGTATAGAAGTATATATTCATAGATATAGATTGTGTTGCATAAACCTTAAAAGGGTATTATTTCCATTCTTGTACTTAAACATTGGTTCTTTTGAGAAAAGTTCCAGATGTCATTTTTTTCTTTTTTGCTCATTTTTTATTCATTTAATAAATATTTACAAATAACTATTATACGTCAGACACAAGTGACTGTTATGTACATTCTTGTAAAGAAAAGGAGCACATAGATCTAAAGTGGTTTACAATCACTTCCTCATAAAGGAGTGAAATTAGTGTAGCTGTACATCTTTTAGGAAGGATAAGATGGTTTGTTTTTTCCCCTCAAATTTTATTATAAATTAGAGACTGAAACACCCTTACCATAGAGGATTTTCAGGTGTAAACAAAATCTTCTTTAGTGTCCTACTGTGTTGACTTGCCAGCATGATTGATGCCTCCTTAATATAGTGAAGAAGCGAATACCTGACAACCTTCTGTCCACTCTTCTAGTCCAGTTGCATCATTAGTTAATGGATTGGAGAGGAATGGCCTACCATTCGCCTGGTGGTGAAATGTTAAAGCACGAACTTTTTAAAAAGTTACATTCATTAGCTCATCGAATTTTTCTTCTACCTTTTTTTCCTTCTCATCTTCTGAGATTCCAATCACATATATGCTTACTATTTTAATATTGTCTCACAGCTCTTGGATGCTTCTGTTCTACTACCCACTGCACACACACGTTCCTTTTTTCTTTGTGTTTCAGTTTGGATAATTTCTATTGCCTTATCTTTGAAGTTCACTGGTTCTTTGGTTCTTTTGAATCTATAATGTCAGAAACATTCTACAGCTCTATAACTGGACTTTTTATTTCTCGCATTTCCATTTCATTCTTTCTTATTTCCATCTCTCTCCTGAAAGTCCCCTTCTGCTCATTCATGTTGTCTGCCTTTTCCATTAGAACTTTAACATAGTAATCGCTGTTCTTGTAACTTCCCTAATATTCCAACAAGAATAGACACTGACAATCTTTATAGTTCACACATGAGTGTGAAATAATATCTCTTTGGTTTACATTTTTTTAGTATCTTTATTGGCCATTTAAGTTTCCTCATCTATTCTGTGTTTATATCTTTTGTCCATTTTTCTTTTTTTTTTTTTGCCCATTTTTCTGATAGAATGTTTGTCTTCTTCTTGATTTATACTACATAATAATATGAAATGTAAATATCTTCTTCCAATCTGTAGTTTGCCTTTAATTTTGAGTATAATGAGTTTTACCATATAGAAATTTTAAATTTTAATGTGCATTCATATTTACTGTTATATATTTTTATGTTTTGTACTTTTATGGCTGGTTAAAGACATCTTTTTGTACCCTGAGGTCAAAAGATATTTTCATATTATTTCTTCTGGAAGCTTTAGAAGTTCGGCTTTTTCACATTTTAGGTATTTAACATCTAGAATTATTTTTGTTTAGGGCACGACATAAGAAATATGTCATTTTTCTTTATGAATAAAAATTATTATTATTCAGTCCACTGAATTGTAATGCCACCATTCTTACACATCACATTCCCATGTGTGAATGAGTTAGTGGTATATTAGTCTTTCTCTGCTACTCACTAGCTATAATATTGGGAAAGAACTGTTGCAAAAAAGTCCTCCAAGACTCCTGCACACCAGCAAGGCCCTAACCACTCTTTCTCTGAGCCATTTCTCAGAGTTGTTTTTGCAGTGGGCAACCTTGAAGGAGCAAACAGCAGGTACCCCAAGCTCAGTGTATTTCTCTCGTGTAACACACCCCACTGCAGCTTCATCCACGTCTGGGCCCATTCACATCACCCCATTGTGAACATTGGACACTCTAGCCACTGCTTGGGCTGTGAGTAATAGGCTTTCATTTCTTACTCAGGTATCTCATGTCTTCTGTCAGCATCCAGGAAACAGGTTGCAAGTAAGGTGAAATCTCAGACTCTTCACTGTTTTTGACAGACTGAACTGTAACCATGGCTGCCCTACCAGTCAGGTTGTCTGGGATCTGCCTGTAGCTGAAACCATCAGAAATGATTGCACTTTCTCTTTTTGCTATAACCTTCTCTACATAGTTCCAAGAATATTAAGTTGGGCATAACTTACTCTCAGAACCAAGCTTTAGGATTCTGAACGAAGGCCAGAAAGGAATTCTTTCTTCCCTGAAAACATGAAAACATATTGGCCCGAAACATAAAATCTTTCTTCCTGTAACTAATGAAAAGTGATTGTTATTACTAGAACTGTAACTTATTATAGGGACTAGGCCTCAGAGGACTCATGTGTACTTGGCCGGAAATTTAAAATCTGCGTCCTTTTCTTCTCCTTCCCTCCTCCTGCCCACTCTTTCCCCTAAACCCAAAAATAGGACAATAAACTTTAAAAGGTACTTTATTTGGAAATAATTTCAAACTTACAGAAAAATTGCAAGAATAAGGATAGTGCAAAGAATACCCAGAATACAAAGAATACCTCTTACCCATTTTACTTAATTTTCTTTATTATTTACTTTGTGCGTGTGCATGTGTATCTTTTAATGAACCACTTGAGGGTCAGATATATACATTTAGGCTATTAGTTTTTATATTTAACCTTACACTTGAGATCTACCTTTTCCCAGATTCCATTCTTTTGTAAATAATGTTAGCCTGAAGTTTCTGTGTACTCAGAACATCTTTATTACTTTGAGAACTTAATGAGGAACTTGGTGGTTGAGAGTTTGGGTACCTAGTATTTCTCTAATAAAATGACTCTTTCCAGCTCACAGGAATATTGTGATATTTTCTGTCATAGTTTTGCAAGTATATATATATTATGTTATTGTCTTCAAAGTGGTTTTTTAGAGGTACCATTAAAGATATTTTTATTTCATTCCTTCCTTAGGATAGAATATAATTTAAAGTTTTATGGTTCTACTGTTATTTGGCATGTATGATTTTAAAATACATACTTAAGAATTTTCTCAAGGATTTTATGTATGTTGGGATCAGATGGTTTGTATTATAGAAAATTACAGCAAAGGAGTTCGACTGATTATCTCAGATTGAAAACACCTTGCAAATGCTGACACTATACAAATATTATTAATTATGGCTTGTAGTGACTACTTATGGTACCAGAATTGTGTGTAGAAAAAAAACGAAGCTTGGAGTTCCCATTGTGGCGCAGCGGAAATGAATCCAACTAGGAACCATGAGGTTGCAGGTTCGATCCCTGGCCTCGCTCAGTGGGTTATGGATCCTGGTTGCTGTGGCTGTGGTGTAGGCTGGTGGCCACAGCTCCAATTAGACCCCTAGCCTGGGAACCTCCATATGCCACAGGTGCGGCCCTAAAAAGACAAAAGACGAAAAAAAACCCAAAAAAACGAAGCATAAAGAAAAGGTACAAGTGAAAAGGTACAGCTGGTAATAGAGATTAATTTTTTAATTGTCTGTGATTCTATGCATATGGTCTTGGCATCACTCTAATGCCACGTAAATAAGATGATAGATAGTCTCTGAATATCTTAATGAAAAATTCATAAATTCAGGAATAATATTGATGGTGGTTATATTTAATTAAAATATGGTTTTATTATTGGCCAGTGATGATTTATAGCATTGAAACCTGCATAGAGATAAGATATAGCCAGTTTGCTTAAACCAATTGAGAAACTTAGTGCCAGATCCGCATTAATTCCACAGTTAGTTTTAGGAAAGAGAGGGGCTGGTTTTAATTAGGATTGAAGTTTCCTACTGAGGCTTATGCTTGGAACAAGAAAAAGAGAGTGTCACATTAACTTAAAATGATACAGAGGTTATCTTTCTAAGAAAATCGAGCCAGAAACTTCTTACCAGAATTTTACATTGGGGGAAGGCAAATAAATGACTCTATAAAAAATTTAGCTAACTTTAATAAAATATTTTAACTACCTTTTTAGAACAAAAGCTGGAAGGCATTTTCTTTTTATTTGTTATACAGTATATAAAATTAGAGAGTTCCCTTTGTGGTTCAGTGGTAATGAACCTGTCTAGTAACCATGAAGATACGGGTTCAATCCCTGACCTCGCTCAGTGGGTTAAAGGATCCGGCATTGCTGTGAGCTGCAGTGTAGGTTGCAGACACAGCTTGGATCTGGCGTTGCTGTGGCTGTGGCATAGGCCAGCAACTACAGCTCTGATTTGACCCCTAGCCTGGGAACTTCCATATATTGTGGGTGCAGCCCTAAAAAGACAAAATAAATTAAATAAATAATAAAATATACAATGAACACTCATATATCTTCTATCATCTTAAGAAATATACACTAACCAATACAGTGAAGCTACTTGTGTTCTCCCTAGTAGTCATAATTACTACCATTAATTTAGCACATTGTTTCCATGCACTTTTTGTATTTTTATTATGTATGTACACATATGAGTATATATACACCTATTCATACTTATATTTCTTAGGGATATATACATAAGGCTGTATATGTATATGTGTGTGTGTGCCAGGAAAAGAAAATGTGTGTATATGTGTGTAAATCCATAAGAGATATATAGCATTGTTTTGCCTAGCTTTCAAACTTTGTATTTATGATACACTGTGTATATTATTCTGCAGCTTGCTTTTTATCTTCAGCAATATGTGAATTTTATCTATGATGGTATATGTGGCTCTAGCTCATTCATTTTCAGTGCCAGGGTATTAAGCCAGAGTATTAATAGATGAACTGATTTATTTATTTTCCTGTTGATGACATTTATTAGGTGGAACCATATGAAATTTCTGTTTTCCCAGAAAAGGCGATTAACTTTCTAACATGTTAATGAGTACATGATTCATGAAGCATCTGTGATTCATGAAGAATGACCTTCCCTGCTGTGACTTAGATATTCCAAGGACAGGGACTGAGTATGCAGTGACAAGGAGGCTTTTTAGAGATGTGGGTGTAGAAATATACTCCTGTGAACCAGAGTGAGGTAGCTGAATAGACGGAGAGGCTGGGGTCACTCAGCTCACTATTGTAAAAACCCTGACAGCAAGGACATAAAAGAATAAACTCAAAGGCTGGAATCTGCTCATAGAGGCGATTGGCCCTGATTGGCATATTGGGTTAAGGAGCTGGAGGACCAGGGCCAGGAAAGAAAGGCTTGTTGGTGATTTCCTATAGAGTGCAGACAACAGTAGGCAGGTTGGTCTTAGAAAGCTAGTAAAGCAGTTTTGATGTCAAAGGGAGAGACTTGGGCCCAGACAAGGAAATACCCTCTTTCTCCAGAAGTAGGAACAGCCTGTCTGGAAGGAGAACTCAACCTAGTGTGAAGACGGGCAAAATGAGTAAAGGGGATCAACTGTGACAGATGGAAACTAAATTTTTGGTGGCATGCACTCTGTAGTGTATATAGAAGTCAAAAATACAATGGTGTACACATGAAATTTTATAATGTTATAAACCAGTATTACCACAATAAAATAAAAGTAGGAGCCCTCGGGACAGGCAAGCGTAGTTCCTACCCCTTGCCCCCATTACCCCTAAAGGCTAAAAACTAGGGAAGGAATTTACATGGTAGTCTGAACAAGACAGTTTAGTCTGTGTCAACTATTTGAATTACTAAGATTTGCCTTGCAGTATAGTAAAGATTACAACCAACAACAATCATGCCGTGTTACAGGGACGGGGGATGAGACAAGGGTTCAACTAGGGAAGAAGAGTGAACAAATCATACACACCAAGGAGTGAACTGTTCAGGTGAAATTTACCCTGTCTCCATTTTTTACAGGGGGTAGGGGGAGAAGGGCTTCTGAATAAGAGCTAAAAGTAAAGCAAACCAATTGATTAAACCATGACAAAAATGGCAATAGTTTAGGGGAAGGGGAGGGCATGCTATAGGACTTAGTTTTATTAGAATGGGAAAAAGAGCATTCAAGATAATCATAATTCCCTTCCTTAGGAAGGGACTATTTAATGTTTTTTTATGATTAAAGAAACGTTTATTCAGATTCTTAAAAATCTTATAGGCATAATCCCAATTATGCAAATACAGTAAACAGAGGGAACACTTGGATGAAATTTGTCAAAATATCTCGATCATAAAATGATCATTTTTCTACAGATCGTATGCATTTTCTACATAAAAAATTTCAAAAGTAAGATTTAGTTTTTAAAACCATTTTTTAAAGTTTTCTTTTTGTTTGTTTTAAATCTACCAAAGACTGCACTAGTGCTGAGTTGGGTCACTGGCCAAGGCCAGCTGTCAGTAAAGCTGAAAGCTCATCACCAAAAAAAGTTTATCACTAATCATTTATTTTATTACGCATAGGGTATTTAAAGTTTGGATGCCTTTTAATTCACAGCCAAGAGCTGAGATTGTGGATTGATTTTTATGGCTTGAGGTGTTTTGGTTATTTTGTGATTATTTTGTGATTTCAGTACTGAAAGAGAGCCTCTAAGTGGTATCTCAGTAAACACAGCTGCAGATTAAGGAACATCGCACTTAGTCCAGCTGTGGCCTCCTGAGCTCTTCCAACCCTCAGGTTGCATGTTATGTGACCTTGAAAAACACTTTTTTTTTTTTTTTTTGAAAACTCATATTATTCTATGTGTGGCCTTTTGAGATCTTTGAATAAATTAAATTGTGCTGTGTATCTCATTATTCAGTATAAGGTCTAAATCTTTCTAAAAATAAGATAAAAGAATAAAAGTTTAGGTAATGTGGAATAGGATATGAAACAGCCATCTCTGGGCTGGTTTAAAGTTTACTTCATTCAGTTTCTTGGAAAGTTAACTGAAGAAACTATATATTAAGAATGTAAATTTATTTAATATATTCTAGCATGAGCTACATTTTCGACATATTTTATGTTTCTGTGTAATTCATCAACAAGATTTATTAGACCTCTAACATCAGCATTCGATTCAGCCTTATATTTTCAGCAGGAAATGATTTGTCTTCTCAAAGAAAATGTGCAGTCTCTGGAGTTCTTTCACATAAGCTCCATTTCATACCTAAAAATAATGCTATCGAAGTGAATTTTTTATCAGTGGCAGCACAAACTGGAGGTTATATGTGGCTTTAATTTGGTGTTTGTTAGCTAAGCTAAAAGGTGAAAGTACTAAACTTGCTATGTTTCTTTTTTGGAATCCTGCTGAACTCCACAAAAACAGAAATTATTCAAAACAATATGGAATAAAAAATTTTCCTGCTCCAGTATTTTAGAAAAAGCTACCCTAGTTAAAAGCCAGAACATAGAGGATCTGGTATCTAAATAATAATACTTTTAATGAAGATATTTTCAACCATCCAATTTAAATGCATAAGATTACTGTTACTTTTCAACAGATCAACAAATAATTAATTAACATTTCTGTGACAGGCATTTCATATACAGGGAAAGCACCTAGCATAAATATCCAGCAAATAGTCATGTAGCTCCACAATGCAATAGTGATAAGACATCATGATGAAAAGACCCATCCATTCAGTCTCTCTTTAGATGTTCCTAAGTCTTTGGTGGTGTTAGTCTTCTCCAGATCACAGATCTGCCTTTCGTTGGGATGGTATATTCCAATGACTTTGAATCTCCTTTAGCCAAAGAAACTAATGCTGGTGTATCGCCTCTTTAAAATCTTAATTTGGTATATACATTATTTTTTTAAAGAAACATATCCATATATGGATGTATAATATATGTATATTTTTTAACTGCCCTGTCTCCATTATCAAGGGTGCTTACTTATAGCAGAAGTGAGAAGTTGTTGGCTGTATTCAACCAAAACTGGATCTTCTGCCAGTGGACAATATGACAGTAAAGAGGTATAAAAAGGGTTTATCTTATGTTGATGGGCAATGAGAATTTAAAGATAATTGAAGGCCCCCCTGACATCTCTGCCATTTAGTGTGTGGCCTAACTGCTATAGTCCTTTGTCACATGTGCTGTCATTACTAGACCCTGGGACATCAGAGAGAAACTCGAAATGGTTAAAGAAAGAAACTAGATACTGCTTTTTTTTCTCTTGTCTCATTTTAACAAGCTAAAATTATTTACAAAATTAAATGTTTGCAAAAATCTGAAGTAATACGAAGTGTTTCAATTTGTAAGTAAAATCGGTAACAGCTAACACTATTTGCCATGCACTGTTGTAAGGGCTGTACAGGTATTACTTTTCATCTTTTTTGTGTGTCTTTTTAGGGCTGCACCCACGGCATATGGAGATTCCCAGGCTAGGGGTTGAATCAGAGCTGTAGCTGTCGGCCTACACCAAAGCCACAGCAACGCCAGATCCTGGCCGTGTCTGCAACCTACACCATAGCTCACAGCAACGCCAGATCCTTAACACAGTGAGCAGGGCAAGGGATCGAACCTGCATCCTCATGGATGCTAGTCAGATTCATTTCTGCTGAGCCACGACAGGAGCTCCACTTTTCATCTTTAAACCATTCTGTAGGAGAGGTGTTAGTATGGTCCTTATTTTTACAGAGTCCTAGGCACAGCAGGTTAAATAAATGTCTTGTGGTTACCCAGCTAGTGATTGGCAGAGCTCATATTTGAACCTATATAGCTTGGCTCCAGAGCTCCTGCTTTTCGCCGTTATTCCATTCTACTTCTTACAGAGTATGAATATTTTCAGTACGAATATTTCACCTCAGCTGCCTGCAGGAGGTGAAGCAGTACCTCCTTCACCTGGACCTCTGCTTAACCCAGCTGGACTGGAGTTGGTGATGGTTGTTTGCATGCATTATTGAGCTCATGCTCTGGTCTGAGTGTGCATGCTTGCTCAGCTGTTTCAGTTGCAGTTGGCTTAACTGGGGAATTGTCTCTCTAGAAAGAGCCATGTGTCTCTGTTCAGGCTTTGGATGTGGTGATGGAATTTTCATTGTTCTTCATCAAGACATTAAACATTACAAAATCCCAGTAAGGGAAGACCTATTATGGACTATAAAAAATCCCACCAAAACAGACTGTCGGGAAGTATGGAAGAAACTTATTCAGTGTCTATTGTTATCTTTTAAAATAAATAAATGAATGGCTAGAAAGTAACTCTGTACCTCCCACAATAATAGGCCTAAAACTCCATCAGCAGACAGTAGTCTCTTTAGGCAAGAAAAGCTTTGAAATAAGTGTCCCCAGTGGAGCAGAGTTAACCTTTTGATTAACCATTGGTGTGATTTGGGAATAATACTAGCTCATCTTTAAAAAAAAATGCACCTTAGAACCCATTCATTTCATTTTTATAGGTGCATTCTTTGTCTTAAGGCTTTATTTCTTCATGAATCTCCTTTTAAAATGTAGCTACTTCTGAGAGAGGGCACAGCTTTGCCTTTATCAGCCCACACCTGATACCGTTCATCACTTTGGCAGGGTTATGTGACAGGCAGCAGCCGCATGGAAGAATAGCCCATGGAATCAAGCAGAAGAGGGAAGCAGAAAAGGTGAAGAGAAGGGTCAGAGACAAACTCCATTACCTCACAGATTTTCTCATGCCTGGTCCGCCTCTGAAATTCGATGAGTACAGTGTTCAACCTAGAAAAAAATAAGACTTTTGAAAGCCCTTTACAAAGAATGTCTTGTTTAACAGGGATCCCACCATTCTTCTGGTTGCTTGAGCTTAACATTTTAGATTCTAAGGCGTGGAGACTTGTTCGCTCCTTTCTCTCCACTCCCTGCACCTCGTCAGTTATCAAGTTACATCACATTTCCCTTTGCACAGTCTCTTCTGTTTACCCCTTCCTTTGAATGCCCACTTTTAATATCATAGCTCAGACCCTTGTAACTTGCCTAGATTACCAAGTGAAAGGTTGCTCAGGGTGACTGTGGATCATAGATTCCCCTGAGATGTATAATTCTCAAATGAGGTTAGGCAGCCCCTGAGTGGCCTGCTATTCATAAGCATTGTTTCTTTCACCTCAACTGTAAATTCAGGGCCACTTTCCAATGAAAGGCACTTTTATGAAGGAAGGACAGGAAAAAATGCTGAATGGGGTCAGGGACCCAGGAGGCTGGGGGAGCTACAGTAAGATTTGGAGAGCTCTACCCTCAGTTACAGAAAAGAAAAGAAGAGAGCAAGAAGCTCTGTACTACTGAGCGAGGAACTCAGAAATATGATTGTGACAAGTTTTAAGGTTCTGGGTCCTCTGTTTGAGCCTTGCCATTGCTCCTTTTATTCCCCTTAAAAATACCTAGCAGAAGGGCCTACATGCTTAATTTTGGAAATAAAACAGAAAGGGGGGAAAAAAGCAAGATACTGATCAGTGTTTAGAAGGCTGCCAATTAGATAAATCCATATAAATAATATTTGCCTATGTATGCAGAAACCATCTCTGCAAGGATACCCCAAGAGCTAGAAACTGGGCTCCATGGAGGAATACCGAGGCTGAGAGGTAGGAAAGTAAGGAGACTTACTTTTTACTCTGTGTTGAATGTTGTAACGTGAACAAAATAGATGTTCAAAATGTATAATAAAGTAGGGAGAAGACCTTAGATGATTCTAATGTACAGCCAGTGCTGAGAATCATTGCTGTAATCTAAAAGCTCCTGAAAGTCAAAAGTCGGTGGATGATGTGAAGGAGAACACTGATTGTTTTAGGGCTAAGCATGTGGGGAAAGATGCAGGCATTTCATCCTCCTCCTTCCACAGACCCATCTGGCAGTGGATTTGTGGGGAAAGTGCCTATGGAGAAGGACTAGAACAGCATATTGACAACCGATAATATCTTTGTGGAACCCAGATTGGATTCTGAACACAAATTTCAAATGAAGTTTAAAAAAAAAAAAAAAGATGGTCACAGAAGGTTGGGCTTAAATCTAGCAAGAAACTGTATAAATCTAATGCGTGGGAGATGCTTACAACTTCCTCAAACTATTTTTAATATGCTCCTGGACAAAAAGTGGGCAAACCCGGCCCGGGGTCTAATCCAAAACTTGTGTTCACATGGGAGATGTCTTTTCTCCAGAATCCACCTGCGGGAACAGCCACACTAAATCCTAGCTCCACGTCTCACCAGCTTTGCAACCTCAGACTTGTCTGGCCTCACTGTGCTTTGGTTTCCTCATTTGTGAAAGGAAACTTCTAAAAATACCATGTCACCAGGTCACTTTGAGGAGTAAACAAGTGAATGTCAAGTGTGTGGCCAATAGCTAATGCCCAGTACATGGTGGCTCCAGTGAAAACTTCTGTAATTCTGTAGTGATATGGAGGAATTTTTTTTTTTTTTTGTCTTTTTGTCTTTTCCTAGAGCCACTCCTGCCTCATAATGTAGGTTCCCAGGCTAGGGGTCGAATCAGAGCTATAGCCACTGGCCTACACCATAGACAGCAACGCCAGATCCGAGCCGAGTCTGCAACCTACACCACAGCTCATGGCAATGCCAGATCTTTAACCCACTGAGCGAGGCCAGGGATTGAACCCACAACCTCATGGTTTCTAGTTGGATTTGTTAACCACTGAGCCACGACGAGAACTCGTGGAGGGAATTTTTTTAGCAACTAGAAGAAGGATTCCTCTGGGAGAAGCAGCTGTATTGGGAGGACATGTTGGTGAGCAAACTTGGGGCAGGTGAGTCCACAGGACACTAGATATTTCCTCTTGGAGAAGGAAGGTGTCTATCTCCCTTGGGGAGAGTAGTCTCTTCTAGCTCTGGAATCTTGTTGTTCTATCCAGGCTCCTCTGTTAACAAAATTTCTGAAATCCTTTTTATATCGGAGACATGGAGCACTTTATTGAACCACTACATGTCATAGCCAACTTGTTTCACAAACGTACAGTTATTTTCTTTATGCATGTGTTAATTCACTCATTTACAAATATTTGCTGCTCGCCCACCATGTGCTAGTCTCTGAGTCCTAGGGAAAAGCAACAAAAAGTCCCTCTTTTTATAAATCTCATATTATACTGAGGAAGATAAATTTCTCTGATACTATAGGTAGTGATTCGTGTGGCAGAGAAAAGCAAAGCAGGATAAAGGGATAGAGTGGATGTAGGGGCGAGTGTTGTCAAATAAAACAGACAGGGAGGGTTGCTCTAAGGAGAGAGCAAACAAAACCTGGAGAGGGGGGATGAGCTATCCCGGTGTTCCAGGTAGAGGTGGCAGCAAGTAGGAGGCTCTGAGCTCACCTCTGAAGCAGCAAAGAGCACCAGTGTGTCAGGAGCAGAGTGAGCCGAGGGGGAAATGGCCAAGAGGAGGTGGCAAAGGAGGGTGCACCTGATCGTGTGGTCTCAGAGGCCCCTGGGAAGAACCCTAGCTTCTATTCTGTCATTGGAAGATTTTGGACAAGGTTATGATGGGATCTGATTTGTGTTTTTAAAAGATTCTGGCTGCTGTGTGAAGAACAGACTGTAGGAAGGAGCAAGTATAAACACAGAGCACTCAGGAGGCAGTTGGTGCAATCCAGGCAGGGCTGTCAGTGGCTTGGCAGGGAGCAGGGGACAGGCTGAGGAACCGTCACATTTGCAATCTACTTTGGTGGTGGAACCAGCTACCTACTACAGGAAGGCTGTGTGGGGCATGCTACAGGGTGGTGGCCCTTAGGCATCTACGTGGACACACGGAGATGGTGTGTGGCTGCGTCAGTCTAGATGCAGATATAAAATGCAGCCAGGAACTGCAGATAGAAAATCAGGAGTCATCAGCCTGCAGCTAGAGTGAGAACCCGGATGCTAAATGAGATCACATAGGCATGACAGGGGAGGGGACAGGAGGACTTCCAAGGCTAAGGCCGTCTAGGGCTGGAGAGGCGAAGGAAGATCCTGCAGAGGGGAGGAAGCAAGAGCCGCCAGTGGGGTGGCAGGAAAACACGAGTGAGTCGTCTGGTCAAATGGACAACGTCGTTCAAGAGAGGCAGCAATCAGCTGTGCCCAGGGCTGTGGTGAGCAGAGTGCACTGGGCCTGCATCCCTGTAACGCTCAGCTCACCAAGCGCCATTCCAGGCAAGAGAGGCCACCTTCTGCCCACTTCAGAGTCCAGGTTACTAATGGTCCCTAGGGCTCCCCTGGCCTAGGAAACCTTTGTCTCACCATTTCTGAGGCGCTCCTTCTGCTCTAGGCATTCATGACAACTCTCAAGGATTTAATGAGAAGAAACGAGTTTTTCCTATGGGTTCAATGATCTGCAGTTTCCTAAATATTAAAAAAAAAAAAATTTAAATTGCCACTTCTACAAAAATGGAATATATGCAGGGTTCTGATGTTAACTCCAGGCCCTGCCCCTGTGGAGTGGGTGAAGGCTTGTCTGGGAGCCTAATGGAAATACCCTGACTCTGCCTGGGTCCTATGAGTTGTCTCCATTCCTGAGCCTGTGCTGATCTTCCCCAGTGTGGCATGCCAGTTTACATCAGCATGGCCACAGCTGGAGGATGCATTCACGACAAAGAATTCTCATTCTGTTTGCACAAGTTCAGAATTGGCTCTTTATGTTCACCTTCCCCAGTGGCACTTATTCTCGTTCCTAATCCGCTGCTTCACAGCCTCATGTGGTGCCAGAACTTCCAGCAGTCTGCTTTCCTCCCTGTGCCCTTGGCATGGCTGGCCTGCCACCTCTCCTGAAAGGCTTCTCTCTCCCTGTGGTGTGACAGTGGGAGGGCTGACAGGGCCCACCTGATTTTTGGCAGGGAAAGAACAACTTCTAAAGCAAGTTGCTATAGTTACCAAGTCTCCCCTGGTGCACAGCCATCACTGACTCCATGTTCCCTTTTTGTGTGGCTCTATCAGACACTCTCCTTGGTACAGCAGCTCGGGGGTTTGTTAACAATCATTTCATGCCCACTTACACGTGGGCCATGCACAGAGTGGGATGCACAGGAACTCTGTTATGGGGAGCACACACGTACACCCACATGGCCATCCATGCATATTTCGAGTCTGACATGCCTCAAATCACAGATGTTTTTCTACTAGGATTTCTTGCACTGAATCCGTTTTAGGTTTTCTGCAATGATAACATATGGTATATGAAACCACTTTGTGCATCCCACAGAAATGTTTGTTTCTGTGTTTCTGAACACAAATTATGTGCGTGGAAAGTTTCCCCAATTCTCTTCCCAGTAATTATCTATTTTCTATCTCTAGGAGAAAAAAATAAAATAGAAGTTGATTGTAGATGAAATGATTCATTTGTGAGCATTTATGAAAGTTAATGTTTCAAATCAGACCCATTGTTGAGCATTTTCCATTGTTTGTGCATGATGGTAATTGCTAGAAATGGTGACATTTGGAGCCTAATTAAGCTCCTCTCTTATCTGACAGGCGTGGATGTTCTAAGTAGAAATTCAGAAAACTAATGTGATGGGTAATGAACATTATATGAACATTCTAGAGCCTTTCCCTTCACTCGGCTCTCAAGGAAAACCACACCCAGAGTAGGAACCAGAATTGTAGTTAGTTTGGTGTCCCAAAGCAGACATGGTGACAGCTCCATATGATCCTGGATCTGCCCTCCCATGCTTCCCAGTGCCATCCTCTCTCATCCTTCCTAGACTTCCTTGCCCAGTGGGGTGCAGGTGCTGCTGGGAGTGAACAGGCCACTGGGCCACCTTCTGAAGTGATTTCCTGGCTGGGGATTCTTCACTTTGCCTCAGGCTGCATTACTGAAGTGAGTGTTGGAGGCAGCCCTAGCTCTTTGGCTCAGCACTCATCCTCCCACCCCCCAGAAGATTGATTTGGGGATTACTTCCTCTGCCTGAGGGTGAAGCCTTTACCTGAGCCACCGCCTCTGAGATATGCCAGCTGGGCCACCCACAGGGAAGGTCAGCCTGGGAGCTACGTACACTACAACATGCTAAGGTGATTGGGAGGAAAAAAAGTAGCTCTATGTGTCCTTTCCACAGAGGTGGGCTTCCACATCTGGTAGGCGGGCTTCCTGGTGAGCTGTTTCTTACTGGGAAGTTAAAAAAAGATGGAGTTCCCCCTTGTGGCTCAGTGGAAAGGAATCTGACTAGAATCCATGAGGATGGGAATTCGATCCCTGGCCTCGCTCAATGGGTTAAGGATCTGGCCTTTCTGTGAGCTGTGGTATAGGTCACAGACATGCCTTGGATCCTGCATTGCTGTGGCTGTGGTGTAGGCTGGCGGCTATATCTCTAATTAGACCCCTAGCCTGGAAACTTCCATATGCCACACGTATGGCCCTAAAAAGCAAAACAAAACAAAAAAACCAGATGTGATGTTGAATTTCCAGACAGGTTTCTCCAAAGACAAGCCTGGGTGAGAGCAACCCCAGCAGGAGAGAGGTGCTGGCTCTGGCTAGCACCCCCAAAGTCCCAATGGGCTCTATCAATCCACACAGCCAGGGTCAGCCTCTTACTACCAGGAAGGCTAATCCTCTCCTCTGGACTTGTGTTCTTCCTGCAGAACGGGGCCCCTCCGTCACCCTCCCATCCAGGCTGTGTGCCCTATTTTTACCTGCTTACTAAGCTGCTTGCATCTACTTTCAGAGTGTCTGCCACAAGTCCCCCAGCCCCTCAGGAAGGACCCATGTGAGACCTAGATTTCAAAGCACTTTAGGCCTCTGGGAGAAGAGAAGGAAGAGCTCAGTTCTGTCTCCCTGAACCCTCACTCCTGTCTCCTGGAACCAGGAAGACTCTGAGGCTCTGCTTTGTCCCCCTCCCTTCCCTGCAGCCTGGAAACACTCTCCAGGCAGTCTGCCTGTTAAGTGTAAGACTCGTTTATTTCTCTGCTCTCAGGGATGGCTGTCCTGTACTGCCTGTTTTTCAATGTCTGAAAAACCATTGTTTCATGTAGCTTGTTTTAGTAGGTCTTCGAATCAAGGGAACAAATCTGGATTCTGTTACTTGCTATGACCAGAAGCAAAGTCCTGTTCTTCATGAAATACATTCCTTTCTGTTGAATTCCATGACTGACATTCTCTTGCTTTGTCTCTTGCTCTCTAGAAGCTCCTCTTAGTCTCCTTCGCAGGTTCATTCTCCTCAGCCTGCCACTAACTGTTGAAGCTCCTCCATCATCCACGGCCCTCTTCTCTCTCCCGCTAATTGCTCCCCGGGCAAACTCATCCAGGCCCAGGGCTCTGGCTACAACCTATATCACAAAATAGGGTCCTAGGCCAGAGCTCCTCACACAAATGCCCACCTGCCTCTGACTACACCAACTTGAATATTCCCAAGCACCTCAAACTAAATGTGTTTGAAAGGTATTCATTATCTTTTCTTAAATTTGATTCTCCTCTTACTATATAGCCAATTATGAAGCCAAAACCCATGTATTTTTCTTGACCCCTCCTTCTCCCTCACTCCTGTAACAAATCCACCAAGTCTTGCTGATCCTTCTTCAAAAGGATCTCTAGGAGTGGTGCAATGGTAACAAATCTGACTAGTATCCATGAGGATGTGGGTTTGATCCCTGGCCTTGCTCAGTGGGTTAAGAATTTGGCATTGCCATGAGCTGTGGTGTACGTCGCAGATGCAACTCAGATCTGGTGTTGTTGTGGCTGTGGTGCAGGCTGGCAGCTGTAGCTCCGATTTGACCCCTAGCCTGGAAACTTCCATATGCTGCAGGTGGAGCCCTAAAATACAATGACAAGAACAACAAAAGATCTCTAATACCTGGTCCCTCCTTCTCATCTGCACACTGTAATCCGAGTGGTAACTCCTAACTGGTCTTCGCTATGCCTTCCTATCTTGTTCTCTGCTTCAGCCAACAGTGATTTTTTTTTTTTTTTTAAGTGCAAATCTGATTACTTTCTGTGACTGCTTCAAATACTTTAAAGACTTTCCATTGGTCAGCTTCATCTGGCCCCTCTCTAGCTTCGGCTCATAGCATACCCTGTCATTCTCCCCTTCCCACCCTCACTGGTCTTCTTCTTGTCCTCACAGGCCACACCCCCTCTTGCCACCGCTGTCCCCTCTGCCTAGTATGGCCACTGCCCACTTTGCCTGTTCCTCCTCCAGAGTCAGCTCAGTCATTAATTTCTAGGGCAGCCTGACTAGGTCAGGTCCCTTCTCATGGGTCCTCACATTTTCATGTACCTCCTTTTCTTGGCACTTGGTACAGTTATATCGTTACATTTATTTGTCTAATTCTGGGATCAGCGTTAGTCTTCTTCCTAGACTCGATACATTCTGAGATGGTTTTTAAATCTCTTTTCCCTTTGCCACCAAGTTCTCAGTTCTGATGCTCAGGGTCGGAACTCTGGGAATATCCTGCATAGCACATGAGTGCAGGGGTGGGTGCCCGGGAAGCAGGAGGAGCTGCCTCCTCCCAGCCCTGGAAGGGCCCTGCGGGGAAGTGCACAGACCAGGGGTACTGGGACCACAGCTGTCTACCAAGATGGGGAGCAGACAAGCCCCCAGCAGAGGCCAGGGCACCACAAACTGCTGTGCTGGTGACATTGGTAGTGTCCTCTCTGCTACCCAAGTGGCACAGTTCTTCTAAGCTTTTAAGGTGATCCGCTCAACTTTCTTGTTCTTCCAATATTTTTAATAAAACTTATAGGGAAAAAAAGCCAACCAAGACAACTGGAGCTGTCACCTCAGTGACCCACAGAGGAGGCTGCTACTCTGAGCTGTGGGCACTTGGCTGGGATATGGGGCAGCACCAAAGGTTGCCAGTGCTGAAAGTCTGGCCCTGAACCTAGTCCAGGGGCCCTAACAGCCCCAGAGAACCTCTGGCTGCGGATTCCACTGCTGAGTGACAGCACTGCCCCAGGCCCCACCCTCTCCTCCTTTGCTCTGACACTTTTCCTGCCTTGAGAGCAGCACCAGGGAAGCTTGAGGGCTGAGCTAGGGCCAGGTCTGGGAGTCTGGGAAGCCACAGACAGGCCCTCGGTAATTTTGGATCCCCTGCAAAACAAACACACACCAAAAAAAAAAAAAAAAAAAAAAAACAAGCAACACGACTGATTTGTGCACAGCAGGGGGTTCGGTGCATTTTCTCCTTGTTGCCACAGCCCAGCAGAATTTGGCTGAGGGAGAGCCACAGGCCCTCTGTGTGAGATGTGGGTGAACTCAGGCCACCTTTCTGACACTGGGCCGGCTCAGGGTGTTTCTGCTACAGCCAGAACCAGAGAGCCTCTTTAAAAGGTGCTAGGCTAGGACCTTACACTAAGGAAATATCTCGGCAGGCAGCATGTTAATGTGGGCATGAGGCGGAGGGAGGGTAATATGTTATAATAAAGGCCCCAGAGGGAGCGTTATTCGCTGTGCTCTGACAGCAGATGGCATTTGTTCTTAAAGAATGCATCAACTCTGGACTCCGCCCCACGTTCCCAGCCCCAGAGACTGGCATGACGCTGCTGAAGATGCAAAGGCATTTGAAGCATATTTCCACGGCCTGCAGCTCCCCACTTCTCATTGGGAATTTTCGACATGGAGAAGATGGTAACCCTGGGTGTGTGTGTGTGTGTGTGTGTGTGTGTGTGTGTGTAATGTAACTACACGTTTGAGCCATAGTGCCTGCAAGAGAGGACCTGGGAAGAACCGTTGAATGAGTGTTATTACTCCATATTCCTGCCCTTATTGGACCAAGGATTCCAAAGGCTTGAGAATCAGACAGATTTTATAATCAAGTTTACTATTTGACCAAGTTACTTAAGCTCTCAGAGCCTGTTTCTACATCTAGTAAGTGTGAATAAATGATATCTAGCTCTTGGAGCTCATCTAGACATCATGCTATCTATCTCTTGGAGCCAGTCTTTGAGGCAGAGATCTGTGTGTGGGAAGTTCCTTGGAGCTGCTTCTGCGGGCCAGCAAGTGGAAGGGGGGTGAAGGAAGCAGGGGAGCAGGGAGAGAACTTGGGCCAATCAGCCACAAGGCCTCAGTGGGTTTCACGGGGAGCACCAACAGATGGCCTTTCAGGGTTGTCCCACTTTGAGTCAAGGGGGCCAAGCCTTCATATCTCACCCAGATTCTGCATCATTTAGCTGCTGGACACTGGCTGACCCTGCGGGAAAGAAAGTGACCCAAACACTGCCTCATCCTCCCTACCAGCTGAGGAGGACCTGGGCAGTAAACCACAGCAACTGTTACTAAAGATATTGACATAACCTCTACATAATAAGATACAGATTAAACATAGATAAATAGACAAAACCTAACTGGTTCATCTTTTCCCAGGCTTATCCTTGGAAAAAGTAGCATTGTGTCATTAAATTTCTAAGCTGTCCACCTGAAATTCAATACCCCATAGGGGAAAGAGAAAACTTTTGTGTTTCCAGGTCATTTAGGGGCAGCAGCCCAGAGGGGATGGAGGCCCATTGGAAGATGAGATGGAAATGGTCCTGATTTGAAAGGAAAGGGAAGAGAAATCCCCTGGATTCTGATCTGTGAAGGTTGGTCTCATCTCACCTCTGTTTAGCCACCCTGCCCAACCTTCCACCACGGAAGGGGGTGTGTGCCTTTGAGGAGAGAGAAAGTGTGTACATTTTCAGTTGCTGCTTTGAAAACCTCAGAGATACCCTGTGGGCTGATGCCTGACAGACAAGCAGCAAAGCTGCCTCTGTCCAAAGACTGCACAGAGTCCCCCAGGAGAGGCTAGCAGGAATTGTAAAGTAGTGCCTTTCCGGAAGCCTCATTCTCTTGGGCCTTTTGCATCATCCTAGGGAGGGGAAGCTCCCACCGTCACAGAGGTTGATTTTTCCACTAACCAGGTGGGTGAGGGCACAGAGTGCGCTTTGATTTATAGAAACAAAGACATGAACAAAATGTTGAGGAGAGCATTTCATACCCACCTCACATATTTTGCAGCTGGCAAGTGCCCACACCTAGTGAGCACAGAATGAGAAATCCATTTTCCTTTCTCTTTCCTTTCCCCTTTTGTCAGAGCTACCTACAGGTGGCAACCAGTTGAAAACCTTTTCCTCTTTAAAAACAGCAACCACAAAAACTTGGAGAGAAAGACATGCATCATTATTAACTTTGCTGATCAATTACAAAGATTTATTAAATATTGACTGTATTAGGTTCCTTCCAAGATGGCAGACTTGGATCAGGCTGCTGGCTAGCACTGAAGACTCATAGAAGCAAGAGGACAATGTGCATTTGGGGAAAACAAAGAAGTGAAAGCAGCCAAAAAACCAAAAAAGACCCCCACTGAGCTGCTGGGAATGTCATCTGAAATTCTTGTACACAGAGGGGGTACTGCAGCCTGGGCTGGCAGGACCCAGAGGCAGCAGTGAAGAGACTAGTTGGAGAAAAAAGCCTTTTAAAGGCTTTCCTTGCATCCCCCTGGAGTAGCCTTATGACAATCACCTGACTCCTCAATGCAGAGCCCTGTGATGGTAGCCTAGACTATTTATTGGTGCAGGTGTTTGCAGGACAAATTCATGGCAGCACAAAAGTCCTGCTGGGGGAAGAGCGATGAAAATGGATGTGGACAAGACCGCTAAGGTCTGAGAGTCATTCCTCACCGCTCCCTCTCTACACCCCCAGGAATGGGGGACTGAATATTAGAAGGGCATCTCCTCCCAATCCTGCCTTATCCTAAACATTTAAAGATGAAATCTTGGAGTTCCTGTTGTTGCTCAGCGGTAACGAACCCAACTAGTATCCATGAGGATGTGGGTTCAATTCCTGGTCCCATTCAATGGGTTAAGAATGCAGCATAGCCACAAGCTATGGTGTAGGTCACAGACATGGCTCAAATCTGGCATTGCTGTGGCTATGGCATAGGCCAGCAGCTGCAGCTCCAATTTGACCCTTAGCCTGGGAACCTCCATATGCTGCAGGTGTGGCCCGAAAAAGAAAAAAAAAAAAAAAAGATGAAATCTTGACCAGAGAAGGTGCCTGATGGTAGAGATTCCATAGTGCCTGGAGCTCACCATCCCCCCATCCCCAAATTCATTGGAACTGACCTGGTGTAGTATCTCTGGCTCTTTCCCAATGCATATTACAAAATACAGTAAATATTAACGGATAAAATGAATAGAAGAGAGGGGAGTAACAGAAGCTCCCAGGCAAAATGACTGGAGAAATACAACTACTAATTAGATGGCACAACATGTACCATCAAGCAGCAGTATTTGACCAGATGGACCAAGAATTTAAAATAAGCACTAAATACACCTAAGGAAATAAAGGAAGATAATAAGAATAAAAAATCACCAAAAGGATCTGAGTAGACATACTATGTAGGGAAAAGGTAAGCGATAAAATAAAGAATGCCATAGAAGGGATAACTAGTCACATTGACATCACTAAGGAATGATTAGTGAATTGGAAGGTCATATTGAGAAATTCTCTGAGAATGCAACAGAAAGGGGTAAGATGAGAAAATAGATATCAAATAAATAAAGCCAAGAGAAATGGAAGATAGAGAAATGTCTATATCCACATAGAGTCCTAGAAAGAGAGGAAAATAAAAGCAAGAAAAGGCAATGTTTGGAGTTCTCTGGTGGCTCAGTGAGTTAAGGATCCAGCATTGTCACTGCTGTGGCTCAGGTCATTGCTGTAGCTCGGGTTTGGTCTCTGCCCTATAACTTCCACATGCCATGGGTGTGGCCAAAAGGAAAGGCAATATTTGAAGAAATAGGACAGATAAATTTTTAGATATTAAACTATTACATCCAGCCAATCTGTTAATCAAAGGTAAAGACATAATAAAAAATACTCTCAGATATAAAAATCAGAAGTTTTGCCACAAAAAGACTTATAGTAAAAGCACTTTGGGAAGAAATATTTAAATAATAAGAGAAATAAATCTTAATGATGGAGCAAGAGTTATGGGAAATAAGAGTGATCGAATATCTTGGTAAAGTTTGCCATTGTCTTAAAAGCTAAGATGGAAGGAAGTATATTTACATAATGTGGTATAAGAAAGATATTTGGTCTTTGTCTTCAGTTCCTAGCACAGAGCCCCTAAAACCCTTGGAATTTCCTGAGTGGTAAGGTAATAAGAGCATCTTTTGTTCTAATAAGGTAACTTCTGGCAGGTCCCTGGATAGTTTCCAGATGGGGGCTGGTGGCCAGGAAGAAAGGGCTATTCCCTAACCTCCAAGAGGTAAGAGGGGCTAAAGACAGAGTTAATCACCAGTAGCCAATGGTTTAATTACTTGTGCTATGTAATGAAACCTCTGTACAAACCCCTAAATGATGGGGTCTGGGAAAGGTCCAAGTTGGTGAACACATCCATGTACTGAGAGGGTGCTGCACCCCAACCGGAACAGAGGCTCCTGTGCTCAGGACCCTTTTGGACCTTGTCCTGCACACCTCTTCTTTTGGCTGTTTATTTGTAACTTTTATAATACACTGTAATAGCAAATATAGCCATTTCCTGAATTCTGAGTCATTCTAACAAATTGTGAAGCCTGGGGTGAGGATTGTGAAAACCTCTGATTTTGTAGTGGAACTGGGTGGAAGCATGCATATCTGGGACCCTGGTACTTCTGACTAGCATCTAAAGTGAGGGCAGGCTCCAGGGCTAAGTCCTTAGACCTGTAGAATCTGACCAACTTTGGGAAGTTAGTGTCAGAATTGAACTGGAGGACACTTAGTTGGTGTTGAGGAGTTGGAAAAGTAGTGTTGGATAAGATGCCATGTATTTGGTGTCAGAATTAAAAAAAAAAAAAAAAAAGGCCTCTCATGTAAAACCCAGAACTAAAATTCTATCCACATGATGGGGCGGGGGGGGGCAAAGTGGGAGGGAGCCCAAGAAGACAGCAGATTATGGTAAAGTAAGGGGAGATTTATAGACAGCGATGTGTTTAGGAAAATTTGATATATGCAGTGGAGTGTAGGAACAGAGAAAAAAAAGAACGAGAAAGTAGAGAAAGTGGAAAATAAGATAGTGCAGATATGAATGGACATTGAGGGCATTATGCTAAGTAAATAAGTCAGACAAAGAAAGAGAAATACTATATGATCTCATTTATATGTAGAAACTAAAGGAAAATGAACTCATAGAAAACAGATTGGTGATTGCTAGAGGGGGACAAAATGAGTGAAGGTGGTCAAAGTTATAAGATGAATAAATCCTGGGGATGTAATACACAGCACGGTGATTAAAAAAATAAATAGATAGTGAGATAGTGAGAACTAAGTGGAACTAGAGCAGCAAAAATATTAAATCACCAACATCAGATACGCTCAGAGTGAACTCAAAAACAAATATAACAGTATGTTGTCTACAAAAAACACATGTATGACAAAATACAGAAGACTGACATAAAAATAGGTAAAAATATATACTAGGTAATTATGAAAAAAAGAAAATTGGACTAGCAATATTAGGATCTTACAAAGTAAGAACTTAAGGCAAAAAAATCACAAAAGACAGATGATAGACATGATATATGCATAAAAGGAATAATAGGAAGAAAAGATATGTCCATTAAGAACATACATATGCCTACTAAGAAAGCTTCAAAGAATGGCAGAGGAAAACAGATAATCCTTCAATTGTCATTGGAGAAAGATTGATCAGGTAGATTCCCCCCCCCTCAATTAAAAAAAGTCGGGGGTGGGGGAGAAAGAAAAGGCAGAGATATCAAAGATCAAACAATAAAATTAAATATTTCTTTCCAAGTCCACATAGAACATTTACAAAAATAGAACATGTTTTAGGCAACAAATTAGTAATGATACATCCAGACACTAACAAGAAAACAAATAAATAGAACTAAATAATCCCTTTTCTTAGGAAACAAAATAACATACTACTAAAGAACCTTTGAGTTACAGAGAAAACCATAAAGAAATTTAAAGAAATACCAGGACCACAGTGAACACTACACATCAATATTGTAGGCTTCAAGTGAAAATTTCCGGAAAATTTATAGCTTCAAATAGATTTATCAGGAAACAAGAAATATTAAAAATAAATGGAGTGAATCACCAGTAGGAGAATTTGGAAAAGAGCAAACAAGAAAGAAGGAAATAATCGTAAGGGCAGAATTCAATAAAATATTGAACAACAAAAATACAATTGACAGGATTAACAAAATTTTTTTTTCAAGTACTAGCAAGACAAATCTCTGGCAAGCTTAATCAAGAAAAAAAAAAGACGTAAATTTTAAAATAAAGAATAAAAGGAGGGAAATAACCACTACAACAGAAAGATTAAAAGAGAACAGAACGCAGGGACACGTATTTGACACTAAATCTAAAAACCTAGGGGAAAGAAATTAATTCATAGAAAATTCATGGTTGTTAAATTAGTTACAGGGAAAAACAGAGGTTGAACTAGATCAAGTATTAAACAAATTGAAAGGTGGTCAAAGGCCTCTCTTCCAAAAAATCCCAGGCTCAGACAAACTCACATGTGAATTTCACCAAACTTTCAAGGAACAGATACTCCTATCTTAACACAAGTTGTACCAGAAAGTAGGAAAAAAGAAAGCTGCCTTGTTCATTTTATGAATGTAATATACTCTTTTTTTTTTTTTTTTTTTTTTTTGGTCTTTTTGCCTTTTCTAGGGCCACTCCTGTGGCATATGGAGGTTCCCAGGCTAAGGGTCTAATCAGAGCTGTAGCCGCTGGCCTATGCCATAGCCACAGCAACTCAGGATCCAAACCCTGTCTGCAACCTACACCACAGCTCACGGCAACGCCAGATCCTTAACCCACTGAGCAAGGCCAGGGATCAAACCCACAACCTCATGGTTCCTAGTCGGATTCGTTAACCACTGAGCCACGACGGGAACTCCAAATTTAATATACTCTTGATTGCAAAGATGGAAGACGTAAACAGAGTAAAATATTCACTAGATACACCAGTTTACTTTAAAAATTTTATATTAAAATCAAGTTAGGTTTATTCTGGGAATAAAAGGATGGCTCAACATCAGAAAATCAATGTAATTCCCCACCTTCTGTACATATAAAGGACAATTACATAATTATCTCAATTTTGGCCGAAAAAGCTTTTGAGACATAATGCCTATTTACGAGAAAACTCTTATCAAATTAGGATTAAAGGAACTGTCCTTAAATTGATAAAGCTTGTATACCAAAATCTTATAGCAAACATATACTTACGCATAATGAAGAAACTTTAGATGTAGTTCCTTTCAGATAGGGATCAGAGCAATTCGCCTTACATACTACTAAAGACCACTACTATTGCTGCTGTTATTATTACCCCTTAATATCATTTTACGGAAGACTACAGATCCTGAACAATATTGGAAAATATATATGTGTAAAGATTGAACGGGAAGAGTTGAAACTTTTATTATTTTCAGTAGATATAGTCATCTTTCTAGGAAAAGAAACAGGAATTATGAATTATTAGCAGTCATAAACATTTAGCATTACAGTTGGATAAAGATCAACCTGTGAAAATTAATAGCATCTTTTACACTATATAATCAGAATTAGATATCATTCATAATAGAAACAAAAAAATAAAGTATTCAGGAATTCACTTGATAGTACTACATGATAACTCTGTGGAGAAAACTTTAAAACTGTTATAAATACCATAGAATATATAAAAAAAATGGAGACAGTCCATGCTCTTGAATGGTGAGATATGATAGTAAAAAGATGTCAGTTATGTCTCCAAGTAAGGTATAAATCAAATCAATTTCAATCCACATTTCAGCCAATAATCTTAAGGAACTTAGTTAACGTACTCTAACATTTATATGAAGAAATAAAAATTCATAATTTGACCTTAAAAATGGAAAGTAAAGATCAGGAGGGGGCTAATCCTGCCAGATACTGACATACTAAAAAACCAAATTATTAATTTTTTAGGGGTCGTTTTGGAGTCAGAACAGACCAGTGAATCAAAGGAACACAATGATGAGCTCAGGGGCAAATCCAAGCATATATGTAAACTATCCGGAGAGGTGACAGTCAGTAAGGAAGTTTAGTAAAAATGTGTCCGCCAATCTAATTCACTATACAGAGAAAATAAAACCGGATACTACCCCACGCTGTACCACTAGTGGACTAGAGATAAACTAAAAGTGAAAATAGAAAAGATGAAATTATGAAGTTAATTCAAGAAAATACAGGAGTTATCTTGTGACCCAGAAGCAGGGAATTTTTTTTTTTTCTTTTGTCTTTTTAGGGCCACATCCACAGCATATGGAAGTTTCCAGCCTAGGGTTAAATTGGAGCTGCCGCTGTCAGGCTACACCACAGCCACAGCCACAGCAGCTCCAGATCCAAGCGGTGTCTGCGACCTACAACGCAGCTCAGGGTAACGCCAGATCCTTAACCCACTGAGTGAGGCCAGGGATCGAACCCGACTCCTCATGGATACCAGTTGGGTTCGTTACTGCTGAGCTACAATGGGAACTCCGGGAAAGACTTGTTAAAACAAAGATTTAAAACCACAAATCACAGTGCAACTAAGTAAATAAATAGGATTAAGTCAAAATTAAATGTTACTTTTCAGTATAAAACAAAGTAAATGGAGAGATGATGATGAGAGAAAACATTTTCAAAGTCTAAAGTAAACCTGGGATTAATATTTAGACTATACAAGAACCTCCTGCAAATAAAAAATTAAAAGACAGAAGCCCTAGTAGAAAAATGGGCAAAGAATAGGAAGAGGCCATTTACAGTCAGTCCAAAAGTTGATCCTATAACATGGTATAGGAAGTGATGTTTCAAATAGTAATCAGATAATGAAAATGGAAACAACAATGAGATATTAATGTACACTCACTAGCCTGACAAAAATATAAAGCTGGATAATGCCAGCTATTTCTAAGGATGTAGGAATCCTTACACGCTGCTCAACGGAAGGAATGACTGGTTCAATTTATAGTCCTACCTAGAAAACATGTAGTATATTCATCCCATATAACCCATCAACTCTCTCCTGCTGTTTATCCCAAAGAAACTCTCACCAGATCATAAGGAGATTGTTTATTACAGTATTGTTTGTGGTGGCAAAGTGTTGGGAATAAACTCATTGGTCCTCACGAGGAGAGCAGAGGTAAAAGGTGATAGAGCACTGCCTGGGCTACTTTGCAGCAGTTGCACTCGTCTGGGTCACTAGGAGAGGGCAGGTTGGATGAATACTGAAAACACAATGCTCAGTGGAAAAAGTAACAAAGAGAGCGGGCTACAGAACCCAGTATCACTCAAATAAAAGTCCAAGTCTTCAAAACAACAATATAAATGTTATCGAAACACAGATATGCCAAAAATACATACATGAAAAATATTGGAATGTTGGCCTATGTGAATATGATGGGAGAAGAATGGGTGTGAGGTGTGAGGATAAAGGAGTAAACTTTTAAAAATGAATGAACAAATAAGCAAATCAAAAATATGTGGGACTCATCATCAGCTGGGTAGAGCTCATTTTAATAGACACATTACTGGTGAAATACCTGCTTAATTATGTCAATTTTGATTAAGTTGCTTTGTGCAAAGGTAAAGGGAAGAAACCACTCTCCCTTCCAAATTGTTCCCAGGATGCGTTGGGATGGCTCCTATTCTAAAAGCGAAATTATGTGTTAATCAGTTTGATTTAAAAAATAAATCTAAAAAAATTACAGCATCTAAGAGGGGAAAAAAAGAAAATCACCAAGTCATATGATGAGAGGGTAGCCCCTTCCAGTGGGGTAAAAAATTTAAAATAATTATTGTTATCTGTAGTTTTTTCATATATCCATTAGATAGTTTATGCTGAAATAAACTCATTTCGTCCTCTGCAGGAGGAGCTCACCCTTTCTATGAACACAGGGTGTTTCACTTCTGTTTTTGGGCACCTCAGCCCTGCCCTCTGGAGCCCTGGCCTCCCGAGAGGCAGAGCAGCCTCCACCCCCACCGCCTGCACTGACTGCTGCTTTCTTGAAGGCTTTTCTGTCTCCGTGGATCCATTAATAAAATGCAAATTGCTTTCTGAAGGGAATTCTTAGTTGAAGCCGACTGGCCAATCCTCTTGGGTATGCGGATTAGTTGGAAGGCAGCCAGCAGACAGACAAACGGGAGAGGAAGAGAGAGGATTAGGATGGAAGAAGGAGCACACACACACACACACACACACACACACACACACACACGCACACATGCACGCACACACACGCACGTTTGCTTCCTCACGACTTTTCCTGAGCCTGGTCCTCTCCCACTCAGCTTCAGTGGCCTGTGGAAGATGTAAGCCAAGGACAACGCCTGCTGTGCTGACCCCTTAGCCCGGTCTGAATGAGGCTGGTGTTCATCTTTTCACAGATTCCCTGGGACCCTCCTTCATATCTTATTCCCCTGATGTGGGAACAAGTCACACTGAGATTTGATGGGTGCCGAGGGGCACTCATGGGAACTAGGGATTGGCTGCTATTCATGCATCTGGCATTTAGCACGCTTCTCTGCCAGGACTCAGCCCCAGACAGATTTCATTTTGAGATGGACGGCTACCCAACTCCTTTTCAGCCTTATCTGCACATAGCATATTTACTTGCATCTAGTCCTCCTTTCCAGACTTTTCTCCCACTTTCTTAATTTTGCAGTAATAAAATATGTGACTCCCCTTCCTCCCTCCCTGCTGTCTGTACCTGCAGGAACTGGGAAGACTCTCCCAAGGTTTTCTCAGGTGTATGCATATGAAAAACACAACTTTGCATCAACTTTTTTTTGCAGATTATTAAAAGTGTTTTATATTACAGACATTTTCTGCTCAGGATATAAACCTGCAGGGAAAATGTCTTTCAGAATTTATTGGTTTTGACCATGAGTTCACTTTGCAGAGATGTGCTAGATGAGGGTGGGGCTAGGACTGACACTTGCCAATTGCGCCCATTTCTCCCCAACTCTGTGCTCAGTCACATCACAGTAGCTCAAAATTGACCACAGCAGGAGCATTTACACCAAGGAAATTTACACCTTCACATTAGGGCTCCCTGGCTCCAGTGGGTGGGTAGGGTGGCTGGCAAACATTTACCAGCAAACCAGTGCTTTAAGGGCTACAAAAGTGACTTGATAGGGACTTGGGGTGATAAAGTAGAACTATGAAAAAGAGACTTTCCTTTGGAGAGAATATGCCTCAAATTCTCAAGTTATCGCTTAACTGAGAAAAGAGTTGCTGTTGGCAGATGTGGTTGACAAGCTATTCTAACAACTGGAAACACTGAAGTCTGAGGCATAGACTAAGCAATCCCAAATCTGAGATAGGACATCTGAGGATGAATTGGGTGAGATAAGGACGCACATTTTAAAAATCAACGGATGTGTTTAGAGTTCCTGCTGTGGTGCAGTGAGTTAAGAATCTGACTACAGAGGTTTGGGCTGCAGAGGCTTGGGTTCGATTTCTGGTCTGGCACAGTGGGTTAAAGGATCCAGCTCGGATTCAATCCCAAGCCCTGGAACTTCCATATGCTGTGGATGCAGCCATAAAATAAAGAAAAAGAAAAAAAAAAGGAAAAGAAAACTAACAGATGTATTTAATGAGCATAGGAGTACTTTGAAAATCTTAAAGAATAATATTCTTTTTTATTACTGTAATTTACAATTGATTTCCTTTTTCTTTTCTTTTTCCTTTCCTTTCCTTTCCTTCCCTTCCCTTCCCTTCCCTTCCCTTCTCTCTCTCTCTCTCTCTCTCTCTCTTTCTTTCTTTCTTTCTTCCTTAGGGCTGCAGGTGCAGTATATGGAAGTTACCAGGCTAGGGGTTGAATTGGAGCTGCAGCCACTGGGCTACACCACAGCCATAGCAACATAGGATCTGAGCCACATCTGTGACCTACACCACAGCTCATGGGAATGCCAGATACTTAACCCACGAAGCAAGGCCAGGGATTGAACCCACATCCTCATGAATACTAGTCAGATTTTTTACCGCTGAACCACAACGGGAACTCCACAATTAATTTTCTTTTCTTTTCTTTTCTTTTTTTTAACAAATGGCTGCACCCATGGCACATGGAAGCTCCCGAGCCAGGGGTCGAGCCACAACCACTGTAGAAGCAACGCCGAGTAGTTACGCTGCGAGCCACACGGGAAGTCCTGATTTTCTTATGTTAGCAAATGTGTAACATTTTTATCTGAAGATGTGACAAATCACCTCTGAACCTCTTAGTTCTTCTATTTCTGCAGTGGACTGTCCTACCAGGTGTGAGAAAAGGTCCTAAATGGTGCCACACACCCTTAGGAGCTCCAGGGCCACATACTCTGGTGTCCTGGGCAGTCAGGAGGGATCGCTTACTGCCAGTCTCTGGCTGATGACCCCAGAGGTTCCTCATTTGGGGGAGCCCAGTTCCCGTGCTCTTGGGACATCTGGGTTTGTAGTGGCAGCAGCCAAACATGGGTGGTTTGAACACACCCACCCTCTGTTTGAAAGGTCAACAGGGGAACCGTTCACACACACACGCGTAGGAAGGATAGGTGTGCAGCCATTCCCATGGTCACCCTCTTGCTTGGAGGCACCTCTTTTCTTAAGACCCAATGAACTGTTGCAGGCTGTAATGACCCACTGGAGAGGGCCTCAGAGAGCGCTCTTTCTATTCATTTTCTAAAAATAGAACATTAGCGGAGTTTCTGCTCAGTGGAAACAAATCTGACTAGTAACTGTGAGGATACAGTTTCGATCCCTGGCCTGCTCAGTGGGTTAAGGATCTGGCATTGCCGTGAGCTGTGTTGTAGGTCACAGACACGGCTCGGAACTGGTGTTGCTGTGCTGTGGTGCAGGCCAGTGGCTACGGCTCCGATTCAACCCCTAGCCCGGGAACCTCCATATGCCTCAGGTGCGGCCCTAATAAGACAAAAAAGGAGAAAAATTTGCAACATAATTTTTGGTGTTATACTTAGTTCAGAAAATGTACTTGTAAATGCCTTGCTGTTATGTGTTACTAGGTACCCAGAACCATACAGCATTGGAGATGGAGGCTCCTACTTTCCCCAGCCCCAGAGCACCTGTAAGCTGAAGGGATCACCTAGTCCCACAGCTAATCAATGGTCAGACAAGGACAGAGCCCAGAATTCTGAACTTGAAGTTCAGAATTCCTTTACTCCTTTGATCCTACATAACTTTCAGAGGTGTTCCATCAGCCCTCAGTAGCTGCTGGGGACTGGTTCCAGGACCCCCAGTGCATATGGCAGATGCTCCAGTCCCTTGCACTCTGCCCTCTGCAGGATGCAGAGCACTCACTGTGGGAAATAGGCATCTGGTTGTTCAGAGGTGACTTTGAGACTAGTGTACTGGTTTTGAAAGGTGACTTTAAAGTCTATTTCCTAGATATTTGTATAAAAATGAACACATTGGACAGAAACATAAGATATTGAATTTTCTAAGTATCTAGCATTAGTAAAAGGCTAGAGTAAAATTTACAGAGTGCGAGTACAAGGAAATGCTTGTGCTCCAACAGGGATTCTGGATGATCAACAGGTGGCAGTATTTCCCTGCCTTACACAATCCTGTCCACTGGCTCAGAGGAGGAATGCTCTTCCCGGCCCTCTGGGTTAAACATTGACAGAGAACTTTAGAAATACTGGCAGGCTGAAACGAACAGCTAGTGCCTGGCAGTGCTCTTGGGGCCGCCTGCACCATCATAGAAGGGTCCCCTGACAAAGTACCCTCCTCCAGTATGAGCTGCCCTCATGTCTCCGCACTCATTCTGGGCAGTCCCTGTTTCTTTCAAAAGTGTTTTTTGATGCAGGAGGAGCCTCTGGTGTGGAGTCAGCCTCTGGTGCCATAGCAGGGCTGCCAAAGGGCTGCCCTATCCAGGGTCGCCTCCTAATGAACACCTGGATTGAGATCTACTGGAGCTTCGTCCCTGGTGAGTTTACACTCATCTTTGTTAGATAACAATCACAGATTCTTGTGGTTGCGCCAAATAGCTGGGCTCAATACCCAGAGTAAAAGTGGCCTGGATGTCCGTGTTTTGTGGATAATCCCCAGGGCTGTATGGGATCTCACCATCGAGGGAGCCCATGAGGAGCTATAGCCAAAATATCAGTGTAGTGTAAACAGCACTGAAACCCTTCATTTCAGGCTTGAGGGACACTTGTGAGGGTCTGCAGACTGAGGACAGACACCCATGAGAAATGATCAATCTGGGGGTAAAATACCTCACCTTGGTATTTGGTTTATTTTGTGACTTATTCCACTCCATTGAATGTGGTTTAGATCTTCATTCATTGATCCTTTTGAAAGTATTTATCTCTTATACACCAAGCTCTGTGCTCAGCTTCAGAATAATAATAACAATAATAAGCTAACACTTATCCAATGCTTATCATATACCAAGTCCTGTGCCAGAGGCCAGAGATACTTAAATCTTAAGAAGCTGGATCTGCTCTGCATTTGTAGTGAGTGGCTGTGGTCTCTCTTAACCCTCACCATACTCTATGAGGGAGGCATCATTAGCATCCTCATTTACATATGGAGAAACTGAGGTACAGAGGGTTAAGTAACCCATCCAAGGTAATACAGTTGGAACATATGGATCTAGTGTTTGAGCCTAACCGTCTGAATCTCGGGCTCAGCCACTGAGCCCATGCTATGCTAAATATGTATGGTGTATGAATAACTGTCCCTTAGGAAGCTCTACAAAGTGGTTGCCAAAGATGAACAGCAACTACCAGAACAGAACCAGAGCCATTCTTGGTGATGGAGTCAGGATTTGAACCCAGATCTGCCTAACTCCAGAGGCTGACTCTAACCAGTTGTACCACCTAGTGGAAAGTATATTTGGATGCAAGTTTGCATTTTGCAGCAAAGGCTGAAACAAGAGTGGGCAAAACAAGCTGGAGGTTTATTTCTCTTACGTCACAGTCCAAGGCTGTGTAGTGGCTCCGTGGGGTGGACTTCAGGCTCCTTTCATCTCAGAGCACTTGCCAGTCTCAAAACTCAACTTCCATCTTATGGTGGAAGCTGCTCTAATGCCAATGACCATGTCTGCGTTCCAGCTTTGAGCAAGGGAGAAGGGGAAGGGGAAAGCAGTCTCCTCTCCTTCGAGGGCACCATCTGGAAGTTGGTCACATCATTTCATCTTATGTGACTGTGGTCAGCACTTAGCCTTGAGGCTATGCCTACATGCAAGGGAGGTTGAGTGATACAGCAGGAACTGCCTAAGATTCTTCCATAAGACGGCAAGGTTGAATAATGGCATACATCTAGCATCGTCTTCCACTGAAAATATGTGCCAGAGGTGAGGCTTACGGAGGGCGAGATAGTTGGGGGAGACTGTTAGGAACACACACACTCTGGTGCAGTTGGAAGTGTGGGATCTAGAGTTAGAGTTCCTGGGTTAGGAAGTTGGTTGCGCTGGTTACATAGCTGCGTGATTTTACCCACAAATTACCTGTAAAATTGTGATAATTCAACCTTGTTTGAGTGATGAGCCAGTCCATCTGAATGCTTACAGGTTTTTGTAAGGACAAGCAGCCATATAGGACCTCCCAGGAGGCCCCCTCACTGGGTGGACGCACACCTCCCTACTTCCCCAGTAGCTTTCCAATGAGCCCCCCCATCCCTGTGATATTCCAGATACACTGGAAGAGCCTTCTGAGATGGGGGCAAAAGGCTGAGGGACCTAAGATCCTGGGATTGCACCCCACAAAAGGATGTTCCAGTCCAGGGCCCTTGCTCTTGGCTCAGAGCTTCTGGGTAAGAATGTAATTTCAGGAGTTCCCATGTGGCTCAGCAAGTTAAAGATCTGGTGTTGTCACTGCAGTGGCTTGGGTCATGCTATGGCATAGGTTTATCCCTGGCCCAGGAACTTTTGCATGCTGAGGGCACGGACAAAAAATTTGCAGTTTCAGAGCCCTATGTCACTTCACAAAGCCTGATTCAGAAGTTCTGGGGTGGACTCTGGGAGTCTGCATTTTAAATAGCCTCCAGGTGATTTGGGGAAGGTGACCAGGTAGCCTCAGGCTTGCTGGCCCTGCTATAGAGGAAGCAATGGATTTTTTAAAAAAATAAACATTTATTTCATTTTCTTTTACAATATTTTTTGTTTGTCTTTTTTTTTTTTTTTTTTTTTTGCCATTTCTTGGGCCGCTCCTGCGGCATATGGAGGTTCCCAGGCTAGGGGTCTAATCGGAGCTGTATCTGCCAGCCTACGCCAGGCCACGGCAACGCAGGATCTGAGCTGCGTCTGCGACCTATACCACAGCTCACGGCAACGCCGGATTGTTAACCCACTGAGCAAGGCCAGGGATCGAACCCACAACCTCATGGTTCCTAGTCGGATTCATTAACCACTGAGCCACGATGGGAATTCCACTACTGCACCACGACGGGAACTCCGTCTTTTACAATATTTTTTAAACTAGTTTCTAAAGAAACTAATGAACATTCGAAAAACAGAGGACAGAGCAAGCCATTTGTCATGCTGAGCCTTCCTTGGGGCCCTGTGAATATCGCAGTCCTCATCCAGCACCAGTCTGATCTCCCACCACCCTCCCAACCTGTGGAAGTGTGGAGCTGTTGGTTTGGCTTTATGGTTGATGTTCCATTTCCCCAGATATAAAATAACTCGAAAGGAAAGGAAGAAAACAGAAGCCAAGGAACAGTGGGCTGACAAGGTGGACTCAGGAGATTAAAAGCATTCATGCCCCTTACAAGGCGGAGACTTGTGGGTGGGAGAGTCAGCCCAGAGATGTGTCTTTCCCTCCTCTGTCTGAGGGCAAGGGAAGCCCCAGTTCTCCAATGCATCCTCGCAGGGGGACACAATTCTCCGTCCCCATCTGGAAAACTCCAGCCCTGCCTTGCAGAAGCAGTGTCACTGGACACTGACACGGGAGCTTGCTTTCCCTTTTGAAGTCCCAGCTACCAACTCACAACTCACCTTGTATCAACTCACATTGCACCCATGCGCAAATTAATGTGCATTGTCCATCTGCATTGAGAATGTTTCCTTTAACCACATAACTCTCTCTTATTCATAAACCCAAAGCCTCTCTGGGCTGACTGGCCTTTCTTGTGTGGCATAGCTGTTTGGGGCTGTAGCAGGGAGAATGTCATGGCTGTCCTTACATGGTTGACTTCTTTCTGGTGGATTTAAATTGTTTCTTCGGTGACTCCCTTGCCAGGTCTCCATCCAGGTTTTGTGGGGTCTGAAGCTTAATAATTTGGGAGGCCTTCTTAACAACAAAACGCTTACTGCAAAATTAGGTCTAAAAATGAGTTTTTACTTAGAATAAGAAAACAAAAACTAGCACAAACATTATAAAATCTAAACAATATACTATTTTTATTAATTCTCTGAAACCACCTTACAACACTATATATTTATTTATTGCTTGCATTCTCTTTGATCATTTCTTCATAGGACAGTGACTATATAAATGTTTTTTAATGAAGAGAACAGAAAGATACTCCATCTTTCCTCTGACCTGGCTCATCGAAATTTTTTTATTTATTTTCCTTTTAGGGCCACACCCATGGCATATGGAAGTTCCCAGGCTAGGGGTTCAATTGGAGCTGTAGCCACCGGCGGACACCACAACAAGAGCAACACAGGATCCAAGCTGCATCTACGACGTACACCACAGCTCATGGCAACGCCAGATCCTTAACCCACTGAGCGAGGCCAGGGATTGAACCAGCAACCTCATGGTCCCTAGTCAGATTCACTTCCACTGCGCCATGACAGGAACTCCAAAATTTTTCCGTAATATATTTTGGCACAGTTTCCTCCAGCTTCAGAATTCCTCAATGGCAACGTCAAGTGAATATTTAGGCTTTTTGTCAAATGTTTGAAAACTATCGAGTATCTTTCATGTGTGAGCTCTAAGAAGTGGATGAATTTTCCATTTGCCTCTGGCTTCATGCACTCCTGACCTTGACTCTCCTTCAAGACCCCACTCTTCTAGTATGTGCTCGCTTTGCTACACAGCCCCTGGCGTTGCACCTTTGTACCAGGAGGGCAAAGGGGAATGCCCAGTGGGTGGTGGGAGATTAACTGGAAGTCCTTCTTCTGGGTGCCTAGCAATAATCTAACAAAGCATGGAAGTAACCACGGACCACCTCAAATGTCCCATGAAACCCAAATCAAATGTATTCCTTACTCTGTCCTCGACTGATGCCCACAATGTCTCCACCACTCCATGGGGGTGTGATGGAGCTATGTCAGAAGGGAAAGAGTCTTCGTTGACTGAGCTTAAAACATCTACATAGTTTACAAAAACATGACGTGTGACCTCACTGCTAGGCTCATGTCCAGAACCTTGGAGTGAGGCACCCTGGCACTGAAGGTTCATTAACCACCTCTGCTGCTGCTGAGTTTGTGGAAATGAAGTGGACTCTTCCCACTTTGGTCTGTGTTTAGCTACTGTGCTGGGGACACTGTGGTAGGAACAGACCTACCTGTGGCTCCCTCTGTGCTGAACAGCTCTCCATGTAGCCTTGGGCCCAGGACAGAGAAGCTCAGATCTGCCTTTACCTCCTCACCTCCTTTACTAAGATCCAGGAAATGCAGAGCCTCAATTTTCTAGTTTTAAAAATAGCACTGGAAGCAGTTGTTCCTCCATTCTGGTGATTTCTGCCCCAAAGAGAAGGCAGGCAAACTTCGTTTCTCCTGTGGTCCAAAAGAGGAAGGTGTGTGATCAGAGGGAGTTGGGGGTCTAAGGCCTTGGGTCAGCTGGTATAACAGCAGTCCAGCCTGATGGGTCTGGTCATGGGAGAGCTGCATATGTCAGGAAATTACTTCTCGTCAAATTAGAGGTGATAATAGGACAATACCTGGCAGTGTTTGAGGGCACTGAGAAGGCAATGAGACGGAAGGGAGAATTTCTTTGCTTGTCTCTGCCAAGCCAAAAATGTAGGTCAGCTCCAACAGCAGGGCTTATACGGAAATTGGGGTTTAGGGAGTCAGTCACAAGGAGACATTCTGTTCAGGGGCTCAGTGTTAATTTTTAGGTTTTTGCATGGCTGCAAATTGGCCGTTGGGGATGAAGGGTCAGACTGGCTGGTCTGTAAGGTTCCTCGCAATGCTAGATTTCTGTAATGATTGTGGCTCGAAGCACAGACCCCATGACAGGACATGTACCCTGGGAAGGAATGACACACCACCCTGCTGAGTTTATTACACCACAGGCAGCTCATGCCACAGACCAGATGTCTGGAGTTATCAGGAGGGAGATCTTCCTTGTCAAGTGTGAGCAGGGGGGAGCATGGGAGCATTCAGAGTTCTGTCCTCACCCTCTCCCCTTCTCCCTCAGGGTGAGGGGCCCTGGCAGCCCGTGAGCAACAGGAATGAGGGGTAGCATAAAGGAGGGAAGATGTTGGAAAATCGTCAAAAAGAAATTTTGTTATCAACTCTCTCAAGCTGGTCCTTCTAGGGTTCTTCTGCCCAGTGTCATTTGAGCCAACAGAAGGAGACTCAGCTGGGTTCAGAAGCAAAGGAAAGCTTTATTCTTCGATCAGGAAAGGGAGTTGAGCAAGTTGGTGCCCTAGGGCACAGGCTCTCCTGGAAGGGCCATGGGCGGGGCCGCTTGTTAGGGATCTTGGCAGCAGAGGGGGGCGGAGTTCTCGCGAGGGGGCGGGGTTCTCGCGAGGGGGGCGGGGTTCTCTGCAGGCCCAGGGAGGCTGTGCTGCCCTCACTCCAGCGGCGGTGTCTGGACTTGACCCACTGCGGCCATCTTGAATCGAGGTGTTGTGTGCATCTCTTGGGTCCACACCCACCAAGCTGAGATGTCAGTAGCCGGTTTGCTCTGGGAACCCTGGTCTGAAGTGCTGGTAATGAGGCCTCTGCACGCGGTACCCTGCGAGCAAGTGAAACTAGACGAAGCACAAAGAAAAAGAGAAAAAAAGTGAGGCTTTATTTTATTACCCTGATTCTATTTTTATTTCCCAGATTTGTTAACGGGCTTTACTGGTGACCAATTCAGTTGTTTGGTGGACTGGTTTACAGCTGACCTGGAGTCCCTCGTGTCATGTATGGTCTTCTGTTTCCAGAAGCCCTGCTGAGGATGGAGGGAAGCAATGGGCTTCAAGATCTGGTGCTAAGGTGCCTGTGTTCCCAGGGCTCCCTCAGGTCTGGGCCATCCCTAGAGGAGGCAGCAAGGGTAGTGACGAGGCAGTGTACCCTGCCGCCTCCTCTCTCCCTCCCCTCCTCCCCCCACCTTCCAGGTGTCTTTCCTTCCTCAACTACCCGTTGAGTACTAGTCACTCTCCAGGTGCTGAGAGAGACCTCAACAAACACAGACCAAGTCCCCTCCCAAGGGCTGATGTTCACATAGGATGAGCTTCACAAACCAGTCACTGTCTCGTAGGTTAGACACGCTGCTGGGTGTTTATGTCAAATCCTCCCAGTACCTCTACAACTTGGGATTATTATTTCCTATTTTACCACAGGGAGTTGTACCTAGGACAGTGTCTAAAGCCTATTCTTATTCTGTAGGATGGATGAATGGATAAACTAGTGAACAAACAAATGAGGGAACCAGAGAACCAGTCAATGAACAGAGACATCAAGGATGTAAGTGGCTGCCCCCAGCCCACAGCGCTCATGAGTGATAGAGCCTTGGTCTGACTCCAGATCCACACCCTGGTTGGCCTTCCAATCTGGGTGGAGTTAGAATCTCTGATTCTGGAAACCAAGGCAGGTAGGCCTCCCCCTGCTGAGCTCACCAGTGCTTTCACCCTGGGTCCTTCTTTCTTTTTTTTTTGTTAATGTCGCCTTCCCCCTTCTTCTCTTCCACACCCCCGCCTTTTCCTCCTTTTCCTCCTCTTCCTGTCTGCTCAGCCAAAGGTACGGCTGTCTTCCCAGGGCCTTGGGCCTGGAGAATCAGCTGCCTCGTGGACAGTGTGTGAGGGCATGAGGGCGCCAAAGAGAAGGACAGAGAATCCAGTCATACTTTCATGGGCCCCACACACCCAGAGACAGGATTGGTGAAAACGGATAGAACAGTCCATTTGGAGAAGATTCTTGTTATGGGCTGAAATGTATCCCCAGAAACTTATATGTTGAAATCTTAACCTCAAATAGCTCAGAATGTGGCTGCATTTGGAGATTGTGTTTAAAGGAGTGATTAAGGCAAAGTGAGGCTGTTAGGATGGGCCCTAATCCACTACGGTGTTCTAATAAGATGAGGGCACTAGTATGCGCAGAGATGCCCGGGGCATGTGTGTTCAGGGGGATGACCAATCCGAAGAGGCAGAACGAGGGCAGCCACTTGCAAGTCCAGGAGACATGCCTCAAGAGAAACCAAATCTGCTGACACCTTGATCTTGGACTTCCAACCGCTAGAACTGAGAGAAAACGTCTGTTGTATAAGCCACCCAGGCTGTGGTATTTTGTAGCAGCAGCCTTTAGGAGACTAATATAACTCTTTAATTCTCACATCCTCAAATAACTTAGCTCATCTGTAGAATTAAGTGTCTGAGGAAATGGCCACTCTCACACATGCCTTGCAGTAGGCAGTCAAGCTGAACAGTTTCTACAAGTTTCCTGCACCAGGAACCAGTCATTTCTCATCTCAGCTTCAGGTAATTACACTGGTGCTGCTCACACATCAGCCTGCACCAGCTTCACCTGGAGGGTTGATGAAACTGAGACTGCTGGGCCCCGCCCCCAGATTCTGATTCAGCAGGTATGGGCAGGGCCTGAGAAGTTGCATTTCTACCAGATTCCTGGGGCTTGCTGATGCTGCGGCCTTGGAATATACTTTGAGAACCAATGAATTGTATTTTAGTTCTAGCATTCACTTTTAAAGTGGCTTCCGCTTGTTTAAAGCTTCTCAGAGAACCAGGAAGCCCCCCTCCCCTGTGTCCTCTAGTGGGGAGTGGGCTCAGTGAGTCAGGATGCATGGCTGGGTGGTCTGGGCCCCTTTCAGGGACCTTTCTCAGCCCCTCCCCCCTGGTCTTGCCAACCTAAGAGGGCTACAGGCACCATGGTCATCTGAAAGGGCGAGACAGCAGGACCTGGGGGCCCAGGGACTGGGTAAATGGCTGTCAGCATGTGTGGCTATTCTGAGGCCTGGAATTTATGTAATTGGAACACGGAGTCTTAACCCTCGGGGCCAGAGAGGGATTTGGGTCAACGGGAAGTTGAAAATGGAACTAAAATGAGCCCGAGAAGCTCTGCTCACGTGGAGCAGAACTTGCTTGGCCTCCAAGTGGACAGTGTGAATTAGGAAATAATTAAATGTTGTTTGGTGCTTGTACAACCTGCAGCACTGGGATGTTCACTCAGGAGTGAATTCACTCAGCTGGGAATAGCTGCCAGCAGTGGTCACGTTTATTTCATGAAATTTATGACTAATTGAAATCGCTTATTCCAAGATCAAAAAATGTTTTTTTCATTGTGTTGCATGTGAAAACGTAGCGGGGTCATTTTTCAAAAATCAGAGGTACACTTGGGTGCTTTGGTTGAGTCTTTACTGGTAAAGAATTCAATAATAACACCCCCCCCCCAAGAGGAAACCACTTTTGGCCTGTTTCCTTTCAGGCCTTTGCTATGCATTTAGTGTAACTACTGCCTTTACAGTGTTTTCACCAGGCTGTGATTTTCTTGACGGCATCGGCATGTCTTACTCATTTGGGGAGACTTATCAAGTCTCCACAGCATGTGTGGAATGAACTGAGTAAAAGAATGCATAAATGAACTGATTAATTTTCAGGGTGGTGGATGGGAATGAGGCACTAAGGTGCTGAGAGGCTGGGAACCATGGCTACTCATTCCAAGTGAAGTAATGCTGATGTTACTTGCAAGTAAAAAGCTAACATCTGCAAAGTGTTTCATGGTGCACATTTTCTCACTGAAGAGTCCTGCCACCATCTCCAGGTTTCACAGACCCCTTTGTCACCACCTTTTACCTGGCCCACGAGTCTGAAAGATAACCACAGACGTGTGTCCCAGCTTTGGCTCTGTCTGAAGCAGGTGAGAGCTGCCCTCTTCCTTCCAGCATTTGCCTCTTGTAGATGGAGCCTCCTGGTGACTTTGGAGATGAGGGCTGAATTCACACAGCGCAGACTCCACAGCGGCTCCCTCTCTTCCCTCACCAGCTATGCTGGGGACAGAGATTTCTGGTGCGAGTTGTGGTGGCCTGCACATCTCGTGTCATGTGCTTTAAACTCTGGACCCTCTTGAAAGTTCCCTCTCTTGGGAGTGTGTGCACATGTGCGTTTGGGGGTTTGTGGTTTGTTACTCTTCTGACCTATTTCCTAGTGTGTTGATGGCCTGCTAAGACCTTCAGGTTAGAGATGCCTATGCCTTCATCTGCTCTCCTGAGTTCTTTTGAAACATGAAAACTATTAGGAGTGGAACACATAGCCCTTTTGGCTTTTTTTTTTTTTTTTTTTTTTTCCAGGTTTGCTGCTCCTTTAACACAGAAAGTTTGCCTTTGGCCTCCTCCAAGCAAAGGCATGGGTATTAACCCCTTGTGCTGATTTTGCTGGAAGGCAAGCATTCAGGGAAGGTAGCTGAGGCTGTTTTGCATTTCAAAATCATTTAAGAAGCCTTAACAGGTGTGTGCAGCCCCAGTTTGCTTTCCTATTTTTATATAAAAGTAAGCTAAGGATCTTGTCTTACCCAGCTGGTCTCCATAAAGGAGGGGAGCAACCAGAAAAGGATGCAGGTTCCTTGGTGTCTGCTCTCCAAGATCTGAGTCTCTCTAGTCCCTTCCAGTAGGTTGCCCCAAAACAAAAGAAGCTATAGCATTTTCAGTCTACCTTCAGTAAACCAGGGCATAGGCAATAACCAAGCTCCTGGAATACCTTTTTATTTAACCACTTAACCAGCAC
This sequence comes from Sus scrofa, assembly GCF_054392235.1. Lineage (NCBI taxonomy): Eukaryota > Metazoa > Chordata > Mammalia > Artiodactyla > Suidae > Sus > Sus scrofa. Next base: position 76,220,248 of record NC_139383.1, on the reverse strand, counting down.
TTGCTGAATTCAATTGGTCACTGAGGAAGATGATTTGCAGGTGCCAGGAGTCAGGAGCCAAGGCCCAGGGCAAGCATGGCCTCTTCCATGCAGGCCTCTCTGATTACCTGTCCCCCATTCAGCATCATTTCTCCTCCTTGCTTCCAGATCCTCCACCTACTCTTCCATTAGAGCGTTTATTGTGTTATTCTGAGTTGTGGGTATTTTTCCTATATCCTATCTGTCCTTGTAAACCTCTCAAGAATAAGGACTGTGTCGCCCAGGATACACATTTGCAGCATGGTAGATGCCTGAGCTTTGCTGAATTGAGATGAATTTTAAATTTTCACTATTTCAAATTCTCTTCTCCTGGTAGTGCCATGCCCTGGGTTCCAGATGACTCAGGAGTTTAGGGGGGAAAGGAGAGCCTCTGATACCTGGAAGCAGCTGGCTGTGTGTGGGGGGATGAGGGTGGCTGGTCTGGCTTTGCCAAAGTGTCTTCAGCCCTGGGAGGAAGCCCAGAGCTCTCTTTCTCAGGGATCTGGGCCAGACTTTTTTCTTTCACTGCTCTTCCTGGGAGCTAGGCTCTATCCTTGCTCTTTCCAGCTTCTGCCACGTGCCGCATGAGACTTCAGACAGCACAGGTCTGTTTTTAGATTTTGCCTCACGTGTGTTCAGTTAACTTAATGAGCTCTCTATAGGGGTAGCTTTCTTGAGAGACCGTTGCTAAGGGCCAGTCACACGTTTCTCACTGTTGTGATGGAAACGTGATTAGATGCTGATCCCAGCTCGGCAGAATTGGCTGGAGTGTCTGGTTAGAGTGGCCTCTTCTGCAGGAGCCTGTGGGATCTCACGGTGCAACATCTGCAACCTTGTGATTTCAGCAAATGGACAAGAGGTGGCAACATGCCAGGAGGTGGTGGTTCAGGAGGACTTCAGGGCCATGCAGTTTGAGGGCACATGTCCACTTTAGCTGCTGTGCCTGAGCTCCACCTGTGGTGGGCACCCAGGAACAGGACCTCTGTGGCCCCTGCCCTCCTGGCACTGGATGAGGAGGTGAGAGTAAACAGAAATGGTTAATTGGCAATTTGCAGATACCTGGGCCTAAGTGCAAGTGGTCAGAAAGTCCCAGAGGAAAGAGAGGATGGGGGCGTTCTAGGGGGCTGGAGTGGTCGGGAAAAGTAGCCCTTGAACTAGAAGGTAAGGGACCCTCAGGGCAGGATGAATCAGAATAAATCAGGACTGGAGGCAGGAGTAAGCCCCCCGGCAAAAGATGGTGATGGTCATCATGCATTGACCGCCCTCTCCGGGCCAGACCCCCTTCTAAGTGTTTCTTCTTTCTGTCCTCACAACCACCTGAAAAGTGGTGCTATTGTCCCAATTTTACAGGTGAGAACCGAGGCCCAGAGAAGTTACACATGTCCATGGTCACATGACTGGTAAGTGGGCCATCTGAAATTAAGCCCAGGTGTTGGGATGGAGGGACGTGGTGGGGAGAGCTGCCTGACCGAGGAAGAGGCCTGGGCCAGCAGGGAGAAGGTGGCAAGTCAGTCTGCGAAGAGCCAGAGCAATCTCTGAGGAGCTCGGCCTGAATCCTATGGTTATGGGGTCTCCAGAGGAGGGGTGTACCCCTCACATGAACCACACAGAAATCCTTGGTATAGAGAATGAGATAAAATAAAACATTCTTTCTCATATACACATACACTGTATTCTTAAGATGAAAAACATTAATGTGTATATTATATAATGTATAAAATATTCATGTATATATACCTATAATAGTGGGTATGTTTATATAATATGAAATACTAAAATATGAGAGTGCTTTGTTTCATAATTTAACACTTTTTATATTTAAGACTTTCCATATTTTTTGTACTTCGTGATATATATAATATGTTGGTACAGTGCTGCATGTTTATGATTATATATAATTAAATGTACTTATATTGGTGGACAGGGGCAAAAATATTTTGTTGATGGGGTCTCTGATGAAAATGGTTGGGCATCTACTGCTGCAGATGATGTTCAGGGTCAAGTGGAATCCCCCTAAGTCTCTGGATTGTAATTGAAGCCCTCACAGAACCCCAGAACAGGATGGAAGCGGGGAGGCCATGTGAATCAGGTCAGACCAAGAGTCTAGTGAGCCACAGAGGCATAAGGCTTGGGGTCAGAGGCCAAGACCTGAAACTGGACCCAGGCCTTAGTCAGGAAGGCCAAGGCCAGGAAGCTGAACTGGAATCCCACTGCTACGGTAACGTGTTCATGGCCCCTGCTATGGCCTTATGACATCCAGGTGCTGGCCAGGGTCACACAGTGAGGTGGGCAGTGGGGTTGGGGATGCCAGGTTAGAGCAGGTTCTTGTCAGGAGTATATATCCAGGCAGGGAGAATCAGCACAAGCAGGGCAGGGCTCCATGCTCAGTGTGTTAAGAAACTTGGCAGCATGGAGACTGGAACTAAGAGATTTTGGAATCATAACTGGTATAGCAAGTGGGTGAAGAAAGGCAGTGTGGTCTAATGGGTAGAAGCATGGGCTTTAGAGTCAGAGCTCTCTGGGTTTACAACCCAACTCTGGGAGTTCCCTGGTGGCACAGTGGGTTAAGAATCTGGCATTGTCACTGCAGTGGTTTGTGCAGCTTCTGTGGTGCATGTTTGATCCCTGGCCCAGGAACTTCCGCATGTCATGGGCTCAGCCAACCCTTCCCCCAAAAAAAACCTAAACAACAATAACAAACAAACAAAAACAAAAAACAAAACCCCCTAACTCTGCCTCTTTGCAGCTGCAAGAACTTGGGCGAGTTCCTCAGCCTCACCAAACTTTCCTTTCCTTATATGTAAAAGGGATAATGATACCTACTTCATAAAGTCGTTGTGAAAGTTAAGCGAAATCTGCTGTGTATGTGCTTGATACCGTATAGTGTATAATAACTGCCATTATTGTTTTAGAATTATTGTTATTCTAGTGAGTCTTGGGAATAAGGCAACTGCCTGGAATTCATTAACTGAAGCAAAGACCAGAGGCAGGACTGCCACTTGGGTACCTGGACACCAGTTCCTTCAATTCCACCAGCCTCTGGTCAAGGGAGAAAGGAGGACCATGAATATAAAGCACCAGTCCATCTTTGACAGCAGCTTTCCAAAACCTGAGTGAGCATGAGTTGTGAGGGGGTTATCATCCTCTGATAGTTATTATAGGGCTCACCTACCATCTCAGGGTCTTGGCACCAGCCCTTCCCTCTGTCCCTTCTGCCCATACCCTGGTCTCTACCTGGTTGGTTCCTTTTAGTCATTTATACACTTTAACCATGACCTTCCCTGAAAAGTCCTTCCTGACGGCTCATTCTACAGCTGCCACCATTTATAGAGCACTCCACTCAACGACCGCACACAGAATACTCATCTTTTTCAAGTTCATGTGCATCATTCACCAATGATGATCATTACCCTGAAGGCCATTAACCATGAATCAATAAATTAGAAGGACTAAATTTATACAGGAGTATATTCTTGGACCACAACAAAGTTAAATTAGAAATTGCTAACAAGAAGAAATCTGGAGAATCTCCAAATGTTTGGAATTAAATGACACTTTTCTGAACAACCCATGGAGCAAAGAGCAAACCATAAGAGGAATAAGAAAACATTTTTGACTGAATGATAATGAAAATACATCAAAGTGTGTGGGGTGATGCTAAAGCAATGTTTAGAAGGAAACTTTTAGTTTTACATACCTGTATTAATAAAGAAGAAAGGTAACAAAATGAATGCATATGTTACGACATCCTGCTGTACACCTAAATATATACGAGTTCTGTTTATCAGTAGTACCTCGGGAATGCTTGAAACAAAAAGCCGTATTTTTTTTTTTTTTTTTTGGTCTTTTTTGTCCTTTTAGGCCATACCCGTGGCATATGGAGGTTCCTAGGCTAGGGGTCTAATCAGAGCTACAGTTGCTGGCCTACGCCACAGCCACAGTGACGCTAGATCTGAGCTGCAGCTGTGACCTACACCACAGCGCACAGCAATGCCAGATCCTTAACCCACTGAGCAAGGCCAGGGATCGAACCCCAACCTCATGGTTCTTAGTTGGATTTGTTTCTGCTGTGCCATGACGGGAACTTCCAAAAAGAAAGCTCTAAAATGAACAATCTAAGCTTTCACCTTAAGAAGTTAGAAAAAGAAAAGAATGGAAGTAATACAGAGAAAATTGGTGAAATAGAGAATAAATAAGAATAAATAAAATTAATGAAACTAAAAGCTGGTTCTTTGAAAGACTAAATAAAACTTAAAAAGCTTTAGCCAGACCAATCAAGCAAAACAGAGACAACACAAATTGCCAATATGAAGAATGAAAGAGGAAACATCACTACAGATTCTACAAAAATTAAAGGGATACTAAAGGAATATGAGTAATTTTATATCACTAAATTTGACAACGTAGGTAATAGGGACAAATTCATCATATTTCTGACTCCATTTTTTTTTTTTTTTTTGATGTTTGATAGGCTGATGGGTTTTAGGCCCTAGTCCTCTCTTTGTGCTTTGTGTTACACATCTGAGCAAGCCCACAAAACCCAGATGTTGTCTCCTCTTATGCTGGTAGGGGATTTAAACCATGCAAGCCCCTCTACCCTCTGCACACAAATACTCACTCTGTTCCCACCAAAAACCCCCATAAAAATTCTAAGCCAGTTTCCTTTCCTGCTCTCATATAAGGCCAAAATCAGGCTGTATATACCGTAAACCAGGTTCAGGCCATCAATCTACACAATTTCAATAAAAAACAAGGGGATACAGGGTTCATCCAGGGAAGTTTTGGACTTTAAATAGCATCATTATAAATTATTAGCTAATAGATCTCATTCCTATATTGGCCAGAGGGTCAGTTTCATGGTTCCATGTGTCCTTAGAAATGAGCACAGAGCTATCACAGATGAGCTGCAAAGTTAAGCCTCTCCATATACAAAGGGCATTTACAAAAATCCTACCACGCACAACATATTTCATGATAGAAGACAACATTTTCCTAATATCAAGAAGGCGAAGTTATCCACTCTCAAAATTCTGATTCAGTGTTTTACTGGAAATAGTATGAGTACAATAAGATAAGAAAAAGAAAAACCATCCAAATTCAAGAGTCAAGAGGCAAAATTATTTTCAAATGACATGACCATGTATATAGGATATCCTAAAGAATCTGCAAAAAGCTATTAGAAACAAAAACTGGATTGCTCAATACAATGCCAATATGAAAAAATTACTTGTTTTTGAGTACTAGCAACAAAGAGTCGGAATATAAAATTTTATAAATAACACTATTTACAATAGTACCCCCAAAATATAATATTATACTTAAGTATAATTTTAATGGCATCCAAACCCTCCACACAGAAAACTATAAAACATTTGCTGAGAAAAATTAAAGAATAACTCCATAAAGAATAACTATGCAATTTTTAAAATACAAAACAAAATATTTACTTGATTACACTTGAGTGCTTTCTTAAAATAAATATAATGTATATTAATAATAGCATAAATAGTAAATATAATAATGTATAAACCATATGCAAACACTAACTCAAAATGTATCAGAGACCTAAACAAAAAAGCTAAAATTATAAAACTTCTGGGAGAAAACATAAAAGAAAATCTTTGTGACTCTGGGGTAAACAAAGAGTTCTTAAGACACAAAAATCACACCATAAAAAAATATTGGATTTATTCAAAACTAAAAGCTCTGCTCTTCAGAAAATAATACTAAGAAAATGAAAAGGCAAGACACAAACTGGGATAAAATATTCAGAAATCTATGTATTTTATAAATATGTTACATATGTAATTGTATTTATATATTACCTATAAAATGTATAAATAAAAACAAATATTTGTATTTATATTTAAAAATATGTGAAGTGTATTATTAAATATAAATGTAGGATTTCCCTTCATGATTCAGCAGTTCATGAACCTGGCTAGTATCCATGAAGATGTGGGTTCGATCCCTGACCTTGCTCTGTGGGTTAAGGATCCAGCGTTGCTGTGAGCTATGGTGTAGGTCGCAGATGTGGCTCGGATCTCGAGTTGCTGTGGCTGTGGCGTAGACCAGTGGCTACAGCTCTGATTGGACCCCTAGGCGGGGAACCTCCATATGCCATGTGTGTGGCCCTAAAAAGAAAAAAGAAAAAAAATATATAAATATAGGTATTTGTGAATGTTTTGTGATTTTGTGTTTTGTGATTGTTTCTATCAATCATCATAAAAGGCTTATATTCAGAAGATGTAAAGAACTCAATAAGAGGACAAATAAGCCAATAAAAAAAATGGGCAAAATATTTGAACAAGCATTTCACAGAAGAAGATATTACAAAAGGCCAATAAGTACATGGAAAATACTCAAAATTATTAGTTATCAGAGAAATGAAAATGTACAATTTCACAGTTTCTAAAATGGCTAAAATTTAAAAAGACTGACAATATAAAGTGTTAACAGAATATGAAATTACTGGAACTCTTACACATTGCTGGAGTGAGTATAAAATGGTATAATTACGTTGGAGAACCATTGTGGAGTTTCTTACAAAGTTAAATATATACTTAACCATATAACCCAGCAATTCTAGTCTGGGTATTTACCCAAGAGAAGTGAAAATATATGTCTACAAAAATACTTTTATGTAAATATTCACAGCAACTTTATAAGAGCCACAAACGGAAAGAGCCCTAATATCCGTGAACAGATATACATGAACATAGATAGCATCTATGCAATGCAATACTGTTCATCAATGGAAAAAAACTACTGATACAACATGAACAAATCTCAAAAACATTAATTTAAATGTAAAATGCCAGGTTCATAATAGTACATGCTGTATGATTCTATCTATAGGAAATTCTGCAAGGAAAGCTAATTTATGGTAGAGAACAGGTAAGCGATAGTAGGACATGGGGGTAAGGCATTGACTGGAAAGTAGCACATGGGCACTTTTTAAGTGATGGAAAATTGCTATATCTTGATTGAGGTGATGGATACCCAGTTGTTCATATCTATCAAAACTTACTTTTCGTGTGTGAAAGTACCTAAAACTGGTGTGTAAAGTTGGTTTTTAAAAATTATTAACTCCACTCTTTAAAAGGGCTGAATAAATCAATTAATTATGTGGGAGTGGTTTTAGAGTTCAAATCAGAGATGGCTTTGGTCCTATAATTTAATTTCTTAGATCATTTCTAGTAAGGGAGCATGGCAAGGGCCCTTGGGGTGGTCAGGGCACCTGCCTCCAGCTGTACTTCTTCAGTTCGTCAGATGACAAAAGGAATAGAGTCAGGAACTGTGACAACATGCACAATTTGATGTTTGATTTGTTTGTGTTTTTTCTCCTTTCAAAAATGGATTGGAGTCAGTTTGTGAAATTAGCTATAACAGGGTAAAATATAAGTAGTTGAAGAAACTGGAAAAAGAGGAAATGTTGGAAAGAAAAGAAAGCAATGTTAGAGGAGAGGTGAAGACACTGATATATAACAACAGGAATGGGCTGCAAAATTGATTTTGAGCTTCCTAGCAACCAGAGCAAAAAGGGAACATAATCACAGTGTAATCACAGTGGTCATAAGAGAAAACAAGCCTATTGCTTAAAGAGGTAGGTTTATCACATCAGCTTTCTGGGAAGAGTTGGTAGGCAAAAAGGAGACTTTTAGATGCAAACTTATGTGGGGGTCTGTCAGGGAATCTGAAATTTTATGATTTCTGTTCTAGATTTTGTAAAACTTCTAAATCTATGTGTTAATTGGAAATATGACACTGAATACTCAGTTCTTTTCAGATCCTGACCAAATTGAAAACATAAACTTTCCAAGAGGTTTTAAACCCAGTCCAAAGCATCTTCTTTTTTTCCAGCTTTACTGAGATATAACTTACACATAATATTGTGCATATTTAACGTGTATTATGTGATTTTATATGTGTAACATATTGCAAAATGGTTACTATAGTAAGGATAGTTGACTTCACCTCACATGGTTTCAATTGTGTGTGTGTGTGTATGTGTGTGTGGTGAGAACTTTTAAAATTTATTCTTTTAGCAATTTTTAGATATACAATAGAGTATAGTCATCATGCTCTACACTACATCCCAGACTTATTCGTCTTATAATTGCACATTTGTAGCCCTTGCCCACCTTTGCCAATATCCCCCCTCCTACCCTTGCTCCTGGCAACCATCAATCTCTTGTCTGTTTTTATAATTTGGTTCTTTTTAGGTTCTACATACAAGATCATTCAATATTTGTTTTTCTCTCTCAGGCTTATTTCTTAGCATAATGCCCTCAAGTTTCATTCATGTTGTTGTAAATGGCTGAGTAATATTTCATTCTGTACATTCACATACATACATACCACATCCATTCACCTATTGGATGGACACTTAGTTTGCTTCCATATCTTGGCTGTTGCATATAATGCTACTGTGAACATAGTGGGGCAGATATCTCTATGGGTTAGTGGATGTATACTTGGAAGTGGGATTGCTGGATCATATGGTAATTTTTTTTTTTTTAGAAACCTCCATACGTTTTCCATTGTGACTATACCAATTTACATTCCTACCTACAGTGTATAAGTGTTCCCCTTTCTCCATATCTTTGCCAGTATTTGTTGTCTTTTGTCCTTTTGATGATAGCCGTACTAACAGGTGTGAGGTAATATCTCAATGTGGTTTCGATTTGCATTTCTCTTATGATTAATGATATTGAGAATGTTTTCAGATACCCATTGGTCATCGGAATATCTTCTTTGGAATAATGTCTATTCACATTCTTTGCCTACTTTTTAATTGGATTTCTCCCTGCTGAGCCTTAGTCATCTCTAAGGATTGGTTAGCCAGGGAGGTAGTCTCTCCCCAGACAGAAAGGTTTTTTAAGATGTCAAAACATCATAATATACAGAGAATTAAAAAACATGTACACATGCTACACACACAGTATATAAGGTCAAAAGATTTGAATATTGGCAAATTAATTTGCAAAGTTCAAAGTTCTGTATCACATTTCAGTAACACTTTAACAATGTACAAATGCACAAGTTTTATCAGTCTTCCCGACATTGGGTTTTATCAGATTTTCTACATTTCGCCAATGTAATACCTATAATCTAGTTCTTCACTCTTATGTTACTATTTTGCTTTGGTGGTTATTTTAGGTGACGGGATGCAAACATTTTTTTCACATGTATTTTCTAATTGTATCTCTCCTTATGTGGATTGTATGTATGATTTTTCATTTATAAGTCAGAGTCTTAATGTTTTCTTAATAAATCTTCATGAGTTCTTCCTATAATGTAAATATTAATCCTTTGGACTTTTAATAAGAACATTTTAGCTTATCTACTATTTTCTTTCTATTTTTGTCATGTCAAGCAATGACACTTTTATGTAGTCAGTTCTATTAATCTTTACTTTTGTACTTTCTTCTGTTAAAGAACAAAATCCAACTGAGTAAATTTTAAAGATCCTATTGGCTTTATTTAACAATTCATGAGTCAGGTAGCATCCACCTAGCAGATAGAAAGGAGTTCTGGGGAGCAGTACAAAATGAAAGACTTTCATAGGCAGAAGAGAGTGAGAACAAGGAAATTATACTAGCAAAAAAGTGGACTGGTTGTGGCAAGGTCACTTTCCTTTAGGGAATGGCATGTGCCTCTCAGGCAGAAGACCTCACTAGTGCTGATCAGGTGATTCCTGATGGACTGGCTTAAGTTTTCAATTCAGGGAGAGACTGAAACTGTAATTAAGTTTTAGCTTTGTGAGGTGGGGCTTAGCATAAGCAACTCCATTTTGGGTCTGTCTTGTTTTTAACACTTTGATCACTTCATAGCTTTAAATTAACTAATCCCTCAGACATTAGATAATCACTCAATTTTGTTTTCTGCTAGGTTTTCTTTGTTTTATAAAAAATAAAACTTACTCTTTAAAAAAATTTTTTTATTATATTTGATTTACAGTATTCTGGCAATTTCTGCTGTACAGAAGAGTGACTCAGTTGTACATATTTATACATTCTTTTTCTCATGTCTTCTATCATGTTCCCTCACAAGTGACTGGATATAATTCCCTGTGCTATACAGCAGGACCTCATTGCTTATCCAACTAAATGCAAGAGTTTGCATCTACTAACACCAATTTCGTAGTCCACCCTTCTCCCTTACCTTCCCCCTTGGCAACCACAACTCTGTTCTCCATTTCTGTGAGTCTGTTTCTATTTTGTAGATAGGATCATCTGTGCCATATTTTAGATTCCACATATAGTTCATAGCATATGGTATTTATCTTTCTCTTTCTGTCTTACTTCACTTAGTATGAGAGTGTCTAGTTCCATCCGTGTTGCTGCAAATGGCATTATTTTGTTCTTCTTTATGGCTGAGTAGTATTCCATTGTGTATATGTACCACATCTTCTTAATCCATTCACCCGTCAATGGACATTTAGGCTTTTTCCATGTCTTGGCTACTGTGAACAGTGCTGCAGTGAACACAGGGGGGCCTGTATCTTTTTGAATGAAAGTTTTGTCCAGATGTATGCCCAGAAGTGGGATTGCTGGATCATATGGTAGTTGTATTTTTAGTTTTCTAAGGAACCTCACTGTTTTCCATAGTGGTTGTGCCAGTTTATATTGCTACCAGCAGTGTAGGAGGGTTCCCTTTTCACACCCTCTCTAGCAGTTGTTATTTGTAGACTTATTTATAATAGCTTTTCTGACCTTTGTGAAGTGATACCTCATTGTAATTTAGATTTGCATTTCTCTAATAATTAGTGATGTTGAGTGTCTCTCATGTGCCTTTTGGCCATTGTATATCTTCTTTGGAGAAATGTATATTTAGATTTCTGCCCAGTTTTCAATTGGATTTTTTTTTTTTTTTTTTTTTTTTTTTTTTTTTTTTTTTTTGCTGTTGAGTTGTATGAGTTGTTCATATATTTTGGAGATAAAGCCCTTGTCAGTTGCATCATTTGCAACTATTTTCTCCCATTCCATAGGTTATCTTTTTTTTTTTTCATGGTTTTATTTGCTGTGCAAAAGCTTTTAAGTTTGATTTGGTCCCATTGGTTTATTTTTGTACCAGCACCACACTGTCTTGATTACTATAGATTTGTAATATTGTCTGAAGTTTGAGAGAGTTATGCCTCCTGCTTGTTTTTTTACCCTCAAGATTGCTTTGGCAATTCTGGGTCTTTTATGGTTCCAGATAAATTTTTGGATTATTTGTTCTAGTTCTGTGAAAACTGTCATGGGTGATTTGATAGGGATTGCATTTAATCTGTAGATTGCTTTGGATATTATGGCCATTTTAACAGTATGAATTCTTCCAATCCAGGAGCATGGGATATCTTCCCATTTCTTTGAATCCTCTTTAATTTCCTTGATTAACATTTTGAGGTTCTCAGCATGTAAGTCTTTCAACTACTTGGTCAGGTTTATTCCTAAAGTAATTAATTTTGGGGGGTGCAACTTTAAATGTATTGTATTTTTATATTCTTTTTCTAATACTCCATTTTTAGTATACAGAAATGCAACTGATTTCTGAATGTTAATCTTGTATCCTGCTACTTTGCTGAATTCATTGATCAGTTTGAGTAGTTTTTGTGTGGAGTCCCTAGGGTTTTCTATATATAGTATCATGTCGTCTTCATACAGTGACAATTTTACCTCTTCTCTTCCAATTTGGACACCTTTTATTTCTTTTGTTTGTCTGATTGCTGTGGCTAGAATTCCAATACTGTGTTTAATAAAAAGTGGTGAGGGTGGGCATTCTTGTCTTGTTCCAGATTTTAGTATGAAGGCTTTTAGCTTTTCTCTGTTGAGCATTATATTGGCTATGGGTTTGTCATAAATGGTTTTTATTATGTTAAGGTATGTTCCCTCCATACCCACTTTAGTAAGAGTTTTTATCATGAATGGATGTTGAATTTTGTCAAATGCTTTTTCTGCATATGTTGAGATGATCACATGGTTTTTGGCTTTTCTTCTCTTACTGTGGTGTATGATGTTGATTACTTTGCATATGTTGAATCATTCTCGTGAACTTGTGATGAATCCCACTTGGTCATGGTATATGATCTTTTTTTATGTGTTCTTGGATTCAGTTGGCTAAAATTTTGTTGAGAATTTTTGTGTCTATATTCATCAAATATATTGGCCTATAATTTTCTTTTTTGGGCGTATCTTTGTCTAGTTTTGGTATTAGGGTGATGGTGGCTTCATAGAATGTCTTTGGGAGTGTTCCTTTGTCTTTAACCTTTTGGAAAAGTTTAAGAAGTATGGGTATAAATTCTTCTCTGTATGTTTGGTACAATTAGCCTCTGAAGCCATCTGGTCCTGGACTTGTATCACTGCGAACTTCCCTCTAAGAACTGGTTTTGTAGCATCCCATAGATTTTGAATGGTTGTGTTATCATTTGTCTCAAGGTTTTTTTGTTTGTTTGTTTGTTGTTTTTTGTCTTTTTAGGGCTACCCCCATGGCATATGGAGATTCCCAGACTAAGGGTCAAATCAGAGCTCTAGCCACCAGCCTACACCACAGCCACAGCAACATGGGATCTGAGCTGCATCTGTAACCTACACCACAGCTCACAGCAATGCCAGATCCTTAACCCACTTAGAGAGGCCAGGGATCGAACCTGGGTCCTCATAGATACTAGTCAGATTCATTTCTGCTGAGCCACAGTGGGAACTCCTCAATGTATTTTTTAATTTCCCTTTTGATTTCCTTGTTGACCCATTGGTTTTTTAGTAGCATGTTGTTTAGTCTCCATGTAGTCAGTTTTTTTTTTTCTCATTTCTTTTCCTTGTGATTGATTTCTAGTTTCATGCCATGTGTTCAGAGAAGATGCTTGAAATAATTTCTATACTCTTAAATTTGTTGAGATTAGTTTTGTGCCCCAGTATGTGGTCAATCCTTGAGAATGTTCCATGTGCTGCATATGAAAAGAATGTATATTCTGTTTTTTTTTGGCTGTAATGTCCTGAAAATATCAATTAAGTCTAACTGTTCCATTGTGTTGTTTAGGATCTCTGTTCCCTCACTGATTTTTGGTCTAGAGCATATGTTCATTGATGTCAGTGTTAAAATCTCCTACTATTATTGTATTCTCATCAATTTCTCCTTTTATGTCTGTTAGTATTTGTTGCATGCATTTGGGTACTTCTGTATTAAGGGCGTGTATGTGTGTGTGTGTGTGTATATGTATATATGTATACATGTGTATGTGTATATATACATATAACTGGCTGCAGCTTCCAGCCTATGCCATAACCACAGCAATACTGGATCTGAGGCTCATCTGCGACCTACACTGCAGCTCATGGCAATACTGAATCCTTAACCCACTGAGCAAGGCCAGGGATTGAGCCCACATCCTCATGTATACTAGTCGGTTTCATAACCCACTGAGACACAATGAGAACGCCCTAGGGCCATATATATTGACAAACATAATATCTTCTTCTTGAATTGATCTTTTTATCATTAGTGTCCTTCTTTTTCTTTATGGCCTTTGTTTTAAAGTCTATTTTGTCTGGTACAAGTATTGCAACTTCTGCTTTCCTGTCTTTTCCATTTGCATGAAATATCTTTTTCCTTCCCTTCACTTTCAAAATATGGGTCTTTTGCCCTAAGGTGAGTCTCTTTTAGGCAGCATATTGTAGGCTCTTGTTTTTTTATCCTGTCTGCCACTCTGTGTCTTTTGATTGGAGCATTCAGTCCAGTGACATTTAAGGTAAATATTGATAAATATGTATTTATTGCTATTTTAAAGCTTGTTTCCCCCTTGATTCTATATTTCTCCTTTGTTCCTTTCTTTTTTGGTTGGATGATTTCCTTTTATTTTATGCATGTGTCTGAGATGGCTGCAGTGGTTTGCCCCCATTGCCCGTAGCCCATATAAGAGGTGCCCTACCTTCTGAGAGCCTGAACATGTACAGAGGAAGATATTCCTATGGCAGTCCAACTCTTCCTCCTCTTGCCCACCCCAACAAAGGTGACTTGCTTCTTCTGCAGACCCAGGACTCCTCTTGGCTTCCCTTGGCTGTGGCACTCTGCTTCCCAGCCTTTGGTGCACTGCTCCCTAACCCCTCAGGCTGTCTCCACCTTAGTCCTCTTAGTCCAACCTTAGTCCTCTTCCTGGAACTGACCTCCAGAGCCTGAGTCTCAGCGCCCAGCCCCACCTGAGCATCCCAGGCTGTGGTGTCCCAGGAGGTAGTAATGATGGTCTGTGTGGCTCTCTCTCTGTTTTGCCCTCCTCAGTCCTGCTGCTGCACTTTTCTCTGGAATTTGAGGTTTCCTCTCTGTCTTGGCTGATCTCCCCATCAGTTAGGTGGCTTCTCAGAGTGTGGATTTCTTTCTTCTTTCACAGCTCCCTCTCAGGTGTGTTGGCCCTGTCCTGCTTCCTTTTTTTTTTTTTTTTTTTTTTTGTTTCTTTTCTCTCTCTCTTTTTTCCTTTTGTTCTACCCAGTTATGTGGAGGGTTTCTTGCCCTTTTTATAGGTATAAAGTCTTCTGCCAGCATTCAGTAGATGTTCTGTGTAAATCATTCTACATGTAGATTTTTTTTTTTTTTGGATATGTTTAGGGGAGTATTTGAGCACCATGTCTTACTCCTCCGCCATCTTGATCCCACTCCAAAAATGTTTTACCCTTCAATGCATGTATGGAGTTTATTTTCACTGTATGATATAAACAGTTAATCTATTTTTTTTCCCAGATAGCTTAATCTTATCCTAAGAACAGTTAAAGAATCCTTCATTTCATCATTTTGTGATAGTTCTTTTATCCCATATGACTTTCTCACAATCAGTTAAGTCTCTAGTACTTTCTATTCTCTATTTATATGTCTACCTTTTTGTCAGTAACCTGCTGCTTGTACTTATTGTTTTAAATCATACTTAAATATCTGATAGAACTATTTCACTCTGCTTCCCTTTACATTTTGTTTGGTTAAAATTAATTGATAATCATAATAGTTAATATATTATGAGTATTGGCCTTGCTCTTTATTTGTACTACCCCATTTAACCTTTGCCACAGTTCTATAAGGTAGAATTACTATTACCCATAATGAGAGAACAATTGGCATTTTATCCGTGGTTTTTCAGTCCCCTCAGGTCCCATATTCAGCGCTTAAACACAGCCCCTCTTCGTTTGTCTCTCATAAAGCTTTTTGTTGTCTTTACATAGGTCTCATACATACATGCAAGGCTTATTCCTCAGCGTGTGTTTTGTTGCTATTTTGAGTGGTGCCCTTCCTGCTGAGGCTACATCACAGGATTCCTTTGGCAGTGGGCACCCCTAGCAGTTGCTAACTTCCACAAATTGCAGGCCCATGCCTGGGTCAGAACCGGCCCCTGCATGACTCAGGCTTTGTCCCAGCCGGGGCACACTTGCCTTCCATGCTGATATGGATATAAACACAAATTATGTTCCTTTCCTACTATTTCATTTTATGGGAAAATCTGGTTTCCATGCCAGTATGAATAAGAACTGGGGAGGGTGTGGAGTGGGAGGAGGGGGAGGAATGATATTTTACAACCAATGCAGAAACAAATACAGGCACCTCCTGTTTAATCAAGGAAAAGTAAAGTGGTTCATGGACCCACACTGCAAAGGAGCAAAAGCTGCATTTTATATGTGCAATATGCTAATTCCTTGCTAGCATTCTGGGTGTGACCACTTTTGGCTAGAAGAGTCCTTAAGTCAGCAACATTACTGAGTGCCCTCTCTGACACCTCTTGGGACCACAATTTAAATGCAACTTTATTCTTCCCCCACCCCCAAAAGAATGGAAGTCGTTAGGATCCCTTTGTTTTCTCTCTCCAGGGAGAGAATGGATCTTAATGAACAGTCTGGAGCATAAACAGCTCTTTAAATACTTTCCAGGAAAACTATTCGTGGTAAAATGATGAATATCTTTTATAGCATAAATCCTTCTGTCATCTCATCTTAGAAAGAGCAGCAGGGAGCCAAGGATGGACAGGATGTTAATAGCATGCCTTTCATCCAGGCCAGGACTACAGGAGGTCAAGCTTGCCCACATCACCCCCCCAAAGTGCCAAAAGAACCAAAACATGAATTCACCACAACTCTTGGCAAGCAACTCACACAGGCTCAGTGGACACTCTGCTCAACCATGGACTGTCATTAACTAACACTGTAACTATGGGCAAGTTGGTTAATTTAGATGAGTCTCTATTTCTTCAGCTGCCAAGTTGTAAGGAATTCTTAATTCAAAGAATGATAGCAAAAAAAAAAGTCAGCATAAGTGTCTGGCTGACAGGGATTTTGAAGGCCTATATTCACTTTAAGATGCACTAATTTTTAAAAAAATCTATTTTATTGATGTATAGTTGATTTATAATTTGTTAATTCCTACTCTACAGCAAAGTGATTCAGTCATATATATATGCATATATATATATATATATATATATATATACACACATATATATATTCTTTTTCATATTCTTTTCCATTATGGTTTATTACAGGATATTGAATATAGTTCCCTTTGCTATACAGTAGGATCTTCTTATTTATCCTTTCAATATATAATAGTTTGAATCTACTAATCCCAAACTCCCAACCCATCCCTTCCCCTTGACAACCACAAATCTGTACTCTATGTTTGTGAGTCTATTTGTGTTTGATAGAAATTTCATTTGTGTTATATTTTAGATTCCACACATAAGTGATATCATATGGTATCTGTTGTTCTCTTTCTGACTTCACTTAGTATGATAATCTCTAGGTCCATTCATGTTGCTGCAGGCGACGTTATTTCATTTATTTTTTGGTCTTTTTGTCTTTTTAGGGCTCACCTGTGGCATGTGGAGGTTCCCAAGCTAGGGGTCTAATCGGAGCTGTAGCTACCAGCCTACACCACAGCCATAGCAGCAGATCTGAGCTGCGTCTGCAACCTACGCCACAGCTCACAGTGATGCCGGATCCTTAACCCACTGAGCAAAAATAGGGATCGAGCCCACAACCTCATGGGTTCCTAGTCGGATTTGTTTCTGCTGTGCCACGATGGGAACTCCTGGCATTATTTCATTTTTTGTGGCTGAGTAGTATTCCATTATATATATATGTACTACATCTTCTTTATTCATTCATCTGTTGATGGTTGTTTCCAGGTCTTGGCTATTGTAAATAATGCTGCTGTGAACATTGGGGTGCATGTATCTTTTCAAATTATGGTTTTATCTGTATATATGACCAGGAGTAGGATTGTTGGATCATATGGCAGCTCTAATTTTAGTTTTTTGAGGAATCGCCATGCTGTTTTCCATAGTGGCTGCATCAGTTTACTTTCATATTAATTGTGCTCTCTCCACACCCTCTCCAGCATTTGTTATTTGTAGACTTTTAAATGATGGCCGTCTGACCAGTGTGATGATACCTCATTGTAGTTCTGATTTGCATTTCTCTCATAATAAGCAATGTTGAGCATCTTTCGTGTGCCAATTGGTCATCTGTATGTCTTTGAAAAAATACCTGTTTAGATTGTCTGTCCTTTTTTTTTTTGTTTGATTGGGTTGTTGTGTCATTTTTGAGTTGCGTGAACAGTTTGTATATTGTGGAAAGTAAGCCCTTGTCGGTTGAAGATGCACTAATGTTTTAAGCTGTACTGTGAAATACAGTAGCCCCCAGCTATTTGAAGCTATTTAAACTTATATTAATTAAAATCATTACAATTTAAATTTTATTTTCTCAGTCCCACTAGCCACATTTCAAGCACTTAATAGCTACAGGTGGCTAGTGGCTACCATATTGGACAGATATAGAACATTTTTTACTATCAAAAAAAGTTTTACTGGGCAGCATTGCTTTAGAGCAGAGGTCAACAGACTTTTTCTGCAAAATAGTAATATTTTTGACTTTGTGGGTTCTAGGCCTCAGTTGCAAGAATTTAGCACTCACTGCTTTGCCTAAAAACAACCATATAAAATATGTAGATATATGGGCACAACTGTGTTCCAATAAAATTTTATTTCTGAAAATGGTAGCAATTTTCCTGCTTTAAAGGTCTGATGAACTTTTAACTCTTTTTTTTGTTTTTTTTTTTTTTGTCTTTTCTAGGGCCGCTCCCGTGGCATATGGAGGTTCCCAGGCTAAGGGTCCAATCGGAGCTGTTGCTGCCAAACCTACACAAGAGCCACAGCAACATGGGATCTGAGCTGCGTCTTTGACTGACACCACAGCTCACAGCAATGCCGGATTCTCAACTCATTGAACAAGGCCAGGGATAGAAGCTGCAACCTCATGGTTCCTAGTCGGATTCATGAACCACTGTGCCACGATGGGAACTACCAAGGTCTGATGAACTTTTGACTCATCCTCTTTGCAACCTCGAGTTCAGCCTTCTTATTACTGCAGATGGTTTCACAGACTCCCCATCTGTGAAATGCTTAGACTGGAGTGATAAGACACACCTCTAAGGAGCGCCACTTTTACTAAAACTCAGTCAAACTCATGTACAACCAAAGGATTATACTGTTAACTGGAGGTCTGTGGGAAATAGTCCAAGCAGAACTTCACTCTCGTTTCTAGTCAATGTCCTAGGGTTATTGATTGTTGAATAATCAGTTCTCCCCTGAGAGACGCTATGGCTGATATTGCTAGGCACCCACTCAATACCTATTCTCCCTCTTTTTCTTACTGGTTATACCCAGTTTTTCACAGGGCAGCAGTATATCCTGAGGGGAGTGGACAGTGTGCTTAGGGAGAAACACTGCATTTCTCAGTCTTTCTTGCAGCTAGGAGTGGTCATGTGATACAATTCTAGCTGATGTTGTATAACTATAGGTAATGGATTAAGTGTTGTTTCCAGGACATTCTTTTAAAGGAGCAGACTTAAACAGCAATAGCCTTTGGCTTTTTGCCCATCCTCTCTTTCCTGCCTTGAACTTGTCACAATACTGGAGGTGGACAAGCCAGCTTGCACACATGAACTGACAGGCAATTACTAAAGAGTGCCGAATGGAAAGACAAAAGGTGCCTGAGTCCCTGGTGGCGCTGAAGGGCCATCATAACAACTCTGAAATTCATAAATCTGGACTTTCTAAAATAAAATAAAAACAAAATATCCATTTGAATTAGCCATTGTACATTGGGTTTTCTATTCTATGCAGCCAAATGCATTTCTAATTGGTATAGAATCCTCAAACAAGGTGAAAAGGAATAACTTCCCTCTAAAGGCAGCATGAATATAAGGTGCTTTAGATCCCAGATCTAACTCTTGGACAAGTTACTGCATTCTTGAGCCTCAATTTTCTCATCTAAAAATTATCAATACGGGAGTTCCCGTCATGGCACAGTGGTTAATGAATCCGACTAGGAACCATGAGGTTGCGGGTTCGATCCCTGGCCTTGCTCAGTGGGTTAAGGATTCGGCGTTGCTGTGAGCTGTGGTGTAGGCCAGTGGCTACAGCTCCAATTCGACCCCTGACCTGGGAACCTCCATATGCCGCGGGAGTGGCCTAAGAAATGGCAAAAAGACAAAAAAATAAATAAATAAATAAAAATAAAAATTATCAATACAAGTGATAGAAGAAAAAAACATCAGCAGAAGTGCCTGACTTACAGGGATTTTAAAGCCTATATGTATATTAAGATGCACTGACATAGTATCTTCATAAGATTTTTATGAGAATCAAAATAAGATTATGTAGATTTTAGGCACATAGAAAGTGTTAAGAATAATGTCTCTCTTGATCAAAGACACAAAAATTCTATTAAAACATTACCAAATTAAATCTAGCAATATACATAGAAGACAATGATGACCAAGTAGAGTTTCTCCCAAGAATTC
Organism: Sus scrofa; assembly: GCF_054392235.1. Classification (NCBI taxonomy): domain Eukaryota; kingdom Metazoa; phylum Chordata; class Mammalia; order Artiodactyla; family Suidae; genus Sus; species Sus scrofa. The sequence continues at coordinate 76,200,412 of NC_139383.1, read as the reverse complement.
AAGGTTGGTTTAACATATAAAAATCAGCCAATATAGGGAGTTCCTGTCATGGCTTAGCAATAATGAACCCACCTTGGATCCATAAGGATGTGGGTTCACTCCCCTGACCTCGCTCAGTGGTTTAAGGATCTGGCATTGCCATGAGCAGTGGTGTAGTTTGCAGACACGGCTTGGATTCCTTGCTGCTGTGGCTGCGGCATAGGCCGGCAACTGTAGCTCCAGTTTGACCCCTAGCCTAGGAACTTCCATATGCCATACATGTGGCCCTAAAATGCAAAAAAAAAAAAAAAATCAGTCAATATAATCTATCACATTAAATAGGCTAAAAATGAAATGAAAACCAGTGTGATTATTTCAAAAGATCTCAGACATAAGCATAATTAGATGATATTCAATACTGATTTATTAAGCAAAGAAACAACATCCCTCAGTAAACTAGAAATAGAAGAAAACAGTCTCACCTAAATAAAGATTATCAACAAAAAGACCTATAGCTAACATTGTACTAAATGGAGAAAGACTGAATGCGTTCCTCCTAAGGTTGGAAACAAAGTAAGTGTATTTCCTTTCATCACTGCTATTCAACACTATAATGATACTTGCCAGTCTAATAAGATTCAAAATAAAAGACATACAGATCATAAAGTAAGAAATAAAACTATATTTATTACACTATTGTCTATGTAAAGAAATCCTACAAAAACTATTAATAATCTACTAGAATAAATGAATTTAGCAAGGTTGCAGGATACAAGGCCAATCACTGAATTTTTATATACAATCAATGAATAATTTGGAAATAAGTTTAATAATACCACTTATAATGGCATCAAAATTATGAAATGTTTAGGAATAAATTTATGTGCAAGATCTGTACAATGAAAAATACAAAATATTGCTCAGAGAAATTAAAGGGGGCATAAGTAAATAGAGATACATCATGCTTATGGGTGGAAGAGTAAATTGCTAATTCCTAGAGACAGGTAAGCAATTTGCCTATGAGCACGCCTTTCATATGCAAACCAACCGGTCCAAAGTCCATGCCCCACTCCACCCCCATCGCACTCACACCAAGCCAGTATCCTTCTACCCTGAATCGCCCAGGGCCAGGCACTGAACTAACAGGGACCAACCTATACTCCAGAGCTTGCTGAAATTATTCATACCAGCCAGGCCTAAACTGCTTACCTTGCTCATTTATTCCTTTCTGTGAAAACCACCATAGAGTCTTTTGCCTATGCTTTCCCCTCACTCTTGCTGCCTCCTGACCAACCCTGGTGCTTCTCTGTGTGGCCCTGTGTGGCGTGCCATACCTCCTGCTTCTAGGCACTCTTCCTTCATTACTGTCATTTCCACCTTTGCCTGTCTTACCATACCTGAGTATGATACATTGTAAAACAATGTGCCTGTAGAAGAACAGGGAAGAGACAGTTTCATTGCTACCACTTTGTTTTGATTTTTGTCTTTACAAGCTCTGTGGATAAGAGAGAACTTACCAACAAAGACAGTCAGACTCAGGGCTGGCCTCAAGAGCAGTTATTTCCATGGATCAGGGACCACAAATATGGGGTCTGATTGGGGCATGCTGCACACATACCCAGCCACACTCCTTGTTATCTTTGTTGATGTTATAATGCAAGTGCTAAATTTGAGAAAGTGTCAGAAGAGAAGCTGTGTTTAATTCTACCACCAGCTAAGGGGCTTCTGATTCTTTTGAAAGGCAAGGGACTGACTCTCCCAAGAGCTAAAGATACACTCTTAATTTTTACTAGGAGCCAATCTCATTAGGTGACTAATTTAGGAGAAATATAATGTAATTTCAGGCTTTTGTGACAAAGAGTACATTAGATTTAGTGCTGCTGCCTCAGAAGTAATCATTTGCCAAAGCCTCAAAGGGGAAGGTTAGGGGATGCTTGTTCAATGCAAGGAAAAAACATCTATTCTAGATAGTTGAATCTTTGAGACCACTAAGATTATGAGTTTTCCTCTCTCCTTCCCTCTACTCCATCTTTCAAATCATTTTGAGCTGATATTGACTGAATACAGTTTTGGTCTACATTTCTGTTTTTATAGTCTAATATTTTAATAACTAATTGCATTTGTTCTCTAATATGGTTGGATTGCTCCTATAGGATATTGATATTACAAGAAGAAATATTTCCTTAGAAATATTAGAGTTAAAGAGCTTTAAAATCCACAGTGCTTGGAAGTGTCAATTGGGGATAGTTTGCAGAATTTAGATGGTAGTTGTAGATGGTGAGCTGAAAGTCATCTTAAGGTTAAAAATGAGTTGTCTAAAAGGTAACCAAAATTTTTATTGCAATTCTTCTATAGAAGTTAACTCACATGTATTCTCATTTCTTTACTTTCCAAAGGAATACAGAAAGACGTTCTGTAAAATGTTACCCTTTGAGAAGTTTTATCAGTTCCATTAATTCTTTCGTAGTTTTGATAAAAATTAAAAAATGGTAATTGGCGTTTGCCTCCTCTCTTTTTTGCTGTGTAATTTCTCAGTATTGTAAAGTCAATGCACACCATTTCCAGATTTACTCAATTTAATGGGTCTAATGAGAATAAAATGAGGAAGTTTTTAGGTCGAAGATGCCAAGTGAGCTCTCTGATTCTCTTCAGAGTCAGGTCCTCATAATTCAAACCTTTTGTGGTTGCTCCTTCCTTCCAACCCTTAAGAAGCCCTCCTGTCTGTCCCTCACCATCTTGCCTCCTGAGCTTTGCTCTCTAGCTCTGGCTCTCACCTCCCTCCCAAGCTCAGGTCTGCATTTTAGTCATTTCTCACAAGGCCGCATTTGAATGTCCCTGGAGCTGGCTGCATTTCTGTGATTGTAAATCTCTAACAAGTGGGGAACTCTGCCTGGCCTGTCCTTCACCAAAGAAGCCCTGAGGAAAGAGGTAGGGCTAGGGCCCTGCCCTGAGAAAGGTCTGGCCATTCACCAAGCTCAGAACACCAGTCTTGTCTGTCCTAGAATGAAGGAAACAGCAGAAACACCCTTCAGACAGGAAATCATGAACTCTGTGGGGAGCCTGAGCCGACTGTGGACTTCAGAACAGGAGAGAGACTGTTCTGTCCTTCTTTGCAGTTGGGAGGGGCTAATGAGAAGAAGCCAGATTCTGGGGACAGAGAAACTGGGCTAGGGGAGAAACCAAGAATCAGAGCTGTGGTCCTCTGAATGCCATAAGCAGTGAGCACGCATCAGACAAACCCAACAAAGTATAGGATCAGGGGGAGAATGTAGAGTTCCATCATCCTAAATGCATTCCATGGAAAACCCATGTTCTATGAGAGGTAGATAGGTCTCCCATGAAAAAGCTCTGTAATCAAATATATTTGATTTAGCAATATTCCCTCCCTGCCCCCCCCAATAATAAGAGGCTATGGAGAATGCTACAGTTGTGTGAAAGAGTTCCTCCAGTAACAGTAGTTTTATTACATGAAACTACTGCCTGTCTCCATTACTATCAAATAAAAACATGGTGGAGGGAGGACTTTCTGGTCCATAGGCCCCGAACTGTGGAATACGTGAGGAGGGGTGAGGAAGATAAAGTCCCCAAGCAGGCCAGTCATATGGCCTAAGGTTGGGAGCAAGGGCTTTTGAGGCCAGTAGGCCTGAAACGAGGCTCATGATGGTGGGTGCCGCCCAGCAGGTGCACATAGACTCAACCAAACACCCAGCTGGGGTGATTGATGAGCAGAAGTGCCTCATGGCCCAGGCTACTAATAGACTCTGGAAGGATTAAGGAGCCCTCAGACAAAGAGCAAAGCCATCTCGCATGTCTCTTTTCACTTCGCAAGCCTCCACATCTCTACCATTTCTGAGTCAGTCGTATAACCTTTAAAGAGCTTTTTCCAGGAAGGTAGGTGGTTCAGGGGTGATCACTCTGACCTAAGAGAAACTAGGGTATGGTCCTGGTACCCCTCTCTTCCCTGTCCTCCTCTCTGGAGGAAGAGTCCCCCCCCTCACCAGGTTCTTGTGTAGCATAAATCAAGCATGCACGTCTGTGAGTGGACTTCCTAATGGAAAGTTACTATGTGAGGGTTGGGACAGTTCACGAACCCTCACCTTGTGGCAGGTGTGTGGAGAGCAGAGCAGGATGGGGAGTGTTGAGGAGGGAGATGTGTTTGCATAAGACTTTGCCTCACCCTCTGGGTGCCATGAACATGAGTAAGTCACTGGAGGGCTGGGCACGGGGGAGCTGGGCTGAGGAGAAACTTGGAGGTTTTCTGTGCTTAGTGCTTATCACTTGTGGATTTCTCTCTTCCTCACACAATCCCTGCTGACCCTCCAACTCATTCCCTAGAAAGGTTGCGGGATTTGGCTCCCAGGTGCTCTATGTTAGGGTCATTGCAATAGGGAGTGATTTAATAAATGGTTCTGCAACTTCTGTGTCTCCTGTTAAAACAGATTGCTGGGCCCTATCCCTACCTTTAGAATTCAACAGAAATTTGCATTTCCAATAAGTTCCCAGGCCATGCTGATTCTGTTGGTCCTGGGCTTTGTATGCCTTGAGAACCACTGCCTTGGGCTGCGAGTTTCCAAGCCTTTAGCTGGTGTGGGTCCCCCTCCTGTAGCCCCTTCCCTGAATATTGCATGCTAGTGCTAATGGATCAGTGGGATCTGGTTGTCCACTGTGCCTTATGTGGGGCTGGGGCTGGGACTTGTTTGTTGGGCAGCATAATCCCCTAGCCCGCTTGACCACTAGGATTATGGCAGTGAAGTACACCGGCCCCACATAGTATATGTTTTCTCAAAAGAGAAAACAGACACATACCTTTGTTTTCCAATTTGGAACATTAGCTAAGGTCTGACTCTGGGCACTGCTTCTAGGTTTGGTCAGTTTTTCTGGACTTGCTTTTGTGGGCTGAGGGCATTTTGCTGAGTGCCAGTTATGGTCCTGTGACTGAAAAAGCCCTTCAGGCAGCAGATGGGCTAGTGCCCTGAAGTGGTTACAGCTGCGAGATCTAGTAATTGCTTCTGACCCCCAGCCCTGGTCTGTCCTTGGCCCCTCCCCTTACGTGTTGCTGAGTAACCTGCCAGGGCTAGCTTCTCACTAGCCATCACTGGGCTGGCCACTCCACCTGCTCCGCGGTCACTGAGCAGCTTCTTTGCTCACTCAGGCACCATTTTCACAGCACTAACCCCCAACTCAGAGTCTGACCCCTATACTGATTCTCATGTAACTTCTCCCCCTCATTTTTCTACTTTTCCACTCATTTGGTTTGTCATTCCCTTTCAATGCCCAAAGGCCTGGGGTTCAATTCTCTACCAGATTTGATTTTAAGGGAGTGGTGTCAAACTTGCTTTATATGAAATAATAATTCTTATCCATCTCATAAAGGTGGTCTTTGTCTAACTCCATGGGTTTGTTTCCTGTCGAAAATTAAGTAACTTATGAAAGAGTATTTTTTAAATAGACTTTAAAAAGTAGCCTTGGGAGTTCCCATCGTGGCTCAGTGGAAACAAATCCGACTGGGAACCATGAGGCTGCAGGTTTAATCCCTGGCCTGGCTCAGTGGGTTAAGGATCCGGCTTTGCTGTGAGCTGTGGTGTAGGTTGCAGAAGCTGCTTGGATCTGGCGTTGCTATGGCTGTGACATAGGCCGGCAGCTGTAGCTCCGATTCGATCCCTAGCCTGGGAACCTCCATATGCTGCCATTGTGGCCCTAAAAAGCCAAAAAAAAAAAAAAAAAAAAAAAAAAAAAAAAGTAGTCTGAGATAGAATTCATGTAACAATTCACCTGATTAAAGTATACAATTCAGAGGTTTTTTAGTGTATTCACAAATTTGTATAATCACCACAATTTTAAAACATTTAATCACCTAAAAAAAAAGAAAAAAAAAAAAACCCCACAACCCTCTATACTCTTGGCCATCATTTCCTTATCCTTCTACCTATCCATCCCCTGCCCTAAGCAATATCAAGCCTACTTTCTCTAGAGATTTTCATTTTCTGGGAACAGAATCACGTAGTATGTGGTCTTTTGTGATGGGCTTCTTTCACTTAGCATAATGTTTTTAAGGTTTATCCATAACATGTATCTGTATTTCATTCCTTTTATGGCTGAATAATATTCCATTATAAGGATATACCACATTTTCTTCATCACTTGATGGGCATTTGGGTTGTTTCCACCTATTGGCTATTAAATTTTTTAGACTTTTGGGGAGCTAGAACTGAAATGGGTCTTTGAGATTGGGAATCCCAACCCTTTGTTTTATAGATGAGGAGCCAAGGGCCCTGGGAAAGTGAGGATTTTTGTCCAAGTTCATGCCACGATTCTTAACAGGACTGGAAATGGAACCCCTGCCATCTAACTTCCAGGTTTTGAATGTCTCCTTTCTGTAGAAACAAATATAACAAATTTCTGTTAGAGAAATTCAAAAAATTATTCAGTGTTTCCCAAAGCAGTTTTTGATTTCATAAATGTTCTGAGTCATCCCCCAGCCCCCACAGCCATTAGAAATGATTGAAAAGAAGTGATCACTTTTTATGTGTATTCTTTCTTGACATGGTCATCCTCCATAATGAAATAAAAAACATCTGTCCAGTAACTAGTTGTTCTGTGATGAAATGGAATATAGTTAGAAATACTGCTGGAGAGAGAGCATCTATTGTCATGTAATGCTTCTTCATTTATTTGAATTTACTTTTAGAAGGCCCCCAAATAGTTTTATGAAGACAAACTGCATCTTGAGTAGATTCAGGCAGGCCTCGTCTTCCTGTGGCTTCCAGATCTGTTCCCCCCAAGTGTGCCTTTCCTGCCCCCCCCATCTGCTCTGGAATTTATTACCACCTTTCCTTGCTCTATGCCCAACCTGGCCCCCCTCACCGTCCCCTCCTCCAGGCCCATCCCCCACCCTCCAAGCTATATCATGGGAAATGGGATAGGAAAATAGCTTCTTTTCTCACACAGAGGGTTAGGGAATCAGAGTTTCCGCCAGGCAGGAACAATTAATTAAAGATGAAAAACAAGCTGCTTCTTGAGGGGAAGTTGCAGTGGGTAATTTTCCTTTTTCTTCTACCAGCTCTGGGAAAACCAGATCAGTGAGCCACAGAAGTGACCCAGTTCACACTAGGCAGCCTAATGTTACACAGGAAGACAGGACTGGGTTATTCTATATTAATGTGAAATCACACGGTAGGATAGGATCCATTCACACAAGTATCCCCAAAATGATGACTGGAAAGAAATCCAAAGCTGTTAGTACTTATTTTTCCATAAGAAAAAAAAGTGAAAATGGAATCAGACTATTAAAAACTCTAGGAACATTTAGAAATTCTGACTGCATAAGTAGATCTGAAGCGGGGTGGAAAATTTACATTTCTAAAACTTCCCAGGTAAGGCTGAGGCTGCCAGCCAGGGGCCACACTTTGAGAACCACTCGTTTGGAGAATTTCCTAGCCCTTTGTTTCCCTTTGTTGTCCCTGACCCTCCGCTGCTTCTTTACCAATAACAGTATACTAGGGAAAGCAAAGAATGTGCCTGTCTTTGAACTGGCTTTATAAAACCATCCACGTACATGTCCCCCAGTTCTTACATTTCAAAAGGGACTCACATGCAAATATAAATTCAAAAGGGTTTCTGTTACCAAAGTATCTGTGGTAGAATCAGCACCAGGGCATTAATGTTGTAGCCTCTCCTAAACCTCTGCACCTTTGGCTATAAAGGTTGTTTGGATAATACTAATAAATAAAATAAACATCCCAGACCTTTTCTCTGAGAATTCCTTCTTATGTTTAGTCGGCACCTTCCATATTTCTATGGATGTCTCTAGAGAGGAGAGGCTGCATATGCTGATTAATCTCTGCTCTCATTTCTTTTGGCATCTTCCTCTGAATTCAAAACAAGTAGGAATTGGGTGAGGGATTAGGCATGAGGTTCAGGGAAGTAAGGGAGGGGACTATTGCTTCTTTTCTTTCCAGTTCACCAGCTGTTTCCTTTTCCCAATCCAAATACATTGGGAAAGAATGTGTTTGTAGCCAATGCTGAAAACTCTATTTCTCTTAAGACTCAGAAAGCTTAACTTTCAGTCATTTATTTATTCATTCAAAAGAGGAGAGAGACAAGGAAAACCTGGAGGCCAGATATTGTCCCTTTCGGTTTAGCAATGGGATGAGGACTCAGATGAGTCCTCAGTTCAGAATACTCATGAAGTGGGCGCTTGCTAGTTACCTAGGCTCTGGACAGGAATACATTGCATGTGACCTTGACCAAAAAAAAACAAAAAAACAAACCCTTTTTTAATAAAAAAAATCATGAAAATCATTCCAGAACCTCAAGCAGGGATGTGTTTTGGTCTGAAAAGGTGAAAATGTGATGAATCTTCCACCCCCTCATCCCCACATACACTCATTAATGGCATGGGGTGGTCCTTAGGTGAGCCTGGGCTGTCGCAGTGTCTCAGATTGGAGATTTCACTGGATTCCTTTTTCTCAAAGGGCCTGTCAGCACCTCCTAAGCAGGAAGCATTCACCTCTGAAGAGAACCAAAGGCGGGGGAGGCTTTGTTGGTGATGCAGCTGTCATATCCTATTAGTGCACGGGTGGGTCTCAGCGAGCACAGGAGGTATGTCATTTATAGACAGAAATTGCATAATTAAGCTTGATAGAATTTTGACGCTTTCTTGGCAGCGCAATTTGTTCGTCAAGTAAAAAACCTTTAGGAAGTTCATCACATGGAATTTGGAACTCCTGAGTTCAAGACTAGGTATCTTTCACAGGTGGCACTGAGAACTCGGGAGCTGATTTGATTTAGGGCCATCATAAAGGCTCCCAAAAAGAGCCTCTTTTGCCTTTGGCTTCTGGATTCATACATTCAGGTTTTAATGGGAAAAACAACATAGACAAAGCCAGATTTCATCCCACTTGGTTTGAGAACGTGGACCATATGCATTGACTTTAGTTCCTTCCTATTAATTTCCTTTTTAAAAATCATTTTTTATTGTGACATATAACTCATGTACGGAAAAGTACACCAACCCCAAATATATAGCCCAGGTAACAATTACAAAGTGAACACCAATGTTTCCACCATTGAAGGAACTTTGTCATACAAGTGGACACAAACAATATGCATTCTTTTGTGTCCAGTTTCTTTCATACAGCACTATGCTTGTGAGATCCATCCATGTTGTTGCATGTAGCAATAGATTTCATTTTCTTTGTTGTGTAGAATCTATTCTTTGATGAGATCTCAGTTTTTCTATTCTACTCTTGATAGACACTATGGTTGTTTCTACTTTTTGACTATTAAAATTAGTGCTGCTGCAAACATTCTCACACATGTCTGCATACCTGAAGCATCTGATAGAATTACAAAGCCTTCTCACTACCTTGGAAAATTCCAGTTCTATGGCAATGAAAATGAGGGGCCGAGTGTCCATATGTCCAACTTTAGTAGATGATGCAAAAATATTTTCTAAAGAAATTATAACAATCAGTGACCTAATGAAGTAGCTCTATTCAGGATCTGACAGCTTTTATTATTAGTCCGGTTCACTAATAGGACTACTAGGATAAACACTACTAGGTCACCACTAATAAACTATCTCAAGATATATGTGAAAATGCTTGCTTAGTATAAGAAGACTTAGTTCTGTCTACTTCTAATGGTAAGCTTTTAGAAATGTCTCTGGAAGAACTTGTAGGAATGGCTTGGTTACAATAAGTAACCAGGAAAGAAAGGTATAACCTGCTGCTTCACCTAGGATTAAAAATATCTTTCAGTGGTTTTTTTTTTTTTTTCTTTTTTTCTTTTTTTGGCCATAAGCAAATTTATATTTTTCTATAGGCTGATAAGAGAAAAAATCATGTTGCAGTTCAAAAGAGAAAAGCACACATTTCTGGTAACATGTTATTAACACTGTGTGGCTATTATAATAGGCCCTTTTTAAACCTTTATGTACATTTTATCAGAACAAAGCGTCTTGATATAAAAAAAGCAGTAAAGTTCTGGGCATATCTGGTGCCTGTGAGAGCTGTCAGAAAAAGACAACAGGGAGCTCTGGGCTCCCCCATATTCTCTCCTAACAGATTCAGATGTTGATATTGGCATGGATGAGTTTACACAGCAGTTCTGTGCAGGAATCCACATTTCCTTCTACACACAGTCTCAACAGTATGGACAGTTTCGATAACTATATGCCAACCTTAAACAAAAAAGCCAACACCACTTCTGAGTGTTCAGGGAAGTTGTGCTTTTTTGCTTCTGCATCATTTTGGATGAGAAAGATTAAGGATTTGTGTTTTGGCATCCTTGCATGCCACCAGTGATTTCTTAGCAATAGCAGCCCTTAACCATGTCCACGTGAGCTTTGGGCACATGACTGTATGTACCAGTCTTCCAGCTGGCATTTTAATTTGAGATTGTATGCCAGCCAAGGTGGGGAAGAAATCCAAAAGGCAGCTTGTGAAAAAGAGAAGGAGGAGGAGGATTCATCGAGTGGTAGAAAGACACCTTTAAAGACATTCAATAAATCAGCTGTCATCCTAAAGCTGAGTAAGACCATGAGGGGATCTTTTCCTGTGCTGGAAAGATGCTGAATAATCAGGTTGTTAAAAACATCATAGTGCATATAGAAAAACCACACCATTGTCATGGATAAATTAATTGAGCTCCCACATTTTTAAAAGAGAAAGTTAATAGTTTCCCAAAATAGGTTGTCAAACTAAAGAACTATTTTAAAATATTTAGTCAACTCCATTTGGCTAGAGTGGTTAGAAGTACAATCAACTAATAGTGTGTATGAATGCTCTAGGAGGTAGGGTCCCACAGGGCTTCTGAGAACAAGCTCTGGAGTCAGATGCCTGGGTTACAGCCCCAGTGTTATCACTTCCTAGCTTGGGTGACCTTGGCCAATCAATTAACTGCTTCAGTTTCCTGAGTAATATCTGCTTTATAGGGTTGCTCTGGGCATTAAATGTTAAAGCTAGTGCCTAACACTGAAGTAGGTGCTCAGTAAATGTGAGGTATTAATGTTTAATGTGAGAGCAAGTTTGCTGTAGGCACTAAGGAGGACTTGGTTGAGATCTAAGGAATGGCTTTCTAGTGTTACTCACCCTGGACCCCTGAAAGTCAAGTTCATATTGATGAAGTGGGGCACAGGTGATCTGTAAATACTGTACTACTTTCTGATTGTATTAAAACACCCCCAGATACCCAGTGGCTTCTTTGATGATTACTCCTGTGGCCATCTGCCAAGAGACCACTAGCGATGTGGCCAACGCTTATCCCCCACAAGGCTAGTGAGGCTGTTGGCCTGTTACCCCTCAGAAAAGGGACCCCAGCCATCTTCCCTCTGCACCAAGGACTCTTCCTTCCTCCTCTGAACTTTGATCTCTTTAATTTCTATAATTTTGAATCTTCCCTCTTGCTTTGCTATGACTTGTTAATCACTCATTTATTTTAAGGTATTTTTTGGGCACTGACCATGTTCAAAAAAACCGTGATTAGTACTGAGGATGTCATAGTGGGCCTTTCAGAAGAGGTCACAGGGCTGGGATCCTCCAATCAAGTTCTCTTGATCAAGTAGTGAAAAGTGGGGAGGGCACACCATATGGAGGGGACCACATGGCAAATGTCCTGAAGTGGGGACAAGCTTGGAATCAAGGAAAGGAAGGGGGCTAGCAATGTGGGAGAGGGTGAGCACTGGGAAAGGTGGTAGGAGGAGTGGGCAAGGCAGGTGGTATGGGGCCTCATAGCCACAGAAAGGGGATGCATGTGTTCTTAGGGTAGTTTAGCTGCCTGACTCTTCTGGCAGGGCATCTGCATTATTTCTCTTCATGTATTCGAATCCTCCACTCCTACCCCAAACTGGTCCCATTACCTAGCATAATGTCATGGACATAGTAGAGTAATTGTTGCTGAATGTGATGGCAACCTATGGCATTTGGTTTACATAAGTTAGTCCAAAAATAAGGGAAATGAGAGCTGGTAGAGCTCCCAAATGATAATTTATCTTTGCACTTGGTTTTACATTTGGAAATTTCTCTTTTATAAATACCAGGCCTTTTTTTAATGCAGGAGATGATTTCCTGAGAAAGCTTTGTATGGATTAAATTCTACTGTAGAGAGGCTAGTAGATTGAAGAAACCCAACTTCGAATCATTTTCTATAATACAGACCTACTATAAAATGTGAATAATGACCCTTCCATCATTCAGATACAACTTTGTATTTTTATACATGTCCAATACATAACCTGGGCCCAGTGTCCATGGGCCGCCTTCACTGCCCAATTGATTGTTAACATCCTTCATCTCGACATGGCTTTCCTTGACTAAGGTTGGGAGGAAATTGCAGCCTTTTATAGCAAAGAGCTAGCAGAAATGAGAATCTTTACTTACATATCACATAGGAAAGGCAGTTAGGTCTTTAGAAATATTATATACTGGGGACTTACAGGCATTGTATTAAATGCATTATATGCATTCTTTATTTTATTTACCCTTGAAGAGAGGAGGAAACATGCTTAGACAGATGGCTGATCTCTAAGCTCACAGTGTTACCTCCCTTTTAATATTTTGGCACAAACGTGGACACACAACTTGTAGTACACAGTAGACATAGCTAGAATGTTTAAACAAGGCTACACTGTGGGCTGAGTAATGACAAATGGGAAATAAACAATACAGAGAAAGATACTATTATTAATGTTTTGTTTTTTGTTTTTTTTTTTAACAGCAGCTGCTGCAGGTATGGTGCAGACCTGCAGCATATGGAAGTTCCAAGGCAAGGGGATGAATAAGAGCTGCAGCTGAGGCCTGCACCACAGCCACAGCAGCACCAGATCTGAGCTGCCTCTGTGAACTATGCTGCAGCTTGCAGCAATGCTGGATCCTTAACCCACTGAATGAGGCCAGAGATGGAGTCCATATCCTCACAGAGAAAACATCGGGTCCTTAACCCACTCAGCCACAATGGGAACTCCTAGTTATTTAGACTTATAAAATGTAGCTCACTCATCTTTAGTCTGGTCCCCAAACTAAGTGATTTCCACCTAGGAAAATTTAATAAAAAAGCACATTTCCGGAGACGGGATTAAGATGGCGGAATAGAAGGACTGGAGCTCAACTTCTCTCCTAAAAACAACAAAATTAACAACTAAAGACTGAGCACACTTCACCAAAATGTACCAGAAACCTTAAAAAAGATACCCTACTCCAGAAGAAAAAGAGGAGGCCACATTAAGAAGTAGGAGGGGTGATTTCATGATATAAACAACCCCATACCTCCTGGGTGGGAAGTTCCACAGACTGGAAACTGACTGGTTCATAGAGACTCACCTACAGGAGTGAGAGTTCTGAGCCACACATCAAACTCTCACATGTGGGGATTTGGCACAGGGAGAAAAAGCCCCAGAGCATCTGGCATTAAAGGCCAGTGGGGCTTGTGCACAGGAGCTCCACGGGACTGGAGGAAATGGCAACCCCATTCTTTTTTTTTTTTTTTTTTTTGTCTTTTGTCTTTTTTGTTGTTGTTGTTGTTGTTGTTGTTGCTATTTCTTGGGCTGCTCCCGCTCCCACGGCATATGGAGGTTCCCAGGCTAGGGGTTGAATCGGAGCTGTAGCCACTGGCCTATGCCAGAGCCACAGCAACATGGGATCCGAGCTGCGTTTGCAACCTACACCACAGCTCATGGCAACGCCGGATCGTTAACCCACTGAGCAAGGGCAGGGACCGACCCCGCAACCTCATGGTTCCTAGTCGGATTTGTTAACCACTGTGCCACGACGGGAACTCCGGAGACCCCATTCTTAAAAGGCGCACACAGACTTTCACATGCACTGATTCCCAGGGCAAAGCAAAGTCTCCAAGGGAATCTGGGTCAAACCTGACCCCAGTTCTTGGAGGACATCATGGGAAAACAGGGGTGAATGTTGCTTGTTGTGAGGGACGGACATTGAAAGCAAAGCTCTCAGGAATATTCAGCAGTCTACCTTTCTCTGGAGGTGGCCATTTTGGGAAAATCTGGCTCCACCCATCAGTCAGCTGCTGAGAAGCCCCAGGGCAAACAACAATCCAGGTGGGATCACAGCCCCGCCCCTCAGTAAACAGGCTGCCTAAAGACCCCTCAGGCACACAGCTGCCTCTAATCCCATTCAGAGACTAAGCACCACCCACCAGAGGGATTAGAATCGGCTCCTCCTACCAGGGGGCAGGCATCAGCCCCTCCCATCAGGAAGCCTACACCAAGCCCCCATACTGACTTCAGCCACAGGGGGGCAGACATCAGAAATAAGAGAGGCTACAACTCTATTCTCTGTAAAAAGGTCACCACACCAAAAACCTATAAAAATGAAAAGACAGAGAACTATAACTCAGATGAGGGAGAAAGAAAAAAACCCAGAAAAACAGCTAAGCCATGAGGAGATTCTCAGCCTCTAGGAAAAAGACTTTAGACTGCTGATGCTGAAGATGATGCAAGACATTGGAAATAAACTGGAGGCAAAGATGGATAATGTACAGGAAACACTGAGCAAAGAGATACAAGATATAAAACTTAAGAAGAGATGTAAAATACAATAACTGGAATAAAAAATTCACTAGAAGGAGCTAACAGCAGAATACAGGAGGCAGAAGAACAAATAAGCGAAGTGGAGGACAGATTAGTGGAAATTACGGATGCAGAACAGAAAAGAGAAAAAAGATTGAAAACAAATGAAGAGAGTCTCAGAGAACTCTGAGACAACGTGAAGTGCACCAACATCCGTATTATAGGGATGCCAGAAGGAGAAGAGAGAGAGAAGGGAACAGAAAAATTATTCCAAGAGACAATAGCCGAAAACTTCCCTAACATGGGGAAGGAACCACTCACTCAAATCCAGGAAGCACAACGAGTACCATACAAAATAAACCCAAGGAGGAACACCCTGAGACACATACTAATCAAACTGACCAAAATTAAAGACAAAGAGAAAATCTTGAAAGCAGCTAGGGAAAAGAAACAAATGACATACAAAGGAACCCCGATAAGGCTATCGGCAGATTTTTCAACAGAAACTCTGCAGGCCAGAAGGGAGTGGCATGATATACTTAACGTGATGAAAGGAAAAAACCTCCAACCAAGATTACTTTACCCAGCAAGGCTCTCGTTCAGATTTGAAGGAGAAATCAAAACCTTCTCAGATAAGCAAAAGCTGAGAGAATTCAGCAACACTAAACCAGCCTTACAACAAATACTAAAGGAACTTCTATAGGCAGAAAAGAACAAGAACGAAAGGAAAAAGAGCAGAAAAACAAATCCAAAGTTATTAATAAAATGGCAATAAGAACATACATATCAATAATTACCTTAAATGTGAATGGACTAAACGCCCCAACCAAAAGACATAGAATGGCTGAATGGATTCAAAAACAAGACCCATATATATGCTGTCTTCAAGAGACCCACTTCACTTCTAGGGACACATACACATTGAAAGTGAGAGGATGGAAGAAAATATTTCATGCAAACAGGGATCAAAAGAAAGCTGGAGTAGCAATACTCATATCAGACAAAACAGACTTTAAAATGAAGAATATTATAAGAGACAAAGAAGGACATTACATAATAATCAAAGGATCAATCCAAGAAGATGTTATAAAAATTTTAAACATCTACGCACCCAACACAGGTACACCACAATATATAAGGCAACTGCTAACAACCATAAAAGGAGAAATTGACAATAACACAATCATAGTGGGGGACTTTAACACCCCACTTACAGCAATGGACAGATCAACCAGACAGAAAATCAATAAGGAAACACAGGCCCTGAATGAAGCATTAAACCAGATGGACTTCATAGATATTTATAGGACATTCCATCCAAAAGCAACAGAATACACATTCTTCTCAAGTGCACATGGAACATTCTCAAAGATTGACCATATCCTGGGCTACAAATCCAACCTCAGTAACTTTGAGAAAATTGAAATAACATCAAGCATCTTTTCTAACCACAATGCTATACGACTGGAAATCAACAACAAGAAAAAAACTGCAAAAAACACAAACACGTGGAGACTCAACAACATGCTACTAAACAACCAATGGATCAGTGAAGAAATCCAAGAGGAAATTAAAAAATACCTAGCAGCAAATGACAGCAAAGATACGAAACTCCAAAACCTATGGGATGCAGCAAAAGCTGTTCTAAGAGGAAAGTTTATAGCACTACAAGTCCCCCTCAGGAAACAAGAAAAAGCCCAAATAAACAAGCTAACTTTACATCTAAATCAGCTTGAGAGAGAAGAACAGACAAGACCTAAATTTAGTAGAAGGAAAGAAATCATAAAGATCAGAGGAGAAATCAATGAAATAGACACAAAGAAAACCATAGAAAAGATCAATGAAATGAAAAGCTGGTTCTTTGAAAAGATCAACAAAATTGATAAACCTTTAGCCAGACATATCAAGAAAAAAGAGAGAGGACTCAAATCCATAAAATTAGAAATGAAAAGGGAAAAGTAACAACAGACACCACAGAAATACAAAGGATCATAAGAGATTACTATATGCAACTATATGCCAATAAAATGGAAAAACTAGAAGAAATGGACAAATTCTTAGAAAAGTCCAATCTTCCAAGACTAAACCAAGATGAAATAGAAAAGATGAATGGACCCATCACAAGAACTGAAATTGAAACTGATTAAAAAACTTCCAACAAACACAAGTCCAGAACCAGAGGGCTTCACAGGTGAATTCTATCAAACATTTAGAGAAGAGCTAACACCTCTCCTTCTGAAACTATTTCAAAAAATTGCAGAAGAAGGGATACTCCCAAACTCATTCTATGAGGCCACCGTCACCCTGGTACCAAAACCAGACAAAGACTCCACAAAAAAAGAAAACTACAGGCCAATATCACTGATGAACATAGATGCAAAAATCCTCAACAAAATCCTAGCAAACCAAGTCCAACAATACATTAAAAGGATTGTACATCATGATCAAGTGGGATTTATCCCAGGGATGCAAGGGTTCTTCATTATCTGCAAATCCATCAGTGTGATACACCACATTAACAAACTGAAGAATAAAAACCATATGATCCTCTCAATAGATGCGGAAAAAGCCTTTGACAAAATCCAACACCCATTTCTGATAAAAACCCTTCAGAAAGTAGGCATAACGGGAACCTACCTCAACATAATAAAGGCCATATATGACAAACCCACAGTGAACATCATTCTCAATGGTGAAAAGCTGAAAGAATTCCCACTGAGATCAGGAACAAGACAAAGATGTCTGCTCTCGCCACTACTCTTCAACATAGTTCTGGAAGTCCTAGCCACAGCAATCAGAGAGGTAAAAGAAATAAAAGGAATCCAAATTGGAAAGGAAGAAGTAAAACTATCGCTGTTTGCAGATGACATGATACTATACCTAGAGAATCCTAAAGACTCTACCTGAAAACTGTTAGAGCTCATCCACGAATTTGGCAAAGTCGCAGGATACAAAATCAATACACAGAAATCGATAGCATTTCTATATACTAACAATGAAAGAGCAGAAAAGGAAATTAGGGAAGCAATCCCGTTTACCATCACATCCAAAAGAATAAAATACCTAGGAGTAAACCTACCTAAAGAAACAAAAGACCTGTACTCTGAAAACTACAGGACGCTGATGAAAGAAATCAAAGATGACACAAATAGATGGAAAGATATACCATGCTGGTGGATTGGAAGAGTTAATATTATCAAAATGACTATACTGCCCAGGGCAATCTACAGATTCAAGGCAATCCCTATCAAAGTACCAAGGACATTTTTTCACAGAACTCGAACAAAATATTTTAAAGTTTGGAAGTACAACAGACCCAGAATAGCCAAAGCCATCCTGAAAAAGAAAAATGGAGCTGGAGGAATCATACTCCCAGACTTCAGACTATACAAAAAGCAACAGTTGTCAAAACTGCATGGTCCTGGCACAAAGACAGAAATATAGATCAGTGGAACAGGAAAGAAAGCCCAGAATTCAACCCATGCACCTACAAGCCAATTAATCTATGACAAAGGAAGCAAGACTATACAATGGAAGAAGGACAGCTTGTTCAATAAGTGGTGCTGGGAAAACTGGACACCCACGTGGAAAAGAATGAAATTAGAACACTCCCTAACACCATACACAAAAATAAACTCAAAATGAATTAAAGACCTAGATATAAGACCAGACACTATCAAACTCCTAGAGGAAAACATAGGCCAAACACTCTCTGACATAAATGACAGCAACATCTTCTCAGATTCCCCTCTTAGAGTAATGACAATAAAAACAAAAATAAACAAATGGTACCTACTCAAACTTCAAAGTTTCTGCACAGCAAAGGAAACCCTAAACAACACAAAAAGACAACCCAAGAATGGGAGAAAATCATTGCAAATGAAGCAACTGACAAGGAATTAATCTCCAAAATTTATAAACAACTTCTGCAACTCAATAACAAAAAAACAAACAACCCCATCCAAAAATGGGCAGAATATCTAAACAGACAATTCTTCAAAGAAGACATAACGGATGGCCCAAAAACACATGAAAAGATGTTCAGCATCACTCATTATTAGAGAAATGCAAATCAAAACCATGATGAGGTACCACCTTGCACCAGCCAGAATGGCCATCATCCAAAAGTCTACAAACAATAAGTGCTAAAGAGGGTGTGGAGAAAAAGGAACACTAGTTCACTGTTGGTGGAAATGTAAATTGGTAACAACCACTGTGGAAAACAGTATGGGGATTCCTCAGAAAACTAAACATAGAACTACCATTTGATCCAACAATCCCACACCTGGGCATCTATCCAGAGAAAACCATGACTCAAAAAGACACATGTACTCTGATGTTCATTGCAGCACTATTTACAATAGCCAACACATGGAAACAACCTAAACGTCCATCAACGGAGGAGTGGATCCAGAAGATGTGGTACATATACACAATGGAATATTACTCAACCATCAAAAAGAACGAAATACCAGCATTTTTAGCAACATGGATGGACCTAGAAATTATCATGCTAAGTGAAGTCAGTCAGACAGTGAGACACCAACATCAAATGCTTTCACTGACATGTGGAATCTGAAAAAAGGACAGACGGATCTTCTTTGCAAAACAGATGCTGACTCTCAGATGCTGAAAAACTTATGGTCTCTGGAGGAGACAGTTTGGGGGGTGGGGGGATGTGCTTGGGCTGTGGGGTGGAAATCATGTGAAATCAGATTTTTATGATCATTATACAACTACAGATGTGATAAATTCATTTGAGTAATAAAAAAAAGAAAAAAATAATAAAAATTAAAAAAAAAAAGCACATTTCCATCCCATTCTTAGAGAATGGTCTGTAAGACTTGGGTAAAGCCTGGGAATTTGCATATTTAGAAAGCTCTGCCCAAGAAAAGCTATGTAGTCAGATTTAAGAATAGGAAGTTCCTTGCTTCTTGGCCTCCAGCCTACCTCACTAAGGTATAGGCAAGTTTTCTTTTACAATCCAGACCATTCTCGGAAATCTTTGGATTCCTAGGGCACCTAACTCAAGAGAAAATAGAGATTCTTCTCCCACTGACATCTTATTTGTTGCTAATGGTAATTTCTTTTTCAAGGGAAATACATCCATCCATTCAAGTCCTAACCAGATTTCAGTAGAATACAATTAACCCAGTCTTCATACATGAGACATACTCCAGGGCAAGAGACTAAGGCAGCACAGTGTGATCATAGCCCCAAATCCAGAATCCCACAACCCTCTCCCCTTACAAAAAATTTCCTTCCTGAGCTCCATTTTTTAGGAGTGCTGTTCTATGCTTCTGAGCCTAGTACCCTAGTCTGTTAATGTGTCATTGAATTCTGATGCATCATGATCAGCATTTGAATAGCTGCTTTCCTTAGATGATAATGGAACAAAAGCTCAGTTCAAACCTTAGTTTTGGAATCAGACAAAGGCAGGTTAGAAACTGCCCATAAATTTCAAAACCTCTGAGACTATTTCTTCCGCTACAGGATATAGTTATAGAAAACACTCCCTCAGGAGGCTGTTTTAAAGATTAAACAAGACTACATCTCTAAAAATCACTAGCCTTTTAAAAATTACTCAGTGAATTTTATTACATTTATAGTTGTACAACAATCATCACAACCAATTTTATAGCATTTCCATCCCAAACACCCAGTCCATCACCCCACCCCCTAGCCTGTCTCATTTGGAAACTCAAAGTTTTTCAAAGTCTGTGAGTCAATACCTGCTCTGCAAAAAAGTTCATTGTGTCCTTTTTTTACATTCCACATGTAAGTAATAGCATTTGATGTTGGTGTCTCACTGTCTGACTGACTTCACTTAGCATGATAATTTCTAGGTCCATCCATGTTGCTAAAAATGCTGGTATTTCGTTCTTTTTGATGGTTGAGTAATATTCCATTGTGTATATGTACCACATCTTCTGGATCCACTCCTCCGTTGATGGACGTTTAGGTTGTTTCCATGTGTTGGCTATTGTAAATAGTGCTGCAATGAACATCAGAGTACATGTGTCTTTTTGAGTCATGGTTTTCTCTGGATAGATGCCCAGGTGTGGGATTGTTGGATCAAATGGTAGTTCTATGTTTAGTTTTCTGAGGAATCCCCATACTGTTTTCCACAGTGGTTGTTACCAATTTACATTTCCACCAACAGTGAACTAGTGTTCCTTTTTCTCCACACCCTCTTTAGCACTTATTGTTTGTAGACTTTTGGATGATGGCCATTCTGGCTGGTGCAAGGTGGTACCTCATCATGGTTTTGATTTGCATTTCTCTAATAATGAGTGATGCTGAACATCTTTTCATGTGTTTTTGGGCCATCCGTTATGTCTTCTTTGAAGAATTGTCTGTTTAGATATTCTGCCCATTTTTGGATGGGGTTGTTTGTTTTTTTGTTATTGAGTTGCAGAAGTTGTTTATAAATTTTGGAGATTAATTCCTTGTCAGTTGCTTCATTTGCAATGATTTTCTCCCATTCTTGGGTTGTCTTTTTGTGTTGTTTAGGGTTTCCTTTGCTGTGCAGAAACTTTGAAGTTTGAGTAGGTACCATTTGTTTATTTTTGTTTTTATTGTCATTACTCTAAGAGGGGAATCTGAGAAGATGTTGCTGTCATTTATGTCAGAGAGTGTTTGGCCTATGTTTTCCTCTAGGAGTTTGATAGTGTCTGGTCTTATATCTAGGTCTTTAATTCATTTTGAGTTTATTTTTGTGTATGGTGTTAGGGAGTGTTCTAATTTCATTCTTTTCCACGTGGGTGTCCAGTTTTCCCAGCACCACTTATTGAACAAGCTGTCCTTCTTCCATTGTATAGTCTTGCTTCCTTTGTCATAGATTAATTGGCTTGTAGGTGCATGGGTTGAATTCTGGGCTTTCTTTCCTGTTCCACTGATCTATATTTCTGTCTTTGTGCCAGGACCATGCAGTTTTGACAACTGTTGCTTTTTGTATAGTCTGAAGTCTGGGAGTATGATTCCTCCAGCTCCATTTTTCTTTTTCAGGATGGCTTTGGCTATTCTGGGTCTGTTGTACTTCCAAACTTTAAAATATTTTGTTCGAGTTCTGTGAAAAAATGTCCTTGGTACTTTGATAGGGATTGCCTTGAATCTGTAGATTGCCCTGGGCAGTATAGTCATTTTGATAATATTAACTCTTCCAATCCACCAGCATGGTATATCTTTCCATCTATTTGTGTCATCTTTGATTTCTTTCATCAGCGTCCTGTAGTTTTCAGAGTACAGGTCTTTTGTTTCTTTAGGTAGGTTTACTCCTAGGTATTTTATTCTTTTGGATGTGATGGTAAACGGGATTGCTTCCCTAATTTCCTTTTCTGCTCTTTCATTGTTAGTATATAGAAATGCTATCGATTTCTGTGTATTGATTTTGTATCCTGCGACTTTGCCAAATTCGTGGATGAGCTCTAACAGTTTTCAGGTAGAGTCTTTAGGATTCTCTAGGTATAGTATCATGTCATCTGCAAACAGCGATAGTTTTACTTCTTCCTTTCCAATTTGGATTCCTTTTATTTCTTTTACCTCTCTGATTGCTGTGGCTAGGACTTCCAGAACTATGTTGAAGAGTAGTGGCGAGAGCAGACATCTTTGTCTTGTTCCTGATCTCAGTGGGAATTCTTTCAGCTTTTCACCATTGAGAATGATGTTCACTGTGGGTTTGTCATATATGGCCTTTATTATGTTGAGGTAGGTTCCCGTTATGCCTACTTTCTGAAGGGTTTTTATCAGAAATGGGTGTTGGATTTTGTCAAAGGCTTTTTCCGCATCTATTGAGAGGATCATATGGTTTTTATTCTTCAGTTTGTTAATGTGGTGTATCACACTGATGGATTTGCAGATAATGAAGAACCCTTGCATCCCTGGGATAAATCCCACTTGATCATGATGTACAATCCTTTTAATGTATTGTTGGACTTGGTTTGCTAGGATTTTGTTGAGGATTTTTGCATCTATGTTCATCAGTGATATTGGCCTGTAGTTTTCTTTTTTTGTGGAGTCTTTGTCTGGTTTTGGTACCAGGGTGACGGTGGCCTCATAGAATGAGTTTGGGAGTATCCCTTCTTCTGCAATTTTTTGAAATAGTTTGATAGAATTCAAACTAAATGTTTGATAGAATTCATTGGAGTTCCCATCGTGGCACAGTGGTTAAGGAATCTCACTAGAAACCATGAGGCTGCAGGTTCAATCCCTGGCCTTGCTCAGTGGGTTAAGGATCCAGCATTGCTGTGAGCTGTGGTGTAGGTCACAGAGGTGACTCAGATACCATGTTGTTGTGTCTCTGGTGTAGGCCAGCGGCTACAGCTCTGATTTTACCCCTAGCCTGGGACCCTCCTTATGCCATGGGTGCAACCCTGGAAAAGAGAAGAAAAAAAGAATTTGCATGTGAAGCCATCTGGTCTTGGACTTTTGTTTGCTGGAAATTTTTAAATCACAGTTTCAATATTAGTACTTGTGATTGGTCCATTCATCTTTTCTATTTCATCCTCGTTTAGTCTCGCAAGATTGTACTTTTCCAAGAATTTGTCCATTTCTTCTAGGTGTTCTGTTTTATTGGTGTATAGTTGCATATAATAGTCCCTTATGAGGCTTTGTATTTCCGTGATGTCCATTGTTACTTCTCCCTTTTCATTTCTAATTTTATTGATTCGAGTCCTCTTTTTTTCTTGATAAGTCTGGCTAAGGGTTTATCAATTTTGTTGGTCTTTTTAACGAACCAGTTTTTTGTTTCATTGATCTTTTCTATGGTTTACTTTGTTTATACTTCATTGATTTCTGCTCTGATCTTTATGATTTCTTTCCTTCTGCTTCCTGTAAATATTTTCTGTCTTCTCTCTCTAGCTGCTTTAGATTTAAATTTAGGTTGTTTATTTGAGCTTTTTCTTGTTTCCTGAGGTAGGCTTGTATTGCTATAAACTTCCCTCTTAGAACTGCTTTTGCTACATCCCATAGGTTTTGGAGTGTCATATCTTTGTTGTCCTTTGCTTCTAGGTATTTTTTAATTTCCTCTTTGATTTCTTCAGTGACCTATTGGTTGTTTAGTAGCATGTTGTTGAGTCTCCACGTGTTTGTGTTTTTTGCATGTCGACTTCCATTTGTATAGCATTGTGGTCAGAAAAGATGCTTGATGTGATTTCAATTTTCTTAAAATTACCGAGGCTTGATTTGTGGCCCAGAATGTAATCAATCCTAGAGAATGTTCCATGTGCACTTGAGAAGAATGTGTATTCTGTTGCTTTTGGATGGAGTGTCCTATAAATATCTATGAAGTCCATCTGGTCTAATCCTTCATTTAGGGTCTGTGTTTCCTATTTGATTTTCTGTCTAGATGATCTGTCCATTGCTGTAAGTGGGGTGTTAAAGTCCCCCACTATGATTGTGTTATTGTCAATTTGTCCTTTTAAGGTCATTAGCAGTTGCCTTATATATTGAGGCAATCCTATGTTGGGTGCATATATATTTATAATTGTTACATCTTCTTCTTGGATTGATCCTTTGATCATTATGTAATGTCCTTCTTTGTCTCTTATAATATTCTTTAAGGTCTTTTCTGTCTGATATGAGTATTGCTACTCCAGCTTTCTTGTGATTCCGTGTGCATGGAACATTTTCTTCCACCCTCTCACTTTCAATTTGTATGTATCCCTAGAAGTGAAGTGGGTCTCTTGAAGACAGCATATATATGGGTCTTGTTTTTGTATCCATTCAGCCAGTCTGTATCTTTCGGTTGGGGCTTTTATTTCCTTTACATTTAAGGTAATTATGAATATGAATATTCTTACTGCCATAAGAACTCGTATGTTCTTATTGCTCTTTAATCTTCCCTTCTCTTGTTCTCTCTTCTTGTGGCTTAATGACCATCTTTAGTGCTGTATTTGAGTTATTTTTTCTTACTTGTGCGTGTATCAATTGTAGATTTTTGGTTTGCAGTTACACTGAGGTTTTGATATAGGAATCTATATATATACAAGATTGTTTTAAGTTGTTGGTCTCTTAATTGCAAGTGCATCTCCGTTGTCCTGCATTTGTACCCTCCTCTTCTCAAGATTTCTGATTTTGGTGACAATTTCCTACCTTTACTGTATATATGCCTTTACTGGTAAGCCTTGTCATTTGTGGTATTTTTGTTTCTGGTTACCTTTTCTTTTTTGCCCAGAGAAGTTCCTTTAGTATTTGTTGTAAAGCTGGTTTAGTGTTGCTGAATTCTTTCAGCTTTTGCTTATCTGTGAAGGTTTTGATTTCTCCTTCAAATCTGAACGAGAGCCTTGCTGGGTTAAGTAATCTTTGTTGGAGATTTTTTTCCTTCCATCATGTTAAGTATATCATGCCACTCCCTTCTGGCCTGCAGAGTTTCTGTTGAACAAATCTGCCGATAACCTTATTGGGGTTCCCTTGTATGTTATTTGTTTCTTTTCCCTAGTTCCTTTCAAGATTTTCTCTTTGTCTTTATTTTGTCTTTTTGCCTTTTCTAGGGCCGCTGCTACAGCATATGGAGGTTCCCAGGCTAGGGGTCAAATCAGAGCTGTAGCCGCCAACCTATACCACAGCCACAGCAACACGGGATCCGAGCTGTGTCTGCAACCTACACCACAGCTCACGGCAATGCCAGATACTTAACCCACTGAGCAAAGCCAGAGATCGAACCCGCAACCTCATGGTTCTTAGTCGGATTCATTAACCACTGCACCATGACGGGAACTCCTCTAATGAATTTGTTATTCCAGTTATTGTATTTTGCATCTCTTCTTGTTTAAGTTTTATATCTTGTATCTTTTTGCTCAGTGTTTCCTGTAAATTATCCATCTTTACCTCCAGTTTATTTCCAATGTCTTGCATCATCTTCAGCATCAACAGTCTAAAGTCTTTTTCCTAGAGGTTGAGAATCTCCTCATCACTTAGCTGATATTTCTTTCTCTCTTGTCTGAGTTATAGTTCTCTGTCTTTTCATTTTTATAGGTTTTTGGTGTTGTCTCCTTTTTGCAGACAACAGAGTTGTAGCCTCTCTTACTTCTGGTGTCTGCTGCCCTTGTGGCAGAAGTTGGTATGGGGACTTGCTAGGCTTCCTGATGAGAGGGACTGGTGCCTGCCCACTGGTAGGTGGGGCTGATTCCTATCCCTCTGGTGGGTGGGGCTTTGTATCTTGGTGAGATTAGAGGTGGCTGGGTGCCTTGGGCATCTTTAGGCAGCCTGTTTACTGAGGGGTGGGGCTGTGATCCCACCGGAATTGTTGTTTGCCCTGGGACTTCTCAGCACTGATGGGTGTGGCCAGATTTTCCCAAATGGCCACCTCTAGAGGAACACATACTGATGAATATTCCCAAGAGTCTTGCCTGCAATGTTCTCCCCCTACAGTGAGCCACAGTCACCCCCTGTTTTCCCAGGAGATCCTCCAAGAACTGCAGTCAGGTCTGACCCAGATTCCCCTGGAGTCTCTGCTTTGCCCTGGGACCCAGTGCACATGAAAACCTGTGTACCCCTTTCAAGAATGGGGTCTCCCTTTCCCTCAGTTCCATGAAGTGCCTGTGCACAACCCCCACTGGCATTCAATGCCAGATGCTCTGGGGGCTCTTTCTCCTAATGCCAGATCCCCAGGCATTGGAACCTGATGTGGGGCTCAGAACTCTTACTCCTGTAGGTGAGTCTCTGTGATACAGTTACTTTCCAGTCTGTGGGCTGCCTGGGAGGTGTAGGGTTGCTTATATCATATAACCACCCCTCCTACCTCTTGATATGGCTTCTCCTTGTCTTTTGGAGTAGAATATCATTTTGAAAGTTTCCAGTCCATTTGGTTGAAGGGTGCTCAGCATTTGTTTGTAATTTTGTTGTTTTTATGATAGAAGTTGAGCTCCAGTCCTTCTATTCTGCTCTCTTAATCCTGTCTCCTAAAAGTCACTAGCTCTTCAAATTGGGTGCATATTGGAATTATTTGGGGGAGTTTTACCTGGATTCCACCTCTAGAGATCCTGATTTAATTGGTCTGGTACCTGGGCATTTGAAACTTCAAGAGTTTGCCAGGTAATTCTGATATGCAGCTTAGGTGAGAACCAGTGGTCTAAAGCACCTGGCTGGTGCCTGACCCATTGAGTGGATAGTCAAGAAGGGCTGGGGGCAGGACTTTGGTCAATGCCTCACAAATAATTTGGGGACTTATCTCTGGTCTGCATGACTGAACTCATTTTCTACTCTGAAAGGCTCTTGGGGGAACTTTATCTGTGACCACGTTTACTCATTTTTTTTATTGCTCCCATTGGTTAATCTACTAAATGTTCCCAAACCTCTATACTTTAGTGATAGGCAAATTGTAGGTCTCTAGGGGCACAGTGAGGGTGGGGACCAGGATTTAGGCATCCTTGACTTTTCTACAATGGTCAGTACATAGCACTAATAGCTGTTCATTACTGTTGAATGAAAAAGAAAATATGACTCTAACTCCTGATTCTGGGTTAATTAGGTTTGCAGTGACTTCCCACTGTTTCCCTAGTCCCTGAAACCCTCAGGCTGGAGTGGCTGTGCCTGGAGCATGCCCTGCTCTGCTCTTACCCAGGCAGGTCAAGCTCCAATCACTTACAAACTAACAGAGGAATTTCCACCAAGTGGGATTCAGTCTATGCAATGGCTCTAATGGCTTAGTACCTCTGCTTGTAGTGCTCAAGCAGAACACTTTTTCTCCAACTTTTAGATCTTTTGATGGTCAGTCACCTTTGGAGAATTGGCTCCTTTTACTCTAGTTTAGCAAGAAAATTGCTTCCTCCTACTTTTTTGATTCTGAGATTTTTATTGATGGTTGATGAGATGACAAAGAGGAAGGCAGACTCATCTCTAGCAGAGTGTCTTTCTATGCAGGAGGTATTAGAACAACTGGACTTCTATGTGTAAATTTACAAGTTAGGAGCCTCTATTTTCATGGCCAAAAACAACTTGAAGAGTCACAAAATGAAAATTTGAACTGGATGTCACAGAGGAAAAGGAAAATTTTTAACACGGCAACTTTTCGGATCTTAACCACATTTCAATCAAAAGCAAATCTAACATTCTGTGTATAAATAGGACAGTTTCTCATCATGAACTTGAGTGATGTGAGCCAACTGAACAAAGGGGTCTATGTCAAGGTGTTTGCCTTTTTTATGCAAATATAAGATAAATATTCATAAAGCTTTATTTTAGGGAGAGATATTTTAAATAGCAAAACTAATTTAAGTTTTATTTCGCATGTGCACAAATATCTTAAATCCTACTGGGAACAAGGTAGGGGTATAATTACTTTCTTAACTGTGCAAGTGTAGGTGTGCTTGTACATATATGCCCATTTCCAGCAAGAATCTGGTATTGAATCATGGTTAATTCTTATTCAGTGAGGGGCCTGAGGGCTTTGAAAATCATAGAATCATTTTTATATGGAAATCTCATGGTGTTCAACCATGAATTCCTTGAGCCTAATAGTATCTGGATGGAAGGTGGGCTATGGTTGCCCAGGGATCACCCAGAAGCTCTGGAAAGGGGACCTCAATCTGCCAGTGTTCTGAGGACTGACACCTATGCTTGTGTGGTGAGTGAGTGCAGCAAGTCCGAAAACTCAGTTCTGGACAGACCTGTATGAAACATGTGTAGATGTCTGCAGTGTAGACGCTTGAGATGTTAAAAAAAAAAAAAAAAAAAATGAAGCTAGTTTCACTTTTCCTTCTGATACTGAACTAGTAATTAGCTTTCTTTGCTTTCAACTATCTTCAACATAAAGCTTTTCCTTTTTCTTTTTTATTATGGAAAATATCAAATATACCAAAAGTAGAAGTATTAGAACAACTGGACTTGTATGTGTAAATTTACAAATTATGAGGGTATAACTTGTTGTTAGAAGGGTATAATGAATCCCCACATACTCATCATTCAGCTTCAACAGCTATCAACTCATGGCCCATCTTTTTCATCTGTAATAATCAACCTCCACTCTTGGATTAATTCAAAGCAGATCCCAGTATATGTAATATTATTTGGTTTTTAAACCAATATTTCAATAACCAATCATTTAGAAATCAGAAATCCTAACCAACTGCTATATATTCCAAAAATTTATTTGACTGACCAAATCCAGTTTGCTAGAGAAAACAAAAAATAATTGTTTGGCCAAATTTAATTTCTTTCTCCTAAATAGTCTGTGTTGTCAGATGTAACCTCTGTTTATAAACTCTTCTGAACATAAAGTATCAAAATGCTAAGCCAGCTTTAAATTACAAAATGTTAAATACTAACCCTAATCTTCCAGCTGCATCTCCTAAGAGGTGTGTTTCTACCTACTTTCATGTGAGCAACTCCAGGACTGGTTATCATACGAGACACACATAAACTTCTCCTATATCTACAATTTCAGTCTTTCATCTGTTGTTTGTGATTTATAGAATGTGAAAATGCTTTCCCAGTGTTTTTAAATTAAACTATAGGAGAAAAATTAGGATAATTGCTAACATTTGTGAAGTTTTTGTTAAGTTTTGCAGGATAATGAATATATAAGAGCCTATTTCTCAATTTAAAATGGTGTTTGACATCTTCAATTTAACGAAGAAAGTTTTTAAATGTAATTCATATCTTGAATTGTTATCAATGGTGATTGTGCCTATAAAACGTCTTTTCATTTTACTTAAATAGGTCTCAAACTACTTAGTCATCACTGATTTAATTGTAATAAAATCCACAGGAGAAAAGAAAAAATTCTCATTAACTTGAACAAACTGAGGTGATCAGTCCGAATTTTAAATATGTTTAAAGAAATGCATTTTTTTTTACTATTTTTATGTACATAAACCGAAACTGATATTGAGAGGTTTCCACATTCAAAATAATTAACAGAAGAGGATTTCCCGTTGTGGCTCAGTGGTTAACGAATCTGACAAGGAACCATGAGGTTGTGGGTTTGATCCCTGGCCTTGTTCAGTAGGTTAAGGATCCAGTGTTGCTGTGAGCTGTGGTGTAGGTTGCAGACGTGGCTCAGACCCCGAGTTATTGTGGCTGTGGTGTAGGCCGGCGGCTATAGCTCTGATTAGACCCCTAGCCTGGGAACCTCCATATGCTGTGGGAGCGGCCCTAGAAAAGACAAAAAGACGAAAAAAGAATAATGAACAGAAGAAAATACATATTTCAGTGTTTTCTGTTTGCATAGAAGTATTTCAAAGGATTTTACATTTTTTGTTAAGCAGACTAATATATCTTTTCGAAATCTTATTTATGTTTAATTTGCTTGGCAAACCCTTTTTTTGAAGATTAGACAAAGGCAAGATTTCAATCATTCTAGCTGGGATAGAATTATCAAAGATTCTGAGTGACTAGAATGCAAATTACTGAAAATTTAATTTTAAAAATCATAACTACCTGGATACTAGAGAGTAAATCATTTAAGTGAGCCAAATTTTCTGGGCAGTTGAAGTTTTATCCTTTCAAGCAAGTTAGGGTGAGAGGGGAAACTTTTCTCAATATTTATGAAAAAAAGTTAACCCATACACTTCTCTTTTCTTAAAGAGAGCTAATCTATTGTCCGTCCTTTTCTATGTGTTTCAAAGCTACATTTTGAATAACAGTTATTTCACTGTTGATTAGAGCCTGGGGTATTCTTTATCTGCTCAAATCAAGCCTCAGAAAGTGCCTGCTCACTGAAACTCCTGTGAACCCCTTCCTCTGCAGGCCCTCCCTGTTGCTGTGGGCACTGTAGTCACTTGATCCACCTAGAGTAAATCACGGCGGCCGCTGGATCAACCTTCAGTAAGTCACCATGGTCACTGGATCCACCTAGAGTAAATCATTGTGGTCACTGGATCCACCTACAGTAAATCACTCCACTCCACATGCTCTGACTTCTAGCTCAGTACTTCTCCTGTCATCTTCTCCTATCTCCTTAGGGAACCAGATGATCACATTTATTAGAAAGATGTCTAAAGTAAAGCAGTGTGGCTCTATGTGAGGCTGAATGGGCTCTCCTGCAAATGGAATGCAGCATGCTAAATGGGAGTCTTTAGTATCTCCTGTTTTGGATGCTCAGTGGTAGGGCCTAGTCACTTTGTTCTTCTTAACTGAGTCTCAGATATATAAGGGCTGGGACAGTTGTATGCCAAGCCAGAGTGGTATTTTTGTGTTTACCAGCATGTGTTCCTCTTTAAACCAACAGAAAGCATGCTGATTGGAATCTTTAGTTCATCACACAGCTTAGAGGATGTAGTGATGATTAGAAATTCTGAGTCAGAATAAAATAATCATTTTCATTTTAAAACATGTGTTTTATCACTTAGAAAATTATTGGGCTTCAGAACTAAGAGGCAAATGCTGACTTTAAATTTTCGTCTCTATCAGAAAAACTAATAAAACTATTAAAATAGGTGAAACTCTCTAATTTTAGCACTTGGGGGGCACATTATAGTAAAATTATCACATATCACAGATGTTGAAATACTCTTATCTAAAAAATGTTTTGCTCTCTGTATTTTCAAAAGTTTATCAATTTTAACCCAGTAGAAAATTTTGGTATGCATGGTATGTTAGGTTGAGTAATGCCTATTCCTTCTCAAAGTGGTTAGTGCCCTAATGCCCGAAACCTACATATGTTACCTTATATAACAAAAGGGACTTTGTAGATGTGATATATTTGAAACTCTTGAGATGAGGAGATGGTTATGGATCATGTGTGTGGAACCCAATGTAATCACAAGGATCTTTCTAAGAGGGAGGGGGAGGGTCAGAGTCAGGCAGAGAAGGCATGTAATGAAGGAAGCAGAGGAAGAAGAGGTGACATGATGTGGAGCAGTGAGCCAAGGAATGAGGACAGCTTCCAGAACCTGGACAAAGCAAGGAATGCGTTTTCCCTTGGAGCCCCTGGGAGAAACCAGCCCAGTGAGGTTGATTGTGAATTTTTGGCCTCCAGAACCTAAGAGACTACATCTGTGTTGCTTTAAATCACTAAGTTTGTGATGTTTTGTTACAGTGGCAATAGGAAACCTAATGCATATAGGAAATAACAATACTAAAGACCTCCTGCTTAAAAATAGGCAGATATTTACTGAATGTGCAAATAATGTTGTCAGTTCAGATTTTACCTTCCTCATCCTGTTTATTTTCAAGCACAATGGTAAACATGAGCTTTCTTGTCTTTTTCAGTTTCCAATTAAATTCTTAATTTAGAATTAACCTAACAGGAGGGAAGGTACTTCTGAAGCCTTTTCAAACCTTGGTGGATAAAAGCTGGCTTCTCCCTCCAGTGGGCTCCCAGGTACCATGACTTCCACTATTTACTGCTATGACTTTCTGTAAAACTCCACCAGCAAGCATATTTGAGTGAGTCATCCCTCATACTAAAATGTGTTGCAGGGTGGTTGTTCTTACAGAGAGCTGATTGCTGCATGCCCACGCCATCCCAGCTCTCGCTACAATGATTAAGAGTTGATTAAGAGTTGACCTTGCTGCTGTGTGTTGAGAATCCTGGCAGGAAATTGAACTAGAAATTTGGAACAAGAGGCCAGGTACTACACTTTTAACTTTTGTAACAAGGTCACAGTACTATGATGTCTTTCATACTGGACAATACAACCCCTGTTTCTTTTCTATAAATTAATATTTCCATTATTAAATTAATGTGCTACATCATAAATAACTTAGAATACAGAGAAATTAATGAGAAATCATTCAGGCACCTATCTTAACATACCCACTCAGCATTTGCTATTTTTTTCTTCAGTTGTAGTAGCTGCCTCTGGAAATGTAGGAAGCTTGGTTGCCATGTGCCCTTATGTAAATACTGTTGAAGGGACACTTTGTTTCGATGAATATTTGCTTACTCATAGAGAATAGAATTAGGAGAACCTGCTGTAACAAGTGGGTTTCTTAGGCTTCCCAGCTAGCCTCTTGGCTTCCCTCTGGCTCTGGTACCCCAGCATTTTCCCAGGAGTGTGTGATTTAGCCATACTGGGTTCAGCTGCTTGAGGGCACTCAAGGATGCTGGGCAGGGATGGCGGATTCTGCTATCCTAGGGCCTTAGGCAGTAGAAAATTAACTTGACAAATGAGTCAAGAGATCATAGTGAAAAGAATTTAATGCCCCTTTTGTTTCAAAGTTGGAAAGAGTCTCTTTTCACTTTTTAACTAGTTATTTGATCAGCTGAGCCATCTCCCTATGCTGTGATGTGCTAACATCATCTAATAACATCACCATCCCAGCCGCTAGAAGGGTTTAGAGCTCCATCTGTGGCCCTCTCCATCATTTAGCTTTCAGATAATTAAGCCACTTAACTAGATCATTTTCAAGGCTTCTGGGCCAACTGCCATAGGCAGGGTCAAAGAGAGAAGGTATTTCTCATCATGAAGAGGAAACAAAATCATTCCTTAACCCTGAACATGCATGTTTTAAATAACTTCTAAACACAAGGCTTGTCTCAGACCTTGGAATATGGTGGTCACAAGATGGGCAGGGTCCCTTGGAGCTGACATTCTAGCAAAGAGCGGCAATTTAGAGAAATAATTGCTGGAAAGGGTGAAGGATATCAGGCTTGGGGAACCTCGGGGCACTAGGAGAACATTCTGTAGAGATCTAACCAGGTCTGAGGTGGAGGAACATGGAAGCTAGGACCTGGGCTATTAGTCACCAAAGGGGGTGTAGAGGTTGAGGTTGAAGGTGACATACAAAGCCTTGGAAATGGATGAGAGCAGCATATTCGAGCACTAAAATGTATTTGGCCTGGTTGAGGAGAGTTCTTCAGGAAGAAGCTGCCAGAGATTAGATGATGAAGTGTTTGGCTTTTCATGTGAAGGAGTCTGACTTAATTTTAGTGGCAATGGGAACCTACTGAGGGTTTAAGCAGAGGAACTGACAAGAATAGCTCACATCTCTGCTTTTCATACACCTTCATCTAATGTGGTTGGAGTCCTGTGGTGAATTTCTAGGACATGAAATTCCACCAATTTTCAAAGCATTTCTACCTTAATCAAAGCCAGAAAGCACAGAGCAGACTCTGGATATAATGAACCCCCTCCTGAGTTATTTAAGCAAAGTATCCCCTGAGATCCTGAGGAATAAGCTATTTCTCAGCCAATGCAGCATCTCTCTAAGCCTCATCACAGATGGGAACTTGGCTGGCCAACTGCTCAAGACAGAGTGGCAGGGATAAAAGAGAATTCAGAACTCACTCAGTCCAAACCCCTCATTTTGTAGATGCACAAGCTAAGGCCCAGAGAGGTAAAGGGCCTTGTCTGAGGTCACACAGCCATTCGAAGAAAGATCCAGTGCTGAGGCCCAAGATTGATTCTCAGGGTTCCAGCCCCCAATGAGCAGAAAATTTACCCTCCTCATGTTCAAGGGCCTTGTTATTTGTATATGCAAGCCTACCACTTGAAGACTTTAGATGGGTCCACATGTCTAGGGCCTCTGTTCTCTCTTATATTCCTCACCCCAAAGATGGCCAGAGTGATGATTTTAAAGGGTAGGGTGTAGTTTAGGTGGGGTCTCTGTATGCAAAACAATCAGTAGAGAGGACTGTGTGAAGATGCAAAAAAGGGTGGCCCATCTCCACACTTGTTCCAATGTCTGTTATCTATTGTGTCCTACAGAGCTACTGAAACTTTTACTTTTCCACTGCTCTGTTTCCAGCACTGTATACAACGTGGAGGTGTCAGGAGTTTGAACATAAGAGAAAACTAAACTGTGATTAAAATAATCAATATGAACCTCAGCTAAGAAGACTGAAGGAGAGGAAGTGTGTCTGGATAGCTCCTCAGCATGCCTGGTGCTGGCTCTAAAAGTCATTGTTCAAAGACAAAAGTGTAGAGGGTGAGAAGCTGCAGGGGAAAGAGAGGGAGGAAAGAAAGTGCAAAGATGGAAGTTCCCTGGTGGCCTAGTAGGTTAAGGATCTGTTGTTGTCACAGCTGTGGCACGGGTTCAGTCCCTGGCCTAGGAACTTGTTCATGCTGCAGGTGTGACCGAAAGAAAAAGAAGAAGAAGAAGGGGGAGAAGGAGGAATAGGAGGAGCAAAGGCGAGGGTACAACAGACATCAGAGGAGGTGATAGACACAGCTATCCATGGTGCTACCATCCTACTCAAAGAGCAGAAAAAAGTAACAGTGCAGAGTAGAATGATTCTGAGGGGAAGATAGAGAGGGAACCAGTTTCCAGAGCATCACAGTTCTGTGGGACCTTCAGTGTGGGACAAACACCTCTCTACACACTTTACGAAGCCCCGAGTGCAGCACTAGATCAAAGCAGATGGCAATAGATGACATTCATAATGATGCCACTGAGTTATTTAAAGATTAGACTTGGGTCAGCAAGCTTCTGTGAAGGTCCACATGATATTGTAGATTCCATGAGTGGTACAGTAACAACTCTATTTTTGTAGTGTGAGAGCAACTGTAGACAATATAGGAATAAATGAACTGGCTTTGTTTCAATAAAACTTTGTAAAAACAATATGCTCTGTCTATAAGGCAGGAAAATTATATTTTCTTAGAGCTATTTGGCTACTAGAAAGTTAGTCTATTTAGATTAGGTAAAGTCCATTTTTTAAAATAATTCAATAGGTAACTAATCTTGCAGACATCCAAAAAGAGAAACAAAATTCAGGCAGACCCACAAGAACCAAGTCCAGGAAGTCAGGAGATAAACTGCTTCTTCCATTTCTAGTGGAGCCACATGTTAGCTCCATTTTTCGCTTTTCTCTCTCTTGACTGATTCTCTCTGCTTCATTATCAGTGTAAAAAATTTTCTGAAGATAGTTGAACGAGTCTCATTCGGACTTTATATAAACTCCCAGTTCAAGTATCCACCATTTTCTGAGAATTTCAATGT
Source organism: Sus scrofa (assembly GCF_054392235.1). NCBI lineage: Eukaryota > Metazoa > Chordata > Mammalia > Artiodactyla > Suidae > Sus > Sus scrofa. The sequence continues at coordinate 76,165,077 of NC_139383.1, read as the reverse complement.
CCTTATCCCAGATTTTTTTGTAGAAATTATCTGGTTGGCTCAGCATAGTCAAGGTATCCATCCTTGTCCAATCAGCTGTGGCCTATGGGGATCAGTTCATGTGCTAAAACTAAGATGGCCAGAGTAGGAACAAGGGGTGTGTGGGGTGGGGGTGGGTTATGAAAACACAATAATTAGCATCACACTTGTATCTTTTTTACTGCATGAATATTCCATATACTCATACTTCTATGATATTAGACAATTAATATAGAGATAAAGCCATTTTGGAGAGCAGCAATATACTACTTAGTCAAATTTAGCAACTATTTGGCTTAGAAATTCTGGGTCAAGTGACACAGTAATTCTGTCCCTAGTAACATATGGTTCAAAGAAATTCTCAGACTGGTCAACAAGCAGACATATTTTGGAATGTTCATTTCAATACTTGTTTTGTTTTGTTTTTTGACTTTTCTAGGGCCGCACCCACAGCATATGGAGGTTCCCAAGCTAGGGGTCTAATCGGAGCTGTTGCTGCCAAACCTATGCCAGAGCCGCAGCAACACAGGATCTGAGCCGCCTTTGCGACCTACAGCACAGCTCACGGCAATGCCGGATCCTTAACCCACTGAGCAAGGCCAGGGATTGAACCCACAACCTCATGGTTCTTAGTCAGATTCATTAACCACTGAGCCACAACAGGAGCTCCATTTCAATACTATTTATGGTTTTAGAAAGTTGGAGGCAATCTGGTGTTGTTACCATGAGACTGGAATGTGGTAGAAGCACACTGTGAGATTCAGCAGTGAGAATAATCTTTAGAGTCTGCATGGCCACAAGGATAGCTCGAAGGAATGGCACTCAGAGAAAAAGGTAAGAAACACGAGGTGATCAAACACACCAACATTAATGTAAATTTATTTATTTATTTATTTATTTATTTTGTTGTTGTTGTTGTTGTTGTTGTTGCTATTTCTTGGGCCGCTCCCTCGGCATATGGAGGTTTCCAGGCTAGGGGTCTAATTGGAGCTGTAGCTGCCAGCCTACGCCAGAGCCACCGCAACGCGGGATCCGAGCCGCATCTGCAACCTACACCACAGCTCACGGCAACGCCGGATCATTAACCCACTGAGCAAGGGCAGGGACCGAACCCGCAACCTTATGGTTCCTAGTCGGATTCGTTAACCACTGCGCCACGACGGGAACTCCTATTTATTTATTTTTTTGCCATTTCTTGGGCCGCTTCCGCGGCATATGGCTGTTCCCAGGCTAGGGGTCAAATCAGAGCTGTAGCTGCCAGCCTACACCAGAGCCACAGCAACGCAGGATCCGAGCCGTGTCTGCAACCTACACCACAGCTCACGGCAACGCCGGATCGTTAACCCACTAGGGCAGGGATCGAACCCGCAACCTCATGGTTCCTAGTCGGATTCGTTAACCACTGCGCCACGACGGGAACTCCTTAATGTAAATTTAAAATGCATAGAAAACAGAGAAAGCACACATTCGGCAGGAATACATCCAAGCGAAATGATAACTCATTAAAAATGTAGTAGGAACTTCTGACTATGGTGGACTAGCTTGTAAGAAACCAATCCTCCTACCAAGCACAACTGTAAATGCTGAATAAAATATGTATTTGAGTGTGACTTTATATAGGAAAAGGGTCTTTGAAGATGTAATTAAGGATCGCAGTAGATGACATCACTCCAGATGATCTGGGTAAACCCTAATCCAATGAAAAAGGTCCTTATGAGAAACAGGGTGGAGAGGACAGAGAGAAGGGAGGGCATACATAGATGGGGGCTGAGGTTGCAGTTATGCCGCTCTATTATAGGCTAAGGAATGCCTGGGGCCACCGGAACTTGGAAGAGGCCAGAAAGGATTCTCTCCTGGAGTCTTCAAAGGATGTGGCCGTGCTGAAACCTTGGCTTCAGACTTTTGGCCTCCAGATCTATGAGAGAATAAATTTCTGGTGTTTTTTTTTTTGGTTTGTGTTTGTTTTTCTTTCAAATCTTTAATATTCAACAATTATGTCTCTTCTTAATATCCTTTGGCATTAAATTTAATTGACCTTGGTTGTGTCAATTAGAAGCACTTGTATTATTTATATGTTTTTTATGAATTGTCTTTATCAGGTCTGCAGGGCTTTAGGCCACTTGCTTATTCATCACCTTCTTTGTCAAATTCCATCTTAAAATATTGAGATTTTTGAAATAGTTTTTCTTTTTTTTTATAATTTTTTAAATTTCCTACTGTACAGCAAGGGGGTCAGGTTATCCTTAGATGTATACATTACAATTACAGTTTTTCCCCCACCCTTTCTTCTGTTGCAACATGAGTATCTACACAAAGTTCTCAATGCTATTCAGCAGGATCTCCTTGTATATCTATTCTAAGTTGTGTCTGATAAGCCAAAGCTCCCGATCCCTCCCACTCCCTCCCCCTCCCATCAGGCAGCCACAAGCCTTTTCTCCAAGTCCATGATTTTCTTTTCTGAGGAGATGTTCATTTGTGCTGGATATTAGATTCCAGTTATAAGTGATATCATATGGTATTTGTCTTTGTCTTTCTGGCTCATTTCACTCAGGATGAGATTCTCTAGTTCCATCCATGTTGCTGCAAATGGCATTATGTCATCCTTTTTTATGGCTGAGTAGTATTCCATTGTGTATATATACCACATCTTCCGAATCCAATCATCTGTCGATGGACATTTGGGTTGTTTCCATGTCCTGGCTATTGTGAATAGTGCTGCAATGAACATGCGGGTAGTTTTTTTCTCTAATTCATAAATTTTTACTCTTAGGCAATGAAATGTTATTGTCTTACGTTTTAGTTCTACCTATATACAAGACATTGTGATTATTATTTTGTCAATTTTGGTACTTTCATTTTAAAAAGTAACTGACAATAGATGAAAAATGGCATCTTGCTGTCTTTATTCACATTTCTTAGATAATATAATCAAACAGTTTATCTTCCTTTTTGAATGTCCTTCATATTTTTTGTCAATTTTCCTGTTGGGATCATTAGCTTTTCTTAAAAATTCTTCAAATGCAAGAGAGTAACCCCTTGGTTTCATATATGTATATATATATATATATATATACACACACACACACACACACACACACACACACACTCATATATACATACAGACACATATATTTTTTCTTTCTACTGTTTTGTTTGTGACAGGTTTGTTTTAACATACATTAATTTCTTTCCTTTTTTTTTTTTTTTTTTTTTTTTTTTGTCTTTTTGTCTTTTGTTGTTGTTGCTATTTCTTGGGCCGCTCCCTCGGCATATGGAGGTTCCCAGGCTAGGGGTCTAATCGGAGCTGTAGCCACCGGCCTACACCAGAGCCACAGCAACGCAGGATCCGAGCCGCGTCTGCAACCTACACCACAGCTCACGGCAACACCGGATCGTTAACCCACTGTGCAAGGGCAGGGACCGAACCCGCAACCTCATGGTTCCTAGTCAGATTCGTTAACCACTGCGCCACGACGGGAACTCCAACATACATTAATTTCTTATGAACTTTAGTGATTTTGTTCATTGCTTTCAGGTCAGAAAGTCCTCCCCTCTCCATAGATGTCAGAGATAGGTATTCAGTCATATTCTTTTTAAATTTTTAATGGAATAAATTTAAACTGTAACTCATTAATCTATATTAAGCTTAATTGAGGGAGATAGAAAACTCTTTTGACTCTTCAGGCTAAAAGCTTTCCCTAGTCTTTAAGATGCATGATTTAGTGGTTAAAGATGGTATTTTGAGCATAAACAAAACACAGAACACTTCCTGGACTGAATTACAGGGAACAAGAGTTTGGCTCTGGTGTTTAGTCTTTTTTTTTTTTTTTTGCTATTTCTTGGGCCGCTCCCACGGCATATGGAGGTTCCCAGGCTAGGGGTCTAATCGGAGCTGTAGCCACCGGCCTACACCAGAGCCACAGCAACACAGGATCCGAGCCGTGTCTGCAACCTACACCACAGCTCACGGCAACGCCGGATCGTTAACCCACTGAGCAAGGGCAGGGATCGAACCCGCAACCTCATGGTTCCTAGTCGGATTCGTTAACCACTGCGCCACGACGGGAACTCCTTGGCTCTGGTGTTTAGGACTGATAACTCAGCTTACCTACCAATTTACTGAATGCTTAGCTGAAGATTGTCTTCCAATACAGTGGGGCTGAATGCTGCCACCAGACTTCCTGGGGGTATCATTCTGTCTTTGATAGAAAGTCAGCCAAACATTGAACTTTGAGAGAATGATAAGCAGAATCCAGGGTCAAAACTCCCTTTTTCCACCACATTGAAGGGCCAGAATGCTGGAGTGGTGGGACCATCTACTGTGATCCTGGGGTTGGCTGTCCAGAAGAGCATTGGGCTTTGCAGATACCTCCAACAGCTCCCTCCTTGCCAAAAGTCCAACCTGAGTCACCACCCCCTAATGACACCCAAGGTTCAGTCCAGGCATTAGGGTTGGCGTGGAGTCCTGACCCAGCTGCTGTCCCAGGATGTAAGAAAGGGACATCTCTGAGAATAGAGGGAGGGGCAGAAAAAGGGTGTAAAGACAGTTGAGAGAACAGATGAGTCTGTCTAGACTAACAGAATGTCACACACTTCATGAGACTGGGAATAAAACCCTGAAACCTGGGTAAACTGAGTTCAGATCTGTCTTCCTCATTTACAAGCTCTGCAATCTTGGGTAAGTGACCCATTTTCTCTTATCTGAATCCAAAGACAATAACACTGTCTGAAACCCAAGGGACATGGACACGATGGTCTCTAAGGTCCCTTTCAGGCCTGCATAGCTCTGATGCTACAATCCAAATCCCTAGCAGACCCACTTAGCTCCCTTGACAACTGGAGAGGAAGGAAGTCACAGATAGCCACAGGCTCCACGAGTTAAGTGCAATCTGCAAAGCCCAGCCAGATTGGTTTTCACGTGGATACCACATGGTATGCAAAGTTCTGCTGGTGTGGTACCAGCCTGTCCGGTGACACCTGTCTATACTGAGTAAATGTCTCAGCAACAAAAGATAATATTATCAACTGTCAGCTGATTCTGTTATAAAGTGATGTGCATTCACAGTGGTGGAAATGTGACTTATCAGTATGGTATGAAACATAATAATATAGCTGTCTTTACTTTCTGCCATCATTTTCCTAAGTATCATTGTGTAAAAATATTGACTAAACACAAATTTAACACACTTCCAGTGAAGCTAAGAATGCTGTCTCATGTTTACTTACTGTGTATTTCTATTAATAATGACAATGAAAACATCTAGGGGCAATTATTCTTTTAATACAAGGTTCACTTGAATATTGTAGTAACACCCCACTCCCAGGCACTGTGTTCATTCTTGGGTTTGGTTACATTAAGCCTTAATCCAGGAGTTCCCGTCGTGGCGCAGTGGTTAACGAATCCGACTAGGAACCATGAGGTTGCGGGTTCGGTCCCTGCCCTTGCTCAGTGGGTTAACGATCCGGCGTTGCCGTGAGCTGTGGTGTAGGTTGCAGACACGGCTCGGATCCTGCGTTGCTGTGGCTCTGGCATAGGCCGGTGGCTACAGCTCCGATTAGACCCCTAGCCTGGGAACCTCCATATGCCGCCGGAGCGGCCCAAAGAAATAGCAAAAAGACCAAAAAAAAAAAAAAAAAAAAAAAAAAGACTTAATCCAGCACACACAGGAAGACTTCCAGGACATGGCTGTTACTTGCATACTCAAATAGTCGTAAACCCTTTTCCCCCAACACCCCTGTGCCGGTATTGATACGTAACTGCGCTCGGAAGAGTCTCTTAGTACAGTAGGTCCTTCTTCCCTCATCCTTCCACCTACATGTATGTATTTGAATGTGTTCATCCAGCCATGACCGCGGCTGGGAATGTTGGCTCTCCTGGTTGTGTACCCCTCTTGAGTTGATCCAGGCCAATTCCTTTCTTACAGCTGCATTTCTCTGGAAAAATAATTCAGTTCTGCAGAGCATCCTGGAACACAAATCACTGCTGGGTGTGTAGTATCCTCCTAATGAGTGAGCCCTGATATGTCACAAAAAACAGACCCTCCCAGGTACATGATGTGTGTGTGTATATGAGAGAGAGACACACAGACAGACAGAGACAGACAGACAAAGACAGAAAGAATGTGTGTGGAGAGGTTGGTTTTTTGCTTGGTTTTATATTTTAAAAAATCTGCTTTCAGGGAAGCAGAGGTGATATAATCAGCATCAATGTTGTTCTGTTCAGGTATTCCTAAGTAACACAATTGTATTTTATTTTTATTTTTAAATTTAATTTTTTTTTGTTTTTTTTTTTTTTTTTTTTTGGTCTCCTTGCCTTTTCTAGGGCTGCTCCCAAGGCATATGGAGGCTCCCAGGCTAGGGGTCTAATCAGAGCTGTAGCCGCCGGCCTATGCCAGAGCCAGAGCAACGTGAGGGATCCAAGCCATGTCTGTGACCTACACCACAGCTCACGGTAATGCCAGATCCTTAACCCACTGAGCAAGGCCAGGGATCGAACCTGCAACCTCATGGTTCCTAGTCAGATTCGTTAACTACTGTGCCATGACGGGAACTCCAACACGATTTTATTTTAAAATTAAGGATATATATATTTGGGTTTTGTTTGTTTGTTTGTTTGTTTGTTTGTTTGTTTTGTCTGCGCTCATGGCATATGGAAGTTCCTGGGCTAGGAACTGAATCTGAGCTGCAGCTGTGACCTATGCCACAGCTACAGCAATATCAGATCCTTAACCCATGGTACTGGACTGAGGATTAAATCCATGCTGCCACAGAAACAAGGCTGGGTTCTTAACCTGCTGTGCCACAGCAGGAGCTCCAAAGATCAATATTGTTAGCAAATATGGGAGTTCCCGCCATGACAGTGATTAACGAATCCAACTAGGAACAAAGAGGTTGCAGGTTCAATCCCTGGCCTTGCTCCGTGGGTTAAGGATCCAACGTTGCCGTGAGCTGTGGTGTAGGTCACAGACATGGCTCAGATCCCGTGTTGTTGTGGCTCTGGTGTAGGCCGGTGGCTACAGCTCCAATTAGACCCCTAGCCTGGGAACTTCCACATGCCGCAGGCGTGGCCCCAGAAAAGACAAAAAGACAAAAAAATAATAATAATAAAATATTTTTAGCAAATATGTAGCTCTTAATTTCATTCATTGGAAAAATAGGCATAATGCTGATTTGGATTGCTGTTTTGGAGATAAATCTTAACTGTGTATCAAAAATGTTATATAAAAATCATATGTTGTATTCAGATTTATGTTCAGAGCAATAGCTAAAGATATTGAAATTGCACTTTTTGGGATTTGCAGATTACTGAAAACAGATAACGTATGAAAAATATTTTATGGTGGCAATTCAAGGAAGCTTGAAAAGCAAAATGCATTTAAGGCTATAAAATCTAGAGTAGGTGAAATTCAGCATTCATGAAGTCTGCCTTCACCAACAGTAGTAATAATAGAAGCCCAGGTTTATATGATGCTACTCTGTGCCAGCCACTGTTGAACTTTATATATTAACTCATTTAACCCTTACAACAACCCTAGAAGGTAATTACTACTATGATTCCCCACTGAAAATAATAAGAATTTGTCCAAGGTCTGACAGCTAGTTAAAAACCCAGACAACTGCATCATGTAAGATGCTATTTTCCTCTCCCTCTCCCACCCTCCCTTTTTCTCCATCTTCTTTTCACTCTACCTTTAATTAGCAGGAGCACCCATCCAATTGGCCTGTCTAGTAAGTGGCTGACTGCATACTCCTTTCCTTCTAGTTAGAGTAGAAGGTACAGCACTGCTATTTTTCTGGAGGCCCAGCCAGTTCCTTCTGGCTGTCATCTGAGGCAACCATGTCCAGCCTAAATGGCCACTGGGTCTCTCCCCCCCACACACTTTCTCTCTCTCCTGACCCTCTCCTTCCCATATCTAGAATTTTGGTGTTAATTTGGTTCGTTTTGTAACCACTAATGACAAGATCTGAGACCCAGGTTTGAGTATCAAGGGCTTAAATTGAGCAAAGCAAGGAAGCTTTGGACTGAGGCAAGTTGTACTTTCCTGGCTTAGGAGAAAAGGATGGTTTAGATGACCCAGCCCAGCTTCTAAGAATGCTCTGTGTTTAGGTTATGTGCCAAAGCCACAGCTTACAGTCATAGCACATTTCCTTCCTTCTTCTTTCCCTTGAATAACTATTACTTTTTTTTTTTTGCTATATTGGTTTTTATTTAAAACACAAATAAGCATTTCTCTTTCTGTAATGGCAAATGGTTCAAATAATGCTAAACATGAATCATTGACTAATACAGGACTTTAAATATGAAACAAAATTATTTTTAAAAAAGCAAAAGAATAAAGGTTATATACAAAAGGGACCATTGAATAACTATTACTTTTGACTGGGATATTGTCCCTCACTATTTCCCTAAGGGACACAGCAGGGTTTTGGTAGAATTCACATATTTTTGGATACTTAGATCACTATCAATTAGCACTCCTTCCCTCAATTTTTCCCACAAAATCTCAACAACATCCAAAAATGTTGCACTTTGGATTTTTTGTCTGTTTGTGGAGAAAGAAAGGTTTGTGCTAAACCTTCACAATTTTCCCCTCCTGTGTGACAAGGGGCAAAGTCTGCCTGAGGGTAGAAAATCAGGTTCCAGTCTGGAACTTCATTTTCTTTCTGCTCACTTCAAATCTTGATTTTTTTATGCTGTGTTCTGCTAAATGAACTCAACAGTCCTGTAATGTAAAGTTCTATTAAAGGACGACAAACTTCTGTCTAGTGCTAAATAATTGAAAGTTTGAATCTTGTGAATCTCTTCTCTGTCTACAACTTGAGATTCAGTTTGTTCTTAAAGCTGTGAGTGGAAAATCTTGAATTCATCCATTTCTGATTTGCCTTTCTTTCTGAGTACTCAGGATTATTATGAGTGGAAGTGTCGTTTATGGGCCAAAGCACTTCATTGCTGGTGTGAGACCCTCCAGTTCTCTCCAACCCCTGTGATTATGGGAGATGGCCTCATGTTATGGGGGTGGAGCTAGAAGATGGATGGCTACATTGCTGCATACAGAACAGTGTCTTGGGAAGTTGCCCAGGCAGTGCAGTTAACATTATACAAATGAAAAATCTTTGCTGTGTTAAGTCACTGTGATTTGGGGGAGGGGGTATTTGTTACTAGCATAACTTATTCTGACTAATGAACCATGGCATGTTGGAACTTGGCATTTTATTTCCATATGGTATTGTTTTTAACTAGCTGCTGTTTTGTTGTGATTCTTTCTCTGACCCTTAACTTATTTACAACAACTTTATTGAGGTATAATTGCCGTATAATAAACTGTAAATATTCGAAGTATACAATTTGATGAGTTTGACCTATGTATACACTCATTAAATCATCATCACAATTAAGATGGTGAACTTACCATCACCTCGAAATGTTTCCTTATGCCCCTTGGCAATCCCTGCCTCTCTCTCTCTCTTTCTCACCCCTATTCCCCTAATACCAACCATGAATCTGCTTTCTATCAGTATATATTTTCAAGGTTTTTATAGAAGTGGAATCTTACAATATGTGTTCTTTTTCACCTGGCTTCTTTCACCTATCATAATTATGTGGAGATTTATCCATATTGTTGCCTGAATCAATAGTTCATTCCTTTTAATTTCTGAGTAGCGTTCTACTGTGTAGATGTACCACAATTTGTTTATTTTTATTCATTTAGCTGTAATAGACAGTTGAATTGGTTTCAGCTTTTGGCTATTACCAGTAAAGCTTCCATGAACATTTATGTGCAAGTCTGTACATAGACATATAATTAATTTCTCCTGGATAAATACTTAGGAGTGATATGGCTGGATCATATGGTAGAAGTATGTTTACCTTCTTAAGAAACCACCAAACTATTTTGCTAAGTGTTTGTACTGTTTTACATTCTCACCATCAATGAGAATATCGCTTGTTCTACATCCATGAAATATTTGGCATGATCTGAACATTAATTTTGATTAAGCAATTATACTCTCCCAAGTTCACAGCTTTGTTCCCAATTTTGTCAGCTTAGGTTCTTAATACTTCTCACAATAGTCTCTTAACTGGCACTCCTCCTTCAGATAAACTGAGGATGTCAGGTAGGAACTCTGTGAACTTCCTCCCACCATCTGTAAACTTAGCTCTTTCAGTACCAATCATTCCCACCTCACCTCCTGTCAGAGCAGGGAAGCTTTGTCTCCACCTCCTCCTGCCTAAGCCCCTCTCTCCCCCTCACGGTACATTCAGGACCCCATTCTTCTGTGAAGCCTCAGTCTGTCAGGCATCTTTCTCTCTGCTCCCTTTTGCTTTTCCAGTTACATGGTACTTGCTCCTCAGCCTAATAATATATTCGGTTCTTGCCCTTCTTTAAAAAAGCAAAGATTATCTTGTGACCCAGTATTTCCCTCAAGCTATTATTCGAATTCTCTCCTTCCATTTAAAGTTAAATGTTGGAGGATAATGTTAGAAAAAGAATATGTGTGTGTGTATATATATATGCATACGCACACACATGTATATGTGTGTGTGTGTGACTGAGTCACTGCTGTATAGTAGAAAATTGATAGAACACTGTAAACCAACTAAAACGGAAAAAATAAAAATCATTTGAAAAGATTTTAAAATAAAGTTAAATGTATTGCAAAAATTAGAAAATTTCCATTGCCTTCTCAATCCACTGTGATCTAGCTTTTTCTCCTACTCACCATTGAAGCTTCTCTCAGTCATCAGTTACCACCAAGTTCCTAAAACTAATACATTCCAGACCCGCTCTTACTTGACCTCTGGGCAGCCTTTACATACTTGATTGCTTCCTTCTTAAAGATTTTTCCTCTTGGTTTTCCAAGGGTCTCCACTGGGTGCTCCTCTTTGTCTCCTTTTCTCTTTTGCTTTTCTTTACTGTGCTCCCACATGTTATTGTGTCCAGACTGGAACTTAACCTTTTCTCATTCCCTCCCATGACTTCACTTTCACCTTAAGGTGGATGGCTACCGAAATGATGCCTCCATTCTGGCCATCCTTGTGAGCTCTCAAGCCACAGGGCCAGCTGCCTCCACTTGGGTATCCTTCAGATCCTGGCATTTAATACGTAGAAAACGTGATTCAGCACCCTCTTCCTCAAATCCGCCTTTCCTGCTATGTTCCCATCTCAGTGTGTCCACCCATTTGAACATCCTTGCATCCTAAATTTTTCCTTAATCCCTCTGATCACTCAGTTAGTCACAGACATTCTACTTCTTTGAGAGCTCCTGAATTCATTTCTTCTCCCTATCCCTCTGCCTGTCTTAGCTGAGGCTGACATCACCTCTCACCTGGATTGCTGCAACTAGTCTCCAAAATGGCCTCTTGGCTTCCAGTCTTTCTCACCTGCAATCCATTCCCAGTGCTGTTCTTTGTGATCTGGATTCTGCCTACCTCTCCAGACCTATCTCCTCTTACTTCCTCTCTAGGTTCTAGATCTTATACACCCTAGCCATTCTGAATGACCGGCACTGCTCTGAATGGTCCATGATTTGTGCTTCATGTCCTTTTGGTCTGGAACACTCCTCCTTCAATGTCCTTAGCCTTGAAAATTTCTTTTGTTCCTCTTGGATCGGCTCAGCATTGCCTTCCTAGTAGATTTCCATAGGATTTCCCTGACCTTCCTATGGGATCCTTACCATTCTGTGTATACCTTTATTATTGCGCTTTTCTTCAATATTGTTCTCAGAACTATGACGGCTATCTTATATGGCAAAAGAGACTTTGCAGGTGTGATTAAGTCAAGGATTTTGAGATGGGGAGTTTATCCTGGATTATCTGGGCAGGGCCTAAATGTAATCACAAATGGCCTTATAAGAAGGAGATAGAAGGAGATTTCACTGCAGAAGAAGGCAATGTAACCATGTAAATAAGAATACACTGCAGGCTTTGAAGATGGAGGGGTCACAGGGCAAAGAATGAAACTCCAAAAGCTGAAAAAGTCAAGGAAACGGATTCTCCCCCTAGAAGCTCCAAAAGAAGTGCAGCCTGCTTACATCTTGATTTCAGTCCAATAAAATATATTACAGACTTCTGATCTTCATAACTGTAAGAGACTATGTAGTATTTTAAACTACCAAGTTTGTGGTTATTTGTAATAGCAGCAATAGGAAACTAATACCTTGGGCCAAGTGGGGCCTTGCCCTGGGCCTCATGCTGCAGAGACCCCTGCTCTAGCCCTGTTCCAGCTGTGCTCCTTGTCTTAGGATGAAAAGCCCAAGTCCTCACTTTTAGGCCAGGTACCCAGGACCCCCAAATTCCTCACTAAAGAAATTCTTACTCAAAGCCTATTTCTTGAGCCTAAATACCTCTTCCCCAAGTTTATTCTTTTGAGACAACCTGTGCTGCTAGTGGGCTCATTCCTTGATCAAAAGGGTAGTCAAGGAACCAACTATTTGTGAGATGAGATACTATGTAGACAGTAGACTGAAAGGACACAAGAACTAAAGCCAGAAGACCTGAGAGAAAGCTACAACAGTAACTCAGGTTAGAGATGATGATTGTAGTGGAGATGACATTGCTGTTAGTTTAGATGCTAAAGAAGGGGAAAAGAGCAGTTATTGGGGTAAAGATTAGTGTTTCTAGGTGCTTACACTCTGGTACAGTGGGTTAAGGATCAAGAGTTGTCTCTGCAGGGGTTAAAATTGTGGCTGAGGCATGGGTTTGATCCCTAGCTGGGGGCAATGGGTTAAGAACCCAATGTTGCCACAGCTGAGGCATAGGTCACAGTTGCAGCTCAGATTCAATCCCTGGCCCAGGAACTTTCATAAGCCATGGGTGCAGCCAAAACAAACAAACAAAAAACCAAAACCAAAAAACAAACAAACAAAAAATTAGTGTCTTTAAATGTGTTGAATTTAGGATGCCCATTAGACAGCAAAGAGGATAGGTGGTTGGATGTTTGTATGAATCTGCTTTTCTCAAAGACTGTATGCTTCCAGCAACTAGCATATAGTCTTAAAGTAAAGATTCTTCAATTTGTTGGGTCAAATTAATATGTGACATTCCTTCATATAAATGTTTCAATATATACTCTCAGTTTTATATCCTAATATCATCAGGTAGGTTAATATCCAGCCCATTGGAGTTCCCATTGTGGTGCAACAGAAACGAACCCGACTAGGAACCATGAGATTGTGGGTTTGATCCCTGGCCTTGCTCAGTGGGTTAAGGATCCAGTGTTGCTGTGAGCTGTGGTGTAGGTCACAGTTGTGGCTCAGATCTGGGGTGACTGTGGCTGTGGCTGTGGCCAGCAGCTGTAGCTCCAATTAGACCCTTAGCCTGGGAACCTCCATATGCTGTGGGTGCAGCCCTAAAAAGCAAAAAAAAAAAAAAAAAAAAAAAAAATCCAGCCCATTGACATAACACAGCCTAGGCAACTGTGTAAGCTAGGGATATTAACAGTCTTTATATTTAGTATCTTCTTGTTCTTGGCTCCCTCAATTATTTTGATTAGAACGAGAACAGATATTGAGTATTGATTCCAAGTGGATTGAAGTCAGATCCATGGTCTCTCTTACTAACTTAGTGTTGGACTTTTAAACTTGCTGATTGCAAGAATTTTTTCTCTGTAATTATAATATGTATAGTAATATAACTTCTTTGGTCCATCTCTGAAATTATATTGTTCTTGCTACTACATGTTTGGAAAAGTTCATAGCCAGAGTTTTTGTTATTTCAGTCCACTTCAATGCATCCTGGATACTAATAGGGCCTGAAACAGTTTCTGATGCTGCTGAATAGTCTATGAAAGTTAGTTAGAAAATGTTAATTTGATGAATGAACTATAATGCTGCTCTTCCTGGTTCTAAATTTACAGATACTGTAAAACTATGTCTATAAAGCTTAGTGTGTTTTATAATGTTAAAAAGGTCTCAGTTCTGTTGCAAGATGTTGGAGACTAGATTGCTTATGCATTTTCTCTTGTACCTTCTGTAGTCAATTTCCCCCCACCCCCACCATGCTTCTGATGAACTTTGTCAAGTTCACCAAAGTCGTTCACATTACAAAGTCTATAGACATTGTTTTTAATTCTCATTTCTCTTACTATTTCAGCAGTGTTTGACCCCATTGACTACTCCCTCCTGAAACATTTTTTTTCTCCTTTATTGTGAAAGGAGAAAAGAGAATCATTGTGTTCTCTTGGTATGATGGTTAATTTTATGTGTCAACGTGACTGCACTACCAGGTGCCAAGACATTTGATCAAAACTTATTCTGGGTTTGTCTGTAAGAGTTTTTTTGGATGGTATTGACATTTGACTCAGTTGTTGGAGTAAAGCAGATTGCCCTCCTTGATGTAGGGGCCCCTCATGCAATCAACTGAAGACCATAAGAGAACAGAGAGGCTGAGTAATTCCTTCTGTCTGGTTGGTCTGAACGGGAGTAATGGTCTTTTTCAGCTTTTGGTCTCTAACTGAAATATCCGTTCTTGGATCTTGAATGCATGGGCTCTCCTGCTTCTCAAACCTTTAGACCCGGCTGAAATTACACTATCATCTTTCCTAGGTGTCTAGCTTGCTGACTATAGACCTTGAGACTTCTTAGCCTCCATAGTTGGATGAGACAATTCTTTGTAATAAATCTCTTCATATGTATTTATTTGCTTGTAAGCCATCTCCCCCACTAGAGTATAACACAATGAGCAGAGCATTTTCATCTGTTTAGTTCATTTCTGTATTCCCAGCCCTGGGATTGTGTCTAGCAGAGAGTAGGCATTCATTAAATATTTGTGAACTGTATGAAAACATTTCCTTGTGTGTATTTTCCCAAGGCCTAAGATCAGTATCTACCTGTGCTTGTGTGCATGTATCGTCACAAGTGCTTAGAGCATGCCCACATATGTTATCCTATTTATCCTCACATGACCTGTACCAAGGGAAGGAGGGGAATAATTTCGCTATAATTCACACCCCTTAGTGGAATAGGAATGTTTAGTTCTTGAGGATCTTAATACTCTGTGCTTTGAAAGGGGGCTGCTGGGCATAACTTCATATACTTCATGAACATAATATGTCTTGGAATCCTATCTTGGAACAATTTATTTATTTTACAAGGCTGGCCATAACAGTATACTCAGTCAATATGAATTTTCAACATTTAAAATTCTTTCTAGACTGGAAAGACTACACTTAGAGTCATGGTTTCAGGATTCACAAGTTCACATGTGGAAGCTTGTGGAATGGTTGAAGGAATGGTTTCAGACATCCTCTGGAGCTTGTCTTCCAAACTCAGTAACCAAGAGAGTAGATTAATTTGCACTGACAACACTGGTAATCCTTTAGTGTCCTGTGAATATTGTTATGTGAATACATTACTCTCTTTCTCCCCCTCCCCAGTAATCTGGGTGGGTGTTTCAGTGACAATTTATGAACAATGTGCAAATGCATATGATTTTTCTTTATATTAAAGATTTTCACAGGAGGAAGATTATACATAATACACTTTTAAAGTAATTGGACTAGTAATTCTCTCTTAAGTAATAATTCTACATCAATCACATGCCCCAAATTACATTTTTATAATGTATTTATTTGTGTACAAAATATGTTGTAATTTACTGATGCATATGCAGCAAAATACTCTATCACATACAACAAAAATACACTTTTACCCCCTTTCCTTTTCCCTTGAAAATGGCAACACTGTTTTGGCAGTTCAGCAGCTAAAAATAAAGTGCTATAATTAAGCAGTATTGGAATGTCTTCACTTGACAAATGTGATGTACAATTCGAGTATACAACCACATTTTTGTTTTTTTTCACAGAGCAGGAAATGCCACATCCTGAACACCTCCAGAAGATACAAATATTTGTATATATATGTACACGTGTATACACTGTATATGTAAAGTGCCAACAAGCCTCTTTGTCCTTGTGAGTTTGTTGTGTTTATGTCTATTCTCTCTTTTCCAAAGTCAGAGCCCCACTATTGGAATCTCAGAGTTCACCAGCAGGCACAGAAAAGTTCATCAAAGGCTGGCTTGTTGGGGGTGGGGTGTTGGTGGTAGGATGGGGGAGCCTTCAGACCTCACTGGGGGACCTGGAGCGGAAGGGCACTTTGGACTGAAAACAGCCACAAAACAGGAGCCACAAGGCACGTTGGATCTCCTGGTTGCGGAAGGCATAGATGATGGGATTGATCATGGAGTTGTAGGTGGCGGGCAGCAGGGTGGCATAGGTGTAGACAGCCGGGTCCTCGTGGCTACCTACCACGCAGTAGATGGCAAAGGGCAGCCAGCTGGCACCGAAAGTGCCCAGCACCACGGCCAGCGTACCCACACCCTTTCTGGTGGCGGCAAGGTGGGGTGGTGCCAGGCAGTGCTGCTGCAGCGCGATCTGGTGTGCATGACGCCAGACCACCTGGCAGATGCGCACATATAGGTGCAGCATGATGCCAAAGACGGCAAAGAAGGTGGCAGAAAGCAGCGCCACGTGGCTGCGAGTCAGTGGGTGCACCACGCTGCAGGCTGCACGCTCTGCCAGGCAGTTCCAGCCGAGCACCGGCAGCAGCCCGAGGCCCAGGGACACCGTCCAGGTGGCGGCGAGCAGGAAATGCACACCCAACAGGGTCCGTCGCGAGTAATAGGTGAGCGCGTTGTAGAGGGACAAGTAGCGGTCCACTGTGATGGCCAGCAGGCTGCTGACCGAGGCAGCGAAGGAAGCCACGAGGAAGCCCACAGTGAGCAGGCTTACAGTCTCTGAGGGCACCACGTACTGGAACACGAAGTGCAGGATGAGACCACAGCCCGCCAGCAGGTCAGCAGTGGCCAGGCTGCCAACCAGCACGAACATGGGCGTGCGTAGCGCGGGTGTGGACGCTATGAGCGCCACTACCAGCGCATTTTCGCCCGCGATCACTGTCCCAGACACGCAGAGCAGTACGTCCCATGGATTCACCGCGGACAGCAGCAGCCCCGGCGGCCCGGCTGGCAGCTGCGAAGACAACTCCAGCGATGCGTTAGCCGCGCCGCCGGCTCCCAGCGCTGCTGCTGCTGCTGCTGCTGCAGGGGGCCCCCATTCACCCACGTCCGGCGCTCTTGCCGCTGTGGCCACTGCCGCCACACCCTCGGCCGCAACTGCCACCACCTGGGAGTCGTTGAGCGAAGATGCGCTCGCGTTCATCGCGGCCAGATGCTACACCCTACGTGGAAAGGGAGGACAAGGGTCAGGTGTGCAGTTCACACCGCCAGGGTACTTCCCTGGGCGCTACTGCGTCGCTCTTATTGCCCATCCCATCGTAGGACCCCAGAGCAGAGCGAGGAAGCAGTGGAGGAAGCAGTGGTTGAGAGCCAAAAGTAAATCAATACCTGTTGAGTGAGTGAGCGTGTGAGTGAAATGCACAAGGGATGCCCTCACCGATATCTCAATTTTTGCACACATATTCACACGAATAACATGCACTCACATGCACACAGATCACGTAAGTGTGCCCATTTTTACACATGCATTTTATGCACCAAGCTTGTGTTGCCAGCCTCACTGAGTACCGTGCTGGTTCTGGCCAGTTTGGTCAGGCACTCTCCTAAACCGGCGGTGGAGCCGCTGTCCGCGGTGCTGAAAGCAAAGTTTCTGCGGTTGCCGAGCAGGGTGGACCCCGAGGCCAATGAGACCCCTGGGAAAGGGGCTTGAGGGGAGAGAAGCTGAGATGCCGGTATACGGCAAGGGTGTGGAACAAGCTTGGCACCATTTCTCCGGCTTCGTCAAAGACTCGTCCCCTGGCTATCCTTCCTCTCTTCCCCTCTCCCCACCCTCAAAGTTGCTTTAGGGATCTGGGTTGCTCACCTGAGGAGTCAGGGCTTCGGAAAACCGCTGATCATGAGCGCTACGGCGGGGCGCCAAGCTGCGCTCCCCGCGCGCTGACAGAGCCGACGCCTGAAGGAAGTGGCGGAGCCGGCTCAGAGAGGAGTGCGGGGCGCCTGTAGCTATGCGGGCGCGGCCGAGAGTGAGAGACACAGTGAGCAGAAAAGGTGGCTACAAGCAGCACGCCCGCCGGAGATTGACAGACAGGGCGCGGTGACGTCAGGCTCCTGGCTCCAGGGTGCAAACCAGGCACTCGCTCTCCTAGCCCGCCCATCAACTACCTCCCGAAGCATATACCCTCCCCAAGTGAAGTCTCAGAGGGTTAAAGGAAGGAGGAGACGCCAGAGGCCGCTGCCAGTACAAAACCTCCAGGAATGGGATGGGGAAAGAGGCAAGGGAGAAAGGAGGGAAGATTCTGAGGCCAGGCAAGGAGGATGAGCCGAGATGGGAAAGGTGGAGGATGAGTTGCACTGGCGGGACAGCAAGGCCCAGGGCTAAAGGTCTCTGAGGGGGCCAGACTGAAGAAAAAGCCCTAGAGAAGGGGGACGTTGGAGCAGAGAGGTCCGATGGTAGAGCTGCTACCTAAAAAGAAAAAAAGAAACAAACAAAAACCTACTGTTTTGGAGACAGGAATGAACTAGGAGTTGGGGAGGGATGAGTTTTGTAAAAGATACTTGTGGTACAGTGTGTCAGCTGGGTTGAGCCAGAGGAGAAAAGCTGAGTTGTGGGGAACAGAGAAAAATGGGACATTTGAGGAAACCAATCTCTTCTTCTGAAGGTTACCTGTGCAATCAATTCCTCTTTCTCCCTCCATTTCTTCCTCTCTCCCACTATCTTTCTTGAACTCTACACAGCAGGTTTCACCATGATATTACCAGCCAAATGTTTCTCAATTGCACTAGCTGATAGTGCTCTTGGAACTTGCTCTTTAATTAAAGACCAGGTCTGTGTCTTGTTAGAAGAGAAGAAAACAGCAAAATGTGATTTACTTTCCTGGCAACAGACTTTGCCCTGTTAATTAGTACCCTATAAAACAAATTATAGGACCAAAATAGTGATAACTCAGCTGCACCAGACTTTAGTAGGCAGGAGTTTTATTTTCGGCTCAGATAAATCATCCTTTTGGTTTAAAGGTGTTTTGTTTTGTCAGTAAAATACAAGTATTAGACCTTTTCTTCTTCTTCTTCTTCTTTTCAAATTAGACAGAATCTCCAATAGCTGTATTTGGGAAAAAGCTAAAATAGTTGACTCTATCTAAAATTAAAATCAGTGATCCTGTCAGCATACCAAGGCCACGGCCATGATTTTCGGGGACCACATGCTCTAGGCAAGGCGAAAACCTACAGTTGTTACTGGTGCTTCCTCTGCTTTTTCTTTTCTGGCTTCACTTTACCCTTAGCCTCAGGGGCCCAAAAAGGAGAAAAAAAAAAAAAAAAAGAAAGAAAGAAAGAAAGAGAGCTCAGACTGTCTATTGGCTGGAATGGGAGGTGGATTTTTATCATGGCTGTCTCCCTTTAAATATGGCCTCCAAGTCCAGACTACTCCTGCCCTTCTGCCTCAGTGCCACTGACTTAACTAGAGAAAAGAAGGAGAACTCTAGGACCACTCAATTCTTTGCTGCAATAGCCAATGTGGGATCACAGAACGAGTTTACACAATTTCTCCATTTGACGAGTTTATAAAAATTTTCATGTACCTTCAAATTGTCTGAACTTCTAAGTTTCTGGAAAGTGCCATTTTGCATTTCAGTAAAAGATTTGTCAACTAAAAGCCAAGAAAGTTATTTCAGAGCTGTCAAATGAACTGTCAAAGTGCCATAATCACATGTTAATCACAAATTTTTCAAACAATCAGATAAAGGTCCAAGGGGGAAGAGAATCCTTCTTAGTGTCTGAATGTATTACATTTTTACATGTCACAATGAAGCAGAAAGTATGAGATTAAAATTGAACAAATAGCCTGTGTTTCAGACATCTTCAGGCTTTCATCATTGCCAAGAATGGATTGACTTTTCAGTGGTTTCAGGAGGAAGACAAGAGATATATAATCATGTACATAAATGCTGCTTGAGGGTTTGTAGACTCTTTGAGTCATCCCAGTCTGTGGTTTCCTCTCTCAGATGCCAGACTGAGAGCAGACAGGGCAGGTTCGTTCAAGCTCCTCCTTATCTCCCCCATACCCACCTGTGTCCTGGGAGGCAGAAGATCTGAAAGAAGAAAGATATATGGTTCATTGGTTATGGATGGATACCAGATGTACGTCATTGCTTGCTCTGCCCACAGCTCCTCTCAAGTACTTGCCATCCTGGTGGTCTCCTAGAATGTTCCACCCCCAGCTCAGCTTATGGGAGGGGATTGATGCCTGCCCCAAGGCTAGACAAAACCAGCCATCATTTGCTGGACCAGTGACCAGATTCCCTCCCTGAAAATTTGAATTAAGAAACATTGTGACATTGGTCAGTCAGTGTTGGGCTCTGGACCTGCTAAGTTAGGGCCGGAGCATTCATGCAGAACCTTGTGTGAAATGAGAATCAGAGGAAGTTGGCTGCAATGAAGAATGAAACAGATGGACAGAGAGGAACAGAGATAAGGAGGTCAAATGATGAGAGATGGAGGGAATACCTCAGTTCCTGATGTTTGCTTGCCAGCTCTAGGAGTCTAGGTTACTAGATCCCTTGAAATTGTTTTTTGTAGTCTCTACTACAAACTTTCCTAATCTTGAAAGCATCCTTCAAATAAAATGAAGGTGAAATGTAAAAAAAAAAAAATAATAATCCCTTGAGTGGGTATCTATCCTGTGAATTTTGATACTTGACTGAAACATACAACTAAATGTATTATCTCCATCCACCAGGTTGTCTGATTCTAGCTGTGTCTTGGGGTGTGCAAATTTGGTTACTGGCTTGTAGTCACAGGTTAAACTCATGACTACCACCCCTGTGACACTCAGCATATCCTCTGGTGCCTTTATATTCCAGCACTATCCAAGAATTAACACAAAGAGAATTTCCTTGTCTGAGGTTATGCCCAGGAATCACAACCTCTCAACCACAACTTTTCTCTGGCTCCCTTGGCTACATCTTACCCATTTCAACCTCAGCCAGTTGTCCCCAAACCTGGCTGCACATTAGAATTACCCAGAAAGATTTTTAAATCTACCAACTCTGGAATCTCTCACCCAGAGATTCTGATTCATTTGGTCTGGAGTTGAGGACCAGGCATCAAACTTCCTAAAGACTACAATGGAGAACCAGGGTTGAGGACACTCATGTAAGCAAGCATACAATCTCCTTGTAAATTTAACATGCGGTAAAACTCCTCAAATAGCAGATTAGAGTCTGGAATACTTGCAATAAAGGAATTTTAATAACAATCTGGCTTCAGGTCACTCAGTGAAATTTCAGATTCAGGGCACTCACCAGTCCTCTGCAGACTTTTCATTTTCTCACTCACAAGAACTTTCTTTGTGGCTCAAGATGAAGGCTGACACTTGTTTCCCTTTTGACCCTGATGAACTCAGTGGCTCCGTCTATCAGCTCTAAGCTTAGTTCCCCTGGACCCTCCATTTTTCTGTAGCCCTGTTCCTTATTCTGAGTTCAGAGCTCCTTCCCAGGTGTGTATTCTTTTGGTCCAGATCTTTGCAAATCAATTCTGTTTTATAAAATCAAAGCTGCAGTCAGCCAAGCTATCTAGATCTCATAAAACTAGGTTGGAAAGATCCATATCAGCAAGTCTGGCCTGACTCTCTGGGTATCTGCAGACACACACAGACACACACACACTCATACACACTCCCTCTGCTTGGTTCTTGGAAACAAACAATAACAGTTTTCTACTGGGAGTATAAGTCTATTTGCTTGTATACAGATACTTGTGCTGATAGCTCAGGAAGAGAGCAGGTGCTTAGTGAGATGTATGAAGTTGTTATTAAGGAAGATTGTTGCTGAAAGAAGCAGGAATCACAAAGGGCCATTGAATACTCTACATTGTTTGGCCAGAACCGGGGTGTTGGATGGAGTGTAATCTTTTGGGGACACATGCTGAGGCAGTTGAATGACATTCAGAATATCTCCTTTTCTCTGCTTTCCCCTGTCCCCATGATTTCCTCTCCTGCTAAAGCATCAATGGTGGGTCATAATGGCCAGGGTACCTACTTCCTCAGCACGTTCAAACACTTGAAGGATGTTCCTGCTTAGTAAGCATTCTCACTCCAAAGGCTGTCATCCTGGGAAAAGGCTGTCATCCTGGGAGGTCAGCATGACCTGATATTCCCACCAAATTTGGAAAAGGAGCAGTCCACCGTTAAACTTTGAACAAGCGGTTGAAATTTTTTATTTAATTCAGTTAGTGAGAAATACCTCTTTTTTTTTTTTTGCGTGACAAACAAAAAATAATAGTGTTTAGGAGTTCCTACTGTGGCACAATGATTAAAAATCCAACTGCAGTGACTCAGGTTGCTGTGGAGGCAAGGGTTCAATCCCTGGCCTGGTGCAGTGGGTTCAAGGATCTGGTGTTGCCACAGCTGCGTCTCTGGCCTGGGAACTTCCATATGCCATGAGTGTGGCCATAAAATGAAAAAAAAAAATGGCATTTAAAAACATATGTTCTTTTTTATAAAGAATAAAAATAACATTGAGTTTCGTGGCGATATGTATAATCTTACAACTTAGATTACTAACTGAATATGAGAATGATTAAGTTGGCTCTATTGGTATATTTGAAAAGTAACAAAGATGTAGTCTTCTAATCTGCTGTGCCCAACATTATGCAAGTGCTTTGAAGCGCACAAGGTAGGTTCATACTCATTATCTCCTTTTATTCTTTGCAACAATTACATAAAGTTTTGGGTTATTTTCCTTGCAAATGGGACAACTGAAGTTCATAGAGGTGAAATGAGTTGCCCAAGGGCACACAGGACACCAGCAAGCACATTGTGTACAAGATAGCGACGGTATCAGTACGGGAAGGCAAAACAAACATGGATTTAATGTGTGCAAAGGCACGTAGATTTCAAAACCCAAAGAGGCTTTACCTTGGATAAATGTATCCAAAATGATGAGTGTTATATATATTATAACTTTAAAATCACTGTGAACAGCAGTTTATAGACTTTTTGTTTGTTTTGCAAACTGCTTTTAAAATGTATTATAAAAAATAAAGGGAATTTTGAAAGAAAAACTTTTATTCACATTCCCATCAGCTAACCGGGATTGCTCTTTTCCCCAAGATTGTAAACTTCTTGAGGAAGTGGACAAGTTCTAATCGATCTTTCCATCAATGTGATCTATCGCAGAGGAGGTGCTCAATACACGTTCAGTGAATGACTATGTCTAAAACTTATCCACATGCATATATGTTTGATGTAGTTATATTGCATAGTTTGCATGTAGTAAATATACAGTGTACAATTTCAGTTTTTACCTTGTAATAAAGGGTATGTTGTCAATATTTCTATAGGTTGTATTACAATTATTTTTCGTACTTTTGCCTAGCCATTTTTTCATTCAACACTTATTGAGCACCTACTGCATACTAGACATTGTGGCTAGAAAATCAAGATGCCACAATAGGTCCCTGTCCTCAGAAACAAATAAACAGGAGTTCCCATTATGGCTCGGTGGGTTAAGAACCTGCTTACTATCCATGAGGTTGCAGGTTCCATCCCTGGCCTTGCTCAGTGAGTTAAGTATCCAGTGTTGCTGTGAGTTGCGATGCAGATCTCAGATTGGGTTCAGATCTGGCATCGCTGTGGCAGTAACATAGGCAGGCAACTGCAGCTCTGATTCAACCCCTAGTCTGGGAGCTTCCATATGCTGTGAGTGTGGCCCTAAAAAAAAAAAAAAAAAAAAGAAAAAGAAATAAGTAAAAAGATTCTGTGAGAAGAGTATAGTATGCATTATAAAAAGAAATGGGGACACTTAGAAAAAAGACTATGCCCCAGCCTAGGGGAGACAGGGAAGGCCTCTCAGAAGAGATGATGGAGACGATGCCCAGCTCTCTTTGAAGAATGAGTGACGGTCAAGGAAAATAAGGAAGACACAGAAGTGTTCCAGGCAGAGGGAGCTGCATGTGGAAAGGCGTGAGGCCAGGTGAGGCTGGTGCAGGTTACTGGGACTGTGGGCAGTTAAGTGTGGCTGGCATGTCAGACAAAGATGGGCAGGAGCAGAGATACACCAGGTAGGTGGGCTGAGGCATGAAGGGCCTCCGACATCTTATCAGGAGTTGGATTTTATCCTGAAGGTAATGGGGAGCCTATGACAGATTTTCTTAAGCAAGGTGATTGATATCATCAGATTTGGGTCCCTCTTACAACTTATGGAGGCTCCAGCAACAACTATACAGTGAATGGATTAGAAAAGGGGGTTAGGTGAACCTGTCAAGAGGCCGTTGTGCTGATCTGTACAGGAGATTCTGAGGGCTTAACGGGGTGGCAAGGGCAGCCATTGGGGAAGTTCACAGATCCCTCACATGTTTTGGACATTGTATTAAAGTAAAACATAGTTACAGTAAAAATAATTCTACAAATCTTAGTGGCATAATACACTAGAGGATTGTTTCTTACTCCTGAAACCCATGAAACTCAAAATTGATTTTCTGACCAGAAGACAGCCTTTCACATGGTCAGATGGATGGCGTTCAAATTCTGACTCACTTTCTAACTATGTAGCAAAGTCACTTCCCTGCAAAATGAGGATAATAATAGGATCCACTCTATAGGGTACCCAGCTCCTTCTCCTATAGCTCTACTCTTCTATAGGACTCAACAGTTTTCAGCATTTGCTGTTTCAGTATCTCACCATTCCGGTAATTGGGAAATGAGCTTGGAGCATTTTATGGGACATGCCTGGAAGTGGGGGAGGTAGATAGACACAGAAAAGGGAAAGAAGTTATCAAGGATGACTTCCAGTTTTTATATGTGGAAAGGAGTTAGATATTTTGAGGGGCAAAATGGCTGATTCACTTGTGGACTTGTTGAGTTTGAGGGAAGACAACCAGTGCAGATCTCCCGTAGGACCTTAATCAGAAAGGTTGTTTGAACTCAGCAGAGAGTCTAGACTGGCAAAGTAGATTAAGGTACCATATGCTACTACTAAGTATATGCCATGCACTCGATGTGTACCATTTGCTAAGGTACCCTATAGAGTGGATCCTATTATTATCCTCATTTTGTGGAAGAGAAACTGAAGATTAAGGGGTAAAGTAACTTTGCTGCATGGCTGGAAAGTGAGTCAGGATTTGAATGCCATCCATCTGACTCCAGTTGAAGGGAGCTGATAAACCTAAGTGAAGAGGACCAGGAACAGCCCCTTGGGGAAAGCAGTCTTCACAGCATGGGCGGAGGAAGAGGTCACCACAGAGGAAGTTGAGGAGAGCAGTCAGAGAGGCAGGTCATATCGTGGAAACCCAGCGTTCATCAGAGAGGAGACAGTAGGTGTGGACATCAAAGGAAGAGGGCGTTTTAGGAGGAGAGTCAGCTACCTGGAGAGGTCAAGTGAGGTAAGATCGAGGAAGAACAATTCTTAGCTATATTTAGCAAGGAAATTATTGGTGACTGGTAAAAGGGCAGGGATGGCGGGAAGCCAGGTGGAAGTGAAGAGGCTATAAAGAAGGGCTGAGAAAGGAGAGTGCAGACGTCTCGAACAAAAAGTTTGGCTTGGAGGGGAAGGAGTAAAAAGGGCAGCAGTTAGATAGAGGTGGAAGTTCAAGGGAGAGCTTTAAAAATGAGAGATTTGTAAGGGAAAGAGATGACTGAGAGGACAAGGTTGATTTCACAGAGAGTAACTGAGGGAGTGAGTCGGTGGAGAAGAGAGAAGGTCTGAAGAGAGGTGGAAAGATAAACCTGAGAAAGGAACAGGGGACCGGAAGGATGAGGGATGCAGATGGGACCACACACCTGACTCTTAAGTGGGGAGCCAGGAAATCAAGGGATTTCCTTCTAATTCCTTGTGAAATTTGGGAAGGAGGACATCAGCTAGTAGTGAGTTGACAAACGGAAAGGACTTTCCAATTGTCATTTTGATGACTGCAAAATATTACATTGGGGACATAGAGCGACATTTAATTGAGCAATTCTACTGTTAGACATTCACATTGTTTATATGTTTGCTATTGCAAATAACCCCACAAAGATTACTTTCATGCACATAATTATTTTTATTTGTATGATTATCTTGACATGAAATTTGTCAGCCAAAGTGCAGAAACATTTTCATGGCTCTTGAAATGCACTGCCAAATTGCTTTTCAGAATGACTGTAATAATTTATAATACCAATAGCACTCTATGAGCTTATAGGTTTCTCTGCAGCTTTTATAACACTGGGTTTTATTATTTTAAAATGTTCTTTCAATTCAGTGGGCATAAGTGTTACCTTATTAGTGACTTCAATTATATTATTTGATGACCACTAAGGCTTATCATTTGTCTCTCCTTTTTTAAACAATATGAATTTTCTTTTATCTGACTTATCTGTTCTTACCTCTATCTATTAGGACTTAATGCTGACGAAAGTATCCAGTAGATATTAATCCTTTGTATGTCTGAGTTGAGGGAAATTTCCCCTATTTTTCCTTCTTTAACTTATAGTTTTGCTTGTTTAGGAATATTGCATTTTTCTATTTTTTTTTAAGATAATGTATAGCTTCTAGCCTGAGAAAGGCATGTACATGGCTTTGCAGTGGAGTTTTTCTGTCATTTACTAGAGAAGAGAGAGGACAGAGACCTTCTGAGGAGACAAAAGGTTCCGGGAGGGGGCTGGGCCCTGAGGCAGGCTGTGATCTCCTTTGAGTGTCAAAAGCCCACTCTCTGGCCAACTGTATGACTTACCTGAGGAGGGTGTTGGCACATGAGAGCAGCAGAGCCTTTGGGCAGAGCTGGGAAACCATGTGTCTCAAATTCTGACACAGAGCTCCTCAGGGGGGTCAGAAGTTAGGGCCTCACTGGCCAGGGAGGTCAGTAGGTTCTGGGCAATTGAACAGCCCAGTCTGGAGGGAGCAAGGTACAGAGCAGCCTCAGCCATGGCCCCCAACTGGAATGCAACCTGCTACAAACTTTGGGAGAAAAAAAGCCCTAAACATACAAGATAGGGAGAGGAAAGTCAAATCACTGAGGACTTGCCAGCGGCCAGACCCAGTGCAAGGCACTTTACATGCATGATCTCATTTTACCCAACATGCCCCATGGGGCTCTTTTTATTATTCCCATTTAACGCACGAGGAAGTAGAGGATCAGAAGGGTTAATGAACATTCACTGTTACACAGCCAAGAGTCCCATTAGTTCTCAAAGTCTTACTTTCCTAAACAAAGTCTCAGCTTTCAGAAGGGGACCTGAGGTGGTGCTGGCTTCAGTGCAGTTTGTGACCTGCGGAGTGTGGATTGGCCTGCAGAGTGGGGATCAGCCAGCCAGTGAGTATACTTTGGATGGTGCTGCAACGCAAATGGATGAGTTTAGATTTGGTATAAGACGAAACAGGGACCCCAGGGAGGATTTTGAACGGAGAGTTGGTTTGAATTTGTGCTTTAGGAAGACAGCAGGGAGTGGAGAGCAGAGAGCAGGCTGTTTTTCTGTGACACTCTCATGGGCACCAAGTAAATAAAACAGCCTATTCAATGAGAACTTCTGAGTTGCTGCTAAGATAAGTTACCACTCTGGATGCTTATCTGAACTGTAATCCCCTGATCTTTAAGAAGTATTCTGAAACCTAGGAGAGGTTGCTAAGGGAGTAAAGCCTTAAGTATCATAAACAGCAGAATCCATAAAATAATTTTCCCAAGTGAACTCAGTTCCCCAGCTAGCAGCATTTGCGGGTTTGGCTGGAGGAGGGGTTTGCCTTCCCCTCCTCCCTCCAGGCTTTCTTCCCATGGATACGAAGTGAATCCCCACCAGGAGTCCTCCTCATACCTGCACTCCCAGGATGTCCACACTCCAGCGTTCCCCCAACCAGGGACCCTTCCCTCTCCAGCTCTCTTGGCTTTTTATTTGCTGCAGATTTACATCCCTTCCCTGAACCCCAAACTGAATGATTCTTCAAGCAGGAATAATTGATTCAAATGACTTGTATAATATGCTTATTTTATAGGTGGAGGTGGATTAGATTGTTCTTTTGAGTTTTTTAAAAATAAATTTCATGGGAGTATAGTTGACATAAAGTTGTGTTAGTTTCAGGTGTACAGCAAAGTAAATCAGTTATACATATATCCATTCCTTTTCAGATTCTTTTCCCACATAGGTTATTACACAGTATTGAGCAGATTACCATGTGCTTTAAGTAAGTCCTTATTACCTACCTATTTTATATATAATAGTGTATGTATGTCCATCTTAACCCCCTAATTTATTGCCCCTCCATATTTTCCCTTTGGTAACTATAAATTTGGTTTCAAAATCCTTGAGTCTTGTTTCTGTTTTGTAAGTCCTTTTGTATCATTTTTATTAGATTGCAAATAGTGATCTCAGTCTTTCTCTGATTTCATTTAGTATGATAATTTCTAGGTCCATCCATGTTGCTGCAAATGGCATTATTACATTCTTTTTGTGGCTGAGTAATAATATTCCAGTGTGTATATGTATACCACATCATTATCCATTCTTCCGTTGATGGACATTTAGGTTGCTTCCATGTCTTGGCTATTGTAAATAGTACTGCAGTGAACACTGAGGTGCATGTATCTTTTTGAATTATGGGTTTCTCCAGATATATGCCCAGGAATGGGATTGCTGGATCATATGGTAATTCTGTATTTAGTTTTTTAGGGAACCTCCATGCTGTTCTCTGTAGTAGTTGTAGCAGTTTACATTTCCGCCAACAGTGTAGGAGGGTTCCCTTTTCTCCACACCCTCTCCAGCATTTGTTATCTATAGACTTTTGGATGATGATCATTCTGATCTACAGTGAGGGGATACCTCATTGTAGCTTTGACTTGAAATTCTCTAATAACTGGTGATGTTGAGCATATTTTCATTTGTTATTATTATTATTATTATGTTGGCCATCTGTCTGTCTTCTTTGGAGAAATGTCTGTTTAGATCTTTTGACCATTTTTTAATTGGGTTGTTTGGGTTTTTTTTATATAAAGCTCTATGAGATGTTGTATATATTTGGAGATGTATCCCCTGTTTTCCCACTTCATTTGCAAAGATTTTCTCCCATTCCATGGGTTATCTTTTCATTTTTCTTGTGGTTTCATTTTCTGTGCATTTTAAAAAAAAAGATATCTACATAAGGTCATTTAAGTCATTCACAACATGAAAACAACAACAACAAAAAACAGTGTATATAGTATAAATTCAGTTTTTTAAAATAATGTGTGTGTGTGTGTGTGTGTGTGTGTGTGTGTAATCAGAGTGTTAACAGTGATTACCTCAGAGTGGAAGCTCTTTTTATCCTTTTTTAAAATGTGTGGCAGAAACCAATAGCTATCTGCAAATATCCATTCTTCCTTCATTCTATAGTAATGGATCCTCCAATTTTAGTTGGGCACATGACCACCTAGAAAAAATAGCATATTTCTAGGCCTCCCTTGCCTCTAGATGTGGACATGAAATTGTTCTGAACAGTGAGATGTGAGTGAATGTGTTATATGGCACCTTCCAGAAAGAGTCCTTGAAGGAAATAGGCATGTCTTCTTCTCTTCCTCTCTTCTTGCTGGCTGGAATGTAAGCATGATGGTTGGAGCTAGAGCAGCCATCTTGGAACCTGAAGTGGAAGCCATAATGCTGAAGATGTCAAAGCAATAAGAGAGAAGAAGCCTGGGTCTCAAATGGTCATGGGCCAGCCATCATACCAGCTCTGGATACCCTAGAATCTACATGATAATTATTTTTCCTCTTTGTCTTATATAAGTCACTAATATTTTTGAATTTGTTGTCACTTTATAGCTGAACCAAACCTTAGATAATACATTTGTATATTTTTTAAAGCCATGAAATGCGCAGGGGTTTATTGAAAACATAAGTCTAAGTCTTAGACATGGGACAATTTTTCATTGAAACCACTTTTCCCAAGTTTCACTCATGTCTGTTCAAACAAATTGCATCAAATCAGCATTTAACACTGTGTTCATTTTTTTATAGAAAGTACACATTGTCCCATCCCTAGTCCATAGACTGTCTTGTCTTAATTTTTTTTTTAATTTTTTGCTTTTTAGGGCCATACCCATAGCATATGGAAGTTCCCAGGCTAGGGGCTGAATTGGAGCTCCAGCTGTTGGCCACAGCCACAGCCACAGCAATGCTAGATTGCTGTGGAGCAGCATCTGCAACCTATACTGCAGCTCGAGGCAATGCCAGATCCTTAGCTTGTTGAGCAGGACCAGGGATAGAACCCACAACCTCATAGATACTGGTTAGGTTTGTTTCTGCTAAGCCACAATGGGAACACCACAGACTGTCTTGATTTTAATTCAAAAGTTCTAAAAGATATTGATGTGGCTCCTCCATCATGATTTGGGGATATTTATTGTTAGAGACCTGATGTTGAGGCAAAACTAGAGTTGAGATGGTTTAAACAGCCCTTTCCCTGTCTAAATGAGTTACTTTCTATCAACATGTTGCAATTGTGGCCTGTGTGGACAAAGAAAAATGTGTGTGTGTGTGTGTGTGTGTGTGTGTGTGTGTGTGTGGTGTGTGTCTGTATGGTGCATCCGTGTGTTACACATACTTTATGTGTGTGATGCTGTATGCTGTGTAGTTTTAGTGCATAGGCAATACACACATGTTCATGAGGTTCGTGTGTTCATGTGTGTTTTGTGAGCATGTATTTGTGGAGCCTGTGTGTTGTGTAAGGAATGTGTACTTCTGTACCACATAGAGGTGTGTGTATGCGCATACATATCATGTAGGTGTATGTTTGCTGGGATGTGTGAGCTCGTGCTAGCACACGCACGTGTGTAGTCCTGTTATATAATAGTGGTAGAGGAGAAACCTTGTGTTACTGGGTCCTAAGGAAGGTTGCCGTTGATTTAGAAGCCATGCCAGAATCAGTCACATGGAAGAACCCCCACCTCCGCCACTCCGCCTCCTCATACATTTCTAGATCACAGTCGTCCCCATTCATTCCTAATAATAATGCAATGTTTACATTACATTTGGTTATCTAACTAAACTGCAAGCAAGCACCAGCAATTTAATTTTAAGCTGGCTTTGATTCAGCTGCTACTTTTGCTTTTCGCTGCTCCAAATGACTAAAAGTGATTTTTTAAGTTAATTTTTTTCCAGGCATTTGCTTACACCATGAAGGGAAAATTATCCTGAAACATAAGGAATTCTTAAAATAACAAAATAATAGGGAGATCTGAGATGAAGAAAAACAGATGTTAATGAAATATAGTGTTGACATTTCAGCTATTCTCACATATTTGGTGTGAAAAACATTCTTTGGCATCTCACACGTCACCACTTTATCTCCACAAAGAATCCATCATCTTTTGCTCTCCGGTTCACTCACTACTGTGACTGTCATCCCTGAGCAGGTCCAGGTTCACAGGGATCCTCTAAAAGGGAAAAAACAAAACAAAATAAAACCAATTCCTGTGGGAGTATTTACAGATTACATCTCTATGCACCCAGGGATCTCTGACTCCACAGATCATATTGTCTTTCTGCAGATTTTCCTCACACAGAACACAAAGCTGCCCAAAGCCTCAGAGGTCCCTGCGGAGAGAGTGCACCCACACTGTGTTTCCAAGCTGTGGTGGGGAAGAGCCAGGCCGCCCCTAGGTGGTGCTGTTGAGCACTGGCTTTGAGAGGCACTTGCCACACTCTGCTGTGAGGACATGGGGGCCTGTGTGCAGGCATTGGAGGGTGTCTACCCACTGATGTCCTTCCTGTCTAGTTTTGGCCACATCTGAGAATGTATCTCCCTGGACTGCAAACGAGATCATTTGCATGGCCATTATGTAGGCCATTATGATCCTGTGAAGAATAGACTTTTATTACCCACATTTTAAACTGAGGTTGAATTTCCCTTGTCCAAGGTTACACACATAGTAAGTGTCCATGTTGAGATTTGAACCCAGGCAGTTTGATTTCAGAATGCTGCTCTTAAATCCAGCTCCCTCCTGAACACTTGCAACATGACCCATGCAGGAGCCAGGTGGAGATGGGGGGATGGTTAAGTGAGGCACAGATTTTGCTTTTTTTTGTTTGTTTTTTGTTTTTAATTATGGTTGATTTACAATGTTGTGCCAATTTCTGCTGTACAGCAAAGTGACCCAGTCATACATACATATACATTCCTTTTCTTGTATTATCTTCCATCATGTTCTGTCCCAAGGGGCTGGCTATAGATTCCTGTGCTACAGAGCAGGACCCAATTGTTATCTGTTCTAAATGTAATAGCTTGCATCTATTATCTTCAAATTCTCCATCCATCCTACTCCCACCCCTCTCCCCCTTGGCAACCACAGGTCTCTTCTCTATGTCTGTGAGTCTGTTTCTGTTTTGCAGACAAGTTCATTTGTGAGGCACAGATTTGACCCTTCGTCTGAGAAGCATAGTTCCTGAGTGAGCTTGGCCAACAGTCCAGCATCCTGGTGTGATGTTGTTCATCTTATTAAGAATAATCTTATGAAATGAAGAAAATTCTCTCTTTTTGGAAAGTGTTTACAATGCTGACTGGTAGTACAGGGAGAAACACAGCCCTCTAGAGAGAATTTCTCTCAGCCCTCACAGGTAATGAGGGAAACCATCAGCACATCCTCTGGGCTCTTCTTTCAAAAAAGAACCAGAAAAGACCACGCTCACCTCCTCCAGTGCTAACCCTTGGCCACCTTCATTCTGTTCTCAATACTGGAGAACAGAAAGAAATTTTATAAGGTGAAAGTTAGATTCTGCCCCTCCTCCACTGTGACTACTCTATTTAAAATTGCAATTGTGGGAGGAAAAAAAAAAAAAAAAAAGGTATTCCTGGTGTGGCTCAGCAGGTTAGGGACCCTAAGTAGTCTCCTTGAGGATGAGGGTTTGATCCCTGGCCTCGCTCAGTGGGCTAAGTATCTGGCATCACTGCAAGCTGTGGTGTAGGCTGCAGGCGTTGCTGTGGCTGTGGTGTAGGCAGCAGCTGCAGCTCTGATTTAACCTCTAGCCTGGGAACTTCCATACACCACAGATTCAGGTCATAAAAAAGAAAAAAAAATGCAACTAGCACCACCCCAACCCCTGCTTTCCCCTTTTCTGCCTTTTCCTGCTCTGTCTTTTCCCCAAGGTCCTAATCAAATTTTGACATACTATATAATTAATTTAATTATTAATAACATTATTATTTATCTTCCCCACCACACATACACTAGAATGTAAGCTCTTTGAGGGCAGAGATCATTGTATTGCCTACTAAGGTATCCCAAGTGCCTAACCAGGCTGATAGCAGTGGACCAGGGAACCCTAGCTGTTTATTTTGAAGGAAGGTATTGCCAATAAAATTGGGCATGGGTTCAGGGCAGGGATTTGGGCTGTGCATATACCCATGGGAGCCACCAGCTTATAGGTGGTGTTTAAGTTCAGGACTAGATGGGATTACCTGGGGAGCAGGTGGATGTGGATAGAGAATAAAACTGGGACAGGCTTGAGCCCTAGAGCCCCCTGGAGCAGAGAGATGATGAAGAAAGAGCAAGGGTGGCTGAGAAGAAGGAGCCACTGAGGTGGAGAGAAAAGTGGGACAGTGTCATGTGCTTGAGGTCAATTAATGGAAATGTTTCAAAGAGGAAATGATCAACTACATCAAATGCATTAAGTTGGGCAAGGACCCACTACTGGAGATAGGAGCTCGTTTGAGACTTTGACAATCAGTCACCAAGTACTTGGGTTCCTTCTCCAAATTTTCTTGCACATCAACTCCTGCTGCTCACTCCATTGTTTCAAGCCACCGTCTTCTCTTGCCCTGAAATTGGTGAAGCCCCTTAACCAGTTCTGCCTCGGTCTAGGCCTGCACTTTCTATTTCAGTAGCCATTATTCACATGTAGCTACTTGGCCCTTGAAAAGTTGGCCAGCCTGGGTTGAGATGTGCTGTAAGTATGCACTGGATTTTGAAGACTTGGAATAGAAAAGAAAAGGAATATAAAAATTTTTTAATACTGATTGACATTGAAATGATATTTTGAGATTTTTGAATTAAATATATTATTAAGATTACTCCTGGTTTTAAAATTTTTACATCCTTTAAATGTGGCTGCTAGAAAATTTAAAATTACATGTATGAGTTGCATTAGTGATTCCTGTTATTTCTAAATAACAAGATAGTGCTGGGATAGACCATTTTTCATGCCATGCCCATGGTCATCTTTTAAGAGGACAAAATCCAGAGTTCCTGTTGTGGCTCAGCAGAAATGAATCTGACTAGTATCTATGAGGATGTGGGTTCCACCCCTGGCCTTGGTTAGTGGTTTAAAGATCTGGCGTTGCTGTGAGCTGTGATGTAGGTCGCAGACTCGGCTCAGATCCCAACCTGCTGTGGCTGTGACATAGGCCAGCTCTCATTTGACCCCTGGCCTGGGAATCTCTATGTGCTGTGGATGCAGCCCTAAAAAGACAAAAAATAAAATAAAAAATAAAAAAATAAAAGGACAAAACCGACCATATTGCTGCCATTCTTCTCCCCTTCAGTGAATTCTCATGCTTGTAAGATAGGACGCCATATCTTTTAACATGAGGCTTTGGGTGAGAACTGGCTCTGCTGTCCTGTTTCATTTCCCAGTGCTCTTCCAAGTCTGTGCTAGGGACACACTGGCCACTTTCCTTCCTGCCTGGGTTCCACTCAGATGCAGCTCTCTCTGCCTGCATCTCTTCTCCAGCTTCTTTGCACGACTAACACATCTCCCTAGACTCAGCTTAAGTGTCATCTCCTCGGGAATATTTCCCTGGTCCTGAAACTAGGCTAGGTGTTCCACTTCTTATCTCCCTTATCACACTGGTCTGAATGGCCCACTGCTATTTGAATAGTCAGCCTTGCTCTTTCTCCACCAGACTGAACACTGCCTGTGGACAGTCTGTGCTATTATTACACATTATACCATCTGCACCTAACAGAACAGACAGAAAGCTGGGTTTTATGCTATACCGACTCATCTTGAAATTACTTCTGCTTTGTCTTCTTTTCTTTCTCTTATTTAAAAAAAAAAAGATTTTTTTTTTTTTTAGGTCACAGCAAAATTAAGAGGAAGGTACAGATTTCTCATATACCCCCTGCCCCTACTCATGCCCAGTCTCCCTGTTATCAATACCCCCACCAGGATAGTACACTTTCTGTAACTGGTGAGCCTATCTTGACACATCATCGTCACCCACAGACCATAGTTTATATTAGGATTCACTCTTAGTGTTGTACATCTATGGGTTTAGACAAATGTTTAATGATATGTATCCACCTTAGTATCGTATAGAATAGTCTTGATGCCCTAAAAAATCCCCTGTACTCCATCTAATCACCTGTTCCATTCTTCAACCCCCTGGCAAACACTGATTTTTTTTTTTTTAAGTTTCCACAGTTTTGCCTTTTTCAGAATGTCATACATTTGGAGTCCTACAGAGTGTTGCTTTTTCAGATTGACTTCCTTCACTTAGCAATATACCTTTATTGCTTTTAAGGTCTCTTAATGTCTTTTCATGGATTGATAGCTCATATCTTTTTAGCACTGAATAATATTCCATTGTATGTACCACAGATTATTTGTCCAGTCACCTACATCTTGGTTGCTTCCAAGTTGTGTCAAGTACAAATGAAGTTCCTATAAACAACCACGTGCTGGTTTTTGTGTGGACATAAGTTTTCAACTCCTGGGTAACTTTTTAAAATATTCTTAGGTTGGAGAAAATTGCTGGTTGGGTTGTTTTAGTTTGGTTTTGCGATTTATTCTTCTTACTCTTTTAAAACTACAAGTAAAATTTACATAAGGGTAATGCACAAATATTAGGTGTGTGATTCATTCTTTTGACAAACTAAGGCATCCATGTACTCACCATTCTAGTCAAGATGTTAAAGATTTCTATTACCCTCAAGAAAGTTCCCTCAGCTGTTTTACAATAGCAGTCCCTGCTCTTAGACACAACCACTCCCTGATTTCTACTATACATTAGTTTTACCTGCTCATAAGTTTCTTATAAATAGAATTGTATGGTACCTCCTTGGTTTAACTGGATTTTTTCACGTGGCGTCATGTTTTGGAGATTCATTCATTCATTGCTGTGTTGACTGGATGTATTACAATTTATTTATCTATTCATCTCTTGATAGATATGTGGATTATTTCCTGTTTGGGGCAATTATGGAAAAAGCTGCTATAAGTATTCATATGCAAATTTTTGCAGACATATTATCATTTTTTCTAGTAAATAGTTAGTAGTGGAATGACTGGGCCATATGGTAAATGTATGTTTAACTTTCTAAAAAGTTGTCAAACCAGTGTACAAGAGCTTCTTTTGTCCATGTCCTCATTGATGCCTAGCATTTTCAGTCTCATTAACTGTAGTCATTCTGGTGAATGTGAAGTGATATCTTGGGATACGCCCCTTGGTCATAATGTATCTTTTTGTATATTGCTAGATTCTATTTTCCAATATTTTACTGTATGCATTTTTATCTCTACATTCATGAGGATTATTGATCAGTAATTTTCTTTTCATACAATGTCTCTATTGGATTTTTGTATTAGGGTCATGGAAATCTCATAAAAAGAACTGGGAAATGTTTTCTCCTCTCCATTTTTTGATGGATTTTGTGTAATGTAGTAATTTGAATAGAATTTACTAGTGAAATCATCTGGGCCTAGAATTTTCTTAGTGGAAAGGTAATACTTCAAATTCAATTTCCTTAATGCAGGAGACATTCAATTTTAAAAATTTTCTTTTTGTGTCAGTTTTGGAAAAACTACACAAGGAATTTATCCATTTAATATAAATTGTCACATTTATATATATATATATAGTGATATAAAATTATTCATAAAATTCCCTTATCCTTTTAACATCTACAGATTCTGTAGTGATGTCCCTTTTTTATTCGATGCTAGTAATTTGTGTGCTGTCTCTTGTTCATTGTTTCTATCTCTCTCTCTTCCTCATCAGTCTTATAGAAGTTTACTAACTTTATTAAACTTATCGAGGAATGATCTCTTGGCTTTGATGGCTTTTGATTAATTGTCAGTTTTCCAGTTTATTTTTGTTTTTATCATTATCCCCACTTTCTTATGTTTTTGGCTTAATTTGCTCTTCTTTTTCTGAGTTCTTAATGTGTAAGCTTAGGTTATTTTTAGATTCTTTATTTTAAAGCTTTCTTTTTCTTTTTTTTTTTGGGGGGGGTGGGTGTCTTGGGTGTAGCATGTGGAAGTTCCCAGGCCAGGGATCAAACCACACCACAGCAGTAACCAGAGTCACAGCAGTGACAACCCTGGATCCTTAACCTGCTGAGCCACAGGAAACTCCTAGGGTTCTGTTTTTTGCTTTTTTTAATATAGGCATTTAAAGCTACAAATTTCTCTCTAAGCACTCTTTAAATGTATACCACAAATTTTAGTGTGTTATGTTTTCATTAAGTTTGAAATACTTCCTAATCTCTCTTGTCATTTCTTCTTTGGCCCAGAGGAAAGGGATAAATTAGAGGTGTCTTGCTTAATTTTCAAATATTTAGGGAGATTTTTTTACATACCTTATTGTTTTTCATTTCTTTTCTCTCCTTCCTCCCTTCCTTCCTCCCTTCCTTCCTCCCTTCCTTCCTTCCTTCCTTCCTTCCTTCCTTCCTTCCTTCTTTCCTTTCATCTTTTTAGGGCCTCACCTGCTGCATATAGAAGTTCCAGGCTAGGGGCTGAATCAGAGCTGTAGCCGCTGGCCTACACCACAGCCACAGCAACAGCAATGCTAGATCTGAGCCACGTCTGCAACCTACACCACAGCTCATGGCAACGCCAGGTCCTTAACTCACTGAGCAAGGCCAGGGATCAAACCCATGTCCTCATGAATACTAGTTGTGTTCATTAACCACTGAGCCACAACAGGAGCTCCCTGTTATTCATTTCTAATTTGGAGTTCCCGTAGTGGCTCAGTGGTTAACGAATCCAACTAGGAACCATGAGATTGTGGGTTCGATCCCCGGCCTTGCTCAGTGGGTTAAGGATCTGGTGTTGCCGTGAGCTGAGGTGTAGGTTGCAGAGGCAGCTCGGATCCCGAATTTCTGTGGCTCTGGCGTAGACCCCTAGTCTGGGAACCTCCATATGCCGTGGGAGCGGCCCAAGAAATGGCAAAAAGACAAAATAATAATAATAATAATAATAATAATTTAAATATTCTAAATTACTATTTCATTCCTCTGAAATTTATGACCCAGCAATTGATGTGTTTTGTTGAAAGTCCCACCTGTACTTCAGAGAATGTGTATCCTACAGTGGTTGATTGTAAAGTTTATAAATGTTAATTTCATCAAGTTGGTTGCTAGTATTGTTAAATATTTTATATTCTTGCTGATTTTTTTTTTTTAGTCTACTTGTTCTACCAATTATTGAGAGTAGGGCGTTAAAATCTCTGAGTTTATTTCTCTTCAATTTTGTCATTTGCTTCATGTATTTTTGAGCTCTGTTATTAGGTGCATGTCCATTTAGGGTTGTTATATCTTCCTGATGAATTGTATCTTTGTTCATTATGAAATAGCTCTATCTCTTGTTGCACACTTATCTTGAAATCTACTGTGTTAGTTTACTAGAGCTGCCACAACAAAGTACCACAGACTGGGTGGCTTAAACAGCAGAAATTAATTTTCTCACAGTTCTGGAGGCTAGACCTATAAGATCAAGGTGTCAGCTGAATTGGTTCCATCTGAGGTCTCTATTCTTGGCTTGTAGCTGACTGTCATCTACCTGTATCTTCATATGGCTTTCTCTTTGTGCCTGTCTGTATCCTGATCTCTTTTTGTGATACCAGTCAGATTGGATTAGGACTCACCTTAATGACCTCACTTTAACATAATTACCTCTTTAGAGACTGTCCCCAAATGCTGTCACGTTCTGAGGTTCTAGGGGTTAGGACTTCAATGGATGAGGGGTTTTGCAGAGAAGTGACAGAATTCAGCCTATAACATCTATTTGTTTGATATTATCATAACAATACCACCTTTTTTTGTGCTGTCCCATTTGCATGCTGTGTCTCTTCCCATCCTTTTACTTTCAACCTATTTGAGTCTTTAAATTCGAAATGAATCTATTATGGACAGTGTATACTTGGATCTTGCTTTTTTATCCATTCTGACAAGCTTTAATTTTTAATTGAAATATCTTGGGTTTTTGTTTTTTTGTCTTGTTTTTGTTTTGTTTTGTGACTTGTTTTTTGCTTTTTAGGGCTGCACCTGTGGCATATGGAAGTTCTCAGGCTAGGGGTCAAATTGGAGCTGCAGCTGCCAGCCTACACTACAGCCACAGTAGCATGGGATCCAAGCCACATCTGCAACCTACACCACAGCTCACAGCAATGCCAGATCTTTAACCCACTGAGTGAGGCAGGGATCAAATCCATGTCCTCATGGATACTAGTTGGGTTCATAACCCACTGAGCTACAATGGAAACTCCCTATCTTTAGTCTCAAGAATTTTATCATGGTATGCTTAAGTCTGGGAGTTTTTTGTTTGTTTTATCATAGTCAGTTAATATGAGGTTAAAGAAT
The DNA here is from genome assembly GCF_054392235.1 of Sus scrofa. Classification (NCBI taxonomy): domain Eukaryota; kingdom Metazoa; phylum Chordata; class Mammalia; order Artiodactyla; family Suidae; genus Sus; species Sus scrofa. Next base: position 76,125,590 of record NC_139383.1, on the reverse strand, counting down.
AAAGGAAATCACTCTTATAGGTCATCCACCTTGTGACAAATGCCACATCATGCACTGATACATCAATGATCTTCTTTAGTCCTTTCCTTGGATTGACCCAACCTCTCTGCTGAGGGACTAAGGCTAGAAATTCTGTATCCAGGCATGACAGAGTGACTGAAAATGGACTTATCTTCTAGCCATAAACAATAATACAATTGGACAAGATACAGGAAACACCTGTGTTCAGGCACTGGCCAGCACGGTCCATACCCCTTGAGAGAGGAGAGATACCCAAAGTCAGCTCCAGAGCCCACGCTTCCCCAATCCTTTCCCTACTTCTGCCTGGGAACCTTTAGACCTTGGTGTTGGAGGCCAAGGCAAAGCCACAATGTTTCTAGGTGGGGGAGGCAGAGCTCAGAGTTGGGGGCTGGTGAGGAGGGTGGACTATGTGGGAAGAGGCACACAAGGGGAGTCCCATTGGGCCCTGGCCACCCAGTGCTGGAGGATGCAGGGTGAGATGTCATGCATCCTGGAGATTCCTGTGCTCAGGGGCTGAGCACTGAGCAGGGACTCCAGAGCTCATCGTGCTGAGAGACTTAGGAGTTTGGGCCCAGTCAGAACAGAGAAATCTTGCTGAAAATGGCAAGTATTCAAGTGAGACCTGAGAAGGTCTTCATCTTAAGAGAAAGGACCACCTCCAAAGGTAAGGACTGCCGTAAAGACAGAGTACAATCCTGACACGGACTTATGCATTCCCCAGACTAGTTGTTCTCCTAGCCTCCTCTTCCTCTCTCTCTCTCCATCTAATAATGCTGCTAATAGCCAACATTTATGGGGGGCTTACTATGTGCCAGTTAGACTCTTCTAAGTGTTTGGCTGTTGTTGATTCATTTTGCATCCAAAGAACACTGTGAAGCATGTAACATTTTCATCTCCAATTCACAGATGCAGAAAACGAGATACCAAGACATGAAGCATCTTACCCAGTGCCACACAGTTCGTAAGGAGCAGAACTGGGTCTTGAACTTGAGTGAGCTGACTCCACATTCCTTTTTTTGAATTTTACTGAGCTATAGTTGATTTACAATGTTATATTAATTTCTACTCCACAGCAAAGTGATTCTGCCCTACATATACACATATCCCTTCCTATATAGGTTATCGGAGAATGTTGGGTTGTGCTATATAGCAGGTCCCTGTGCTATACAGCAGGTCCCTGTTGACCATTCATTCCATATACAGAATGTGCACGTGCCGCTCCCAAACCCCCAATCCATCCCTCCCCCTTCCCCTTTGGTAATCCTAAATTTGCTTTCCAAGTCTATAAATCTGTTTCTGTTTTTGTAAATAGCTTCATTCTTATCATTTTTTTAGAGTCCACATATAAGTGATATCATATGATATTTGTATTTTTCTGTTCACTTAGTGTGATAATCTCTAGGTCCAGTCCTGTTGCTGCAAATGGCATTATTTCATTCTTTTTATGGCTGAATAATATTCCATTGTGAATATGTACCACATCTTCTTTATTCATTCATCTGTTGATAGACATTTAGGTTGCTTCCATGTCTTGGCTATTGTAAATAGTGCTGCAGTAAACATTGGGGTGCACGTATCTTTTCAAATTATGGTTTTCTCCAGATATATGCCCAGAAGTTGGATTTCTGGGTCATATGGTAGTTCTACTTTAGTTTTTTGAGAATCCACATACTTAACCACATTGAACCCTCACCATTTCCACGTCCCCCAGGCTGTTACTTATAGGCTGAGAAATCTGTTGTCTCTGTTCACCTTTTCTTCATTTCCCGCCACCACAACCTTGGTTCAGACTCTTCCATTCCTTGCTTAGATTTTTATAATGATCTTTCTATAGCTTTCCCAGCCTCTAGATTTAATCACAGAGAATTTCTACATTGCAAATCTTTTTTTTTTCTGCTTAAAATCATTTAATGACAGCACCAAAGGTCCATTTAGATTGTGTCCACTTCACTATCCAGAACTTTCCTCCTGAATCTTTCTTTCTCTCCCTTATTCTTTCCCCCCAGCTTCTATAATATATAATTGACAAAATTGTGATGTAATTTAAGTGCATAGTGTGATAACTTGATATATGGGTATATTGTGAAAATATTCTCACAACCGGGTTAATTAATACAACCATCACCTCACATATTTATTTATTTATTTATTTATTTTTTGGTGGAGGGTATGGTGAGAACATTAGATTCTCCTCTCGCAGAAAATTTCAGTTATACAGTATCATCAACTACAGTCACCAGGTTGTACATTAGATTCTCAGATTTTGTTCATCTTAGAACTAAACATTTGTACCCTTTGACCAACCTCTCCTTGTTCCTTGCCCCAAGCCCAGACCCCTGGCAACCACCACTCTATTCCACACTCCTATGACTTTTCTTGCCTTCATTCTTTAGCACTTCAGCACTACACACCTATTTGTGGTTTAAAAAACCATGTTATTTCATGCCTCTGAGCTTCTGCCCAAGTTGTTCCCTCTGCCTCAAACACTCCCCTGGGCTGTCAGCCTGGCAACCTCCTGCCCCTAAAACCTGCCCAGGCCTCTCCCAGGTACATGTGGGCCTTTCTTCCACCAAAAGGGATGAACTGAATGTACCCACTGACCCCAGGACAGGGCGTGGCCAGTCTCTTGGTCTGGTTACTGCCCTTGGGTCAGGCCATGTCTTACTTATTTCCCAGCACCTGGCACACAGTGGGGTCACAGTAGGCATACAACAAATGCTCCTTGAAATGTGGTACAGGGCAAACTCCTACACCAGCCAAATGACGTTGTACTCTCTTGCCCTCAGGTAGGCAGGAGTGAGGGTGGGTGGTGTTTTGAGAAACCCAAATACACCAGGAAAGAGAGGGAGGAGATGGCACAAAAGTTTTTTGGCTTCAGAGCCTGCCCATCACTGACACTGCTTCACTAGCCAAAGGCTAACAGCCCGGCTTGAACAGCATTCTCACAAGAACTAGAGATTTCTCCTCCCGTTTTTATTTTTATTTATTATTTAAAAATTTTTTTCTTTTCTTTTTTTGAATGTATTACATTTATAGTTGTACAATGATCATCATAATCCAATTTTATAGGCCTTCCAGTGCATCCCCCCAGCCCCCGAACTGTCTCCTTTGGAAAACGTAAGTTTTTCAAAGTTTGTGAGTCAGTATCCGTTTTTATTTATTTATTTATTTATTTTTTAATTGTTGTTGTTGTTGTTGTTGCTATTTCTTGGGCCGCTCCCGCGGCATATGGAGGTTCCCAGGCTAGGGGTTGAATCGGAGCTGTAGCCACCGGCCTACGCCAGAGCCACAGCAACGCGGGATCCGAGCCGCGTCTGCAACCTACACCACAACTCACGGCAACGCCGGATCGTTAACCCACTGAGCAAGGGCAGGGACCGAACCCGCAACCTCATGGTTCCTAGTCGGATTCGTTAACCACTGCGCCACGACGGGAACTCCAGTATCCGTTTTTAAAGCTGAGTTCCACTTAAGCATTCCATTGTTCTCTGCCTGCCACCTTGCTTCATTGTTTCTCCTAAGAATTGTCTTTTTCTGGGGAGGAAGAGTTCACCAGGCACAGGTGAGCTCACTAAGAGCTCCGTAATGCTACCCCCGGGGTCTTCTCGGCCCTACAGCCGTGCTTCTCTGTCCCCCTCCACCCTTGTGCCCATGTGACCAGGAAAGGGGCTTTGTTAGCGAGGTGCAGCTGAGCTGGCTGACTCTCCTCTCCACTTGACCTTGCCAGAAAATTGTGTCAGTAGGATAGCTTTTGTTTTTGCTATTTAAAACAATTTTCCTCTTTCAAGAATTTTTATTAAGGTTCTGAGAAGGTGACTATTTGAACCTGCCTGCAGCTTTGGAGAGATAGGAGGGGTAATCTGCAGACAAACTCCAGTGACTGGTGTGGGCGCAGGAGCTGGAGCCGGAGCTGGGACTCATCCAGACCAGTTTCACCAAAGCTGGGCTGTCGGGGTGTTTTTGGCAGAGGGAAGACTGCTTGTCATCTGTACCCACCAGTAAGCCCCAGCTTCCTCTGACTGCTCTATGAGGAGGCTGTCTGTCCTCAGCCCTGGTCAGGGACACCACCCCATGGCCTCTCAGCTGTATTTTCCCTCCACTGCACTAACAGTTTGCAAGGTGCATTTGAAGTCTTCTTTTATTGAGTACCTTCTCCATGGGGTCTTAAGCTCCATGAGGGAAGAATGTGCCTGTTGTATCTAGTCTCCAGCCCAGAGGCTGGCACATGGTGTGTGTTGAATACATGTTGTTAAGCAGCCTTGGCAGCTCCCGGAAAGGGAAGAAGGATTTTTATGAAATTCTTTTATCATGGTGCATAGGTCCTCTTTCACCAGCATGACACTCCTCACTTCACTGGTTAAGACAAGGCCATTTCTGAGCTGCATGTCCAGGAGTGGAGGTAGTTGGCATGGATAGTTCCAAGCTCAGTCCAAGCCAGTTTCCCATCCTTCTTTGCTGTGGACTGTGCTGGGCACTGTGGCCTGGCCTTGGTCATAGCTGAATGGTGTCCCATCGGCATTCATAGGTTGAAGCCCCAACCCCCAATGTGACTGTATTTGAGGGTAGGGCCTTTTAAGAGGTAATTAAAATTAAATGAGGTCTTCTGACCTAAATCAGTTTGATGAGGTCCTAATCCAATAGGACTGGAAAGTTCACATGAGAACAGAGAGAAGGCAGCTGTCTGCAAGGCCAGGAGAAGGGCCTCAGGAGGAGTCAAACCTGCTAATACCTTGGACTTCCAACCTCCAGAACTGTGAGAAAGTAAGTTTCTATTGTTTAAATGTAAACTTAGTCTGTGGTACTTTGTTATAGTAGCCCTTGCAAACTAATATGGGGCTTTACTGTAGAAATAAGTGAGTGGTATGGAAATGGAAGGGAGAAGCATTGCTTCTATAAGGTCTGGAAGACTCTGAGGAGGTGATACTTATGTTGGTCTTAAGAAAATGAAGAGAACTTTAGCCGATGACTCTGGAGCCTCCTCCCAGCACCAAACATGGCTGTGGCTTTATTTATGTGACCTTTTTTGGGGATGACTGCATTCCTGGAAGGCCTCTAGTGTCCTTTTTCCAGATAAGGAAATTGAAGCTAACTGAGGTTAAAGTAATTTGTCTAGGGCTACACCATTATTAAGCAGCAGAATCAGAATTTGAGCCCAGGAGTAGTTTAGACCAAAGCTGCTACTCTTTCTCTCATGCTAGGCACGGTGTGTATTGAATAGTAATAATGATAATGATACCACACCCACAATAACTATGAGCCTGGAAGGTACATAAGTTATATACACCATCTGATTTTATCACCTCAAAAATGAGGGAGATGACTCTAATTATCTTTATTTTACAAATTACAGAAAAAAGCACAGAAAGACTTGATAACTCATTCAAAATCATGACTAGTAGGGATCTAGGAATTGAATCCAGGCTGGTTTTGGAACCCATATGCTTAACCATTTCACTTGATTGTTTCATATGTGCACATGAGTGGGCAGTTAGGGAATGGCATGGAGGGTGGGAGACAGAATTGGGGCTGAATGTTGCTAGTTTTATAGTTTGGGGGCTGCAAGTCTTTTAGGATAAAGATTGATTGGCAAAATTTTGTGTGATCAGTAACAATAGAAATAATCAGTAGTGATAAAAATAGCGAAATGTTGGCTTTCTCTGGGGCAAACTAGGGTAAGAACAGTGTGTCTCCTTAAATTGCCTCCACACTCTTAAGTGGGCCCAGCATCTCTGGTGGTTCTGGCATTAAAGTATCCATGAATGGAGGCAAGAGGTTGATGCTTCAATGACAAACACTCCTGAGGATGCTGCAGATCCCTGGGCCCTCTGCCTCACAAACGTGTTTGCTACAAACTCTCTATGCATGGGTGATCCCTCATCCTGGGAGTGAGAACTAGGCTGAAATCTTATAGTCCCAAGAACCTGTAGTTCAGGGCAGGCCAAGCCTCAATCTTATTCCTATGGCAGCAGGCAACCTGTGAGATAGAAAAGGTGCAGGACAGCTCCCTTTTGGCCACGGCACCTGGTAAACCTTCGGGGTTCTATCAATGCACATCAAAGGTAGATCTGCCTAGTTCAGGCAGAACTTTGCTTAGCTCTGTGTGCAGAGTTCCTTCAGAAACAGGCTCAGGGTCTCCCTAACCTCCTATTTCTGACTCTCCTCACCTCCACGTCACCTGTGGACAGTACCTTCAGGAGCCTGGTTTTGAGTTCTCACTGGTTTTTGGTCCTTTCCTTCCCAAGGACATTTATAGTTTGTCTTGCTTTGTGCCCTGAGAGTGTAGCTTGGCTTTCTGCCCGCCAGAGAGCACAGGTTAATACGTGTGCATCCATAGGTGGCCTCCCCTCAGGTTGGGGGCCCAGAGAATTTGCAGATGGCCATACAGAAATGTGGGTTGTACCCCAGCATGACTAATATCCTACTGATGATTGCCAGCTCTCTGAGGGTTCATATAAGTCTTTCTTTCAGCCCTTGTTGGGAGGACTCTGGTTCATGAGTGCTGCCTCTTTTGTATTGTCTTTGGGAATATCTCTCATGTCACTGGTTAAGCTATGAAATGGTTTATTAATTTCGATTTTGAGTCAAAACTGGAATCGATACACTTTGGTTTTTTCTTTTTAAAAGAGCCCTGAATCCCTTTTCCTTTGTCTACCTTCTTCTTTACCCTCTGTTGCCCTTTGGGGTAAAATATAAACCCCCAAATACCAACCACCTCTGCACATAATTAAAATTGTTTTTCTCTTTTTAGTCTGTCTTTTGTCAGTTCAATTTCCAGTACCCCAGAGGGAGAACCCAGGAAGGTAGAGGAAAAAAAATTTTCCCTCACCTACTAGAAGCAATGTTATTGAGTTAAAATCTACCTCAGTTCCATGGTCAAAGATGAATAGGTGCAGAATTAAGAAGTAAAATATGAACTACCCTACACTCACCCCACCCCAATCTTCTTGCTCTTCATGAAAATGAGGTGTGTGGCAATTCCATTGGTAGGGTCTGCAAAGATTCCCCAAAGCTGCTTCATTCTTCTTCAGTCTTTTTTCAGTGTCCTCTTTCTCCCCTGGATTTCAAGCCTTGTTTGCACAGCTCTGATGAAACTCATAAGCAATATAGGATCAAACAAAATGTCAATTAACCAAGAAAGTGCTGTTCAGCAGCCTTTTGAAAACCAGCTGTGGGAGTTCTGTTGTGGTACAGTAGGGTAAGGATCCAGCATCGTTACTGAAGCAGCTCAGGTCACTACTGTTGTGTGAGTTTGAGCCCTGGCCTGGGAACTTCCACATGCTGCAGGCATGGCCAAAAAATAAAAATAGTATCCCCCCCAAAAATGCTAAAAAAATGAACTGGAAGATTTCTACCAACTATCCCCAAACATGTTCATGGGTCTTTTCTAGCTGGATGCCACCCAACACATATACCACAACCCCACCCCAAGGAACAGCATCCCTTGGTGCCCACCATCCCTTTCTTCTCCCTCCCTGTCCATCAAGGAAACTCTCTCCTCCCAAAAACCTTTGCCTCTGTCTAGAGAGTCTGTCCTCCTGACGAAGGTATGGTCTTAGGAGTGGGGTATCAGGGGCAGAGAACCAGAGTTTATGGTGGGCCACCCCTGGCCAGCCACTGCACTAGGTGCTTTCTCTACTTTTTATATTAAATCCTTACAATAATCCTGTAATGTGTAAATCCTGTTTTAGAAACAAAGAAGCTAAAACTCAGAGAGATTAGGGGATTTGTTCACTGTCATACAGCTGGTAATACCCTCAGCTGATTCCCCCTTTCCTCAGCCAGTTCTTTCCACTCAGGGTAGAATGCCCAGAACAACAGGGGCTTGCTAATCCTCACAGCTATTCATGACGATCTCCATGGCTCAAGCATGGAAACCAGGGGAGATGAAGGGTGGCAGCCAGGGTTTCAAGCCCAAGTGCTAATACTTGCGATTAGCTGGCAAACAAAACAGAACTGACCAGAGATCCCAGAATAAGCCAGAGGCTTAAGAAAAGCCATAAGGAGTGAGTAGGTTGCAAACCCCTTTCATTCCTTGGATGTCCTTGGAAGAGTTTGGAAATGCAGCCATGAGGACTTTGCTGTTTTCTGAATTGGTAGATCTGGAAGCTACTGGGGGTTAAGGTATGCTTAAGAACATGATCATTGCCTTTTCAAAGAGAGCATTAGTGTGAAGAAGAAGAACTCACTTGCTGCATTCTGTGATCCAGCAGGAGCAGCAGGCTAGAAATGCCATCTCCTTGTTGCTATGGGAACAATTTCCTACACATTTTCAGAAACACTCAGGCCTGGGTAAATGCTGCCTTTGTCAATGTATATTCACCTAGTTCAACTGGAAGACAAATGGCAGGTGGTCACCTACCAAAGACAGAACCTGAACACTTCCTTCCCAACTTGAAAACTAATTGACATAGGGATACCTGTAGGCTCTGCCCTGTGTGCATTCAGACTTCTCCTTGGGCTTGTTTCCAGATGAGCAATGACTGGTGAAGGAGGTGCTGTTGGTTCAGTTCAAGGAATGCATACTGGTGACTATGACTCATACTAGGAGCCTTAGTTCAGTACAAGCACAAAGGAGCTTTATGAGGAGTAGTGTGGACATGTACTCTTTCCCCCCACCACCACCCCACACACAGTCCCAGTGTAATTATGTTGTGCTCTACTATGCTCCCTTCCTGGTGGTCACATCATATTTGGCCAGCAGAAATCCACTGAGCCTTAGGACTTGGGCAAATATTGCTTCTCCCTGAATTGAGACCCACAGTCTGTACACAATTCTTATTTTCACTGGGGTGCAGGACATTTGATTTTTTAAATTAAGATGAGGCTATTTTTTCAAAGTGGAACTCTCCATGTAGAGGCACCCTCAACCCATGCAGAAAGAGGGCTGGAGTAAGGCTCAGAAAACTTGCCCTGTTTCTGACCTAGTAGTGGGACCTTAAGCAAGTCATTTGTCCCAGCTGGCTGACATTTTTCCCATCTTGGAAAAAGGATGGACAAGCCTCCTCACAGCCGGGTTGGTACAATCAAGTAAATTGATCGATTCATTCAGTAGTTATCTAGGGCCGGGGATGTTTCAAATGAGCATGAGACAAGGTCTCTGCTCTCATTCTAATGTACATAAATAAATGGGAAAATAATAAATAGGGGTTAAATAGTATGCAGATAAATAACAGGGGAGTGTGAAAGAAGTGACAGGATATTTGCTTTAGACTGGGGGTGGGGGTGGTCAGAGCAGATACCTCCAAAGAAGTGACGTTTAACCTGAGATCTGAATGACAAGAAGGAATCAGCCATGCATAGATGAAGGGGAAGCTTAATTAGTAGATGACACATGTATTTCAAAAGCCCTGTTGCAGAAACAAATGTGGAGTGTTTGAGGAACAAAACAAAGGACAACGTGGCTGGAGCATGGTGAATGAAGGGGAAAGGAAGGCAGGGGCCAACTCCTGAAGCTCTTTGCAAGTGAGTTGGGGTTTTGTAAGTGAGTGTGATAATTGAGTTGGGATTTTATTCAAAAAGAGAAAGGAAGCCATGGGAATGGTTTCAGAAGAGGAGAGAATGTCATGATTTGATTTTTTCTTTTAAAAGATCTCTTTGGTCAATCTGAGGAATGCAAAAATCAAGTAGAAATAGGAAAACCAGTTAGGGGGCTATTGTATCAGTCCAGGTAGAAGATGATGGTAGGCTGGTCCAGGGTAATAGGAAAGAGATGTAGAGAAATGAACACAACTAGGCTATAAGTCTTGCTAATGAATTGGATATGTGAGGAAAAGCAGAATAGAGGCTAGGTTATATTTTTGGCTTTAGCAGTTGATTTAAGTGAAATGAGGAAGCCTAGGAAAGGGACAGATTTGGAGGGATCAAGAATTCTTTTTTTAAAAAGACATTCTATGTTTACAGTCTCTTTTAGATATCCAAGGAGAAATGTTATCAGGCAGTGGGCTATAGGAGTCCAAAGTTCAGGAGGCAGGTAGGAGATGGAGATAGAAATGAAGAACTCATCAGCATAGATGAGGTGTTTGATTCACCTAAGGAGAGAGAATATGGAGAGACTGAGCCCTGGGGATCTTCAACATTTAGATGATGGTAAGGAAGAGGATCCAGCAAAAGAGACAGAAACAGCAGTAGTCATGGAGGTCAGAGGAAAAGAAGAAGAGTGTGGTATCCCTGAAGACAAGAAAAGAAAGGAGTGTCTGACCAGAAGGAGTGAGTGGTCAACTGAGAGACTAAGTGATAAGATAAGAAAAGTGATCCTGAACCTGAAAATGTGGAGGCAGTTTCATCAAGCAGTTATTTAGGATAGAAAAGGACTTTGAAAATCATGAAGAGCTGTTCCTTCTCCAAAGGAAGAGGTATCCAAGGAGAGCTTTTTCAAAATACACATGCCTGGACTCAGCCCCAATCCGTTGGATTCAAATCTTTGTGGAAAAACCTCTGATGCCTCCCTAATTAAGGGCCTCCATATAACTAACTGTAGGTTATTGTAACTAATACCTCTGTGTCCCTCTCCCAAATGTATTCATTCTGTATCACTTTTACCCTTTTCATAGATGTCTTAGGGTCATCTCTGAGGGAGGACAGTTTATGTTCTTATCACCAGATACACTAGTAATGCATAACAGTCATGTTCAGTGACTCTACTGCAATATTTCACATAAAAACTTCTTTGCATTGTTCAAATACCCTTGGAGCACTGGAATTAATAACTGAAGAGTTCACAGTAAGTGTTACAGATAGAGGTCCCTAAATTGGTTTATGTAATTTTCCTGCTCAAACATGAGTTCCCATTGGTTTAGATGAGAAAATCATAGCTAACTGAAAACACCCAAATGGTCACTTTTCAAGACATGGCAAACAAGGTTGTTCCAACCTATGGCAGGGAGCCACTGGTGACCATATGAAAGTTTTGCTTGCTATTCCTCTTTTCTTCCATCGCTTCTGTACCCTTGCCTTTGTTTTCATATTCTTCCATTTTAGAGTCTCTAGATCAATAAGATGTGGACAAGGTGGAGTAGTGAATGGAATATTTTTTAAAGATCTCACAAGTTCTTTATTGATTTAAAAAATATAATTTTGAAAGTAATAATTGTATGACAATTGCTTCTGAAGAAGCTTCTGAGCCTCTGGGGAAATAGTTATGAACACATTATTATGTCAATTATCACACACATAATCAAATGTCCCTCTTCTCACATTCATAACCTGGATATGGCTCAGAAGGGCTGTCACAGGAGTATGCTTTGCTCTGATATCTTTATTAATGAGGAAGAAGCAGAGGTAAATATTGTGCTAATTAGATCTACTGTGGATACTAATCTAGAAGACACAGCTAGCCAGGGGGAAGCACAGATGCTTCACTAATTCACATTGAGCTTTTAAGTATGTGGAATTAGAATGGCAAAATGACTTTTGACAATAGAGAATGAAAATGAGGGGAAAAAACCCTATACACACAGATTATTGGAAAGATAACAGGAAGAAGGAAACACCAGTTATTATCATTAGTTCACCAAGAACGCTGAGCTAGCGTGGCCCTGCCCATAAACTGGATCTCCAGAGAAGACTGAGATAGTAATTGGAAAATTAGTTTTCAAGGATAGGAAAGAGGAATCCAAGTGGTTTGAGACTAAGTTTACAGAATTAAACTTGAGGGTTGTTGAGGTCTAGTTAGCAGGACCCTACTAAAAGGAATAGGGGCCAATGGAGCAGCCCACTTTAGTGAGAGAAGCCAGGAGCCAATTGAAGGAAAAGAGGATTGATGTAGGGCCACTTTCCCTCAGGAGCCTGGGGGTAAGTGGTCAATGAGGGTCTTGTTGGGCAGTGGTTGACATAATATAATAGTGATTATGCCCCAGAGGGACAGGTCAGAAATGCCTTTACCACCTTGATGACCTAAGCCACCTTTCACCTTTTACTGCTTTTCCCAAACCTTCTACCCCCTTGGTATTATTCCTCTCTCCTGTTAACCCTGGGCCTGGGCTCAAGAATGAATGGGAAGAAGATTCACAGGAATCCAAGGAATTAGCCTAACCTCTTGTTTCCTCCTAGCAGTGCTTGCTAGGTCCAAGGAGAAAACAGGGCCCTCTGACCTACTGGCAGAGGGCTTATGGGGAGATGGGGATACCAGCTCTGACCAATTTCCTCGGACCTAGAAAGTCCGGGGGGAGTGGGCCCATGAGAAAGACCTGAGCCACATTTACTGGCTTGATATCATTCTATACACACTTATTAGGCAACTTCCAGGGTCTGTGTTAGGATCTTGGGAAGTAGGAAGAGCAGATACATTAACAAACCATGTCAACATGGAAAGTCAATAACTTGTCTGTGTCCTAAATGTTGTGGCACTGAGAAGGGTGCATTCATCTTTAGGCCTGAGGTCTATCAGGGAAGGCTTCATGGAAGAGACAAAGACTGGGTTCCAAAAACCAAGTGGGAGAGGTTCCTGGGAGATATGTTAGCAAAGAAAGAAAGACAGGGAGATATGGGAAAGGAGGGAGGAGAGATGCATTCCAGAGAGCGCAAACAGCATGTACACAGAGGCATCACATGGTAGGGTATACTAAGGGGGCCACAGCACAAGGTAGACATGACCAATGTTTAACAATTTCTGGTTCTCCTTTCTTTCCGGAGCAAATGAACAATTACACTTCTCACCTCTGTTGTGGGGATGTGGTCCCATGATCATCTTTGCATGAATAAGAAATAAACTTCAGGTATGTCAAGCCACAGAAATTTGGGGACTTGTTTGTTACTACACCATATTCCAACCTATTCTGACTCATACATGTGCAGACTGGTAGGAAATGAAGCCTGAGAGATTAGCAAAGGATGGAATCCAGGTGAGGGCTTTAGGAGTAGCTTCTCTCTGTGCTAAAGTTTGGAGACTCTAGGCCATGGAGAGATGTGAAAGGTACTTTAAAAATGAGAGTGAGATGATCAGGTTCAGTGGCTGGATGGAAGGGTGTGACAGGAGATAACTGAAGTAGTTAAGTAATCTTGAAGGCTTGAACTACGGCCGGGCCGGGCCGTGGCTGGAAGATGGGAAATGTTAATATGAAACTAGGAGGACTCAGTGACTGCTTAGATGAATGGAGGGGGAAAAAAGGTGGAATATAGAATGACTTTTTTAGGTCTTTATCTTGAGTGGCTATGTGGATAACTTCATCACTAATTAGGATTCAGGATGGTGGAGAGTTTTGAGTGACAGATTATCTATTTTTTCCCTGTCAATTTCCTAAAAGAGCTTAGTGTTACACCAAATAAGAGATTAAGTCCATGGGTTCTGGCTTCCAGGTTCTTCCTCTCCAGTGTGTCTCAACCACAACCTGGGTTCAGCACCACATCTAGAAGCATTCCTATGAGGCTTTCACGGCCCTGCTGTGCCACTGATGGAGAAAACTGATGGAGAAAATGCCAAGATATCACTCCAGAAGGTTGGGTTGTGAAATAAGGGTTTACCCAACCTTCATACTGCATACTTGTGGCTTCTGGTGAAGCCATGCCACTTGGAATATGGTAGTAATGATCTGGTTCTATTAGAATCCAAAACCTTGGAAGTCACCAAGAGGTGAGACAGGTGTGATCTTTGGCCCAGGAGAGCCATCTGGTAATTGTGAAACTCCTGGCCAGTGGTGTAGGACTGAATGACCATCAAAAGCCGATAGGTGGTGGTTTCTCCAGGGTTATCACCTGGAGTAATCACATACCAAACCTAAGAATTTGGATACTGCTGCCAATAATAGTCATAATGAACATTCACTGTAAAAATAGCCAAGCACAGGGAGGCATCCAGCACCTAGACACTATGATTAGCTTATATACTTAAAGGTGGGTGGGTGCTTCTTAATCCTAGGACTGGTCATCCAAATTCATGCAGAATTCAAGTCAGATGGCCTAAGGGTTGCCTGCGGAGTTGTTCCTGGTTGGGAATGATGTGGATCAAAAATCTGATCAGAAAGAGGTGCTTGGGGAAAGGGACGAGAAGAAAGGGAGAAAAGGTATAGCTGGGTGTTCACACCAGTGCCACTCGGCTTCCAGGCTCCATGAAGGTGCATTCCAGTGCCTGCCCACTGAGGGCACTGGCTGGCTTGGCCTGTCTCCCCTGGATTCAGCAGCAGGAGAGGCTGGAGTCTATGGGTGGCTGGATATCAGTATCCATGGCTGAGCAGAACAGGGTGAGCAGGGATTAATAATGATCTCTGGGTCTTCAAGAAGAAAAATTAACCCACAGTGCAATCTATTATCCAGCCCCAAACCCTTCCTCACATAAGAAATACATGAGAATTGGTAAGAAATACATGAGAATTGGAGGGTGTGATAAGTACCAGGCTCTTGGAGCTGGCCCCCTTATGCTGCACCCCTCTCACAGGTTTTGGGTCTCAGTAAAGGGATTAAAGGCATAGACTGACTTTACTGCTTATGTAATATCTGAAAATAGGCCTATTATCTACCCTTTCTGAACCTTGTGTTTCTCTTCTAGAAAGTGCAGATAACCTGCCTCATAAAATTATTGTCATGAGGAATAAATAAAATAAGTAAGATATAGGGGAAGATTCCCATTCCCACCAACAACTCCATGTATGGAAAGGTGATCTGGAAAATGGGAGTCCCCACCTGGGACAGTTTTTTTTTTTTTTCCATTGTTTAAGGTTTTATTGGAATATAGTTGATTACAATGTTGTGATCATTTCTGCTGCATGACAAAGTGATTCAGTTATATATATACAGGGCACACATCTATTCTTTTTTCAGATTATTTTCTCATATAAATTATCACAGAAAGTTAGGTAGAGTTCCCTTGGGGACAATTTTTAATGATTGAAGAGGAACTTGGAAAGCAAATTCAGGATGAACTGGGACCTACAGAGCTGGGTTGTAAGGACTGTACACCTCTAATCACCTCCCAACTGCAAATCTCTAGTACAAGTTTTTGTCACCCAGAAATACTGACTCACTTGGAGTTTTCTTTCATTCTTGGTTGCTGTGAATAAGTTCCACCTGTGTGATAGATTTTATGCTTAGAACTGTCTGTCTGCCAGGTTTAGCACTATGTAAGTATTATCTCCAGCTACAGAGCAAGAGCTCACCGCAGATCATACAGCTTCACAAGATCACTGAGCTCACTCTGAGAGGGATACTTCTGCTCATACACATAGCCCCAGTGATGTGCTTATAACACCAAACTGAAGTATCATTTCAAAGAAGAGGAGAAGGAGAGAAGGAAACTCAAGCTAGATGCAACCTAGCTGACTAGCAAAGCAGTCAGATTTTCCAAAGATCAAGTGCAGCACAGTTTCCTAGATGTTAATATTCAAACAGCTCATCACAGTGTTGAGCATACAGCAGGCACTCAGGGCACACTAGTGATTCAGAATTATACTCCTGGGAACAGGAATTTGCTGATATCTAACCCAACTACAGATGCATTTGCCCTTTGACCCAGCCAACCCACTTCCAGGATTCTACCTCAAAGACACCCCTAGAAAAAAATACTAGATGATATTGGCATTAGACTCTTCATTCAGCCCATTGTGCAGTAGCCTAAGACTGGAAACAGCCCAAACGTCAATTGGTTGAACATGCTTTAATAGAATACAGTGCAACTGTCAAAAAGAATGAGAAAGATCTCCATAAACTGATATGGAGTGATCTCTAGGACACCCCCCCCCCACACACACAGTTGACCCTCGAACAACACAAGTTTGAACTTTAAGAGTTTAATTTTATGTGAATTTTTTTCATGGTAATAATATAGTAATTCTGTGGTCAGTTGAATCAGAGGATACAGTACCTTGGATACAGGGGAACCAGGGATATAGAGGGCCACCTATAAATCATAGACAGAATACACCTGATGTTGGTACCCCAACCCCACATTGTTCAAGGGTCAACTGTAATTGTATATGTATGGTGTGTGTGTGTGTACGTGTACATAGATATATACATACACAAACACTCAGTAAGTTACCATTGGGGAAGAGAGAGAACAAGAGAAAAGGGAACCAAATAGAAGCTAGATCTCTCTGATGAATGCACCCTGTTTTATAGTTTGATTTTAGAACCAGTAAATGCTTTTTATAATTTTAATTAACCAAATAAAAAGAATTCCCTTAAAGTGGAGAGCAAACTGTAAAAAAACAACAAAACAAAACAAAACAAACAAAAACTAGTTATCTAGTTAGTAGCATAGCCACCTAGAGGAGGCTTATTTCAAATGATTTTAAGCCACAGTATTTTCACTACACACCCCTAGTGAGATAAAGAACCGCAGAGATATCAAAAAACCTGACTCTGCATTCAGTGGTAATATTGATATTATTATCAATATTTGAAACCAGAAAATAGGACAAAATAAATATGTTTGCCCTAATCTCATTAGGGAATTGAGGTTTTCCAAGTAAAGAGAGAAAATATAGATACATAAATGAGTAAAATCATGACATTTAAATAAAATCCTGTAATCCTTCAAGTTGAAAATATCAGTATTAACTCATGATTTACTCTTCTTCTAAAACTTTGATATTTCCTAGTGACGTCCACTGAAAAGATTTAGAAGCAATGGTAACTCAATAATAACAAACACCCCTAGTTCTCAGATTATAGTCTCTAGATGCCATTTCCCACTAAAAGGAACAAGGTCTTCTTGAGCTGGAACATCTTGTCATGCCTGAAAGCAAGGAAGCTATCAAAGATTACTGTGATCACATCGAGATGACGTGGTAGCTAACTTGAAGGAGCCCCCACTTACCAAAGGCGACACAGTTTGAACATTAAAAAAAAGCTAAAATATCCCAGTGGGTTGAAATACATCGTTCTGTAAAAAACCTTGGGTTCATAATGATACTCCAAGCCCCCTACACTCTCCCCAACTGCCATGTAAGTAAAACCTCCTTAGTTAACTTTGAAAGTTTCCAGAACAACAATGTATCGTTCTGACAATTGACAAAGAAAAAAGGAATCAGGTAGTTATCCTGACTTTCCTAAATAAACCTCATGGTTTGTACCCCATAGCAACCAAATATTTGCTATGGAGATGTTCTTTATGGAAGAAACGCACCTGGTAAGTGCAGTAGGAATGATAAAATTGGGATCTCACCAGGATGCAAACCCTAGCAAAGTAGGTTCAAGGCAACAGTCACCAGTAGCAGCTAAAGCCATTAGGTTAAATGTTGATGGGAAATTCTGTGATACATGGATCATGCTGACACCATGTGAACCCAAAGATCAAGGCTAAATGAACCAGATATTATGCACATCCTGATGTGATAAACATGGATGTCCACAACAGCACCTATCGTTTCTCCTCCTCCAAAACAAAGAACCTGAATGTAATCAAACTCTAGATCAAATTCCCAGTTTCTACAAGTCAAATCATGTAGTTTAATTCAGAAATAAATGACTCTTTTTGACAAAGTGGAACAACTATAGATAAGAGATTTAAGACAGACCAAATTTATAGTCTGACTCTTCTTGAAAGATATACAGGTGTTCACTATAGTATTCTTTAAACTTTTCTGTAGGTTTCAATTTTTTCAAAATTTTTTTTTATAGATCAAAGAGAGAAAAATATCTATTAGCCAAATGAGGTGTCTTGGCTTTTATTTGGATGCAACTTTGAAAAAGTCTTAATTTTCAAAGATGTATTTGAGACGACCAGGGAAAATGGAATATGTACTTTCTTGTACATTATTGTTAATTTTGCTGCATGTGAAAATTGTACTGTAGTTATGTTTTTAAATGTCCTTATTTATTTAAACATATTTATGAAGTAGTAATAAATGAAAGCATGGTAACATAGAGCTAAGGCTATAGGGCGCAGGAGCAAGAACATGTTGGATGTTGTTAGAGCTAGAATTTGGACTCCACTTTTTAACTAGAAGGACTTGAATGAGTTTCTTGGGCTGTCTTAAGTTTAATTTCCACCAAATACCACCAATCCTACCACTTGCAGGACTGTGAGAATTAAACAATATTTATAATAGTGCCTAACATAATTGATATTTAACAGCCTTTTAAAAAAATTATAAAGGGTTATCCTTTAAAGATGGATTTGCATGTAACCAAGTGTCAATATCTTTATCTAGTGTCTCATGATAGATTATCAAGCATTCACTAGAGACTAATGACTAGTAATTAGTTACATCAACTAAGCTCAGTTTGCCTGTAGTTACCAGCTGTGAAAGCATTGTGCTATAAAGGGCAGAAATCCAGGAAAGATTTGAAGAAATGGGCAGTCCCGTCCTGATCATATCAATGAGGCGGTCATACAGTGGTCAGCTGAAATGAGTTCATGCAGGTAAAATGCTTAGAACAGTACCTGGCTTGTGGTGATATTATGTAAGCAATAATAATAATAACAATAACCACCTAGCAGAATACAAGCCAACTTCAACTTCTTCACATTCCTCCTTTTTCTGTTCTCTGACCTCCCTCTCAAGAACTGAGATGACAATCTATAAATCGATATATTTTTCCTAGGCTTAGAAAGGATGACTCAATCTCTTAATTCACAGATTCTGCTCTTGTCTTGGGCTTGAGCCATTTTGAGTTTCCATTTTGGCTGCATTATCGCTAATGGGTCTTTGGCTGTCATTGTTAACAACTGCCTTGACCATAATGATGAGGGAATCAATGGCCCCATGGAGTCCTCCCTCCAGCCTCATCCTGCTGCTCCGAGGGAAGCTTGGACCTCATGGCAGCCAGTGGTAATCAGGGATAGAGGCACAAGTCCTTTGCTAATGCCCTGAGAAGTTCTCAGAGAAGAGCCTTGCTAACTACCACCCTAGGAAGTCTGCCAATTTGTAGCCTTTTTGCTAGAGAGATGTCTATGCATTTCAGATTCTTCCCTGACCATGGACAGTGTAAGTCTCTATGTAGCATGGACTCAGCAAGGCGCTCTCTGAATGGTCACTTTGGGTTCAGAGGTGATCCAAACAATCAATGTGAACTTAGACATGTGACCTGTATAAGGACTTTGTGATGTTGGTAGAACATCCAAGTTAGCAATGAACCTATGATTCTGGGCCTTACTAGCCTTGAGTGAGACATTCCATTGTCTTTACTTCAACCTGAATTTGCAGGGACCTTCAGTTCTCCAGAACTCACTGCATTCCTAAGTTGTCTTAAACATTCTCACAGCCCCAGCCCTCCTGGCAGAGGGGTAACCTCCATACCTCTTCTCTCTTGGCTCTCACTGCAATTCCGCCATTGCTCATGGACAGGTTCCAGGTGGGGTTGGGGGTTTCCAGTGTGACAACTTGAAGCCTCCTGAAGGTCATTCTCCTGCTTCCCAGACCTAACTCTGATGCTGCCTGATCCTCTGAGGTCACTGTGCTTTAAATTAACAAGGGTACAGGTTAGGTGGGGTGGGGGTGGGGGGTTGTTGCTGGCTGGTTATGACTCAGAGGAAGGCATGCAGGTAAGACGGCCGGGTGGCCAGGTCCAATAGGCACTGGTCCACACTTGCCAGTGTTGATTGGTGAGGCCAGATCAAGGCTTGGCTTTTGGGGAGAGAGGTCAGTGGGGACTGATGAAGCACTGTGAAAGCATGAGGACATCTTAATAAGAGCCAAACAGCAAGGAGCAACCCTCTACTGAAAGAAGCCCAGTGGAAGCTATAACCCTGCTGGGCTAAATTTACCTGATTTAGTGGCGTTTTCTGTCCAGTACTCATTGTCTAGAAATGGACAAATCTCTTTTCATTTGTTTGTTTTTTGTTTTTTAGGGCCATACCCACAGCATATTGAAGTTCCTAGGTTAGGGATCTAATTGGAGCTGCAGCTGCGGCCTATACCACAGCTCACAGCAATGCCAAATCCTTAACCCACTGAGCAGGGCCAGGGATTGAACCTGCATCCTCATGGATACTAGTTGGATTCATTACCACTGAGCCACAACGGGAATTCTGAAATGGACAAATCTCTTATCATATAGCATCTCCCACCATGTCCGCATGTCACATACCCTCCAATTTCATAGCCACAGTCACATCTTGAAATGCAAATCTCGCCTCTACTTAATAGGTTTGTCTTTGGACTTATTATTTAAATTCTCTAAGGCTCACTGTCTTCATCTGTGTTTTTTAAGGACAATACATTTTCCTTCCCTCTACCGTTGTTTGGAATACCAGCTGCATGGAGAGCACTTGGCACAGAGCCTGGCACATGGTTAATGTCCAATAAGTGTTTTGCATCCCACCGCCATCATTTCCATCAGCATTCTTCTGAGCCCCAGAATTCTGTACATTTTTGTATCTGAGATTAGCAAAGCCACACATGGTCTAGTCTCTGCATGGAGTTATATATTCTCCAGGAGCCAATATTAAATATAAAGATATTCTGATATTTATTCACATTTCCTAAAGAACATTAAATATGATCCAGTCCATATAGCACCCCAGTACTTCACAAACCCTGCTTCCTGCCACCCCCACCCCAGTTCCCTCACAGCCCCGGCTTCTCTGGAGTATCTTCCAAGTGAACCCCTCAACTTTCTCCATGTGGCCAGTGAGTCCTCCCTCTCCGTCTCTTCCACCCCTGCCTCTTTTTTAACCTCTGTAAGGGTTCCCATTCAGTCTATTTGAACCCTATTTTCCCTCATAAAAGATGCAGAGCAGAGCTGGTGGTCACAAGAGAATTCCCCTCAGGAAGCAGCCTGTGGGAAACCCCAAACGAGTCAAAATCATAAAAATAACATCACTGGACATGTATGTGGTACCTTAACATAGAATCTCTCTTTTTTGACTTGTAATTTACTTCTGAGTGGATAAAGGTAACAGTCTCTTTAGTGGGCAGGTAGAGAAGACAGGAAAGTCAGAAATACCAACAGGTTACTGAATTGAGCCCCAGCAAATGTATGAGTGAGCCATGAGGGCATCAGTGATGGGTCTGGGGTGGGGATATTTGAACCCAGCTGTCCATCAAGGGCTTTCATGGGACCCTTAGACTTAGGACCAGGGGAGACTTTGGAGGTTAAAACTGTAGATGGTAAGAGTTGGAAATTTTTATTGAAATCATGCTTTTTCATCAATTTCACTGAAATTACACGTGTGTGTTTTGCCATGAAGATAAGCCAGTCTATAGCAAGACAGCATAAGGTGGGAGGAGAGAAGTCGGCAGAAATGAGCAGGTAGAAAGTCCTCCTGACTTCTGGGTCCCTCCAGCCAGGGGGTCCTGAGGCCCTCAGTGTTACTCCTGCCCCTTCATTCCATAATTTCCTCATGGTGTAAGTGGGTTTGAGCCACCCCTCTGTCCCTTATAGCAGAATAGTCTCACCCACAGCTCTAGATTGAGATGAGGCCATAGATAGATAAGGGGCTACAGCAGGCAGGTCTCAGCTGTAGCTCCAGGGGATCAGTGGAGCTAAAGTGAGGGACGAGAGTGCAGCGTGAAGCAGCAATGAGGCAGGGAAAAACCTCAAGCATTCTTAAACTTGAGAAGTGGTGACCAGTGGCTTTATCTATGGTGCTGGGAAAAGGCCAGGTTCTCCTGCAGCCTCAGCAAAAGCCAACATTGCTCTGTGCACATGGGGAAAGGTGGTGTGGGAGATCAGTGAGAAGGGGCAGGGTGGGTTTTAGCCCACACCCGCCTGCCCCAGGCCCTGCTTCAGTCCCCACGAAATCCTCCCTGTTTCTGCCTGCCCGGCCTCTGCTGCAGCAGTTGGCTCCAGCAAGCACTTCCCCTGCCTAGGGATTCTTTCTCTGCCTCTGGGATCAAAACCTGACTCCAGCTTTCCTTCCCTGCCCTTCCCAGCCCCTGGGTGGTCCCCTTGGAATTTTCACTGGTGTGTTAGGCAGAAGCCCTCATTTGAGCCAGAGCAGAGTCACTGCAGATGATCAGCATATGCTGGCCTGTGGCCTTCTGAGCTTGCCCCCCTCAAACCCTGGGCATCTCCCTTACCCACTCCTCCAGCCACAGTCATCCTATTCCAATGTGAGATTCAAGAGCTATAATGGGGAGCTCACGTTTTAAGTCGCTTCCAAACATTTCTGTCTTGGGTTCAATCTGGGGCATGTTGTGAGTAACAGTCATTTATTCCTGTAGGTGATACTATTAATTATGAAGTTTCCAGTACAGGAAAAATGCATTTGACAATATGACTGTGTTTAATGATTTAGTCAGGCAGTACCAGCTGACTCTACAACTGAGGTCATTAATCAGGAGTAATAAAAAAATAAGTAATGCTATCAGGCTTATTTTTAGACTTTATAAGTTTAGACTTTTTTTTTTTTTTTAAGAGCAATTTTAGATTCACAGCACAATTGAGAGGAAAGCGTAGTTCCCACATACCTGGCACAGTCTACCACCACTGGCAGCATCCCTGACCGGAGTGGTATGTTTGCTGTAATTGATGAACCTACACAGACACATAATCACCCAAAGTCCACAGTTTACATTAGGGCTTACTCTTGGTGTTGCACAATCTGTGGGATTGGACAAATGTATGACATGCATCCACCATTATAGTATCTTATAGAATAAGCTTGCTGCCCTAAAAATCCCCTGTACTCCATCAAGGCACCCTTTACTTCTCCAAACCCCTGGCAACCACTGGTTTTTCCATAGTCTCCATAGTTTTGCCTTTTACAGAATGCCATATGTTTGGAAATTAGAGTATGTAGCCTTTATAGACTGGCTTCTTTCACTTAGTAATAGACCTTTAATGTTCTTCCATGTCTTTTCATGGCTTGATAGCTCAGCTCTTTTTAGTGCTGAATGATATTCTGTCGTCTCAATGTGCCGGTTTATTTTTTCATTCACCAACCGAAGGATATCTTGGTTGCTTCCAAGTTTGGGGAATTATGAATTAAGTTTCTATAAATATTCATATGTATGGAGGTGGACATTCATGTGGACATGTTTTCAACATGGCCTTTGGGTAAATACCAAGGAGAATGATTGCTGGATCATAGGGTAAGAGTATGCTTAGTTTAGTAAGTGTCTCATACACATTTCTGGTTTTATCTTCAGAGTAAAGCTTGGGTGAATCTCACATTTAGTACTTTAGCAAACTGAGACTCCAAAAGGTGAAGTGACCTCTCCAAGGTCACCAGACCAAACCACAAATCTCCTGACAGGGTAGAGGAGAACTCCCTCACGTGGCTGAATCTCAGCCCCTGGCAGGAAGCCCTTGCTGCTGGTTCCCTCTCCAGCATGCTTTTTGGGCTGTGATTGGCTAGGATGCTTGAGGGGGTGGTGGCTCAGTGAACCCCACTGCCCACCTCTGGCTCAGGGTGTGCTCATAGCAACTCTTGTCCATTGCTCACTGCTCCCTCTCCACCCTACACTCCACACCCCCTGACTTTGGAGGAACAAGAGAACTTTTTTTTTTTTTTCCTCAAAGGTTTAGGGAGCTGCCAGATCCACAGGCATGACGTAATTGATTCAGACCAGTTATGAGGATGATAGAAAACCCCTCATCTTGCAACACAGCACCCTATAGTCTGTGTCCTTCTGTGGATGCCCAGGGTATTCTCACACATTCTGCGGGGAAGAAGGCCAAGCAATACAGAGAGAAGAGTTGGTTACAGCCGTCATACAGGCACTGGACGGTGATAGAAGGGAAGTTGAGCCTGTTTCCTCCTTGAAGGACAAGCAACCTACGACAAAAGGCAATCAGTTGTCTCTTGAGTTTCTTCTTTAAAAAAAAAAAAAAGAAAGAAAGAAAAAATTTCAAGCTCTATTTTTTCAGCAATTATTTGTTTAAAATCATTTCTTTAGAATTGCCTGTTTATCCTCCCCTAAAAGTAGTCATTTGTGTTTCTTGTACAGTGTGTGCTCTTCAGGGAACAAAGGGGAACCATACTCATAAGGACTATGCACATTTTGTTGTTCCCTGAACAAATATCATGTGTGTGTGTGTGTGAGAAGACAAATCACTCAGAACCTGGGATTTTTCAGAGAGCTAGATGGGAAATTGCTAGTGGCGTGATTAGGATTGTCTTTTCACAATTACGACTGAAATCAATTTATCCAGCCTGGTAGCTAGAGAAAAATAGGAGGGTTGAGCTGCCGAAGGACACAGCTATTCGTTCCTTTTATGCATCTTAATTTCCTTTTAATCCTTGCAATAAAGAGGCAGATGCAAAAGAAGGCAACAAAATGGCTTTTAAATACTAGTTAAGGATCAGGTGTACCCAACTCCACAAGGACGGAAGCTCTGGCACTCAGGACCCTCTCATTCCTCCAGACCTTGCCCTATTCCATTGTGCTGTTCCCAAGTCATATCCTTTATAATAAAACTGTAAATGTTTTCCGTATAACTAAGCCTTAGGATATGTTGATCATTAAGCTGAGGGTGGCAAATGTTTGTAATGTTGCCTTTGAGCAGCCATTCCAGTGATTCAAAACTCTTGGAAAGCTGATGGGTACAACAGAAGGCAAGGACAGGGACAATGACTGGCCAACCTTGACAGTGCTCATTTGTCATCATGACAGAGCATCCTTCAGCATGTCACTGGGGCACCAGGCCTGTGACTCAGGAGCAGTGAGCATTGCATTTCTGGCAATATGGGTTCTTCAGGGCTGGTGGCCCAGGGGTGGGACTTCTGTGTGCCTGGGCTGGGGGGGCAGGAGCATTAACAATCAACTCCTTCATCCAGGGATCCTGGCGGCTCTGGACTCAAGAGGCAAAGAAAGGGTTGAATGAGGGGAGATGGGCTAGCATTTGGGAAAGCTTCCTGGTGGAGGTGACACTTCTGTAGGGTTTTAGTGGAGAGAGCTGGTGTAGAGAAGAGAGGAGGGCTTCTTGGCTTGTGCTCGGACTGGGCGTGCATCCTGGGGTGCACTGTGATGAGAGGAGTGTGTGAAGCTATCTGGGCTAGAGAATGAGAGATCCAGGTTGGTGATGATCTTGTGGGAAAAAGTTATCTGAAATGAGTTGGGTGATGATGAGGGCTGTGAAAACACTGTCGTTCATACTAGGCGAGCAAGTTTCTACATTTTATACCCAGAGTGGCACCTCCACCACTTGAAAATGCTTTGCAAATGGTGAAGCGAAATCATACTTTCGCTATTGCCACTAGCCAAGGTGTTCCCCCCACCCACCCCCATCACCCCTCAAAGCAGCACAGGGGGATTTTCTTCCCTTCTGTAGCTCCTTTCTCCCACTGAATAAGAAAAACGTGTCACATTCACATGCAGCCAGAAATGGAATTCTCTGAACTGACAATGCTTGCCCTCTACCCCGGAACGTTTTTAAATATTTTCCAAACCTTTAAGAACATAAGAATGACTCCGTAAGGGAGCCTTTCAGAATGCTCATCTTTGTATATATTTATTTTGACAAGTATTTATATAAGCTTATTATGCATAAGGTGCACTGCTGGGTGCTAGGAATAAGGGGCACCCAAGGGTTAGAGTGGGAGTCAAGATTTGCAGCTACCTCCACGGGGCTGGAGGCTGTGAATGCCGGAGACGCCGGTGGCCTTGACCCCAGGGGAGCCACCTTGGAGACATCTCCTCTCTAGTCCGTCCCCCCTGTCAGTTAGTACTCACTCCAGGCTCTCCCTGCGGGAAAGAAAAGCCCTCCTAATCCCTCACTTGAGACAGCACTGACTCTTTCTTCACCCCTCAGCATCTGAAAAATAGAGATACTAATGCCCATCTCCCCCACTTGTGAGAATTAAATAATTGAACACCCGCGAAGAAGTCAGAACAGGGCCTGGCCCGTAATAAGCACCCAGGAAATGTGAGCTATTGTTATTAACTCAGTCTTAGGAGGGAGGGAGAGGCTAATGCATCTAACTCAGACCATTAATCTCGAATCAGAATCTAGTCTCTTCCTATTGGCATAGAAATAGCACATATTAAAGTTTTTTAAAAAGCAGGTTATAAAAGAATAGCAACTACATTATGGTGCCCATTTGGGGGAAAATATGTATTTTTACATAAAGATTAGATGTTATGGACTGGATTGCATCCCCCTAGAATTCATATGTTAAAGTCCTAACCCCCAACCAATACCTCAGAATATAACCTGTATTTGGAGACAAGGTCTTTAAAGAAGTAATTAAGTTAAAATGAGGTCTTTAGGATGGACCAACAGGGACCTTTAGGATGCACAGTGCAATATAGTTAAAATTTATTGAGAGTTTATTAAGGGACAAATATATGTTAATTGACTTAATACAAAACCCTCTAAGATCCATATAATAATGAGTCCACATTACAAATGAGGAAACTGTGGCACAAGCGATAATTTTACTTGTCTAGAGTCATCCAGAGGTTAGCCAGGATTTAAACACAAGCACTCTTCATGTGTGGATTTATATAGAGAGGGGCCTGGGAAAAGATGAAGAGTTTTCCAATCTGAAAATGAATTGGGAAATTGATGCAGAAGACTGAGGTGAGTCTGCAAGACACACTTGTCTGAAGACAAATATTTCTCTAAGTTCAGCACAGCAATTCCTATCCATGCCCCTTCCATTCTAGCATCTGGGTTCAGGACTCATCATCTCTGAAATGCCAACATGGGTAACAGTTTTTGATGTGTTTCAATGATAAAATTACAAAATCAGATGGTTGCTGACTTTAATTTTTGCACACATGTACTGTCTTCCACGATTTATTTTCTGTATCTTCCCCAACTTCCCCAGTTTGGGAGGAGGAAGCTCAGTTTGCTTCCCAGACATCACATACAAGATGAGGCTGCAGTCTTAATCTAGTCTCTGTTACCAAGAGAGAAGTGATGAGATTTTGCTTTTAATGCCCCTTTACCTTTAATTTCCCTTCCCCATCATTCAGAACCTCGTCAGAGGATTTACCTGGGGGAAGAAATTTTTCCCTTTCTTTTCTCAGAAAGATGGCTTTGTGTTTTGGAAATGTTACCTTAAAAATATTTTTTTATGATTTTTTTAAAAAGTATTTTATCCAAAGAACATAGTATTTGCTGAATGACATTCTGATACTGTGCAGTTCAGATTGTGAGATCTTTAAATGGTGTCTAATCCTGCCTCTGGGCTTTCATTCCATGCTCACTTATCTGATTAACTACAAGAGTTTTAGGAAGATGGGTATAAAATACATGTCTCACAACCAAGATGCATTTACCAGGGCCCTGTGGACATGAAATGCTGCAATGGGCTTGACACTGGAAGTCACTCAGTAGCCTCTGTCCCCTCTACTCTCTCAGAGAAGAGTCAGATAGGATAGCCCAAGGGGACGAGAGAAAAGGAGAATGAACCAGTGAGTCCCTTCACAAGCAGAAAACAAAGCCCCATCCCAGGGAGATATGTTCAGAATCAGCACAGGTGGAATCTATGTATTGACAAGGTGATCTGTTGTAGGGTGAATTATGTATCCCCACCAAAAAAAAAAAAAAAGTACTGAGGCCCTAACCCCCAGTACCTGTGAATGTGACCTTATTTGAAAATAGAATCTTTGCAGATTTAATCAAGTTATGAGGAGGTCATTTGGATAGGCTTTAATCTGATATGACTGCATCCTTACAAGACAGAAATTAGACATGAAACACAGGGAGAACACCAGAGACACAGAGACATAGACATGCAGCGGAAAGACTCCATGTGACAACAGAGACAGAGTGGTATTCTGCTGCCACAAGCCAAGGAACCCCTGGTGTCACCAGAAGCTGGGAGAGGCAAGAAAGTGTCCTCCCCAAGAGACTTCAGAGGGACTAGCCCTGCCAACACTATGATTTTGCATGTCTATGTTAGGACAACCTAAGAAAACTAATATATGGCTTCTGTAGGGTGTAAACAAAACCCAATTTTATTTTCTTTACTGCCTTTCCATAGTTGCACTGCTGGATCATTTATACCCATCCCTGGATGAAATATCTAGATCCCATAGATTTTTCTGGTCATTTCGAGATAATGTAAAGTTTGAGTCTATCTAAAATCACAACTTCAGTCTTCATTTCCAATTGTAGACTTAACTCAAGCCTGGAAAACTGCAGTGGTAAAAGGCAGCATAGGGGGCTTCTTCACTATTGCACCACATGTCAGGCTACCTCTTTTCTCCTTTGCTCACTTTATTGCCTCCAGAGTTGAAGCAAGAGGGCAAATAAGAAATGGGGAAGAAAAGAGGCTTTATTTGATGTGTGCACTTATTATCAGATGGTGGTTTCTCTAGATAAGCCAGATGTCCAAAGTCTAGCTCTTTCCTTTATGGGGCACAGATTAGAGTCACTCCAAATAATGAATCCACCCTACAGGCCTTTGCAGGGTGGGACCATCTTGCTCTAGGGTCCCCCAGATGGAGTATGCTCTCTCTGGCAGATCATTTATATCCCGCCCCAGTGATGCCACACTAGCCCCTATCAACTATGGTCACCTCTCCCCTTGCAGGAAGCCACAAAAAACAAAACCCTAGCCACCTGTCATAGGTGAAGGTCTTACATGGGCGATTTTCTAAAGAAATATACCACTGGCCAAAAAAATGGAAGGAAAGACAGAAGAAAGAGGAAAGAAAGAAGGAAGAGGGGAGGAAAGGGAGGGAGGGAGGAAGGGAAGAAAAAATGTTCAACATAGTCATGACAAGTGAAAATTAAAACAAGATGTCAACTTTTCCTATATTAAACTAGCAAAGATTTTAAACCGTGAAACTACTCAGTGTTGGTAAGAATGTTTATCCTCCTGGCAGGCATGTGAATTAAAACAATGTTTTCAGAAGACTGTTGGAAATACTTACTAAAGTGTTAACATATGCACACCAGGTGGTGGAGAGAGCTTTCATTCTGGAGGGCCTTGCATTCAGGCACACATCCTGAATAACAATTTCCCTGAAGGCCAAAGTGGGGACAATTCTCTGCATCCTGAGTTAGCCTCAAGGTCAGGAACATCTAGCTTTTATCAAAATGACCCAGCTGTGAACATCAGTATTGCTGAGGACACACAACTTGAACTCTAAAGGTCTCCTTTTTGTCTTGGGAGTCAGTTGTTCTGATAGTTGGACTCCCTGGCATATGCTTTGCTATTGCCAAGTAAAAATTCCACTCAGTGCTCAAAAATGGTTTGAGTTTTCCTTATCTTTCCTGAAATGCATTGTTTATTAATGAGAAAATAAGTAGTATTTTAAAATGACTGAAAAGGGCAAAAGGAAATGTTTATTTATTACCTCTAGAAAAACTGGTTTTGGATGATTAGCAACTACCCCAAAACAAAGCAAAAACCGCATATCTGTAATGATCAGGTCTGTGTTTAGTGACCTATTCTAAAGCAATCATTGGTTGCAGTTGCTGAAAAAAAATCCCTATTTATAAGGAGGCAACATTAGTCAATTCTGCCAGTTATCTCATTCAGGTAAAATATCAACGAAAAAAAGCGGGGCGGTGGGGGGAGGTCAATGACGACAAGATCTGAACAGACACCTCACCAAAGAAGATGTGCAGATGGCAAATAAGCATATGAAAAGATGCTCGCCATCATATGTCATTAGGGAATTGCAAATTAGAAAATCATGAGATATTACCCACCTACCAGAATGGCTAAAATCCAAAACACTGACAACACCAAATTCTGGCAAAGATGTGAGCAACAGAACTCTCATTCATTGCTGATGGGAATGTAAAATGGTATAGTCACTCCAGAAGACAGTTTGGCAGTTTCCTACAAAACTAAATATACTCTTGCCATACAATTCTGCAGGAGGGCTCTTCAGGTATTTACGCAAAGGAGTTAAAAATTACGTCTATACAAAAATCTTCACACAGATGTTTATAGCAGCTTTATTCATAATTGCCAAAACTCAGAAGCAGCTAAGATGTCCCTTCAGTAAATGAGCATATAAACAAACTGTGATCCATTCATATAACGAAATATTATTTAGCAGTAAAAAATGAGTGGTCAAGACACAAAAAGACAGGGAGGAAACTTAGACGCATGTCGCTAAGTGAAAAAAAGACACCCTAAAAAGTCTACATACTGTATAATTCCAGCTATATGACATTCTTGAAAAAGCAAAACTATGGAGATAGTAAGAAATCAGTAGTTGCCAGAGGCTGGGGGGAAAGGAGGGAGAAAGGGAAGAACAGATGGTGCTTGGGGGTACTTAGGGCAATGAAACTAACTATTCCGTAAGCTACTGTAATGGTGGACAGATGACATTGTACATTTGTCAAACCCATAGAATAGGCAATACAAAAGGAGAACTGTGGACCTTAATTAATAATAAAATAAATATGTAATAAGCATATAATTATAAAATAAACATGTAAATATATCATAAGAAATAATGCATCAATATTGGTGCATTAACTGTAACAGATGTACCACACTGATGCAAGATGTGAGTAATTGGAGGAAACTGTGTGTGGGAAAGTGGGGAATAGGGTACAGAGGAAGTCTCTGCTTCATTTTTCTATAAACCTAAAACTGCTATAAAAAAATATTCTGGGAGATCCCATCCTGGCTCAGTGGTTAACAAATCTGACTAGGAACCATGAGGTTGCGGGTTCCATCCCTGGCCTCATTCAGTGGGTTAAGGATCCGGTGTTGCTGTGAGCTGTGGTGTAGGTCACAGACGTGGCTAGGATCCTGTGTTGCTGTGGCTGTGGTGTAGGCCTGCGGCTACAGCTCTCATTCGACCCCTAGCCTGGGAACCGCCATATGCTGCAAGTGCGGCCCTAGAAAAAGACGAAAAAAGACCCAAAAAAAAAAAAAAAATATATATATATATATATATATATATATATAGTGTTGAGGTTCCCATCATGACTCAGCAGAAATGAAACGAATCTAAATAGCATCCACGAGGATGCATGTTCTATCCCTGGTCTCACTCAGTGGGTTAAGGATGCAGCATTGCTGTGAGCTGTGGTGTAGGCTGAAGATGCAGCTCAGATCCCGCATTGCTGTGGCTGTGGCGTGGGCCAGTGGCTACAGCTCCAATTCAACCTCTAGCGTGGGAACCTTCATATGCCGAGGGTATGGCCCTAAAAAGACAATATATATAGTCTGTTACTTAATAAAAAGAGTCAAGCCAGTTGTCTTACTGAGTTGATGTCTCAAAAAAGTAGATCCAGTATTTTGACATGGTTTTGGAATGACTATCACCTGGGGGACATTATTTTTTTTCTAGAACTTTGACTAATGACTCTGTGTGCTGATTCTGTTGTGGAAATATCCACAACGTTGCTCTGGTAAACTGGGCAATTTTCAGGACATGTGGTTAGTGAAGATGAATGGTTTCTCTTTGACGACTTGGCGTGCATTGTCCCCAGTGCCAAGTGTCTTAGGACCTGTCTCCCTTCCTGCACGCCACCCCTACACAAGCACAGCCTGCTCCTCCTAATGGGAGGTATGGGATTCTCTGTCCTGAAAACTTGGCTTCTTTGAGCTTTTTTCCTCTTTTTTTCTGTGCAAGAGAAAAAGCACTAGAACACAGCTTATTTCCTATAAAGACAGTCTGCTCCCACCCCCAGAGTGCATTCATGCTGAGCAGAGAGGTTGTAATTGTGCAAGCCTTAGAGAGGTTGTAATTGTGCAAGCCTTGGCACTGGTTAGCCTGGGTGAGTGCCCACGCTGAGAGAATATCTGTACTCAGAGTGACCTTTTATATTAATGGCCTCACAAGAAGCTGAAAGACAGGAACTTAAAGAAGGGTCAGGTAGGGGTATGGCAGTACAATATAGAATTATGGGTCCTAGGCTTCCAACCCTATGTACAGGCCACATCCTAGCTCTCCAGTAAGGCTAGGCCAGCCTGCAGGAGGCTCAGAATCCCAGGCAGCCCTCACCGTGACAGCAGACAGCAGGAGACATGTGGCATATTTCTGGAGTTGCCCCCTGAGGTCCGCCAAGCCTTTCCCAACCTTTTGGGCTGCTCTACAAAGACTCCCTGGCCATCCTGATTCTCCACCTACCCCCTCCTATAGCTGTGCAGAACTAGGTAGAACTGTTTTTTAGTTCCTTTGCCTTCTTGCCTTTCTGTAGCTCTTTTTTTTTTTTTCCCCTCTTAGCTTTCAACTTTATAGACTAAAATTGTAATTGGGAAGAGGACTCCATCCAAGAAAGGTTATCAGAGTGAGATTGGCAGGTAGACCAGGGCACGAAAGTGGTCTCTTGGCAAGTACGAGTCCCCTCAATCAGTATGAATTGAGGGCCTCCCATGTGTCAGAGTCTATACTTGACACAAAATGAAATAATGCATAAGAAAATGCCCTGCCTCCAAGAGGCCTACAGTCTGTGGGAGAGATGGATGCTAAAGAGGTGATTACCATGGTAATGCTCCAGCACCTTCATCCCCTTACATGATATTCTAGGAATTCCAGTTCCAGTATCTATGCATTGAATCATTCCCACTTGAGACAATTAGATGCAGTAGTTGAGGAGCATAGAGCTTGAGGCTGAGAACAAACAAGGGAGCTGTTATGAATGTCAGAGTTGAATTGGATGGGGTTTTGTTGCAATGTCGGGAGAGAGAGCAAGGAAACTGGGAGCCCCCCATAGGAGGGAGAAAAAAGGAGATGTTTTACCAGATTGGCTAACCTGAGGGAAGTACATGAACTTACGGACAGAGCAGAGGGATTGAGATACTTGTACAAGAGTCAGGGATTGAGATACTTTTACATAGTCAAGCTTATCAATTTTCTGAGCTATATCGAATTAGTGAGAGCTGGAAGTCAAGAGACAACAATAGCGAGATATAATATCAGAAGACCTTTAAACATTTGGGTCGCAACACAGACACAAAAGTGAATCCCTTTTAATGGGCATACCATCTATGAGAAAGTGAAATTTTCACATTTTAGTATTTCATTGGAACAGCTGAGGAAAAGAAATCCTAAAGATTTTTCTCTTAAATGGATGTTAGTCATACAATGTATATTACTGCTAATACAAAATGTCGATATCTATTTTATCAAAGATGCCATCTTTAGTATTTTGTTTTAGTGAATGTAATAACTAATGTAGTAGAGTCACGTATAACCTCCACTTGCCAATGTGCATTTTCAAATAAGGTATTAATTTCCTAACGAATTCTCTGGGGTTTCAGGCACATATGCTATGGAGTTGGAGAGAAACTTTATGGTAGGTACTGTTGGAGAACAAAGAAGGGCCAGCCATGTTTACCTGGAGAGTTCAAGGATGTCTTCTCAGGAAGTGATTTTTTTTTCAGGCTAGATCTTAAAGGATGAGATGACATTAGCCAGGAAGGAGACATCACAGCCCTTTTCACACCCTGGTCCTCCTCATGGTCTCCTCCATAAAACCATTCTGCCCTTATCAGGTTGTGTTTCCAATTTAAGAGAGTTGAGTAGGGATGTCAGAGAATAGTAGTAACGATATTAACAAACCACCTCTACCTCCATAATCTGCTTTCAGCTTCACAAAACCCTGTGAGATAAATGCAAAGAGCTTAATTTATAAATGAGGAAACTGAGGCCCAAAGGCTCTAAACACCTTACCTAAAATCATGCAGGTCTTCCAATGCTCAAAACCATGTGGTATCGATACTGGTTTGCTATTACCCTATGCATGTCAGAAAGAATACATCAATTCAGCATAAATGTGTTCTATTTTGACAAAAAAAAAAAAGACTAGATAATATTTGGAACTATTTTAGAATGGAAAAATTCATTATTTCAAATCTTAAAAAAAAATATTGACGTAAAAATGACTCCAATAAATGACGGTGAGCAAGACAAGTGGGGAGAGACAGGGCTAATGCCAGCATTACATATTTAGAGTAATATTAGTTGAACCAACTTTTGCAAACCAACACCAAGGAAAAGTAAAGAGAGCATCAGAAATCGATAACACAATTTTAGTGTTAGCTGCATTTAAGTGAGACAGCTCTGACTCACTCAACATGTGATGTCAGGCCAAGCAGGTTACAAGGGGCAAAAATGTATTTTGGGGAAAAGTTAGAAAGGGAATGATAAATTTGAATATACCGCATCTTGGTAACTCGTCCCTGTGGATGGAGATAAAAGAAATCATGAGAATTTCTTGGAACTCTGAGGAATCTCTATCCTTTCTTAAATCTTCAGGGCAGAGCATACACTGCCTTTTGTAGGAAGCCAAGACCATTTTAAAATCAATGACAATAAATGGAATATAGATGCTGGGAAGCCAGAAAGGGAGAGAATCTTAAGGACCAAACTAAGAAGATTCCTTAAAGCTCCCATGCCTTCAATCTCTGTAGGCAAGGAGTGATCTACAGCAGTATAGAAAAAGAAGGAAGTATCTAACTGCCCAAGAAAAAGAAGGAAGTATCTAATGGTTCTTAGTGGTCCAGTCCACAGTTAATAATTTTGCCATGAGGAAGGGTCTTCTGTTAGATCAACTTAATCCCTTGTTATATACAATTTGACCACCTTCTCTGTCCCTGGAGTCCCTGCTTTTTCTTTTCTCATCCTTTGTCTTCTCGATCTAACATCTATGGCAGGACTCCTTTAGCGTTGCTGTTGGGAGTCAGGGCTGACTGTTATATACATAACTGATATCACTGTTCTACTCTAGATAAGAGGCGTAATTCAACCCAGGACTCTCTAGAGCCATGTGACAGAAGGTCAGTAGAGGTTTTGTTTTATTTTGTTTGCATTTGTTGTGATCCTTGAGTGGAAGGGTACTACATCCAACAATATTCATGAATTCCTTCCCTAAGTTGTAAAAATTTCCATTGTGAATCTTACTTTTCTGACAATTCTTTTTCCCTGTGGAATTTCATGAAGCTCATATAATAGAAAAGATTGTTAGAAAGGTTCTGAGATTCCGGCAGGCCAGAGAGGATGGGCTCCGGGTCAAAGATATGTGCACACTCCTTGATTTATAGCTAAATTTACAGCAGGTTCTGAGGCGATATCTTCCAAGTACAGGAAGGCGTCCTGGGGAAGAAGAAACTTGAGAAATGGGTACTTTGCTTCCTCAGAGTGAACCGAGCTTAAGTCACTGCTGGCTCCCAGTGTGCTTCCAGCTGTAAAGTGGCTGCAAAAGGCCACAGCAAGTTAACTGAATCAGTAACTGCCCGGGTCATTGAGCCAGTGAGCTCAGTCCTCACAATGCCTCTGGGCTGACAGACAGGGCCAGCAGGGAACTGTAACCATGGGCCACATGGCACTTTACTTTCTTTGCCATTTTTTTTCCTTCTTTCTTTTACTTTTTAGGGCCACAGATGTGGCACGTGGATGTTCCCAGGCTAGGGGTCGAATCGGAGCTGCAGCTGCCACAGCAGGGCTGGATCTGAGCCACATCTGCAACTTACACCACAGCTCACAGCAGCGACAGATCCTTAACCCACTGAGCAAGACCAGGGATCGAACCCGTGTCCTCATGGTTACTACCTGGGTTCATTACCACTGAGCCATGATGGGAGCTCCACGCATCTCTTTACTTTCTAAGCTGTTCAGGGTTCCCCTCTTCAACACCCTTTTCTTAGATAACCAAGGCCTTGGGCTATCATGAAATAACCAATTTTCTTTGAAATTCATTCTTTCTTTTTCCATAGAAAGGGGCGAACCCACCCACATGTGTGGTTGAGGTGCTTAGGAGGCTGGGAGTGACTCATCTCCACTGTAAAATGAAGTGTTTTGCAAGATATGAAATACTGTTGTTCAACAAGAAAAACCCTAGGTTGTTTATTCTCTTTCACTTTATTGAATTTTTTTTTAATACAGAAGTTATCCATGCTTGTTATTACAAATCAGACAGAGAGGAAGACAGGAGGAAGACATCTGGGTCCCCACCGCTTCCCGACCTATCATCACCCTGTGCTAAGGTCTGTCCCAGCCTGGCTGCGTCCTTTCACGTTTTTCTCAGTGTTTCTACACACAGACCTCAGCGCGGCAACGGATATCAGTCCAGCTCTTCTGTGGGTTGTATCCAACTGCCTCAGTTTGAAATCAGGTTTCTAATATTTCCTTCATCCAATGTACGTCCAATGCGCTCAGTGTTCCTAGAGCCACTCTTACCCAACCTGCTGGGGAAACAGGATGAAAAATGGTGAAGGAGACGCAGGCCAGGGATGGGCTCCTGGGGTTAGTGCTCTCTGCTTTGAGGGACCAGCGGTCAAATAAGTCTCGTCACTGAGTCCTTGTCTGGTCTGAGCTTGCTGAAGGTGTGAGGATTGACACAATGAGATATCTGCGTTGACTCTGGTGCAAAAAGCAGAATCTAGAGACTTCTGAACAAGCAGGAGAGGGTGGTTGTTCCCCTTTGACAGCTGGTTCCGGAATATTCTGCGACAGTGAGTGGATTATTCAGGACTCTGACTTCTCCTCGGCCTCCTGCTGAGACAGTGTCAGGGCTCATTAGCACTTCCACTAGAGGCGAGCCCTTGCTGGGAGGAGGTGAGAGCAGTCAATTCTGCCACTCATTAGCGACTCTGGACAGAGTGGTGGGAAGATTGAAGCTATTGGCAAAGTAAGAGCCTGCTTCTCTGGGGGCACATTTAGCCATTCTAGTCCTTCCGCCATCAGCAGGTCACCCAGAGTTGACTGTCTGCTGGTCTCACGGAGCAGCAAACATGACAGTAGTTTTTTTAAAGTATTAGTTACTTTATGTAATGTGAATCGCCAATATTGTGATCTTCCAGGTAATGGTGACACTGCAGGAGGAAACGTATCTCGTATAAATCAGACACCACAACCATCCTAGTTGTTCTTATTGTCCTGGACTAAAAAGTAGATTGTGGGTTTTGTTGATTTTTTGGTTTTTTTAAGGCCGCACCCACGGCATATGGAAGTTCCCAGTCTAAGGGTAAGGAGGAGCTGCAGCTGCCAGTCTACATCACAGCCACAGCAACACCAGATCCACATCTGTGACCTACACCACAGTTCAAGG
This sequence comes from Sus scrofa, assembly GCF_054392235.1. Taxonomy (NCBI): domain Eukaryota; kingdom Metazoa; phylum Chordata; class Mammalia; order Artiodactyla; family Suidae; genus Sus; species Sus scrofa. The sequence goes on along the minus strand of NC_139383.1, from coordinate 76,088,828 downwards.
CAATGCTGGATTCTTTACCCACTGAGCGAGACCAGGGATCTAACCTGCATCCTCATGGATACTAGTCAGATTTATTTCCATTGAGCCACACAGAAACTCCTGGATTGTGTTTAAAAACAGTTTGGGTGGCTTTGTATGGAAGGATAGTGGTTTATTCACAAATGCCCCATGAGGGTCTCCTCTGATCAGCCTAACTTGATATTTGTACTATATTTTTACAGGTTACAAAACATTTTGATGTAGCCTTCAATTCTGACTGACTCAATCAGGTCATGACTTTTCTAATCTCTATCTCACTGATAACTGAAAATCATAGAAGTTAGCCCAAGGTCACATCAAGTCTGGAGCCATTTCCCTGACCCCAAAGTATGCAGGAATATACAGGAGCTTAACAAATGATGAAAGGAAGAGACTCTCTTAACATCGATTGATGAAGTGGGGAATGAAAGTGCCACAAAGGAGATCAAAGCCTACCCCTGTACTCTTAAGGTGAATATTAAACCTCAGTAAGATTGGTCAGCAAGTGTGCAGATGTCCCAGGAGAAAAGTTCTTGTCTGGTCACGGAAGGAATTCGGAGACAAGATGGGAATTGAGGAAGTAAAGTGAGGATTTATTTAAGTGAGAAATACACCCCCAGAGGGGAGGCAGGCAGACAGGTGAGTAGCTGCCCTGGGTTTCTTTGGCAAGCCTGTTATAAGGGGCATACAAATGAAGGGATGGAATATTCATTGGGGAAGGAGGGGTTTGGGGGTCATATTCCCTGATTTTCATCCCAGCTCCACTTCCCAAAGGGAGGAAGGATTTTTGTCCTTATTTAGCCTTGATTAGAAGTGTCATGGCGTCAGGGCATAATGGGAACTTATCTGCAAGGCTAATTTTATTGTAACGGGAGCATAATGAGCAACATGTTATATTCAGACACTGGAGATTCCTGCCTTTTCCCACCTTTCTTTCTTTGCCTCCAGGACACTCATCACCCACAATGTGTAGTTTCCTGTCCATCTGGAGGTTTCTGCTTTTCTTTATCCGCCCTCCTGTTTACAAGATGCATAGTTTCCAGCCACCTGGCCAATGCCCTCCCTCTCTGCACATACCTGGTTTCTACCTGCTGTAACACAGGTGAAGTGTTGAAACTAGGTAGGAAGTATTTTTATTCCTGTCTAGTCATCTTTGGGATTTTGACTTGTCTTGATAAAATGAGGCTACTTGTGCTACAACGTGAACCTTGAAGATACTATGCCAAGTGAAAGAAGCCAGGCACAGAAGGACACATATTGTCTGATTCCACTTGGCTGAGGTGTCTAGAGCAGTCAAATTCTAGCAAAAAGTAGAACAGAGGTTACCAGGAGCTGGTTGAGGGGGAAATGAGGAGTTGCTGTTTAATGTGTACAGAGTTTCAGTTTGGGGTGATGGAAAAGTCCTGGAAATGGGTAATGGCGGTGGCTGCACAACACTGTGAATGTACTGGATGCCTGTACTTAATGGACCGTACACTTAAAACTGCAAAATGGTAAGGTTTTTTTTTTCCCCCTGCTGTACAGCATGGGGATCAAGTTATTCTTACATGTATACATTTTTCCCCCACCCTTTGTTCTGTTGCAATGTAAGTATCTAGACATAGTTCTCAATGCTACTCAGCATTCTAAGTTGTATCTGATAACCCCAAGCTCCTGATCCCTCCCACTCCCTCCCTCTCCCCCTGGGCGGCCACAAGTCTATTCTCCAAGTCCATGATTTTCTTTCCTGTGGAGATGTTCATTTGTGCTGGATATTAGATTCCAGTTATAAGTGATATCATATGGTATTTGTCTTTGTCTTTCTGGCTCATTTCACTCAGGATGAGATTCTCTAGTTCCATCCATGTTGCTGCAAATGGCATTATTTTGTTCTTTTTTATGGCTGAGTAGTATTCCATTGTTAATATATACCACATCTTCCTAATCCAATCATCTGTCGATGGACATTTGGGTTGCTTCCATGTCCTGGCTATTGTGAATAGTGCTGCAATGAACATGCGGGTGCATGTGTCTCTTTTAAGTAGAGTTTTGTCTGGATAGATGCCCAAGAGTGGGATTGCGGGGTCATATGGAAGTTCTATGTATAGATTTCTAAGGTATCTCCAAACTGTTCTCCATAGTGGCTGTACCAGTTGACATTCCCACCAACAGTGCAGGAGGGTTCCCTTTTCTCCACAGCCCCTCCAGCACTTGTGATTTGTGGATTTATTAATGATGGCCATTCTGACTGGTGTGAGGTGGTATCTCATGGTAGTTTTGATTTGCATTTCTCTTATACTCAGTGATGTTGAGCATTTTTTCGTGTGATTGTTGGCCATCTGTATATCTTCTTTGGAGAAATGTCTATTCAGGTCTTTTGCCCATTTTTCCATTGATTGATTGGCTTTTTTTGCTGTTGGGTTGTATAAGTTGTTTATCTATTCTAGAGATTAAGCCCTTGTCCGTTGCATCATTTGAAACTATTTTCTCCCATTCTGTAAGTTGTCTTTTTGTTTTCTTTTGGGTTTCCTTTGCTGTGCAAAAGCTTTTCAGTTTGATGAGGTCCCGTGGGTTTATTTTTGCTCTAATTTCTATTGCTTTGGGAGACTAACCTGAGAAAATATTCATGATGTTGATGTCAGAGAGTGTTTTGCCTATGTTCTCTTCTAAGAGTTTGATGGTGTCTTGTCTTAGGTTTAAGTCTTTCAGCCATTTTGAGTTTATTTTCGTGCATGGTGTGAGGGTGTGTTCTAATTTCATTGCTTTGCATGCAGCTGTCCGGGTTTCCCAGCAATGCTTGCTGAATAGACTTTCTTTTTCCCACAAAATGGTTTTATGTTATGTAGATTTTATCATAATTTAAAAAAAAAATTTAAATATGGTTTCTCTAATGCATAAGCTTTAATTTGGGGATTCTTCACAAATCATCATCTATATCAACCTGCCATGTAAAGGAGTGGAACTATTTCCTTTTCTGGTTGAGGAAATGCTTTGATTTTCAAATATTTTCCTCAACTTTGTTTTTTTATTTTTATCTTTTGTTTTGTTTCTGTTTTTAAGTTCAGGCTAAAAAAATGCTCTTTGGAATTTGCAGAATTACAGGTAGTTCCTCTCAGGGTAACCATTTCTTTAAGTGATCAATTTTGGTATTAAAACAAAAAATTGCTGTTAGAATATGAAGTGAAATTTCCACATTATTAAAAACACCTCTTTCATTAAGAACTTACCAAGTTTGGAGACACTTTAATAAATACCTAAGGAGAAACTGGAGGCACCACAACTTAGGGTTTGGAAAATTGTTTGTTTCTTGTATTATTCAATTCCCATTTTTGCTAATCTACCAAACTGATATTTTAAACCAGAATGCATGATTTCTAACTGTGTTTGTGTGTTTCATTTTCCTGTGCAGAATTCTGGAAGAAAGGATTTGTAAAGACTGTCAGGAAGAATCACCAAAGATTTGGAAATGGGCAAAAATATCACAAATGTCCTTTCAGTGATGTGCCGGGCACTGTTTAGTGGACCCCCTCTCTCTCTAACGATCAGGCAATTTCACAACCTGATTGTAGAAGTTAATGAAAACTGAGAGTGACGGAAATGGTTCTTATACGTGGCAATGCAAAGGAATATTGTCCGGTGAGGCTATAGTTGTTTCTGCATGCATGTATCTGTCTGTGCCTGTGTTCTTCAAGATGATTTGTATCTTTTTGAAAGTTATAGCTTAGCTGCACTCAGGTAGGGCTGCCAAAACTAGCAAATAAAAATCCAGCACACCCAAAAATATTTTTATTTCAGATAAAAAACAAATTCTTAACATAGGTATGTCCCATACACTATTGTATAAAACATACTAAAAATTTGTACTTACTTATACTAAAAATGTAGTTGTTGCTTATCTGAAATTAAAATTAACTGAGTGCCCTGTATTTTATTTGGCAACCCTGCATTCAGGGAGTCAATCTGCTGCCCCAGGGTAACACTGATAATAGTTAAAGTGAAAAAAAGCTAATGTATAAATAGTGTACCAGAGGCTTTGCTAAGCACTTTTATCTTCCCAACCACTTACAAGATGGGTACCATTATATGCATTTTATAGTAAGGTAACCAAAGTTCATAGAAATTAAGTGCCCAATATCTCACAGTTAGACAGTGGTAGATCTCTGGTTCCACAGTGTCTGCCCTTTACCGTCATGTAACATTGCCTCACCCACCCTCTCTGGAGGTACTAAAGCAGTGGAGGGATGGCTGTCCATCAAAGGGTGATGAGGGTTGGACAGAAGAGATGCCTAGACTCTCCTTCAATTTAACTATTCTGTCATGTGAAGCTTTGCATTCTGTCCTTTCTTCAGTGTATTGTTTCCGTTCAGTGTGTTTTGAGGATCACAACTCTGTCTTTGACCTCTTGTGTTCATAGAATACCTCTCAGATATTGTTCAGTATACCTGGTAGATAAAGAGACTCTGAGTAGTTGGAGAGATAAGAATGTGTACGTGTGTGTGTGCACATGTGCATGCATTTTGCATAAAGAAACATAGGAAAGATAATCAGAAACTAGTGAAATTGGTTACCTACAAGAGATGGGTAGAAGAGAGTAGAAAATGTGTAGGAGGGAGTAACACTTCTCTGAGTATAACATTTTATCTAGTTTTGATTTTGATATTTACAAATGATGCTAATGTTCATTTTTAACTAAACCCACAAAGATGGGAGTTGAGGAAAATTGAATTCAAATAGAAACAATGACTGGGTTTCAAGTAAATAATGTAATCACACAGAAGAGAAATAAAGAACTAATTCAATTAATTTTTGAAGGCAGTATTTTAACTATTACCTCTTCAGTCTAAAGATAAAAAGATATGCAAACAAAACTTAATATATATGTTATTGGCTGAAGTAAGGATGTGGATTCTGAAATTATTTTGTGCAAATTGTAGAACTGAGCAAAAACATAAATATTTTGATTTGGATGGAGGATTCAGAATTCTCAGTAAGTGAGAAGGAAGACACGAATATAGAGCAGGGAAAAGCTAAGATTTTTTTTTTTTTTTTTGTGTGTGTGTGTGTGTATGTGTCTTTTTGCCATTTCTTGGGCTGCTCCCTCGGCATATGGAGGTTCCCAGGCTAGGGGTCTAATCAGAGCTGTAGCCACCGGCCTACGCCAGAGCCACAGCAACGCTAGATCCCAGCCGAGCCTGCAACCTACACCACAGCTCACGGCAACGCCGGATCCTTAACCCACTGAGTAAGGCCAGGGATTGAACCGGAAACCTCATGGTTCCTAGTCAGATTTGTTAACCACTAAGCCACGACAGGAACTCCGCTAAGAAGATTTTTTTGGATTGAGATTCATGGTTGGTTTGGGATTTGCAGTTACTGTTGGCTCTGACCATTGAAGGGGCAGTGACAGCTCTGTGACAATAAGTACAGATCTTGATTCCTAAATACTATTTCCCACCGGAAGGGGCCTGGACTTCTTGGAGAGATTGTTGACTCCAGGGAGGGCATCTTATTATTCTTTAAAGTAAGAATGCTCGGGGATTTCCTGTCGTGGCTAAACGAACGGAAATGAATCTGACTAGTATCCACGGAAATGAATCTGACTGGTTGGTATCCACTGAGCAAGGCCAGTCAGTGGGTTAAGGATCCTGCGTTGCCATGAGCTAGGTGTGGGTAGCATATGCAGCTCAGACCTGACGTTGCTGTGGCTGTGTCATAGGCCAGCAGCCACAGCTCTGATTCGATCCCTAGCCTGGGAACCTACCTATGCCACAGGTGCGGCCCTAAAAAAGAAAAAAAAAAAAAAAAAAGAAAGTAAGAATGTTCATAAAATGATAGGAACATGCTGCAAGAACACAGTAAACATTTTGAAGGGATTCCTGGTGTCCAAATCTATGACAATTTGAGTATCAAAATAAATAAGAATAACGATGGATTTTTAAACCCTGAAAAAAAATAAAATTTTATTAATTGATATTTAGACTGAATAAATAAATGAGGAACAGGGGAAGGCTCATCTTTAGAAACCCAACCAGTAGATGTAGAATGGATGACAGAATTCAAAAATCAACAATTTGCAACATCATGGTACTAATTGATTCAAGCAAGCATCATCAATGAAAGCCTCAAAAATCTCTCCCCAGAGATAACTTATTAATTGCAAAGGGAAAAATAATAAAACTTTGTAGTGGAAACATTCGGCTGACACCACTGTAACCAAGTGACCAGTTAACATCGCCAATAATGAAACACGCCCATATCAGTGTGTTTTCTGATGCAATGCATTGAGAAGGACACAGCCTTGCTTATGTTGTAATCCTGCCAAACATGCATGACCTGAATGTAATCATCCAGAAACATCAAATGAGTCCAAATCGGGGACATTCTATAAAACAACTGGACTGCATTCATCAAAATTGTCAATGTCACAAAAGGCAAAGAATAATTTTGAAAATTTTCCAGATTAAATGAAATAAAAACCATGACAACCACATGTAATGCATAATCCTGAATTAGATCTTGAATTGGGAGAAAATAAGAGACCTTATTGGGCAATTGGCGAAATTGGAATATAGCCTATATATTGGATAATATTGTGTTAAATAAAGCTCCTGAAATTGTCCATTATACTGTGGTTGTGAGGAGAATGTCCTTGTTTTAGGAGATATATGCCAAAATATTTAGGGATGAAGAGGAAAAAATCATGCAATTTCCTTTTATAAAGTTTATCAATAATCATAACAATTAGAGAGAGTGAGAGATGCCAAAGTGTTAATAGGTGACTAAACGAAGTGTGTATGGGAAGACAGTGTATAATTTCTGCAACTTTTCTATAAGTTTGAAGAACTTTATTTTTCTAGCCATGCCTGCAGCATATGGAAGTTCCTGGACCAGAAGTCAAATTGGAGCTCCAGCTGCAGCCTATGCCACAGCTTGTAGCAATGCTGGATCCTTCACTCACTGAGTATCCATATCCTCAGAGAGACAACATCGGGTCCTTAACCTGCTGAGCCACAACAAGAACTCCTGAAACACTTTTTTAAATTAAAGAAAAAATTTTAAGTTTTCTGATTCTCTAACCTCTCCATTGGAAAGATGAGGATTAGACACTAGAATTTAAGGTGTGGAATTGCCAAAGCATTAGGCTGGGGGGCGATGGGGCAGTTAGCAGGGCACTAGAGACCCCTTTCCCAGATTAGTGTCCGGGGACTTGGTCCCCCCAGCTGCATTGGATTGAGTCATCCAGGTGACCAGTAAGACCTCTGAGAAGAGAAAGCTATTTTCCACAAAGTTTGAACCAGAAATCCAGGAGTCACTGTCAACTCCATTCTCGCACTCACTCAAGTAATCACCAAATTGTATTGATGTTTTTTTTCTTTTTTCTCTTTCTTTTTTTCATTATAATGCAAACTCATGCCCTCCCCTCAGTGTCCTCTGCCAAGGTCCTAAATTCCTTGCCCACATTTTCGTGTCACCTCCTAACCTTCAGTGGGACTCCTCCAATCCATCCTTCCCACCTCAACCAGGTGCCAAGTGAATGAAGCCTGGCTGTTGGTAGGGCTTTCACGAGTGCAGCGGTCTTGCAGCTATTGCTCAGTTTTAATCCCTGACCTGGAAACTTCCACATGCCATGGGGTGGCCATGAGAAGGAAGGAAGGAAGGAGTAAAAGATGTGGCAGATAAAGGTACAAATACCTGTTGCTGAGTGAAGCTAAGCTGGAGGATGTGGTTTGGGTCTGTCAACCAGAAGGTGAGACTCCACCTCCCCAGAGGCCAGGAAGCAAAGGGGCTGACAACATCCAGGTTTGTGCTTAAGGAAAATCTCTCCTGCAGAACCCCATGAGTGGAAAGATGCACCCTCTCTAACATACTCTGGGCTATGGCATGCCTGTGTACAAAGCTTCCCCTTTTCTATTTGCCTACTTTCTGCACCAATCTAAATGTCACTCCCTTTAAGAAGTCTTTACCAAGTGCTATGGGCTGAATTGTGTTCCCCCTAAATTCATATGTGGAAGCCCTAACACTGAATATGATGGAATTTGGAGATGGGGCCTTTGGGAGGTAATTAGGATTAGATGAGGTCATAAGGGTGGGGCCCTCAAGATGGGATTAGTGTCCTTATAAGAAAAGACCACAGGAGTTCTCATGTGGCACAGAAGAAACAAATCTGACTAGGAAAGATGAAGTTGCAGGTTCCATCCCTGGCCTTGCTCAGTGGGTTAAGGATCCGGTGTTGCCCTGAGCTGTGGTGTAGGTCACAGATGTGGCTTGGATCTGGCATTGCTGTGGCTCTGGCATAGGCCAGTAGCAACAGCTCCAATTAGACCCCTAGCCTGGGAACCTCCATATGCCTCGGGTGTGGCCCTAAAAAACAAAAGAAAAAAAAAGAAGAAAAAAAAAAAGGCCACAGATCTTACTCCCTTGCTCTCTCTCTCCCTCCCACCCTCCCTTCCTCCCTCCCTCTTCCTCTTCCTTTCTTCCCCTAAGAATGCACAAAGAATGCTCAGAAAGAAGGCAGTTGTCTACAAGGAAGAAGAAAGGCCTCACCAGAACCCAACCATGCTGGTACCTGGATCTCCAACTCCCAGCCGCCAGAACTGTGAGAAAATAAATTGTTGTTCAAGTCACCCAGTCTATATAATTTATTACCAGCCCAAACCGACTATTACAATGAACACATTCCAAATAAAGTTAATCACATCTTCCTCATTACTACCTCCTTCCATTAAACGTTATTTCTTTTATCAAAGTCAAACACTTACATCATTTTAAAAGTCAAATGCAGAGTTCCTGTCGTGGCTCAGTGGTTAATGAATCCACTAGGAACCACGAGGTTGCAGGTTCAATCCCTGGCCTTGCTCAGTGGGTTAAGGATCTGGAGTTGCCATGAGCTGTGGTGTAGGTCAAAGATGTAGCTCAGATCCCGCATTGCTGTGGCTCTGGCGTAGGCCGGTGTCTACAGCTCTGATTAGATCCCTAGCCTGGGGACCTCCATATGCAGTGGGAGCAGCCCTAGAAAAGGCAAAAAGACAAAATAAATAAAAACAAAAGTCGAATGGTAATACAAAGCTTGTAATAAAATTAGTAGTCTGTGGCTCTTCCTGAATTCCTAGCTTGAGCCCAGCTCCCCAGGGGAAAAAAAAAAAAGCATTTTCAGTTATTCCAATTATTTGAGTTGGGGACCCACTGAGTGGAAGTACAACTATAGCACTCTTCCCTGATTTATCAATTTTATACATTAACTATTGACTTCCTCTTATTAGGAGTTAGCATTCTGATAGCTGCCATCATCTGCCCTGCTTGCAGCCTTCAATACAGTGATGTTCAGTGTTTATATTATTTTGATCACAAGTTTGTCCTTCACTGCCAACCCAAATAGTATAATACAATTCTGTTTCTTTTCTTATTTTCCCAGATATTAATTGCTTTGTTTTTTTTAATTTAGTTTTTTATATCAGTATCACAATTTTTTTTTCTTTTTACTGCCAGACTTGCAGCATATGGAAGTTCCCAGGCCAGGGATTGAATTGGAGCTGTAGCTGCCGGCCTATGCCACAGCCACACCAACTTGGGATCTGAGCTGCATCTGCAAACTACACTGCAGCCTGAGGCAATGCCAGATCCTTAACCCACTGAACGAGGTCAAGGATAGAACCTGCATCCTCCGGGACACTAAGTCGGGTTCTTAACCTGCTGAGCTATAATGGGAACTCTACAAATTCTTCAACAGAACTATAAAACTCCTCTGAATGCTATTTTCCATATATTAAATCATCAGCTACCTCATTATTTGTTTCTGCTATCATATGTTTAATCCTGATGAGTTTTATATCATTCTCCCAACATTCCTTTTTTTCCTCTTTTTGGTCCTCTGCTTCTAGGTTTAGGGCTTTGTGCACATGATGTAGATGAATTCTCTCAACATCTCTGCAAGATAGTTATTACCCTCAGTTTGTAATGGTAAGGAAATGGAGGTTCAGAGAGGTGAAGTAACTAACTGAAGGCCACACAACTGATATAATCCAGAGCTACGTTTTACTTTGTTTTCTTTTTTTTTTTAATTATGGTTAAAAACCCCACAAAATATGACATCTACCCTCTTAACAATTTTAGTGTAGGTGTTCCTGTCATGGTTCAGTGGTTAACGACTCTGACTAGGAACCATGAGGTTTCGGGTTCAATCCCTGGCCTCGCTCAGTGGTGTAGGTCGCAGATGTGGCTCAGATCCTGTGTGGCTGTGGCTGTGGTGTAGGTCTGCGGCTACAGCTCCAATTCGACCCCTAGCCTGGGAACCTCCATATGCCTCGGGTGTGGCCCCAGAAAAGACAAAAAAAAAAAATTTAGTGTAGACTACAGTATAATTAGCCACATCTACATTGTACAGCAAATCTCTACAACTTTTTCATTTTGCATGACTGGAACTCTATGCCCACTGAACAGCAACTCCTCTCATTTCTCCTTCCCTCCAGGCCCTGGCGACCACCATTCTTTCTGCTTCTATGATTTTGATTACACTAGATACCTCATAAAAGTGGAATTATGCAGTCTTTATCCTTCTGTGACCGGCATATTTCTCTTAGCTTAATGTCCTCAAGGTTCATTTATATTGCAGCAGGTGACAGGGTTTCCTCCTCTTTTCAGGCTGAAAAAATAATTCAATTGTATGTAGTATATATATTTTCTTTATGCATTTATTTGTTTATGGACATTTAGTTGTTTCCACTTCTTGGCCATTGTGAATAGCATGCCTTTTTAACAGGAGGCTCTTCTTGGTTTGGGGCTGCGTTCTCTCCAAAGCTATTAGGCTTTTTGGTTTTAGTTTTCCTGTTTTCTCTTTTTGCCATGTACTTATTTTGATTTCTACTTTTCATGTTAAAAACCTTCTGATGCCTGGGGATGTGGTTCACTAAACACTAAAAGGCTGAAGTTCTGTGTGCATGGGGGGAAAGGTTTGTCCACGTACGCATGAACTTTAGGGTGGGGATCTGAAAGGTCAGAAGATGATTCAGGGCTGACTTGGATTTCTTCTTTCCTTCCCCAGCCCCAAATGCCATCTGTCAGTATATACATATCCTTTTGTAGGGGCCATTCATCTTCTCCAGAGAACATCTACTAGTCTCCCACCTGAGGCCTCTGCACCTGCTGTCAGCCTCCTGGCAGTGGGGACAGAGGAAGAGGACAGAGAGCCGCATGGTTCAGATGTCAGTGTTCACTTTCAGAACCACACTCTGCCCCAGCCTCTGCCATGACCGCAGCCCCTCTAGGTGCAGCTCTCCAACAATAAATCTCCTACTTGGGGGAAGAGGGAGCCTCTTGGCAGTTTCAGTTGCTGAGTGACCTGGGATCTCACTTCTCCTCCAATAGGATTTCAACCAAACCTCTTGTCTTGCACCTTGTCCCCACTGCCACCTCCCATAGCGCAGGTATCTCCAATTCCCCATGCTCTGTAAGCACTTGGTGGTCAGATTTCTCTCTTCCTCTCCGGCCTCTATTTTCCATCCTACCAAATCTGATGACATTTCTCCTGTGTTGTAGTCTCTTCCCCAATTCTCTGTGTCCTTTGGGGTTTATGCATATTTAGTCTTAATTCCTTTATTCTCATTTCGGTGCTGTTTCAGGAGGGAGCAGAAATAAACATCCACGTTCATCCACAGCGTTTCATTGGAAGGTCACTTCATGCTCTAAGATGCTGCTGTACTGCACTTATGCTCTAATCCATTGTGATTTGTCCCCCTTCCCTGTGGACCATGGCTTTCCTGAGGGCAGCATCCTCTGAATCCCCAGCCCCTAACATAGAGAGCATGCAGTAATTATTATCAGGTTGAATAGAACTTTTTTTTCTTTTTTTTCTTTTTATAGCCACACCTGTGGCACATGGAAGTTCCCAAGCTAGGAATGGAATTGGAGCTACAGTTGCTGGCCTACATCACAGCCACAGCAACACCAGATCTGAGCCGCATCTGTGACCTACACTGCAGGTTGGGGCAATGCTGGATCCTTAACCCACTGAACCAGTCCAGGGTTAAAACCTGCATCCTCAATGACACCATGTTAGGTTCTTAACCCACTGAGCTTCAGTGGGAACTCCAGTTGAATGGAACTTAATTTACATGGTTTTGCTGCCATTGTCAGAAAGCTAGAAAATAAACGATCAGTTAAGGCCTCCTTCACCATCCTCCCTTTCTCCGCTAAAGATAATCCCGATGATTGAAGCTGAAATAGCACACTTGTGCTCATATAGCGCCTTGTTTACAGTAGGTACGGCCTTTTCTGACTCTGTCAGAAAAGTGCTTATTTTACTTAGAAGTAATTGCTTTTCAAAGACTGGCAATTCTCATTAGTTACCAGGTGAGTGGCTCTAATAAGAAAAGTCGCCTGACTGAGATAGGAAAAGCAGTGGAACAAAATGTATAGTGGGAGTTTTTCCCACCTTGCAAACCAAGTAGCTCCTGTGCTACACATAATTGAAAGAAAATTGATGTGTATTATCTAAGATGAATTTTTTGCATGCTCACAAAGAGAACTGGGCAGGCAGAGGAGAGACCGTTGAGGTCGAGGAAAGAGCTGTGCTAAGAACATTTACTTACCTTTTAGAGGGATGTAATGGGGCACCGTTTCTCTGCTTTGGGAGCAGACTTTGAAAACAGCCTGTCTGAGTTTCCTAGGGCTGCAGTAACAAATGACCACAAACTGGGTGGTTTAAAATGCCAGGCTTGGAGTTCCCATCATGGCTTAGCAGTAACAAACCCGACTAGGATCCATGAGGATGCGGGTTTGATCCCTGTCCTTGGCAGTGGGTTAAGGATCTGGCGTTGCCTTGAACTGTGGGGTAGGTCACAGATGCGGCTCCAATCCTGCATTGCTGTGACTGTGGTGCAGGCTGGCAGCTGCAGCTCCGATTTGACCCCTAGCCTGGAAATTTCAATATGCTATGGGCTCAACCCTATAAAGAAAAAAGAAAATGCCAGGCTTACTCTCCCACAGTTCAGGAGGCTGTAAGTCCAAGACCAAGGTGTCCTCAGGGTTAGGCCCTTCTGGAAGCTCCCTCCCAGTTCCTGGAGGTGGCTGGCTGTCTTTGGTGTTCTTGGCTTATTGTTGTATCAGTCCAATTTCCGCCTGAGCCCTCAATGGCCTTCTTCCCAGTGTTGTGTCTCTGTGTCTCCAAATCTACCTCTCCTTATAAAGGCACCAGCCATTGGCTTTAGGGCTCATCCTAATCCACTATGACCTCATCTTAATGTGATTACCTCTGCCCAGACTCTATTCCAAATAGAATCACATTCTAAGGTTCCAGGTTGACATGAATCTTTGGGGGACCTTATTCAAGCCAGTATATAGCCTAAAATCTTTACCTTCTGGCTTCCTAGTTCTAGTTATAATTTTGGGGATTATGTTTATAATCAAATACTTTGAGACAATTGATAGAGGAAAAGGCACAGGAAAATCCCAGAGAAGGTATCTGGGCAGTGGGGCAGATGGGCTTGCACGTGAGGCTTCCACCCCTGGAAAGGGCTTCTTAACCCAGGTTGCACATTGGGATCCCTCTGGAGTTTTGCTCCTGCTACCCCTACATCAAATGTTTTTAAAGGATCCCAAGTGACTTGAGTGTGCAGCCCACATGCAGTAGACTTCTGCTGCAGGCACTCTCCCTGCAGCCCTTGCTATGAGGCTGCCTTATTTGAGCTCCACTGGCCTCTGTGGCATTAGGTCCTGCATGTGTGTGCTCTTGCTGACTCCAGAGAATTTAACATCGTCACATGGCTTTTATTTCTGCTCTTTCGTTTGCTTTGAAAGAGAATAACTTAATTGCTACTGAAAACCTGAAAGCTAATAATGAAAAAGAACATTTTGAGGGGATGTGGATAGGAAAGAGGTTAACATTTAATTTTATTTTTCAGAAATAATTTTTTAGTCATCAAAAGTAACACGTGCTCATTGAAATGTGAAAACCCAAAAAAAGCACAGTGAAGAAAATCACTTGTAATTCTATCCTTCTGGGAAAACAGTGATGCAGTGACTGTTCTTCTAGTGATTTTTTTTCTGTGCAACTATAGCTATAAAATATGTGTTTTACAAACATGGGATTATCTGGTTTTGGAGGCTAAGTTCTTCATTTAGCAAAAATCATTAAATAAACATCAATATATGCACTCTATAGGCATTCTCTTTGTGGCGCAGCAGAAACAAATCTGACTAGTATCCATGAGGACACAGGCTCAATCCCTGGCCTCGCTCAGTGGGTGAGGAATCCGGCATTGCTCTGAGCTGTGGTGTAGGTCGAAGACATGGATTGGACCCCACATTGCCATGGCTGTGGTGTAGGGCGGCAGCTATAGCTCCAATTTGACCCTTAGCCTGGGAACTTCCATATGCCGTGGATGCAGCCCTAAAAAGCAAAATACAAAAAATGTTTAAAAAGTCACTCATTAAATATTTCCCAATAAGTAGTCTTCGTATTTTAAATGGCTACTAAGAGAATTCTGGACCCAACTCCCACTTCCAACGTGTAGATGTAGCAGGGAGTAGGGGAGGTTGCCCTCTGCTAAAAAGCCATCTCCGACACCAGCAGGGTGTACAATTCAACTCGATGCTGACACCACCTTCCTGCGGAAAGCATCAGATTCCCCACAAGGGCTCAGCCCGTAAGACCACTCTTCGCTTCAGGTGCCAATCACAGTCCAGTACTTCTGACCAACTGGTTAGAGGTTCCCATGCCCCCTTCTTTGGGTTCAATTAACTTGCTAGAGCAGCTCACAGAACTCAGAAAACCCGTTTTACTCACTAAATTTATGGGTTTCTTATATCTTAAAGGATACAAATCCACGGCCAAATGAGGAGATACATAAGGGTGAGGAGGTCCCAAGTGAAAGAACTTCTGTTCTCGTGAAGTGTAAAGCCTGGCATAACAGCATGTGGTAGCATTCTGAATCTCCAACCAGGAATCTCTCCAAACCCTGTCCTTCTGAGCTTTTAGGGGAGGCTTCATTACATGAACATGAATTTTTAAAATTGTATTTAATTTTGTTGGTGTATAGTTGACTTACAATGTTGTATTAGTTCCAGCTGTACTGCAAAGTGTGGTATCCATTTCTTTTCCCCATAAAGGTTATTCCAAACTATTGAGTAGATTTTCCTGTGCTATACAGGTTCTTCTTAGAAGGTTCTTGTTAACCATCTATTTTATGCAGGACTGTGTATATGTTATTCTCACTCTCCCATTTCTTCCCTTTCCACAACAGTTTCACCTATGGTAGCCATAAGATTGGTTTGGAAATCTGTGAGTTTGTTTCTGTTTTATAAATAAGTTCTTTTGTGTCATTTTTTATTAGATTCCACATATAAATGATATCATATGATATTTGTCTTTCTCTGTCTTACTTCACTCAATATGATAATCTCTAGATCTATCCATGTTGCTGCAAATGGCATTATTTTATTCTTTTTATGGCTGAATAATATTCTATTGTAAATATATACTACACCTTCTTTACATAGACATGAATGATTAATGTATTGGCCATCGGTGATTGATCAACCCCTAGCTCTTCTTCCCTCCCTGGAAATCAGCCATTAGGACTGAAAGTTCTAACTCTCTATTCCTGGTTTGTTGCCCTGGCAACTAGCCCCATCCTTAGGTGATTTCCAAAATTTACCTCATTAATATAAACTCAGTCATGGTGGAAAGGGGCTTGTAATGAATAACAAGACACCTGTTTCACTTTTATGGCTCTGAAGCAATTCAATAACTGGGGTAAAGAGACCAAATGTTGTAATAAAACTGTTGCCATAGCTCTTATCACTCAGGAAATTCCAATGGTTTTGGGAGCTGTGAGTCAGGAACTGTGTACAAAGACCAAATATATATGAGAAATATGTTTTAGTCATTTGAATGATCAAATACATATTTCTTATACATCACTGCTACATTTTATTTCTTCGTAGAGATTACACCATGATTATTTCACCAATCAGTCTAAGAGAATTTCCACTGGAACTTTTCCTATTGTCTGACCATTGGGACTAAAAGCTGGAGCAGAGGTGCAGAGCCCCTACCTATCTCTGTATCCTACAGAGGGTTCCCAGACCCATCCCCACAGCCTCTACTAACCCCATGCTTACTAGCCCCCATGCCTCCCCACAAGTCCCTATAAGCCCAAGATATAGAAATTAGAAGAAGCTTTGGATATGGAGTTCCTGACCCAGGGGAGAGGGCTCTCCTGTCCCCAAATCCCAGTGGATGGACTGCAGAGTTTGGGAGCATCTTGAAGAGAGACAGGCATCTCACCAGCTGAATATTTGCTTAAACTGCAATTGCTGGTCTATGTTCTGCAGTGACTGAGCAGAAACAAAGGAAGTGATTAGAGATGGCACCACAAAGAGTGGGAATAGCCTACTCTTGCCCCTCCCCTGCCGTCGGGTATGATAAGGAGGCAGGAGTTGCCTGTGGCCAAGTGGGTGCTATGGAAGGGTGCTATGCTGTGTTGCAGGCGCCCTGCCCAGGTGACGGACCAGCAGCAAAAGCCTGTGAGGTTCTGCAGTGTGGGCTGGAACTGGGGGAGCAGGCAAGGTCCAATGAAGCACATCTCCATGTGAGGAAACCATTGAGGGGAGGCATCCCACAGACTCTTGAAGAACTTACCACATGCTCTGCAAGACAGTAAGAATCTGGATGCCTGTACCCAGAGGACATGCAACCCAAGACAGGACAACACCAGGTACTAAGATTTTGCCCCTTTTCTCTCTTCCACCCCTCCCTACCCACTGCCCTTGAGGACCTAGAAGCAGCAGAGTGAGAGGAAGAAGCATGAAAGGGTAGCTCAGGCCCTCTCCCCAGGCGGGTCCCAAGCCTTAGAGGAGGGAGGGTGTCTAGTTAGTCAATACAATAGCTTGGTCGTGTGAATCAGTAATATCTTTAAAAAATATGCATATCCCTAGATCCACCTCTAGGAATTTATCTAAGAGCATAATCAGAGACGTGTAGAAGGATTTATGTAGTAAGAGAATTGCCAGAATTATATTTTTTGCAAATATCTCTGGCGTTCTTGTGGCTCAGTGGGTTAAGGCCTCAACTTTGTCTCTGTGAGGATGCAGGTTCAATCCCTGGCCTTTCTTTGTGGGTTAAATCTGCAAGCTGCAGCGTAGGTAACATATACTGCTTGGATCCAGTGTTGCCATGGCTGTGGCATATGCCTGCAGCCACAGCTCTGATTCAGCCCCCATCCCAGGAACTTCCATATGCCACAGGTACAGTTATAAAAACTTTTGTGTATATATGGCTAGGGGTCGAATTGGAGCGGCAGCTGCCTGCCTACACCACAGACACAGCAACGCAGGATCTGAGCCCCATCTTTGACCTACACCCAGCTTGCAGCAAAGCCAGATCCTTAACCCACAGAGCAGGGCCAGGGATCTACGACTGCTGAGCCACAGCGGGAACTCCTTTGCACATAAGTTTTTATGTTAAAAAGTCATCTGTTCTTTTAACAGTTAACAGAATACCACGGTGCTAATAATAAATAGAATCACGCAGATTAAAGAAAAACATTTGAGAAAGCTGACCATTACTCAGTGTCTAGGACACTGTGTTCTGGTTGGGTTCTGGGGATCTGAAGGGGAAAAAGGTGCGGTAACTGCCTTGAGGAGCTCTGAGCCTACTGGAAAGGACAGGAACAAAACACATTTCTGCAAGGACTGTGAAATATGCCTTCTACCAGGACTCAAAAGAAGAGTGACTAACTGTGAGCTAGGAAGCAGGTGCTTAGGGAACAGTTTTTCCACTAAAGAAATCATTTACTTGTTGATGTTCCCCTGACTGTTTGGAAGACTGCAGGAGGGGTTTTCTCATCAGCCTACTGCTTCTGAAGTGACTGCTTCTCACAAGACTGCTCGAGTACAGTGCATTTGCAAGGCGAATGATGGAAAACCTGTGCAATGGCTGGATATGATAGGACGGCGATGGCATGACCGGTCCTTGGTGACCCAGACTTGGCTCCATCTCCACACAAGTGGCCCCTAAGCTACATGTCCATGGCCTTGCAGAGCCACCCCTCCAGACCCAGGAGAAAAGTGCCAGCATAGCAGTCAGCTGTAGGACAACGGCCTGGGGAGGGGGCCCCCTCAGGGCCCCGCAGAGGGCTCAGGAACCCTGGGGTGGTGTCTTAGTCTGTTTGGGATGCTCTAACCCAGTACCATGGACCAGATAGCTTGGGCAACAGACGTTTGTTTCTTACACTTCTGGAGGCTGGCAGATCCGAGATCAAGATGCCAGCTGATTCAGTGTCTGCTGCGGGACCCCCTCCTGGTTTACAGATTGCTGCCTTCTTGCCATGTCCTCATACAGTAAAGCTAGAGATCACCTCCCTTGTGTCTCTTATAAGAGCACTAATCCCATCACAAGGTTTCTTTCTCTTGATCAATTAATCACCAGCCTCACCTCCTCTTACTATCACATTGGGGAATCGGGCTTTACCATCTAAATCCTGGGGTCACAGACTTCAGTCCATAGCAGGAGGCATATTGAGTCCTGAATAGCTGGGGCTTGACTCAGAAGGGGAGGGGCTCTGACTCTGAGCCCCACATCCCCTTGACCCATGGCTCCTGGTCCCTGGGGATGAACGCGGTGGGGCTCGGGTGAGAGCTGGGCCCTCTAATGCTCAGAGCCCAGGATGGGACCCTCTTCCCTGGTTTGGGGTGGGCTGGGAGGGGGCACAGTCTAGCTCACCATGGCTCCAGGCTCTTATGGGCTGATCTTCAGAGCAAATCAAGAGAACAGAGGTGAGGCTGTTTGGCAAAGATGTGGAGCAGTTTCTTGGAAAGCCAAATTGTAAGAAAGACTGAGGTTGGGATCACTAACTTCTATTCTACTTTTTGTAATTTTTGTACCCTTTAGCATTGCTAAGGTCTTAAAGCGTAATGGAGTTTGTTGTTGTTGTTTTTAATCTCACATGAGGACAAGGTTGTTTCCAAAGCAATGATTTAATTCTAACTTTTTTTAAAAAGCAGCTGGCCAAGAGCCTGTTAGTAGCTGTATGGATCAAGACTTTTTTATTGCCACTGAATTTCCTGGGCTTAAACCAGCATCATTCACTGAGTTAGAGACTTTCCAGGTTAGAAATCAACTTATCCAACTTCTGTTCTACTCAGAACCTTTGTGAGGAGTTTTGTTTGTTTCTTTTTAGGTGTGGCACATGGAAGTCCCTGGGCTAGGGTGACATTGGACATTGGAGCTGCAGCTGCTGGTCTACACCACAGCCACAGCAACGCCAGATCTGAGCCGCATCTGCAACCTAAACCACAGCTCAAGGCAACGCCAGATCCCTAACCCACTGAGCAAGGCCAGGGATTGAATCTGAGTCCTCATGGATACTAGTTGGGTTCTTAACTTGATGAGCCACAGCAGGAACTCCATCGTGAGAGGTTTTGGTGCTACAAGAGGTACACCTCCCTTGGTTCTGCCTGACCTAGCTCCCCAGTACTCAGCCAAGGCTACCCTTAAGGATCCTCTGGGGAACTCAGAAATGCTAGTGCCCAAACCCAGCCCCTGATCTACCAAATTAGAGTCTGGGGCTGGGGCTAGGGCTTTGTTCTGTGGGTTTTTTTTATTATTATTATTTATTTATTTATTTATTTATTTTATTTTTTTTGTTAGACCTCTCAGGTTCTCGCCCAGCTACCCGGGTCAGGAGAACAGATGATCTCCTGTTTTGCCAAGGAGGACAATGGCCTGACCAGGTGGATGTTCCACAGGACCAGCTCAGGTGCAAAGGCATCCGTCAGCAGTGGAATGGGGGTGCCACCCTCTCTGCTCTCAGTGAGGGGATTTGCATGAATCTGGGACTGTGTGATCAGGCTGGTACCAGGAAGTCTTCTCAGCCTCCTCCTCTTCCCAGCACTGAATGCTCTTGGATAAATAAAAAATTAAATCCCCAAGTCACAAAACTATTCATAATGGCAGCAAACAAACTGCTAAATGGGGAGAGGAGGAAAAACACCTCTGGGACATGAATAATTTTAGCTCCCACAAATGGAGCATAACCGAGATCAGTAGTTGAGATGGGGGTTTGGGGGTTTGTTTTTGTTGTTGCTGCTGTTGTTTTTTTTTTTTTTTAAGGTTTCACAGACATGCATTAAAGCAACAGGACAGAGTAGAAATCAAAACTGTTTAAACGATAGGCCATATTTTGAAAAGAAGTTCTTGAAGGGAACGCTGAAACTGAAGAATACACCCAGTATTCATGTACAGCATTGAATCTGTACATGAAGAGCAAAGACCGCTAATCTCAGAGACTGAAGCCATCTTCTTTGATGAAAAGTTTTCCCAAAAGTGAAAAGGGAATTGCCAAATCAGAACCCTCTAGGAGGTAAGATTTTTCAGTGGCCAGAAGATAGCCAGAGAAAGTCTGTCTGCGGTTCAGCCTCTGCTCCGCAGTCGCAGGCCACACCCCCACGCAGGGAGCAGGTGGGAGCAGGTGGGAGCAGGTGGGACTGTGGGCAGCTCACAGCCACAGGCACCTGCCTCTCCAGCTGCACTTCTACAACAACCACTGGTCATGCACTCATTCACACATGTTCCTCCAGGGCCTATTACGTAGCAGGTCTGTGTTAGGGGCTGAGCTAGATACAAAGAAATAAAACCAAGATTCCCCCAAACCAAGTTCTTCCGCTGAGTTTGTGATTCTAATACCTGTTCCCCTCAAGACTGAGGAGAATCAAAGCAAAGGGAGGATTGAAACTGAATAGAACCCTGTGTGGCCCAACCAGATACAAAAGGCTTTCTGTGCCCATCGTTTCATTTATTTATTTATTTATTTATTTATTTATTTATTTATTTATTTATTTATTTATTTTTCCTCTGTACAGCACGGGGACCAAGATAACCTTACATGTATACATTTTTTTCCCCAGCGTTTGTTCCGTTATAATATAAGTATCTAGACATAGTTCTCAATGCTACTCAGCAGGATCTCCTTGTAAATCTATTCTAAGTTGTATCTGATAACCCCAAGCTGCCGATCCCTCCCACTCCCTCCCTCTCTCCCTGGGCGGCCACAAGTCTCTTCTCCAAGTCCATGATTTTCTTTTCTAAGGAGATGTTCATTTGTGCTGGATATTAGATTCCAGTTATAAGTGATATCATATGGTATTTGTCTTTGTCGTTCTGGCTCATTTCACTCAGTATGAGATTCTCTAGTTCCATCCATGTTGCTGCAAATGGCATTATGTCATTCTTTTTTATGGCTGAGTAGTATTCCATTGTGTATATATACTATATCTTCCTAATCCAATCATCTGTCGATGGACATTTGGGTTGCTTCCATGTCCTGGCTATTGTGAATAGTGCTGCAATGAACATGTGGGTGCATATGTCTCTTTTAAGTAGAGTTTTGTCCGGATAGATGCCCAAGAGTGGGATTGCGGGGTCATATGGAAGTTCTATGTATAGATTTCTAAGGTATCTCCAAACTGTTCTCCATAGTGGCTGTACCAGTTTACATTCCCACCAGAAGTGCAGGACTGTTCCCTTTTCTCCACACCCCCTCCAGCACTTGTTATTTGTGGACTTATTAATGATGGCCATTCTGACTGGTGTGAGGTGGTATCTCATGGTAGTTTTGATTTGCATTTCTCTTATACTCAGCGATGTTGAGCATTTTTTCATGTGATTGTTGGCCATCTGTATATCTTCTTTGGAGAAATGTCTATTCAGGTCTTTTGCCCATTTTTCCATTGGGTGATTGGCTTTTTTGCTGTTGGGTTGTATAAGTTGCTTACATATTCTAGAGATTAAGCCCTTGTCGGTTGCATCATTTGAAACTATTTTCTCCCATTCTGTAAGTTGTCTTTTTTTTTCTTTTGGGTTTCCTTTGCTGTGCAAAAGCTTTTCAGATTGATGAGGTCCCATGGGTTTATTTTTGCTCTAATTTCTGTTGCTTTGGGAGACTGACCTGAGAAAATATTCATGATGTTGATGTCAGAGAGTGTTTTGCCTATGTTTTCTTCTAGGAGTTTGATGGTGTCCTGTCGTATATTTAAGTCTTTCAGCCATTTTGAGTTTATTTTTGTGCATGGTGTGAGGGTGTGTTCTAATTTCATTGCTTTGCATGCAACTGTCCAGGTTTCCCAGCAATGCTTACTGAATAGACTTTCTTTTTCCCATTTGATGTTCTTGCCTCTCTTGTCAAAGATTAATTGACCATAGGTGTCAGGGTTTATTTCTGGGTTCTCTATTCTGTTCCATTGGTCTGTCTGTCTGTTTTGATACCAGTACCACACTGTCTTGATGACTGTGGCTTTGTAGTATTTCTTGAAGTCTGGGAGAGTTATGCCCCTGCTTGGTTTTTGTTTCTCAGGATTGCTTTGGCGATTCTGGGTCTTTTGTGGTTCCATATAAATGTTTGGATTACTTGTTCTAGTTCTGTGAAAACTGTCATGGGTAATTTGATAGGGATTGCATTGAATCTGTAGATTGCTTTGGGTAGGATGGCCATTTTTACAATATTGATTTTCCCAATCCAGGAACATGGAATATCTTTCCATTTCTTTACATCTTCTTTGATTTCTTTGATTATAGTTTTATCTTTCTCGGCATATAGGTGCTTTACCTCCTTGGTCAGGTGTATTCCGAGGTATTTGATTTTGTGAGGTGCAATTTTAAAAGGTATCGTATTTTTTTATTCCTTTTCTAATGTTTCATTGCTGGTATACAGAAATGCAACTGACTTCTGAATGTTAATCTTATATCCTGCTACTTTGCTGAATTTATTAATCAGTTCAAGGAGTTTTGGGGTTGAGTCCTTAGGGATTTCTATGTATAGTATCATGTCATCTGCATACAGTGACAGTTTGATCTCTTCTCTTCCTATATGGATGCCTTTTATTTCTTTTGTTTGTCTAATTGCTGTGGCTAGGACTTCCAAAACTATGTTGAAGAGCAGTGGTGAGAGTGGGCATCCCTGTCTTGTTCCAGATTTGAGTGAGAAGGCTTTCAGTTTTTCCCCATTGAGTATTATATTTGCTGTGGGTTTATCATAAATGGCTTTGATTATGTTCAGGAATGTTCCCTCTATACCCAGTTTGGCGAGGGTCTTGATCATGAATGGATGTTGGACTTTGTCAAATACTTTTTCTGCGTCTATTGAGACGATCGTATGATTTTTGACTTTTTTTTTGTTAATGTGGTGTATGATGCTGATTGATTTGCGTATGTTGAACCATCCTTGTGAACCTGGGATGAACCCAACCTGGTCATGGTGTATAATTTTTTTGGTATGTTGTTTGATTCGGTTGGCTAAGATTTTGTTGAGAATTTTTGCATCTGTATTCATCAATGATATTGGCCGATAGTTTTCTTTGTTGGTGGTATCTCTGCCTGGTTTTGGAATGAGGGTGATGGTGGCCTCATAGAATGTCTTTGGGAGTATTCTTTCTTCTTCAACCTTTTGAAAGAGTTTAAGGAGGATGGGCACCAATTCTTTATATGTTTGATAGAATTCACCTGTGAAGCCATCTGGTCCTGGACTTTTATTTGTAGGGAGTGATTTTATGACCTCTTCAATTTCATTTCTAGTGATTGGTCTGTTCAGTTGGTCTGTTTCTGCTTGATTCAGTTTTGGCAGGCTGTAAGATTCTAGAAAATTGTCCATTTCTTCCAGATTGTCAAACTTATTGCCATATAGTTGTTCATAGTATTCTCTTATGGTTTTTTGTATTTCTGCTGTATCCGTTGTGATTTCTCCTTTTTCATTTATAATTTTGGTTATTTGGGTTCTTTCTCTCCTCTTTTTAGTGAGTCTGGCCAGGGGTTTGTCAATTTTGTTCACCTTTTCAAAGAACCAGCTCTTGCTTTTATTAATTTTCTCTATTGTTTTTTGAGTCTCTATTTTATTGATTTCTTCTTTGATCTTTATAATTTCCTTCCTTCTGCTGACTTTAGGACTTTTTTGTTCTTCTTTTTCTAATTCATTTAGGTGGAGGGTTAAGTTGTCCATTTGGGATCTTTCTTCTTTTTTTGAGAAAGGCCTGTATTGCTATAAATTTCCCTCTGAGCACTGCTTTCGCAGCATCTCATAGATTTTGAGAGGTTGTGTCTTCATTAGCATTTGTTTCAAGGTAGTTTTTAATTTCCTTCTTGATTTCCTCATTGACCCATTGGTTTTTTAGTAGCATGTTGTTGAGTCTCCATGTAGTAGGTTTTTTCTCTTTGCTTTTCTCATGGTTGATTTCTAATTTCATGGCATTGTGGTCAGAAAAGATACTTGAGATAACTTCTATGCTCCTAAATTTATTGAGATTCACTTTGTGTCCCAATATGTGGTCGATTCTTGAGAATGTTCCATGAGCATTTGAGAAGAATGTGTATTCTGATTTTTTTGGATGTAGTGTCCTGAAGATATCAATTAAGTCTAACTTTTCTATTGTTTCCCTTAGGATCTCTGTTGCTTTATTGGTTTTCTGTCTAGAGGATCTGTCCATTGATGTGAGGGGGGTATTAATGTCTCCTACTATGATTGTATTCTCATCAATATCTCCCTTTATGTCTGTTAATATTTGTTGTATGTATGTGGGTGCTCCTGTATTTGGGGCATATATGTTGACGATAGTAACATCCTCTCCTCGGATGGATCCCTTAATCATTAAGTAGTGTCCTTCTTTGTCTTTCTTTATGTCTTTTGTTTTAAAGTCTATTTTGTCTGATATGAGCGTTGCAACTCCTGCTTTTCTGTCATGTGTATTGGCGTGAAATATTTTTCCCCACTCTTTCACTTTCAATCTATATGTATCCTTTGTCCTAAGGTGAGTTTCTTGTAGGCAGCATATTGAAGGTTTTTGCCTTTTTATCCACTCAGCCACTCTGTGTCTTTTGATTGGGGCATTCAATCCATTGACATTTAAGGTGATAATTGATAAATGATTATTTATTGCCATTTGAACCTCGTGTTCCAGTTGATTCTATGGTTCTCCATTCTTCCTTTCTTTTTTTTTTTTTTTTGTTTGGATGGTCTTCTGTTATTATCTGCTTGAGTGTTTTTTTTTTTTCATTTTTTGCAAATGCAATATTTGGTTTTGGCTTGTGGTTGCCCTGTTTTTTAAGTATGCTAACCCCTTCGCATAATTGTGTGTTTTAGCCTGATGGTCCTGTAAGTTCAAACACTTCATTACTATATTAAAATTAAGAAGAGAAACATACAAACAAACAAAAAGGGTTATTTATTTCCTAACATCCCTTGCCCACATTTTATGGTTTTGATGACTCTTTTTTTTTTAATTTTATTTTGTTTGAAGCATGGTCATGATTAAATCTGTATGTATGCTGGCTTATTTGAGTGACTGCTCTCTGATTGCGGTTTCCTCAGTCCTAGTTCTTCCTCTTCTTCTTCTTTTTTATTTTCTTTTCTTTTTTCTTCCCTTTCCTTCCTTTCTTTTTGGTTTAGAGAAGCCCTTTCAATATTTCCTTTAACCTGGGTTTTGTGTTGCTGTATTCTTTAAGTTTTTGTTTGTTGGGAAAAATTTTTATTTCCCCTTCTATTTTAAATGATATTCTTGCTGGATAGAGTATTCTAGGTTGCATATTTTTTCCTTTTAGCACTTTAAATATCTCTTGCCATTCCCTCCTGGCCTGTAGTGTTTCTGTAGAGAAATCAGCTGATAACCTTATGGGGGTTCCCTTGTAGGTAACATTCTGTTTTTCTCTTGCTGCCTTTAGGATCCTCTCCTTATCACTAACTTTTGCCATTTTTATTATGATGTGTCTTGGTGTGGGTCTGTTTGGGTTCAGTTTGTTTGGGGCCCTCTGTGCTTCTTGTATCTTGAATCCAGTATCCTTTAGATTTGGGAAGTTTCCAGCGATAATTTCTTCAAATATATTTTCCATTCCCTTATCTTTTTCTACTCCTTCTGGAATTCCTATTATGCGTAGATTGGCCCGCTTTATATTATCCCATAGGTCTCTTATATTGCTTTCCAGTTTTTTGATTCGGTTTTCTGTCTGTTGACCAGATTGAGTGATTTCCATTATTCTATCTTCCATATCACTGATTGGTTCTTCTGCATTATTCATTCTGGTTTTTACTGCCCTTAGTTCAGTTTGCATCTCTGCAAATGAATGTTCTAGTTTTTCTTGGCTCCTCCTTATATTTTCTAGTTCCTTTCTGAGGGTATATGCATTACTGTTCATATCTTCTCTTAATTCCTTCAGTATTTTCACTATTTCTCTTTTGAACTCCGGGTCTGTCTGACTGCAGAGCTCTGTTTCATTGTTGACTGTTTTAGGTGAGTTCTCCTGTTGGTTTGACTGGGGGTGGTTTCTCAGCTTCTTCATCTTGCTTGTTGTTTTCTTTCTCCTGAGGGAGTTGTACTCTCCGTGATCGGGCAGTGTTTGCCTTGTCACTGCCGTGGAATATTTCCTGAGGGCTGTCATTGTTGGTCAATCTTTTTTGAGGCAGTGTGGCTTTTCTGGAGTGTTGATGGGGCTAACAGTGTTTCTTTGAAGCAAAGGAGGGCTTCCTGAGGGCAGACAGGACTGGGAGGTCCACACCACGATGGTAGCAGATTTCACTTGGTCATGCAGAGCTTGCTCTGGTGTTTTCAGGCTGTGGGGTTCTTGCAGGGGGTTGGCGGTGTTGGGCAGCTGTTCCTCAGGAGTGCAGCACCCCCTGGGGGCTGTAGAAGCTATCTGGGTCACTGAGAATGTAAGAGGCTCTTCCCTAGGGCAGCCCAACTCAGAAGGACAGCCTGAGAATATAGGCGGATCTTTTCACAGTCTGGCCGAGCTTGTTGCAGCTTTTCTGGGCTGCAGGGGCTCTTCCAGGGGGCTGTTGGTGCTGAGCAGCTATTCCGCGGGAGTGGGGCACCCCCTGGGGGCTTGGGTGGGTAGCAGGGCCACTGGAAACCCAAGAGGCTCCTCCCCAGGGCAGCCCGACTCAGAAAGACCGTCTGAGATCTTTTCCCAACTCAGCCAGGCTTGTTGCAGCTTTTCTGGGCTGCAGGGGGTCCTGCCTGGAGCTGGCAGTCCTATGCAGCTGGTCCACTAGGTCTCAGCACCCCCTGGGGGCTTGGGCGGGTAGCAGGGCCATTGGAAACCCAAGAGGCTCCTCCCCGGGGCAACCCGACTCAGAAAAACCGTCTGAGAATTAGGCCGATCTATTCACGGCCTGGCTAAGCTTGTTCTAGCTTTTCTGGGCTGCAGGCCTTCTCTCGGGGGCTGGTGGTGTTTGGTGCTGCTCTGCGGAAGTGTAGCCCCTCCAAAGGGCAAGCAGGCCTGTGCAGGGACAGCCCCTGTGGTGGTAGGCTTCAGGCAATTGTTGAGGCCAGCCCTCCTGGATGGCAGGCAGCCCCAGGTCTGGTGAGAGCGGAGGGGGTGGTGGGGGTGGGGGGAGGAGATGCACTGGGAAGCACAGCTTTCTGCTAGCTAGCGGGCCTGTAAGCTTGCTGTGGCATGGGGGGGTATTCTATGGGGACCCACCCCTTCTCTCTCCCCTCCCCAGCATGGGCGCAGACCAGGCTCTTCTCCCAGGTTCCCTCTGATGCGGCTTTCCACTTCCCCGCCCCTAGAGTATTGTTCCCTTCCTCTGCAACAGCTTTGTTTTCTAGTCTCCCAGGCAGTCTCTGCCCCGTCAAATGGTCTCTAGACCTCCCAAGCAGTTTCTGCTCCGCCCTGCCCCCCCAGCCCAGGGACTAACCTCTGGAGCCGAGGATTCAGTGCCCAGCCCCCACCCAGGCGTCTCAATTTTTGGTGACTGTGCCCGTAGTTCAGATGGTCCGTTGGGTTCTTGATTGGCTTTTCCGTACTCCAACTTACTGCTACACTCTTCTCCACATCTGGAGATTCCTCCGGTTCGTTTGATCTTTCCCCCATGTAGGTGACTTTCCAGGGTGCGGGATCCCTTTCTCCTCCTCAGTTCCCTTTCGGGAGCGCCCGTCCCGCTCGGATTCACCTTCTCTCACTCTCCTCTTTTCTTCCGTTCTGCCCAGTAATGTCACGAACTTCTTGCCGTTATTGGAGTTTAGGTTCCTCTGCCAGCGATTGTTTGCTGTTCTGTGCGAGTCATTTATTCTGTAGATGTGCTTTTTTTGTTGTGTTTGTGGGAGAGGGCGAGCGTGTCCCCCTACTCCTCCGCCATCTTGTCCTCTCTCCTCCATGTGTCTCTTTTAAGTAGAGTTTTGTCTGGATATATGCCCAAGAGTGGGATTGCGGGGTCATATGGAAGTTCTATGTATAGATTTCTAAGGTATCTCCAAACTGTTCTCCATTTCTTGTTTGTAGGGAAAAAAGGCTTCAGCCTCCTAGAGCTTTCCTGAGTTCAAAGGGCAGATTCTAACAGGTACTCATTACAGAAGGGAGGAAATGCCAAAACAAAGGATGAGCATTCAAGAAACCATAGTGCTGAAGGGGCAGGGGTTGAGTTCCTCCTCAAGAAATATACATAACAATATATATTTGAGTTCTTTACCAGAACTCAGGCCCCCATCCAGGTGAAAGATGGTAACTTCAGGCTGAACGGAAGCACGTGTGGACCCCAGACTGATGGGAATCTAAAGGCTGATGACTGAGATTCCCGGAAGGGACCCTGTTACCTCACCACCAGCAAATCAGAGGGAGGTCCCACCCCTCGCTGCCCTTCCCCCTCAGTTGCGCCTATAAAAACCCTTCCCCCTCAAACCAGCAGGGAGTTTGGGCATTTTCAGCATGAGCTGCCCGCTCTCCTTGCCCAGCTCTTGCAACAGACCTTTCTGTGCTCCAAACTCCCACATCTCAGTTTGTTTGGCCTCACTCTGTGTAGGGCACACGGACTTGGGTTGGACAACAGAAAGGTAAGAATAATCCCAACCTCTTGTTTAGAGTCCCATGATATATAACAACAGACCAAAGAGCACAAGGGGTCTGGACTTGGCTTTCAAACACCCTCATCATGGGATCCGACCCCAGGGTCTCCAGGTCTCAGTTTCCCCGTTTAGACACTGAAGGCTCAGGATGGATGGGGAGCAAGGAGGCAAATTCAGCTTCCCTACTCAGCTAACCAGAAAAGCAATGGCAGTACCACCACTGGAAAGGCTTCAAGGCCTCCAAGGGTTCCTAGGACAGGAGAGAAGGGAACAAGAGGAGAAGCAGAACTCTGCATACGGTGAGCCCCCGGTAATGCTCCTGGCGGGAAAGCCACTGCGATAAGACAGGATTTGGCTCCACTGTGACTGGTTCCCTTCTGTGCAGCTGTTCTCAAAGGTGTAACAAGTCCTTTTCCTGAGGAGAGGAATGTTAGCAGGGCCTGGGGTGGGCCATGAAGGCCTTGGGAAGATATCCCCCATCCTTTGGGACTTCACGTTCTTTGTATCATCAGTTGTGTGTAAGTTTCACTCTCTTCATGTCTGTGCTTTTGTGACAATACAGACTGAAAAAACTTTTCTATTTACCCTGCTTTTGTGTTGCGGAACCAAACTGGGGTCTGCTTGCCCACACACAGTAAAGCCAGTCTAATGACACCGCCAGATTGTGGTGAAGCAAAGTGCAGCATTTATTGCAGGCTTGCAAGCAAGGAGTCCAGGGCAGCTAGAGCTCAAAACAGCCAAACTCCCCAGTGGATTTAGGAAGGAATTCTTGAAAGGGCAGTGAGGGAGGGGGGCGCAGGGTATGTAATCAGCTGATGCTGAGGTAACAGGGCCGGGTCACCAGGGTTAACGTTATCTTTCCTTCGGCTGCAGTAGGTCATCAGGTAGTTAAGGACTTCCCTTTGGTAGTGGTTTTAGCATCTGTAAAACAACTCAGGAAATGTGCCTCAGATACTGTTATCTAGGAACTTCAGAGAGTGCTAAAGCAGAGGATAGAGGTGGAGGGGTTGCATGTCTGTCCCTGGAAGACCCCACAGGGTCCTGCTCATTTACATTTGGACAACCGAAGTCTTCAGACCCCACTTGCACACATGAAAGAATTTGTATATAGTTCCTGTTCTCACCCTGCGATGTGTCCACTATCATGTCCAGAGCTCAAGGGACCTTGGTGATAAGACGTGGTTCCTGGGACCATTAGCTCCAGGTCACTCTCGACAAGCCCCTGCCCCCTCCCTTTCTCACTCCCTCTGGCCTTTCTCTTCCACCCCACCTGCCAGTTATAATTTTACACCTTTTATTCCCCACCCCTTCCTGCCAGGAGGTCAGGGGCTGGCTCACCCATCCTGGAAACACTGCCCCAGATCCAGGAACCACCTTGTGCTCTGTGCAGGGAAGCTCTGGGCTTCAGGAGAAGTGGGAGAGGTAACCGTGTGTAAATATCATCCTTCCCCTAATCTGTTGGTTCACACGCTGCTTCATTCATTGAAAAACATGAAAATTCATCATCTTCTCCAGAATGAGGCTGCAGACTTTAATTACAGGAATCAGGGAAAGCAATGACATTTTAACTAAAATAGTTTTTCCCAAAGGGGTCTTCCCTCATGCGATGCAATGCTTTAAAGTATCATTTGAAA
This sequence comes from Sus scrofa, assembly GCF_054392235.1. NCBI lineage: Eukaryota > Metazoa > Chordata > Mammalia > Artiodactyla > Suidae > Sus > Sus scrofa. Next base: position 76,058,379 of record NC_139383.1, on the reverse strand, counting down.
GATTTTCCCCAGGGAAGCCAGAGTTCGAAAATCATTGCATCAAGTTCTAAACATCCAGGGGGCAGTCTGATGTCAGAATCAAACACCAACTTCTTGTGTAATCTTCTACTCCAGTTTTTTCTTTTGCTCATAGCTTGAACCAAATAAAACATTCCCCTCAGCTTTGTCCCAGACACAACTGGAGAATCTCGCCAAGTTCATTTCCAAATGGATTCACCCACAATTCCTCTGACCAGAGGCAGCCACAAAATGATTTTCTAATGAAAGCTTTAGAGAATTCAGCTTGACTGTCGGGGAGCAAAATTTGCCACCCTCACCTGTGTTGCCTTGGCTTTATTATGGATTAGTTTGAGCTGCAATCAGACAAAGCCCCAAAGACTCAGGAAGAAACTTTAACCTTCCTTCTAACTGCCTAAACAAATTGAGGTAGAGGGCCTGTTCTTGGAGCAGAGCTATCAGCAGAGAAGCTAGAAAGAATATGGGCTCGAGTGGTGGGGGAGCTCTGCCAGGTCCAGAGCTCAGAGATCAGACAGGACCTAGAGATCTGGACTGTCTCCAGGCTTTCCGGACTCAAGGGAGGGGACATGACCTCACCTCTCTTGGAGATGACTGTCCCAGTCACATCCTAACGAGAGATTGTGGAGTGGGGGACAGCTTTGGACTCTATAACCTACCACAACCCCTCCAGGACTGTCCAAAGTCAATTCTTGTTTCCCCATCATTTTTCATGTGTTTGTGTGTGTGTCTATCTCTGTCTCAGGGCCGGCAGGGGTATGCAAAAGAGGATAACCCCCTGTTTTGTTGTTGTTGTTGGTTTTTATTTTGGCCTTGCCCTTGGCATGTGGAAGGTCCCAGGCCAGGGATCGAACCTGCACCACTGCAGTGACCTGAGCCACTACAGTGACGATGCCAGATCCTTGACCCGCTGCATCACAAGAGAACTCCCCCCCTCGCCCCTTTATAATCATCAAATATTTTGGCAATTCCTCTAGTCCTCCCCTTTGTCTGTCACCATCTCAGGGAAACCAACCCAGACAAGGTCTTCTCCTTTCTTTTGTAATGGCGGTGGTCTCTAAACAGTCTGCCTATGAGGGGAGAGGGAAGTGAGCTCTCACAGGGAGTGGTTGCTCTCCCTAAATAATCTCCCACCACATGGAAAATAACAGGTATCTCACAGACTTGTTGTGGGTATTAAAATGAGAACACCCTCAAAGGCCTGTCAATCAAACTTGCCCTTTGAACTTGTCTGCCTGGGATCTGCAGGGCCCAGCCTGGGAGCCGCTGTCTGTCGCTGGGCAGGGTTGACTCGAGGAGAGTGAATTAAGATAAACCTGAACTTGATGGTGGAGATACCTAAGTGGTCCTTTAAGAGCATCTGGAGAGGGAAAATCTATTTCCTAAGGCCCTTTATGGCTCTAAACTGCCTCTCTAGCTCTCAGAGTCCATCCCACTCATCTGCTTCCCAGTGCCCCAGAGTCACTCTGGCAGCTCTTCACTTCAGACCAGACTGTCTGTGTGAGCTGAGGGGAAGCCTGCTCTGGGGGCCTTTGGCCGGGCTTGGTGCTGCATGAGTGGTGCTTTTACTGTGTCTGGACCCCCAAAGAGTGGAATCTTCAAAGCGCTCCAGCCTGAGGTCAGTGCTAAATACCACCCCTGAGAACCAGAAATATAGGAACATAAGAACCCCCCCCCCGACAAGAAGCCGCTTGCCCCTCCTCAGGCAGCCAACCTGCAAGGAAGGGGGCCATGCCCCTGGGTTATGTTTGCACAGGCTCCCCCCTTGAAAGGTTTTTATGGATAATTTGTTGCCTGCAGTGCCAAAGACTGTTCATATCTCCTCTGCCCTTTCTTCAGAAAGTGGGAGTAAAATCCAACTCTCATAATGAAAACAATTTTTCAAAAAATGTGTCAAGCAATCACTTTGTCGTTTATGGCAAAAGGGAAAGTTTGATTAAACCCTTTCATGGGTGAGCTTTACCCTCTCAGAGCAAGACCAGAGGCCCACGATGGGCTCAGACCTGTTGGTTGTTACAGAGGCTGGAAGCGCAAAATACGACCCCTTTGCTTCTCTGTGGTTTGGACTATAATACAGCAATTCTCCAGTGGTGGTGGTTATTGTTGTTTTGTGATCACAGCATTCTTTCTGATACTCAGAACTTTGGTGTTATATGGGAAGGGGCCAAAAGATGAGAACAATGCAAAACCAGTCAACAATCTTTGCAAAACAAACCTTCAGTCCAAAAAAAAAAAAAAAAAGGAGTTCCTGTCGTGGTGCAGTGTGCAGTGATTAATGAATCCGACTGGGAACCATGAGGTTGCGGGTTCGGTCCCTGCCCTTGCTCAGTGGGTTGACGATCCGGCGTTGCCGTGAGCTGTGGTGTGGGTTGCAGATGTGGCTCGGATCCCGCGTTGCTGTGGCTCTGGAGTAGGCCAGTGGCTACAGCTCCGATTTGACCCCTAGCCTGGGAACTTCCATATGCTGAGGGAGTGGCCCAAGAAATAGCAAAAAGACAAAAAAAAAAAAAAAAACCTTCAGGACACAGTTTGCCCAAGCTATGTACTCACCTTCAACTTGGCCTAGCTGTTGGAGCTCAGCTGTTGCTGCCTCTCAAGTGCTCTGGCACCAGCTTCTCCTATGGCCCAAGGAGTGGGAGTTCCCTCTTTTGAGGGGACTTGACTGAGCTCCACTTCTCACATCTCACCTGCAGTCTGCTCCACATCAGCCTGCCCACCCAGTCATGCTCCCCTTCAGTCCGACAACACAGCCCCACTGTGGGCATTAGATGAGCTATGCACACCCATTAAAAATCGATAGCATGCAGGGGAAGGGATTCCTGCACATCAGTGGAGAATCTCTGAGTAGTGTGTCCACACAAAGCCCTGAGTTTTATCTCTAACCAGCAAAGTCCTGGCAGCCTGGATGCCCTTCTGTGTGCCCTTTCCTGATGCCCAGGGCTTGCCACCTGTCACCACACCTACCATTACAGATCCAAAGTGCCCCCTTTTTGCCTGTCTTTTCTACAGACCATAAATTCCTTGAGGAAAGGAACTATGTGTGGCTTTTCAGTCTTTATCAAAGAGTCTTAACAGAGCAGGTGGTCAGATCAGGTCTAATCCTATAAAGTCCTAATTTGCCAAATGGCAAGGTGCCTTTTCCTTTTGGTACCTGGCAGACACGCTTGGGAAGCCCTGGTCCCTAATGCTACAGTCTCTGTAAGCTTCTGCCCAGTCTAGCATATAGCACACGCACACACACACATGCACGTTTGTTGAATGCATTAGCTGGAGACATGCTTAAGCTAAGGAGTAAGAGAATGTATTCATATTAGCTAGACAGCCATCTCCTCATAGTCTTTGAGGGGGCCGTTTAGGACAGGAAGAGTGACATATGCTGGTGGTGTTACCATGCAGGGCTGTTGGCCCTCTTAATCAATAGAAATTAGTAAGTGGCCAGACAAGAAAATTCTGGGAATGCTTTACTGAGGCCCCTGCTACAGCAGGGAGGAGTGAAAACAAACCCCAGTTTCCCTTGGTTCCTCACTCACTCACCCAGCGGGGTGGTAAGCTGGTTCCTTATATGCAGTGAGGCCTGGGGCAGGTCGGGGGTTCGGGTCAGAGGGGTGGCTTGGGTTGTCTCCCCTGCCTCTGGGTGGTGTCGTGTGCAGGGGGTAGGAGCATGCATAGTACTCTGCTTTTACTCTGGCTCTTCAGGAGGGGCTGTTGGGTTTTAGGGATTTTTTGTATCTTCTTTCTCATAATTTGCCCTGACCTCTGTTAATTTCAGTCCCTTAGAGTTTCTTTGTAGTTTGTTGCTCAAGGAGATGTTTGTCCAGGTGCAAACACTGCAGCAAAGTGTCCCAGGTCCCAGATCCCAGCAGGTCTCAGTGGTTGTGTGGTTGAGGGAGGCCAAGGGTCACCAGCCAGAAGCCTTTGGCTCAGAAAGTGGGAGTGCTTGTCTCTGCAAGAGATGTGCTCAGGGCTCCAGAGTGTCCAACTGGGCTCCCTCCCAAGCACTGTGCCCTCAGCCAGGTGTAGGTGCCAGGGCGCCACCTTCTGCAGGGTTCCTTCCTTCGTGCTTTTTGCCCCATAGTCCCCACCCCAAGGCTGGGCTGAACTCCACATTCTGTGTGAGCCCCAGGGAGCACTGCTTTCTCACCCAGGAAGGAAGCCCTACTACTCAGTTGTCTGTGTGGAAGGTTTGCCCCATTACCAGTTTCAACATGCTATTTCGTGAACATATTTCCCAAATAAAGAAATAGCTGCCTGGTTGGCCCTGGGAGTTCCAATCCGAAAGCTTTATCACATTGAGGAAGGCACACCTGTTTTGTTTTGTTTTTTTATTAACATTTTTATTTTTTTCTATTAACATTTTTATTTTTTTCTATTAACATTTTTATTTTTTTCTATTAACATTTTTATTTTTTTCTATTATTGTTGATTTATAATATTCTGTCCATTTCTGCTGTACAAAATGACCCAGTTATACATATATATACATGTGTATATATATATATATACACATGTATATATTCTTTTTCTCACATTAGCCTCCATCATGTTCTATCACAGTGACTAGAGTTCCCTTTGCCATACAGCAGGACTTCATTGCTTCTCCACTCCAAATGCAATAGTTTGCATCTACTAACCCCAAACTCCCAGTCCATCCCACTCCTTCCCCCTCCCCCTTGGCAACCACAAGTCTCTTCTCCAAGTCCATGAATTTGTTTCTTTTCTATACATAGGTTCATTTGAATCCACACCTGTGTTTTTCAAATATGTAGACACTTTTTCATTGGAAACTCACCTCTGTGCATTATTACATATAAAGGAACTTCCTTGGAGTTGTGGCTCAGTAGTAACAAACCCTACTAGTAACCATGAGGATGTGGGCTCGATCCCTGGCCTTGCTCAGTGGGTTAAGGATCCTGCCTTGCCGAGAGCTGTGGTGTAGATCACAGAGGCAGCTCGGATCCTGCATCTCTGTGGCTGTGATATAGGCCGGCAGCTGTAGCTCTGATTCTGCCCCTAGCCTGGAAACTTCCATAAGCCACATGTGCAGCCCTAAAAAGCAAAAATAAATAAATACAGTAACTTCCTTGTAACCAGGTTTTATTAAAAAAAAAAAAAAACAATGGGGTTGACATGTATTCAATTGGAGAGTCACAAAACCAGGGCAACCTCAGCCATCAGACAGTGCCAGCCACCACTTCCCTGCCCCTTCTAGTGCAGAAGCTGGCCTCAGCTTGTGTTTCAAGGTCTGCACCCTGGCAGGCCTCCAGTTCAATCAGATTCCAATGGCTACAAAGGGAGTCTAAAAGATAGAACTTTTTTTTTTGGCCATTTTTATTTTTTTATTTACGTATATTTGATTTACAGTGTTGTGCTACTCTCTGCTGTACCTCAAAGTGACTTAGTTATGCACATATGTACACCTTTTTAAATATTCCTTTCTGTTATGGTTTATCCCAGGAGATTAGATAGGGTTCCCTGTGCTATACAGTAGGATCTCTTTGCCTATTCATTCTAAATATGAGTTTGCATCTACCAACCCTAACCTTCCAGCACGTGCAACGCCCCTCTCCTCCTCTTTGGCAACCACAAGTCTGTTCTCTACGTCTGTGAGTCTGTTTCTGTTTTGCGGATAGGTTCATTTGTGCCATATTTTAGCTTTCACACATAAGTGATATAAAAGGTATAATTTTAAAAATGACCAAGGGATTTTGACATACAGAGTTTTTCTGGGCACCAGGTGAGCTTATCTGCAATCTTAAGAGGATGACTTTTTTTTATTTTTTTAAATCTCCGAGGTGAACATAGGTACATTTTATCTCTTTTTCATTTCTTTTTTTTATATTATTCAATGAATTCATTACATTTATAGTTGTACAATGATCATCACAACCCAATTTTATAGCATTTCCATCCCAAACCCGCAGCGCATTCCTCCTACCCCCCAACCCGTCTCCTTTGGAAACCATAAGTTTTTCAAAGTCTGTGAGTCAATCTGTTCTGCAAAGAAGTTCATTGTGTCCTTTTTTCAGATTCCACATGTAAGTGATAGCATTTGATGTTGGTGTCTCATTGTCTGACTGACTTCACTTAGCATGATAATGGATGACTTTTTTAAAATGAAATGAAATTGTCTCTTTGAGGTATTAAGTGAAGTATATCTACCTGGTGTGACATTCCTGCTCCCCTCCCTGGTATATGGACTCTAAGCTTAGCTTGTCACTGTGAGCGACTTGGTCCTGCTGACGTCCTCCAGCCACTCTGCTATTGGGTTGCCTTGACTCCACCCCCCAATAAAGAGAAGCCCTTCTTTTCTGCTTTTCTTTGCCATCCCCAGGAGGTGGGCTCCTTGTTTGCTGAGCTGAGGTTAGGGTCTGATCACTCCCAATGACCTCTTCCTAGCTTCTTGGCAGGGCAGCTCTTGGTGGAAAGGGCCCCAGGGACAGACAGTGCATCCTAGAGACCGGAAAGCATCTTTGCCCATCCTCTCTACATGCTTTCAGTTGAGGGAAAATCTCAAAGTCACTTTGCTCTGGCCCACCCAGTCCAGCCACCAGAGTGTGACTGTCCCCTGAAGTTCTGGAAGGTGCTGCCTGTCTGGCCAGAGAAGCAGCCTCAGCTGTGCCTCACAGCATGGTGGGCAAGGAGGGTGGGGACACTGCTGTACCATTTGGCACTGTGCAAACAGCAGCTGTCCTCAGGCTTCTGACCATAGGCATCGCCCCAAGTCCTAAATGATCAGATCCCAGTGTAAACTCCCTCCGTCTTGGCTCCACTGACACAATCAGCCTGTCACTCATCTGTGTGTAACCCAAATACAATTCAACCACTTCTAGCACCAGTCTCACTGTGGTGTCACATTAAAAAAAAACCAGTATGCTAGATAGATTTACATAAGTATGTTTATGTAAAAAAAAAATATATATATATATATACACGTACTCACACTTAAAACCTAGTCAAATCCCTCCCCAAACTCAGATCTTGACAATCCTTTTAAGACTCTCCTCTCACTCTTGATCTTATCTTACGCGTCCCCCTCTCTCTGTACTGCCTCCCGCAGTGGAGACTTCTCTTGCCATCGTGCTCCCCCATCTTCTTACCCACTGGACCTCATTGCTCACACACTGCAAGACCCCAACATGTGATCATCTCCACCATGTGGTGTCGTTCCCTGGTTATTTTCCTAGCGAGGATTTGCCACTCTGGAATTATAACAAATAGAAACGCAGCCCTTTGCTATAAGCAGATGGATAAGATTGCCCAATGATGTCCTCCCCACTAAGGCAGATTGCCCACCCATGCAGTGCAGGTCATACTTCTCAGCCCATGGCCCAGTCTTAGCCACTCTGAACCCTTCCACTAGCAAATATTTCATAGTCCAGAAAGGAGCTTACTAGGAGTTCCCGTCATGGCTCAGTGGAAATGAATCTGACTAGTATTCATAAGGACATTGGTTCAGTCCCTGGCCTTGGTCAGTGGGTTAAGGATCTGGCCTTGTTGTGAGTAGTGGTGTAAGTTGCAGACGTGGCTGGGATCCCCACATTGCTGTGGCTATGGTGTAGGCTGGCAGCTACAACTCCAATTCAACCCCTAGCCTGGGAACCTCCATATGCTGGAGGCAGCCCTAAAAAGAAAAAAAAAAAAAAAAAAAAAAAGGAAGAACCATTCTACACCCTGCTTTTCTTGGGTGCATGTCCTAGGAGTGGGGTACATTGCTGCAAGAGCACTGCCAATCAGCAATTTAGTGACACCCCAGGACTATGTGTTTGAGAGAGGATTCCCCTTCTGCAAACTGCCACTCAACTACCAGGCTTGTTAGTACTGTGGTCAGAACCTTTCCTGGGATCAGGCGCTCTCTTTGGTCTCTCACCATGTCCCACTGTGCTTCCTCTAATTTTTTATTCCAAACCAGAATGGAATGAGGTGCTGAGGTACAGAGGATTGCCCAATCTTTGTAGACTCCTCAAACTTCCAGCAAGTTTCCCTCAGCTTTGGAATCTCAAATGAGTTTTAGTAATAATGCTAGCCTTGAAAAGTCCTTGCTATGGGCTAGAAATTCTTTGAAATGACATGAAATGTCTCATGTGACCCTGTGGGAGTCCAATCCAATCCAGTGTTCTAGAAGTCATATCCTACCCATTTCCTAGAAATAGAAAGTGAGGCCCATAGAAGCTGGATATTGTTCAAAGTCCCTGTTGACTCAGTGCTGGGTCAGGGCCTTGATCCCAGGTTCTCTGGCTCTCTCAATCCTGTATCTTAATTTCTATGCTACACTATCTCAGTCAGAAAGGTGACCACATTTTTTCGGTCATCAGCAATGTTAACAGCTGAGCCCGGACCAACAAAGTACCCTGAAATTATAGTACACCAGCAGTGCAACCCCTCCACATTGCGCTAGAATTGTTTCCTAATGGTTTTTGTCCCTGCTCAACTAAACCATAAGGTCTGGAGGGTTGAGATGCTACTGGGTCTTACTCACTGCTCTAGTCCCTGCACAGTCATGGGTATTTGATAAATGGTATAGAACTGTCTCATGGTGACTGGGAGCAATGGAGGTGCACCGTTCAGACCTACCTTCAAGAAAGAGCGTGCCACTCAGTTGTGAGGAGTGCAGCCAGCTGACACCCCAGCTGCAGTGTTGGATCTGAGGCCACGCCCCTGAGGGACAGCCCCAAGCCAATGATGGGGCCAGTGAGGGTGCTGAGGACTAGCTGTTTCTGCTCAACAAGGGACTCCTTTCAGGGGCCGTCTTTCTCTGGAGCTCCGCATCAGGTTGGGGTCAGATCAGCCCGGCAATCTGAAGACTTTCACTGCCCTGTCTTTGTCTCCTTTTGTCTTTTATGGACTTGTTCTCCAGTAAACGTCTCACATGCCTAACTCAGCATCTGCTTCTTGAAGGACCTGAATGGACAGAGTGGACCAAGCTGAGGCTGTGACCGCTGAGAAAACACGCCATTCAGATCTCTTGCTGCTGGGAGCATAATTGACTGACAATCTCAGCTGCTGCCCCTCTGAGCCCACCTCCTCATTTGTCCTGAGGCCGCATTCCTGCAGGCTGCTCCCAGACAATACTGAGTAAGGTAGGGGAGTGTGTGAGATCCCTGTGAGGGGTGACTTTGGCTTGAGGACTTTCCAGCAGCCTGCCCAAACCTTCCTCAAACTACACAGGCATCTGAGACTGCCTGACCCTCCTCCCATGTCCCTTCTCCTTTACAGGTGCCAGAGACTTCTCTGAGTTTCTCTTCTTTATCTTTCACAGGCATGTCCCCAGTACATCTCTTCTGCTTCTTAGAGAACCCGAACAACACAAGTGGTACCAGGAGCAGGGTGGCCAGATTTAGCAAATAAAAATACAGGGTACTGAATTATGTTTGATATTTAGATTAACAACTTTTAGCATAAGTATATCCCGAATATGACACGAAAGATAATCATTAAAAAACCTCATTGTTGGAGTTCCTGTCGTGGCTCTGGAGTTCCCATCAAGGCTCAATGGTTCACAAACCCAACTAGCATCCATGAGGATGCAGGTTCAACCTCTGGCCTCGCTCGGTGGGTTAAGGATCTGGAGTTGCTGTGAGCTGTGATGTAAGTCACAGACGCAGCTCAGATCCCGTGTTGCTATGGCTCTGGTATAGGCCAGTGGCTACAGCTCCAATTCAACCCCTAGCCTGGGAACTTCCATATGCCACCAGTGAGGCCCTAAAAGACCAAAAAAAAAAAAAAAAAATCTTCATTGTTAAATTGTTAATCTGCAATTCTTTTTTTTTTTTTAGTCTTATAGGGCTGTACCTATGGCATATGGAGGTTCCCAGGCTAGGGGTCCAATCAGAGCTGTAGCCGCCGGCCTACACCAGAGCCACAGCAATGCGGGATCCAAGCTGCGTCTTCGACCTACACCACAGCTCATGGCCACACCAGATCCTTAACCCACTGAGTGAGGCCAGGGATGGAACCCATGTCCTCATGGATGCTACTTGGGTTTGTTAACCACTGAGCCATGATGGGAACTCCTAATCTGCAATTCTAAAGTAACTGGGTGTTCTTCATTTTATCCAGTAACCTTAGCCAGGAGCAACCCAAGAAAATTGGCAGTAAGAATAATTCATGCATACCATGGTGGGCAAAGGGGACATTGCGCCCCACATACCCGAGCAGCGTGCACAGTTGCTAAAGATTTCACTGGTGGTGACCTGGGAAAAGTCCCCGCAAAGGTGAATGCCCTTGCAGATGTGATAACGGAGGCATTTGTGAGACATGGATGGAGCAGTGTCTCCAAGGACAGTGAGGCTAGCTGGTTACTGCTACGTTCTATCAGTGCTCCACAGAGGGATAATGAGAAATGGAAGGCAGTTAACAGGCAGTTAGAGGCCCTTCTTGTCTGCCAAGAAGAGGAGACACAGCTGAGCTGCCTACTAAGACCCAGAGAGTTGAGTGGAGTCTCAGACCTCCAGAAATGCCTAAATGCTCAGTCGAGACAGCTTTTCTACACTAAGGTCAGAACCCCCATTGAGAAAATCTGGGACTCTGAACTGTGGGATAGGGACATCTGGATGGATGCCTCTGAAGACACTGGCTCTGTAGACCCCCCGGACTTGCATGGCTTGCAGAATGTTCTCTCCTTAGTAAAAGCCAGCACTTCCCCATGCTAGAAGATGCTGCAGAGGCCTCTCCCAAACAGGGCAACAAGTAACCCCTCATGGGCTGACCCTACAGTTTCTGACCCAGTCACCAGACTACAACGAGGGTTAAATCCCAGCATAACCTGGCTGGGGAAACTAGGCAAGTAAGAGAGGAAGAGGACTAAGCTCCAAAAGAGCTGTAATAATCAGTCAGCCAGCATGCATGGCAGGAACCAAGAGAGGACCCTAGAGTTGGACTTTGAAGCCTAAACCATCACATCTGCAAGGGCTTACTCCTCTCTTGAGGGCTTAGTCAAGAGGCCAGAAAGTAAGACTGGGTAAATAAGAGTACACTGACTTTAGGACACACTGGGGAGATAGAGGATTTAATACCCCGGCAAGAATCCTATAGGCTGAGACAAAGTTACTGCCAGATTGGCTCTTAGAAGCCCAGGGAAAGTGATGGTCCATGTTGAGCACAGTGGACATATTTCAGTTGCCCTGGCAGTTGTTAGAGGAAGCTCTAAAGAAGCTGAGGGAAGTGGGAATGCTGGCATGGATTTACTAGGAGAGGCCAGAAGACACACCCTTCAGCAAGGCCATCAGAAATGCACTGGTCTTGGAGTTCCCATCGTGGCACAGTGGTTAACGAATCCGACTAGGAACCATGAGGTTGCGGGTTCGGTCCCTGCCCTTGCTCAGTGGGTTAACGATCCGGCGTTGCCGTGAGCTGTGGTGTAGGTTGCAGACACGGCTCGGATCCCGCGTTGCTGTGGCTCTGGCGTAGGCCGGTGGATACAGCTCCGATTTGACCCCTAGCCTGGGAACCTCCATATGCCGTGGGAGCGGCCGCAAAGAAATAGCAAAAAGACCAAAAAAAAAAAAAAGTGTTTAAAAAAAAAAAAGAAAGAAATGCACTGGTCAGAGAGCACCGGCAACATTAGGAAGTTCTCTGGAGGCCTCCTCTGCTGGCCAGGACTTGGCGTAGACAGGAGAAGTGGCCACAGAGCTGGAGCTTGTGGATAACCACGGGGATGAAGGAGACCCAAACTGTGGAGGTTGAACGGCACCACTTAATCTGCCAGCGTCAGGAGGCTACAAGTGCTATAATGAGCATTAAATCTGGACAAGCAGCCAAGGAGCTTGACTCACAAGACAAAGAAGATTTGTAGAGCATGTCGTCCTGGGGGGTGGGGACAGGCAACCAACCAGAGTGCTGCTTCACCCCCAGAGAAGGAAGGAAGAAGCAAGAGGCTGGCCCTGGTTAACACCACAATCCCTTGCTCAGTTCCCAGACCTGAGCACATGTCAGATGGAGCACACAGTGATGGCAGAACTGCTGCAAATCATGGCAGTAGACCCCGTGGTGAGTCCTCCTGTCTTTTCCCCAAGTGAGCTGTGGCCATTTACTTCACCGACTGGACACTGGGGGTAGGGAACTACTCAGATTACTTCACCAACTCTTGCACACAGATCTGAGTTGATAGTGATGCCTGGAGATGCAGAATGTCGGCACGGAGTTAGAGTGAGGACTTGCAGGGGCCAGGGTAACACATGGAGACCAGGCTATTGTCAAGCTTACTGTGGACCCCCTGGGCCCATGGTGGATATTTTTCCAGATCTTCAATGTATAATTGGAACAGATAGACTGGCCAGTTGGAGTAACCTCCATATTAGGTCCTTGGACTGTGAGTTAAGAGTTCTATGTGTGGAAATGCCAAGTGGAAACCCCTCCCCCTTCACAGTCGTGAATCAAAAAATATCACACCCCAGGGCAAGAGATGGAGATAAGCGCGACAATTTTAAAATAGTTTCAAGAGAATATATATATATGCCTGGGTCACTTTGCTGTACAGCAGAAATCGACAGACCTATAATAAAATTTCTTTAATAAAAATAGTTTCATAGAGCCCAAGGTTGTTCCTGGCTCCCTTAAGTGCAGGTGGTAAGTGCCTGGCAGCAGAGGACCCCCCTTCATGGTGGCTACCAACCCCCTGCTGCTTTTCTTTAAAAAAAATAAAATAAACTCATCCTAGTAAGTATGTAAAATGAGTCCTTAATGCAGATGGTAATTTGATTTTCCTGAATAGACTTTTTTTTTTTTTTATGCAGAAGACTCTTGGAAGCTTTACAGAGGCATTTAATTCTATTATTCCAAAGATTGAAATCTTTGTCCCCAAAATTTCATGACGAAAAGATAAAATAGGTTTTTTACGCAAGCTTAATTGACCTGAAATGATGATTAGAAAGGTCATATACTTCCATTTACTAAATGTTTTCTGTGAACAAGCTGACCTGTGAATTTCTGTCTGAAGATACAGACAAAATTAAATGTTTTATTGAACTGAATGCAAGATGACTTCCTAACCAGGGAGAGCGAGTCATAAAGGTTTTATCACACGTGATTTGCCAACATGCGGTGCCTTCTCTGATTGATTTTTCAGAAGCTTTAGATTTTACTGAGGCAAAACCAAACTTAAATTGTCATCCATGTCTTGGAAAAAACCAGACCCCAGGCAGCTGGTTCATCTGGAAGTGGAAAGTTACACTCTGATTTTCCACAGTTGGGGAATAATACACACACGCACACACACACACACACACACACACACACACACACACACACACACACATAATTTCAAGTTTACCTAGCCCTACTAAAACGCCATCAGAAGCCAATAAAAAGGAATGAAAAAGTACATAGTTAAGAAGTGTTAACATTGTCAATACAATTTTTAGTATGTTATAATGAGCAATCCAACAAAACTAAGGTTCTGCTCTAGCTACTCCTAAATAAAAGCAAAGTTTATAATCACATAAATCTCTTTTCTCCAGAAAAACAAGTCAAATGGTTTTTGCTTAGAACACCCCTGGCTAATTGCAGATAGTCATGGAACAGATTGGAAAGTGAGAGGTTGAAAAAAGCTACAATCAAATCTTCCTTGGACATCTCTTCAAGCAGGAACGAGCTTTTTTTTTTTTTTTTTTTTTTTTTTTTTAACAGCTGCACCTGTGCCATAAAGTTCCCAGGCTAGGGGTCAAATCGGAGCTGCAGCTGCTGGGCTACGCCACAGCCACAGCAACATGGGATCCAAGCCACATCTACACCACAGCTCATGGCAATGCTAGATCCTTAACCCACTGAGCAAGGCCAGGTATCAAACTCATATCTTCATGGATACTAGTTGGATTCGTAACCTGCTGAGCCACAATGGAACTCCCTGAGCACCTGTTTTTCTGAATGGTCTAAACACTCAGAGGCAAGAGGATGATTCAAGAGCCCTGCTGGTCCTGAGCCTCTAGTGTCATATTTCTGCCTGTTATCCTCAGAGCTTTCATGCAACAGTTGTTATTGAGTCCTAGCTGGAACGGTCTGGGCTTGGGAGGTGCAGGTGAGTGTGACAGGCCTCTCTCGGGATGCTGTATTCTTGGGGAGACAGACACCTAACACATGCTACACAACAAGGTGTTAAGTGCGATAAGATACTAAGACAATGAGAGCAACCCAGAGGAGAGCACGTCCAACCAAAGCACTCTCTTCAAGACCCTTGGTGGGTCCTGATTCTACTACTTACCACCTAAAGCTTGTAATCCTTCAGCATGGTAGTTCTCAAAATGCAGCTTATGGACCAGTGAAAGTTCCCAGACCATTTAAGCAGTCAGTTGAGTCAAACTCTTTTTCCTAATGATCCTATGACATCATCTGCTGTTCTCACTGGGTTAACATTGACGCTGATGGAGTAAAAGGTATGCGGGTAAAACTGCTGGAGCCTGAGCCCCCCTCACAGCAGGGACACCATCTGTGCAGTTAAGAGAGCTGGTTTCACCGCTACACCTTTCAGTAAGCAGCCAGCTTCACTTAACAATGTCCCCGAGTTCTCTATTCTGTTCCATTGGTCTGTCTGTCTGTTTTGATACCAGTACCATGCTGTTTTGATGATTGTGGCTTTGTAATATTGCTTTAAGTCTGGGAAAGTTATGCCTCCTGCTTGGTTTTTGTTTCTCAGGATTGCTTTGGCGATTCTGGGTCTTTTGTGGTTCCATATAAATGTTTGGATTGTTTGTTCTAGTTCTCTGAAAAATGTCATGGGTAATTTGATAGGGATTGCATTGAATCTGTAGATTGCTTTGGGTAGTATGGCCATCTTTACAATATTGATTTTTTCCAATCCAGGAACATGGAATATCTTTCCATTTCTTTACATCTTCTTTGATTTCTTTGATTATAGTTTTATAGTTCTCGGCATATAGGTCCTTTACCTCCTTGGTTAGGTGTATTCTAAGGTATTTGATTTTGTGAGGTGCAATTTTAAAATGTATTGTATTTATCTATTCCTTTTCTAATATTTCATTGCTGGTATACAGAAATGCGACTGACTTCTGAATGTTAATCTTATATCCTACTATTTTGCTGAATTTATTAATCAGTTCAAGTAGTTTTTGGGTTGAATCCTTAGGGTTTTCTATGTATAGTATCATGTCATCTGTGTACAGTGACAGTTTTATCTCTTCTCTTCCTATATGGATACCTTTTATTTCTTTTGTTTGCCTAATTGCTTTGGCCAGGACTTCCAAAACTATGTTGAAGAGCAGTGGTGAGAGTGGGCATCCCTGTCTTGTTCCAGATTTGAGTGAGAAGGCTTTCAGTTTTTCCCCATTGAGTATTATATTTGCTGTGGGTTTATCATAAATGGCTTTGATTATGTTCAGGAATGTTCCCTCTATACCCAGTTTGGCGAGGGTCTTGATCATGAATGGATGTTGGACTTTGTCAAATACTTTTTCTGCGTCTATTGAGATGATCATATGATTTTTGACTTTTCTTTTGTTAATGTGGTGTATGATGTTGATTGATTTGCGTATGTCAATCCATCCTTGTGAACCTGAGATGAATCCTACCTGGTCATGGGTATATGATTTTTTTGGTATGTTGTTGGATTTGGTTGGCTAAGATTTTGTTGAGAATTTTTGCATCTATATTCATCAGATATATTGGCCAATAGTTTTCTTTTTTGGTGATATCTTTGTCTGGTTTTGGAATTAGGGTGATGGTGGCATCATAGAATGTCTTTGGGAGTATTCCTTCTTCTTCAACCTTTTGAAAGAGTTTAAAGAGGATGGGCACCCTGATACCTATGGTCAATTAATCTTTGACAAGGGAGGCAAGAACAGAAAATGGGAAAAAGAAAGTCTATTCAGCAAGCATTGCTGGGAAACCTGGACAGCTGCATGCAAAGCAATGAAATTAGAACACACCCTCACACCATGCACAAAAATAAAGTCCAAATGGCTGAAAGACTTAAACCTAAGACAAGACACCATCAAACTCTTAGAAGAGAACATAGGCAAAACACTCTCTGACATCAACATCATGAATATCTTCTCAGGTCAGTCTCCCAAAGCAACAGAAATAAGAGCAAAAATAAACCCATGGGACCTCATCAAACTGAAAAGCTTTTGCACAGCAAAGGAAACCCAAACGAAAACAAAAAGACAACTTACAGAATGGGAGAAAATAGTTTCAAATGATGCAACGGACAAGGGCTTAATCTCTAGAATATGTAAGCAACTTATACAACCCAACAGCAAAAAAGCCAATCAATCAATGGAAAAATGGGCAAAAGACCTGAATAGACATTTCTCCAAAGAAGATATACAGATGGCCAACAATCACATGAGAAAATGCTCAACATCGCTGAGTATAAGAGAAATGCAAATCAAAACTACCATGAGATACCACCTCACACCAGTCAGAATGGCCATCATTAATAAGTCCACAAATCACAAGTGCTGGAGGGGCTGTGGAGAAAAGGGAACCCTCCTGCACTGCTGGTGGGAATGTAAACTGGTACAGCCACTATGGAGAACAGTTTGGAGATACCTTAGAAATCTATACATAGAACTTCCATATGACCCCGCAATCCCACTCTTGGGCATCTATCCGGACAAAACTCTACTTAAAAGAGACACATGCACCCGCATGTTCACTGCAGCACTCTTCACAATAGCCAGGACATGGAAACAACCCAAATGTCCATCAACAGATGATTGGATTAGGAAGATATAGTATATATACACAATGGAATACTACTCAGCCATAAAAAAGAATGACATAATGCCATTTGCAGCAACATGGATGGAACTAGAGAATCTCATCCTGAGTGAAATGAGCCAGAAAGACAAAAACAAATACCACATGATATCACTTATAACTGGAATCTAATATCCAGCACAAATGAACAGTTCCACAGAAAAGAAAATCATGGACTTGGAGAATAGACTTGTGGCCGCCCAGGGGGAGAGGGAGGGAGTGGGAGGGATCGGGAGCTTGGGGTTATCCGACACAACTTAGAATAGACTTACAAGGAGATCCTACTGAGTAGCATTGAGAACTATGTTTAGATACTCATATTGCAACAGAACAAAGGGTGGGGGAAAAATGTATACATGTAAGTTTATCTTGGTCCCCGTGCTGTACAGTGGGGAAAAAATAAATAAATTAATAATAATAAAAAAAAAGAATGTCCCCGAGATGGGAGTTCCCTTCATGGCTCAGCAGTTAACCAACTGGACTAGGATCCATAAGGACCCTGGTTCTATCCCTGGCCTCTCTCAGTGGGTCAAGGATCCTTAAGGATCCGACGTTACCAAGAGCTGTGGTGTAGGTCAAAGATGTAGCTCGGATCCCGCATTGCTGTGGCTGTGGTGTAGGCCGGCAGCTGCAGCTCTGATCCTACCCCTAGCCTGGAAACTTCCATGTGTTGAGGGCATGGCCCTAAAAAAAGCAAAAAAAAAAAAGTCCCTGAGAAGTTTTATTAAATCTCCTCCTTTGAATACAGTCTTTTGAAACATTTCATGTGGTAATATGGGAAGTATATCTAAAGTACCAGGCTTGCCTTGAAGAATATTGCAGTCATTTGAGTTGTGAGCGGAACTAGCTACTCTTTTCATGGAAGACCATTTTTACTTGAAAGTCAAGGACTGTGAGACAAACTATTATTATGAGGTTTGGGGATTTGGCACCCCTATTTTTTTTTTTCTTTTTTGAAAATGAACAAAGTGAGACTGCCTGTCATTATTTGGAAAAATGACAGTATTTGTTGCCAATGATAAAATTTGAGGTTTCAAGCAAATATTAGAATTTTGGAAAATTTGTATCTACACCATGAGCTTGGCAACTGCCCAGTGCTTAAAATCTTTTCTAGAGGACTGGAAAGCTATAAACAAATATGTCAATATTTGGAAGATCTGCCTAACTCAGTGAGCCAGTACTTCAAATAACCAGTGCAAAATCAAGCATGGGTAAAAGATCTATTCTAAGTGAAAGACAGATCCATGGATTTTATTTTTTTTTAATTTTTTTTTTATTTTCCCACTGTACAGCAAGGGGGTCAGGTTATCCTTACATGTATACATTGCAATTACATTTTTCCCCCACCCTTTCTTCTGTTGCAACATGAGTATCTAGACATAGTTCTCAATGCTATTCAGCAGGATCTCCTTGTAAATCTATTCTAGGTTGTGTCTGATCAGATCCATGGATTTTAATGTCACAGACTGAAAATTTCAATTATACAGTTTCAGATTCATCACTGCAACTAATCCTTTAAAAAACTACTACTTATTGACTGAATTGGCATATAGTAAGAAAGAATATCCAAATTATCTAAAAAGACTGTTAAAATACTCCTTTTTCCAATTTCATATCTGTCTGAAGATTGATTTTCTTCATAAGCTTTAACCAAACCAGCATATCAAGGCAGATTAAATTCCAAAGAAAACAGGGGACTCCAGCTGTCTTCCATTAAGCCAGATGTCAAAAAGATTTGAAAATGTAAAACAATGCCAATCGTCATCAAACATTTTTTGGTTGTTTTGGAAAAGTTACTTTTTATAAACAACACTATTTTTGTTTTGTCTTGATGGGTTTTTTATTTTTTGTTTTAGAAAATTTATTTTTCATATAATATACTGATTACATTAACATGGGATGGGTTCATTGTTGTTATTTTTAATGAGTTAATACAAATTTAAAAGTTGTCCATTTTGGAAGTTCTCTAGTGGCACAGTGGGTTAAGGATCCGGCGTTGCCATAGCTGTGGCACAGGTTCGGTCCCTGGCCCAGGAACTTTTGCATGCTATGGGCATTGACAAAAAAAGAGAAAAAGAAAGAAAAAAGTTATCAGTTTCAATTTCTAAATTTAGTAAATACTGAGAGACAGGGCCTGTAAACAAAGCTCTTGGACTCTTCAATTATTGTTACAATCGTAATGGGTTCTGAGAGCAAAAGTTAGAGAATCGCTGCATTAGCCTCTCAGGCCCTTTCCCCATCTCACCTGACTTCTCTTTCCAACTTTCCTTTTCCGCTTTCTCCCTTGCCATCATCTCCTTCCACCACCATCCCCATGTCCATCAATGCCTAATGACTTTCCAGCCCCCCCCCCCAAATAAGCTGTGCTCCTTATTCCCATCATTCTTCTGAATGCCCCTCTCTGCTACCCTTATGTGTCAAGTCCCCACTCATTCTCTTAAAACCAAGTTTAGGAAGAGTCCTCATTACCCTAGAAATTAGTTACACCCTCCTCAGGGCCCCAGTGACTTGGTGCAGAGTTATGATCTTGAGACATCGTGTATGACATTGTTTACACACCTGTCTCTCCCATTATGCTCTCCCGGTTCCTCCTCCAGGCAAGGAACTGCCTTCCTCAGCCCTAACTTATGAAAGTCCAGCAGCTAGCGTGGCGCCAAGCACCCTGCTGATGCTCAACGAAATCGAGAAAAGGAAGAAAGGAGGAGGGGAACTTTATCTCACTCCCCCGCCCTGACCTAAAGACTCCAGGCTGGAAGGAAGGAGGGATTGTGCTGGCTGGTGTGGATGGTGGGCACCCCTCAGAGAAAGACAACACAGCCGGCACACACTCGCCACCCAGCACACACACAAACTTTCTTCTTTTTTTTTTTTTTTTTTGGTCTTTTTTGTCATTTCTTGGGCCACTCCTGCGGCATACGGATGTTCCCAGGCTAAGGGTCAAATCGGAGCTGTAGCCGCCAGCCTACACCACAGCCACAGCAATGCGGGATCTGAGCCGTGTCTGCAACCTACACCACAGCTCATGGCAACGCCGGATCCTTCGACTACTGAGCGAAGCCAGGGATCAAACCCACAATCTCATGGTTCCTAGCTGGATTCGTTAACCACTGAGCCACAACGGGAACTCCTATAATCCCCATTTTAAAAGGAAAAAAAATGATCATTTTAGGGGAATGTCAGAATGACCTGCTTTTCAGCAGCAAAGAAAAGGCAGATTGAGGCACTTTCCTTGTTTCTGCAACTAACCTGGAAGCAACTGTATCTTTGATCCTCTTCCCATTATCCATGCCCACATCCCTTTTGCTTTTGACCAGCATCTTGGCTGCTGCCTAGTTTAGCAAATCCTGTTTTCTGGTCCTCTTCTCTCTATATAAACTAATGCAAGTGGTTTAGTTTTGTAAAATTTTTGTGGCTCAAGTCTTCCTCAACTTCCCAGTATCAATTCAGACTACAATTTTATTTACCAGTTAGATGGCTCTTACCCAGGAGTCCACTCAGATGAATGCACCCAAGAAATGAACTCGTGCTATTTTGTGTGTAGGTAGCAAGAGTTAAATGACAGCGTACTGTTGTTTATTAGTTAATAGCCCTCCAGCTTCTGAAAATGACAAGGGGATTCAAGAGTCTATTGAAGGAAGCTGCCTGTGTGCAAACAGAGACACCTGACCTACCTTGGAGCACATCACAACATGTGCAGCTTCCAAAATAATCCATCACCTCCTCCAAAGGGAGGGAGTTAAGTTTCAATTAGGAAATCAAGCATATCATTTCTTCAATGAAGGATGTATTTATTTAAGCTTAGCAATGGTCAGGTAGCTTTATTGTTTGTCAGGCAGGAGAGATTCTGACAAGCATACTTACAAAAATGCTATGGGGGCAAATTCGGAAAGGGAATGTATCTTTAAACTGATTTTAAGAGAGCAAAACGTGATTTCAAGTCAAGAACAGCATGTTTGGGACACGAGGCCAGCTTCGCCTCCTCAGGCCACTCTAGCAATTTCATTCTGAGTAGCCAACCCCCAAGGCATGTGTGAGGACAGCTGTGAGGCACGTTTTCCAAAAGGAGAACACACTCTGACTCGGCATCTGGTAAATTCTAGGAAGGAGAAAACAGTGAGTTGAGGGAAAAGGCTTTACCTTGAAACATGGTAAGATATAGGATGATGTTCGAACTCTCCACCTGCAAAGCTGAAGTTGGAGTCTCATTTTTAAGTAGCAATTAATTTATTCACATGTGGAGTTCCCACTGTGGTATAGCAGGTTAGGGGGCCAGTGTTGTCTCTGTGGTGACATGGGTTTGGCCCGACACGGTGTGTTAAGGATCCGGCCTTGCCAGAGCTATGGTGTGGATCACAGCTGTGGCTCGAATTCGATCCCTGGCCTGGGTGCTTCCACAGGTGGCAGGTGTGGACAAAAAAGAAAAAAAAAATGCATATGTAAGAGAAGAACAAAGTCTATTCGAATTCTGAGAGGAATCATTTTTCTATGGAGAAATGGATTTTATGTAAAGTAATTTCAATTCAGACACACAACATTTAAATTACACTCTTCTGAGGACAGATCACAGAGGAATTTTGCCTCAGAATGAAAGAAGGATCTTTCATGTCAGACCATTTGTACAGCAGATGCACCCAGCCTTCCCAACAGCAGGGCAGCAGCAAGCAGACTGGAAAGGTCCAACCAAGACCAGAGCATCTCTAGGTTTGACAAAATGAAACACGGCTTCCTCTTTTGTGGTGTCTAGATTTATACAAAGTGTCTCTGAAGGAGCACTTCCCCCACTAGCATCACCCCCCTCCACTAGGACGTTCACTCTGTTACATCAATGTGAATATTTTCACTTTGCTCTTAGATGTGCTAACGTGGTCAACAAACTTTTATTTCATAAGATTTCCTCACTATTTGCTGACTCTTTCTTTCTTTCTTTCTTTCTTTCTTTCTTTCTTCTTTCTTTCTTTCTTTCTTTCTTTCTTTCTTTCTTTCTTTCCTTCCTTCCTTCCTTCCTTCCTTCCTTCCTTCCTTCCTTCCTTCCTTCTTTCTTTCTTTCTTTCTTTCTTTCTTTCTTTCTTTCTTTCTTTCACTTCTTAGGGCCCCACCTGCAGCATATGGAAGTTCCCAGGCTAGGGTTTGAATCAGAGCTACAGCTGCTGGTCTACACCACAGCCACAGCCATGTGGGATCCGAGCCACATCTGTGACCTACACCACAGCTCATGGCAACGCCAGATCCTTAACCCACTGAGCAAGCCCAGCAATCAAATCTGCATCCTCATGGGTACTAGTCGGATTTGTTTCTACTGCGCCACAGTGGGAACTCCCTATTTGCTGACACTTTAGTTTAGGATCTACTAGGTTTCAAGTTTCACTGAGATTGTTTGTTTTACAGAATTAAAATCTACCATGCCCAGCTGAAGTAGGAAGGCTTCTCCTTTTTTGGAGATTCTAGTAGGATGGGTGGGTACAAGGCCTTGGTCTGAGACGATGCTCAGACACCTGGTTAGCAAGTGGTGGTGATCCCAGGTTATGGGTGATCTTTTAAAGCCAACATGTAGTGCCTATTTCCTATGTGACAGACACCATGTCCAATGCTTTATAGGCATTATATTATTTCTTCCATCAAGTCTCCAAATCAGATGAGAAATTTGAGGCTGAGAAACACTGAATGGTTTCTTGAAGCCCCGCCATGCCTTGCAAGTGATGGGGCCACAGCTCATGCTCTTAACTGTTACATGCTTCTTCCTTTTGGGTCTGAAAACTAGAGCGGCCTCTATACTGTCTATGACATAGTAGCTTTTTAGAGCTTTCATGTATACAGCCACTTCACTTACAGGCTCCTTGAGGTCATTCATCTCTTTCTCAAGGTTAAATGTTAGATCTGCTTTGCTATCAACGTGTAAGGCCTTCCTTGTACAGCTGCAGTTGAAGTCATTTGAAACAGTGACAAAATTAGTAGTTCAGATATCATCTTGTTATGTCAAATCATGTTACCTCTGAGGACACAAACAGCTGCCTTAACTGGAGAACACCATCACTGCTGCCACCACCACTACCACCACCCATGACCGATGTCGCAAGAGCAACTATCCATTCACTGAGCAGTGTTTTTGTGCCAGAAACCATGGCTACCTGGTTCACACACATTACATCTAATCCTCTCAATACACCAATAAAGTAGCGATTATTATCCTTACAGATTAAAAAAGTTTATGAAAGAAGACATGGTTTCTAGATCTTCACAAAGACTCCATTCTTATCATAAGGATATGTATCTCCAAGAAGCCATGTTAAAAATATACTTTTAAAATGAAGATCCATGTTTGCCCTATAACCAGACATCACCCCAGCAATTTGGGAGTGTTCTTGGATTTGGGAAGCCTGGGCTGAGAGCCCACACCACAGCAGCAAGCTATGGCAGTAGTTATCTGCATGGTCAGGCCACCCAAATGGCTGTTCTCTTGCTCTCTCTGAAGCCCCTGCTCACCAGCACCTGCTTTACCCACACCCCACTCACATCACTGACCATCTATAAATTTGCCCCAGCTGGTGATTGTGCTAACCTTTAGATCAGATCATCTGCACCTGATAGCTTTTCAAAGGGGCGGTGCTGGTTTCCCTAGTAACTAATGAGCCAAGCTGACGTCAGTTCCCCCTATAACTGGTAACCTCGCCCTCCGTCCCAGGAGCCAAACCTGCTGCCACGTCCTGCTTGCCATCCACGCACACAGTGGGCTGTGACTCCAGGACCTTTCTTCAGACGCGTAAGCTCCCCACCTCCGTTAAAACACTGATGTCTCTGTCACTGACTCAGGGCTCTTTCTTTGGTCTTGAAGCTGAGCATGTGCAGCCCGACAATTGGTGGAACAGCCAAGTGACTGAAGAAACTCCCAAGAGCGATAAAATGTTGGGAAATAAGGATGGGAATGGAAAGTGGAGGGGGCCATCCGACACTTGTGGGGACAAAAGTTATGGATGTCATGCTGGGGTGGCTGTCCATTATCGTGGGGCCTGAAAGCTGTGGCAGTGATCCTGAGGTGGCTGTCCACTAGCATGTGGAGCCCGAAAGTTGGGGGGGAATCCTGGGGTGGCTGTCCACTAGTACATCCTTGATAAATGGGGCCTCCAAGAGAGTACAGAGAACTCACAGACATTCTAAGGCTATTGTAGAGATACCTCCTGCCCTTATGTTACTAAATTAAGGTCCTGTAAACCCTGCTGGAGTCCAGCGCAGCCAAGCCTTCCTGCGTTGGTGGGAGAAGGTTCTTCTTCCATTCAGTTTCAGGTAGGCAAATAGCAAAATCAAAGCTGAGATGCATACAGCACAAGCTTTATTCAGTGCCCAAAAATTGGAGAAGCAGGAACTAAGTTTACTGATCAACTTCTCGTCCATTTGGTGAGACTGATTAATTTTATAAAGACAAAGAAAGGAGTGAGGCTAATGGGGAGGCATATGCATTCATCTACTGGGGAAAGGGCAGAGCTTTTCTGGGAGAGCAGCCCCCTCCTTTTCATCCTTTTTTTCTCCTTAAAGTCTGGTCAAGGCCTCCAATAGGTGTGTCATTTAATATGCTAATATAGTAAAATCAACTTGTAATGAGACTCAGGGTCTGTTGGAGGTCAGAGTCATTGCCATCCTGGTCCCAGCTGGTTCCATCTGGGTTTGCTTGTTTTTTTTTTTTTTTTTTTTTTTTTGTAGCTTCCTTATCTCTGGACCTTTTAGCTTAAAGATTTATATTAATGTCTGCTTAAAATGTTGGGGGTGCGGGGATGCTGGCAGGTTTTGAGCAAGGACACACCTGCTAAAAGTGGGGGTTGGTAGGTTGTGAGCAAAGACCTAGAGCAACTCTGGTAACCAAATTCTTCCCTGTTATGGCTCCTTGCTCTTTTTTAAAAAATTTGTTTTATTGAAGTGTAGTTGATTTATAATGTTGTGTTAATGTCTGCTGTATTGCAAAGTGATTGAGATATATATACATTATATGTTATTTTTGTATTCTTTTCCATTATAGTTTATCACAGGATATTGAATATAGTTCCCTCTGCTAGATAAAAGGACCCTATTGTTTATCCTTGCAACATATAATACTTTGCTAATCCCAACTCGTAAGCCATCCCTCCCTGAACCCGTCTCCCCTGTGGCAATCACAAGTTTGTTCTCTATGAGTCTGTTTCTGTTTCATGGAAAGTTCTTTTGTGTCATATTTTAGATTCCATGTATAAATGATATTATATGGTATTTGTCTCTCTCTTTCCAACTTACTTCACTTAGTATGATAATCTCTAGGTCCATCCATATTACAGCAAATGGCATTATTTCATTCATCTGTATGACTGAGTAGTATTCCATTGTATATACGTTCCACCAGGTCTCTAACCATTCTTCTGTTGATGAACATTTAGTCTGATTCCACTTCTTGCCTGTTGTGAATAGTGCTGCTGTGACCCTAAGGGTACATGTATTTTTTGAATTATAGTTTTTTCCAGATATATGCCCAGGAGTGGGGTTGTTAAGTAGTTCAATATTAAGTTTTCTAAGGAACCTCTCTACTGTTTTCCATAGTGGCTGCACCAATTTACATTCCCATCAATAGTGTAGGAGGGGTCCCTTTTCTTCACACTCTCTCCAGCATTTGTTATTTGTAGACATTTTAATAATGACCCATTTGATCAGTGTGAGATGTTATCTCATTGTAGTTTTGATTTGCATTTCACTAATAATTAGTGATGTTGAGCATCTTTTCATGTGCAGTTGGCCATCTGTAAGTTTACTTTGGAGAATTGTCTATTTAGGTTTTCTGCTCATTTTTTGATTTTGTTGTTTGATTTTGATTGAGTTGTATGAGCTGTTTGTATATTTTACATTGAAATTAAGCCCTTGTTGGTCGCGTCATTTGCAAATATTGTCTCCCTGTCCATGGATTGTCTTTTCTTTTTGTTTATGGTCTCCTTTGCTGTGCAAAAGCTTATAAATTTGATTAGGTCCCATTTTTTTGTTTGTTTGTTTGTTTTTGCTTTTATTTCTCTTGCCTTGGGAGACTGACCTAAGACAACCTCAGTATGATTTATGTTAGAAAATGTTTTGTCTGTATTCTAGGAGTTTTGTGGTGTCGTGTCTTATATTTAAGTCTTTATTTTGAGTTTATTTTTGTGTATGTTGTCAGGATGTGTTCTGATTTCATTGATTTACATGCCGCTGTCCATGTACCACTTGCTGAAAAGATCGTCTTTTTTCCCATTTTATATGCTTGGCTCCTTTGTCAAAGGTTAACTGTAAGTATGTGAGTTTATTTCTGAGTTCTCTACTCTGTTCCATTGATCCATATGTCTGTTTTTGTGCCAATTCTAAGCTGTTTTGATTACCGTAGCTTTGTAGTAGTGTCTGAAGTCTGCCAGGGTTATGCCCCTTGATTTGTTCTTTTTCCTCAGGATTGCTTTGGCAATTCTGGGTCTTTTATGGTTCCATATAAATTTTTGGATTATTTATTCTTCTAGTTCTGTGAAAAATGTCATGGGCCATTTAATAGGGATTGCATTAAATCTGTAGTTGCTTCTGGTAGTATGGCCATTTTAACAATATTCTTCCAATCCAAGACTGCTCCTCACTCTTGAGGGGCACTGAAGGGCAAAGCTCTGCCTTCTGGAGCTGCTTCCTGCTGAACATGGAATAGAAGAGCAGAACTGTTCCCTGACTAGCTTAAAATAAATCTGTTTGTGGCTGGGCTGCAGTCTCAGTTGCTCATACCCTTGTGTTAATATCATCTGAAGTTTGATGGCTTCAAGCCATGTCAGGAGGCAAGGCTCAAAGATAAGCAGAAGGATAATAGCAATTAGTGGCCAAGAAATGGAAGAAGCCAACTTAAACCAGGGAGGCTCTGTTTGACCATATTCCATCTGGATCTTGTGTGTTGTGTCTACTGAGCCATTGAGCTTGCTCATATGTCTTTTTGGTTTACCTCAATCTGACTAGAGTAATTGATATATGAGGCAAGTTTTATTAATAACTGCATATACTCCTCCTTCCTCAGCCAGCAGATAGTCAAGAGCTACCCTGTGTCAAGAACAATATTTGCTAGTGAATCCAGAGAAGTATGGAGTCCTTGTAAGGCATCTCCTGTGTTTTTAGACAAGTCCTCAAGGGCCCATGGTTATACCTAGGTTCTGAGAACTTGGCTGGCCCAGCATGCATTGTGCCCTAACTGAGGATTGTCTCTGTAGGCTAGAGCCCATCCTAGAGAAGGAAAGGAGTTAGGGTTGTTCTGATGGGGCACTTGGTTTATTCTCAGGCCACAAAGGAACAGGAATGCCGAGGGAGCATGTACCTGGTGCACTTCTGAGGAGTTGAGCCATCTCTGTATGTGGCCAGCCCAAGGGGGGTGCCCTGACAATGTAGGGAGAAGAAAACACCTGCATAGTAGGGGTCACTGGGGGGTTCTTTTTCTTGGGCCACACCCATGTCATATGAAAGTTTTCAAACCAGGGATCAAATTGGAGACACAGCTGCAACCCATACCACAAATGCAGCAAAGCTGGATCTTTAACCTGCTGTACCACAGTGGAAGCTCTGGGGGATTCTTAACTAATGGCTTTTCTTCTGGCCTCAGGAGGGCCACATACTAGACAACGACCTGTGTCTTCTCTCCCAGTAAGTATGTCTCCCTTCTGGTCCCTGTGTGTGTTCATCAGGTCAGTCCAGAGGGCACCAATGGCTGAAATTTATCTAGGAGTGAATCCCAGGGCACTTAAATTGGGAGGTAATAGAAGAACCATCGACAAGAGTCCAGAGCAGTGTTATTGCAAGTTCCTCCCTTTAGTAGGGGTGTTTGATAGGGGCAGTGGCAGTGAGACCAGTAAGAGTGATGGCACTTTAGAGTGAGTGCTTTGTATTTGTTAGAAATGTCAAAGCAAGGGGTGAGGTCCAAGCAGAAAGCTGCATTGGGATGGAGTGTGAACTTCAAGAGGGGTAGGTTTAGCAGAACCGTTAGCCAAGGTGAGAGTGAGGTTGTCATTCGCAGAGGTAAAATGTAGTATTTTTGTTTCTTTGTTTTAAATGGCCATGCTCACAGCATATGGAAGTTTACAGGCCAGGGACTGAAACTATGCCACAGCTATAACAACACCAGCACTTTTGACCACTATGCTGGGCTGGAGATTGAACCCACGCACCTGCAATGACTTGGTATGCTGCACTCAGATTCTTAACCCACTGTGCCACAACAGGAACTCCAATGTCTTTAATCCATAGGTGTCACTTTGAGAGTGGGGATGACAGATCTATCACCAGCATAGATTTCATTCCCGGGTTATAATTCTCAAGAAACTCTCTCTTGCATTGAACGCCCATTCTGCATGGACAGGTATAAGAGATAAGAGAGATTTAAGAAGAGTAAACAACAACAGCCATTCATCTTGCTTCCAATATTAATACCCCTGTACTCAGCATGGACAGAGGAGATGTTTGCCAGGGTTTGGTAAAACAGCAGAAGCCAAGTAAGGCAATAGCAATGACAAGACCAGCAACTAAGCCTATCCACCACATTATCCATCTGTTGGTAAGTTTGTTCTTTTGAAAAGTAACTTAAGGTCTGTGACAGGTTCACAAGTGTATTGAGTGGGTGGCTCAGTTAATTCTTCCTCAGGCCTAGGTGCTGTCTTCACTCTGGTATGGGGGGCCCGCAAAGTTACGCTCTGTACTTATAAGGCAGCGTGAGTAGTCAAGATGACTAGGTAAGTGGTTCTGTCCACTTGGGCTCTAACTGGTCTTATGGATTTCCAGCTTTGCAGGTTTTCAAATAAATCCAGTCCTCAGGGGAGAGAGGGTGTAAAACCAGTTCAGAAGAGGAGGCAGTGCTGGATTCCTACAGGCGTGTAAGGCTTGGGTCGTTTCTGCTCTCTGTAAGGCATATTTTAGTTGGTCCATATCCCTGACATTGGCTTTGTAGCCGGTCCTTCAGGAATGGGCCTCCCGTCCATGAGCTCATTTGGACATAATCTGAACTTTCCTTTAGGGACTGTTCACATTCTCAGAAGTGCTATGGGGAGAAAGGAGATCAGGTTTGATGGGGGTCTTGACATAGCTTGGCTAAGTTTCTTTTGAGGATTTGATTTACTCTCCTCTTCTGGAGAATTATGGTCTCTAATTGGAATGTAAATAAACTCTGTTTCATTCCTAGGGCTCTAGAGACTCCCTTAGTAATTTGGGAAACAAAGGGAGGCCTGTTGTCACTCTGGATGGACTTAGGGAGCCCAAACCGAGGGCTTATTTCCTTGAGCAGGACCTTAGACACCTCCAGGGCAGGCTTGGTTCAGGTACAGAATGCCTCCATCCAGCTGGTGAAGGTGTCAGTCAAAACAAGCAAATGTCTAAGACTTTCTTGTGCCTGGGGTGTTACTGTAAAATCAGTTTGCCAGTCTGGACCTGGATATGTGCCTCTACATGGGATGAGGGTCACTCTTTTGACCTTGGGTTGGGGGTGAGTATTGGGATTATTCTGGGGACAGATAGGGCAAGCTTCAACCACCTATTCAAGGAGACTTTGGACATTGGGAGTAGTCCTGGATTTGATGGGCCATGGATATAGGGCCTCCTGCCCATATTGTGCATTCTGGTGAGCTTCCCAGGTGGTGCAGTGCAATGGCTGGTGGGAGGAAGGAATAGCTGCCCATGACCATTAACCATCCACCCTGGGTGTTCTGGACTGTTAAAATAGCCACATCTCAAAGCCTTTTTCCCTTTCTTCTGGGGTATATATATAGCGTAGGATTTAGGGTCTGGAGGAACCAGTTGGAGTGGCATTTGAAGTCAGTCCCCATGCCCTGCTGCTGGTTTAGCTGCCATGTCTGCTTTGTTAACTGCCTCTTATAATTTCTGCTTCTCACTTTTGGCAATGGCATCTGCAGTGAATAAATGCTACCAGCTTTGGCAGGAGTATAGCCTCCAGCATCTGCATAATCTCTCCCTGCTCCCATTTTTAATCTAAAGTCAGCATTCCTCTCTTCTTGCAGATGGCTCCATGGACCTACCTATAGGATTGAATGGGCATATTAGAGTCACTGTAGCTATTGGCAACTTGCCCTTGCCCCAGTTCTACAGCTCTGATTAGGGCAATTAATTCAGCTCTGAGCAGAGCAGCCAGAGGTCAAGGCTTGAGCTTCCACCACTTCGGTGATGGAAACCACTGCCTATCCTGCCTTTCGTATTCCATCTTTCATAAAGCACTCCCATCAGGGATGCATTCCAATTCTGCGTCCTCTATAGGGGAACTCTACTCAGGGCTGCTGGAGGTTTTTCAGGATACATGGTCATAATTGGTGATCCACTCTAAAGGCTCAAGGTCCTTCCATTTTAATTGTTCGTATAAAGGGCTTAGCAATTAAGCCAAAGTTGGGGATCCATATACAACAGAGCCAAAACTTCCCCAGGAAAACCCTGGAGCTGTATTCCCCTACAAGGGAGTAACATCTGGCAAATCCATTCTTTCCTCTCCTTAGATAGTGCCCTGTGCCCCTTCTCTACTGTAAGTGCTAAGTATCCTACTAGCTGGAGGGAGAGCTGGGCTCTTCCCTTTGAAACTTGACCTCCTCTCTCACCCAGATGATGTAAGGCGTTAACTGTGCCATGGTTGGAAAATTCTTTGGTGGGGCTGGCGATCAGAATGTCAACCTGCATTGAAGCGAAGACCCCTGTTCTAACGCCAGGTCATCCAGAGCTCAGCTAAAACCTCTCTGAGAAGGATGGAAGAGATTTAAATCCCTAGGGTAGAACCATCCAGCACAATTTTTTTCTCATGCTTTTGGGATCCCACCATTCCAATGCAAAAATGCATTGAGATTTCAGGGCTAAGGGCACACAAAAAAGAGGTCCTTTAAGTCTTCTTCTACATCCTCTCAGGGTTTAGGGTAGACAGTGATGTGCACAGATTGGGGTGCCACAGGGTGTCTCCCCCATAGCTTCACTTAGGGACTCAAAGGTACTGAACTAGCTGGTATTTTCCATTTGTGTTTTTGTTTTATTTTTTTAACGAACTAAACAGGAGTGTTGCAAGGAGATTGGCAGGGTGTAAGAAGTGCTTGTCTGAGTAGGCTTAATGCCTACTAGGGTTTCTTTGCTTAAGGGGTATTGTTCTGGTGATTATAGCCAGGTAACAGCTTGATGGCAACCAGTGGTCCCCTCCTGGCTCTGCCCATCGTGTCATGGGCCTGTCTGAGGAATTAATCTTCTCAAGGTTAACTGGGCCTTTATTGTTGGCAGAGAGCTGTAGTGCTAGGGCTACAGGATGGAAGGGAGTCTTAGGTATTTCCATGGGAAGATTTTTGTTTGTTTCTTTTTATGGCTGCACCTGTGGCATATGGAAGTCCCTGGGTCAGGGATTGAACTGGAGCTGCAACTACCGGCCTACACCACAGCCACAGCAACACTGGATCTGAGCAACAACTTTAACCTATGCCGCAGCTTGTGGCAATGCTGGATCTTTAACCCACTGAGTGAGGAAAGGGATCGAACCTGCATCCTCATGGACACTATGTTGGGTTCATAACCCGCTGAGTCACAATAGGAATTCCTCCTCAGTAAAGTTTTTGTCTATGAGAGAAATTGTAGCTCCCAGTGTATATAGTCTCTTCCGATTAGAGGCATTGAGCATCTTAGGAAAGAAACAGTGAGATGTAAGAGTGAGATAACATTTTCCCTCCCAAATCACACTCAGGTGGCTCTATAAAATTACACTCCTGTGGCTCCCCTTCCATTCCCATTATCTGACATTTATCTTTGGTCATTTTGCCTTGTCGGGTGTTTAAGACCAAGAAGTGGCCCCTGAATTGGTTAAAAAGTACACCTTTTTACCCCCTACAGTCAGGTCAGCTGAGCTCCTCAGAGGTAATTTCTAGAGTGCTCCAAGGAGCCCCTGGGCCCCTTCAATCCTCTTCTTTCATGTGTGCAACCCTTGAGGATGGCCCAGGACATGGTGGTTGCACTTAGTCTCCTTCTAAGACGTCTGGGGCACTCCCCCTTCCAGGGGCCTCCTCCATGCAGTGTGCACACTGATTGGCTCGGAGCCTGTTTCTCCTCTGTGGGTGTGGTCTTTGAAACCCAAGGCAACTCATCGAAGTCACAGCGTCTCTTCAGGAAGAGCCCCATTTTCCCTGGGAGGTCAGCTGGCCCTGAATTGCTAAGGCCAGAATACTGGCACTTCCTGCTGCTCATTTATCTTCCTTTGTACCCACCTCTAGATCCCAGTTGGTAACACCTGACATGTTGATCCTACCAGCTGGGAAGTGGACGAAGTGAGCCCTTTCTCCCACTTTTGTGATATTTCTCCTCATGTCTGAAGTGCTCTGGGAAATAAAATGAGATTTAAGAATGGTCTGCCTCCGAGTGTACGTTTGTGAACCCTCAGAGGTACTCCCTTGGGTGCTCAAGGAAAGTCCCTGGATGACTCCTTCTTTCCCACGGATGGAATGCTCTTAAGAATCAAATTCCTGAAATGTGTGAGGAGCTGCTGCCAGTTCCCCTTTTGATAGTCCCACCCGGGGGTCTGTATCAGGAATGACCTGGATTCAAGGCTGGTGCACCGCATGCCCCCTATCACTTTGATTCATCTTATCAGCTTCCTCCCTTGCATTAGTTATAATCAGTGCTTTATAGTCATAATCACTCCCCAGAGAATAAGATGTTGGGAAGCGGGGGTGGACACCCACCCAAGTGGGGAAATGAGTGTGGAGTATTCGCCAAACTAAATTAAGGACTCCCTCAGGGTCTTTCTTACACCCTTGGATCAACCCTCCCACTCATATAGATGAGGAAGAGATGGGTACAAACATGGAGATCAGCCCGTCCTCTCCATTGGGGGGCCTCCCAAATAGCCTATTGATTCCTGAGGGCTGGTACTGATCACTGCTATGTGTGTGCCTTGTCTTAGTCCTTCAGGGAGGATGCTGAGAAATGGAGGTGGAAGAGTTCAGGGGAGGGGGTGGAGGGGCTCACCTGTTGGGAGGAGTTTGCAACAGGTAGGGAAGTGGTGAATTTATGGGAGTGGAGGGCGCCAGGGATTCAGGAGAGGTAGGGGTAGATGTAGATGATTCCAGAGTCTCCAGTGAATGGTTGGAAGGGGGGCAGCTACCCTTGGCCAATGGAGGAAGTCAAGAGGATCCTAAGGCTGAGATTCCAACACGCAGAGCGTGAGATTTGAACTAGCCTCTCATTTTTTATAGAGGCCCTTGTTTTGGCTAAGTGTCATGAAAAATTGCACATGGGGGATCTCATCCCATTTTTTTAAATGCTGGCAACAGAGGTCCAATTGAAAAGCAGTATTATAATCTAGAAAGCCATTAGTTGGCCAGCTTTCTCCATCTGCTAATTTATATTGGAGCCATGCAGTGTTGCAAAATAAAATATGGTATCTTTTTGTTGGTGGGTGGTACCCAAAGAATTTTCAGTTATTTTTATTTATTTTTTTAAGTTTTATTGAAGTATAGTTGATTTACAAGTTTGTGATAATTTCTGTTGTACAACAAATTGATTCAGTCATACATATACACACGTCCATTATGGGATTCCTTTTCCACATAGATTATCATATAATGTTGGGTAGAGTTCTCTGTGCTATACAGCATGTCCCTATTGGCCAATCATTCCATATACCTCAGTGTTTATATGCCAATCCCAAACCCCTAGTCCATCCCTCCCCCCACCAGGCAACCTGTCCCCTTTGGTAACAGTAAGTTTTTCAAAGTCTGTGAATCTATTTCTGTTCTGCAAATAAGTTCATTTGTATCCTTTTTTTAGATTCCACATAGAAGTGATATCATATATTTGTCTTTCACTGTCTAATTTAGTATGATAGTTTCTAGGTCCATTGATATTGCTGCAAATGGCATTATTTCACTGTTTTTTATGGCTGAATAATACTCCATTGTATTTATGAACAAAGATATCTTTATCCACTCCTCTCCTGATGGACATTAAGGTTGCTTCCATGTCATGGCTATTGTATACAGTGCTGCAATGAACACTGGGGTGCAAGTATCTTTTCAAATTATGGTTTTCTCCAGATAGATGCCTAAGAGTGGAATTTCTGGATTGTATGGTAGTTCTATTTTTAGTTTTTGGAGGAATTTACATGCCTTTTTCCCTGGTGGTTGCACCAATTTACATTCCCACCAACAGTATAAGAGGGTTCCCTTTTTTCCCACACCCTGTCCAGCTTTTATTATTTGTAGACTTTTTGATGATGGCCACTCTGGCTGGTATAAGGCAGTACTTCATAGTAGTTTTGATTTGGATTTCTCTAATAATAGTGATATTGAGCATCTTATCATGTGTTTTTTGTCCATCTGTATGTATTCTCTGGAGAAACGTCTATTTAGATCTTCTGCCTATTTTTTGATTGGGTTGGTTTTTGGGTTTTTTTTAATATATATTGAGCTGCATGAGTTGTTTGTGTATATATATTTTTTCTTTTTCTTTTTGTCTCTTTTAGGGCCACACCTGTGGCATAAGGAGGTTCCCAGGCTAGGGGTCTAATCGGAGCTATAGCTGCTGACCTGCACCAGAGCCACAACAACACCGGATCCGAGCTGAGAGTATGACCTACACCACACCTCAAGACAATGCCGGATCCTTAACACACTGAGCAAGGCCAGAGATTGAAGCTGCAACCTCATGGATGCTAGTCAGATTCATTTTTGTTGAGCCATGACGGTAACTTTCTGATCTTTCATTGTTAGTATATAGAGATGCAATTGATTTCTGTGTGTTAATTTTGTTTCCTGAAACATTACCAAATTCATTGATGAGCTCTAGTAGTTTTCTAGCAGCGTCTTTATGATTTTCTAGGTATAGAATCATGTCATCTGTAAACAGTGATAGTTCTCTTTCTCATTTCCAATTGGATTCTCTTGTTTCTTTTTCTTCTCTGATTGCTGTGGTTAGGACTTCCAAAACTATGTTGAATAAAAGTGGCAAGAGTGGACATCCTTGTCCAGTTCCTGACCTTAGTGGGAATTCTTGCAGCTTTTCACCATTGAGAATGATGTTAGCTCTGGGTTTTTCATATATGGCCTCTATTATGTTGAGGTAGTTTCCCTCTATGCCCACTTTCTGGAGGATTTTTATCAGAAATGGGTGTTGGTTTTTGTCAAAAGCTTTTTCTGCATCTTTTGAGAGGATCGTATGGTTTTTGTTCTTCAGTTTGTTAATGTGGTGTATCACATTGATTGATTTGCAGATATTAAAAAAATCCTTGCTTCCCTGGGATAAATCCCACTTGATCATGGTGTATGATCCTTTTAATGTATTATTTGTTTCAGTTTGCTAGTATTTTGTTGAGCATTTTTGCATCTATGTTCATCAGTGATATTGGTCTATAATTTTCCTTTCTTTGTGTGTTATCTTTGTTTGGTTTTGATATCAGGGTGATGGCCTCATAGAATGAGTTGGGGAGAGTTCCTTCCTCCACAATTTTTTGGAGGAGCTTCAGAAGAAAGGGTGTTAACTCTTCTCTGAATGTTTTATAGAAGAAATTATAGTTATGAAGAATGAACCCTGGTGATAATTTTGCTGGGATAAAAGCTTGGTTACCGGTACTGGGGGGTCCTTATTTCTAGCCTCTTTCCAACTTCTCAGTATGTTCTTGCTAGGGTTGGTGGCAATGCAGGCCACACAAGATCTTGCCCAGAATAAGCTGACTAGATGCGTTAACTGAAATCTGGACAAATCTTCACAGGGGCTTGAAGGTGAGACACTAAAAGGCTTTAGTTGGACTGAAGTCTCCTTTTAAATCAGAGACTAGATGTTCCCAGACATACTGTAGGTGAGACCAGATACAGGTATGTGCTTTCAGTGGGCTGTCTCTGGAGAGATGGTGAAGGGGAATGGGAAATAAGGATTTTCTAATCAGATGAATTTCCCAGAAAGCCTCTCTGGCTGTTGCAGAGGCTTGTTCAAAAGGGCTTGTCCCTGCTTGGTTACAGGTGATTGGGCGAGAGGGCCATTTGGCCTTTGTAGTTCTCTGTACTCTGAGCTACAAGGACCCAAGGACTTTGAAAAATATGAGAGTCCTTTTCTTCCTTCCCTGGCCAGGCAAGGTGATTTTCCTGAAATCCAGCAAAAATTAGATTTTTAAAGGGTTCCTGTCTCAGAGGAGGGATCCTTAGGGATCTTCAATGGAGAGTAGTGGGGAGACACCTACCAACAGAAATGTACACCCTTGCCCTGGGGTGGCAAGGTAGGGCAAGATGAACCAACGCAAAAGATGTGCTCTGGGATTTTTGACTATACCCTAGAGGTGTGAACACCCTAGGGACTGTGAATGTTTTACAGTGTACCTACTTATATGGATGTTTGCTTCTGGTGGGCAGGTCAACTAGGGCTCATCTACCCTGGTCCATGCCCAACTTTTTCTTTCATGGGAGTCTTTTTGGTGCCTGTGCCTTTATTGTGGCCTTTAAGTGCTCTACTTATGCCCACAATTATGACAAGAATTTCCAAGAGCATTAGGACCAACAAAACCACATAGAACAGAGATTGACAGTTCACTTGTATCAAAAACAGATGAGAGTGTATAACAGACATGGAACAAAGAGATGTTCTCATTGGGCAATGGCTTCCAGTCCAATCCTCTTATTGGGAACCAGTCAAGCCAAGTGAGCTCTCAGCTGGGGAGGGTTCTTTTTTCCTTTCAAGTAGGCAAAGAACAAAACCAAAGCCGAAATCCACACAGCACAAGCTTTATTCAGTGGCCAAAGAATTGGAGAAGCAGGAATCAAGTTTACAGATAAAATTCTTGCCCACCTGGTGAGAGGAACTTAATTTTAGGATAAAGGCAAAGGGAGGAGGAGTGAGGCTAATGATAGGGAGCAGTTGTCTAATTTCATCTCCCACTGTACCACAAGACTGGCTTAATTTAGACAGCCAACTCTCCGGTCCAGTCCTAGAGACAGATCTGGCTCCAACCAGATGGCCAGAATCCATTCCCATAACCAGCGAACCTCTACAACCAACCTTGGCTTTATCAGCCAAAGTGGGGTCAGTGCCACTTTTGTCAAGTGTCCCCTAGACACTACCCTACTTTAGCAAGTGTTTATGCTGTAGATTGCTGGGGGCAGGGAAGGGAGGTCTTTACCTGGAGAGCACTCCGCTTGATCCTTGGCTGCTTTTTTTTTTTTTTTTTTTTTTTTGTCTTTTTGCTATTTCTTGGGCCGCTCCCGCGGCATATGGAGTTTCCCAGGCTAGGGGTCAAATCGGAGCTGTAGCTGCCAGCCTACGCCAGAGCCACAGCAACGCGGGATCCGAGCCATGTCTGCAACCTACACCACAGCTCACGGCAACGCCGGATCGTTAACCCACTGAGCAAGGGCAGGGATCGAACCCGCAACCTCATGGTTCCTAGTCGGATTCGTTAACCACTGCGCCATGATGGGAACTCCAGATCCTTGGCTGCTTTTTGATCTCAGACTTAATTTAGCAGCCCTCACTGGCCCAGAGGTTGAGAATTGAGGCAAACTGCCTAGTTATGTAGCCAGTTTTGTGGGCCCTGAGTCGGCAAGTAAGCCTTGAGTAACCGGACAGAATGGGTCCCACTCTGGGACCTAAAATTTGTTTTTGGATTAAGTTGTATGGACTCTGCTTGGGCCAGCAGAGGTGCTCTGTCTTAGCTGGGGAGGGTTATTTTTTCCTCTCAAGTAGGCAAAGGACAAAAACAAAGCTTTATTCACACAACACAAGCTTTATTCAGTGGCCAAAGAATTGGAAAAGCAGGAACCAAGTTTACAGATAAAATTCTTGCCCAACTGGTGAGAGGAACTTAATTTTAGGATAAAGGCAAAGGGAGGAGGAGTGAGGCTAGTGATAGGGAGATGTACATTTTAGTCTACTGGGAAAGGGATGGGTTTTTTTGAGGGACTGGGGTGCCACCACCTTTTTTTTTTTTTCATTTATAATGATTTTTATTTTTTTCATTATAGCTGTTTACAGTGTTCTGTCAATTTTCTACTGTACAGCAAGCTGACCCATTCACACATATATGTATATATTCTTTTTTCTCACATTATCATGCTCCATCATAAGTGACTAGACATAGTTCCCAGTGCTACACAGCAGAATCTCATTGCTTATTCCTTCCAAAGGCAATAGTTTGCATCTACTAACCCCAAACTCCTAGTCCATCCCACTCCCTCCCCCTCGCCCTTGGCAACCACAAGTCTGTTGTCCATGTCCATGATTTTCTTTTCTGTGCCACCACCTTTTTAGTTTTGTTCAGTAAATGTCCAGTCATGGCCTCTGGTAGGTGTGTCATTGAATATGCTAATGTAGTAAGAATCAATGTATAATGAGACTCAGGGTCTGCTGGAGGTCAGAGCCATCTTCATCCCAGCTTGTTCCATCTGGGTTTTTTGGTTTGTTGGTAGCTTCCTTATCCCTGGAACTTTTAACTCAAGGATTTATGTCAACCTCTGCTATAGGTGAGAGGGGATGGTTGGAAGGTTTTGAGCAAGGATATTTTTGCTAAAGTTGGGGGCTGGAGAGTTATGAGCAAGGACACTATTGCTAGGAGTTTCATGGTTGCCTAGTGGTTAAGGATCCACTGTGTCACTGCTGTGTGTCAGATCACTGCTGTGATGCAAGTTTGATCCATGGCTAGTAACTTCCACATGCCATAGGTAAACAAACAAAACAAAAGTATACTCTTGCTAAAGATGGGGTTTGCTTGGTTTTGAGCAAAGACCTGGCAACCTCTGGCAACTATTACAGCGGGGGAAAAAGTTAGACACTGTCTTTTTAGGTGGTAGCTGTGGCAATGGGCTGGCCATTGCTTTTTATATGAAAAAAGGTCACCGATGGAGTTCCCATTGTGGCTCAGTGGTTCAGGACCCAATGTTGTCCCTATGAGGACATGGGTTCAATCCCTGGCCTCACTCAGTAGGTTAAGGATTTGGTGTTGCTGCAGGCTTGTGGTGTATGTTGCAGATGCGGCTTGGATCTGGTGTTGCCGTGGCTATGGCATAGGCTAGCGGCTGCAGCTCCAATTCAACTCCTGGCCTGCGAAATTCCATATGCCACAGGTGCAGCCATAAGAAGAAAAAAAAAAGAAAGTTCACAGAGGCTGAGTTAACAGAGAAGGTAAAGATTGACTTGAGTGCTGATTCATGTTCTTCTAGAAATGAGGCATGTGAATGTGAGTGAATCATATGTATTATTGTCTATCACTGTGATTTGTTTAAACTGAATTGGCTACTTAGGAAAAAAAACCCTGAAAATGTCCAAGATGGGACTCTTTTGACATCCTAAAAATAGTTTTCTGCATATACCTTTGGAGGAAGTTACTTTTCTTTCTTCTGTTTTTTTGTTTTGTTTTGTTTTTTGTTGTGTGTGTGTGTGTGTGTGTGTGTGTGTGTGTGTGTGTGTGTGTGTTTTCTTTTTGGGGCTGCACCCACGGCATATGGAGGTTCCCAGGCTAGGGGTCTAATTGGAGCTATAGCTGCCAGCCACAGCAACACCAGATCTGAGCCACATGTGTGACCTACACCACAGTTCACAGCTACAGCAGATCCTTAACCCACTGAGCAAGGCCAGGGATCAAACCCACAACCTCATAGTTCCTAGTCAGATTCATTTCCACTGCGCCACAATGGGAACTCCTAGGAAGTTACCTTTATAGAAGGAATTGGTATTTCTTGTTTTATGCCTTGAGATGTACATAATATATCTGGGCTCTCAGGAACTTTAATCAACTGATCCCTGAGAGTGGGGGGAAAAAAAAAGACTTTTTTCAGCTCTAGCAGGAAAGCTGTAGGACCTCTGTGTCTGTATAGATAGATGTATGTCTCTGTGTACCTTATAAATATGATGTCTCTTGTCTGTGGCATTGCCAAGACTGGTTTGTGGATGAACTCTGTTTAATGGGTTTAAATAAATTAAGCTCTGATATAAATTCTAAGAAGTAAAAAATAAACTAGCCAGAATGAGTTTCAGGTTCACATGATCTGGAAAAGAGTTAGTACTAAATTCATAACTGATACGCTAGCTTAAACTTGCTGGTTTGACAAATGTAGATATGTCTTTAGAGTCATTAATTTTAAGTGTAAGATTGCTGTTGTACCTAGGTTTACTACAGGTCAAATGAGACTTTATATCTGTTGCAAGTTTGTCAGCAAGGAAAATAACTGGATATGATGAAACTTTAAGTAATGTAAATGAGATGAGGGATTTTAGGTAAACACTATAGGAATAATTATGTTTGAGGAAAGTCCATATAAAATAGTTTCTCCAGAATTTGGTATCTTTAAGTTAAATGAAGAGAATTCATTGACTATCTGGGTCATTTCAAATAGGATAAAATATTGGAACATTAATTGCTGGGTGGGTCTCTTTACCACCTTTGCAGGAATCCTAGCAGAGAAAGACCAAAGCCTAAGTTTTCCAGTCAGAAATGCCAGCGTGGCAAACAGATCGCAATTACTTACTTCTGGTTTCTGCCAGAGATTAAGGCTTTTAAGTGTTAATATTATAATCACTCATAATTTTGGTTATTGTAACCAAGCTTCTTTATCTATTACATTGTGATTGGGTGTTTAAGTGTGACTTTTAAAGTGTGTTGTCCTTTATAGACCGTTGTTGTCCTCTGATGCTTTTGCAAAAACTGCTTCATCTTTACTTTTTGACAAGTCCTGATCAATTTCAGAATCCTAATGGAAAACCTCATGGTTTCATAGAAAGTTAACAAAAGGATTGGTTACTGAGCAAGCTGGTGAATATGGTTATGATTTTTGTGGGTTTTGTCTGGAATATTACTGGTTTTGATCTCTGTTTTATAGCTATAGGGAAGTCCTTTCCTTCAAGTTAGTTATGACTTCGAGCAACTTGGTAAACTATACCCATGGGTAGAATTGAAACTTTTTTCCCCTCTCTGCCTGTTCCCTCCAGATGATGGAGATTCTTGGTTCCAAGGAGCCTTATCAAGTGAATAGGAAATACTGTCTCCTGGCACACGGAGGAATCTCGATATTTTGGGAACATCTAGAAGAGAGAAATGTACGAGAGAGAGTCTGATGGCAGGCGTTTGGCATGGCTTTCCTGGCTTTGAGAGGCCTTTTGGGAATTCAGTCTGAGACTCCTTCTGGGGAATCTACCACAGCCAGTTTGGTAAGGCCTATGTGGTCAGTTGACCAGACTCATTTTGCAAACAAATTAGTCTTGATTTGGCTATGTTTGGAGGAAAAGAAGGTAATTTTAGAGAAAAAAAGATTATGTTTCAGTGGATATTAAATTCTAGTTCTGCTCATTGAAGTCTAGATTTAGGAAAGGAACTGTGTTAGCCAAAATTTGCCCTGATGTTAAGGAGGAAAATTATCTGGTGATGTTGTCCTCAAATACACCTACTCATGATGTATAACACTGCTTGCTTTAAGTTCACTGCTGAAAACACATGTAGAATGCTTGTGTAACAATTGGGTATAATTGATAAAATGTATAGCCTCTAAAATGTTGCTCCATCCACTTATTTCTGAGCTTGTTGATGATATCTGATCAGTTTTCTCCCAACCTGGATTAACTAGGCAAATATAAAGGAGGCCTAGCACCAAGGGACATGGTCTGGACCCAGATCGGACAGGCAGCATTCACCCTGGCTTCAAGGGATATAGATTTCAGTCTATCAAAAGATTTACAATCAAAAGGAGAAGTGATGGGAAAATCTTCACATGGAGGTATGGGGAGGACTTTGTGGCTTGTACATAGTTTAACTTAAACTCTACTGACCAGAGTGGCCTCTTTGGCCCATTGAACATGCATTGTACCTCTGCTTTGGCCATTGAGGAGGGGAACACATTTAACAGTTAAAATGGAGTTAGCTGTGGTTCAGACATTCAGATAAAAATCATCGTTGTAGATGTGATTTGAGACACATTTGTGTATTAACGGAAAACTTTAGTTTTCTGAACTGTATTGCAGACCAGGACAAAAACCACAGGAGAGAATGGTATTATCTCGGCATATGGTTACTGCTTGTATTTTGCTTGATTGTCAGGACCGACTCTGTGTTGTGCCTGTTAGATGTCTTCCGTTTCATTCCCAGCCTAAGTGGGGGAAATTGATCCAAGGACAGAGTAGCAACAATGACCTCAGTGTGAAAGGAGTCTAATTGTTGGGTCTACAGTGCGATGTCACTGTTGTCTTCCTCTGGACTTCTACGAAAAGTTGACCTGGCCAATGTGACCATGTGGGGACGCCCAACAGTGGTGGGGGAGGGGGGGGCGGGGTAAAGATTCTCACCACTTTCCTGTCCCACAAGCCAATAGGTCAAAAGGATCCCTGTCCATAAACATTACTGTGCATGTCCCTACACTTTGCCAGCGTGACCATCCTCGAGCCCCCCTGGGTCACACTGTGTGGAGAATAGAGTGGCTTCTGGCCACACAAGTCCAACTAGCGAGATTAACTTTTTTTTTTTTTTTTATTTGGAAAGACCTAATGGGTCACTCTAGTGGTAACTCAGTGGGATCTGAGGTAGCATACTTGTAACTGCCGACTCCTGGCTAGGCCACCAGAATGTTTATTTTTTCAGAGCCAGGCCTCCCCCCTCCCATGGGTGTGGCTCTAGGTTTGTGAAACCAGGTGTGGCCTCACCTTCCTTATAACTGAGCAGGGTGCTGCTGCCATTGACCCCCTCGCTATGACCTGGAAAGTGCTTGGCTCCAGAATTTGCCAACATCCTGGAGAGTGACTGTTCTTGGCATTACTAGGTGTCTTGATGCTCTTTGGCTGCTGCTGTCTGTATTGTATTGGTGGTACCTGGCTGCAGTGCCTCTTATATATCTGACCCCAGGGACACTGCAGAGAGAGGTGGACCAAGATGGTAAGGGTTGTGCTGGGTATATAGGGGTGGAGTCTATTATGAAGCCACCCAAGATGGCTGTTCTCTTGCTCTCTGCATCCCCTACTCCTGTTTCACCTAATATCCCATGCACATGACTGACCTTCCTACATACTTGCTCCTGCTGCAGCTGCTGATGGCTCTAATCTTTAGATCAAAACCTCTCCAGCGGAGGACTTTTCAAAGGGGTAGTGAGGGGCGTGCCCTCTGCTAGCTTCTCTGGTAAACCATGAGCCAACCTGACGTCAGCTCCCCCTATAACTGGAAACTTCTCCCTCCCTGTGAATTAGAGGCTGAACTTTTATCTGCAGTAAAGAATCCCAGAATCTTGGGGTTGGTGATAGCTTAAAGGTCATTTAGG
Source organism: Sus scrofa (assembly GCF_054392235.1). NCBI lineage: Eukaryota > Metazoa > Chordata > Mammalia > Artiodactyla > Suidae > Sus > Sus scrofa. Next base: position 76,015,432 of record NC_139383.1, on the reverse strand, counting down.
CTGATCAGTTTTCCTCCTCCCATTAGCTTGGTTTTCTTTATTTTATTTATGAAGAGGGAAAACTGAGACAACTTGTGTTTTAAAAAAAAAAAAAAAGACATAGACATCATAAGATCAAATCATTTGCATAAAACTGCCAGAAAATGCAGAAAGTTGTCCACATTATAATTGGTGATATAGAGAATAAACCATACATGATGTGTTGACCTTAACTGAATACCACACATCAAATCATGTAATGCAACTGCTCACCACAAAAGCTCTATACAGCAACATATTTTTAATGTTTAATTGTGATATAATTTCATATTTACAGAAAAACTGTAAGAATAGTTCAAGGAAGGTCTGTTTACTCTTTTCTAGATTTACCAATTATTAGTATCTTGTTGCACTTGGCTTCAGCATTTGTTCTTTTTTCCTCACCCACTGGAGAGCATTTTGTTGACGTCTTGTCTCTTTTATCTATAAATATTTCAGTGTTTATTTCCTAAGAATGAGGGCTTGCAAAATAATTTTTTTAATCAAAACATAAAGTTAACATACACCCATCAGAATAAATTTTTAAGAATGTTAACTACAAAGAAAAATACCCTGCCTTCGTTTTGTACAAGAGGAAATTTTTGGCCTGTTTGGTTTCCTGTGATATTCCTGGACCCTACCACAGTGACTGGCACACAGCAGATCCTCAATGAATACCTGTTAATGTCTTAATGTGATGGTTGGATACTACTGACCACATTTAGAAACAAAATATTTCTAAAATAAAGCAAAGGCAGTGAGAGCAAGATATTTCTTTATTACCAATGATCTGTAATTCACCAGTTACAAAAAGAGGGAAAACCTTCTGATGTAGAGGATTGATGGGAAATTCCCTTTGTGAAGATGAGACAAACAGGGGACTTTTTCTGGGCCACTACAGGGACCTGTAGTCTCTTCACAGGTAGCGGTTTCGGATGTATTCTCGGTACATAGAGGTGTCTTCTTTCCCAAGGGGCTGCATAATACCTTGACTGGCCTGGATGTGGGCTTGGAAGATCTCTGTAGATTTTCTGTCTACTCTTGGGGGCTGAACTTCATAGATGTTGTCTTGTGAGAAAGCTGAGATGGGTGTTCTATAAAAGAGAAAGCAGAGCTTACACATTAAAGAAACTAAAGTGAAGGACCACAGGGACTTGTGATCTCAAAAGCGTTTGAGAGCCACTGACCTTGAATGAGTGGACTTAGTAGTAACAAGTGGTGGTGGTGACCTCCCTGTCCCCTCTCGGCTGGTTTCCAGCACTTGCCCAGGGAGCCTCCCCTGCATGCAGGCTTGTGGGGGGCAGGGGGGCACCTCCTCTGTTCCCACTGCCCTGGGCACAGGCATGTCTATGTGCCCATCTGCCTGTCTCACATGACTGCAGTAGCTTTAGGTGGAAGTGGCACAGACTTTTTGCTTTCTTTCCTTCGTGCCGGACAGATACTCAGTAGTTTATTTAAGGAAGATTTGAGTAGGAATCAGTGAAGTCAGGGCTACTAATGATTTCTACCTTACAACACTGTTGATGGCAGGAGTAAATGAGTTTATATCTGTAAAGCACCTTATATACCTTAGCATAGTGCCTGGCACACTCTAAGTGCTCAGTAAAAGTGAACTATTGCTAACAATTACCGGTGCATAATTCCTTATCTGCAATTCTGAAATCCTAAAAGCTTCATTAACCAAATGTTACTTTGCCTGCAAATCCTGACCTAATTGAAACTCATCTGGTGGTATGACATACTGACAGTACTCATCCCATTTTATGTGTATATTAAAGTGTTTAATTATCAGATGGCCTCAGACCATGCTGGGGGATGGTCTTCAAAAGTGTGTGCTAACACTCTGAAAATTCTGAATTCTGAAACACGTCTGCCTTAGGACTGAGGGATTGGAAATCTGTACTAGGCAGCTTCCTTCCTTTCTGGGGTGATTTGAAAAGCAACTCAGAACCCGTCTATTCAAAAATAGCCCTCTGTTCCTGTCCCACTTAGCCTGCTTCAGTGCTTGACATTTCCATCCACCCTTGGGGAAGGCAATGTCTCCAAAGAAGGGCTTGTCAAAATGCACACGGGTGCCTGACACACCCTCAACCATACCACAGTGTGAGCATCTGCAAGTTATGACATCTTTGGCTGGGGGCAGGCCCTGGAGGGATGTGTCAGCCACCAAGTCAGGTGTGTTGCAGAGTGGGTGTGAGCAGAAGGTTGAGATGAGGCCACTGGGAGGGGAGGATGGTAAGCTCGACTTTGTGAGGGATTGAGGGCATAATGACCATACACGCTAGCACGAAGGCCAGGGCTGGCCCTACAGGTGGGGGTCGGGTGGTTCTCCATGGTCAGGCTACCAAGATAACAGAAAAGATCCGGAGACTCTGTGCTGCTGGGCTGGGACCTCAGCCTTGCTCATGTACATCTTAGCAGAGGAACAGAAAGGTACCCCGGATGCCGGGCTGTTTGGTTAGCGAGGGACCCCCGGAGCCGGGGAGACTCCCTGCCGTCGGAAGCAGAACTGAGTCTCAGACCCAGCTAGGTCTGTACCTGCAAGGCCAACATTTTATGGGACACCAGGAGGTGCAGTGAGTGACACACAAAGAGAGACAGGAGTTGTAGAGTAACACCCTCCAGACTCATAGGATTATGATTAAATTTGGGTCTGTCTTCCTCTCCTAGAAAACAGCTAAGGTAGCTCACCGTACTTTGCTTTTATCTAGAATACTGACACATCCTCCACATCAGGCTACCAAGGCAACAGAAAAGATCTGGAGACTCTATTCTGCTGGGCTGGGACCTCAGCCTTGCTCATGTACTTCTTTAAAGTACAGACTGCTTTAAAGCACATTAAAATGAAACTCAACTACTTTAAATTACATTATCATGCAACTATAAGTGGAATATTCTTTCTGGAAGTCAATTTCAATTGTTTTGACCTCAGGGTAATATATTTAAACTCAAGTTTGGTAAATCGTTTATGAAATACTCCCATTTTCCCCAAACACTCTAATAATTTCACGTAATTTTAGAATGTACCCTTAATTTAAGTAAATAAAAAACCAAAGGATACAGTGATTTACTCAAAGTTAAAAAAAAAAAAAAAAAAAGATCAAGGTGAAAGAATCCTGAGATGTCTGAATCTCAATTTGTATGCCAGCTTGGCAGCAGTGCTTTTCTTCAAAATACAAAGTTAGCTGTTCTAATGTCTGTCATTAACACTTAATGACGAATGGTTGGGATGATTAATATATAAACTCTTGTCAGTTTTCCCTCAAGAAACATAAAAACTCTGCAGTCATTTACATAATTCAAAGCGAGATGCTAGAATTCTGTAATGGTTGATAATATTCACACTCAAACCATTTTAACCTGAACCCTTAAAAAGGAGGCACCATTAGTGTTTTTGAGATTGTCATCAAAGTGCCAGCCACAGCAACATCTCCTGATCCAAACCATCCACACCTGTGCAGGGTCTATAACCTCCATTTTACAGATGAGACATTTAAAGCCCATTTAAAAATGGGACGAATGGTTTCTGTGCATTGAAGCCAGACCTTTGCCTAGAACCCTGTGTATCTTTTAACCAAGAGCTACCTGGGAGGCATAATAAGAGCCAAGAGATGAAGATACCATCTGAGAATTAGACCTGAGGAAAAAAAAAACCAAGTCCTTATTGTGTTGGGACACCAAAAAGCCTGTCACAATGAGCTCCTCATGCTCTTAAGACAGGGGTTCTCTAAGTGTGGTCCTCAGGCCAGCAGCATCGGCATCACCTGGGAATATGTCAGGACTATAAATTCTCAGGCCCTACTCCAGACCTAATGAATCACAAACTCTGAGGGAGTTCCCATTGTGGCTCAGCAGTTAACGAATCCAACTAGGAACCATGAGGTTGCAGGTTTGATCCCTGGCCTTGCTCAGTGGGTTAAGGATCCAGCATTGCCGTGAGCTGTGGTGTAGGTCACAGACGTGGCTCAGATCCCACGTTGCTGTGGCTGTAGTGCAGGCCGGTAGCTACAGCTCCGATTAGATCCCTAGCCTGGGAACCTCCATATGCCACGGGAGCAGCCCAGGAGATGGCAAAAAGACACACACACACACACACACACACACACACACACACACGTCATTTCATTACTTTACAAAAAAAAAAAAAAAAAAGAAGAAACTCTGGGGATAAGGCCCAGAAATGTGTTTAACAGGCCCTCCAAGTGATTTTACTCCTTGTTAAAGTTTGAGACTATCTTTGGTCTAAGGAGATCAAACTGTAGTCTAAAATGCTAAACAAAATCTTTTATTCAAGTCAACAGCATTGAACATTTTTAAATATAAACTTTCTTTTTAAATGATGCACTGCCACTAATCCTACATTGAAAAGACATAATTTTTACACTTAACTATAAAGATATGAGTAGACACTTGACTTCTCCATTGGCGTACACATACTTCCAAGGCGAGGAAGAAATACCAAAACAACCAAAATCCTTACAAGGGGCTTCTGGTAGGTACCTTGTCTCTGAGGCCCACTGGAAAGAGATGGAGATAAACTCAATAACACTTCCAATCTTAAATGGAATAGTCCCCCTTTTTTTTCTTTCCTTTTTTTTTTTTTTTTTTTTTTTTTTTTGCGTAGATGGCATCCATTTCTGGATGAAAAGACCAGTATTTAAATGACGGGGAAATTGTTAAGACAACTTTCTTTTATTCATTTCAGTAGAGAGAGCTGCCTTATAACTGCATTTTTATGGTGGGGGAAAAAAGAAACAAAACAAAAACACGGTTCCACATTTCTCTCCAGGCCATAAACAGAATTTTTGTTTTCAGCTTCTCCCTATAGTCCTCAAAGGGATAAGACTTAAACTGCCCTTAATTCAAATACTAGCAGTCTTTTCTGGAGATAAAATATTGTAATTACAAATTTGCAGACTCAAGCTTTTTATCAATAAAACCTAGTTCCATCTTCAAGGAGATCTGTGCATTTCCCCTCAAGGAGTACTGCACTCTTCTTTAGATGAAGATATTTGCCAGTTCATTGGTGGGCTGCTTAACCCACATTGCTCCAGGCATTCAAGCACAGAGGATTGATGATATCTAGTCTTAACTGCCGTTCCCATTCACAGAAGAGAAACACTTGAGGCAGAAGAAATTCATTAGCCACAGCACATGCTTTTTAAAGAAGATCCTGAATGGTGCTCTTTTATGCTCTTTCTTAGATGTGCTATAATAATACATATATTCTGACCATGCCCTATAATAATGGTATCTTACACTTGATGTATAACCAAAGTTTGAGTCTCTTTAAGAGTTCAATTTCTATTGAGAGTTTTCCTGACTCACACATACTGAGTACCCAATAAGCATATGTTGGCGTGACAAGAAAATACTTAATTGGTCAGATTAAAATGTCTTCTGACTTGAGTAATGTCATGGTGATTTGCGGTTGGTGACAGAAGAATTAGACCATATTTGTGTACTTTTGGTAATTTTACACATGGGATACTTTTCTGTATGTACAAATCTTATACTTTTCCTGTGATGAGCATTTTGGCACACACCAAGTCCCACCTGGCACCTCCAGAAAAGGTAGTAATGGTTCTGATCACAGGATATGTTTCCCTTCCCAGTGACCCCTTCTGTTATTAGCACAAAATCCTAAGTTTTCTCCCAAGGATGCTATTTTCACATCCCCAAATGATTCTCTGTTGGTTCCGAGAACATTGCAGCCGAAGGGGCCCTTAAGGAAGACCCTGACCAACAGTTTTATTTACAGCTGATGGTCAGCCTTTGGGCTTTCCTCTCATTCCTTTCCTCTACCTTCTGGGAGAAAACACTCGATAGGGCAGGATCAGAGTTGATCAGATGTTCTAGTCTCACTGGGGCAAAAAACCTCAGCAAATGTCTTAACAGCACTCACCCTTTATTAGTCTATGTCTTTCTGCTGCCTTTGTAACTTCTATTAGGAAATTACAGCCCCTTATCACCTAACTGGCTGAGGGCCCTAAGGCATACACTGCCAGGCAGTGATTTTCTCTAGCTCTTTTTTTTTTTTTTTTGCCTTTTAGGGCTGCACTCACAGCAGGCATGTGGAAGTTCCCAGGCTAGGGGTCTAATCAGAGCTGTAGCTGCCGGCCTATGCCACAGCCACAGCCACGCCAGATCTGAGGCATATCTGTGACCTACACCACAGCCACAGCAACGCCGGGTCCTTAACCCACTGGGCAAGGCCAGGGATCGAACCCACAACCTCATGGTTCGTGGTCGGATTCGTTTCCACTGCACCCCAATGGGAACTCCTTCTCTAGCTTTTAATATGCTCAGAGCCTGTAGCCCTCAGTTTGTGGATACCATTGTAATATTTTTTTGTGTGTGACCATCCAGTGCTTCTTTTGTTCCCTTAGTAGGTTGCTTGTATCTTTCCAATAAAATATTCATACACTGAAGCCTAGTCATGAATCTGTTCTACCAAGACGATTCAAAATGTTAAACTTTTAAACAAAATTAAAAATGTGTTAAAAAATTAAAATAATGCTGCATATTACATTCTGGGCACAAGTATAGACACCTAGGTCCAAAATGTAATTCTCAAACTGTGCTTGTCCAATATGGTAGCCTTTTAGCCATATGTGGCTATTTAAATTTATATTTAATTAAAATTTACATTTAGTTCCTCAGCACTAGCCACATTTCAAGTTCCTGATGAACACACACAGCTAATAAACACTACATTGGACAGTGTGATAGAATATAGTTCCAGCATCACAGAAAGTTCAACTGGACAGACTGTTCCAGAACCTCTTTCCTGTTATAGCTTTACTTTCTAAACCCATTACCCTGATGTAATATGTCTCCACATAGTACTTATCACTCTCTGAGCTTTTATGTATTTGTTTATATACTTACCAGGATGTGAATTCCATCTTGATCACCTCTTTATCCCCATTGCCCAGAAGAGTAACTGGCAAATAGTAAGTGAAGGAATGAAGGAAGGAATGACATCTGATTAAGGAAGATGATCTTATCTTGGATTTCTTTCTTTTTTTGCTTTTTGCCATTTCTTGGGCCGCTCCCGAGGCATATGGAGGTTCCCAGGCTAGAGGTTGAATCGGAGTCGTAGCCACCGGCCTACGCCAGAGCCATAGCGACGTGAGATCCAAGCCGCATCTTCGACCCACACCACAGCTCATGGCAACGCTGCATCCTTAACCCACTGAGCAAAGGCAGGGATCGAACCTGCAACCTCATGGTTCCTAGTTGGATTCGTTAACCACTGAGCCACGACGGGAACTCCAACCTTGGATTTCTAAATTCAGAACCTGAATTCAGTGTGATGTGGATTACTCTAGATAACAGGGAGGTAGGGTTTCCACCAGAAGCTTGGCACTTAAATTTCTTTCCTCAGATAACCCATAAGGTGGACAAGGACACTGCGGGGAAGGTGAGGTGCTTTCTAGCGGGGCAAAGCTGTCAATGCAGCGCAAAAACCAAGCATGAGGCAGGAGGGGTGCTTTCTAATACCCCTTAAGTGTGAGAAACAATGACTCGGAGATTAATTCACTAAAGGGGCTGAAATCAAGAGGAATGTACCCATCTTCAAACCACCTATAATAAAACAAAAGGCAAAATATGTCCCTATATCCTAGGATCCCAGAAAGCAAGCTCTGCCTGTATAACCCACTGTTATATATTCTGTCAAGCCAGTTTCAATAGTGGGAATATGGGTAAGCATCCAGTGTTATTTGCTGACCCCCCCCAGGGTACTTTCACATGTCTTTGGATAGACAATGCACAGTATCACAGAGTAAAGGGGGGCAGGCTTGACAGGCAAGCACTTATCCATGTATTAGAATGAAACCATATTATTAGATGCTAAAGATATTCTAAACATCATCATGGTAAAAAAGAAATTTTCTTTTTATTCCTGCTAAAAGACAGCAAGTCTATATCCTACACACAAAATGCTATGCACCTAATGCATTGTCTCCTCAAAGCCCAATGAAATTTTCAGTCTCATTTTGCCGTTAAGAGCTAATGAACTTGACACAGAATAGGGTACAAATCTGATTCCTTCAAATCCAAACAAATTTCAAATCCTTTTTTAACAGCTGCTATTATAATGGGATGATTGGACCATCCTGCAGCAGAGACACTGGAAGGGAGGTTAGAAATTTCATAGGCAGGGCGTTCCTGTTGTGGCTCAGCGGTTAACAAACCCAACTAATAACCATGAGGTTGTGGGTTTGATCCCTGGCCTCGCTCGGTGGGTTAAGGATCTGCTGTAGCCATGAACTGTGATGTAGGTCACAGATGCGGCTCGGATCTTCCGTTGCTGTGGCTGTGGCAGAGACTGGCAGCTACAGCTCTGATTCCACTGCTAGCCTGGGAACCTTCAAATGCCCCGGGTGTGACCCTAAAAATACAAAAGACGAAAAAAAAAAAAGAAAAAAAAAGAAATTTCATGGGCAGGTTAAACATGCATTAAAACAAAGAAGACAATAATGCCAGTCCCTAAACATCTCACCATTAGAAGGAGCAAAGGGGGGTGATGAAAAGGAAATGAAGCATATAATCTGTGATGATGGAACATAAAATGTACAGCCTTGCAAACCAGAGATGCAGCAGCCCTGTGTGTATATAAGGCCCTTCAAAGGCTCAGCAATAAGGAATCTCAACTCCTTCAGTAGACTGGGTCTTTACAGATTTTGATAGAGAGTAGGTGCCATTTGGTTACGGAGAGAGCATGAGGGCAGCAAAAGGAAAGCAAAGCTCTTACTGTGTGTTTTTCTCAAATGCTTATCTGCCTTCAGTGTGTCAGGGAGCCGTGTCAGTGACACGGCAGCTAGGAAAGCACTGCTGTCTCACAAAAGTTAGGATTTTATGCTTAAGCCTAAGTTACATCAGCAACAGAGAAAAGTTATAGATCAAAGTATGCAATGACCTTAATATATCTCAAAGAAATTCATGCAGTTGAACACCTAAGGTTGCTAAATGCTATCTTTTGAAGATTTATTTTTATCAGATCCACTAGATGAGAAAAAGTCTATGTATGTGTACACATACACACATGTGCTATGTATATAGATAATATTTATATGTAACATTTGTGCTTATATACACTAATATAGTCATATGTTTAAACATAAGGCTGAAGAAAGGGCGATGATTGATAGAGATACATATCTCAACACTCTCCACAAAGTGATGTGCTTCAAATGAGTCATGCGACCGCATTTTTACAATGTCCATTCTATTGTGCAGACATGGAAACAAAAGTATAGTTGATGAGCCAGTGGGGTAATGGAGCCTGTAAATCTAGATAATATACTGTAATAGTTACTGTTACCCATCTCTGTCCAGGGAGAGCCAGCATCACAAGAGTATCACACCACAAATCACCAGTGCAGGAAAAGATCAAAATTCAAAATCTGAAGTATGGTCTCTATTGAATTCATACTGCTTTTGCACTATCATAAAGCCAAAAAATCTTGAGTTACTGTAAGTCAGGGACCTTCCATACTCCACTTGTTTCAGACAAGTATTGCATCCAAAAAGCTGAAGAATAATTTTCTTCCCCTTAGAAGTCTTGTTCTCTTTTTGCTTAGATGTCTAAAGGATTTTTTTTCCTTTAAAGTCTAGTTAGCTTGCTATGCTGTATTATTTTGGGTCACGATTCTCAGGTATGAGGTGTGCTCTTTCAACACTTAGCTTTAAGGTGTTTTATATTTCAGAAGGGTTTTTTTTTTGGTATTAATGTTTTTAGTATTTTCACTGTTCCCTTGCTTGGTTTTTTAGGTCTCCTACTATCTATGCTAAATCTTCTCTGCCTATTGCCAATATTTGACACCTTCTCTTAAATCTTTTGTCTTCATTTCTTTTTGAACTTTACAGCTTTGTATTTTAAGCTCATTGTGAAATAGTCTGCTTCGGTTGTGACCTGTTTTACTGAGCTGTCTTTCTGGCATGCTTTCATCGGAGGGCTATTTTATTCGGTTCTTTCATTCTCCCAGTAACTTTATGAGTTTGGACTCGGATACTCTTCTGTTGCTCATTATGCAAAACCACTTCTCCTGAACCTTTAGAAGGAAGTATAGTTCAAGAAACTTGGACTAACTTGAGAGAATTCCCTCTCTGGTTGCTTCCGTGAAGTGTTTAAAACCAAGGCACCTTGCTGGCTGAGGTCTCCTGTACCTTTGCCCTTTCTCCATTTTTACCTGGACCTGCTCTTTCCCTCGTGTCTCCTGTCACTGTCCTGCTCAATTGTGACTCCACTGTTCCTCCTCAGATGGGTGTCCTGTCCTGGAAGGGGGCTGTGGCTGTCTGCCTGCAGGGCAGTGTCCTGCTGCCTCAGCTCCTTTCCAAACCCACCAAGAACCCTCTGTCCATTTTGCACGCTGTGGCAAAGGCAACGTGCTCTGGCAGTGAACTGGGTAAAACCCCTCCCAGTTTTATCTCCTGTGCGCAAATCCAAGGCAGCCATTTCCAGTGCATTCTTTTTTTTTGTTTGTTTTAAATAATGAATTTATTTATTTAGCCTTTTTGCCTTTTCTAGGGCCGCTCCTGCGGCACATGGAGGTTCCCAGGCTAGGGGTCGAATCAGAGCTATAGCCGCCAGCCTATGCCAGAGCCACAGCAATGCAGGATCCAAGCCGAGTCTGCGACCTACACCATAGCTCACGGCAACGCTGGATCCTTAACCCACTGAGTAAGGCCAGGGATCGAACCCACAACCTCATGGTTCCTAGTCGGATTCGTTAACCACTGCACCACGACGGGAACTCCTCCAGCGCATTCTTATCAGCTTATTCTTGTTAGGGGTTCTCCTGTCCTCAGGTCTGTCTGATGCCCTGTTTTTCACTCCAATTTCTTCCTATTGTACAAACGCTGATATCACGCAGGTCTGATGGCTGTTGGTGGTTTGCCTCCACCACCTGCTTATCTTTGGGGATTTGTGGGTAACTCACCATGCAGTTTTGAGGTAAATGCTGTCTATGTACATTTGCTTTTGCTACCCAATTGTTCTGTTCTATGTGAGAATTCAGAGATTTTAAAAGTTAGGTTGCTGCTGTCTTCTTTCCAGAATCAACTAGGTATGTCTATTTTTTTAAATATATTTTTCATCCATCCCCAAAGCTGGTCCCTAAGTGCAACATATTGTTGCCTGAATGGGTCCTTGTTGGGTGTTGCCATGTCACTTCTCCTTACCCAGGGGTATTCTCAGAAAAACTCTTTTCCAACCCAACTCCCATTTCTACTCCATCAGGACTTGCTGTCCTCAGAGAAAGATGAATACTGTGGTATGCAGATGTGGTTTAGTGATGCAAAGACTTGGGGGAAAGTGGGGAGAACATGGTAGAGCCCTTGATCTTGTAGTTCTTCTGTATTTGACTATCTAGGCATTACCTCTATGACAGCAGAAAGAAGTATGAGTTAGGAAAATTATAAAAAAAAAAAAACCCACTGTCAATCAGCTGTACAATTATAGCAGCTAATAGGAGATGGCCTGGATACCAGTTAGATCTGAGTTGTGTAACTTAATGGACAAGGGAGTCCTTTTTTATTATTATAGTTGATTTACAATGTTCTGTCCATTTCTGCTGTATAGCAAAGTGACCTGGTCATTCTGGGAGTCCTTCTGATGGCTCCTCAAGGACCTCACTCCATCATGCAAGCAGGGTCCTTTCACCATTCTCACCTAGTGGGATTTTTATGTTTCCCATTCTCTCCCTTTCTGGAGAGTTTTAATTTTCCTTTGCTGCCAGTGTATACTGGGAGCAGACAGGCAGTCTTTTCATTCATAGGTCATCAGATCACAAGAAGCCTCATCTGGACCAGACAGCTGCACAAAACCCAGCTATCTGGACTTGGAGTGGGATGCAGGGACATAGAGGGGAGGAAATGGGTTCTACTTACAGCAAGAGGAGTATGCATGGATAACTGGGTAGCTAGAGAGACAGATGGTAAGAGATAACATCCATTAGATTCCTCAGGATCCATCTTAACCCCTCTTCCCCTTCTAGCTTGTAGAGGCTGAGAAGCAAAAAATAATATACAGACTCCCTTGCAATATGGATTCAAAATGTGATTTAGGTCCTACCCACCACTTGTACTCCCAGGGGGCCTTGTTTCAGAACTGAGTCACACGGGAAGAAGCAAGATGTAGGCTATCCATTTTGCACACTGTGGCAAAGGCAACGTGCTCTTGAGTTGGCCACCGCAGTGGTGGCTGGTTTTGCAGCCAGCAGCTGCTGTGATAGCTTCCTGATCAAGGCAGACGTGGCAGCCGCTCTGATGATTTGCCATGTGGTTTGGGGAGGCATTCCTGGAAGCCTGGCTTACAGTCTGCCCTCAATGACCCTAAAAGCCACTGAAAATCCTATAATAATCACTTTTTGTCTAATCTTCCTAGAGTGGATTATGTTTTCTGCAACTGAACTCTGTCCCACACAGCCGGCCAAGGAGCAAAAGCACAGGCAGCTCCAGCTCTCTCTTGCTTTATCCATGAGCACGCTCCCTCGTGCCCAGGTAACCCCACTCCAGGATAGTTCTAGCAGGAAGGGGATACTTCCAGCAGTTGGGCATGTGTGTGTTCACTGCCCCAGGAGACAGATGGGGCAGGCTACCACAAGCACATACATGAGCCGCAAGGGTGGTACTTTTGATGTGTGGGCCATGACCGTTGGTATTTTTTTTTGGTTCAGATATAGCAGAATGATACTCTTCCACCATGCTGAGAACTGTAAAATGAAAATGTTATTTGTGCTTTTAAAAGGACTTTTGGTTTTAGACAAACCAAGTTAAGAATTTGGGACCTGCAACAGGTAAAAGGTTTCCAATTGAGGAAGCATTTTATAAACTGTATGATTTCCCTCCCATTTTGTAGGACATATAATCTGTTTTAGTATGAAAAGAAGTGCAGTTTTTCCTCTGTTGCAGCTGTATCGATTATTGCAGACACCGGGGGAGCAGCCAATGATATCTGGCTGCACTGTTTTGTAGGCTATAACTTGAACATTTCAGCTGGTATTTAATGAGAACACGCTTGGCTTGGAGCCACAGGCAACAGGGACTGGTTACTCTGCACAGCACTGGGCCTGCTTTGCCAATAAAGGACAGGCTGCACACTGAGCCCACAGCAGCTGTTCTCAAAGGGCAGAGAATACAACTGTGCCTCCCAGAGTCATGTTGCCCCCTGCCCCCCATCTGTATGCAGGCCCAGACTCTCCCTCGGGGCAGCCAGTCACCTGTCAGGCATTTCCACAGTGACCTTTGGGAGCAATCCCTCCCTTCTGTCCTCGGATTTCCTGGAACAGCAGCAGCTGTGGCCTGTGACTCCTGAAAACTCAGACCAATGGGCTGTAGCAATGGCCCTGTGTCTTACCTCCCAATAGGAGGTGATGAGACATACTTATATTCTTCACGTCCATTTGAATAGTTTCATCTTTTCCTGATTTATAGAGCCCTGTCACTGCGTTTGCCATGTCACCTCATTTCATCTCCTGTAACCTGCATCTTTCTAACAGACTTTGATTGTAGAAGCTCTTCAGATTCATAGAATTATCATACAGAGAGTTCCCACAAAGCCTGCACCCAGTTTCCCCTCTTAGTGACGTCTTCCATCAGGATGGTGCACTTCTTGCGATTAGTGAACTAATACTGGCACAATATTATGAACTAAAGTCCATATTCAGTGTTCACCCAACGTCCTTTTTCTGTTCCGGGATCCCGTCCAGGATACTTTACATTTAGCCATCAAGTTCCCTTAGGTTCCTCTTGGCAGTGACAACAGACTGTCCTTGTTTCTAATGACCCTGATAGTTTTGAGAAGTGCTTAACCTGCATCTTTTCAGAGTTATCCTTCATTTTAATAACAATAAGTATCAGGAGTTCCTGTTGTGTTTCAGCAGGTTAAGAAGCTGACTAGTATCCATGAGGATGTGGGTTCAACCCTGGCCTCGCTCAGTGGGTTAGGGATCCGGCGTTGCTGTGAACTGCAATATAAGTCTGACGTGGTTTGGATCCTGCATTGCTGTGGTGTAGGCCAACAGCTTCAGATCTAATTCAACCGCTAGCCTGGGAATTTCCATATGCCCCAGGTACAGCCATTTAAAAACAACAACAACAACAAAAAACAACAAAAAAAAAAACCCCAAAACACAATCAGAGAAAACTGACATTTTGGAGGGAGCTATCAGGACAATCATGACCCTTCAAAACAAAACCTGCCTGACCTGAGTTTTCAGAAAGCTCATGTGGCTTCTCTAATGCCAACGTTGATTTGTGATGGGGAGTTGGGTACACTGCCCAATGGATACTCAGACACCTGTCTAGGGAACTCCTGTGGACGATTTGGTGGAGGAGGGGCTCCACAACCTGGCTGGACATTCTATTCAATGGAGAATTTTATAAAGCACAGATGGCATTAGCCCAGGTGCACTCAAGCACAATCTCTAGCCATAGGGTCTGAAAGCCTGTACTTTCTATCCCTTTTAGAAAAAATCCTAATTATGTTTTTAAAACAGAAAATGTTAAAAGATGGCCCATAATTCATGAGTATTGATAATATAAATGGAAGTATAAATGTAGAGAGGAACCAAAAGTCTGAAATGAAAAATGCCTCTCTCTCTCTCCATTCTATTCAACCATTTTCTAAGGACACTTTGGTTGCTCCCTGTTTTTAGTGTTGTCTTCTGTTTGCTTGAGATGTGTATTTATTTATTATCATTATTTTTTTCTTTTTAGGGCCACAAGTGCGGCATATGGAGGTTCCCAGGTTAGGGGTCGGATCGGAGCTGCAGCTGCTGACCTACACCACAGCCACAGCCACAGCGGATCTGAGCAGCATCTGCGACCTACACCACAGCTCGTGGCAATGCTGGATCCTTAACCCCCTGAGTGAGGCCAGGTATTGAACCCACATCCCCACGGATACTAGTCAGGTTCATAACCCACTGAGCCACAAGGGGAACTTCCAAGATGTGTATCTCAATAAGCTTCCTGAGATAATCTGGCATAACCAGAAATTGGGAACCCACGACTACAGAAGAAATTCATAATTCAGCAGTGGGGGACCTGAGTGTCTATTTCAGTGCTGACATCCATTATAAAATCACAAAGCTCTGTTCTTCACCTCCCTCCCCTGGACAGAACAGCCCTAAAGCCATCAGATGGGGCCGAGCACGGACGCAGCCTGTGACAGACTGAGGGGTGTGGGAGCCCAAGTTGGGTGAGAAGAGCATCCTACAGAGGACAGATCAGGGCGGGGGGGCTGAGGCCTGAGTGGGTGGGGGGGGGTGTCCGTATGTCAGAGCCTGAATAGGGAGAGGTGGGTGTGGGTATCCATGTGGGGGTTGGTCTGGGGCCCAAGGGGATGAGGAGGGTATTCAGAAGGGTGTTGTCTCTGAAAGGGGAGTCAGCACCTGAATGCAGGGCGTCCATGTAGGGGAAAGGGTGGATGCGGTGCTGATGGGAGACTGGTTATGTATGAGGGATTAAACAAATATGATAGGGGTAATGGGAGCCATGTTTCTCGCTGTTGGAGAAGGAAGTCACCAATAATGCCCGGGAGGACAGTCCAAAACCCTGAGTACCCTACAGTGAGAGCTATCAGTGTGAACTCAAGGGTTTAAATATATACCTGTATTTTATTTATATTATACTATATACATTTATATATAACACATACATATGTAGTATATACATACATGTATACGTGCATATATGCCTGTTATATTTACATGTGTATTTGTCCAGTGTGCCTGGGACAAGCGGTACCCCAATGGCAACAGGCACACCTGGTGCCCACACTTTGGCTTTAATGCCATTTTCCGCTAAAAAGAACTAGAGGTCCTGGGAGCAATGACTGATGTCAGGGCTAGGGCAGGCAAAGAACATGATGAGCTTAGAACATCTTGTGCCAGAAATCAAGGAAGTACTCAGAGAATGATGAGGACATGTCCGGAGAACACAGGAGCCAGGTTGAAAGGACTCAGGTGAAATTTGGAACAATCTGAGCATCAAAATAAATAATGAGAGTAACAGACTACATCCCATCAAATAAAAGAGAAAACCAAGATCTCATACTGAGAAAAATAAATCCATGGAAAAAATTGAAAGTTTGATGAAGAAAGGGATATTTACACAGTTTCAAAGCATCTCTCCCCAAATATTCATTAATTAAAAGGAGGGGAGGGAAAAAGAGCAACTTCACAGTGGAAAAAGCCCCGAAGATTCCACTTTAATCAAGGGACTGAAAGATGATTATTAATGAGATAAACTGAAATTGCGTGCCCAAGAGAATGCAATGACAAGAACCCATGTGATAGTCCTGATTGTATTTGTGATGTCACAGTTTCTGGGGGTCAGGAATCCGGGAGTGGCTTAATTGGGTGATTCTGGTTTAAGGTCTGTCACAAGGCCAAAGTCCCCCTGTTGGCCAGGGCAGTGGACGACCTGAGGTTTAACTGGGGCTGGAGAATCCACTTCCAGGCTCACTCACGTGGTTGGCAGACCTCAGCTCTGTTTCTTGCTTGTCCAGGCCCATCCACAGGGCTGCTCACAACATGATGCCTGCTTCCCCCAGAATAACTGATCCAAGAGATCACTCCTGTAACCTAACTACCTCTGCTGTATGCTCTTGGTCACAAGGATCCACTCCAGACGACATGGGAAGAGACTGCTTGAGGGTGTGAATAACAGGAGGTGGGGCCAATTATTTGAAGGCTGGCTACTCAGCTGTCAAAGATAATCAGGACAAACTCAAGACTGGGAGTCATTCTACAAAATCATTAGCCGGTATTCTTCAAAGTGTCAAGTCATAAAAATCAGAGAAAACTGGGGAATTGTTCCAGAATGAAGGAGACGAAAGAGACATGGCAACTAACTGCAACGTGAGATGTTGGACTAGTTCCTTTTGAGATTAAGGACGTTAATAGGACAATTGACAAAAGCTTGAATGTGGCTGAAGGATTAGGTGGAAGAATGTATTGATGTCAATTTCCTGATTTTACTACAATGTACTGTGATTTTATAGAAGATTGTTCTTATTCACAGAAAATAAGAGACAGGATATTAGGTCTGCAACTTACTCTCAAATGGTTTGAGGCAGAGAGGGAAATGTTCTTTGTTCTGTGATGGCAAGTTTGAGATAAGCTTGTTTCCAAATATTAAAATGTACATAGGGAGTTCCTGTCATGGCACAGCAGAAACAAATCTGACAAGGAACCATGAGGTAGTGGGTTCCACCTCGGCCCCACTCAGTGGGTTAAGGATCCAGTGTTGCCATGAGCTGTGGTGTGGGTCACAGATGCGTCTCAGATCCTGCCTGCATTGCTGTGGCTGTGGTGTAGGCTGGGATTAGACCCCTACCCTGGGAACCTCCATATGCCACAGGTGCAGCCCTAAAAAGACGAATAAAAGCAAAAATAAATAATATGTATACAAACTATTTAAGACTTCTGAGAGAAATTTTAATTAAGTTAAGATCAAAAATCCTAATTCTATTAGGTAGAATTATATGCCACTGCTATCTTTGTAGGTCAAAAATATATGAAAATTGGTAACTTCATATGGTTCAACCCAATACAAGAACATTCCAACAAACTAACCAATAACAAAGATAAATGAAATTATGGATTTCAATAAAAATGCAAAAACTCCACATTGCGCTTTTGAGGATCTCTCTTGCACTACCCACTCGGTCCAGCACCCTCTCTGCAGACCCCATCTGTCAGCACACAGAGAAGCTGAAGTAGCTCCCATCTTAGAGATGAGCCTGTGCATTCATATCTCCTCCAAATATTGTCCTATTTCTTTGCACACCTCCACAGTAACATTTCTGAAAGAATGGTCTCTGTTCCCCAGGCCATCTTATTACTTCCCATTTTTTCCTAGACTCAATGAAGTGGGCTTGCAAAGCTACCAACTGTAAACATTTGCCCATCAAGGCCACTGATACCTTCCTGTTAATTTTGTTTTGTTTTTATATTCAACACTGCCGCCCACTCCATTCTGAAACATTTTCTTCTCTTGGCTTTTGTGAAACCACATGTCTTTCTAGTTTCCTATTCCCTTTGTTGCTTAGATCCTGAGACCCTACAATTCACCCTCCAGAAGGCACCTGTAGTTGTCTTTTGGAGACTGAATCAGAGTGAAAACCTCACTGAAAACCCCATCCCCTCAACCCCTTGGCTTTTCACTGGATAAATAATGGCTAAACTCCTGTGAGATCTGGCCTCTCCCTATTCCTAACTCCCTCCCAAAGCACATTCCTCTGTGTCTTTCACTTGGCCTGTTTGCTTCTGCTTTTTTGAATGAGTTTTTTTTTTTTTTTTTTTGCTGTTTTAAGTTATATGCTTTTTAAAAACTGAAGTATGGTTGCTTTCTAATGCTGTGTTAGTTTCTGGTATAAAACAAAGTGACATACATCTATATATATCTTTTTCAGATTCTTTTCCATTATAGGTTATTTCAAGGTATTGAATATATTTTCCTGTGCTGTAAGTAGGCCTTTTTTGGTTATCTTTTTTTTTTTTTTCTGGCCGCACCCAGAGCCCAAGCCAAGGATCCAATCCAAGCCACAGCAGTAACAACGCCAGATCCTTAACCTGATGGGCAATCAGGGGACTCCAGTTATCTATTTTATATAGAGTAGTGTGTATATGTTAATTCCAAATTCCTAATTTGTTCCTCCCCACTCTTTCCCCTTTGGTAACCATAAGTTAATTTTCTATGTCTATGAGTCTGTTTCTGTTTTGTTAATAAGTTCACTTGTATCATTTTTAAAGATTCTACATGTCAGTGATATCATAAAATATTTGTCTTTCTCTGACTTCACTTAGTGTGATGATCTAATTGCATCCATGCTGTTGCAAATGGCATTATTTCATTCTTTTTTTGTCTGAGTAACATTCTACTGTATATAGGTACCACATTTTCTTTATCCTTTCCTCTGTTGATGGGTATTTCAGTTACTTCCATGTCTTGGCTATGGTAAACAGTGCTGCAGTGAACATTGAGGCACATTTTCAAATTGGAGATTTTGACTTTTCTGGGTATATGCCAAGGTGTGGAATTGCGGGATCATATGGTAACTTTAATTTTTAAGGAACCTCCATACTGTTTTCCATACTGGCTGTATCAATTGACATTCCTACCAACAGTGTAGGAGGGTTCCATTGTCTTTACACACTCTTCACTACTTACTGTTTGTATAGACTTTTTTGAAGATGGTCATTTTGACCCGTGTGAGGTAATACCTCATTGTAGTTTTGACTTGCATTTCTCTAATAACTGGCAATACTGAGCATCTTTTCCTATACTTTTTGGCCATCTGTATGTTGCCTTTGGAGAAATGTCCATTAGTTCTGCCCATTTTTCATTTTTTATTTAATATTGAGCTGCATGAGTTGTTTGTAGATTTTGGAGATTAATCCCTTGTCAGTCGCTTCATTTGTAAATATTTTCTCCCATTCTGTGGATTAATCTTTTCAGTTTTTTAAATGGTTTCCTTTGCTGTGCAAACATTTTTAATTTTAATTTGGTCCTATTTAATTTTTATTCCTCTAGGAGGTGGATCCAAACAGATATTGCTGTGATTTATTCTGCCTATGTCTTCCTCAGAGTATTTTACAGTATCAGGTCTTACATTTAAGTCTGTAATCTATTTTGAGCTTATTTTTGTGTATGATGTTGGAGAATGTTCTAATTTCATTCTTTTACATGTAGCAGTCCAGTGTTCCCAGCACAACTTATTGAAGAAGATGTTCTTTTCTCCATTGTTTATTCTTGCTTCCTTTTCTTAGATTAACTGACCATAGGTGTGTGGGTTTATTTTCCTTCTATCTTGTTCCATTGATCTATATTTCCATTCTTGTGCCAGTACCATACTGTTTTGATGACTGTAGCTTTGCAGTATAGTCTGAAGTCAAGGAGCCTGATTCCTCCAGTTCTATTCTTCTTCCTCTGGATTGTTTTGGCTATTCAGGGTCTTTTGTTTCCAGCCAAGTTTAATTTTTTTTTGTTCTAGTACTTTGAAAAATGCTTTTAATAATTTGATAGGGATTGCACTGAATCTACAGATTGACTATCTGCAGTACAGTCATTTTTACAATTTTGAGTCTTCCAATTCAAGAACATGACATATTCTTTCATCAGCATCTTACAGTTTTTGGAGTATAGGTCTTTTGGTTCTTTTAGTAGGTTTATTCCTAGATATTTTATTCTATTTGATGTGAGTGGTAAATGGGATTGTATTGTTAATTTCTCTTTCTGATATTTTGCTGTTAGTGTAGAGAAACATGAGAGATTTCTATGTATTAATTTTGTATCCTGCAACTTTATAGAATTCATTGTTGAGCTTTAGTAATTTTCTGGTAGCATCTTTAGGATTGTCAATGTATAGTATCCTGTCATTTGCAAACAGTGATGGTTTTACTTCTTTTCAAATTTGGATTCCTTTTATTTCTTTTTCTTCTCCATCATGGCTAGGACTTCAAAAACTATGTTGAATAAAAGCAGTAAGAGTAGACATCCCTGTCTTGTCCTTAATTTTAGAGGAAATGCTTTAAGCTTTTCAGCGCTAAGTATATTAGCTGTGGGTTTGTCACATATGCCATTTATTATGTTGAAGTAGGCTCCCTCTATGCCCACTTTCTGGAAGTTGGTTTTTTTGTTAATCATATTGAATTTCTTCATCTATTGAGATAATCATATAGTTTTTATTTTTTAGTTAATGTGGTGTATCACACTGATTGATTTGAGGCTATTGAAAAAACACTTGCATCCCTGGGATAAATCCCACTTGATCATGGTGTATGATCCTTTTAATGAACTGCTGGATTGGGTTTGCTAACATTTTGTTGAGAATTCCTGTGTTTGTGTTCAGCAGTGATATTAGCCTCTAATTTTCCTTTTTTGTGGTGTCTTTGTCTGACTTTGGTGGCCTCATGGAATGAGTTTGGGAGTGTTCCTTCCTCTGCAATTTTTGGAAGTTTCAGAAGAAGAGGTGTTAACTATTCTTTAAATGTTTGATAGAATTCACCTACAAAGCCATCTAGTCCTGGACTTCTGTTTGTTGGAAGATTTTATTTTTATTTTTAATGATTATTTTTTCCATTATAGTTGGTTTACAGTGTTCTGTCAATTTTCTACTGTACAGCAAAATTTTTCTCACATTATCCTCCACCATGTTCCTCCTATGTTGGAAGTTTTTTAAATCATGGTTTCAATTTCAGTACTGGTGATTGGTCTGTTCATATTTTCTATTTCTTAGGTACTCTTGGAAGACTGTACCTAAGAATTTCTCCATTTCTTTCAGATTGTCCATTTTATTGGCACATAGTTGTTTGTAGTAGTCTCTTATGATCCTTTGTACTTCTGTGGTGTCAGTTGTAACTTCTTTTTCATTTCTAATTTTATTGACTTGAGCCTGCTCCCTTTTTGTCTTGATGAGTCTGGCTAAAGGTTTATCAATTTTGTTGATCTTTTCAAAGAACCAGCTTTTAGTTTCATTGATCTTTTCTATTGTTTTCTTCATTTCTATCTCATTTATTTTTGCTCTGATCTTTTATGATTTCTTTCCTTCTACTAACTCTGGGGTTTGTTCTTTCTCTAGCTGCTTTAGATGTAAGGTTAGGTTGTTTATTTGGGATTTTTCTTGTTTCCTTAAGTGAGATTGTATTGCTATAAACTTCCCTTTTAGAACTGTTTTTGCTGTGTCTCATAGGTTTGGATCATCAGATCTTCGCTGTCATTTGTCTCTAGGTTTGTTTGTTTTGACTTCTTCAGTGATCCACTGGTTGTTTAGTAACATATTGTTTAGCCTCCACATATTTGTGTCTTTTACAGTTTTCTTCTTGTTACTGATTTCCAGTATTACAGTGTTATAATTGGAAAAGATGCTTAATATGATTTTAATTTTCTTAAATTTTACCAGAGCTTGTTTTGTGGCCCAACTCATGATCTTTCCTGGAGAATGTTCCATGTGCAATTGAGAAAAATGCATTCTGTTTTTGGATGGAATGGTCTAAAAATATTAAGTCTGTCTGTTTCTATTGTATCATCTAAAGCCTCTGTTTCTTTTCTTTTCTTTTTTTTTTCCCCTGTTTTTTTAGGACCACACCTATGGCATTTGGAGGTTTCCAGGCTAGGGGACAAATCAGAGTGGCAGCTGCCAGCCTATGCCACATCCACAGCAATGCCAGATCTGAGCTGCAACTGCAACCTACACTGCAGCTTACAGAAATGCCAGATCCTTAAACCACTGAGTGGTGTGCCAGGAATTGAACCCATGTCCTCATGGATACTATTCAGGTTTATTACTGCTGGGCCACAATGGTAACTCCAAGGCCTCTGTTTCCTTATCGATTTTCTGTCTGGATGATTTTCAGTTGATGTAAGTGGAATGTTAAAACTTCCCCAGTATTATTGTGTTATTATTGATTTTTCCTTTTATGGATCTTAGGAGCAACTCAATATATAAGGCAACTGCTATGCTGGGTGCATATATATTTACATTGTTATATCTTCTTGTATTTATCCCTTAATCATTACATAGTATCCTTGTCTTCTAATAGTCTTTATTTATTTATTTTTGTCCTTTTAGGGCTGCACCCACAGCATATGGAGGGTTCCAGGCTAGGGGTCTAATCGGAGCTGTTGCTGCCAGCCTACATCAGAGCCATAGCAACCCAGGATCTGAGCCGTGTCCACAACCTACACCACAGCTCATGGCAACGCCAGATCCTTAACCCACTGAGCAAGGCCAGGGATCGAACCCACAACCTCATGGTTCCTAGTCGGATTTGCTTTTGCTGTGCCATGATGGGAACTCCTAATAGTCTTTAAAGTCTATTTTATCTGAGTATTACTACTCCAGCTTTCTTTTGATTTCAATTTTCATAGAGTCCATTTTTCCATCCCCTCACTATCAGTCTGTATGTGCCCCTAGATCTGAAGCAGGTCTCTTGCAGACAGCATATATACAGGTCTTGTTATTGTATCCTTTCAGCCAGTATATGTCTTTTGGTTGGAGCATTTAGTCCATTTACATTTCAGGTAATTATCAATATGTATGTTCTTATTGACATTTTGTTAATTGTTTTGGACTTGTTTTTATAGGTCTTTTTTTCTTCCCTTCCTCTTTTGTTCTTTTGTGATTTGATAGCTGTCTTTAGTGTTGTCTTTTTTGTCTGAGCATCTATTGTAGATTTTGCTTGCAGTTACCATGATATTTTGATGTAGCAGTCCATTTAAATACAAGATTGTTTTAAGTTGCTGGTCTCAATTTCAAATGCATTTCCAATATCCTGCATTTGTACCCGCTCTTCTCATGATTGCTGGTTTTGATATCATATTTGTGTGTGGATGACTTCCTACATTTCCTCCATGTTTGCCTTTACTGATGAGCTTTCCCATTCACAATTTTCTTGTTTCTAGTTGTGGCCTTTTTTTCCCCCAAGAGAAGTTCCTTTATCATTTGCTGTAAAGCTGGTTTGGTGGTGCTGAAGTCTCTTACATTTGCTTATCAGTAAAGCTTTTGATTTGTCTGCTGAATCTGAATGAGAGAGCCTTGCTGGGTAAAGCATTCTTGGTTGTAGTAGGTTTTTTCTTTTCACTACTTCAAATATATCATGCCTCTCCCTTCTGGCCTGCAGAGTTTCTACTGAAAAATTAGCTAATAACCTTATGGGGATCTCCTTGTATGTTATTTGATGCTTTCCCTTTGCAGCTTTTTTTATCTTTGTCTTTAATTTTTGTCAATTTGATTAATAGTGTCTCAGCATGTTCCTCCTTGGTTTTATCCTCTATGGGACTCTATGCTCCCCGGAGTTGACTGTTTCCTTTTTCATGTTATGGAAGTTTTCAGCTACTGTTGCTTCAAATATTTTCTCAGGCCCTTTCTCTCTTCTATTTCTGGGACCCAATGTCGGTGCATTTAATGTTGTCCCAGATGTCTCTTAGACTGCCCTCATTTCTTTTTTTCCTCATTCTGTTCTCTGTTTATTCTGCTCTACCAGTATGTCTTCCAGTTCAAGTATTCATTCCTCAGCCTCATTTATTCTGCAATTGATTCTTTATTTTTCATTTTAGTTATTGTCCCAGTATCCTAATGTGGCATTCATCATAATATGAAATTATCTTGTTTAATAGTTCAGTGCTTACCTGCCTACCCTAGAACATAAGTATCCTGAGAGACCTTGTCAGTTTTGTTTTTTACTGTATCTCTAGTGTCTAGAACAGTAACACACAGTAGGTGCTTAATGAATATTTTGTAAATAAATCGCTTTCTGCTAATGATCCCAGCCAGCAGATGTCTCATGGTTGTGGTAATAACTAGAGAGATGACCTTCCTTCCAAATCATCTTGTTCAAGTTCAGATCATATGAAGAAACTCTCCACAATGCTGCTGATAGGTTATTCAGCCTCTACTTGACAATGTTCAATGATGGAAGAACTTATGACATTTAATAATGGAATGTTTATAAGGCATTGTTGATAGTTGTAATAGTTCAAAAGATCTTTTCAGTGCCCCTAAATCTTTCTCCCTATATGATCCACTTATTGATCACAAAGCAATTTTAAAAAGCCCTGCCTCACCTGACAGTAATTCAAATATTACTTGCAGGAATGATCACATTATGAGTCTAAGCTCTGAGGTGAATACTCCTAGCTATCTCAGCTCTTCATGTGACATGAAAAATTAACCAACACTACACATGAGAAAGGTCTGCAAAATTTTAGCAGCCTGGTTTAAATAAATAAAACCTTTATAAGCATCTAATCTGAAAAATAAAATGTAAGCATGCCCTTAGGTCTCATTTCTCATGATTGTCTGTTCCCTTAATAGCTTGCTTCTCTGCATCATGCTCTTTCTGTTACCGAGGGAACTCCAACAATCACAGATAGGCCTGCCAGCATCTTCCCTGAGACAAAGACTTTTCTTCTTCGAACATATTTGTGAGTATATGTTGTCACTTCTGAGTACATTTTATATTTTCATAAGATGAGAGAGAACTTTCATGATCTGTTTGCTAATGTCCTTTGTGGCAAGGGCACTTTGCTGAAGGCATTAAACAATTTATTCTACAAGTGAAAAAAGAGTTTGGATCATACACCCCTTGGGGTTTTCAATGTGTGGTGTAAGAGGAACATCTGTTGTGGTTAAACAGGCAATGTTCTAGTGCATATTTATATCCTTCCTGGTGACTTCCGCAATAGAGTAAGCATTCTATAAATATTATTGAATGAAGGAGTGAGTGAAGGAACCAAGGAAGCAGAGGATCTCAAAACCAGTACTCTAATCCAAGCCTTCATTTTAGAGGTGAGGGAGCAATAGCCCCAACAGGAAAGGACCCAGTGTCAGACCAGACCCCAGGGCTCCTGATTCTCAGGCTTAGAATTCTTTCCTCAGATTTTCACACTGCCTCTGTTTTGGGGCATCTGTGAAAATGAATGTCATTAATTGGATAAGTAGAAAGGATTTTTTGTTTTTAATGAGTCATTATGGATGAATTCCTTTTACCTATGTCCCTAAAAATGATTATTTTAAGTCCCCCATAGTCCCTGGAAATGACAAGTTTAGGGATGGGCAATGTGCCTTGATGCTGGCCATTGAGGCATGAGGAGAAGTCCATCAGGCAGGTTCTGGGACTTCTTGCTTCTAAAGTGGAAATACAGGGAAAACATTCCTCTTCACCAGTATATACCACCTTTCTGACTATGGTACTTGGACCTGCTGCAGCCCTCTTGCTGCCAGGCTGAAGACAGGAGAGTAGACAGAGGGAAAGAAACTGGGTGCTTCTGAATTAACCAGCTCTGGAGCCTGTCACATCTGTAATCTTTAAGTGAAGTAAAATTATAAATTATCATTTAAACCAGTTCGTTAGATGTTCTGTTATTTGGAGCTGAAAGTATCCTAAGGGGTTCAAACAATTTTTTTTTTTTTGATAGAAGCCTTGAAAAATGAACTATGTGCTTTCTTAATTCCTTTAAAAAAATAGCTACAGAAAAACAAACATTGCCAGCAGAATGATATTCCTGACTACTTGAAGAAAAGATTGGACAAGGCCTTGGTTGCCTTGGTGCTGTGTACTGACAATGGTTAATATTCTATGCCTGCTCAGTCTCAGAACCCCTTTTATACTCTTAAATAGGACCACAGTAAACTGGCTTCTTGAGTTATATCCACTGATTTTACTGTATGAGCAAAATTTTAAATTTCTATTAATTTATCAAAAATGCAATAAACAATAAATATCAACCTAAATATTGTAACAAAAATAATTTTTCTTTACAAAAATTTAAAAGGAAGCACTGTTTTTTTACATGTTAGCAAATCTCTTCAATGCCTGGTATAATGGAAGAAAACTGAATAATCTGCTCTTGCTGAATCTGTCATAACATGTTGTTTTGATTGAAGTATAGGAGGAAAATCTGACTTCACAGAGATATGTAATTGGAAAAGTAAGTATTTTAGTAGTCTTCCCAGATAACTGAGGATGTTTTTCTTTGGCATTACACCAAAACTTGACAAGTTCTTAAAGGTCAGTTGTAAGGTAGTATCTGAAATCATATCAATGAACTTTTCATATGCTTTTACCTTAAAATCCATTGATATATCTTGTACTTGGAATGCGTTTTCTTAGCCTGGATGATTTTTTTTTTAATAGTGGTCAGTTGGACAATACTGGCTCACCGGCTGATGAAGATCCACAAATGGTCACACATTTCATTATATAATATAAAAAAATTGTATTTGTTAAAGATTTTCCTAGTGAGATGTGTAATGATCTTAACTATTTTTTATGATGGTGGATATAAAGTTTTCCAAAATTCTGATTTTGGGCTTGAAATATCTAATTTTTGTCACTGGTAACAAATACCTTTGTTTTTTCTTGAAGTGACAGGCTTATTACTTTGTTCATTTTTGAGAAAGTGTCTGTCAAATACTGAAGTCTCAAGAACCATAGTTTGTCTGTCAGTTGTTATTCAATTGGAATTCCGTGAAAAAAAATGATGAGTTCAGCTCTCACTCATGCTCTTCGTTAAGACAACCATCACATTTTGATATGCAACAGAAGTCTTTGTGTTTCTCCCAAAGAATACTAAAAAGACATGCATTCAAGGGTTAATACTTAATAATTTTTAGTGCTTCATCAAGGACTTAAGATTAACTGGCCTGCCTGCCTCCCTTCCTCTCTCACATACACACATGTGTTGTCATGCCCACGCAAATTTCTCAGGCCTCGGCCCCTTCCCTCATGGCCCCTCCAATGCTTAAGGCCTGGCTTGGGTGGCTGTCCATTCATTTTAGAATCCAGGCCAGTGGGAGATAGAGGACTCCCCAGGAGTTTGCAGAACACATTTTAAGACTTGCTACTTTATGCTTTTAATCATTTTCCTTTTCTTCCTTTGGTAATGAAGTGCTAGTTGTCATCATTTGTTACTGCCCATGCTGCCTATGGGAGGCTCCCTCCACTTTTACTAAATAGTTTGCAGAAATTCCAGCTGCTTGGCTCAGGATAGCATGTTACTGGATTTTGAGTTTAAATCCCAAAGAAATGAATCTGAGTCCCAGCTTTAAGAGTTCTGTAACTCTAGGTGTTCCTCTCGTAGCTCAGTGGTTAACGAATCCTACTGGGAACCATGAGGTTGCGGGTTCGAGCCCTGGCCTTGCTCAGTGGGTTAAGGATCCTGCGTTGCCATGAGCTGTGGTGTAGGTTGCAGACGAGGCTAGGATCCCACGTTGCTGTGACTCTGGCGTAGGCTGGCAGCTACATCTCTAATTAGACCCCTAGCCTGAGAACCTCCATATGCCATGGGAGCAACCCTAGAAAAGGCAAAAAGACCAAAAAAAAAAAGACCAAAAAAAAAAAAAAAAAAAAAAAAGAAATAGAAGTGCTTAAAAAAAAAAGTTCTGTAATTCTACATGAGCTTCAAGCCTTGTTTTCTTAGAAAATCAGAGGACTGAGTAAGCAATCTCTGAATATTTCCCAGTTCCCAAATTTCATGGTCCTAATACACTAAACACATATGTATATACAAATGGGACATTTGAGAATGCAGTCTTGCACACTCTCATACAACTCTGACTGAACCTTTGTATCTCTATAAACCATTATAGATGGACTTTGGGAAGAAATGTATATGAAGAACTCAAAGGACAACAGCTGGATTTTTCATGATGAAACAGCAAAGATTCCAGATGTAAAAATCAGAATTAAACACTAAAATGAAATAATAAAACTAGTAAATAATAAATGCAATTATGTCATCTATATGATATATAAATAGACGAATAACTGATTCTGTTACAGCATAAGAAAATCCAACAAGAGTAATAATACCTACTGTGTTGAAACTGCTCAAAACAAGTAAAAGCAAAATCTTTGCATAGTAAGAGTAATGAGTAGAAGAGAGTATATAGGACAAAGTTACTGGTCTCAGAAGATTAAAATATAATTTTATTTACGGTTTACCAAAGATACCTAAAACTACATTTTTGCTCTTTTTCTATCTACTAAATATTTACTGATGTTTTTGAAATTAGAATTTTTTTTTTTAGCTCTATTCTTTTTTGTGTGTGTCTTTTTGCCTTTTTCTAGGGCCACCCCCCGCAGCATATTGAGGTTCCCAGGCTAGGGGTCGAATCGGAGCCATAGCCACTGGCCTACACCAGAGCCACAGCAATGCAGGGTCTGAGCCACGTCTGCAACCTACACGGCTCATGGCAACACCGGGTCCTTAACCCACTGAGCAAGGCCAGGGATTGAACCCACAACCTCATGGTTCCTAGTCGGATTCGTTAACCACTGAGCCACGACGGGAACTCCCCTAGCTGTTCTATTACTGAAGATAAAGGTATCTGAACATGTTAATTCTATTTAGTCAATTTACTTTTCTATTTTCTAACCACATGATAAAGGAACTACCAATTTAGCTATTCATCTTCTAAAATAAGCCTGAAATAGTTTTAATTTTAAAGAGGTATTACTTTGATGTACAATGCTTAAAAAGCACTAATTGACTTTATTTTGACATTAAGGAATGAACTTCTAATACAATTAGAAATAGTAAAGCAAAACAGTTAAGAGAGTCTCAACTCTTTTCATCTGAATGAGGACAGGATACATTTTATTCAGGTATTTTGGGGTTTAATTAGTGTTTTGGTGACATCACACATACAGAGTAGAAACTATGACCCTTTACTGCAGCTATAAACCATCTTATGAAGAGTGTTTCTGCAAGCTAATGGAAAGTGGGTTTGAGAGCTAAGTTTTCTTTCTTTTTTTTTTTTTTTTTTTTTTGTCTTTTTGCTATTTCTTGGGCCGCTCCCGTGGCATATGGAGGTTCCCAGGCTAGGGGTCCAATCGGAGCTGTAGCCACCGGCCTACGCCAGAGCCACAGCAACGCGGGATCCGAGCCACATCTGTGACCTACACCACAGATCATGGCAACGCCGGATCGTTAACCCACTGAGCAAGGGCAGGGACCGAACCTGCAACCTCATGGTTCCTAGTTGGATTCGTTAACCACTGCACCGGGATGGGAAATCCTAAGTTTTCTTTTTAATGTAAAAAAATATATTCCTCCTTTCCAACTGAGATCCAAATGCCCCATTTTTTGGTTTCATTTTGAACAGTAAGATTCTAAGACTAAGTTAAGCATAAAAGCAAAGTTTCATGTATTTGGAAAAAACATGGGAAATGGAAATCAAGAAGTCATGATTTGATCTTAGGCATGTTGATCAAGGGATTCCAAGAGATAGTTATATATAAGGGGAAATTCTTTTGAAGAGCTTCCGCAATTTGGTAGCAGCAGAGAAGTGAAAATAAATCATGCGTCTATATGGCAGCATAGGTTGTCCCCAACATCATCTCCCTCACAAGAAGACCAACTAGCAAGCACCCTTAGACAAGACACCATACAAGAATCCGGGGCGCAGGGGGCGGGGAGGTAAAGTATCTTGGACACACAGAGACCACAAAGGAAAGTGTTAGAACTTTAAGAGGAATGGCTACATTCCAACTGCATTGCCTGTTCCCTGTATAGTCACAGGGTCACACAAGAGGGTCCCCGGGGCCTACAGTTACTATGGGCGGGGAGCCCAAAGTGAATCTGCATAGAGCCTCTAGCCACAGACTCTTTCCATTCGCAGAGTAGAGTGGATGGCCCTGTCTGGCCAGGAGGCTTGGTGGACAGCAGATGGTAATTAACATCGCAAAAATACATGAATGTATAAATCTCACTGGTAATTAGTATAGTCGAAGATTATCTAATATGATGGTGGTGCATAATTACCATAATTAATTTGCTATTGGATATATAGTATAAAAAAAGATGTAAATGGCACCATCAATAACCTAAAATGTAACAGGGGTCAGAGGAGATGTAAAAGTACAAAGTTTCTGTATGCTATCCTATTTATAACAACCTTAAAATAGGATGTTATAAATCTATTTTATGTAAGTCTCGTATTAACCACAGGGAAAAACCTGTATGAAATAACAGGAAAGATTATGACAAAGGAGCCAACGTATGTTGCTAGAAAATTCATCAAATCACAGAAGAAGACAGCAAGAGAAGAAGCAGGAACAAAAAACCTACAAAACAAAACAATGAACAAAATTGCAACAGTAAGTACTTACCTATCAATAATGTCTTTAAATGTAAATGGATTAAAGTCTCCAATCAAAAGACAAAGATTGGCTGAATAAATTAAAAACGAATATTCAACAATCTGTTGCCTATAAGAAGCTTATTTTAGCTTTAAGAACATACAAAGACTGGGAATGAAGGATGGAAAAGATGTTTTAGGCAAGTGCAAACCAAAAGAACGCAGAAGTTGCTATAGCTACATCAAACAAAGCAGACTTTAAGTTAAAAATTGTAAAAATAGACACTGAAAGTCAATATACAATAATAAAGGAAGCTAATCCACCAAGAAGACATAAATAGTTATGCACTCAACAGTGGAGCACCTAAACATACAAAGCAAATACTAACTATACAGGAGAAATAAACAGCACTATAATAATATGTGGGAACATTAATATCCCACTCACCAATGTATAGATAATCCAGACAGAAAATAAGAAAACAGAATTTGAACAACACTATAGACCAAATGTAACTAACACACATATATGAAACATTCCACCCAACAGCAGCAGAACATATATTCTTTTCAGGCACACAAGGAACATTTTCTAGGGCAGATAACATGTTAGTTCCTAAAAAAAGTCTCAGCAAATTTAAGAAGATAGAAATTACCTCAAGTCTCTTTTCTGACCACAATGGAATAAAACCAAAAATCAGTAACTGGAAGAAAGCTGAATAGCTCAGAGACATGTAAATTAAACAACATACTCTGGAACAACCAAGGGAACAAAGAAGAAATCAAAAAGGAAGTAAAATATATCTTGAGACAAACAATAATGGAAACACAACATAACAAAACTCATGGGATGCAGCAAGAGCAGTTTTAAGAGGCAAGTTTATAAAGCAAACATTTATCAAGAAAAAAGAAGACTGGATAAAAATGGTGGAATAATACACAACACTCACCTCCTCTTAAAAATACATCTACATGTGGAACAATTCTCACAGAAAATTACTGAATCCTGGCAGAAGTTGTCAGGCTTCTAAAAGAGCAGGAAAATCTCCACTTAACCAGATAGGTCAAAAGAAAAAAGAAAAAAAATGAGAAAAGAATAGAGATGGGAGCTGTGACGGAAGAAAGATTCCTGCACCCTGGGAAGTCTCTTTACCAGTAGGGACATCAGCCAGGACAGAGAAGGAGCTTCAGAGCCTCAGAGGAGAGCACAGTGGCCAGTTTGCAGAACCCAAAATGGAGATTGACTTATGTAGGTGGTCACTGCTACTGCCCTACACTCCCCTGCCTGAGACACAAGTCCCCCAGTATGGCAGGGACTGGGGGCTAGAGCTCAGGCTTTGGAGATTGGACCTGGGGAGAGAACTGGGCTTGGCTGAGCAGAAGCAGCCTGAAGAGACTGCAGTCCACTGCAACCACATCTAAGGGTGTAAACAGAAAGCCAGGGTGGCCCTAGAGGACAGGTGACATTGCTTGGAGGAGCAAGAGGGAAGGGGTGGGACCTGCCATTACAGCCTTGTTGCCTACATGTGTTCTCAGGTGGCAAGACTATACAAACCCCAGGAGTGGTTGTAAGCTGCCACAGGACTTCAGAAGCAGTAGGGAGCTGCCACCACTTCCCTCCCAAGTTGCAGGCATGGTAGCAAGCCACCATCCTCACCCTCCCCAGTCTTAGTAACCATTGGGACCTGCCTCTGTTCCCACCCCATGCCCTAGGAGCCACACATAGGTCACCACTGCCACCAAGAAACCCAGAACTGGACAATAGCTGGTGCACCTGCATACCCACTATCAGTTGGATGACAGCCAGAATACATTGAGTAAAGATGTGACTGGCACCCATACTAAAAACGCCCTTGCACCAAATATATTAAACCCACACAAGTTATACAGGGATGCTCCCACATAGAAATAACCCTCCAAGCCCACAATAGATATTTCTTTCTCCTCAACTCACAGAATGAGAGAAATGTAAATAAAATGAAGAAGCAGAGGAACCACTCCCAGTTTAAAAAAAGAGAGAGAGAATTCTCCTGGAAGAACAATGAAACATAGCTCTTCAGTCTAATCAATACTAATTTCAAAAAGGAGATAATAAAAATACGGACAGAACCAAGAAAGGCTATCAATAGAAATGCAGATTACTATAAAAAGGAACTAGAAATTACAAGGAGCAGCCAAGAAATTAGACAATTCATTTGCTGAGACAAAAGCTGATCTAAAGGCAATGAATAGCAGAATGAGGAATGCAGGAGAATGTACAAATGACCTATAAGATAGAATAATGAAAATCACTCATTTAAAACAGACAAAAAGCCAAATTAAAAAAAAAAAAGGAAGCAATCTAACAGACCTATGGGATAATATAAAAGGTGCCAATTTTTGTATAACAGGGATTCTAGAGGAGGAAGAATGAGAAAATGGGACTGAAAATGTATTTGAAATCATGGCTGAAAGCTCCCTAAACCTAATGAAGTAAATAGATAGCCAGGAACCACAAGCACAAGTGAGTCCCAAACAAGATAAACCCCCAAAGACCTAAATCAAGCCATATTGTAATAAAGAGGAAAAGTCAGAAAGGACTCTAAAGGCAGTAAGAGAAAAAGAGTTTATTACAAGGAAATTCCCATAAGACTATCAGCTTATTTCTCTAGAGAAACACTGCAAGCCAGAAGGGGATGGAAAGATACTTTCAAAGTTATGAGAGAAAAATCAGCAACCTAGAATATTTCCCAGCAAGATCATCATTTAGAATGGAAAGATAGACAAAGAAAAGCAAAAACAAAAAGAATATAGCAATGCTAAACCTAATGTAAAGGAAATATTGAAAAGTCTTCCTGGAATAAAAAAGAACTAAGAATCTACACAGAAGAGAAAAGCACAATTGGAAAGTAAATCACTTAAATAAGCCAGTACACAGATTTTTTTTTTTTAATCAAAACATTTCAGGGAAAGTGACCATCACCACAATGAACAGCAAAAGGATGAACCTGAAGATGTAAAAGGCTATCAAAATCATAAAATGAGGGGAAGAACATGTAGATTTTTTTCCCTAGAATGTGTATGAACCTGTATAACTACCAGTCTAAGGCAAGGAGATATAAGAAGGAGTTAACATCTTTGAAAAACAAGGTAACCACAACTTAGAAATATACAATAGATTCACAAAACCAAAAAGAATAGAACATAAGTATAATACAGGAGAAAATAATACAATCACAAAAGTAAAAACAAAAGGAAAAGAGCAAAGAAGAAATAAAAATGGGAACACAAGGTTTAAAGTGGCAATAAATAAATATCAATAATTACTCTAAATGTCAATAGAGGAATTACTCAAATGCCCCAATCAAAAGACACAGAGTGGCAAAATGGATTAAAATAAAAAAGAGCTGGATTTCAGCAGTTAAAGAACCTGACTAGTACCCATGAGGATATGGGTTCAATCCCTGGTCTCAGTGGGATAAGGATCCAGTGTTGCTGTGAACTGTGGTGTAGGTTGCAGTCGCAGCTTGAATCCCGAGTTGATGTGGCTCTGGCATAGGCTGGCGGCTACAGCTCCAATTGGAACCCTAGCCTGGGAACCTCTATATGCCATGGGTGTGGCCCTAAAAAGACAAAAAAAAAAAAAAAAAAAAAAAAGCCTACAACAGGCTGCCTACAAAAGACCCCCCTTGGGGGAAGGATACATATAAGATGATAGTGAGGGGCTGGAAAAAGATATTTCATGCAAATGGAAATGAAAGGCAAGTGAGAGTCAAAATAGTCATATCAGACAAAACAGATTTAAAACAAAGCCCATAAAGAAAGATAAAGGACACTATTTAATTATAAAAGGATACATTCAAAATCAATTCAATTATACTCATATATGCCCCTAATATAGGAGAACACAAATACATAAAACAAATACAGACATAAAAGGAGAAATTGAAAGGAATGCGGTAATAGCAGGAGACTTTAAAACCCTACTCACATCAATGGACAGAGCTTCTAGACAGAAAATCAACAGGAAACAGAAATCCTAAATGACTCAATAGAACAGTTAGATTTAATTGGTATTTTCAGAACATTACATCCTATATATATATATAATACACATATACATATATTTACACACACACATATATACATTCTTTTCAAGTGCACATGGAACACTCTCTAGGACTGATCACATACTGAGCCACAAAACTACCTTAACAAATATAAGAGTATAGAAATTATTTCAAGCATCTTCTCAGACTACAATGGCATGAAACTAGAAATGAACCACAGGAAAAGAAAAAACTGACTACATGGAGACTAAACAACATGCTACTAAAAAAAAACCAATGGGTCAACAAGGAAATAAAAAATGAAATTTAAAAACACCATGTGATAGGAGTTCCCATTGTGGCACAGTGGAAACAAACCTGACTAGTATCCATAAGAATGTGGGTTCAATCCCTGGCCTTGCTCAATAGGTTAAGGATCTGGTGTTATTGAGAGCAATGGTACAGGTCACAGACGTGGTTCAGACCTGGTGTTGCTGTGGCTGTGGCATAGGCTGGAAGCTGTATCTCCAATTTAACCCCTAGGCTGGGAACTTCCATATGCAGCACCTATGGCCCTAAAAAAATTTTTTTTAAAAAGTGACAAATAACAAAATTTGTGGGGTGCTGCAAAAGCAGTTCTTAGAGGTTAATTCATAGTGATAGAGGCCTTCCTCAAAAAGCAGGAAAAATCTCAAATCAACAATTTAACATACCACCTAAAAGAATTAGAAAAAGAAGAACAAACAAAACCTAAATTCAGCAGAAAGATGGAAGTAATAAAGATCAGGGAGGAACTAAATAAAATAGAGGTTAAAAAACAATAGGGAGTTCCCAATGTGGTTCAGTTGGTTAAGGACCTAATAACATCTCTGTGAGGATGTGGGTTCAATCCCTGGCCTCATTCAGAGGGTAAGCATCCAGCATTGCCACAAGCTGTAGTATAGGCTGGAGATGCAGCTTGGATCCAGAGTTATTATATGGCGTGGTGTAAGCTGCAGCTGTAGTTCTAATTTGACCCCTGGCCTAGGAACTTCCATATGCCTCAGATAAAAAAATAATTAAACAAACAAAAAAATCAATAAACCAAGAGCTGATTCTTTGAAAGGGTAAACAAAATTGACAAACCCCTGGCCAGACTCACCAAGAAGAAAAGAGAGAATCCCAATTAAAAACATAAAAAAATGAAAAAGGAGAAATCTCAACAGATACTACAGAAATATAAAAAACTGTAAGAGAATACTATGTACAATTATATGCCAACACATTTGACAACCTAGAAGAAATGGACAACTTTCTAGAAACATACAGCCTACCAAAACTGAATCAAGAAGTAGATAATTTGAATAGACCAATCACTAGAAATGAAATTTAATATATAATTTTAAAAAAACTCCCTATAAACATAAGTCCAGGATCAGATGGCTTCACAGGTGAATTCTACCATACAAAGAACTCACACCAATCTTTCTTAAACTCCAAAAGACTGAAGAAGGAATAATCTCAAAGACACTGTATGAATCCACCATTACCCTAATACCAAAACTGTCATTGGATCCAGCATTGCCGTGAGCAGACTCAGCTCAGACCCCGTGTTGCTGTAGCTGTGGCGTAGGCCAGCAGCTGTAGCTTCAATTCAACCCCTAGCCTGGGAACCTCCATATGCTGCAGGTGCAGCCCTAGAAAGATTAAAAAAAAAAAAAAAAAAAAAAGGGAAAAAGCTCCTTGACATTAGTCCTATCAATGATTTTATGGATATAACACCAAAAACACAAGCAACAAAAGCAAAAATAAACAAATGGAACTACATCCAACTAAAAAGCTTCTTTCTGTAGAGTAAAAGAAGTGATCAACAAAATGAAAAGACAACTTATGGAAAGACAGAAAATATTTGCAAATTACATATCTGATAAGGGGTTAACAGTCAAAATACTCAAACCACTCAACAGCACAAGAACAATATAACTAAAAAGGGGCAGAAGTCTTGAACAGATGGTTTTCCAAAGATGTACAAATGGTCAACAGGAACATGAAAGGTACTCAACACCACTACTCATCAGGGAAATGCAAATCAAAGCCATGATGAGATTACCACCTCATACCCCTTAGAATATTATCAAAAAGGAAGATTAAGTGCTGGATATGGTGAAAAGGGAACTCTTATACACTGGTGAGATATAAATCAGTATAGCCACTGGAAAAACCAGTATGGAGGTTCCTCAGAAAATTAAAAATACAACTACCATATGATTCAGCAATCACAATTCTGCCTATTTATTAAAAAAAAAAAAAGAAACCCACTAACTCAAAAAGATATATGCACCCCCCCATGTTAAGTACAGCATTAATTACAATAGTCAAGACATGAAAGCAACCCAATCAACCATTGATGAATGAGTGGATTATATAGATACACAATGGAATATTAATTAGCCATTAAAAGAAGAAAATCTTGCCATTTTGACAATGTATAGACTTAAAGGGCATTATGCTAAGTGAATTAAGTCAGAGAAAGACAAATACGTATGATCTCACTAACATATGGAATATAAATAAACAATGACATCCCCCCCCCCCAAAAAAAAAAACCTTGAACTCATAGAAACCGAGTAGATTTGTGGTTGCCAGAGGCAGGGGGGGAAGGACAGGGGAAATGACTGAAGGTGGTCAAAAGGTACAAACTCCTAGTTATAAGATAAGTAGGTTCTGGAGATGTAATGTACAGCATAGTGACTATAATTAATAATACTTTATGGTATATTGCTAAGAGTAGATTTTAAGTTACTACACCCACAAAACTCTGTGAAATGATGATTGTGTTAACTAACCTTATTATGTTATCAATTTGCAGCATATACATATATCAAATTGTTACCCTGTATATCCTAAATTTATACATGCTATTTGTCAATTGTATCTTAATAAAGTTGGAAAAAATTTAATTTAAAAAGAAGAGCATGATCCTATTTTAGCCTGTCCTACTAACATAGTGTATATAAATTAACTAATAAGGACATCAATGATTTGTCAATCATGAAAATCATGAGATACCTGCTAAGAACTCTGGTTGTTACATCTAAAACTGAAAACATAGTGAAATTTAAAACAAATTTAAATATTTATCAGTTGTCTTGCCATTTGCTTCAATTTGTTAACCCAGACTGAATTTTTTTCCTTTTTCTCTCACATTTAACTATTGTATGATATTCCTTAAAAAGTTAAAATTACTGAATACTGAATATTATTCATAATTGATTCTGCCCTCAAGTAACTAACAGTCTTTTAGATTAATTTCAGATTAAAAATATCACAGAGTGGTTTTTTTTTTTTTAAACCAAGGACTTTCTGTTTCCATAAAATTGGGATGGCAGAAGGACGGTTATAAAGTATCAGTGGACCCTGAATTCTGAAAACATAATGCAATTGATTTCCATGGTAATAATCCTGAAATTTCTTCCTAAGACCATAAGGAAAATGAATAATAATATTAAAATGTTAAACACAAAAAATTACTGATACAGGAGTTCCCATAGTGGTTCAGTGGTTAACGAATCCATCTAGGAGCCATGAGGTTTCGGGTTCAATCCCTGGCCTTGCTCAGTGGGTTAAGGATCTGGCGTTGCCGTGAGTTGTGGTGTGTAGGTTGCAGACGTGGCTCAGATCCCGAGTTGTTGTGGCTCTGGTGTAGGCTGGCAGCTATAGCTCCGATTTGACCCCTGGCCTGGTAACCTCCATATGCTTCGGGAGCAGCCCAAGAAAAGGCAAAAAGACCAAAAAAAAAAAAAAAATTACTGATACAATATTAAAAGACCATTGATGCTTGTTGGTGGATTTTATACACAATTAGGATTTAATGGGATTTGTATTTTATTTTTAAAATCATGTGTAAAGGCCCCAAGAGGTTCTGAGTCACACAAAGGATGACAGACCTATATTTAAATATAAAATTGAAAATTTTTTTCTTGTATTTCAAACAAAAAAAATTTTTTTTTGTTTTTTGGCTTTTTAGGCCATACTCATGGTATATGGGAGTTCCCAGGCTAGGGGTCGAATCAGAGCTGTAGCTGCCAACCTATGCCACAGGTGCAGCAATGCAGGGTCCGAGCTATGTCTGCAACCTACACCATGGCTCATGGCAACACTGGATCCTTAATCCACCGAGCAAGGGCCGGGATCGGGATCAAACCCGAATTCTCATGGCTACTAGTTGGGTTCATTACCACTGAGCCACAATGGAAACTCCAAACAAAATTTTATCTTAACAGGAAAGACTTCTCATACAATCACAGAAGACAAGGGCTATGAATACAGCAAACCTGGGCACACATCTTCACTGTTTAAAAGGAAAAGCTGTTAGGAAGGCACAGTGACAGAGCACAAGGCTCCATAATCACTGCATCTGCCCAAAACTATCCCACTCACCTTCCATACACAGAATTGATGATAATTTGGTAAGCTGACAAAATCACAAAAGGTTAAACAGTTACAAAATGTGATTCTTATATACAGAGCTAAGAAACCCAATGAGTAATACCTCTCACATGGCTATATCAGATATGCAAATCTGTTCCCCCCGATTTAACCTGCTTGCTCATGTAAAAAAATTAGTCAGTGTTTTATGCACTAAAAATACATTTAAAGCCCTAATAAAATTTTCATCTTTATCAGTAATTGAAGGATTTTTTTTCCCTTTAAGTAGACATAGATCTCCAGAAAATTTAAAATACATGTATAATAATCTATTTAACTTGGACTCCCATCAGAAAAAAATGCAAAATTTAACTTACTTGCTTTTTAATCCAAGAGCAGGAAGGAAAACACACAATTATTGAATCTTTACAAAACCTCCTGAGTCTTAAGCACATCATCTTGGATACCCTATTATTGTCACAGACAAATAACCTTAGTTCCCAAACTTTTATCTGTCATGTATTTCCCAATCCTGGTGACCAAGTCTAGTCAACCAAGCTAGAAAACTCCCGCCTTGAACGTGTTCCTCACACCTAATCCATTACCAAGTTGTACCAAGCCCGAAAGATTCTACCTTTACAAAATAAATCCCTTTATTTCAGTTGCCACTAGCAGACTCCAATCACTTTCTTGTCTTGATGTTTCCTAGAGATATGCTGTTTATCTCTCTGCCTCCAATCCATCCTCCAAGCTATTTCCAGAGTGACCTTTCTAAAATGCAAATATAAGTCTATCACTCCCCTGATTAAAAAAAGGCTCTCACTTTGCATCTCTTTCGAATTTTGTTCCGGCAGGTCTGTGTCTCTGGCTTCTCACTTGCACTAGATACAGAATTCCATGTGGGTCTCTACAAGTGGTAATGTGGTCCTGACCCTCTCCCCTCTGCCCTCTCTGCCTTCTTCAACCAGCTAACTCCTTTTCCCCCCCTTAGAATTCATCTGTGAACTGAAGTTTGGCCCTTGCCATCAGCCTCTACATGGACTAAAACGAGAGCCACTGCAGATGCCAACCCCATAGCAACCCCTGGGGGCTCAGGGTGGAGACCAGGAGTGAGGCATTGTGTGCTCTGGGAAACTGGAAGAGCAGGTCTTCAGAGAGTTAAGAATTTTTAGGAGAAGATTTTATAAGCCCAAATCTCTCATCTCCTCATAGCTAGAAAAACACTAACATCCTTCAGTGCTAATGACTGATGTCTCTGACTGGTAGTAAACTTCATGAGACCAGCAGCAAACTTCTAGAAAATGTGTGCACGGCTGCATGCACCTCTCCCTTCAGCTTTATCACGTGTATCTTGACATTCCCTCTTTCCTCTTCCAGCTATCTGAAATACTGCCTCCTGGACTGTAGTTAAGTGGACAAAACAAAAGATGGCAAGGTTATCTGTGAGGACAGCCAGTCCCAAGGGTGGGCCAGTGAGCCCTGAGGGAACCCAGGAGAGAAACAAAGCACAGACCTTTACATCTTCCCATAGACACTGGTTTTCTGTAAATCTGGATAGCTGTAAACCTTTTGTTCCTACTACCTTCCCTTTGTTGCAAACAATCATATATCCTAGCTCTCTCCCATGCCCCCTTGGAGGGGTTTCTCAGGGCTACCTGAGATGCTGTCTCCCAGTCCTAAGTCCTAATTTCACCTCCAACACCCATGCATATGGAGGTTCCTGGGCTAGGGGTAGAGTTGGAGTCACAGCAATGCAGGATCTGAGCCGCATCTGCGACCTACACCACAGCTCACGGCAATACCGGATCCTCAACCCGCTGAGCAAGGCCAAGGATCGAACCTGAAACCTCATGGTTCCTAGTTGGATTCATTTCCACTGAGCCATGAAGGGAAATGACGGGAACTCCTTGGGTGGTGTTTTGTTTTGTTTTTTGTTTTTTGTTTTTTTTTTTTGAAGTGACATAGCCCAAGGGTTAAGCCTGACCAGGGATCTGATTTGGATTCTTCTCTGCACCCCCAGAGCCTCCTCTGCTAACACCTTCACAGCACCTCTGACCACCTGGAAACACGGACCCCACTGTTCAGTGCAAACCCTCAGAGGCAGGGATTCTCACTCACCTGTGTACTGTGAACACCTTACCCGGTGCAGGGTAAACTATAAATATCTGTCATTTAATGCCTTTAATGCCTTACCTAGAAGGTAAGTATTAACCTTACCTTAAAGATGAGCTAGCTAGGTTCTTGGAGGAAAAAAAAAAAAAAAAGAAAAACTCACATTAAGGGAGGTACTTATGTCCTCATTGAACCTGCAAATTTCCCATAAATGGCATGCTTTGTAGTCACTAAAAGTCAATATACTAAATTTTTAAAATATCAAAGTCATTTGAAACACATTAATTACACAAGCACCCACAATTAAATTTCCACTTATTATTCCTTATACACTAGAAAACTTTCAGGATAACCTTCTCTGGAAGGTTCAAGAAATTCACTGTTTCATTAAATTTTCTTGTTTAACACAGTATGTAGAAGCTCTTGCACATAATATTCAAATAGAGGCATTCGCTTCTGTTTTTCCTTTACCCATCCATCCAATAGCTTTTCATTCTGCCTTTCAGCTGTAACTTCCTGTCACCTCCTTCCCTTGCACTGTCATCCCAGCTCTGAATTCACTGTCAACAATGAGAGTGTATTTTCCAAGGCCTGCATTTATTTTACCCACTTGGATACACCACAGAAACCTCTCTCATCTCTTCCTAAGCCCTTTTCATCCTGACCTCTCTCTTCTCCAGCAGGAATCATTCGCACATACTTTCATTTCGTTCAATCAACAAACATTCATTAAGTGCTTAGACACCAGGAACGGCGTTAAGATCTTTAACTTATGTGGTTTTGGAAAAGGTGCATTCATATAAAATCCAACCTGTAACTGTTACTCACAGTGAGAAATGCACCTTGCATGGCAAATTGGTACACAATGATTTTTTTTTCCTTTTTTGGCTGCACCCATGGCATATTCAAGTTCCCTGGGCTAGGGATCAAATCCAAGCCACAGCTGCAACCTACACCATAGCTGGAGCAATGCTGGATCCTTAACCCCCTATGCCACAGCAGGAACTCCCACAATGTTCTATTTATGTATAGAAATAAAATTTCATGAAACAAATCTTAACCATACTATGTGCCATGCACTGGAGCCTTCTGTTGGATCCAGTTCAGTTTTGTTTCTTTCCATTTCATTGTGTGGAAGCCTAGTAACTAATTGCATGGCCCACTAATGAGTCTAGAATTACAATCTGAAAAGCACTGTCCTAAAATAGATGATGGAAACTGGTATTGAGATCCTGCTGTGTAGCACTGGGAACTATGTCTAGTCACTTATGATGGAGCATGATAATATGAGAAAAAAGAATGTATACATGTATGTGTAACTGGGTCACCATGCTGTACAGTAGAAAAAATAAAGAAAAGGTAAAAACTCAAAAAAAAAAAATTCTTTCAAAAAAAAAACCCAAAAAACCCCCAAACAAACAAACCCTAGAAGGGTTGGAGAGAAGATGGCAAAGGAAAAGAGGGAAAGAAAGGAGGAAGGTAAAAGTAAAAAAAAAAAAAAACAACAACAAAAAACAGGGGGTGAGAGGAAAGCAGCAAGAGATAATTAGTAAAACATACATAACAAAAGCCAGAGAGAAAGATAAAAGCCAGAATCAAAGACCTCTGTGGCAATTTCCAAGGTGAGCGGAAAAGGGCACCGCCTAGCTCCCTTGGCCTGAGGACTAGTTGTCGGCTTTCATCTCCTGAGGAGAGAATTAGCCGATTAATCACTGATCAGTGCCTCCCAACTGCTTGATCCTTAAACACTTAAAGCCTATACTCCCGGGTGTTT
Source organism: Sus scrofa (assembly GCF_054392235.1). Taxonomy (NCBI): domain Eukaryota; kingdom Metazoa; phylum Chordata; class Mammalia; order Artiodactyla; family Suidae; genus Sus; species Sus scrofa. Next base: position 75,972,492 of record NC_139383.1, on the reverse strand, counting down.
GGGAGAGATAAGGAGACTTACCCATTAAGGGTGAAGTACTTTTTCAGCCTGCAGGGGAGATGAGAGCATAATCTGAGGACGAGATGAAATCAGTGTGGTGGAGGTGGTGGTGGCATGGAGGACCCCTGAGAGTGACTTGGATGTGGGGACTCAGTGAAAACCATAAAGTCAACAAGTTTATCATGGCCTAGTGTTCCACTCACTTCATTGGTGAGAAAGGCACCCTAATTCTGACTTTGTAGGAACACCCTTTGATTTGTGCAAGGCTTCCTCTAGCAGAAGCCCTTACCTGGGGGGCATCGACTCTAAGGTCAGTACATTGCTTGGTACTGTGAGATGCACTTTGGCAATCTACTCAGCCTTACAGTCTTCAGGCAGTAAACACACTTTAGCTCCTCTTGCATTGGAGGAGTCCTTAATTCCACAGCTTTTACCCAAACTCTACGTGTTATTATATTTTGACCCATTTCTTAGAGGTAGTTTTCAAATGACTAAGACATATTCCTGGAACAGGTAACCCATGGAATAGCACTACTAATATGTGTGTTCATGATCTTTTTAATCTATACTGATTGGTGCCTGTTGCTTAGTTAAAAAAACTGGTAGGAGTGCACCATGAGGGCAGTGTGGCCTGTGTGAACACAGCCAGTCACTGCTGGGCGGCACAGCCCCCCACCTGCCCCGCATAGCAGTCCTTCCACATGGGCTCTTCTCACTCTGGTCACAGGTACAAGTGGAAGCAGGATAGAGGGGAAAAAAATGCTGAAGCCTTGGTGTGCTTACCTTTTCCTTCCATCAGAAGGCAGTAGGGAAACCAAAGTAGGAGAGGGCAGAGGGCTTCCCAGCAGGCAAGAGAATAGGGGAAGAGCTAACAAGTGCTCAAGGGTGGGTGAGGCGGGCTTCCAGGGACATTTCCCCCCCCCCCCCCGGCACTGACTTTGATGGTAAACGGAAGGACAGCAGGGGGTGGGGAGGGTGGAGGTGAGAGTCTGTACTTTTCCACAAACATTTACTGAGCACCATTTAGGGACTATTCAGGGGCAGCAGGGAACACAAAGACAGGCTTTGCTCCAGGAACTTAGAGCTTAGTAGGACGGCAGTAACACTAAACAGCAGCAGCACTCTTCTCCTGATGGCTTCATGACACCCTCCTCGCCAAGTTATGTGTTAAGCAAAGTGTGCTTGCCCAGAAAGCATGTCTACATTTGGGACAATGTGCCGGGTACCACAAAAAGGATAAAGGGTATATTGTCGTTAAATATTAAAAAAAAAAATGTTTTTCAAGTTCTACAGGATAGTAACATTATATTTACACACAGAGTTGCCTACAAACCAGATCATGTCTGAGGATCAAAATGAGGGCTGTTGCCACTAATAGCCCAGTACTTTTACCACTGTGGTTATCAAAACAGCTGGTAACATGAGGCATTTACGGCTTAGTGATAGACAGCCAGCCCTTCTGGGTTGGAATCCTGGTTCCTCCATTTTCTAGCCGTTTGACCTTGGGCCAGTTACCTAACTTCTCTGTGCCTCAGTTTCCCCCTGTGTAAAATGAAGATGATAGTCAAGAACTATTTCCTAGAGTTAGTGTGAGATTTGAGTTAACACAGCTTAAGGAAAGTAGAACAGAGCCCATCACACACCACACAGGAAATGCTGGCTCATGTCATTTCTCCCTAACCACCACCCATACACTTAGGGAGTGGCAGGAGTCCCAAGGAGGGGTGACACTCCAACAGAATACAGCTCTGAGTGTTGGGGCTGACAGTGTAGACATTGACCAGTTGGGGGCTTAACATCTGCTCCTAAGAAACGCCCCGCAAGAGCTTGGGTGACAGTGTCTAGCTCCCCCATCCAGGTTTCTCTATCTCTGTCGCAAGAGCCCCCGATCCACTGGCTCCTTGCCAGGTACCTACTGTCAAAATTTTTTATATTGGTGGTTGTTGTATACCTCATTTTTAGAAAAGGAGTATTGGTTTGCCTCATAATTTCAAGAACAATTGGTAGGACTTTTGAACTGTCCAGAGATAAGCAGATACATTTATATATAACTGAAAATGAACTTACTATATTTTAAAATATACGAGAACCTGAAACATAATGAAATGAGAATTTCAAACATCTTGTATAAATTTCTCTTGGTTTTGGCATAGCTTTAGAAATCTAAAATTGAATAGGTGACATTTGAAGAACCTAGTTACAGATTTTCAATTTAAAGCAGGCACCCCCCCATCCAAAAAAAAAAAAAAAAAAAAAAAAAAACCCCACAAAAAACCCAACACTCTTGGGCAGTTGCCATGACAACATAATGTAGCGCCTACCAAGCTCTTTGTTATCCTGCTGAAGATGCTGTGTAAAGACACACTCATGTTAGATTCTTTACTAATTAAGTGGAAAAGGTTAAAAAAAATTGTAGATCCACACGGTTTTCATCTGTGCTACTTCTCAGAAAGGCAAATACTAAATACTTTAAGAAAAATAATTGAAAGTAATTTAACAGCAAGACCAATTACAGATCAAAGTAGATAACGATGTTGAGGAAAATGGGGGTAAATGTTTCTCTCTTATTTTGTATGCTATATTCACTTTATTATCTGCTCCTCCTAAATTGTGCCATACTATTTTAATGAAATAATCAATGTGGATAACACCATTTGGTTAACAAAGTCTCTTACTTTACAAACACATTTCAATACTTCCCATCTTTGACTATATTTATATCAATTAATTTGGGTGCCCATATTTCCATATGCTAATTAGACCTAGGAAAGAAAAACTGTCCCTGAGTTAATATGAGTTTTTATGTTTTAAAAAAGAGGAAGGAAAATAGTGACAGAGGAGAGAAAGAAGGGATACATAGCCCTTTTGGAGGCTGGGTTTAGGCTGAGAGAAACAGAGATGGCCTTTTCTCACTCTAGTCTCTTTTCCTAAGTGGTGTCATCTTTAACCAGTGACTAATTATCACCCAAATTAATTTTTTAAAAAAAGGTTGTGACTTAGCACTAAGAGCAGAAGAGTCAGAAAAACCAGATCAGAAGTAAAGAAAGTAGTGATCAACAATCACTGATTCCTATGTTCTGTTTCCACTGTCTCTGCTAGTGGTTGCCTTCAACGCTTCTATTTCCCAGTGAAGATGGTGCTCTTCTCATCTATGACATGTAAGTAATGTTTTATTGTCCAACGTTAAAAAAAAAAATAAAGTGGGTTTCTTATTTAAAAAAAAAAAAAGTGTGTATGTGTGTACACATTCCCAGAGGCTCTTTTCTGAGTTCCCGATCAGTTGATTCAACTGCCTCCCCTAAACATGACCACTTTGGTCCCCCTTCAAAGGCAAAGGGGGTCCTCCTCTAATGCTCCTCACCCCAGTAAATGGCAGCTGTGAATGGTCTTAACACAGTTCCTAAAAGGTATTCAATACCTATTTGTTAAGTGAATAAATGAATGAATCAATAAATGAGTCAAACCTATCACACAAACCACAAAACCTAAGGGCCATCCTTGGTAAGGCCTTTTCCCCAATCCAATTCCTGTCTATTTCACGATTCAAATATTTCCCAGGTCTGTCCCATTTCCCAAATCCTCACAGTCACTACTGTCTAAGCCACCAGTCTTTGCCTGGATCACTGTAACCGCCTCTTAACAACCAATCAGGAGCATGCAGATGCACAACTGCGAAGTCAGGCAGTCAGCATCCATTGAATAATTTATTAAACGAACCGATAAATCTGGACTAAGAAGAGGGACGAGAACATTTACTAAATGTCAGCTCTATGCCAGACACTGATCTAGACACCTTGGATAGCCTATCTCAATCAGCACAGTGACCCATTTTTATTTTTTAGTCCTTTGTCTTTTTAGGGCCCTACCCAGGGCATATGGAGTTTCCCAGACTAAGGGTCTAATATGAGCTACAGCTGCCGGCCTACACCACAGCTGTGTCTGCGACCTACTCCACAGCTCATGGCAAGGCTGGATCCTTAACCCACTGGGCAAGGCCAGGGATGGAACCCGCAACCTCATGGTTCCTAGTTGGATTCGCTTCCACTGTGCCACAACGGGAACGCCACAGTGACCCGTTTTATAGAAGAAACTCAACCGAGCACATGGTAGCACTGAGCCTCTCCTGGTCACAACCTTTGCTTTGTTTGGTTCCAATGATAAATAAGGCGATGGTGATGATGACAATGTACTGAGGAGAAACTGATCTAAGCACTCTGTATGCATTATTTCATTTAAGCGTCATGACCCTCCTACGAAGCAGGTTTTATTATTATCCCATTTTGCAGTTAAGAAAACTGAGCCCCACAGGACTTAAGTTACTTGCTCAATGTGGTGTAGGTTGCAGACGGCTCAGATCCTGCGTTGCTGTGGCTCTGGCGTAGGCCAGTGGCTACAGCTCTGATTCGACCCCTAGCCTGGGAACCTCCATATGCCGAGGGAGCGGCCCAAAGAAATAGCGGGGGAAAAAAAAAAAAAAAAAAGTTACTTGCTCAAGGTGATAAACCAAGAAGCAGCAGAGTGGTCAGTTAGGATATAAACCTAGTTCTGTTTATTGAAGAATCTACTAAACACCAAGTTATTACCAAAGAGCAGGTTCTAAGAATTGGTGAAGATACACAGCTAGAAGAGATAAACCCATTCCTGCCCCCAAGGGTCTTATATTGAACTTGAGGAGCCTGTCTTCAGGGTCAGAGCTGTTCTTCATCCTGCCTTTCCCCACTGCCGAGCAGAGTTTCTAGAGGCAAGCCCCCAGTGACTCCAATCCCACCTCCAAAAGGTGCATTTCAATTACAGGCAAGGCCGCCAACCTCTTCCACGTCCCCACAGCTACCCTGTTTTCCTCAGATAAGGTACAGGAGGAGATGCTTTAGTGCTTATACTAATTTGATGACAAGACTGGTTATTTTTCTCATAAAGTCTTTTAAAAAAGCACCCCAAATGGCATGAACACAAAGATTTTTCACAAGGTCTAATTTAATACTTACAGTTTTATAACTCCATCTGGGCACCTTGAACAGAACTGCTGGCTGCTCTTGTCTTGCCTATGTTGACTCTGTCCCAGTTGCTCAAATCTACAAATTGCAATGGATAAAAAGTAAGCTAAAGGAACTACCTGCAACCAATTCAGTAGATCACACAAAAGGGTATGAGCATTTGAGTGACAGTGATATGCTTCTATCAGAAAAGCACAGGAGTTCCCGTCAGTGGCTCAGTGGTTAACGAATCCAACTAGGAACCATGAGGTTGTGGGTTCGATCCCTGGTCTTGCTCAGTGGGTTAAGGATTCATACATTTTTATCACTGAGGGGCACTGAGAGTCTCAGGCAGTAAGAGACTCCAAATATAAATTGTTTCAGAATCCTTCTAAATCCTACTATTTTGTTCCAAGTGGAAGTCATTTCCTGCTGTATTGTTAACTATTTTCAAGTTTTAAAAGTTATACTACGTAAAAGTTACTGTAACATTTGCATTTGTTCTTAATCTGTCATGAAAATATTTACCTTAAATAAATGGAGAGATCCTCTTCTGAGAGGCCCTCTGAGAGGTTAATTCCATACACCTCTTTCATGGGCTGGACCACATTCTGGAGTCAAAAGGGGGGGGAGCACCAGGAAGAATTTTTAGACATCTTCTGTATTAATAATTTCCAAAGATGAAGAAAATGAACCTGTGAATTTTCCCACAAAAGCAATCACAGTGTCCCTTCAACCTGTTCATCAAATTTCTCCGTTAATGATTTGTTAAAATCTGACTTCATTTTCACTAAAATAGTTTATTTTGGGGTAAACAACTACTAGGTAATTTACTGCTTTTGTATAATTCAGGAGTTGCCAAATATATTTTATAAAGGGCCAGGCTGTAAATATTTTAGGTTCTTTGGGTCATATCATCTCTGACAAAACTACTCAACTTTGCTGTCACAGGGCAAAAGCACAAATAGACAATATAAAATCAAAAAGGTATGAGAGTTCCCGTCGTGGCGCAGCAGAAACGAATCCAACTCCGAACTATGAGGTTGTGGAGGATCCCTGGCCCCACTCAATGGGTTAAAGGTTGGGAGTTGCTGTGAGCTGTGGTGTAGGTTGCAGGCGTGGCTTGGCTTCTGTGTTGCTGTGGCTTAGTGTAGGCCAGCAGCTCTAACTCTGATTAGACCTCTAGTCTGAGAACCTTCATATGCTGTGGGTGTGGCCCTAAAAAGCAAAAAACAAAAAACAAAAGAAAAAAAAAAAAAAGGTATGGTTGGTTATTTATAAAACAGGCAGCAGGATGGTTTGGCCAACAGGTTGTAGCTGGATTGGATTCAGTTCTTACACCATCACATGTAAAATGTTATGCCATCTCTACCTCTGATGACTTTTGGCTATTTCTAGAAATCAAATTTCCCCAAAGCTAAATTTGGTTTTTCTGTTGTTTACTTACCTTGTGTTTTCCCTCAATATAAAGGTAATGTTGAATTGAACAGGTCAATTTCCCACTGGGGTTCTGCCAAGATTGTGAGGCCCAGGTCCAAGCCCTACATTCCAACAATGTGCTGAGCAAGGGAATGAACAGACCTCAACTGGATGGGCTGCTCAAAGAGGGACAGAGTTCTCTGAAAGAATCCTGTGGTGGGAGTGCCTGTTGTGGCTCAGCGTTAATGAACCCAACTAGCATCCATGAGGATGCAGGTTTGATCCCTGGCTCCACTCAGTGAGTTAAGGATCCAGCATTGTCATGAGCTGTGGTGTAGGTCGCACAGAAGGCTGTAATCTGGCGTTGCTGTGACTGTGGTGTAGGCTGGCAGCTGCAGCTCTGATTGGACCCCTAGCCTGGGAACTTCCATATGCTGCACAAGTGGCCCTAAAAAGGAAAAAAAAAAAAAAAAAAATTCTGAGATACCAAAAAATGTACTATTATACCTGGGAGCAAAGACACCAATTTGGTGAAATTTAAAAGGAAGCCATTTTCATAATGTCTGTGGCAAAGGTATGCATCTCCATGAAGCCTCAAACACTACGTGTTAGAAATGATGTGTCATCTTGTGAACTTTTCTCCCTCTCAGCCTTCCCACCGAAAGCAGAGGTAGTTCCCAAGCCCTGAGAGGTACCGCATGCTCCTCTCTGCTGCCCACACCTCTGTCACTTTGGCACTGTCGCCCGTGTCGGTCATCTTCACTGGAGTGGAGCGCTGGGACACAGAGCCCTCATCCTCCCGGTCGGTGCCCGAGTCATCCTCGGAGCTGCTGGACGCGGCTTCCTCACTGGGGGGAGGCGGGGCGCTGGCAGCTGTTTTCCGCTGTAGCACAGCTTCTTCTCTGTTGCTCTTGTTTCTTTAAAAAGATGAATACGGTTGTGAAGCATCTGTCAACGGAACCCTCAACACTCACTGTGTACCACCCTATCCCAAAGCCTAGTCCTGGAGAAGCCTAAGAAAATGGTCTGGGAGAAGCTAGTTTCTGGCTTCAAGTTGTGCTAAAGGTAAAAGTTTAATATTTTATCATGTACTGAGCTTATATGAATTTAAGCCTTGTTATAAATTCAGAAAATAAACAAGTATGTGCTTGTAGTGTGCAGAAAAGGCTTTTCACCACTTGGCTACTGTGTCTTCCTTTGGTAACTGAAATCAGTATTTTCAAAATTTATAGTACAATAATAGAAGACTATTACATTTGAGATATTAGTAAAATTACCTACAATCTGTAGGAGCTTGAAGAAAGGTCTGACAGCCAAATCCATGTGTATTTCTGTCCCTCCTATGGATTTTTATCAATCACAGTAGCAGCTGTACCAAAGTAATGAGCAGCTGATGAACATAAACTAAAATTTTAAAATGTTTTTATTAGGAGTTCCCATCGTGGCTCAGCCGAAACGAATCTGACCAGCATCCCTGAGGACACAGGTTCGATCCCTGGGGCCTCCCTCAGTGGGTGAACGATCCAAGATCCAATGTTGTGGTGTAGGTCAAAGATGTGGCTCAGATCCAGTGTTGCTGTGGCTGTGGTGTAGGCCAGCAGCTGCAGCTCCAATTTGACCCCTAGCCTGGGAACCTCAGCCTTAAAAGTTTAAAAAATTAAATTGTTTTATTAGCAAATAGCTATATTTGCCGAACATCCCTTCTAGTAATAGCTAATACATGGTTAAAAACAAAAAAAAAACATTTATTTTTATTTTAGTGCCAAATTTGAGAGTAGTAAGAATAATGTTTCTTTTCTTTTTTTTAATTCAGAAAACATTCTATGATAATATTTTTGGCTTTTATGAAAAATTCAATATTTCATTCTTACTTTTAAAAAACTGCAAAGGACTTAAAATGCCATTAATATTCATTTTCTAGGAAAGAAGCATGTAATACTATCTGACCAAGGGTTAGATATTACAAAAAACAGGAGTTCCTGTGTGGTGCAGTGGTTAGCGAACCCGACTAGGAACCATGAGGTTGTGGGTTTAATCCTTGGCCTCACTCAGTGGGTTAGGGATCCGGCATTGCCGTGAGCTGTGGTGTAGGTTGCAGACGTAGCTCAGATCCTGCGTTGCTGTGGCTCTGGTGTGAGCCGGTGGCTACAGCTCCAATTGGACCCCTAGCCTGGGAACCTCCATATGCTGCCAAGTGTGGCCCTAAAAAGACCATTAAAAAAAAAAATTACAGAAAATAAATTTATTTCTGACTTCCTGAAACTAAAAGTTGATACATTTTGGCACTATACACTAATATCTGGTCCTTTAAATATTTGTCCCAGGAACTCAAATTCTAAATGTCCTGAGAACATTCCTTCTTTTAAATTCCTCTTAGCACCCAGGCCGTTGCTTAACATGACGCTATTGAAGGTCACAAATTTAAGCCACATAAATGGCATTATCTGGAAAACAGTAGTATCCATCTCATTGTATAAACCACATGAAGCTAGAATCCAATTAGGACCCCGTACGCATTCCCAAATACTATGAGGACTCAGCATCGTCTGGCCAGGGCCTAGAAGAAATCTTATCACTGGGATTATTCAGGTCAGTGGAAGTACCAGAGATTCTTATGCTAGAACACTTTCATTCCACTCTCAAAGCATAAAGACTATAAACATGGTTTATTCTCTTCCTCGTATTATTGCATTAATAAAATCACAGTCATGCTCAAAACAACTTTATAGTAATACATAGAACATCTATTAAGTTCTCTGTCTGAGCATATTTGCTTTACTGTTTCCTTGGGACGCCAACAAAAATAAATACAATGAATATAAATGTTTACCTAAGTATTTGATGTTGTGGGAAATAGAGGATGCTGAGTTATTAAAGGACATACACATTATCTGCTACCTGCCTTTATGCCATCTGTGAAACTCCTAATTTAAAATAATACAATGCACTGGGTTGCTGCAATTCCCATAAATTCTACTTTCAATGTCAAACGCTTTAATGATCCCAGAGCTATAAATAAACTACCTGTGGCGATGCTGTGAAATGGGCTATGCTCCAAATGAGCTTACTTGACATTCTTAGTTCCTGGTGGCAATTATACTGCAAGCGCTATATTATTTTACACGAGTCTTTAAAATTTCATTCTACATGCAAACCTTACCCCAATACTGATTTTCCGGTTTCGTCTGGCTTACGCACAGTAAACGGACTTGGGTCAATGCCAACGGTCTTAGGCATAAAGTCACTGAAGAAACGGGAAAAAAATTCCATGTGAATCATTGTCTATCCAGATGACATTAGCTTCCACCTCAATTCACATCCCTGTATTATTTCTTCTTAGGCCTCAGAGCTTTATATATTCTAAGCCAAATGTTCAGGAGAGTTTAGGTGATCTGGGCCATAAAACCCCGTAAAACCTCAGTCTTTGCTGTGAATTTTCTCTGACTATGCGGGCCCAACAGTTTTGAATTTAAGACTTTGTTTACTGGGACAGAGTTGATACCTGAATTACTGCTAAGATGCATACTCTCTGGTTGTGTATCGCAATGCGTTTTCAGGTAAAATTAAACCCATAAAACCAATGGCAGAACACTAAGCCACCCAGTTTTATGGACAATGTTTTTATTACACTATACCACCTAAGGAGGTGGATGTAATGATTAAAAACATGGTAGTATGAATTGAAGTATCAGCATCTGCCTCATTAGGCTGGGGTTAGTTCATTAAAACACTGTTGGAACACTTTAAATAGAAGCTATTAATTTGCCACTTGCTGAGATAAGCTGAAGCTACTTCCTCACAATACAGGGCCTTTCCTACTGCTACTGCTAAAGCCAGACCAAACTCCTTAATAGATGCCAAAAAGGCAACAGTTGCGTGATTTATGCAGATAAGACTCAATGTCTAGCAAGGATACTGCTCCAAGTGTGTGACTCAATATTAACTTTTTTTTTTTTTTGAAGGAAACAAGAGTAATATTGAATCTGACTCAAAATGCCTTCTTAACAGTTTGAAAATGTTGTTTTTACAATGTGATTTCATTTTTCTTGCGTTCTTTTTGAACATAAAACAGTCAATCTTCATTGTATGTGGACTCCATATTTGAGAATTTGCTTATTCAGTAAAATTTATCTGTAACCCCAAATTCAGCACTGAGAGCTCTTGTGATCACCTGCAATCAGGTGCCTGTGCAGCTCAGTGAAAAATTAGAGTAAGCCAATGCTCATGGTCCCAGTTTGAGGTGCAATAAGGTGATGCTCCGTCTCCTTGCTTTAGCTCTCATTCTGAAAACAAGTGTCCTTTTCACAGTCCATTTAGTGCTATATTTGTCACACTTTTTTGTGCTTTTTGGTGATTTCGCCATCTAAAATGGCCCCCAAGCAGAAAGCTGAACCTACCTAGCATTTCTAAGCACAAGAAAGCTGTGTGTTATAAAGAAAATAGGCAAGTTACAGAAGCTTCATTCAGACATGAGTGGCAATGCACTTGGCTCTAAGTTCAATGTTAAATGCATTGACTATGTATATTCAGTAATATATCTATAAACAGAAGCATACAAAGCAAGGTTACTCATGGATTGGCTGACAAAAATGTTATTATGATCAGAGGCTGGCAGGAACCTAACGCTGTTTCCCCTAAGAGGAACGGTTCAGTGTTCTCTAAGTGTTTGTAGGAATTTTATACAGCGTAACTCCCGCAAATAAAGAAAATCAACTGGATATCTGTAGATATACATATATGTAACATCATTCAACCTTTGCCGAATTGCAAAGTTCTGGAAAATGACAATGATCCTACAGTTAAAACTGGTAAACTTTCACGAGTGTAACTAAAAATTAAGCAAGTGAAAATTCCAAACTTTGTATGTGAAACTGAAGCAACATGTGGAAAGATTTCTAGGAAACAAACCATAAAATAAATGATTCTACATGTACCACTTAGGTCTAGGCATGCATATATCACCTTTGAAGAAAACGTAAAAATACACTACGTAAGCACAAAAATAAATTGTACAATTTAAAAATAAATTGTAAACTTTGGTATAAAACATAATGATCAAGAATTGATTTTCTTTGCCTGATTTTCTTATTCTAGTCCCATCATTTTTCCAAAAGGCCCCATCAAACTGGAAAAGAGATGGAAAAATAAAGTACGTTCAAAGGTGACAGGCTAGGATGCAGAGAGTCTACAATGTCAAAGGAGTTATGAAGGAAAGAAGGATATTTACCCTGAAAAAATTAATATTGCCTCCTTAAAAATCTAAAGGGCTGGCACATCAAAGAGAAACTAGACTTGTTCTGTGCCTAATAAAAATTGTACTATAATGAGAGCCACCGTCTATGAGTCACCTAGCTGTGTCAGGCAGGTACTACATACGGCACTTGGGGTGTATGTGTGTGTGTGTGTGTATGACACACACCCCTATCTATATGAAATGAAGAAGACTCAGATCAGTTGGATAATTTTCTTAAGGTCACACAGGTAAGCCATGGCTGGTCTAAGATTCACATGCTGGCCTTTCTAGTACCCAAGACTATGCTTTCTGTCCAGTAATTTACCTTAACTCTCAAGTTCCATGTTCCATTAAAAAAAAAATGAGTTTATTCCAAATGACAAACCAGGACAGATGGGAGGCATATTTCGACTTCTCTAAGAGGAGAATTTAACTCCAGTTGTCTAACAATACAAGGACAGCCTCCACAGTGCTGGCTCCCGTCGCAGGAGGAATTCAGAGGCTGAATAGCCACCTGATAGCAGGCTTGCAGAAGAGATTTCTGGTAAAGAAAATCTATGTAAACTAAGCTGTCTAGCTTCAGAGAACTGGCAACTTACCGTGCTGAACTTGTCATAGCCAAGCAAAACGTATCATCAAAACTGCTCAGCTCGTGTGGTCGAAAGAACTCGTTGTGGATGTCTATCTCCTCTTCATATTTGTGAAATTTCTTCACTATCAACTTCTTCAAGTTCGCAGCACAGATAACTAAGAGAGAGAAACTGCCTGTTACTCTTCAAGTCTTTAGATTACAGCTCGCAAACATTTCTGTAACGTCAACTGTGTTCACAGCACACTGAACAAGGCTCAGCTCCTGCCTCTGGTACT